>NC_138126.1:37613077-40498077 GCF_964188305.1 Podarcis bocagei
CACGATTCAAAGTGTTGGTGCTGACCTTTAAAGCCCTAAACAGCCTCGGTCCTGTATACCTGAAGGAGCGTCTCCACCCCCATCGTTCAGCCCGGACACTGAGATCTAGCGCCAAGGGCCTTCTGGCAGTTCCCTCATTGCGAGAAGTGAGGCTACAGGGAACCAGACAGAGGGCCTTCTCGGTAGTGGCGCCCACCCTGTGGAACGCCCTCCCATCAGATGTCAAAGAGATAAATAATTACCTGACATTCAGAAGACATCTTAAGGCAGCCCTGTTCAGGGAAGTTTTTAATATGTAATGCTGTACTGTTTTTAACACTGATTGGGAGCCGCCCAGAGTGGCTGGGGAAACTCAGCCAGATGGGCGGGGTATAAATAATAAATTTTTTATTATTATTATTATTATTATTATTATTATTATTATTATTATTATTATTTCTAGAGCTCAGTCAAAATGTATCAGATGACATGATTTCTGAAAAAATCCTGATATTTCCCCTCACCTTAGCCTTCTCCACAATTTTAAATGTCAGCCACCATTTGTGACTACTGCTACTCCACCTAATAATAATAGTGGCCCAGAATGACAGTAGACTCAGAGCAGTGTAGAAGTTTGAAAGTACAACTGGAAAAGAAAGAAAGAATCTGTGCTGCTGCCATTACATGTGGTGAGTATCATCCTCTTGCTGGAAAGTTTCTCCTCTCCTTAAAGAAATTTGATGGCAAGATTGCCCTCCCCCCAACTTATCTGTCCACAAATAAGGCAAGGAATTTTGAACAGCCATTTGCCTCCATCTCTACATTTTCCTGCAAATAAGGATGCAATTACATTCAGTTTGCTTTAGTCTGCTGGTAAGGAGAAATGGTCCAAGACCACAACAGGTTCTTATATATTTGGTAAATGAACCGGTTTTAGCCTTTCCCTCACTTTTTCTCCCTGCTGATTAACTACTTCCAGCTGATGCACATTAAGCGCCATCCAGCACCCCACATTTATAGCCAATCTGATGTCTTTGTAGGCTTCTCTTCCACACAGCACAGATGGAGGACATTGATCCGAGGAGCATTTAGCAAGCTCACAAAGTGCATCATTCCAGGTTCATTGTAATTGCCATGCTCTATTCTTCTAGTTTTCTCTCCCATAAGGAAAATCAATCTGAGTAGTGACCCATTTATCTGATATCTTCAGTTCTAGGAAACCTCAGCCATAAATGAAGAAAGTGTGTGTGTGTGTGTGTGTGTGTGTGTGTGTGTGTGTGTGTGTGTGTGTGTGTGTACCTCTGAGAAAACAAAAAGGCCAACTACCCCTTTGTCACCTTGTTGATTGCTAATAAAAAAACCAACTTGTTAAGGTTCATGATATGAATGAGAAATTGAGTTTGCGATAGCCACAGAGCTATCCTGAGGGCACTAAAATGGGATTGCTAAGAATGTTATAATTGTCTTCATGCCTAAAGCCTGCTCGATAATAAATTGCAGCCACACAGGCACTCGGAGCAGAAGCCACATTCGATACAACACCCACAGCTGTTTTAAAAATAACTTTAATAAAAAGCTCCTCTGATTATTTCTGTGAAGACTTTTAGAACTTCCTTGCCCAATTATCTCCAATCAGGCCTGAGAGTTCAGTTCCAGGGTTAAAGAGCTTGCAGTTTCATTATAGATAAGCTCAGGGATATTGATTTGAGTGAGCCTCTCTCACTCTTTTTTTTCTTTTCCGCCTTTCGGTTGGAACTAGCTATCTGTGGAGGGCAGAAAGTTTTCAAATACTGGGGCTCAGTGACATGATTGTAATGGCAAAAGAAGCCAATGCAGATCAAATGAGTCCATTGGAGCCCATTTTATTAGGTCCTTTGGACATAATTAACTCTATGTACTAAGGATATCTCTCTTCTCTTCTCTTCTCTTCTCTTCTCTTCTCTTCTCTTCTCTTCTCTTCTCTTTCTCTTCTCTTCTCTTCTCTTCCCTCCCCTCCCCTCCCCTCCCCTTCCCTTCCCTTCCCTTTTTTCCTCTCCTCTCCTCTCCCTCTCTCTGTAAATTAGTTAAGCCTGGCAAAACTCATGTGACCCACCAAGATAAGTGCAGTCTGTCATCTATAGAGGAACACCATGAACCCCCAAAAGTGACCTGTTTTCGCTGCCCACCTGGTTCCACAAAAATGGGGGGGTTGCCAAGCATCTGCCAGACCTTGATAAGTGGCCAGTGGACTGCATTTAGCTTGTTGCATCTTGTCACTGTCACTGAGTTGCCCTAAGACTTCAGAGTGGAAGGCACACACACTTTGGACTCTGTCATCAGCTACGGACCATTGACCACTGGGAGGCTGCACCCCATCTTCAAGAAAGAACATCACACAGCAAGTTATGATTGGTCTAGAATTAGGGCAACTGCAAGGAGCCTGCTTTCCTACTTCCTGCTTGAAAGAACACTTGGCTTCAGCTACCAGCTGCCTGAAGAACAGAAGACACAAGCTGGCTTCTGTCATTGGCCAGAGGAATAAAGGCTGTTGAATCTAAGGAAGAGCACCAGCAAGGGAAGATCTGCCAGGCTCCAAATTGCCTGTTTACAACTCTGTCCAGGGAATGTCAAAGTGATCTCTTTCCTTTTCCTTTGCCATCTCCTCTCCCTTTTCCCTTGTGTGCCTTTATCAGTTTAATTGTTAATTCTGAAGGCAATGCCTGTCTTTCATTTTTGTAAATTGATAAGGGTGGCTTTAGGAGGCAATATTTGTCAGAAAAGCAACAGGAAAAATACCCTGATAAATAAGTTATGCAGACCCGGGTTAGGTTTTTTTTTCTGAAAGGGAAATGCCTTTGAAACAAATGGGCCTTAGTTCTAAGAAAGCTGCATAATATTAATCAATCGTGATCCCACTTATTTGGGAGCAATCCCCACTGAATTCAAATTGTGTACTCCTGAGTAGACATAGTTAGGATTGCATGGCAAGTGATGTATTCATATTTTTTTTTAATTATACATTTTAAACAAACAACAAAATTGCTTCATTTTTTAAATATATATTTTCCCGTTAGTTCATGGCAGATAACTATAAATAAACAGAAGGGTGGTGCTATGTTTAACTGGGAGTGCGGCTGCACTTTTACCCCACCCCAACATCATGTCTCCTTTCTTCAAAAACCACATGTTGCACATGGTTTCAAAGAAGCTCCAGTTCACAAGCAGCTCCTTGTGCATAGGGATTCCGTGCAGCAAGGATCCCTGCTTGTTCCTGTGTCCTGAAGACACTGATCCCCTACACATCAGCAGCTGCTCTCATGGCTGTTGACAAAGGACCTTTTCCGCAATGGCTCCCCTTTTATAGAATGCTTTCCACAAGGAGGCTCAGCAGGTACCTTTGTTATATATCTTCTTTAGGCACAAGGCAAAAACATCCCTCTTTTCCCAGGCCTTTGGAGGGGGTATTGTATTTGTTTGTTATATTTGTGTTTTTATATTGTATACCATCCTGTGATCTTCAAATAAAGGGTGGAATAATTTCTTGTTGTTGTTACTATTATTACTATCACAATGTTTGAGGATGCATTAAAAATCCAGGTCTGATCCCTGATTAAGGCAGCACTGCCCTACAAAAGAATTATATGATTACGGCTCTAATACACCACTTAGAAATGTCTGCTATGTACATTTATTATATCATTCAGCCACTTGAATATCTTACACAACAGAGGAAGTCCTTGAAAATTAGCTTTCTGTCTGACATGCATTTTTCATGGGGATGTGTGTTGTGGAGGTGGTACAAATCAGAGTGTATCACCCTACTATTGCCTATATGACAGATCTCTCACTTACTGGGGAATGCCTTTCCATAGTCTCAGTCATTTGGGAAAAGATTAGACAAAAGTAATGAGGGAGGCAGGATTTATGGGGCTGTTTGGTTGTCACGACTGTTTGTGTCTCTGAGCTTCATATCTTTGAGATTTCCCTAAAAGGCCTGTACAGTCTCCATTCCCATTACTCTACAGTAGTCTCACTGACTTTAATAGGACTACCCTGGAGTTAATGAGATGTAGACTGCAGCAATAAAGTGCAGATGAAGTGGAACAAAGAGCTGTGTGAAATGCATGAGCCAATAAAGGCATTTGGGGCAGGTTATTTTGATTGGAAGAGCATCATTTTATGTTGATTTAATCTGAAATAATTTGGTTGATAACCTAACACACTGTTTGTTTGCAAAATATTGGGCACACAGCTTTTATGTGAACATTGGTGCAATTTCTTGAAAGTTCACAAAACCTGGCAAAAGAAAAGGGGTGGGGGGAGATTGCATTTCCTTATTTTTTTCCTCCATTTCTGCAGCTTGTCAGTGTACATGTTAAAAAAGAGAGAACAGTGTACTGCAACAGTCTTCATTAAGCCATCTCAGATTTTGTACAAAGTGGTGTATGCCACTTCAGTATCTTAGCATGACGATTTGAGAGGTGGAGAAATAGAGAAGTCTGAGAATGGGGATCAAAGGCCCCAGCTGTGTGAGGCTGCCCCCTCCTCCACTAGTGATTGGACTGACTGAGGGAGAGTCAGGAATAGATCTGCAAGCAAAGGGTAGACAGATTTCCCCTATGCTTCAAATCACCTCCCCATTACGCACCAAAGCCTTCAGATAACTTTATGACAAGCGCCACAAGCAATTAGACAGAGTTTCTGTGTCTCATGCCAGAGGGGCTTGTACCTCTGAATGTCGGCATCCCAGCTCTTAGAATTCCTATTATTAGTTTCCTTCGCAACAAAATAAAATGGAGAAAATTATTGTTTGGGTACTTTGACTCAAACATTATGCTTATAGATTCAGGTAGGTAGCCGTGTTGGTCTGAGGCAGTCGAAATATAAAATAAAAATAAAAATTGTCCAGTAGCACCTTAGAGACCAAGTAAGTTAATTTTTTTTTAACTTGGAGACCAACTACTGGACATTTTTAATATATATATTATGCTTATAGCTATGCTTCAATACAGCTTCGTTCACTACCAACACCCAAAATCTATTGCTCGTTAGCCAACCTTCTACAGGACAGGGTTGATTTTATCCTGAGGCCATGAAGAGAGGAGGCCAAGCAGCGAATCTGCCTCATGCAGCTTGATCAAACTGCTCCTTTGTATGCCAGCTGTAGCTAAGATTGCCAAATTCTAAAATCATATTGGAGTGTCTACCTAACCCTTTGACCACACAATTTTCCATTTTGTCTGAAATAGCAGTTCTAGTGCAGAACTGACCTCACAGGGCAAGTCAAGATGTAAACATAAACCAGCTTTTCTCTGCTGACGAGGACAAGGGCAAGTACTCTGTCCCTACCTAGATCCAATCTAATTAAACTTCACATGATACATCTATTGAATTTGCTTTTTAGAGTCCTAAACCCTCAAAGACTAGAATCTTTAAGAGGCAAAATCTGATTAGATTTGATGGCTCTATCTTATTCTGTTTTCATACCTGTTTGTGAGGGCTCTGGGAGAACCCAGTGTGGCAGTGTGTCCATGTTCCCCCACAATAGCCTTCATTTTAGAGAGTTCTGTGTCATCTGGAACTCAAAGAGAATCCAGCAACTTAACCATGCCCATGTTTGTTCCTTCAACACAGTCTTCTCTATGGATGTTCATAGATCACTTGATGCTGGATGTTAACAAACTTTTACTAAGGTGCCTAGCCATAAAGTAGGTCATTGAGAAACCCTACACATCACCCCATCATCATGCTCAGTGAAGGATCTGCCCCTGGCCACCCAACTGCTGTTTGAATACTTCCAGTAAAGAAGAGCCCACTATCTCCAAAGACAAACTATGCCTCTGTCAACAAGCTGTTAAGTTGGGAAGTTTCTGCTAACGTTTAGCCAAAAACTCCTTCCCTGAAGTTTCCACCCATTGATTCTAATGATGACTTCTGAAGCAACAGAGAACAAGTCTTCTCCACCTTTTGCATGGCAGCCCACTAAGATCACTGTCACAACTCCCTTTAACCACACTGATTTCAACAGATCATTATATACTGGAGGTTCATATTGCCTACAGATACATTATGCGATTGGTACCTTTAAAAAACTCGGACAGCTGATCAAACCCCCACCACTACCAAGCCCAATACATTGTAAGCAGGGAATCAGAATATAACTTTACACTAGAATTTGAGGTTTTGGTATTTCCACAGCCTCTTCTATTCCATACTCTGGTCTGCATCAGAAACTCGAATAACCCCTATTCCATAGGTTAACTTATATCCTTTCTCTTTATATGACTGGAATAAATCTGCTCTACTTTCATACCATAAAAGCCTTCCTGGGTTCTATTTACCAGCCTGTCATTTTGGGTCTGAAAGGCACACGTGTATCTCTTGTTGCCAGTGCTCCATTTCTTCTCCATATCTTATTGTTCAGGCAGGCATGCAATTAATCCTATTACAAACTAATGGATTTACATTGGGATTACATAGAAATGTTTAGTGAGCCGAAGGGTTCAAAACAGGGCCTTTCTTTTTGGCACAAGTGTTCTCTAAACTCTCATTTTCTGCCTCCCTCCACTGTGAATACAAATTATTTCATTCCTAAAAGGAGGGCATCCTTTTGTAGTGGCAGGTTGACACATTCCATTTTTGAGTGGAAGGCCTGTGAGGGCCTGAAAGTTTATTAGTAGTCTGTAGCAGAAGTGACACTTCCTTCAGCCAGCATGCGATGTGCCGACCTTCCCATCCCAGTGAACAGCAGCAACCTCACAGCTAGGAAGCTAGCAATGTGGCTCTACCCCATTGGATGAGCCATTTCTGGCCTATAATTATTTCACTCATCCATCCATTACTTTATAAGTTTTATAGCCTGACAGGTATATCCACCTTTCTTCTATGATGGAACTCAATGCAACGTACATGGAGTTGCCAGATAGCATTCCATCCAGGCAGTGACCACATCTACTTAGCTTCAGGAAGCTGGTGGTCTCAGTGCACCTATACCCAAAGGATCTGGGCAAGATATTTAAAGTAGTTTGTAAATAATACTAACCATGGCCTCAAGGTGTTGTCTGAAGGCATATGTGGCTGACACGTACTAAAGCAAAGCAAATCTGAGTAGACCACCTGAGAACCACACAAACATTCCCTTGAAATCCATGACGAAAGACAGGTGAGATACAAATGCAAGAAAGTATATGCATACATACATATTACATCAATAGTACGGGGTTGGCTAACCTTGGGGCAGATGTTGCCATATCCATGCTGACAGGGGCTGATGGGATTTGCTGTCCCCGTACCACCTGGGACACCCCTGACACAATGCAATAATACTGAAAATGATCACCCATAGCAAATGCTTGTTGTTGCTGTTGTTGTTTAGTCGTGCCTGACTCTTCGTGACCCCATGGACCAGAGCACGCCAGGCACTTCTGTCTTCCACTGCCTCCCGCAGTTAAGTCAAACTCATGCTGGTAGCTTCAAGAACACTGTCCAACCATCTCGTCCCCTGTCGTCCCCTTCTCCTTGTGCCCACCATCTTTCCCAACATCAGGGTCTTTTCCAGGGAGTCTTCTCTTCTCATGAGGTGGCCAAAGTATTGGAGCCTCAGCTTCACGATCAGCAAATGCTTACCAGCATGGAAATTCCTCTCTTACACAGCATCCAAGAAGACTCACTGATTTTAGCTTTGACCACCATCAAAGAAATCCAAAAGGCATTGATAGTGCCCCTGTTATAAGCCCTTGGCAACAACGGGATGTTATAGGGTTGCATTTTAACTTCTCATTATATTGGATTGGAGCTGAAGCCTTCGTATTTGGACTGTTCATGTGTTTCACTTTCTTTTTCCTATTCGCTTTCCTATTTGCTTAGGATTGGGACGGAACAGAAAGTGAGTAGATTCTCCCTCCTTGAAAAGTGAGGAACGGCCCCCTGATTGTTTGTACATAGTGCTTAAAGGATACTGGACACCTATTATCAGCTAAGCACAAAGATTGTGAGCTTTGGCGTCCAAGCTGCCTCTAAGTTGTATGGCACCTTCCCAGCAGAAATTCCTCCACAGAATGAAGACTGCCATCGATGCAATGAATTTGGAGGATCCTGTCTCAGGAGAAGTAGCCATAGGGATTTTGAAGGAATTTGACAGGATTTTGATAAGATTGTCAACATTTATGAGGGTGGGGTTGTTTGTTGTTTTGTAGAAGTGACACCTTTACACTTGACAGAATTTCACTGCTTCTATATTTTTTCAGAGCCATGGAACCATGAGCAAGGGAGAATGATGTGATGCATAAACACACCCACCACCTACTACCAATTTTCTGTAAGCCCAAGTCAGACTTGTTTCTGTACAATTCTATATAATTGCTTTGTTAAAGATCTATATGCAACTTTCAGTATAAGGTTATATAATAAATACTATACTATACTATACTATACTATACTATACTATACTATACTATACTATACTCAGGGCTCCCCCCCCCCCCGTTAGAGCTCACCAGAACTCAGTTCCAGCACCTCTCAGGTGGGCACCACTGCCATTACAGTGGTACCTCGGGTTACATACGCTTCAGGTTACATATGCTTCAGGTTACAGACTCTGCTAACCCAGAAAGAGTGCTTCAGGTTAAGAACTTTGCTTCAGGATAAGAGCAGAAATCGTTCTCCGGCGGCGCGGCAGCAACAGGAAGCCCCATTAGCTAAAGTGGT
The DNA here is from genome assembly GCF_964188305.1 of Podarcis bocagei. Classification (NCBI taxonomy): domain Eukaryota; kingdom Metazoa; phylum Chordata; class Lepidosauria; order Squamata; family Lacertidae; genus Podarcis; species Podarcis bocagei. Next base: position 37,621,742 of record NC_138126.1, read on the forward strand.
GCTTCAGGTTAAGAACAGTTTCAGATAAAGTACAGACCTCCGGAAGGAATTAAGTACTTAACCCGAGGTACCACTGTATAAGATAACAAGGGAAGTGTTTACGGTGAGTTCTGCCAACTCTTTTTCTAGAAAAATAGCACTGACTGTACTATATATTATATATGCAATATAAGGAGAGCCAGAGTGGTGTAGTAGTTAGAGCACTGGACTAGGACCTGGGAGACCAGGGTTCAAGTCCCCGCTCAGCCTGAAAGTTCAGTGAGTGACCTTGGGCCACTCACTGCCTCTCAGCCTAACCTACCTCATAGGGTTGTTGTGAGGATAAAATGGGGAGGAGGGAAATCATGAATGCCATCTTGAGCTTGGGGTAGAAAGGTGACAAATAAATAAATATAATTAATATGGGAAGCATGTCAGTATGCTACTGTATTATTTAGACAAGAACATTATCACACACACACACACACACACCACACTGTATATAAAACAGGTTGAGATATAATACAAGATAGATACATGCACCATAGTAGGATTAAATATTTAATGAGGACTGGAGTATTGCTTTATTTTAGATACATGCTTGACAAACCTAATCCTTTATAGTGAACAGTGCAGGTTTATGAACAGGGACCAGGCAAAACCCTCCCTGTTCCTGTTAGAAATTTAATACATTAGTTAGTGACCCAGATTTCAAGACGAGAAGGAGCTTTTAATACCTGGCAGGAGCTCACATCTGTGTGGAAAAAATGGTAAGAACATTTGATCTATCATGCTGAGGGTGTGACATACAGCTTTGTGTTCTCTCTCTCTCTCTCTCTCTCTCTCTCTCTCTCTCTCTCTCTCTCTGTGTGTGTGTGTGTGTGTGTGTGTCCTTGTATTGCAAGGGAGCCAAGTAGAGAACTAATTTGAAAATGTGTAGGATTTTTGGATCCCTGCATTCCAAGCGCTAGCCACATTTTTGTCCCTGTGCCCTAATGGTGCGGGTCCTTGTCGTGGATGCTGTGGGAAAGCCATGCCTTTCACAGTTAATCCCAGCCAAGAGATAGAGGATGCTCAGCGGATAAAAGGCTTGCAGTCCCAGCTGGGGAAAGAGTTCCATTATTTCCCAGCTGCATAGGACATTCTGCACGGCTCGGTTTTGCCTTTATGAGCAGTGTGGCTTTCCGAGAGCTTGTAGCAGTTTGGCAGAAAACTGTGAAAGATCCTGAGACGTTTGGCTGCTAAGATCTGTAAGTACAAAATTGGGCTGTCTGTTGCAATGTGAATAATGCTGGAAGGGAAGCTTCATTTTCTTTTGTCTCTCCAACACTCCCCCCCCCCGCCTTGTAGTGATTTGCATTAGCATAAGAGAGATAGAGAATAAAGGAGACTGACTGATTGCCCTTCTCTTTATCTTTAACCATTGCATTTTATAGAGAAAGAGAAGGGTCTGCTGCGTTTCTCTTAAATCTGTGTTCATGCGAGGGGGAAAACCTTTATAAAAGAGGGTGCTGATACCCAGACACCAGAATAGGCATATTTCTGAGTATCTTCCGACAGCTCTTGTGTGTGTGTGTGTGTATATGTGTGTGTGTTGGTGTGCCCGCGTGCAGCATTTAATGGGTAGCACACAGGATGACAGTGCTGATTTTAGCACTTGCACATGGCTTTAGACCCTTGCATTTAAAAGGTAAGGAAGATCACAGTGGCTTGTTTCATTTTCCAACTGTTCCAACATATGCAAAGCACTAAATGTCTCTTTTCAGCTCATTTCACTGAGTTTCAAGGAGGAAGTATCCTCACTAGGAGTGTGCCCAGTGGATCTTTTCTTTTTTTGTTTAAAGATTCGGACCAGAAAACAAAATGTCAAATTAAAATGAACTGAAGTTCATGAGGCGGGGGATTGGTGTGGTTGTTTTTTTTCCACTTAGAGATCAATAAGTTGTGTTTCTGTCACTTCATTTGTATGCTAGATGAGCTGTTGTATGTTATGAAAAGTTTGGAATGCTTACAGTACCAGAAACTAGAAGATGTGTGTGCATTTTATGCCAAAAGTGCATGCAGTGCCTGATGGAGCAGTTTGTGGTTTCTGCAAGTGGGTGTGATAAAGGCTTCTGTGTGGATTCAGACATTTGTTACTTCTTTAAATAGTCTCGCCTTTCAAACACATCATTTAGTGCACGGTGAACAGTATAAGGCAGGCATAAGCCAATGTAGTGCCCTCCCAAATGTTGTTGGAGCCCCTCCTATCAACCCCAGCCATTCTGGCCAGGGGTGGTCCGAGTTCTAATCCAGAAACCTCTAAGGGGCACCATGTTGGCTGTCCCTGATATAAGGGCCTTAAGACACGTGAGCTATCGAAGGCCAGGACAGTGGTCCTGTTCATTGGCATAACCTCACTGAGTTCAGAATTGCTGAAAAGGTGTGGTCGTTTATATGCTGATTAAGAAGCTCCCTTCATTTAGTGCTGAACTGCATCGAACTTGCCGACTGCATCGAACTTGCCGATGAGGCAGATACAAAGGTGTGTCCTGTGAGTTGGGAAGAGCGGGAAGCAGCAGGGAGCTTCAGACAGAGCCCTGGAGTATTGTTTTTTAATGCATCCATCATTTGTTTATTAACTAAAGAGAACTACATTTTTACATGCATTTCAAAAAGGGTTTCCATTGCAAAAAAACAAATAAATAAAAATTATTTATTTTTGTTGGTTACCAGGAGAGAGAGTAATTTGTCCGTTCTCAAAGACCCTTTAGTTTTAGCCATTTGTATCATGTGGGAAGAGGAAAGGGGGGAGAAATTAAAGTAACCCGTGTGTGTGTGTGTGTGTGTGTGTGTGTGTGTGTGTGAGAGAGAGAGAGAGAGAGAGAGAGAGAGAGAGAGAGAGAGAGAGAGAGAGAGACTCTACCCCTGAAATGTCCACTTGGAATGCTGAGCATGAAGGCAACACAGCCACAATATATCTTCATCAGTGAGAAGCAGCTGCCTCTGCTTTGGTGTTCAGTGGCTTCATGTAAATGATTCAAGGCTCTCATTCTACACAGAATCTAGGTTTCTTTTAAAATACACACTGAGCCACATTTCACGATGATGATGATGATGCTTTTGGTGTGTGCATCAATATTTGGTGTGTGAATTAGAATTTGAGCTGGGGCGATGTGAATGTACCCATTGGCTGGCGGAGGAAGAGGGGTGCGGCGGGAGTGCACCGCCCCCAGCATGATGCCGGTGGGCTGCCCCCTGGCTGAGCTGGATGGCACGCCCCCAGGACACGTGCCCTGCCCCCAGGACGTGCACCAGAAATGTGAGGTAACTAAAGTTCCTCCGCTTTCCCTCCCCAAACCAAGAACCGCAAAAGCCTTGCTGCTATGTCAAACTATGTCACGGGGTAGGATAATTCCCAGAGGTATTCTAGGCTGTGGCAGCGGGCAGATTCGGCTTCTATGAAAGGGAGGCTTAAAGAATATAGAGCATTATTGACCTACACATTACGGAGAACGAAAGAGAAGTCCAATATGAGTATTGCCGCCAGCTGCTTATGTAGAAACTCACCACAAGCTGAATTAATGGTTAAAAAACAACTTTCTGATGAGGCCCGGGAGCCTGCGTGGAGTATTAACCAACTTCTCCATCCAGTACACACCTCTGAATCAGAACTTCAGAAGCTGGCCTAGTGAATTACAACTGCTTGTCTTAAATGGGCTGCCTGCCATATATTTAGATGACAATATATGGGGTTTTTTTTAATGAACTGCTCTGAGATTGGTTTGTTTTTACAAATTACAAACGGAGCTAATAATTGCTTCTATTGTGTAACATACTCTTTCCGCTGCTTAGGCAGAATTTTCTTTCCTACCTTGAGTGAGTGTTGCTTATATTTTCTGCTGTCTCTGGAGAGTCATGTGATGACAGTTATTCTTCCTGTGGTTCTTGTGCCATTACCTCTTGGACAGTCTTGCTGGGGTATCCAAACTAGTTATTGTTTCATCCCTCTCAGCTTCTCCCTATGGCTCATCTGCTCTTACAGATGCAAAAGTGACTCTGGGAGTAAATCTTCGGTGTCTGCAATTTCATCTTAGTGACTGTTCGCTTTCTACTTGTACTCTGTATGACCTGAGATATCCTGAAGTCTCTGAGACTGTTCCAGGGTGTCATTTGCTGTCTTGGCTTTGTATCATTACATTTGAATTTCTGAGGAGTGGTCTCAGTACTTTGGCTTTTTATCATAGAATTTCTGTTTTTCTTTTTTGTCAATCCAGCTTTGTTTCATCCTGTGATGATCTGCCGCTCTAGGCTTCAGAAATGAGTCTTTGGCAGGTATCCTGGATTTGAGCCTTCTTCTCCTTAGCATTTGAGAGGGCAAGTATCCCCATTCCATGGGTAGTTTAGTCACCTATAGTATGGATCTTGCCAATGTTGCTTGACATTGGTCAGTATCTACTTTGCAGTTTGAACACATTCCTCTGCCAGAGCATTGGATTGTGGGTAATATGGACTGCTGGTAGTGTGACTCAAACCCCACTCTTTTGCAAATCCATGGGATTCTTCAAATTGGGATCCATTGTCAGGAAATAATTCATCACAAATGTCATGCCTTGAGCGTCCTGCCTTTGTCTGGATGAGGTGCTTTTCAATTACTTCAATGTAACAGCTACAGTATAATAATCAACCACTAGCAAGTAATGCTTTCCTTCTAGTTCAAATAGTTCTGTAGCCAGTTGCTGTCAGATTCTACGGGACATCTCCTTAATTATCATGGTTTCTTTGTTCTGTTTTTGTTGTTTTGAACAAGTATAACTGTCTCCAACCATCTTCTGTTCATGCCAGGCCAGTAGAGCGTATCCCTTGCTCTCCTCTTGCACAATACCATCCCAAGGTGTCCTTTGTGGAGTCTTTCCAGCTTCTCTGGAATTGCTTTTAGCATCATTTTCTACTGTTCATTCTTTTTTATAATTCCAGAATTTTCTTATAGCCAAAGGAACTTGATGCCTCTTGCTAAACCATCCTCTACTTATCTCCACTAGCTTTCAAGATATTCATTACATTCTTTCTCTCTCTTCTTTCCACATTATAGTGGTGCCTCGCAAGACGAAAAGAATCCATTCTGTGATTCTCTTCGTCTAGCGGTTTTTTCGTCTTGCGAAGCAAGCCCATTGAAGGATTAGCGGATTAGCGCTATTAGCGGCTTTTAGCGGCTTATCTGCTGATCGGATCAGCTGATAAGCGGCTTAGCGGCTTAGAAAAGGGGGGGAGGGGGGAAAAACAGCAGGAACTCGCAAGACATTGTCGTCTTGCGAAGCAAGCCCATAGGAAATTCGTTTTGCGAAGAACCTCCAAAACTGAAAACTCTTTAGTCTAGCGAGTTTTCCATCTTGCGAGGCATTCGTCTTGCGGGGCACTACTGTATTTCTTCCAGTTTGTTTGTGGTTGCAGGCAGGTGTGATATCATGTGCACATGGTCTTCTAAGTCTTTCTTTTCTTCCCATTGACATTTTCCGCACAGTTGTGTGAGAGCAGATCAGCTATGGGGAATGTCTTTCCCATGCTTATATGTTACTTTTATGTTGCAGTGTTGCAGTTTTAAGATAATGTGCTGAAGACTTGGGGGAGAAGAAGTTAGAGGTTTCTTTAGTATGCTTTCGAGGGATTTGTGATTGATTTCTGCAGTTTCAAATTACCCATAAATGGTGCTGATGAAATTTCTGACACCCAGCAAATAGTTCTTTTTTGATTTGGGCATAATTCTAATGAATAGGTATTCATGCACTGGAAGTATGCACCACAGGAAGCCCTTCCTGCAATGTTGGCATCAGTCTGTCTCAAGAGACTATGGAGCAGTGTGCCACTGAATGGTGCCTAGTGCAGTAGTTTGGTCTGCTTGTTGAGTAATACTCTGAGCTCCAAGCACCCGCTGAAGCAGCCATATAAAAGGATGTCACAAAGAGGAGGGAGAAAGGTTGTTTTCTGCTGCTCCAGAGAAGCGGACACGGAGCAATGGATCCAAACTACAAGAAAGAAGATTCCACCTAAACATTAGGAAGAACCTCCTGACAGTAAGAGCTGTTCGACAGTGGAATTTGCTGCCAAGGAGTGTGGTGGAGTCTCCTACTTTGGAGGTCTTTAAGCAGAGGCTTGACAACCATATGTCAGGAGTGCTCTGATGGTGTTTCCTGCTTGGCAGGGGGTTGGACTCGATGGCCCTTGTGGTCTCTTCCAACTCTAGGCTTCTATGATTCTATGATTCTATAGTGGAAGGTTGACTGGGGGCTGCCCTGCGTAAAGTGGGCAGCACCTGACCAGTGAGACATGGTGATCTCTCCCACCAATAAAGACAGCCTGTAGTGCTCATACCTTATGTCAATCAGGTTGAGTTTATAACCTCTGCCTTCCGTGTTATTTTTGCTGCATTAGCAGTGCCGAAGTGACCTTTCTGGGGCCAAAGGAAAGCAGAACAAAACATTTGGCACCAGTTTGGCTGCAAGAGCTTCCGGAAGGAGGCATGTAGTGTATGTAGTGGAGAGTTTCCTGCTAACTGCCCCCTCTATATGTAGTGCCACGCATCATATCCCATCCCAATCCTAAAGGTATCCAAGTGCCCCGAAGCATTTGGGGGGCTGTAGGGGGCTGCAGATGGAAATGGGGGCAGCAGAAACCTCATTCTGTGAACAATCACTCTGTTATGTTCATGGAAGGAAAGTTGAGATCCAAGGCATAATAAGGAGGTGGGAGTAGTTTCCAACATAACTTGCATACGTTCAAATGTCTATGTCTGTGCCTGCAAAGGTACATGTGCAGGTATTGTGACTTAAGCCTCTGCTTGCACCATTGCAGCACTTAATGTGGATAAGAGGGAGCTGTAAGTTTCAAAGTAGAATAAGAGGTTCTTAAACATGACACTAGAAAGATCAGTCTTGGAGAAGCAAGGCCATATAAAGGCTTGGCCAAGAAGAACGCAGTCCACTATTTCATATTGTCCAATATTTGGCTCAAGCAAATGTTGGATCCCAAGCGTCTCTAAAGCAGGTTTCTAATAGCTGCATGCAATGAAGATGTTTACATATGCTGTACTTGATTTACCCCTCCCATAATCTATGTTACTTTCCTTTGAATTCATTAAAGAGACTGCTTTGCATAGCTTTAACAGATCTCATAAAGTTTCTTGTATCATCCTGAACTGGCTGCTTGAATTGGACTAATTATGGATGAATTGGAGTTTTCAGCATAAGCTCAGCTTCTCAGGATTATACATTGTAGCTCTTTCCAATCACATTTGGATAAACTAAATGGGTATTAGCACTGTTAATAAAAGACCTGTTCCTTCTCCCTGGCCCATGGCTTCTAATCCCCTGACTAATAAAACAGTCAAATCCCATTCTCTCATGCTCTCTGTTAAATTATCTCTTCTTTACCCATATGCTACTGTTTCCAGCGAATTCTCCCACCACAAATAATTTTAGCCTCTTTAATAGCTTGCCCCATGAGTATCACCATCTTCACAGACACATATTCTTTCAGCATGGTGTTGTTTTAGCGAGGATGATTTATTGTGTGTGATTTTTACTTCCTAAAAACAACAAAGCAACAAAGGGATAAAGAATAAAAGGAAACCACAGCCATCTAATATCTGTAGTTGTCAGAAAGGGGAGTCATCCCCCCAAGATATCTTTGTAGCATAGATTTGTCTCCTTGTTTAATTAGGGGAGATCTGTCACAAAATTGGACTGTGTATCTGTTCTGCTTCCTTTACATCTAATAATTTGAATTTTGTTTTCATTTCCATCACAACTATTTGTGTATAGCTTCCTACAACATGCAGACTCTGTGCCTGTGAGTTTAAATGGGTTCTTATTTTCATGTTAATATGGAACTAAGCTCTACATTTTTATATGTACACATAGGATAGACCAGTGCTATTTTTCTAGAAAAAGTGGTGCCAGAATCCATCACAAACATTTCCCTTGTTCTCTTATAATGGCAATGGCCTGAGAGGTGCTAGAACTTAGTTCTGGTGAGTTCCTGCTGGAGAGAAAAAAAGCGCCCTGGGATAGACTCGCATGACCATTTCCCCCAATATGGTGCCATCCCCTCTTAAAGTGATACCTTTCTGCATCCCAAGCTTATAAATAGTTCTACACCAGTTTGAATCATTGTCCCAACCCATGTTTGAACATCTGTAGACATCAAGATCCATGAGCTGACCTAGTTCATATTCCATCTGCCATATGGTTGCCTCAAGAGCTTGGGGCAAGTGCAGGTAATATCACAGATATCTGTCCTGCTGCACCTTACTATGTAATGGTAGACTGAACAGCTTCCTTAATTGAGAAGACTCACTTTGGGTCTAAATAATGTGCTATTCTGTGTGTATGGTTTTATTTTATGTGAAGTAGCATTCAGGAATGAGATTCTGTCCCCACCCCCCACCCCAGAAAGTCTGATCTGGTATAGTCCGTTAAGGAATCTTAATAGAATCTTCACAAGACTTTGCAGAACAGGAAGGTTTGCTCCAAAATGAAATGTAATATGGATCTGATCAGGTCACCTGTAGGCAGCTAGGCCAGCGTTTCTCAGTATTGCGAGCACTCTGTGCAATGATAGCTTTTTAGCACTTCTTGTGCTGAAATCCAAATCAGTTCAATCTCGGCTGTGCTTGCTCTACTTGCGTGTCTCTCTGTGAGAGAGAGTATGTGTGTGTAAAGCAAGATATCATTAATATCCCTTAGCTTTTTTTTCTAGGAGAAGATTCTGGGGTTATCAGATTCGCACTGCGGGATCTGTATGGATTTCTTATAAGTGGAAGGAAATCGGGTTACCACAGCGTTCTGGAAGATGGGAGTACGTTCTTTACTTTTCATACCAGATAATGTGCCTACAGCCTGTTTCTTTTATAAAAAAGATCAAATTGAGAAAGATAGTCAGAAACACTGCCAGATTTATTCATTCTTCTTGGCAGCATTCTTATTAAGAAAGATGGAAAACAGCGGAGTTAAGAGAAACAAAAACTCATTCTGCCAACCAAGAGAAGTTGCCACTATTCACAGAGGGAGCAGCAAAACCCCGAAGTTTAATAAAGGCAGCCAAGTTATTTTTGGTGGAATGCCAGTCTGCTCTTTTATTGAGTTTCATCCACATTGTTCTATGTTCAAATATAGATGAATGACAAACTAGTTATTTCGGTTATTAGTGTGTGCTTGCTTCACAGATTGCTTATCTCTTTTCTATTCCATACGTCTACCCTGAAAAACGCTTACAGCTTTTATTTCAAAAGATTTGAACACAGGTCTCACTGGTTCAATATTCTAGCTGCTAAGCACTATACCCAACTAAGTTCTTCTCAGAGTAGAGTTAATTAGTCATGCTTATTAATTCCAGTGGGTCTACTCTGAGCAGGACTAGCACTGGCTACAATCTTTTATGTTCAGGTGCAAATTTCAGGAAACAACAACAACAAAAATTATCTGAACAGCATGTCGTTTCTGAGCTCTTAAAACACTAAATATTCCCAGGAAGTACACACAGAGGTATCTGTTTGACCAGCATGGAATCAGGATTATTGAGTTTATTTATTGGAGCTACATTCTATCTTTCCTCCAAGGAGCTCAAGGTGGCATACATGGTTCTCCTCCTCCCCCCTTTATCATTGCAGCAAGGATGCAGGTGGCACTGTGATCTAAACACTGAGCCTCTTGGGCTTGCCGATTGAAAGGTTGATGGTTCAAATCTGCGTGATGGGGTGAGCTCCCATTGCTCTGCCCCATCTTATGCCAACCTAGCAGTTCGAAAGCATGCCAGTGCAAGTAGATAAATAGGTACCGTTGTTGCAGGAAGGTAAACGGTGTTTCTGTGCCCTCTGGCTTCCATCACGGTGTCCCTTTGTGCCAGAAGCAGTTTAGTCATGATGGCCACATGACCCAGAAAGCTGTCTGTGGACAAACGCCAGCTCCTTTGTCCTAAAGTGAGATGAGCGCTGCACCCCATAGATGCCTTTGACTGGACTTAACCATCCAGGAGTCATTTACCTTTATCATTGCAACAGCCCTGTGAAGTAGGTTAGGCTGAGAGGCTGTGACTGGCCTAATGTCATCCAATGAGTTTTACAGTTGGGTGGGGATTTGAACCCTAGTCTCCAAGATCCTAATCCAACACTTTTACCACTATACCATACTGCTATAGTTGGAATAGTTGGACTAGTTCAAGAGTGGATAAACTTTTTTTTCTGTTGAGGGGCAATCATTTTGGGGTTGCATGCTAGAGCAGATGCTTGACACAACCAGAAAAATAAATATTGCGAATTAGAATTCAGAATGAAGATCTGCTCCAGTTTTCATCCTGACTACTTCAGCTTAGAACTCTGAATCCTATGCAGGTCTAATCAGAAGGAAGTCCCTCTTGATTTTGTGAGGTTACTCTCCTATATATAGAGTGAGATAGATAGATAGATAGATAGAGAGAGAGATTTATGATTGCTGATTGGATATTTTTTTAAAAAAATAAATAAAACCAATCACTATAGCAACTATTTTGGAAAGTAAGTGAAAGTAATTTCTTTCTAAATTTAGTGTGTAAACACACACACACAATTAAGTGAAAGGGAGGAGAAGCAACAAATAGAAAGGAACTTAGACGGGGTGGGTGTGGCATCATAAAGTTAGGTTAGGACTGTTGCGCGCACTGGCCAGATTGCAGGATACCTGTCTTTGACAATATCAACTTTGGGTGTGATCCAGCACAACTCTTCTTATATTCTTATGTTCAGTTGTGTGGTCACATTCACAGCCATGGAACCCACTGCATATATTACATCTTTTTTGTTATTCACTTTTAAAAGAATGTAATTCTTGCTTCAGGATCAAATTCAGATCAATATGTATCCGATCTCCAGTTTTAATAATAGGCTATGGATTGTTGCCCACTATATAATTTGTCCTGAAATTTCTCTGTGTTTTTTGTTACTGAAACACTAAAGGTCCCTGTGTTCTAAAGTTGGAGTTTATGTGACTAGGGCATAACAAGGAATAATCTTTTGTACATACTATGTTAGAAATTAAATTACCCTTTAAGCAAGCCATTAATCATGTTGAAGCAGTCTAATGAGACTGAAATAAAGAGAAAGAAATAGCTGGGCCAACTTGATGCCACAATGAATCAATATCATTTTATCAAGATTATTTCTGCCTATTCCCCCTCCCTTTTACCTCTCAAGTAACATATTGCCAAAGAGGGAGTTTCTTACATACCCTGTTCCACTTAATAGGCTTAATAGCAGCTACAGGTCTCATTCCTTATTTTTCTGCCCCTTACCCCTTCTGCTCCTTTTTCATCATTCTTCATCTGAATGGGGTGGTCCTTCTTGGAGGATAAAAGCCTGATGATGACCATAAGCTTCAGGTAGGCTTCTGAGTCAAGGGTGGTAGGTCCCAAACTACTTACTGCCTTTTTTATATAACAACCAGCACATTGTGCTGGGACCAAGAAACAAACCAGCAACTAGCATAACTGTTTAAGCACTGCTGAGTTGTTTCCTAAAGGCCAAAGCTGGACCTACCAGATGCAGACCCAATAGGTAGCACAACATACATCAATTGGAAATAACCTAATCAAGTTCAAGGGCATGGAAAACTATAACCAGGTTATATCTGCCCAGGAAGTGCTAGGATGTTCCAGCCTTAGTTGGATAGGGTGAGTGGAGCCACCAACAAAAGTTACCTTCCAGAAGCTGGTAAGCAAGGTGGAGGACTTAAAAATTATTTCCATGGCAAGAGTTCCTCCACTGGGAAGATTATGTGAGATCTTGTGCGGCCTTCGTGAAATCTCAGATGGCCCCTTCATACAGCCCCTTCCTTTTCCATTTGTTTGTTTTCCTTCCACCTGTGCAAGGTGCAATCATGTAAGTAAATCACATGTAAGTTTCAGGTCTACTGTATATCCCTGCCACCACATCTCTCCAGCCTCCATGCAGGCAAGCAGGAGGCATTATCGCAGTTCAAAGGTGCATCCAAGCCAGGCAAAAACATTCAAGAAGGGTGCAGGTCAGGGGTAGTGAGGGCAGTAGCGTGGGAGAATTGGGCATGGCCTGGCTCAGGTGCCATGGACTGGATAGAGAAGCCCCGAGGGCTTGTTTCAAACCCTGAGCTAGAGGTATTCCATGTGCTATAGATGCTACTTCAGTGTTACTTTTAAGGATATGTAAAACTGCAATGTGTTGTTACAATTAAGGTTACCAGATTTCTTTCAATGAATCCAAGGACACTTTTCAACTTCCTACTAAATAGATGGATTTGTAAATCCAGGGACTGTCCCAAGTAGTGAGAGACTCCAGGGGGCCTTGTGCTTACCCAGGGCTCGGTTTCCTTCAAATGAAGGTCCATGGACACGGTGGTGTCTTTAGGATATATACACATATATACAAGCTGAGCATAGGAGGGAGGGGCTCACTGTGTTAACATTCCCATAGATCATGTTTCCCCTTTAGGTTTCCAGGGGACCCCCAAAGTCCAGCACAGAGCAAGACATGCCTCTCTCCCAAGCTTCCAACTCTCACACACAACAGCTCTGGCTATTGTGCTCCTATATACCAGCCAGGTGTTTAGGGGTGGGGGGAAAGCAATTTATTCTATGGCACAGAGCAACCTCTTTGGAGATGCTCTAGAGGAGGTTGGTACAGCCAACCAAAACCATTACCTTGACAAAGGTGTATATATATGAGCCAGTAATTTGGCTTACTTCTATTCAATATGATGTTTTGAACAGTGCACGAGTACCTAATATATCACACTTTTTGAGGTTCATATCCTTCCTTTTTGTTTCTTGCTGTCACTCCAGCATGAAGGATGATCATTTGGACATCCTTAAGAGGATCGGATATGTCAGAATTATTTCTGTACACTGCCAGGCCATTTGCTATGCTAATGGTGCTTATAATGCATTACAGAACTATATATAATGTGCATTGTCTCCATAAGGACATATATTTCAAAAGAAGGAAGTGCTTGTTTTATTTAGGCTAGAGGATCAGTCTTGGTAAATTTTCTATCTGCAGTACATCACTCTTTAGTAAACTATTAGATGGAAACATACTGCATTTTAAGCAAGGGAAATGGCAAGAATTTCTAGGGGATATGTCCCATTTAAGTCTGCTTGGTGTCACTAGAACATTACAAACAAGCTGTGATGAACAAAAAAAATCTAGTTCTATGCTTCTTCTCAGCTGATCACAGACTGCATATCTTCATTATTAAAGCTGGCTGAATCAATAAAACAGATTTTGTGTTCATTCTCATAACGTTATTTTTGTTCCTTTCTCGTGTGTTTTCATAAAGATTTATTTCTTGTACATATGGTTCACATCCTCCAATGGTCTCAATCTATTTTCAAGTTTGAGAAGATCCTCAACTGTTCTTTTTTATGGTCAAATTGATCATGCACTGACTAGAAGAGTTATGTACTATAAAATCAGGATTTCTGTACAAGCTGCTGAAAGAAATTTGGGCAGCTTTTGAATTATGAAATAAATCCCCTCCCCTCCACACACTCACATGCACACAAATATATGGTGGATCATTGATTCTGTAATGGAGTGGGGTGGAACACTGATCTCTCTCTCTCTCTCTCTCTCTCTCTCTCTCTCTCTCTCTCGGGACAATACCTGGAGCTTAAAGTGAGAACTTCTCTTCCTCTCTGTGGTTTCTCATTTGGTAAGCTCCCTGTGTCCTTGGGTAGGCAATGTGGAGCTGTAGGTGTTTGGCTTTTCAGGTGAATCTGGCTCAGTGAAAAATGTCTGTGAAGTCCCTGGCAAGCGTTCACATCCATCAGCCATCAGCAGAAACCTGGTTCTGCTCTTCACTTGGTAGGAAAAACCTTTCTGAAAACCAGATCACACTCTTCCTTCCACGAGCCTTAAGGATGGGGTAAAGGGCAACTACACTGTCTAATAAATCTCTACAGGGAACTGACTATATATACTAGAGCTGTTGCATTCGGCTCTGACAACTGGTTGAGTACTGTATAATTTTGACAGGGCCTGGGTCTCTTATCAAATACATTGTGGGGTCTCAGAAGATCGCATTACAAGAAATGGAGGGAGCAAATGCTTCAGACTTCACTCCCCTTAAACCTTTTTTGGGTTATTTAAGTCTACCATCTTAAACCAAATTTGGTGGCTATTCCCTGCAATGAAGATGTTTTGGTGTTCAAAGTTAAAAAACACACAAAACGCCTCACACACACTGGCTCATTGCTCTTCTTGGTCATCCAAAGCTGCTGCTGTAGCCATAGATATATTTGCTTATCTCTTGAAATTACCATGGCATGCAAATTGTAACACTACCAACTTGAAATAAATTGGTGACAAAATAGGAATGAACATGAACTTGGAAACTTTCAAGAGAGATTATCAGGGCTAAAGCTTTCATCCGAGAAGAGCTTTATTGATTCAGAAATAAACAGAATATCTAATCAAACCATTTAGCAATGGTTTATGTTTGACAGAAAAATTATGATGCCCTTTTGGTGATCAGATTGTTAGTTTCTATGTTTGCATCTTATGTTTTTTTCTAAATGTGTAGTCCAATCCTGTGCAAATTTACATGGAAGTAAGCCCACTGTATGCAAAGAGACTTACTCCAGGTTCTAGTGAGCATGCGATTTTAACCCATAATAATTATAATAGCCTGTCTTTTATACAGCAGAATTTAAGTATTTAAAGCACCTTAGCCATATGATCATAGTAGTGTAAAGTAAGCCAGTATTATGGACCCCAACTGCAGAATAAAAAATAAAGAAGTAGAGCAACTATTGCCTTGCCTAAAGCCATCCTACTGAGCTTGTGGCCTGGGTGAAATGTGAACTGGGGTCTTTCTGACCACAATGCACTCCCTTAGCTGCTTAAACACACATATAAAAAGGCACAAACACACATCAGAGAAGTGGAAGATAGCTGCACCTGTAGTGCCTAAACAAACCATTTTCGGATATATGGAGAAACATTTCAACAGTAATGCTGAAAGACAAAGATTGCATTTGATTTAGGATACATAAATCTTTCCTGTCTTGTTAAAAGATTAGCTATAACCACATCAAACTCTTCAAACAAAGCTCGGACTATTTTAGATTGAGCAAACAGTTTAGAGCAGGAAAGTGATCAGGTGGGGAACGGGTACTTTTCAGTATTGTTGTTGTCAAAAGCTGAAAATTGCTTCTTGATTTAGGGTCCCTATAAAATTGTGCAGAATTGTTTGTAGAGTGAATGAACCCATAAAACCATTGTTCTGTGCATGGTGGATAATTTTACATTTTGAAACATATCCCTATTGTTGATTGTGGTGGTGATGGCGCCACTTTATGAACACTGTAGCCATTTGGAAAGACTAGTGTTATAGAAAAAGTACTGAAGAAACCCATTTAATATCAAGCAGACATTATTCAGAACATAGTTACATGGCTATACTTGCTGGAATGCATCTTGCACTTAGCATGTAATGTAACCTTGCCCAGTGAGTACCAAAGTACCCACAAATCTCTGATGTATTGAAGCATTCAGATATTCATCATGGAACGACAGCCTTGGAAGAGCTTTGTGAAAACACAATGGCATTTGAAATGCCTTTGATGCCAATAACAAAACAACAGAATGTGGGCATTTTTTAGATGTTAACAAAGTAATATGTGGACATTCCAGTCTTTCACATGATGTGAGGAGTGTCATTATTGTCAAAGAACTTACTTCCAAATATGCAGCCGTAGATTGCATGCAGCCTAAATTAACCAAACATGCCAGATGGAAAAACACCCTAAAGATTCCAGTAAATTAATTGTTTTGCTTTCAAGCTATTAACTTAAACCAACTAGGCAGACAGAAAATAAAAGAAAGAAAAGAAAAAAACTTTTTGGATCCAACTGAATTACATTTAAGTGGTAGACCTTTGTGTTTTAATATCTATATCTCCATAGAAACAAAGAACGTAGCTCAAAATATAAACAAAATTCTGAACATAAATGTAACTCGGTTCCAGAGACTAATAGGCCCAAGACTTACTCTCCACAAATATACCGAGAACAGAGGTTCCCAAACCTCATACTGGTGGTCTTCCGTGGGTGACTTTGAAGAAGAGCTGTGGCTGCTCAGTCATAACTGAAGCCTTCCTTTGCACTCTGTGTTGTCTCCCCAGTAACTAGCAAAGCAATCCACAAAGCAATCCCTAGCTCCAGTAGCTGCTGAAGGCTAATAGGATTGACATCAGTTCTGGTGGCCCTTCCTGTGCTTTTTCTCTCCTGCTGTTTGTGCATGTCCAGAGTCAGTCCAGGCAAAGAGTAAGTCTTTTAAAGCTATACTTATTTCTTCTTCTTCTTCTTCATCATCATCATCTTTATCATTTACCTTCCTTTTACTCTAACGTCCCTATGGCAGGCAACAATATCACAACACAATATGAAAAACAATTTAAAACAACTTCCAATCACAAAAATAAGATGGGTCCTAAAAATACATGCAGCACTTCATTTATTTGCTGTTGTTGTTGTTTAGTCGTGTACGACTCTTCGTGACCCCATGGACCAGAGCACGCCAGGCACTCCTGTCTTCCACTGCCTCCCGCAGTTTGGTCAAACTCATGTTGGTAGCTTCGAGAACACTGTCCAACCACCTCGTCCTCTGTCGTCCCCTT
This sequence comes from Podarcis bocagei, assembly GCF_964188305.1. Taxonomy (NCBI): domain Eukaryota; kingdom Metazoa; phylum Chordata; class Lepidosauria; order Squamata; family Lacertidae; genus Podarcis; species Podarcis bocagei. The sequence goes on from NC_138126.1 coordinate 37,638,379, forward strand.
CTCCTTGTGCCCTCCATCTTTCCCAACATCAGGGTCTTTTCCAGGGAGTCTTCTCTTCTCATGAGGTGGCCAAAGTATTGGAGCCTCAGCTTCAGGATCTGTCCTTCCAGTGAGCACTCCGGGCTGATTTCCTTAAGAATGAATAGGTTCATTTCTTACCCTGTCACAACTCTTGTTCCTCTCTTCCACCCTCCATGGAATCTTAGAGTGGAAGGGGCCACAAGGATCATCTAGTCCAGCCCCCTGCAAAGCAGGAATCTTCTGCCCAACATGGGGCTCAAACCCACAACTCTAAGATTAAGAGTCTCACGCTTTACCGACTCAGAGATGTTCTTAATGTTACTACAGCCTACAGCAAAAACAAACAACTATGCATTCCACAAATGGCATACTGAGATAGCAGCATTACATTATTCAATTTCTTATTCAAAATCACTCCAATGTGGCCCCAAACTATTCCTTTGTCTCCCTAGCCAATTTTCTTTTATTTGATAACTTTTCAAACAAAGCTATAACCCAAACCATTTTATAACAATGCTATTTCATAGCTCCATCCAAATCCAATAACTGGTAGACTTGGTGTGTGTGTGTGTGTTGGGGGGTGGGGAAATGTAGGTGCTGTCAACAAAGAAATTTTGATGGCTGAGGCAAAGGGTGAGACAGCTTCTTCCCCTCCCTGCCTCCTAACTGTATGTACATAAGCCATCTAGCCTAACGTAATGTACATAAGCCATCTAGATCAATGTTATTTCTACAGAGGTGATGGGGGAGAATCCTCACAATAACGGCATACACTAGGCTAGCTCTGGGGTACAGGGCAGACTGTGGAAAACACACAGAGAACTCTGTCTGCTTCAATCCATCAGCATTTGCAGTTGCATCTCAACTTCAAAAACAGCAAGTAGAGCTCTCCCTTCTTATCTCCCAAACACCTAGTAGAATATATTTCAAGTCTTTGCATAAACAGGGATCCAGATTAACCACAGTGATGGGAATCTTTTAAAAACTTACCTGTTGGTCACATATGAGCAACACAGCTTGTGCCTGCTTCTCCAGCATTAGCACACCAAGTGTTTGGCTTATAGACTCCTAAACAGGTAACTTTCTTTTAGCACACCTGGAACCGCAATTGCATCACATCCAAGTATGTTCCTCTTCCAATCCTTTAGCACAGGAGCATGGGACTTTCAGCATCTTGACATGGACAGAGAGGCAGTGGTAAGCACTACACACAGCTGGTTCTGTTTGGGGACAGCATATTTTTTAAACATGTTTTTCTGCTCGCCTCTGAAACAACACAATCTGCTGTAACTTTAGCAATATCACTTTGAACTGGGGGGAGGGGGAAATGCTTCACAACGTGTCTCCAAAAATATTCAGTAAGACACAAGAGTGTTATCTGTAAGTTTTTCCATATGTTTGGTGACACTTGCTTTAAAATTAGCTACAAAGAACTGCCTTTTTGACAAGACAGTCTGTGACAAGTTGTTAAAGAAAGTTATTCTAATATTAATTAGGGGACCGTTAGCCATCCTGCAGCAAGAATGTGAAAGTGAACAGTAAAGTGATTTGTGAAAGGGGCAATTCATCTGGTGGCAATATAATATTGTATTGTATTATAAACATTTATGTAAGACTTTTATATACAATATAATTATTATATGGTATGGTGTGGTGTGGTGTGGTGTGGTATGGTATGGTATTATACACTTATGTAAGACTTTTGAATATCCGCATGGAGTGTTATGGCCCTTACAAAAACCCTTTAAAGGAGATTTTCTTTTTCTCATTTTGCAGATTGAGAAGGGGAATGAGTTGAAAAATGAGTTCATGACAGAGATTAACCTCAACACTGGGACTCTCTAATTTACAGGCTTCTGATTCAGAGGGCTCCCAAATTATTCTAAACATACTCATTTTAACGTTGGAACATATGAAGATTCCTTTATATATATTTTTAAAAAATCCTTCCAGTAGCACCTTAGAGACCAACTAAGTTTGTGATTGGTATGAGTGTTCGTGTGCATGCACACTTCTTCAGATACACTGAAACAGAAGTCACCAGACCCTTATATATAGTGAGAGGGTGGGGAGGGGTATTACTCAGAAAGGTGGTGGGAATGGGTGATTGGCTGATAGGTGTGGTAAGCCTGTTGACGACTGTTACAACTGCAATTGGTCTTACAGGAAAAAGCAAGGGGTGAGATAGCTAAAATAGCTTTATCATGTATAATGAGATAAGAATCCAATGTCTCTATTCAGACCAGGTCTCTCCATGGTTTTAAGTTTGGTAATAAGTTGCAATTCAACAACTTCTCTTTCCAGTCTATTTCTGAAATTCTTTTGTAATAAGCTACTTTGAGATCTTGTATCGAATGTCCTGGGAGATTGAAGTGTTCTCTGTCTTGTGATTCCTGATGTCAGATTTATGTCTATTTATCCTTTGGCGTAGGGTTTGGCCTGTTTGTCCAATATAGAGAGCTGAAGGGCACTGTTGTGTGGGGTCTGAGTCCAATTTTAAGTAAAGGCGGTATTGGAAAGTTGTCTGTGAGCCTCCTGGATGTAATCAGTTTTGTTCATGATGACGGGGTCTCTTCTCTAAAGGAATTAAATGAATTCTTTAGTTTTGGGCATTAAGGGCAGGATTTTTTTCCTTTTGCTTAATGGAGGATACTTCCAGGAAAGGGGGAAAAAGTTTTCCCCCAGGTTTTTTTAATATAACAAAGGTAAAATCACTTAGCATGATAGCAGAACCTTTCCATCTAACTTACTGATATAGACCCGGCTTCATCCCCATAAAAGAGATTTTAAAAGCCTACAATTTGCATCCAACTCTAGCAGAAACTTTAAAAGCTACAGACGTTTCATCTTCTTTTCTTTTCTTTTTATTAAAAAGTTTGCTGCATGAAAACCCTCAAATAGCTCTGCTTAAAACTTGGCAGGCTGGAAGACTTCCGGGTTAGCGCCTCCAGCAATGGCGGATTTCCTCTGATCGGGAGGAATCCGCTCCGTGGAAATTAGGGTCTGGATCGCCACAGCAAGGCGGAGACCCATTAAAAACCACAGGCGGGAGAAGCCTGTGGACGTGGGATTCGGATGGCACCTTTTGCGCCTCCCCTACTCACGGGGACCCGGAGCGACGTGGGGTGAGTGGCGCAGTGCTTCGAATCGACTGCTTCTTTCATGGAGTGAAGCCAGATTGCTGTTGCCGGAGAGCGCTGACTTTTTCCTGTGGACAATTGGACTCTAAACAACTACCCGTGAGTAGAACGGAAAATTGGATCTCTAAATATCTTAATTTGGCATCGAAACGGGAAGGTTCCAAACAGGAAGTCCGCCTTCCTCTTTTGTAAATAGATTGAAGCAAAGACATTGCAAGCTAAAGCCTGGAAAGTCTTTTGTAAAGGATTAAATCTCCATCGGTTAAAATTACTAACCCCCCCCCTTGGAAGCAGGAGAAGAGGGGGGAAATTTTAGATCGTTCAAGCCTGCAGGAGAGAGAGTGAAGAAAGATAAATTACCACCGTTTCGAACCTGGGAAAGGGCTGCCAGTAAGATTAACGTTTTGGGAAAGTTCATTGACTGTGAATAAGACGTATGTTGACAGATTGTTAAACAAGAGAAATATATTGTTTCCATTGTTTCCTTTTGCACTTAAAAAGGAGTAAAAAAATAACTGAAAATCGAAACTAACTTTGTTGCTGGATCTGCGCTTAAAAGGATGGATACAAATAGAAATTGTTTCCTCTAGAGGGAGCTTTTGAAACTGTTGCAGGAGTGGAGCTGGGGAATTTTCCAGCTGCAGAGATTAAAGACCGTGAGAATCAGAGATTGACCTTGGACAAGAATGTTGACAGAAGAAGCCTTGGTGATTGCATTTTGCAAGACAAGTGCTTTATTGGAACAGCTTCATGAGAAGATGGACGTGATTATTATTAAAATTGACAATTTGGGACAAAAAATGACTGATTTGGGACAAAAAGTGAATACCTATGCAGAAACTACTCAGGATTTGATTCAGGAATCTGTTTTGACATGGCAAGCTGTGGAGAAGACGAAGGAGAAAGTTGTTGTTGAACCTCAAGTAATTCAAGTGGAGAGAGCCCTAGCCTCACAGAGGCAATTTGATGAACATAAGCTGTTGTCTTTTACGATCGAATCTAGAGAAAGCCAGATTTGGTGGGATGGAGCCCCACTTGGATTGGAGAAGGAAAGTTGAATAGATCCTCTTATGCAGGGAGGTTCTGGCCTTTGGGATTTGGATTTGGGTCAGGGGGAGATTGGTGCTCTGAAATATCTTTTGGACTTTAGTTCTGACTATGGAGAATGGGCTGACCTGTCGAGAAGGAATAAAGACATTGTTAGGTTGGAGTTTCCCCGAGATCTACTCCTCAGTGCCAAAGGAAGGAAATTAAGAACAAGATCAGCAGAAGATAAAGTAAAGTGCATGTATAAATATGAAGAAGATCTGCAGAAGGGACATGGAAAAGAGTTAAGAGCCTCGGACAGAAGGTCACCAGGTTGATGGACCATATGAAATTGATAGAAAGGACAGGCAGAATCCGAGACCAGGGAGAAGAGACGGTGGAAGAAGATTGGAAAAAAAGTTTTTAAAAAAATTTATTTAGAGAAACGTTGCAAAATTAATGAGTGTTAGAAAAATGTTGGAATGAAATTATATGGCTTTAGTAGAAATGTTATACGGAGTTAAGTATAAATAAGTTTTAGGGTTTTAATGGTAAGATAAGGTTAAAATAAATTAAGATAACTAAATGACAGAAAACAGTGAAAGATGGAAAGGATTTGCTGAAATAATTAATAACTAGAACAAAAAGGGAGGTGTGAGGAGGTCGATGAAACAAGTTAATGAAAGATAAATACAGTGGTGCCTCGCAAGACGAAATTAATTCGTTCCGCAAGTCTCTTCGTCTTGCGGTTTTTTCGTCTTGCGATGCACGGTTTCCCATAGGAATGCATTGAAAATCAATTAATGCGTTCCTAGGGAAACCGCTTGCCAGGCTGGCGGTGCGGAGAAGGGCTTTTCTCCGCACCGCAAGCCTTCAGGACAGGTACGGGAACAGAGGGGAAGGCGCGCAGCGCTTTCCCTCTGTTCCCGGGGCTTGCGTGGGAGGAGGGTTTTTCCTCCCCGCCGCCAACATTCAGAACAGCATTCTGAATGTTGGCGGTGGGAAGGAAAACCCTCCTCCCACCCCAAGTCTTCAGGAAAGCCATCCGATGCCGCGCGGCGGGAGGAGGCGTTCCCCCCCCCGCCCGGCATCGGAGCTTCGTTCCGATGCCGCGCGCCGGGAGGAGGCGTTCCCCCCCCTCCCGGCATCGGAGCTTCGTTCCGATGCCGCGCGCCGGGAGGAGGCGTTCCCCCCCCCCGCCCGGCATCGGAGCTTCATTCCGATGCCGCGCGGCGGGAGGAGGCGTTCCCCCCCGTCCGGCATCGGAGCTTCGTTCCGATGCCGCGCGCCGGGAGGAGGCGTCCCCCCCCGCCCGGCATCGGAGCTTCGTTCCGATGCCGCGTGGGGGGGGGAGGAGGCTTTCCCCCCCGCCCGGCATCGGAGCTTCGTTCCGATGCCGCGCGCCGGGAGGAGGCGTTCCCCCCGCTGCGCTTCCCCGCTGTCCCGGAGATTTCCCTATGGGCTGTAGTCTTGCGAGGCAAGCCCATAGGGAAATTCGTTTTGCAAAGCGCCTCCAAAACGGAAAACCCTTTCGTCTAGCGGGTTTTCCGTCTTGCGAGGCGTTCGTCTTGCGGGGTACCACTGTAATATGGAAATATTGGATGTGTTTTTAATTGTTTTTGTTTTTGTTTTGATGTATTGTGTCTTTTGCTTTTTTATATGTACTGTAATGTATTGATTTGTATTGTTTATTTTTTCTCTTTCTTTTTTACTTCTCTCTTTAATTCTTAAACTTTTAATAAATATTATTTAAAAAAAAACTTGGCAGGCTGAATTCACTCTGGAAAGGCTCGCTTGCCTGCACATTTCATCCACTTCTGTAAACAGGGGAGGGAAGTTATGGCTATAGTAGTCAATGGGATGAAACAGTGTTGGATTTAACCAATCAAGTTTGTACCCAAATAATGAATGACGACAAAGTGTAATTCAGTAAATCAGTTTGGCTGCTCCCAAAGGTTACAGATACAAGGCAAATCTTATGCTTGTCACGTACCTCTAGAGAGAATTTTGCTTTAGTCCTTCTTACTCATCACAGGAAGGTCTGAAGTGCAGGCAGCGCGTGAATGGACATGGGGAAAGTGATGCTTGCATACACACCTTATCCCACCTTTAAACCCCTACACATTCACTCAAATGCATGAATAGGGCTTAGATACTCTACCAGATCATTTCCACACAAGGTTTGCCCTATAGGAGTTAACCTTCCAGGTGTCACAGGCAAGCTTCCTGAGTAACTCATTTCTGCCCACTGTCCAAACAAATTATTAATGCAGAATGTAAATCTTCCAATAAAATAAAAGCAATTTGTCACCGGATGCAGCCATCTCACTGGACCCGATGTCAGGATCAACCCTGTATAGCCGAAAATGCTCAGACTGAAAGCAAGCAATATTTTAAAGGCCATTTCCTCTGAAGTTCTGGAGATTAATGTTTTATCTGGTTGGATCCACCGGCTGAGTTTGTCTGAAAGTGTCTACAGTATAATAGAGTCTACCATCACCATGCTTTCAGCAAGCTGGATTTTTCAAACTTGATTAACATGTGGGACTTATTTAGAAGCTGGCACATGCTTTTTTCTTTCTTTTTGATCTTATCTTGCACCAACTTCAGATGTAATCAAAAAAAGGTAAACGCCCCTGCGTTTCTTTAGAAATTCTATAATATTATTATTACTATTATTATTATTATTATTATTATTATTATTATTATTATTATTTACATAGCTCTTTTCATTGCACATAATGCTGACTGACTGTAGTCTAACCCCGCAGTGAAAGCATCCTAGCTAGCAAGAAAATATGTACAGCTACCTAATATTTGGTTTACAATTCTGCACATCCCAGCTGACAGGTGATTAAAGCTCCAAGAGAGTCATCCTCTCCAATGCATAAATGGACTCATTTTTTTAAGCTCTATTTTTGCTCAGAGTATTTCCTGGCAATTCTCTGGGGAAATCTGAGACTTAGAATTTGTATTCATGTTGGAATTAAGGCTGCCAGGCTGATGTTCTGGTGGTTAATAAGCTGGCAGGTTTCCAATTTCTTGTCTGAGAAGCAAAAATTGACCTGCCCACCCCTTCATTTTATTGTTAAAAAAATGATTTGCAAGTAAAGACTATGAGCCATGACTGCAGGTGTTAGAAGTAACACGTGGCCTTTCTGATCCCACTTCTAAGGGAAGGACTCCGTTTACAGAAGGCAACTCATTGAAGAAATAACAAAAAAGTAGAAAAAAACAACTAAGCCCTTGATAATTTGTTATAACACATTTAAATGTTTTATTGGCAGACAGGAAGTCCCCCGGGGCATTGCTAGCTACTGAAAAGATATGGGGCATAACCCCATAGACTAAAATTTGCAAATGATTATTTATCTGCTAGATGCAAATTTTGGCTTTGAAAGTCAACTAATTTTACATCTGAGTCATGCCAGCTAAGTTCTTCAGTTAATATACATCACCCCAAATCAGTTCCTTTGTACAGTGGTACCTCGGGTTACAGACGCTTCAGGTTACAGACGCTTCAGGCAGCAGCGTAGCGTGAGTTGTCAGCACCCGGGGCAACGCAAGTAATTTGCGCCCCCTAACCCGGGGCAAGGCACGTAATTTGCGCCCCCCCAACCCCTAACCTGCAAGTTGCCGCTGGCGCTGCTGCCCAAACGACGCCGCTTGCCCGGAGGAGGAGGGGGGCAGAGAGGCGAGGAAAATGCAACGGCCCAGCCGCTGCAGCAGCAGCGGCGGAGGCGGGGCTGTGAGGAGGGGCTGCCTGGCGCGTCCTCCGCGGCGAGCGCTGAGAGCCGCTGCCTGCCGGACGCCTTCAGCCCGGGCGCGCGCACAGCTCGTCGGTTCCGCAAGACATGGGGCTCTGCTACAGCCTGCGCCCGAGGCTCTTCGGCGACTCCGGAGGCAGCGAGCGCGCCCCCCCCCCCAGATGTTGCGCCCGGTGCAGCTTGCACCCCTTGCACCCCCCACGCTACGCCACTGGCTTCAGGATACACACTCCGCTAACCCAGATATAGTACCTCGAGTTAAGAACTTTGGTTCAGGATGAGAACAGAAATCGTGCAGTGGTGGTGCGGCAGCCCCGTTAGCTAAAGTGGTACCTCAGGTTAAGAACAGTTTCAGGTTAAGAACGGACCTCCAGAACGAATTAAGCTCTTAACCCGAGGTACCACTGTACTTCAATTACTCCCAGTTCCCAACTGATCCTGGTACAATTCCTAATCATCAACATTATCATCACTGATAATAATTAACTTTCTATACCACCCTTCATCCAATGATCAAAGGGTGGCTTACAGCAAGCAAGCATGCAAACACACACACACACACACACACACACACCACCACCACCACCACCCATTCCTTACCTCCCCAAATCATCTCTGGATAAAATCATCTGAAATTAATTTATTTCCCCAAATTAATGTCTTACCCATAGCCGGTGCTTTTTTCCCCCCTAAAAAATGTTTAGGGGTACTCTCATTTTGACTCAAGAAAATCACCATTTTATAGTTCAAATCGGGGAAAATAAATACAGTAAATGGACAAAAGTACAAAGATTCACAAAATGTTTAGGGGTATGCGTACCCCTGCTCCCCCCCCCCCCGAAAAAAGCACTGCCCATAGCCAAGATCATTCCCAGATCCATTTTCTCTAATTTAATTTCCCACTCAGAAACACTTGGAGAAACCCTAGCAATGCCTCTTAGAATCTCAGAGGCCATTTGCTAAAATGAACATCACATTTGGGCGTGCAGACACACACACACACACAGAGAGAGAGAGAGAGAGAGAGAGAGAGAGAGAGAGAGAGAGAGAGAGAGAGAGGTAACTGATGCAGCAACACAGGTGAGGCACCGCTGCTCTCCCAGTTTCCAAACACAGCGTATTGCTGGTGCTTACTGGATGGAGAGAGAAAGAAGTGGGAGGTGGGGGAAACTCAGTGTTGTTGATATTTGTCCCATAGCCCATATAATGCATATGTAAAGTGGAGTATCTAAGTTACATTTTGTATTTTGAAGGAACCATAATTAATTTTTTTTAAAAAACCTGCAAAAGCCAGAAAGAACATTTCAAAAGTAAGAATAATAAACAGCACGAGGTCCTGCAAAAGAAACATCCTGCTACCTGTGCCCAGAATAAAAATGAAGAGCCACAATAATTGAGAGATGTCTTCTGCACATTGTTCAGAACTGGAGATTTGTGACTTATTGCAAGCTAATCCCCTTCAGCCATTAGCTCAGTGCATGGCTGGAGGGTGGAAGGCGAATGCTGGTGTGGTTTGCTGAATAAATTGCAAATCAAAGGGAGTGGGATCACTGGCATGTAAAACACAATCTGCTTAGTCCTGTTTAGTCTACCTAAAGGACTGCATCTAAAAATAGCCACAAAAGACTTACAGCTCTTTACCTCTTTGCTGAGCTACACTTCCTTGCTCCTAAATGCAGCAAAAATAGAAATAAAGATGGGATAATTACTTATCTCGGTAAAATGATCACCATTTTTCAATTGCAACTCTGAGAAGTTAATGTCATACATAAATAGCTGCTTCTTGTGTATTGAAGTAGCAGATAATCATCATCTGAAGAAGGAGGATCTGGGACCACAAAACTGATGAATGCAGTTATTATTCACAAGCAAAATGTGCATTATTGGTGTGTGTGTTGTGGAAACCTCAGGGTTATTCTGAGTCACTCCTCCCCTCCACATGAGTAGTGTGACTTTGGTTACATGCACATAAACATGACTTGACTTGAATCAGCATTAGTATGACTATAATGCATTGCTTTACGGATTTAAAATTGTAGCTGTTAAATGGAAATCCCAATGTCTAATATTTCATTTCTCAAGAATGTAATTCGCTTTCATTCTCTGGCCCTCACCTACACATATCCATGTTTGTAGCCAGTCTCTCTAATACAAGACTAGCCAACAGGGTGCCCTCTAGATGCTGCCAGCTACAACTTCCATCCCAGGCCTCACCCAGAGGAAAGTTTGATTTACCATTAACCCAGCTTGCAGCAGGTTCCTACACAAATAGCAGAATAGATACACCCTGACTGCTGAGGCTGATGGAAGTTGTAGCACTAAACACCTGGAGTGTATCACATTGGTTACCCCTGCTCTAATATCATCCTGTAAAGTGGGGGGAAACATGCAGTTTATGGAAAAACATGTGAGTGAGAGAAAACCTTAACCTAGGATAAGCAAAAACTTGGCCTCTTCACTTTCTGAACTTTGCCGCTGGATAGTAAGATATTCTCCACGGTTCTTTTTATAGAACTATGGTTTTTAGATAACTTCTCGAGGTGTTGGCCACGCTGGTGGCTTAAGATTTACATCAGTCTCAGAGTGCCTGAAGCTAAGGATTCACAGAGTGACTTAAACCACCGTAATGCTGCCATCATGGGCTGAATTTGTTTTGTCTTCCTTCAGTTGCGAAAAGTGCCGCCGACACGGCTAAACACCTGCAATCGCCACTGTGAAATGGTCATTAAGGTTATTCACATTACCCCCGGGAAGCTTTTGTGTGACACTGCGTGCCTATTCTTTTTCTTCGTAACAAGCAAACTCAGGTATATAATTACTGTGTTTTGCCTCACTTCAGTTCCATCTGACTTCACTGAGAGAGCTGCAACCCATAGGCCAATGACACTTTAATCCTGCTTTGTATTTAACTGATCCAAAGACAAAGAAGGGGTAGGGAGCCACTGAAGGTGTCACTTAAGCAACACTTAAGGCTTGTTTAAGGAGCTGGCATGCATATGTGGGCTCAAGTACAATTGCTGCTCAGGCAAGGAAGAGAGTCCAAGCTGCAGTGCAGTGGATGGGACTGTGTTCTATTGGTTCTCTGCCTCTTATAACCAGCCAGAGGGCCTTCTCTTCCTGTGGAACACCCTCCCATCAGATGTCAAGGAGGTAAAGAACGGCACACATATAATTTTTGCTGCTGGTATAGAAGTATAGAAAATTGGAACAGTGGGGCAAATGCATATTTATTTATTTTTATGAAATTGTCGCCTGCCCTTCACTGTGAAGAGATATAAGAGTAGGACACATTACTGCTGCTGCTGCTACTACCAATAATAATAATGTCTTTCTGAGTAGCTGGTGGTAGAGCAACTGCATTGGAATCAGAAGGCCCTAGGTTCAAACCAAAGCATATTGTGGGGGAGCCTGGGGGGCCATGGGACCGCCGGGTGCAAACTTCTTCTTTTTTTTTAATAATATTTTTATTTGCTTTTTTTCCAAGGTCAAAATGCATCGTCAATGATACAACAAAAGCGATTTTACAGAAAGAAAGAAAAAATTAAATACAAGAAAATTCACTTTTCCAAACCTTTTTTCATAATCAACTGGACTTCCCCACATCTTCCATCCCCTGTTTTCTTTGCAATAAAAAAATAAACAGCAAATTGATACCTTGTTTCATGTGTTTTTGTACTTTCATCTAATTATATACTCTAAAATTTAAACTTTTCACAGTCATAACTTAATTTCCATCATTTTCAGATCTCAATACTGAAGCATGTTTTTCCCAAAGCTTAGCAAATTCTCAACATTCATATAACTTATAATGTTTTTGTAGATAGTCCTTAATTTTTTCCCAATCCTCTTCCACTGCCTCTTCTCCCAGGTCTCGGATTCTGCCAGTCATTTCGGCTAGTTCCATGTAGTCCATCAGTTGCGTATGCCACTCTTCCAGCGTGGGTAGCTCCTGTGCCTTCCAATATTTAGCTATGAGGATTCTTGCTGCTGTAGTTGCATATAAAAAGAAAGTTCTATCCTTCTTTGACACTCTCTGGCCTACAATGCCCAGGAGGAAGGCCTCTGGTTTCTTATGGAAGGTATACTTAAATACCTTTTTCAACTCGTTATAAATCATTTCCCAAAAGGCCTTCACCCTCGGGCATGTCCACCAGAGGTGGAAGAATGTTCCTTCAGCCTCCTTACATTTCCAACATTTATTATCAGACAGATGGTATATCTTTGCAAGTTTGACTGGGGTCATGTACCACCTGTACATCATTTTCATAATGTTTTCTTTTAAGGCAGTACATGCCGTAAATTTCATACCGGTGGTCCATAACCTTTCCCAGTCTTCAAACATAATGTTGTACCCAATGTCTTGTGCCCATTTTATCATGGCTGATTTAACTGTCTCATCTTGAGTGTTCCATTTAAGCAGCAAGTTATACATTCTTGAAAGCACTTTCGTCTTAGGTTCAAGTAGTTCTGACTCTAATTTTGATTTTTCCACCTGGAAACCAATTTTTTTATCCTTTTTAAAAGTCTCTAGAATTTGGGCATAGTGAAACCAGTCTCGCACCTTTCCTTTCAATTTTTCAAAACTCTGCAACCTCCAAGTATCGCCAACTCTTTCTATTATCTCACAGTATTTTACCCAGCCACTCTCCATGTTAATTAGTTTTCTGGTCTTAGCCTCCATCGGTGATAACCACCTCGGGGTCTTATTTTCAAGTAAGTCCTTATATTTAGTCCAGACAATGAATAAAGCTTTCCTGACAATATGGTTTTTGAACAATTTGTGAAACTTTACCTTGTCGTACCACAGATATGCATGCCACCCAAAAGCATTGTTGAACCCTTCCAGATCTAGGACATCAGTGTTTTCTAACAAAAACCAATCCTTCATCCAGCAGAAGGATGCAGCTTCATAATACAACCTTAAGTCCGGCAGGGCAAATCCCCCTCTTTCCTTTGCGTCTGTTAGTATTTTAAATTTTATTCGGGGCTTTTTGCCCTGCCAGACAAACTTCATAATATCCCTCTGCCACTTTCCAAAACACTCCACTCTGTCCACGATCTGGAGGGTTTGAAACAAAAACAACATTCTTGGCAATACATTCATCTTAACTGCTGCAATTCTTCCCAACAAGGAAAGTTTCAATCTTGACCAAGTTTCTAAGTCCTTTTTAATTTCAGACCAACATTTTTCATAATTATCTTTGAACAAATTCAAATTTTTCCCAGTCAAATTAACCCCCAGGTATTTCACTTTTGTAACCACATTTAATTCTGTTTCCTTCTGAAACCCATCTATTTCTGAAGGTGTCAAGTTTTTTGCCAAGACCTTAGTTTTTTGTTTGTTCAACTTGAATCCCGCCACCCGACCAAACTCCGAAATTAGTTCTAAAGCTCTCTTTGTACTAGGTTCTGGCTCCTGTAGTGTCAAAACCAAATCATCTGCGAAAGCCTTCAGTTTATATTGTTTTCCTCCGACCTGTATTCCTTCCACCTGCTGGTCCTTCCTAATCAAGTTCAGCAACACCTCCAGGACAGAAATAAATAACAAGGGTGATAAGGGGCACCCCTGTCGTGTCCCTTTTTCAATTTTGAACTCCTCTGTCACCACATTGTTTACTATCAATTTAGCTTTTTGTTCTGAGTAGATTGCTTCAATACCATTTTGGAACGCCCTTCCCACTCCCATCCCTTCCAGGTTTTTCTTCATAAATTTCCAGGATATATTGTCAAAGGCCTTCTCAGCGTCTATGAAAATCAAAACTGCTTTCGTGCTCAAATTTGTCTGTAGTAACTCCAAAACATCAATAATATTCCTGGTGTTGTCAGACAAATGCCTACCCGGGAGAAAGCCTGCTTGGTCCTTATGAATTACTTCGTTTAAAACTTTTTTCAGTCTATTTGCCAAAATATCAGCAAAAATTTTATAATCCACGTTTAGGAGTGAGATGGGACGGTAGTTCTTAAGTTGAGTCTTTTCAGATTCCAATTTTGGTATCAAAGTGATGAATGCCTCTTTCCACGATTCTGGTGCCCCCTTCCCTTCCATAATTTGGTTACATACCTCCATTAGTGGCTGGGTCAAATATTCCTTCAGTGTCTTATAATATTTGGAGGTAAGTCCATCTGGGCCTGGGGATTTGCCTAATTGCATATTCTGAATGGCACTTTCAATTTCCTGTTGTGTTATTTTGTAATTCAGGGCTGTTTGTTTATCTTGTGTTAGTTTTTGCAGGCCATGGCTTTTTAAAAATTTGTTTATCTCTGTCTCTACTTGGGGTCCTTGAGTAAACAATTTTTTAAAGTATCTCTGGAAACACTTTCTAATTTCTTCTGGTTTCTGAATACATTCTCCTTCAACCTCCAGATTGGTAACAAAGTTCAATTTTTGTCTCTTTTTCAGCTGCCATGCCAGCAGCTTCCCACATTTATTTGCCGATTCGAATGATCTTTGTTTCATCTGTTTAATTTTCCATTCAACTTCTTGATTTATCAATTTCGCGTATTGTGCTTGATGGAATTTTATTTCTCTTAAAACTTCTTTTGATTTTGGATTTAATCTCAACTTTTTCTCTCCGTCTCTTATCTTCTCCAAAATCTTGTCCTTTTTACCATTCCAGAGTTTTTTCTTGGTGGTGTTCTGTTGTATCAGGAACCCTCTCATAACAGCTTTACTCGCGTCCCAGATTATTTTCTTTTCCACCGAAGTATTCAAATTTATTTCAAAGTAGTCTTTCAACGTTTTTTGGGCCTTCTTAACAATCTCCTGATCTCTAAACAAAAAGTCATTCATTCTCCATCTGAAGGATCCAGCTGGTGTAAGTCTCAAGTCTATTTTCAGAGCGTTGTGGTCGGAGCAAGTTTTGGGGCAGATCTCTATTTTTTTAGTCTTAGGTGCCAGTCCTCTAGACATCCAAATTTGGTCGATTCTTGTCCAGGATAGGTGGGCCTCAGAAAAGAATGTTCCCTCTTTACCTAGAGGGTTCTTTGTCCTCCAAATGTCAATCAAGTCCATATTGTCTGTAAGTTCGAAGAAAGTCTTTGGTAGTCTGCCATCTTTAGTCAAGTTTTGGTGCAAACTTCTGAGGGCCCACATAACAGGTTCCCTCACTGCAGCAGGAGCCATGGGGAGGCAAGCCATGTCCGACTGGGCATTTGTTGCTGAGGTGGCGGCAGTGCCTCCTTCTCCTCATGGCTGGCAAAGGGACACTTGCATGTCAAGAAGGGGGGGGGGAGTCTGCTGCCGCTGCCCACCGAGGATGAACAGGGAGGAAGAGGAAGGCGAGAAAGCACTGCCTGAGCCATGTGTGTTGCCCAGAGTGCCTCACTGTAAGGACAGGAGGGCAAGGCAATGCGGTGGTCTCCTGGCTTCATGTTTCTCTGCCTTATCTCTGCTCCCAGGTTGGGCCTAGTTTGCAAGGAAAGATTCCCTGGATGAGATGCTGGCCAGGGACCCACGTTATGCTGCTGGTTCAAACCGTGGCATCTCCGCGTAGGGTTGGGACAACCTATCTGAAACTCTGGCGAGCCATTGCCAGTCAGTATAGATGGTCCAATGGGGTGACTTAGATGGACCAAGGGTCTGATTCAGTATAAAGCAGCTTTCTGTGTTCCTATACACAGGGAGAGTAAAATGCATAGATTCAACTTGTGAAAAAGTAGAGTGTGTTAAGTTGTGTGTGGTTTCTTGGATTGAAGAATGTGTGTGTGTGTGTGTGTGTGTGTGTGTGTGTGTGTGTGAACTTCCAACAAATGTATGTATCCGCTTCGTTCCCTCTAAGGTCTAGATTTCCCAGGAGTCCCAAATATTGCTCTCCATGTGCAATTTGCATTATTTGTAGATTATTCCAATCCATGTTCAAATGCTCTGCTTTGAAGGCTGGATTAAAATTAGGTGTGTACCCATGACTAATTAGCTGGCCTGTTCTGCTCTAGACACCTCAGATATTGTTTAGCCTTTTAAAAAAAAATCACAGTGAGACGTCAATGCTGATACATCTTCATGTTTTCCTGATTACACCTGGAGAAAGCACTGTGAAAAGCTATGTGTTGGCACGTTGATCATGCCCGTTGCCTAAAATGCAGGTGGGAGGGGCAATCTAATGCTGGTTGTATTAATGAATTCCAAGTACATGAAGCAAATTGTTATTGTGCCCAAGAGACGTCATGTTCAGAATGATTACGATCATGCATATTGTATATAAACTGCAAGGGGGAGAGAGAGGGAGAGGGAGAGGGAGAGGGAGAGGGAGAGGGAGAGAGAGAGAGAGAGAGAGAGAGAGAGAGAGAGAGAGAGAGAGAGAGAGATGGCAACGCCAGCCATGAATCAGCTCCAGAGAACTTGTACTTTAGGAGATAACTCTGTATTTTTATAGTGCCTTTTCTAGGAATTACTTATGCCCAGAGGATATGGGTTTTTCTGTGCTTATGACAACTATATTCATTATGACTTATTACTAAAACAGGTTTTATGGTTTGTCTGTAAATGATTTCCCAGCAGAGAAATTGCCTCTTTATATATTATTCTGAATAAAACAACTTACTTCATATTAACAATTTAGCATGTATTTTATACCAACTAGGTGCTTAACAGGAAACACCCCTGAGACAACAGCAGGGGGGAAATGCAAGGCCTCCCTCCCAAGACATCCAGTTGCTTGTTTTGGAAAAGATCCAATTTCCTCGTCCTTCTGAACAGTTTGGGGATTGGTGTTCCTTGTCTTTCACTGTTAGGTTGGAGGTTAAAAAAATATAACATCCAGTTAGCATGGAACAATTCACTGCTTAAATTTGATCACAGCAGGCAAGTCAGAGAGCAGGGTGAGGACAGAGTATGCTGGTGAGCTCTCAAGGTGTTATATGGTGAAAAGAGTCTTTTGCAGATCAAAAGACTTCTCACTGCTTACTAGCTTGGATGCCCTGGGACCTGGTTCAGGATTGGACCCTGATGACCTCACTAAGGCATACTGGCTTGGTACTGAAAATGCAGTCGTGACCTATTTGACATGACACTGAGGTACAGTGGTACCTCAAGTTACAAACGCCTCAGTTACAAACTCCACTGGAAGAGTTACCTTGAGCTGAGAACTTTGCCCCAGGATGAGAATGGAAATTGTGTGCTGGTGACGCAGCAGCAGCAAGAGGCCCCATTAGCGAAAGCACGCCTCTAGTTAAGGACAGTTTCAGGTTAAGAACAGACCTCCGGAACGAATTAAGTTCGTAACCTGAGGTACCACTGTATATGTACAGTAAACATCAGTGCTTTTTTCTGGGGAGATGCAGGGTACACATACGCCTAAACATTTTGTGAATCTAAGTTTGACCTCATTGAGGGACAATATGAGTAGGAAAATGACAGTAGCCCTAAACATTTTTTAAGAAAAAAAAGTACTGGTAAACAGTGCAAATAATTCTAACTACTGATCAAATAAGACAGGAAGAAGAGGCATTGTTGGTAACCAGTCATCTACACTTTAAAAAAATCACCAACTAGTTATGTCACAGTTGAGCTTAATTAACTGAAGGAAGTTAAAGACTTTCTGAGATTTGTGTCTTTATATCAGGGTGTTTGCATGTGAGAATGTCCTTGCAAGTTTCTAGCCTTGGAGGACCTTGATTAAACTGACTGTAGATGTGCAAAATACCTTGATGAAGCAACTAACAAAATAGTGTTAACATATCCTGATTTTTTGGTTTAGCATGTATTGCAAGACCACGGTTGCCACAAGCATGGGACTCCTTGACTGGCTTCCATAAATACCATAGACATTCCTCAAATAAAAACGGACAAATTAAGAAATATATAAGGTGGTAATAGAGGGTTTCATTGTCTTCTGAATGTGGAAGGCTCACTTGACACAAAAGTGCAAAGCTTTGGTGCTGAACTATTTTCATAGGGTTGGTCCAAACTTAGTCATGCTTAGAGCAGATCATTAAAATCAATGGAACTTAATGACTAAACTAAATTTCTATAGATCTCAACGTGTCTGTTCTAAGCATGACTAACAGGATTCAGTTCAGTGTTGAGGGCATTACATAAAAGATCGTATGAGAGGTGAAGCCATAGTATTTACAACAAGGAGAAAGCAGAAATTATCTGCATCAAGAAAGCTGAGATAAATAGCAAGTGTGTTTTCTCCCAAGACTGCCTAGGAAATAATTTGAAAAGCAGCAAAACTGCTAGTAAATCTCAGACACAGTCAAGCTGCCCTCTGCCTTACTCTACACCACTAAAAGCATTTGCAATTCACCCTGTTATGGGCATACAAAAAGTTCAAGTAGTCAAACTGCACAGAGACTGCCTGGGGGATAAAAAAAAGTTTGAAAAGAAAAATACTCGCTGAATACAATTGGCATTCATGAGGAAGCTCACATTAGCTGCCTGCAAATCAGGTGTTCAGCAGAGAATAGAGAGATCATATATAGAGGTTTGCTGTATCCCTGGCTGGGACTTTGCTAGATACTGTAGTGTCAGACAGCAAAGAATGAGCATGAGAGAAGGAGAGAAAGGCAGGGATCAGAGGCTAAACGCGGTTTTTGGTGACAATGGGTGTGGGGGAAAACAGGTTTGTAATATCTGCCAGGCTTTAAGAAGGACAAAATAAACCCTGAACTGACTGCATCCCCCATTGACCCCTTCCTTAAATCATTTATTTTCCCCATATTCATGCATTGAAGCAGTGCTTTTCCTTCCCTCCAGTATTGCATCATTTTCTTTGCAGTGAAGTTTGGAACCAACCTATGCATTAGCCAGGGGTGTCCTGTCCTGTTTTGCCACCTGAGGCAAAACAGGAATATGCCCCCTCTGCCCTGCCCCCTGCTTACCAGGGTCGTGTGTCTTGATCAGCTTCTAACAAGATCTTGCAGAGCTCTCATGAAGCTCTCGCGAGGTGGTGGCAGGGGCAGGTGAAACTCGTATGGGGGCACCACCCTGTGGGAATCTGCTACCCAAGGCAGCTGCCTGCCTCATGAGTGGGCCGGTCCTGGCATTAACCCCATGCATAAGTTGGGTCAATGGTGTGGTAGTTGGGAATGGGTCCATGTTGCCAATGTTACTAGATTTGCTTCTTTCAGTCACCACGCCTACAGCTGTGTCTAAGAAGAGCCTAAGGTGCAGGCTAAGGGGGACACCCAGTTCCGCCAGTGCCCCACTGATGTGAAGCCCATACATGTGCGCAAGAGGTCTGCACTGGGGTCTTCCCTACCCTACACAACATAGTTGTTGAAACAAGCAGGTGCAGGGGGTGGGGCTAAAAGGACAGCCCCACTCGCAACTCAACACACTGGAAAAATGCCCCGGGTTGCCTGCAAGCCCCCTTAACTCTGAGCATCTCCCTTCTCTTCCAGTGCGCTTCCTAGCGACATATACCAGCTGGTATATGCACACTAATCTTCTGGCATAACACAGCAAGAAGAATGAGGCATTCTAGAGCTAATCTACTACAGTCATACCTTGGGTTACAGACGCTTCAGGTTGCATTTTTTTGGGTTACGGACCGCCAAAACCTGGAAGTACTGGAACGGGTTACTTCCGGGTTTTGGCAGTCGCGCATGCGCAGAAGCGCTAAATCACGCTTTGCACATGCACAGAAGTGCCAAATCACAACCTGTGTGCGCGCAGACGCGCCACTGCGGGTTGTGGACGCTGCGGGTTGCGAACATGCATCCCTCACGAATCACATTCGCAACCCAAGTGTCCACTGTATTTATTTACTCACTATGTGCAGACGGAAGCATAATGTCGTCCGTTCTCTCCAGCTCCGAGAGAACAAACAGAAAGAAAGAAAAGCGAAAGTACAGTGTAATAGTACCTGCAGCTGAAGAGATAAGACTGTCTTCTTTTCCCAGACCCGTCCCAGACAGGCTCCCAGACAGGCATGTGATTTACAACAATCTCATCTGCAGCATCGGAGGAGTGAAATTGCTAACACTGTTGCACTATGCACACAACTGCAGCCTGACAAGAGTCCTTCCGCACCCCCCCCCCAAGAAGAATGGCTCCTTAATTTCTCTCTCTCTCTCTCTCTCTCTCTCTCTCTCTCTCTCTCTCTCTCTCTCTCTCTCTCACACACACACACACACACACATAGTGGGGGAAATACATGCAGACTTGTGGTCTTTTTAAAGCTGAGGATTTACTGAATGCTCAAAGTAGAGGAGGTATCTGCCCATCCATCCAAACCATAGCATATCTGCTACACCAAATTTCCCTTGGATGAATGCCAGTTTCGGAAAATGTTTCGCCCCAGCAATATTAGGCAGATTGTACCCTCTCATGGTAGTGCCATCCAATCAGAGGAAGAAAAGGAAATTTCACAGTGGGAATGCCACATTAACAGGAAAATTTGATATGGGGATGAGTTTGATTTGAAAAGATAATGGGGGGAGCATCTTTAACAGGAAAAAAACAACAACACCTTTAATAGCTGCTTTTAAAGAAATATGTTTGTATACATTTTATTCCATTAAGAAGTAAATATCTAAACTGTTCTACACAAGATAGGCACTTCTACTCCCATTAACTCATTTTGTTGTCTCCCTGTCCATTTGCTTAAGATGGCTAGAGAATAATAATTAATTTAAGCAATAGTTATATCCAGAAAACAAAGGATCTGACAGCACCATTTGCGTGTTGAGTTCCACAGTGCCACCCCCCAAATAATTACACACTTCACACATCAATTTTGTTTAAGGTTTTTGGCATAATTTTGGCCACAACTTTATTCAAATACAAAAAATGTGAGTGGTTGCTTAGGCATTGGTGACTATCTGTCCTTGCCCCCACAGGACAGAGCTGGCACTTCCGGACTCCACCGGAAGCCAGCGTGGGAAACAAGTATTGGGTGAGAAATGAGGCTGGGAATCAATCCAACACTTCTCACCCTCATGTTCCGGTGGGGCTTGCACGGCCCAAGCCCGGCTCCACGGACAGGACGAAAGAATGGCAAGCCCCTGGATTCCTTTAACGGAATTCCCTTTCCGCATCATTTGGAGGGGTAGGCACTTACCCCTCCAAGCACCAATTAGCCAATGCCTAACCGCCAACCTTACAAGTTGTGACGATTTGCTACGCAGTAGGCAAAAACCAAATGGCACCAGCCAATCAGCCAGATGGCAAAATTCCTACCGTGCCCCCGCACCAAGGCGAACGACACCATGACAGGCATAGCAAGGTCAAGCGATCAGCTTAAATAAAAAACCCCCCTATTAAAGGGAGGGAGGGCGGGTGATCCGATGCAAAACGGCCAAGAGGACGTACCTACGTCTGGCCCTTCTATTTATAACTTCTGACTCCTCCTCCAAATTGGTAACAATCATATTTCCCCAGCAACCCGATTAACCCTAAAGGCCAGGGTTGCAGATTAATTTGCCTAGTCATGGCTGGGCGGCCTGTTCCCCAACCGCAACACGTGCTCTCTGTTAGGGAGAACACGCTTTGCGTGTTGAGTTCCACAGTGCCACCCCCCAAATAATTACACACTTCACACATCAATTTTGTTTAAGGTTTTTGGCATAATTTTGGCCACAACTTTATTCAAATACAAAAAATGTGAGTGGTTGCTTAGGCATTGGTGACTATCTGTCCTTGCCCCCACAGGACAGAGCTGGCACTTCCGGACTCCACCGGAAGCCAGCGTGGGAAACAAGTATTGGGTGAGAAATGAGGCTGGGAATCAATCCAACACTTCTCACCCTCATGTTCCGGTGGGGCTTGCACGGCCCAAGCCCGGCTCCACGGACAGGACGAAAGAATGGCAAGCCCCTGGATTCCTTTAACGGAATTCCCTTTCCGCATCATTTGGAGGGGTAGGCACTTACCCCTCCAAGCACCAATTAGCCAATGCCTAACCGCCATGGAGCCTCCAGCTCACCGCCAAACCACTCACAGCCCCAACCAAGACCTCAGCTTGGCAGCCACCGCACCTAACCAAGCCTCATTCCCTGAAGCAGAAAGGTGCACGCCATCATCTCGGAAAAAGGATGGCATCTTAAAAAGAATCGCAGGGTGAGAAATCACATCTCCACCCAGCTCAGCAATCCGGTGTGTCACAGCAGAATTGATGCGCTTTCTGGCCCTTTCTGTGGCGACTGGGCAACGACTGCCCCTCCAGACGCATCGTTGCAAAAGCTGAGACCAAAATATCATTGCTGTAGGCACCATTGCCCGCAATGTCCCCAAGTCCATCCAAATTGCAGCACGCAGTGAAGAACGGCCCATAGCCACCAGGTCGTTCTCTCCCAGCTGTATTAAACCAAGACCTCAGCTTGGCCACCACCGCACCTATCCAAGCCTCATTCCCTGAAGCAGAAAGGTGCACGCCATCAGCTCGGAAAAAGGATGGCCTCTCAAAAAGAATCTCGGGGTGGGAAATCACATCTCCACCCAGCTCAAAAATCTTTTTTTTGAAACAGCAGAATTGATGAGTTTTCTGGCCCTTTCAGTGGCAGCTGGGCAACGACTGCCCCTCCAAATGCGTCGTTGCAAAAGCTTTGACCAGAAAATTTTTTGCTGTTGGCACCATTGCCCGCAGCGTCTCCAGGTCACCCAAAATCGCAGCACGTAGCGAAAAACAGTCCATGGCCACACAGGTCATTCTCACCCAGCTGCACCCCAACAGCAGTGGGCGGCCCTTCCAGCAGCACCTGCCTCCGAATCAGCGGCAGGAATTCTGGCCGGCGCATTCCCCGTCTGGACAGCCAAGGCAACTGCACATGGAGGAAGGCCGAGACCCGGTCCCAATCCGGACTGCCGTGCACTGATGCCAGCCCAATGCATGATGCTGTGCCCCACCATCCAGATGCGGACAGCTGCTAAACCTAAGATAAAACAAGCAAAAATTGTAAGACACCAATAATGTTAACGAACATAACCTTTGAATGCATTCGATTTCCAACGACCTGTATTTTATTTCCACTGCCTTATTAACATGCTTTCCAGCCTTCTTGGTGGTACGTTTGTCTAGGCATTGGTTCCCGACTAGCTGCACCTGACCTCAGCAGGGCAGCACTGACGACTGGGCCCCACCATATCGTCAGTACCAGCAAACATTGTGGGGGAGCAATGAATCCCAAGGCAATCGCATCCCACCAGGTGTTGTTCCCCATAGGGGAAAGATGCACCCCATCTGCCCTAAAGAGGGCAACAGCCTTGAAGAAAATTAGGAGGGTGCAATATTACAGAACCACCTAAAGCAAGGACCTATTTTATTTTATTTGTTATTTTATTAACTTTATTTATTTTCTTTATTTTATTCTATTATCCACCGCCTTATTAACATGCTTTCTGGCCTGCTCGGTGGTAGTTTGTCTAGGCATTGGGTCCCGACTAGCTGCACCTGACCTCAGCAGGGCAGCACTGACGACTGGGCCCCACCATATCGTCAGTTCCAGTAAACAGCATGGGGGAGCAATGAACCAGGATCAGACTCAAGCTCACCCCAAATGCTCCCAGGGACTCTTGCATGGCCCTACCCCTCAAAAGGGGTCGACAAAAGCATGGCGAATCCTTGGATTCCCTTAATGGAACATCTTTGCGCATTGGAGGGGACAGGTGCTCCAACCCCCCCTCCAGACCACCTTGAACCAATGCCTTAAATTATTTTGAGTCCAGGGAGAGCTGCCATCAACTCAATCCAAGCCCTCTTGCATGCAGGAATGCAAACTTATGCTGGAGGAAGACCGCAAACATTCTCGCCCAGCTGTACCACCAGCACTGCGGGAGGACCTGCACAGGTCACACTCGACCGCACCAAAGGAAGGATCTCCTCCCAAAGCATTCCCCATCTAGACATCCTGTATATGTTCACATGGGCAGGAAGACTGAGATGGCGCCCCAGTCCAAACTCGTCAACATGCTTGCCAGCCTAGTGTACAATGCTGTGGCCCAAATGTGCACAGCTGCTCCTATGAAAAAAGGAAATAACAGACAAGCATCAGCACAGACATCATTGTGACACTTCCTGATATAACCCTTGTCAGCGTCAGACTTCCAATGACCCGTATTCACAATCCTGTCTACTGACAGGCCCCCAGTGTGCAGCCTTTGCAGCAGCACCTAATCGTAAGGAATGAGGAGTGTTCAGCGGTAAGCAAGCCGCAGGCTGTAATAACTGGTGCACGGCGTAAGCACATTGATGCCTGGCTAACGGGAACCCATTTTAATGCACTAGGAGCGGGCAAGCCCCCAGGGAATAAAAAGCCAAATATTCTGTTATCCGGGCAAGGGCCCTCCTCACCTGTGGCGGGAAGCCTGATTGTGGCACTCCTGTCCACTAAGTCTGTTTTAGAGTTACCAACTCTAATGACAAGCTCCAAAGGATAAGGAAAAGTCCAGAAGCAATAAGCCTCCAGACTCTCAGCCCCGTGCTGGCTCCAACAACCATTTTCCCAACCCTCAGTGCGAAAATGCAATGGACTGCTGAAAGGAGTCTCACCTTGATCTTTAACCAGCAGACAAGTTTTAACTTGTTGCAGATACTGCATAGGTAAAATTGACCGACTTCCCGCCCACTGTCCTATGAGGTTGGAGGTTCCAACCTTCCAAGGCCCTGCGCACTGCAAACTTTATACAAGGGTCTCTGAAAAATAAAGCTTCAATGTAACAGACATTGCAGCGGACTGAATTCGGATAGTTATAACCGCATGCCCAATCTGCAGCAGGTGGACCAAATACTGCAGGATCTGCTCAGAGGATGGGGGCCAATTCTTCTGAATGGCCGAGAACTGCCAGCTTAAGGCTAAGAAATCCATCCAGGCCTTCCCATAAGAGGTAAAAGCAAAAGGGGAAATGGAAACTGCCGCTCTCTGTAATTACTAATTGTTGTCAAAATGCCACAGGTGGTCTGGAAAAGTCTGGCAATAGCTGAGTCTGGAGCCCAGGATCTGAAGCGCTTCATCTGAAAATCGGATAGTGTTTCAGTGTAATTTGGAGCGTAGAAAGCACAATATTAAACCTTAAGTGGCGCAGCTTGAAAGCATGAGCGGAGGGGCGGAGACTGTGCTAGAGTGTGAGGACTGTGTTGCCAAGACCTCACCACTACCTGGTTATCAGACCAAAAGCAGATCCGATGGTCACTGAACTCCTCGGGCCACATGTGAACTGCTACTACAATGGGGAAAACTCAAGAAAAGTTATGTCACATGATTGCCTCACCACACCTGGCTTGAGGCCATAGCTTTGCACACCAGCAGCCCTTGAAATAAAAACCAAAGGGCAAAGATCCAGCAGCACCAGCATGAACCTGAAAATCCCTGTGCGGGTTCAAGGTATCCTGCCATGGCGAACTACTATTGCATACATTCAGGAATTGCTACCATCGCCTGCTATCTGCCTTCACCATGCTTGGTAGGCATACACAAAGGTAAGGGGACCTCTGTCAGCATCGCCCTTGAGCCAGTGCCACCAACTGGACTCATCCACTTCAGCCCCAACTGGGCTAGGCGAGCTGGGTAGCACTTCCAGAGACCACCTTCTGCACAGGAACAGGTCAAAGTGCTATGGACTCACAGCTTAGAGTTGTGAGCACCGGATTCACTCCAACAAGACAGTCGTCGCACAGCAGAGTACAGCAGAACATATAAACAACTCGGAGAGCAGCTCTGTAGAATATCTTCTTTATTCTATCTACAACTATACAAACTATATACAGAGCTTAATAGGTCTAAGCATAAATAAATGCTGCACTGCACTGAGTGTCTGCAGCTGCCCTTAGCAGCAACCTTATCTCTACACATGATCTCTAACACTCAGTCTCTCTCTCTCTCTGACACTGACTGACTGACTGATTTGGTGCTGGAGCAGAATAAGTAGAGACCAGAACACGCCTCCTCCTCTCTGGAAAATCAGCAGACTCCTCAGGAGATTCTTGGATATGGGAGAGGTGAAATCTAGGCAGCCTGGCCTAGTGGGAAGATTAGTTAAGTGACCCAGCAAGATCGGATCTGGTGAAGCATCACTTGCTACAGAGGAAGTATTACAAAATAACTTCCTTCAAGGCAGACAGCTTCTCCATAGGCAAGTGGTATGTTTTAGCAACGATATCCAACTGGATCCCTAAATAAAATGGGAATATGGGCAAAAGGTATTGAGCTATTGCTTGCCAGCTTCCAGCCCCCGCTTGGGCAGGGGGCATCTTGTGCTGCCATCATGATATGTAAATTTACATGGCCGACGCTGGCCAGAACCCCTAAAGAAGTCCCAACCAAGCTGCCGCCGAGCCAGCTTCCTTTTCAGACACACACTCTGTGCAATGCAAAAAACACACTCCGTGCAGTGCACACACTCTCCATGCAATGCAACTACACACTCCGTGCAATGCAAAAAACACGCTCTGTGCAGTGCAACTACACACTCCGTGCAATGCACACACAAACCCTCCGTGCAATGCAACTACACACTCCGTGCAATGCAAAACACACTCCCTGCAATGCACACACCCTTCATGCAATGCAACTACACTCCATGCAATGTAACTACACACTCCGTGCACTGCACACACCCTCCGTTCAATGCAACTACATACTCCGTGCAATGCAAAAAACACACTCTGTGCAATGCAACAACACACTCCATGCAATGCAACTACACACTCCGTGCAATGCACACACACCCTCCATGCAATGCACACACGCTCGGTGCAATGCAACTGCAAATCTCCTAGCAATGCAATGCAATTGCAGCCCGTGCTCTGCAATGCAAACTGCAATGCGGGCACGCAAAGGTGCTTTCTCCCAGTTGCATATTGCAAACGTGGCGCCCGTTACATCCCTTGCAGTGAGGTAACCACCAAAAGGACCTAAGTGTCCAGGTAGAGCAATGGGGGAGCATGCAGCTGTCCCATACAGGGACCAATCCTGCAACCTAGGCATTACCGGCACTATCCGCTGACCCAGTGAAACCAATGCTTCATGGACCACATGGGGACACTATTCAGGCCGGAAACACTTCCAGGCCATCGAATTCTAGGGCAAAGCCCTAGGATCACCTGCTAGGCCAGGCATAAATGTTTCCAGTGAAATAGCAGAGTTGAGGTAGCCCCCCAGCTTGTCCAGGTACCCCTGCTTCCCTTTTAGAGGGAAGCACCCCTTCAAGAAACCCAAAGTTCTTTTATCACAAATGGGCCGCTTAAGGAAAATAAACTTGTTCAGAAACAGCATAGTTCAAGAGCATATACAGAGTGCTCATAGTCCTTGGAGGCACAGAGAGCCATAAAGCCAACCTTCAGGGATACTATAAACGAAAGTGATACCAGCTAAGCTGGGAACAGCCCTGACTAGCCCCACAATTTCAACGAGAGAAATGGGGGAAACCTTTTTGCGAAAGAAAGCCCCTAACGGGGGGCTCTCTCACTATTTGGAAAGGCAAGCCACAGATACAGGGAGAATCTTCCCACAGGGCAGGGTAAGGGGTGGGGTGGGAAATCGAACAGGAAAAGGGGGGAATTAAATTATTTAAGGGACTAGAGAGGATTAAAAAGAAAGGGGAAATAAAGGGGGGAATTAAATTATTTAAGGGACTAGAGAGGATTAAAAAGAAAGGGGAAATAAAAAATAAAGAAATGTAACCAGACAATGAGAAGATTGTCCAAGTGCTCCATGTGATCCGATGCAAAACGGCCAAGAGGACGTACCTACGTCTGGCCCTTCTATTTATAACTTCTGACTCCTCCTCCAAATTGGTAACAATCATATTTCCCCAGCAACCCGATTAACCCTAAAGGCCAGGGTTGCAGATTAATTTGCCTAGTCATGGCTGGGCGGCCTGTTCCCCAACCGCAACACGTGCTCTCTGTTAGGGAGAACACGCTTTATCTTTATACTTCACCAGAATTAAAAAACAGGCAAGACACTCTAGTTTAAACCAGGCACTCTCATACAATAAATATTACAGTCTTTTGTTAAAAAAAATATTCTTGGTGTAGTTTGACAGTAAATTATCATATGAAAGACAGTATTAGCAGCTGTAATACTAACAAGTATTTATGTTTGTCAGAAAGGTTTCTGGGTCTGCTGGCATTTAATAAATAAAGTTACAATAATACCTAAGAAAACATCTATCTTTATTCTTTCTTGTCACAAGCTGCAATTTTATACCTGGGCATAATTTTATACCGGACTCTGAGCAAGGATAGACAAATTGTGGTTCCTCTCTGTTCCTCTTTCTTCACTCACCATATTTCAACATCTGCCTCACAAATTCACCAACATTTTGGTACACATTTCTCATAATATGTACATTTTTGCCTGGAATTGTGTCTAAAGTATTTTTTACAAGCAAGGCATTGCAGCATAATTCATCCTAGATGTTATTTTCCCTAGCACTAGTCCTTTATGCAAACTTTCCTTGAGTATATACAATACTGTACTTTTTTGTTTTTGTTGGAGAACTGCTTTGCAAAATTCATACATGTTTGAATGGCAGAGGATAAGCTGCTTTCCAGCTCACACATTGTTTTGGGAAGTGCAGATTACATAGGTTTGCATAAAAAATGTGAACTGAG
Organism: Podarcis bocagei; assembly: GCF_964188305.1. Taxonomy (NCBI): domain Eukaryota; kingdom Metazoa; phylum Chordata; class Lepidosauria; order Squamata; family Lacertidae; genus Podarcis; species Podarcis bocagei. Next base: position 37,666,828 of record NC_138126.1, read on the forward strand.
CCACATTTCTCTCCCATCTCTATTTCCGTGTAGACATAAAATAGGACTGTGCTGCCCTTTTCTTTGTCAGAATGGATGAATTAAAAGCAACACCAAGTACACTAAAAACATGTGGCTTAAACATTCAGCTGCACAGTGGCAGAACCATGCATTGTCTTTATCACAAAAGGCGCATGCTTAGTTGTAATTTAAATAGACAGTTCGATAGTATCAGCACATTTTTGCATTATGGATTTTGATGTTCCCAGCACAATGGCTTAGTTTTACATACACAGAGTATTAGATCAATGATACAGAATGGAAGATAAAAGCCTCCCAAGTCAATGTGTTCACCTTAAAAACTGATTGTGCTGGTACAAACTACAGGGGAAATTTTTAAAAATTCAAAAAAAATAAAATCTGATCAAAACCACCCTCTGTCTTTGGGCTAGCAGCATCCTAGCTGCTGTTGTGGCATACATAAAATGTTTTTTCTTCTCTTTTGGCAACTCTTGACCTGAAATGCCTAGTAAAAAAGCTGCTAGCCCAAAGATGGAAAAGCAAAGAAATACCAACAAAAAAAGAAAGGCAAGAAAAATTGATGGAATACGCTGAAATGGCAAAACTAGCTGGAAGACTATGAGATAAGGACAACAGAGACTTTAAGATTGGGAATATTTATGTTATACCTGCAGAAACAATGTAGTGAAATGGACTCTTTAGCAGGTTTTGATTAAACACAACTATCAAAATAAATATAGAAAATACAACAATGATCTCAAAACAACAAGAAAACAATAATCATTATACTAGACTCCAAATTAAGAATAAAAAAACAAATAAAAAAACAAGCAGAAGAAATTTTTCTGTAAAATAAACCAGAAGAGGAAGTTGAGGGAAGTCGTTGGGGGGTATTATGAGGATAGCATTATTTTTGTTTTTTGTTATGTGAACGATGTAAAGATGACATAGATATGTAAAATCAAATAAAAATTGATTTAAAAAACAACACCCTCTGTGAATATGTGGTGGATGCTCACTGGATATTGGTTGAATATAAGGATGTAGAATGGATACTTGGTGGTTGTTCAGTTTTAGTTCCTGATTGGTGTCATATGCCAAATGTGAGAACATTTCTGGAACCCTGTTTCTCTGCAAACCATGACTGGGGTGAAGGTGCTATGAGGAATATGGGATGGGTGAGAATGATGCTGGAGACCCCCAAGACACTAGGTTTTTTTATATCCTACCTAGCTGATACAGTGGTACCTCAGGTTAAGTACTTAATCCATTCTGGAGGTCCGTACTTAACCTGAAACTGTTCTTAACCTGAAGCACCACTTTAGCTAATGGGGCCTCCTGCTGTTGCCGCACCACCACTGCGTGATTTCTGTTCTCAACCTGAAGCAAAGTTCTTAACCTGAGGTAATATTTCTGGGTTAGTGGAGTCTGCAACCTGAAGCTTATATAACTTGAAGCGTATGTAACCTGAGGTACCACTGTACAGCACTTTAGCATGAGGTATACACTCATATTTTGATGGTTGCCCAGCATTAAAAGTTACTCATATGAAACTGATATAGCAAGGAACAAATTGGGACAGACCTTTTTCCATTATCCTAGCTTTTATTAACAGGGATCTTTATTTTATTGTGCAAGAATATTAACCATGGCATTCCTCACTTGCAGGCCAAAGTGATTAGTACTCACTTTAATACCTTAGGATTCTACCACCTTCTTCTTCTGCACGTGCTGTGCATGTTTCAGTCTTTCTTTCACTTCACCCAGTCATCCCACACCCTGCAGTAACTTTGAATGACCTCAGTAAGATAGAATCAGGTCATTTCCTTGAATGCTCACTATGGGTTGTATCTAATGCAGCGCTATATGAACGTTCCCTCAGTGCAAACATTTCTTTTTCTTTTCTTTCTTTATTTTTTACTCAGTTTTACACTACACATTTGAATTCAAACATTAGTCATAATCATCAACATTTAGTATTCCCTGAATCCTTAGACTTCCCTCCACCCTTCCATGGTTTCCATTTTCAAACTTTTTCAACTTCATCATATAATTTCTCAATTTTTCTTAAAATAATACATTTTTACCTTAGTTTTTAGTACATTACAAGTGTTACTCAAATCCTGCCCAAGTTTTTAGTTGTTTACAGTGTTCCCTTAAGTAAATTGTAAATTTGCAAGCATTTCTGTTTATGTGATGGAACAATCTTCCCTTCTCCTCCCCTGCAAGCTCCCTAAATCTCTTCTAGGGGATTCCCCAACAGTTTTGGGGGTGGCACAGGACATGCATGGGGGCAGGAGAGGGGCAAGTCCTGCTGTGGAAGCAGAAATCCTTGCACTGATGGAATGCATTCAACTGAATACCGCTTTACACTTACTTTCTTGCACAGTACTGCATTTATTTTCTTCTTGTATTGCATTGAACTAAACAATCACTTTTGGTTTTGGGTTCTTCATCGTAGTCACTCCCCAAAATCTGACCACCCAATAGCTCTTTTGCCAGTCTTAGAACACAATCATATGTAAAGTTGCACAGAAGTGATCCCATTGTCTTCAATGGGATCTACTCCCAAGTATGATATAGGATTGCAGCCTTTATCTTGCTTTGTGGCCAAATGAATTTGAATCAAGAGAAGATTAATGGATCCATCCTCCTTAATGAGGATTTTCCATGTGCACCAAGAGTCAATCCAAAATAGGTTTATCGTTTGATAGGTCTGTGTGATCAAAGCTTCCTCATAGCAGCCTTGTACAAATTTACTCCCAACAGTAAATTATTAGTTTGCCCTTTGGGAGTAAAGGCCAAGTTGACACCTTTACTTTACTTAATCATACAGTGGCTGAAATGTCAAAGGAAATTAGAGCAACTTGTTATATAAACCCTTGGGAAACATGTTGCTTACTTAAGAAGAGCACTTTTATCTGATAGGGGCATTCAACCATTCCCTTTGCAATGATGAAAAGTACCTCAACACACACTAGACAGGGACATTTGATTCTGCCAGTTCCTCTGCCCCCATCTAGTTCAGCAGTTCACTCCTTACTTCATATTGTCCCAACCCTCAGGAAAAGCTTTCAGAAGAAATAGCAAGCTGCAGTAGGTGGGGTTCACCAAAACCGGGCTCCCTGAATGTGAGTGGAAGTGCTTTCCACTACCACAAAACCTCCATTGCTTACACATCTGTATAGTTAAAGATGTCCACATAGTCTGCAATCCTAAACTTGATTACCTCTTGAAATGAAATGGGAATTACTTCAGAGTAAAGATGCATACAGAATTTTGTTGTTCATCATTGCGCTGTCAAAAGTCAATGTATTGCAACATACCTAGCCCAAGTGGAAATTAATTACTAGAAGAGTTTGAAAGTTACAATTTTTTGCAGCTTTTAAAACTTGGGCATACATAACAGAGGCCAGCATTTCCGCACAAGGCAAGCCAAGGTGTCCATGAAGCAGAAAGTTGGACTGTGGAAGTTCCATTGCTTTTTCAGGCTTTCCGGGAGAGGAGTCACCTCTAGTTATGACATTTAATATTTGGGCAAAGCCACTGACATGGGACCTCCTAGATGGAACACCTAAATGGTCCCCTTTTCAACTAGATTTCATCAAGCAAGCTCACTCTAACATTCCTTCATCTGTAAATATTCAAAACATATTGGATTTAAATTGGATTTTGACACATTGCAGTGAAACCATTTCCCCCATCCACATGAGGAATGTACCGAGTAAGTACCATAGTTCAGTTTCAGCATTTCCCCAATTTTTGTAGCTCTGAAGAACTGCATTGTTGGCATTGGTGGGAAGTTACTCATGGAATTGTGACCTCCAATGGTTCAGCTGATTATTATTTTTGCGTTTTCCATTTCAGAGTTCCTAACTGAAGTTAAAATACCATTCGTTCTCAGAATCTCTTTTCCCTTCTCATTTTTCCCCTAGTTTAATAAATGATTCATTTGGATACTAGTTCCTATTTTCAGGCAATGTATTTGGTTTTTCTCCTTATATCTCCAGGGGCCTTTTTCATGCCGGTTTGTAGCTTAGGAAGTTATCCTAGCTATGTTCTTGGAACTGATATTACAAATGCTGTTTCCAAAAAGCTGTGGGGTATAGATTTCTGGGGCAGGGAAGGGGTGGAGCTTCACTAGTCCAGGACCCATTGGATCCAGAGCCAGCCCCACTGCCATCACGTGATAGCATAGGCCCCCAGCTGGGCCTGATCTACCTGTTTTCCAATTCCCACCCATCCCCTGTGCACAGGAAGGCTGCAGATGCAGAAGTGGCCCTGCGATTCCATAAAGCCCCACTAGGCTGGTGGTGTAGGAGTGTAGCTTATGAAATTCCAATGAACTGATGGGCATTTAGCTTTTCCTCTTGAAAGCAATCAGAGGTTTTATAAGCCGTGTGAAAAGCAAGGTAACTACAAACAGATGTAAGTTGGGACAAACAATCATGACATCTTTTCCTCCAAGGAACGAACTCATCGTCCCACAGCACACACAAAAAGGAGGACAAATACAATATTAGGGCCTTAAGGTGGATTTAAATAAAACAAGTCTACATATTTGTTTGGCATGTATACCACCAACCTATCTCACTATTTTACAGGCTATAAAGTAGTGACAGGAAGATCTACATAGTTTCTCTGATGATTGGATGGGAAGAATTTCTGACCTTGGAACGTGGAGATGATGTTGCTATGGAAACTCGTATTTCTGCTACTACTTCTGAGCTGCTTTGCAGGTGAAGTATTCAATTATTACTCTGTAGAAGTCGATTGATAAATATATCACTGTGTTTTATTTCTTAACAGAAATGCATGCATCTTAAGAGGACTAATCTGCACAAACCACTGGTCTAAGCACCTTGTCATTAAGATGTCAGCTACAGTTACTTATTCCAAAGCCATTTAACTCTGGCACAACTACCGCTTTTTGTGAGCTTCTGTTGGCTTTTACTGAAGCTGTTGTGGGCTGAGCTGGGAATGTGAAAGCTACCAATTGCTAAGGACTGAGTTGAGTGAGGATGATCTTTGTGTATGCCATCAACAGCTGCAGGTGTTCGGATCTTTAAGTGTTAGAAAGGATATTTTAAAAGGAATTCAGTAGACAGTGGGAAATCGAACATTTTCAGTCCAAACTATACTGAGCAAGAGAAAACAGTGTGCATCTAATGCGTTTGGGAGGTGATGATTCCCTGTTTGGAATTAGGAGAAAATTCCTCTCTGGTTTGTCTTCTTAGGAGGTCATCTTGTTCTGCAATTCTTGACATGATTAGTTTTACAGAGCCTTAATAAATATTCCCTTGGAGATCTGACAATGTGCTTTCTTTGCCCCTCCCTACTACCTCTTCTTGGCATGTCATTAACATATTAGAGAACTGGTTTTAGTAGACCAAAAGCATGAGTCAACAGTGTGATGCACAAGCAAAAACGACTATTGCTATTCTAGGCTGAATCAACATAAGTATAGTGTCCTAATCAAGGGAAAGCATAGTACCACTCTATTCTGCCTTGGTCAGACAACAACACCTGGTGTACTGTGTCCAGGTGGAGCAAGCTCTGTTTTTTCCTACCCCAGAAGGTAGGACGTAAACCAATATCTTCAAGTTTCATGATAGGAGAGTCTGACTAAACATCAGGAATAACTTTCTGATGGTAAGAGCTGTTTAAAAGTGGAACGGACTCCCATGGAAGGTGGTGGACTTTCCTTCCTTGGAGATTTTGAAAGCAGAGGTTGAATGACCATTTGCCATGGCTGCTTTACCTGAGATTTCTGCATTGTAGGGGGGGTTGGACTAGATGGTCCCTTTGAACTCTACAATTCAATGAAAGAATTATGAAAGCAAATTCAGAAAAGCATGAAATACTCTTTAAAATAACAGAGTACACTGCACAGTAAAATTGCAAGTAGTATTTTTGCCTGGCATCTAAAAGATGACACAACAGGCATCAAGCGTGTTCCTTTCAGAAAATTTAAACAAGCACCTTTGAAAGAGTTCAGTAACTAGCACTCCAGCACTGAAAAACCACCTGCCAGTTCCATCTTCCCTCTAATGGAAGGTTTATCTAAGGAGAAAAGCCCTAAATGGAAGATCTTAACATCTTAAGGGGAGGCAGAGAATGAGCTTATTTCTGAAGTTGGATATGTTCAACAAACAGTTCCACTTGTCAGTTTTGTGGGAAACACTGTTTTGTGGCTTGTATGCAAAGTACTGGTAATGAGATCATTCCTTCATTGCAAGCATTTCTCCTTCCTGGTGGAACTATTATCACCTGCCCTCTCCATGGAATATTCTCCTGAGCCTCTGGAGCAGATCTGAGGAGGATGCAGGCTTGCCTGGGGAAACGAGAGAAGGCAAATCATGTTGTACTACCAGAATTCATTGCACTAGCTTCTGCCAGGACTATGATTTAGTTGTATGCAGTTCATTCATCCAAAAGTCACAGCTAATAGATCTAGAAAAGTTATCACCCCAGGTAGATAAAGTTCAAAGTTTAGGGCACTGTAAAGCACATCAAAGTGCAAGTAGATAAATAGGTACCGCTCCGGTGGGAAGGTAAACGGCGTTTCTGTGCGCTGCACAGAAACTCACCAGAAGCGGCTTAGTCATGCAGGCCGCATGACCTGGAAGCTGTACGCCAGTTCCCTTGGCCAATAAAGCGAGATGAGCGCCGCAACCCCAGAATCGGCTATGACTGGACCTAATGGTCAGGGGTCCCTTTACCTTTTAACTATGAATGCAGATGCTGGGACACATTGCCTTTGTCATAGAATCATCGAATTTTAGAGTTAGGAGTTGATGAGCATCCCCTAATTTTCTCCATGCAAGTCTTTTACAAAAACGTTGAACAACAATGGGCCCAGGACATAACTCTGGGGCACCCCACATGTCCCTTTTCCCCAGGATGATGAAGAACCATTAGTGAGTTGCTCTTTGGGTTCGGTCAGTCAACCAGCTACAAATCCACCTAACAGTAACCTTGTCCAGCCCACATTTTATCAGCTTCTCCACAAGAATATCATGGGGGACTTTCTCAAAAGCATAACTGGCTAGTAAACTTCCCATATGCACCTGGCAGGTCCCTGTTAAGAAAGAAATAATGAGATCAAATCGGAAGTCTTCTTGTGCCAAGGATTACTGGCATCCTTCAAGCAACACAATATTTGAGCTAGAGTGACCATTAGTCTGACTTGGTACAGCAATTTTTATATTATTTGGTCCTGTCTTGGTATAAGGAAATTGATCAGATAACCGTCTGGTTCCTGGGCTTTAGCTCTTTAATCCTGTGATGTTTCTCAACTAGTAATGAAGGATAGTGGTCTATGTTCCGTGGAAAATATCAGTGAGAAATGTACAACTGAAAGTTAAGTTCATTGGTAATGCTGCTGTTTTATTTATGTTTTGCCGTTATGGTTCTGGAAATGGTTTTTACACGGATTTAATTGTGATGGGGTAGTAGCCTTAACCCTGCCCAAGAACAGTAGGCTGACTTAGGGGTTTGTAAGGCAGAGCATGAGAATCACATCCAGCATCTTCAAATATCTTAAAGGCTGCCACATGGAGGAGGGAGCATGCTTGTTTTCTCCTGCTCTGGAGGGTAGGACTCAGACCAATGGCTTCAAGTTGCCAGAAGGGAGATTCCGACATTCAGAAAACTTTCTGACAGCAAGAGCTGTTCAGCAGTGGAACAGACTCCCATGAGAGCTGGTGGTTTCTCCTTCCTTAGAGGCTTCTAAGCAGAGGATGGATGGCCATCTGTCATGGATGCTTTAGCTGAGATTCCTGTTGTCAGGTGTGCGTGCAGGAGCCAGGCCCTGTGACCAATAGAACTTTGCAGGACTGGGGCCTTCCTAAGTTTGTTCTGAAGAGGCAAGGTGCGGCCTCACAGGTGTGGCCGATTGGTAACTCACAGCACCTGGTGGCAAGAGGTGGGAAAGGATATAAGGTCAGCATTTCGCTTTGGCTCTTTGCCACAGCAACACGCTTCCTGACTTGCTGCGTTTGGCTTCTTGCTTCCTGATCCTTGAACCTCAGCTTCCTGACTCCCTGCTTCTTGATCCTCGGACCCTTGACTTCTTGACTCCTTGCTTCTTGATCCTTGGACCCTTGACTTCGTGACTCCTTGCTTCCTGACCCTCGGACCCTCGGCTTCTTGACTCCCAGCGCTCTGACCCTCGGGCTCTTGGCTTCCTGGCTTCTGGACCCCCGTTCCTGCTCCCACCTTGCCATCTTGCCCTGGTCCTGACGTCACCTGCCTGGACTTCCATTGCCCGTGAACCGGCCCGTGACACCTGCACTGCAGGTCCCTTCCAGCTCTAAGATTCTACTGTTCTTTATCACTGCTCCCCATAAGCATATTTCCAGTGAGGCAGCTGACTGAATCTGCTTCACAGTAGGGCTCACCCTGTCCTAAATTTCAGGTTCCTTGGTGACAAGGAAAAGGCATTAAATATCTGGGCTGTGCATTTTCAAATCCTCTTCCAAGAATATAATATGAGTCTGGTGTATCAGGCCAATGGCCCATCTATCCCAGCATCCTGTTCTCACAATGAGCAATCAGATGACTTTAGGGAGCCTGCACGCTGCACAACAGCACCTTCCTCACCTGTGATTCTCAGAGACTGCTGTTAACAAGATGTCAGATATTGCTGGATCATAACTCCTGTCATCCCTGATAACTGGCCACGTTGAGTGGGGCTGCTGGATTTGAGGACCATGAGTTCCTGACACCACAGGGGGGAGTGGGGCAGATTAATACAGAAAAATTCAATCTCGTATTTTATGTAACAAAAATGAGTCAAATAATAAAAAATTTGGCTTGAAGCATGGCATAACTAATCAATATTATAATAGCAATCAAAAGAACCATTAAAGTTAGAAGATAATGAGAATATAATGACTTCAGTAAAAAAATAGGTTTTGTATCATTCTACCCCACCTTCGGGGCACTTTGATACATTGGACGGGGCACTTTGATACAAAGAGTAAATTGTATGAGAATGGTAATTATTTACAAAAAAAAATAATGAAAAAAACATTTTTATTGTGAGAGATCATAATCAGCCTTACAATCTGTTACTTGAAAACTAAATTACATATCAAAACTAACAGCGTTTCACACATATCATAGACTTTATGGCAAGTTTTCTTAACAAAACATCAAAACTTATATTAATCTTTCCTCAAACACCTATCCATTAAAAAAAAACTTTGGAAAAACTTTAAAAGTATAAGAACTCACATTAGGTAGTCAAAAAATAGTAATTTAAACAAAATGCTTATAAAAAATAAGATACCGATAATTACTTAACGTTTAGCTTCTTTTGCACATTATATCTACTTAAGTCAATAGAAAAAGCATAAAGAGATGATGCTCGAGATGTGCCCTTTGGGAAATTTGGTTTTGGCAACAGCAAAATAACATCCTTGAAATCAACGCTTGCCTTATATTCTACAAAGGGGAAGACAAGATCCTGTTTTTTTCCTGAGATATGACACTTGATAATCGGTTATATTATATTTAGAAATGACTTTGGCCATGTAGTAAACAACAGGTTTTTTTTCTTTTCAAATTTAATGAGTTTAGAGATTTCATGCAAACTTGTATATTGGGGCACTATTGTACACTAGTGGGGCACTTTTATATGTATCAATGTGCCTCGTGTATTAGCGTATCAAAGTTCCCCAACAGACATTTTCAAAAAAACTAACAATTATTAATAAAACCACTGAACTTATTTAAAAATAATGTGTAATCCTGATTACTGAGTGGAATAACTTACCTTTGGTATTTTTAAATCTTAACTAAACGACGTAAAACAGTGTTGGAACACTTTTACATTTCACATAATTTTTTCGTTGGCCGTGCTAAAAACACACCTACTCTTGTCAAACGCCAACGGCTAACTGGTGGGTGGCGTGGTCGAAACTAGTACTCACACATGTATAGACACGTATTAGTGATGTTGCGACACGAATAACATTTCTTGATATTGAAATATTGCTGGTGTATCAATGTGCCCCGTGCATCAATGTGCCCTGCTTCCCCTTACATGATGGTAAGGACATGATCCCAAAAGGAGGCTTATAAATATTCAAATATAAATAAAATATGCACTGCTTTCTGTGTGGACAGTTCAGAAGAAATGGTTTTTTCTCCAGTTAATGCTGCTTTAACTTTTATAGGGTCATTATCAGCCTCTAACTAATGTACTGAACTTGTTATACTTCAAAAACAAAAACAAAAACCCTGGTCTCATCTTAGTCATATTCTCATGATATGGTTATGCTAATTATAGCAACTACAAGTGAGCCTTAAATTAATCATATGATTCATGACTCAGCAGCTGCCTTTTCTTTGAATAATGAATCAGAAAATAATGCAAAATACAGGGTGGACAAAACTTAAAACAAAGCTAAGCTATATTGTTCATAGTAGAGTTTAGGCAAAACTGAAAATCTCTTCTAACTAAGCACCAACAAACCAAGTAAATAACCTAAGCAAGCAAACAATATAATTCTAATTACAGCATCGATTTGGTTTAAATTTGGCAGTGAGAGATTTTACCTTCTTGGGCTCCATGATCACTCCAGATGGTGACAGCAGTCACAAAATTAAAAGACGCCTGCTTCTTGGGAGAAAGCAATGACAAACCTAGACAGCATCTTAAAAAGCAGAGACATCACCTTGCCAACAAAGGTCCATATAGCTATGGTTTTCCCAGTAGTGATGTATGGAAGTGAGAGCTGGGCCATAAAGAAGGCTGATCGCCAAAGAATTGATGCTTTTGAATTATGGTGCTGGAGGAGACTCTTGAGAGTCCCATGGACTGCAAGAAGATCAAACCTATCCATTCTTAAGGAAATCAGCCCTGAATGCTCACTGGAAGGACAGATCCTGAAGCTGAGGCTCCGATACTTTGGCCACCTCATGAGAAGAGAAGATTCCCTGGAAAAGACCTTGATGTTGGGAAAGATTGAGGGCACAAGGAGAAGGGACGACAGAGGGCGAGATGGTTGGATAGTGTTCTCGAAGCTACGAACATGAGTTTGACCAAACTGCGGGAGGCAGTGGAAGACAGGAGTGCCTGGAATGCTGTGGTCCATGGGGTCACGAAGAGTCGGACATGACTAAACGACTAAACAACATCCTAAAACACCCATTCCACTGTATCCCTCAGAGGAGACACAGCGACTGTCCTTGCTTGGCCTCCTCCGTCAGCAACCATTCTACATGGCAGTGGCAGATCTTGGCACCTTAAATTTCAGCAGCCCCTTGTGCAACACCAGAATCTGCCATTCCTCACCATTCATCTTGCATTGGACATCATAGCTGCAGTGCCTGCTGTGGTGTCCCTGAGGATTGGCAGGCTTGGTTGTGCTCCCCTAGGAACAGCCTTTATATATGGCTACCTCAATGGGAGAGATGCTCTTGCAAAAGCACCTTCTTCAGCCTGATTAGGACCAACTGCCCTTTAGATTTTCTTAGGACTAGTCCGACTATTAGGCAGAATGAGGCAGCAGAGTCCGGCACCCAAATGTCTTGGCCCACACTTTCTTCCCCAGAATTGCCATAATCAACAGCCATTCTACCTTGCTGCAACAAAGGAGGAGCTGCAGTTATTTTCTTGTGAAAGACGAATCATTTAATCTCCTTTAGAATGTTGTGGACAATTAGACTCACAGTTGTGGGTTCCTTCCTGGAAATGAAAGTTGCCAAACTGCAGATGAATGGGACCATAGCAATGCTGGATTTACATATAAGCTAGACAAGTTATACCTTAGGGCCCCACTCTCTTGGGGGCCCCCAAAAAATTAAAGAAAAAAACTAGATGTACATTTCCAAAATATAAGATAAAAAACAAATAAAATAAAACCTACACACAGCAACAGTGTTTTGTGTTGTGTATTAGATCCCTAAATTACCATGTAGCATATATTCAACACAAAAAACCAGTGACAATTTGTTGTTGACAAAGGACAGCTGGACATATAAAGGGTCCCATTACCTTCAGTAGCTTAGGGCCTCATCAAACCTAAATCCGGCCCTGGACCATAGGCTTTTGTTCTAGACACATGTACAGTTGATTTGGAATAGGAATAACCAAAGGGATTCACTGTGTGGGCACACTAATTCCCTCTTATTGGAAGCTTGACTGGTCTAACGCCAAGAAGTTTTCCCTCTCCATCCTGGTGTCCTCCTTAAGCTTTGATTTTGCAAAGTTACTCCTTCCTGCAAAGCACTGTGACTGAAAAACACTGATAAAACCATTACCTCATTTCAAAGCCCCACCACCCCACATTTGTGATAGTCATTATTGCAATCTTATTTTTTATTTCAGCAGATCCTTTTTCACAGCATTTTTTTTAAAAAAATGTCTGGGTTGCTAATGTGCCACGAAGCAGCTTAGGGATATCTACTTCAACTTGTTCCATCACATAAGGACCCTGGAAGCCCCAAATAAATTTGATGCAACTTACTCTCATGTAAGTATTATAGGGTTGAACCATTAAGGATATTAGATGCTGAGATTGCTGTCATAATACAGAAGTTTGCCACCCCAGTCTGATCTAAAATCTGTATTGTGTGGCCATAAAATATGCCATTAGAAAAGAAAAAGAAAAGGCTTTTGATTCCTTGAAAAGAACTGCATTACCACAGAACTGGCACAATGAAGCAAAAATAAGGTGAAATAAATCTTTCAAGGATATTTTAATTCAATTAATATGACTAGATCTCCCCCAACCCTGAGAAATGTACATCTCATACCATTAAAACTGATGTTCTCTATTCTTCTCATTTTCTCAAAGAGCACTCAACAAGTCTTTTTTGCTTATGCCAAAAGGAATAAATAATGCATCCATGGATAATGACATTGTAAGGAAACAGAATGGACCCCATTTTTCTTCTGCCTTCCTCCTCTAATAACCTAGTGCTTCTTAAATGAGATAATCTGATGTAAACATATAACCAGAGGCAAGGCGTATGATGAAGATAAACTCTGAGATCATTATTTGAAAATCTGAATATTTGTTATTTGGATTCATCGTTCCCGTTTGCACTATTGGTAAAATGACAGTGTTATATATTAATACTGCATAAGAAAGAAAGAAACATTTCGAGAATAAGGAGAGGACAACAGAATCACATGGTGCCAATTGTAACAGGAAGACAGGCACTGAATCTGAGAAGCGAACATTTCCTTTTCCCTTTTCATCTTCCTGAACAGCTCCAGAAATTGAACAAAACAAACTCTGTATGGCAGGTTTGGCTAAACCTTGTTTTGGCCTGAGGACTAAATTCACAGTGGTAGGTGTAGCTAACTACATAAACTTGCATTCTCTGTCTCACACACAGGACACCCAAAGCCACCCCTCCTTAGCTTATCCATGTAGATGAGCTGAGGGGAAGGGAGTATTGCCAGTGCTTGGAAAGTTCATTCTAAAAACAAATTAGTTCCAATTCCAGTTCACCCACTCCATAAAGGAATTGGCTGCAGTTCCAACACAACCCTTTCCTCATCGTTCATTTAAAAGAAAACTATCTCATTTCAACATGAAATCCCTTTTATTCACAGAGTGTATAGGTAGGTAATAGAACAGCTGTTTTGTTGAGGCTCAGTTCTCTCATATTTTGGGGTTGAATTGAGTCACCTGTCAGAACAGTTGTATGTATATTTTTAAAAGTTAAGTGAGCCATCCCTGAAATGTCTTGACCCCGTCCTTGAACTTCTCTATTCTAACATCTTCTGCGTACACAAAGATTTCCTCCATTGGTGCCTGGTGTATTTCCATTTATCCAATTTTGAGATCCTTTCAAAACCTATACACCATTATTATTTCATGACCTCTCCAATGAATTTCTTTATGTAAGAGGAAGTACATTTTTGTCTTCCAACTACTGGGTTTTTATAGGTTTCTCCTATTTTTAAATATCAAATAATTTCACCTCTGCTTATGAAAGGCTTATTAACTTGAGAAGATACTCTTCTGGCAGTTCAGAAATAATTTAATGTTTTCATTTAGGTACATAACAGATTCAAAGAAAAATTCTATTTTGCTTTTATTATCTCTTTTTATGAAGCTGAGACGCACAGGTGATCAAGTATTTGAAATACCTGGTGCAACTTTTATTGCTTTTAAGAGGAAAAAATAAATTTAAATAATTAAATCTGTAATAATCTTAACATCTTTAGGTAATGTGCAGTTAACTGAGGAAAAACTAGCACCAGCCAAAGTGTTCACAGGGAACTCTAAGGTGCCTGAAATAGTGACCATGAATGTAGCTCACCACCCAATGACTGAAGTTTTCCCATATCTTGATGTCATGACATGAAGCAGTTCCTTTGCCCCCTTTCCCCATCATTGGCTGTCATCACTGGTTGAGAGGATACTACGATACAAGTATATCATACCAGATAGTACAAGTTGGACTGGGCAGTTCAGCTGCTTTCTTGTTTTAAAACTGGGTAAGCTCCAGAGATTCCCACCAATGGTCCTACCAAGTATAGCTTCTATAGAGAAGGGAAAGACTTGGCAAAAAAAAAAATCCATCCTGTTTCAATCTCACTGGCTTTCAATCACAGATCCTTCCTGTCCTATTTTGTGCAGAATTTTCTGAAAGATCCCACGAAAGCTCCATATTTAAATTGTATACATTTTGTACACACTTGTAAATGGAAAGCACACACTTTTCAATGCTTTTGATGCATTTATCTGTGAAATGTGCATTTTGTATCTATCCTTGTGTCTATGCACTTCCTACTTACCACACCAAACCTTGGTGGCAAAAACTGGAGGAGCTTGTCACCTGACTGGGAGTTGTCTTCTGTTGTGGAAGCAAGTTCAGAAGCATCAACTCAGGTGGATCTACTGTGAAATAGAATACATTCCCTTCCCCATCCCTACTGTAGAGAGGAATTTCCTCACAGTGCCCAATATTGTGATCACATTTGCTTAATGATGCCCCCAGAACTCAATGCCATACCTAATGCAATTAAAGCCTCTAATTTGGGTGTTGTTGATTATCCCTTGCGGGCAATAGAGCCATTCAGAAGCATATCCTGCCTTAACTAAAGCGAACTGCTTTCCATTTCCTGGAAAACCAAGCTACTCACTTTCATCCAAGTGCTAAACTCACTTATTAAACATAATCTGATTGGCTAAGATGCCCATGTGTCTATTCCAGAACCCTGTGGTGGGAAATACAATGGCTGTGGCCAAAGAAGTGACCTCTGAAGAGGATCTTAGGGTTCAGGCATTTATCTATTGAGAATACCACCACCACCCCTCCCTACATGCAACCAGCTAAAGTCTCTTCCTTTTCCTAATTAAAAGAATATTGGTACTATTTAGCTTGTAACCTTTTGAATATCCTCTTCATTCACTGCCATCACCATATGGGCTATTCACT
This sequence comes from Podarcis bocagei, assembly GCF_964188305.1. NCBI lineage: Eukaryota > Metazoa > Chordata > Lepidosauria > Squamata > Lacertidae > Podarcis > Podarcis bocagei. The sequence continues at coordinate 37,682,239 of NC_138126.1, forward strand.
GTGCTTTATCAACTTCATTTGATTTCACCTGAACAAGGCTATTGTGAGTGTTGCTATGGCGTGTACTGCCTAATCCTTGAAAAGTTGAAAGATAATTCATCAACAAACTCACCCTCTAGTCAGGTCAAAGAGCTCCCTCTGTGTTGTACCTTTTAGTGAAGACAGCATGCTTGTTGTGATGGGAGAGGTGATGAAACGTCCTTTTGTTTGTGGGGGGAAAGAAACGCAGTCAGTTTGAATAAAGGCCCTGTAGATACTGACAGCTGTTTGCAGCAGGAATTCTCAGCTTCTGCCAGACTGAGCTGCTTCAGTTCAAGGGAGAGAATACATTCTTTGAGAATCCATGAATATAACACCAACAAAGAAACCCGGTCTATTAGCAATTCCCACTTACAAGTGCTTAGGGCCTCATCTATGTATGGAAAAGAAAACACAGGAAAGGGGTTTAGAAACAAACGAACCCAGAAAAAAATTAAAATAAATCCCAAACCACCAAAGGAACCCCATATACCGAGAAAGCAAAAGCCCCTAAAATATAGGGATTGATCTTCCTGGGGTACAACCATGGCAATGATAAGAAGCACCCTTCAGATTTCAAACTGCAGTTAAGGGGGAAGAATTGCTTTTGAATTCTCTTCCCCTCTAAATGTTACACATTTGTCAGAGGAAATAGTAAGAAGACTGGTGTTGTGTAGTACCTCAGAAATGTGAGTCATGAGCTGGGAAATCCTCAATCCAGATCTCACCTCAGATTTGCAAGAGTAAGTGGCAAATCTCACTAGATGGCTTTGAGTCACAAGGTGGGGCCTTAAGCAACCTCTTCATTCTTTCTTTCTTCTACCTTGAAAGAAAACGTATAATGGAAGGATAAAGAAAGTATTCCTTCATACAGAATTAGCTTGTGGAGTTTGCAGTGATCGCCACTAGCCTAAAGGGATGAGACAAATCCAGAAAAACATGCCTATCCATGGCTGTTGGCCACAATAGCGATATAGGACTGCCAAGTTTAGAGGCAGTATGCCGCTGAATGCCAGCAGTTGGAGAACAGTAGCAGGCAAAGGCTTATGACCTTCAAGCTTTACTTGTATGATTCCCAGAGGCATCTAGTGGGCACTGAAGAGAACAAGACTAGTTGGCAAGACCTTTTGGTCTGATGTACTAGGACTCTTCTACAACACTTAATAATGCTGTTCTGCCTTACATGGTACTTGTGTTAGGATTATGCAGATAATGTTTGGGAAGGATGCTCAGCTGTTTATAAATGCTAATTGCTTACCTCATTTATTTTGCTCTAGTAAGACATCACGGTCATAGTACACACTTTGCCTTCATAATGGAGGTTAGTTATACCCTCAGGCTTCAACTAGTACTGGGATTGTTCTCTGGAAGTTCCGGGATAAATATGTGTTTGAAAATTCATCTACAGACACTTATACATTGTGACACCATCTGGCAACATGGTTCAAAGAACTGCTGGACAACTAAACCACAACAAAAAAGAAGAGCTTTTTATTTATTTTTTGAAAACTCTCAAATGACACCATGAGGGATGCTGATGTGGATCTGACATTTGGAATTCTGTATGACCTATTCATGGTTCTGAAATGGTGCATTAGGAATATTTGGTTTGTTCTATTCCCTGTGTGTGCTTCTCCATATTTTGTACAGAGTTACATAGATAAAGATAAACCAAGGGGATTTTTTTGTTTAGTATGCCACGTATTTATTTCACAAACAAATCAGGAAGAAAGGCATTATCTCCCGTCTTCAACAGCCTTGCAAAAGTGGAAAGCATAAGAAAAACAAAAACAATAATAACAAAATAAGGTTCTGAAAATAGGAGCTTTCTCTAAGCTGTTCCTGTACCTTAATTGTTGATATTTCTTGTGAGCATGGCCTCCTAACCCCTTGTAAAAGATGATGAAGAAGAGGGAGAGGTAACAGGAGGAGAGGTATGGTTTAGGTGCAAACTTTGTAAATAAGATTATTCGGTTTTGGACAGAGTTACATAGTCTAAACCACAGGGCCTAGAGCTTGCCGATCGGAAAGTCAGCAGTTTAAATCCCCACAACGGGGTGAGCTCCCGTTGATCGGTCCCTGCTCCTGCCCACCTAGCAGTTCGAAAGCACGTCAAGTGCAAGTAGATCAATAGGTACCGCTCCGGTGGGAAGGTAAACACATTTCTGTGCACTGCTCTGGTTCGCCAGAAGCGGCTTAGTCATGCTGGCCACATGACCCGGAAGCTGTACGCCGGCTCCTTTGGCCAATAGAGCGAGATGAGCGCCACAACCCCAGAGTCGTCTGCAACTGGACCAAATGATCAGGGGTACCTTTACCTTTACATGTGTCCCCATTATGCTGCAGGTTTCCATTTCCTTTCTTCCTCCTCCAACACTGATATGCATGTCTTAGGGCTGAGCCATTTGCAGGTGGAGAATCTGGGGGCCTATTTCAATGTGTATCTGAGACAGGACTCAAATTGGCTCAAATGGATTTGAGCAAAGAGGGGAAATTTACTGTGGTGGCTTAAAAAAACCACAGGGGTGGACAAACAGATACCTGCCGAATGTTGTTGGACTACAACTCCCATCAGTCCCACTCAGCAATGCCAATAAGTGGGGATGATGGGAGTTGTAGTCCAGCAACATCCAAAGGGCCATAGGCTCTCTACCCCTGCTTTCCAAAACGATGCTTCTCATAGTTGTGGTACCTTTCTTTTTTTCACTCCTGTGGCAGCTGGAACAGAGCTTCAGCAACCATTTTTCTTTACAGAATGTCACTACAATGACACAGCCGCCGTGATTCTGGCAGCAGCTTTTCTTTCTTTCAGTTTTGACCAAGATTATGTGGGTTGAGCTCAATAACAGCCAAAGAGAAGCCAGTAAATTCGACCCAAGTGATCTCTGCTGCTTCTCTGGCAGTGCCTTTACTACCTTCAATCCAGAAAACAGAGGTCTTTCCTGTTTTCAAGGAAACCCTCCACTTCCTGCTACATTGGTGAGTTCTTCCTTTATGTGGGCAGAAGGGGTTGAAGTTTCAGATATCAGAGGTAAGTGGGTTGGAAATTTGTTTAAGGATTTGTAGAGGGGGTCCACATACCCACTGATAGTGTTTTAATGATTGCCCCAAGGATGTTGCTCTTGGCCCTCTTGAACTTCAAAAGCAGTTTATAGCGATACATTTTAAAAAAAAAGAATTACAGAATTTACAGTTAAAGTACATAGGAACCACAGGCAGTCTAGAGCTGATTCAAAATACCCAGTTGATAAGATGTAGTGTTCCTTATGAATAATTGCTGTAGGGTGGCTAAAATCCCCAACAGACGCAATCATTTCCCACAAAAATGGGCAACACATACTTCCACAGCTAACAGATACTTCATCTTCACACCTTCTGGTACCTCCATATACTAGTTTGTATCACAGATTTGATGAAATTCTTGGAAATTCTGTCATAATTTTGTATTTCGCCACAGAACCTTACAGATCCTATCATTCTGTCAGAGATTTATTCCTAATGTTTCCAGCATGATCATTCACCCCAACAGAAATCCGTTGCTGTTTGAAGCGGATTGCCTACAGAGAGCCTTTCTTTTTTCACTGTCTGGGGAAACGTTTATTTGTTTTTCTTTACACTAATGGCACTGACTAATCAAAAAAATGGGGGGGGTTTTTTGGATTTCTGAGCATATCTCAGCCTCAACATTTCTAAAACTCTAAATGATCAATGTAACATTGCCTTGCACCTTTTCCTTTCGTTAGCATCATGCTGCAGACACACAGACCCCACCAGGAATGCCATGAGATACTGTGCTGCTCATAAAGGCAAGCAGCCCTGCCCAGTTTCTGTGAGCACAACGGGGACAAAAAGCATAGACTACGTTTAGCAAGCTGCTACACTATTCCAGCAATGATAGAGGCAGGGACGCAGCTAGCTGCTCTGGCACCCTCAAGGGCACCATGTTGATCGGCGCACGGGGCAGCACGGTGATCTGCCCAGGGAGGTGGTGTGGCAAGCTGCCCATGGAGTCCACCTGGAGCTCTAGTCTCCAAGTTTAACTGTCTGCTGTAATCAAAGTTTGCCTAATCAGCCAAATCTGATTTCCCTCCCCTAAAACTCATACATCATGAAGTGAAAATGGTGTGGGGAAAACCTCCCTAAAATCCTGCTCAGCCTTGTCAGTAAACCAGATAATCCCATTCTACAGGTAAAGGGGGGGGGGGTAAGTGGTGAATGGGTGGGGCTGCTGGGGGGTGGGTTAAGGCAGCCTGAATATTCGCCTCACTCCTTCTGGATCATCCTTCCTGCTGCATGCAAGGGGACCAGAATGCCCTTCTCTCTTCCTCTATAGATTGAAAGTCAAAACGTGAAATAGACAATGAGGGAACACCATTTAATTTGAGAGAATTTGTGCAGTAGCATGGAATTAATTACACTTAACAAATGCAAGCCTACCCAGATCGTACTTTGACACACTTCAGAAAATGAAGATTTAAAGAAAGCCCCTAACTCCTATATCAGTTTCTTTTAACTGCTGAGCAATTTCTTTTTTTTTAAAAAAAAAAGTTACTTCAGAGGAATTGGATCACATTCAATCACATTAATTAACCCATTTTGCTAAAGGCATTTTTAAAATCATCTAAAGCAGAAAATGAAGTTGCCTAAGATCTTTATTGTGCATCTAACACAGCTTTGGTAATCTATTACTTGAGAAGGTTTAGTCAGTAATTTATTGCCCTTATTTGTAATAAAACTTAGATACTGGAATCATTACTGACCTAAATTGAAGCCATTTAATTATATGTATAGCACCAAATGTACACTCTTCAAAATGCTCCCATGCTTTCCTTAAAATGGACATTTGAAATGTATAGAGCTTCTCCATCATATGCAGATAATCAGCATTTTCAACTGGGATAAACTTAATATCATAGGTCCTGCCAATGGCTATCACTTTGCTTGCTATGGTTAATGAAAGTGCCATGCCAAACCAAGTTACTTCCTGAACTTATCAGGCCAACTGAGGGCTGTTCCTTTAGTTTTATCCTGTGGTTGAGGAAAGCCTAATCCTTCCCATATGCTGAAGAAGGCAGATTCTCACCCACTTTCTGGTCCTAGTACTGGTACAACTACACGAGGATGAGAAAGAGATAGAAGAAGAATCCTACACCTTATTTTTCCATCTGTGAAATTTATCCTGGATCAACGCTGAAGCTTTAGCACATTTTTCTGTCTCCCCAGCCACCTTTCAGCATGCATACCTTGCTTGGTAATCCATGGGTTTTAGCGAACAAAGACGTCCTGTTAACACTAAAACTTCTGCTTCTGCAATGAGACTCCCTCTCCCTTTCCTCATTCTGGATGCTACAATCTGTTATTTGGGATCCTACAAGCCTCCAGAGCTGATTGGAGGTGGCACAATAGGCAATTGGGGAGAAGGTAGTGAAAAGGAATCCCCTTGTGCAGGCAGAAGTCATTGCCCGAATGGGGAGACATAATTGGATGTGTTGCTCAGATATGTATAAAGACTCTGATGTGAAGGACTTACCGTATGTAGCAACCCTATACGCACCTGAGAGGCTTACTTTTGACAAAGGGTCAAGCAGGCACGTATTACCAGAGGTGTTCATGTCAGTCAGTCTGTCTGTCTGTCTGACTGACTGTGTGTGTCCATGTGTATATGCTTGTGTTCCCTGTCACACAGAGGATTACCTTTTCCAGTGTGTGATCAGAAAACAGAAGCACCATGTGAACCACAGGTTGTTGGGATGAGGCAGGGAAATTGTTGTGGTTTTTCCCCTTGCAGCATCCTGAGGACAATACACAAAGGGAAGCCTATTTTTTGCTGGATTACACTGTATATTTCTCCCTTCCCACATTTTGGTTTTTGCTAATTGCCACACACACACACACACCATAGACTTTGTTGAAGGAATTCAGCTCTATAAACCAATCAAAATTTGTAAAGAGTCCAGCCTACATACTTACTGGAGCAAATGCAATATACTTAGCTGAATAAAAGCTTCAGTTGAAATTTAAGGTTTTAATACAGTGCCTGATAAAAGGATATTCATCCTGTTTCACTCAGACTAAAATGAAATACCATACAAATCTATGGTTTTCTCAAGTTGCTTTTTATCTACTAATAGTTTGTGAGAAACAATTATATTTGTGATCATTAATATTATATTTTTTTATTATCTTAGAAATAAAGCTTTGTTGTCTATGGTGAAACATATAAAAGCAAAGTAATATGTTAAGCAAAGTAGCGTTTTAGATTTTTAATTTTTCTTTGTGTAATGATTTATCAACTTTGTATTTTGGCCTTTGCTGTATAATTAGCAGTAATGCATATATATATAACAATATTCAGTTGCCAAATGTAGTAGATTTCTTATTGTCTAATAAGCTCTGTTATTAGCTCTATTATTTATAAAGTATTGGTCTGCATTTTAAGGTGCTTCTAAACCCAGGGCCAGATAGATATAGAGATATATGAACACACACACATTCTAGTTTTTAGGATGGCCATGGTTCAAGTCATCCTGTCATGTAACAAGTCAAATGAAATGAACCAAAATGCTGTTTCAACACAACCATCTTAATAAGGAGCATCAGAGTGACACATGGGTAGTTGACTTTTGAAAGCAGTTTGAATACAACATTTGAATTTTTCTCTACACAATTTTACAGCTCATTGATGGACTCTAGCTATGATGATGTGCCATGTAGCTCTCAGAAAATAAATGGGAATTGTGCCACTCACTGCAGATGAAACTAGTGCTCCTTGAGCTTAGAGGGTGTCTTCTATGAGAGCTGTCCTAGAGGGTATATTTTCTAAATGCAAGTCATTATCTCCCTGACTAACAATGGTCCATCTAATTCAACATCCCGTTTTCACAGTGGCCAACCAGATGCCTGTGGGAAACCTGCGAGCAGGACATGAGCACTGGAGCAGTCTCCCTTCCTGCAGTTTCCAGTATCTAATATTCAGGAGCATTACTGCCTCCAAGCATAGAGGCAGAACATAGCTATTATGGCTCACAGCTGTTAATGGCCTTATCCTCCACGAATTTGTCTAACCCTCTTTTAAAAGCTATTCAAGTTGGTGGCCATCACTGCCTCCTGTAGGAGCAAGTTCCATAGTTTAACTATGTGCTGGGTAACACTAGAGTCAGGAACACTCCTTGATGTCACCTTCTTTGAAGAGAAGAAATGGGACCACAGGAAGTTACCGTATTTTTCGCTCTATAAAATGCACCAGACCACAAGACGCACCTAGTTTTTGGAGGAGGAAAACAAGAAAAAAAATATTCTGAATCTCAGAAGCCAGAACAGCAAGAGGGACTGCTGTGCAGTGAAAGCAGCAATCCCTCTTGCTGTTCTGGCTTCTGGGATAGCTGCGCAGCCTGCATTCGCTCCATAAAACGCACACACATTTCCCCTTACTTTTTAGGAGGGGAAAAAGTGAGTCTTATAGAGCAAAAAATACGGTAATTCTTCTTGAACTAGGTTTTCTGCTGTCTTTATGGTGCCGATTGTGTGCGTCTTGGTCTTGTGACTCATTCCCCGATATCTGCCCCTAGAATTTGATACTCAGACAAAGATTGGCTTTGAACATGAATAGATGATTAATGGAGACTTTGCTTCACCTTATCCCACTGCGGGAGTGGCAGATTTGCCTTGGGGAGGTCACAGGTCTTCCCATATGTGAGGGTGGTGGGTAAGCTCAGTTGGTAGAGCACGAGACTCTTAATCTCAGGTTCATGGGTTCAAGTCCCATTTTGGGCAAAAGATTCCTGAATTGCAGGGGGTTGGACTGGATGACCCTTGTCATCCCTTGTAACTCTACAATTCTGTGATTCTAGTAAGATAAAGGTCAGCATAAGACTCAGCTTATTGCTTCAGATCTATGACCCATAGATAAGCCTTAGGCCTTTCTTCAAAGTAAACTAATGGCTATTAGTATACTGTGTGGCAATAAATCCCATATATTAATTATGTATTATATGAAAAAGTACACAATTATGATTTGGCATATTTGGCAAAGCATTCGAATTACTAGAGTAGTTTGCAATGTGGGCGCCTTTCTGCTCTGTTCCTTTCCTCCTTTTGACACGTAAGATTTGAATTGCTTTGGTTCAATTATTTTTCAATGAGTAATCAATCTTTATCTTGTATCAATGGGATCATATGAAGCATCCCATTGCTCAGATAAATATTCATAGAACACTCTAACTATTAATCTTAAGGGTCTTGTACTATTTCTAAAATTAATATCACTTGCATTTTCCCCCCAATTATAGATGTAAAAAAATGCAGCCTTGCCTTTAATATTGCTTGGTTTTACATTGCCCTAATTGCTTGAAATGATTTACTTTTCAAGTTTTCCACATCCAGTTGTCAATTATCTACAAGCAATCAACGACTTACTGTCTGAAAAATCTTTAATGTATCTTTGTGCATTCTGATGATTTCTTTCTTGAACGGTACTCTGGGCTGCAAAATTAATTGCCTCCAAATGGAGGGCTTATTCAAGATTTCAAAAGCTGGTTGTTATATTGAACTCATACAAACACTAGAATCACTGAAAACTCCATGCCAGTGCTGACTTTGGTTAGTGAACTGGCCCAGTGACAAGCCTTATGTCATCACTATTCTACTGATGGGACCATTTTAGAAACACTGGCAATTAACAACAAAAAAACAATTCCATATTTCATTTGAATTCATTCCTTTAGCACAAGGATTTCCACCTGCGCAATAGGACTTCCTGTTTGCTCTCTGCACACTCTCAAAATCTGGTCTGGGGATTTCCCCAACTCTCCAGAACAGGGTCATGCAGAGCAAGGAGAAGTCTCATTGTGCAGGTGGAAGTCATTGCACCAACAAGATGACTTTGTTGGATAAATACTCTGAATGTGCAGGTGGATCCTGCTCCACCCTGTTTGTGTAAGAAGAAGCAAAACACCATGATCCCTGAACCAGGGACTGTGGTTTATGTCACTCCAAACAACAATAATGTAAAGCTGTTCTTGGTTTAGTAGCTTTGTTTGGAATGAAACAATCCTCAGTCCCTGCTTTGGATTAGCACTAAACCAGGGATTGGCGTTTGCTTTCCCCATGGGCTGGAGAGAAGAGGATGCTGTCTGAGCATTTGAGGTAAACAACGAACTGTGGTTTACCATGGTGTGCAAACTGGGGCTGTAATTGGGAATGCTGCCATATTTATGAACTAGGCCGGAATATTATTTACTACTTGTTATGGATGAGAAGGAGACAGTATGACAGAAGCATCCAATTGTTGGCAGCAGCCCAATGTTTCTTCTTGCATGTAGCTCTAATTCTTCACATTTCCAGTTCCCTCAACATTTCCAGTTCCCTCAAGGAGCTTTGCTTTCACTTCTCACCTGCCAGCCAAGTAGTCATTGATGGCAACTACATCTGTGATCATAGGCTACACACAATGTTTTTCAAGATGGACAGCATCCCATGTTTTTGCTTTCCATTGTTATGGCTCCTTTCTTATTCATTGACTGGAAGAAGTTGAAATAATGGGTTACATTCCAGGACCATGGAGGGGTTTTTTGTTTTTTGTTTAGCCTTAGCTAGAGGATATTCTGACAACCTTAATCAAAAATAGATGCACTCTATTGGGTGGGGAGGGGATGCTAAATTATCCTCCCTCTCATATTACTAAACCCAATTGTCTTTTACTCTGTAAAAGTAACTGAAGTATAAAGTGTGGGATTTATTTAACTGACAGGGTATTAAATGTTATAGCTATTATGTCTTTCTGCAGTGTAAATTATTGAATTAAACCTTCAGTTAGTTTGGCAATAGTGGCAGATGAATATTATGACAGTACAATGCAGCACACAGTATCTGCCACAAAATCTAGGTCTCCCTTATAAGTCGGATTGCAGGGAACAAAATGCTTGTGCAGTAGATTGGAAAAAAGGGTTCATTATTATTTATTTGTCTTGGCTGGGAACACAAAACTAATGACATTCCATTGAGAAGAATTCATGTCAGGATTACTATACATCATAAAGACACATCCCCCTAACTTGCTGGTGAAGATTTGTCTCTGTAATTAGATGTCTGCTTCAGCAATACTTTAGTGTCTGAAGGACATGGCCAAGTTCATGACATAAAACAAATCACCTGCACAAAAGAAAAGACTTTATCTTTCATGCATCTTGCACAATAGTAGTAAAGGACTGTGCAGTCAATGTAGCGATATCATGGAATTTCATTGTAGCTAGAAATATCACTTTGGGCTTTCTTATATGTGGTCTTACAAGATTTTTAAAAAATAATAATAACAAATCCTGTATTATTTCATCTTTGCTCCATATGTACAGTTTGCATGCATGCTTGTCTGCTGAACGGATAGTCAAAACTTACTTGCAGCCACATATTAAATAATTTCCAGAGCAGTGCTAGTGTTAGGGCAGATCCATACCATACATTTAAAACACATCCAAGGCACACTGAAACCACAACCCGGCCCCTGCAAAGAATCCTGGGAACTGTAGTTTGTTAAGAGTGTTGAGGATTGCAACTCTGTGAAATGGAAACTGCAGTTGCCAGGATTCTTTGGGGGATGTTATATGCTTTAAATGTGCGCTGGGTGTGTTTTAACTACCGGTATGTGGTGCCAATCTGCACTTAGCTGCAGCAGAAAGCACAAAGACCCTTGTGACTCCTTAAAGGCTGACACAATTATTGTGGCATGAGCTTTCATGAATTCCACTCCATCAGATGCATGAAGTGTCCTCCTGAGTTATGTATACACAGGTCCAGAGGTAACAAAGCTTTCAGGCGCGAGGGACACATTAGCCAATTAAGAGCTTGACTTCTCCTTCCTCAGCCTACTCAGGAGAAAGAGGAGGCAAACACTAGGAAGTGAGGTACCCCTAGCAGTATAACAGACCCAGGAGATCTTCTGGTTTGGGATTCTTTTCTTTCTAGAAGAGCACGCCCTCCTGACTGAAATGAGACCCAAGCAGGCTGCATCCTCACAGTCTCCTGGCTCAACCCAGCCCTCCAGTTAACTCTTGTTTTCAAGGCACTCTGACGAGGCACTGCATACTGTCTTTCTAAGTTCAGAGAATCCTTTCTCTAGTTGTAGATATTCTCCTCAGAGTAGACAATTTAGAACCAACTCTCTAACTCTTTCTCTTCTCTCAAAACCATCTATCTGAACCCTCTCTCAGAAACTGCTCCTTTTATTCTCCCTCCCAAAGTGCCATCTCTACCTGGGTAGCCAATCAGAGAGAGGCTCCAGCCCTCTGGTGGAATTCTGCAGCACTGCATCACCAGATTCTAATCTATGACACCTTTTCCTTGAGGATGTGCAAAATTGATATCTTCCTGGACATGAATATCAAACACTTTTGTGAAATTCAAATGTAAGTTTTAGGCTGCAGTCCTGTGCATTTTTATCCAAGAGTTCGTCTTACCGCACATTTCTGGCTAAACAGGCACAGGATGCACTTAGATGGGTTATATCAGAGATAGAATTCATAGACATTAACCAATATACTTTCATAAATGTACCATATCAACGCAAGGTGGCCAGGAATGGGGTGGGTGTGCATTTCCTGATCTGAAAAAAACCCACAGGCTTTCCATGGGCTTTAATTGAAGGGCAAGCACCTAGGAAAGCAACCAAGTACAGACTGCTGGTAAGATGATATGTAGAATGAAAGACTTGACACAAACAGTTCTTGGGCAACTCAAAGGTAAGGTAAGGTCAGCAAATACTCTGGTGATGAGAATTTCACCAACATTTTCTCTTCTCCTTTATCATTCTTAATGCTATTTCTTTTCCCATTAATCGGTGGAGGGGTGACTGGCTGGGGCAGGGGGTGGGATAGTGTGAGAATTTTTCAGCACAGCACCTAGTTTGTTCGGTAATCTTCCACTACTGGGGAAGGAGATGGAGGAGAATGAGCTCTTGAAATTTCACTGCAAAGCTATATTGTCATCTTTACACTCACTTAATAAAAAAATGTTCAAGCAGCATTTTCTCCCTTTATTAGATTTTATTAGTAAATGTTTACTATATGGCGACTGTTAAAAAATACAACACAATCAATTGAACAGATCATTTTCTATTTTTATTCATAATATGGGCAAAAGTTCAAAAGATAACATTGTTGGGGGGGAGGGAACAGAAACAATTATTGAGAGTGTATCAGGTATTTATTTACGTAACCTGTAGGTCATTGTGGGCAGCTGTAAAAGCTTCCATTTCTGTTATGTTTTTACAAAGTGTATCATTATGGAACATGTTAGAAAGCTATTCCTGGTATTCTGTATCTTCCCTCAATCAGCAAACCACATTATAGGGACTAGCTTGCCTGAACTGCAAAGATGCCATTCATTAAGGCTACGTTTTGAAAAATTGTATTGTTTCCTGATATTCCCCATATAATTATGATTACACTTTGCACCTCTGCAATAGCTCCTGTTTGTACCAGGGAGCTATCAGATGATAAAAGGATTATTCTAAGTTATATTTAAACTATTTTCAAAATGTATGTTTTATTTTGATTTTTACACCACTTTTCCTCCAAGGAGCTCACGGTGAGATGCATACCAAGCTTTTAATGTTTTCTCTATTAATTCATTGTATTGTATACCACTTTGGTAACTTTTGACTGCAAAAATGATTTATAAATGTGCAGTTAATAAACACTCCCATCATCCTTGATCATTGACCACATTACCTGGGGACTAATTGGAGTCCTACAACATCTGGTCTGCCAGAAATTTCATGCCCCTGCTGTTTACCCTAAATTTGCCTAATCCAGGGGTCACCCCTTCCACCTCAGATCCAGTTCCAGTTAGTTCAGGAAGTGGGAGCAATGTTTAATTAGGGTAAAGCCTATTTAAACATGCACCCCAGATGATCAATCCCTCTGCTCCACAGGATCAGTGCAGGGTAGGGCATCAGGCAGGCAGGAAAGTCACACATTGATGGTTGCCAACCTTCTCCTGGGAAGATGCAGCCATCAGTGAGGTAAGTCTCAGGCTTTTTGTGGGTTTTCCTCCTAATGCCTGCCTCATTCCCTATCCAACCTGACCCATAGGGACCCACTGTTGTCTGAGTCCAGCTTGGCCATTGCCGAATGAGTGTACAACATGCATATTCATACCAGTTAGTCATGTTTATATGAATGCCTGAATATGGGTATATTTAGTACTGCATACGTTTGCTTTTGCTGTATCGTAGGCGCCAATAATAGCAACGGAGCAGAAAACCAAAATGAACTGGAACTGATTCCCACAACTGCATACAAAAGAAAAATTTGCAGCCTATGCAAAAACAAAAAACAAAAAAAGGAATATAAACATAATTAAATCCTCTGACAATTTATGATTATGAAACAAAATGTGATTTTCCATATGCTAGTCTCACTCTGTTAATCTTTATATTGGTTTAAGACGGTTTCATATAACAAACAAATTCTCTACCCTATCTGAGGGCAGATCTTTCTTCTTGCAGGAAAGGGGGAGAAGCTCTTTCAGTTTCTCAGGGGTGAGACCTACCCTTAGTGGTGGCAATTGCACAGCTTCTTTCTTTTTTCCTGAGGTTCCTCCCTGCTGCCACTCTAACCAGCAGTAGCACCGACAGTGTTGGCAGCCTGGTAACTGTTTCGCATCCTCCACAATGTCCCAGACCTGGCATCACTCCAGGGCACTGTGTAGGGGAAATGACAGCTGCTTCTTAAAAAAACAACAGTGAGAATGCTCAGAGAAAGTTCTTTTTCTGGCTTGTCAAAGAGAGAGGTGGGACTCGGCGGGAGGGAGTCTTTCAGCTTAGCTCTAGTTTCCACGCAGGTGTTTTGCTTTGCTTTGCTTTCTTCTTAAAAAAACAAAACCAACGTGTTCTTTAAAATAAATGTTTCATTTGCGGAATCCATTCTATATTATACCCTAAGGAAGCCGAGAAGAAACTCTTCTTTGATGACAAGGAAACATGGTTTGTCTGAAGTGCAATTACGATAGTTTAAGCTACTGCTAATTTGGAGTCTACCACTGTTGAAGAATGGGCAGATGTCCTCTTTTGTCCATATGCTCCTATATTTTCTACACTGTTTGACGTCCATCAGGTTTCCAAATTTGTCCATTAAAAGTCCAGGAACATTATGGAGGCTGTGCTGGCAGCTGTTGTGTGTGTGTATGTGTCTGAGTGTACTATACAGGCTGTTGCTGTATTTCCAGGACCACTTAAGTAATTATTGGGTGATTGTGATAATGAAAAATCATCAGGGAAAGTCTTGAATGAGAAGACTCTTGAAAGCTTTTCCAAATGATGAGGCTTTTGTTGGGTACTTGCTCTGCCTTATTCACCGAACTTTTAAGAGGTCCTGTACTTAAGCTGTGCCTGTTCTTAAAGCAACTTGCCATTCTTTAAATGGAGGTTGTCATTGTCTCTTACTTCACAAATTAAAAAGGCAATTTTCCAAAAGGAAAAGGGGGAGGGTGTGAATCCACAGCTTAGGGAACAGGTCGTGCACCCCTTTGTCCCACCCTGCCCCCACAATATTGTTGTTGTTCGCATCCATCTGTCTCGAGAGACAATGGAGGGTGCCTCTAGGCATGAAGTCAAACCGCTGGAGAATCACAGTGCCTGCTGTGGCTGTGACCTCCTCAGGGTACAAGCCTGGCCAGTGTGTATGAGAAGTCTTGGGTTGCCCAGATGACAATACCCCCGTCTTAGCCACGCTGATGTAGTCCAAAGGAAAGCAGAGCAATACATTTGGCACCAGCTTGGCTGCACGATTTGCCAGAAGGAGGCAGTATAGTTCACTGTATTATTACAGACAGGAGGTATGGTTGAGTGTTCCATTCTATAGTGTTTTCTATCAACTATAGTATTAAATTATAGCAATTATTTCTAAATATGCACCTATACATATAAATTAGTATATGCATTTTTATTTTTGGTGATGCATGTGGCCTGTCTACTTTGCTGAAACACACACACACACAAAATTGGGGGGGGGTACTGCTACTTTAAAGGAAGAAGGCAGGGAGCAGACTAGGGCTGTTTTGTTACAGGATTGAATTATTGTAGTAGTCTGTGTTTAGACCTCTAGTGAGCTGATATGAATGTTTAGTGTGATTTTCTGCATCTCCCTGGATTGGAGTACAGCAGATGAAGACCCGAAGGGAAAACCAGGCAGCTTCAAACTAGGGCTTATCCTGCTCTTGGGCGACAGAGGGAGGGAAGAAAAGTATTTCAGGTGGTTACGCATTTGTTAAAGGCCTACAAATCAATTTCCAGAATCAAGGTGGCAACCTAACTTGATTCAGTGTAGACCTAATTCATGCCCATTAGTTAAAGATAAATCAGAAAATGCTTGGGGGTCCTCATTCCTGTTAACGATAGTCTAGTGGGCTGAAAGAGACTTTATGGAAATAGACAGCATTTTAAATATATATATGATTTACTACATGTTATGGCCTGTTATGTCACTTACAACATGCCATCCAGTTCAGACAAGTTTAATGCTTTATCTTTACAGCCACTTGTTCATCTCAGCCTGTTACTGATCTGACACACTACATGGTGGCAGCACGTTTTTTCCTTAGATAGGTTTTTCTTTATTTTATGAGTATAACAAACGTATATATGTTTTGATATTCTCTTCATAATCTCCCCACCCTTGGCCTGCAGCAATTATTGCCCTTCTGGATTTAGACCTTCCTCTCATGTGCCTAGTCAGAATCCTTCCAATATCCTCTGAGATTATGAGGGAAAATACGATTGCCAGGCATCATCCCACCTTCTAGTTTCCAATATTAGTGTAAGCCCCAGGTCAAACCAAGAGACACGAAAGTCCACCACTGTTCCATCTAGCTTAGTATTGTCTACACTGACTGACAGGGTCTTTCTATGGTTTCAGGCAGGTGACGTTCTCAGCCCTACCTAAAGATGCTCAGGGTCAAACCTGGGACTTTTTGCTGGCAGAGCAGATACTCTACTATTGAACTACACCCCACACATGATGTGAATTTTAATTTGCTTTAACATTAAACTTCTTGTATGTTTTAATGAATTGTAATTTCCCCTGGTTTTATAGTGTTATCTTTTTATAAACCGCCTTGATGTTTCTTACCATGAAGTGAGGCATAAATTATATGAAGTAAATAAAAAATAAATCCACCAAATGCATGGAAGGGGGAGCATTGGCCAACATTGCCAGGCCCAATTGACCCACAGACCCCTGTGCTTTGGAAGGAAGCTCTAAAACAGGCATAGGCAAACTCGGCCGTCCAGATGTTTTGGGACTACAACTCCCACCATCCCTGACCACTGGTCCTGTTAGCTAGGGATGGTGGAAGTTGTAGTCCCAAAACAGCTGGAGTTTGCCTATGCCTGCTCTGAAAGAGGCACTTCTGAGTTTGCCCCTTCCAACCCTTCCAGTTACTTGGTGGGGCCAGTGGGACACATGAATGTCAGCTGGTGAAGTTGCTCCTGGCTGTCATGTTTACTGCATACAAGAAGACAATTAAACAGGGCCATAGTCAACATTACTTCCACCATATATTCCATAAAGGATATTAATCATATATCACAATCACAGAACGCTAGCAGTGTACACCCACTAGTGCATTAGCATTATGCTTCTTAAATGTTAGTTTCTTATACTACACGACAAACCACTTTTAAAACTATGGGGCAGAGAATCCAGAGTAGTTTGTCACATGGCATTATGTCTCTTGTCCAGTTTGGGAAAGGCAACCCTGTTGAAGACACCTAAGAAAACTTCTGTTGCCCTTGGATACATTTGAAGTAATTGCTGGACCATCGAGCTGGTCTCACACACAGTGACAGAGTCACCCACTTCCTGCTTGAAGAGGCACATAGATGAGGTAGCTCACAGCAAGGCAGATCCAGGTCTAAGATAGTAAGTTATTGTGGTCCCTGCTCCCTCTCTCCTGTTCAATACTTCAATAGTTAATGAAGTATTTGTTCTTAACTGGCTTCTTCTTTAAGAAGATAATGCAGTAGCTCTATGGATTGTGGACGTTGTTAAATAATCAGTTGCTACAGAGGGCCACTAGATAAATGAGTTTCAGAAGTATTCTGTTCTGTAGTAGCAAGATTTATACACATGGGCTTAAGTACACAAAATGATTGCTAAATTTAACAAGGATAAGAAATGTAGTATAAAAAAGAAAACATTGGCAACTTTATGGCTTGTAGGGCCCTTGAGAAGGGGCATAATCATTCACCTACATAAATGTGACTGTCTGAAAATATGACCGAACTAAATGCATAAGAATGAGTTCGCTATTAACATGGGTTATATTTTTTAACTATTTTATTATTAAAATGTACTTTTTCATTTCTAATTAATGATTTATGTGTATGTAGAAGTAAAAATGAAAACACCTCCAACTGAACGTAAACTCTCTTTGAAGGAACAAAAGGAATGAAAATTCAAAGATTTTCATAAAACATTCATAAAATTCACACATATTTTCTTTGACACTTCCATTGCAAAAAATAAAATAAAAAGGTAAATTAACTTTTCATAATCTACATCCTCCAATGCGGAACTTTTAGTCACTAAAATTTCTGAACTCATTAAATGCTCTGGATATATAGTAGAACATAAGTAATTTTTAGCTTTTTTAAGTACGTTGAACGATCTTTCACTGATATAAGTCTTCATTTGATATAAGTAATGTTAAAAAAAGAAAAGAATTGCCACCGTATTTGGAAATGGAGCACTCAGGCCTCCAATAATGAGCTTGTTAAGTACAGTGGGGGACTAAGGCACAATGCCATTAGGATGGAGCAGGTCTGTGGGCTCAACCAGCATTGAAGCCCTCTGCCAGACTTAGACCAGCTCAGCCCAAAGTAGCCCTGCTCCTCCATGGAGTTTGGATCTGGTGTCCTTTACATTGGCATAACTTAAGCCCTCCTCCCATACTTAGGATTACTCCTTTGGTCATACCCATTAATTTCCTCAACCCGTACCTGTTTCAAAATTATGAACCACAGGTGTTTCAACACCTGCTTTCTGTAATGTGGTGGTGATAGCAGAGGACTCACTCTCTCTTCCTTCCCCATTTTTGCAGCGCAATAACAGTTCACATATCAAGATGAATTTACCTAATTTACAATTTCCAAAATAATATGTGAACTGAAACACGGGCATCTTTTGAAATTCACACTCCTCCAAATTTTGCAGTGTTGTTCTCCAGCCAAGTAATATGTGCAAAATGCAAATACTGGGCCAAAGTGTGTGTAAAATGAATATATTAGTGGGAAATGGCATATATTAGAGAAAATATAAATATTAGGTGAAATGTTTTTTGCAAAAATGTGTATTTTAGGCAAACTTGCATACAAAAAGTGTATAAGGAGAAAATGACACAAAAAGGCTGATTCATTTTCATGCACACTTCTTTTTTAAAAAACAACAACAAACTTTGCAAAGTGATACAGAAATGTGGAGAACTGAACTTAAGGAAGGGGAAAAAATGAGAAACTGGGAGAAGCCAAAGGTGGACAGATTAAGTGGCAAGTCCTAGTTACTGCTGCAAGTCTACCCATGGGGCAAACTGGGGGTGCAGAATGTGGTTCTTAGTACGGTAGGAAAAAAATCTTTAAGAGATGAGGAACTCTGTGCTCACCTGTTTACAAATTATAAAGACCCAATTGAATTTATTCCTGAATAAGCATACAATAAACACAATTGCAAGGAATTAGATTTTGACTAAGCTTTAGGAGAAGCATTTCAGCAGTGGAACTGACTGCCTCAGTATGTGGTAGGCTTTCCTTCGCTAGTGGTATTTAAGGAGAGGCTGGATTGGTATATCTCAGGGATGCTGCAACCTGCTCTGTGGATTATTCATTGAGCAAGGGTGGAACGCCATGGCTTCCAAAGCCCCTTTCAGATCTACAGCTATGTGCCTATGGTCAGACTGGAGGAGTAAGTCCTATGTAATTAGTAAGTTGTACTTTAAAGTAAATCTAGAGAGAGTTAAGTTGCAAATTCCATGAAATTTGACAAAGGATTTGTGAAAAAACCCAGGGAAAAACCAACAACAGGTTGCTTGGTTTTTGAACATTTTAAATTATAGTGTGGATTACAGAATTCAAAATATGCATGCAGGAAACAAAATTGGATGCTTGCTAACATGGGATTTTAAGGTCATGACAATCTATGCTAGCATAATTGCCTGATTGGCTGGTTCTATCAATCTCATTTTGACAGAGCAAGCCCCTTGCCTTGCTTTCCAGGACTTGCTCAAGGATCTTTCTGCTTGAGCAAGATACGGGCAAGGTGGAGGTAAGAGCCATCTGTACGAAGCAGGGATACAAACAAGGGCCTTTCCTCACCTTCATTATGTAAATAAGCCCCACAAATCTTCAAGAAATGAGGTGTTATTATCAATCAGACATGAAATGTTTGCTGCTGTGTGGGAAGAGGAAATTGCCGGCAGACTATCTAGGATAGGCTGGAGGCAATTTCCCCATGTAAGATTTTGAAATAAAGGGCATTGAGTGCCATATATTTATAAAACCTTGGTTATGAAAGCAGGGAGGTGATGTGGTATTAAGGGCACATGAATGTTGGATATTTGAATCGTGTTCAGACTTACACTGCTTGCTTGCTTGCTTGCCTGCCTGCCTGCCTGCCTGGACTTCTGCTCAGCTGTAAAGAGAACCTTTCCATACAGCAGGGATTGGGCACACTGGCTCTCCAGATTATGTTGGACCATCTTGCCAACCATTGACCATGCTGGGGCTGAAGGCAGCTGGGGGCAGGGGGCACAGATTTCTCATACTATCCATATAGGAGATGTAAATGTATTCCCATTCTGCCCCAAGCATACCGGCTTAAGCTTTCCTACCCCTGGTCTAGGGAACAGAGTGTGGGAAAATTCAAATGCTTTCTCAGCTGTGCACCTCACCAAATCCATGGTTTTGAAGCCAGTCTTTCAACCAGAAAAGTGCAGTCATTGAATTTAGAAGCTTTGGGAGGGGGTTATTGGTCATTGACTGTCATAAAACAACTTGTACTTGATCTTTCAACCTAACATCTCACAGAGCTGTTGTGATAATAAAATGAGGCAATTGCTTGTATGCTGTTGAAGAGTTATTTCTTTTTGTACCACCCCAATGTATGCATCAAAAACAATGGGGGAGACTTTCTGCAGAAAGTATTTCCTTGGTAAAAAGTGGCCAATGGAACTCAAGGGTGTAACACAGAATCCACATTTAGTTAGGCTTTAACTGGAAAAAGAATATTTATTTTCAATTGTTGTTTCATCTCACAGATGAAGAAACTTCGCATGGACCTATTTTTATTCAAGAGCCATTTGATGTCATTTACTCAGTGAGTTCTGAAGATCCAGAAGTAATTTTGAACTGTACAGCTAAAGGACATCCTTTGCCAATCTACAGGTAAGGTTTTTGTTTTGGTTTTGCAACTGTTACCATTTTGAATGGCTTTGAGAAGAGGTTAATGGAATATCACTCCACTCTACAATTTTTCAAATGAAGACTCAGCAGCAAAAATGTAAGAAATGAACATTGATGTGGTGACAGACAAAAAGAAAGAAGGTTGAACCTCTTAGTTTTAATCACAATAGGCATTTGTGATGGGAACAAGGAATTCCTGTCATAAATTCTGCATGCAAAAACTCTCTATGCATCATCCCCATTCCTTCTCTCTCATCTCTTACTCTAGCTTCATTTCTCTCTCTGTAGAAAAGCATAATTTGATATGTTCGTTTAACTGTAGTGAAGTGATAATGACAAGGCCCATTTACAACATTAAGCTAAATTTTCAAAAGTTATTTTAAATTCCATTTTGGTGTTCCACAAAATAACAAAAACTTACTTTAAAACTCAAGTACAGGTATAATTGGCTATGAGTCAAATAAGTCAAGATGTGAAATACATGGGATGTGGCTTCAGGGGGTTTTTTCTTCCAGCAATGCAGCGGGGGGGGGGGGTACACCTTCATGAAAAAATGGAGGGAAAGGTTTGGACTATCTTTTTAAAATCAAGTGCCAATTCCCCGGCCCAAACCCACAACCTAGTTAGAAAACAATTCCAAAAAGAAATGTAGGAGGTCTCAGGGACCAGGAGTCTGAAGCAGAAGAGAATGCAGACCCAGGTCCAGATGAACTGCCACAAGATGAACCTGCAGAGCCTCTTCCCCACCTGCTGGGCTCAAGGATGTGGCATTGCTTTTCCTGACTCCCAACACTCCACTGCAAAAGACCCAGGTAGATCTGAGCCTGCCCCAGTGTGTCACAGTAGGAGATTACCAGAAAAGGCTGGGTTTTGCTGCTGACAAGGCTGTACCACCTCCTGTTCCTTTCAACTTCAGAACTCTGTGTTCCTAGAGCACTGCCTGAATCCTGCCTGGCACTTCGTTTGGGCTGGGCATTGATTGGGGGAGGAGGGCAGCAGTGGCACCAGCCCTACAGGGTTCCTTCAGAGTCCCAAATCTGCTATTTTTACTCCAGAGGAAAGCTGGTGAATGCCTTGTTCCCTTAGCAAGGAAGCCTGGAACTTTTCTAACTATTAGGACCCCTGCCAAAAGCCAGGGAATAGTAACTAAGTTAAGTTGCCCCACCACCTCAAAGCACTTTATCAAAGCGATGTGGTTTCCTCACTCCAAGCTTTGCCCAACTATTCAATCCCTCCCTACTGCCTCACAGGCTGCCTATATTTTATATTTTATATTTTATATTTTATATTTTATATTCCTGCCTATCTGAATCGGTTCCCCCAGTCGATAATTCCAACCAATTAAACCATCAAACATTAAAAACTTCCTATACAGGGCCTTCAGATGTCTTCTAAAGATCAGCTAGTTGTTTATTTCCTTGACTTCTGATGGGAGGGAGTTCCACAGGGCGGGCATGACTACTGAGAAGGCCCTCTGCCATTGCTGGTGACATTGAGGCAAAGAGAAGGATGAAGCCTCCTTCTGGAATAATCACTGCTGCTGCTGCTGACTTTTTCTCTCAGCCTGTTTGCCTCACTATATGCTGAAGAAGCTTAGGTATCCTTCAGCTTCACTCATCAGTACCTGATTCCACCTCCAACTCAGCTGTGCTCATTTCCAACTGGTACAGGAGTTGAGCAGTGCAGCCATTGGGTCTGACCATCACCAATCCCTGACACCGTAATTTTAAACTTTGGAGGGGAAAGCCAAAACCTCCTAATCCTACTAGGTTTACATGCATGCAGTAGAATCCCTCAGAATACGCAGAAAGTGTTGTATTGGGAAGTTCCATCCCACTATGTTTTTGCAGAGTGAGGATGAAAGTTTGTTTTCTGTGGTGATACTATACATTTAAGAAAAGCCTATTGACTGCAGTGATATTTTTTTTGCAACTTCATTTCAAAAACCCATAATGCTTAACGACCTTACTACAAAAAAATATGGCACTGAAGTGAGCACAGAGAGAATAAGTAAAAATGAATCATTAAATCCTGCATTGTACAACAAACTACAGAATAAAAGGGCTGACTAGAATGAAAACAAAACAGAAGACAAACTATAAGCATAAAGTACTGTATATATTATTACATATGAGAACTCTGCAAAAAAAAAATTGTTCTCAGTCAAATTTGGCCTTTATGGGTGCAATCCACATCCTGTTAAGATTGCTGTTTCACTACATACCAAAGACAATTACAGGTCAACTTAGCTGGCTGAAGTCTTTTTTTCTATTGTACAAATGGGATTTGAGTGCAGAGAGCATTTTGAAGGGAAGAAAAATTTCAAAGAACTCCCACTCCCGCCTCGGCCACAAATTTTGCTGCATGCAAAAACAACAAATTTCCTTCCAATTTGGGTGTATGAATCCACATGCCCACACCACCCATGAACTGGAGAAATTATTATTGTGGTGGATTTCTTCTGTGCCACAAAACAAAAGGGCAAAAAGCAGGGATCACATAGTTGAGGTACTCAGCCTGAAGTGCAACTGGCATGCTTACTCAAGCAGACTTTTCAGGGATATTGACTTAATCTATGACTCCTATTCTGGCAGTACTCTCCTGCTGTATTGGGGTTTATTTTGGCACATTTTTAAATTGTTTTAATGATTTGGGTTTAATTGTGTTTTACTGACCCTTGCAACCTACACATAAATAAAGTTCTCCTTTATCTCAGTCTGGACCCGTTTCATATTGGGATTCAAAATGGCCGTGTATACGCCATACATATAAATCCCACGACTCCCCCCCCCCAACCAAGAATCCTGGGAACTGTTAAGCATGCTGGGAGCTTGGCACTGTGCAGGGTGAACTATCATTCCCTGGTATCTTTGGGGAATTCATGTACTTTCAACATATAGTGTGTGCTTAGCCTAAGTCTCCTCAACCACCACAAGCTAGCTAGCCTTCCTTCCTTGTCCTGCCAGCCCTTTCCCTCAGCCCCCAACTCATCTGATGGTGGAGTGGGGCAGTAGTCATGATAGCAAGGTGCATGGTGCAGATCCAGGCGCCCTGTAAAATTATTTTGTAACCATTATTATTATCTAGTAGTGCCATGGGCACATTCCCGTTTGCAGCTTTCTAGCTGTAAATGAATTAAAGAAGTCTTGCATGAAGGCATCCAGAGAGACTGTTTTTACTGCCCTTGGCCACTGTTGATCAGGTAACTGTGTAAGGAAAAGACCAACAGATCAACAGAGCCAGACTGATACCCAGAGAGAACTTGCTGCAAGACAGACCCAAAAAAGAAAATAACAGAACACCTCTAGTCATCACATACAGCTCCCAAGTTAAAACAGTACAACGCATCATCAGAGATCTACAACCTCTCCTGGACAATGACAGTTCTCTTTCTCAAGCTCTGGGAGGAAGACCTTTCATTGCCTACAGACAGCCACCCAATCTTAAACAACTCCTAACCCACAATAATACTACAACCAGACTTAACACAGACACTGGCACCAGAGCCTGCAATAAACCCAGATGCCAACTTTGCTGCCACATACACCCGGACAACACCATTACTGGCCCCAACAACATCATACATACCATCTTGGGACTATTTAATTGCTCATCGTCTAACATTGTGTATGCCATCAAATGCCAACAGTGTCCTTCAGCTCTCTATATTGGACAAACAGGCCAAACCTTACGCCAAAGAATAAACGGACATAAATCTGACATCAAGAATCACAGAACAGAGAAACCAGTAGGAGAACACTTCAATCTCCCAGGACATTCTATACAAGATCTCAAAGTAGCTGTTTTACTACAAAGGAATTTCAGAAATAGACTGGAAAGAGAAGCTGCTGAATTACAACTCATTACCAAACTTAAAACCATGGAAAGACCTGGGCTGAACAAAGACATTGGATTCTTATCTCACTATACATGACTAAACCATTTCTCACCTTCCCACCCCTTGCCTTTTCCTGTAAGACCTATTACAGTCGTTAAGAGTCGTCAACAGGCTCTCTCAGCTATCTGCCTATCTCCCATTCCCACCACCCTTCTGAGTAACACCCCTCCCCACCTTCTCACTATATATAAGGATCTGGCAACTTCTGTTTCAGTGTATCTGAAGAAGTGTGCATGCACACGAAAGCTCATACCAAGAACTAACTTAGTTGGTCTTTAAGGTGCTACTGGAAGGAATTTTTTTATTTTGACTATGGCAGACCAACACGGCTACCTACCTACTACTGTGTAAGGAAAAGGTATTAGGAAAGGGTTTAGGGCAGAGAAGGAGGACCTATGGCCCTCCAGAATTTGCTGGACTACATCTCTCATCATCCCTGACCAGTGCCCAAGCTGGCTAAGGGTTGATATGAGTGGGAATCCAGCAACAATCTGGAGGGTCACAGGCCCCCCAATTCTGATTTAAGGGTTCACTGGGAATTGGGGAAACATATAGGAGGCGATAGATGGGTGTTTTGATTCCTTCATGCACCTGGTAACATTATCAGAAATGGGGCAGGGTTTCAAAATTTGATATTTGGCTAAAGAGAATCTGTCTGTTTCCAGTTTTTTGAGAAAATGCCCTGCCCCCAAGTCCAATTCTGAATCTAGCGGAAGGCAATTCATCTCATCCATCACTAAAAATAATAAATTTTTGTGAGCAAACTGCATAAACTACAATTTATTCTTCAATACCAACCATCCATTCAGTTTAAGAAGCTGAGCATCTCTCATCAGAGTGATTTTAAAGCTGTTTCAATTTTGTGCTATGAAATGCTGCACTGAGGCAGTTGCCTGGAAAGATCTTAGGATCTTGTTATTGGTATCCATCCTCTGCTATGTTTTCACCTGTTTTAAATTTTAGATTCCAAGCTTCTCTGGGCAATGATGTGTCTTCTTGTACTATGTAGAGCACCATGCAGAGTATCGGTGGTATATACATTTTATATTCCATATTTAAACTTCAGGGGAAAGTCCTCCATTTTGTAACTAAACTGGCGATAGCCATGCACAACGGAGAGGAACTGGCATCTTCAAAAAGAAAACCCTAATGCAAGGAATTTCCTCCTTTACTGCAACCTCACCAGTCCCAGTATAAGATGTTGGGGACTGAACTTTGCACCTTCAGCGTGCAATGCAGATATGAGACATAGGGAGATAAAAGGGGTACAGAAATAGCCATCTCATTGTCTCAATAGGTCGTTTCCAGGTTTGCACTGAGAAGTTATTTTAAATTTCTCCTGGAATAGAAACGTGAGGACTTGTATAGATATAGAAATCAATAGAAAGATCCAAGACTTTAATGTAGCTGAGTACTCTACACCTACCCACAATAAACAAACAAACCAAGAGGTAACAGCAGTGCTTTTTTCTTCTTCTAAAAAAATGTTTAGGGGTACTCTCATTTTCCTACTCATATTGAAATACTGCCTTTCAATGAGGCCAAACTTAGATTCACAAAATGTTTAGGGGTATGCACCCCCAGCCCCCCAGAAAAAAAACTGAGTAACAGCAAATGAAGGAATTCTTGTTCTTTCATAGTCCATTCTTGTTTAGTGTGAAACATTTTAGAACACATAGGTAAAGGTAAAGGGACCCCTGACCATTAGGCCCAGTCGTGGCCGACTCTGGGGTTGTGGCGCTCATCTTGCTTTATTGGCCGAGGGAGCCGGCGTACAGCTTCCGGGTCATGTGGTCAGCATGATTAAGCCGCTTCTGACGAACCAGAGCAGCGCACGGAAATGCCGTTTACCTTCCCGCCAGAGCAATAGCTATTTATCTACTTGCACTTTGACGTGCTTTCGAACTGCTAGGTTGGCAGGAGCAGGGACCGAGCAACGGGAGCTCACCCTATTGTGGGGGTTCGAACCGCCGACCTTCTGATCGGCAAGTCCTAGGCTTTGTGGTTTAACCCACAGCGCCACCCACGTACACACACACACAAAACCCACCACCAAACATATTGGCACAAATTTCACAACAATGAAGTTCATTCTCCACATTACGCATTGGAATTGCCTGTGGTCTTGAGTGACAGCCTTTCTTTGTAAGTCCTGAATGCTGCAGGTCAGGCTCTGAGTGGTTTATGACAAGCCTGCAGTGTTGTCAAGCGGCATTGGAATTTCAACAGAAGCTGAAAAACTACAACAATGCAATTGTATGTTTTGGTTTTACCCCACACCCCAATTGCCGGTTGGGCTGAGAGAGCAATATACAACAACCCAGCAGTGGAGTTCACTCTTACACACCTATTGCAGTTTGAATAACTCTGCTGAGAGCGAGCAGCTTACAGCTGCCCTGCAATATCAGGCAATATCATGCTTTCTGGTGACACCTTTAAAAGTTCAAAAAGTAAAAAATAAAATTGGCTCATGAAGTAAGACCCAAGTTAGAGGAAGAACTTCTATCTTTGCTATTAACTTGGGTTCTATCAACCCCAATAGTCAGAAGCTCAGGTAGAAAAACAACAACACCTATCACACCAGGGGTTCATCGTTCCATGTTGTTGTTGGGGCCCACTTGTAATAAATAATAATTTCTGGGGAAAGTAAACACTCCTCCTAGCATATCTTTTAAACATAGCCTAAACCAACCATGGATATGGATTTGAAACTGAAATTTGTGGGACTTTAGGATTCTATGACAGAAATGAGGAACACCAATAGATTCAAGATGAGTCAGAACAGTTTATTAAAAGAGAATGTATCCATGATAATAATAGCTTTTAAAAAGGTTTAATTATAAACATACAAAGACCAAAAATGACATATTCCATATTTCACTCTAATATTCATCAAATGTATAATTTATTTCTAAATCATCAAGCTTTAAATGCGTAACTTTAATGCAATGTATTAAAATGTAAATATATCTTCATATATATATATATATATATATATATATATATATATATATATATATGGAGGTTTTGGTGTCTTCGGGTGTCTTCCCGTGTAAGAGTTGGGGTGTCTAGGCGACGTTTCGACGAGGTCTCACTCGTCATCTTCAGGCTGGTGCTTTCGGCTTCTTGTTACTAGAACAGAGCAAGAAGCCGAAAGCACCAGCCTGAAGATGACGAGTGAGACCTCGTCGAAACGTCGCCTAGACACCCCAGCTCTTACACGGGAAGACACCCGAAGACACCAAAACCTACATTCCTGTACCCGTGAAAATCTACGAAAGCATATATATATATATATATATATTTGCTTTCGTAGATTTTCACGGGTACAGGAATGTAGGTTTTGGTGTCTTCGGGTGTCTTCCCGTGTAAGAGTTGGGGTGTCTAGGCGACGTTTCGACGAGGTCTCACTCGTCATCTTCAGGCTGGTGCTTTCGGCTTCTTGTTACTAGAACAGAGCAGGATCTCAGTGTTTGAGTTCCTATAAATACTGTTGAGGGGGTGTGGTGTATAGCCTCCAACGTTCTGGGCAGATAGGAAGTTCCTAGGTTAATGTGCCTTTTCTTCTTTTGTTCATTAATTACTTGAGGGATATCTTGAGTGATTACTTGAGTGATATTCTGAGTACCACTTAGGAGGGTCATTAGGTGTGGATTAGTTGCTAAAGCTTTCGTGTCTTGACCTCTTGACCTTGTGAAGAGTTTTTCTGAGAAGATGGCTGTACTGCACTTAGTTGTGCTCTGGCTTGGCTTCGTGTATAGGGGCGAGCTGTGGTTTTGTGCCCTGTGCCAGCCAGATCTGTGTAGGGATTGCAGGGGGGTGCAGCATCCGGAGGTGCCACTATGGTTTGGCTACTGGATGGTGTCTGTAATTTATCTGTGGAGAGGGTCTGGGTTTGGGTCTGGTGTGGTTGATTGGAGATGGCGTTCTGTGTGCCTCTGGTTCTGGTGTCGGTTTTTGTGGGGAGGGCTAATTTCCAGATGTCTGGCAGGCGGGACGTGTCGTCACGCTTGTTCATGTTGTGAGGGTGTTTCTCTATCTCGATGGCTTCCATGATTATTCTCTTGTGGTGATGTTCCATGTTAAAGAGCAATTTGGAATCTGCAAAATTAATTTCGTGTCCTGTTTCTTTCATGTGTTGGTAAAGAGAGGAAGTTTTTTCTTCTTTTTTGACGGCATTCTTGTGTTCTGCGATACGTGCATTTATTCGTCTGTTTGTTTGTCCAATGTACGTGGCTGGGCAGACTTTGCAGGGTATTTCATAGACCCCTTGGTTTTCTAACTGGATTTTATCTTTTGGGTTTCTGAGGATATTGGCTATTTTTTGGTTGGTGCAAAAGGCTGTTTTGATATTGTGTTTATGGAGGATTTTGCTAATTTTATCTGTAGTGCCCTTGATATAAGGAAGGAGGGCCATGCCATTGTTTTCTTCTGTGTCTTGGTTTTTGGGGGGTGTTTCTTTTTGGATTAGCTTCGTAACCCTGTTTTGCTGGTATCCGTTGGCGATTAACACATTTGAGAGATTCTGTAACTCAGTTGTCAAGTGGTCTTTGTCAGCCAGGCGTTTGGTTCTGGAGATGAGAGTCTTGGCTACGGAGTTTATTTGTGCAGGGTGGTGGTGTGATTGTGCATGTAAGTAGCGGTTGGTGTGTGTTTTTTTCCGGTAGATAGTGTGTCCTAGGGAGCCATCAGGTTTTTTGTAGATTAGGACGTCAAGGAAGGGAAGTTGGTTGTTGGCTTCTATTTCCATAGTGAATTGTATTTTGGGGTGTAGGCTGTTGAGATGTGTGAGGAAGCTATCTAGTTTTTCCTTCCCGTGTGGCCAAATTACAAAGGTGTCGTCAACATATCTGAGCCAAAGTTTGGGTTTGTGTTCTGACTTGTCTAAAGCATTGGTTTCAAAGTGTTCCATGTACAGATTTGCGATGACCGGTGAGAGGGGTGATCCCATAGGTGCTCCTTCTATCTGTTTGTATCTTTGTCCATTGTGGATGAAGTACGTGTTGGTTAGGCAGTGGTTGGTCAGGTCCAGGATGTATTCGGGGGGATTGTATTTGTTTTGAATGGCTGTCAAGGCTTCATTAATGGGCACTTGTGTGAAGAGAGATACAACATCGAAGCTCACAAGTAGGTCATCGGGATGTAGGTTTTGCTTCTTTATTGTTTCTATGAACTGGAAGGAGTTTGTAACGTGTGAAGCGATAGATTCTGCATAGGGCTGAAGTTGCTTAGCGAGAAATTTAGCGAGATTTTGTAGAGGTGAGCCTATGGAGCTGACTATTGGTCTGAGTGGTGTTCCTTCTTTGTGTATCTTGGGGAGACCGTAGAGTTTGGGGCATCTGGATGATTTTTCTCTGGGGATGATTCTTAGCTGGATTTCTTCACTGATAGGAGAGGCTTTTATTTTGGATTTGGTGGTTTTTTCCAGATAGGTGGTGGGATCTGTTTTTATAGGTTGGTAGGTAGGGTCTTGGAGTAGATTTGATAGTTTTGCTTGGTAGTCCGATGTGTTCATCACAACAGTGGCATTACCTTTGTCTGCTGGGAGAATGATTATGTTGTTGTCTTTCCTCAGGTTGGTGAGTGCTTTCTGTTCTTCTTTGTGTAAATTGCTTCTGGGTGGTTTGCTGGAGCAGAGGATGTTGGTGACTTCAAGTCTGATTTTATTGGCTTCATCTGGGTTGATTTTGGTTAGGCTAGCTTCGACTTCGCATATGATGTTTTCCGTGGGGATGCGTCTCGGGGCGACTGCAAAGTTGAAACCTTTGGAGAGTACTTTGGTTTCAGTTGAGGTGAGGATCCTGTCTGATAAGTTATGTACTGTTTGTTTCATGGGTTGTTGTGGAGGGTGGCTGGGCTTCTGGCGTTTCTCTAGTTTGTGGAGTTTGTTGGTGTGTATGTCTGTCTTATGTGAGGACTCTGTTTCAGCTCTCCAAACGGCTAGTTGTTTGCATTTGTCCCAGAGTGCAGGGTGGATTTTGTTACAGAGTTTGAGGTGAAGAGTGAGCAGATCTTTGTTGGTTTGGTTTAGTAGGTATCTTTTCTTATGTAGTTCGTTTCTGATTAGGGATAGTTCAGTTCGTTTCAGGATCCTTTCGGTAGCTGGGGTTTTAGAGTGGAATTTAAGTTGGAAGCATGTGGGAATTAAGTTGTTGTCTCGGCAGTTGCGTAGGAACAAGAGATCACATAAGATGGTGGCTCTTCGGATTTCTAGTTTCTCGTAGGTTCTTGTCAGCTGGAAGGTTTCCTCCCCGTAGAGGTGAGATATTTGCTTTCGTAGATTTTCACGGGTACAGGAATGTAGGTTTTGGTGTCTTCGGGTGTCTTCCCGTGTAAGAGTTGGGGTGTCTAGGCGACGTTTCGACGAGGTCTCACTCGTCATCTTCAGGCTGGTGCTTTCGGCTTCTTGTTACTAGAACAGAGCAGGATCTCAGTGTTTGAGTTCCTATAAATACTGTTGAGGGGGTGTGGTGTATAGCCTCCAACGTTCTGGGCAGATAGGAAGTTCCTAGGTTAATGTGCCTTTTCTTCTTTTGTTCATTAATTACTTGAGGGATATAATAATAATAATAATAATAATTTATTATTTATACCCCGCCCATCTGGCTGGGCCTCCCCAGCCACTCTGGGCGGCTTCCATAAAAACCAAAAATACAATAAAATATCACACGTTAAAAACTTCCCTGAACAGGGCTGCCTTAAGATGTCTCCTGAATGTCAGATAGTTGTTTATCACTTTGACATCTGCTGGAAGGGCGTTCCACAGGGCGGGCGCCACTACCGAGAAGGCCCTCTGCCTGGTTCCCTGTAGCTTTGCTTCTCGCAATGAGGGAACCGCCAGAAGGCCCTCGGCGCTGGACCTCAGCGTCCGGGCAGAATGATGGGGGTGGAGACGCTCCTTCAGGTATACTGGACCGAGGCCGTTTAGGGCTTTAAAGGTCAGCACCAACACTTTGAATTGTGCTCGGAAACGTACTGGGAGCCAATGCAGGTCTTTCAAGACCGGTGTTATATGGTCTCGGCGGCCGCTCCCAGTCACCAGTCTAGCTGCCGCATTCTGGATTAGTTGTAGTTTCCGAGTCACCTTCAAAGGTAGCCCCACGTAGAGTGCATTGCAGTAGTCCAAGCGGGAGATAACCAGAGCATGCACCACTCTGGCGAGACAGTCCGCAGGCAGATAGGGTCTCAGCCTACGTACCAGATGGAGCTGGTAAACAGCTGCCCTGGACACAGATTTGACCTGCGCCTCCATGGACAGCTGTGAGTCCAAAATGACTCCCAGGCTGCGCACCTGGTCCTTCAGGGGCACAGTTACCCCATTCAGGACCAGGGAATCCTCCACACCTGCCCGCCTCCTGTCCCCCAAAAACAGTACTTCTGTCTTGTCAGGATTCAACCTCAATCTGTTAGCCGCCATCCATCCTCCAACCGCCTCCAGACACTCACACAGGACCTTCACCGCCTTCACTGGTTCTGATTTAAAAGAGAGGTAGAGCTGGGTATCATCCGCATACTGATGAACACCCAGCCCAAACCTCCTGATGATCTCTCCCAGCGGCCGCATGTAGATGTTGAAAAGCATGGGGGAGAGGACAGAACCCTGAGGCACCCCACAAGTGAGAGCCCAGGGGTCTGAACACTCATCCCCCACCACCACTTTCTGAACACGGCCCAGGAGGAAGGAGCGGAACCACTGTATGACAGTGCCCCCAGCTCCCAGCCCCTCAAGGCGGTCCAGAAGGATGCTATGGTCGATGGTATCGAACGCCGCTGAGAGATCCAGCAGAACTAGGAAACAGCTCTCACCTTTGTCCCTAGCCCGCCGGAGATCATCAACCAGTGCGACCAAGGCAGTTTCAGTCCCATGATGAGGCCTGAATCCCGACTGGAAGGGATCCAAATGGTCCGCTTCTTCCAGGCGTGCCTGGAGTTGTTCGGCAACCGCTCGCTCAATCACCTTGCCCAGGAATGGAAGATTTGAGACTGGGCGATAGTTGGCCATCGTGGCCGCATCTAAAGATGGTTTTTTAAGAAGCGGTTTAATAACCGCCTCTTTCAGCGGGTCTGGGAAGGCTCCCTCACGGAGGGAAGCATTCACCACCCCACGAAGCCCATCGCCCAGTCCTTCCCGGCTAGCTTTTATAAGCCAGGATGGGCAAGGATCCAGGAGACAGGTGGTTGGTTTCACTCGTCCAAGCAGCCTGTCCACATCCTCGGAGGTAACAGATTGGAATTGATCCCACTCAACTTGACTAGACAGAACTCTAGCACTCTCCCGCCCCGGCCCTGCTCCCACGGTGGAGTCTACTTCTTCCCGAATCTGAGCGATTTTATCTGCAAAAAACTTTGCAGAATCATTGCAGGAGAACATGTGGCCCGTACTGGGCCCCGATGTTGCAGGTGGTTCCGCTAAATTGTGAACCACCTGAAAAAGTCTCCTGCTGCTGTTTTCTGCAGATGCAATAGAGGCGGTGAAGAAATTCTTCTTCGCCGTCGCTATCGCCACTTGGTAGGCTCGACGTTGAGCTCTAACCTGTGTCCGGTCAAATTCGGAATGAGTTATCCGCCACCGGCGCTCTAGCCGTCTCAACGATTGTTTCATTGCCCTCAGATCCGTGGAAAACCACGGGGCTGTCCGGGCTCCATGCAATCGGAGAGGGCGCTTCGGAGCCAAACAGTCAATAGCCCTGGTTAACTCCACATTCCAGCGGGCCACCAGGGAATCGGCTGAAAGGCCATCAACATGGGATAAAGTATCCCCTACCACTCTCTGGAAACCATTTGGATCCATTAAGTGGCGGGGGCGGACCATCCGAATTGGTCCCACCTCCCTGCAGAGGGGAAGGGTCGCGGAGAAGTCCAGTTGCACCAGGAAGTGATCTGACCATGGCACTTCTTTCGTTTCGCTTTTACTTAGTGTCAGATCACCAACATCCATAGAGGTAAACACCAGGTCCAAGGCATGTCCACGGCTGTGGGTTGGGCCAGACTTATTCAGGGACAGCCCCATGGAGGCCATGCTTTCCACGAAGTCCCGAGCGGCCCCTTGTAAGGTCGTGTCGGCATGGATGTTAAAATCCCCTAGGACAACCAAGCTAGGTGTCTCCAGGAGAACATCCGCCACGACCTGAAGCAGCTCGGGCAGGGAATCCTTGGTGCAGCGGGGAGGTCGGTACACCAAAAGGAATCCTGTACTGCCCCTATTGCCCAACTTCCAGAACATGCACTCAGAAAACTGGGTCTTCCCAATAGGACGCCTGGTGCAAACTAATGACTTCCTAAAAATCACTGCAACCCCCCCTCCCCGCCCATGTGACCTGGGTTGCTGTGCGTAAGAGAAACCTGGTGGACAAGCAGCGGCAAGGACAGGCCCATCTGCTTCATCCAACCAAGTCTCTGTTACACATGCCAGGTCAAGTCCTCCATCCACGATCAAGTCATGGATGGCAGTGGTCTTATGAATCATTGACCTGGCATTGCACAGCAGCACCTTCAGGTCATGTGGGTATCCCTTGCTGATTCTAGTATCCATCCGGTCAGGACCAGACCCGGAGGCAGGGATAGTCCTCAGACAACGACTAAACCTGCCTCCTCTGTAATGACATGGTCTGGTCTTAGCGTAACTCCTCCTCCTACCCGTGATCACTGAGATCGGTTGTCCCAGTGCATCCCCCCCTGTGGAACATGCCCCAGCCATTTTGTGGGCTGGGGCCCACTCCCCGGCAGCCCTGACCCCTCCCCCTAAAAACAAAATAACACCTTAAACAAACAAACACAACCAATAAACCAATACAAACAAAAAAATGTAAAAATTACAAAAACATCAAATTAATAATAATAAAAAAAATTCGCCAAGCCCAACCAAACATCAATCCCACCCCCACCCCCCACATACAAAAAATCCAGAGAAAATTTTTAAAAACATTTTAAAAACACTCTGTGCCTCTCCGGCAGTAACAACTGTCCTAGTGAGGCCTGTCAGGCCCCGCCCTGGGCCAGGTGGTAAGTGGCAGGGAGGAGCAGGGCCCTCAAGCACTCACTCAGGGGAGTCCTCCTGGGCAGCAGGCCGCAAGCAGCACGCAGTCCTTATGAGGCCCCAGGCCCCGCCCCAAGCCAGATGGTAAGTGGCAAGAGCAGGGCCCACAAGCACTCACTCAGGGAGTCCTCCTGGGCAGCAGGCCGCAAGCAGCACGCAGTCCTTATGAGGCCCCAGGCCCCGCCCCAAGCCAGATGGTAAGTGGCAAGAGCAGGGCCCTCAGGCACTCACTCAGGGAGTCCTCCTGGGCAGCAGGCCGCAAGCAGCACGCAGTCCTTGTGAGGCCCCAGGCCCCGCCCCAAGCCAGATGGTAAGTGGCAAGAGCAGGGCCCACAAGCACTCACTCAGGGAGTCTTCCTGGGCAGCAGGCCGCAAGCAGCACGCAGTCCTTGTGAGGCTTCAGGCCCCGCCCCAGGCCAGATGGTAAGTGGCAAAAGCAGGGCCCACAAGCACTCACTCAGGGGAGTCTTCCTGGGCAGCAGGCAGCAAGCAGCACGCAGTCCTTGTGAGGCCCCAGGCCCCGCCCCAAGCCAGATGGTAAGTGGCAAAAGCAGGGCCCACAAGCACTCACTCAGGGAGTCTTCCTGGGCAGCAGGCCGCAAGCAGCACGCAGTCCTTATGAGGCCCCAGGCCCCGCCCCAAGCCAGATGGTAAGTGGCAAGAGCAGGGCCCTCAGGCACTCACTCAGGGAGTCCTCCTGGGCAGCAGGCCGCAAGCAGCACGCAGTCCTTGTGAGGCCCCAGGCCCCGCCCCAAGCCAGATGGTAAGTGGCAAGAGCAGGGCCCTCAGGCACTCACTCAGGGAGTCTTCCTGGGCAGCAGGCCGCAAGCAGCACGCAGTCCTTATGAGGCCCCAGGCCCCGCCCCAAGCCAGATGGTAAATGGCAAAAGCAGGGCCCTCAGGCACTCACTCAGGGAGTCCTCCTGGGGCCTGGGGCCTCACAATCTTGAGTGATTACTTGAGTGATATTCTGAGTACCACTTAGGAGGGTCATTAGGTGTGGATTAGTTGCTAAAGCTTTCGTGTCTTGACCTCTTGACCTTGTGAAGAGTTTTTCTGAGAAGATGGCTGTACTGCACTTAGTTGTGCTCTGGCTTGGCTTCGTGTATAGGGGCGAGCTGTGGTTTTGTGCCCTGTGCCAGCCAGATCTGTGTAGGGATTGCAGGGGGGTGCAGCATCCGGAGGTGCCACTATGGTTTGGCTACTGGATGGTGTCTGTAATTTATCTGTGGAGAGGGTCTGGGTTTGGGTCTGGTGTGGTTGATTGGAGATGGCGTTCTGTGTGCCTCTGGTTCTGGTGTCGGTTTTTGTGGGGAGGGCTAATTTCCAGATGTCTGGCATAATCATTCTCCCAGCAGACAAAGGTAATGCCACTGTTGTGATGAACACATCGGACTACCAAGCAAAACTATCAAATCTACTCCAAGACCCTACCTACCAACCTATAAAAACAGATCCCACCACCTATCTGGAAAAAACCACCAAATCCAAAATAAAAGCCTCTCCTATCAGTGAAGAAATCCAGCTAAGAATCATCCCCAGAGAAAAATCATCCAGATGCCCCAAACTCTACGGTCTCCCCAAGATACACAAAGAAGGAACACCACTCAGACCAATAGTCAGCTCCATAGGCTCACCTCTACAAAATCTCGCTAAATTTCTCGCTAAGCAACTTCAGCCCTATGCAGAATCTATCGCTTCACACGTTACAAACTCCTTCCAGTTCATAGAAACAATAAAGAAGCAAAACCTACATCCCGATGACCTACTTGTGAGCTTCGATGTTGTATCTCTCTTCACACAAGTGCCCATTAATGAAGCCTTGACAGCCATTCAAAACAAATACAATCCCCCCGAATACATCCTGGACCTGACCAACCACTGCCTAACCAACACGTACTTCATCCACAATGGACAAAGATACAAACAGATAGAAGGAGCACCTATGGGATCACCCCTCTCACCGGTCATCGCAAATCTGTACATGGAACACTTTG
Source organism: Podarcis bocagei (assembly GCF_964188305.1). Classification (NCBI taxonomy): domain Eukaryota; kingdom Metazoa; phylum Chordata; class Lepidosauria; order Squamata; family Lacertidae; genus Podarcis; species Podarcis bocagei. The sequence continues at coordinate 37,718,634 of NC_138126.1, forward strand.
AAACCAATGCTTTAGACAAGTCAGAACACAAACCCAAACTTTGGCTCAGATATGTTGACGACACCTTTGTAATTTGGCCACACGGGAAGGAAAAACTAGATAGCTTCCTCACACATCTCAACAGCCTACACCCCAAAATACAATTCACTATGGAAATAGAAGCCAACAACCAACTTCCCTTCCTTGACGTCCTAATCTACAAAAAACCTGATGGCTCCCTAGGACACACTATCTACCGGAAAAAAACACACACCAACCGCTACTTACATGCACAATCACACCACCACCCTGCACAAATAAACTCCGTAGCCAAGACTCTCATCTCCAGAACCAAACGCCTGGCTGACAAAGACCACTTGACAACTGAGTTACAGAATCTCTCAAATGTGTTAATCGCCAACGGATACCAGCAAAACAGGGTTACGAAGCTAATCCAAAAAGAAACACCCCCCAAAAACCAAGACACAGAAGAAAACAATGGCATGGCCCTCCTTCCTTATATCAAGGGCACTACAGATAAAATTAGCAAAATCCTCCATAAACACAATATCAAAACAGCCTTTTGCACCAACCAAAAAATAGCCAATATCCTCAGAAACCCAAAAGATAAAATCCAGTTAGAAAACCAAGGGGTCTATGAAATACCCTGCAAAGTCTGCCCAGCCACGTACATTGGACAAACAAACAGACGAATAAATGCACGTATCGCAGAACACAAGAATGCCATCAAAAAAGAAGAAAAAACTTCCTCTCTTTACCAACACATGAAAGAAACAGGACACGAAATTAATTTTGCAGATTCCAAATTGCTCTTTAACATGGAACATCACCACAAGAGAATAATCATGGAAGCCATCGAGATAGAGAAACACCCTCACAACATGAACAAGCGTGACGACACGTCCCGCCTGCCAGACATCTGGAAATTAGCCCTCCCCACAAAAACCGACACCAGAACCAGAGGCACACAGAACGCCATCTCCAATCAACCACACCAGACCCAAACCCAGACCCTCTCCACAGATAAATTACAGACACCATCCAGTAGCCAAACCATAGTGGCACCTCCGGATGCTGCACCCCCCTGCAATCCCTACACAGATCTGGCTGGCACAGGGCACAAAACCACAGCTCGCCCCTATACACGAAGCCAAGCCAGAGCACAACTAAGTGCAGTACAGCCATCTTCTCAGAAAAACTCTTCACAAGGTCAAGAGGTCAAGACACGAAAGCTTTAGCAACTAATCCACACCTAATGACCCTCCTAAGTGGTACTCAGAATATCACTCAAGTAATCACTCAAGATATCCCTCAAGTAATTAATGAACAAAAGAAGAAAAGGCACATTAACCTAGGAACTTCCTATCTGCCCAGAACGTTGGAGGCTATACACCACACCCCCTCAACAGTATTTATAGGAACTCAAACACTGAGATCCTGCTCTGTTCTAGTAACAAGAAGCCGAAAGCACCAGCCTGAAGATGACGAGTGAGACCTCGTCGAAACGTCGCCTAGACACCCCAACTCTTACACGGGAAGACACCCGAAGACACCAAAACCTACATATATATATATATATATATATATATATATATATATATATATATATATATATAATATTGTTTCTATACCATAAATTATTCATCATAATAGTAATGAAAAGGTTTTTAATTATACTAGTTGATGTTCTTGTTTCATATATTTAATAAAGGGAGATGATAAGGTTCTCAAATAGTTCTTTGTTTACCTTTCCTTAAGTGTACCATTTCTGTTAATTTGCTCATCGTGGCAAGATATCAAACTGCATTAAACCATTCTTGTTGTATTGGAAAGACTCTCCTCCCTGGAAGAGAGGGGAGTGGTTGTGGGCGGGAGCCCGAGCTCCGCCCCTAGCAGGGGGCGTTAGCCCCCTGCCTCCCCCACTCACCTGGCTGGCGCCCACGCCCACGGCCAAGCACCTAACCAGGTGCCTTCAAGGGGGTGTGTACAGCAGCCTAAATGCTGCGGCGCCAGCCCCTCCTCGGCCTCACTCTCTGTCGTCCCGTCGCAAGTCACCCACCCTCCACTCCCTTTGAGCTCAGGGTTTTTAGTTTTCCTTGGCCTTGCTATGGACCTTAGGTTGGTCACCCTGGTTGTCCGGGGGGCCTGGTAGGAATTTTTCCATTTGGCATTAGGCTTTTTGGTTTTTTCGCCTACCTCGTAGCAATCGTCACAACTTTCGTGGTATTGGTGGGTAGGTTAGGCATTGGAATAATGTGTTGTGGTGTGTCGAAGGGCTAGGTGTGGCCATCCCCTATGCCTTCAATTTTTGGGTATTCCGTTAAAGGAATCTGGCAGTCATGTACTCTGTCCAATGCCTGCTTGGCGGGAGGCCATGGCACGACCCTCGGTGACATCAGGGGAGAGCCTATAGTTGGATTAGCATCAACAGGCTCCACCTACTGGTGAATAAACCCCGCTGTTTTAGACATCCAATGCCTAAGCCAATACCTTTTCACTGCTGTAATCAATAAAGTTGTGGCCTTTTCTTGCCCATTAACCTTATATCACGTGTCCTTGTGTATTCATTCCACATTGTGGGGGTCGGGTCCTCGAACCACAACTATTGGAACACTCCATTTAGATGCTCTGAAATCATTTTCAATTTTTTTGCTTTGCTTTTGGTAGCAGTTAATAGAACCCCAAAATAAATTTCATTGTTCTGATGCCACATTTTTTAAAGTTATCCTAGAAGAATTTCATATGTATGTAGTATTCAACCATTTCTCAATGATCGGTTCTGAAAAATTCTAAAACTTCACACGTGTCCATCAAATGTCAGTTTTAAACATTTCTTACCAATAAAACTGAACATTGCTCATTGTCTAATTTTAAATTGTATTATAAACTTGAGCAAACTGGACTTTCTGCTAGATTTAGGCTAATGTCCCTCTAATTGTTCAAAGTATCCAGTTGCCTCATGTCTGGTTTATGTTCTTTCTAAAGCACAGTTTGCACAAATAAAAGTAAGAAAGCTATACATTAGCATTTAAAAATCATGTCTAAAATAATTAAACTATACTGAATTACTTTTGAGCTAAGAATTAACTGAAATCGTTTCCATTTCTTGTTTTGTTTTTAATCTTAAGTAATTCACCGGAGTATGCATGATATGATTAAACCTCACCTGGCAATCATAGGCATCCATTAATAGCTTTCCTTCATTGATTGAAACATATTAATTAAGAAAAGGCCCTAACCAGGAGCTCCTTCCCTGATCTATATGCACAGTTTAATAATAATCATACTGTGTGATTAGAATGATTATGGGGGACACTGTGAAAAATTCATTTGCCGCGAATAAGCCAACAACTTTGCATCTGTGTTGAGAAACAATTATAGACCTTAATTGGGAGCCCATGTAATGATGACAGCAGTTATTTCAGTGATTGATTCTGAAATTAAAGTGAGCTGGCAAATTAAACACCAGTACATCCAGAGCTAGAAAACTGAGAAGAAGTTTTGGGTCCAGGGCATGTTAATTGCACATATATTGAAATAAATGGGGAGAGGAGTCAAAATGATCAGCAACTGCAGCCAACTATTACAGTACAGTGGTACCTCTGGTTATGAACTTAATTCATTCTTGAGGTCCGTTCGTAACCTGAAACCGTTCTTAACCTGAGGTACCACTTTAGCTAATGGGGGCCTCCCACTGCCACCGCTGCGCAATTTCTGTTCTCATCTTAAGGTAAATTTCTTAACCCGAGGTACTACTTCTGGTTTAGCGGCGTCTGTAACCCGAAGTGTTTGTAACCCGAGGTACCACTGTACTGATGTGCTGTAGATACCTTATGACTTCTTGATGCTCCAACATTCATAAATCAGTAGGGGGTTTCCAGTTTCACAGTAGATTAGAGAGTGGTGGTTTTTATGAGGTCATATATCCCAGCAATTTTGTACTCGCTGTTGACCAGCTCAGACCATTTCCTTCATGAGTGATGTTTATGGACAACAATGCATTCTAAGCTACAAAAGTGGTGAGGAGCAAACATTTAATTCAGGTTTGTTTCTAGTGGAATAAATCCAGGTAAAACAGAAGTGATGGTGGAACTAATGCAACCAGGCTACAGACATTCATTGACATTCCAAGGTTTCAGGAGGGGAATTCGGAAAGACTTATTTAGTGTACCTCTCCTCATCTCTTTTTTTTTTTGCCACTGACAGAAAAGGAGAAACACCAGTGAGCTTCCTGCTGTAGTGGGGGTCAACCATGCCCAATCCTAATATCGCTCCAACCTGCAAGAGAGCAGGGCTCCAGTTACATGGAAGAGCTGGAGGAGGGATCTGATCCCCTTTACATTTCATGACATGTCATTTAGCTACCATTTCTAGAAGGCTACAGTTCTGTGTGCCTGTGAGAGTTGGTTTAGATGGGGAAGAATTTGTGTGGTTATCATTAATGGTCTATAGAAGCTGGGGATGTGCCTATTCCTGGGCCCTTTTTAATTATGTGTGGCCCTAATCTCTGTCTTGTATAGTGTGACATTGGATGATGATACTAGCAGGGAGGACAGGTAGCAAGGAGTTGTGAAGATGTTGCCTCAGTTTCAGAAGTGATAGGCAGAGGAAATGATACTTGGAGTGGAGTTGTTGACCTCCATCTGGGGCAGAGACCTAGATATTTGATCCATATCCCCATTTCAGCCCTCCTACTCTCCCAAAGGTTTCTGGTATCTTACCTGTTGATCCCTTTGGTTTGGTGTTATTGAATGTCAGGTCAGTTCATAATGAAATCATTCTCATCCATGACTTGGTTGTGGATAAAGGGGCTGACCTGATGTGTCTTACCAAGGCTTAGGTGGGTAAACCGGATGTCCATCAGTGTTGCTCATCTGGGCACTCTGGGCAGCACCCAACTAGAATGAGGAGTCAAGTGTGGTGGGGTGTTGCTATTGTCCATAGAAGCACTATTTCTGCTACCAGAAAAGCTTTTGATATTGGGCTGGGTTTAGCAGGTCTGCCCTTGATGTTGGACCAGATTAAGGAAACAGTTGTTCTATCAACCACTCTGTGGCTCAGCAGAGCACTCTGTTGCTGACCGAGCTAGCTGAGGTGGTCTCTGGTATAGTGTTGGAAGACACCAGGATGATCAGAAATAATAATACCCAGGTCGGAAGTTACACTGGCCATGCATAGTTGTTTGGAGGATTGTGTCTGTGAATGTCAGCAGTGCCAGGAATGTGATTTTACATAAGTGATGAGAATTCTGTTTTGCTACAACAAATGGTTAATCCACAGGACATTTTTGTTCTTGTGGAAAATATGATTATCTATGAAACACAATTTATTTTGGCATTTGTAAATAGCTGTGATATGTTGCAGACACGATTCATTTTCTCTCTAACGGGCTAACAGAGACAAATCATGTTTTAAAATAACAGTGTTATCATTATTACATTATCAATCTCAAACTAGTGGTATAAAAACATTCCTTTTCTGCTTTCTTCTTGCCCTTTGAAGTATAATTTGTTCTGATTTATATCTCTGAAATCATTGCTATAAGCAAATTTATTACATCACTGGCAAAGACTGTAAAATATTTCTAGGTGCCTTTTATAGTAAGAAAAGTATGTAGTTGTGTCATCCTCCTATTGCATTTGAATGTATAACTTCGTATGTATGAATAAGTTATAATTATTTTTTGTAGACATTTGGATGCTTGCCTAGGATACACCATTAAATAGAGAGGATTTTTCAAACAGTAAAATTTACAGGGGAATTTACAAGATGGATATAAAAACCAGTCTGCTGTGAAATATGGTATGATATTCTAATATTTTAACCATGGTTTTATTGTTGCAGGTAAGCTACAGCACACTATTTAAAAAGGAAACCTGAATAGCCTCCGTAAATTATAAGTATAATTTGATTTTTTTCCCTCAAAGGTGGAAGCAAAATGGCACAGATATTGATCTCACCATGAGTTATCACTACAGGCTGCTTGGAGGCAGCTTGGCAATCAATAACCCACATAAAAAACAGGATATTGGAACATACCAGTGTTTGGTCACAAATTCGTTTGGAACAATTCTGAGCAGGAAAGCAAAACTCCAGTTTGCATGTAAGTTGCATGGATATTTTATTTCCTCATCAATTTTGTTTTTGCAAACAATGTATTAGGCAATTAAAACATCAATGAAATGATTGCTATGAAATGATTGAACTTGCTCATCTTTCCCTTTTCATGCTGAATTCCAATATTTTTCCCCAGTAAACAGCAATAATGAGACAGATATACTGGTCCTTGCAACACACAACAATTATCTACAATCGAGGGAAAGGTCAAGAAAGATGAACACAATTAGGTTTTGCTTAATAGAGCTGTTGCTATTCCCTCACCCCACCCCCACCCCCTGGGATGCCTTTTTTCATGGTCCGATTGCTATTTGTAAGATACCTGCTCCTCACCCCGCTCTAGGTTGGAAAATGAAGTAATCACAAAAGTATAATGATGTCCAGCAGAGTCACAGAAATGTCACACATGGTAATTACCTTACTGACATTTAGTTGCATTAACAGGAATATACACCTCCGCACATTTGCTTTGTAATTGGCATGCCATTGTTGCTTGCACCTAAAATATGTAGCTGTCCTTTAAGCACAGGTGTATGTGAGCCCACGCATAGTGAAAGCAATAATAAAATCCAGTAGACCACGCTCACGCACGCACACAAACACAGAGAGAGATGGAAAAGATAGAAGAAATGTATGCAGCCACATTCTTCCCTACACCAGAGAAGTATACACATATCTAGGTATAAGTATAAGCCAGGGAAGTCAAATAGTGCTACTGCAGACACTGGGTCCAGAGTCACTGTTCATGAAAGGAGAGCTTTGCTCATGGATGAGCCTGTTCTACTTAGAGGACACGTAGTGTTGTGGAGCTCTTCCTTGAATAGAAGGCTATTGTGTTCGGGGGGGGGACGTCCGATCCAAGCCATCGGCAGCAATCCAGCCAAACAGCCTCATCTATCAAATTGGGCATGCCCCCCCCCCGTGGAAGCTTGAGACTGCAATTCTAAACACATTCAGAAGGGTGAAAGCCCCACTGAACTCGGTCGCTTATGAGAAAACAACACATCGGACCGATCCGTTAGGGTTCTCCGCTGTGGACGGCTCTAGATCACAGCCTTTGCCTTTTTATTCTTGCATCTCTTGTGAGAGCAGCTCTTCTTCAAAAAGCAGCTTGGAGAAAGTTGCACATCCCCCACCCCCACCCCGCCGCCACCTCCCTGCCATCCTCCTTTCGTCGTCCTCCATCTGGGCTGGCTGCCGCACTAAGAGAGCAATTGTTTTTAATGCTCATTAATAAAATATACTTCGAAAGGCAGCCTCATGGAGCTGTTTCAGACATCGGTGCTGGTATTAATTATTAATCCTTTTCTGTTCCTATTACAAATTGCCTGTCACAGAGGTCATAGAAAGGAGGCTGTAGAAATGGTGATGGTTCACAGACTTGTGCATGTGTGCAAAGGTGGTCATTCCTGTCTGTTTCTGCCATGGTCTTAAGTCATTTTTCTTCTGACTGCTCAAAGGTAAAAGCAAACTGACTGATGGAAATGGCTATCAAAGTAGGACTGGAACCATCAGGACATGAAGTGCTTGGCGAACAGTCTGCTTTAATGCTCTCTGTGGAACCAGCACAGAATGAACTTCTCTACCCCCGACTCTGTGTTATCCCTTGTAGGGAAACGTACTGTCATAATTCACACTATGACTTGTGTTGCTCAGCATTATGGCTCGTTTGTGGAAAGCTGGTCAGGGGGATGTCAATTCCTGTGGAGACTATAATGTGTAGCCCACTTCAAAGTATTCAAGTGGTGATAAATTTGTATCCAGGCGCTTACTCGAGAGTGAGTATATTTATATGTGGTTGGTGGTGGTTTCAGTCATCCTGTGTTAGGAAGCAGGCTTCTTTTTAAACATGCGCCATGAGAAAAAGGAAAAACCTCAAGCTGGCAAGAAGCTGAAAGGTTTCTTATTACGAAAGAGATTTATATGCATTTTATCAATGCATTTTGAGAAATCCTTGAGTTTGTTTTGACATATGCAATATGAGACTGAATGACTTAGTCCAAATGGGAGTCCACAATGTATTGTATCAGGGGAAACTCTTGCAGAAATATGTACATGAGTCAAAACTGCATATAAAAATGTGTTTATTAGGAGAAATTTGCATGCTGATGAATTTTCATAAATATATATTTTTTTAAAAAAAACACACTAGACAAACGCGATTTTCTGCAAAATGTGAAGAACTGAATTTAGGATTGGAAAAATGAGAAACCTAGAGAACCAAAATTGTCAGATCTTCCCATCCCTTCTCCTAGACAGAGGGTCTTTTCTGTAGCAGTACCCCAGTTGTGGATCTGTGATCTTGGAGACATTTAGCTGGCATATTTATTACTTTTAAAAATTATTATTATTACTATTATTATTATTAAACTTATACCCTGCCCATACTACTGGATTGGCCCAGCCACTTTCTGCAGCTTTCTAAAATCTTTTAAAAGTAATCAATATTGCCCATCATAAAACTCAAACCAAAACCTGGTACTTCTGTTGCTGTTTACCTGCACTGGTTTGCTTTCAGTTCATTTATTTGTAATTATTTATTTTACTTATTTACTTATTTTACTTATATCCTGCCTTTCTCCCAAGTCAGAATTCAAGGCAACTTCCAACATTTAAAAGCACCAATTATAGAATACAGAAGAATAAAAATAAACTAGTTATAAGCAATAATTAAAACAACAACATCACAACATAGTTGAAACCAGCAATTAAAATACAATTTGTCCTGACAGCATCATCTGCGCCTATGTTTCCAAAGCCTCTCTGAACAGGAAGTTCTTAACCTGCTGTCAGAAAGAAAACAAAGAGGGAGCCATTTTAACTACTCTACTCATTCATTCTTGGTACTGCCATGTTGCTTTAAGGGCTCTTACAGAGCCATGGTGAAAGGGGTAATAATATATACTCTGAATATGGCTTATTTGGTTATAACCCGTACATTCCATGAGCAAAAAGCTGGATCCAGGTTCCATCTTGAGCCAGTATGGGGAGGAGAGAAGTGACACATAAATAGAGAGGATCAATTTATGATAGAGAGGAAAAACAAAAAATTATGCAGCTCTTTGTCTGTCTGTCTGTCTGTCTGTCTGTCTCTGATGAGGAAAGAAGCCTTGGACTCATTGTGCAAATTTACTGTTCATACCAGACAACATTCAATTATCTGCAGTTTGGTCCCCTCGGTTAAGGAAATCCAAGGCGATCATCCATGAATCCCTCATGTACTGTAGGCTTTAAGCCAATGGACTAGAAAGAACTGATATTAGTTTAGATAAAAGGCACAGAAGGAAGGACTTACTAATGTTTTTTAAATCATAAGAAGCCTGGTAAAAGTATAGCTTGGAGCTAATTTCAAGTACTAGTTCCTAAACTGTTGGTTAGCAGAAGCCAGGATCACAGTAACTGTCCCCTGCAGTGCAATAATGTTCAAATGCCATATAAATATATGGGCACATTGATCCCTTGCGCTGGATTAAATGATATCATCTGTGGCAGAGTCTAAGCTTTCTTAATAATCTTTATGGTCACAAGATCAAGAGAATTTATAGATGACAACTGTAGACGTTCTGTAACTAGATGTAAACTGCACCATTCAGAGCAAAATCTTCAGGTCTGCATATCTAAGAAGCTTGAGCTTTTGAAGACAGAACAACATTTCTGATGTCACATTTCCCAATTGTGTCTTTTAGTAGTGTAATTAAAAATTGTTATGTCTGCCTGAACTTCAGCTTGTACATTCATCATCATGTTTGTGGGATTTGTTATTTAATATTAATTTTAGTTTTTTCTGTATTGTGGTCATAAAATAGAACCACCAGAGAGCTATCTTTAAATGATATTTTAAAATAGCTAAATAATTATAATGACAGTAGTAATAATAATATTAGCATATAAGGTAAAGGTAAAGAATCCCTGGATGGTTAAGTCCAATCAAAGGCAACTTTGGGGTGCGATGCTCATTTTGCTTTTCAGGCCAAGAGAGCCAGCGTTTGTCCACAGACAGTTTTCTGGGTCATGTGGCCAGCATGACTAAACCACCTCTAGCACAATGGAACACCGTGACAGAAACCAGAGCACACGGAAACGCCATTTACCATATACCTTGGTACTCAGACGGCTTGGCTCCCGAACAAATCGGCCTCTGAACACCGCCAACCCAGAAGTGAGTGTTCCTGTTGGTGAACATTTTTTGGAAGCCGAACGTCCGATGCGGCTTCTGATTGAATGCAGGAAGCTCCTGCAGCCAATCGGAAGCAGTGTCTTGGTTTTCAAATGGTTTCGGGAGTCAAACAGATTCCCGGAACAGATTATGTTTGACAGCAAAGGTACCACTGTACTATATTATATTTAGCATATACTATATTAATGGTCTAATAGGAGTTCAGCCTGACGATGACCAACATTTTGGGTTAGAACATCACCTGCACTCCACACATTAGCAATGCTCACCACGATTTTGTTGGCCTGAGTTCCACCATAACCAGCAATCTTTCCATCCCTGCTGAACTTGACAAGCATATTGGCAAGGCAGCTAAGGCAATGGCTCGTCTATTCAAAAGGGTATGGGATAATGTGATGCTAACATTCAATACCAAGATGAAGGTCTACCAGGATTGTGTGTTGAGCATGCTGCTTTATGGAAGTGAATTGTGGGCAACTTACAACCTGCAGGAACGATGTCTCAACACCTTCCACATGTGCTGCATCAGGAAGGTTTTGGGTATCACATGGCAAACAAAGATGTGCTCTCCCAAGCCCACATTCCCAGCATGTTTGCACTTGTGTCTTAGGATTCCCAAGGACGTGCTCTACGGGGAGCTAACTTCAGGCACCAGGCCCATTGGCAGACTAGCTTCAGATCCTTTCCCAGTCCTTTAGAAGTGGTGTTATGTGGGAAGCTACCTTATGCTGAATCAGACAACTCATCCATGTATCTCAGTATTGATTACAATGACTTGTAGTGTTTAGCATCTTTCAGTCAGGGGACATTTTCAACCCTACCTGGAGATGCCAGGAACTGAGCCTCAGACCTTCTGCATTCAATGCAGATGCCCTACCACTAAAGCAGATGCCATGCCACTATGTGGTATTGGCAGTATGCCTCCTTCGGTGAAAGCTGCTGTGTTCTAATATCACTTCAAGCTTCCGAACACTCTTCAAGAATAGCTCTGTGTAAAGCTTACTTGTTACACAGTAAGCAAGTTTGAGACTGCAGAAATAAATGTGCAATATGATGACAGCGCAGCAGAGCATATGGCAAGCTTTTCTAAACTTCGCAGAGGGAAGATTTTTTCAGTGTTATCCCAGTAGTGCATAAGACCTCCATTTCTGGTTTCAGCTAAATTCAGTCATAAGCAGCGCTATTCTTCTAGAAAAAGAGATGCTGGAACTCACCATGAGTGCCTCCCTTGTTCTTTTATAATGGCAATGGAGAGGTGCCGGAACTGAGTTCCGGCGAGTTCCAAATGAAAAAACAAACAAACCTGGGTCATAAGCCTTTTAATCGAGTTTGTTTTCAAGTGTTGTACAGTGGTACCTTGGGTTAAGAACTTAATTCATTCTGGAGGTCCGTTCTTAACCCGAAACTGTTCTTAACCTGAATCGGAGCTGCTGCTGCCACACAATTTCTGTTCTCATCCTGAAGCAAAGTTCTCACCTGGAGTACTGTGTCCAGTTCTGGGAACCACAGTTCAAGAAGGACACTGACAAACTGGAACGTGTCCAGAGGAGGGCAACCAAAATGGTCAAAGGCCTGGAAACGATGGCTTATGAGGAACAGCTAAGGGAGCTGGGCATGTTTAGCCTGGAGAAGAGGAGGTTAAGGGGTGATATGATAGCCATGTTCAAATATATAAAAGGATGTCACATAGAGGAGGGAGAAAGGTTGTTTTCTGCTGCTCCAGAGAAGCGGACACGGAGCAATGGATCCAAACTACAAGAAAGAAGATTCCACCTAAACATTAGGAAGAACTTCCTGACAGTAAGAGCTGTTCGACAGTGGAATTTGCTGCCAAGGAGTGTGGTGGAGTCTCCTACTTTGGAGGTCTTTAAGCAGAGGCTTGACAACCATATGTCAGGAGTGCTCTGATGGTGTTTCCTGCTTGGCAGGGGGTTGGACTCGATGGCCCTTGTGGTCTCTTCCAACTCTATGATTCTATGATTCTTAACCCAAGATACTATTTCTGGGTTAGCGGAATCTGTAACCTGAAGTGTCTGTAACCCGAGGTACCACTGTATTCTAGAAATGTTGTAATACATACACACACACACACTAAAATGGATGAAATAGATAAGGGAATGTAGACTGCATAGTAAGAGCTTGAAAATACTGTTGCATGCCACCTAAATCCTTACCCAGGATCTGTGTTTTCTTTGGGAATGAGGCACAGCTGAAACTGTGGCGTCTTTATGATATTTGGTTTATTTTCACATATATACAACCTGAGCCTGCAATGGAGGGGTTAACAGCATTAACATCCCAAAAGAGTCTTGTTTCTCCCTTAGCTGCAGCCTTGGTTTCAAATAGAAATCAACCACTGCTATTTCTCTCTGGCTTTCCAACTTGCAGCTTTGCTTCTCAGTCACACCATTGCAAAACTCAACTCTAAACTCATGCTTTGTCCTTCTAACCATCTCTGAGTTGTGGGAGGGGCCTCACCCATTTGCTGTCTTACACAGAACCCACTTTCCCTGCTGCCTTAATGGCCCATTACCCAGGTGATCACCTCAACACAAGAGGTGGGCAGAAGTATACAGCCTACCCCACCAAACTCATAGCAACACAATTAGAATACATAAAATATGCAAGAAGAAAATTGTCCACATATAATAGGGTGTCTTATTGTCAGCTGGCTCCCATAGTTATATTGTCATCAAGAACTCTTCACACAAGATGGTCTCCTACATGGACATCACTTTGATACAGCAAAACTGTTCTGTGTGAAATGGCCTTTATTGCTGAAACATCTAGAAACCAAGCTTCAGGTAAGCAGCAATCTGGATTGAAATAAACTAGGATTCCTGCACAGAAAACAGACAACCTGAAGAATGAGCACCAAAACAAAGAGGCCTCCAGTGACCTCTTTGGAACATAGAGACAAGAGCATGGGAAGCTGCCTTACACTTTTGACCACTGATATCTCAGGCAGTATTGTCTACTGGGATGGCTCAGTTGGTAGAACCTGAGACTCTTAATCTCAGGGTCATGGGTTTGAACCCTACCTTGGGCAAAAGATTCCTGCGGTGAAAGGGAGTCAGACTAGATGACCCTCATGGTCCCTTCCAACTCTACAATTCTATGATTGGCAGCAGCTCTCCTAAATGGCTCAGCATTAGATTATGTTGGCATTGACATTGACCAAGGCAGAACGTATCAGGACTTGCATCATGCAATCTGAAGGAGAAGGAGAAAAAGGGGGTTCTAAGGAAGACAGAGGCACTAATTTGGTACAGTTGCAGATTAAAGTATATGGATACATAGGTACATAGCTGTGTGAGTAATCCAAAACTCATATTAATGTGTAGAGTACTGAACTGCTATGCATACCTAAAGCACAATAACTATTTTTTTTATAGCAAAGGTGTTAGATAAAGCAATGTTGCAGGTTTTACTCGCAGGCATTTTTTTGTTTCCTGTTAGCTTCTTTCCCTGACTACGACAGTGGCATTGTCCACAGGCATCTTGTATCTAGGGGCCTGCTGTTTTCAGTATTACCTCCTTGGTAATATAGGAAAATGGTATTAAATAGAAATGTCATAGAGGAAACAAAAAGGCCCCATTTAGATTCTGTATTCAAACTGTCAGAAATAGTAGCCATGCATTCTTGACGTCAACAGTGCCAAGAAAATAGAAAGGGTCTGGGACTATTTGAACTCTAAAGTAGATCCCCCCCTTAGTCTGAAATGCAGTTGAGAGGCAAAATCTTCGTGAATATTAATTTGTTGTGCATAATGTAGGCCTATTAATATGAATGAAGCTTACATAACTCAAATTTAAAATTTTTAAACGCACAAAAATTCATTAGAATGCTAGGGAATGTTTTCATTATTGCAACACTTTTAAGTCAATGTAAATAAATAGGTGTAAGGGAAATATCCTCATCGAGCTGAATATTAACAGGGGCATCGCAACTTCTTTTTCCACTGTCCTAAATAGCCAGGCTATATGTAATTACACTGTTGTGGTTGTTACCAATTAAAGATAGCTCAAGATTACAAAGGTTGCAAGCCTTCCAGCTAAATACAGGCCGCCAGCCATTTATAGTTGCCCACAGCAGCCTGGGGTGACAAAACCAAGAAGATTGCTAAGTACTGGCAGACCAGACTGGTGGGTCACAAATTGTGTTCATTTTTGGCACCTTTCATAAGCTTGCCTCCTGGGGTGAGCACTGCATCCCATGATCACTTGCTTGTGGTAACGGCCTTTCACAACCATGCGGCGACTTGATAGCTGAAGTTAATGTACAGTAAACATGCTTCTCCATACAGAGCCAAATCTGCACTTTGATGGGTACATAATGTTCATAAATGGGTCAGTTGTGCATTTATTTTAATGTCAAGAGTATATTGTACTTTCAAATTTCCTCCTTCATGGAAATCAAAGAACAGAAGGGCATCAGAGGCTCTGTAGTCACAAGACATTTGTATACTAGGTTGGTGGTGGAACACCCTCTCCAGTTAAGTTTTTTCTCTCCTTCCACTTATAGTTTCTGCTGGCTATGTTGTTCAGCTCTCTGTTTTTATATTGGGATATTTCTTTGGGGGTTGTGACCAATACTAGCCCTACTCAGACCAGACCCACTGAAATGAATGATTCAAAGCCAGTCATGTTCATCAGTTTTAATGGATGTACTTCTGTTCATGTTTTTCTGTTTGAATGACTGCAAGACTCCATGAAAGGCAGGGTAAAAGTTTGTGGACTCCAATTCTGTACTAACTTACTCTAGAGTAAGTTCAATTGAAATCAGTGGGACTTACTTTTAAGCAGACATACGTTTTGTCTGTTTTATAGATGGCTTAAAAAACAACAACCAACAACCTAGCCTTCAGTCCTCAATTCAGACATATTTTTTCATATGATAACAAACAGAAGGGAAATGATGTTGAGGGATGGATGGAAGTGGGGAAGAGCGCAGGCATGAAACAAAAATACCACTCATAGCTATTCATGGAGGGTAAGAACAGCAGACCAAATATTATTTAAAATAACCAATTTGTCTGGGATGTGAAATGAGGTTCCTTCTAATACATGCAAATCATTCTGTCTCAGGCTCCGTCACTAATCAGAGGAAGGGATGATGGTTCCTATTTAACTCAGTTCACTTCCATTGCCACGTGAAAGTCACTTGTCTGTCACCAACTGTGATTTTAGCTTGTTAATTTCAAGAGATATTGACAAGCGCTTTAATTCACATACAAGATTAATGGGCTGCATAGGGAAGCAATACCCCAGAGTCAGACAGCCCTTTCACACTTGTAAATTGTCCACATTGTAAAAAGCTTTCCCTCCTGTTGTAAACAGGGCTGGAGCTGTTAATAAAGGAGCTTTTGTTTGGCATCTCAGGGTGAGATTTCAATGGGCTAGCTTGCAGAGTAAGCGAAAACATTCCTTGCTGTGGGAGCTGCATTGAAGCCTGTTGCTAATTGCTCCTCAGGAAAGCCGATGAAGTTCCACAATAATTTCCCATCCTTTTGTCCAGGAATAAAGTGCAGTGCTGGCAAGCATGCTTGAGGAAGCTTGGATCCATACCAAGGATCAGAAGCGCTGCAAGGAACCTGGGATGCCTGAGTGCCCTGACATATTCTTTGCGGTTTAGCCACGGCAGGTGTCTCTCAGAAACCATGTTGATAATGGTGGCTTATAGGGAAATGAGGCACTTTCTTCAGGACTTGACTTTCCATTCTGCAAATGGGGAAATGAACTGATTGTTAATGTTGAGCGATGAAGCACTGAGAATATTTTATTTCTTTATTTCCTGCCCTTTACCCAAATGTTCCAGGGCTGCATAGAAAACAGTTTAAAACAAGTTACAATCATAAAAATAAGATGAGTCCTAAAATATATACAGTCGTACCTTGGATCTCAAATGCTTTGGCTCCTGAACAAATCGGCTCCTGAACGGTCAAAACCCAGAATTCTGGTTTTCAAACTATTTTTGGAAGCCAAAAGTCCGCCTCGGCTTCCAATTGGCTGCAGGATGCTTCTGCAGCCAAATGGAAGTCACGCCTTGGTTTTGAATGGTTCTGGAAGTCGAACAAACTCCCAGAATGCATTCTGTTCAAGAACCAAGGTGCGGCTGTACACCTCAAGTGTCTTCAACATACTCAGCAAGCTGTACAATGAAGTTGCCAGATGCACCTCTGTGGGGAAGGAGTTCCAAAGCTTTGGGGCCACCACAGAGAATGCTCTGTTCTGAGCCACCCACCCCTTGAGCCTCTGAGGGTGGAGGGATCGCCACAAGGGTCCTACCTTTCCTCTGAAGAGGTCAAGGTGGTATACAAGCTTCCTGCTTCCCCATTCTACCCTCACAATATTCAGAAGTCATGGACATGGAGAATGGCCCAAGTAAACTTTATGGCTGAGTGCTGATTTTAAACTTTGTCTCCCAGGTCCTAGTTCAACACCCTAACCACTCCATTGGCTCTCATTTGGGTGCCAGTGGGCCCAGATACTGAGTGATATTTTAATTGTTATATTTAGCCATAACCTTTGGAATTTTCTAGGCAACCAAAACTCCTGTCCTTGGGTCCAGTACACCTCCAAGTATCAGGCCTGGTTTTGTAGCAGAGCCACATGCAGCCTCCAAGCGTGTAGGAGTCCCAAGTCTCTCCCAGAGTGTAGAAATAAATCACAGGAAACTAGGGAGGTACTGAGCAGCATAATTCTGTTCCATTTCAGCTTCACTTTCCAGTCATTGGTCTGTTCTGTCCCATTTCTCATGGATTTAAAAAAAAGAATACACAAAAAGTACACTTAAATCATAGTTATTTTTTGCACATGTTTTACTGAAATATTGATGTAAAATACACATTTTTACCATTGCTTTTTAGTGGGAGTTGCATTCCAACAGCCAAGTGAATTTGAGAGTGTAAGATCTGGTCAATCCACAGTTGGACAAGTCACTTGATAAGCTGTTGCAGTTGATGCTGAATCATAGCCTGGCAATGTAGAAGTACTGAATAAATGTGTTTGTGCAGAGATGGAGCTTTTGAATTGTTCAGCAAACATAAAAGCTCACTTTCCCCCTGATTATTTCATCATGTTGTTTACCTTTGAGTGCACACAAATTGCATGAGTACCAGAAAGCAATACAGCATAGCTCAGAATGTCACAACCCTGGGTTTTTTTTGGTGTGTTTTTTTTAAAAACTTGTAGCATATGTTTGGAAGCAGAAAATGGGAAAATCAATGCAGCTAAATCAGATCAGATATTCTGAAATGTACAAAAGCTGAGGATGCATGAATTTCTTTCCTCTTGGCTTCTCTGTCTCTGGTCCAGATGGTATCCTGCTGCGTTACACACCAGTTCTGGTCTGGAATTATTGTTAGTGCTGTTATTTCATCGCAATTTAAAGATCCCATGTATGTAGGGAAGTTGTGCTATCACAGTCATGGTAAGCTAATCCTCTACAAGAGTTTGTATACTGATCTTTACTGGTAAAGTCCCATCAGGACAATTGGATGTGGTTGGGGAATTTGGAAAGGGAAATGAAGAAGCATCCATCCATCCATCCATCCATTTGTTTTAATTTGTTATATATATATCCTGATTCCAGTCCTCCTATGAAAATGTCAAGGTGTTGGATGTTGAGTAGTCAGGTTCAAATCCTTACTCTGAAACTTAATGACTGGCCAAACACTAGTCACTTTATTTCAGGGGTACTGTTCACTTTAACATGGGGGGGACTCCATTTGTCATTCTGTCTCAGGTGGCAAAATAACTTGGACCACTCCTGCTGGTTTATTTACAGCCAGCCATTTGCAGAGCAGAAGCAATACTTTTGGGTGTCTTTAACTCCTGCTCCTGGATTTTCCAACAATCACATCCACTATCCGAGTGAGCCACAGCCAAGTCAGCTCACAATCTTTGAGCTACAGCGCTTCCTGGCCTGATAAATCAGATTCAGATAAATATATATATATATGCCTCCTTCCATAATATCTCTCTTTAACGAACATGAATAATTTGACAACATTTTAAATTTTCATACGAAATTTTACCTCAGATTTGGAAGTGGTGCATGCAGAACATTACAACATGCAGGGGGAAACACTAAATGTAAACATGATAAATCAAAAAGAATAAAGTCTTCACCATGGACGAACTTCATCTCAATGCAATTTGGGGTGCCCTACTTAAGTTTCAGTTTTCGTTGCTGGCCCTCCCTCAGACAGAGTGAGGGAGCCAATGCTGTGGTGCAGAAGCAGTAGTGAGGACAATGTTGGACAACAAAGCTGTTTATACCACACAGCATGCCTTGTAAGTTAGTTAGCTTACTTTTCGTAGGTGCACTGGAAGTAGCTCTCCCATCTCTAGTGTTGAAATAAGATTAAACTGCCAGTCCAATTGGCTGTGATGAGGGACACCGTCTTCTCCATCACCTCAGACAGCAAGATGGCATGGGCTAGGGTTGCCATATTTCAAAAAGTTAAAAACCAGGACACCCCAAAAGTTGTTGAGCTTTTCTTAGGAATACCTCAACCTTGTTAAGCTTTTTAAAGACAATCCCTGACATTGTTGAGCATTTTTCTTTACAAAAACACTGAGAAATATGCAATTTTTCGATTGACTTGCCTAAGATCCAGGACAAAGTGCAGCCTTTTGGAAATTCCTCCAGATGTCAATTCTGCCTTTGAACTCCCAGTATTTCATGTGAGTGATATAACATGTATTCTACATGTAACATTCAAATATAATACAGTCATATACAGCCTCCAGAAAGTGCTCTTAGAAAAGCAATATGTGTTAGCGAGATATTGTTAGGAAGAAAACAGATAAAGGTCTCAAAGCAGTTAGATTTTTATTGATAAAATTTAATATTTTTGAAGGTTAAAGCCAGTCTCTTTATTTGCAGTGTTGGTAAAGTTCCCTTTACTGTCCAAGGTTCCAATAAATTATGGAATGTAATTTCCACCATATCCACCAGAGCTTTTCATTTTATTTTTGGTACAATTCAGACAAAAGATTGGAAAGGTTTGTTTAAAAAAGGAAAAATGCTTCTGGGATGCAACCAGGGATGTCACAATAATCTGCCAAGCCTGATCACCTGTGTATAAGTTGCCATACAGCTGGTCTTGACAAGTAGCCTGCATTTTGCTCATGTCTGCCACTTTGTCATTTAGTTTCCATCAAGAGGTAGAGGGACAACTGTGTGCTGCTCTGCATGATGACTCTAATAGGCAGGCAAGATGTACCATGTTGGTAGTCAGCTCTATGAAGGATGCAAGTTTAGCAAGTCCTAGACTGAGCCTCAGATAAGGCTGCAGTTTAATCTGGGCAGTTAGCTTCACTTCCAGCAACAGAAATTCCTATAGTTAAAGGGGACTTGCCTATTTCAGTGGCTCTCAACTCTTACAGTGTTGAGGAGGCAGTGGTTTCATTGGAGCTTCAAAACTGGAGTGGCAATGCTATCTCCTTCTGCCGGACTGCTGCTAAAAGACTGACCTCCTGTGCTGGAGCTCTTGGTGCAGTAGGGACCATGTGGTTGAATGTGTGGACAATTCCTCCTCACTCTCTGATTCTTCCTCCAAGTTCCCCACTTTGTCCCCTCAAGAGGGGAAGTTGGACTCCAAGATCATGATAGACTATCATCAGCTGCTGGATGTGCAGGCTCTTGGCCTGTTGATTTGGATAGTGTGTGGAGAAACTCAAAGAACTCAAAGAACACAAAACCAGCAAAGAGCAGTTGTGAAACTGGCAGGCTCCTTCCTCTGCCCCCAATTTCTGCAGCACGTCTATCTGCTATGCAACTGAAACAGGCTTGAAACCCATTTTCAGTTTTACTTCTATTATTATGGATCATTGGGTGGAAAGGAACGTTGAAACATACTTTATGGTTTCTACCAAGTCCATATAGCCCAGTGTGCACATAATCTGCCAATGAAGAGGGAAATATGCATACTCTCCAATAAGCATACCCTTTGTTCCTGTCAGAGATGAGCAACCTGTCGCCTACAAGCCACATGCATCCCATTGTCTAATTTCATGTGATTTATGGTGTCCCTTCCTGCTAGTCAACGGGGAAGCATTGGGAGGGAGGACTGTAAGAAGGGGGAGGCTTAACAAAACCTATCACGATATGCACATTTTCCAGGGCCTAGAGAATATACAAAAATGTGAGGCATGCACATTCCAAAAGGCCTGCTGGACAGTATGCATAGTGACCAAAGAATATAGAAATTATTATTGAGTTATGTTGGAATGAAGGTAAATTGACCAGGAAATTTGTACTGCAGTGGCTCTTCATGGTTCCAGACAGGGATATTTCCTAGGACATTCTAGGCATTGAAATCTTGACCTTGACAGTGGTGTAACATGGGTTGCATGGGGGGCGGGGAGGAAGGAAAACAGATGGAGTATGCATGCATATTCAACTACCTAAGGTGTTCATGTTACCCAGGAGAGCATAGTTGCATAGATAAGAAGAGTTGTTCTGTTGTCTGGAAAGGTCACTTTCTGGTTCGCATGGAAAAGCCATTTTCAGGGAGCCGCTAGGGGGCGCATCGGAAGATGGCCGACAATACCATCTCTCCGGCTCACACGAGGTAATTAAGAGGCTGTTATGGGAGTATGCAGCCTCCCTCGTTACCCCAAAGGAATGGGGAACGCTGCCTTGCCTGCTGTGCCCATAATTCACCCCCAGATTCGAAAGGGGGTGAGGGCACTAGGCACAAAAGCCCTCGTGTGGGTCGGCTCTCCTGGACGCTGTCTCTGATCTGCGCAGCTAGTTGCGGGAGCTCAAAATAAACAATCAGAACAGAAGCAAACGGACATACTTCAAGTGATGATTGGGAGTAAGGACTGCTAACTAAAGGGATCTCTGGGAAGAGGAGTGACGGGCTGGACTTAACAATAAATCAAGAAGAGGAATAAATCAAGAAGATTCATCAAAGGATCGGTATGTCGGAGCGAGACTAAAAAGGAGGGGGGAGAAAAACTTTGCTTTTTTTGTCTTATGTGAGTACCCAATAATCCCCCCCCCCAAAAAAAAAGAATCGTTGCAATTACTGATCACAAGCAGGAGGAATAAGAACTGTGTGGAAATTAATTACTATGCAAGGACGTGGCTTATGGGAGCATCGGGAAATGAAAGTAAGTCCTTTGTGACGCAGTTATAAAAAGAGATTTATCATGGCAGGCACACCCGCAGGAATCCAGGGAGAGGAGGACTATGGCTGTTACTATGTTGGAGTGTGGGTTCGGCCTAGCAGGGCCCCCTGAGAAAATTTGTGAGGGAGCGGCGGGCCTGGGGAGATCAGGACAGACTGTCGGGATGTTTTGTATGGAGGTGTTGAAATGGCGTCTGTCTACTTTTATGGCTCTTGGATGAGTATAAAATCCACACAGGATATAACAATGTTTGTCTTCAACCCGCTTGTGGAGATTATCAGAGATCACAAAGAAAGGAGATAACAACAAGAAGATGAGGAAAACAACAAAGAGAAGATTGAACAGAACTGTGAATATTATTTTGACAGAACTGTGTAATTAAAGCAGCAGCAAGAGAGATGATCGCATCCCTTTCGGAGCTTGAAGCACGGGTACCCCCAACAAAATTTTTTAAAATTTGGCTGTGTAATTTGGAATTATTTTTATTTCGAATTAATGTGATGTGATTGGCCTGTTAATAGAAATTATTTTTTTAAAAAAGGAAAAGCCATTTTCAATGGAGCACAGCAATGGACGTGTGTAGCTTATTGAGGCAGCACAGGTGTTGAAAGTTTGCGCTCCTAACAATTTTTTTTAAAAAATAATATTTATTAAAAATTTCCAATCAAACAAAATTATATATTCCAAATTATACAAATTATCCAATAATCAAACAAATCCCAATGTTATGCCTAATTATAAATTATTATTATTTTTTAGCTGACTTCCCATGCTTCAAGATCCCTCCTCCTTCCCGCCTAACAATTTTTTTGGGCCCGGGACAACTGCCCCTGTGGGCCCCCACATGCTACGCCACTGCTTCTGAATGCAAAGTGTGTGCTCTTAACACTGAGCTAGTCATCCTTCAGAGTTTCTCCACTGCTCACTGCAGCCCTCGGACATAGTGAGCAAACTTGTAACATTTAGTTTCACACCAAGTGGAGCAATTAACACATGTTCCTGTAAGTAGTAGTATTGTCTTGCTTGATAAGATCTCCTACCCATGACCATATTTCCAATGCTCCACAGCTGAGGCTCCCTCAGGATTTTTTGAGACATGTCAATTGGTGAAAGCATTGAGCAACAACAGAGATTCCAGTTGATCATTCTTTGAATTTTTGTGATGATGCGTTAATTGTTGGTCTTTGAATATAACTTTCCTATCACGTGTGTATCAGTGCCATAGAAAGCATCTTATTATAGACATTGCTCAATCATTTGTGGGAGCTTGTCATTTAGGAGTAGTTTAAAGCCTCACAGAAGGAAGTTTCATAAAAGAATAAAACTATTTTGGTTTGCCCTGATTGTTCCTAACAAATCCATGTTGATTACTACTCATCACCCAGATTTTCTTTTAGTGGTTAAAAACCAAATAGTGTCTATGATTTGGTCTAATTTTGTCTCTGGTATTGAAGAACAGCTAATCAGTCTGTAATTCCTTGAGTCTTCTCCCTTTCATTTTTAAAGCCTAGATAATATATTCACTCTTCCCTAGGCTTTTCAGCTTTCACCAGCTAACACCTTCAGAATCCTTGAGTAGTTACCATTAGGCCTCACTGACTACATGGATTTTCTACATATACTGTGATATTCTTTGTTATCCTGTCATCGTAAAAAAACATGGAGCAAGGCTGGCTTTATCGGTGCAAAGCTTGACACTGAAATCCCTTGGATTTCATGGATACTGATGAAATAAGGGGCAGAGGGGGATACAGCAATTTGTTAGACTTGGACCTAAATCAATGTATTGAAGCTATGCTAATAAATCAAAGGACCTATATGGCCTACAGCTTATTAAATATTAAAGCAAGATTCAATGGAAATACAGTGGAAATACTCCTTGGTATGTGTCATTAATGTACATGCCAGGAATCTGCATTTAAAATAGGAGAAATTATTCCATAGCCCATTGCTTTCAACTCCAGAGGCTTAGAGTAGAGCTGAGCTAAAATTGCTCAGAATACATATTTTGCAAAATAAAAATGTGTTGTGCTGTTTTTGTTTCTGCTTTTTATTACCTCCTCTAGAACAAAAAGGTCACTTTGTAGAATTTCCTTTCAGTATTCACCACCATTTTGTATGTGGAGCCCCTTCAACATGACCTGGAACCATGGTAGTTCTGGGGCATTGTGGAGGCAGAAAAATTGTAGTCAGGCTACTAGTATTATTTCCCAGGGACAGACCCAGATTTATAGAAGCCGTCCCACTTTCTGATTTGATCCCGGAATGTCCTGCTTTTCCTTAGGATGTCCCTATTTTCATCAGAGAAATGTTGGAGTGTATGGAGTGTTGGAATTCTGCCTGGGTCAGAGGAATGTGCCACGGCGTAGGCACCGGCAGATATTCCTGTCGACCTCCCCGCGTCTCCACTCTGCTGATAAGCAGGCGAGGTCCCGGCGATTCATCTCAGATGTGTGAGAGGAACACACCGTTCTCCCTCTCTCCCCTTTGGTGTCCCCCAGAGAGGGGAAAGAAGCAGACAGAAAACTATTTACATCTTTTATTTCTGTCTCTCATATCAGTACAGAGAAACACGTCTGCACTCGACAACAGCAAGAAGAAACTCCCCTCATGTACTTCCAGTACGGGTCATATGACACACACACTGAGCTAACATCCGGTGCTCAGTACAGAATGGACTGCCCCTTTGTTTCCATGGCAACAGTCACAAACATCCTGTCTGGCTTTCCAGCCACAAGCAGCTGACTGAGCTGCTGGAGCCTTTGCTTGCTGCAGCATTGGTGCTTTATGGTAACAGTGTGACCCTTGAACCAAGGAGATAAGTAACTGTACAACCTTTAGAAAACATTTGAAGGCAGCTCTGTATAGCAAAGGTTTTTTTTAAAAAATGTTTAATGTTTTGTTATGTTTTATATATGCTAGAAGTCACCCAGAGTGGGTTGTTGTTGTTGTTGTTGTTGTTGTTATGATATAACACTGGTCCTAAAAGGCCTACATTGGCTCCCAGTACATTTCCAAGCACAATTCAAAGTGTTGATGCTGACCTTTAAAACCTAAAATGGCCTCAGCTCAGTATACCTGAAGGAGCATCTCCACTCCCACTGTTAAGCCCAGACACTAAGGTCCAACTCTGAGGGCCTTCCAGTGGTTCTCTCACTGCGAGAAGTGAAGCTACAAGGAACCAGGCAGAGGGCCTTCTCGGTAATGGCACCCGCCCTGTGGAACGCCCTCCCATCAGATGTCAAGGAAATAAACAACTGTCTGACTTTTAGAAGACATCTGAAGGCAGCCCTGCTTAGGGAAGTTTTTAATGTTTGATGTTTTATCGCTTTATTATTAATAATATTCTGTTGGGAGCCACCCAGATGGGCGGGGTAAAAATATTATTATTATTATTATTTCATATTTTCATCAGAAAAATGTTGAGGGTATGTGTGCGTGTGCGCGCGCACACACACACACACACACACACTGCTTCAAGAAACCAAGCAAAGTCCATTACCCTGAAGCAGCAATATTGTCATTTTGCATGCTATACAACTGACAAGAAAACAAAAAAAAACTCTCTTCCAGGCTTCCACAGTGGCTTATACAGATCAGTAATAAGGAAAATAATAAGCAGTGATAAAACAACGGACCTTTAAAATTAGCTGTCTTTTTTCCCTACATACCTCTGTGGGAAATTGTCGCTTTCCACAAAAATCAAACCTGAACCTGAACATCTAAAGTCTAACCCTATTCAGATCATACTTAGCCAAACTATTTTATTCATTCACACAGAACACTATAAATCACTTCCTATTTCCAAAACTTCAAACTTTCATTCCATTTATTCAATTACTTTGGGTGGAGGGAAAGTGTTTTTCCAAAGCAATTAGGAAAAGTAAGTCTGCACTATATTACAAATGTACTCAGTTTCCTCCTAACCAGCTGCCCCCTCCTGCTAGCTCTGGAAAAACAACAGAGATTCCCCAGACTAGAAACTGTGCTAGAAAGATCACTAAAAGAAAATAGAAAATAGCAGCTTTTTAGGACCCAGAAATTCCCAAATCCTGTTGGGTAAAATAACTCACCCATCAATCACAACTTAGGACTTCACTCATTGGCTTAAAACAGTGAAAGGCGGGAAAAGGCAGGCTGGGCCATTTCTCTGCACATTTCTCTTTCTAACTTTCTTTGAAGTGGGCTTTCTTTTTTAAAAAAATAGAAAATAGAAATTTCAGAATCTGGGCCCCTTGCAATTGCTTCAATTGCCGAACTGTAAATCCAGGCATATTAGTAAACATAAGACAGGGAAGTAGCCTTAAGAAACAAGTCAGGAAACAAAAGAAGCATGACAGAAAAGAAGTTCTCCCTTGACTGGAAAGCATTTGTGTGTAATTAGCATCACAGGGTAATATAGGTAACAAATTGTTAATCTCCTGAACACAGACGGTGCAGTTACTTATGCAAATCTTAACAATGGGTGCACTTTGAAAACTGCTAAGTTCATAATTTCCTGTTATATTTGCTTGGGTGAAGAACTGCATTGTGATCCATCGTAACCAGTTGCATTAGTCATTGTGCTGTAATAAATCACATTGTATAAAGCAGAGCTTCTTCAAAGGAATTGATCTCCCCCATCCCAACCCCCATTCCCTTTAGGAGATGTCTCTAGCTTGAAAAGTGTCTCTGCTCCTAATGCTCCCCCCCCCCATTATTCAATAATGGACTATAATTACAACAGTAATATTTAAGATTATATAATGACAAAACATTTGTGGGATGGAATCAAAAGTTCAAGAAAGCATGAAATTGCATTAATTCCAAAGAAATGTTAGTAATTATGCAAGGTGATGAATTTTGCCTTCCCCTAATTATCTATTACATGTATGAGGATGTTGTTATATCTTTGTTTGGTATTTAGGAAGACATGGCTATCTAATAGTCCTTCCTAAAATAAGTTAACATATTTATTTCATTAATTTTAAAACGTTACAATGGGACATGCACCCTGCATATAGCTTGGTTCTGTTGATTCTGCCATCATTTATTTGAATCAATCATTACTATCTTTAAATGCCCCAAGGAGCTCAGGGCAGCATAAAAAGTGGTGCTAAGGGTGGGGCGGTGGCACTGGGGTTTTTGCCTGAAGTGGAAAAGTGTCCTGGGTCAGCCCTGACCATGTCTTCCCACAAATGCGTTTCTGTCCCACACAGTATCTCCTAACCAAGTTTTCAACCAGTGAAACAATTGGTAGTCACTGATCTGGAGGCTCTGTTGAGGGCACCACTGAAGGTGGTGATCATCTCAAGCTCCTCTTGCATTTCTGCTGGGCTGGCACCACGTTTGAGGAGGTCCTGGGTAAGGTACCTTATGCCAGAGACCATCTTGGCTGTGAATCCCAGAAGACCTCCTCCCTGCCTTGCAGGCCTCTTCCCACCTCACCTGAAAGGCTAGGGCCCTGACTGACTCCAGCTACAAAAGTTGAGGCTGCTGAACAGACTCTTGGGCTGGGGTATTTTTTAGCAGGGTTTGTTGCCAGGAGGGAGAGGAGCTGTTCTTGCTGTTCTTGAGATTAATTTTTGCATCTATATTTTAGATCTTACTATGATTTATGTGGAAATTGTTTAATTTGTGTACTTTTACAGTTTTATTTATGGTTTATGACTACTTTTGTTACAGCACAGTCAATGGTCATAGGTCGTGGCAGTTCCAGGCCAGCAATATCTGGAGAGCCAGAGATTCCCCACCCATGTCTTAGTAGAAGAAAGTTGGTGCTAATAGGCAGTATGAAAAATTACTCTTCCAAATTAAAAGCAAACAAACTTTGTTTTATCGTTTTAATGTTTTGTCATCCAATTAAGACTGAATGATAAACTCCTGGTGCTGAGGATGGGGAGGTAGAAAAGATATATTCTCTACTCTGTGGCAGATTGTTATTCCCATTAACACTAATGGAACCAACACAGAGAAAAGGGAAATGTCTGTTTACGTTACATTAGAGCATTTCTTGGGATACAGTTGTTTATCACCTTAACCAAACACCTCAGCAATCACTGAGGATTTGCCCATCTTTTGATAATTGCAGTTCAAGGCAATTAGAGTGCTTCAAATTGTTGATTATTTTCTCACTTTACTACTGTTGCCATTTCTTTTATTAAAATGTTGCTGTTTTGAATATTTAAGTTTAGCACAAGAAACCCTTTTAATGGGAGGGTTCCACTGCCAGTTTTAAACTGGCCAATGCATGTCCAGCAAAATGCAAAGCTCATGTGTGCTTCATTTCTCACGTATACATATGCATACAAATATTCACAAGAGTCTATATTCTCATTCTTCCTTTCAGATGCCAAATTGTAAGTGTGGCATTCAGTTTTCCACAAGGTTGTGCTACACCTTCAAATGGTCCTTATTGCAATCACTTGAAGGGCAGTGGGGCTGAAGCAAAAATGCTTCAAAAAGGGCAAGCAGAACTTTGGGTGATGTTTTGAGGGATCAGGGTCTGTGTCGCTTCTCATCCCACTCAACAGCCCTCTGACATTCCCCGCCCCCCCCCAATTTAACCCCAGAAAGTTTCCTCTTCCCACCCCATGCCAACTACTAATCTCACTTTTCACCTTTACAACCCCATTTCTGAAGCCACATCTCTCATCTATTCTGAAGCAAATTGTGCCTTTCAACAATGGCAAAAGTTTGAGTAAAGCAGAGATGGGGTAACACTGAAGTTTTTTTTATAAAAAACACCAAAAACAAACCAATTTTAACAATGAGAAATAACACAGCATTATTTCTCTAACTCCCTAACTCCCATTTCAGTTTAAACTCTATTCAAACCTCTGCCATTTTTAAAAATATTATCACCACTTTTCCCATTTCAGTTTCCTTCCATTCCTGCTTTCTTCAAACCTCTGCTGTTGTTTAAAACCACAATTTCCCTCTCCGTTGGTCTCCACCACTGCTTGACTCAAAGTTTTCCCTCTGCAATTCCTCAGCTGCCTCATGTGAGAGTGATAAAGGATGTGAAGCCCTCAAATATTTCATTGTATGAAGGTACTTTACTCAAACTTCTGCTGTTGTTTTAATCTCCCCCCACCCTTTCCCACTGCCAGTGTCCTTTCTTTCTCATTCTCATGCCTTGGCTGCTGTTGTTGCACAATCTTCCTTCTCTTTTGCTCTGCTCTCCTCCACCCCAACTTCATGCAAATCCAGGATTGTGATGCAACACTACAGGTCCTCTAATGCAGTGTTTCCCAACCACTGTTCCGCGGCACACTAGTGTGCCGCGAGATGTTGCCTGGTGTGCCGCGGGAAAAATTAAAAAATTCGAAAGATTTTTTTTTAAAAGTCAAATTTTCGATTGGGGCACCGTCACTAGATGACCCCTGGGGTTCCCTCCCTCCCTCCCGCTCTGCGCCTCCCTCCTCCTCCTCCTCCGGGGAGGCCCTTCGTGGCTCTCGGCCAAGGCTTGGCAGCTGCCACTCACTCGCTCGCCCACCCATCCCTCCATCCCTGCACCCGGCCTCTCCCCCTCCGTCCCCGGCGCGGGGGGCTGCCGGGATCCGTAGTCCCCTCGCCCTCGGGCTCCGCGCCCGCGTGGGGTGCGCGAACTACGTTTCCCAGCGTGGCCTGGCGGGCCGGGCATTTTGTTTGAAGCGCTCTTCTCCCGGCCATGGAATGAGCGCAGCGGCAGCGGCCGGGCGGGCAGGGGCTCTTCCGCGCAGACCCCGCGCAGCCTGCCTGCGCCCCCGCGGAGATCGGGCGGCAGGATGGAGCCCGGGGATCCCCGCGGATGCGGAGGCGGAGGCTGCCCCCCAGGTAGGGCTGCGTCGGGGGGGGTTATTTTTGCAATGCTGCATCCGCGCCGGAGGGGACGCATCGGACCGCGGGGAGACCCCTTGGCGGGCGTGCAAGGCAATGCATGCGTGCAGGCGTTGCATGGAGTGCAGTGCAATGCAATGGCAACGCGGCGCCCTGCATGCATGCATGCAACTTCCACTGGCGCTCCGGACTTGGCAGGTGAGGGGGGTCCCCAGTGGGCGGCAGAGAGAGCCGGGAGGGCGAAGGGGAGCCGGGGGGAGCAGCGCTGCTCCCCGAGCCGAGCCCGGGGGGAAACTTCGGCGTCGTTGCGCCGGGTGTTGGAAGCGGAGGCTGGCGGGGGCCCCTCACCTGCAAAACCTGGTCGCCTCTCATATATTTCGTGCATTGCATTCATCGCCCGCTTTCTCCTCCAAGGAGCTCTCGGGGGCGCGCGCGGTTCTCCCCGTGTTATCCTCGCAACAACAGCCCTGCGAGGTGGGTCAGGCGAGTAGCCCAAGGGAGCACCCAGGGATTGTCCTGGCCAGGTGGGGTGATTTGAACCCTGCTCTCTGCCCGGTCTTCGTCCTCATTTAGCCCCCACATGTGCATGACTGAGGTTTTTCCCCCTCGTCTTGGCTATGGTGTGAGTCTGTGCTGTTAATTAATCGGGTTCTGCTTTCGGAGAAGATGAGCCAGCCCTCAAGGAGGTGATTATGTAATTTGCTAGCAATTCATGTCCCTCCCGGCGTGACGCTGCGCGCTGACGTCACGGGGCTGTAATGGTGGTGTGCCTCGAGATTTTTTTTCATGAAACAAGTGTGCCTTTGCCCAAAAAAGGTTGGGAAACACTGCTCTAATGGGGGCTTCACAATGACGGCTTGACATTTTTATGTAGATAGGGAGAAAATTGAAAGGTAAAAAAACCCTGCGCACACATAATGACAAACTGTGTTCAGGTTATTGTAAATGTTATATTGGGTGATATCCAACTAAGTCATATTCAGAGTAGGCCCACTGAAATGAATGCATATGACTAACATTAGGCATTTTTCAATTTTTAAGCAGCATATCCAGATATGCGCTTATCAAAAGTAATTTCTCTCCGAAGATCCCATTCTACAGAGAGACCAGATAAAGATGTCAGTCTCAATGGCAGCATTGTTCGCCATGATTTATTTTTAATAAAGGGTAATTTGGAGAATGCTCTTTCTCCTTCGCACTTTGGAATGAGAAGAGTTAGATTAAGCAAGAAGCTATAGTAACATTTCTGAAAGCTTCAACAAGTACCTTATTATAAACTGATCTTCAAAATCTTATTTGTAGTAGTCTTAGATCCATCACATCCCTCTGTAGTATCTAAGAAGTGACTCCTCAAAGCAAAGACAGAAAGGCACTCCTTGGTAACAAAAAGAAAAGGGGGGGGACACATAAATGGCAAGGTTTGAGAGTTACTGATTCCACTTCTAAAACATTAAATCTGGTTTGTGATGCACTAACTGTGCTTCTAAGGTATGTTTATTTGTGAGAAAAGGATGCTAGCGTGGCAGAGTTTGTTTTGAAATCCCCCCCATGAGATTTATGGAGTGGGATCTGAGTGGGGGTGACAAAGCAGGCAGCAATGCAGCAATGTTAACCGATCAATATTGATGATCAATGGTAATGTACCCCACCTCTCCGTGTAGAAGGCCCAGGACAATCCCCGTCCTATAAAACGGGTATGGGTCTAAAGTCCGTAACTTTGCGCCAGTGGCAAATCTGACTTCTTCGTGGCAATTTTCAGGTGCCAGGAAAGAGGTTGCAACCCCCATCTCTAAAACCCTGTTCAGATAAAAGTGTATGGTGTGTGGAGAGGACAGGAGCACACATTCAAACCCCATGCCTAACTCATTGCACACTTGCCAGCTCCACTTCGGATCTTCTTGCATTGAGATGCAAGGAGTGAAGGGGGGTGGTGGTTCTAAAGCTGTGTAAACACTCCTGTTGGCTCTGAATCCAGTGTGCTACCAGCTCTGGTTCAAGAAGCAGTGTGTGCACAATGTGAGACCCAATCTACACCTATCCTGCCGTTTATTACAAAATACTTCATTTCAGTGCATTTCCCCCCAACGCAGCTTTGATACACATTGTGTAAAACAATGAGCAGGCTGCATTTTAAAGTAGTAATGCATTTGCAGCCTAACTGCACTCTGTCACCACCTGTGTCTCTTCTCCCTGCTTTCCGAGGGAGGTCTGAATGGGGCTCAACTGTTGTTAGCATCCATGTTCTTATGTTCTTTGTCAACTCTGGCTGCGCCTGTCTCTGATTGGAAACCCGTCGTATTGTTTTAAGAAAAGCAATGTTCATCATGAAAGCCCTGAGTGAAATTTCCAGAGTTGGCAAGATTCAATTACGCCAGCTGAACAACTTGCCTGTTCTGTCAACTTGCTTCCCAGCCTTCTCTAGCTTTGTCCCCATATGGTTCAGTGTATATCAGTAATGTTCTTGCGATAATCTAATTTGGTTAACACAAGGAAACATATGTTTTCCCTGCCATAAGCATATCTTGTGGTCTGCGAATGCTTTCCTCAGATGGTGATGACTTGCCACCCTGTGCAGCTGAGCCCTGGCCTCGCCATGCCACACTTGGAAGGATCACATTCGCACCTGAGCATTCTGCTCAGTCTACATGATACCGTTACAGATTTGACTGATTAGCCAGCGCCCTGCCAATAGCCACATGCCAGAATGCAATGATCAAAGAGGATTGTCAGGGAAAGAGAGGAAGGGGCAATTGGAACAGAATTGCAGCCGACAGCAAAATGCAATGTGAGCAAAGTCGATGCTCACAACGTAAGACAAATGCAGGCAGAGGAAAAGGAGAATTATGGAGAGTCAGGTGATAACTTATTCATAGATTTCTGTGGAAAGCACAGTTAGCAAATATACCATCTGTGAAATAGAGCTGGCATTCCTTAAATGTCTATTAGCAATTGCAATCCACTCCGAACACCTGATCTCTGCTCCACACTCCTTGATAACAACAACAAAATAAACCATTATTGCTTTAATAGCTTATGTAATGTTATGCAATAGTATCGTTTTAGGTAATGCAATAACAATATGAGATTGTAAACGATCATGTAGATTTTTTCTTTTTTGCTTTTTCCGGAGCCCATTACATCATTAACACTTTGGCCATTTAAAAGCTGATTAAGGATTTTCAATATGCTACAAATCTGGCTTTCAACTTTGTTTCCAACAGATATGTCATAGTAAACATTTTTAGTTGGGGGGGGGGAGGTAATAGGAATGCACATCTTTCAGTGTGGCTGTATTTTTGTAAAAGTCAATACTACTTAATTATTTGCTTTCTTCTGATACTCTTAACCTACAGTGGTTTTTCTATTTTAAAATATCAAGCTGCATGGAATACTTTTCTTTTTTGCAGGAAAATAAAAATAAAAGATCAGTCTCTAGGTGTATTTCCTGTGTTAGTAAATTGAAGCCCAATTGTCCCAGCATGAGGAATACCAATGCCTGTTTCATGATGTGTGCATCCAAAGCAATCCAATAAATTAGACCCATGTTCAGCCAATAGGCATGTGATTCTGGGACTTGTGAAATTGCTGTCAGTATGTAGCCTCATTAGACTTCACACATATCCATCCCCCTGAAGTTGTTTTTGAGCAACCGTACCAGTTTGCAGTCCAGAACAAAACAATGTATGCATGTATTGTTCCACCTGTTTTGTAGAAAGTTGTTTTATATGAACACTGTTCAATTTATTCCCTTAATGGAGATTTCCTTTTAATCTTTAGACACATCCAAACATCTTGCTTTACTAGAAGAACAAGGGCATTTGAGTTCACCAGCTTGGTTGCATCATTATCTTGGTCTGACTTGAGTTTATACATTTACTCCAGTTTTTCTTTCACTTAGTTTTCGCTTTTATTTTATTGTGGATCCAGATTGTTGATACTTACCGGTATATGGAGTATGACTCTTGATATTAGTAGAACTAAAGTCTGGGTCCAGCTCCATATAGGAGTAGTGTATTTTGATTTTCTTCAAGATTAAAATGGGCCATATAGGCCATTAGATCTGCTTATTTGAAATTTAGATTTATAATAAAATACAGTGGTGCCTCGCAAGACGAAATTAATCCGTTCCACGAGTCTCTTCGTCTAGCGGTTTTTTCATCTAGCGATGCAACCCTATTAGCAGCTTAGCAGATTAGCGCTATTAGCGGTTTAGCGGCTATTAAAGGCTTAGCGGCTATTAAAGGCTTAGCGGATTAGCGGCTAAAAGGCTATTAGCGGCTTAGCGGCTTAGAAAAAGGGGGGAAAGCGGAAAAAATCGGAACACTCGCAAGACGTTTTCGTCTTGCAAAGCAAGCCCATAGGGAAAATCGTCTTGCGAAGCAGCTCAAAAACGGAAAACCCTTTCGTCTAGCGGGTTTTCCGTCTTGCGAGGCATTCGTCTTGCGGGGCACCACTGTATATTGATCCTTAGGGCTTGCCGATTAGAAGGTTGGCGGTTCAAATCCCCATGATGGGGTGAGCTCCCATTGCCCTGTCCCAGCTCCTGCCAACCTAGCAGTTCGAAAGAACGTCAAAGTGCAAGTAGATAAATAGGTACCACTCCAGCGGGAAGGTAAACAGTGTTTCCGTGCGCTGCTCTGGTTTCACCAGAAGTGCCGTAGTCATGCTGGCCACATGATCCGGAAGCTGTATGCCGGCTCCCTCAGCCAATAAAGCAAGATGAGCGCCGCAACCCCAGAGTCATCTGCAACTGGACCTAACGGTCAGGGGTCCCTTTACCTTTACCTTTTATATTGATCCTTTCATTTTGTTCTCCAATTTCTGTTTAATTTGAACATAAAAGTATTCCATTGAGGGCAGGCAAAAAGCTATGGGAAGGAAGTTAGTATGGTCTAAACTAGTATCTCAGAGAATAAAAAGGGAGAATCAGGTTTGTCTAATAAAGATCTTATTGTTCACCTGTTAAAGCTCGTAACTTCTTTTAGCCAGATACTGGAGAACTCTTAATACAGACCTTTATGAAGAATGGTAGTAGAGATATGGGACATAATTCTTATGGATAAGCCAGCAGCACCCCAAAGAGAACACTGTACTTTGGGGGAGGGACACCACAACATTCTGTATGACATGGTTTAATTTACTTCAATATGTGTAATCTATTGAACATGGTTTCCATACTTCAGCTTCTCACATGACACTGTGGAACAATACATTTGTCAGATTTATTCTCACTGGACGGCATCACTTTATGCCTTGATTCTAATGTACTATTCTTTAACGCTGTCTCTATACTTTTTTTTGGGGGGGTGAGTTGGTAATAATGTTATTGTTGTTTCCTTTGTCAATAAAATATGGTAAAAAGGAGGGGGAAGGTCATGCTCAGATTTCAGTGTGCCTAGGAGAAATGCGCTAGCATTTTTTCCTGCAAAACTAGCTGAATGTTCAAAGCAGGTGGTAGAGGAAGAGGGAGAATAAAATGCTATATAAACTGAGGATGAGCATAAACTTTAAACATGTTAACTGTTGTATGAATACATAACTATAATCTCCGACCCTAAGAGGATGCACAGTGTATTTATGAGACTGAAACTGCTTACAGTTCAGTTCAGCCACCTCTGGGTAGACAATATCTTCAAGGAGATGAGAACACAAAAATTGTAAAAAGCCAAGCTCTCAGCATATATATTTCAGCTAATAGGAAGCTTACCAGTGTGGCGCTGGCATACTTCAAATGAAGCTTACCAAGACAGCAGGCACTTTCCAAGAGCCAATAAGAACCTAGGCAAATCATTTTCATGCTTATTCTTCCAAAGTCCTCCCAGTATGAACAGCAAAATGGTCTCCATGGTTTGGAAATAGAAATACCTGACAGATTTTTAATTATTTCTCTCTCCTTAAGATCTTGAAAACTTTGAAACCAAAGCAAGAAGCACCGTATCAGTCAGAGAAGGACAAGGAGTCGTTCTGCTCTGTGGACCTCCACCACACTATGGAGGTAGTATACTACATTCTTATTGCTTCCCGCCCCCACCCCCCCAGTAATTGTATACTGTAATTTGATGAATGTGCAACACATTATGGGGGAATGATTTATCCTCATGCAGATTCAGTATGCATAGGGTTTATGATCAGAACTAGAGAACCTGCCCATTACCTTGCTGCAGAATATAAGGCTTCAAGTAGTACAGTTCTGAAAGCTGAAATATACATATAGCTTGTAGGCTTTGCAGATACAAGACACAGACACAGACACAGACAAGTATAAAGTATTTCTGTTGTTCCAGCAGTTCAAGACATAACACAGACTCATAGGCTCACTTCTCAAGACTGACCTAGACAGACAGCACAAGTCCCCGGATTGATAAACTGACACGCCTTAATCACTTCTATAGTCATCACAGGGCTGTTGCAACTGGCTTTGCTGACCATCCACCTGTTGACTTAGAGTAATTTGTGCTCATGAAGGAAATTAACCCCTTCCTCCACATCCAGTTCCTCCAACAACCGCTACCCCCTCACTAATTTTTTCTAAACTACAAAGCCCAACTGTTGTAATGGGGTGTGGCTCCAGCCCCTTGATCATTTTGCTTGTCCTTTTCTTCAGACCAGGGGGTGGGGTAAGGGAGAAAGTGACTTACCCCAAATACCCTCTTATCACTTTTTAATCCCCCACCAGCCATTTTGGAGCATTCAATAGGTTTCAATGTGTCAGTTTAAATTGACAGAATGCAGAGGTCTCTATAGATTGTAATTGGCAGATTTAAAATTGCTGCAGACTCCCAGACAGGAGGAATGAGTGGAAGAACTGGCCAGAGTTGATGTGCATGCAGAACTGAGGTGTGTGTGTGTTGAGAAGGGGGGATGCAAGTTGACTTTCCTCTGGGTTTTTATTTTCAGCTGGAACTTGCTGAAACTAAGTTCCGGCACCTCTCAGGTGGGTACGATTGCTGTTATAAGAGAACAAACGAGGCATTCATTGTGAGTCTTTTTCTAGGAAAATAGCACTGCCTTTCCTCATCTTGTTTCTGTTCTCAGACATAATGCCTCTTTGAGGACGCCAGCTTCCTGTGCTATCCCCATCCCTACTCTAACACACCTTTTCAATATTTCACATACTCCATTTCCCTCCCTAGATTTTATTAACTTCCTAACTACCTTATAGGAGGAGGGATACTTTCAGAAGGGAAGCATCTTTGATAGATCCCAAGTGACATGCTGTTTCTAATTATAGTCACATAATATTATAGGAAGTCAGCATAAAGTTCCAGAGAAACCACTAGTGTTTACAGACTCATTATCATACTACGCTGATGTTGCAACTGGAACATAAATAATGTTTGTAAAATGGCATTGATGATGGCAAGGAGCTGGAATGGGGAACGAGTCGACGTTTTGAAATGAATCAGTTGGCAGAGAGTTTCGCTCGGCTCATGAATTATACATTTAATTAAGGGATGCTAAACTGCTAGATTTCAAAACTTCTGATTTACTATGTTTTATTAAAAATACAATTTCCATGCCGCTCCTGCCACTGCCGGAGCCCGATAGAAAGAGCTCAGCAGTCAGCTGTCAAACTGCAGACAGCAGGAAGGAACAATTGCGACAGAAGGTGAACAGAAGCCACTGGACAGAAGAGCAGTGAGTCAGACAGATCAGAGCGGCTGGGGGATCAGAAAGGCGGTGAGCTACCAGCGCCCACTAGGAAGCAGCTACTGGGGAAAGAGGAAAAGGAAAAGTTAGCATATGAATTGTCGTCCTCAAAGCACAGCTCCCAAAGTGGGAAGTATTTGAAGTGCAGAGGGTGTCTGTGAATGTCTACCATCACCTATGTGGTTGTGCAGACTCTGAATGCCTATGATAGCCTTTTTTAAAAGTACTGTATAAACCCACTTAAAATGCCCATGCAGACTATCGTCTGTCAGGTCAAAGTTTTAAAAACCAATCCATAGCTCATTGGATGGAACTGGAGAAGATGGGGTTAATTTAGGCAGGGAGCCCTCTTTGGTTTTGGACTCTGAAGGGCTCTTTTTTCCTACTAGTCTGGTCAAGTGTTTTCATAACTTAATGGGGGAACGACCTGTGGTTGGCACAATGACAGCGAGAACCCTTCACGCGGAACATAATACTTGGGATTTGTTTTGCTTTTTTGAGTGTTAAGTATGTTCACTGTTTTCCGAGTCCGCAGAAATGCAATGGCTTTTATCGGCTAATTGAGGCAGCATACTGAGCCTAAACCATCCACGTTTGTTTGCCTTTGTTTTCACTTGCAAATTGGCATTGCTATTTGCATATGATGATCTAAGGCAACTGTGCTGTACAGACAAAGGTCTATCAAAAGTGGGCCCCTTTCTAAATGGACTGTGTTGGGCCTGAATTTTAATTACTTCTATCCCTATACTTCCTGTCCCACACATATGAGCCAAGATAGGGAGTGAAAAAGTTTGCCTCCTCTAGACACACCCTTTAGTCTTGAGTTGCTTAGATGAAGTCCTTCCAAAGGAAGTAGTGAAAGAAAGGGAAGGGCGAGTTTTGCCAGACTTTATAAAGTCATTCCAAAGAAAGCAGTGTGGAGACAGAAGACTTAGAATTGGAAAACAATGTTTAGAGCTTTCTCAAGGGTAATGTAATCCACCCACTTGCTGTATTTGTCTCCCTTAGAACTAATTCAAAATCAGTTGTTACATATAATTATCAGCTGTACTTGCAGATGTACGTGTGTCCAAGGACTGACAGTATTATTTTAACCCGTTGAGGATACAGTTCCTCCTATCTGATAAAAATGTATTCCATTGCAATGTACCCAGCAACTTAGAACGAGAAAGGGAAGCTGTTAAAGTAGCCCAACACATAGGCTCCTTGCCTCTACACGGCTATCCACATTATCCCCAGGACTGCTTCTCTCGAACCTGCTATACTTGATGACAACTCATTCTAGTGTGTGACTCTTTTCCATTAAAAACTGTTCTGTTGGAGATGAAAATGGGTGATTTGTGGTGGCTTAAATCATTACTGATTTTGCATTCAACAGGTGTAGAATATGTATCTGTCAACTGGTGTTCTTCCTGCCACCTAGATCCCTGGCTGGATTTTAAAATGTTCTGCTATCCATGATTTGCTGTTGACATCACTGCATCTGCAGGTTTCCCTAACCCTAAGGCACTCTCATTGCAAATGGCAAATGACAAAGAGAGTGGTGTTATTTCAGCATTTTATTTTCATTTAAAGAGTGGGGAGAAAACCACTTGAACAGGAAGAGGACAATGAATGAATCAGGATGAATGAAACACTGCTTGAAGGTTTACCGTTAGAGCCTTGCTTTTCTATGTTAGTTAACTTTATCAAAAACCGAAATCACAGTTTGCCTCCAATAGTGCTATCTCTCAGAGTTTTGCTAGGAAAATATGTGTAATAAGTGTTTGATGTTTTCCAGATTTATCCTATGCTTGGATTTTCAATGATAATCCCTTATATGTTCAGGAGGACAGTCGTCGATTTGTATCTCAAGAGACAGGAAATCTATACATCGCCAAAGTGGAACCTTCTGATGTGGGCAACTACACATGTGTTGTAACCAACACAGAAGCCAAACAAAGTGTGCAGGGCCCACCCACACCCCTTGTACTCCGTAGTGATGGTAAGGCTTGTTTTGCATACAATCTCAATTAAACCACCTTAAAAATGCAGCCTGCCGACTTGTTAAGGTCTACAGAGGACTCTCTCTTGGTGATCCCACACAGAGTGAGTTTGGCAGCCGAGGGGTCCAGAAGAGCGCTTTCTCCGTGGTAGAAAAGCAGGTTTAGAATGGCCTCCTTTCATGGGTTAATCATGACTGTATATTATTTTCATTCAGAAGACAGGTTTAGATGCACTTATTTGCTTCTCCCACCTGCATAATTTGTGATTGTTATTAATGTTATGGTGCTTGCTTGTTTGCTTGCTTATTTATTTATTATTGTTAACTGTGATTTTAATGTTACCCTTTGCCACACTGGGACTCTTGAATGAAGAGTGAACTATAAATACTTGCATATGATATCACTTGCATATTGATATTTTTGAAGTGCAATAGATTATCGCAACATTTGTGTTACCCATTTACATTAATCACAGAGCTCCTTTTGAGTCTATACTTTGAGTCTGCTCACCATTGCTAAAAGGAAATAATTGAGCAAATAAGCAAAGGACAATAGAGTGGCTTAAATACACTGCAAAAGTTTTTTTCAAATGCCAGGGATTTTTTTAAAATGAATTTTATTTTGGTGACATGATAGCAATCCTCTGTTAGAGATTGCTAGTCCCTGGGATTTCTGGGAAGAGCAAATAACTGTTAGGCCAGTCAGTTTGTAAGGAAGATATGTCAACAGTAAACCAAGCACATTGCAGGGGAAAGAGGCCTGATAAAATAAATCCTAATCCACATGCTAATGTTATTATTCCAAGAATGCTCAGATTCAGATGTGACAGGCTTGAATTGTTTAGAGCTACAAAGCAGAACACTAGATTTAATCCAGTTTAGTCACTGAAGTGAAAGACACTCTTTTTTTTTAAAAAAAAGCTTTTAATTAAATGTTTGCAGTTGAAAATACATAGCTGAGAAATCTTTTGGTGAAGTGTTTTTGAAATGGGTTGG
Source organism: Podarcis bocagei (assembly GCF_964188305.1). Lineage (NCBI taxonomy): Eukaryota > Metazoa > Chordata > Lepidosauria > Squamata > Lacertidae > Podarcis > Podarcis bocagei. Next base: position 37,758,506 of record NC_138126.1, read on the forward strand.
CTCCTTCAAGCCATGGCCCCTCTTAAGTGTAGCCAAAAAGGGCTCTCATAAAATAGCAACAACTATTGCAAGGCGTTATGTTCCAGACTGTAAAGCTGTGGGACATTTTCAGCCTAAAGGCACATTCCCCTGTGGGGAAGGACGATTGGCATAACTGGGAAAAGCAATGTATGTGACTTTGTACAACTGCCTACATTTCAGGAGGACAAAAATCATTTCTGTTCCTGTAGCAGGGGCATATTTGGCCCCTCGCCTTTTCCTCAAAGATGACCCAGGAGGATTGAAACCCAAAGGTAGGGGGTGGAGGACAGAGCCATTTGAGGCAGAGTGTGCAAGATCTCACACAATTTTGGGAAAGATATCATGCAGAATCTTGACAATCTTGCCCAAAATCAGTGCCGATTATGGTGCCACTTCTCCACCAGCAGAGGATGTGGCAGGGCATGCAATGGTGGCAGAACAGGTGGTGGCAGCAGGAGCAGGTATATGGTGTAGGGAGCGGCAAAACTTGTATAGACTACCTACATGAGTCAGAACCCTGAAATCAGACAGGAAGTCTACATGAGCAGAACACCAGGCCTACACCTTTGGAGATCTGTCAGGCCCACTGACAGGCTTGAGATGCCAGAGATTTTTCTTACCAGCAGTTTGAGTAATCTCCTAATTTTTAACCTGCATAAAGTATAAAAAGGTAAAGGGACCCCTAACAGTTAAATCCAGTAGCAGAAGATTCTGGGGTTGCGGCATTCATCTTGCTTTACTGGCCGAGGGAGCCAATGTTTGTCCGCAGACAGTTTTTCCGGGTCATGTGGCCAGCACGACTAAGCAGCTTCTGGTGAAACCAGAGCAGCACATAGAAATGCTGTTTACCTTCCCGCCGGAGTGGTATCTATTTTTCTACTTGCACTATGACATGCTTTCGAACTGCTAGGTTGGCAGGAGCTGGGACCAAGAAAAGGGAGCTCACCCCGTTATGGGGATTCGAACCACTGACCTTCTGATCAGCAAGCCCAAGAGGCTCAGTGGTTTAGACCACAGCGCCACCCGCGTCCCTTGCATAAAGTATAGGTGTTTGCTCAGCACATCTATATTACATGGCTAATGTGGTTGGTGAGTAATAAGTTGTGCAGCCTGGTGGCATACTGTTACATCTATATGAAAAAAATATTTTTAAAGTATTTGAATATGTATTTAAAAAGAGAATAAAGCAGAAAAAATACTTTAAATTCAGTGGAAATGGGATCTATTCAGCTAGTTTTGTTGAAGAAAAGCTTAAAATGATATGCGGTGGAAGGTGTGAACAAAAAATGTTTTGCAATTTCATCTAATGAGGGGTTTGCCCAGTTTCTCAGATGGAAACCCATTTCTCACGAGGGTTGGAGTGTGAAAGACATCCGACTTTAGGGCTGCATTTTTACAGAAATCAAGCCATCTTAGGAATTTGAAAAAGAATGTAATGTGCTGCATGACAACTGCCGGATGCTAGCTTCTTTTTCACAATATGGTTCAGGAGGTCAAGGGGAAGTCACTTGTATGATTTGATTTGTAGACTTCATATTAAGCACTTGCATGGTGATGAGGTTTTCCACAGTAGCCTGCTCATGTTCTCACTGGAAGACATTTACTAGCTTCCATAAGATGAAGTAAGGCCACAATTTTTAATGTCACACTGATAATCTGTTGTAGTAAGACAGGTCTGAGGCACAACTGGAGCGCTCCCTGTTTTGATGTTCAACAGGTGTGATGGGGGAGTACGAACCAAAGATTGAAGTGCGTTTTCCAGAAACAACACTGGCAGCAAAAGGCTCATCCGTTAAACTGGAATGCTTTGCCCTTGGAAAGTAAGGTTCTTCATTTTTATTTTTCTAAAATAAAAATAAAAAATCGCAATGCTTGTTTGCTGTAATAAAATAAGGACATTTCTCAAATAGTCTACCAAATGGGTATTGATTTGGATTTGAGTGATATCCCATGGTCATAGAAAGGTTTTTTAAATTACCTTACCTAGAAATCCTGCAGGTCTGCCTTATAGAGGACAAATATACCATCTCACCAGAGCAGGAGGCTGTCCAAAGAACCTTCCTGCTGTATCCCTGCTGTTAGGCTGTGGGGAATGGGTGAATTTTCCACCAAGTCATTGGTTTTTCATTTCAACTTTTAATAGGTTGTTAGCAGTTTCCTGATAACCAAGCTCCTCCAGCTAAGCATTCATTCTCACAAAACTATAATATATCTTTCTGAAAGAATGCTGATTTTTAAGAGTGTGTGTGTGTGTGTGTGTGTACACATTTTACCAATGGTATTAAATCCTTCAGTATGAGACACTTATGCAAACTACTGCAAATGCTTCTGCTGTCCCAGTTTATGTTCCATTTATGCAAAACTGGTGGCTTTTAAACTTCAACATATAAGGCTTAATTTCTGATAATTTGATCCAAATAACTACAATATGGACACTAGTTCTTCAGATCAAGGTAACTAAGCATGCATTTCATGTCCCCCCTTAAACAGGGATATCTTAGAATCATAGAATCGTAGAGTTGGAAGGGACCCAAGGATCATCTAGTCCAACCCTCTGAAATGCAGGAAACCCATCTAAAGCATCCATGAAAAAACATCCAAGGAATGAGAGTCCACAACTTCCCAAGGGAAACCGCTCCATCTTGAATTACAGTTTTGGAGTGAAAGTCAATACCATTAAAATCACGGTCAGCTCTGTCATGTGACAAGAGGAGACAATTGCCTCAGGCAGTGGGTGAGGGGATGACAAATTTCCACTCCTTCTCTTCATCCTTGCCATGGCTCCTACATCTAATTTCCCTCACCTTCCCAGTGCTTTACTTGTTAACTGATATGCAGCAGAAGTGCCTGTGCCTTGACTTTACCTCTTTTCCTCTTCCTCACTCTGAGGAACAACTCAAGAGTTCTGGACGCTTGTGCATTTCCAAGTGGAAAGTACAATGATGTGTGTTGTCTCTGCATCACGTGCAAACATACGCTTACAAAACAAGCTGGGAAAGAGCTGTTAGCGTTATCCAAGTGCTAAGAAAGCTCCTGAGTGCCATTCTGTATTGTGCTGAATAGAGTCTGCCCACCTCTTGTCATGACGGGTGGGTATATTCTTACCATTGGGTTTTCTAAGCAGAGAAATTGTCGGCCTACACAACAGGCAGAAAGTGTGGTTCACCACTGCAGTGCAGGGAGGAGTGTCCGACCCAACCATCATGGATGCCTGGTGTAAGGGAACTGGGACAGGCATGTCCCTAGGCATAGGTAGCATTGTTAGCCGCAAAGGGTTGGCAGTGTGTGGTTAATGCTGTTACTTATAGCACCCTCAGCTCCTTGAAAAAGAGGAGTAGAGGACTGTGAGGAGGAAGGATCATACAGTGACTTCTCTCAGGCCAGGAACCATCAATGGATAGTTGAACCCAACAAGGATGATGAGACCCATCCTTCTCATCACCATTAACAGCAATGAAGAGGCCTTATTTATTTTACAAATGTGCTGTATTAATAAAGTTGTGGCCGTATTCACCCAAATATTGCCTCACATCTTCATTTGGGTTTAGGGGAAATGTTCCCACCTCTTACTCATTTTTAAAATAAGAAATAATTAGGGCAACCAGAAAATCAATTTGCTTTGTTTTTTTAAACATCATTGCAAATGTAGTGTCAGCTCTTCAAGTTGACCCACATTAAAGAAGAGCTTAAACTGGGGTGAGGAAACAAATTAAATTGCACATCTTTAAGATGTGAAATGCTTGAAAAATAAATAAGGAAGCATTTTCTCACCAGCTAGCTTGCTTCTTTCCAATCCTCTTGGCAAAACACCACATCTGAAATGTCAGGTTCCTGTTCCGATTCCTAGATATATTTAGGTTTACTGTGACTTCTCTAGAGTATTATGACTAAATATTTTGGTCTGATTTTTTTAAAAAAAGAAAAACACAATGAGCAATTTCTAGAGAGTAAATTTTCCTCATAAAAGTTTCTTCATAAGTGTTAGATGGAATATTTGTAAAGAGTCCAGCAGATAAATGCTACTTCAGCCCTGCCTTCTTCTTATTCCTTGTTATGAGGGAAAACACAAACTGTGTGCATTATCTCTTAGTGGAATTAGTTTCAAAAGCTGAAGGTCAAAGGATTAATTTAGCTTTTGCTGTCTTTTATATTATTTGACAGCAGAAGACACAATTATAGTGAAATACCTGACAGAACAAAGACCAATTAGGGAGCCGGGGGCGGGAGGAGAGACTTACCCAAATTACAACCACAGCAGAGTTTAGGTTTTTAAAAAGAAAGCAACAATTTGTCATAATAGACCACAGAAATCACAGCTGGAGCTGAATTTGCCAAGAAAATAATGTAGGAACAGAGAATAAACTTGAAATTAACCCAATCCTAGGGTTTTGGTTCAGTCGAAAAAAGGGACAGAGCAATCCTTTGGAGGTTGGGTGGAGAGTCCAGGCTGGGTAAAATGTCCTAAGTCCTGCTGGGCGCATTGGCCAGGGTGGGAGGTCAGTGACAGCTCCCCCCCCCCTTTCTTTTACTTGGTCATTGTAGTAATTGGTAACTGTAGAGTTAAATATTGTATCCAGTTATGGGTTGGAGCGAAGACTCTACCTTCTAGCTTGTTGTGGTTACTTTCATTTTCCTGTGTTGTTGTGTGTTGGCCTTGCTTCTTCTGCATGCAGCCCTCCTAACTGTGTCCTAACATAGGAGCACAGTTGCCAGGCAGGAGTATGCAGTGTGAGGAAGTCCCTTAAGTACCCTTATTCCGTTAGAGCTCTTTGCAAACATGCAATTTTGCTCAGGGCCGAGACCTAAATAATCAAGCAGGAAAACTGGAAGGCTGAACCACTTAATTATTATGCCCTTTTGGAACTTATTTCCCCCACCCCATGTCAGTGTTTGGTGCCAAAAGCCACCGGCACAGCTTTTCTCATCTCTGCTTTGTCTCATTTGTTTAACCAGGCATGGTCGTAATTATCTGAGCTGCAAATTTAATTTTATTGTGAAGTATCCTGAAAGGAGTGACATGAATGATGCAGCACAGATACTGTATGATTGACCGAGGGTTATTCTGCATGCGCCTTCATTTGAAGGGAGAGACAAGGTTTGCTTATTGGCTATTCCTGCGTTGTTCCAGTCAAACTGAAATTGATGCCCAGTGTGACTAGACTTGTCACTTCGAAGAAAATATTTTTCTTCTTCTCCGTTTTAATTTGGTAACTTATGGATTCCTGGGCCTGCTGCCTGTTCTGTAGGATATAAATAAAATAGTGACTGCAGCCAGTGTTCTTTCAATGCTTTGGAGCGTTCAGGCAAACGAATTATAGATTTATCTTCACAGCCATAGATGCACATTTCTGCACTGTGTCCACTTATTCATGCTGAAGTGTGTCGGAGGGGTGTCTTAATTATTTGTGAAGCATAACACATTTGAGATCTTGTAATTCCTTTTACACAAAGCTATGTTTGCATCAGTCGCTATCATGCCAAAAAACACCCCTTTATCTGCATCTTTTAAAATAGGAAACATGGCCTCATTAATACTATTATTAGCATAATGCAAACATCAGTACCACAGTGACATCTGCAATTATATCCAACTTGCAACCAAACCACAGATTACACTAATGCAAATGCAAAAACCAGGTCAGACTGAGGACTAAGGGCATCATGGGCTCGCGTTGTCACAGGGAATAATAAAAAAGTACAGTACACTAATGAAGCAAGTTGTGGTAGTACAACTGCGCCACTACAAAGGAGTTGCAAAATGCCCTGTATTATTCAAAAATTACCATAGAGAAAGTATGCTATCTCCAGGAAAGTAGTGAAACATGATTCTACCCATATTGACAATTTACGGACTGGACATGGCAGGACATGGTAGGACAATATTACAATTATTTTTAAAAAAATTCTTAAGCTAGTGCTTTAAGGCAAGAAGTAGGAAATAAAGATATACAGCTGTGCCACTCTTGCAGCTTGGTGTGATTGGGAAAGATTTGACCAAACTGTTTAAGTGATAAAGTGGAATGTTTCGGTAGGTAAAATCGCTGCCAAAATTGGGAACAGGTTTTCAAGGGGTGTGTTGAATCCTTTCTGGAGCAGGAGTATGCCATTTGCCATTTTAAGATTTTAGAAGTACTTGCACCAGGACTTTTGGCTATGCAACAGAATTTCCCTTCCCACTTCTCATGTGCGTCCCCTCCCTCCCAATCCCTCTCCAAATATACTACATAGGGTTCAGGGAACCCCCCTAATGTGCTTAGGGTGGCCGAACAAGACTTCCCCAGCATTGGGTACATTGCAATAAAAATTTAGTGTTTGAAAGTTGACAGCTTGTAGGAAATTCAAGTAGAAGCTGGCCTAAATCAAAGCAGTCAAGCTTCTGGCAAGAATTCCAGTTCTGAACGTCTTCAGGGTTTATTCTTCAAATGGGAATTGAAATTTTGCTTTGAAATTTCTCATAAAAGAAATGGCCTGGCATAATTGAAAAATCCTGTAAAGTTTGAATATTGCAAATATTAACTTCATGTCGAAAAGTATCCCATAAGTATTTCAAGCATATTTTGCCCAGTTATATGCTTTCCTTCCGAATCACTATCGGATCCAGTATCAGGGGGGAAACATACAATATACTGTTGTTAGCAAAGGTTATTTTTTCTGATTATATTATTAGACACAACGTATAAACACTAGAGTATGGAATTACTTACTAATGGGTATTTGTAGAACTGAAGTAATAAAGTGAAATCTGCCCTTAATTCAAACACTGTATTTTTCCAGTGTCTTTAAATTATCACATAAAACATGGACTCTTATTAAAATGAACAGTAGCAAAACCTCTCTCTTTGGATATGAAATTTTAATGTGGTATTTTTGCAAGAGTTCTTTTTTTCCTCCTTGTTAAAATATTTCCACTTCTTAGTTGCAATGGATCACTGCTAAGCAGGCCTTTCATAATGAATTGAGAGTCATGTGTCGCCACAGCTTCAGAACCCAAATCTCATTCCAAGTATGTTTACTCAGGAGCCCAATTGATTCATATAAGACATTTCCATGTAAGGGTATAAATGACTGTAACCTCTTCACATGAACCTGAGGCCAGGTGAATGCCATTATTTTCGTAGTTGTTCTTATATTGTTCTAGGAATGTATGAACAACTCTAAGAGTACCCTTAACAAACTATAGTTCCAAGGATTCTTTGGGGGAAGAGTTTTGGATTTGATATCCTGCCTTTCACTCCCTTTAAGGAGTCTCAAAGCGGCTAACATTCTCCTTTCCCTTCCTCCCCCACAACAAACACTCTGTGAGGTGAGTGGGGCTGAGAGAATTCAAAGTGTGACTGGCCCAAGGTCACCCAGAAGCTGCATGTGGAGGAGCGGAGACACGAACCCGGATCCCCAGATTACAAGACTACCGCTCTTAACCACTACACCACACGGGCTCTCACCTGGGGGAGGCCATGACTGTTGAAAGTGGTATGATACTGCTTTAAATGTATAGTGCAGATATGACCTGTGTGCATAATTTGGCTCCATCCCATTTCTGCATTAACATGGGGTTTATTTATTCTTTATTTTTTGTCAAAATTGTGCATTTAAATAACTTTTAAATAAGTATTTTTTAAATTTCAAAATAAGCATCTTTAACTGTATTTTTCTCACAGAATACATATTATGAAGTGTATTTTGATTATATATAATCAGTCAAGAACGTCATAGAAACATCTTAGAAGTGCAGATTCAGTTCTGATCTGTGCATTAGTCCAGGAAGATCAGTTCATAGATTCTGACCAGATGTCAGGAACCAGACTGAAGGGTTTTGCCTTGAGGAAGAATGGTGGGAGCCCCCCCCCCCCCGTGCAAGGCCCTGATCCTGAAGCTCCTCTGGAGCAGGAGGATAGTATCGACCTAGAGCAACGGTTTGCGGAAGGACACAGTTCAGAAACTGACAGTTGGTCTGGTCTGGGAGAAGAACAACCAAGGGGAGAGGAACGGGAAGAGAGAGAGATGGTTGAATCTCCCTCACTAGAAAGTGTGCAGGCCATGAGCCCCTAGAGCCCGGCATCTGGATAGGGTAGCTTCTCGGAAGGCTCAGTGGTGGAGGGATCACGTGGTGAGGAGAACGGACGCTGAATGTTTGTGCTGTGTTCAAGAAACCTCTCTCTTGCTGCAAAAGACTGCTTTTGCTTTGTGCTTTTATCTACAGAGAGGGGGAAGGTAAGCCTTGCCTGGCTACCTGACACCAGATCAGGTCAATTCATATCAAAATTCATAAAGATCAACTTCCTAAAGCATCCTTATTGATCCCACACAGCACTCTGTGGTAATAGTCTCTATCCAGAATTGCTGAGGATTGGCTAAGTGATGTAGTGTTGGCTTTGGGCTTTTCTTTGAACAGCACGAACAAATTCATTGCACTTTCTTTTCTTCCCCAGCTGTTTGGAACTAAAACACAGCCTTCATGTTGTCCAGGAGACACACAAGCTTTCTCAGTGTCAGCATCTTGTACATTTCCTCCACACACGAAAACATGTAAACGCTGCATTTTGGGTGTGATGTTGTGGGGCAACAGGAAGTTTGTGGAACCTGTGGATTTGGTTTCTTTTCAGCAAGATAATATTGAAAGCTGTTCAGCAATATCCTAATATTGAAAACTGTTCAGCAATATCCTAATACTCATCAGGTAAAAGGCCCCTGAATCCATCTGTTGACCCATATATAAAGGCTTCCTGTCTTTGCAGCATGCACCACAAGTTCTCATTTGCTAGCCTTCACCTGCCAAATGGGCATATCCATACACATTCAGAGAGAATCCTCTTTGTTCCTGTCTACTGCAGCCTGACCTAAATATTTCTGCAGTACAAAAGATATTCTCCTCTTCATGATAAGCAGTCTACCATTTCTCTATACACTGTCATACTGGGATTATGGCTTCTGCTTGCCTCCTATTAACGCAAAGGGAACACATGGAGAGTTGCAGTAAAGATGCATGAAACCGAATGCAGGCAGCAATGGGAGTTCCAGATATTATACCACAGCAAAGTGTCCTGGTTTAGTTGGGGCTGCCCTACTCTGCAGCACAATTGATAATCCACCCCTGCCTAGAATTCCTTATCACTCTCTTGATTCTTGTATCATTTCTTGCAGCTCAGCACAAAGCCATTATCCTTGGGAGAGAATAAAGCACAGCTAAGTGTTTAATGCAACAACTTATCTAAGTAAAGCAATGGTAATGCACACACTGCCTTTATGTGTCAGACAGCTTTAGTCTCATGGAAAAGAATAAAAATACAGAGGCACACACAAAAGAAGGAAAGGGAGAAGGGAGAGGAGGAGGAGGAGGAAAGGACTTGTTGGGAAAGATCCCTGAGGAAGTAATTATGAGTATTTGATATGGAAAAGGAAAACAAGAGGACAGCCTCATCGCAGGACACAGTAAACCTGAGCTGACAGCCTGACAGAAGAGCCTTCTCCTCATGGAGTGCCGCCTCTAGCTTTGGTGGTTCATTGCCAACTTTGTCTTATTCCAGAAGTTACATAAAAAAAGACTCTGCAGTTTACAGAGCTTAGAAAAGTATGTAAATGGTTCATTTCTGGGTAAGATAAGTGTAGGTGGTGAGTTCTTAATTTCCCCCATCCTCTACTAAAATGAGTGTTTTTAATTTAATTGTTGAAGAGTTCCTGCTGTTTTTAAACAAACAAAACAAAACACCATCAAAATCAACGATGGGTTTGGAATCAAATTCTGTAACCAGTTGTAATGAGAAGAAGTCATTTGCCTATGGCTAAAATATGTGACATTGGTTTAAAAGCCTGTAATACCCTCAAGAATGCCACCCATGATCTATATCAATCTACTACAAGTCTACTCCAATTACATCTCTTCTTTGACCTGATCAGAAAACGTTTCACAGTCATACAAGAGATGATAGAAGTTTGAAAAATGAGTTCCAATTAGAGCAGCGCTTCTTGGTATGGATGCCCAAGTCTACATTAAAAATGAAAAATAACAACTGACAGTGAAGGGCTGGATGGAACATAAACTTTGCACAGATCAAGTTTCAAGCCAAGTCCCCAGGATCTCTAGTTAAAGCGTTAGCTGGGGACAGATCAAACACACCCAATAGGTAGTACCAACAATGGCATGAAATGCTAGAATTCAAGAGGCACCATTTTATTCTTGAAAACTCTCACAGAGGGAAGAGTTTCCCTGGTCACAGAACCCGAGAACAGTTCCCCTGCCATTTTTTCAGATACTGCAGTCTTCCCCCCCTCATTCCATCCACTTATGGATTAAGGAAGAGCCCAATGGCTCTCCTAGGTTTCAGGCATTAGTCTACCCCAGACCTACCAGGAGATGTCAGGAACTGAACCCGGGACCTTTTGCATGGAGTGCCCTACTTCTGAGTAGCAGCTCTTCCACTCAGTGGGCAGCATAATAGTTACCCAAGTTTACAATATTATCTGAGTTGTCCCTGCAGGTACCGGTGCTAACAATATGTCTGTCTGAAATGTTTGCCAGTCAGAATAGATCCTACTGAACTAGATGGGGTGGCCAGGCTGCTTTTTGGCTCTGCAAAACTGTGTCAGGAGAGAATGCTCTTGTGTCAGGTGTGAGATACATGGGTATGGTTGATGGAACAAGGCCTTCTGGGCCAAATTCAAACTCTTGGTGGGCCAAGTTTCATCTGTGGGTTGGAGGTTCCTTGCTCCTGAAATAGACTAGTTGTCTAGCACAGTATAAAGCAGCTTTGTAGGATCACAATACTGTAGAGCTGTGGGTTTTTCAATTCTGCAGACATTGATTAGGTCTGGGCCAAGGTAGCATGAACCCCAGTGCTCCAGTGGAAAGGTGTTTTGGATTTCCACAAGCAAAAAGCCAGAAGGTTAAGCAATTGTATTTGTTTTATTTAGTAAAACAAGTTATACCCCATCATTCCACTATAAAATAGCATTCAGAGCAACCAGTAACACCCCCCTAAACTATAACACAAACATAAACAATTCAAATGTTATAGAGTCGTACCTCGGGTTACAGCCACTTCAGGTTGTGTTTTTTTGGGTTGCGGACCGCCGAAACCCGGAAGAAGCGGAACGGGTTACTTCTAAGTTTTGGTGGTTGTGCATGCACAGAAGCATTAAATCATGCTTTGTGCATGTGCAGAAGCGCCGAATCGCAACCCGTGCATGAGCAGATGTGGGTTGCGAACGTGCATCCCACATGGATCACATTCGCAATCCGAGCATCCACTGTACAAAACTGATAGGAAGATAGTACTGCCAATAGTTTAAATATCAGAGTGCTTCAAAAGTGCAGAGTCTCAGGGAAAGATGTTGTACTTACAATGGATCACACCTGCCAAGAAGACTCATGAGACGAAACATTAGGATAATGGCCATATTTCTTAATATAACAGCTTGGAAGAACTGCAAACAGTTTAACCAATCAACCAAATTCAGACAGTACAGACAAGTGAGAATTTTAGTTAATTCTGGTAGAACGGCATCCCTTCAGATCCTTTAGCATGTCATACAGTTGCAGACGGTGACTTCCCAGCAAACTGGGCAGCAGCGGGGGGCTTGATTACTAGGTGAGCCTTGAATGTGAATTCCACATATGCATTTGGGTGCTACTGTCCATTATTCACACAAAATGTGCATTTCAGGCCTTAAAGGACATCCCCATAAGTCCCACCAGTCCTACTATCTGGCAGATCACTAAAGCGTATCCTTAACCCAATAATGCCTCAGTGAACCTGCTGTTTCTTTCCCCAACCACCTCACCTGCCCACACTCCTTATACAAAGGTTGAAGAGCTTGGGATGAAGATCCATCAGGCCCCCCACATGGTCCTCCCCTCAACCTGCTCCCTTTGGGAGTCAGTCTTCCTTGAGGAAGGAGAAAAACAAATGCACACTAGCTACAAGAATAATATTCCTTCTGCTTATTGGTTTCTATCTCCATATAGCAGTGTTTCCCAATTAGCTAAGTGTTAGAAGTCCTGCTCCATGATTGCAGTCATGGGATTGTTGTCTTTCACATGACGGTATATGTTTTGACTCCACAGGGTGGGAAGTGACGAAGACAGGAAGTTTGTATTACTGTGTTCCATGAAGTGGGACTATTGTCCTTTGTTCTTTTTCTCTTTGCTGTCTGATGCTAGAGAGAGGGAGCCATGTTGCAGTGCTCCGTTTGTGTTTATATGTAAATAAAGTAGATTAGCCAAAATGCTGAGTTGCTGAGGTCTGTCATGCAAGATGCGCAAACTCTGTGGATTCCTAAGTGTGCTGGTGTCTGTTGGCATCGGTCGTTGTGATGTTCGGGCTGAAGAAAGTTTTTGAAGCTCCCGAACGATCAACCAGGAGGGAGTGTAGGCTGACCCCCCCCCCCCGTTTTTCAAAAGCAAAGCCATGGACCTCCTGCTTTTGAAAGTTTTGTTATCTCTATGGTAGTTTTTGTTATGTGAATGGTGCCACAGACCCCCTTGGGTGGGTTACACGGCCCCCCTGTGGTCCATGAATCACCAGTTGGGAACCACTTCTTCTATACAATATTATTCAGGATTCAAACACTGGTAAAACCTGCAGCTGATTCCATGCAGTGGGACACAGGCCCATGTGCCTACTTCCTACTGCACACTGGAAGTGGATTGTGCAAACTCAAAGCCCCAAGTTGCTCAATAAAAGATGGAAAGCCAGACCATGGCCACCATCTACCCAACCAACACCTTTTATTGCTATTATTTACATGAATCAGAACAGTTTGTGTCGGATAGATTTGAATCGCATCTGAAACTTTGCATATCTCTTTCTGTGGCGGCGGCGGCGGCAACAGCGTTATTGCCAACACTGCCTCAAAGTCTCTGTTAAAAGCTGTTCTGAAGGCATTTTTCAGTCTTTCTGCTGCAGCAAAGCAGCTTATTTTCCTTTGCAGGAGCATGAAAGGCTGCCGTGAAATGCAAGACTATTAATATTTCAAAGTGTTCTGGTGACATAATAAATCAAGAAAGTGAGCCTTGTGTGTTTTCTGATGTTGCCAGAAACTCTAGAAGTATTTATAGCCATGTTCACACTTGAGTGTTTTATCATATAAAGAACATTGATCTAAATATAAATTAAAATGATAAAAAGCTATAAAAATGCAAAACAAAGCATTGCTCTCCCTAGTCGATAAAAGTTCTCCTTATTCCAGTGTCTCTAGTCCCCTCCTTCTGCTCATCACTCCTTTGCCTTTGGCTTGTAATTTTTAATTCTCAGCTTCCTCTTTTAGTGTCATGTCTAATGTTCCATAGGTTTGATTTGTAGTGATCCACTCAAACAGAGTAAAGCTTTTGTTTGTTGTAAAATGCAACCAGTATGAGGCAAGTTTGTGTGTGGTTTCCTTCTCTGCGCTATTCTCTCTGCAGATTCACATTTCTTGTTCCTGCCTGAGGGGATGGATTTGAGTTAGATTATCTTTAAGGCACCTTCAACGCTGTGCTTTGCTTCCTCTTAGACATTTCAAGTGCATCTCAGCAACAGTAGCAAGGCTTCTAGGATCTCTACTCCTAGATCTTGTCGTTAAGCAGGCTTATTGTGAAAATAAAACATCATGCTTCATGTGATGTTTGCAAGCATGTGTGTGTGTGTGGAAATCCATGTATTGCAGTTTACACCTGACAAAGTAAGCTGTATCCTATCAAATCTCATGCCTGGATAACATCAACTGTCTTTACAATTTACAGTCTTTACTGTGTTAGAACCTTTTGGCAATTTACAATTGCAACGTTAGAGCTTTTTGGAAATTCTGCCATACGGGTAAAAATATATTTCTGGATTCCTTCTCAAGTCTGTTCTGTGCAATGACTGCAAACAGCTGCTCTCCCTTTTCAATTTCCCTACAAATTATTTACTTATTGCATTCACATCCCACCTTTTTCTCTGAGGAGCTCAAGATGAGGCACATGGTTCTCCCCATCGTCATGTAATCTCCACAACAAACACTGTGAGGTTAAACTGAGAGGCAGTGACTGGCCTAAGGTCACACAGTTAGCTTCATGGCCAAGGGGGAGATTTGAAACCTGTATCTCCCAGATATTAGGCCGAGACTCTAACCACTACACCTCACAGGCTCTCAGTAGCACCAAACATTTGGAAAATGGAGCCTTGACAGCTTTTAGGATTAGTTGTGTATTTCAGTTTGAAATGGAACCCCCCCCCCACACCTTATACTGTATATAATAGCAAAGTCTCACATCAAATATGACTGATCTGTAGAAAGGACTTAAAAATCATATGTGTGTGTGTGTGTGTGTGTATAGTGTGTTAATCCCACAATTATCTAAAAGGCTAAAACTCACAGAAATGTTTGGGATCATTTCAGAACAATAACTTCTTAAGTTTTTTGATGGTTGCTGATAATTTCAAAAGTTCAAGGATTTACTTTCTCCCTTCATATAAAAAGGATTATGTAGGCTCTAACATTGTCTAATGGCTTATATTCATTTAGTCCAGTTCCCAGTATCATCTGGAGGAAACCTGATGGTAGCCCATTGGCTAGAAAAATCCACACATCCAAAGGAATCCTTGAAATCCCAGACTTTCAGCAAGAAGATGAAGGCTCCTATGAATGCATTGCAGGAAACATTCGGGGAAGGAATGCTGCAAAAGGCCAGCTGCTTATATATGGTGAGAAAATTGAATTATTTCCAGATAGAATACCAGCATTATTGAGAAATACTACTTACACCCTTTATTTAGTCCTCACAGGAAGAAATCAAGGACAAAAATAATAAAATGACTGGTGAGCTAAAATGTAGTTCAGGATTCAGTGAATATGAAATATTATGCATCAGTGGTAGACTAAAAATGTAGCTCATAGCATCCTAGGGCTACAAAGGTAAATACAAAGAAAAATGGAGGGGGAAAGTGGTTTCATACATAGAAAATATTAAGTGGCAGAGAGAAATTTTGTCATCTCCTCTTCTCCCTGTTTATCCGTGGCAGAGCTCCCTTTGTGCCCAGCAGATTTTCAGGCTATAATTCCCATGACTCCTGACCATGGGCCATGCTGTTTGGGGGTTATGGAAGTTGAGTTCCCAGACAGATAGAGGGCAACAGGTTGGGAAAGACAGGACTAAACAAGGAAGAAGATCCCAGTGGTTTGTGGTGGTGGGCTTCTTGGAAAAGGCACTGCCAGCACGTCCTTCTAGAAACGGGGAAGGTAAACAAAGAATTAGGCAAAAAGGTGAAATATTTAGGGATATGGATGACTGCAAGGAATCTTCATCTATTTCAAGATACAGGTAGGTAGCCGTGTTGGTCTTACACAGTCAAAATATATACCATATTTTTGGCTCTATAAGACTCACTTTTTCCCTCCCAAAAAGTAAGGGGAAATGTGTGTGCGTCTTATGGAGCGAATGCAGGCTGCACAGCTATCCCAGAAGCCAGAACAGCAAGAGGGATTGCTGCGCAGCGATCCCTCTTGCTGTTCTGGCTTCTGAGATTCAGAATATTATTTTTTCTTGTTTTCTTCATCCAAAAACTAGGTGCGTCTTATAGAGCAAAAAATACGGGTATATGTTTTTTAAAATGTCCAGTAGCACCTTAGAGACCAAGTAAGTTTGTTCTCAGTGCATGGACACGAAAGCTTATACCAAGAACAAACCTAGTTGGTCTCTAAGATGCTACTGGACAATTTTTTTATTTCTTTATATATTTTATTTCAAGATAATTATATAAAGATTTGGAAAGGTCGAACGAAACCGGTACAAAATGGAAATAGAAACCTTGTGGCAGTGGACCTTTTATTGGTACCTGAGAAAATACCCACATTTGCCACCATTCAGAGCCACCCATGCTTAAAACAGTTCAGTGTTCAAAGCAAGGAAAAGAAGTGGATGGATTGATGATTGGGCTGGGAGAAGGAGCTGGGAAATTATTGCAGGGGGCATGGGATTCGGAAGAGCATTCACTTTTGTATTCTGATTTTCTATTTCCACCCCACCCACCACAGTCTATGTGTCAGGCTTATATTTCCATAAAGCTCCATTACTGAACATAATAGCTCAGTTCATAGAGCATGAGACTCTTATTCTCAGAGTCATGCGTTCGGGCCCCAAGTTGGGCAAAATATTCCTGCATTACAATTCTATGATTCTATGTAACCAATAAAAGTCAATTGATGTATAGGAAATCACTTTGTATTCAAACCTTTAAAATTATGCTCTTTCCTTATACTCCAAAATCATGTTGCATATGCCAGAAAGCAAAGCTAAGGTCAAATGCTTACAAAGAAGATACTCTCCAATTGTGTTTCTCCACGGAAAGGAGGATCTTTCAGTAGAGGGGTAATGAGACAAAAAAATGTAGGCGTAGGATGCAATTTTCATGAACCTCCCCTTTCCTTCTCAGTTATTAGACTATTCCTACCTATCATGCTGTTTAAAAGATTCCCCCAGCCTTATGGGGCAGATTCTGGAGGGCAGGGGGACTGCAGAGTGAAGGGAGATGAGCAAAAATCATACCCCTGCCTCATTCTGCTAACAGAAACCTCTGCTTGATCAAGGAACACATTATATCAGCAGGTGTCACAATGGGATACAACCCAGGGTAGCACACATTACAGCCTTAAAATACATTGAGACTGTTTTTTGTTTTGTTTTTTACCTTGCCGCATTTCATTTTGATTTTACAAATCCTAGTACACACGTCACATATGATGTGTTTCCACTCTATCTGGTGTTGGCACTTCCCATAACCAAAATGAGTGAGTGAGACAGATTCCCCCTATTCTTGTTTACAGAGATGAGTCTGCATCTCTCCCCCACCCCCTTCACTGCCTCCTCTTGTTTTAAAATGAATGAGATCCTAACCTACTTACAAGGGGCTGAATTTGAATTTAATGGGGCTGAATTCTAAGAAAACATGGATTGTAGTGGGCAGGCTGCAAGTGGTAGCTGGGTGGGAAGTGGGATGCTCCTCCATGATACATCCCAGTGGACTGTGGGTAATTGTGGGTGACGTTGTGTACACGGATTCAAAGACCAGGGTGAAAATGCACTAAAGTCAGAGAGAAGGGTAATGTGTGCATATGTCTTAGCATAGATTTCCTGGTTGCTGCCATTCCGAATGGGGTTTTAGGTTTTATTATGCTGTATATCCACTGTTAAATGTATATTTCTGTACTAATTCCTCATATAACACATAAATGTCACAGACAAAGAAAGTCAACAACAGAGAAATGACCACCTTCATAATGCAAAGTCTTTAACACACAACATTTCACCTGAAGAAGTATACAGTAGGCTGTTCTAATAAGCTTATTTATTTGAATTTATGTTATTAATTTGTCTCTTGTTCCAAAGTTTTAGGGTAAAGGCACCTACAATAAAGTTACAATAATTTCGTGGTTTTTCCCCATTGATAACAGCACCCCCTGAATGGAATAAAAGCATTGAGAATGCCTCTCTTTCTCTTTATGACACATTGGTTTGGGAATGTGAAGCAACTGGGAAGCCAAGCCCCTCATATAGCTGGTTTAAAAATGGCCAGCCCCTTGCATCAGAGGTAAGATCTGGGGTTCATTTTGGCTTCAGCTCAAAATTTGTAACCAATTCTGCTTTTTGTGAAGCTTTCCTTCTTTTCTTTTGTTGCTTTGAAAATCTAACTCTCTTTTGAATCAATCAGCAACTGGTTCCATTGAGTGATTCCAAATTTTAGCATGACAAAAGTGAACAATATCTCACCACCCACCATTTCCACTCTGTGGTTTGAAGGAGAATGCCTAGTAGCACTGCAACAAAATATCTGTGTTTTACACACCTTTATCAAGCCAGAGTACAACGTCCATTCATTTGTCCATTGCTTTTTTTATTTGTGGGTGATTATTTATCAGATTGGTTATATGACTCAAAAGAAAAGCAGCTGAAAAGGATTGGGAAGTAGAGCTTCCATTTGAAATAAAATGTCTATGCTGATGTGTTTCACATTCATATGATTTTGTGGGTCGGTGGGTGGAAAATAGAGAGAAGGAGTAAGATTCACTCTGAGGACAGCAACAGCCTGCAGGTTGAACTAAGTATGCAGAAGATATTTGCAGCAAGCTCTGTGGAAGTAAAAAGTGGAGAAGTAATGGAATGTTGTTAATTAGATTGCTGTGTACCATCCATACAACCTGAGGCTGTGTCCTCATCAATTTTTTAAGCTAAGCAAGGTTGGGATGGGTCAATACTTGAGGGAGAATCCTCTAAGGAAAATCCAGAGTGCTGAAGAATCGGTTTAAAAAAGATCAGTAGGAGTCACCCTTTCTTCATCTACCCTACTCTCTCTCTCTCTCTCGATTGGCATCATCTTAAACTATTAAAAAACTCTGCAGTTATGCACATTTGATTCTTAACGCATATGCCCAGAACCAGAGCTACACACATCATGATGATCACACAGACATCTTGTGCATTCAGTCCTTTCTATTCATTTCAACAGAAGGGAATGTTAGAAGTCTTTACTCAAATCCCTCCACAAATCTGACACATGGAAGAGACAGCGGGACTGAGCCAGCCAATATTATCATATTTCTTTATATCCCACCTTTTTCCCTGAAAGGGACTCAAGTTGGCTTCCAGATAAAATAAAAACAGCTTGAAAACATGGGGGGGGCAGGACCAATAGTTAGAAAACAAACGTGTGTGTGTGTGTGTGTGTGTGTGTGTGTGTGTGTGAGAGAGAGAGAGAGAGAGAGAGAGAGAGAGAGAGAGAGAGAGAGAGAGAGAGACGCTGGCCTTGGCCCCAATGCCTGCATATTTGGTGAATACAATCTCCACAAGTAAAGAGACAGGACTGTAACTCAGCAATAGAGCATCTGCTTTGCATGCAGAAGGTCCCAGGATCAATCCCTACCATCTCTAGGTAGTGTTGTGTGGGACTCCTGCCTAGAATCCTGCAGAACCGCTGCCTATCAGTGTAGACCAGTGCTTCCCAAACTTGGCTCTCCAGCTGTTTTTGGACTACAGTTCCCATCATCCCTGACCACTGGTCTTGCTAGCTAGGGGTGATGGGAGTTGTAGTCCAAAAACAGCTGGAGAACCAAGTTTGGGAAACCCTGGTGTAGACAGTAATGAGCTAGATGGGCCAATGATCTGACTCGATATAATTCCCTACATTCCTATATTTGGAGCCTGTGGAATTAGGGTGCTCACTGGCTTTGAGACACTACTTGTGTAGAGTGCAGAGAGATCAGGTGTGTGTGTGTGTGTGTGTGTGTGGCATTGGGTGAACATAACTGTTGTCTCATGCAAAACAATGAATTGAAAATATGTTTCGTCCTTATTTGAGTATTGGGGTCCCCAAGCCACCCCCTAAATAAATCACGCAGCAATAGAGGCTGAAACAATTGTGTGCCAAGAATATATAACCTTTGGGCCAACCCTCTAAATGGTAACATCAAAATCTCCCCAGCAACCTGACTTGGCCCAATCACAATCATGGCCATCCAAACAGTTCCACCCAGTAACCTAGAGGAGGTGTCTTGTTAGACATTTTCTCGAGTGTGAAACCTGATGTAGCCAAACAGCACCACCCATGCCCAAGAGGCAGGTATCAGCACCCTTGATTTAGGGTGGGAAAACTACCAGAGCTTGAGCTCAGGGACTATAGAATTCTGACTGACTGACAAAGAAGAATGAAACAGAAAACCAGGAAGATGGGAGATAGAATGGCGTATTCTAAAAGAAGCATGGCTAATAGTTTGGTTTAAAAGCAGAATTCAAGTACAAGACCCCTATGCCCTCCTGCAGCCTCCAGAAGCTGGTATTCAGAAATACCGATGCCTCTGACTGGAACACTCCGCAGTCCCCAATTCAGTTGGAAATATCACTTGCTCATATGTACGTGGGAGCTCTTGTATTCAGATAAGTTCAGAGTGCCCATCCAGACTTTCACACACAAAACTGATTACTGCATCAGCAGCAGTCAAAAGGCTATTGCATTCTTTGGCCAGCAAGTCTTTTAACACATATAACAAAGTTATCATAACTCAGGCCACATATAGCAGATCCTCAAAGGATCCCCAATACAACCTGCAACACCCCATGCCGACTCCTAAAATATATTGAATCATGTCAGGGGTTCGCTTGTACAAAGTGTCATCATACTCCCAGCCTTCCTGCTGATCTAGAACCCAGGTTAAAAGGAATAATTTCTGGTATCTATGACGGAAATACAGGGTGGTGCACTGGAATTGTATTGGCGGCTGATTCAGGTAAACCTAATGTGTCAGAGGGCAGAACTACAGGTGTGGCCCCTAGGGATTTGAATTTGACAACCCTGACACAGAGGCTGTGTACACACACATGCTCTTTCTTCACTCTAGCAGAGACAACTTCTCTTTCTCCTTAAACTAAATAAAATAAAAACATTTTAAACATGGTTTTCATGGTATTAATATTGGCTTCCTTTCTTCCTTCTTTTTTTAGGAAAGATTTCAAATCGAAAATGGAACTCTTACTATAACTATGCTGAACATTTCAGACTCTGGCTTCTATCAGTGCGTTGCAGAAAACCAATACGATTCCATCTATTCCAATGCCGAGTTAAGAGTATTAGGTAAGTTAACTATTCCTTCAAATGGGAAGATTGGAATGTTATAAACAACTAAGTTCTGAGAATGAAAGGGGGGCAGGGAGTCATGGAGGAGACAAGCCAAGAGGAAAGACCCATACATTTCAAAGCTAAAGAATTACAACTCATTAGTTCATTTTCTTTGAACTGCTCTGCCACATATTTCTACACCCACTTTTCAATTTAACTTACTTGTAGTTTCAGCCCCTGACTTTTCCAAACATCCTGTGAAAAGAACGTCAGTTGTCCAAGTGGGAGGCCAAGTTGCGATTGGATGCAAGCCAGAGGCCTCTCCCAAGGCTGTCATTAGCTGGAAGAAAGGCACTGAAACACTACGGCAAAGCAAAAGGTAACCCCTTTTTTGTTTATTTCTAAGTGATTAATGCTGGAACACTGTTTATCAAATCTTGGCACAATCCAAGGAGCTACTGGGGCACCTGGAAGGAGCTTTCACTATTTCATTGATTTTTTTTTACTCTTTTTGAAAAAACAAACGGCTGAAATCCATGTCATGTCACAAACCCCTCAAGTATCAACAGCAATGCCATGTGACATAGTGGGCTGCTGTTCATTAATAGAAAAAAAGTCTAAAGATCATTGGGTGTATCCAATGGTTGTTATTTTCTCCTGCAGGAGAAGCCCGGGAAAGTAGAAGCAAAATCATTTCAAAAATGGTGAGATGATTGAAGAAACATGCCAAAATAAAGTAGAGCTGCTGGATCAGATAAATTAAATGATACAAAATGATAATCTGGTTGAAGTTGACTCTAGGTAATCTGGCTATTGCATGTACAAGAGTATTCTAACTTTTATGTCTTTATTTATTAATCTGTACACCGCTTTTATGCCAAAATGGCATAAATATTTTCTAAGTTGTACGTTTGTCAGTCTTACAGGGAAACTTAAGCCTATTATTTTCACCTTTTAATATATTAGGTTAAATAAATCAGGTCATTGTTTATTCAACCTGAATCCCACTCTTTAACTGGACAATGATAATTTTACCTAATGGTCCATCTTTTGGTATCTGAGGAGATTACCCACAGGGGCCAGATATGTGTTGAAAATACAGATTTGGAAAACTTCTGAATTCTGAGTTTGATCGCTACTAAACACAAATAGGAGCCAGGAGCTCCAGCATCATCAGCAGAAAAGTACATCTCCCATGAGGATGTGGAGGAGAAAATTGCGTGTGTCACCTCTTTTATTTTTCTTCCATGGTACATTGTCAAACAAGACAAACAGTAGAAGCTCTTTACCTAAACCTAAGTGACTGAACTGGTGTTGTAACTGCTGCATTACACACTAACAAATAAAGACTACCTATTGATTGCTAACAGATGACCTATATGGGATATTAAAAGTGGTGCATAATGTTAAGTCAAAATATTTTATTATCCGAAAAGTTTCACATGCATTTAAAATGTTCTACTAATGTATTCAGCAGACAATTCTTCTGTTGTTTGGTTCATTTAGTTTGATGATATGCATTGTTAGTAGCAAAAAAATCTTGAATCCTAATTTTGAACCACAGGAGACTTTCATCCATACCTTCTTGTATCACCAAATGACCCCATGTTTTAAATACAGTGGTACCTCGGATTACATACGCTTCAGGTTACAGACTCCGCTAATCCAGAAATAGTACCTCGGGTTAAGAACTTTGCTTCAGGATGAGAACAGTTTCAGGTTAAGAACGGACCTTCAGAATGAATTAAGTACATAACCAGAGGTACCACTGTAGTTCTGAAAGTTGTTGGTGGTCTCCTAACCATACCTCAAGCCAGGGCTTTTTTCCAGCCATTGCTCACAGGAGCTCAGGTGGGTGTTATTGCCATTCTGAGAGAACAAGAGAGAAGTTCATGATGAGTTCAGGCACCTGTTTTTCTAGAAAAACAGCAGTGCTTAAAGTCTATTTTATAGGGGGATTAGTTTTGATGCCTCTCAAGCCTTTCCTTCACTCTCTTTGAAAACTTGAAGAAGTTCCACATTTGATATTAATGAGGCGTAACTAGGGGCTGGATGCTCTACTTTTGAAGGGAGGTTTTGGTTCTGGTTCTGTAATTAATTTTAACCTGGTGGGGAATGTGCTTGATTGACAGACTTCTCAGAGGCGAGTTTTTCTATCTCAAAATAGGTAAGAGAGTTTGCAGCAATCCAAGCTGGTGTTGTGCATACTAAGAAATGGGTATGACTTTAGAGAGACCTTAGAGAGAAACTCTAATCATACAGTTGTGGTAAAACTCATGTGGGAAGGTTCTCATGGCAGTACAGTGTCATGTGCAACTGTTTCCACTGCCGTTGCCTTTCAGTGGGGCTAAGGTGGAACCTCAGCTAGAAAATTAAATACTCCTACGCAGTAAAGTCATGCTCTCTATTATAGAATTGAATATAATAAAGACAAAGGCCATATATGTCTTGGGGAGATGTACAAAAGTCCACAGAGCAGGCTTTAAACAAGAAGTGTTTTCTCATTCCCAGTTCATTAGCCTATTCCAGTGCTTCAGTTTGTCTTATGCTTTCTGTTTAGACAGATAAGAATGGTGTAGAATTGGAGGCGGAATGTAAATTTGGCAATACTTGGAAATATTTTAAATCATTTTGCATTAATAATTTTTAAACGAGCACTTTAGCAATCTAGGTGAATAACAGTTTTGTTGTTGTAGCTCTGCATTTTGAAGCAACAGATTTAGACAGTGAAGTGGTTCATACCACGGAGTATACCAAACTATGACTTATCAAGACAGCATGAATGTGCAGACTCCTGGACAGTTGTTTGCTGCTGCTTCCCAGCCTTTTTTACTCTTGCACAATGCTGAGCTAAGCCAACATTTGGCTTAGCATGTCATCTGAATCTGGGCTGCTGGTTAAGCTCTAACTAACTAAGTTAGCCCCTTGCTAACTAAAAATTCTATCCAAGAACACACCTTAAGATTGTTCTTTGGCTTACAGTGTCATACAAACCAGACCATAGTTATTACAACCTTCTTTAAGTGGTATCTGATACTGGTCATTCAGATCCTAGTTTTCTCTTATGTGAAACATTAAACTGCCTTCTGTTCTGAATCTCAGCCCCTTTTTTCCCTCCTCACCCCCATCACCCAAGTTGTCCTCCTACCTAAACATTGTATTACGTCCTCATCAACCAGAAAGTTCATGTTCATTTTCATTTTATTAAATAGACCTCTGTGGGCTTTGGCTTTTAGAGCTGAGACAATGCAAGATTATCAGGACAACGCAAGCTTTCGAAGACAGTTTCACCATAAAGGCAAAATAAATAAAAATTGATCTCTTCTCTTGATGACGTACTTGTATTACTTAGTGGACCAATGAGATTGATTCCTTAGCTGCTAACTTTAATTAATCACTTCAACTCTATTTCTGGCTAATGGGTGAAGTGACAGAAATCAAAGGCATAGATTTCCCTTCATGCTTCCAGTCATCACATTTTGCAGTATCTATTGAGATATGAAAATGCATGCAAAATTTCAGGGCACTCAGCAGAATTGCTTGGATATCTTTTTCTTGTTGCTTCTCACTTCAGCTGAAACCACATTAACACTATGTAGAACTAACAGGCAGCATCACTTTTGCTCTATCAGTTCCTTCTCCACTTCTCAAGATCATGAGTTTAAAAATTTCAAGGCTGTGAAAAATTTATTTGAGTAATTCCAACATTCTTATTGACTTCTTTTGCTTCTGTTAAATTCCAGTTTTGCCCATATTTTTTCTACTTGAAGTGAAATGCAGTAGCATTTTTTTTTAATATGCTCTATATTAAAATAGCAGACCTGTGTACAAATACTTGTATTAATGTATAGTGCCATGTGATGTACCCTATCATTACACACATAGTTATTTACAGCTGTAGCTATTAGCCTGGTCACATAGTGATTATTCTTGATTAAATCCAGATCATTTATAGACAAGTTAAAAAGCACAAGTCTTAATACTGTTCCTTAGGGAACTTCACTTCTTACATCCTGTCATTGTAAGAACTGTTAATGTATTGCTACTTACTCACTGTTTCCCAGTCTTTAACAAGTTACTGCTCCCCTGAGTGCTAAGCTTACTCTTGAGTCTTTGGAAACACAGATTATTGAAAGCATTTGAAAGTCAAAATGCACAGTGTCTACTAGATCCTCCCTATCCATATGCTTAGTAAAACCCTCAAAGATCTCCAAAGGTTTAGCTAGACATGACTAGCCATTGCAGCAACCATGCTGGTTCTTCTTCAGCAAGACTTGTTCTTCTACATGCTTGGTAATTCTGTCTTTAACAATGGTTTCTACAAATTTTACCCAAACAGATATTAAGCTAAGTGGCCTGTAATTTCTAATATCCCCCCTTTTTATATGAAAATTGTGTTATTTGGATCATTTTCAAGTCCACTGGTATGGAGGCTGATCTTAAGGGAAAGTTCCATATTTTTTGTCTGAATATCAAAATGTGAGAAGGTGGACAAGAACATTAACAGAGAAATTCTGATAGGAGAGGAACAAAACATTTCTTTCTTCAAGGTAACAATAAGAAAGGTGAAGGTCTGCACTTCTCCCTTTCCTATCATTCTTAGTTCTCATTTCTTCCTTTGTTGTAACTTTTCAGCTGAAAGTGACAATTTGCTGGCCTCAATTTATCAAAACTTTCATAGTTTTCCTTTGTTGGATGTGAAAGTGTACGAAACTTTTTTAATGAGTGCCCTTGCACCTTCTCAGAGCTGTGACTTCTGCATGGTCCATTGGCACCTCTGGAAAGTTCAGCACAGATTTTGCTCAAACATTAGGCTCCATCAGCCAGCAAGTAACAGTAGCAAGCTAAATTATTAAAGAAAATGTTAAATTCCCCCATACATAACTTCTATATATTGTTAAAAAAATAAACCTTTTTTGATAACCACTACAACAACAAAACTAACCTGAATTCTTTCCCTTGTTCTTTACCCACTAAAGGTTTTTGCTGAGTCTACACAGCACAGAATTCTTTTTAATGTAATTATGTGTTCATAAGTTCACGTACATAGATATGCAGAGATAGTCTTTATGGAACTTAGATTACAGCAACAGTGATTGGGTTGCAGTCATAGAGAAAGTAGGCAGCGTGGCTGACCAGGAAGGAAAAGCAATCAGAAGACACAGACAATTATTCAAGGGAGTTAAAGATGTTGCCAGAAAAGGATGTTGGAGGACAGAAATCAGATAGACCAAGATGCAAAAAAGATGTAAATATATACATATAAATGTACATTAACTGTGATATAAGTGTCATATAATCCTATTATTGAAATAATTTAACTGCCCAATACATGGAGAATATGGAATGAGATTTAATTTGACAACTGTGAAACACTT
This sequence comes from Podarcis bocagei, assembly GCF_964188305.1. Lineage (NCBI taxonomy): Eukaryota > Metazoa > Chordata > Lepidosauria > Squamata > Lacertidae > Podarcis > Podarcis bocagei. The sequence continues at coordinate 37,784,466 of NC_138126.1, forward strand.
ATCAAACAGGAAAAATGGGTGTGTCCATGTCTAGTACCTACACACAGAGAAAGCAGCTCATAGGACTTAAGAGAGCCATATACAATATCACTTATCCCCAGCGGGCCAATGTGCAAGGTGAACAAGACTGCCCACCTCTCAGTCACATGACATCATCATGAAGTCAGATGAAACATTTCCCTTTACAGACTGTATTGAATTCAAACTGACCTACAAAGGAAAAATGTGGGAAGTGGAGCCATGTTCCTGGGGCCCTGGCCCAACTGTTGGGCATGTTGCTACATGTCCATGCATTAGAATGGGTGGCTGGTTTGAAGATGCCTGCCCTCCTTGCACATGGGCTTCTTCAACTGCAGATGACCACACAAACTTGTGGCTTCTGAGGTGGGGCCAGGACCATGGATGGGACCAAGAGTGCAGCCCCACACCCCAGTAATCGTTTGATGCCTCTTTCACATGAAGTCATGATGCTTAAGTAACATGGCTCTGAGGTAGGAATGGATTGAACTATAGGACATGCGTGTACAATATGGGCACAGTTCTTTATGTTTCCGTGATGTGCTCATGGCAGTAACTTCTTACATACAAGGTTTCTTCACAAAAAAATTATGAAATTTATGAGCCAGAAAGTTGGGTTGTTTGTTGTTTTTTACCCTACCCCCTTGTTGAGGATACTGTTATAGAAGAGTTAAAGCTCAGTACTGAAGCACATGCTATTTATGTTGGATGTGAAAAGTTCCCTTCTCAGCATCTCCAAGGAGGCTAGGAAAGTCCTCTGTCTGGATTCCATGGCTCATAGGCGTAGACAATACGGAGCGAAATATATCAATGTTCTGACTTGATGTGCATCTGCTTCCTATATTCCTAAATAAAGATAGATTGGGAATGATTCACTCTAGGCAGAAGGGTCATCAAAATCCCTTTGAATTCTCTTTAAACCTCTTAATTGTTTCATTGAAGACTTGAGTCTTTTACCATGGCTCACAATTAATGGTATTTCAGTACACCAGCACCAATATTAGACTTGGAAACTAATGATGTTGTGACTATCTGAGATTAGTGGATTTTTTAAAAATTTGTACAATAAAATATACAGGTAAACTGAGATTTAAAATATAAAAGAAATGTACTTGAGCTCAAGACTCCTAATATTTCACTGCACATTACTAAGTGGGTAGTTTTATTCATATCTTGAAGCTGGGCATCATGATTGGGATCCAAAGAGTTTAATTTAGGAGTGCCTAAGAATTTGAGTACAGCCAGTGAGATCCCCCCCCCCCATTGAACAGTAGTCTCCCATAATAAACCCCTTTTAAAAGGCTTCCTGGGTTCAATTTTGAGTTGTTATGTGGAATGAGATTGCTGCTGTTTGAACACAAACCCAGAGCTTCCCTAGTTGTGTGGTTCTTTGAATGCTGCTCCATGAATCTAAATCAGGATCTTAATAGCTGGATATAGGAAGTCATTGCCTTCAACTTTTAAACTTCAGGATTTATGTTTTGTTGTGTGCTTTTATTTTTAAGACAACACCATCTGCATGGTGTGCTTTCTGTTTCTGTCTAACTCCCTCTTTCCACACTTCCCCTCCTCTCTCTCTCTCACACACACTTTAATCCTCTCAATGAATTGCGAAGGAGATAATCACAAAGGACGACACATTTCATATCTACACAGTGTTTCCCCAATGACAAATATTTGTATTTTTAGTTTATACACCCCAAGGTGTGCTTAGAAAAAAACACACAAATGGAATATAATTGCCTCTTTAATTAGCAGGAATATTTTTTTCTCTCACTTATTGTTGCTAATAATTTTATTTACTCAAATGTCTTTAATAAGCCTGTTCAACTGGAATTTGGAATTCTGTTTTGATCCAAATTAACCTCAGGTTTAATAGTATATATTTTATTGGCAGTGAAATTGTGGCAACTGATTTCAAAGCTCATTAAAATCTGCTCTGAGATAGGGAGAAGACTCTTTTACACATAGTTAAATGGAGTTTTATTAAACTGTGGTATTATTGCCATACAAATTACATGCAGACAAGTAGAAAGATCATTAACATATTGTTACAGGCCACACCAATATCTGCTATGCGATGCAAGATTCCAGGGGTCTTGGCATTAACCAGGGTTTCTGTTTCCTTTGGGGAAAACAAGGGGAAATTAGATGGAGAGAGTTGACAGAATTTACATCAAGAGGGGCTTGTCCTTCATCGGCATCCTAAGCACCATCCCCATGTTTCTCTTTAACAGCCTGCTCCAGCCGGCAAGCATGGCTATTGCCCACCAGTCCCCACATGGAGTCCTCCCCACTTCTTCCTTCTCCTTCCCAGCAGCACTTGCCAAAAACAGCTCCGCCCTTTACACTTCCAACATCCCCCTGCCACCTCTGGTCACTGTAGCAACCTCTGTAACTCAAGCACATTGCAAAAGACAGTGTCCCCTGTTACTTGCATCAGGCATCCTACCACAAAAGCTACTGGGCAGAGGGTCTTGTGTTTTGCTGATGGCTTACTATATGGTCTGAAGCTCAACATCAAAAAAAACGAAGATCATGGCCACTGGTCCCATCACCTCCTGGCAAATAGAAGGGGAAGAAATGGAGGCAGTGAGAGATTTTGCTTTCTTGGGCTCCATGATCACTGCAGATGGTGACAGCAGCCACAAAATTAAAAGACGCCTGCTTCTTGGGAGAAAAGCAATGACAAACCTAGACAGCATCTTAAAAAGCAGAGACATCACCTTGCCAACAAAGGTCCGTATAGTAAAAGCTATGGTTTTCCCAGTAGTGATGTATGGAAGTGAGAGCTGGACCATAAAGAAGGCTGATTGCCGAAGAATTGATGCTTTTGAATTATGGTGCTGGAAGAGACTCTTGAGAGTCCCATGGACTGCAAGAAGATCAAATGTATCCATTCTTCAGGAAATCAGCCCTGAGTGCTCACTAGAAGGACAGATCGTGAAGCTGAGACTCCAATACTTTGGCCACCTCATGAGAAGAGAAGACTCCATGGAAAAGCCCCTGATGTTGGGAAAGATGGATGGCACAAGGAGAAGGGGACGACAGAGGATGAGATGGTTGGATAGTGTTCTCGAAGCTACCAGCATGCATTTGACCAAACTGTGGGAGGCAGTGGAAGACAGGAGTGCCTGGCGTGCTCTGGTCCATGGGGTCACAAAGAGTTGGACACAGCTAAACGACTAAACAACAACACAATTATCAAACAAACCAGGCTGTTATCAGCCTTTTATTTCTTGAACCACACAGTCGCCAGAGAGCCATTGTCTGGCTGGCCTCATGAGGAAGCTTGCCAGGATTATTCCCAGCCCCTGCTAAACAATTTAGGATGAATATTGGAGTTTGCTCAAATTTCAACCCTTCACTGAATGTAGATACTACAGGGGGGGTCTTTCCCCCCCCCAACTCAACAATATAATCAAAATCATAAGAGTCTAAGATGTATTCTAGCGGCACTATTGACAAATACGTCATTAGGCGGACCTAATTCACTTGACCTAATTATGCTGTCAGTTCAGAAGCACACAAATAAATTCATTTAATGATTTTAATATTCCTCTAAAGAAAACTGGAGGGACTGAGTACAATGAAATCTACCCTTGTATTTGCTTTCTTCTCTTTATTTTTTTCCATAGTTGGCCTATAGGCTGAAGCTATAATTCGGTTAAACTCTCCTTTTCACTCTTTTCTGTAAGAGTAGATGCTTTTGTGTGAATTGTTTGTAGACTTTTCTTTTATGAGATGTACTGAATGGGGTATGAACAGTAGAATGACCGAGATAAGAGAGGTGAATGAAAGCTGTGTATAGTCTTTGGCCTCTGTTCAGAGAAGTATACACTGCAGTTTGATTCAGGAAAAAAAACATACTATTGTATCTAAGGACCAGTTCTTCCATCTAAGGGCAGCTCCACATACTACAAATGGCTTCGGAAAATACCAGTGTATCTTGCAGCAGACTATCTATCTATCTATCTATCTATGTATGTATGTATGTATTTATTATTTATTTATTTATTTATTTATTTATTTATTTATTTATTTAACTTATTTGTAACATGCCTGCTTAATAAATGTTTATCTTCTCAGAACAGCTAACATGGGTAACAATGTGGATATCACAGATGAGCATACATATATGTATTTGACACCAGAATGTACTAGTCTGAAAAACCAGGCCCCAGAATGTGATGTCTAATCATTGACATGGTTTCTGTAGGAAACACTGGAGTTTGGGGTTTCCTATTCCTATTGCAGTCGTGACTGGATGAGCTCTGAGCTGCCCCTGAGCCAAGACTAGGTTGCCTAACGGCAGGGGGCTTTTATTCACTGGAGTATTTTTCTATATAGCAGGGATAGGGATCTTTTGAATATTGTTGAACTACAAATCCCATCATCCCTGACCATGTTGGCTGGGCCTGAAGAGAGCTGCACGGGTTCTTCATTCTTGCTATTAAAGAATTAATTTTGTACGAGGAGTTCTATAGGTTTTTTTTAAATAATAATAATAATAATACAGACTACATTAAACTTGTATCACTGCTTAGAACAGAGTAGAAGAAGCATAATACCAGCTAACTTCTTTGTTTAAAATCTATTAGCACATGCTGATTAGTTTCTATTTTTTGAATTTCCCATTAGCCTTACTAAACAGATCTAATGCTTTCATTTTCTGCAGATCAAGGGAATCGGTCATTAACAATATTTTGTTCAGATGAGATGCTTGGCCCATTTTTAATTAAAATGTGAACATATGATCACAGCTTGATTTCTTTCACACTTCCATTTAAATGTGTGTGTGACTCTTCCAAATGAACACAGTTGTTCTTTTTCAGAGGTGTGTTTCTGCATAGTACGAGCAAAGGTCTCTTATGTCAAAGACAGCGAAAGAGTGTGTCTCTTCACACACACACATATGCAGGTGACTGTAGGAAAGGGAAGTGGGAAATGTCATGCTACATTTCTTCCATGTGGTAATGCAATGTCAAAAGAGAAGTGTTTCTACTAATAAAGAAATACATTTATGCACAGTACTATCAACGATAGTATATTTTTATCTGCAAAATATTAAACAGTTTATTTTTTATTTTTTAAAAAACGTGTGTAAACATGCATTATCATACTAAGCTCATGTGGTAAATTCATAATGTAAGTAGGCCCTGAACCCAGTTGTCCAAAGTACAGTGGTACCTCAGTTTTTGAACGTAACCCATTCCGGAAGACCATTCAAGTTCTGAAATGTTCAAAAACCAAAAACTTAATAGCCAACAGCTAGGCCTCAGGATCTTGCACTCAGTAGAAACCACACGGCATGTTTGACTTCCGAGGCGTGTTTGAAAACCGAAGCATTTACTTCCGGGTTTACGGCGTTCGAAAACCAAAATGTTTGTCAACCTAGCATGATGTAGTGTTGCATAGTCCATATTGCATTACTATAAGCTAACAGCAATGTCTGAAAGAGTAAAGATTCTTTAATTCAGTGGCTCCAGTGGAACAAAGTGCATCAATATAACCTAAACAAGAACACAGATTCAAAATTAATATTTGACCCTAAATGAATTAAACCTCAAATGCAAAAGCCTAAGCCCGTTTCTTTTTAGGTGTTGTTGTTTTTTTTGGGGGGGGGGATGTCCAGTTATAAGGATAGTCATGAAAATATTCTTCTCTACCACGTTCTTGCCTTCCAAACATAGATCACATATAAACTGTTTGTGTTATTTATATTTTTATGTTCCCCTTCCCCTCAGGGAATTCAGAATTGCATACAGTGTTCTTCCCCCTGTTCTTTTTATGTTCACAACAACAGTATGAGATAGGCTTGGTTGAGAGTTTGTTACAGATCCAAGCTTTAAGAATAATGCGTACTTGCACAGTTCCCCTATTTGGGTAAGATTCCCCCCTGCCCCCGTATTTGGACTGTAGCATGGAGGGAGATTTAACCTCATGGACCAAAAACCTCAACCTTTCTCAGCAGCCCCATTGGAGCTGCTATTAAAATAACATACTGTCTTGGTCTAGTTTGGAACTAAGCAAATATTCGCATGAATATAAACGGCAGAAGCAGACAGAACAATAGTGTACAGTGGTACCTCGGGTTACAGGCGCTTCAGGTTACAGACTCCACTAACCCAGAAATAGTACCTCGGGTTAAGAACTTTGCTTCAGGATGAGAACAGAAATCGGTGGTGGCGGCGCGGTGGCAGTGGGAGGCCCCATTAGCTAAAGTGGTACCTCAGGTTAAGAACAGTTTCAGGTTAAGAACAGACCTCCGGAACGAATTAAGTTCTTAACCCGAGGTACCACTGTATCAGTATACAGGGCTCACCAAAAACTCAGTAGGTCTACAAGAACACATTTGGTCATATACAAAATCGATAAAAAGCCTTTTCCATGCAAGAGCCTGAGTGTTCAATAGTGCTGTATTTTGCATCCACAGAAGAATGTGAATCATCAGCAAGTGCAGCCTACTGCAGAGTTCATGGTGGTTAATTATGGCAGCATGCAACACAGTATTTCCATTCTCAGGTTCACTGTCAATGTTTACATTTTAAAAAGAGAAAGCTCCTTATTCTGGAGTAATTTTAGAACTCCTTCTGACTGCTACCACGGTGTTTTTTTATTTATTAAACATTTATTTCAGGAGCAAAGATAATAGATCTACCTCTAACTGGACCAGTTGATTTTAAACATAGCAAGACACTTATCTTCTCAACCTCTCAAAGGGCGCAGGGTAACCTAAAACATGAGTGCCCACTGTATGCCTAAATGCCCGAGTCATTATAATCCACTGAGCCATGGCTTTGTAAAAGTGAGCATAGTTAAAAACAAAATCTAAGCTAAAGTTCAGGGAATAAGTCAGCATCAGTAATCCATCTCTAAGTGGGACTGACTTCCTAAATTAAGAAAAATTTTCATTAGGGTGACTTTTCAACTCTATTAAATTTGTCAGAATGGTTCGGAATGTCTTGATAATGAAATCTTGCACCTTTGACTTCAACATAGAACTTCCCATGTAGTGTTCCAAAGTGAATTTATGTTAGAAAAGCTGTGGTTGAAAATGCCGTTCTAAAGTCCTTTTTGTGAGCAACATGTTTGTCTTGTATGGATATATATTTTGCAAAATAAGAACTGTTGGGTTTTTTTTTATCAAATAATTGTCCCCAGCTAGAGTTAACTGACACCTGATCAAAGTGACAGTGGAATACACCTGGCTATAACCAACCCACCAAGGCTTTCCTTGAAAATGCTCCCCTCCATCCCAGAAAAACATTGGCAGGTCAGATGTGGCCCATACACCTAAATAATGCAAGTTCATGACAACAATACCTCAAGGACTGCCTCTCTCCCATATGAACCAACCTGGACCCCTGTGATCATCATCTGAGGCCCTTCTTCACGTGCCCCCTCCAAAAGAGGTCCGAATGGTGACAACACAAAACGAGCCTTTTCTGTAGTGGCCCCTCATTTGTGGATGCTCTCCCCAGGGATGCTCGCCTGGTGCCATCATTATGTATCTATGGGTGCCAAGCAAAAAGTTTCCTCTATAACCAAGCTATTGGCCTTTAACTATCTGTGGCCTTTTAGAAGTGGGTAGGATATGTATTTATTTTTCCTCTTTGTTTTAATGTATCTATAATAATAATAATAATAATTTATTATTTATACCCCGCCCATCTGGCTGGGTTTCCCCAGCCACTCTGGGCGGCTTCCAAAAGAATATTAAAATACTGTGATACATCAAACATTAAAAGCTTCCCTAAACAGGGCTGCCTTCAGATGTCTTCTAAAAGTCTGGTAGTAGTTGTTCTCTTTGACATCTGGTGGGAGGGCGTTCCACAGGGAGGGCGCCACTACCGAGAAGGCCCTCTGCCTGGTTCCCTGTAACTTGGCCTCTCGCAGTGAGGGAACCGCCAGAAGGCCCTCGGTGCTGGACCTCAGTGTCTGGGTAGAACGATGGAGGTGGAGACGCTCCTTCAGGTATACTGGACCGAGGCCGTTTAGGGCTTTAAAGGTCAGCATCAACACTTTGAATTGTGCTCGGAAACGATCTATGTGTGATTGTTTGTTTTGGGTTGTCTAGGGCAAGATAAAGTAGCTGACAAAACAAACAAACAAACAAATATGCACGCTCCACTGAGCTCAGTGGGCCTCATGCCCATTTTACTGTATGTAGGATTGTAGTGTAAGTGGCTTAAATTTGTGAGAAAAGTAGTCTAAGAAACTGGTCAGAAGATCAGGATCATTATTATTATTTCATAGAAACTGAACACAATGTACAATGATAAACATTAAAAAGAAGTGTAGAAACAAAAATCACTTTTGTTGGAGCAATTACTTAAGATAGTAATGCATGCTGGAGCATTCATAAGGTTGCTTCACCTTGAAAAATAGTCAGTCTGACTTGACCTACAAAGTTGACCCAGGCTGAATATGACCCCCAAGTTCTGCACTGATTTGCAGACAAGAACTGCTCTTCTAACTTACTTCTTTGCTCTTTTATCCTCTCACATACCATTATCCTTCCCAGGATCAGGGCCCACCCCAATTTCCTGCTCAGCAGGCTCTTCACATCGGCCACTTTTTGTTCTTCTATTGAGCAGTCTATTCTGTGACTTTTGGCCTTTCTATAAACTCCATAGTATGAACTCGTCACATACTCTGCTGATGGAGATAGAAGATGGACAGAATGGCTGGTTGTCCTTACTTTTATCTCTCGTACACGTTTTCAGCACTGGCAGTTTTGTCAGGCAGCTCACACTGTTGGTTTTAAGCGTCTTAGTGCTTCTCTGTCTTTGTATTTATAGGAAAAGTTCCCCCAGGATGGGACTTCTTCTTCCTCTCCTCCCCCCACCCTGCATCCCCCTGTGCTCCCCCCACTCTGCTCCAGAGGGTTCCCCATCCCTCCTGAACAATTCTGGGAAAGCACACAGGGGGCTTGGGGGATGGAGGAGAAAAAAGGGAAGCTCCATTTGGTAGAACAGATGTCTGTTGCACAAACAGGATGTCATCACTGGATACCAAACCCTCTCTTTTAAACTGATATTGCAAATGCCACGCAATATGCATTAGAAAAGGCAGTATATAAATGTTGTAACTAAAAAAGAAGAAGATGGAAAACAAGCTGATTATTTTGTATTCTAACAACAATTCAAATGTTTTAATGTTTCATGCATATCTCCACGAATATTTGTATTTTGCTTTCTTGGTCTGTTTCACTTCCTTGGCATAATTCACCCACTTCTATACAGCACCGAAGTAGACTAAACTACCTTATTTTCTAAACATCAGGTGTCATTTCTAAGTTGAGGGACATTTGTTGTTTCCACCTCACAAATGGACCTTATTTATTTATTTACATTCCCAGGGTGGTGTCCATGGTTCTCTCACTCCCCACTTTAGCCTCACAACTGTGTGAGTTAGGTTAGGCTGACAGTGGATGACTGGCCCAGGGCTTCATAGCTGAGTGAGGATTTGAACTCTGGACTCCTGAACCCTTCCACGAAATTCTTAACTACTACACTACACAATATTTCAATCTTTTTTCTTTCTTGGGATTGGAAAATACCCCAAGGCTCATCTATTTCAAACCCCTGCAATTCAAGAATATCAACTAAAGCATACGTGACCGATGGCTATCCAACCTCTTCTTAAAAACCTCCAAGGAAGGAGAGTCCACCGCCTTCTGAGGGAGTCCATTCTACTGCTGAACAACTCTTTCTGTCAGAAAGTTCTTCCTGATGTTTAGTCTGAATCTCATTTCTCATAACTTAAAGCCATTGGTTCAGGCCCTACCCTCTGAAGAAGGAGAAAACAAGCTTGTTCCATCCTCCATGTGACAGCCTTTTGAACATGGCTATTGTATCTTCTCTCAGTCCCCTCTTATCCAGGTGACACATACCCAACTCCCTCCACCATTCCTCGTAAGGCTTGGTTTTCCATCTTGGTAGCCCTCCTCTACACACATTCCAGCTTTTCAAATCCATCTTAAATTGTTGTACCCCATATTATATTAGTACAGCTGATTCTTCATGCCTAAGTGTTGAACCTTACATTTGTCCCTATTGAAATTCATTTTGTTAGTTTTGGCCCAGTTTTACTTACTTGTACTCAGTTTAGTTCCTCCTTTTATCTATGTCATCTTGTCACTCACACATTACCTATCATTGTTATTAAAATGCCTTTTCTCTCTCTTTTTTTTTAGAAATGATATTTATTGAGAATTCAAAATTACAGAGAAAAAAAGAAAAAAGAAAAAGAAAAAGAAAAAAGGAATTAAACAGTACAAGTCAATAAAAATAAAAAAGAGAACAAAACACACAACACATCAAAACCAAAAACAAGAGCAAACAAAAAATTAAATACAAATCCAATATTCCCAAATCTTTGTCCTTCGTTAACTTGTTTCATTGACCTCCCCGCACCTCCCTTTTTTGTATTCTAGTTATTAATTATCTCAGCAAATCCTTTCCATCTTTCACTATATTCTGTCATTAAATTGTCTTGATTTATTTTAACCTTATCTTACCATATAAAGCCCTAAAACTTAAAACTTATTTGTACATAACTCCTCATAGCATTTTTACTAAAGCCAAATATTTTCATTCCAACATTTCTTCCAACACTCATTAATTTTACAATAATTCTCTAAATGAATTCCTAAACCCTCTTCCAATCTTCATCCACCATCTCCTCCCCCTGGTCTCGGGCTCTGCCAGTCCCCTCCATCCACTCCATCCAGTCCATTAACCTGGTGATATTCTATCCGAGGCTCTTAACTCTTTTCCATGTTCCTTCTGCAGATCTTCTTCATATTTATACCTGCACTTTACTTTGTCTTCTGCTGATCTTGTTCTTAATTTCCTTCCTTTATTGCTGAGGAGTAGATCTCGGGGAAACTCCAACCTAACAATGTCTTTATCCCTTCTCAACAGGTCAGCCCATTCTCCATAGTCAGCACTAAAATCCAAAAGGTATTTGAAGGCATGTTTCAAAGTCCCTCCAAAGTTGAAGGCCCCCACAACTCCAGACTCCCCCTGGCCCAAAACCAGATCCCAGAAGCCAGAACATCCCTGCATAGGGGGATCTATCCAACTTCCCATCTCCAAACCAAACGAGACTCCATCTCTCCAAATCTGACTTTCTCCAGATTCAGTCATCAAAAACAACAGCTTATGTTCCTGCAAGGCCACGGCTCTTTCCACTTGTATTACTTGAGGTTCAACAACAACCTCCTCCTTTGTCTTCTGCACAACTTGCCCTGTCAAAGCGGATTTCTGGGTCGGTTCCTGAGTGGTTTCTATATAGGTATTCACTGTTTGTCCAAAATTATTAACAGCAACAGTTATCAAATCCATCTTCTCATGTAGCTGTTCCAGTAAAGCGCTTGTCTTGCAAAAAGCAATCATTAAGGCTTCTTCTGCGCACATTCTTGTTCAAGTTCAATGTCTGGTTCTCACAATCTTTAATCTCTGCAGCTGGAGAATTCCCCAGATCGACTCCAACAACAGTTTCAAAAGCTCCCTCTAGGGGAAAAACATTTTCTATTTGTATCCGTCCTTTTGAAAGCAGATCCAGCAACAAAATTACTTTCGTTTTTCAAATATTTTGTTCCTTTTAAATGCAAAAGGAAACATTGGAATCAATATGTTTCTCTTTTTTAACTATCTGTCAAGAAACATTTTATTCACAGTCAATGAACTTTCCCAAAACGTCTGTCTTCCTGGCACCCCGTTCCCAGGTTCAAGACGGTGAAAATTTATCTTTCTTTACTCTCTCTCCTGCAGGCTTAAACAATCTAAGATTTCCCCCCTCTTCTCCTGCTTCCAAGGGGGGTTTAGTAGTTTTAGCCGATGGAGATTTAGTCCTTTACAAAACTTTCCAGACTTTAGCTTGCAATGTCTTTGCTTCAATCTATTTACAAAAGCGGAAGGCGGACTTCCTGTTTAGAACCTTCCCGCTTCGGTGCCAAATTAAGATGTTTCATAGTCCAATTTTCCGTTCTACTCACGGGTAGTTGTTTAAAGTCCAATTGTCCACAGGAAAAAGTCAGCGCTCTCCGGCAACAGCAATCCGGCTTCACTCCGTGAAAAGAGCAGTCGATTCGAAGCACCGCGCCACTCACCCAACGTCGCTCTGGATCCCCGAAACCAGGTTTCCCTGCGAGTAGGGAGGTGTAAAAGGTGCCAGCTGAATCCCACATCCACAGGCTTCTCCCGCCTGTGGTTTTTGGTGGGTCTCCGTCTCGCCGTGGCGGTCCAGACCCTAATATCCACGAAGCGGATTCCTCCCAGTCAGAGGAAATCCGCCATTGCCGGAGGCGCTAACCCGGAAGTCCCTAAAATGCCTTTTCTCCACTGTTTTCTTTAAGGGCTGCAGAGTCTAAACTCTATCCATAACAGATTCACTCAATATGCACATTCATTGAGCTTTTAGTTTGCTCTCAGTGTGTAGCAGTTTATGGAATATTAATAATTCTGTCCCTCCCCCTTGTTCAACCCTTATATATTATGGCATCCCAAACAGGGCATCTTCAGAGGGGGGGGGGAGAGAAAGAATCTGTGATTCTTTCCAATGATAATGTATCGTTTATCTTCTTTTAATTCAAGCATTTAAGCACTAGACAACTCCACAAGGGTAACCATACAAGATTTTCAGACAATGTGTTTGAAAAGCTCCTTTCTTTATCTATTTTAGTCACTGGATGTCACACACAAAAAACTTGGGGGAAAAGAAACCTTTATCTTGGTGGCTTGATGCAGAGCTCAGTGATGCCAATTAAAAAGTATTACTTTACTTTGAAGAGCATAGACATTCTTATCTGGAAATGCCAGCATGCTGATAGCATTGTGAAGTCTACCTTTCCAGCTTCTCATACAATTTGTCACTAATCTCCCATCTGATATGCTGATTCTTGGTCCTGCTTCATGGAAGACATTCCTCTATCCGAAGGCATCCTCTTTTCAAGTGTTGTCCAGTCCAAACCTTGCTTAATGACTAAGAATTCTAGGGAGGGAGAGCAGCAGCCTCCTCAGAGTTGCCCCATCAATAGCTAGCACATAGAAAGCAAACTGAGAAGGCACAGAGTCTTCTCCACAATGCATTTCTGTGTATTGGATTTATACCTAACTTACAGTAATTCTTTCTAAATCTGCATCCGCATATATAAAGCGCTTTCAGGGTTGGTTGCTGTTGTTGTTTTTCAATCAAACGGCATATAAATTCTATGAATTTTTTAAAAAATCACATAGTTATAGAATTGGAAGGGACCGTGAGAGTTATCTAGTCCAATTCCCTTTCAATGCAGGAATCTCAACTAAAGCAGCCCTGTGGCCTGTTCTGTCCTCTGGCTTAGGGATGCATTCCCTGTTCTGGTGTGGTGTGTTTGTGGCCACCCTAAGTAATGGTTCTGAGGGTCCCATTTATTTATTTATGAAATATAACCATACGGTAATACAGCTCTTTACCATTTGTGATTCCACTAGGCCAAAAGCAGCCCATCAGCCATACACAGTGCTCCACCAGGGCCTTAGTAAACCTGTTTGCTGCCTGCCGGGAACTACACCTAGAAGACCACCATACAAGGCTTAGTGGGTTTTGCTCACTATGATAGGCTGCAAACTGAAGTGAGTTGGGCCTGCGTGATCAAGTGACTGCTGTGAACAGCCAAGCCTGCTTCTTCACCCAGCAGAGAAATACACATTCCTGAAAGAGGGTTCCCCTATTATCTGGAGATCTTTGATCTTTAACCAACTTTCATTACAGTACCCAAGTAACACATACATGCAGGCTGGAAGCACTGGTGGAGGAAGAGGATTGCGAGAGGAGCGCACCACCCCTGGCAATGCGATCCCAGTGGGGTGCCATCACAGCTGCCCCCCTGCCCGCACTGGGTGCAACGCCCCTGCAGGCGGCATGCACCACCCCTAGGATGTGTACCACACCCTTGCGGGTGGTACACCCTACCCCCAGGACATGCGCCAGCCCCACCCCCGCCTGCTCTCCACCCCCCTGGTGCCGGAGCATGAAGCTCCACCGCTGGCTGGAACTAGACTTCCATCCTTTGGAAATAGATAAAATGGTATTCTTCTTAGAGAGCTCTGTGCAACTGATCACATGCCAAGTCAAATGATAGGTTGGGCACCAGCACCTAGTCTACCATGGTTGGAGTTCTTGGGAGGTATTACAGCCATAGCTGACATTGGGTCTCTAGCACACACTTTAAAAAAACAAACATACAAACAAACTCCCCCAGCACTGATGCAAGAACTGGGTCTACATGGCTGGACTCACGAACGCCGTCACAACTTTTAATTTCCCTGCAATGCCCTTCCCCATTGAACAGACTGGAAGCAAAGCACATTTAGTGTTTAGTACTGCACATTAGTTATAGGGCTTGGAATATCTTTCCTGCATTCATTGAAGCACAGACATCATTGTTATTATTTATTAATTTTATATCCCACTCTTCACCCAAAGTTCACAGGTGGCTTTACAACATAAAAACACAAAATACATAGCATCGTAGCAGAAGACATGTGCCAAACCAATTCTTTTTCCCATTTTGATCAATTCTCTACCTATATAAATGTATTAAAACTTAACTGAAGACGGTATAGATTTTTAAGTTGAGTCTAGGCAGAGAAACAAAGCGGAGGTACTAAAGCAACTTACTGATTCAGCAATGGGGCCAAATAGAGGAGGGGATGCCATCATGAAAAGCAAATCCCAGGGAGTTAGCTTTTTAAAATAAAATAAAAAAATCTGACACCTGATCACCTCAAACACTAAGCACAGGTGTGAGAATTCTCTTGTGTTTGACAGTTGGTTGAACACAGCCTGTGATAATTAACTCCAAATTAGTTTCTCTGGCTCTGCTCACGTTATAGTTTGCTCTTGCATTTTGCAGCTGGCACAACAATGTTATACAATAGATAGTTAATTTTCTCTCTCTTCAGAAAAATGTGGCTTGGATTATTTTCTTTGGGTCACTTGACTCTGCCCTCTCCCATTTTAGGGCTGCAGTCAAATAAGGGGAAGGGATGGCAATTGGGTCCTCTGTGGATGAATACAAAACAACAACAACAACAACCCACAAGTATTCGGGTTTGAGTTAGAATGAGATAGCACTGTGATGGGATGCTGTCCATTATAATGCACTCTGATGTGGTACAATAATGAGTGGGAACTGTAGTGCATGAGCACTCTTACAAATTTATGCCAAACCTAACAATTCCCAGTGTGGTTTTTGATTATGGCTATGATGATTAGGGTGGAAAATTAATTTGGTTCTCATTTAAAAATGAACGTACAGTGGTACCTCAGGTTACAAACACCTTGGGTTACAAACACTTTGGTTTACAGACGCTTCAGGTTACAGACGCTTCAGGTTACAGACTCCGCTAACCCAGAAGTAGTACCTCAGGTAAAGAACTTTACCTCAGGATGAGAACAGAAATTGTGCGGCGGCGGCACAGCAGCAGCAGCGGGAGGCCCCATTACCTAAAGTGGTGCTTCAGGTTAAGAACAGTTTCAGGTTAAGAACGGACCTCCGGAATGAATTAAATTTGTAACCAGAGGTACCACTGTAGTTACGGTAATTTACACTTCCTGAAACAATACAGGAACCGGAAAGCAGCCATCTTTCAAAATACAAACTTCTCTGAATTTTGCAGTGCAGTTCTCCAACCTAGGAATGTATAACTGCACACACTAGGGCAAAGGTTAGACAAATGGATAGAGGAGAGGCTACTAGCCATGATGGCTGTGTTCTGCCTCCACAGTTGGGAGCAGTAATGCTCCCGAATACCAGTTGCAGGAAACCACAGGAGGGGAGAGGGCTCTTGTGTTCAAATTCTACTTGCAGGTGGGCCACTTGGAGAAGTGGATGCTGGACTAGATGGACCATTGGCCTGATCCAGCAGGCTCTTCTTATACTCTTAAGTAATATGTGTTTTAAAAATGCACATATTAGTGAAAATAACATACGAAAATATATTAGGAGATATTGCTTGCAAAATGTGTATATTAGGCACAACTGGACTCAATAATGTGCTTGTTTGGGGAATGTCAAAGTAAAAGGCTATTGAATTTGCCTGAAGACAATAGTTCACAAACTGATGTGGGACCGTGAAGAACTGAACTAGGGTAGGAAAAACGTGAAGCTGAAATTCACAGATTGGCTCATAGTGATGCACCAAAGTTATGGCAATCATTTTGTGCTGTTTTCGTTATTTAACTGGTCAGATTGTAAGCAATGCCAGATGACTAATAACTCTCTAATATTGTGAAAATTACATAGGTCACATACTTCATATTGTAAATAGTTCATTATCTCAGATCAGGAGTATTCTTCACCTGAGGAAACGCAACGTAATTAGACTTCTTGTTGTGGATTTATTCCTTCCTCAGGAGAATCTGATGCTGAGCAGAGAAGAATTCAGGCTACTGGTGTTGATAGATTATTAGTCAGTTTTGGTATGCCTAATCTGTTGTGTCTAGTACAGTGATGAATGATACACCAAGATGAAAATCTATCTGGATTGTGCTCAGTTTGCTGTAGACAACATCAACTATGATTCATGTCCAAATATTAAAAGTAACGTTACATCATTGTTACGGCTTTAATGCTCAGAACAATATCCTGTTAATAACTGGTTTGTGTGGTTCTTTTCTTTCCCCCTTCTTTTCAGAATCTTTATCCTAGAGGATGGCAGCCTGAAGATATATAATGTTACCAAATCAGATGCAGGTGTATACACATGCATAGCAATGAATCAATTTGGAGTTGCTAGGAACTCAGGGAACCTGATTGTGAAAGGTACTTTATTGTCTTCATCTGCGCTTTATGCATATTGAAAATGCACATGCATATTTGATTAACCATGCTGAGATGTCAGAGAATATAATAGTACTGTCAGAGGCACGGTTTGAACCAAATCTCCTGTCTGGAACAGGGCTGCTGAGATGCCTTTGGCAAACCGGAGGGTGCCTGGCCAAACTGCAGGCGGTGCCAGTGCTTTGATATCATTCTTAGATGGTGATACTGACAACAAATACACAATCAGTTCTCAGGCTCCAGTCTGGATATTGGTGCATTTCAAATAGGTTGCTTCTCTTCCAAACATGTGATAAAGTATAAAGAGATATTACAGTAAAATACAACTCAGATTCAGAATTTAAACACCCAGCCCTACGTAGGTGTTTGTAATGGGGTATAAATAAAGACACAAGGAGAGAAGGGTGTGAATGAGTGCACTAGCTCTGTCCTCATCCCAGTTCCCAGTGTCCTTCCATACTCCCAAGATATAGTTCTGCAGTGGGGAAGCCTCTTGAACTCATTGAGGCTTTTGTGCAGTGCAAAACCCTGGGGGGGGGGGAATCTGAGTTCTATAATATGTGGGATCCTCCATGGTGAGTTCAGGACTGTTCCCTTATCCATACGGTCACACTTTGACATGCAGAGGGCATGAAGGAACTGGTATGAGGAGCACACACAATCCACCCTCACATATTTAAAGTTGGCTGAATAGAGCATATGTCTCTCATGTAACTGCATAGAGTCATACCTTGGAAGTCGAACAGAATCCATTCTGGAAGTCCATTTGACTTCCAAAACGTTCAAAAACCAAATCACGGCTTCCAATTGACTGCAGGAAGCTCCTGCAGCCAATCAGAAGCTACGGAAGCCCCGTCAGATGTTCGGCTTCCAAAAATAGTTCTCAAACTGGAACACTCACTTCCAGGTTTGCGACGTTCAGGAGAATTAAGCTGTTCGACTTCCAAGGTACAACTGTATTTCTGAATTGTCTGGTAAGGGATTTGTTCTACTCAATAACATATTGGGGAGATACAATGAGCATCTGGCATCAAGAGCAGAGACCCTATGAGGACAACACAATGAGAAGTGTGTTTGCTGAGCCTACCTTGTACCAGATCAGGCATCTTCTCCATGTGACCAATATATCCTGTTCTGAGTGGCTGCAGCTCTCTAGGTTCTCAGATGGAGGTCTTTCATGTTTTAATGAGAGATGTCTGGGACTGAACCTGGTACATTTTGTCTGCAACGCATGTGCACCACCGAGCTATGCTGCTTCCTGAACAAATCACGCTGTGGGGGGGGGGGGGATAAGCCAGGGGTGCCTATTTTCTGATGAATAGCTCCTAAACATGAGGGGTGAATCCCACAATATACAACCACCACAAATCTGCCTGCCATGGCTTTCCCGTTCATTTCAATGAAGGGAACGTTTCTGCTAGAGGTGCATACCCATGCACGGTCGGAGGCTTTTTTCACTAATTCTCCATTCAGCCTGTTCCCCACTCTCACACTATTCTCAAGGATGTCCCAGCCATTTGGAGCAGCTCTTTAATGGGCACAGGGACTGCAAGGAGAAGGGTAAGCAGGAGCCCCACCCCCAGGCCAGAGTTCTGCACACAGGTAGTCAGTATCCAACCATATCAATGAAGGTTTGGGCCAACATGAGCTTTTCATCAGCTGATGTGACAAGTATCTGTGTAGCAAAATATGGAGTGCCTGTGGACAGCCTTCTGTACTGTGCAGATAGGAAGCGTAGCCATACAAGAACTCTGCAGCTCTGTAGCTATGGGTGAACTCTGGCTGCAGACGGGCTTAAAATATATCCTGTCATCTTTGTAATGGCTGCTGTGCCTGAAGATAGGAGAGTGGGGGCAGTTCATGACTGCCAGCTAATAGAGATTTTCCTACAGCTCAAAAGATACAGAAGCATTCTTAAGGGCTTGGGTTAAGCCCCCAGTGATAAACCCATGAAGAGGTTGTTTAAGTGCCAGGAAACAGCAGCTGTAGAGGGGCAACCTAAGTATTTGTGTGTGGTTTTTCCTCAATCTGATCTTGTTTGGCATTTTAAAATAATTGGTTTTCTCTACAGAAAGCTCTGCATTCTGACATTAAATTGTGACTATAACTGATGAGGAATGGGTTTTAGGGGCAAATTGCTTTAAATGTAATTATCAGCCCTCTGCAAAAAAAGGGTGACACTAGATAACATTAACAATGATGGTATTTTGAAGAAAAATGGAGTGGCCATTATAGCTTGTGATAACATAGTTGCATGTCTCTCCCCGCCCACCCGCCAATATACACACTGATTAGTTTTATTTTTATAATGTCAAAATACTTTTACCTTGCCAGCAGCCATGTTACTGTAACACCAGTAGTCAAGTGAATTACATTTCACTTGGTTGTTATGAAAGTGGTAACAGTGCAGGTTGGATATCTTTTATAGCCTGGCTAGCATAGAGCAAAACTGCCCGCATTTAAGCTGTAGCTGTGATCCAGGGAATGCTGCAGCTAAGTCCATTGACCAAGGAATTTTGTTGTTTCTTCTTATAAAAAAACACAACCCAGCCTCATTTTACTACTCTTCTACCCTGCATGTGTCCCAGTGCTCATACACAATGCATTGCAGGCTCATACACAATGCATAAAAAGATAACACACAAAATGACACTAATGAGGGGAATCCCCCCCCCCCCCCATACAGCTCAAACTAGAGTCAGGGACGAAGGCCACATTCACATGGCAGTATATTTTGTTTTCATGACTTTCCCTTGATAGGTTCTACATTATATTTGAGCTTTCACACAACATAAAAGCCACTTCTGGAATGATAGTGGAAAATAGTGCAGGTGTAGTGCTCATTTCCATGGGGGGGGGGAATCTATTCGCAAATAATATGAAAATAAGTACCAAACTTATACTGGAAACAGTATTCTTCAGCTACTAAATGCCTGGGGAAACAGGAATCCTGAAAGTTAATAATGATGGAAACAGGAGCACCTCTCTAGGCATTCCACAATACTTGGCTTTGGCCCTTGTTTTATACAAGATGTGGTACTCATTGCTTAACATTTTCAAAAGAGTTGTCTCCCCTCCGTCCAGCAAACATAAGCAGTCTTTGCTGTTCAAAAGTCAGAATATTTATTGGCAGTATTTGACATGCCCTTCTTTGGCTGCAAACCCAAGTCCCACCCAGCAGGAGGCCATCACCTCATTTGCAGCCATGCTAGGCATGGTTGCTGGGGCAGAGAGTAGGTGCCGCCTCCAGTGAGGGGCTTTCTGTGGGCTGCTGCTAGCAGGAAGCTCACCAGCAGCAATCTCACCCATCTGCCCATTCAGCAGCAGATGGAAGAGTGATCTGCCTGGCCTCATTGCCAGCTGGCAAGACTGGCAGCGGGAAACATCTCAGTCCAATCCAAACCCCTCCCAGTTCCTCTCACATGCAAGGAGGAGGAGGGAGGGAGGGAGGGAAGGTGGGATTGCTCTGTTACTCATTCATTTTGAGATGGCCATGCCTGTTTCTTCAAGCACCGTAAATATATTCAGCAATATACTGTATATATTTGCTGAAGTTAGAAAACTATCATCCAAACTTTAGTTTCCCTTTTTCCCCACCCAAACTTTAGTTTCCCCTTTTCGTTAAATGTCTGTTATTCCCTAAGAAAACTGTTTGGGGCTTATAAAGTCAGCTAAGCAACAGATAATGTCTTGGACTGTGTATATAACATCTTACCAGGAATTGTTTAAATATATGTATGCATTTACTCTTAGAATCTTTGTCTTATCCATTGGTGGCTCTAGCAACTTAATGTAGCAAACACTTTAATTTTAAATAGCACATAAAAACCAGATTTAGATGCTGTGAGAGATGTGGCATTGCAACAGTGTGCACACATGTATATTTTTGTTCAATAAAAAAAATCCAGCCCCAGGTTATATGTGCAAGCAATTCTCTGCGCCCAAAGTTACTTGGATGCCTCCCAGCATTTAAAGATTCTGAAGTGTTGTATTTTTTCATATAGCGGACATGTATCCTAATTGTGAATGATGTGACAATTAAATTTTTCAAACGTAAAGAAAAGCCTTAATTTGACAATTGCAACATTTATTAAAAATCAAAATAACAACATGCTATCATAATGGTAGTGTTTGCAGGGAACATTTGTTTTGGTTCCCCTCTGGATAAGTTTTGGCTGTTCAATTATAGGCCTCATTGCTTCAGCATTATATTCAACTGAAATGTCAGAATTCCGAAAAGCATATCTAATGGGCAAATTAAGTTTATTGCTGCTTATTGAGTTGTTTATTCCTTATGATAAGAAGTCTTTATTATACCTCAAGTGTGCTGAGTGCATTGTCTATTTTTCTCTTTGGAAACGGGGCATGCTCCATAATGCATGTCTGAGTTAGTAAGCAAGACAGATAGATAATGGGAACGTGGGAGCTTTTAAGAAGCATTTAGAAAGATTTGAGATGGAAATCTTAAGGAAAACCTCATAAAGACAACAGCTTGCATCAAGAGAAACAAACATCTTAGCATCACTCATAGCACTTGATGTGATCTGGCTAGACTGATAGACCCAGAGAGACCCAGCATCAGCCTTCTATAAAATATGCTTTTTTGTTTTGCTAAGACTGCAAGAATGCACACGTAGACTCTGGATAATGCATGGCTGAACTGCTTAACAAAGCAGAACAATAGAACAAAATGGAACAATGGAGCTCAATGCACACATTGCAAGGCAACGAGGAGTAAATGCGAGAGGCTCAGTAGGGATGAGCATTATAGCTGTGATACCTCTGTTGTTGCTTCTGTTGCCCACAACTCATGGAGGGCATCTATGTAAAGTGGGGAGTTCTCCTGTACCCATGGACCCACCATTTTCCAATTCCAGAGGGCTATGGGGACGATGATGGGGGAGGAGCTACTGCACATACCCCCACCCCCCCACACGCCACATATTTACTCTTTTCTGAATTCCAGCACCTGTATGGGGCTTAGGCTTCAGCATTCTGTGGGTCCTCATATTTCCTTTTTTTAAAATTGTTTTTATTAGCAATTTCAACATAACAAAATATCAAAACATATCCTCCCCCCGAGACTTCCCTCAGCTCCTCTCTCTGATTTCTCAGCACATATTATTCTCTGCATGTTCTAAAATTATACATATCCTTACATTATCTATCTACCATGTTATCAACCAATAAATTTGTGTATGTTTATTCAAAACCTGCCAAGGAGTTCAGTTCATTTTGTTGTCTTTTTAGATAATTTGTAAAAAGTTCACATTCTTCCTTAAAGTCACAGTTGTCCTTGTCCCGCAGTTTGTATGTCAATTTAGCCAGTGGGTCCTCATATTTCCATGTTGAGGTATACTCAGGGTGTTGGAGCCAAGTATTAAGTGGGTACGTTGTGGCAAATGATATGTTATGCTTCAGAATATGCTTAGATGCTTAAGAAGCTCTGCACCAAAAGTACAGTTACACAAAGGCAGGAAGGAAAGACCAAGTCCACAAGTACAGTGGTACCTCGCAAGACGAATGCCTCGCAAGACAAAAAACTCGCAAGACGAAAGGGTTTTTTGTTTTTTGAGCTGCTTCGCAAGACGAATTTCCCTATGGGCTTGCTTCGCAAGACGGAAACGTCTTGCAAGTTTGTTTCCTTTTTCTTAACACCGTTAATACAGTTGTGACTTGACTTCGAGGAGCAACTCATAGAACGCGGTGTGGTAGCCTTTTTTGAGGTTTTTAAAGACTTTGGTGATTTTTGAAGCTTTTCCAAAACTTTCCCGACACCGTGCTTCGCAAGACGAAAAAAACCACAAGACGACAAAACTCGCGGAACAAATTAATTTCGTCTTGCGAGGCATCAACTGTACTGTGTTTGGAATCAGAGTTGACAGAAGGGTACAATTCATGTTCATGCATTTACATGGAGCTTTCGTTGTAGTTTTTAGGTTCAGGCTGCCTTGACCATTTCATTCAAGATCCATCCTTGATTTCTTTGCGCAAAGCTTACATGGTGATAGGGATGGGCTAATTTGACAATACTGGTTCCTTCTGTTATATAACAACAAGCACTCATTCATTTGCTTGTGGAGTGTTAATCATTCGTCCCTCCTATACTTTTCTGTACATTGCCCCACCCCTTTCCCACCCTGTGTGTGTGTGGATGTTTTGCACTAAGGTATCAAGCCCTTTCATCCATTTGAAATGCACTAACCTAAAATTTCACTAGGTGCTTCAGTCCTTCCTACAAAATACCAATGCAAGCACCCAGAATGACAGATTTGGAGAGAAAAGCATTGCACTTTCTAGCCTGTCCCCCCAAACATGCAGGATATATTATATCTGGATATTTTCTGACAAATCATTTCATACTTTCTACAAGTTAGGAACAGTGGAGCCTGCTGCTTACTTTTTCCATTTTTCTAAAGACCTTAACGCTATTTTTAATCATAAAAAATACATCCCTTATATCTTCATTTCACACCTCTTTCTCCCTACTAGCTACCAGTACTTAATTCATACAGTATTTATCATCTTGACTAAGCTTGATGTTGCTTTTTTTTTGTATGCATATGATCCTCATGATTGTATAATGCTTTCATCAACAAAAGCTGTTTTTGCCTAAACTGCTTATAACAGGGAAGTTGTTATCTCTAATTTATCTGACAATCATGCCAATGAGAATGGAGGGGTTCGGGAATCAAAGCTCTAACTCATTCCCTTGTCCCTTAAGCAAACTATAATTTTCGTTAATTAAGTAGCTGGGAGTGTAATCTAAATTACTTGAAAGGGTTTTTTTCTTCTTTCAACCGATGCTTTTGGGGGTAAACACAAGTCCTTTGGGATCTTGGTAGTTCTTTCTAAAGTAACTGATTTTTTGTAAACTACTGATGCAACCAAGACTGACTTGTTCTGCCTTCAACAGAGAGGACTATCATTACTACTCCACCTTCCAATATGGATGTTACAGTTGGAGAAAGTGTAGTCCTGCCTTGTCAGGTATCCAAAGATCCATCTATCAAGGTTGCGTTTTCATGGTCTTTCAATGGAGATGTTATAGATTTTAAAAGAAGAATGAGTCATTTTGAAAGAGCCGGAGGAGTAAGTTTTTCATATAATCAATGTGTGTGTGTGTGTGTGTGTGTAACCATTCATAAATCACATGGGTCCCCTTGCCCTAAATGACATATTTTTGTAACATGCATTGGGAAATCATAAAGCTACATCTGTTTAATTTGTGGTTAGTGTTGTCGTTTTGTTTTTGTCTCTGTGTTTAAAAAGATGATAATTCTAAATCTGCATAACCATTTATGTCCATTGCTGAATAGTTGGTGATAAATGTGCAGTGTGTCAGCACCAACTTGTGCTGTGCTGTTCCTGCAATGGCTATGGATGCTTGTCCCTCAGTCCCTTGGTCCCTATTGGGCATGATTTGTCAGGGTAAGGCTCCTCAAAGTCTACAGTTAAGGCCAAATATTAAAACAGTAAGAAATAGCCACCAGGATATACATCCAAATCAGAAGGTTCCCAGCATGGTAGCTCTAACTAACAACAATCCCTAAAAGGGTTAACAACCTGGGTATCTGGAAATGTCTTTCCCACAACTGAGGATGAGTCCAAACTATATTTCTCAACCCACCAGAAGAAAAAGGAACATGTTCTTTCAAATACGGGTGATAAAGACTTGTTCTACTGGAAATCTTCATATACTGGTTCACAAAAATGCACCTTACATATTTCTATGGGCATGCAGCTTCCTATGGCATTTTTTTCCTGATGGTTAAAAGACTTGGGTTTAAGTCTTAGGTGACCAAAAAGAAGCTGCTGTCTGGGGCAAAAGTCAAGGATACACACACACACACACACACACACACACACACACACACACACACACACTCCAGCAATTTCATGTGCGAATGGCAATTGAACATGGAGTTGAATATTCAATACTAGTGATCTGACAACTGTCCTCACCACACCTGAGAAAAGCAGGGTAGTTAATAGGGCATAGGGCAGGCTTGGTGGCACACAAATTTTATATTCCAGTGCCTCATTGTCACTCACTACCACAGCATCAACTGCCCGGGGTGGCTGCCTCACTCTGTCTAATAATAATAATAATAATAATAATAATAATAATAATAATAATAATAATTTATTTCTACCCCGCCCATCTGGCTGGGTTTCCCCACCCACTATGGGCTGCTTCCAACAGAAGGTTAAAAATACATTAAAATATCAGTCATTAAAAACTTCCCTAAACAGGGCTGCCTTCAGATGTCTTCTAAATGTCATATAGTTGTTTATTTCTTTGACATCTGATAGTAGCGCTCATGAAGTCTCCCAGTTCTGGTATCCTCCCACCAGAAGTGTTATTGCTTTATATTTTTGCTTTCAATGCTTGCTTTATTTGTGAAAGTGCATTAAAGGCATGTAGATGAAATAAACAGATGATAGCAGTATATGCTTGGACTTTAAAACTACGTATTTTATTAATGCTTCGCAAATTACAGAAATATCCACTATAGAAAATGCATTAGCTGTCTATTTCTCCTCTTCTTATCTCAAGGAATCAGTAGGGGACCTTATGATAAGAAACATTCAGTTAAATCATTCTGGGAAATACAGATGCACAGTACAAACAGCTATGGACAACCTATCTGAAACAGCAGAAATTATTGTAAGGGGTAAGTCTATTATCTATAAAACGCCAGCTAACTGTAACACAGGGAATGATATTATATGCAAGAGCATCAGAGAAGAGGTTGAATGAAATGTAAATAACTCATGATCTACAGCTCAGATATGTTTCTTACCACCATATATTCCCATCAGAGTAAAATATGCCCGGTGGGCATCTAAGCAACTCAGATGCAAACGCCGGCAGAAATTATTTCTTCCTCACACTTTTTTCACACTCCAAAAATCTAGGATATATATGTCTATAGCATATCATAGCTGTTAAACCGAATCCATTATTTGCTCAATAATCTTGTTAGAGGAGAATGCTTAGTTTGTGCATCCTATATCATAAACAAATATATACCTCTAAGGTATGTTTGGATCTCACACTTTCTTCATTTCAGTGCCCGCTTTAAAAATGTATTCGTTTTTCCAGGCATCTGTAGAATATTCAATTTTAGTTAATCTTATTATTATTAGGAGTGTGAAAACCACACTGTATTTTTAAAGCTTGGTGGTTATGATTTGAATATTTTCCTGCTCTTTTCATTTCTTATAATTGGATTCAGGTGTTTTTTTAATTTTGCAGGAACTGGCACATAGTCTTGTGTGCATCCCATCCTGAGATCAGGTGATGAAGGGCAGGTTAGAAATACAGGGTGGTATTCTACAAAGTTTTACTCAGAGTAGACCCATTCATAGTAATGGATATGATGAACTTAGGCCCATTAATTCCAGTAGATTTGCTCTGAGAATAACATTGTAAGGGGTGGTGCTTGCACAGTATATGTGCTTTATAGGTTGACGTCAGACTTCTCAAGAGTTCCTCTCACAGGACACTCCTACTAGAGGGAGAAGCTAAGTAAAATAGGAAAATAAGTTTGGTGGCCTTTGGGGCCAGAGATGGCAGAGAACTATTTTGGATTATTAAGAAAGTGAAGAGAGAAGTATTTTGTATAGTTTAGGTTGTAATCTAGGAGGAACGGCTAGACAGACATCTGTGTTATGCTTTAAGCCATATGGCCTTAGAGCAGGGGGTTGAACCAGCGGGTTACTTCACTTCTGATTTCTAAAAATATCTCTAATCAATCTAGTAGTGGATATCAAATGCACAACAGAGCCCTAAAGAGCCACACCATTTCAAAGTATTCTGCTAAAGTAAATGTGCATTTTCTTCCTTTTTAAATAAGGCACTCCAGGTCCTCCCAAAGATGTTAACATTGAACATGTTTCCAGTACAACGGCAGTGCTAAACTGGAGACAAGGAACAGATAATAATAGTCCAGTCCAAATATACACAATTCAGATAAGGACCCCTTTTTCAGTTGGGTGGCAAGCAGCTTCAACAGGTATACAGCCACATTTCTGACTTACATTCTATGCTATAGTTTCACATTCTTCCATCGCTAATCATTTTTCGCTTTTATGTTTAGTTCCTGAAGTTATTAATGGAAGGACCCACACGGCAACAGTGGTTGATCTGAACCCTTGGGTTGAATATGAATTTCGTGTTGTGGCTGGCAATAGTATTGGGATTGGAGAGCCAAGCACACCATCTGAGCTACTAAGAACTAAAGCATCCAGTAGGTTTCCTGAAATTGTCTTGATGGGTTGAGAAACTCCTTAAAAAATGTAACACTGTTCATTTCAAAAGTAAGCCATAATGGCTCACCTCTACTGCTCAGTGATGTTGGCTTTGGAGATCGTTATTCAAATGTTACGTTCTTCTGTATTTTTGTATCCCTGTTATCAGTTAAAAAATTGGCTTGCAATTCAAAATATTGTGAGTGGGATTTTTTAATTTGTTTCTTTTTGAGGGAGGGTGGTGTCTAGGAACAATAGAAGGGTGTTTGTCAGTAGCCTCTCCTCCCTCTGATCTCTTATTCTGAAGGGGTTCCCAATTGATTCCCAAGAGTCCAGGTGTGAAGGAAGAATGGCTGGATGCATCACCCCTTCCTGCCGATTAGCTTTTACTTCCTTAGGCATCAGTCCTGGGAGTAAGCCCCATTAAATGCAGAAGTCAGAAGGCAGTTCATCCCTGTTTTAATGATGCACGGAGTTTTTTATTGCTAAGTACTGGGAAAGAATAATTCTATCACTGTACGATGAATAGATAAGGAAAGTATGTTTCTTATTATGCTGCACAGACTATTTTATACACTGTAGAATTCAAAACGATAGGGTTTACAAAGTTCCTTTAAACTTTGACCTTTCATAGACAGCTTCATGTGGCTTCGATATCCCCTCATTAGGACTGTCAAAATCTGTAAAGTAGACGATACAGAAATAGAACAGAGTCACTGGTGTTGTGTACAGGTTAAAGTATTGAACCAAAGAGTCCTGCAGATTTGGATAAACTCTACTCACTTCACTACTCAGATGCCCCATAGGCAAAAGGGAAACGTTTCTGTTGTGCAGCTGGCTGCTAAGATTCTAGATTACTAATTAAAATCATCCTCAGAGTAACAGGTGTGGCAAATAAAGAGTAATGAAAGGGTGAATGAGAAAGTCTGTCTTATAAGGTCTACATTGCCAGCTAAAACTCGATCGAGCATTTGTAGATTCCTGGAGGCAAATGAGCCACTGCTCATTTCATGAAAATGGAGCTGAGAATTAATTGCGCTTCTGCCGATGCAGTTAACCGTAAATTTTCATCTGCTTCTCAACTATGACCCAGTTGAGGCTTTGTTGAGCAGTAGTATAAATTTCTTTCCCATGCAAATACAGTAAATACTGAACTCATTTAACACAAGCACTAATTGAGCATTAACTGGTTCATGGAACAGTGGAATGTTAGTTGAGCTTGGCTTGAAAGTCTCCTTTTAATTCTTCATTTAGTTAACCACCCCATTTCCTTTTCCTTCTTAAACTTTTGCAGATCTAACACAAATCAATTGAAGTGAACGGCAGCAATGAAAAAGGATAATGGCTGCCCCCCCATTCCCAAAATAATGTGTTATTTGCATGAATATGGCATATCTGAAAATAAAATAACTCAACAAAACTTGTTTTGTCAACTACCCTGTGTAGATTTCTAGTTGAGTCTATTATGGTCAGCCTACTACTAATTTAAAGTACTTAGTGGCTTACCATGTAGATCGTTCCTGTGGCACTGCACATATCTAAGCCACTGTCAGCTTATCTCAAGATCCACTATAATGAGGTGATCTATACAGGCACCTTGGAGGGAGCAAGGAGAAGGGGACGACAGAGGACGAAATGGTTGGACAGTGTTCTCGAAGCTACCAGCATGAGTTTGACCAAACTGCGGGAGGCAGTGAAAGACAGGAGTGCCTGGCGTGCTCTGGTCCATGGGGTCACGAAGAGTCGGACACGACTAAATGACTAAACAACAACAACATACAGGCACATTAGTTTTATCCCTATAGAATCCACTCCCCAAATGTTGAGGGAACCCATAGCCCAGTTGAGAACTTATCTATAGTTCAGCCATGGTCAGTTTTAGAACTTATCTGCATTGGTTCAGAGAGCAATGGAACCATTGCCAACCAGGATGCTAAACCTCGCTATTGACTTTGGATCTCATGTATTGATTTCTCTTTTCATATGGTCATTCAAAGAAGGATTTACAAAATTATGAATGCCTTTTTAATTTCGCAAATTTGTGATGTTTTTGTTTTTGCTTTACCCTCCTAGTTCCTACAGCGGCACCAGCAAATGTGAGTGGAGGTGGAGGAAGCCGGTCTGAGCTCGTCATAACATGGGAGGTAATTTGTAAATCAGCCTCAGCTCTTCAATATAATGAAGGGTGATTACAATACAGGTGTAGCAAAAGCAGGTTTTGTTGCACCACTGGTAGCAATTTAGAGAAGTAAACTGTGAGCAGCATGTTATAGAGATGTTTAGAAGTCATCTGTAGCCCTCTTATCATCATTATGCAGAAGGCAGCTTAACACTCTAATCTGTTTGGGTATTTTGCACATTAAACATTCCACACAGTTTTGTTTGCATGTCTCTTGCTGTTGTTTTCTCCCATTTGGAATATTATGCTGCCAAGGCATACCCTGTCATGCATAAAAGGAGACATGGCCTTTCAGTATCAAATACCACTCAGTGTATGTTTAGAAGGCAAAATCAAATACCCAAAGGATAATTCATGCTGAAGGAAATAAGTTCAGCTGAACTCACTGAGACGTAGTTCCAGCTAAGAGTGGCTTTGGAGGTAGCTGGAGAAGTTCCCAAACCAAATGCACAATCACTTCTGCAGTCCAGAGGTGGATCTCCTTTAAATGTTCAAATGGGAATTGTCCGTAGCTGTCAAGGTTTCCCTTTTTTTAAGGGAAATTCCCTTATTCCAAATAGGATTCCTCGCAAGAAAAGGGAAAAGTTGACAGCTATGGAATTGTCACAGGCTATACCTAGGATGTGGGCACTCTCCTTGAGCAAGTTTCACTTAAAACATCACAAGGTACATGAATTACTGTTCATTTGGCCCAAAGCTGGTCTGACTATATGCATGCATGTCTTTTATTTATTTATAGGATTTCTCACCTGCCCTTTCTTACCCAGGGTGGGTTATGACAACGTAATACACAATTATACAAAAAAAAGATAAAGTGGTTGCCATTATACAGTGAGTAACGCCATTCCATATTGAGCAGAATAGTGTTCCTTGAGCAAAACAGGTTTATAACATTATGTGTGGCGTTGGAAAATGGATAAGGTTAAGTTTTTCTTCCTCTCTCATCATACCGAGAACCCAGGGTTGTGTGTGAAGACCCTCAAGACCTTCCAAAGAAAGACACAGTTGACACCAATATTAGTTTAAGGTTATTGGCATAGTTTTGGCCACAGCTTTATTGATTACAGAATGTGAGTGGTTTGCTTAGGCATTGGTTTGACTAGCTGCACCTACACCTCTGGCAAGGTAGCACTGACAACTGGACACTGGCAGAAGTCAGTAAGGGTAAACAGACTGGGGGAGCATTGGTCTTACCACAGACACAACCTCACCACAAAATGCTCCCTGGTGCTCTGACTTGGCCTTAACCCCTGGAAGGGGTAACAGCAGTGAGGTCTTTCTTGATGATCTCACCACAACACATGCTGTCTGGGAGGAGAATATGATTTACCACGTAAGTTTGAATGGTGGGAGATTTTCTGCATAGACAAATGAAAGTACTTCTTCAAACGGCACATAACTAAACTATAGATTTCAAAATGGCAAGATGATCAACATGGATGACTTTAAAAGGGTATTTAACCAAATTAACTGGGGCGAGGGTCACCAGAGGCTACTAGTCATGCTCATGGTTTGTGTGTGAATACCAGTTGCTGGGGAACACAAGAGTCATGTTCTGGCTATGGGAACCTCATAAGCCTCTGGTTGCTTCTGAAATAGGATGATGGCCTAGGCATACCTTTGGGGTGATTCAGTAGGGCTCTTCTTATGTCAAGTTTTTTAAGCCAGAAAATTGAGTACACTAAATATAGTAAAAGGATCCAGTTACAGATAGGTAGCCGTGTTGGTCTGCCATAGTCAAAATAAAAAAATTCCTTCCAGTAGCACCTTAAAGACCAACTAAGTTAGTTCTTGGTATGAGCTTTCGTGTGCATGCACACTTCTTCAGATACCTGGTATCTGCATGCACACGAAAGCTCATACCAAGAACTAACTTAGTTGGTCTTTAAGGTGCTACTGGAAGGAATTTTTTTATTTTGACTATAGTAAAAGATGATAAATACTTGAGTTTCCAACCTAAGAGGTTCTTTCTGCAAGTATTTCCCCCCCCCCAAAGTTAAAGAAAAAGAACACTCTTCATTGCAAAATGTGTAAATTGACAGAAATAAAGTGGCAAACTTTTTCTTTTTCTGTCCATAGTTCACTTATGCTGCCCTCACTCTCGGAATTTACTTTACAAAGATCAGTATGGCAAGAGTCCAGCGCATCTTTTGAGCTGTGTTCTTTTAACAAACAGCTGCATTACACCCCACTTTCTGAGAGAAAATGTTTCTCTGTCAGCATGTGACAGGGAACATGTAAAATGTGCTAGTCCTTTATTCCCATTGACTTGACAACTGACAGTTGCTTTCTGTGCATCACTCCAGAAAAAGAGACCAGGAACAAAGAGAGTATTTTGACTTATTAGGGAGAGAAAGGAAAAGAGCTTAGGCAGGAAGATGGACTTTTGGGGTTTCAGAAAGATTTCCAGAAATGACAAAAAAGACTCTCTTTAGCATTCAGTAACTTTTGTACCTTTCGGTTTAAAGGAATATGAATACCGAAAAATTGTGCCACATTATAAATTATGGGTTTTTTAAAAAAATGTATTTCCCAGAGTGCACACTCCAGCATTTCTTTTATCATATTTCTCTAACTGCTTTATGCTAGAAAAGTGACTCAGAGCACATGCAAGTTTCAAAAATGCTGTACATTAATCGGATTTTAACACTTGAGTTTTTATTTTGCAAAACAGAACACCACAATTCTTCTTTACTGAGATTAATTGATCAACCAGCCGGAATAAATTCAATATTACAGGAGCATCTCCCCAAAATTAAATAATCCAGCAAGTAGTATGAGACATTAGGTAGATGGGCAGATGATAGATATGCACATTTCCTGTCTCTCTAATATCAATCACTGCTATATATTGCAAGTCTGAACAAAGAACAGCAGCAAAAAACCACAAAGGTGTGATTACTTTTCTGGTATGTCCAGTAAATAAATAAATATTACTGCTGTATACTCACTTCTTGTCACAAGGGTAAGCAGTGAATGCTAAAAGCAATTTAAAAAAACAAATAAACATTCTATCTATGCATATAGCTACTTCCATCCATATCCAATTCTCAGTGGCATAGTATTGGTACTTTCTTACTGTGATAATATCTCAGTGCTTTATTGTATCATTGTATATTGATCCCCATGAACATACCTTCGTATTCCGCAGTGTCTATATGAACCCTAAAGATGATTAGTTCCTCTAATTTATTTCGGGATTCACCAACTTAGTTGGCTTTTAATGTTCTTCCTCTACCTTTGAAGCAGTGGTTCCTTTGAAGTGATTATGGGTATGATGTTTGACTAAAGAGCACAGATGAAGCCTTAATGGCTCCAATATTCCACCAGTGTTTCTTTTTCCATAAAGTATGTATAAGGAAAATGACGCCCTCATGAAAATAATATCAACATAGTCACCAGTGCATATTTTGTCCATTTGGTTTATTAAGAGAAAGATTGCTTTGGCCATACTTACAGATAGAAACATGGCAATGTTGAAACTATAGAATGTTAAAACTACAAAAATAGAATAAAAAATACTGGTTATATTCTGGTGACACACACTAAACTTACATGCAAATCTCGGGGCACTATGATCTGGGAAATGGCAATGGGAAAATGATTAACCCTTTCCCCAGACCTGCCAATTTGGACCGCATTCCCATGTGAGCTTTTAGTAAAATAGAAATACCAGGAGGTCCATTCATGAATCTAGTGTGCCTCATGTAGCATGGCCCAAATTTGCAGTCACCAAGTTGGTGTACACTTATATAGCAATAGTCACTTCCATTCTGTTGTCATTCTTTAAAAATTAGCAATTCAGCACTCCAAAGTGTGTGTAGGATGGTGGAAAATCAAAAGCAAAGTAAGATGATAATGAAATGAGTCTAATTTTTAAAATGTAGTGCATGCTTTTAATGCTGCTGATTAGGTCTTTTGTTTCTAAATTGATTGCCTCAATTGATTTATTTTTATTGTTATTTTCAATATTACATTGACTGATGGAGCAAACATTATTATCTTCTTGGAAGCACAGTCAACCAAATCAATACAACTAAAATATACTGATAGAGAGAAGATTCAATTAAAACAGCATATACAGTGCTTGCAAGTGGTTATTGATTGATTTTTATGCCTCTTGCAGTCAGTTCCTGAGGAACTACAATACGGGGAAGGTTTTGGCTATATTATTATGTTCCGGCCTCTGGGCTCTGCAAGCTGGACAAAGGCAGTGGTTGCCTCAGTGGAGGCATCCAAATACATCTATAGAAATGAAAGCATCCCACCCTTATTCCCTTTTGAAGTGAAAGTGGGAGTCTTCAATCATGAAGGAGTAGGCACAATGAGCCCAATATATATTGTGTACTCTGGAGAAGACGGTAAGCAAAATCATCCATGTTTTACCATTTTTGACATTGTTGGGTCTTCTTACTTTGGTGTAACTGATATCCGAACCATATTGTGAAGCGTTTGACATCACATCCTAGACAGTGGCATGGATGCATTGCTGTGCAATAATGTCATGGTGGTTCAATAGCTAAATTCACTACATCATAAGAAGTTGGTTGCCACAGGAAGTCTTTAGTTGTGAGAGATCAATCTTTTCATGATTTCTACAGATTTATAACCCCTTCTGTTTATTTTTCATTATAACAACTTGGTATTATATTGTGGTCTCTAAAATGTATGTTTTCTGTGCCACTATTGCTCTCCCAGAGCCACAGATAGCACCAACTGGAACCATTGTACAAAGTTTCTCAGCCTCAGAAATAGAAGTCTCTTGGAATCCTGTTGTGTGGAACAGACATACTGGAAGGGTTCTTGGCTATGAGGTGGGACACTTCATATGAGATTTTTGTAGTCAAATATAGCTGGTTCATTCATATATAGATATAGACTACCTTACCCTTCTGTCCCTTTTTCTTTTTGCCCCACAGTTCCCTAGGTTCTACTGTAACCTTTTCTGTTCACTTGCTGTATGCCAACATTTCATGTCCATTCTTTCTTGTCCCTCTCTGCTTCCAGCCTCCCAGTCAAGCTCCACTTTTAACTGCTATTTTCCTGATTTTCAAGATCGTTTCATCCCGTTATTCTATTTGACTCCTCCTTTCCAACACACCATCTTCTCTGCTATTTCATTAATAGCCTTTCTGGTTTCTTGCCTCCTGAGCACCAGCATTCTTGCAACACAGCTTTTCAACCTCAACCTCTCCTGCTTTTGTATACATATCCTCTAGTCCAATGCCTTGCATGTGATTATTTGCAGACAGATTGGTCTCCTTTCAACTTTGAATAAGATTCTGGGGTTGTTGTTTTTTTAGACAAACTCGCCCTGTGCAATTAGAATCTCTGTAAATATTCCATGGGGACGTGGGTGGCGCTGTGGGTTAAACCACAGAGCCTAGGACTTGCCGATCAGAAGGTCGGTGGTTTGAATCCCTGCGACAGGGTGAGCCTCTGTTGCTTGGTCCCTGCTCCTTCCAACCTAGCAGTTCAAAAGCATGTCAAAGTGCAAGTAGATAAATAGGTACCACTCCAGCGGGAAGGTAAACAGCGTTTCCGTGTGCTGCTCTGGTTTCGACCAGAAGCAGCTTAGTCATGCTGGCCACAGACCCGGAAGATGTACGCCGGCTCCCTCAGCCAATAAAGCGAGATGAGCGCTACAACCCCAGAGTCAGCCACGACTGGACCTAATGGTCAGGGGTCCCTTTACCTTTACCTTTAAATATTCCATGATTCACTGGAGGGCAGCTTACAGATTGGCAATGGGAGGTAGCAAATTGCACTGTCTGTGCATTCTATTATCTCAAACCAGATAAACCATTTTCTTTCTTAGATTCCTTTCTTTAGTAGCTTTTAATAGCCATGGGTTGCATCCAATGTTGTCGTAGTACTCATGGAATGATTTCCCTCTCTCTTGTATCCCCATTCCCCCCACCCCAAGGCAGGGGGAGCTGTTCTGCAGGGTTTGTGGAAAGATAGTTTGCAGTTTTGCAAACCTTGACTTCACACACAAAAAGGGCCCAAAAGGGTCTTGGCTCAATACTAGTGAATGGTCTCTGCATGCAGGAGGTCCCAAGTTCAATCCCTGGCATCTCCAGGTAGGATTGGGAGGTACTCTTGTCTAAAGTCCTGGAGAGCTGCTGTCAGGGTCTCACTCAGTATAAGGCAGCTTCCTATGTTCCCAAGCCTGCTGAAACCTCCTCTTGTGTGGGGATGGTGCCACTGTAACTACATTTGCTGCTGAATCTCAGAGTGGATGGTCTCGTTCAGAAAGCACATGCTCTTCCACATCAAACAACTGTTAGAGCTCAAAGGGAGGCCTAAGTCAATAGTTATTGAATTGTAACTACATGGGCAAGAAACATAATAATTAAGATCTCTCTAGGAATCCTCTTTCATTTCATTTCTTTTTCCTTTTTCCTTCATGGTTTAATTATAGATTGACAAGCTCTTAAGCATTACTCACCTTATCAAAGTTTCCCCTTTGGATAGCTATAAAAGCAAAGGAGTCCTAATTTGTTTATGTGTGGATTCCCCCCCCCCCCGGTTTGTATTCAGGATGCAAGAAATGCTATAAATATTCATGCCTGCTTTTATATCCTGACAGCTTCAATTACAAAATCAGCTGTCCCTCTTGAAGCATTACTTGTCTACTTGTCTTCTTTCCAATCAAGATTGTAATTGGAGAAAAAGCAATGAACCCTTGCTCTTAAACTTTAGGTCTTGTACTGGACGGACGACTCAAGGGATTCTGCAACTGGCAAAGTCAGAGTCAACGGCAACATCACGGCCAAAAATATCACCAGCCTCAGGGCCAATACAATGTATTTTGCCACAGTGAGGGCTTTCAACACAGCTGGGACTGGACCATCCAGTGTCCCAGTTAACGTCACTACAAAAAAAGCACGTGAGTATCTTAAACAGCCAATGAATTTTTAAAAAAGCACAAGTGCACTTGACTCACAGTAACCTGCTGCAGCATAACTTTGCCTAGTAGAAAAGCATCATAAAGTTCCACAACTAGTATGTCTGTCCTATATTTCAACAGGAAGTGATGATACTGGGTGCTGAACTACAATAACTGATAAAGTTGCCACCTTTTAAAAAAATGCAGTGCTTAAGTACTGCATGGGTATTGTAAATATGTCTGTGTGTTACTAAATGAAAAGTCCTCCCCTTCATTCAGAGACTGATTGGGCACCCAGCTTTCCCAACACGATTAAATCAATAATCGCAAGCAGTACACCAGCCAGTTCACTTCACCACATGAAGTAAACCACACAATTTACAAAATTTCAAAGGGATTAATGTGGGTCACCATGAAGTGCCCAGCCCACCATATTTCTTTGCTGTCCAAGTGCTACCCTTCCTTCCCGGAAGTACAGGCAGCTGTGCAAGGCAGACCCCTAAGAAAGCAACACCTTGGATTGGGAGACAACCAACTCAGATGGAAATGCCAGGCACCTCTGTCTGTTTCAAGTCTTGGGCTAATTTTCAACAGCTCCTGTCCAGGAAATGAGTTGCCACAGGCCTGCAGTTTCTCTACAGGATTTATTGCAAATGCTTTCTACAGATGCACCTCTGGGGAGGTGGGGGAATGATTGTGTCATGAACTGTACTTGTCAAAAGCATGGGGCAGAGTACTCTTCCATTCTTCTCTTGCACAGCTCTCATTGACGGCTACCTCGTGTTACAAAATTCCTGCATGGACGATACGTGAACACGGCAGACTAGGGGGTCTAATAATACAACACCAACATTCGGCACACATACCCTGCTTCTCATGCTCCATTCTCAATAATAATTGCAGCATCCTCTGTGGTGCCCCCCAATGCTCAGCACCCAGTGCGACCAAACCGGTCATGCTTCCCTAAATCTGCCTCTGCTAACAGTAAGCAGTTATAAATCAATGAATTAAGTCCAGTCCTTTTAACAGAATCTAGTACAGGGGTCAACAACCTTTTACAGCCATGGACTGGTCCACCCTCCATCCGACCATGTGGTGGGCTGGACTATATTTTGGAGAGGAAAAAAAAGTATGAATGAATTCCTATGCCCCACAAATAACCCAGAGATGCATTTTAAATAAAAGGACACATTCTACTCATGTAAAAACACGCTGATTCCCGGACCATCCGCGGGCTGGATTTAGAAGGTGATTGGGCCAGATCCGGCCCCAAGGCCTTAGGTTGCCTACCCATGATCTAGTATGTGTATCATTTGATGGATTTTGTTACTTGTTTGGGAAATACTCCTTTTGTCATTTTGAAGGCTTGATCACATTTACAGCTGGAATTTCTACTAACCTTCAGTTGAACAAGGTGCATGTAACATTAGAAATTTCAGCACCTTAAGAATAGCAGGAAAAAGAAAAGGGTGAGGATATGAGATGGTCCTTTTGTTTGTTCTTCCTTTCCATTGTTAAAAATGGAGGAAAATAACATTTTGGCTCAAGGAGCGTGGCTGCTTCATTATAGCACTACTGCAGAAAATCTATAGTTCATCAAAGGGTTAGAAGTGTTCCACACTCATTCATTTCAATAGGCCTTTGTGCACCTGAATGCTGGATTGTTTTTATGGGGTTTAATGAGTATATATCTGTTTTCAGTTTCTCCCAGTAGTGCCAGACAAAAGCCTGGTACAACCTGTAACTTCAAAATAGTGTGGAAAGAGAATATCCTAGCAGCCAAGAAGAATCACATCACATTTGAACTGTGATGTATTGTGAGGAGTCTAAACTGACATACCTTAAAATTCCAGAGGAAAAATTAGAATATGGTGTAAATATTCCCTCAGTTTCCCTCTTTGATTAAGCATCATTGGAAATGCATGAGAGCTGGAATGGTGTTCATAGTCCTCTGTGAAAATATCTCAATGTTCTCCACCTATCTTCCATTGATTTGATGAGCCTACTATTCATCCTTCTCATTCAAAATCACCTTGGGCTTACGAGAAATAGTGAGTCCCCAGTAATACCTTTTAATTAACTGGAACATCACCTTGCCCTTTTTCGTTTAACTCTTTCTCCTTTTTAGGTTACGTATGGAGAGGTGGCCACTAATGCACAGGTAAAGGGTGTTTTGTGGTTATTCATTTTTAATGCATGCAGAATCCTTATAAACACTCTTCTGCATAGTGCACATCAAAGAGGGAGTGGACGGGATGAGGACTTCAAACATTTTCCATATCTTACACTCAATGATAGAAGAGAACATAGAATTTGGGTGGAGGAAGTATCATAAAAATGGGGGGGGACAACAAATCCATAAAATGGGTTGGATTCAGAGTCTCCATGAGCAAATGCTGCTTCTGGGGTGCTTCAACAGAGGAAAGTAGGGGGTATAAGTGATTCTTCATTGATTCTTTCTTCCCCCTGCAGCCCCCTGTATGTCCAGAAAAACTGTTCTGTGGGGTTGGAGGATACTCTGGAACAGTGTGGGAGGTGATACCCTCCTCCCTCGCCCAGCCCTATCATTGGGCAGAATGAGATGGCCACCTCAGGAATCTGAATTTGACATCAGGAAAGGGCAACAAATTGTGATTTTTACATTTATTATTATTATATTCTCACTCCCAGATGCAACCCATTGCATTTTAGTAAGGACATGGAAGTGAGAATCAGACAAAAAAAAAAATCAAACTATTAACAACAACAACACAACTAATAGATTTTACTTGTGGACTAACTTGCATAGTAAAGTGAACTATGGATTGTTTCGATTTCACCTTTTCTAGCTTTATATTTTTACACTGCATCCTAAACACACTTGCTAGTAATTCAGCCTACTGAACACAGCATGACTTGCTTTTTAGGAAGCATGCATAGGATTGTGCTGTTAGTCTTTCACAGGTATATGAAGTGTACCTCTCATACAAGATGGTACCTGAAATTGCAGAAGACTCATTAACAAGGTCATCTGTTGCATCACAATCCTCCTATTGGATAGTTATGTTCAGTATAACATAGCAGAATGTAATATAGTCCTCTCCAGAAAGAACTATATCCTCACATGTTCATGGATGCATTGATGGGAGAGTTGTGTGGGAATAGGACAATGTGAACCATCTGCTAATCTCCATGCAGTCTGATCTTCTTCCTGTCTTTTGAACTGCACATATTCAGCAGGGAGAACCTATACACCTCTAACTGAATCCACAATTAAGGTTCATCTGCACAATTGGGATTCCAATTTACATAGAGAACACCTGAACGCATATAGGTGGGCAGGCCCTCCACCAAATGCAAGGAAGTTTGGAGGGTGGAGCTGGAATGGATGAAGGGAAATTTCTGAAGAGGACTTAATGAAATAAAATTAGGCATCTTGAGGGAAGCTTGTCATTGGCTGAAATGCCAGCTATAGAAGGCTCAAATAAGTATCCTTCCACACAGTTCTATCTTCCTACTTCACAGAACAATGATGTGTGGGAATGTGCACCATATAACTTTGGAGATAGTAAGAAATCTGGTTATACTTTGTATATTTTTTTCCAGCTGTGAACTTGTGGTCAGTCTTTATATGGACAAAAAGAAACTGTTTCAATTACTTTTAATCATTTGCTTAGTTGTTTCTCATCAAAACTCTTCTGTGTCTTTTTAAATAAAATCAGATCAGAGCTAAGAAATATGTCTAGAATTTTCCAACTATCTTTGTGAAATAAATATTTATGGAATAAGATATATTTATGCCTTTCCACTTATGCAGGCATGTACTGTAGATAATATATTTCACCAGTTGGCAGTGACTACCCAGTAAGAGTCTTGTCTCAGTACCCCTTGAACCAAGACCCCAAGAAATGGCACACACAGGGCATTAAAAGCTTGAGGGATTTTTTTTTACCAGAATCAGGCCTGGAAATGAGCAATGGGTGCTCAAAGGACTAAACAAGCACCTCTCCATCTCAGTTGAAGTCTGACCTGAAGAAGAGTTCCTGGCTTCAAATCATCTGTTCCAGATGCCTCCACTGTCCCTACCAACCCTACTAGTTTTCCCTGAAA
Source organism: Podarcis bocagei (assembly GCF_964188305.1). Classification (NCBI taxonomy): domain Eukaryota; kingdom Metazoa; phylum Chordata; class Lepidosauria; order Squamata; family Lacertidae; genus Podarcis; species Podarcis bocagei. Next base: position 37,824,735 of record NC_138126.1, read on the forward strand.
ACCAATAACCCTGCCCTGCACCCACCCACAACAGGCACTTCTGTTCACTAGAGATGGGAGAAGATTTTGGTTTCCTCCACAATTTGCAGCAAGCCTGCATGGTTTATAGCCCACCAATCATGCTCAGATTGAAACATGGACATGCAGTTTCGATCACATGTGTACAACCTTTCCAGGCATGATTTGTTCCAGCTTGCTTTCTCTCCCCCCCCCCTTTTATTTTTTTTAGTGAGGTGGTTTAGCTGACTCCTCTTATCTGTTCTTTCTAAAAGACATTACTTGAGAAAAAGATGGCAACCTCCATATACCTATGGGGGTGGCCACCTTCCCTCCCTCTGCATATGGCACCCCTGAAAACCAACCAGGGACATTGTACAGAAAAAGAAAGGGTACCCACATAGGTATACGAGGGTTGGCATCTACTTCACTATACAATTCCCAGGACCGGGAAGAACATCATAACGTATTGCCACTTGCGGGGTTTTATGAGTCAAATGCTTTTGGTGAGTGTGGCAAGCATCACATTCCCTAGTTGGTTTGAGCTACATGATACATCCCAGGCCAATGATTGTGGAATAACTGTGGAACTTTAAATGAAGTATCTTCCCAGCATCTGGGTACAAAAGCATACAGCTAGCCAGATTGTGGGCTCTATTAATAATGTAATTTGTTAATACAGTTTTTTGATCAGTGGGTTCTGTTCTTCCCCGCCTGTTATGAATAGAATTTGCTTTTCACATAGGAAAGGCGATTGCAATAAGAGTCTTTAAATAGTTACTTTGAGTTTGAATCAGTCATATCTGAGTACTTTTCATGTTAACAGTTCGTGCAGCTTCTGTCTGGAAATGATGCATATTGTCCTTATCTTTTATTAAAGCCCCAAGTCAACGCCCAGCCAACATTGCCTGGAAACTGACAAATTCGAAGATATGCTTGAACTGGGAGCATGTGAAAACAATGGAAAATGAGTCTGAAGTACTAGGCTACAAAGTAAGTATGTTAAACATAGGAACTCCTGTGAGTGGCTGTATTTTAAGTAAAGTATTGCTATTTTTTATTTGGATCTAAAAAGCAATTATATTCCTTCATCATCTTATTAAGTGAAATGTATTGAAGTACAGAGCATGTGCTATGTTTGATGGGCACTCAGATAATAAAAGTGGACTATCCTGAGATCCCAGAGAATCTAGTTAAGTGACTCTGTAGTCAGTGCAGAAAACTGTTTTCACATGAAACATAAGTGGTGAACGTAAATACGAAATGTCAATGAGTCTTACGCAAATCATGCTGCCACAAATGTTGTTCTTTTTGAAATGGAAAATATCATTCCAAAGACTATGGTATATGCAGAAGCTTTAACCACAAAGGAGATGACTGACCACAATTTAAATTAAGAACCAAAAGGCTATTCTTCATCATCACATCTATACATCGAAGATCAGACAGATATCCTATGTCATCAGTCACATCAGTCGAAGACATAGGTTTCATTGAGGTGAATATATGAGGCTGTACCAGTTCTCCAGATTGCGGGCTTAACTTGACTAAGTGGCCTTCTATATCCCCCTCCAAAAAAATCCATCACTGCTCCATGTAGAAAACTAGAATGGTAAATGTAGGCTAGAACCCTTTCCCCTGAGAATCTAGTTCTCTACATATATAGGTTGTTTGTTTGTTTGTAGAACATACATATGCACCCCACTCTGCCATCTAAGGCTGCAATGAGAACTTGGCAAATTATTATTATTATTATTATTATTATTATTATTATTATTATTATTAATAATACCCCACCCATCTGGCTGGGTTTCCCAAGGAAACACAAGAGGAGTTGTAAATTCCTGATTTTATCTACAGTTTAGTAGTCCGTGGTTTTATGGATGGTATTTTATATTATTGCATTATTGTATTATGAACCATGCTATGATCCTAAATGGATTAAGGGCAGTCTATAAGAGAATCAGATAAGTAAATCAGTTCAAAATAACAGGATCTTTATCATGTGACTCTTTACCTTGTTAGTCATGTTAGTCAAACTGGGTTGAAAGCCATCAAATATAAGAAGGGAAGTGATCCCTTTATTCTTGTTATCCCTATGCATGATCTGAGCAGAGTGTGCTGAGGAAACATCTGACCAATTTCTCTGTCTCTGATACATGGCTATCACCTGCAGTTGCCATGTGGAGATGTACTATGGAAAGGGAGGGAACAAGGAGGGATATGGTTTCTATCTCTGCCTCCTCTCTTGAACTAGATGGACTAGTTATCGGCTCGCTTTGCACATCAGGTTCAACCATGCCTAAGACATGGTCTAATGATCACCTGCAGATTATCACAGTAACTATGGCTTGTTTTTTCATACTCTGCCCTCCCTCCACGCCACCTACTTCATACCTTCAGCTGTTTCTCCATCTAACATGCCTTAAACCTTTGTGGCAGCATCTGCTACCATTGCCTAACCCAATAGAATCATAGAATTGTAGAGTTCGAAGGGACCCTGAGAGTCATATAATCCAAAGCCCTACAATGCAAGAATCTCAACTAAAGCATCCATGGCACATGGTCATCCAACCTCTACTTAAAAACCTCTAAGGAAAGAGAGTCCACAGCCTCACAAGGGAGTCCATTCCACTGTTATTAGTTCATCCTGATGTCTAGTCTTCTTTCTTGTAACTTGAACCATTGGTTCAGATCCTGCCTTCTGGAGCAGAAGAAACAAGCTTGTTCCATCTTCCATGTGACAGCCCTTTAGGTTTTTGAAGATGGCTATCATATCTCCTCTTTCCCAGACGAAAGATACCCAACTTCCTTAACAATTTCTCCTAAGTTTGGTTTTCAGATGCTTGATCATCTTGACTGCCCTCCTCTACACATGTTCCAGCAGACACAGATGCCTTCCATTTTTCTTGTTGGAATTGCCTGCATTTCTGCTCTCAGTAGTTCAGCTTTAAGAAACTCATCATTTTGGACTCTCTTCTCTTTCAGTATTTCTGACCATGAGATCTCACCCAGTAGTTCCATTAAGATTTTTGAAATCAGCCTTCTTAAAGTCCAGAATGCATGTCCTACTTCATTCAGCTTTCCCTTGCCTCTGTATAATGCAGTGGTTTTCAAAGGGTGTGGTGTACCACACTGGTGAGGCAGGAGATGATGGCAAGTGTGGTTGGAAGATTCAAGATAATCAAAGAAACATTTGAACATTTCAGTGTAGTATAGTATAAATTTGTTTTTATTTGTAAAATATGAATAGAAAACTTTTCAAAATGAGAGCAAGAGCATCAAGTGATACTACAAGCTCACATCTCTTATTGAGTTTGTATACATACTTAAGGTACATATGTAAGAGACTTGGTTATAATTCTATTTTGGGAACGATTCATGTTTTATACTTTCTGGATGTCCAATTATATTACAAAGTAGTTATGTTCTGTGTTATAAATCAAGTACTGTTGGAGTTGTTTCTTTTGGTTTTCCAATATATTTCTTATCCATTAAAAAAACACTGGTGTAGCCCAAACATTTTTTTATTCTGAAAGTGTGGCCCAGAGGAAAAAAGGTTTGAGAACCACAGGTATAATGAAACCCAAGAAGACATGATCACTTCCTCCAAAAGTTCTCAGTAGTTCCACTTTGTTGATCAGTTTCTCCCTGTTGGTGAGGACCAGGTCCAAGAGAGATCACCCCCTTGTTGTTTATTCCACCTTCCATAAAATGGAATTGTCAGCTAGGCAACTGAGAAATGGTCTGTCACCACATCCCTCTCTACAGGTCAGCTGTGAGATCAATAAATAAGTTGACTTTGTGCCTGCCTTCTTTAATTCTTAATCACAACATAAAAATGGTGCCATTATCAAAGAACTGGTTCCCCCATTCTTTCTGACATGGGGCAATAACAAATCTCTACTACTTTGCAAATAGTATTCCTGTATCTGGCCCCGTGAAATATATGTATTTAGCTGAGCTGGTGCCAGCTTGAATGAAATATTATTTGGGGGGGAGGTAAGCCCTACCCCACATAATTGATCACAAGATGATCACACACACCATTGATCACACACACCTTTTGAATGACAATGGCCATTAACTTTGGGGGAGGGGTGCCCCCTGAAAGATTTTATGGGTGGGTTCAAAGGGACCTTGGCCCCTAGAAGTTGGCTCCAATGGAAGGCACTTACAAGGAGGCAAGGAATTCCTGTGACAAGGGCTTGAGCAGCACACTCAACTCAGTAGCAAATGGGGCAGGCAAAGTTGCATTGCTTACCTGACTTCTCAACACTGCACTCCACTGCCAGTTACTAAGAGGGGTGAAGTGGTGGAGAGCATCAGATTGGTGTAGCACTGGCAAAGCAGGTAAGCAGATTTGCTCTGCCCGCACAGCCCATCTGGCTGCTACTGATTTAGCCATTGGAAAGCTCTGAGAAGGAAGGAAATAAGTGCATTTAACTCTCATGGCTGCAGCTCAATGGAAATCACACATTATGCAAATGTGTCCACAACGGCAACTTTTTACATTGTGGAACCCCTTGGGCTGCTTTAAGGAACCCCAGAAGCTCCAAGGAACACAGTGAGAAGTGCTGGATTATAAGGTTGAAGATGTGGCGCTGCATGAAAGACAGGGAGGCATTGTGAACATATCCGTGCACCTCTTCAGATTCCACATGGGGAATCTCCATAGGGATTTCTTGTAAGCAACTGGAGCGGTCTGTGTTTTTGCTGAATGTGCCCACAGGGTGCTTGAAAATACGCTGCAGAAATGTTTGAGAACACAACCCACCATGCAGAGAAGCCTTAACAAAAGCAAGCGGCAATAATATAACAGGTCCTGCCCTTCTCTTGTTTTATATTTAGATTCTGTATAGGCAAAACCGACAAAGCACCACTCATATATTGGAGACAAACAGTACATCCGCTGAGCTGCTGGTACCTTTCGAAGAAGATTATCTCGTAGAAATAAGAACTGTGAGCGATGGAGGGGAAGGGAGCAGCAGTGAGGAAATTAGGATTCCAACCATGTCCAGTGAGTTACCTCAACCCCCCCCCTTCCCCAACACTGTTGCTGTGGTCCCTCGACTGCTGGGAAGAACTAAAGCTGGATAGACCTTTGACACTAACTTGATATTATGGTACCAGGTAAACCTGGGAACAGTCTCTTACGTGCCTGGTTGGGAAAAAGGAAAACCAATTAACATGAGGGGGGAAATGCAGCAGAATTTTCAGGGGGCTGCAGATCTGCGGCTTGCTGATTTAAGTGGAGGCTGCAGCTGTGTGGAAATCAGTTACTGGGTCGGGTTGAAATTAAACTCTTCAGCATAATAATCCTCGTTATTTACTATTTTAAAGGTTCCTAAAATATGCTGAGGACTGCGTATAGGTTTAAACAGCCAATGTCTCTGCCCACAGGCTCCCAGTTATTTATTTTAACTGAAGGGGAGGGGAGATGGAGGGACGAAGAAACAGTTTGCCTATTCCTATGCAAAACAAGGGGTTGGTTTCCTCCCCCCCCCCCCCAATTATAGGCACCTGCACCTGTGAACTAACTGAACTGAAAAAAATCTCATGACCTATTCACACCTGCGGCCAGTGCTTTTTTTTCTTTAAAAAATGTTTAGGGGGTACTCTCATTTTTCTACTCATATTGAGACCAAACTTAGATTCACAAAATGTTTAGGGGTATGCATCCCGTCCCCCCAAAAAAGCACTGCTTGCGGCCATCAATTTATCAACAGGCATGTGTGAACTGTGGGAACAGGGAGTCGTTCAACTGGAAAGAAAACAAAAGGGAGGCGAAAGGAGAAACAATGAGAGGGTATTGCAAAAGATAAAATAACATGAACATGGAGACTAGGGGGCAATTCTGTGCAAAAGGGGGCAAGAAACAAGAGATAGAAAATGGATGATTTCAAGATTGATACTAGAAAGATAAAAAGCAGAAGAAATGGAAAGAGTGTACAGAAGTGAGATGACAGCTTAGTTCATTCAGGTGAAGGAACACCCTTACATGGAGCTTTAGGTAGGGTACATCACTGTACTAATCAGTACATGTTTCAACAAAAGCTACTGAAGAGGGCCTTAAGGGGATTTGGGGCAGGGGCAGGATATGGTGCAAAGCATGGGGGCAAATCCAGGTGTCCTCTCCACGTCCTCCCTGCCCTCCAATGATTCTTAAATAGTTGTTATTTTAAACCAGCTCTAGTAGTCTGGTACTGATGGCTGGTTCTGCCTCTGCATAGGGAATCAGAATGCACAGAGCGCTGGAATAAGGAGATAATACGTTACCAGGGCTGGGAGCTTAGCCGTCATTCTCCACTGCACATCAATGTCATGTCATGCCAAAGTTTATTTCTGGGTGGCTTTTCAGCCAAAGAGCCACCAAAGTGGCTCACTAAAGTTAAAATGCAAGTATAAAATGTAAGTAAAAGAACGAGAGGCACATTACAAAATGCAAATTCAAAGCAGCGATCTCACTTTGTATGGATTTCTGCTACTTCCCGCATTAAAATATTTGGATGAAGGGCAGATGCAAATGGTCTAATTAAATAAATAATAGCGCATTAAAAGGTTTTTTTAAAAAATATATACAGCATCAGGGGCTCTGAAAACCAACTCCACTATCATAGAAGGCCTGGGGGCAGTACATGGCCATCCACTAGGAAAAGTAAATAGAAGTTATGAAATGTGCATCTTGAGAAAGTCAGTTGCAAGGGCTCATTCCCCCCAGGCAGGAGGCATGATGACCCATTTCAAGTAACCCGACCACAGACACTCCAAAGACTTTGGTGGGTGAGCAGTTTCATATGGGTAGAGTTAGGTTGCAAAGCTGGTGTTGTTCTATTGAATGGTACCATCAGGACAAGACTTTGGGGCAGAAATCCAGGTACCTACACATGAATTAACCTGAGGGCCCCAAATACTTCCAACACCTGGCAAGCATGCTGTAAGCAAAGTGATATACATTTCCAGCTTAAGGGGGGTGGGGCTCCCTTGTAATATAATTAAGTCAAGAGTTCAGAATAATCTAATTGCCCCACTGCTTTCCTTGACTGAAATCCAAACACAAAATATTAACTGGTTTGTGGGTTGAATGTCCTAGGTCAGGCACAGGCAAACTCGGCCCTCCAGATGTTTTGGGACTACAACTCCCATGATCCCTAGCTAACAGGACCGTGGTCAGGGATGATGGGAGTTGTAGTCCCAAAACATCTGGAGGGCAGAGTTTGCCTATGCCTATCCTAGGTACTTTATACTTTATGCATTGAACTGTACAGTTGCAAGTCTTTCACCAACGGTGGAATGAAACAGAACAATGAAACAGTGCTCCTCAAAGTGCCGTCATAGTCAACTAATAGTATTAGACCTCATCCTCCTGAAGAAAAAAAATAATCAACATGATGGGTGGAGGGAAACATGCAAAGTAAAGCATGGTGATTATTAAGCACATTAAAACCAGCTCTTATCAATAATGCCTCGAGTATGTGAATTTGAGTGTACTTTTCTATCTCTCTTTCTTTTTGCAGGTTTAAGCTCCAGAGGGATGTATACCTGCGGCTCTGAAGATTACATAATGACAACTAAGATTATGATTCTGGTTTATATACTCAGCTCCTGAGTATTTTGTTGAACGGAGCCAGCAAGCAGCCATTGGACTTTTGAAAACAAAGCAGCCATTGATGGTCAGAGACTTTCCTCCCTTTCACATATTGGCACCTGTCATCTCTGAAAATGGATTCTATTGAGAAAGATAATGAATTGCCCTTTAAAATGTAAATATAATTGATTTCTTTCTCTTTTTTTAAAGCATATTTGAGTTTAAGATGTCCCCAAAATGAACAGAACAGAGCCAAAATTGTAAAAAAGAAAGAAAGAAAAAGAAAGCTAGTTTGTATTGCAGGGATCTGTTGTGAAAATCCAGTATATCTGTATGAGTTGCAGATGTACAAGATATCTACAACAACAAAACCCAGTGATCAATATGAAAAAGGCTTGCAGTTGTTTGTGATGTATAACATTAGCTGATCTGTATTTCTCACTTTGGTCTGTAATGAAACACTGTTTACTGCATTTTCAGATTTAATAAAAAATATTTCTTTACAATTTCCCCCATTTTTATCAGTATCTTGGACTAACTGAAGACTTCATTCGTAGCATGTGTATATTCTGATTTAAAATTTAAAATGAAGAAGCCATGCCAAATGAATTAACATGGATGTTGTTTTCAATGATAAACATTAAAATCAGAATATTAAGGATACTGAAGTCCCATAGACATATTCACATAAGGATGGGCTTCTTTTGTTTCTCTAGATTATACCCGTAGCCTGCATTTTGAAAATACAGTTTGAAAACTAGTCATAGTGTAGTTGTGAAAGGTGCTCATACAAGATTTTCATCAGATATTTCCATGGATGATAGGCTAACTGTACTATGGTTGAAGAAGTCCTTCCTGCTGAATCTTCCAATATTCACTTTCATTGGATGACCTCAAGTTCCAGTATTATGCAAAAGGGATCAATTTTATTTCCAAAATTCCTAAACATGGATTTTCACAGCTGCAACAGACTAGGTCAATATATTCATTAAGCCCAAGATCTCTTTCCTGGTCTGTCGGTGCCTGTTCAAATCCATTAACATAGAAGTGACAGTAGGATTTTTTGCTCCAAAGTACATCATTTCATAATCACTTGCAGTGAACTGCATCTGCCATTTTGCTGCCTGTTCACTCAGTTTGGAAATATCTTTTGGAGGTTCTTTGAAATCACTTTTTGTTTTTTACTAGCCTGAATAATTGTGTGTCACCAAACAACATGGCCATGTCACTGATTATCCCTGACTCCAAATCATTTATGAACATATTAAAAAGCACTGGTCCCAAAGCAGATCACTGGAAGATCCCATTTGTTACATCCATCTATGGTGCAAAGTCTCCAGTTATTCCTACTCTCTGCTACTTCTTGTTCTGTGAGTTACTTACCCATAAGGGTCTCTTTCCTCTTACCCAGTCCTTTGGTGAGAGACTTTATCAGAAGCTTTTTAAAATTCCAAGAATGCAATATCTAGTGGACCGTCCACTCATGCTAGAAATTAAACCTTGTACTTCCTGCATGCCAAACATGTGCTCTACAATTGAGCTACATCGTTTCCCCTAATACTTCCCATTAGTATATCAGGAAGCCAAAAACAACAGATCTGTTCATCCTCTCAAGAGCAAATGTGGTAAGTGAGGCAGTAATATACAGAGTCCAGCTGACTGTTCTAAGCTGCAGCCTCCATGGAATAACCTTTTCTTTCTTTCTTTTTCTGGTAGGAAAGAGAAATGAGCTTTTCATTTCCATCTTCATCTTCGCATGTGCAAATCTGATTAAACCTCTTGACCTACTGAGTTTGTAATTCAGACCTTGAATAAGTGGATATATAAAATTCCTCAGGAATAAGTCTAGATTGACAAACGGCTCATTTTTCTGTCATTCACTGGAATATATCATCTCAAGCACATCACCTCAAGCATTGACTATAAGCTGTCAAATGAATTAGCAGAAATGTGCAAATAGTAAAGGACATGATTAAAAGCAATCCCAGGTGAACTCAAGGCAGGGTGGAAGCGCTCTCTCTGACCACTGCCTCACAGCACACATGTTAGCCTAGGGCTTGTCGATGGTGAGCCATTTGCTGAAAATTAAGAGCTAGCACACTTCTCATAATACAATGAGGAAAGCCTGGAATAAATTGAAACTGGCATTTAAGTGAAATAAATATAATAGTAACACTACCATCACATTCTGATATGAAATGAAATATTTTCTTCAGGAAATGTCTAATAGGCGCTGTGCAAACTTGACATTCCAATTCCAATAACAGATCACAAAATTTGTATTTCACATTTCTGAAAATCAGAGGGAACATGAATGCACACAAATGTCCACTGATACCCCAACACTGACTTTGTCAAACCCTTTGTCATACCAGAGCACTGTCTAAGAACCCCAGATTTGGATCTAGGCTCTAGGTTACACAAAGAACAATCCCAACCTTGGGGGGGGGGGGTTAAGTGGAACAACCTAGAATCCTGTCCGTTTGCATTTTCCCTTAATGCACCCTTCCTTCAGTTTCAGAGCTGCCTACAGCTAGGACATGTATGTTAACTAATACTTTTCCAGCAGTCAAAGCTATCATGTGCTATAAATGTGCATTCATTATGTTATGTTATGTTATGTTATGTTATGTTATGTTATGTTATGTTATGTTATGTTATGTTATTTAAACAATTTACTAAGCTGTTTACAAAAACACAGTACCAAAAATAGAACTATAAGATCAAGCTTCAATTAAAAATCTATTGGAATAATAAAAAAGTATTCAGTAGGCATTGGAAGTTTGTAGGGAGGGGCTTGTCTGACCGCAATGGAAGGGTGCTCCATAAAATTGACCACATAATACTAAACACGCTGCTCAAGGTGTATAGGAGCTGTGCATCCCATTCATGGGGGGTCACTAACAGTGACTCCTCCAAAGACTTCGGTGATCAGGCAGGAATATAAGGGCAAGGAGATAATCAGGTAGGTTAAACAACGTTCTACATGCTTCCCCCTTCATTTCTATGCTCTATGCAGTAGCTGCTAGTCCTCCCCACTCCCTCAAAATTGCCCCAGAGTGTCAGAATCAAAAGAAAGTGGTGAGAAGGCTTGTTAGCAAGAATTGTCGTTTGAAGAAGTTGTTTTTCTGCAGGAAGTGACTGAAGTCAGATTTACAATCTAAATTCAAGCCAAACGTATGAGCATTAAGCATAGAAATGTCTAATGACACGTTCTAGGAAGTGAGTTGTAAAGCAGGTGTGCACTGCTTGGCCAAAATGGGTTGGGGGAGGGGGCAAATGAAGACCCCAAATCAGGCCCATGGGCCAGAGGTTCCCTACCCCTTTATTGGTATACTTTAATAAAAGCAATTCCATGCATCTGAATCTGATGCAATGAAATGACTGCATCTGAATGCAGACACTAAGCTCGAAGAGCCTTGAGAACGCTGTTTAGCACTGGTTAATATTTCATGATAGTTGACATTTGAAAAATGAAGATATGCGAAATTAGTTCCATCAAATTTGAATAGTCGGTGTTGGTGCTATGCCTGGCAATTTATCGACACAGCAGGCAGGTTACAATTCACACCATAGCTTCCCATGCTAATAACAATTTCAGGTTTTTCTAATCTCAATGTGTCACAAACTTTTAGGAAAACATATATGGGGGTGTGTTAAGTTGAAAATCTGTGCACCCAGTTGTTAGATTTTCTTTTAAGATAGCATTCTCAAGTCTGTCTAAACCTAGAATCAGAAATATTGTTCTCTAGTACAACATTATTGACTTCTTCTTCTTTTTTACATTTTTCCATTTGAAGAGGTTTTTGGTCTTTCTATAATTGCAGCAAAATAAGGGTAGATCATGAAGCAAAAGGGCTTTTTATAATTAAAACTGGACTATTCAAACAGGAGGTTACATGATAACATTGTTCATAGACTATAGCACTTGAACAACAAGTTTGGGGGACTGAACTTTGAATTGCTTTCCTATGGAAGGCAGGGGAAAATCCTTCGCTGCGCAAAAAAAATTAGCAAGTCAGGGCAAAATTCAAAAGAGATAACTGTAAAGTCCTGCATTCAGGGACCAAGAATGAAAAGCAGCAAGTATAGGATGGGGGTGACCTGGCTTGGCTGCAGCAGGTATGAAAAGGATCTAGATCCCAAGATGAACCTGAGTCAACAGTGGTGGTGCTAAAATAAATAGCAAATGGTGGTGACATGGTGCCATTTTTACTGCCCTGGTGGGAAAAACAAGCCCAATAATAAAAAAGGAATATTTTAACTGCTAAAGAAATACAGTGGTACCTCGGGTTAAGTACTTAATTCATTCCGGAGGTCCGTACTTAACCTGAAACTGTTCTTAAACTGAAGCACCACTTTAGCTAATGGGGCCTCCCACAGCTGCCGAGCTGCCGGAGCACGATTTCTGTTCTCATCCTGAAGCAAATTTCTTAACCTGAAGCACTATTTCTGGGTATTTCTGTAACCTGAAGCGTATGTAACCTGAAGTGTATGTAACCCAAGGTACCATTGTACAATAACGAGCATTTCCTACAAGCACTGCCCTGCCATGAGTCCCTTAAGTCTGCATTAGCACATAAGTAAGTAGCAGGGACTGACACCTTTAGAAAATTTGAATCACACCAGCGGCGTGTCATGGCCAAAGTCTGCAGAGCTGTGAACCAAGGCAGCCTGGAGACAATGACTTGGCCCAGCAGCACCTGGAGGCTGGCAAGTCTGTGCATCCTTCCTACATTCCCATCCAGCCATTAAATATAGCTCTAGCAAGATGGACAGTGGCATATTTCCATCAACCACTTGAATGCCTTTATTTAGCCACTTTTTGATACTGTGTACTTGTTATTAAATGGACGTATCTCTGTGTTTGTGTTTGTGTCTGTGTCTACAAACAACTTACTCTTAATTTTCTCGATTTAGATATGAGAATTTCTCACCAAGAAGTTTATTTTGATTACCGTATTTTTCGCTCTATAACACGCACCCAACCATAACACGCACGTAGTTTTTAGAGGAGGGAAATCCGTAGGCATGCCACCCATAGGCATTCCCTTCATAACACGCACAGACATTTCCCCTTACTTTTTAGGAGGAAAAAAGTGAGTGTTATGGTGCAAAAAATACGGTAATTGCCAACGCTAGGGTGAGCATCTCTTAAAACAGTTCTTGAAAATTGACTCCCTCCCAATCAAAATAATGTGCATCCATCCATCCATCTATTCATAAATAAGCTATAATGACTAAGTCATAGATACCTTTGTTATTTTGCCCTGAGGTGTCCCAGGCACAGTAAAAATAAGACTGGGTTGAGAAGGGAGAAAGGGGGAAATAAACAGAATGTCACCCAAAGTGTGCCACTGATTTCACTTTTGCACCCCTGTTGCCAAGAAAGCAATGGTGGGCGGAGGGGGAAAACCCTATTGTACAAGTGGAAGCCCCTGAGAAGGGCTTCTGATGATGGGGTTCATTAGGTGAATCCTACCTTGGGTGTTGTTGTCGGTTAGCAGCCTGTTGTCTTGAGGATGTTTTCAATTGTGCTCTATACATTTACTTTTATTGTACTATGGTGTGGTTCAATTCATCTGGAAACCACCTGGAACCAATGATGTGGGAAAGAGGAAGAGGAGCAGCAGCAGCATATAAATATTGCAGCTATATAAGCATGCAAATCCTGAAGGTTTGTTTCCTGAAAGTGGCTAAGAAAAAACTTAAGTATGGAAGGAACTTTATCCACTCTTCAGGCTCCATCTGCACTGCATGTTCTCTGCTGTCAACGGTATGTATGAGATGCATCGCCAGAAATAAAGCTGAAGGAATCTTACCATACAACTTGGCTGCCCTCCCCAACATATGTCCCTTTCCTCAGTGCCTATCTGCCACAGGCTTTCTCCTGGCACATTTTGACATTTATAACTAAGCATGTGTTGCACACTCAGCTTTCCTAAGGGTCTGGGTTGCTCAAGGCTGTCTTACCAAGCTGCCAGGCCTCCAGCTATCACCTCTCATTGCCGTTTCAGGCATAATATGCTGCCAGAATCAGCTTTCCATACCAACAAAAGGCTTGTTGATGATTCTGTCGCATACCTGGTGCCCTATGGTTTAAATATGAAATATGAAAGCTGGATAGATCTGATTCCCACTGCCTGCCTCCACAATGCCATTGAGTATTTAGAGTGTAACTTTTTAAAAAACAACAACAACTATTTAGTTGGGTTTTATAAACAGTGATCATTAGAATAATAAATGATACAAATAAATAGACCGAATCTTCTATGTCAACTGTACATCATAAAAATAACAGAACAGAATTCCAGTAATATCTCAACATATGGCTCATTATTAGTGGACAATGTATAAGTTACTCGTTCATGGAGAGGTTGTCAATTTGTTTTTTGTTCTTGTTTTTATCATGTATTTGGTGTTTTTAGATTGTATTTTTATGTTGTGAACTGCCCTAAGATCTTCAGATAAAATAAGGTATATAAATTTAATAAATAATAAGGAGGATGAGGAGGAACCATTGGTGAGTGAGATCAGTCAACCAGCTACAAATCCACCTAACAGTAACCTCACCCAGACCATGTCAAAACGACCTTGACAGATTAGAGAACTGGGCAAAAACAAACAAGATGAATTTTAACAGGGAGAAATGTAAAGTATTGCACTTGGGCAAAAAAAATGAGAGGCACAAATACAAGATGGGTGACACCTGGCTTGAGAGCAGTACATGTGAAAAGGATCTAGGAGTCTTGGTTGACCACAAACTTGACATGAGCCAACAGTGTGACGCAGCAGCTAAAAAAGCCAATGCAATTCTGGGCTGCATCAATAGGAGTATAGCATCTAGATCAAGGGAAGTAATAGTGCCACTGTATTCTGCTCTGGTCAGACCTCACCTGGAGTACTGTGTCCAGTTCTGGGCACCACAGTTCAAGAAGGACACTGACAAACTGGAATGTGTCCAGAGGAGGGCAACCAAAATGGTCAAAGGCCTGGAAACGATGCCTTATGAGGAACGGCTAAGGGAGCTGGGCATGTTTAGCCTGGAGAAGAGGAGGTTAAGGGGTGATATGATAGCCATGTTCAAATATATAAAAGGATGTCACATAGAGGAGGGAGAAAGGTTGTTTTCTGCTGCTCCAGAGAAGCGGACACGGAGCAATGGATCCAAACTACAAGAAAGAAGATTCCACCTAAACATTAGGAAGAACTTCCTGACAGTAAGAGCTGTTCGACAGTGGAATTTGCTTCCAAGGAGTGTGGTGGAGTCTCCTACTTTGGAGGTCTTTAAGCAGAGGCTTGACAACCATATGTCAGGAGTGCTCTGATGGTGTTTCCTGCTGGGCAGGGGGTTGGACTCGATGGCCCTTGTGGTCTCTTCCAACTCTATGATTCTATGATATTTTAACAGCTTCTACACAAGAATATCATGGGGGACTTTGTCAAAAGCCTTACTGAAATCAAGATACATGACGTCCACAGCATTCCCCTGATCCACCAAGCTTTTAACTTTATCAAAGAAAAGGAAAAAGAAATGAAATGAGATTTGTCTGGCATGACTTGCTTTTGATAAACCCATGATGAGTTGCACTGTTACTGTGTCAAGAACATACACCTACAATAAAACTCCAGTCTGGAGGGGATGCACACACACACACACACACACACACACACACACACACACACATCTACTGAAATATGAAATTAAGTATTGTTGCATGCCACCTCATTCTCCAAGCAATGCAGGTTTCTAGGAGCACTTCCCCAACCAGGACCTGTGATTGACAGGGGCCCCACCCACTTACTCTCTGGCACAGAGTCCCCTTTCCTCTGCTCTCCTAGTAGCCTATTACCCAGCCTGGTCTGGCTATTCCAGGAACTGAATCTGTGCTGGATCCAGGAATTAGAAGGGTTTTGCATACAGCCTACTTCCTCCACCCCAAACTGTTACCCACAAACTTGTAACACTAGAAATGGTTAATTTTTGACTTCCAGACTTTGAAGTGACAGTATATCCTTTTTCTTTCCAAGTAGACCCTTTTTGGCTGAGGATGATGCTGTCTGGGTCTGATTGGAGTTGCAGTCCAAAGCATTTGGAGGGCAGTAGGTTAGCAAAAGCTGACTTAGTACCTGTGTATGAGCTATATAGCCCTTAATTTCCATCCCTCTTTGAAATGCCTCATGTGGCTTCCACATTATGCTCAGGGCCATTTCTGATGCAACTTTTTACCATATCTTAAAATTCATGTCAATGTCACATCAGAATGGTTTGGTGCCAGTTAATTGCATGTCACGTTCCCCCTGGACATTAGCGTTTGGCAGACTGGCTTCCAGTTGCTTCTCTGCACACTCGTCTATGGAATTAAAATGACATGCATCTAATCAGTCCAGAATGACCTTGCCACAGATCTCTAGACATGTTCAGGGCAATGAACTTATACAAGAGTTAGGGAGACAGAGGATGCAACCGAGATATCCGTAGAGTGGGGATGAAGTTTTCAAAGGTAAAGAGACTGTGGACAGCAGACACAAAGAATGAAAATAGATTTTCATTCTGCTGGGTGGTGACATTTTAATAAGAAGCTAGCACCAATTTACAAAGCATTATGGTTGTGGAATGACACCAGTCTGACATATATTGTAATGGTATATACATACTCATGTCTATGAACACACTGATTCTTATAGAGAAACAATGTAAGCCTAGACTTCTGCAGTGTGTGACAGGTAAGAGAAGGCTTAGGAAGTTGGAACAGGAAGGGACTGGCCCTGACTGGATAACAACAACAACAACAATTTATTATTTATACCCCACCCATCTGGCTGGGTTTCCCCAGCCACTCTGGCCAGCTTCCAACCGAATATTAAAAAACACAATTTAAAGATAATCTAAAGAAGGTTTGCATCCATGTGACAGCAGGTGGAATTGTTGCCCAAAGCATAATGGATTTTCCTGCTGAGATTTTACATATCACAGCATTCCCATGTCACCCACCTTACCTTTAATGTGAGATCAGACAAGTGTTTAAGGACTCATTTGTGCTAAGCCTTCAACATTAGGTTCAGATATCAGGGTCAGATCTTGTAAGCTGTATTTAGGATGGGTGGCCAGGGGACTGCCTTTGGACCAGCAAGACTTCTAAGCCACCAGAGTGCTTTCTTGCCTTTATCCGGGATAGCAGGATCCCATTCAGGAGCCTGCTCTTTAACAAAAGTTAAAGATGCAGTGGCAATGCTCATTTTTGAAGGATTTGCTCTGCCATGGTAAAGGCAATATCCAAGTCACCCCTACCTGCTACTAATTCAATGAATCCTAGGATTTACCACTCTTCAAGGTGCCTGCCAGGGTGCATCAATTGCATCTCCTGGCATTTCAAGTAGGCAAGGACATCATCGTCAGTGCTCTGCCCTAAGTAAATAGGACACCAATGATCAGTGAATTATTTGAAGACATGTTTTCATCCTTCACAATTTATCCACCGAAATCAGCATTTTACAACCTATTGATTAGTGAGGATATTGAGCCACACTCTGAGTGTGCTGGCCAGCTGCGTACAGCTATGCCGGAAGAGGCTGCGTTCCAATAGTGATTGACTTCTTTTTTTATTGACAAAAATGAGCTGATACAGATCGGATTTCTGAGTGAGCAAGTGCCACCGTTTTGTATTCCAAGTTTTTACCACAAAGATTGCAAGAGAAAAACAGACTCAGAAGGAAACAGAAAACAAGATCCAAAATACTGTATAATGTAGCAGTCTTACTTTCACCATTTTTGCAACCAAACTGTTTATACATATATTTATATATATAGTCGCCAGTAGCAACTGAATGTCCAGTCTGCATGTATTATTCTGGAAAAGATGGAATATAATTTGAATGGTCTCCTACTTCCCAGTTTCTAGCCCCTTATTTTTCACATAAATGTATTAAACCCATGAAGAACGATGTGAACTTAATGAGTTTAGAATAATAATAATAATAATAATAATAACAACAACAACAACAACAATAATAATTTATTCTTATATTATTGACATTTTAATTCCACTCATTGTCACAACCCCTTGGAATAGGTTGGCAATATTTCCATATCAAACCTGGGGAACTGAAACAGAGAGTGCAGCTTTTCTCAATCTGATGCTCTCTGTATGATTTGGACTACAACTCCCATGAATCCCACAAGACACATATAATCTTGGATAATATTATCAATGTAGTGATGCATATCAATAGAATAATCATCAATTTTCAGTTCAGATTTTGAGACAAAATTTAATCAGGCAAATTCCCCCCCCCCCCAATGATGTGATTTCTAGAATGCTGCTGGCATTGTGCAGGCCCATGCAAAGGAAAGAGGGCAGCTGGTTACACTTGCCACAGGCCTCTGAGGTCTAAGCTGGACTGGCTACTTTTTTGTTTGAGTTTATAAATATATTTTCTGCAAGGGCACGCTCCCCAGTATTGTGCATCATATCTCCACCAAAATAGAAAAACGTCGATAAGACTTGAAAATCATCTGAATTTCATTGAAAGTAAAATGTTAAGGGAAATCTACACCGGTTCCTGCTTAGATGAGAGTTATAATGAATTTTGCAGACGCACACAAAATCAATGAATTTTGCAAGGTAGAATTTGGCTAAAGAATGGAAAAAACTTCTTAGGGTAATAGTAATGTTTTGGGATGTGTGAAATCACACTGCTTTTTCCCTGATTGAATGAAAACCTCTCTTCCTCCACCCCTTCTTTCTTAATACTACTTTGGCTATTGCGTGTGAAGACCCCCAAAATCACCTCCAAATGAAGACATAATAGATACAGATTTTAGTTTAAGGTTTTTTGGCATTAATTTTTGGCCACAACTTTATTGATTACAGCATGTGAGTGGTTGCCTAGGCATTGGTTCCAGACTACCTGAACCTGGCAGGAACAGGACTGACACTGGGCACCATCATATGTCAGTAAGGGAAAGCATCCTGGGGGAGCGAGAACTCCTTCGATCTCACAGCTCACCCCACATGCTCCCAGGGGCTCTGGTGTGGCCCTAGCCCCTTGACAGGGTTTGGACTAAAGCAAGGCAAGCCCCTGGATTCCTTTAATAGAATTCCCTGGCAGCAGCAATGGAGGGTCAGGCACAGCCAACCACGTCCCCTCCCCAAAACATTGAACCAAATGCCTAACTGCCAACCGTACAAAGTTGTGATGATTAGCTACACGGTAGGCAAAAACAAAGTGGCATCAGCCAATCAGCCAAATGGCAAAATTCCTACCAGGGCCCTGCTCCAAAACAGATGACCCCTAGACAGGCATAGCAAGGCCATAAGGACAACCCTAAATATAGGGGAAGGAGGGCGGGTGATCCGCTGCACGTCGCAAGAAAGTGAAACTCTCCAGCGACATGCAGCAGCTTAAGGAGCCCCTCAGCAGCCAATAGCCAACCCAACTGACCAAATTTCTGCCCCAGCAACAGAGGGACAACCAATGGGGTGTTGTGGCCATCCAAACGGTCCTGCCCCACAACAGGGAGGCAGTTTCTGGTGATCTCATCGCAACACGTGCCCTCCATGATGGAGGACCCAACTTCTCAGAAAGGTTTTACAAGAACAAACCTTCAAATTCCCTCTAGAAATAAAATTTAGTACCAATTTAAATGACACACCTTGATAGACACAGTGCATCTAAGGTTGCGTGTTGAGTTCCGCAGTGCCACCCCCCAAAAAATTCACACAGCACACGTTAATTTTTGTTTAAGGTTTTTGGCATAATTTTGGCCACAACTTTATTTAAATACAGAAAATGTGAGTGGTTGCTTAGGCATTGGTTATGACTATCTGTCCTTGCCCCCCCAAGGACAGTGCTGGCACTTCCAGACACCACCGGAAGCCAGCGTGGGAAACAAGTATTGGGGAGAAATGAGGCTGGGTAAATGCAGTCCAACACCTCTCACCCTCATGTTCCGGTGGGGTCTTGCCCGGCCCAAGTCCGGCTCCACGGACAAGGACGAAAGGATGGCAAGCCCCTGGATTCCTTTAACGGAATTCCCATTCGCATCATTTGGAGGGATAGGCACCTTACCCCTCCAAGCACCAATTTAACCAATGCCTAACCGCCAACCTTACAAGTTGTGACGATTTGCTACGCAGTAGGCAAAAACCAAGTGGCAAGAGCCAATCAGCCAAATGGCAAAATTCCTACCAGGCCCCCGCTCAAAGGCGAACGACCCCATGACAGGCATAGCAAGGTCAAATGAACCCAAGAACCATCCTATAAAAGGGAGGGGGGGCGGGTGATCCGATGCAAAACGGCCAAGAGGAAGTCCCCTAGTCTAGCTCCTCAATTTATAGACTCTAAACCCCTCCTCCAATTTTGCAACACCCAAAATTCCCCAGCGACCCAATTAACCCTTTTTCATCTTGGGTTCCCAAATTTGCCTAGTCATGATGGTGGCCTGCTCCCCAACCGCAACACGTGCTCTCTGCTAGTGAGAACACGCTTTGCGTGTTGAGTTCCGCAGTGCCACCCCCCAAAAAATTCACACAGCACACGTTAATTTTTGTTTAAGGTTTTTGGCATAATTTTGGCCACAACTTTATTTAAATACAGAAAATGTGAGTGGTTGCTTAGGCATTGGTTATGACTATCTGTCCTTGCCCCCCCAAGGACAGTGCTGGCACTTCCAGACACCACCGGAAGCCAGCGTGGGAAACAAGTATTGGGGAGAAATGAGGCTGGGTAAATGCAGTCCAACACCTCTCACCCTCATGTTCCGGTGGGGTCTTGCCCGGCCCAAGTCCGGCTCCACGGACAAGGACGAAAGGATGGCAAGCCCCTGGATTCCTTTAACGGAATTCCCATTCGCATCATTTGGAGGGATAGGCACCTTACCCCTCCAAGCACCAATTTAACCAATGCCTAACCGCCATGGAGCCCACAGCTCACCGCCAAACCACTCACAGCCCCAGCCAAGACCTCAGCTTGGCCACCACTGCACCTAACCAAGCCTCATTACCCGAAGCAGAAAGGTGCACGCCATCATCTCGAAAGAATGATGGCCTCTGAGAGGAAATCTCAGGATGAAAAATCACATCTCCGCCCAGCTCCAAGATCTTTTTTTGACATTGCGGAGTTGATGCGTTTTCTGGCTCTCTCAGTGGCGGCTGGGCAACGACTGCCCCTCCAAGCACGCCTTTGTAGCAGCCTTGACCAAAATATTTTCGCTGTTGGCACCATTGCCCGCAGCGCCTCCAAGTCCGACAAAATTGCAGCACGCAGGGAAAAAACAGTCCGTAGAAACCAGGTCGTTCTCACCCAGCTGCACCACAATGGCCGATGGGGGTCCTTCCCTTAGCAACTGCCTCCGGATCCGAGGCAGGAGCTCCGGCCAGCGCATTCCCCGTCTGGACAGCCAAGACAACTGAATATGTGGAGGAAGGCCAAGACCTGGACCCTTTTCCGACTGTGACTGTCGTGCTGCTACACCAGCCCAGTGGATGATGCTGTCCCCCACCATCCAGATGCGGACAGCTGCTAAACCTAAGATAAAACAAGCAAAATTTGTAAGACACCAATAATGTTAACGAACATAACCTTTGAATGCATTCGATTTCCAACGACCTGCATTTTATTTCCACTGCCTTATTAACACGCTTTCCGGCCTTCTCGGTGGTAGTTTGTCTAGGCATAGGTTCCAGACTAGCTGCACCTGACCTCAGCAGGGCAGCACTGACGACTGGGCCCCACCATATCGTCAGTACCAGCAAACATTGTGGGGGAGGAATGAATCCCAAAACAATCACATCCCGCCAGGTGTCGCTCCCCATAGGGGAAAGATGCACCCCATCTGCCCTAAAGAGGGCAACAGCCTTGAAGAAAATTAGCAGGGTGCAATATTACAGAACCACCTAAAGCAAGGACCTATTTTATTTTATTTGTTATTTTATTTACTTTATTTATTTTATTCTATTATCCACCGCCTTATTAACATGATTCCTGGCCTGCTCGGTGGTAGTTTGTCTAGGCATTGGTTCCAGACTAGCTGCACCTGACCTCAGCAGGGCAGCACTGACGACTGGGCCCCACCATATCGTCAGTTCCAGTAAATAGCATGGGGGAGCAATGAACCAGGATCAGACTCAAGCTCACCCCAAATGCTCCCAAGGACTCTGGCATGGCCCTACCCCTCGAAAGGGGTCGACAAAAGCATGGTGAATCCTTGAATTCCCTTAATGGAACATCTTTGCGCATTGGAGGGGACAGGTGCTCCAACCCCCCCTCCATACCACCTTGAACCAATGCCTTAAATTATTTTGAGTCCAGGGAGAGCTGCCACCAACTCAATCCAAGCCCTCTTGCATGCAGGAATGCAAACTTATGCTGGAGGAAGACAGCAAACATTCTCGCCCAGCTGTACCACCAGCACTGCGGGAGGACCTGCACAGGTCACACTCGACCGCACCAAAGGAAGGATCTCCTCCCAAAGTATTCCCCATCTGGAGATCCAGTATATGTTCACATGGGCAGGAAGACTGAAATGGCGCCCCAGTCCAAACTTGTCAACATGCTTGCCAGCCTAGTGTACAATGCTGTGGCCCAAATGTGCACAGCTGCTCCTATGAAAAAAGAAAAGAGAGGAGGGGGAAAAAAAAAAAAGAAGGGGGGGAGGAAAAGGAAATAACAGACAAGCATCAGCACAGACATCATTGTGACACTTCCTGATATAACCCTTGTCAGCGTCAGACTTCCAATGACCCGTATTCACAATCCTGTCTACTGACAGGCCCCCAGTGTGCAGCCTTTGCAGCAGCACCTAATCGTAAGGAATGAGGCGTGTTCAGCGGTAAGCAAGCCGCAGGCCGTAATAACTGGTGCATGACGTAAGCACATTGATGTCTGGCTAACGGGAACCCATTTTCATGCACTAGGAGCGGGCCAGCCCCCAGGGAATAAAAAGCCAAATATTCTCTTCTATAACCGGGCAAGGGCCCTCCTCACCTGTGGCGGGAAGCCTGATTGTGGCACTCCTGCCCACTAAGTCTGTTTTAGCGTTCCCAACTCCGATGACAAGCTCCAAAGGGTAAGGAAAAGTCCTGAAGCAATAAGCCTCTGGACTCTCAGCCCCGTGCTGGCTCCAACAACCATTTCCCCAACCCTCAGTGCGAAAATGCAATGGACTACTGACAGGAGTCTTGCCTTGATCTTAAACAGCAAACAAGTTTTAACTTGTTGCAGATACTGCATAGGTAAAAATTGACCGACTTCCTGCCCACTGTCCTATGAGGTTGGAGCCTATTCCAACCTTCCAAGGGCCTGCTCACTACAAACCTTATACAAGGGTCTCTGAAAAATAAAGCTTCAGTGTAACAGACATTGCAGTGGACTGAATTCTGATAGTTATAACCGCATGCCCAATCTGCAGCAGGTGGACCAAATACTGCCGGATCTGCTCAGGGGATGGGGGCCAATTCTTCTGAATGGCGGAGAACTGCCAGCTTAAGGCTAAGAAATCCATCCAGGCCTTCCCCTAATAGGTAAAAGCAGAAGGGGAAATGGAAGCTGCCACTCTCTGTAATTACTAATTGTTGTCAAAATACCACAGGTGGTCTGCAAAAAATCTGGCAATAGCTGAGTCTGGAGCCCAGGATCTGAAGCGCTTCATCTGAAAATCGGATAGAGTGTCAGCGACATCATTAGAGGATCCCGTAATTTGGAGAGTAGAAAACACAATATTAAACCTTAAGTGGCGCAGCTCGAAAGCATGAGCGGAGGGGCGGAGACTGTGCTAGAGCGTGAGGACTGTTTTGCCAAGACGCTCACCACTACCTGGTTATCAGACCAAAAGCAGATCCGATGGTCACTGAACTCCTCGGGCCACGTGAACTGCTACTACAATGGGGAAAACTCAAGAAAAGTTATGTCACATGATTGCCTCACCACACCGGGCTTGAGGCCATAGCTTTGCTCACCAGCCGCCCTTGAAATAAAAACCAAAGGGCAAAGATCCAGCAGCACCAGCCTGAACCTGAAAATCCCTGTGCAGGTTCAAGGTATCCTGCCATGGCGAACTACTATTGCATACATTCAGGTCAGGAATTGCTACCATCACCTGATATCTGCCTTCACCACGCTTGGTAGGCGTACACAAAGGTAAGGGGACCTCAGGCCGCAGGCAGCCTGGCCTAGTGGGAAGATTAATTAAGTGACCCAGCAAGATCGGATCTGATGAAGCATCACTTGCTACAGAGGAAGTATTACAAAATAACTTCCTTCAAGGCAGACAGCTTCTCCATATGCAAGTGGCATGTTTTAGCAACGATATCCAACTGGATCCCTAAATAAAATGGGAATATGGGCAAAAGATATTGAGCTATTGCTTGCCAACTTCCCGCCCCCGCTTGGGCAGGGGGCATCTTGTGCTGTCATCATGATATGTGAATTTACAGGGCCGATGCTGGCCAGAACCCCTGAAGGAGTCCCAACCAATCTGCCGCCGAGCCAGCTTCCTTTTCAGACACACACTCTGTGCAATGCAAAAACACACTCCGTGCAGTGCACACACTCTCCATGCAATGCAACTACATACTCCGTGCAATGCAAAAAACACGCTCTGTGCAGTGCAACTACACTCTGTGCAATGCACACACAAACCCTCCGTGCAATGCAACTACACACTCTGTGCAATGCACACACAAACCCTCTGTGCAATGCAACTACACACTCCGTTCAATGCAAAACACACTCCCTGCAATGCACGCACCCTTCATGCAATGCAACTACACTCCATGCAATGCAACTACACACTCCATGCCCTGCACACACCCTCAGTTCAATGCAACTACATACTCCATGCAATGCACACACACTCTGTGCAATGCAAAAAACACACTCTGTGCAATGCAACTACACCCTCCATGCAATGTACACACACTCTGTGCAATGCAACTACACACTCCGTGCAATGCAACTACACACTCCGTGCAATGCAACAACACACTCCGTGCAATGCAACAACACCCTCCGTGCAATGCAACAACACCCTCCGTGCAATGCAACTACACACCCTCCGTGCAATGCAACTGCAGATCTCCTTGCAATGCAATGCAATTGCAGCCCGTGCAGCGCCGTGCTCTGCAACGCACAGAGCAAACTGCAATGCGGGCACGCAAAGGTGCTTTCTCCCAGTTGCATATTGCAAATGTGGCACCCGTTACATCCCTTGCAGTGAGGTAACCACCAAAAGGACCTAAGTGTCCAGGTAGAGCAATGGGGGAGCATGCAGCTGTCCCATACAGGGACCAATCCTGCAACCTAGGCATTACCGGCACTATGCGCTGACCCAGTGAAACCAATGCTTCATGGACCACATGGGGACACTATTGAGGCCGGAAACGCTTCCAGGCCATCGAATTCTAGGGCAAAGCCCTAGGATCACCTTCTAGGCCAGGCATAAATGTTTCCAGTGAAATAGCAAAGTTGAGGTAGCCCACAGCTTGTCCGGGTACCCCTGCTTGCCCTTTTAGAGGGAAGCACCCCTTCAAGAAACCCAAAGTTATTTTATCACAAATGGGCCGAACTACCCAGCAACAGAATAGCTCAAAAAGAGCAGTTTGTTTTGTTTTGTTATAACAATGGCTAAGAGGGGTATATGAACCCTGTCTCCCAGGTCCTAGTCCTGCACTTAGCCACTAAGCCACAATGGCAGTCGCCACTATCAGAGCAAAACAAACTTAAAGAAAATAAACTTGTTCAGAAACAGCATAGTTCAAGAGCATATACAGAGTGCTCATAGTCCGTGGAGGGACAGGGAGCCTCTGGGGCCCTCTGTCTGCCTCAGATATACATTAGCAGCAACTGGGCCTGGAAGCAGATACATAGAGATCATGAATCACGTGTCAGAGACTTAACAATTAACTGCTACCTGTAGCAGACTCAGGCTTGGAAGTTATGTGCAGGCCGAATAGGCCTCCCTGCTTCAGCTCTTGAGAATCTTAGTCTCATAGCAATGTTAAAAGAACTCAAATTAGTGCTCCCACCCAAGGCTAGCTTAAAATTTGGCCAACAGCGCTGCACACACTCAAAATAAAGCCAACCTTCGGGGTACTATAAACGAAAGTGATTCCAGCTAAGCTGGGAACAGCCCTGAGTAGCCCTAATTTCAACAAGAGAAATGGGGGAAACCTTTTTGTGAAAGAAAGCCCCTAATGGGGGCTCTCTCCCTATTGGGAAAGGCAAGCCACAGATACAGGGAGAATCTTCCCACAGGGCAGGGTAAGGGGTGGGGTGGGAAATCGAACAGGAAAAGGGGGGAATTAAAATATTTAAGGGACTGGAGAGGATTAAAAGGAAAGGGGAAATAAAGAAATAAAGAAATGTAACCAGACAATGAGAAGATTGTCCAAGTGCTCCATGTGATCCGATGCAAAACGGCCAAGAGGAAGTCCCCTAGTCTAGCTCCTCAATTTATAGACTCTAAACCCCTCCTCCAATTTTGCAACACCCAAAATTCCCCAGCGACCCAATTAACCCTTTTTCATCTTGGGTTCCCAAATTTGCCTAGTCATGATGGTGGCCTGCTCCCCAACCGCAACACGTGCTCTCTGCTAGTGAGAACACGCTTAATAAACAGCAAATCTTATTTGTTTTATTTAGCATATTTTCTTTCTCACCTTTTCTCATAGGGCCTCAGGGTTGTTTTGACTGCCCTACAACAATCCTGTGAGGTGGGTTGCACTGAGAGATACTGAATGGCACACAGTCACTCAATACATTCCATAACTGAGTGGGGATTTGAACCCAGGTTTTCCTGTCCCTGTTGACTCCGACACTCTTTGCCATCAGTGGCCTGGCCCTCAATCAGCACAGATCAAGTCCTTAACAGCATTTAGAAATTAGCTGCTCACATTTGGGGGGGGGGCATATGAAAGTTGTCCCTACGGTTCATTTTGAGAAGTGAAAAGCGGTTACCATGAAAGCCAAATATGCTGCAGATATCCATGAAATATTAGACCAGCTATCGCAAGTGTTGTGTGGATTGCTGAAGTCTTTGGACAAGGAAAATATTGCAACTTAGGGTAAATGTGTTTCAGTAAAAAATGTAACTTCTAAAATTTGCCCATTTTATGGCATGGGGAGGGGGGAATAAGAAAAGGGGAAAAAAACATTGCTAAACCTCGGGATCTATAGATGTGTCAATTTTAACTGTCTTAAAACTGCCAAAAGAAACATATTGGGACTTCATAAAAATAGCTCAAGGTCAAGAGGGGTGCAAGGGAACAACAGGTGCTAGTCTATGGTTAACAAGAAGATCCCTTCCAGCCAAATGTCTGCCTTAATGAGTGCTATTTCCATATACAGTAGCAGAATCAGCAACGAGAGAGAGAACTATTTGACACTAAAGAATAAAAAGTGCACTTCATATTTGGGATCTGGATGTGAGTTTAAGATAGCCTGGGCCAGCATAATTATGAAGTTACAATGCTGGAAGGAATTTGAGGGTCATCTGGTCATAGTCCTCTGTGCCCCCCAACCGCCCACTGCAAGCATCTTCATTCATTACTACAAGCTCATATCTTACATACCCTTGTTTCAAACAGTTCGTGGAGCTTCTAGACTAGAGCCTTGCTTTGGCGGGGATAAATATTCATTTCGGTTCACCCTGAAGGTCCTACTCACACCGAACAAGAACCTCTGCAAAATGTACTCTTACTGGGAAACTTGTGTATGCGCAGCAGCCAGACCGAAGCGAGTATGCACAGAGATTTTGTCGTGGTTTGATTGTTTGGCTTCTTCTTGCCTTGCTTTGCAGTATGCAACTTGCTTCACTTGTTTAGGTCATCTTGGGGGCATTTGCTCTGCAAATGCCATTCTGGGGTTCATCCACTCTCTGTGCACAGCACTCTGGGAAGGGGGTCCTTCCTTATAGCAGGGGAATGCAGCAGTTGTCTATATTAGGATCTGATCAATAGTCCATTTAGCTCTGCACACTTTCTCCAGCAGAAACTGTTGGAAAACTCACTGGCAGAGCTAGAGGGAGATAAGCACCCCTCATTTGTTTCCCAGCCCTGTTATTCTGCAAAATTATCCAAATGCATAATGGAATATGGGAAACGAACCCTATACTTGGCCATCTAGTGCAGTGCTGTGAAGTCTGACTGCTCTTGAGGGTCTCTTACAGATTGTTTTACTGAGCCTTCCCTGGACATGCCAGGGATCAGCAAAGATCCAGAGATGCCAAGGATTGATCCTTTGACTTCATGCATGCACACTATGTATTCCGCCATGAAACAAATATCCTCACCATCTCTCAGTGAGCTCTGGCACCCCCTATGATCAACCTTACTTAGCAAGGTGATTATTTTGTATGCAATGCAATTAGAAAGAGAGCCAGATACTGTACAGCTACGTCTACATCTAAATCTGCACAATGCAGCTATACAATGGTTTATAGCATAAATATGCAACAATTTCCTTTCCAGCCTAGAAAAGAATAACAGCAGAGTAAAGAATAACAGCAAATAAACAGTGGTTCAAAGTACAGCTGTGCGGCAGCAATTGCTGGAATGGGGCATAGAAGGTGTCATCCAACGTCTTTGGGACTCCACTCTCAATTTCTGCAGGGTTTACTCCTTAGCCTTTTTTCTCCCAAACATATTCCACAAGGCAGCGGAGGTTTAGGATCAAAGTTTTCCTTCTCCTGGGCAGGCTACCTTCCCAGGTTGACAAGCCCCATCTGCCCCTCACTTCCCTCTACAGCACTTGCAGAAACCGCCTTCTTGGCCATTGGGCCTACTATTGGTCTTGTCTGCTCAATCTGCCAGAATTTGTCTTTCCAAGCAGAGGCAGTCCCTTACTCATCAAGGGTTTGAAACCCATCAACTGCCATCACCTGGTTTAGCTGGCCAGTCAAAGCCATTTCCTGGGGTGTGGCTGCTGTCTCATGCTGACAGCTTCTAGAAGTTACAGGTGACAGCTGAGTGCAGGGTGGGGACCAAAGGTGAACAAACTACCCAGAAGGAGCATGCCGTGTCCTCACCCGAGGTGCTACACCTCCCTGAACACCCCTCCCTAGGGGTGGGGAAAGCCAGTAAGTAAAAAAGAAAAGAAAAGCATATTTTGGAAGCTGAGTATACAGATGCACAGAGTCAAGAGATGAATAAATTATTCATTATTCCTCTCTCCCTGTGAAGGAAAATCAAAGAAACGGAGTTGAATTATTAGACAGTGCATAGCAGCAGACATTTGTATCTAATACCCAGCGTAATAATTTATCTAATTTATCTCTGGCATGACACTCATGAGTATGGACTCCCAATCATTTCCAAGCATTATTCTCTCTCTCTCTCTCTCTCTCTCTCTCTGTGTGTGTGTGTCTTTTCACACCCCCAGCGCTTAGAAAATCTCTTCTATAAATACAGCAGTGACTTTTCGAGTCACTGGAAGGAAACATTTTAAAAATGACAATGTGTTCTGCACTTTAATAACTGTTTGGAAAACATTTTAATAAAACTTCTAAGAGACAATATGATATTAAATCAGGGGCTATTGCTTACTATTATGCCAGCCAAATATTTTTTGGGTTAGTTTTGTTTTACTCTAAATTAAAGACATTAACCATGATTTGGTCACTTTGAGGCAGTTCGTTCCTTTAAACCAAATAAAGCTGCCAAGACTTATTGATTCATAGGCTCTACAAGCTGTGCTGGTACATAGCCTGGCATTTAATAACATTAAGTATCCCGGACCAAATTCATGCTGTCTGTTTTAAATCAAATCTTGAACATGGTGCGTAATGTTTAAAAAGGTTTCCTTTATTATTCACAGTGAACAAGATGCTCCTTTCAGCATCTCACCCTGAGAAGGATCTTGATGCTGACATCTGACAGAACGGTATGTGTTCCTTTTATAAATTAAAGCCATATGACACATCTATTCCAATATACAAAGGTCTTCAGATAGTTGCTGTAACAAAAAGTGCTCTTTACTACTAGCTAGTGAAACCTTGTTATCCTATCAGTACTTTTACATAAGAAAACAAGGAGAGCTTTGCTGGATCAGGCCAGTGGCCAATCTAGTGCAGCAATCTCAAAGTGGCCAACCACATACCTGTGGGAAACCGCAAGCAGGATTTGAGTAGAAGGGCTGTCTCCCCTCCTGCAGTTCCCAGCAACTGATGTTGCTGAACTGCATTCTGCTAACAGTACCCAGGGATCATTCTATTTATTTACTAGATGTTTTATATGCCACCCTTCATAGTACAGTGGTACCTCGGTTCTTGAAGGCCTTTGAAGTAGAACGTTTCAGAACTTGAACGCCAAAAACCTCGAAGTATATGCGTTGGTTTTTGAAAGCACCTCGGAACTTGAACAGGAAACATGGCTTCTGTTTTGAGTTTTCCATATTGAGGCTTGCATTTTGAGGCTTCCGCTTTCGACTTTCGAAAGTTTCAGAACTCGAACAGACTTCTGGAGCGGAGTATGTTCAAAAACCGAGGCACCACTATACTTAGTTCCAAGGCAGCTTGCACAATTAAACTTTGATATCATCATTATCATCATTATCATCATTACCCCACTCATCTGACTGGGTTTTCCCAGCCACTCTGGGCCACTCTATCATCTATCCACCTATTATCTATCTATCTATCTATCTATCTATCTATCATCTATCTATCTATCATCTATCTATCTATCTATCATCTATCTATCATCTATCTATCACTAATCTGAGAGAGGGAGTAATAATAGACTTGACCACTGTAGCAAACATTATTTAGGACTGACACTGAAGACTATCTGAAGACTGGTCAGTATGCAACAGAGACAGTGCTGCACTCCTGATGTCCTCTGAGTTTCCTGTTGCCTGAGACACAGGCAATTCACAATGAGCTTTGATTAAAACAACAACAACAACCCCAAACAACTTGAATTCTATAGACTGGGTTTGGTACTCAATTTTAGTCACAGTAGATCCACTGATATTAAGAAACCTACAGCTGTCATACTTATTAAAGTCAATGGGTCTACTCTGAGTAAAAAATAGTTGTATTAGTTCTTATATATGTTGGAAGCTGTCCAGAGTGGCTGGGGCAGCCCAGTCATATGGGCAGGATACAAATAGTAAAATTATTGTGATGATTATAAGTTGCCTAGCACCCTTAATTTATGATGAGCTACTAAGGCCACCCCGATTGTAAAATATGGACAAAGCCATGTAGAAATGGAAAACAATGTTTGGAGCCAATGTAATCTTATAAGGACTATGTCATGACTGAGCCAGCCCAGCCAGCTTTCAGTGGAGAAAGTAGGCAGGAAGAGATAGTCAACTACCAGAAGAGAGGAGCCTAGAGCAGTGTTTCCCAACCAGTGTTCCGCGGCACACTAGTGTGCCGCGAGATGTTGCCTGGTGTGCCGCGAGATGTTGCCTGGAGGGAGGCGGGCGAGTCCAAAAAAGGTTGGGAAACACACACCAGCCGGGGTCTGCCTCCGCGTTGCATCAGCTTCCTCGCTCTCGGCGCTCTGCTTGCCAGCCTGGTGGCATCTGCCCCGCCCCGAGACTGGAAGGGAGGGACGGGGCTTCCACTGCGGCTGCATCTCTGGCTCTTTCGACTCATTCCTCCTCCGAGTGGGCTTGAAAGAGCGGCCGATGGATGAATCGGCCGGCGACCCTGAAGCCTTGTGCAAAGTAGAGGAGGCAGAGAAGCGACGGCAGGGAGCTTAGGCGCCGCATCCGGCTCATTGCGGGAAGTCAAGATGGCGGCGGGTAAGTGTGGGAAGCAGCTTTTCCCCTCCGCCGCCCCCCTCTCACCGGGAATAAAGGGGGCCCCGCTGGGGGGTGAAGTTGTAGAACGCAGAGTTCTTATTTTGGGAAGGTTTGAGGGGTCGGACTAAGCGGGTTGGGGGCTGGTCTGGGCTTCCTCTCCCTCCCCTCCCCACGGAGTGTACCTGTGGTGCAAGGAGGCGCTCTGAGCCACTGCTCTGGGAAAGGAAGGAGGGCGAGGCGGCCTGGCCAAGTGCAGGGGAGACCCGTAGTGGGGAGCAGGGGGAGGAGGAGGCACCGAGGAATGGAGGCGGGGGAGACTCCCTCGCTTTGCAGAAACTGCAAAAAAGAGGCAGGAATTGGGTTTGTTTTTGTAGCTCAGGACGTGCTTCGCTTCTGGTGTGCCTAAGGCGGCCGCCCCAATTATCCCCTAGCCCGTCTTTCCAGGTGCTGCCCCCCCTCCACAAAGGGCCATAGAACTGTAGAGTTGGCAGGGGTCCCAAGGGTCATCTAGTCTTAAGTTTCTCTTTCAAAAAGGAAACGTGGGTTAAAGCGGCGACGCCGCCCCCCACTCACTTTTCTGCTCTGGCTTCCCTAACAGTTTTCCGAGTTGCGTCACTGGATCCAGCCCCCTTTTCCACAGGTGACACGGGGCTGGAGGGAGGGAAAGAGGGCTTTACGTCGCGCACAAAGGCAGCCTCCTAGAAGCGCTCTGGGCCGGCGCCGTTTCGCCGAAGGCGCCGGAGGACCCCCACCCTCAGCTCCTTCAGAAAGGACTGGAGCGGAATAGCCCTTTCTCTTCTTCCCCAACCCTTGTCGTTGGAGGAGTCCCTCAGTCCCTCGCTTTGCTGCCTCCTCCCCCCCACCCCCAAAGCTTGGAGGTTCCCCGGCAAGGGGGAGGGAAAAAAATTGAAACTTACACTTTCGTGCATCCCTCCCGCGTGACGCTGCACGCTGACGTCACGGGGCTGTAATGGTGGTGTGCCTCGAGATTTTTTTCATCAAACAAGTGTGCCTTTGCCCAAAAAAGGTTGGGAAACACTGGCCTAGAGGAGCGCCAACTTCCCCACCCTTAGGAATGCAGGTTGCCAAGGAAACTATCTTGAACAGCAGGATCTCCGCCAGGCCTCTCAGGAGAAGAGAAAAGGTGAGGAAGAGAAGATTGACAGACTGCCTTCTCAGGAAGAAGTTGGAGGGGATCCAATGAGCCCATGGAGTCTCCGCTGGGGGAGAGTGTGTGATAGGAGGCGGAAGCAGAAACATAAGGGGCAGAAATCCCATTTAAGTTGGAGGAAGGGGAGGTACTCAGCAGAAGAGTCATCGTAATTTGTGAGGGCTGCAGCTGGGTTAATGTCGTCAGGTGTTATCTGTGTACTTGGTCAATAAATCATTCTCTCTACCTAACTACACTCCCTGTGTTGTCGAGCTGGGGGCGGGATTCCTGACAGACTATTTCAGAATCCAGGTCAGGCCACCACCATCATCTACGAACAGGTGTCTAGAGTCATTTCAGACCCAATCATTTCCAATTCCCATTTCTTGAATTCATATCCCTGGTTTCCTTTGAAGGTAACTCCAGCTATGTGTCCAGAAGCATGACATTTCTGGATATGAGATGCTGGAGACAAAGAGCAGGAGGGTGTTCTTGCCTTCCCATCAAGCTTGCCGAGAAGCATTAAGCTGCTCACAGCAGGAAACAGAATGATGGACTGAATGGCCCTTTGGTCTGATCCAGTAGGGCTCTTCTTTACTCTTGCGACATACTCCCATCCCCACTCAATCACTAAGAGCCATGTGGTGACCACTTGAAACACCCTCTTCATAATGGACCGCCACATGGCAGCACTCATGCAGAGGGAAGCTTGCCATGTGGATCACTACATCATATAAAGACCTACCATTTCACTGTCAGATATTTCTGGAACTAACAGAAATTGAAGTGTGTTTGAAGTACAGAAGACAACTATTACACACTGTGAAGAAATTGGGCTTTTACCTATTTTGTGTAGATTTGCCACAAGCTAAAATGCTTTCGCCACCCATCATTTTGTTTCACAGAGAGTTTCAAATACAGAAGTACCTCGGGTTACATACGCTTCAGGTTACATACTCTTCAGGTTACACACTACGCTAACCCAGAAATAGAGCTTCAGGTTAAGAACTTTGCTTCAGGATAAGAACAGAAATCGGGCTCCGGCGGCACAGCAGCAGCAGGATGCCCCATTAGCTAAAGTGGTGCTTCAGGTTAAGAACAGTTTCAGGTTAAGAACGGACCTCCGGAACGAATTAAGTACTTAACCTGAAGTACCACTGTGTGTGTGTGTGTGTGTGTGTGTGTGTGTGTGTGTGTATGAGGGGGCTGGGGACACGTCTGTTTTGCTCCTTGTGATAAGTTCCTCTCTCTGTGTGTCTCTGACACACACACACACCCCGCCTAAAATCAGATTATAGATTAGTGTTATCATTTAAGAACTGGAGCTTGGGCTAAACTCCAAATATAAATGTCATTAAAAATCGACAGGTATTATTTTCACATCAAAGGTATGGGGGGAAATGGTCCAATCAGTCTTCATTGTATTCTTGAGTTTTCAAAACTTAGTAACACCAGGGGTTATGCTGAAGTGAGTTTAATTTTGCAAAGCAGTTTTGTAGCTTTTTCACTGCTTGGCCATATCAAAGTTTACATATTTTCAGTTCATTCATGAAAAATGACATTGAACATTGCTTTCCTTCAGTAGGAAATAGTTCAGCCTTAGTTAATCTTATAAATAAAAGCACAATCAATAAAAAGATTAACTATTCTGAGGAGCCAAATCCAGTTATTTATTTGACAAGTTTTATATACTGCTTAATCAACACCAACACCAACAAAAACCTCTAGGCAGCGTCTGTAAAACAAAGTAAATATTTATTTAAAATATCAATAAAATCAAACATTTGATTTAATTGCTCCTATACAGTTTCTAAACCCCTTACTCTCCTCTTTGCCTCTCCTTCTGAACCCATCTTTTTCTGTTTGTTTCAGCCCACTATGCATTACTTAACTATTCAGGAATATAGAGTTGCCATATTTCAAACAGTGAACATCTGGACAGGAAAGTTGTTGACCATTTTTGAGCTATTTTTTATTGAAAATCAGCAAAAACAGCAGTGCTGGCATGGGATGCCATATGTCTGGAATTTCCCACACGTTTGACCGAATTCTGCCCGGACGCTGCTGCCAACCACAGTATGTGTCTGGGAAATTCCATATGTGTCTGGGAAATTTCGGATGTATGGCAACCCTATGAATAGTTTTCATATTGTCTCTCTAACAACATACAGCCTGCTCCCGTGTAAGATTTTCCTGCAGCACCTCTCACATAACATTTGCTTAGAATGGGATAAATGATATCTGTGTTTGCATCTGTATAAATGTAACTCCTTTGTCATATGGGCCTCTTATCTGTACTCCTAGTTCATAGAATCATAGAATCATAGAATCATAGAGTTGGAAGAGACCACAAGGGCCATCGAGTCCAACCCCCTGCCAAGCAGGAAACACCATCAGAGCACTCCTGACATATGGTTGTCAAGCCTCTGCTTAAAGACCTCCAAAGTAGGAGACTCCACCACACTCCTTGGCAGCAAATTCCACTGTCGAACAGCTCTTAGTTGTCAGTTCCTCCCACTAGAACTGCAAAATGAAATGTGCACTTAATTTTCTGATAGCTCTGATATCCTGCCAGATAGCCTTAAACATGTCTTTCTCTCTCTGGAAGAATCGTGATCAATCCTTCCTTACACCCCATATAGGATTGGGGGTGCATAACCCCTCAGAGTTTGTTCACAAATAGGAATCTGAAAGTCTGATCGGGATAGGCTACAACATCTTATCATTGGATAGGATTTGTAAATCGCTTTTATTGCAACCAAGTGATATAGACATTTTGTTTAATAATAATAATAATAATAATAATAATAATAATGATGATGATGATGATGATGATGATGTGATAAACACTTGGGACAGACTTCTACATATTTTTCTTTTTAAAAAGAAATCTAGGTTCCATCATTTCACCTGTGCACATCCCTTCATTCACCTGGGCTTTCTTCCAAATAATCTGTTTCTACAAAGTAGTGCCTGCCCTCAGGTTGCCTTCAGTTTGTCACACTCCTGATATGAGCTGAACCTCTGTTAGAGAGGTAGAAAGGGGAATTCATTTCTTACATCAGGAACAAACTACCATATGTCTGTATATGAGGTCATGGATCCTTTGTAACAGACATAAGATTCTCAATTGTTTTAAATGTCATAATAATAATAATAATAATAATAATAATAATAATAATAATAATAATTTATTTATTTATTTATACCCCGCCCATCTGGCTGAGTTTCCCCGGCCACTCTGGGCAGCTTCCAATCAAATGTTAAAAACAATACAGTATTAAATATTAAAAACTTCCCTAAACATTTTAGGCAAGTCACTGGCTTAAGGTTGATGTTTTATTTTTAGTTTCTTAGCTAATCGATGTATTTTTTACTGTATTTTTAATGAAGTTTATTAAATTGCTGTAAGTTACCCAGAGAGCTCTGTGTTTAACATAAATTGATATTACACCAAGTACGACAAATAGGATTGCACCTCAAAGACAAACAGAATGGTACCCCATCATGACATTTCTTAGAAAGAAATAAGAAGCAAAAACTAGAGTTCAAATTATCCAGCTGGGAGTTTTCCTCAGTTAGAACACACAGAGACGCACAAACACAGAGGCATCTGATCAAGTGTACTATAGGCCATGAAAGTTTATTCCACTATAAATGTGTCTTTAAGGTGCCACAAAGCACTTTGGTTATTGTTATAAAAAAGAGAGAGAGAGAATTATTAGAAAGCTAATGAGAAGATAAGACTAAAACATCAAGTCCTGGCCAACTCCTTAAAATCATGCAAGGAGATGCAGCAAAAAGTCAACATTAAGGAGCTGCTAAACTGGGGGAAAGGGGTGGCGCTGTGGTCTAAACCACTGAGCCTCCTGGGCTTGCTGATCAGAAGGTCAATGGCT
This sequence comes from Podarcis bocagei, assembly GCF_964188305.1. Taxonomy (NCBI): domain Eukaryota; kingdom Metazoa; phylum Chordata; class Lepidosauria; order Squamata; family Lacertidae; genus Podarcis; species Podarcis bocagei. The sequence continues at coordinate 37,861,120 of NC_138126.1, forward strand.
CAAATCCTTGCGACGGGGTGAGCTTGGTCCTAGCTCCTGCCAACCTAGCAGTTCGAAAGCACACCAAAAATGTAAGTAGGTTCTGCTGCAGTGGGAAGATAAAAATGGCGTTTCCGTGCGTTGCTCTGGTTTTGCCAGAAGCAGCTCAGTTATGCTGGCCACATGACCCGGAAAAACTGTCTGCGGACAAACGCCAGCTCCCTCAGCCTCTAAAGTGAGATGAGCACCGCAACCCCAGAGTCATCTGCAACTGGACTTAACCATCAGGCGTCCTTTACCTTTACCTTTTTAAACTGGGGAAAATGTTGGAGGGGGTTAATTTTAAAAGTTTAGGGACTTAACGTTTGTGACACTAAATTTCATTTATAGCAGTGAGTGTGGTGGGATACAACAGTGGATGTAACTGAACAGATCACTGCCCCTTTATTCAAGCCATGAAAATGGCTGAAAAGAACTGTATGCCGAAAAACTGCCCAACGTTTCACCACATGGTGTGATCCATGAAAACGGTTGAAAAATTACAGCCTAAAACCCCCACAATTTTCCACTGGGTTGCAAATGATTGCCATGGGATGTACTGGCTGAGCTACCACTAGATGAATAATCAGTGGTTGCCAGTAGTTAAAGAAAATGTTTTAACCATGGGTTATTTTCCCACTGAATATTCCTGATGCAGTAAGTCCTGCCTATCCAATCCTGGTGTCTTCAGTCATCAAAGGAATTGTATTGCAAATGAATCAAAGTTGTCCAAAGGAATGTTCCAGTAGTAGATAGGTAGCCGTGTTGGTCTGCCATAGTCAAAATAAAAAATTCCTTCCAGTAGCACCTTAAAGACCAACTAAGTTAGTTCTTGGTATGAGCTTTCGTGTGCATGCACATTCGTGTGCATGTTGGAACATTGTTCTACAAAGATGGACTCCTGTGAAGATGGGCAGGGAAGAACATGCATTCCTTTACTACAGTATTCCTTTCATATGGTGAATAACATATGATGGTTATTAATGTTATGAGCATGTTCTATTATAAACAATTTTTAATGTGCTATAATAGCACCGTTAATTCACATTTTCATCTAAAGCAGAAAGGAACAGATTGCGTTAGAAAATAAATGTCTCTATTACATTCCAAAAGCACCTTACTGAGAGAAACAGACAAGAGAGGTAAAAATGTGTTTGCTGCGTGCATATTGTGAAAATATCAAAGACTCTTAAGTAATGTTTTCAATTTTTCATTGGCTAAAAGGCATTTTCTCTTAACTCACTTTTATCTGTTTAGCAGCTATGTTTTTAAAGTTTCCCTCGTAGCACAAGTACATAACTGAGAAATTAGATAAGAAAGCCGCCACCGCTGAAGAGAAAAGTTGTTTACAGCGGTAATTTGTAAAATACATTGTCCTCAGAACGGCATACAAATGAGAGCTGCGGTAATGCACACTATGCGGTGGCAAGATTAAGAAAACGTAGCGACAGCACACTCCCATTGCACCTTCCCAGACTAATCAAAACACACCAAATGAAACCTCCAAGTCTGGCATCTTACATAGTTGTAAGCAAAAGTACTGGGTGAATCTGAGAATTTCTCATCTGTGTCACTAGCTCAGGTATTTGTTCATTCCATCCCAGCGCTGAATCTGTGACTTTTTAAAAAAATAAAAAATCAGTACCAAAGAAGTTAATTAAAAAAACATATTTAGCTACTTATTCCCATTGGAGCCTGGTCCATTAAGGCAAATGAGCCAATGCCCCACCAACCTCAGCCAGCTCTCACCTGCCTGCCTTCCTACTTGCATCTAGCGCAGCAGGAGGCCGTGATTCTCAGCTTCCTCTTCTTGTAGTACTTGGGAAGATGAGGGCAACACTAGAATAGGGCAACACTGTCATTGGCTCTAGCGCCACCTACTGTTGAACTCCATGTCTTCTGCCCAATCCGTCTCAAAGGCCATCACTGAATTTCTGTATGTATGTTCACACGCAGTATATTTATTATTTACTTATTTTATTTAACAAGATATCTATATCACTTAATTTTAAAAAATTCTAAACAGTTTACGTAACATACTATAAAATATTTATTTACAGGATTTGGGGGTTGTTGCTTTCTTTAAACATACTTTATAAATATATTTTGATTATTTTATGAGGCAGCATATGCTGAAAATGTGAGGGCCCATGGACAAATGGAGTTATAATCTTCACATTAGTCTGGGGCTTGTAAATCAGGTCAGGTCAGTCCATACTGGCATTCCCCAAAATCTAATTTATAAAGCGTCTGTAGTAAGAAATCATTTTATTATTAGTATTTTCTGGAAATCTGAAGGGAGTTCGGGTATATTGTTAAGCACTTTGCCAATTATCACCTCCTTGAAGGCTGAATAGTAAGCAGTTACCCAGATTGTGAACTCAGAGAATTTAAACTTGGACATCAGTCCAGCGAAGTCTCTGCTGCTTCAAACAGATTTGTGAGGCTATTCAACTAAAAGAACTTTCAGACACACCAGCCATGACTATCTATTTATAAAATCATTTGTGTGCTGCCTTTCTGGGCATAGCTCACTTGCAGAGTCATAAAACAGCACAAATTTCAAAAACAACATAGAAGTGCAGATACAGTGTTAAAAATATTCCAAAAACCCTATGACACTAAAAATAATTTTCAAACATCCATCTAACTCAATGAAATCTGTCACCCAAGCAACAACATTTGTAGTAAAATAATAGGTTAAGAGAGAAACATCAGAAATTGGTCCCAATGCATTGATGGCTGCATTAATGTGGCAAGGAAGTTCCGCAGTCTTTGGGCCACCGCTGAAAAAAACCTGAATTGACTTTGCAGGCAGGATATAAGCAGAATCTCCAAAGTAGATCAAATGCTTTGATGCCGGTTCTTCGGGTATCATGGTCCCTGTTTAAAATATCTGCTGTTCCTGAACCAGGGCGGAAGTACATCTACTTATCTAGTAATAGTATTAATAAAAGTAGTTATTATTCTTATTTAGATAGTTAAGCCACAGGAAGGACCCCCTAGAGAAGTTAGACTAGCTCCCTGGACCTTTCTGTTCTTCTGCCAGCCAGTGAAGACTTTCTTATTCCAACTGGCTTTTGGGAAATGACTGTTTTTAAGGAAAGGGCTGCTGCTGTGGCGTTTTAATTGTAATTACCTATATGTTTCAATACAATTTTCTAAGAATTCAACATATAAAACATATATATATATATATATATATATATATATATAGTATATATTTTAGTATTTACGGTAATTGCTTTTTAATGATGTTTTCCCTGGTTTTTTTATCTGTTTCTATTTTATCTATAGGCCTCCTTGAATCCCTGTCTGAGGAGGAAAGATGGAATATAAATAAATATAATAGTAAGGATGTTTTAGAATTTCACCCCAACACTAATAACGACTTAAAATGACTACAAATGAGCCCCTTCCTTCCCCTTCCAGTTTTCAGGAGTGCTACAGGAAACAGGGGTTTAATTTTCCACAGTATGTTGTTAAGTTCAGATCAAGAGGGGGAAAATTAAACTAAGTGTTTCAGAAAATAGGTGACATACCCTGCTGTGGCAGATATGTATGATTTCATGCAGGAAAGAATTTCAGTTTCCCACCTACAGTTTAGTCCCTGCTGTAGGAGCACTCCATATAATTGTCCTAAAGACTTTCCTTTTCAATTCACAGCCATGAGGTACTTGCCATATATTACTTAGGAAAGGACACTAAATCACTTCTATTGTTTCTTCAGAGTATAAATCAGACCTATTGTTTCTTTAAAGTATTAAATGTGTTTCTGTACTGTATATTAAAAGGCATCTCAGCAATTGTAATTCTGTTACTGTTGATGCGCAATGGGAGCAAGCAATGAGGAAAAGCAAGGCAGAGGTAAGTGAAGAATGAAAAGTTCCTCTTACTATGGATCAGGTAGGCACTTACTACCTCTTTTCCTACCTGTTATATTTAAAGGCTTAACTATGATTTAAAAACAACAACAACCCAGAAAAGAAGTTCCCATTACAAAATCTACAGCCTGCTTCTGAAGTTACACTAGTAACAAGGAAACTACTGCTCTTGCTCTCCTTTCTTCACTGCTGGAGAAAAACCTTGGTCATATTGGAGGTGGGGGTTACACTCTTGGCATGGGGAATTCTTCCAGTTTCTTATTTTCATTTCTTTCAATTGTTTTTCCCCTGCTCTTCAGTTCAATTCTCCACATTTTCACAACACTTTGTGATTATTATTATTATTATTGTAAAAATACTCATTGACATTTTAGTGTGGATTTCTCACAACAGACACATTTTTGTATGCCACTTTGCCTAATGGACACATTTTGCCGAGCCATTTCCCCATATATAATGCATTTACGTGTTATTTTCAGTAATCTATCTGTTTTATGCACCCTTCACCCTAGTATACTCTAAAAAAAAATTTACTTGACTGGAGACTTCCACTGCAAAATTCAGAGAATTTAGTGAATTCTGGAGGATAGCTGTGAGAGTAATGTTATGGAAAGAACAATTAGGAAAGTTCACTTTTAAATGCAAAGTGAATCTAATTTACAGTACAGTGGTACCTCAGGTTACGTACTTAATTCGTTCCGGAGGTCCGTTCTTAACCTGAAACTGTTCTTAACCTGAAACACCACTTTAGCTAATGGCGCCTCTAGCTGCTGCCACGCCGCCGGAGCCCAATTTCTGTTCTCATCCTGAAGCAAAGTTCTTAACCTGAAGCACTATTTCTGGGTTAGCAGAGTATGTAACCTGAAGCATATGTAACCTGAGGTACCACTGTATGTGCTGTTCCTAGTGGTTGAGCTACAGTGTGTCCCCATCTGAAGTTTCCTGGAGCTTTTCATATTACCTGTTGGTGTGGAAAGGAACGGAACTATAGCAGTCACCGCAGCTCCAGCAAAATTTGGAAAGGTGTCCTTAGACAGCCATAAGCCCCTCTTTTGTACTTCTTCTCTGTGCCTTTCCTCTCTTTTGTATTCAGTATGACAGGTTCTTATTCAGCGGGTGCCCCAAGTGTCAGCATTCCTAAATTAAAGTTTTTTCTAACTGACATATGCTTTTTAAGGATTAATTCATCTCCCCAATACACCTTTCGGGTGATAGCACACCCAATTATCTCCAGATACCTTGTCTTTTGGGAATACCTATTAATTCATTAGCTTTCTGAATACTTTCCCTTTCTTTCTTTCTTTGATTGAATGCAGTTGCATTTGTGTGTGTGTGTGTGTTCGTGTCTTGAACTTACAATTTGTAATACGTAAAAGAAGATGTGAGATACCTGTTTATTTTGCTCTATAGAAAGGTTTTGATCTAAAATCTATACTTCAGCAGCAGTGTTCAACATTAATAAGAGTGGGTGTTTTTAGCAGTACTAGGTCTATTCATTTGGTATTGAATCAAATATCCTTTTCAGCCACGCTTTCCTTCCAAATATTGAGAGTCTATCAGCCAATGCTAAAGCACAGCCTAGTTCTCGATTCATGAATCATACTCTGTATGAAGAGAGTAACAATAAGAGAGCATCAAATACGAATAATGGCAGGGGTAGAGATGAATTTTCTTCCAATTTGGAAAATATCATGAATTACACCTAAATAATTTTTCAGGCATCTGTTTATGTTGTTAAGCGATATTGTGTGAATTCTGGAGGCTTCACAGAGCCATCATGTAAAGTGGACGGTGCTGAATTTGATGGAGAATTGGGTTCAAAGGACCAGATAGAAAGGCCATATTTCCTGGTCTGACATTTTCCACCCCTGAGCTATACTGGCTCAAAATGTCTCCGTAGGGTTATCCTCCGTCCCTCCTGGAGATACTGGGGATTGAACCTGAAACCTTCTGCATAAGCATGTGTTCTATCATCCCTCCCCCATTGGGGGAACCATTTTCCTGGCAAGCTGGTAAAAAGGAATAAGCCTTTGACTTCAGTCTCAGCTACTGTTAAAACCTCTCTTTCTCCCCACCCCCATTCACAACATTGTGTGAAAGCATGGGAAATGATAGGGGGACTACAGAAAACTGATGTTGTGCCAAACATTACAACCAAGTGAAAAAATTGGGGGGGGGGCACTGGACTTGGACCATAGTGCCTGGGGATTGTAGAACTGGAGGAATTTGTTTCAACCCCTTATTCCCTTTTGGAAAATTATTCTTCAAATTTAATATGAGTCTCTACATTACAGAGATCGTGTTAGACTGTTGTATTTGGGGGTCCTCCTATCTCTCTCCAGTTTAAAGAAACACAAGAAAAAGATAAATCCTCTTTAAAAAGTTTCCAGAGTAAGTTCTTTTCCCTTGCCTAGCAGGCAGAGAAGGCTAATGTCTCCCTGCTGAAAGCATTAACTGATTGCATTGTCGCCAGAGCACAGCAGCTGTCCTTACACATTTAGACTCCCAGTGACAACAAAATTAAGGCAGCCTTCCCTCCTGTTAGGCAATAAAATTATTTTCTTAACTTCTCAGAGAACTAAGGACTCTTTAGAGTTTCGGGGAAGCACAGGTGTAGAAGAGGACAGTCTCTCAGTGAGCACATCTTTGCCACCGCAAGGAATTAGCTGCCTGGAAGGCAGGAAGGAACAGAAGAAAAGAAAGTCATTCAACTTTCCTATGGACAGAAGGCCCCAGGAATTGTCCCTGTAGTTTTGTTTTGTTTGTTTTTAGCTTTTTTATCAATTTGTTTGTTTTATGATTTTCTCTCTTGCACTCCCCCCCCCCCGACCCAAAGGAGCTCAGGGTGGGAAACAACAAGGTAGTTAAAATAGTACAATTAAAATAAAATAAAAATGTATTTTAAAATTTATAAAATTAAAAACATCTATTAAAATAAAAATTTAAAAACCAGTCATGTGCCCTCACAGTTTACAGTTTATGCTAGGGTTGCAATACATCCGGAATTTCCTGCACATAGCTGGAATATGACAGTCAGGTCCTGGAAAATCTGGACTTAGGGCAACCCATGTCGGAAGTCTAGTTTTTGGTGAATTTCCATAGAAATAGCTGAAATATTGGGAGGTTTTCAATGTTTGATGTTTTTGTTTTGTTTTTAGATATACTGTAAGCAACCCAGAGTGGCTGGGGAATAAATATAATAATAAAAATTATTGTTGTTGTTGTTATTTTCGACAACCCTAGGTTATGGGAAAAAAGACATTAAGACACTAACTCAGGCATAGGCAAACTCGGCTCTCCACATGTTTTGGGACTACAATTCCCATCATTCCCTAACTAACAGGACCAGTAGTCAGGGATGATGGGAGTTGTAGTCCCAAAACATCTGGAGGGCCGAGTTTGCCTATGCCTGCACTAAATCTATTATAAAGGCTTGTTTTCCCTCTGCTAGGCTTTGGCCTGTCGGGCCAGCAGTAGCCCCACTCCTGAATGGATTTTGGAACCAGCGTGATTTACACCTACATTCTATAGGATCACTATACAGACAACGGCCAATTTATGCGCATCCAACTGACGCACAACCATGCTTGTGTGCATTGTGGCCACTCAGAAGTTGCTGGCAAAGGGGGCATAACCAGGTGGAGTGGGCTTATGCCCGCTCCACTGTCACACATGATGACCCAGAACTCAACGCCCACACAAACTGGGGGTTGCTTGTACTTGCAAATGTCCTGCCTGTGTATCCCATACAGATTTTGATTGCATACAGTATCTGATTTCGGAATGATCAGGTTTATATAGCTATGAAGATATGTTGTAAGCCAATTGGGGACCACATGGCTTATATCATACTATAACAACAAAAACAATAATAATATTGATTGCCAAATGTCTCTTGGCCTGGGCAGGGAAGCCTGAATGACAGGCATTGACAGAGCTGCCTTCAGTAACGTGGAACACCCTTTCCTGATAAGAAAGGCACTAGGACTGTAATTGTTTTAACTTATTTTAATATTGTATTTTTACATTTTGCATTGCTGTAACCCACTGTTATAATAATGATAACAATGGCAATAATATATAATGATTTCTGCAAGTCCACAATCTCCCTCTAGGTCTGTGTTCAGTACACGGCAAATGATCTACAGAAAATTGTGTCAAATCTGGTTTGGGGGTGAGAAACTAGCCCTATCAGCACTCTCTTTGATATGCAGGTCAAGAAAAGCACACAGGAGATGGTTTAATTTAACATCGGGGGTTGTGATAAATGTTTAATTAGCTGGAATTTACTACCTCCAGAGTATAATAGGCATGCATAGTCATCCGTGATAGAACAGAGAAGTGGGCCAGAACAGAAGCAGCAGCCTTTCAACATTTATTTGAGAAACAGAAAATTAGGACACAAACCCTATACTTTCCACTACACATAGAGCACAACCTTGCATATTGTAACAGAGAGCAGGGAATATAATGGTAAATACAGATATTACACAGAAGACACACAAGGAGTCTAATATTTTGACTTTAAAAACAAAAACCTGAAAGACAGCCTTGGGCTGTGATTCATAATAAAGAGTACTGATGGGAGAGACTGCTCGATCCTTTCCATTTTTGCTGCTTAACCCTTGCCTTCTCCTACTTCTTTATTACTTATCATGTAAAACATAGTGTGATCTCATAAATTCTAGCTTCTGGGGGTTGGGGGGAATAGGTTGGTGAAGACAACTTGTGCTAAACAACTTTAACAGGAAATGAAGGGTTAAGGAGTCGCACTAACTTGCATCATTTCTCTGCTCATGGTAGCAGCTTCATGCAATTGCTTTTCAGATTTTTTTAAAAGTTGGCAGATTGTCAGGTGTCTTCTTTGTAACATGTATTTTGTCCCCAAAGTGTTTATACAATGTATAAGCTACAGTGCTAAGCACAACCATTTAAAAGAAAACTCCATTGAAAAATAATGCTACCTACTCAATAGAAAGAAGGTGGCATTCAACCAAGTTTTTCCCAGTAGACCTGTTGAAATTAATATCATGTTCATTAATTTCAATTTATGAATAAACATAGCTGAATGCTGCCCAGAGTACTTGGGATCATGACATTTAATAGCATAAAATATTGTCATCTACATGTACTTTCCTGAATAACTGAAGTCTGATATTCCTCTGAAATGGAGGCATAAAGTAATAATGGCACTGTGAGGAAAATTATGAAGTGTCACTATATTAAAAATGTATGTAAAAGATATGAGGTTCTGCAAGAATGTATGAAATGTTGCATTGTATAATTCAGCTCTAAATCTGAAAAAGCTAAATCACATTTTGGGATATATAATAACACTTTTACCCATCCCCTTTCTTGGAAGGTTAACATTCATTTTTGGATATTTCCATGGAAGGCAGTAATCCTCAGGAAAACTTGTATTGGTTTTAGTTTGGCTACTCAAGAGTATATATATTTTGGACCATGATCATTTTCCTGTAAATGTAGTCCTTCCTGAGCACCTGGGGGCTAAATTTAATAATGAATGCACCATAAATTATGAAATACAAGTACCAGCTAGGAAACAGAACCCAAGTGAGATTCAAAATTTCATAAAAGTTCAAATTAAACAATCCCCCTAAAATTAAACTGAGGCAGTTTATGGTCAGAGTCTGGTGTTCAAACTTAAATCTACACCAGGAATAAAAATACCAAGCTCTTCTTATTCACTGGGGCATTTCTGTCCTCCTTCTCTCTCTTTCTAAGATAACTCTAACTGGCCCTCAGGTCTCTTCCCAGGCCCTGCTCTGGATCCTCTAGGAGTGCTCTTGCTTGGCTGAAATCTTTCCTTGAACTGCAATAATGCTTGCCTAGATGTGACAACTGGAGAGACAGGGATGTGGAGTGTGTCTGCAGAAACACCATAACTTTTGCATGGTGGAAATGTAGCCACTGTCCAAAGGCATCAATCATCAGTTGTTCTGCCCAGTTTTGCCTCTTGCCACCGCTTGCACGTACCCCATGGGAGGTTACCAATAAGGGAATACATCCCAACTCCTGTCTTATATGCCTAGCTTGAACATTGCAGTCACATTTGAATGGGAGGGCTTATAGTTCTAAAGCACATGGTTTCCATACTACTACTACAAACAAACAAACAAACAAACAAACCACCCTTCATCTGAAGATTTCAGGGCAGTTCACAAGATAAAATACAAGATAAAAGCACAAAATAGATATTTAAAACAAAAACAAAACAATATCCCCCTCTCTCACAGAAAGACTTAAGGCTCAGTCCCTAGAATTTCTGGTTAAAAAAATAATTTGAGATAGCAAGGATGGCCAAGATGTGTTCTTGAGATTTTGGAGAACTTCCACAAGCCAGAATAGACAATGTTGGTTAGATTGGTTAGATTGACACCATGAAGTGATGTGTGTCAAGTGGCCCCGTGAGAGGAACATAAAGGTAGGTGTGATGTCCGAACAGTACACGAGGCCTTCTGAAAGTGCTGGCGCTAGTGGAAGACTGAAGCAGAAAGGCTTTGGCTGGTGCCAAGGATTTCTATTCTTGGGCACCTGCTGGTGTGTGGCACATATCAGTGGAGTGCCCATTGCCAAGTCCAAGTTCCTTCTGCTCCAACCCCTTGTTTCTGTTTTCCTTTGCGTTATGTTATAAGCTAACAACAATTGTTTTACTGAGCTTTAAAGTAAGAGACCTTCATTGTGATTTAACCTTCCAGCCTGTACTATTCCATTGCCTCTCTGAAGCTGGTCGTACCTCTTCATTTCTTGTTTCTTCTAGTCCAACTCTAAAAGGCGCCTCACTCTCATAGCTTTCACTGTTCATTTACCCCAAAGAAGGAAGCCTCAACAGGAGCCAAGAAGAGGAGCAGCAGTGTGACTACTGTAATACAGTTATAGCATTATATATTGTTCAGTCACAAGGTATCCCAGGACTCGATAGTATCTGAGAGGAGACCAGTTTCCTGTTGTTGTTGTTGTTGTTGTTGTTGTTGTTGTTGTTGTTGTTGTTGTTGTTGTTGTTGTTGTTGTTGTGTTTCTGATTAGGAGAGACCATACACTTCTTGTCTAGCTTCCTGGCTACTGTATCCTCTAAGCCTTCATCTGTTCATAGGCTCAGTTCCTCTTTCACAGCAGCAGCACATTGCCCGATGTTTAGGTTGTTATTTCTCCAAACTCTTGTTTATTTTGGTTCTTATCCCTCTTTGTAGTTCTTCAGTGCTAGTCTAGGGAACATTTTAATTTGTGTATTCGCCTGTTCTTCTGCCAACAGAATATTTTTGGAGGGACAAAGATGCCTGCCTTACTTATCAAAATAATCGGATCATCCCCACAGATCCATGGTTTCACAAGTCAGAACAAAAGTGGGTTTAAGCAGGGACAAAAGCAGTCCCTAAGCAATTGACAAATTTCAAGTATTTCCTCTTACCAAATTATAAACCTTGATGCTCATACTGTATGTTTTGGCAATGGAAAAACTCAGCCTTCTTTCTCCAACAGCCATTAGAGGGTGGGGGGTGGGGGTTAGCAGTTGCTTGTCCATTGTCCCTTCCTGCTCAGGACTTCAGTATTTAGAATTTCACAACAGGATAGTTTACTACAGACTTACCAGCATTTCAATACCAGGCTATGCGTATATATAGGAAAGTAGAAGATCAAAGGATTTAAAAGTCTGGCACCCTCTCTCCCACACCACAGGCCAACAACTTTTGGGCAAGTTTTTGGACTGGTCCAATTTTAAATGTCAGTTCACACATGGGACTCACTGCAGGTGGGAGGCCTTGGCTCAAAGCTGTCAGCGCTGGCTTAATCACAAATAGCATTGAAACCAAATTGTCTGGTAGATTTGTTGTGAGGATGAATGAGATGACAGGAAAGTCTCTTTTCATCAAAAGTATGTTATAAGTGACAAATAGGAGGAACATATTCTAAAAACCCAGTGATTAAAAATGATGGCTTAAATACCCTTTAGAACTATTAGCCCATCAGTGGCTACAATGGAAACACATTTCCTTGCACACTTTATGCTCCAGTATTAATCTTCTTCATCATTATTAAATGTTGGAAGTTTAAATTTTTAATGCAGATGAGATGAGATGAAAAGATTTAAAAGACAACGGAAGCCTTTGCAAGTGCAGCTCGGTAATCTTCAAACGCTGAGGGAATCAGCAAAAAAGACCAAACCAACAAGGAGGAGGGAGGAGGAAAACCCTGAAGACTAAAATAAATTGTTAGTTTAATCCCTTATTTGTAACATTTGTCTTAATTCCAAAGATCTGTTGAAAAGAAGATTTAAAGAAGATGAATCAGCACTAGAACTTCTTAGAAAATGACAAAATAAGACTTTATATGAGCCCTCTGTGGAAAGACAGGTTATATGAAAGTACCTGGAAAATAACAATCAAAAAGCATTAATATTGATATATAGTCATTTTGGACAGATTCAATAGTGTAAGTTATATGCACATTCATTTTTTCGAGGGGAAAAATATTTCCAAATAAGGTTTGCTTGGCCTTGGAAAGTGATAGAGCAGTCAAAGCCTCAGTGGACTGCTCTATCTTCATCTTCTCCAACTTGTTTCCCTCCACATCATTTGGACTACAAGTCCCATCAGTCTGAGCTAGTATGACCAACAGTTAGGGATGATGGGACTTGTAGTCCAAAGCATCTGAAGGGGACCAGGTTGGTGAAAGCTGCATGTCAGCAGAGCATGTTGCTATCCTGTGTTACTAAAGCTTTGATGCCCTCTCCTTTCCTATCTCAGGTGTGTTGACAAGGAGACGCAAAGGAGGAAGAAAGAGAAAGGAGAAGGAAATGGAAAGTGTACAGCCATACATGGTAGGTGCTTTAATACTTTTCTGAGCTGCCAAGCTCAACCATTACATCATCATCATCATCATCCTGCTTAATTGCCAAGGTGACTTCTAAGTGGCTGACAAGTGCAAAACCAATTACAACAACACACATAAAGAAAGGACTGGAGGCTTGTGGAGAAAGGAAAAGTGCCAGCATTAACACTCAACAGGCAGCAGTAGCTACCCTTCAGGTAGCTTCTATTCAGAATTAGGTGCTCCAAGTGAACAGCAGCTTGTGAGAAAGCCCAGTTTCCACAATATTCACTTATTTTCTGGAATTGGGAGAAAGTGGTCCCACACCCTCTTGGAGAGTAAGTTTCAAAGGATGGTCCAGGAGTCGGTGGGCTTTCCTTGAAGCCATGCTCATTGTGTTGCAATATCTGGCAAGTTTCAGTCTTGCCCTCTTTAATACATGAAAAACGTATCATTCAGAGATGTGGCATTCAGTAACATCAGCACGTGGTCTATTCCTTCAATATTGGTTCTGTTCCGCCTTCCCATCTGATGACAGGGTGGTTATGCGATTTCTAAAGCAGTGCCTGGAAACAGTGAAGGACTGGATGTGGGATAATAATAATAATAATAATAATAATAATAATAATAATAATAAAGTTGAATCCACATGAGGCAAGCATGGCCCTGGTAGACATGTGGGAAACTAGATGACAGCGTGTTTAGAATGGGGTGCACTGTCCCTGAAGAATCAGGCATGCTGTTTTGGCATGCTCCTTGGCCCAGCTTTGGTGCAGGATGCATACAGATGGCATCAGTGTCCAGTAGAGCTTTTGCCCAACTGCATCTGTTCCTTGAGAAGCTCATCCTTTAGTTACCTCAAAAGTGGATACTGCAGCACAATTTACATGGGGCTTCTGTCAACCTAGCAGTTCGAAATCACACCAAAGATGCAAGTAGATAAATAGGTACCACTCTGGCAGGAAGGTAAACAGCATTTCTGTGCGCTGCTCTGGTTTCGCCAGAAGCAGCTTAGACATGCTGGCCACATGACCCAGAAAAAATGTCTGCGGACAAATGCCGGCTCCCTCGGCCAGAAAAGCAAGATGAACGCTGCAAGCCCAGAGTCATCTGTGAAACCAGAGCAGCGCACAGGTGTTCTCGAAGCTACCAGCATGAGTTTGACCAAACTGCGGGAGGCAGTGGAAGACAGAAGTGCCTGGCGTGCCCTGGTCCATGGGGTCACGAAGAGTCGGACGCGACTAAACGACTAAACAACAACAACCCTAACCCATTCGAAATTTGCCTGCATGGGGAAACTTCACTGAAGCTTTTCCTACATATGGTCCTGCAGACACAGATACAGTTTGGTTTGTTTGTTTTAAATCCATCTTTTATCCTTAGCTGTATTCTCAGAGGTGGCATATAAAATATGGTCTCAGTAACTCTCACTTAACAAGTAACTCTCAAATAACAAGGCCAGTGGAAGTGATGGTATTCCAGCTGAACTGTTTAAAATTTTAAAAGATGATGCTGTTAAGGTGCTACACTCAATATGCCAGCAAGTTTGGAAAACTCAGCAGTGGCCAGAGGATTGGAGAAGATCAGTCTACATCCCAATCCCAAAGAAAGGCAGTGCCAAAGAATGCTCCAACTACCGCACAATTGCACTCATTTCACACGCTAGCAAGGTTATGCTTAAAATTCTACAAGGAAGGCTCAAGCAGTATGTGGACCGAGAACTCCCAGAAGTGCAAGCTGGATTTAGAAGAGGCAGAGGAACCAGAGACCAAATTGCAAACATGCGCTGGATTATGGAGAAAGCTAGAGAGTTCCAGAAAGACATCTACTTCTGCTTCATTGACTATGCAAAAGCCTTTGACTGTGTTGACCACAGCAAACTATGGCAAGTTCTTAAAGAAATGGGAGTGCCTGATCACCTCATCTGTCTCCTGAGAAATCTCTATATGGGACAAGAAGCTACAGTTAGAACTGGATATGGAACAACTGATTGGTTCAAAATTGGGAAAGGAGTACGGCAAGGCTGTATATTGTCTCCCTGCTTATTTAACTTATATGCAGAACTCATCATGCGAAAGGCTGGGCTGGATGAATCCCAAGCCGGAATTAAGATTGCCGGAAGAAATATCAACAACCTCAGATATGCAGATGACACAACCTTGATGGCAGAAAGTGAAGAGGAATTAAAGAACCTTTTAATGAGGGTGAAAGAGGAGAGCGCAAAATATGGTCTGAAGCTCAACATCAAAAAAACGAAGATCATGGCCACTGGGCCCATCACCTCCTGGCAAATAGAAGGGGAAGAAATGGAGGCAGTGAGAGATTTTACCTTCTTGGGCTCCATGATCAGTGCAGATGGTGACAGCAGTCACGAAATTAAAAGACGCCTGCTCCTTGGGAGAAAGGCGATGGCAAACCTAGACAACATCTTAAAAAGCAGAGACATCACCTTGCCAACAAAGGTCCGTATAGTAAAAGCCATGGTTTTCCCAGTAGTGATGTATGGAAGTGAGAGCTGGACCATAAAGAAGGCTGATCGCCGAAGAATTGATGCTTTTGAATTATGGTGCTGGAGGAGACTCTTGAGAGTCCCATGGACTGCAAGAAGATCAAACCTATCCATTCTGAAGGAAATCAGCCCTGAGCGCTCACTGGAAGGACAGATCGTGAAGCTGAGGCTCCAATACTTTGGCCACCTCATGAGAAGAGAAGACTCCCTGGAAAAGACCCTGATGTTGGGAAAGATGGAGGGCACAAGGAGAAGGGGACGACAGAGAATGAGATGGTTGGATGGTGTTCTTGAAGCTACCAGCATGAGTTTGATCAAACTGCGGGAGGCAGTGGAGGACAGAAGTGCCTGGCGTGCTCTGGTCCATGGGGTCACGAAGAGTCGGACACGACTAAACGACTAAACAACAACAACTCTCACTTTAAGATCTTAACATCATCCCTGAGGGAGTCCCTGTTAGATGATCTATATGGGACTCCCTCTTCCATGAGAGAAATTCCTTGTCAACCTATATAAGAATAAGGGGGTGCAAGTTATAGGTTACCCAAAGTTGTCTATGGAGCCCCAACACCCCCCTCTCTTTAAAAATAAAATATCTATTCAAGTCGAAGGAGCATATCTTTTTTCAAGAATGGGAAACTAAGGAGGTTTCACATGGTGTTTTGATAAAAAGACACCTCATCACTTTCCTGAATGTATTAGCTCCATAATGTACAGAATCTCAGGAGGGATTTGTATGTGCCAGTATAAAAGTGTCCCATACTTTTCTAGAAATTAGAATGCTTCGGATAATGTGTATAAAATTAGAGCTATCAAGTACCTAAACCGTTTTGGTACTCCTTGAGTGAGTGAGTGAGTGAGTGAGAGAGTGAGTAACTAAAGGAAGAATAGTCCTAGGCTGGTATTCAAGAACACCAAAGGAGCAATCCTACATCCATCCATTCTGTCCCATATGGGACACCTCCAAATCAGATATTTTTGGATCCAAATGTGAATCCTCTTCACTGCTCCCCACCTTCCCAAACTTGGCTCACAACCTGATCCTAGTTGCTGCTTCTTGGGATGTGAGTCATTTTTGAATGTTAACTGTGTCAATGTAGATATTGTCTTACATATAATAAGAATGTAAGACTATCACCACTGTTCTCGTTGACTGTTTCCCAAGTGTATAAGGGCAGGGGTGGGGCAAGGTTTCTCTGAGAACAATGTTAGGGGAGCAGGGAGGAAAGCGAGCAAGGGCAAGTTAATATGACAAGTTAAATCAAGTGGTGACTCACAGGAGAAAAAGCACATGGAATGGATTGGGAGTAAAGAGGACATCTGAAGGATTAATAGGGAATGTGGGAAGGAGGGAGAGGTGGTTGGGTGTGACAGCTGGAAAGGATGAGGAACTAAGGAGAAGAAAGCTGGCAGTGGGTGGGATGGAGCTGGCCGCATGGCAGTGGGTGGGAAGGCTGCCAAGGAGCAAGACAGAACATTTAAAATAATGAAGGGGACTATGGGTCAGAGCAAGGGAGGAACTTTTACATCCTTGCATTTTGTCCGTGTGACCTGGCTTTCTCTGTGCTGGCTATTACTATAAATGGTGTGTCTGGCAAGAGGAGTGAGAATGTCCCTTAGAATCATATTACAGTGGTACCTCGAGTTACAGACGCTTCAGGTTACAAACGCTTCAGGTTACAGACTCCGCTAACCCAGAAATATTACCTCGGGTTAAGAACTTTGCTTCAGGATGAGAACAGAAATCATGCTCCGGCAGCGCAGCAGCAGCAGGAGGCCCCAGTAGCTAAAGTGGTGCTTCAGGTTAAGAACAGTTTCAGGTGAAGAACGGATCTCTGGAACGAATTAAGTTCTTAACCCGAGGTACCACTATATCAGGGTCAGGTCAGCCATCTGTGTGTATGACAAGTGGAAAGTAAGAGGAACTGAATTCAGTCCTCTCTTCCCTTCTTTCAAACATATGATTCATTCTATTGATAATTGCTTCTGCACCTGTATATCCATAGATTGGTGAAGTAGCATATATACGAATTATAGAAAGAGTATATCATACATATATTATTTCTCCCACACCCATTATTCTTGCCTTTGATTGCCTTGAAAAGAAACTTTTCACAGCCTCCGCTAAAGTTCTAAGAGCTGTTTAAAGTCACCTTTTTTTTCCAAGAGAAAAATTAAATGAGGAACTATTTCAAAGCATCGTATTTCAAAGGACTACTGCTAACGACAACTTCCAATGTCTACAAAAATT
This sequence comes from Podarcis bocagei, assembly GCF_964188305.1. NCBI lineage: Eukaryota > Metazoa > Chordata > Lepidosauria > Squamata > Lacertidae > Podarcis > Podarcis bocagei. The sequence continues at coordinate 37,878,611 of NC_138126.1, forward strand.
TACATTTGAATATGTCGTTGCAAAGATGGCTAAACCCACAAGCAAATAAACAACAACCATGATTTGGTCCAAGCAGAGTATCTGAAAGAATTTGCTTCCATTTTCCAGTATAGTGATGTTAAGTCCTCATCAAAGTAGCTTTGATATACATGCAGGCGTTAAATTTCTTTGAGGGGCGCTGGATCAAACTCTTCAATAGTTGTTTTCGGTATTGCTTAGAATCAGTGGTGAACCTGTTTTATAGTTATTTAATAGCAATGAATTACCTCCAACATGTGGCTTTTTATTCTCTTTGGGGCAATTTGTTCCCCACTATAGAGATATCATCTGCAATACTTTGGGATAGGTGACCCACACTGTAATCCCCTATTCCAGCTGTACCTGTCTCAGTTTGCTAAAATTGCCACATGACCAGCTCATTTCTTCTGATACTCCCAGCTGCAGACATTAAAACTGCAAAATGGAAACCATACTACAAAGAAGCAACCACACCACAGCACACGTAGAAATCTTGTTGGAGTTTGGTATATATATTGCAGCAGGCTGCAGACATAAATAGCCTGGTAAGACTGCTGGTTGCAAAAAAGAAAAGAAAAGAAACTTAAGATTTATCACTCCTGGAAAACAGAGCTGTTTTGAGTACAACCTTCCATGCGGCCAACATGGAATCATGAGTTTAATACAAGCAAGGTCTAACCCTAACGTACTTGGAGAAGAAGCAAGAAGGGAGAAAAAGCCCGAAAAACAAATTATCTACAAGTAATTTACTCAAGAAGGAATCAGCAAAGGAAGAATAATTTTCCCTTTTGTCTATTGCTCCCCTCCCCATCAGTTCAGGTTATTGCAAGTGTTGTTTGTCTCCCAACAAATCTGGCCTCGGAGTGCATTTATACAGTGATTTATGTCATTGAATGGTGCTTATGATCTTCCTTCAATCAGCTTCCTATTTGTTTACTTACTGATTTATTTCCTTACTGAAGGGTTTTAGAACCAACCTGGAGAGATTTAAAAGGGAAGTAGAACAATTCATGGAGGATAATGCTGAGAATGGCTACTAGTCGTGATGGCTGCATGCTATCTTTAGGAAATGAAGCCATATGCCTCTACCACTTGCTGGGTATTTGACTTATCAAAGAATCATAGAAATGTAGATTTGGAAGAGACCCAGAGGGTTATGTAGTGTAGTCCAACCCCCTGCAATGCAGTAATCACAGCAAATGAATCCCTGACAGATGGCCATCCGAGCTGTTTAAAAACCTCCAATGAAGGAGAGTCCATCACCACTGAAGGGAGCCTCTTCCAGTGTTGATCAGCTCTTATGGTCAGAAAGTATTTCTTAATGTTTAGTTGGAATCTTCCTTCTTGTAATTTGTGTTCTGCTTGTGGGCTTCCAAATAACACCTGGCTGGATGCTGTGGGAACAGAATGCTAGACAATGTAGACCAGGGCCAGATTAAGACCTTAAGAGGCCCTAAGCACTTAAAAGATTTGGGTGTCCTGTATATATCAAATTCAAAATATAAACAATAATAAACCATAAAATAAAATTCTAATTTTCAAAATGAAACAAAACCTATTGGAGCCTCAGCTTCAGGATCTGTCCTTCCAGTGAGCACTCAGGGCTGATTTCCTTAAGAATGGAGAGGTTTGATCTTCTCGCAGTCCACGGGACTCTCAAGAGTCTTCTCCAGCACCATAATTCAAAAGCATCAATTCTTCAGTGATCAGCCTTCTTTATGGTCCAGCTTTCACATCCATACATCACTACTGGGAAAACCATAGCTTTTACTATACGGACCTTTGTTGACAAGGTGATGTCTCTACTTTTTAAGATGCTGTCTAAATAGGGTGCCTAAATAGTTTCATTTAATAACACTCATGATTTTTAATAGATTTTTAAATTGCTTAGTGTCTCCACCAATCTGGATCTTCTGAATACTTGCCCCCTTTAGCAGAAGAGCTGCCACAATTATTTAAAAGTTTGAATGTGCATTTTCAAATCCCAGTCCCTTTAGAGTTATGCTATAAAAAAATCCATGTGCAAAAATACAGCCTACTTAGAATGGGCAGGATGAAAAACAATGCTATCAAACTATGCTTTCTGAGTCTAGCACAGAATGTGTATCTGAATTTGTTTACTCCTGCATCTATTACCATATTAAGTCGGTTAACTCTCAGCTGTAGTAACACAACACAGTCAAGTATAAAGTTCCTACAGTTTAGGTACATTGATTTGCATTTTGTTTCGCAAAGTAAATTAAATTTATGGTAATACATTGCACATATTCTTCCTTAAAATATACCACTTAAAAATGTGAGTACACAGCACAATATCTTGCATAATTGCAGTTGTCTCTCCAAATTAGCTAAACTTTTCCAGAATTCTGAAAACTAGCTTTGAAATATCTGCATTCAAATGGTATTGCATAATTCACATTTACATTGGTCTATCTAACAGATAGCAGTTTAAGAATCAACAGGTGTGTTGTGTGGCATAAAGCTCATAGACTAGAGACCTTAAGTTAAGGTTACTAGATTTTTTCAATGAATCCAGGGACACTTTTCAACTTCCTACTAAATAGATGGATTTTGTCAGGGGACTGATATATAAATCTGGGGACTGTCCCAGGAAAACAGGGACGTCTAGTAACCTTTCCTCAAGTCTTTAAGGTGACACAGGACTCCTTTATGTGTTGGCTGTAACAGTCTATTATGGTTAGATTTAAAGCTATGGTCAGAGAGCACCTGATTTGGAAACTTTGCTAAAACTAAGCAGGTCTGGTGAGGTTAGTGCCTAGATGGGAGACCAACAAGGAGGACAGAGCCATAGACCTGGCCTCCTGACAGCAGCATCCCTGGGGTGACAAGGGGTCTGTAGGGGCAGGGCGTGTCAGAAGTTCAGGCTCATGATTCATTGGCCTAGAGTTGGAAATTTAGGCATGCAATAGCCAACACCCTAAGACTATGTTTGCTCTGTTTAGCACTTGCACACAAACAAATTATCCACCATGGCTAAGAGAAACCCATAGAACCATAGAATTATAGCATTAGAAGATACAGCGAGGGTCATCTAGCCCAATCCTCTGCAATGCAGGAATCTCAACCAGATTATGCATGTCTAAACTCTGCTTGAAAACTTCCATTGAAGGAGTGTCCACCCTCAGCCATGCCTCCTAAGGCTTTGTTTCCAGAGCCTTGATCATCTTGGTTGCCCTCCTCCATTTTGTCAATATCCTTCTTAAATTGTGGCGCCCAGAACTGGACACAGTGCTCCAAGTATATCCCAACACTTTATCTTCTCTTATAATTACGCGGGTGGCACTGTGGTGTAAACCACTGAGCCTTGGGCTTGCTGATTGGAAGGTCAGAGATTTGAATCCCCGCGACAGGGTGAGCTCCCATTGTTCAGTCCCAGCTCCTGCCAACCTAGCAGTTCAAAAGCACATCAAAGGGCAAGTAGATAAATAGGTATTGCTCTGGCGGGAAGGTAAACGGCGTATCTGTGCGCTGCTCTTGTTTCGCCAGAAGCAGCTTAGTCATGCTGGCTACATGACCCGGAAAAACTGTCTGCGGACAAACGTCGGCTCCCTCGGCCAATAAAGCGAGATGAGTGCCGCAACCCCAGAGTCATTTGCAACTGGGCTTAACTGTCAGGGGTCCTTTACCTTTATCTTTATTATTATGTATATTTGTAGCTTCAAATATGCAGATACAATTATCATGTTACGAATAGGCTTATAATAAAAGTAAACAGCTGTCTTCTCTATTTTCTAAACACAATGTAATATATTTTCAACATATTTGTATCAGTGGACCAAAAAAACCAAAAAATCTAAATAATGGCATGAAGACGTTGATCAAACCACAACGGGGGGGGGGGGGAATTCTCAATTTGCAGGTCAAGGATTTGCATTGGTTTTAAAATACTATATAGTGAACCAGACAGATCAAGGATCAGTGTTCTAATTATGGCTTGTATCTGTATTGGCCATCTGTCAGGTGGCAGTTCAGGTGTTGCTGAAAAGGGCTAAGTCAACTTCAAGGACAAAAAAGAGGTGTAGTGAAAGATAATAGTTGAATTTGCTATTGGGTCACAGCCAAGATGTGAATGGTTTGAACAGAGGATTAAGCAAATTGAAAGGTCTGGTTTGCTTGGACCAGGCACTCTTTGGAAGCATAATACCATTGACTCTGTGCTGCCAATCTTTTCTTCAGTCTTCATAAATAGACGAAATGCTGATTTTTTTAAAGTCTTCAATTAACAACACTATATATTAGTGCATGGCCTAGTTGTGCATTCAGTGTTGGGGGTGATTTTTGCAGGGTAGCAATGTTAGCCTCAAGTGTGACATGATTTAAAGCATGTCCTGTAAGCATTGCCGTCTAAACATTTTTGCATGTCACTTCACCAAATTGCATCTAAATCTTTTGTTCTGTGACATTTAGCATCATTCCATTCTAGTAAAGGTTGTTGCTTTTCTTCTCTATGACTTTTTGACCTGTCTTTAAAGTCAACACTCCAATCAGCCTTCATACTGACATACAGAAAATAGTGACATATTGACTTTTACAAGAAGACACACAACATGAATAGATGATAACCCAGTGCTGGAGTTTCCATATGAGTGGAGCTTTTGGCAAAATAAAGTAAAGGTTGCTCCTTATAAGCAATGTTTATCTTTGTTTCTAAATATATATGATTCCTGTGTATTACTATCTTCTAAGTCCAGGTTAAGGATCTTTAGTCTGCAAATACAAATAGATTGGATGAACAAAACATAGCAGTGCATTTATTTTTCCACTGATACATCTTTCCTCCTTAAAAAAACCAGGTATTTGCTTCCACGGAAGAGTGAAGTGGTTTCTACTCCATTTTCTACGCACGTTTTTTTGAGAATTCAGAAAGTTGGTTTAACAAATGAATACTAAAATTATGTTTGCTAAAATGGAGCTGCATTTCAATCACAGCTCTCAGAACAAGCCCATTCATATTTATAAATGAATATTTTGACAGCTGAAGAAATATACGAGTGCAATCTGGATTCTTCAGGTACTTTTATAAGTTGAGGTGGCAAACGGTTGTTAGCAGAAATGCCAGCAGAAGTATTTTTTCTCCCCATGCATTTTCAGCAATTTAATCAATGAAGCATTTAAGAGGCATAATTTTAAATCATTTAATAAATGTAAATCAAAGCATATCCATTTTTAAAATATTTTTAAAGTCTAAATGAAAATGACACATTTTCCTCCCTTATGAAAATAAAATTACTCTTGTACTCACACAGTGCATACGGAATGAACAAGGCATGAACATACTGCATAAATTGCACAGGTACCACAACAAACAAATATCTGTCAATAAGTAGCCTTGAGTCCTACCATGCTCATGTCTGGGCAATCCCTGTTCCCCCATGCCAGGATAGTCAGCATGACCTTGCACTGCACCTCACACTAATAATCTCTCTGTGCCTTACTTCTTTTAGGAAAGAAGTACATTATTTTGCAATTTCTGCTTCTTATGTAGACACTGCACATAGCATATTAAGTACGGCACTGAGATAATGTAAATAGAGATACGAATTTTCTTTGGGCTAGGATTCTACAGAGGTGGCCCTTTTTCGTGAAAAGGTTATAACTGCATAGACATTGGGAAATAGATGGCATCTCGCAGAACTAAGGGTTAGGACTGAGTCTTGCATTCTAATTTACCAAGCTAATAGCCTAGGAATGAAGCCATTCCAAATAGTACTCTTTTTTTTGTTAACCTTGCTGCTGACTTCTTGTGTGTCACTGTCAGAGAACAAGGCGATGGTTCTAACACTCCTCAGCTCTTGCCCAATTAAAAGATCAAACTGGTTGTTTTTCTTCTAACTGGGTCATGGCAACAGATCAACAGACCAAACTATTGTAGGGGAGCAAAATTAGTCTCCTTAGTCTTGTCTTGGGCAGTAAACTGAGCTCACCTTGAAGAATACCCTCTCAGTCACTTCTCTGCAAATCTTAGGATCTAGCTACCCATAAGATTAAATGTGTAGCATGCAATGACATCAACAGTTCATTTTATTTAACTGCAAGCATGGAAGGCATTTGGGATTGGGACCCCAGGGTATGGGGAGAGGAAGTGTAATGCTCCTTTCCCAGCTGTGATCCCAGTGAAAATCCCCCCAGCTAGGATTGCCATATTTCAAGGAGTTGTTGATCTTTACTTTTGGGGTGATTGCCATGAGTTGTTGGGCTTGGGGGGGACAATCACCTGCTCACCCCCCACCTACCCAAGGCAGAGGGGCAGCTCTGGGCACACGATGGGTTCTGGCAGCTCCAGTCCCATTGTGGCTCCCGAAAGCCACTGCCGCCACCCAGGTCTCTTGTCAGGAGTCCCCCGCCACTGCCTTCTCTAGTGCTCTCAGCCCTGCTGCTACTCACAGACTTCAGAATCTGGGCAGCCGGAACGATGCAGGAAGGGGAAGCAGCAATGGTGGCTTCCTTAGTGGCTGCTGCCAACCCGAACCAGGAAAGAGGCACACGGGCCTGGTGGCAAATTGGTAGCGTGAGGGCCTTGTAAACTCTCACCTCCGGCAGTTTATCCCTATTTTCATTTGAGAAATGTTGGAGGGTATGATATGGTTTGCAAATAAAGAATATAGGTTGAAGGGAGGAGAGTCTATTTATTTTCGGGAAATTCCCTGCACCGCCTCTAATAGTTATCCAAAAGTAATGCTAAAATTATGAAGGGTATTAAATGAAACTCAAAAGCTCTATCCCACACATCTTTCAATTGCAGCATATTATGCCCCTCTCAGCCATAATAATATAATATAATATAATATAATATAATATAATATAATATAATATAATATAATATAATATAATATAATATAATATAATATAATACAATACAATACAATACAATACAATAATATAATATAATACAATATAATAATAATATAATATATAGGATTGCCTTGCTTTCTCTTGCTTTTGACTCTTGCTTTCCCTTTCCAATACATTTTTCTCTTGCTTTTGACTCCCCCTGTCTGCAGCTTGCCATTTCCTATAGACTTATTTCCTAATTACTAAATCTAGTCTACACCTAGATTTACACCTGGCCATAAAATCACTTCACTTCAGAAATGAGCCTAGTCAAGTTGTCAACAACACCCTGAGAGGCTACTGACTTCTTGACATGAAGTGGGGCATGAAGAATAGTCCTCTCTGTCTGCCCCACATTCTACTGCTTCAAAATGCTTTTTGCAAAGCTGATCTGATTAACTTATAGCTCTGACTGGGGGTGGGGGGTGGTCAGAATTGCATTTCGCCTCAAGAAAGCATCATTAAAAACATATTTTGCCATTTATCTACTTTTCAGTTTTCTAATGAATCACATTTGTTAAAAGTGGGAGGGAATAATAATAAAAACAACTATCTGTCCATTTTTCTTTTGATCAATCTGCCCCGTTAGGCTCATTGGCATAGATTTCCCCCTCCTAACAGATCAATATGAAAGTCGCAGAGTCTGAAAGCGAGCTCTATTTGCTAGTCCCAACACTCATTTTCAGCAAATCTTTATGATGAGAATTGCTTTCTGCTTATATATATCAGTGTAAGGCTATGCAGGTCCACTCAAAAGTAAGTCCCTTTCCCACTGAGGGGGAGCCATTGTTTTGAAAAGGGAGCAAGGTGAGAGGAATATTACCATCACTTGCACTCCTGCCCCAGCTCCCAATAGTCCTCATCTATCTGTGAAGCTCTTCATCTGTAGCAAATCCACCTAGAGGCATTACAGAAGTTGAGCCCTACCTGGAGAGGCCAGGATTGAACTTGGGACCCTCTGCAAGCAAAGCAGATGCTCTAGCACTGAGCTATGGCCTTTTCCCTAATACGGAATAACAAATTGAATCACAATGATACAGGACAGACAAAGAAAGAAAGAGATCAGGCTGCTGCCAAATGCTACAGGTGCAGAATGCCAGAACCCATAAAACAGAACAAGCAGGAATGCTTGGAAATTGTTGTCTATTTTTGTCTGTTGTGCTTATGAGCACATGAATTTTTTTCTTACGATACTTAAAGAAGTCAATAAAAAGGATTTTTTTTAAAAAAGTAGTAATTAAAATAGCATCATTCCCTGTGTTTTAGACAACAGAATCCATCTTAAATGTATTAAATCCATATCCTTATTAAACAGAATCCTTCTAGATTTGGAGTGAGTGCATATATATTAACATATTTAAGTTTGCAATGTGGAGGATTTTATTTGGATTAACTGAAAACTTCTACAACTTTTTAGAAATCTCTCTTTCCCTGGCAGGGTGATCAGGTGGCCACAAACCAACTGCAGGCTCTCTTGGACAAGTCTGATTTTCTAGATTGAGTTCCAGACTCTATAGGGCGTTCATCAAAGGACCTTCTCTGTGTACTTCATTCAAGATCCAGTGTTGGATCCCCCTCTGTGGAACGCTCTCCCTGGGAAAATACACTTGGCACTATTGTTGTGTAGGCTAGCAGGGCTTCATCAAAAATACTGGTCAGAAACTTTTTTAATGAAATTTTTGAGGGATTTTTTTGGCACAGTTTTCAGATACCTACAAAAATGTAGTTAAGGTGTGAAGAGCAGTTTTCACATTTTCACTTGAGAAGAAAATGTGCTGTCAACTGAATTATGGAGACTTTCCTTTCCCCCTTTTTTCTGGATGAGGCTTCCTGCTGTGAAACATGGAGCACTAATTGGTTTACGGGTGGCAGATTGGGTAGATTAATCACCATTTGTGGGGTGTCGGTTACCTTTTGTTGCCTCCATATGGTTCCGATTAGTTATTATATCAGCAGCCGAGCAAGGTACTCAAACAATTTGATTAAACTTTATGATCACTCATTGGAAAAGGATGACAGCATGCATCACTGCAGAATTTCAGTGCATAAGAAAACAAGGACCAATGCATTGGCGAAAGGTATGTCACCCCCATGGCTTCCCTCTCAACCCACAGCGCATGCATAAGATGAGGCTTCCTCAACCTTGGCCCTCCAGATGTTTTGAGACCCTGACCACTGGTCCTGCTAGCTAGGGATCATGGGCGCTGTAGACCAAAAACATCTGGAGGGCCGAGGTTGAGGAAGCCTGCACAAGATCAACCACTTTTTTTGTCTCTGTGGAAGCTGGGTTTCAGAGGCTCTCTAGACACACAAGACAACAGAAGACACAAGTATAGGCATTCTCTTTCAACTAGACTTGTTGGCTTTGGAATCATTCCTTCTGCTGCTGAAGTTTCAGCTGTGATTGCCATCACAGTGGTGGCACCACCAATTAGAGATGCAGGGGAAATAGGATTGTTTGCACTGAAAGGCAAACCTCCTTAATTTGCACTTAATTTGCAAAATAATATCTGGAACAAATAAAATCAAAAGGACAAAAAGGTAAGGTAAGAAAAAAGAACAAGAAAATTTGCACTTTCTGAAACAATGTGCAACCTGAAACTGAGTAATCCTTTGAAATCCACACCTCTTCAAATTTTGAAATGCAGTTCTCCAACCAATATGTACAAAAATGCACAGATACTCACACAAGCACAGATGCACAGGTACACACACACACACCTACATATATTGGTGGAGATTCACTCCTGGTAAGTCTGGATACAACCAAGCATTATATAATGAGTGGAAATTTGCTAACTGGATGCTTTCACTGGACAAAGTCAGGGAGCAATTTTCACCATTTTCTCCTTCCTACAGACACTTATACTACTGAAATATACACTTGAGGTTTGGGAGGCCATGCAGAACAGAGCAGTAAGTTGTGTGGGAGGCTGCAGGAGGAAAGGGACTTGTTAAAATTCCCCCCTCCCTTCCCCATTGAAAGCCTCAACTGCTTAAAGTCCCTTCTGTGCGTGGAATGAACTCTTCCATTTGTCTTGATCCAACCCAAAATCTTCTCTATTCTTAGTATACTGTTACTGTTCTCATGTGGATTTTTTTTTCTAATAGGAAAAGACAGCTTATTATAAGTACAGTTTTGTGGGGTGAAGGGTTGTTGGTTTGCATTAGAAATTTCACCTTGAGGATATCCATTGGCAGGCTTGGGGGCTTCCTTGAATTCTACATCCCACCAGCTCTCTTTGGCCTTCTGAAATGTTGCCTCTGGCAGAAATTTACACCTCATTAAAGAGGAGTAATTCCTCCTGTTGTTAATCTGGGCAGAGGTCTTGCACATGTTCGCTTTACAAACAAGCCCACCTTTATTGTAATTTTGACTGCAGCATTTGGAAAATCTTCACTAGGTTTCAGGCAACAGATTATGCTTCAAAATATATTGTTATGAGTTGTGGGTGCCAAGGTTTGTGGGTGGATTCCCCTAAATTTCTGGGTCTGATTCGTGATAGAATGTAATGGATGCTTGTAGTTTTAAAATTGGCTGCCAGACACTGGATTTAGTAACATGTTAAAATACAAGCCCACCAAGCTTCCTGTGTTCAGGAAATTGCCTGGAAGCTCAGCCATGAACCAAAGACAAAGGGGAGGTAACGGGCCATTAGAAAAGCCAAAGAGAGGGGACTCTGTGCCAGATGGAAAATGGGAGGGGTCTTTCCCTGAGCTTTGAGATAGTTAGCAGAGATGAAGCACAGTAGAGTTTAGGATTGCAGTTGGCCGTGATGTGAGCTGAAGGAAAAAGTTGCAGTTTGTAAAAGTCAGCCAGATGCAGAGAGAGAGTCATGGCCAATTTCTGTTTGAATCCAGAACTATGCCTATGGAGAACGTAAGATTCTCTTGGAGTGTAATGCTGGAAATTCCTCCATCATAGGCTCAGGTTGTACATATGTGTAAATAAACCATATTTCATAAAGATACCACAGCCTCCACTGTGCCTCATTTACCAAAGGAAACCCTGGGTAAGGACCTGGAATCCCTGGAATCTCAGACTGCTCAGAAAACAGAATGGGATGCAGCAACATGTACAAAGAACAAGAGATAAAAAACAGAATGCACATGCTTCTGAGATAGATTAAGAGAAACGAAACACAGAAAAGATTCATTTCATTTCTGGCTTTGTCTCAACATTTTTGCCATTTCTCTCTACAGGTACTTCATATTGCTGCCACAGGAAGCTACACAATTGGGAAGAATTCACTTGGGATATGTACAGGGGAGAGATTCAGCTTGGTTCACAATTTAATGAGAAGCTCCCTAATTCCTATTTCCCAAAGCAATACATGACCTGAACTGTTGTGGAATTTTGTGCTGTCATCCTCCAACCAAAAGTTGTGGACAAAAATAGATATATTAGGGCAGGACTTTTCAACCAGTGTGCTGTGGCACCCTGGTATGCCTTGAATGATGGTCAGGGGTGCCACAGGCAACACTGATCTCTGTCCCTTCTTCCTTCCCTCTGTCATCGGATGTCCTCTGCATCTCTGCCTCCCAAAAGTTTGTGTGGCTGTTCATTGCAGCAACCCTGACTACAAGCTCCCCAGGCAAATGCTGCCTCTGGGGCTAGCCAGAGGTTGCTCATTGCGAGGAGCTGAGGTGGCCTCAGAGTGGACAAGCAAATGGGTAAGGGAGCCAAGCCAGTCCACCAGCTCTTGCTGTTGGGAAATAACCAACAGGTGGGAGGCCAGGCAGGCGGGCAGGCACTGTGCTGGGCTTTCTTGTGCTTGCTGTGTGAAATGCCTGCCTGGGAGCTGAGTGCCTGGCTCCAAAGGGGAATCTTTCCACCCAGCAGGCCCAGTGGCAATTGCTGCTTGCCACTGCTGCCTCCCAAGGTGAGATGCTGGTCTCACATTCACCTTTGGCCAGTCTCATTGGGCCGCTAAGACTGGGGGCTTCTTCTTCCCAGGCCCCTGGGGGGCGGCATGAGGAGGCACCTCTCTTTGGGGAGGGGTGTGTGGCTCAGAGACTGGGGCAGTGGTGGCTGCTGTCCAGAGGACTCCCATGGAGAGGGGAGAGGAGTCTGAGAGAACACTCCACAAGGGAAGGTATTCGAAAAGAGCTGAGGGGCTGCCGGCTCTGCAGGCAAGGGACTGGGCTTTTGAGACCCGGAGTGCGTTTCTCCACAGGGGCGACGTGGAAAGAATGTAGCTAGTCAAGGGAGCCGTAGACTCAAAAAGATTGAAAACCTCTGAATTAGGGGCATAGATGGTTATAAATGAAAATATGCATAGTATTAGGGGAAAACAGCATAAAACTATGTACATTAGGCCTATATAGTTTTGGTAGACATGCTGGTGAATGCATCGTGCTGTATTTAAAGAATTTAAATTCATTTAGATTCATATTGATCCAAGAATGCAGTGGATTGAAATTAAGATTGTGAAAGTGAGTTACAGAGAAAGATTGAAATGGACAGGTGCATCTATCCCTTGTTGTGCTAAGCATCCCCCAACACCAAAGGGAACTTGAGAAACCTGTCCTCACCACAGTTGATCCAAAGTTGATGGAATGGTGCTGCACTCCTACTGCTGACTTGATGGCTTGGAGAGAAATAAAGAAAAAAATCAAGAAAAGGTGTTTTGGCAGATGGGAACCATAGGTAAAAAATATCAACACATTGAAATGCTCTGGTTCAGCCGCCTCTGCAACATGAACAAGGTTCTGTGCACTTGACATCTAGAGCACAGATGAAGCAAACAAGGCAGAAACTACAATACACCTTGGGACCAACCTTCAATTAAGCTTCATAGCGAAACAAAAAACAAAACAAAATCATTTGCCCATCTCCCTAGCAGCACAATTGCTAATCGCATCAAGCAATTAATTGTGTAATTGTTCAACAATCATAAAATGTTCTGCTCGGGTTGGGACCACCAAGGCAAGAAAATAATCCCTCCTAAAAGCTGCTTACAATGCTAAATATAATTAAAGAGAGATATTAAAAAGCACAACATGACCTAAATGGTACATGGAGTAAACTATTGGGATATGACATTTACTTCACTCTGGAGTGCCAAGATCTTTCCCATTGGCCTTTCAGTCAGATATACAACTGTATTGTTATTCCACTTACTCTCTCTTGTCAAAGAAATTCCTGACCTTATCTAATAAAGTTTTAACCTGAGCAATGGCAGCAAAATTGTATCTCTTGTGTCAAAATATTTATTCAGTGTGGGAGGGGGAAGTGAGCTTCTATGGAAGCCAAAATTAAGCAGTCATACAATTGCCATGCTATCACGCACCCCATGAGGAAAAATATCCCTGTGCCCTCTGCTCCATTTGCTCCCCTTGACAAGCCAACATCAAACACATTCCTATTTTTCTCAAGTTATTGGAGCAAGCACTTTCAAAAGAGAGAGTTAGACAACAATTTTAGCATGCACACGCCCCAGAACAAACAGGATCACCACCTCATTTGCAGGACTGATTCCTTCACCAGCCTAAGGCTGATGCAGCAATCCAGCCTGGAACTGGGCCAAATGCTGTTACAACAACAGGGCCAGCTGAGGATCGAAAGAAATTCCACACTGGCTAGAAGAAGAAGAAGAAGAAGAAGAAGAAGAAGAAGAAGAAGAAGAAGAAGAAGAAGAAGAAGAAGAGTAGTAGTAGTAGTAGTAGTTTGGATTTGATATCCCGCTTTATCTCTACCCGAAGGAGTCTCAAAGCGGCTAACATTCTCCTTTCCCTTCCTCCTCCACAACAAACACTCTGTGAGGTGAGTGGGGCTTAGAGAATTCAGAGAAGTGTGACTAGCCCAAGGTCACCCAGCAGCTTCAGGTGGAGGAGCGGAGATGCGAACCCGGTTCCCCAGATTACGAGTCCACCGCTCTTAACCACTACACCACACCTAGCTGGTGTGGTATTTATACCCTCCCACAGATTTCTGGGCTGGTAGGAGGCCAAAGGAGGTTGGCAGGGCTGGGTGGACCCAATCCACCACCACTTCCAGCCCAACACAATAGGAGTTTGGATTGCTCTGCCCCTTCTTAGCAGAAATGCAATTCAGCAATTGCTGGTGGAAAGGGCTACACAGTGATCTGTGGAATTTCCATAGAGAACACTTTCTGTGTAGAAACTCCACACAGCCAGGGACGAATCACAAAATGGCAGCTCCCCTCCCCGCTAGAGAAGAAGGGGTGCATAAAGAGCTACATCAGCAACAAGGATGGGTTTAAGATCTTTGACTGATTAATATTCTACAGCCTTTTAGATGTATTTGGGGAGGTATTGTTTTGTTGTTTCCGCTTTAACTACTTATTTGTGCTTTTCTCTTGTGTGCTTATCTTGCGAACCGCCGTGAGATCTTTTGACGAAGGGCAGTATAGAAATCAAATCAAATAAATAAATAAATAGTCTACATCAGGATATGCTGCACCTGTGGCTCCTGCTGCCTGAGGCAGTCGCCTCACCTTGCCTCACGGGTGAGCTGGCCATGCACAAAGCTGACAAGGATATTTTGGGCTTTCTACATCCCGCGAAAACCCAGCTATCTGTGCAAGACTTGAACAGGCTCTAGGCTTTCTTCCAATAATTACCATGGTTTATCGCTATATACAAATACAGCCAATCTATGTTTGCACCTTTGTAGAACACATGAAACAAGCAAAAGATTACAAGGGCTGCCTGATTCTGAAAATATGGAAAAGCCAAGTAACCTGGCAGTACCAATTATCAGTTGAAAGATGAAAAACCATATGTGTTGAAACATTAATCCACATGGTTCATGTGTGTTGAAACATTAATCTACCTTGCCAAAAGTGCTCTAGTTTTGTCTGACATATACAACTGAAATGAACACATTGTGACAAAATCATCTCTGGTCCAAATTGTTTCTTCTATAATGAAACATACCCCATTCTGTGCAGCATTCATTCCAGACTTGAATTATTGATCTTATAACAATAACAATGAACATCTTTAGCAGTATTATGTCACTGTGGACAAAAATCAGTTCAAAAACAGTTCAAAAACTGTAGTTCCCCCCCCCCCATTTTTTTTTTAATTTGACTTTTTTCCCCAGACACAAAGTCAGAAATATAGCCTAAAGTCCCTTGAAAGGGTTGAATTTTATTCCTGGTGTTTCTAGACCCTAGGCGTAATTCAGAGCAGTTATCACCCATTAAAGATCTGTTTTCAGCATGCAGAAAATGGCAAAGGACCCCTGACAGTTAAGTCCAGTCACAAACGACTCTGGGATTGCGGTGCTCATCTTGCTAAACTGGCTGAGGGAGCCGACGTTTGTCCGCGGACAGTTTTTCCGGGTCATGTGACCAGCATGACTAAGCCGCTTCTGGTGAACCAGTGAAGCACGGAAACGCCGTTTACCTTCCCACTGGAGCAGTACCTATTTATTTACTTGCACTTTGATGTGCTTTTGAACTGCTAGGTTGGCAGGAGCTGGGACCGAGCAACGGGAGCTCACCCCATCGCGGGGATTCGAACCACTGACCTTCCGATCGGCAAGCGCTAGGCTCAGCGGTTTAGACTACAGTGCCGCCCGCGTCCCTAAAAGTTAGTTGAGGGGGCACATAGATGACAGGGGGAAATGCACTACTGAAGCACGTTGCATGTATGTGCACAGCAAGAATCCACACTAAGAAATAAATCACTAAGAAATAAATATTGGGGGGGGGGGGTTATTGAAGAAAAGGAGAGCCATTATGGACTAAACTTCATTTCAGTTCCTATTGGGAAGGCTTGAGCGCTTTTCATCTTATGGAAGCTCACCATGACACAGCTTGGGGAACTCTGCTTTAAATTAATACCTCTCCGTGATGAAGCTAAACCCCTGGGAAAGCCACAGTGCTGTTTATACAATAAATGGGATTCTCAGTTTGGATGCCGTTGAAGACCAGTCATTAAATTTAATTTTCTTCATCCCTCCCCCCCGTCCAAAGTATTATTCCCAGCACACTCTGTTTGAAAGCGTATTAACATTATGAGAAAGAATGAAAGCCAGGAAACGCATAGTGAGTCTCAACAGGGTATCGCCTTAACTAGGTCTTGAAGAAATCACATTCTGTCATCATGTGCTTGGAAGCATACATTCTTTGTTTTCATTACTTTCTATCACAATGGTAGTTCTTTTTTATTGTTTGACTCCTACCTTCCCTTATGTGGGAATTCTCTTTTTGGAGTTGTTTTTGTTTCCCTGCTTAGCAACTCCATCTCAAGTTTGATTAAAACTGTGAAGTTATTTTCATATTTTATTTTAATGCTGAAACAGAAAATATACAAAGTGAGTAGGGAGGATGTAAACTGCCCCAAAGGTGGGTAAGCACCAGTTTAGACGCTAGCTGTTCTGCGATCTATCAAATAAACTGAAGCCTCCGTGTGTCTGTAGACATGACCAGCTAAGACACAGATTCATCGGCTATAACAGCAGAGTCAAGACCCCAGTGGATGCAAGCAGTTTTGTCCTCAAAAAGCTTTCCAAACAAGTCACAGCAAGCTCCTGTCAGTTCTTTGCGTTTGCTTCTGAGGAAAGAATTCTTGTTGAGATCTGCTACTGTCCACTCATTATCACGGTGCTACACTTGCTTTCACCCACGTTTAGAAGGTTCATCTTTTGTTTGTTGGAACTACTGAGAAATGGTAAGGCTGCTAAGAGAACACATTTATTTATTTCATATATTTATGTATTTCTTAATACCATAGAAGCCAACTCCCAGGGGCTGAGGTCCCCTTGTCCCCCCCCCCCAATGAAACATTTTAGACCCCCAAGTTGATAGGTGTCTGTGTGACATGTCTTGTGATGGATTATGTGGGGCCAAACGTACCTGTGTCCCCTCCCATGTTTTATTCAAGATGGCTTAATACTAAGACAGTCTATAAGTGGTTTACAAAAGAGCAATGTGCATGTATGTGTTGTGTAAAACAGAATGAAACTGAAAAAGTGAACCATACAATACAATGCAGTACACCACCCACCACCCAAAAAAGCAATAAACTTCCCTCTACAGCCTCCCTCTTGCAAAAATACATTTATTTATTTATTTTGGCTCTCCAGTCCAAATTTGAAAGGTGGGCAGGGCTGCCGAGGTGCCCTGACATGACAATGATGTCAGGTGACTGGGTGCACCCAATCAGCTGGTGAGCGGTAGAGTCAAAGACTGCACCCCCTTGCCAAGGTGTAATCAGGAGTTTTTAATCACAGTTACTTGTTTTCTGAGGGCCCTTCGATCATAGGGATTGGAGGGAGGGATGGTGAAGGAAACCTGTGGCTCATTCTCGGTGTTTTGACAGTAAGAGCACTGCACCAAGCGGTGGAGTCAGACTTGTTGGAGTGGCTTTCTTCTTTCCCAAACATTCCTTCCGTTAATTAAACAATTCAAAAACGTAGTTCTCTCTCTCTCTTCTTAATGGAGGGTGATTCCAGAAAGTAGTGGCAATGGTAGTGAGAAAAAGTAACTTAAAAAAAAAAAAGAGACAACATTACATAGCACAATAGCCTCTGGAACCATTTATCCAGGTACAGGCAAACTCAGCCCTACAGATGTTTTGGGACTACAACTCCCATCATTCCTGACCACTGGTCCTGTTAGCTAGGGACGATGGGAGTTGTAGTCCCAAAACATCTGAAGGGTCGAGTAAACCTATGCCTGCATTTATCTAACATTTGTCAGGTTTTTGACCCGGGGAACCTCTGCCATAACCCAATTTTTAACCTGATCACCCCAAAAAATCAAATCAGGGGAGGGAACATATTTTCTGCCATCTCATCCTCAAACAGAAAGGCCTTCCTTGTAGAAGAACTGCTGTACCCATCTTTCTGAAATGTGCCCACTGGAAGGGGCACCCATGCCTGGATTTGCAATTGATTCTGGTAAAAAATAAAAATTGCTAGAGACTTTCCTTAGAAAAAAACAAAAAAACTTTCCAAGATTCTCTGCTTGGATACTCCTGAACGGATCAGATTTTGACAGGCTTAATCCCTTCTAGAGGTATATATTGAAACAATTGCATGTTGCAGTTGTTAAAATCAGGGACGTTGATTTTCTGCATGGAACTAGATCTTCAGTATGGCTAGCAAGCCCTCTGAGAAGCATCAGGTTGTGATACGCCTAATTTATGCATTTGGCATTGCCTTTGTATTCTGTACAGCATCTAGCACATCATTGTGCTATATAAATATTAAATGTGCGATATAAATATTAAATCAGATGTCGTGTCACAAACAGCAGCAGTATCTCCCACTGAATTTCAACAGCTGGGCGGGCAATGGAAATTTCATGGGTTGCTGCTGCTTCTGTTAATGCAATTCTTGCGTGCTCTAGAGAGATCTATGTCTGAAGCTTTTAGATTGCACCACAATTACTTCCAGGATGATACAATTAATATACTAACCTTCTAAAAAGATGTGATCACCACAATGTCCAGTAGATGTCCAATGTCAATTTTAACTACACTTTAAATAAATTTAATGAAATTGCTCCACCCAAACCTGTTCCAGGACCACTTTTAACACAAACATGCATTTGATGACCCATTTCTTTTTTTCTTTTCTTTTTTACCACATATTTGCATGGTGGTGGTGCTCCAGTTGCATCTTGCTTTGGATCAGGCCCCCAACCCACCAATTGAAGACAGTTGGCTTAAAGTGACTGACCATTAAGAATTATTTTAATTTGCATCTATGGCATTTTATGTTTTACTGTACGCTTCATATTTATTGTATTCCGCCTTGATATTTTATATTATGGGATGGTCCTCATTTTTAATAAAGAAACAAACTTAAAATGGCATCCCCACTCCATGATGCAAAAATAAACATTAACTTTTACTGAAATAGCCCATAATATTCCGCGACTGCATTCCCATTCCGATTGATCGGCGCAAGTGCCCCCTTGCAGCACGTCTGTGAGTTACAAGAATGTGGGTCGGAAGTCCAGCACAACACCATAAAAGGCAGATACATTTTTCCTAGCATCCAAAGAAAGAGATAAGTTGTTCCCCTATACTGACTCTGTGCCAGATCATGTCCCCCCCCCCCCGAAATGGGACACCACAGCGTAGGGTTTGACATGGCAGAATGTCCTTTTGGTTTAGGACCTATAACAGAAGGACAGCCATTCCATAAAATGAAATCTAACCTAATGCTTATTGGTAGTATTGATGTGTTGCATGACTTTTAAAATGGGCTTGTTTCATACAAGGACAACCCATTTGAAATTACCAAAAAGATCGAGAAACGTGCTATAGCATACTTTGCTGCTCCCATTGAACGTGTAATTGCTTTTATTGATGACCTCTCCTCCAACTTCCCCAGAGCTGTGATGTTATTAAGGAAATCTGTCTTTTTGTGTGTGCAAAGTGATAATTTACCTGATTAGAACAGTTTCACTGTCAATATGCTTTTCTATAAGGCTCTCAAGCACCGTGCCAATTTGGGATGGCATTTCTTTATGTACGGTGACCTTAGATTGTACAGCAACATACTGTGGGGTTTCTTTGAGCTCGCAGTGTTTCTAATGATAGCGAAGTTGCCTTGACTAATGAGCAGTATCTATGCTTGTCCTTTGGGAAGCACTGGTGCCCTCTCAGTTGTTCTTCCTGCATCGCAGTAGCTTGTGAAGATTTCAGTGCACCGAATCGGGGGAAATTTTCATCAGTGGCAAAGAGCTCCCAAATGTATTTCAGTCCTGCTGAAAGGTCCCCCCCCACACACACACACACCTTGTTTTTATGATTTTGTGGCTCTCTAGAAATAATTAATTAATTTTGTATTTACATTTAAATTGTTTTACTCCATTTGTATACAGCCCTGGGAATATATCGAAGAGTTGTATATAAAAGTAAAAATAATGTAACTATATGGAATAAACACAGAGTAAAGGCATCTGTGGCGTTATTGGAGAAATTATGAACATTATAGCTTGAAAACTGAAATGTGTGAGAGAAGGGCTGTGCAATGGAAGGGTGGGTGCTATTGCTTATTATTATTACTATTATTATTATTAATTTTTAGAGTATCAGAGTTTGTGGATGCTTGGATTTAGTCAGTGCTAGAATTTAATCAATGCTTGGCTGAATTTAGCAGTGTCAAAATCGCAAGGCCAGCCTGAGAATGGTCAAGTTGTTAAGCAAACAAAGACAGGGTGAAGACCCATCAATAAAACCATCAACAAGGCAAAGAGTTGGGAGGGGGGAGTTCCAGAACTGCTGTTGCCCAAGAGGTAAGAAGAAGGGAAGATAGGTGCAGTTTGCAAGCCGTATGCAAGCTGGGGAAAGCGGGGCAGAGCAGAATAGAGACTGGAAGTTTGGATCCAAGGAGCCAGTCGTGGGAGAAACAGGACACGCTTGGAGTGCAATGCTAGAACATGCCCCCATCATAGTATACATGTGTAAATAAACCATATAAAGACACCACACTTTCCACGGCACCTCATTCCCAAAGGAAACATGAACCCTGGGTAGGTGCTTGGAACCACTGGAATTTTGAACTGTTTTAGAGATAGGGGTGGCATGTAACATTATCATTATTTATTAAATTTCTATACTGCCCTTCATCAGAGGATCACAGTGCAGTTTACTATAAAAATACATAACACAGTAACAAACAAAACAAGGGAGTAGATTGTTTAATTGGCCAAGGGGCTAGGAGAAGTGGAAAGTTTTTGCCTAGCGCCTAAAGATATGTAATGAAGGCACCCGTTGAGCCTCCCTGGGGAGAACATTCCAGAAGCGGGGAGCCACCCTGGAAAAGGCCCGTTCTCCCATTGTGTTTGCAAGAGAACAATGAGAGATGGACACAAGCACACATGCTCAGGAGCTATAACCATTGAGGACAAAGGAGGGAGGGAAAGCTAGGAAGTTGTTGTGCCTTGTGATCAAGCTAGTAGAAGGAAGTACTGCCGTATATGGACATAACTGCCCCTTTGCTTGTAAGTCTATAAATCAGGCATAGGCCAACTTGTCCCTCCAGATGTTTTGGGACTACAGCTCCCATCACCCCTAGCTAACAGGACCAGTGGTCAGGGATGATGGGTGTTGTAGTCTCAAAACATCAGGAGGGCCGAGTTTGCCTATGCCTGGTATAAATGCTTGTGCTGCTTTCATATTCGGTGGGCCAGCCCTCGACTACTTGCTGGCTAAGGTTGTGTTGCAATGGCCTAAATAAATGTCCTGTTTGACTGACAATTGGTCTGTGGATTCCTACCATCTGTTCCAGGCAGCCCAGATTTGAACCCCAATATTTCCCCCACAGTGTTTTAAAGGCAAACCAGATCAAAAGACGGATAAATGCATGTTCAGATGAGAAATCCACCCACAGGGAGTTCCCAGATAATGTGGGATTAGATTAGGAACAGGGGTCCCTCTACCTATCTTCTCCAGGTGAGCTGGCTTTCTGCTGCCACCAAATGTCTAGGTGGATGGAAAGGTCATGGGAGAGCTGTCCGCTAGCCCAGGTTAATTGGATTCCTAGCCAGTCTCAGCACTGGGCTTAATCTTCTCCTGGTTTCAGTGCCTGGAACTAGTGCAGCAATCAGGTTTAAAATAAAACCAGATTGTTCCTACTTTCCACCATGGCCAATGTAAGTGGACTACAATACTTTTTTTGTTTTTTAGCCTAAAATCCTATGCATGCTAATCTTTATTGTTTAATGCTTTCAATAGAGAGGCATTTACTTCTGAGTAAACATTCACAATTTTGCTAGGCAGGGCACTGGGAGATCCATGACTGGATCTTGCTACTATTTTGTTTTATTTTTTAAGTTTAATAGGAGCTGCAGAGAGCCCCAAAGGAAATGAACTCTTCCCATGCTCAACTGAATCTTCCCCCTTAGGAAGCTACAGTTTGTCCCACAGGAACAGACATACTGGTTCCATATGGGTACTCGTCTGTTTTACCATTTAGTGAAAATAGCAGCTTTGGCAGGCTCTGTGTACAATTTTAATAAAAAAAAAAACAGCTCAGTGGAAAAGTGTGAACTTGTTCCCCTTTCAAATGTTCTGGTGCTAATTAGATCCATCCCAACACCTGCAGTTGCTATGAGACTTTTAGTGTGGGTCTTAATGAATATGATCTCTTTCCCCCACTCTTCATACCTAGCTCAATATACAGTTTTTCAAGATTGGGGCAATGGAAACCTTCCTCCACTGGTTACCTACTGCCAGGCCCCAAGAAGATCTACAGGGCTGAAGATGATATTTTGTATTTCTATCTAGAAAAAAGACAAATAAAATCTAGAAGGGCAGGGATGTGACACACTCTAGTAACAATGTCTCAACTTTTAAAAGTTACTTAGGAAACAGATGTGTGTGGGGAAATCGATGAGAATGTTTGTCAAACTTCTGTACCACCTTGGGCTATTGCAAGCTATAAAAAGTGGCTAATGTAATTGGCCTGAGACTTCTCTCCCCCCCCCCCACCTGACATGTTTTAGCTATCTCCCAGATACCAGAAGCAACAATAATGTATTAGGAAAGTAATTGGATCTTTATATACAGTAATTTCAAATCTTGTTAAATAAAATTTTGAAAATAATTATGTAGACTTTGTCATACAATAATTAAAATGGAGAATAGGATGGGTCTGGTGTTCATTGAATATGGAGATGGTACGAGGAACTAATAATTGGTTTCCATGGTGATTCACAGCTTTTTACACAGAACAGCAGGGCAATTTGACAAAAAACCCTCCAGACAAATTTAAATATGTATGTTCAGCGTTGGACGTTTTCCCCCCTCATGCTTTTGTGTACTTCAAATCAGAAACACTAACCTTCCTACATTTTTAGTCATATTTTATTAATATTATAAAATTAGGATAGTCAACAGTTCATCATATTCAATCTCATTGGGGTTCTTTTAGTTCAGAACAAACTATCTAATTGAGCATTCATCAGTCGATTTAAATTATACAAAGACAATTAGAAAATATTTACATTTGTTTGCATGGATTTATAGAATGTGTTACTCATTGTATTAAGGTATTTTGGAGCAAGCAAGTAACACTGATTGGTGGAATTAACACAGTGGACTCTCTTTCAGGGGTCAGTGTGCCATATATCTCTAAGCCCAAATACACAGGCAACTCAATAAGGAGGTAAATAACTGGGCACAGAGGAGAACTGAACTGTACCCCAACAAACCCCCACCACTGTCTACTATACCCACAAAGTAAGACAAGAGGAACATAATCAGTGCTGCAAATCCTATCCACCCACCGGCTAGTTGCCAAAGTAACAAAAGGAATTGTGATAGGAATTTTATGGTCTTAAATATCTAGTAATGTTCATAACTGCACATACATAGATCAACACAGGAAAGCCATCCTGGAACCATTTTGATTCCTAAACTGACCAAATCCTTTCTCTGCAAGGTTAAAAATGGAAAAGCCTCCCCATTGTCTCTTCCTTTAATCTGTGTTTGAATAAGGTGTGAGCCTGTGACCTGGCCCAGGAAATAAGTATTTTAGCATTACAAAAGAATGGCCAGGCTCCCCAGAAAATCCAATCAAGTAACCTGCTAGACAGGAGATAAACAAGGACAAGAGAAAAACAACATTTAAATTTCTGTGATGTAGGTGGGATGTATCTGAGGGGTGGTCTTAGGTTACACCCCTTCTGTGATGTATGCATAATGTTTCTGGGGGTGGTCCTGATCTAGAGAAGGGGAATTTCAAAAGTCTTTATAAGGCCTTGCAGGCCATTGTTCTGGGTCCTCTTCCTCTCCTGCGTGTGAGGGGGGTACCCTGTTGCAACAGATCAATAAAGATCAAGCTTACTAGCTGCTTTGCTTCTCAATATTCTCTGGTTGGCCTCTGTTATTTTCTCCTACCAATAGGGAACCTATGTAAGGACTCTATATGGGCTCTTGGATACCCCATAAGGGAAAAGGGCATATTTTTATTTACAACAGATGGCGACCACGCACGAAGGGACTTTTGGTTACCCGGATTCTGGAAACGAGGAAGGACTGGTTATCCAGCGCGCACCAGGCAGTTTGCCAGGAGGAATAACCAGTCTTCCATCGGTCCCAGGGTCTGGCAATAACTTGGAGTTCAGCGAGGCTAACCAGGGGAAGCAAAGCTTGATCAGGCCGGCCTTAAACAACCAGTCAAGAGATCCCGGGATCACCAGGACAGCGCTTGCGAAGTGAGTATGAGTAGGAAAAATGGGTAGTGGGGTGGGATTCTGCAAACCACAGCAAACCTATACTTCTCAAATCCTTACTTCTTTCCTCACTTTAACTCTTGAAAAAATTGCCTTCTCCTTCTTTCTGTCCCCTCGATCTCAACACCAGCCTTAGCCCTTCGGAGTATGCCCAGGCAAAGGTTGTGTGTGATTTCTTCCACTTAACTCTGTATGCCAACCTATTCCTTCGGAGTTTTGCCCAGAAAGGTTGTGCAATTTCTTCTGCACTGAAAACTATAATTCCCAAAACTATAACTCCCAGGTGTAGCCGCACCTCTGCCATGGCGATCTTTGTTAGAGATTACCTGTGAGCGGAGAAAGCAAGGGCACCTGATTCCTTTCCTTCTTTGTCATTTCTGAGTCTCAATCTGGCATTGCAAGTGTGCAAGCGTTCAGTAGGGACTCTGAGTTAGATTGTAAAAGGCAGGGAGGTTGCTGTGAGTTGTAGAATAGAGATTATCCCCAGGTTTTTCCCCTCGGAGATTTGTCCAGGTATCCCCAGGTTTTTTTCCCTTGGATCCCCAAGTTTTCCCCTCGGAGATTTGTCCAGGTTTCCCCAAGTTTTCCCTTGGATCCCCAAGTTTTCCCCTCGGAGATTTGTCCAGGTATCCCCAGGTTTTTTCCCTTGGATCCCCAAGTTTTCCCCTCGGAGATTTGTCCAGGTATCCCCAAGTTTTTCCCTTGGATCCCCAAGTTTTCCCCTCGGAGATTTGTCCAGGTATCCCCAGGTTTTTCCCATCGGAGATTTGTCCAGGTATCCCCAAGTTTTTTTGTCCAGGTTTCCCCTTTTCCGGACCCTTCGGAGTTTTGCCCAGGTCCAAAACCCTTTTAATTGAAAATGGGTGCACCTCAGTCAAAAGAAAAATAGTCCCCAGACCCCTGGCGTGAAAGAAGCCCGGTTGGTGCTTACTTCCCGCCTGGACTCTGACAGTCCCCTTCAATTTGTGTTTAAGAAACGTTTTTCCTGTGTTTAAATTGTACATAGGTAACATCCAGCAGCTGCTTATCTTAAATGTGCCATCTAAAATAAAAATGCAAGCTTGCTCCAAATTCTAAATCTAAGGAAGCCATGTTGAGCCTTATCAATCTTAAAGCAAGACAAAATGGAGAATGGAGTGTGCAAATGTTTGTTATTTGAGAGAGGCTCTAAAAGAGTTTTCCTCCCAAGTGGTAAAATCCTGTATACGTGCTACTTGTGTTCTGAAAGGGGAATTACTCCACCTCCTTCCTCTAGTTTAAGTGAGGAGGGCGATTTAAGTCTAATGGTAAATGTTTTGTTGTAACTTTTGAGTTTGCAAGTACACCTGTGTTCCAGTCTAAGTTAACCTAATGTTTCTGCTGCAAAAGCCTAGTTGAGCCAACTGCTCTCTCAAGCTAAAATGCAGTGTATGTATTTCATTAAGCATATGCCTATGAAAGTATGGTGTTCCTTCTAAGAAAAATATCTGAGTCCAGTTTTAACTTTGATCTGGTTGGACAGAAGAGTTATTGTAAGGCTCCTGGTATCAGTCTCTATAAGACGTCCTGGCCTCTTTTCTTAGAAAATGCCCCCCCTTGTTTCATTCTGTCTCTTTCAGGGTTTTTTCCCCTTCTCCTTCTTATTCTGTGCCAGGTAAATTTACTCCCGAGTAAGCTTCCTTTAAAGGAAACTGCAAAGGGGGGGGGCATAAATTAGGCTTACTATTCCTCTGCAAGTTCAGGAAAAATTGTTCACTCTTGTATTCCTTTTAAATCAAATCTATGGCTGTTTAAACTTTGCTTTATAAAAGATCCTCTCCCTATCTTAGGAAAAATGTTAACTTCAATCTTCTTTTAAAGATAATTTCTATAGGAATTTTCACTCTTTAGTCTAAGGAAGTAAACACTCACTCAAACTAGCTTCAAGATCTGTATAGAATTGGGTACTTTTATTTTCCTTTTCCTTAGTACACGATAGGCGCATGGTTCGTGATAGGCGCATGGCTTGTGATCTCTTCCCCAGTTGTGTCTGTGTACATAAGTATGTGTGTGTTTCTGGTAGTACAAATCTTGCTATGAACCCTGTATTTTAGGGTTGGACTAGATGACCCCAGGGTCCCTTTCAACTCTCCCAATTTGTGGCTGTGTGGAAGACCATGTGTCTGCAAGCATTGGAGGGTAATTCTTAAATTCTGGTGTGGTAATGGAGTTGAAATTCAGCCTAGCTTTGCTTTTTAGTTTTAAAGGTGAGAGGTAAAAGCCATGATGTTTTGAAGCACAACTGGTAATATCAAGCATTTGAGTGATTACAGTATTTATCATTTTGTCTACTATTTTTTTTAATCAAACTTAAAAGTCAATTCAAAGTTTAAGCACATACAAATGAATAATCAAGTACAATTAGCTTTGGCCATTCCTGTAAATTAAGGCGCAGAAAATAATATTAATAATAATAATAATAATTGTTTGTCTGCAAATGGTAAGGCTGAAATGACTGAGAATGTTAAAAAAATCCTATGAATTCTAACGCTCTGGCCATTTTTACTCATAAATAAGAGAGCGGTTGATTGTTCCGTGAATGGCCAGAGGGATATTAGCCCTTTCCTGTACATAAAGGAAGCTTGGGCTGAATGGTGAATACTTGAATTGCTGAGTTTCTCTTTTTTGTTTTAAAATCTAACCCTATTTTTAAAAAAACCACTCCTTACCTGGCCATTTTTACTCATAAATAAGAGAGCGGTTGATTGTTCCGCGAATGGCCAGAGGGATATTAGCCCTTTCCTGTACATAAAGGAAGCTTGGGCTGAATGGTGAATACTTGAATTGCTGAGTTTCTCTTTTTTGTTTTAAAATCTAACCCTATTTTTAAAATCTACTCCTTACCTTTCCCTTCCTTATTCTAATTGAGCCAAAAGATGCAACATTTTCAATGGTATAAAAGGTTTGCTGAGACATGAACTCTGCACATGCACAGAGGCTAGATCAGCTTACAAAAGAGAGAGAGAGAGAGAGAAAGGAGGGGGGGAGAGAAGGTTTGGAGAGCCTGAAACCTATACAAATTTCTTTATGTAAAACTTTGAACCATTGAGGGAAATCACCCTTAATGTCTTGCCCCAGGGGCTAACAAAAGGTTCGCCTCCCAATGGAATTTAAATTTTATAAGTTTTTGTTTTTGTTTTTGTTTTTTTTTTGGTGTGTGTGTGTGTATATGCCTATGCATTTTAGGAACAGCATTTCCTGACAGACCTCTCACATGAAATAATTTTCCCTTTTAACAGAGTGTCCTTTCTTTTCTCCCACAGCACAAATGATAATGAAGGGATGCAAACAGTGATTTAAATACTCTATAAAAAGTAATTGCATTTGTTTTTCTTTTTGTCTTTCTTCCCTTAAAGGCAAACAGTCACTTTCTTTCTGTTCAGCAAAACAAGTCTGAATCCCTGCTATATTAGTTGATTTCCATCTATCTCTTTGTGGCTTTGACATTTTTTTTTAGGTTACAAATAATTTGTTTCGTTTATTAAGTTCGTTTTATCAGTTCTTCCATTATATATATGAAATTAATCGAAGCACAACCAAACATTGTTTGTGGAATGGTATTTGTTTACCTTTTTGCCTGAGCATTTCTTATTAATTCTGTCATTTTGGCTAGTGCAAGTTATTTGCACAACTTTAAAATTGCCATTCATTTTTTCTTGGTATTAACTCATTTCCCAGTATTAACATTACAGCTGATGATGTCACATCAAGAAACACTTTTATTTTCATTTGGGATGTTAGAATGCCAAAACAGATTACTTCAGGTTACTTATTAATTGTGTGTCTTAGCATTTATTTATTTTTGGTTCCTCATAGCTCATTTTGTGTGTTTGTGTTTTACTTTGGGGACATGTTCATCACATGTTGAAAGTCAGTCTCATGAAGTTCTTTTATTGGATAGCACATGGTGAATTTTAAGTTTCCCCCATTGTTTTCCCATTTTTTTTTTCAGTCTAGTAGTAATCTGTGTGGTTTTGATAATATATTTAATAATAGTTCTTTTCTGAATCTGATGTTTTTGTGTCAAGTTTGTTTTCATCTAACTGGTAATCTAATTTTTTGCTTTTCTTTTATTTTTTAACCTTTGTATTTTTTTACAGTTCTCTTTCTATACATGTGGAGTAATTTTTTATTTTATAATATGAAAAGAACAACAACAACAAAAATTAAGTGAAGGAAAGCAAACAAACTTAGCAGATAATAACAGTAATTACATGGAAATGTGATAATGAATAAAATGTTTAATCCACTAAGATTGTTATTATTTGCAGCTTCCCATGGAAACTGGAAGACATCCTTTTTGCCTTTTGCCCCTTTCTTGTCTAACTGTGTTTAAGTCTCCCCAAAACCCTGCCCCCTTACAGGATATCACTTCTACAGATGTGCAATGATGAAAAGCAGCAACAACCCCTCAACTCACAAGACCTGCAACACCAGAGTTTTCAAAGTGCCCACAGTTATTTCTTTCAAAGGCTATAGACTGACGGGGGGGGGGGGAACCTGACAAAGGGGGGAGGAGTTGAATTGCAAGGACATTTTCCCACTTTTGAACCTCAAGCCTCTGCTCCAGGATTCAAAAGATACATGCGTAAAAGATCACAATTGTGTCAAGATATGCAACAGATATTTAATTATTTTGTTTTGTATTATGTGTTATTATGTAAGAATGTTGAAATGTGTCTGACAGTGTGATTTCCACAAAGGGGGGCAATTGTGTGTAACTGTTTTTATGTTTAATGTCTTATTGCTTACACACCAATGGAGAATTCTCATGCATTTTATACTTTCTAATAGCTCACACTATTGTGTAGTCCAATGTTTAGCTCAATTTATAACCACATTTCATTGTTCCACCTGGCACTCTGCCAACTTTCCCTATCCATTTTAAAATGTGCTAAAACTTGCTTTACCAAGGAGAAGCTTCTAAGAAACATGAAGGTGGATATGCTTTGGTTTAGCAGGAATGATCCCTTATAGACTTAAATTGACTTATTTGGACAACTGCCCTTGTTAAGAATGGTTTTCTTTTAACAGATTGGTTTGAAGACTTGAGAACCATGGGGCAAGATAAATTCAAATTGGACTCAGTTTGAATTGGGCAAGTGTATCCAGGCTGCAATTAGCTTTTTGGTCCTTTAAGTGCAAGTGAGCAACTTCTCATGAGCCCAAGACCACAGCCTATAATAAAATCCCATAGCTAAAGGCCAAGGCGAAGACCTCTCCCTCACGAGATGCCCAAACCAGTGCCAGCTATGGTGAATGCTAGGCAACATGGTTAAATGAAAGCCCTGAGGGGATTCAACAGACAGGATGTGTTGCTGTAGCACTATGTCAGTGTGAGACCACAGAAGAGCTACCTTGACACCTGAGAACACAAAAATGGCGGGGGGGAAGCAAACTGCAATTTTCAGTCATTAGTGGACCTTACCTTCCTGCTAGGTGTAAAGCATAGAACACTATTGAGTAAATGGTCTCTCCCAAAGTGTTAGAATGCCACAAGTAATTTAGTAGCAAAACGCAACATGTGTTATTTTTATATGATATATTCATACAAAGACATCCATTTACAACATACGATGTTATTATTTGTGGGGCAAAAATTTTTAAGAAAAATTCTAGCCCCAGAGGGGGGAATAATGTGATAGGAATTTTATGGTCTTAAATATCTAGTAATGTTCATAACTGCACATACATAGATCAACACAGGAAAGCCATCCTGGAACCATTTTGATTCCTAAACTGACCAAATCCTTTCTCTGCAAGGTTAAAAATGGAAAAGCCTCCCCATTGTCTCTTCCTTTAATCTGTGTTTGAATAAGGTGTGAGCCTGTGACCTGGCCCAGGAAATAAGTATTTTAGCATTACAAAAGAATGGCCAGGCTCCCCAGAAAATCCAATCAAGTAACCTGCTAGACAGGAGATAAACAAGGACAAGAGAAAAACAACATTTAAATTTCTGTGATGTAGGTGGGATGTATCTGAGGGGTGGTCTTAGGTTACACCCCTTCTGTGATGTATGCATAATGTTTCTGGGGGTGGTCCTGATCTAGAGAAGGGGAATTTCAAAAGTCTTTATAAGGCCTTGCAGGCCATTGTTCTGGGTCCTCTTCCTCTCCTGCGTGTGAGGGGGGTACCCTGTTGCAACAGATCAATAAAGATCAAGCTTACTAGCTGCTTTGCTTCTCAATATTCTCTGGTTGGCCTCTGTTATTTTCTCCTACCAATAGGGAACCTATGTAAGGACTCTATATGGGCTCTTGGATACCCCATAAGGGAAAAGGGCATATTTTTATTTACAACAGAATGTACAAGCCTACCCCCTATGTATCTCTCAGCAACAGATGTACTGTATGAAGAAGAAGTATGGGAGGCAGATGTACAAACAAAGCTGCTAGCTTCACCCATTCACCCATCCTTTCTCTCATCCAGGATCTTTTCCCCACAGTTATCCATGGCACAAGCAGCCAACCTCAACAACACTGGGGTAGACGGATAACAGACTAGACAGCATTTCGAATAGCATGACAGGAGATGGTGGCCAAATCATCCATGCCTCAAGCCAGAGGTTACTTCTATGGCCTTTCTATCCAGACTGTGTTTCCATGGAAATGAATGGCTCAGCATAGAGAAGGCCAGTGGCAGATACTGTTGCCAGGCAGATTTAGATATAGGAAATATGAGGGATTAAATGGGCCTAAATGACAATCATTTAAAAATCAACCC
This sequence comes from Podarcis bocagei, assembly GCF_964188305.1. Taxonomy (NCBI): domain Eukaryota; kingdom Metazoa; phylum Chordata; class Lepidosauria; order Squamata; family Lacertidae; genus Podarcis; species Podarcis bocagei. The sequence goes on from NC_138126.1 coordinate 37,909,390, forward strand.
AAATTTGGTGGTTCTATTCAGAAAAAGAATACCTGAGGTTTTTGCTTGCTTGGTTGGTTTTAGTTTGGGAGTGAGGAGTTTCATACAAAATTGGATTTCATCTGAAGCAAAACTCAAGGCAGGTATGAAGTTCATTTTCTGGTTAAAAAAAATGTTTAGTGAATCCAATAGAATTTCTGCACAACCCTAACGGTGGGTTCAAAAATATGTTAAATGGCTGCTCTGAATAATTTCCACAAAAGTGGCTGCCTTTAGCTTAATCATACTCTTACGTCCTGTTTTTAAAGGCATTTTTTTCTTTTTTGTCAGTTCCCCTTTTGCACTTGTGTTCCATTTGTAATAGTCTATCATATTCATTAAATAGTGGATGCCATCTGTCAAGGCTGTGTCTGAGCTTGGAAAAAAATTATGTGTAAATGAAATTTTTAAAAGGTAGAACAGACACTCTCCCCTCAAACTAATAGCTGTAATTTTTGAGGAAGAATAAAGTTAATCATACAGTTTGTAGATACAGTCTTTTGATGCTGCACCTTGTTTCAAGAAAGAAGAAATGTAGATTAATTAAAAGAAAGCATTTCTTCTGTCTCTAAAGAATATTTATGAATCTCATCTCAAATCAGGATTAATTTCCATCTGAATGTTATGTGAAAGTCAACTCTATCACCATCTGGCCATGATACTTTAGTAAGTAATATCCTATGTAGGGCACTTTTACTTTCTTATCTCTACTAAACATTATCTCACTCTTGTCTGGATAATGCTGATAGTCCTGATTCATCATATCTCTTTCTGAACTCTGATACTCAGGGCTAAGTTACAGATTACTTTTTCCACGTTTTGCAGATGCAGGAATGAATATGAAAAAGCAGGAGGTGCAAAAAAATGTATTTCTATATCTCTACCATATTTTTGTAAGAAAAAAACAAATGTTATCATACTGCAGTTTGTGTGGCTGCAAGTAGGTGGCCATGGGAACTGCAGAATGACAGAAGAACAGGCAGGTGAATGAGCAAGCAGAACTGGGGGCAGGTACTACGTAGTGGGTGGCAGGCCCAGACGAGCTGCAGGTGAACATCTAGGATGGGCCAGGGCAGCTCCCCAGCAACTACTCTGCATCTGCCCACCTTTTGGACCTCAGCAACATCAGAGGCCAAGGAGAAAGTAAGTGGCAACAAAGCAGGACCATTGCTGGAGAACTGCCCTGGTAAGTAAGCATTCTCAGGGATAGGGAGGAGGTAACTGAGAGCAGAGAGGCAGGTGGATCAGTGCAGAGTAGTATTTGCAAGTTGCTCCACTCTCTGCCAGTGGTTGGTGGGGTTTTTTTTTGGGGGGGGGGGTAGAGACTAGGCCATTGGATACACACACTCCATCTCTACCATGTTCCTAACTTCATCGCCTTTCATGTGTGGGAAAGGAAGCAACTACAGCAAGATTCCTGCTATACTTGTGGCTTTTAGTAGTGTATTGAAGCATGATCTTCCAAGGACCTGAACTGCATGAGGAGTCTGCATCAGCTGAGAAGTTTCCTCGCTATAGACGTTCCCTTCCCAACACACAGAAGGTGATGGCTCTGGTAACCTAGGCGCAGAGGAAGCTGCCTTATACTGAGACCATTCGTCTGCCTAGCTTAGTATTGTCAACACTGACTGGCCGGGGCTCTCTGGGGTTTTAGACTGGGGGTTTTGCTGGGCCTACCTGGAGATGCTTGGGATTGAACCTGAGTTTTCACCCAAAGCAGATGCTCTGTCTCTGAGCTGTGGCTCTTCCTCAAACTGGAAAGGGAATATTAAGTATCTGTTCAGGAATGTGATGGAGGAAGGCAGGGCCATTCTCACATTCATTTCATGAGATCAGAAAGTATAATATCCTCCAGATGTTGCTGAATGACCATTGGCCTTGAAGGCTGAAGCTGGTGAGAACTGGAGCTTTAGAACATCTGGAGGGCCACAGGTTCCCTATTCCTGAGTTAAACGCTTTACCTGTTTCTCATGTCCATAGTCCCTACCAGTGAGGAGGAGATGCAGAGGGATTGTTTTGGTGATACAGAAAAAGGTGAAGACAGCTGCTGTTCCGCTATCTCCCTCACCAACATCACTTTCAAAACTAGTCTCTTATCAGTCTAGTACAGTCTAGGTAGCTGATGTCACAGCACTGGATTCAAGATGCAGAGAACTGAAAACACATTTCAGTGTAACAGGGTGAAAAGCCTTACGGTTGGTGGGTGTTGTTCCCACAGAGAGGGACGATAGGCAACAATTATGATTCCAGGGAACACATTTATGCCATTATAATGGCAGGCATCTACTTTAAAGGTTACTTTTCTACAAAGACAGAAAGACAGCTAAACTCAAGTCTGAACAGTTGTGTTTATTCGCACAAACCATTAATTATGCACAAAGTCGAAGGAGCATCTTTCATAAACATCTTTGAATAGTATTTTATTTTATCTTTTAAAAAGAAGTTTCATTAACACATTAGTCCTAGGAGAAATAGCTCAGAGCAATGATCGGACCTGCAGTTTTACAACACCCCACATAGCATGTTATGCACAACTGTCCTGATCTACTAGGGCCAGCCATGGTTTTTGGAGCCATGTCCCAGGAAAACCACCCCCTTCATTCTTCCTTTTAAAGAAACAGCCACATCTTTCCCCCTCTCTATCACTATACAAGCATTCAAAATAATGTGTGAGGGCTTAAAAGTAGGGTGAAGAAGCAAGCTTGCTTCATCCCTGACCTCCCTGAACTGCGTGGGAAAGCCTGAAGGAGTCTTGTAAATGTGTTTGGTGAACACACTTTTAAACTGCCCTGCTGTTGAGAATCCTGCATTACTGGGGTTGCTGACTGCAAGCAGGCTTGTAAGCAAGTTTAGTCAAATGTGCTTAAAAGCCCTCGTCTGACCTTTCCACTCAATGCAAGAAGGCTGGGGAAAAGCAGGAACCCAGTTTAGAGGAGGGCATTGCCTCTTCCCAGGCATGACCACTGCCTATACCTCAGGGCTGGGGAACCTCATACCACTGGGACTCTCTGCACACCACATCCCCTTCCAAATCATGCATCCCTTGTCCCCAAGCCATTCCCCTCTGTTGCTCTTCTTGGTAATTTCCTTGAATGAAATGGGCTCTTGAATTCTGATAATGTATTTTGTTCCCAGGATGAGAATAGAGAGGGGTGTGCAAGTGTCTGCGGAAAGAGCCCTAACCCACAAGGGTCATTTTTACATTCATTGCTCTGTCCGCTTTTGCCTCTGGTCACTGGCCTCAGGCTGAAAAAGGTTTCCCACCCCAAGTTTAAGCCCTCACACATTATTTTGAATTCATTATTAGGACTCAAGCTGTCTAATGACTCCTTTTGTGTCAGTACTTTGACAAATAACTATGGAAAAAGAGGGCTGCGTATTCCCCATCAGATCACCAAGAGACTTTTACTGGTTTTCCCCATATCCTCAAACTTCTGTTGTTTTAACCACTGTCATAAATTGAAACATTTGCATTACAGTGCTTAATTTCTGTTTTTCCACTGATACACACATTTTGCACTGTATAGTGCAGCCTTTTTCAAGCTTACTGGTTGGTGGAGAAGGTATCATTCTGCTTAATAATATACTACAGATTTTCATCACTTGTCCATATGCAATCTTCTTTTTTTGCCAGCACTCTATTGTCCAATTTGAACACTGAATGTGGAGGACTCGAGTTATACCCAAGTAGAAGTTTGAGACAGACATTTAAGTTAGATAGCACGTATTTGAGATTTCGCCTGGAGCCTTCTGTACTTTTTTTTTTTTTTTTTTTGGTAAGCAAATAAATTGTTCCTTGCTAACCACAGGAGCCTTGGTTTGCTGCTAACAGAAAACCTACAATCACACACAGTGCTTTATTCCGAAAAGTTAGGGGACACAGCCTCATGGGCCGAATTAAGAGTCCATTGTAGAACATACACAGCTGCCTTATGTCACGGTAAGCTATTTGTGCATATAGTTTAGGATTGTCTACTCAGACTGTCTCCAGAGTCTAAGGCAGAGATCTTTTTCATCACTTACTACCTTATGCTTTTTAAAATGGTTGCAGTAGGGATTGAACCGAAGACCCTATGCAAGAAAGACATGGGTTCTCCTACTCGTAGGAATGTAGGAAACTACTTTACACTGAGACAGACCATTTGTACTTCTAGCTCAGTATTACCTACACCAGGGGTTGTCAACCTGGTCCCTACCACCCACTAGTGGGCGTTTCAAGATTCTAGGTGGGCAGTAGGGGGTTCTATGGTACAAGCTGGATCCTCCTTCCATTGAGCGCTGGTGGGCAATAAGGGAATTTTACCATCCAGAAAGATGGATTAGTGGGCGATAGGTATAAAAGGGTTGACTACCCCTGACCTACACACTCTAGGGTCTCTGACATTTCAGTATGCCCCAACATGTCCTACTGGGTAATATTAGGGGTTGATCTTGGAACCTTCCACATTCAAAGCCCAATATATGCCTCCCTCATAGTTCCTTAGCTGAGATTCCTGTATTGCAGGGGGTTGGACTTGAGGACCTGTGGGGGACCCTTCCAACTCTACAATTCTACGATTCAATGATTTCTTCCCAACCACAGAAGTTGCTTCTCTCATCACTTCCTGCCATGGAAGAAGATCAGCCAGACACCCATCTGATCACAAATAGCTAGCCTTAGTATAGGGTCCTCTTCTCACCACCAACCAAAGGACCACACCTATAGACAGCCCCTTAATTTCACTTTTCAGTCAATGCCATTAATTCCTTGCCATAGCTTACACAATGAATCATTGCAAATAAATTATCCAGCTCACTGAACCCTTTCCACTCTGCATCAGTTATTGTGACCTGATCCTCATTCTTGCAAATATATCCATTATTCATAACTATTCAATGAATAATTTTGATAAGGATTCTTTTGGTGATTTGCTTTGCAACCCCTTCAGTTGATCATAAACTCGCTGAAGTCAAAGGTTATATTCTCTTATTGGCTGCAATCTAACTTTTTATTTTTTATTTTGTTTGTTCTTTCAAAAAGACCAAGTTCATACAAATTCACATTTTCTTTTCTGTGAGTGGTTGTTTGTTTGCATTTCATATACAGAAATGACAATTAAAAATATAATTTTCATGTTAGAAAATTTGAACTCTCTCTCTCCTTTGAACCCTGATATTCATGCAAATACAAGACCATTTGGAAAAAGCAAACAAAACTGAACAGGCATATGGCATTCAAATAGATGTACTCAAATTCTGTTTACATCACTCAAGGCAGTCCACTTAGACACTATTTAAATACGTTCAAGGCCCATATCTGGATGGGTTATTCCCTAGTTAAATTAGTGATTGCATTTGGGTACTGATGCACATCTAAGGAAAATACAGAGCTGTAGGTATACAGCTTTCACCCTCTCTGTTTTATCACGCTCAGATTTTTATGAAAGAGTGCTGTGGAAACTGTCATATTGAAATGAAATTTCTCTGAGGACAGCAGCTCCCACCAGAAATCCAATTGACTATGAAATCATTTAAGATTTCTTTGAATGCTCATTGGTAGCTAGTGTAGATCAATACAGCCCATGGAAAATTTGGCAAAAAGAGGCTTATGTCTGAACTTGTATCTGCTTCCCAAGTCAAGAAGATCATTTTTCAAGAATACTTAATATGAATTAGTTATTCCTAAACACAAAACAACCACATTGGGTGCTTTTGTGCAATATTTCCCATGATTTTCTCCCTATAAATGGTGGGGGAGCACTATTGCACCTTACCTACAATGGGACTTTTCTCCTGTTTTTTTCTTCTTTCCATCTTTAAAAGGACTGTGGCAATCATAAGCTTTTCAAGGTGGATCTTTTGCTCCCTTTGCTCTTTTGCAAGCTAAAACAGTGGGACTAAAGCAATCATTTAACCAGTTGTTTTATATTCAAGAGTGCAACGCTTCTTTATATTTTTAATCTATCATTTTCTGCGTTAATTATATATGTTTTTCCCTTCCTTTTCTTTGTTGCACTTGGATACAATGCCTATGATGGGTTATGAAGCTCCTTTGGGCAAGCTGCCCTCAGTAGCTCCCGTCTCAATATCGGTCCCCTCTTTCAGTGAGGCCACCTTCTCCTCCCCGCTGTTGCAGTCACTGCCTGCCTGCCTTCTTCTGCTTACATTGCTGTTGCTTCCACCCACTCATTTGCCAGGAAGAAATGCTGTGGACAAGTACCAGGTGATACTTGATGCTGCTCCTGCTCTTCTTGCTTGTTGCCTGCTTGGTGGTTCACCCCCTGTGCTCCAGAACAGTGTTGGCTCCAAGTTTTGAAGGTTCCTTAAGTAACACACACTCCATACCCCCTCCCCATTTCTCAGTTACTGCCTCCTCATGGCAGTGAGTCCAGGAGGCTCTTCTCAGTGGGCCCCTTCCTTGGCCAATGCCTGAAGCCAACCATGCTAGCAGTCAACACTGGCCCTGCTTTAGAAGGAAAAGAAAGGCGAGCAAATAAACAGTGACAGTGGGCATGAGGAGCAGCAGCAGCAAGATCAGAAAACCTTCTGCTAGGCCATGAGCCTCACCAGTTGCCCACCCATTCCAGCCTTTCCTGTGTGTCCTAACGGAAGCCCCATCTTCCTACACTGAGCCTGTTTACTCGTGGTTCATCTCAATTTCAACACTGGGAGCCCTAGAAACCAGGTTGGTGCAGATGGAGGCATCACTGACCTAGAGACCCCATGGCATGACAAGTATCAAGGGGGAGGAGAGAGAGGTGGGAAAATATTGTTTAAAAAGGTGCAGTTGTAGGTATATCAGTATATTCAAATCTGAATTGTCAAATTGTGTTATTATTGTTATTATGGTTTTTGTTGCATGTGTCTTTTGCGGTTGATGTTTGTATTGAAAAAATGATTAAACAAATTTAAAAATAAATAAATATCAAGACTTAATAGTAGTGCCATCCCAAATATATTTCACCCTTGCTCCTATACCCAGGACTGCACCAAGTTAGTTCTTCAAAGGTTTGAAAGGCAGAGTTTTTATTACAACAATGCTAATGTTTCGTGTCAATATGGGCAGGCTATTTTTTTAAAAAAATGGCATGCTTTCCATCAAGGCACAACTGATATAACTAATATTAGGGAAGTATTTCTGTAGTTCATTCACATTACTTTCGCATCCAATTTACAGAACCTCACTCAGCCTCCCAGGATGTTTTCCCAACTATTGAACCAGGGTCAGAGAGCACAGCAAATGGTACCTTGGAGTAAACCAGGTTTTAAAAGCATGAACTAAAGCTCTTATTGATTGGTTGGGTCAAAATACAAACCGAGCTGGCTTCTGTTCTTCCAGAGACACATGACAATTGTGTGGATGCATCTACTGCAATTTGATAAGTGTCATGGAGAGACCTGCAGCGATGTCTTTCTGCTGCCTTTTGCAACAACCAAATAAGGAAATGTGATTACCAGTCAGAAGAGGAAAGGGCGTAACCTGAGCTTAGCTTTCCAAAACACTTATCCAGGCTAGAAAGGATACTGCCAGTCAGCATCCAACTCTCCCAAGAGGACATATCAAAAAGGGTACAGCAAACTGACCCTAGAGCGCCAAGCCTCCAAGAACAGTTCGTAGTGTTCGTCTTTTCCAACGACTTTGCTCATTAACAATGGGACAAGAAGAGAAGGAGTCTGCATCAAAAGCATAGTAACGTCTTAGAAATCCACAGATGGATGGCAAAGCCAGAAAAAGTGAAGCTGAGCTTCATGAATACGCTTCTTTTGTATAGTGCCTGGGGTCAGAAATTCTCTAAATCCATACTTAAGAACTCTATTCAGGAGTTTATTTCAAGAACGTGTGAAGAAAGGAATGTGGTTATCTGCTCTAGGGTCTGTTGTCACTGACACACCTGCCCTCCATCCAAAACTAGGAACATAGGAAGCTATGAGGATATGAAACAGGACTGGTAAGGGGTATGGGCCCCCTGGGAGAGTTTCTTTCTTTCTTTTTGTTTTGTTGTACACAAAGAAAAAAATATAATTATTTTTTAAATGCAGTATTTCATAAGTTTCAAGAGACAGATATAGAGGTCTGGAGGGCTGTTGTCAGTCTCCAAGTCTGAGATTCCCCACCCATGCCTTAACTCTCACCTGTGACTCCTAGAAGCTGTTGGCATGCGACAGCAGCCACATCCCAGGAAACAGTTTTGACTGGGCAGCTCAGTGAGATAAGGACTTCCCCTACATGCAAAGACAAACTCTGGCGGATTGAGTGGACTAGACCAATAGTGGATCCAATGGTCAGGAAAGTGGATTCTGCATGTGCTGTAGAGGGAAGTGAGGGGCAGATGGGGCTCATCCACCTAGGAAGGTAGCCTACGTAGGAGAAGGAAAACTCTGATCCTAAACCTCCAGTTACAGGAAATATTTGGGAGAAGAAAAAACTAAGGAGTAAAACTGTACACAAATCCGGAGTGGAATCCTTAAGACGGTTGGATGCTGCCTTATAAGCCTCTTTCCAGCAACTCTTGCAGCTAAGCTGGTGCCCAACGTATTGCTCTGCTTTCCTTTGGACCACATCAGTGAGGCCGAGAGAGGGGTCTGGTCATCTGGGCAGCAGAGAACTCCCATAAACATTCCCCAGCCTTGCACCCCGGGAACGTCACTTCGGTGCTGCTAATATAGCAGTTTGATTTCACCACCGGAGGCTCACTTCATGGTTTCTCGAGACAGGTGGATGCCAACAACACATATGCTGCTCATTTAATTTGTTTTCTGCTAACTGAATGTTGCATTCTCTATTTCATTTTTCTTTACAATGATTTCAGTCTTCCCCTACATAATACTTTCAGAAAGTCAGGTCCAGTTGACTTTCACTGCCATGCCCAACATGCAGTGGGGTGAAACATGATAGAGTAATATTATCAGTATAATATCCTTTTGCATGTTGTTCTTTAATTGCTCCAAAAATAAATAAAAGCAATAGTCTAGCATATTAATAGATACAATGGTTCCCCAAAATAAATTAGTGACCACTAATTATGCGTCACTGAAAATAAGAGGTGACTTGACATTTGTTTTAATTGTTTATTTTATTCCACCTATATTGTATTTTCTTAGGAAACAGCTTGCTTTTCATATGCAAATGTATTTGCCAGTGCTTCATTCTCTAGGAGACTGATCATATGAATACCACATGAAATGTGATTTATTTAGTGCAAAGCCTGGATATTTAGAAAGATACTCATAACACACAGAAAAAACAAGCTGTATGGTTTCAAGGCCAGCTGCCAACCAAAGGGTTGGAGGACCCATTTAAAAGGGAATCCATGCAACATTGATTAAAAAAAAAATTAGAACAGATTTCCCACTGTCTATACATGAATATGTGGGATTATGATGACAAAAGTTCCTGCAAGATCAACACTATCACCAAGGATACCCATACAGACTTACCTACAGATAGTGAATGTTGTTTTCGTTTGAAAGCGTATAGGAGAGCAATGCTTGCCCAGTCACAAAACCTATCAGGCAAGCCTGGAGGCAATTCGAAAGCTGCCAATGCACTTGTCAGAAATGTCTGCCAGGGAATCAGATGCTGCTGTTGCAGAAATATTTTCTGAAGCTTGGCATCTGGGTCTAGCAATCTCGATCCAAAGAAGAGCACATAGTTCAGTGAACAAAATCATGTCATAGCAAGAGAATGTTCAGAGTCCTTTTGCATTTCCCATCATTGCTGTTATTGTTGAGCTGGGGAAGTGAGGGAGACATGTTTTGAAATTAACATTGGAGCTTAGAAAGGAGGCACTCTGGTAGAGATTTATGTGCTGCTGCTTCCTTTCAATGAGCACACTTGTATAGTCTCCTAAACAATAACACAGTCCATTTTACCTGTCAGTCAATGCTAAAATGATAAGAAAAAACTAAAAGAAAAAAGAGAGAGAAAATAAGTATTTTGGCAAGTATTTACTAATGAAACCCTGCAAGTATATCTCAGAAATTACTTTTTAAAAAGTTAAATTAAACATGTTTGTCTCTTTGCTTTTGACCCCTTGGTGTTTATATTTATGGTTTTATGGGTTTGAGGATGGGATATTAAATACCAGTCCAGCTGGCCATATATACCTACTATAGTCAATTTAGTGGTTGGTGGAATGTCAACAGCAACAAAGAAGATAACCACCATTTTCAGTTTTCAGGCATTTTCCTGACTTGTTTGGGGTAAGTTCCCACTCACTGTATGTCACAAGGTTAATTTTCAAGTCTTTTCTAAGGCTGCATTGAAAAATAATTTATAAACTCTTCATTGTTACAGCCTTCCAACAGAGACTGCAAAAACCAACAGAAATGGAAGAAGTCTCACCTCAACAGGAAGGACGCGTGGATCCAGAATTGGCCTCCACGGTCACCTATGGACTCACTTTTAAAACCGTGTTCATGAAAGATAATCTTACATGGCTACCAATGATCGCCAAAGAAGAAGGTGGCAAAACCAACAGAAATGGAAGACATCTCACCTCAATTGGAGTTTAATCAAATTAGTCACTGGGTGGGTGGTTGGGTGGGTGGGAGAGTGGGTGGGTGTCTTGACTGGTAAGAAATTATTGTTTGAACATCATTCCTCCAAAAAGCATAAACACTCATGTGAATGGGATGTATGGCATAATACTTGCCTCCAGATTCATTATCCGGGGTATTGACCCCCACCACGGATGCCCCACACATCCATGCAGATAGGAATATCCATGTGTATTAACTCCATTGCACATAGACCAACATCCTGCAGATAATTCCAGGGGGGTGGGTATGGAGATCACTAAACTGCTGGCTCATACTGATTGGATTTTACATACATGGGCAATATCCCTCCCCTTATGTGGGCATACATAGATGTCAGGGGTGTTGGGGAGGGCAATTGTGCAGTCATTCCCTGCTGTGCATTGGACAGGATGGAGGAAGGAGTTTCATCTGATCCAGACCAATATTTAGTCCATTTCCAGCATTCCCCACCCCCAATACAAATCTTAATGTCATCATTATTGTATCTGCTCATTCAATTCAGCTCAGGGCACTTTGTGTCTAATGAAAGGTTTTCACTCAGGGCCAGCCTACATCATTACGTATGCAGACAAGATCACTGAGCTTTTGATGTCGATCACTGCCCTCCAACAAGTCATTATTATCAGCACAGAGGAGCTCTTGAGTTAAAAAAAAATATGGAGTGATGGGAGAGAGGTTATAAAAAATACAAAGGCAAAATATTATTGCTGAAAAGCAAAATGAACCTATTTCCCTTTTATCTTGTTCTTTAAATAATATCTTGGCAAGTTAAAAATAAGCAGGTAAAGGTGAGAAAAATGTCATCACCTTCTGTCCTCTTGCATTGCTACTTTTACGATGCATAGTATGTTAGTGGTGCGAAATCTCTTATGCTCCAGGAATGATAGAATGAATCACACCTTTCAGAGGCAGCAAAGAGAAAAGGACGAAACTCCAGAAGAGCTGCAAAGTAGTGACTAAGGGAACATCATCAATATTTGCTTATTATGTCAGTGCAAGAAATAAATCTGTTAGCTAATTTGTATTCTCCTCACTTCATCCCACTATATCAACAGGAGTTGTTGGGTTTCACTTTTGAGTGCTATACAGATGCTTAATGGTGTTATCAAACATTTCCAAGTCATGGTCCCTTGGAGATAGTGAGACACTAGAAAGCATAATATTTTGGTTGCAGGTGATGAAATATTTGTCGAGATTTGGATGGAAGAATCTATGTTTACTATGTGACGAATCACCTGAATGAAGAATGGCAGGGGAGCAAGATCTGGAGGGAATTTCTTGACTATGTGGCAGGATTAGCTCAAGAGAAGAGGTAGGAGAATAATCGGCTGGGAAGGCATGAAGTGGGGGGGGGGAAAGCAGCCAAAGTTGTTCTCAATAAGCCTCAGATGATTAATGTGATCAGTTTCTTTACAAAGAATGCCATACCAAAACAAGATAACTTTTCAGTGATTTTGCCACAGGGAAGCAGATTTGTGAATGCTCTGACCAGGGATGGGTGACAAAATAATGTTGGGTTGCAGCTTAATTCACATTTCCTGAACCCATACATGAACTAGGGGTGGGAAGGGGACAGTTAGCTTTCAAAATTCAGACTTTTCTGAATTTTGTAATGCAGTCCACCCACTGGTGTTAGCATATTATGTATTAGGAAAAATATGGATGAAAATGCTTACAAGCTTCCATACAGTTTTTTTTTTAATCATGAACTGCTACAGAAATGATGCAAACTGAATTTAAGATTGGATAAATGAGAAATGGGGGAGATATTGACAGTTGGTTTTTTTAAAGGGAAGAGGGTAACATTTATTAACAAATGGGGGGGTATTGACAGTATATTTCACTACAATTCTTAGAAAAGCAAAGTCTCACTCACATGGTCCCCACAGCAAAAGCTGTTGCTGAACAAGTTTTAGAAAGGCTATGATTGTATTTTTATTCTTATTATACACCCATGCTAGGACTTTTTGTGAAGGGTGAGTACATAATAAGGGTGAAAAGAGAGAGAAAATGCTGAACAGCTGAAAGTGGTGCTGTCTCTCAAAATCCCTCCTCCAGCTTCTCCAAGTTGTTTTCCTTTTCATTCTGCCTCATTCTCAAGGCACTTGACAAATATATATATATATATATATATATATATATATATATATATATATATATATATATATGCTTTCGTAGATTTTCACGGGTACAGGAATGTAGGTTTTGGTGTCTTCGGGTGTCTTCCCGTGTAAGAGTTGGGGTGTCTAGGCGACGTTTCGACGAGGTCTCACTCGTCATCTTCAAAGATGAAGATGACGAGTGAGACCTCGTCGAAACGTCGCCTAGACACCCCAACTCTTACACGGGAAGACACCCGAAGACACCCGAAGACACCAAAACCTATATATATATATATATATATATATATAATCTGCCAGGTGGTTGCAAACTAGTGTTCGTTGTATGTTGTTGTTTAAAAAAGCCACCATGTTTCTCTCGGTACGTATATTGAACTGAAACTTATTCCAGTAGCCAAGTATAATGTATGTGCTTTTTTAGATCCTGTGAACATTTCTCTAGCACTCTCCAGCCTCCCCATCAGCATGGACTTTCTGATCAGAAAAAGTCCCATGGACGGAGTTATCTCACTGTTATCACCCTCAGGCTTTGGTTGAAGTGTGGGCACCAAGGAAGACTGCAGAGTGCAGGAAACTGCTGAGATAATTGTAGAATGAAAGTAAGGACACTCGTGACTCCATAGCCACCACAATTATAAAGTAAGCACATTTTAAAAAGAAAACAAAAACCACACAACACTCATGAGAACATCAGCAAAGTGTTCTCTCCCCCTCTGATAATTTTCAAATGCAATTTCTTTCCCCATTGATTGAGGGAGCATAGTTGGGGGGAGGTGCAGAAGAAATTTTCAGCACAGTGCTAGTTGAAAGCATGCTATTGGGATGGGAAAATGTGGCATGATTCATACACAGCATGAGGTACTTAAGCTTTAATCCAGCATTTACTGGGCTTGAGAGTGGACATCACTTAAACAGCTTTTATCCCTAGTCAAAGAGCTATAAAACTCAGTCTTTGCCAAGAAGGGACAAATAAGTAATTAGTACAAGTTTTAGTGACAACAATAATTTTTTATTTTTTTTTTTGTATTAGTCTCTGAGAAGAAAGATAATTGTGCTGTGAGCGTTTTAAAGCCAGCATAGATCTGTAAGTACAGCTGGATCCAGGGTAAAAACAGCTCATGTAGTTTCTAGGCTTTCTATTTTTTTAAAAAAATGCTGCCCATAGATACCTTCAGAAATGCTTGTTCACTAAAGATTTGCACACAGCTTTTTCTCTCTTTAAAAAAAACACATTTCAAAACTCTGCAGTAAAGAACCGCAAAGGTCATGGAGGTTTTTTGCTTTGACACATGCTGCCCTTCTTTCATTGATCCACTAATACTTTTTTCCATTTAATAAATGTCTATATCATTGCAAGACTAAAAGTTTGGCAAACTCACAGAGGTCAGTTTGTACTTACAAGTGGCACAACATCTGACTTCTTCAGCATATGTCTTGGTGCTTCTGAGCATTGACCTGATAATAATAATCTGTGGGTTTTCCCCTCCACTGTTCCCAAGAGAGCTTCACAAAACATGCTAATTGCTATTTAACAAGCAGCAGGGATTTTGTGTTAACCGGAGAGCTTTCTAATTTTCTTTTTTCTTACAGACCTTAACGGTAAGCATCCGGGTGAACATTTTGTTGTGATGAACATTTGCAGTGGAGCAGGGGGAGGGGAATTACTAAGGGTGCAATCCTGGCCCTGATATCTGCTGGCCGAGTGGAACTTGGAAATGGCAGGGCTGCCATGCCAACAGCAGAACAAGATATCTGCTACTAAGATACACAAGCCGCAATACTATCATAAGCTTATTCTGCCTTGAAGGCTCCACCATGTCCCAGTGGTGAAGTATATGAAACTGGGGCATGGATGGAGTGGGGGGTTGATTCCTGCACCAACACACCTATAGAAATGCTTAACTCCCCTCCTTGCAGGGACACACCCATATATAGAGCAGGAATCTACACCAGGGCAGAACTTGGCAGAAGTTATTCTAATCCCATTGACTCCAATGGTGGGGAACAAGGTAAAAGTAAGATTGCTTTCCCCACCTCAAGGCACACACACACACACCCCTTATATTTGTGCCACCATCCAAAGGTGGAGATGGTTTGGATGCAGCACACCTGTTGTCAGCAGGCTGGGGATACAGATCTTGGACCCAGAGAATTCCTAGCCAGAGGTAGGAATAGCCTGTGCTGGGCCCGGGGGTAACCCATGAAACGTGGTCCAGGACTGGTCCAGAATCCGAAGGCTCTGCTAGGAGTCAGTCCGACAGGGCCAAGGCAAGACACGAGGCAGAAAACCAGGCAAGGACAGGTGTATGATCTAGCATACAGCAATGTTGCTCCCGCAACCTGAGGCAGGGTCCGATAGCCTTTTATCTTTGTCAGGGTAGCGGCCGGTCCTGATCCCCTGGCGACTCACCTCCCTATTTTGCCCAAAGGCGAGCATTCCTCCTGTGGGTACTCAGGTCTCTCCTTCTCTCCGACCTTAGTCTCTGCAGCTCAGGAGACGTTGGTGGGTTACTAGACCCAGGGGCCGCCTCAGCCTCAGCCTCCCCTGACCCAACCGGTAGTGGAGCAGCTGTAAGTGATGGCCCAGCTGAAGGCAATGAGGTAATCCCCGCATCTGGAGCCAGGGCAGGCTCAGGCCCCTGACTCGGCCCAGCTGGTGTTTGTTGCAGGGGAACCTGTGCAGACTGGGACTCTTCAGGATCCGGCCCCAGACTTGGTTCAGGTGGTGCCTGAGGCAAAGGATCTGGTGCAGACTGAGTCTCCTCTGGTTCCGAGTCTGAGTCCGAGTCCCAGGCCATCACATAGCCGTAGCCTATCCATGGTATTACCTTGGCTATAAATTCCAACTCGTAGTCTGAGATTGGGCTGTTCCTCTTGGAGGCTGTGAAAATTCCCTCACACACCTTAGAAAAATATATTTTGAGGACAGTCCATTTGAAGCAAGGGTAGAGAGAGTCTTTTCAGCCTGACGGCCACGTTCCCTGGTGAATATGCGTCTGGTGGCTGCGTGCTAATAGTAGGTGGGGCCAGGAACAAAAAATGGGTGGGGCAATGGGTGCAACATCAAATTATGAGCTACATTCCAGTCAGAAAACTCCAGAGCTCCAGGCAGGCATGCACGTGTATTATCACAGTTCAGTATACTTGAGGACATGGAGCAGGGGGAGGAAGGGAGGTGGCTGGAAAGAGAGTCTGGGGAGAAAGTGTAGCCTGGGTGAAAATCTAGCTAGTGAGGCCTATAGGGCCGAATTTAATGCCTGAAACTGAGTTTCCCCACCTCTGATTTGAAGTCATGAGTCAAGAAACATTGCACAACATTGCCCTTCCCTGCAAACACCTTAGAGGATTTATTTACATTTAAGTGGCATATAAGTTTTGTTTAGTTGATTAAATAAATAAAGATTATCCTGCCGATATTCTTTCCATTGAAATCTTGATTGCACAAGGTTTTCAGTTGCATCATTTTAACCCAGTTTGAGGTTTCATTTCTGCAGTTCCCTCTCTATGGGCTTCTTTCTCACTTACAGATAGTTCCATAAAGAAATCGTAGGCAATAAGACCTAATCAGTTTGTGAGTAGGCTCACATGGAGAGAGACAGTCTTTAAGGTGGCAGCAGCAGCCAACAAGATGTTTCAAAAGCATTGCCAATGGTGGATAATGTTGGGAGTTGCAGGTATGAGGGTCTCAGGTTGTGCCCGGACCCAGGCTATTGAATTGGAGCCAGAAACAGATTACAGCCAGTTCAGCTAGTGCAGAACTGAATACACCATGTGCTCACATTGTATTATAACATTCCCATGCTTACACATTTATTCTCTTTCCTTAAAAAAACCAACCTGAAAATGGTTTATCACACATATTAAGAATAACCTGATGTTTCACTCTTTGCAAGAATGTGGGTTTTCACTTGTCAAATTCTGCAGTGTTACCCTATCAGTTTGCTTTACTCTTGAGAGCCAGCCATATTATGTATCTTTTTATGAACGTTGTTAGCTAGCACAACTGGGATGTAATCCTCGTTTTTCACCCAAAAACTGTAGCAGCAGCAGCAGCGATTGTTGTAATACCTTTCTCATAAAGCACTTTTTTCAACGCTCCCCTTCAGTCACCAGTTCTGACCTTTACTTGGGTGTTTTCCATTTCTGCTCAGCACCTTGGCTCCTATGGAACTGTTTTAATAATGTTTGCTGAAGTGTTCAGTCTTTATTTAGACTCCAGTCAGCACTGCTGCATTGCAGTCTGATGGACAGCAGGGGAATCTTGTGTCTGATGTAGATATTTTTAATAAAAAGTGAAAGTTAAAAGCATTGTAGCCACTAGGGAAATACTATCAAAGCCTAGTTTTGATTCCGCCAGCCAAGGAAAGGAGTAATAGAATGTTGTTGGGAATATCTGTGTTAGAAGAAAAAATCCAAGCACCTTTCAAGTTATGAGTTGGCATCTTGGCTTTAGGATTGCTTGGCTTTGATAGAAAGGCCTATTAGAGCATGAGGCTGAAGAATTGTAATTTTATTAGCTAATCTAATTGAGATGCCTAGACTACAATATCTTCTTGCTCATGAAACTAAGGCAGTAGGCTGCTTGCCTACAGAAAATTCATTCTGGGGTGGGGCGAAGGGCTCAAATAATCTCCAACGTTTCATTCTACACTTTATCTTTATGGATTGGGTGTTGTCTGCTCTTGATGGAGTTACACTCCCTCTGAAGGAGTTGGTACATAGCTTAGGGATACCTCTGGATCCATTGCTGTCACTCGAGATTCAGGTGGCCTCAGTGGCGTGGAGTGCCTTCTACCGGCTTCAGCTGGTGACCCAGCTGTGCCCCTATCTGGACAGGGATAGCCTATATTCTGTTGTGTATGCTCTGGTAGCCTCTAGGTTAGATTTCTGCAACATGTTAGATGTAGCGCTGCCTCTGAAGAAAGTTCAGAAACTTCAGCTGACGCAGAATTGATTGGCCAAGTTGCTCACCACGGCAAGGCGGTTTCAGCATATTACTCCAATCTTGGCCCAGCTGCCAAATAGTTTCCAGGCCTAATTCAAAGTGCTGGTTTTGACCTATAAAGCCTTAAATGGTTCAGGGTCACAATACTTCGAGGACTGCCTTTCCCCATAAGAGTTGATCTGGACACTGCAATCATCATCTGATGCCCTTAGTTTGTCCCCTCTATGAGAGGTCCTGATGGTGGCAACACAAGAACAAGTCTTCTCTGTGGTGGCTCCCTGTTTGGGGAATGTTCTCTCAGGCAGGTTTCCCTGGCTCCATCATTATATATCTTTAGGTGCCAGGCAAAAACTTTCCTCTATAACCAGGCATTTAGCCTTTAAGCATCTGTGGTCTTTTATAAGTTGGTGAGATGTTTTTAATCTATTTCTCTTTCCTCCTGGTGTTAATGTATCTACGTGGGGGTTTATTGTTTGCTTGTTTTTTGGTTGTAAGTCACTTTGGGTATCCCTGGGCAAGATAAAGTGACTGATGAATTTAACAAACAAACAAATAAACAAACAAACAAAATATTTTGGCTGCCACAGACTCATAGACTACAGTGGTGCATTGGGTTACAGACGCTTCAGGTTACAGACTGGGGAACATGGAATGGATTGGGAGTAAAGAGGACATCTGAAGGACTAAGAGGGAATGTGGAATGGAGGGAGAGGTGGTTAGGTGTGACAGCTGGAAAGGATGAGGAACTAAGGAAAAAAAGCTGGCAGTGGGTGGGATGGAACGGGGTGTCTGCAATGCTGCCAAGGAGCAAGACAGGACATTGGGAAGAATGAAGGGGATTCTGGGTCAGAGCGAGGGAGGAACTTTTACTTCCCTGCATTTTGTCCCTGTGTGACCCGGTTTTCTCTGTGCTGGCTATTACTATAAATGGTGTGTCTGGCAAGAGGAGTGAGACTGTCCCTTAGAATCATATTACAGTGGTACCTCGGGTTACAGACGCTTCAGGTTACAGACCCTGCTAACCCAGAAATAGTACCTCGGGTTAGGAACTTTGCTTCAGGATGAGAACAGAAATTGTGCAGCAGCAGCGCGGCGGCAACGGGAGGCCCCATTAGCTAAAGTGGTACCTCAGATTAAGAACAGTTTCAGGTTAAGAATGGACCTCCGGAATGAATTAAGTTCTTAACCCGAGGTACCACTGTACTCTTCTGGTATCAGGTAACTATGGATCTATGGAACTGTCATCCATCAGAACGGAGTAAGTTTGGCTGAATGCTTATTCAAACTACTCAAGGTTTGACACTTTATACTTAAGCACGTACTTAAATTTAATCATAGGTTATGATCATGTTAAGCATAATAATCATGTAGTTTATGAACTAATGCATATGCAAAACATTTGCTTAACTGCTACTCTACATGTTAGATTGAAGGTCAGGACTTATTATTTATGAATTTCTTAAAATATTTTACCCTGCCTTTCTGAAAGCAACAATTCAGATCAGTTTGCAGTACATCCACCATATTTCTCACATCAGTGTGTACACATAGCAAATGAAAAGCAAGCAATATATTATTTTATTTGGCTTAGTCTCTACTTTCACGTACATATAAGAAATCCAAAACTTTCACACTGAGTTGAAGGGTAAAACTGAATAAGCAATGCTAACCTTACGTTTCAGATGAGAAGGTCCATTCATAGGAACTAAAACATTAGCCACATTCTAATTGCCTAGCTTTGTAGTTAAAGGGAAACTCCAGATGAAAGCCTACCCTTTTTTGTGAGTCCATTAACGACTGCAGATACATTTGTAAGGTGTGTGTAGCAACTATAAGAATCAGCTTATATCTGTAGCGTTTGGAATCAGTTCAATATCTTTTGGATCTGATCTGTGTTTTCCTGGTTTGATTGATTATTCAGATCCAAGTTTCAATGGTTAAGTCTAAACCAGGCTTCCTCAATCTTGGCCCTCCAGATGTTTTGAGACTACAATCCCCAGCATCCCTGACCACTGGTCCTGCTAGCTAGGGATCATGGGAGTTCTAGGCCAAAAACATCTGGAGGGCCGAGGTTGAGGGAATGTGGTCTAAACCTCTGTTTTCCCCACTGATTATAAGAAGAGATTTATAGCTCCCCCCTTTCATATAAATACATTAAATTTACAGGCAAGGGAGTCCCCCCCCTCCCCTGAGTGGATTAAGCCTACCAGGTTTGAGACAGGCCCATCTTGTATTATTTTAAGGGGGGCAGACACCTGGGCTGTCTGAGGGCAGACTGCAGTTGGTAGGGCAGTGCCTCATTTGTCATCATGTACAAGTCTCCATTGCTGCTAAGCAAAGAAAGAAATAGATTTTATGTTTGCATGCACCTGTATGCAAGGGAACTTTTGGGTCTTCTCATTATCACTGGCCATTTACCATGCTTGCTGATGGGAGCTGTAGTTGAAAAACATCTGCATACTCTCCAACATTTCTCCGATGAAAATAGGGACATCAAATTCAATAATAACAATAATTTTATTATTTATACCCCGCTCAACTGACTGGGTTACCCCAGTCACTCTGGGCGGCTTCCAACATACAGTGGTACCTTGGGTTACATACGCTTCAGGTTACAGACTCCACTAACCCAGAAATAGTACCTCGGATTAAGAACTTTGCTTCAGAATGAGAACAAAAATTGTGCTCCGGCAGCGCAGCGGCAGCGGGAGGCTCCATTAGCTAAAGTGGTGCTTCAGATTAAGAACAGTTTCAGGTTAAGAACGGACCTCCAGAACGAATTAAGTACTTAACCCAAGGTACCACTGTATATAAAAACATAATAAAACATTAAACATTCTTAAAAAAACTTAGCTATGCAGGACTGCCTTCAGATTTCTTCTAAAGGTTGCATAGTTACCTATCTCCTTGGTTTAAAGGTAAAGGTACCCCTGCCCGTACGGGCCAGTCGTATCCGACTCTAGGGTTGTGCGCCCATCTCACTTAAGAGGCCAGGGGCCAGCGCTGTCCGGAGACACTTCCGGGTCACGTGGCCAGCGTGATGAAGCTGCACTGGTGAGCCAGCACCAGTGCCGCACACGGAAACACCGTTTACCTTCCCGCTATAAAGCAGTACCTATTTATCTACTTGCACTTAGGGGTGCTTTCGAACTGCTAGGTGGGCAGGAGCTGGGACCGAACGACGGGAGCTCACCCCGCCGCGGGGATTCGAACCGCCGACGATGCGATCGGCAAGCCCTAGGCGCTGAGGTTTTACCCACAGCGCCACCCACGTCTCCTTGGTTTAGGGAGTCACATAACTCCATACCCTCCAACATTTCCTCACTGAAAATAGGGACATCCTAACGAAAAGCGGGACATTCCAGGATCAAATAAAAAACCAGGACAGCTTCTGTAAATCCGTGACTGTCCTTGGAAAATAGGAACACTTGGAGGGTCTATCTGTAGTGCTAATGGTTCCCTACTTCTGCCATCCACGTAGATAAATATACTGATGGAGTTTCTTCATAACAAGCAAGAGGTGGAAGACAGAAAACCAAAAGACTGCACACTAAGAAAGAAAGAGACCCAAGTCTAAAATAAAGGCCAGTGCTACTTGCTCTTCAGACACCAAGCACAGCCAATGTCATCTTTGCTTAAGTCATGTTACAAAACAAAAATCTTCCCTTCCCGTCATGGAGTTGAGAGTGGCTTCGGCTCTTTTATATTTTATGAAACTAAAGTTCAAAAGTTCATTTTTATTTTATTTTAAGATTTCAGTCATGGTGATGAGGAGAGGAAGGTCTTCAGGAGATAAATTGCAGAGCACTGGGAATCCAAAAGCAAACCTTGACTGGGTTGCTACCTTTCAGTTATGGTATACTGAAATCTTTGCTTCCGACTCCCTGTGGTGTGGACATGAAAATGCATCCTTTTCATGATTCATTTTAAGAATCAAGACACAGGGGACTAAATATACTCTCTGCTTAAAGCACCAGTTAGCTAGTTTGTGCATTGTAATGTAGAGAAATACAGGCTAGCAGAGACACCGAAAGGGCAGTGGTGTATTTCTGAGGCCAGACATTCAGTTATGATCCCAGTTACTTCTCCTGCTCTCTCATCAGAGCTGTTCAGACACTGGAGAAATACCAAGAAAAGGGAGAAAGAGGATTGATTGATTCCTGCCTACCAGATCCTGCCAGCCGAGGGTTAGACTACACAACACACTATTTGTGAACTTAGCAATTGTGTTGATGTTTTTCTAAAGTAAAGTGCAGCTGGGCATCCACAATCCATATCAGGTCCCTGGCATTGATTTCAGGGACATTAATTCTTTGTTCTGCTGCAGTCCTAATCTGAATCATGCCCCACCCCTGCTATTGGTATCAGAACAAAAGCTCCCATTGAACAAATGGGAACTTCCACTTCAACCCCAAATGCAAACCAAGGTGCATAGTGTCTGATACAGATCAAGATTGCAGCCTGAGACAAAGAGTCCCATGTCCTGATCTATTACAGATATTAATATTGTGCAACCTGAAGCAACTGGGTGCATAAAAAACCAACTCCTTTTGGAATAAAATATTGTCCAGATCCATGTTTGATACAAAACTTCATGTTCAGAACTTTCTTCAGAACAGAACAGAAACAATAGTAGTACATCCAAAATAGTTTCACACAATACCTTCTGCATGTCCAGCACAGGCCCAGCATATTCCAAGATATAACTTTACTTCTTCCAGAAATCAAAACTGTCTCTCTCTCCCATTCCAGCCTGCATTAGCTTGCACCTGCCTAAGGCTATGCAGCTCCTAGAGAGCCATTATCACACCCTTTGCTGTCTCTGTGGTGCCCAGAGAAAGACTAATAGGCAACTCCCTTCAAAATGGCAATTTGCAATCAAATACTTTAATCATGTGGTCTAAGGTTAAACACTTGGTGTTAGAGGAGAGAACATTCTCAGTTAATCAATAACTCAGTTAGAGTTCAGAAAGCTCTTTGTATGCTGCCATGCCCCAAAATTAGCAATACACACCCAGGCATTCGCCATTCCAGTGTCAATTAAACAATTATACTTTACGTGATCCTCCATTCCAGGGCCCGGTATGGGTTGGAAGTCTGCACCTGCAATTTCCTTTAGAAATTAGCAGTTGCTAATTACAACCGTTTTGACTACAGTGTTCTAGAGCTGAATGCCATGACCAGAAAGTCTGAGTCTTGAGCTCACCTGCCACGCCTCAAGCAGTAGGTGAAACGCAGAACAGGATCTTGAGCTAAACACCCAGGCAGTGCTTAGTCATTCTAATTATTCAAATCAGTGCACTGTGATTCTGGTATGTCCCCTGTTTTCTTAAATTATCACAAAAGCACTTATGCAGTTTAGTGACAACAGAAGCAGTAAGTAAGTGTAAAAAATGGCACACCTTGACAGGTGACTGGGAGGTTCATCTTTATTTACACCTGTATATGGTGTTCTGCAAAATAAATCTATTGCATTTGTATCAGGCTAATTCCCCCCATATCTCTCCATATTCAGACATATGTATATATGTTTCTGATTTATTGTTTGATCTTCTTCAGCTTCACTCACCTAGGCAGTCTCACTGATGTTCCAGTGAATATGATTTATTTTATTTGGACTCTTATTTCCCCAGCAATTTTCTTCCGACACTCTTCATCTTATTTTAGCTGGTGTTCACTGAATAGCAGTTGCCTGACATAGTTTTGTTCTCTCCATTTCTGCTTGGCAATTGCTGCCTGAAATCATTCTTCTTCATTTATTTATCATCTAGCCAGATGTCTCTTAGCATCACTTGTGTACATTAGAAATGATAATCTGAGTTCAAGTTCCTTCTTTTCAAAGCTATCAGTGTATCTAGCAATCATCATCTGACATCATGTTCTTTAAACCTCTTCATATGTATTTCTTTCAGGATTATTAATCTTCACTATCATCCAGTCAGCACTTACATAAAGTCAACTACGAGATGCTTTGCTATGGTATGGTGTGCCACTTGTGTTCCAAGAACATGACATTTATCACTGGAAGTTCTTCCTGTTTCACTACTCTACTTTAATTCACCTGGGGCCCCTTGAAAATGATCCAGTAGCAAGCAAGACAGGGTCTACCAATCCTTAATCATCCTTTATCATCAAATGATTTGTCTGGGGAAAACTGTTGACATTCCTACAAAAGAGTGCTATGTTCTAGAACAGCTGGTGATAAAGTATAATTCCGAAACTAGCTATAGAATTTGGTCTGATCACAACCTTGAGCGCTTGGTGTTAAACTGGTTCCCTACCACCCTCCAATGGGCAAAAAGGAATGCTATAAAAGGTGTCATAACTGAAGCAAATTAAATAGTTTATTGTGGTAGGAGACTTGACATACTGTACAATGATGGGAATGAATGCAAAAATCAAGAGGATAAGTGGTCACGAGACCAGTGTTACAGCAAATGGAGAAAGAGTACACGTACACACAAACACAACCCTGGTGTTATGAAGATTTGTCAACTCTTGTTGCAAAAAGCAACTTATAGTACGGTGGTACCTTGGTTCTCAAACGCCGAAAACCCGGAAGTAAGTGTTCCAATTTTTGAATGTTTTTCAGAAGCTGAACGTCCGATGCAGCTGTCAGCTGTTGTTTCTGGGGCACCTGCATCAATCAGAAGCTGCGCCTTGGTTTTTGAACATTTCGGAAGTAAAATGGACTTCCAGAACATATTAAGTTTGGCACTTTTGTTTTTGCTATTTATTTTGCGTTTTTGTTTTTGAGGCTTTTTCAGTTAATTTGTTTTTGTGACTGTGTGGACCCAGTTCAGCTACTGATTGATTGATTGATTGATTGATTGATTGATTGATCGATTGAGTGACTGTGGAAATGGATAAAAGCCCCCCATCCAAACAATGACTATCATCAGTACAGGTAAATAAAAAATCATTTTTTAATTTTATCATCTACAATACTGTCATATTTATTTTATAGTACAGTACATTGATTATTGCTTTCATTAGATAGTAAAATTCATGTTGTTCTTAAAAGTCTGGAATGGATTAATCCATTTTACATTACTTTCTGTGGGAAAGCACGCCTTGCTTTTGGAATGGTTTGGTTTTGGAACGGACTTCCGGAACAGATTAAGTTTGAGAACCAAGGTATATGGCAACAAATGGGTATGCATGCAAGCCTTTGGGATTCATTTATGTTCTGATCAATAGCCTGGCTGGTGCAGGGTGCACTACTTGTAGATTTAAAATCTGGAGCTTACCAAAGCATGGATCACTGTTAAGAGTCATATCTGGCACACCCGCTGAAACTGGGTGTAGGTGCTCCTAGTTACCAAATCCATATGTGCCTCAAGTGACAAATTAGATCCAGGAGCTTTCTCAGGCTATGAACCCGCTCTTTCCAGGGGAGTACAACCCCATCCAGAACAGGCTGTCTCACCATGTCCCAGATTTGTACACCCAGCCTGCATACATACCTCCATCTTGCCTTGATTTAATTTCAGCTTCGGGGCCCTCATCTCCTCCATTGCTGCTTCCAGGCACCTGTTCAGAACTTCAATGGTGTCTCCTGATTTAGATGGGATGGAGCGAGACAGCAGTGTTTCAGCAGCACCCTGGGCACCTCAGCTGATTGAAGCAGGAGGCATATTGTCCCACTTAGTCATTGTTTCTTCTTTTGTGAGGCCAAAGGCTTCTAAGAATTTGATTTGCTCTATGTAGCTTGCAAACTGAAACGGTGAAATTGATACTCCAATACCCTTAGATGCATAGTTCGCAATAAGAGCAATATTTTGCCTTAATTCTTCAAAGCGTATTTTTCTGCATTTCTAACAACCCCTTAGAGGCTTTAGATTGAAATCTATTTTTTACAGCAATTCTCCCTCCTCCATCATATGAGCGGACAGGTTTGTTATTGCATGGTTGCTCATGAATTCTGGACTGCTGGCATTGATTTTTTTTTTCCTGGCAGCACTGAGAATTTGTTTTGAAAAATAACCCTGGTGACCACTAAATGGACTTCACAAAGAGAACTGAATAAAAAAAATTAAAAAGAAAGGTAGGTCATGTTTGTGTTCTAGGAACTTTGGCAGTGTTTTCATTTTGTTTTTATTTAAAGGGTGCAGGAAAAAAGGCTTATAATTATTTGATATTTTTAGGGAAAAACAAAATTGACTTGGAGCAACACGCATCATTTTTCAAAAGCTGGAAGTAGGATTTTAGGCATGCATCTCTAATGAGTTTATTTAGAGTAGCTTGGCTCAAGTACCAGGCATATCTTGGAAAATATAAAAGTTTCTGTCATGTCTTTGCTCAGAGCACAATTTCACACCTTCACATGTTGAAGCCTGTAAGTCACAAATTGTTAATGTGATATATTCTTTCAAAGAAACAGAACGCAATTTGTTTCAGAATAATACAAAGGTGCAGAAAAAGTGTGTTTATCAATGTGAACAAAAGGCTATTGTCAGCAACGGAATGCTAATAAATATTCCAACCGTTTGTCACAACATTCTGTCTTTCTTTCTTTCGTCTTTTTGGCTCCAACTAGATGCACATTCTGAGGCACCATGCACGTCAGTAAAACTACATATAATTAGAACCCATTGAATAAGCCTGCAAACACCCTGTTCTGCCCTTTTAGTGATGTTTAAGTTATGTCTTTATGAAGTTTCGAGGTCACTTCCAGGTTTGGCGCGATGTGCGTATACACAGACGCACACATACTGAATGTGTGTGAACTACAACTGCCTGTACTACAAACATTTCTTATCACAACCCTGACAAAATAACTTCCTACACCCAAAGAGAAAATAAAATAAAAGAAGGCAGAAAGAGGCCCACTTTAAACATAATGCTAAATCAACATTAGTGTTGCCAACATAATTTTCTGGGCATAATATCATACACAGTGTGTGGCTTGGGCCTGCTCTGCCTCTGTACCTGTATGGGACATTCTTTTATGATGTCATTTTTGATGCCTCTAGTTTTGGGATAATTAGAAACATAATAAATAAATAGCTACGAGTGCTTTCTAATGTGATGCCACTGTTGTATGGCTCTCATTATGCGGATGTGTTCTGTGGTGATACTAAGCATGAGGAAAATGAATACTCTTGAGGTGAGGTGGCAGAAAGATATTTCTTTCTCAGTTTTTTAGGAACAATTTATTTCAGATCAGTAGACAGAGGAAGCATAATCCATACATCTATGCTGCCTGCCTCGTCTTCTCACGGGATAGAGACACTTGCTTATTTTAAGTATATTAAAAAGGAAACTAAGGTGGCAGTGCTAACCTCACGTATCTGTCAGTAAGCCACACTTAACCTAACAGGACTTGCTTCTGAGTAGATGTGGTTAGGATTACACCCTAAGAACGCAATCCTTTACATGTGTACACATGAGTAAGCCGTATTCAGTTCACCATGTAAGCATGTCTAGACTTTCAGCCTAATTAAACCAATGTTATTTGTCTAATTTTTGCCTAAGAGAGCTGACCCCCATGTAATCCTACATTTCCCCCCTCCTTCCATTGTTCCAACAACACATTCCATTCCTCTCTTCCATCCTTATTCTCTCTCCACATCCATTGCCATTCATCTATCCCGCTGAATTAGCACCAGGACAGGCAAATGGTGCAATATTTTTTAGTGTTTTACTTGGTTAGTGTGTATTTTCCACTTCCCATGGGCATCTGCTGGACTAGATGGACCTATAGTCTGATCTAGTAGGCCTCTTACAACCTTAAATTGTTACTGTAGGAAATGTTTAAACTTCATGTTTAAAAATCTAATAACTGGATATATAGAGACAATGTATGTCTAGACTGAGTTTTTTAGTCTAGTAGTGGTGGTAAATTATTCACAACTAGTATCTTTATTTTATTTTTATATTAAATGCCTCAAGCATGTGCTCCTGGTTTTTAAAATAAAATAAAATACTGTATCTGCATTTATTCTTCAAATACAAAATAAAGTATTTCCGGAAGCTACTAACTTAAAGGTTTTTGTTTTGTTTTTTCTCTTTACTATGCCACATGCATTTTGCATTTAGGATATTTTATTAAACCTAAGGAAAAAACACCTATAAGATTTTAAGCATAAAATAAATAAGAAAAGCTGGGAAGTTCTCAGTGTATGTTGCTTGTTGTTTACTGTAATATAAAATCTTGCAAAAGGACTGTGGAACTTTAATGTTTGGCTGCTGTGATACATGCTGTGTTGGGTTACAAAGAACGTGCATGCATAGCACCGTCAATATCAACGCATAGTGCTAAATGTAGACAAAGGTAATCATTTAGGCTATCTTTTCAGGGGAGTGGGATAGAGAGAAAAACTCAACCAAACCCATTTTGCTGCTGTTCAGGTCCATCTCCAGGATCAACAGAGCAAATACTCTGCTTTTGGTGATCATTTGTTCCCTGCATATTGGTAACCCTGCTGTCTAAAGCTGCATGTGTCTACTCTCTGTCTTTCTTTTCTGTGCAATAAACAATTTCCCCCTACTTCCTGGTGGGGCAAGTTCTCTGTTAGGCATATGAGTTAAAGGTATACACACATTTTAAACAGACGCACCTCCAGACTCCATGCAAAACTCTCAGTTTCTCACAGTGGTGTCTGTACATGTGGTGGACACATGTGTTTTTTCAGATGTCCCTCTCACAACACTGAAGATAAACAAACAGAATATAAAAGACCTTCGCATAAAACTGAGGATTGTTAAATATAATTATTTGTGTTTGTTTCCATAACTTTAACTGAGCAATGAATTGGTCCCATTATTGCAACAAAAATAGATGGATCAAAATCAATGTTCCTCCCCACCCTTGCCATCCAGCAGTGCTCAAAATTGGTGATCCACTTTCCAATTAAGCTGAGGGGGTTCTTTATCTTTTCTGTCTCTCCATTTCTTGATTTTTATTTCTTCCTGTTTTGTTTTGTTTTTGTTATTCTTTGTCTTTAGATTGGTTTGACTTTTATTGTATTTTATGTTGAAAACTTTTGATAAAAATTAACAGTACAGTTGGGAGGGGTAGCTAATGCTGCTGAAGACAGAATCTGGATTCAATATGACCCTAACAGATTGGAAAATGTGCCCAAACTAGCAAAATTAATTTCAGCAGGGACAAATATAAGGTTCTAAACTTAGGCAGGAAGAAACAGCTGCACAAATACAAAATGGGAGACACCTGGCTTGCCAGTAGTACATCTACTGAAAAATATCTAGGGATCTTAGTAGACTACGAGCTTCACAGTGAGTCAACAGTGTGATACAGCAGCAAAAGAAGCTTATGGATCAACAGACGTATAGTGTCCCTACCAAGGGAATTAATAGTACCACTCTATTCTATCTTGGTCAGACCACACCAGGAATACTGTGTCCAGTTCTGGATGCCACAATTTAAGAAAGATATTGGCAAGCTGGAATGTGTGCAGAGGAGATCAACCAACCTGATCAAGTGTTTGGAAACCAAGCTATCTGAGGAATGGCTGAGGGAATTGGGTATGTTTAGCCTTGAAAAGTGGAGACTGGGTGAAGAAACTATAGCTATACTGAAATATCTAAAGGGTTGTCACATGGAAGATGGAGGGTAGAATCCAAACTAATGGCTTCAAGTTACAATAAAGGAGAATCTGAATAAATATCAGAAAGAACTTTTTGATGGTAAGAGCTGTTCAACAGTGAAGCAGACTCCCTTGGAAAGTGATGAACTCTCCTTCATCGGATATTTTTAAGCAGAGGTTGGATGGCCATCTGTCATGGATGATCCACTTGACATTCCTTCATTGCAGGGGGGTTGGACTAGAAGACCCTTGGGTCCCTTCCAATTCTACAATTCAATGATTCTATTACTGCGGTCCCTAACCGATTGTGTCAAACTGTTATTATTGCAGAATGGTACCACTGGAAGCCGGGAAACAGGATCTAGAGGGAACACTTACTACTTACTGAAATGTTGGTTTCATGTGCAACATTT
Source organism: Podarcis bocagei (assembly GCF_964188305.1). Lineage (NCBI taxonomy): Eukaryota > Metazoa > Chordata > Lepidosauria > Squamata > Lacertidae > Podarcis > Podarcis bocagei. The sequence goes on from NC_138126.1 coordinate 37,938,959, forward strand.
GAAGGGTGTTTTAGGAGCTATAAGAAAAGTGAGAACAATGCCATATAGTTACATGTCCCACTTGAGAAAGGATGTTATGAAGAAGAAGCAAAGAAGAAGAGGAAACCAATGTGGTCAAATAATAATATGCCTTTTGTCTTAAAACTAATAGACTGATTCAGGAAGCTACAGAAACTAAGAAAATTGCAGAGAGTGCAAGATCTATTGCCGGGGAGACACAGGAAAAACTTGCACCGATAGAGAAAAAGGTGAATGAGCATGAAGCGGCCCTCTCCTTACTGGAGCTACAACGGAAAGAACGGAATCTGAAACTAAGACAGGTTCCAGAGAATGAAAAGGACAACCTGACGGAATTTCTCACAGAGGCAATTTTGGAAAATTGGCAAGGAGATCTGGAGGAGGATGAAGTAGAGATAACAACTGCTTTCAGACTTGGTAGAAAGCAAAGTGTGAAGCCAAGGGATTGTCTGATCACCTTCAGAACCAAAGAGGAAAGAGACAAGATACTGAACCTTCATTATCAAAAAGCTTTGGTAATTGGAAACATTCAAGTCCAAATCTTTAAGGACATCCCTAAATACATCTTGGAAGTGAGGACTTTTTATAGAGACTTGGCCAATTTGCTAAGGAAGAACTTTATACCTTTCAGGTGGGAATTTCCACAGGGGTTGTCCTTCAACTACAAAGGGAAGAAAAGAAGAATAAGATCAGTACAGGAAAAAGAAAACTTCTTGGAGAGGAACCTAGAGGACCTACAGAAAGGTACGGTGGGCCTGGCAAGAGGAGGACAAGAATCAACACCAGAAGGAGGAGGGCTAACAGACATTGCAAATCTATCATTTGGATTACCACAACCGCCAACTGAAGAGGAAGAAAAGCTTGGAGCAGTCGGAGGGTCAAACATCTAATAAACAAAATGTCTCTGCAACTTCTTAGTTGGAACTGCAACGGTTTGAACCATCCCAGAAAAAAACGACAAGTTTTTCATATTTTGAAAAGGGAACAACTGGATCTGATATGTCTACAGGAAACCCATATAACTAGAGCACACAGGAAACTGTTGGTGAACAAAAGATTAGGACAAGAATTTATATCTTCTGACAAAGTAAAAAAGAGAGGAGTAGTGATTTATGCAAAAGAAAAATTGGACCCAAAAATGAAATTTAAGGATGAAGAAGGAAGATATTTGGCAATCGAAGTACAGATTCAGGGAGAAAAATATTTGATAATTGGAATATATGCACCTAATGATGGGAAGGCTGAATTTTTCAAGAAGTTGCATGAAACCCTATTGGACTACCTCGACTGCAAAATAATACTGATGGGGGACATGAACGGAGTGGTCTCCACAAATATGGATAAGGCACAAAGACAGACAATTTCTAAAGAAGGAAGACTACCAAAGACTTTCTTTGAGATGACGGAAAACATGGATTTGATTGACATCTGGAGAACAAAGAACCCTCTCGAGAGAGAGGGAACCTTTTTCTCGGAATCTAAAATGACATGGACAAGAATCGACCAAATCTGGGTATCCAGTGTGATGGCCACAAAGATAAAGAAAGTAGAAATCTGCCCAAAAACCTGCTCCGACCATAATGCAGTAAAGATGGAAATGAAAATGACAACAACTGGATCCTTTAGATGGAGAATGAATGACTCCCTATTTAGAGACGAACAATTCTGTAAAAAGGCCCTAAAGACATTGAAAGATTACTTTGAGATAAACCTGAGAACAGAAGTCGAAAAAAGAACAATCTGGGACGCGAGCAAAGCCGTGATGCGAGGCTTCCTGATACAACAGAACTCAATTAAGAGGAAAAAGCAAAATGAAAGGAAAGAAAGAATTTTAGAAAAAATGAAGGAAGGAGAAAAGAAATTGAGGTCTAAACCAAAGTCTCAAGAAATTTTGAGAGAAATAAAGTATTACCAGACGCAATATATGGAACTGACAAATCAAGAGATAGAATGGAAAATTAAACAAATGAGACAAAGGACTTTCGAGTCAGCAGACAAATGTGGGAAGCTTCTTGCATGGCAATTGAAAAAGAGGCAAAAATTGAATACAGTCACCTGTTTGGAGATAGAGGGAAAGAATATTCACAAGCCAAATGAGATAAGTAATTGTTTCCAAAGCTTTTTTAGGAAATTATACACACAAGGGCCAGTGAACGAACAAGAAATAGATGAATTCCTTAAAAATCATGGACTACCTAAAATTTCAGAACAGAGCAAGCTGACTTTGAATGAGAAAATAACAGAGCAAGAAATAGAGGAGGCCATTCAAAAAGCGCAATTGGGAAAGTCTCCAGGACCAGATGGTTTGACGGCTAGATACTATAAAGCATTGAAAGAATGTTTAGTGCAACCATTGAAAGAAGTTTGCAATGAAATACTGGAGGGGAAAAAGGCACCTGAAACGTGGAAAGAGGCTTTTATTTCGCTTATACCAAAAACTGAGACTGAAAAGAATCAGGTCAAGAACTACCGCCCGATATCATTACTAAATGTGGATTACAAAATATTTGCAGACATTTTAGCAAAAAGACTGAAGAAAGTACTGATAGGTGAGATTCATAAGGACCAAGCTGGCTTCCTCCCGGGAAGACATATGTCTGATAATGTGAGGAACATAATAGACATTGTGGAACTGCTGGAAATGAAAATTAATAGAAAAGCGGTTTTGATCTTTGTGGACGCGGAGAAAGCCTTTGACAATATTTGCTGGAGCTTTATGAAAAAGAATCTCCAAGGGATGGGGGTAGGCCAAGGTTTTGAAAATGGTATAGGTGCAATATATTCTGAGCAGAAGGCAAAGCTAATTGTGAATAATGTGGTAACGGAAGAGATAGCTATAGAGAAAGGAACACGACAGGGATGTCCTATCTCCCCTCTACTTTTCATACTGGTCCTGGAGGTTTTGTTAAATATGATTAGAAAGGACCAGTTGGTTAAAGGAATTCAGCTCGGAGTGAAAGAGTATAAACTGAGGGCATTTGTAGATGACCTAGTTTTGACTTTACAGCAGCCAAACACCAGTACAAAAAGTGTTTTAGAACTGATTGAGATATTTGGTCAAGTTGCAGGATTTAAATTGAATAAACAAAAAACTAAAGTGTTGGAGAAAAACCTAACAAATGAGGAAAAAGAGATATTTCAGAATGAAACAGGTTTCAGAATGAAACTCTCCTTGTTAGGCAGAATTGCTGTTATCAAAATGAATGTATTGCCTAGAATGTTATTCCTGTTTCAGACATTACAAATAATAGACAAGATGGACTGTTTCAAGAGGTGGCAGAAAGACATATCGAAATTTGTTTGGCAGGGCAAAAAGCCAAGAATAAAATTTAAGACATTAACAGACGCAAAAGATAGAGGAGGTTTTGCCCTGCCGGACTTAAGACTTTACTATGAATCAGCAGCGTTTTGCTGGTTGAAAGACTGGCTGCTCCTCGAGAATACAGACATTTTGGATCTTGAAGGGTTTGATAACAGATTTGGTTGGCATGCATATATATGGTATGACAAGGTAAAAGTGCACAAAGGCTTTAAGAACCATATGGTAAGGAAAGCTCTGTATAATGTCTGGATAAGGTATAAAGATTTGCTTGAAAGCAGAACCCCTAGGTGGCTGTCACCAATGGAGGCAAAAGAGGTGAAAAAATTGAATATGGAGTCTAATTGGCCTAAATATTTTGAAATGATAGAACAAGATGGTGAAAAAGTAAAATTGCAGAGTTTCGAGAAATTGAAGTTTAAGGTGAGAGATTGGCTACACTATCGACAGATAAATGAAGTATTCAAACAGGACAGAAAGAAAGGCTTCCAAGTGGAGAAGTCAAAACTAGAAACAGAACTGTTAGAACCTAATACTAAAAACTTGTCAAGAATGTACAACTTGCTGTTGAAATGGAATACTCAAGATGAAATGGTGAAATCTAGTATGATTAAATGGGCACAGGATATAGGGCATGACATTGAGCTTGCTGACTGGGAGCAGTTATGGACCACGGGTGTTAAATTTACGGCATGTAATGCCTTAAGAGAAAACATTATGAAAATGATCTACAGGTGGTACATGACTCCGGCTAAGTTAGCAAAGATTTATCATTTGCCCAATAACAAGTGTTGGAAGTGTAATGAAACGGAGGGAACCTTCTATCACCTTTGGTGGACCTGCCCGAGGATTAAGGCTTTTTGGGAAATGATCTATAATGAAATTAAAAAAGTTCTGAAGAGAACTTTTAATAAAAAGCCAGAAGCCTTTCTCCTGGGTATGGTGGGCCAAATGGTGCCAAAGAAGGATAGGACATTTTTTATGTATGCCACAACAGCAGCAAGAATTCTTCTAGCAAAGTATTGGAAGACACAAGATCTACCCACGTTGGAAGAATGGCAGACGAAGGTGATTGACTATATGGGACTGGCGGAGATGACTGGCAGAATCCGAGACCGGGGGAAAGAGGCGGTGGATGAAGACTGGAACAAATTTAAAGTTTACCTTAAAAACTGTTGTAATTTGGAAAATTAGAGGATCAGGGTTATAAGAGATAAAGAACTACAGTTGTTTTAATATCTTATGGAAGTTAAATTTACGAAACAGAAATAAGTTTAATACGAAAGGGTTGCTGAAAAATCTTGAAACAAAAATGCAGAAAAGGGGTGGTACGGGGAAGTCGTTTTTGTGTTTAATTATGTTTTTGTTTTGTTTTCTTTTTTACTTATGGAAAATTAATAAAAAATTTATCTAAAAAAATAAAAATAAAACTAATACAACAGTTCAGAAACAGCTGTGGAAGAAAGTTACAGCAGCTTATGAAATCATGAGGCGTGCATCGTGAGGGAATAGGTGACTATGATTCAATTTGACAACATGAAAAATTGGGTCCAGCCACTGAAATAGATAGTCGAATCATTTTTTGAGAAAACCAATCCAATAGTGCATTTGCTGTTATCATAAACAGCTACAGAAGTATTAAGCACCTAATAGTCAACTTTCTCTGCATTAAAGGTGAACTAACTTAATTCACACTTCCTGAAACAGTATGTGAACCAAAACACAGCAATCCTTTGAAATCTGTGCCTCTCTGGTTTTATTAATTATTTAATTTATATACCGACCTTCATCCAAAAATCTCAGGACGGTTCACAAGATAAAAATACAGGATAGCAGCACAAAACAAAACAACAACCTCCCTCCCACAAACACATTTAAAAGGCCATGGAATATTAATCAACCAAAAGCCTCGTTGAAGAGGAATGTTTTTGCCTGGAGCCTAAAGATGAAGGTGGCAGACAAACGTCTCTGGTTATCCCCCCCCCCCTTTTTTAAAGCAAAGTAATGTATACAAAAATGTGTTTCCTAGGGTAAAATTAGCATTAAAGTGCATATATAATAGCTACCAAAATGTGTATATTAAGAGAAATTCACACTAAAATGTTGTCAATTCTTCATGAGGACTTAAAAAAAATACACATCACGAATCATAAACTGAGTGTGGGGGAGAAACAGAATTTAAGAGAAACGAAAATTGACAGATTTTCCCACCCTTAATTGCAAGGCAGGATACATATCTATTCGGGAAATCTTTTAAGTAGGAATATCATGGACCTCACTGAGACATCTAACCACTATCAGTAGACAAAATGCTCAAGGTGCAAGGTCCAGAGGTCTAAATTTAGAATGCACTCTTGCTTTCAAAATGAAGGGAGGATGAATCAATTGAGCCCCATTGTAAATAAATGAATGGAAGGTTTGTAAAACACAAGTTCTGGACGAAAAACCTATGTATACCTCATCCCTCCCTCCCCCATTAATTTTACATTTGATTTTGTTGTGATGTAAAACTGAAAGTCTGGAACAGCTTATACACAGGTCACAGAAAAGTTACAGAGAGGTGAAAAGAGAGAGCGTAAGAGCGAGCGGTTAGGATAACCACCACACAAATTCTATCTGTTCAAGTTTTGGAAGGTCTCCTGCCTTGAAGGAATAGTAGGATGTTTGAAACATTCATGCTATTTGCATAGAAAACAGAAGTTACACGTAGCAGAAGATTGTTTTGGTCTCCCATAAACAAGTCACACACACACACACACACACACACACACACACAGAGTGGTGTCTTATAGTTCATTTCTCTTGCTTTAACCCCCATATTGGTAGCCTTTTCCCCCGCTTGACCTGCTTATAAGAGAGGTCAGAAGGATCCATCAAGCTCATTCTCCTGACAACTGCGCTAGGGCTGGTATTCTTATCTTCTCTCCCATTGGGACTAATGGGTGGGGAGATCTTTTTAAAAGAGAAAGGAAGAAATTCCAACTGAAGAGGAAAAAAGAACACACACCACATGGTAGGGACAGGCAAATCCTTTGATTTCAGTTTATCTTCATCTCTCATGTTCAAATCTTAAATTCAGTTCTCCAGTTTGTGAATTTTGTGAACATATTCTCATGAAAATTCCTTAGCATTTTAGGGTGAATTTTTTCTATTGTTGGTATGCAATTTCCCCCAATGTGCATATTTTTGCAAAGCAATCCTTTCCCCTAGAATATACATTTTGGTACACATTACTTGGCTTGAAGAAGTTCATTGCAAAATCAGAAAAGTATGAAGGATGGCAGGGTTTCCCTCTGCAGGATGTGCAAATTAGGGAGCTTTGCCTTTCAGTGCAAATGAAATCCAATTGCTTTCCCATTCCTGCCGCACAGTCACATTCATCTGTTTATCTGTCATTTGTTTGGTGATGCATCCACATTCAAGTTAGTTCTTCTTTACCTGCCATGACAGGATTCCTCTGGTAATCCTGAAAACAACAGTAACAAACCAATCCTGACTCTAGCACGAACCTAGTCTAAATCATAATAGTTTTTTTAAAAAGATTTTCAAAGGCACAACAAAGCCTAAATCAACTGATTTAGGGTTTATTGTTTGTTTGTTTTTAAATCTTTATTTCGTCTGTAATGTTGGAATAACACTTTCTGTTCTGTCTCTTCAGTGGTTTGTTCCCTTTCTCCATGGCACACTCTCAGGGAAATGTGTTCAGCTGGTGCAATTACAAGACGAAGAACATCCCTAAACAAGGGCAAGGATAATGTGGAGAGCCAGGCCAACAAGCAACATGAAGGCAGGACTCCTGCCAGAAGTCATTTTCAGTCACACAGTAGCCAGCCCTTGTTCTAACGATGCAGATGCCAGACACGCCATCACCACTGCAGAAGAGATACTGCAGCCTTTATATGGAAGGGAAATTAACATCTATGGGGAACCGGTCAGAGAGATAAAATCCTCATGGTAAAGAAGCAGAGAACATAAACCCCCTATATTGACTGGGTTATGTTCATGGCAGCATGAGGCAAATTAATGAAACACATCTCTCGAACACAGCTATTAAAGCCGTTGTTCCTCCAGTTCTTACATGAAAGCAATTTTTTTAACTACTGTGTGAGGAAACAGAAACCACAGAGAAAGGTGATACAGCATGGCAGAGGCACTGCTTACAAAGCAGAACAACATGTGCATATCAGAAAGGCGAGAACATGTGCGTTCCCTGTGGGAGCTCATAGAACCAAAGAATTTGAGAGTTGGAAGGGACCCCAAGGGTCACCAAGTCCAATGCCCTGCAGCTAAAGAATCCTTTGGCAGATGGCCATTCAACCTCTTTGAAAAACCTTCCATGAAGGAGAGCCCATCACCTTTTGAAGGTAGTCCATCCCACTGTTGAACAGCTCCTACCACTGAAAAGTTCTCCCTAATGTTTATTCAGAATCTCTTTCATTGTAATTTGAATCCATTGGTTCGGGTCCTGCCCTGTGGAACACCCAAGGACCAGCTGAAGTTCTCTATAAAAACTGGGAAAGTGGTGCATATTTTATCTTCTTTATATAACATTCTTTATATAACATTTAGGAAACATCAGATGGCAGCCATGTACAGTGGACGCTCGGGTTGCGAACATGATCTGTGCGGGAAGCATGTTTGCAACCCACAGCATTTGCAACCCACAGCGCTGTGTCTGCACATGTGCAGGTCATGATTCGGCGCTTCTGCACATGCGCAAAGCACGATTTAGCGCTTCTGCACATGCGCAAGCGCCGAAACCCGGAAGTAACCTGTTTTAGTACTTCCGGGTTTGGCGCAGTGCGCAACCCGAAATCGCACAACTCAAAGCGTCTGTAACCCGAGGTATGACTGTATAGGGAAGCTTTTTCAGGTTAATGTTTTACTACGGTTTTCTATATGCTGGAAGCCACCCAGAGTGCTGGGGCAATCTAGTCAGATAGGCGGGGTTCAAATAATAAATTGTTGTTGTTGTTTGATGGGTCAATAATTCATTATAGAATGAACTGAATGTATTATTAGCACCCACATACAGTGTCTTAGACCCTTGTGCAGCCTTTTGTCATGACAACTCTATAATTGTTTCAGATCTGATGCAGGGACACAAAGAGCAATCGTTTTCCACACCTCTCTCTTACATCTGTGCTTCCTCCTGAGGGAGGTGTGTACAAGCTGTTCCCGCTTAAGGAGTCCTTGAACTTCCCTGGGCATAGAAAGGCACAAAAATTTCCCTTTGGCAACGAAAGAGCAGTGTGCTTCCTGTTCCCCATAGTTATCATCATGCCTGAGACAGCTTTTGTATTCATTGCCTATTCTAGCTTGCCTATTTCTACCCCATCCAGATCACTATAAAATGGCAGCTGTTTAATTTTTGCCTTGTGCTCTGATTTTACAGTTTAGACAGGAACTCCCAAGGTATGTCTTTGGTTATGTCTTTATGGGAAGAATTTTTTTAAACAATATCACAGAACATTTGGTCCCTCTATCCCCCAGGGCTCCTCTGAAATTCACGCTTTTGAAGAATTTACAAAAGTTTGGGAGTCGTGACCTTCTCTTTCCAAAACCATATTGACTGTATTTAATTCTGTGCTTCTTTTTTATGCTTCCTGTTTGATGTCTTAAGAAAATTCATTAGATTTTTACCTCTAAATGCTGTTCAGCTTTCTGATCTCTTTTGCTAAAGGGGTAATTGGAAAGAGATACAGCTTTATGAATGCATACACATATTCTCTTTCTTGTCTATTCTTAAGGCTATTTTTAAAAGGTTATTGGTATTGTGAGAGGGCTCCCTCTTCATGGATTGCATGTTCTGTGTGTTGTGGATTGCCTACAATTAGGCGTATTATCAAATCCAACCCATTCTGACCTTTATAACAATAAACTGTATATTATCACTAGACAGTCTTATTTATATTCTCAAGGACTGCAAATCTAATGCACACGAATCTGACTGTTTTTCATTCATGGTTAACAGATGTGATGGCAACTGAAGATCAACCCCGCTGTTCTTTTATCATCCTTTTCTAATGCCTTTGAGTTTCTTGTTTTCCATTTAACTTTCCCCCGCCCTGCCCCAGAAGTGATCTGATGCAGTGAGGGGATAATACCTTCATGTTCTGAGACTCAGGTCTAACCCCAACTAAAGTCAGTTGCCACTAAGACTTATCAGCCAGGTCCACACAGCTAGTTCTGCTCCACATGCCAGGAACGGAAAGAGCTGTTCTCTTCATTTGCTGTGTCACATGTAGGAATGGACCAATCAGTCAATTTTGGTTTCTCTCTGTTCCTCATTTCCCCCCCATCATAAGGTCCATTCTCCACATTTCTGTCTGAGTTTGCAATCTAAAAAATGAAGTCGTCATGAACATTTATCAGCATTTCAGTGCCACTTTCTTCCAATATACAGATTTTGGAAGCAATTTTGCCTAATATGTACATTTTTGCAAAGCAATTTTTGCTAGTGTAATACATTTTTGTATGTTTCCCCAATACAGTGCATTTCGCCAGAAGCGGCTTAGTCATGCTGGCCACATGACCCGGAAGCTGTCTGCGGACAAACGCCGGCTCTCTTGGCCTATAGAGCAGTGTTTCCCAACCTTTTTTGGGCAAAGGCACACTTGTTTCATGAAAAAAATCTCGAGGCACACCACCATGCCAGATGGGGAAAGGTCACTTTTTACTTATGTAAAAAAAAATAAAAAAAATAGTAACAGCATAGAAGGTAATGGTTAGGCTAGCATCCCTCTTCCAAATATGCTAGGTTTTTATTTGCAGGGACTGTTCTACATGGGAAAGCATTCAGCACTGTCATTCTCCCATCTGCCATCTGAATTGGTACTATTCTGGGTCAACTTACTCTGCTGCATGTGTAGATGAAAATGGCACCAAGTGTGGGGGAGGGGGCAGAACAGGTTTCAGATACAGGATATTAAGCATACACGTACTTCAGATTGAACTGGTTGCTTGCTTTGCAAGTTTTCATTTCCCAAATGACTGCCTTGGCAAGCGCAATACCTACCAGGCTCAACGCCGGTCTCGCGCTGCCGCTTCCTGCGCTCTCAAGGACCCGGGAGGAGGAAGGCGTGAAGGGAATCCCGAAGGCGCGAAAACCTCATGCATGCGCGGGCCTTCCGCCTGCGACAGCCCAGTAGGCCGGCCGAAGCGAGCGGCGATGGGATGTGGGAGGGAGCTCGCTCGCCGCCCTGCGTGTGCCTGTGTGGGGCACGTTACAGCCCCGTGACGTCAGCGCCATGCAGGCAGGCAGACAGCGAGAGCCCCGCGCTGGGCGGCCTCTCCTCGCCGCCGCCGCCCCGCCTCTCGCCGCCCGCCTCGCCCGCCTCCCTCCCACGGCACACCAGGCAACGTCTCGCGGCACACTAGTGTGCCGCGGAACACCGGTTGGGAAACACTGCTATAGAGCGAGATGAGTGCGCAGCCTCAGAGTTGTCCACTACTGGACCTAACGGTCAGGGGTACCATTACCTTTTTATGCATATCCCACCCTGATATAGGTGTTTAATATACACTATTTGGTGGGAGAACTGCTTCACAAACTGGACTGATTTTAACCAAATTGAGCAGGAAAGCAATAGGGTTTTTTTTTTAAAAAAAAGATTTTTATTGGTTTTACAAATTTTAAAAAACAGACAAACACTTAAGAAAACAAACATACACGTATAAATTCATAACATATTTTCATAAACCTCTTTTCTGGGACTTCCCCATACCCCCCCTTTCTGCATCCCAATGTCTATAATTTTATAGCAACTCCCAGTTGTTACTTTCCAACCTCAGTCATCTTAGTCATCTCTATATTCTAAGCTTATGTCACTGTATCCCTTTGTTCCTAAGAACCAAAACACTCTAACATTCATTGAGTTTATAATAGTCCTTAAGGTAACTTTTGAATTTTCTCCATTCTTCTTCCGCTGTCTCTTTTCCTTGGTCACGGATTCTGCATGTCATCTCAGCCAATGTCATATAGTCCATCACTTTCATCTGCCATTCTTCCAGAGTGGGTAGATCTTGTGTCTTCCAATGCTTTGCAATGAGTATTCTAGCTGCTGTTGTAGCGTACATGAAAAAAGCTCTATCCTTCTTTGACACCAATTGGCCGACAATGCCCAAGAGAAAGGCCTCTGGTTTTTTAGGAAAGGTACATTTAAGTACCTTTTTCATTTCATTATAGATCATTTCCCAGAAAGCCTTAATCTTCGGGCATGTCCACCAAAGGTGGTAGAAGGTACCTTCAGTCTCTTTGCATTTCCAACATTTGTTATCGGGCAAATGATAAATTTTTGCCAGCTTGACTGGGGTCATGTACCACCTGTATACCATTTTCATAATGTTTTCCTTTAAGGCATTACATGCCGTAAATTTGATACCTGATGTTATGACCAACATCCTGTGCCCACTTAATCATAGCTGATTTGACTGTTTCCTCCTGTGTATTCCACTTCAGCAACAAGTTATACATTCTAGATAAATTCTTAGTGGTAGGTTCTAACAATTCAGTTTCTAGTTTTGATTTTTCCATCTGGAAGCCAATTTTCCTGTCCTGTTTGAAAAATTCCACTATTTGATGGTATTGAAACCAATTTTGTACCTTATGCTTCAGTTTCTCATAACTTTGCAATTTCAACTTATCTCCATCCTGTTCCAAAATTTCCCAATACTTCGGCCATCCGACCTCCATATTGAGTTTCTTCACTGCCTTGGCCTCCACTGGTGAGACCCATCTAGGGGTTTTGTTTTCCAACAGATCTTTATATCTTCTCCAAACATTAAACAGTGCTTTTCTAACAATGTGATTCTTAAAGACACTATTAACTTTGTCATACCATAGATATGCATGCCAACCAAAAGCATTGTTAAAACCTTCCAGATCTAAGATGTCTGTATTTTCGAGGAGCATCCATTCTTTCAGCCAGCAAAATGCTGCTGCCTCATAGTACAATTTCAAGTCCGGCAGGGCAAAACCCCCTCTTTCTTTAGCGTCTGTCAATATTTTAAATTTAATCCTGGGCTTTTTGCCCTGCCAGACAAATTTCGAAATATCTTTCTGCCACCTCTTAAAACATTCCATCTTATCAAGAATCTGCAAGGTCTGAAACAAGAATAACATTCTAGGCAATACATTCATTTTGATCACAGCAATTCGGCCTAACATTGACAATTTCAGATTTGACCATATTTCTAGATCTTTTTTAATTTCCGACCAGCATTTTTCATAGTTGTCTTTATACAAATTCACATTTTTAGATGTCAAATAAACCCCTAGATATTTCACCTTCTTAACCAGTGTCAACCCTGTCTCCTCTTGAAACTTCTCCTTTTCTGCCTCTGTTAAGTTTTTTCCTAAGACTTTGGTTTTTTGTTTATTCAGCTTAAATCCAGCTACCTGGCCAAACTGTTGTATTATTTCTAAAACCTTTTTCGTACTAGTGTTTGGCTCTTGCAAAGTCAATACTAGGTCATCTGCAAACGCTCTTAACTTGTAATGTTTGGCTCCGACCTGCACTCCCTTAACCTGCTGGTCTTCCCTTATCATATTCAGCAACACCTCCAGAACCGTGATAAAAAGTAATGGGGAAATTGGACACCCCTGTCGTGTTCCTTTTTCTATCTTAAGTTCCTCCGTCACTACATTATTTACAATCAATTTGGCTTTTTGTTCAGAATATATTGCGGCCATACCATTCTCAAAACCTTGACCTACCCCCATCCCATGGAGATTCTTTATCATGAAGCTCCAAGAAATATTGTCAAAGGCTTTCTCCGCGTCCACAAAGATCAATACTGCTTTAGTGTTTATATTCACCTCTAGCTTTTCCAAAATATCTATCACATTCCTTACATTGTCTGCTAGGTGTCTTTTAGGGAGAAAGCCTGCTTGGTCCCCATGAATCTTCTCCATCAACACTCTTTTAAATCTTTTTGCCAAAATGTCTGCAAAGATTTTGTAATCCACATTAAGTAGTGATATTGGGCGGTAGTTCTTCAGTTGAGTCTTTTCAGTCTCTGTCTTTGGTATGAGTGAAATATATGCTTCTTTCCACGATTCAGGTGTCTTTTTTCCTTCAAGGATCTCATTGCAGACTTCTTTCAGTGGTTGAATCAGCCATTCCTTCAGCGATTTGTAGTATCTTGAAGTCAATCCATCTGGTCCTGGGGACTTGCCCAGTTGCATATTCTGAATGGCAGCCTCTATCTCTTGTTCTGTTATTCTCTGGTTCAAATCCATCTTGTTTTGATGAGAGATTTTTTGTAATCCATATTTATCAAGGAATTTATCTATATCTTCTTCATTTTGCGGGCCTTGAGTATAAAGCTTTTTAAAATAACTCAGGAAGCAATTTCTAATTTCATTAGGTTTAGATATATTCTTTCCATCCACTTCTAAGCTTGTGACTGTATTTAGTTTCTGCCTTTTCTTCAGTTGCCAAGCCAGAAGTTTACCACATTTATTTGCTGATTCAAATGTCTTTTGCTTCATCTGCTTTATCTTCCATTCAATCTCCAAGTTCATCAGTTCCATATATTGTGATTGATATAACTTGATCTCTCTTAAAATCTCCTGGGACTTTGGTTTTACTCTTAGTTTTTTCTCTGCTTCTTTTATCTTTTCCAAAATCTTTTCTTTTTTCTCATTTTGTTTTTTTCTCATTATTGAGTTTTGTTGAATCAAGAAACCTCGCATCACCGCTTTACTTGCGTCCCAGATCACTCTTTTCTCAACGTCAGCCCTCAAATTTATTTCAAAATAGTCTTTTAAGGTTTTTTGGGCCTTCATCAGGATTTCCTTGTCTCGAAAGAGGGCGTCATTCATTCTCCATCTAAATTGACCAGTTGTTGTTAGTTTCATTTCCATCTTCACGGCGTTATGGTCGGAGCAAGTTTTTGGGCAGATTTCTACCTTCTTAATCTTTGGGGCCATGCCACTAGTAATCCAAATTTGATCAATTCTGGTCCAGGTCAACATTGCTTGGGAGAAAAAGGTTCCCTCTCTCTCCAGAGGGTTCCTTGTTCTCCATATATCTATCAAGTCCATGTTTTCAGTCATTTCAAAAAAAGTCTTAGGAAGTCTCCCTTCCTTACTGATTGTTAGTCTTTGTGCCTTATCCATATTAGTGGAGACCACGCCATTCATATCTCCCATAATTATCATATTGTAATCCAGGTAGTCCGTCAGGGTTTCATGAAGTCTCTTAAAGAAGTCAGATTTGCCTTCATTTGGTGCATAAATTCCAACAACTAAAAGTTTTTCTCCTTGTACTTGTATCTCCACTGCCAAGTATCTCCCTTGTTCATCTTTAAATATCATTTTTGGAGCCCATTTTTCTTTCACATATATTACAACTCCTCTTTTCTTAACTTTGTCTGATGAAACAAATTCTTGTCCTAGCCTTTTATTTGTAAGTAGTCTCCTGTGGGCTCTAGTTATGTGCGTTTCTTGTAAGCATATCAAGTCCAATTGTTCTCTGTTCAAAATATGAAATACTTGTCTTCTCTTCAATGGCCCATTCAGTCCATTACAATTCCAACTAAGGAATTGCAAAGCCATCTTGTTATTTTCTTAAGACTCCTCCAACAGCTCCAAGTTGTTGCTCTTCTTCTGATGGTGGTGGTTTTTGTCCAATCGAGAGATTCAGGATATCTAGTGCTCTCCTCTGTTCTGCCAGTACATCCACAGTCCCCTTCTGTAAGTCCTCCTGATTTCTTGCCAAAAATTTGTCTTTATCTTGAATTGTCTTTATTTTCACCTTTTTTGCCTTGTAATCAAATGACAGTCCTTGTGGAAATTCCCACCTAAAGCGGATGGAATTTTTCTTTAACAGAAGAGCCAGGTCCTTGTAGAAGTTTCTTAAGTCCAAGATATATTTTGGGATATCTTTGAAAATCTGTACAGTTGAGTTGCCAATTTGCAGGGCCTTTTCAAAATGTAGTCCTAATATTTTGTCTCTTTCCTCCTTGGATCTGAATATAATCAGGCAGTCTCTCGGGGTCTTTCTGTCCTGTTTTTTACCCAGTCTAAAAGCTGTTGTAATTTTAAATTCGTCTTCCTCCAGATCCCAGCAGTCCGCAAACTCCCGTGTCAGGTATTCCGCTAGGTTGTCTCTCTCGTTCTCCGGGATTGATCTTAATTTCAAATTTCTCTCTTTTCTCTGTAACTCCCACAAGGCCAGAGTTGCATCATGCTCATAGACCTTCTTGGCAATCGGCTCTAATTTCTCTTGCGTCTCTCCGGCAACAGCTTTGGCATCTTCGGCAATTTGGCGTGTAGTAGCGTTTTCCTCGACTAATTTATTAATGGATTCTGTGTTCTGGTTTAATCTTACTGATATTTCTGTTAATTTTTGTGTATTTTCTGAAGTCTGTTTTGTCAAAGACTCCAGAGTTTGATTTATCTTAAGCAGAGCGTCTGTCACAGCTTCCATAGAGGCAGCTGCTCCTTTTTCCTGTTCTGTTGATCCTGCTGGTCCTGGAGTTGCAGCTGAAATTGAGCCTCTTTTCTTTGTCTGTTGCTGTTGCAGCTGTTGTTGTTGTTGCCTAATTTTGGCTCTTGTGACAATCTCTTCTTGTGCGCCACTCATGTCAAGGTCACTTCCCACGGGAGCTGTTTCCTGTTGGAAAATTCCACTGTCCTAGGCCGTGTCGAACTTTACTTACCCTCTAGGGGGAGCAAATCAAAATGGCCATAAAATAAAGTGTCCAAATACAAGAACAAAGGAGAATATCCAAAGGTATAGAAGAAAGAGATTAACCCAGTCAAAGTCAATATTGCTATAAGCTTGTAGCTATAAATTGCCACAGTTTCCCAGTCTATGCTGTTTCTCCTTGTAATACACTGTAGCCAGTCACTATGTGGACTTTGTATCACAGTATCACTTTACAGGCAAAAGTCAGTTCAGTGACCTATTGTTCTGAGAAGGCAGACCGTTTCGTGCTTTCAATAGATGAGACAGCAGAGGATTTTACTTCAGGTAAATCATGCAGTTTTTAAAGTCTTATTCACCTCCCCTCTGCCCTGCTAGCTAGAGGGGAGATCCAAAGTCTCAGTGCCCGGTTAAGTTAATTAAAAAGCAGGTTTCATCGGATGCAAGTTTAAAGTTCCGTTGCTTTCACTTTCATGCAGTCGGGGGGAGGCAGACTTCCTTGATTTAATCCCCCGCTTTCGGCTCAATTTTCAAGATTTAAAAGGGTCCCACTTGTTTTTCAAATCTTACTCACGGGAATTCCGTCCAGAATTTCTTTTCAGGAAGAAATCGGCGCTCTCCGCTTATGGCGACGCGGCTTCACTTCGCAGGCTGGGTAACGACTCTCAGCACCGCGCTCACCCCGATGTCAATCCGTAGCCTTTAAAAAGGCTCTTTCACGGTACCGGGGGGCGCAAAGGTGCCCACCGAGTCTCCTTGTTCTCAGGCTTCAGCGCCTGAGATTTTAGGGGTCCCCCGCTCGCCGTAGCGGGTAAGACCCGAACTTGCGAAGCAGTCCTTCTCCGGAGCTCGGAGGCAGGACCGCCATTAAGCGCTGGCACCGACCGGAAGTCTGCCCAAAGTGTTCCGGAAAGCAATAGGGTTTTGCACTGTTCCAAACTACTGTCATCCAATTTGGCGTGATGGTTCCAAACTACACTGATTTGGATGCCTCTGAAGATACTATTGTCCACTTTGGTATCATAAAGAAGCGGGTTATGGCCTTTGCCTGTATGCCTTTGTACACCATTTTGAATCAAGATGGCAGACTGAGCTGTTCCAAACTGCACTGGTTTCAACCAACCAAAATAATATGTCTATGTATGGAATTCAACCAAAGCCAAAATCCTGTACCAAATCAGGCAGATCTAGGCTGATCCATACTTCAACTGAAATGGTTGAAACAACTGCAGCTCACCTTGAGTGATCTGGTCCTGTCATGGACTCAGGTTTTGGGTGGGAAGGAGAGGCAGGCAGCTTCTGCAAAAAGTAGTGTGGGGCCTGATATTGTGCTTTGACTGTGTGTGCCTGCTCCCGGCAGGGGAACCCACAAACATGATCAGTGTGAGCAGGATTTAACTCTCCACTGCAATCCTGGTTGCAGAGGTCTGCTTTGCCAGTGTGTTACCCGCAGGGAATACACTGGGGAAGCAGACCTCAGAAGGATTGAGAGCAGAAAAGAACCAGCTACTGCCCCTATGTTGGGTCAGGCCCACCAGAACTCAGTTCTGGCACCTCTAAGGTGGGCTCCATTGCCATTATAAGAAAACAAGGGAGGTGTTCATGGTGAATTCCAGCACCTCTTTCTCTAGAAAAATAGCACTGGTTATGGTCACATTGGAGTTGGTTGGGGGAGGCAATGTTTGATGTGGATCTGGCTCAGGTGGCCACTTCTCAAAATGTAGCAGCAATCGGGTAAATGGTGGCCATGGAATGAGAGAAGGTGTCTGTGTCAGTGGAGACGGCTGGGGCAAAAATGGGACACATTGAGGAAAACAATGTGAGAGTGTGGACAGCCCCGAGGTGTGGGCAACTGGGCCTGGCACAGCAGACAAGAATGTGCGGCAGCAGTACCACCCACCAAGAGTGCAAAGAGGGATCTGCATTACTATCATGTTCCCTGCTGCGAACCAAATGAATTAAGCATCATCCAGGACTGAGCCTTCCTCTACTCTGCAGTGTGATTAGAAGGTGAGGAAGGGATACAGCATTTCCCCCTGACCCCAGCATCCAACTGGATATGATTTTAAAAGCCCTAATTGAACATTAGCCCCAGCTCAAAATTGTTTCGGACCAGGATTCTGCTTGTGCTTTATCCAGGTTGTGTGTGTGTGTGTGTGTGTGTGTGTGTGTACACAGCACTAGAAACTAACAAATAACATTATTCAATTATAAATTTGTAAGGGAGGAAGATGTTTCTTAGAATTCCTGAGCAATACTGGGTGCTTCCCACTAGTACTGTATGCTTTGAATAATTTAAAAAATAAAATAGTGACATAACCCTTGCCAAACTCCAGTGCTGTGGAAGAGCTTATATGAACTAGGCCCAAGCTATACTTTTTCATATTCAAAAGGAGACCAGATTTATGATCTCATTTAACTCCTGCTGGTTTGAAGACATAGAACTTGCAGGGTGCTGGTCACAGACTATGCTTCCAACGTGACCAGGAATATGCACTGTTTTAATAGTAGGTATGGAAATGTATTGGCAATTCATTAGTATTCTAGCAACAGTCTGCTAACCGGCTAAGTGAAACTCCCAGAAAAAGAAAGAAAAGTTTGCAGATTCTACCTAGTGCAGAAGAGACAGATGGTGAGTAATATAGTTTATGAGGGATTCTAACAGTACATGCAGTATTGTTCCCTACAGAAGGCAATGGAGGGGTGTGTGTGTGTGTGTGTGTGTGTGTGTGTGTGTGTGCGTGTATCCACACACACACACTCTCACATGCAGTAGTAGGGAGAGTACTGATTTTTACAGAATCTTAATACCAATTAGTGCCATATGTCACCCTTATCATTAATCATCATCTGTTATGTCATGCTACTTTTCCATCTGGTTTTGTGTCAGGTGTGATCCTGAATAGCTGCAGTACATTAATTTCCAACTGGTGCCTACTAGTGGCTGGCAAATTAGGTTACTTTGTGACTAATTTATTAGCTGTGTTAATTGTTTGATGGATCATTATTGACGACCACTCAGCAGATGGCAGATGGCCAATAAAGCATTCAATGCAGTTCGCTGCCCTTTCGCACACCTTGATACATCTTAGCGTGGGTTTTGTTTTTTACATTTTTTAATGCTTCAAAGTACAAATTTTTCCGTGCTCAAAATATATTTAAAGTGGGTCGACTGAAGAAATCCACATGCCAAGTCCTTGAATATGATGTAGATAAAATAAAACAAGCGGTTCAAATTCACATCTGGTTCTCTGTGGGTCTTGGGCCTTCTAGTGGTTTTTCATATTGACAAAAAAATAAATGACTCCTATCTCGTGACAATAACATGTTTTATACTGAAAATATGTAGCCTGGCACAGGTTATGAAAACTAAACTTTGGAGCCGTGGAAAAATTACCTCAGTGCTAATGCTGAGAACATTGTTTAGATGCCTGAAAATATCTGGTATGGAGCCAGACTAAACACAAGTGTCATGATTAGGGATAATTTGGCAGGTGGTACTACTGTCTTTTGGCATTCTTGTTCAACTGGAGAATTTGTATACATCAGAGGAGAGTTACAGTGGGAACAGGCAAGGAGGAAGCAAGTAATTACTTTTATTTCTAAGACAAATGCCTGCTAAAGTCAGATAAGATGGTGCCATTAATGCCTGCTTGAAGTTTGTCTAAAGTCTGATTGTGGAATGGAAATCGTTTGCACCAAAAGCCTTTACAACTCTCAAATAATTAGTTCCCCGAAATGCAACATTGCTAACAATTCCCCACTTCACTAGTTCTGCCTTAGATGGTGACAGCTTCAGTCATAGGGTAGCTCAGGGTGACCTATTATTAACTCATTTGTTTGGCGATCAAATAATTAATTAGTATGAGCTTGCTTCATATTTGATCTGCTTTGGTAAAGTATGCACTGTTCCAGTCATGTCAGGTATTAGCATCTTGTATATTAGGATATTGGGACTAAGTTTGTTTATTGAAATATTTCTGTCCTGCCTCTCCTTCAAAGACTTGTACTTCTTCAAGCGCTTCAAGACCGGGCCATTTAGGGAAGGAAAAATCACAGCCAGCACTTTGAATCAGAAACATTGTTAGCCTGCACACTAAGTACTGACAAGATATGGGTGCAGATTCAGCTAACCTGCCCTGCTACCAGAAGGACTTCCACTAGCACAATGGGCCTCCCCACTCCCTCCGTGCCCTCCAAGTTGGCTCTACAGAGGTCAGGAGAACCCCTAGGAACAGCACAAATGGAGGCGGTGACTGAAGTTCATTCCATTCAGCAAGCAGTAATTCCACCCATGGTCTCTGTTAGTCATACTGGTTTGTAATCTCCTTTGTCTTGCTGATATTAAGGTGCAAGTTGTTCCCTAGGCACCATGTAGATATTTTTTGGACCTCCCCTCTATACGCTGATTCATCTCCACCTGTTATTAAACCCATTATGGTGGTGTCATCTGCAAACTTAATAATTGCAGTAGACAGGTCAGATGATACACAATTGTATGTATACAATGAATACAGGTAGGGACTTAGCACACATCCCTGTGGTGTGCCAGTGCTGATTTTTAAGGAATTAGATGTTACATGTTAAACATCTCAAGATATAAGCACAACCCCATCCAAGACCAGTCAACGTCCTGGTTTAGCTGAAACAATTTAGCTATCCTTTTAATTTGCCACAACTTAACACTGCTGGTATATAATTTTGGCCAGAATGAGCTACACACCTCATCTAAAGATAGTTCGTATGAGAGGAAATAATAGCTGTTCCATTCAAACATACTGAGTTAATAGCGTTCATTCTGTTCAGCGGAGTCTCAATTTAAGAGAAGTTCAAAAGAGGGTGGGGGAATACATGAGTGCTCAGTTCAGTGCTTAAGTCACATGCTGGAAATTAGGAAAGTGCTATTTTAATTAGAAAGGGACTAACACATTTGCTAAAGGGCTTTTTGAGAAACAGGGTTCTGGTGCAGTGTTGCAGCTGAAGTAGGAAAGCTTTCCCCCAAACTCCTGTGGCAATTAGATTCTCTGTTTTACTGATTGTTCTTAACTACTATTTATTTGAATGGGATCTTGAGAGCATTAATTGCATTAAAGGAAGGACCTACCAGCCTCTCGTTTCAATGTTTTCTTAAAAGCAGATATTAAGCAGCTTTTAAAAGCCTGGAAGATTCCATTGTTGGAGCAGAGATTTCCCTACTATTGCCCTTATCTTATGGGGTAAAGGGCTCCAGGTCAGTATCAAGGATCTGCATTTCATGTAGGAGACCCCAGGTTGAATTCCCAGCATCTCCAAATAGGACTGGGAGAGTCTGCACTGTTGCCAGTCAGGACCAATGGCCTGACAGTTTTTTAGGTTCTGTTCCCAAAGCCTCCTGTTATTCAGTTCCTTCCCAACATCTCCGCCCTCCCACTTTGTACACCAACTTTCATCCTTCTTCCATCATGCCAAATCCTAGCCCCATTTCCAGCACATCATCTTCATCACTTGTTGCATCCATGGCAAAGCCCCAAGTCTGCAATCTTTTGCATATTTACCTAGGAATAAGTTCAAGTGAAATTGGTGGGGCTTACTTCTGAGTAGACGTGGTTAGCATTGCATGGTCTCCCTCCCTTTCATTCGCTTTATCATTCCTTCTGCACCTCTGTTCTGCTTTAGACTTTTAGACACCACCTTTATCCTCTTTCTTCTAAGGTTCCACTCAAAGTGAGGCTGCAATCATACCCTAACCCCACCCTGCTTGAGAATAAACCCCACTGAACTGAGGCGGTTTATTTCTGAGTAGGAATGTTTATGATTGTACTATGTAGGATTGTGTGGGACGCAGGTGGTGCTGTGGATTAAACCACAGAGCCTAGGACTTGCCGATCAGAAGGTCGGCGGTTCAGATCCCCATGACGGGATGAGCTCCCGTTGCTCGGTCCCTGCTCCTGCCAACCTAGCAGTTCGAAAGCACGTCAAAATGCAAGTAGATAAATAGGTACCGCTCCGGCGGGAAGGTAAACGGCGTTTCCATGCGCTGCTCTGGCTCGCCAGAAGCGGCTTAGTCATGCTGGCCACATGACCCGGAAGCTGTACGCCGGCTCCCTCGGCCAATAAAGCGAGATGAGCGCCGCAACCCCAGAGTCGGCCACGACTGGACCTAATGGTCAGGGGTCCCTTTATGTAAGATTGCACAGTGAGCCAACAGATGTACACTTTCCCTGCTGCTTCTCTCCCTCCAGTTGCCATCCCTCCCCATCAAACTGGCAGAGCTGAATCCTAACCCCACTTATTTGGAAGCAAGGCCCATTGAACTGAGTGGGGCTTACTGCAGAGCCGACATGGTCGGGATTGCACTCAAGAGTCCTCAAATGCTGTACTTCATAGTCCTGCTGTCTGCATTTCCCCACTCCCCACTTTCTGCATTGCCTCAAGATGACACTTCTCATTTGTCTGAGCCCACAGGAGCTGGCTTCACTCTTATTCCTCCCCTCTTTCTCTTTCCCTCCTTCTCTATCTCTCTTCACTACCCCTCTGAGATCAACACAGGAGCAGAATACTCCTTTCTTCATGGTGACTTTTGAAATCACAATGTGTAGGATCTTTCTCAAGAGTAGCTGGATGCAGGTAAATGTTACTTGTGCCCCAGTCCAGCATAATGTAAGAATACCCCTTAGCTTCCTTTCATGTGAGTGAGCACGAATAGTAACAATTCCACTTTTTTATGTAGTACTTTTTTATGGAATATATTATTCATGCTACAGTATGATTGGAACACTTGAAAAGGAAAAAAAGTTGATTACATTAATTTCAAAAGAAAATACCGTACTTTATATATTATCATCATAATATAATGGATTGCATTAAGTCCACTTTGGGCTTGGCTACAAAATTACACCTTAATACTCCTAAATTCATAAAGTACATAGTTCTGCTGCAGTGCACTACCACTCGTTCATTATGAAACAAGTCATATTTAACATATGTTTATAAATGGCCCTTTTAGAGAAAGTATGAGTATTTGTGCTTTTTTATTCCATCTGAAACTGACAGATTGAAAACACAGGAACCTTTGGAGTGAGCAATTCATCAGTGCCAGGGTCATTTGCCCAATCCGTTTTAGCTATTGATATTCTACAAACAGTCAGGACTGACAGAAAGATGATGTGACGTGCAGGTGTTCACAATAACTCACTGTGGTCCTTTATCAGCTCCCTTTGCGCTGATGAGAGAAAATCTGTCCCAGGGGATTAATTGAAAATCATTGAAGATACAAAGATATGAATGATTATGAACGTAAGTACAGCATTCCAAGACACTCACAGCCTTGGAAGACAAAGGTTAACTGGCTCAGCTTTGGTGCAATCCAGCATATACAAGTCAACCGTACAAGTCAAGCCTATATATAGAGGAATAGTTCAGGCGACAGTCACATCCTATATGTAACAAAATAAGCAAAATATAGGGTGTCCCCCCAAAAAATATTCTTGTGTGAAGGAGTCAGACTTGGCACATGTTTTTATGTGACAACTGCTGCAGTATCTGTAAATTTAGGATGCAAAGTGCTCATTTCAAATCACTGTTCAGCCAAAAAATTACAATAGGCAAGTCATTATCTCTCAACCTTCTCTCAGCCATACAAAAGTAGTAATATTTGCCTGGTAGGATTGTTGTAAGGCAGTTTTGGGGAAGCAGTGACCCTCCAGATGTTTTTAAACTCCACCTTCCATCATCCCCAGGCAGCATGGCTAATGGACAAGCATCATAGGAGTTGTAGTCCAACAACATCTGGAAGGCATCTGGTTTCCCACCTCTGTCATGAGGTTTAGGGAGAACAAAATCAGATGTGATCTGTGTGATCTCCTGGCCATTAAAAAACTGGTGTTTTCTTTTCTTTACTATTTCTTGTGTTTTCCTTCCTATTTTGATGAAAGCAGCAGCATAGGGAGATAGAGTGTTTATGGCCTCTTCTTCCTCATGCCCTCTTCCTAATCTAACTTCCCCAAGTTGAAGTTGTTCTTGGTTCTCTCAAGGGGATAGTGCATGCAGGCAACTGATCACAAGATTTGATTCGGGTCCCGACGCCGTGCTCCATAAAGCAGACCGATTTGCTCAGACTAATTTGGAAGCTGTTCAATACGGCTTCCACAAAATGTCTGCATATTTTTCTGTTTCCAAAATTATCGCAACTTCATAATTTTTCGGACAGAACTGACTGAAATTTGCAGACTAGTTCACCCCTTTTGGGGGTATAAGCCAAACCAAACTTCAGCATGATTACTGCAGTGGTTTTCCTCCAGTTGCAGCTGTTACAGTTTTGAGATCTTTTCTATTTTCATTAACATATCTCCATAATATACTTTAAAATTGTTCAGTTGAATCTGAACTAAGTCTGAATCTGGTAACTAGGCAGTGCTACCCTTAGGTTCATATGAGTGAATACAGCAAGATGTTCTCATGCGCTACCTATAAAAAGGAATACCAAGGGTGCATTTTGTTATCACACGCTAAGACAGGCTGTAAGCTTATATCCTTTGATCTAACTTTAATAGCTGAAAGTGACTTTGCCATCAGAAAAAGCTTTGCTCCCAACTCAAAAAGCTTCCCCAGGAGTAAAACTAAGCTGGGCATATTTTAGCCAAGGATATTGATGTAGATTGGATGTAAGAAATTGTCCCTTCATCCATAGGAAATGGGAGGATTTAATATCCGAGGATCCAGCAAAGACCCACATTTTATTAACATTTGTTGTTTTTTTCAAGGAAATAGCTTAATAATATGGAAGAATTGGATGTTAATAATAGCCAGATAAAAATATTGTTTACACACCCACACCCCACCAAGATTTTCGTCACCAAAGCCTGGACCCAAACATGTGTTTGACTAAATTTTAAAAATAAACCAAAGAATTAAAATTGAAAATCACAGTTGTAGGTTAATTAAAGAACCCCAGTCCATTCCACTCTGCTGAGCAGTGAGATATAGAGAGGCAGCCCTGAAGTTAAGCATTAGGAAACAAGCAGCCAGAGTGCAGCTTTGTACCTTTGGTAATAGGAATTGGGGTTCCTATTGCATTTTGGAACCTTTTCAGCATAATCCTATATCCCCATTGATTTAACAGCTAGGCAGCCATGAGGAATTCATTCTGTATATTATATTCAAATTCCTGTATAAATAGACTTGATCTGCACCTTTCAGGTTAATGTGCGGATCAGAACTTTGGATGCAGTTCTAACCTTCCATACCCCTAGCTGGAAGGGCTTTTCAAAGTGGGAGGGTCACAGCCCTGCTGCCTGTGGCAGCCACAGTGGAAGAGATTGGTCCCATTCTGTCTCCAAACTAGCTCAGTGGGCCCAGTACCGTTGCATGATGGCAGTGAAACCAGCTCTGGACCCAGTGGATTCCTGGTCAGTTTAGCCCTGCCTCCTCCCCACCCTTGGAACATCTTGTTTGTGGGTGTTAGTGCTGGCTCCTGCTGGCAGTGATTCTGCCAACGGGACTCCCACCTGCCCAACATGCTCAGTGGGCAGGAAAGGGAGGTCACTACTAACAGATTGACACTTGTGGTGACCAATGGTAGAGCTCATCAGATGGACCCCTTCCCAGTCTAATGTAAGGGGGAGGTTGGAAGGCTCTGCCTCCTAAATAACCAGATTTCATACAGTTTTCAGCAGTATAACTATATCAAAGTGTGTATTTTGAGAGGCATTCCACATTTAAATTGTAAAGACATATTTTGAAAGATGGTACATATTTACATATGTGTTAAAATAATATTTAAATACATTTCTTGAGAGGAATTAAAAATATTCACAGTTCATTGCAAATCCTGAATGGAATTATAGATAAAACACATGAAACTTCCCTGGGCAGCCATGATCAGATTCATCCACAGCTAAATCCAGCCCTATTCTTCATTACTGTAGTAGTAGTAGTTGTTGTTGTTGTTTTAGTCTCAAAGATTTCCCTGTAAGATTGGGCTATACAAAAGTTACCTTAACCATATGAGAGTCACGTTTCCATAAATCAATTGGCAGGGTATCTGTGGCATCCAGAACAGTTATGTGTGCTACAGTAAGCCCATAACTTACGTGGGGGTTATGTTCTGGGGATAGCACCTAAAGTCAAAATCACATATAACCAAAGCACTTTGGGTTTAATGGTGGGTGGCATTGCCAAAGTATTTTCCTGGATGCTGGCCCCCTTTAGTTTATTTTTATTTTATTTTGCCAAGCGTGTAAAGCTCATAAATTGTGAGTGCATTGTACTAAGGCTGCGCAAGGGACTCCTTATTCAGTCTGGGCCCAATTTGGTATCCTGATTGGACCTAATCTGGACTGATCTTGAGCCTGACCCATCCCCCAAACCCAATTGGGAGCCTTGCACAACTCTAATGTGAGGTCTTGTCCTACTAGCTGATAAACTATAGTTTGTTAAGAGTGCTGAGAGTTGTTAAGGGACCCTCATTCACTCCAGAGTGGTTCAGCAATCAAACCTTCCCATGGAGCTCTGGAAGGGAAACAAGAGTCGCCTAATGATTCTCTGCACTCCTAGCAAATACTCTTCAGTTATCAGGATTCTTTGAGGGAATCCGTGACTGAAGAGGCATAATATTGCTTTAAATATATGGTGTGGATGTGGGTCTAAGCAATAAACTCATTATATACAAATGAGTTGAAGATAGTTGGTTTAAGGAAATATTATTGGTCCTTAGTAGTTTGTGTCCAGTTTTTATCGTTGATAAGAAAGGAAGTTGTGTAGATATTAAAAGAAACTGGCCTAATAGAAATAAATGTACAAAACTGGCTTCCAAAGAAAAACCAAATTGCACTTTTATAATTTGTAAATCAAATGTGAACCTTATTTTCCATTGATGGGGACTTTAAATATTTCTTAATCAATTTTGAATATGCATGTGAATTTATGCTTCATTAAAGTTCAATTTTGAATGGCAGTGAAGTTTAAGGTTGATGAGTTTGACTAATTCAGGTCTGAAATCTGAATTTATTAAAACCATATTCATCTATGCCCAGAGGGAAACGACCAACTAATTCCAAATTATAGAATTATAGTTTTGTGTTGTTGTTTTTTAAAAAAGAAGTTTTTAGAGAAGACCTGAATATATTTTAAAAACTTGTGTGCACAATTCTGAAAGGGGGAGAGAGAAGTCCCTTACTAACATGTAAATATATGAGAGAATATTTAAACCCTGGTGTATAATTAACTTATCTAGCTTAAGACATGTTTAAAGAAGTGCAACGTAGTCCTCTGAGTGGCTTCAGGCATTGCCAACACTCTCTAAACATCAGTTCCAAAACTTAAAGTGGAAATCATATTGGCCTACTTCACACAGTTGCTTAAGACTCAGCTAAATAAAATAATTACAGTGCATACTTATTTATGCTATACCTATCTGAGTTCATTTCACTTTTAAATATTATTATTGTTATTTGATTAATGTGTTTGTTGAATAACAGCAATCAGTCTCCAGGTGATATGCAACAAATTTAGAAGATTGTTGTTGTTGTTTTTTAAAAAATTAAAACAGCAGACAGAAATAATTAACAATCATAACACAACAAAACACCACCCAGCCTCTAAAACGTAACCATGTTAATAATAGCAGCAACTGAGAAAACAACTTGCACTTCATGAAACTAGGAGAATGGAACCACTTTGACCTATTTTTATAGTATCCACTAACTTTTTAATAATAATAATAATGCAATCTAGGAAAGATAAAGTCACCAGCTCAACAGTCTGGTAAGATTTACTCCCCGCCAAATCACACACCAATAATGAAAATGCAAAAGAGATGAGATAGATTTGCCTCATTTTATTTCTTAACAACATTTGGGCCAAATCTGTGACCTTCCCAATGTTCACTATGTCTGTTTGCGGACCACTTCGGCAGCGTTGGACATCATAAAACAAAGCTTTACGGCTTGTTTTCTCCAGATAAGAATATGACCCACTGCTTCTTTCAGAGACTTGCATAGCCCATTAAGACTTTCAGAGACCTATAAGATTTATGTTTATTTGGTTCTATGTTTTCAAGAGAATCCATCAAGAGTGCATATTCTGTGACTTTCAGAGATTTAAAAGATTTCTGTTTATTTGGTTTTGCAGAGAGTGCATAATTCATATTTTTCACATTGTTCTATGTTCTGTATAGATTATATAAAGTGTTTATATTAACATCACATTGTTGTACTTGGTCATCATGTTGCCTTTGGATATTGTTGTTGTTGTTTAGTCGTTTAATCATGTCCGACTCTTCGTGACCCCATGGACCAGAGCATGCCAGGCACTCCTGTCTTCCACTGCCTCCCGCAGTTTGGTCAAACTCATGCTGGTAGCTTCGAGAACACTGTCCAACCATCTCGTTCTCTGTCTTCCCCTTCTTCTTGTGCCCTCCATCTTTCCCAACATCAGGGTCTTTTCCAGGGAGTCTTCTTTTCTCATGAGGTGGCCAAAGTATTGGAGCCTCAGCTTCACGATCTGTCCTTCCAGGGAGCATTCAGGGCTGATTTTCTTAAGAATGGAAAGGTTTGATCTTCTTGCAGTCCATGGGACTCTCAAGAGTCTCCTCCAGCACCATAATTCAAAAGCATCCATTCTTTGGCGATCAGCCTTCTTTATGGTCCAGCTCTCACTTCCATACATCACTACTGGGAAAACCATAGATTTAACTATACAGACCTTTGCCTTTGGATATTTGTATATTACTTACTTCTAACAGTGTTGGATATATATTATTAAAACCTTCCACCTTTCAGCTCCACCCACAATGACAATCTCTATCTGTTTGCCTCTGGCCCAGATGTCGGGATTCAAGCCATTATCAGGAGAAACTGGCCACTCTCCAGGCACCCGGCTTGAAACTCCGGTTGACCTCCCTGTCTGCATTCCCCGGCAGGATCCAGGCAAGGTCGCGATCGGCGATCCTCCTCAACGTGAGAAGAACACACCACTCTTTCCTGCCCCCCCCCAGGCAGGGCAAAGAGACAGACAGAAACGTATTTACATGTCTTTATTTCTGTCTTTTGCAGCGTTACAGAAAACACGTCTGCTCTCTTCAAACTCCAACAGCAGAGAGACAAACTCCACCTCCTGTACTTCCTGTACAGCTCATATTACACTCTGAGCTAATTCCGGTGCTTCGCACTGTGAATATACTGTCCCTTTGTTTCCCACGAAACAGTCCCAACATTCCCATTTATGTTTTGCTTTCAAGCCAGCAGCTCGCTGCCGCATTGCTTCTATATCGTAACACCAGATAAATACTCTCTTTTCCCTAGCATCCTCTGATTTCAAGGGATCATGGGCAGGTCCAAAAGCACCGCCACTTGGGGCAGTAAAGATTCCTGGAGTCCAGGTTTAATCAGGTCAGAGCCTTCCATGCATGGTCCTGATTATTTAGCAGAAGTTTCCGGGTCTGTGGGTAAGAGAGGAGGAAAAGCAGATAGCGAAGAGAGACAAACATTTTTATAATCATTATTTTCCTTCCTTGAAGGCAACCTTTGGACAACATTGATTTTTCTCTTTAGTTAATACCCAAGCAGCATCTGAGTTTCCCGCGCAGCAGTGTCTGCCATTAATTCTACCAACCACTCCCCAGAAAACACACCACAACCGAAGAATGTGATAAATGATATAGGAACCTAATCATGAGTCACAACGGTGAGCAAATTAATCCTGATATTTCACAACTTTTTAGTGGCTTTCAAGAAAAGCACAGAGAGATTACTGGATTAATAACACTCCGTTTTTGGCCTCAGCCTCAGATGAAACAGCCCCACGGAATAAAATCAAAACCTACTTTGAGTAAACCAGCAATAAAGCAAAGGGGGGGGTGAGTGGGAAGAGAAATGGTTGATTCAAAGTAAGTTTTCTTTTTTTATTATATAATCTCACGCCTGCTGTTCTTTTCTCTGCATGGCAGACAGCAAAGTTATTTCATATGTTTTCAAAGGTCTGAAGGAGAGTAGCATTAACTCAAAGGAATGCTTGGTCTTCTATGAAAATCTTTGAGCTGAGGAAGCCACTTAATATCATAGAGCCAACTATGAGGTCAGAAAAGGACAATCTGAAAGCAAAATGCACAGGATTCTTCTTCCCAGGGTTTAAAAGTCTTCTTTTATATACACTTTTTTGCCCCATTTTAATGGGATGCCGCAATGCATCATTCAACTGGTGCCAACATTGTATGTGTTTTGTTTTTTTGCATAGCAGCTTTTTCTGCTCTGTTTTCAGCACTTTAATTTGATGTTTTACACTCAATACTAGACACAGGTTAGATAGAGATCAAGAACCTGCATTTTCAAAGAGGATTGGATTCATAATTGTTCTTTCAACACTGCATGTGGTGTATCCACTATTTGTGCTTTGTCTGGTTTCACACTTGGAAATCTTAAGTACAAATTTGTCCACAGACCCTGTGAGGAAGATAGGAAGCCACATGGACAAACTAGAACAACATAAAATATAAAAAGAGGACACAGAGTTTTAAATTTACCAATTTTGTGATATCTGGATTCAAGATATATATGTATATATTGGATAGTAATCTCACATAAGCATGGGAAAACATATACCTTATACAGTACCTGCTATTAATTGAAAAGTTCATGTTTTCTGATTGTTAGTAGATTGTTTTAAATGCTTGCATACATAAATAGAAGTCTGAGTTGTGAATTGATCTAGCTGAATTAGAAGAGAGGGAGAATGGGAAGTTTTCTGAAAGACCATAGACTGATTGCTGAGATGAGTAGCATTGAACCCATAACCAGGTGATAGGGCATGGCCCTCAGCAGTGGAAGAATGCTGGGATTCTTAAGAGCTGGGATGCTGGGATTCTTATAGCATTATTTTACTACTACAGATGGTCAGGAAAAATTGAGGAGCTGTCTAGTACAAAAAACACTGAGAGCACGCCAAGAATGGAAGAAAACTTTGTGCACATAAGGATTTGACTCAAAATTGTGGGTTTTTGACACAATATGGAAAAATTATTTTAAGAGGCCAAACCAAAAAGGCTCCCCATCCCTGCTCTAGGAGGCAGTTAACCTGTAATGTGACTTTTTCTTCTTCTTCCAATGAATATTGTTTCATAAAACAAATGCCTGTTTATTTGCGCTAACTGTTGACCAATGGAACCTGTTTTCCTACTTTGGTAACATTGCAGACCTTCAGTTTTACAATTATTCACTCATCCTCTCATTCACAGAGGCTACAGCTGATCATATTAAGAATAGTTATATTATAAGGGTAACCATCTATTCACAAAATCTTTAAAGAGTTTGCAAAAATCATAAGTGTGTGACATTGCTACTGCCAGTTTCCCCAATTATGCAAGTCTGTCACCCTGAGACTAGGTGAAATCTCAGTAGGAATAGAACATCCATATATCTAAAAACTTTGGCAGTAAGTCAACATTGTTTTGATATAATAATCCTTTTAAAAACTCAGTTGAAGCTGTTTTTCTTTTTTTAAAAAAAAAAACCCATGCAGATGACTTTATGTGCAAATGTTGTTTATGTAAAATAAAGGCATAAAGCTACCTGCAAAAATGTTGTCAGCTGATTTTTTTTTTCACCTCTCACTGATCAAGCCAACTTTCTGAAATCTTTAAGAGCTCTCCCCATATGCTTGAAGCTGCAGCTCACCCTGCTGCTTTGTAACCGCACGGGAGGGACAAAATTATTCTGATTGTTATTGAACAATGATTTCCAGCAATTCGGAAGAGACACCTGCCCAGTTGGGCACTCTAGATAGATTTCCACCAGGGCGCCGCAGAGTGATCAGCACAAAGCTATTTAGCACAGGTGTTTCTGTAATTTTGATTAATAGCAACAGCTCACAGTGCTCAGCAACCATCAGGTTAGCTCTTCCTCTCAATCTGAGCTAGCAGTGGGGATGCCAATGGGGTAATATAGAACATGGAGAAACCTCGCCTGTCTTCTGACAGGGTAATCATCCCCTTTTAGAAGTTGCTTCCTCTTAAGCAGGGATATGTGCCTTCCCGTTCTTCTCGACCCCTTTCCAAAAATGCTATAAATACAAAAGAAATGTCAGGTTTGTGCTCTACACCTGTTAGGTTCCCTCCTGCCCGACACACCTGGTGACTACCCACAGACTGGCAATATGTCACTGGCACGGAGCACAAGGGAAGCTGACAAGCATATGAGTTGGATGATGAATCTGTTTTCTTTACAGACTCATCCCAGATACCCTTTTGTTTATCCGTTAGACCCTAGGTATTTTGGCAAGGCACTATAACATCCTTTTCCTCCACATACAGTAGAATTTGATTTTTGTAATGGGCAAGATTGCCAAGAGCAAACAAAAGTGCCAATGGAATGCTCCCCCCCCCCCCGGCACACCTTTAAAAGCAATGAAATGTTGCATCTTTATCTGTGTTGAGATTTCCAAGTCTTTTATGGCATGCTGCACTCGTGCTTCAAAACTAAGCTGTCACATTGTGGTTGGTTCTTCCAGCTTGTTTTTGGATGAAGGGCTGAGATCTCATAGGGTTGTTTTTATTTATTTTTTGTAGTGGGAAATGGCTTTTCGGATAGGAATCCTGCCATTTGAAGTTTAAAGGAGCCTCTCAACTGTTTGACTCGCAACAGGCTTTTCATTGTTGCTCACCCTGAAAGAGCAATATATGTTCCCACAACGTTTTCAAGTAAGTTCAGAAGCAGCTGTTTTCTTTTTAAAATGACAGGGCCTGTTAGAGAAAATAAGCAGGGTTCACATCGTCCTTAGTTGGCATGGTGCCTGTTGACCCCTGACATCCTTCCTCCTAATCCCAGAAATATGAGGAAAGAATCCTCAGATTCACATCAAATCTCTATTATCATTTGTCATGCTGTTCATCACTTTGCTGGTAACATCACATCGCCATTTGTCCATTGTGACTTTCTGCCTTCCCGCTTAGGAGTGAGTTTCACACTAAACGTTGTATCTAACAAAGTTGTCCCATTAGTACAGTGAAGCTTCTTCTCCCTCTCCTCTCCCTGTGTGCTCCCTGCACCATCCTATGGTCCTTTGGGATAAAGTACAGTGTAGAAATGCAGTCAATTACTCAATAAAGTAGAAATTGGAAGCGTTTGTTTGTTCAGGGCAAAGACCCATCTAGTCCAGCATTCTGTTCTAACAGTGACCAACCAGATACTTATGGAAGCTTGCTGACAGGACCCAAATACAAACAATGCTCTCCCCAATTGCAATTCCCAGCTACTGGTATGCCGAAGCATACTGTCTCTATCAGTGGAGGTAAAACATAGCCTTCATGGCTTGCACAGCATACATAGTTTCTTCGTGAAGTCTCTCAGCCTCACTCACCTCACAGAGTGTTTGTTGTGGGGGAGGAAGGGAAAGGAGATTGTTAGCCGCTTTGAGACTCCTTCGGGTAGTGATAAAGCGGGATATCAAATCCAAACTCTTCTTCTTCGTGTATTTTAGAAAAGGGGTTGTGCAGGGGTTGGGACCAACACAAGCACATTTCTGCTCTGTCCCTCACTCTAGACATGTGGATATAATGCCTGAATAGGGTTAATATCCATCTTATGCTACTTTAGAAATCTTGGTTTGTATAATATTTCAATGCAGTAGCTAGCATGCCCTTTTGTTTTACTGGTCTGTGTGAACAAGCATTTCAGCTAAAACAGCTTTTCTAGAATCCCTGGGAAGAGAGTGAAACCAACAGAAAGATAGGCCGCCATGTCCCACCGCTGGGAGCCGGAAAATAATGTTTTACAGAATGTACCGACATGGTTCTGAGAAGCAGAATAGTGGTTAGAAAGAAAAGCATTCACCTAGGAGTCTGATTAGTCTCCTACCCTTGAAGAAAATTGTTATTCTTAGGTACTCATACTTTAGTGGAAAGCCTTTGTTCAAATGTTAAAGCCACAGATTAATCTCTCTGATTTGGGCAGTAAACAAGCCATTAGCCTGACTCCAGCTCTGAGAAATGCCTGTATTTCAGAGGCTTTAAAACATGCTCTAATTTTCTTACTGTTTCTTTTTCCAGGCATATTTGGGGTTTGTTTGTTTTTTCTCTAAACAGAGCAGCATTAAGAACTGTTCAGAACATGAAGTATACAGAAGACTATCTCCGTCCCCTTACGTCCTACAATTAACCAGATAAAAGGAAAGCTCTCTGTGCCAGAAGCTAGAAAGCTGGGCTGGGGAAGCAGAACATGGCCAACACAGTGGCGTGCTGTGAGATATTATGCCTGCATAGTGGTCTGTGAGCTGTCTTATCCAGGGACTTCAATGATGGGTGTGGTGGTCATGGGCACTAGTGTGCTTGCCAGTACTTCCTGTGGTGCCCGCAAAAAGTCTCCGTAAATATTCCCACAAAAGTCCTCAACACACAAGACTGACTGCTCTTCCTCTTTGCTCTGGATCAGCCTCTCCTACACTGAAAACACCCTTTAACACTGTGGCGTTTGCCCATTCTTTGGGGATATGTTTTTATTGGGGGAGAGAAAGGGTTAATAGGTTTACCAATAAGAAAGCCCGGAGGCAGAGCCTACCTGATTTTGAGGCTCAGTCCAGATGTATTGACAGTTAGTTCGGCTGGTTCTTTTGCGGGGGGGGGGGGGGAGATAGAGAAGTCAAAGTGAGTTAGAGACAGGGACAAGACTGAGAGTGAATAGAGTGACAGCATTTTGAATATATTTTAAAACTTGTTTGTCTTTGAAATAAACTTTAATCTTCATTGTTAACTCTACCTGACTGAGACTCAATACTTCACCAGGGAACCCTGGTTTTTCCCCCACAAAATTGGTGGCAGCGGAAGAATAAAGTAGTGGTGTACAGGTCAATAGTCCGTGAAACGACAAGGGGCTCTGTACGAATGCCACAAACACATTTCATTGGATACCAGGATTTCTGAACTGAGGAGAGGGACAAAGAACTTCAATGCTGTGAAGACAGTGACTTTTGTAGTCAAAAGTGGTAGTAGGGACTTTTGTAGTCAAAAAAATGAAGAAGAACAATCCTGTGGAAAATGGATAAAGACAATGCGAAAAGTCAAAGAGGACACAAAAAAGCCAGAAGAAGGAAGGAGGGAAGTCAGCTCGGGAGAGCAAGAACAAATGTGAAATATAATGTATGTGTATGTACAGTATGTAACTAAAAATTCAATAAATATCATCTGGAAGAAGAAAAAACAAAAGTGGTCTCCCATTGACTGAGTGACTGATGGGGTTCTGTCTCTGTTTTGTGGTTCTGTCTCTTTCTGCTTTTTTAGATGTGGCAGCCATTTTGTGACTGGCGCCTGAGGCACTTTCTCAAGATTCCAAATGTTCCTAGTGGCCATAGATTGGCATAGATTCCCCCAGGTCCCCTTAGCCAAAATGGTATCCTGCTCACCCCTAGGGTCAACACTTTAAGGAGCATTGCTGTACTATTTAGCTTATCAGTTCCTGCCTTCATCTATCTATGCCCTCCACCTGAAGAAGGTCACTTCTGTTAGCAGAGTGAGTGGCATAAAGCAGATGGAGTCCAGACAGAGAAGAAAATGTTGGTAAATATTTTACTGTGGGTAAAGAGAACAAAAAGAATTGCATAATATGAGGAGAAATAAAACAGAGAGGTTTGTATTATTTACAGGTCTACATAGGTGAGGAAAAATAATTTAGAATAACTTTTTCATTCAACTCCGCAAATAGTCGATTCTTAACCAGCTTCCTCACTGACAGCTAACCCTACAACAGACTAGACTTTCCAGCCAAAGAGTCTGCTGCCATCCAGACCAATAACAGAATTAACCCCTAATGAGGATCTGTGCTGTTGTGCTTCCAAAAGCTTCACCCTGATGCATGGCATGGTTGCCCAGCTCTCAATTCCTGCTCAGCAGCAGACCAAATATTGCTTTCCACTCTGCCTCACCAGGTGGATCTATGCATTAATTAAAGTGCCTATCAATAAGAGAGCATAAGTGAAAATTGAAAGCTGATGAACACAGTGAGTTTTAAAGCTACAGTGCTGTTTCCAGACTAGGCATCAATTTCCCCCTAATGCACAACTGCCCCAGACAATTGATACAGTATTGTATTTCTGAGCAGGGCAAAAAAAAAAAAAAAAGGCAGAATGACACTACCACAGGTGAGCTGGTAGAAGCACTGCAGGGTCAGTGCACAACAATCAGATGCTACATGGCTTTTCTTCTTTCTTTTTGAAGACAAAATTTTATGTTGAAATAAACCATGCAGCCAAGGAAGAAAACCATATATCAAGATTGCTAAGAGGCAAAATGAAACCAAGGAGAAGCTCACTATCAAGATAGGATAAATGTGCAACTTATGAAGGCAAATCACTCAGATGCCCACCAGTGCACCCAACACACACACCTATAAATCTTTGACTGGAATGGGAACCAGAAGAATTAAGGGCTTTCTAGGAGATACATACCCCATGGTGTCAGGGCGTTAAAAAAAAAAAGAATTCTTCTTGTCCTTGCTAAGTACCTGCTCTATCTACAGTTGCTTAGAAGGTTCCTACTTCCTAGGGCCTAAGGTTCCCTCTTCCCAGTTCTGCATTTATAGTAAGGTGCTTTTCATGCTTTTAATTGATATCAATTTTGAGCTTGTTTCAGAAACAGTGAGCTCTAGAAACATTACATAAAACCAAATCTATGGTTCATGAAGTATAAATTTGTGGGATCAATGGCAGTGCTTTGGAAGGTGCCAATATCTATCAGGCCACAGACATTTGGCAAGGCCGTAAATTCCAGGCCTGTAAGAAAGGCACCATGGATTCACCCTTATGTTCCTCTTTAGAGTCTTCCATGGCGCTGTGGTCCAAACCACTGAGCCTCTTGGGCTTGCCAATCGTCAGGTCATTTCAAATCTGTGCGGTGGGGTGAGCTGACATTGCTGTGCCAACCTAGCAGTTTGAAAGCACACCAGCACAAGTAGATAAATAGATACTGTGGTAGGAAGGTAAACAGCATTTCCATGTGCTCTGGCTCCCATCATGGTGTTCCGTTGCGCCAGAAGCAGTTTAGACATGCTTGCCACATGACCTGGAAAGCTGTCTGCAGACAAATGTTGGCTCCCTCATCCTGAAAGCAGAGATGAGCACCACATTCCATAGTCAAATTTGACTGGACCTTTACCCTTTTACCTTCAAAATTCACACCAGATCCATGGAGCAGAGGTGTTATTTCCTACTCATTCATTTATTTGCATGCTGCTTTTCCACACACAAAAATCGTGCTCAAAGCAGCTTACAACAAAGAATACATTTCAAACAGACACCACAAAACTATAGTCATAATACTATAACAAAACAATAGGAAATACAGTAACACACAAAGAACATTTCTATACATCTAACAAGATTACTTAAGCAACATGCAGCATCCAAAAGCCAAAAAAAAATAACAAGGGAGGTTCAGAGTTTCACCTTAGTCCTAGAAACACCACTCTTGTGATGTCCCTCTTCTGCAGCAACATCCCATAAAACTTCCAAGGGCAAAGGGTAGTATGATTCTGTGATTCTATGATGATGCTCACCTGCTCATTAAGGACCAAAGCTGATTAAAGTATGATAATGCTGTGTTGTGAGTGAACATGAATTGAAATTTGTAACCCCCACTCCTTTGAATTAACATGATAATATAATACACAGGTGTATTTAATATGTCAGCCAAGTTGAAGTCACATGGTGTAGCTAACCATCTGAACATTCCTTCTGTTTCTCTATGTTTTGTTCCCAGCTTTGTCTGATCTGTGTGGGCTGCTGAGGCATTATAGCTTTTCAATATCTCACTAAATATATTTGTAATGCTTAATTGAAGGTTAACCTTTATTTTGTTCAATAAATTCATTCTCAATTTAATAGTTCTGAAAAGGAAAATCACTTGGTCAAGGTCTTTTATTTAGCTGGTCTTGTTTGCCTTCAAAGGCAAGGGGAGGGGAGAATGGAAGAAAGGAAGGGGGGAGGCCTCTGCTGTGAATTGATGTAGCAGAGCCTTAACAGGGTAAAAAATAATTTTGATGATTTCTCCATGGCACTACAATTATATCCAGTACACTTGACAATGAAATAAACAAATAGTACAAATGAAGCCATTAATTTCCTCCCTATCTACACAATTCTAATTGGAAGCACTTAATTAGACTTGGCTACTGTTTCTTGAGAAGATTGCACAGCACACATTGAAACTAACATCCTGCCAGAAGATGTATTTATCATAGTTTTATTAAGTACAACAAATAGATACAATGCTGCTAGGTAGCTAATGATAAACACTGCCATCAGGTATAATTTTTTTATCTCCTAACTTATTGGAAAACAAAGTTCATTTGTTACCGGCCTGCTGCTGTTTTAATTGTTATAATAAATATACCAACTTCTTTAATATATTCACTCACTTTTTAATATGTCTTTTTTTATAGCTAGCAATAAACGTCCCTAAAGCTCCCAGTAGTTTTTGCATTTGTTCGTATCACTATTCCCCACTATATTAACAACCTTAAATTTTGGAAATAGGGAGGATGAATAGTATTGTGTGGGACTGAACAAAATGTTGAATCGTTTTCCAGAATTTCTCTCCATGCAATCTCAATTGCTTGGAGGAGAGATGCACACTCACCCCTCACATGGCATCACACTCCACACTGTCCCCTCATCAGCACTGTTGACCATGTTGGGAGAAGTTCTGATGCTTCAGTAGGGAGGCCTGCCTAGCATGAGCATATGGAGTTCTGAGTCATGGAAACTGCCTATGTGGGGGTGGGGGGGAGCGCAGGGCACAGTGACATCTGCAGTTTGTGCATACAAAGCCCTGTCTCTCTGCATTTAACTTAGGCCACATGGAGAAAAATGCCCGAATAAGGCTTAAGAAAATCATTGCTGGATTCCACATTCCATTCACACCATACTTTTCAAGCATTGTGATACACCTAAGGAGCCCCTGTTCCTCTCCCAGAACAGTGAGGTAGCATGTGCTGCTGCCCCCCCCCCCCGGGCAGGGCAAATGTTGTGAGGAATGCTAAGTACAATTGGTTTAATTCACACTGAAATGGGAATGCCTGTGTGTATTGGTGAAAAGATTAAACATGGGATATTCCGCTGCAGTAGCCTGAGGATCTCTGAGCTTTAACTGAGTTGCTGTTTAACTATTGTTGTTTTCTGCTAGCTAATGCATGGGTGTTTAACTTTAAATCACATGCCAAGTATTGAATTGCAAATTCACCATCTTCAAAGGATGGTGGCTCTAGTCTTCAGACTGTGAGAATAAGGATGTAAATGAAGTTCTCCTGATAACAGCTCCATGTTAATGGAGGCTGGAATGTAGGCTGTGGGGAGAGACAGACCTCTGCTTCTAGGTCTGTTGGAATTATTTCATATTTTCTAATCTGCTGAGCCAGATAATAATATGGGCCTTGATAATATTTTTCTTCGAAAAGGAGTAAGTTTTTATGCATTCATTTGCTTCAAACTGTGCAATATTAAAATCTGCAATAAGGAACCCAAGCATATTGGGGTATTTAAATTTCTCCTTCCCATCTGCTACAATCCAGATAATTTTCAAGCAGCTGCTATTAGAGTATGTTCAATGCAAATGTGCATCTAATGCCACATCTAGTTTGGTCCTTATATTATACAAGAACTGTAAGTTGTAAAACAAATCTTCACAATCTCTTTTGTTGCCTGTTTAAAAGTCAGTGGCTAGTAATATTGATGTACTGCGCTTGGGGAAAGCACTTTGAAACTTAAAAAAAATAATGGAGTTATAGAAGTTTGCAGTTCATGCACATAAACAAAAATTCCTCCCAACACAGCAGAGATGCAAAGATAGAAAGTGTGCTGAAATACTATACAGGCACATCAGGATTTTTCTCATACCTAACAATTTCTTCTCCTTCTTCTTTTACAAGCACAGTGGTTCATCCTCTGCTGCTGACTATCTGAGAATCGCAGAAGGTAATAAACTCAGTGTAGCCTTGACTGGAAAATCACCCCCATTGTAGCATTCTAACTTGTTCTACAGATTTCTAAACTGCTTGTCACTGCTGGTTCAAATCTTCCAGCATGAAGTTTTCAAATAATTTGCTGACTGCTATCACCATGGGGTTAATACACGAACAAGAGCAACACACTGTGGATAAAAGAAAATGCTTCACTAACCTGATCAGCAGTACAGCCAAGATGCCTCTTACTAAGCTTAACCTCTTTCTGTGAAGTCTGACTCCCAGTTTGGGCTGCCATCCTCAAAGGACTCTTTCCACTGATGGAAACACTAATACCAGGGATTTGAATATTGCTTGTACTTTGGGGATCACAGCCTATTAATCTCTCTCTCTTTCTCTCTTTCTCTCTCTCTTTCTCAGAGGAAAAAAATGAATTTAGAATTAACATTTAATAGAATTTTAGGTTCCAAACTAAGATGAGCTGCTGAGACCTTCTGGGCTAAATATTCAATCACTGTGTAGCATTAATAGGAATCTTGTAGCATAAAAGTGACTCCTTTAGGCAGTGACTATGCTGCATCAGAAAGCGTGTTCTCCCTAGCAGAGAGCACGTGTTGCGGTTGGGAACAGGCCACCCTCCAGTGACTAGGCAAATTTAGTTGAATCCCGACCATTTAAATGGTTAAACTGGGTTGCTGGGGTGTTTTGATTGTTGCCAATTCGGAGGAGGGGTCAGAGTCTATATATACAGGGGCCAGACGTTGGCACGGCCTCTTGGCCGTTTTGCATCGGATCACATGGAGCACTGGGACAATCTTCTCATTGTCTGGTTACATTTCTTTATTTCTTTATTTCCCCTTTCTTTTAATCCTCTCTAGTCCCTTAAATAATTTAATTCCCCCCTTTTCCTGTTCAATTTCCCACCCCACCCCTTACCCTGCCCTGTAGGAAGATTCTCCCTGTATCTGTGGCTTGCCTTTCCCAATAGTGAGAGAGCCCCCGTTAGGGGCTTTCTTTCGCAAAAAGGTTTCCCCCATTTCTCTTGTTGAAATTGTGGGGCTAGTCAGGGCTGTTCCCAGCTTACCTGGTATCACTTTCGTTTATAGTATCCCCGAAGGTTGGCTTTATGGCTCCCTGTGCCTCCAAGGACTATGAGCACTCTGTATATGCTCTTGAACTATGCTGTTTCTGAACAAGTTTATTTTCTTTAAGTTTGTTTTGCCCTGATAGAGGCGACTGCCATTTTGAGATGAGCCATTGTGGCTTAGTGGCTAAAGTGCAGGACTAGGACCTGGGAGTTCATATCCCCCTCTTAGCCATTGTTATAACAAAACAAAACAAACTGCTCCTTATGGGCTATTCTGTTGCTGGGCAGTTCGGCCCATTTGTGATAAAAGAACTTTGGGTTTCTTGAAGGGGTGCTTCCCTCTAAAAGGGCAAGCAGGGGTACCTGGACAAGCTGTGGGCTACCTCAACTCTGCTATTTCACTGGAAACATTTATGCCTGGCCTAG
This sequence comes from Podarcis bocagei, assembly GCF_964188305.1. Taxonomy (NCBI): domain Eukaryota; kingdom Metazoa; phylum Chordata; class Lepidosauria; order Squamata; family Lacertidae; genus Podarcis; species Podarcis bocagei. The sequence goes on from NC_138126.1 coordinate 37,980,380, forward strand.
CAGGTGACCCTAGGGCTTTGCCCTAGAATTCGATGGCCTGGAAGCGTTTCCGGCCTGAATAGTGTCCCCATGTGGTCCATGAAGCATTGGTTTCACTGGGTCAGCGCATAGTGCCGGTAATGCCTAGGTTGCAGGGTTGGTCCCTGTATGGGACAGCTGCATGCTCCCCCATTGCTCTACCTGGACACTTAAGTCCTTTTGGTGGTTACCTCACTGCGAGGGATGTAATGGGCGCCATGTTTGCAATATGCAACTGGGAGAAAGCACCTTTGCGTGCCCCCATTGCAGTTTGCTCTGTGCGTTGCAGAGCACGGCGCTGCACGGGCTGCAATTGCATTGCATTGCTAGGAGATTTGCAGTTGCATTGCACGGAGGGTGTGTAGTTGCATTGCACGGAGTGTGTTGTTGCATTGCACGGAGTGTGTAGTTGCATTGCACGGAGGGTGTAGTTGCATTGCACGGAGTTTGTTGTTGCATTGAACAGAGGGTGTGCAGTGCATGGAGTGTGTAGTTGCATTGCATGGAGTGTAGTTGCATTGCATGAAGGGTGTGTGCATTGCAGGGAGTGTGTAGTTGCATTGCATGGAGTGCGTGTGCATTGCAGGGAGTGTGTAGTTGCATTGCATGGAGTGCGTGTGCATTGCATGGAGGGTGTAGTTGTATTGCACAGAGTGTTTTTTGTTTTGCTTTGGTTTTTTGCATTGCACGGAGTGTGTGTGCATTGCACGGAGTATGTAGTTGCATTGAACAGAGGGTGCAGTGCACGGAGCGTGTAGTTGCATTGCATGGAGTGTAGTTGCATTGCATGAAAGGTGTGTGCATTGCAGAGAGTGTGTTTTGCATTGCACGGAGTGTGTAGTTGCATTGCACAGAGGTTTTGTGTGTGCATTGCACAGAGTGTGTAGTTGCATTGCACAGAGCGTGCTTTTTGCATTGCACGGAGTGTGTAGTTGCATTGCATGGAGAGTGTGTGCACTGCACGGAGTGTGTGTTGTTGTTGTTGTTGTTGTTTTTGTTTTGTTTTGTTTTGTGTTTTTTTTTTTGCATTGCACAGAGTGTGTGTCTGAAAAGGAAGCTGGCTTGGCGGCAGCTTGGTTGGGACTTCTTTAGGGGTTCTGGCCAGCGTCAGCCCTGTAAATTTACATATCATGATGGCTGCACAAGATGCCCCCTGCCCAAGCGGGGGCTGGAAGCTGGCAAGCAATAGCTCAATACCTTTTGCCCATATTCCCATTTTATTTAGGGATCCAGTTGGATATCGTTGCTAAAACATACCACTTGGCTATGGAGAAGCTGTCTGCCTTGAAGGAAGTTATTTTGTAATACTTCCTCTGTAGCAAGTGATGCTTCACCAGATCCGATCTTGCTGGGTCACTTAACTAATCTTCCCACTAGGCCAGGCTGCCTAGATTTCACCCCTCCCATATCCAAGAATCTCCTGAGGAGTCTGCTGATTCTCCAGAGAGGAGGAGGCGTGTTCTGGTCTCTACTTATTCTGCTCCAGCACCAAGTCAGTCAGTCAGTCAGTGTCGGAGAGGGAGAGAGACTGAGTGTTAGAGATCATGTGTAGAGATAAGGTTGCTGCTAAGGGCAGCTGCAGATACTCAGTGCAGTGCAGCATTTATTTATGCTTAGACCTATTAAGCTCTGTATATAGTTTGTATAGTTGTAGATAGAATAAAGAAGATATTCTACAGAGCTGCTCTCTGAGTTGTTTATATACTCAGACTCTGCTGTACTCTGCTGTGCGACGACTGTCTTTTTGTTGGAGTGAATCCGGTGCTCACAACTCTAAGCTGTGAGTCCACAGCACTTTGACCTGTTCATGTGCAGAAGGTGGTCTCTGGAAGTGCTACCCAGCTCGCCTAGCCCAGTTGGGGCTGAAGTGGATGAGTCCAGTTGGTGGCACTGGCTCAAGGGCGATGCTGACAGAGGTCCCCTTACCTTTGTGTATGCCTACCAAATGTGGTGAAGGCAGATATCAGGCGATGGTAGCAATTCCTGAATGTATGCAATAGTAGTTCGCCATGGCAGGATACCTTGAACCCGCTCAGGGATTTTCAGGTTCATGCTGGTGCTGCTGGATCTTTGCCCTTTGGTTTTATTTCAAGGGCTGCTGGTGTGCAAAGCTATGGCCTCAAGCCTGGTGTGGTGAGGCAATCATGTGACATAACTTTTCTTGAGTTTTCCCCATTGTAGTAGCAGTTCACATGTGGCCTGAGGAGTTCAGTGACCATCGGATCTGCTTTTGGTCTGATAACCAGGTGGTGGTGAGCATCTTGGCAAAACAGTCCTCATGCTGTAGCACAGTCTCTGCCCCTCCGCTCATGCTTTCGAGCTGCGCCACTTAAGGTTTAATATTGTGCTTTCTACTCTCCAAATTACGCTGACACTATCCGATTTTCAGATGAAGCGCTGCAGATCCTGGGCTCCAGACTCAGCTATTGCCAGACTTTTCCAGTCTTGTGGCATTTTGACAACAATTAGTAATTTCAGAGAGCGGCAGCTTCCATTTCCCCTTCTGCTTTTACCTCTTATGGGAAGGCCTGGATGGATTTCTTAGCCTTAAGCTGGCAGTTCTTGGCCATTCGGAAGAATTTGCCCCCATCCTCTGAGCAGATCCTGCAGTATTTGGTCCACCTGCTGCAGATTGGGCATGCGGTTATAACTATCCGAATTCAGTCCGCTGCAATGTCTGTTTCATTGAAGCTTTATTTTTTCAGAGACCCTTGTATAAAGTTTGCAGTGCGCAGGGCCTTGGAAGGTTGGAATAGGCTCCAACCTCATAGGACAGTGGGCAGGAAGTCGGTCAATTTTTACCTATGCAGTATCTGCAACAAGTTAAAACTTGTCTGCGGGTTAAAGATCAAGGTGAGACTCCTTTCAGTAGTCCATTGCATTTTCGCACTGAGGGTTGGGGAAATGGTTGTTGGAGCCAGCACGGGGCCGAGATTCTGGAGGCTTATTGCTTCAGGACTTTTCCTTATCTTTTGGAGCTTGTCATTAGAGCTGGTAACTCTAAAACAGACTTAGTGGGCAGGAGTGCCACAATCAGGCTTCCCGCCACAGGTGAGGAGGGCCCTTGCCCGGTTATGGATAACAGAATATTTGGCTTTTTATTCCCTGGGGGCTGGCCCGCTCCTAGTGCATGAAAATGGGTTCCCGTTAGCCCGGCATCAATGTGCTTACGTCGTGCACCAGTTATTAGAGCCTGCGGCTTGCTTACCGCTGAACACTCCTCATTCCTTACGATTAGGTGCTGCTGCAAAGGCTGCACACTGGGGGCCTGTCAGTAGACAGGATTGTGAATACGGGTCATTGGAAGTCTGACGCTGACAAGGATTATATCAGGAAGTGTCACAGTGATGTCTGTGCTGATGCTTGTCTGTTGTTTCCTTTTTTCATTGGAGCAGCTGTGCACATTTGGGCCACAGCATTGTACACTAGGCTGGCAAGCATGTTGACGGGTTTGGACTGGGGCGCCATCTCAGTCTTCCTGCCCATGTGAACATATACTGGATGTCCAGATGGGGAATGCTTTGGGAGGAGATCCTTCCTTTGGTGCGGTCGAGTGTGACCTGTGCAGGTCCTCCCGCAGTGCTGGTGGTACAGCTGGGCGAGAATGTTTGCTGTCTTCCTCCAGCATAAGTTTGCATTCCTGCATGCAAGAGGGCTTGGATTGAGTTGATGGCAGCTCTCCCTGGACTCAAAATAATTTAAGGCATTGGTTCAAGGTGGTCTGGAGGGGGGGTTGGAGCACCTGTCCCCTCCAATGCGCAAAGATGTTCCATTAAGGGAATCCAAGGATTTGCCATGCTTTTGTCGACCCCTTTTGAGGGGTAGGGCCATGCAAGAGTCCCTGGGAGCATTTGGGGTGAGCTTGAGTCTGATCCTGGTTCATTCCTCCCCCATGCTGTTTATTGGAACTGACGATATGGTGGGGCCCAGTCGTCAGTGCTGCCCTGCTGAGGTCAGGTGCAGCTAGTTGGGAACCAATGCCTAGACAAACTACCACCGAGCAGGCCAGAAAGCATGTTAATAAGGCGGTGGATAATAGAATAAAATAAATAAAGTAAATAAAATAACAAATAAAATAAAATAGGTCCTTGCTTTAGGTGGTTCTGTAATATTGCACCCTCCTAATTTTCTTCAAGGCTGTTGCCCTCTTTAGGGCAGATGGGGGGTGCATCTTTCCCCTATGGGGAACAACACCTGGCGGGATGCGATTGCCTTGGGATTCATTGCTCCCCCACAATGTTTGCTGGTACTGACGATATGGTGGGGCCCAGTCGTCAGTGCTGCCCTGCTGAGGTCAGGTGCAGCTAGTCGGGAACCAATGCCTAGACAAATGTACCACCAAGAAGGCCGGAAAGCATGTTAATAAGGCAGTGGAAATAAAATACAGGTCGTTGGAAATCGAATGCATTCAAAGATTATGTTCGTTAACATTATTGGTGTCTTACAATTTTTGCTTGTTTCATCTTATTTATCAGGTTTAGCGGTGACCCGTGTTTGGATTGTGGGGCACAGTATCGTCCATTGGGCTGGCGTCGCAGCACGGCAATCTGGATTGGGTCCAGATTTCGGCTTTCCTCCACATATTCGCTTGTCTTGGCTGTCCAGACGTGGGATGTGCTGGTCGGAGTTCCTGCCAAGTATCCGGAGGCAGTTGCTCTTGGAGGGGCCGCCAGCTGCTATTGTGGTGCAGCTTGGTGAGAACGACCTGGTGCCCATGGACTGTTTGTCACTACGTGCTGCAATTTTGGGTGACCTGGAGACGCTGCGTGCAATGGTGCCGACAGCGAAAAAATTTTGGTCAAAGCTTTTGCAACGCTGCGTTTGGAAGGGCAGTCGTTGCCCGGCTGCCACTGAAAGGGCCCGAAAACGCATCAATTCTGCTGTGGTCAAAAAAGTTTTGGAGCTGGTGGCGATGCAATTTCCCACCCCGAGATTCTTTTTGAGAGGCCATCCTTTTTCCAAGCTGATGGCATGCACCTTTCCGCTTCAGGGAATGAGGCTTGGATTGGTGCGGTGGTGACCAAGCTGAGGTCTTGGTTGGGGCTGTGAGTGGTTTGGCGGTGAGCTGAGGGCTCCATGGCGGTTAGGCACTGGTTAAATTGGTGCTTGGAGGGGTAAGTGCCTACCCCTCCAAATGATGCGAATGGGAATTCCGTTAAAGGAAATCCAGGGGCTTGCCATTCTTTCGTCCTTGTCCCCGGAGTCGGACTTGGGCCGTGCAAGCCCCACAGGAACATGAGGGTGAGAAGTAATGGTCTGGTGCCCAGCTTTATTTCTCACCCAATACTTGTTTCCCACGCTGGCTTCCGCTGGTATCCGGAAGGCCAGCTCTGTCCCTGAGGGCAAGGACAGATAGTCGGAACCAGTGCCTAAGCAACCACTCACATTTTTGTATTTGAATAAAGTTGTGGCCAAAATTATGCCAAAAACCTTAAACAAAAATTGATGTGTGAAGTGTGAATTATTGGGGGGCTACTGTGACTCAACACGCAAAGCGTGTTCTCCCTAGCAGAGAGCACGTGTTGCGGTTGGGAACAGGCCACCCTCCAGTGACTAGGCAAATTTAGTTGAATCCCGACCATTTAAATGGTTAAACTGGGTTGCTGGGGTGTTTTGATTGTTGCCAATTCGGAGGAGGGGTCAGAGTCTATATATACAGGGGCCAGACGTTGGCACGGCCTCTTGGCCGTTTTGCATCGGATCACCCGCCCTCCCTCCCTTTAATAGGGGGGTTTTTTATTTAAGCTGATCGCTTGACCTTGCTATGCCTGTCATGGTGTCGTTCGCCTTGGTGCGGGGGCACGGTAGGAATTTTGCCATCTGGCTGATTGGCTGGTGCCATTTGGTTTTTGCCTACTGCGTAGCAAATCGTCACAACTTGTAAGGTTGGCGGTTAGGCACTGGTTAAATTGGTGCTTGGAGGGGTAAGTGCCTACCCCTCCAAATGATGCGAATGGGAATTCCGTTAAAGGAAATCCAGGGGCTTGCCATTCTTTCGTCCTTGTCCCCGGAGTCGGACTTGGGCCGTGCAAGCCCCACAGGAACATGAGGGTGAGAAGTAATGGTCTGGTGCCCAGCTTTATTTCTCACCCAATACTTGTTTCCCACGCTGGCTTCCGCTGGTATCCGGAAGGCCAGCTCTGTCCCTGAGGGCAAGGACAGATAGTCGGAACCAGTGCCTAAGCAACCACTCACATTTTTGTATTTGAATAAAGTTGTGGCCAAAATTATGCCAAAAACCTTAAACAAAAATTGATGTGTGAAGTGTGAATTATTGGGGGGCTACTGTGACTCAACACGCAAATGCAAATACTGTCACTGAGTTGCTCAGGGTCAGCTTTGAGTTTCTTAGATTAGTACTTCCTGGAGTGGGATGTGTGGAACAAAGGATGAGTGTGTGGGAAAGATCTTGATAATAGCTGTAAACAACTGAGGCTCCCAAACTGCAGTCCACAGACCAACTTTGACTGCTGAAGAAAGGTCTGAAATCATAAGCCGCTGGTTGTTGTAGACTAGAGTGGACCAAGAAGAAAGTAAGTGCTTACAGGGAGAAGTCAAGGGTAAGAGCTTGACAAGGAGGAAAACAGAGCTGGAAAACTAGAAGAAAGCATACATTTTCCTACCAAAAAAGGATAGAGTGATATATAATGAATATATATATAAACATCATCTATTATCTTATATTTTAAAGACAAACAAAATTCCATGCCCAGCCACAGAGTTCCCGCCTCCAGGAGCCTAGCTGACCAGAGGGGATAATGAATGGAAGCAACAACCATAATGGGATTTAAAAGGCTACAGCTTTAGTGATTTTTCAGATGTAGGTAAACCTTGGCATAGGCATTGGGCGTGTATCCCTCCCAGCCCCCTGGTGGGGGACTGAGGCATGACAGGGTCTGGTTGAGAGGAAATGCAAAATGTATGTTTACACAGATGGGCCAACCCAAACGCTGGGGGAAGCACGATGCTCCGCAGCAGCCTGGGAGGGACATTAATGGTTGGGAAAAGATGGCGAGGCTCCTTGGGCTAAGGAGGTATTATGGCATACCACAACCGCCGCTCACTGTGGGAGAGTGGTGAGCAGCCATTAACACAGCTCTGAAAAATCTAACTGGAGGCTAGAAAGGGATTCACAGCTGCCATCTGTGGGAAATCCTCAGTTTCTGTTCTGATGAAACAATTTGTTTGGAGAAATTCTTGTCACACAAAAGTGGCTATCAAAAGGTGTGTGTGTGTGTGTGTGTGTGTGTGTAGGGGTGCAGCTGAGTCACCAGCCAAAGCTGACGGAAGGCACTTCATGCCACTGAGGCCAATTGAGCCTTGAGACGTAGCAATGGATCCAGAAGTATCCCCAAACGTCATACCCACTCCTTCAGAACTGGTGTAACCCCATCAAGAGCAAGCAACCTCCCATCCATCTCATCTAGGGGAGTAACAATGCCTCCATCTTATCTGGATTGAGCTTCAGTTTGCTTGCTGTTACCCAGTCTATTACTGAGGCAAGACAACGGTCTAGCATATCCACTGCCACATCTGCATATGTAAAGTAGAGCAGTGCATGTTGCTGGCAATGTACTCCAAAACTCCACTCAGCATTTTCATGTATATGCTAAGCAGCATGGGGGATAAAATAGATCCCTGAGAAACCCCACAGTGAAGTCTCCATGCAGCTGAAGAGCACTCAGATGGGTGCAATGCAGAAGCTAACACCAAAAGGCTAATATAGCCTTTCCCAACTTCCTTTTCACTATATACAATCTTGTTTTAAATTACCACTCCCCCTCTGTGTCACCCCTGCTCACTCTACTAAAACCTCTGTCCTTTCCCCCTATAATTTTCTCTCCATTCCTGCTTTACTCAAACTTTTGCTGCTATTTTAAACTACCACCCTTTTCCTCTCAGTGTTACCCCCTTCTTACTCAAATTCAATATTGTGATGTGGCCCTATAAATTCCCTTATTAGGGCTGTGCAATAATAGCCTTACATTTTTATGTGTTTAGGAAGACATAGATATATCACATCCATTTTACATGTTGTTTTGCTTTGTACATTCATAAATGGCTTTTATACCTTTTACATTGCTTTGGGGGTAACTGTGACCTTAAATCAGTCGTGAATGTTGCAATTCCCTCAATATGAGTTGAGCAGCGTAAGCAAAATCATTTATGATATAGATCTGGGATCTGTGGCCCTCGAGATGCTGTATTCCATCTCCCATCAATCCCAGTCAGCATGGTCAATGTTCATTTGAAAGGGCACAAGTTCCCAATCTCTGAAATAGATCAACAAATGGGGAAAGAAATCAAGTGTTCAAGCAGAGTTATGATATTCTCATTGTTTAAAAGTTCAGCTCAGATACCTCCAGTGAAGCCCTATTTATGTGTCCACATTTTATCCTACATTTCCTTCAAGGAACACAGGACAACAGAAATTACTCCGTCTTATTCTTGAACCAATGATATGTTAACCTGACAGATGGTGTTTTGCTCACTGCTTATAGTACTATTGATTAGCTGGTTCTCCAACTAATTATGTAAGTTTGCAATGTAAAGGGCTCTCTTCCAAGCTAGACTAATTATATCATACCAACCTCTCCTTGCAAGGGCAATAGGTTGTACACAATCAAATAGTTCAGAGCTGAGCTACAGTCCTAAATCCACTTTCCTCAGAATAAACCCCATTCAATTCAATAGAACTTACCTCTGTGAAGATATGGTAAGGACTGCTCTGTTAGTATATATTTAAAATGAGTTAGAATGGTGCTTTTTGTGATGATACTAACTGGTGTGGAGTACTATGGCCTCTTTTTTGCCGCTCATGGCAGCCATTTTGCACTGGTAACCATGGCACTTTTATTAAGATATGTGTACCAGTGCCTCAATATATATAGTTTTTCATCCCAAAAAGTAGTGGCTTAGAACAACCACTACTCCAAACTTTGCTTAGCTGCATACCATTTCTCTTCAATCAAATTATGGAACACGTAATCCCATTTATTGGCATCTACACTAAGGATAATGAGATGGGGTGGTTGGCCTTCCATTATGTTGTTGTGCAGCTTTTATTATTTGTAGTCTATGACCTCTGAGTATAATTCTACATTGCATTTATCAAGACAAAAGCCTTTGTATGGACATAAATTCAAATTATGGCTGAAATCAAAGCCAGAATCCAAATGTAGTCATTGGGCATGCAAGCTTATGGTTTTAAATCAAATAGCCCCCTTAACTGAGAAATATTCTTGACTGCAATTTTTCCATCAGCTCTTCTCAACCCTGACTATCCAAAATGTTTCGATTATCACGAAGATTCACTTGTTTTATATTCCCTTCTTAGGTGCTGTATCATCGAATAAATTCTGCTATATGTCTTGATTTACCACAAAAGTTAAGTGTCATATTTTAAGCAAATAAAAATGATTAAAAGATGACAGCTGGCAAATTATGCTAACATCTGGTAACAAATCATTCCTGACAGTTCAATACTAAAATTCTTATAGCTCAGCTATTAATGTTATAAACAGTGAGTGAGTTGTGGGGGGGAAAGTAGCACTTGACTAATATATTCCCTGAAGTGATAGGGAAAATGCACTGTTTATCTTAATGGGAAAGAAATGCCATCCATTCGTTTTCTGTGTTCAAAACAGATTGTAGATGAATAACTCTAAACACAGACTTTTAACTAGCCTTAACATTATATATGAAGTGATTGTGAGGAGAGGGAATTCAAAAAATGGAGGGTCACTCAGGTCTCTCAAAATGATAATGTGTTTTGTTGCTGTTGTTTGAGGATAGAGATTTGTTCTTATTTTTTTTAGTAGTTTAGGGTCAATTCTCACAAATGCTTCTGGACATTGTTTTTCATCTGTAGTAATAAAGAGATTGATTGAGGAGTCTGCCAGTGATCCATAGTTTGATTCAGAAGGCTAGTCAAAATTATCTTGTTTGATTTTGGCTTCTGGCCAAGTGCCTAGACAAGCAATACAACAAACTAAAGGCTGGCTCTCTAGTTGTTTTTGGACTACAACTCCCATCAGCCCCAGCTGGCATGGCCAATGGTCAGGCATGATGGGAGTTGTAGCAACATCTGGAGGGTACCATACTGACTACCCTTGTTATATGGCATTTACAACGTTGATAAAATATTTGCAATGTCTGGGAGCCAGGTTCCATATGAATGCCATAATGTATTACACTTGCCTTCTGGTGTGGAAATGCCTACTTGTGAGGGAAAATATCAGGCTGTGGTGATTGTGGGTATACTTTTTAAGAATTCCATCCTCAGATAAGGCTGTACTTCTTCCTCTCCGATACAAACTATTATCTGTCATCCATAGCTAAAAATCCCAGTGTTCATAGGGGCCTGAAAGTGTATCTGGTCCATATACAAAGGGCATACAACCAAGTACACCTCTCTTTGTCTCTTTTCATCCTACCTCCCTGGGGCAATACACTTTCGAGATGAATACGGCTGTGTATTCCTCTGGCCTATGAGGCACAGAAGCTACCTGTTTCCAGACCCTTGACCGCTCACTCTATGAGATCAGTGGCAACTTCCACTGCCTTTTCTACAAATGCCTCTTTGCTAGAAATATGCGGCATGGCATGCCAGGTGTCCTCAGGTGCTTTCACCAGGCATTATGAAATGGATGCCTTTACTTCTGCTGAAGCAGAATTTGTCTAGAGAGTCCTTCAGTCAGCTCTACAACAGTAATTCCTGTTGTAGCTGGGACCCACCCTAGTTGGGTGAGCTGTTGGAACTGCCTTGGCAACTGTTCTGAGCCACCTGAAAGCCCAGTTTGGCATAATGGGTCCCATGATACTGTCTTCCATTAAACTGTATCTGTTTTTAAAAATGTGATATGCAGATACCTCACAAAATCACTTGAGTAGGCAGTGATCAAGTGGAATGGGTTGAGGAACTAACTGATGGTTGTGCTGTGGAATATTTATAACCTGGTGCTGTTTTAATCTGGCTGGTTTTTGTGGTTCCTAGAATCCCTTTAGGTGTTAATGTTTTATGAATGCTTGGATTATGGTGTTATTTGTTGTTTCGATTGTACTCAGCTCCAAGTGCCATTTGAGAGAGAAGGCTGCTTCTAAGTGCCTGAAATAAATAATTAATACGTAATTATCACCTTCCACTAACTTGGCTTAGTTGATGGTTACTGTTATTTTATTTTATTTTAAGAACGCTTTGTCCAAGACAACTGAGCTATGATAGCTATTTTTCAAAAATCCATTATGATTCTGCCAAGGACAGCCATATGAATCGGCTTTGATCATAACTGAGGCAAATTAGATTTCTTGAGTTCTTAGTAAGAGACAAATAGAATTCCATTGATAGATGTTGCTGAAAAATTAGTAAGGTTACATAAAGAGTTGGGGCATACATGTGATTCAATTTACATTTTAAGGTGAACCTACCTAATTCGCCTTTTCCAAAACAATATGAGAACCGAAAAATAGCCATCCTTCAGAATGTCCACTACTCCAAATTTAGCATTGCAGTTATCTAGCCAGGCAATGTGTACAACAATCCACATGTTCAGTGCCGGATTTATGTATAAGCTAAACAAGCTATAGCTTAGGGCCCCACTCTCTTGAGGGCCCCCAAAAAAATTTAAAGGAAAAAACAACCTGGATGTACATTTCCAAAATATAAGATAAAAAATAAAAATAAAACCTACATACAGCAGCACTATTTTGTGTAGTGTAGGCTCCTATGATGTAAGTAATGGGCCCCGCCTGCTAGCCTGCTCCCTAAAATATCACTGGTTTGCTCATTTCTATATCAATTACTTTGATAAAATACATATTTTGTTACGTGCAAATGGCTTTAGATACCTATTAGGACTATAAATTACCATATAGCATATATTCAACACAAAAAAACAGCAACAATTTGTTGTTGACAAAGGACAGTTGGACATATAAAGGGCCCATTACCTTCAGTAGCTTAGGGCCTCCTCAGACCTAAATCCGGCCCTGCAAATGTTTCTGTTTTACAGAGGGATGAGGCTTGGGACTTTGACTCAGTGTGAAATTCAAGGTTGAAGAGTGAAGGAAGCGAAAATAATAATGGACTCACATATAATGGTTTTTGTATTGTTGTACTAATAATTAATAATAGTTCCACAGTTGGTAACCTGACTATTCAAGTTGGGTCCCTTTCGACAGGCAATGAAGTCAAGCCATCTGAGAAGATGCTGTCTGGGATTTTTTGTCGTCGTCCCCCCCCCCCCTCATTTTGCTTTTATAGCAATTTGGCCAGTATAATTGTATTGCACTGGAGGACATTGGCACTAGGAGGCAGCAGGTGTAATCTATGTGACAAGATCAGCCCAAATTCGCTTCCAGACAATTATATGCTTTATTAAAATGCAACCGTAGATAAAAAATGTCAATAAGTGGGAACTGCATCTTTTAAACAACAAAAAGTTTGGTTAATTGTTTGGTTTGGTTGTTTAATTCAATTGTTGTTTTTTCAAAGGCAAAGATTTAAAAATTCAATCTTTCAATGAATGCAAAAATAGACTATAAAATGGAAGAAGAAATACAAACCATATCTTCTTTCTATATTGTGTGTCGCTTTATGGGACTAGTGCTCCCATATACTACACATGCACTTACACACATGCACACATGCACACATGCTTTGCTCTATGGTTCCAGCCAGAATATATTGTAAAGCCAGTGTGGTGTAGTGGTTAAGAGCAGTAGACTCGTAATCTGGGGAACCAGGTTCGCGTCTCCGCTCCTCCACATGCAGCTGCTGGGTGACCTTAGGCTAGACACACTTCTCTGAAGTCTCTCAGCCCCACTCACCTCACAGAGTGTTTGTTGTGGGGGAGGAAGGGAAAGGAGAATGTTAGCCGCTTTGAGACTCCTTAAAGGGAGTGAAAGGCGGGATATCAAATCCAAACTCTTCTTCTTCTTCTAAAGAGTGTTGGGCTTGAATGAGGAAGACCTGATCTCAAAGCTAAGTATTCAGGCCAAATCTGCAAGCATGAGCTTAGAAAAGAAAAGTAGGGGCTTGTAAAAGTCCACTTCAGATGAAGAGGCGATCCTTTTACAAACTCCAATTCTCTTCTAGTATGGATTAAAATCTGAGCAGCAGAACCATCCTCAGCCATACTCCACCAATCAATGCCACTCTTCCTCTTCCCCCCCAAGCTATCCATCCCAACCCCCAGTCCCTTAAAATTCACTTTCCTCTTCCCAGTCATTAAATGAAGTTATGGCAGTGGTGACAGAAGCTGCAGTAGAAATCTAAGGGAGAAGAGAAGAAGCTTCCCCTCTATCATCCCAACATGCTGGGCAAGGTGGTGAACCCCCCCCCTCCATCTGAATGCATGGAGCAGGGGTAGCTAATATGTTTTGGGTTACATCATTCCTTTTCATTGGTCATGCAGCTGGTAGAGATTGTAGTCCATAAAACCAGGAGGGCACCCCATTGGCTATCCAAGCACAGATCTCTCATGGACCCTATAAGGACCATTCTACTCTGCTACTTATCACTTGGAAAGGAAAGCCCCATTCTGCCTTCGACTGCAGCACCTGTTGAAAGGCGGTGCTTTCTCTTGGATCTTAGGCAAGTCAACAAAAAAAGCTCAACAACTTTGGGGTTTGTCTAAGAAAAACACAACAATTTTCGAGGTGTCCTGGTTTTCACTTTTTGAAATATAGCAACCCTAAGCACTGGTATAGTCTGTATGGTTTTCCCAGTAGTGATCACTACTGGTAAAGCCATGGTTTTCCCAGTAGTGATGTATGGAAGTGAGAGCTGGACCATAAAGAAGGCTGATCGCCGAAGAATTGATGCTTTTGAATTATGGTGCTGGAGGAGACTCTTGAGAGTCCCATGGAGTGCAAGAAGATCAAACGTATCCATTCTTCAGGAAATCAGCCCTGAGTGCTCACTGGAAGGACAAATCGTGAAGCTGAGGCTCCAATACTTTGGCCACCTCATGAGAAGAGAAGACTCCCTGGAAAAGACTCTGATGTTGGGAAAGATGGAGGGCACAAGGAGAAGGGGACGACAGAGGACGAGATGGTTGGACGGTGTTCTCGAAGCTACAAACATGAGTCTGACCAAACTGCGGGAGGCAGTGGAAGACAGAACTGCCTGGCTTGCTCTGGTTCATGGGGTCACAAAGAGTCAGACACGACTAAACGACTAAACAGGATCAACAACAACAACAAGCACTGGTATAATTCTGTTTTCATCTTCCTTGGGAGGATGCCACCACATTATGACATGCAGAGAAATCCAAGCACTGCCAAGCTAAGGTAGCAATATTCCTCTTTTGAGACCTCCCATCTAATAAGACCATAGCTACAGTCCCAATTAAACTCAGGTTCCTATATTGTAGCATGCTTAGCATAATCATTAATCTAGCCCTGTTTATACCTGCTTTCCCCACCCCTGGGGATGCCAGTTTCCAGCAAGATTTAAGCTAGCTTTAATTTGTTGTTTTATTTTGCATTATTGCCAGCATTCTGATGCTCAAGAACCATTTCTCTGTTGTGCATTTGAGGATCTAAAAATAAGTGAGAGCAGAGGAGTCATACATTTTACCACTTTCATAGATAATTTATGGAATAATTTTACACTTCTCTAACACCCAGCTCACAAATCACGTTCAAATACATGAGGTGTCACTTGGAGTTTGCAATGGATTCTTAATGAAACTCTCTAGGTCTTCCCTTTTAAATGTTTCACAGATTCACATTTTTATGCTTGGCCAGAACACTGAAACTGCATTCACAGATGCTCCTACTGTGCTAGTGGAAACAGAGTTACTACATATGTATTGCTGCCACATTGCCTACGTGCCATTGTAGTGTACGAGTTAAAGTGGGCTGAGCTTTGATAAATGCACTGTGAAAGAAAACTGTCATTACGTTTGAATTAAATGCACATATAACTCCCAGCATATAGATATCACCTCCAGCTGGACTCTAAAGTGAAAAACAATAGTCCATAAAATGAGGGGTGGTAAACTGAGAATAACTCCAAACCCATAGCAATATATGATGGCCTGCTGAAAGCAATGAAGGAAACTAGGATGACTTTAATGAATGTAACCTAATGCCAGATATTCATCACAGACATCTGATTTGATAACACGACTCAACATACCAGATAATAGTCATGATTTCCCAGAGCAGGCACAGAAAAACAGAGATTAATTTCAGGAAGTAGAAATTTGTAGTGGTTTCTTTTGTTTAGTATTTGTTTAGATTTTAAAAACTAATAATAATTTATACTAAATTTAAAAATTACCCAGTGTAATGATTTCTATCTTTCTGTGTGCAAATCTATATGTGTGTATACACACATATACTGTATACTGTACTATGAAATACAAGAATAGCACACACACACACAAGCATGAGAGGCAGATAAAAACTCAAGCAGATGGAGCAACATAAAATAAAACCTGCCACCTGACAAGTTGAAAATCTGCTGCAAGGTTCTTCTTGTTTTTGAAGTTTTTAGCTCCCTATCATCATTGGTAACAGTGGGTGGAGATGGGGGCATTTTCCAGATCAGAGGGCTCTGATTTATGGTTGTATTTATGTGACATAATATTCTGAAACTTTTAAAAGTCTTCCTCTATGCATTATATACTCCTAGCGGTAAAAGTCATAAACTGTAAAATGATAGAAGCATACCAGTAAGAATCTGGGGACGTTTTGACAGTTTCAGACTGGATGTTGTGACCTTGAAGATCACACAGCATTTTCAGAATTCACAGGGGGGATCCATACCAACATTCCAAAGAACAACCCAGTCACATTCATTTGCATGTATCTGGAAGCAGGGCCTTTAATCTGCTGAGTATTTATCCAAAATCAAATATTTTGTCAGAGTTCTGTTATCACTAGCTTCATTGAATATCATTCTCTGGCCAATGAATTGTTTACAGGACTCTTCCATTGGTGCAGGGGTCAGCAAACTTTTTCAGCAGGGGGCGGGTCCACTGTCCCTTCGACCTTGTGGGGGGCTGGACTATCTTTTTTGGGGGGGAATGAGTGCTTGAGCGCTGCTGCTGCTGCTGCTGCTGGCACCAACAAAGCCCATCCCCCTTCCTCCTCTAGTCACGGTGAGGAGAAACCAGGAGGAGGGAGGGAGGAGGCGTGCTGCCACCGTGTGAGGGAGAGGGAAAGAACACGTGTGCTGGCAATCCACACGGCAATTCCCAGACTGCCTGCGGGCCGGATCCAGAAGGCAATTGGGCCTGATCTGGCCCGCGGCCCTTAGTTTGCCTACCCATGCATTGGTGGAACCAGGCAGGTGATTTTTCTAATTCTCCCTTTCCTCTGCAATCCCCAGAATGCTACTCCCACACCAATAAGATGATCCAGGTGGCTGGGGGTCCCCCTAGAGCAGCATGGAAGGTGGCAGAGGGAAAGAGCCCTTATGTTTGTGGAAATGCAAATCTGGATCAAACCTAGTGTCATGGGGAAGAAGAAGAGTCTGGATTTGATATCCCACTTTATCACTACCCAAAGAAGTCTCAAAGCGGCTAACATTCTCCTTTCCCTTCCTCCCCCACAACAAATACTCTGTGAGATGAGTGAGGCTGAGAGACTTCAGAGAAGTGTGACTAGCCCAAGGTCACCCAGCAGCTGCATGTGGAGGAGCGGGGAAGCGAACCCGGTTCACCAGATTATGAATCTCTTAACCACTACACCACACTGGCTCTCGGGGGGGGGGGGGGGAATCAACACTGAAACTAAATAGACCAACAACCAATCAAAATGATTTTGAAGGTATATTAAGGGCACAGTTGAAGTCAGCACTCCAAATCACATAAAACGATGGATAGCCTGTCTGTGTCACCACTGATTCTTAAAGAAGGCATGGTAGAAAATTGTGCAACCTCTTCCTATTTACACTTCTCTCCATTTCTGTACCAGAATAAACTGCAGGAGCAATTCTGGCTTCCACTATCTGCTCTGGCGTTTTGGAGTAATGCAATCACACCATTCTGCTCTCTACCAAAACCAGCAAATCCACCAATCTTTAATTATGATCAGTGTGTTGTTATGATATATGAAGATACATGGATGTAGGAAGTTTTGGTGTACAGTCGTACCTTGGAAGTCAAATGGAATCCGTTCCGGAAGTCCATTCAATTTCCAAAACGTTCGGAAACCAAAGCGCAGCTTCTGATTGGCTACAGGAAGCTCTTGCAGCCAAATGAAAGCCATGGAAACCCCGTCAGATGTTCGCGTTCCAAAGAACATTCGCAAACCCAAACACTCACTTCCGGGTTTGCAGCGTTTGGGAGCCAAGGTACGATTGTATTTGTTTAGATTTTTATCCATTAATTGTCCGTGACCAGGTTTAAAATCCAGATATGACAATATATTATGTTGATGAGGAAATAATTTGAGCAAGTGTTACTTTTACTGAGTTTTTTACTGGTGTCAATTTGCATTCTATTCTTTTTTTTAAAAAAAAGTCCTTATTATGACTGTGTAAGCAGTATGCAACTCTTTATTTTGTAAATTAAAAGGGAAAAAAACTTACAGTAAATTCTCCGAAAATACCATAAAAGCGAACCATATGTGGCGGATCAATGTTCTATTTTCCAGTGTTACGATAATGAGTTAATTTTAGAGATATATTGAGTGATTCAGCCTCTAGTTCTGGCATTAAAATTTGACTTATATCACAATTTGCCATGGTGGAAGGTAAGTCCAGGGAGCCTGGGCACTGGGGTTTTGTGCTGAGAATCTGGAAGTGACACATGCTTTGTTCAGCAGCAGGAGGCAGCAGCTTGTATTAGTGAACAACTCAGTCATACAAATCCAGTATCTCATAGCTGACACAAGGTTCCTGACAATGGTCAAGGGGTTCTTTTTGGGATTCAGTTAGGCAACAAGGGAAACACTAATTCATAGCTGTCAACTTTTCCCTTTTTTAAAGTAAATCCTGTTCAGAATAAGGGAATTTCCCTTGAAAAAAAGGGAAACATTGACAGCTATGCTAATTTGCATTTTAACAGGGTTCATTTGCTAGACAAGACTACAAAGAAAACAAACAAACAAAGATCTTGTTGGACTTTGAGTTGCTGGGAAAGCTGCTCCAGAACAGCAGCATGATAGGGCATGATGGAACCGTCGGCCAATGGCTGTAGTATATACCCAGAGTTATTGCTGCTAAATTACAGAGACGTGTAGATTAATAGGGAATGCAAAGGTAAGAACGTAATATGAGGATCAGCCCAAAGGCCCATTTAGTACAGCATCCTGTTCTCACAGTAGTCAACCAGATGCCTGTAGGAAGCCTGCAAGCTGGACATTAGCACAACAGTATTCTGCCCGCCAATTTACACAAACTGGAAAGCTATGCATATCTGCAGTCCTGTGGTCCTCTTCCCTATATTATTCTAGCTTAGCCCTTCCTTATCTGACACATGATGCCTTTTGGCTGAATATGGGAATGGCTTCACTGAACAGTATGGTGTTTGGGGTGGAACGAAACTGATACGATGCAAGATGAAAATTCTTTTTCTCACTCGTTTGGGCGGGGGATGTAACAAGTAAATTGGCCCTCAATTGGTAAAGGAATGGAGAAAATATAATTATGTCCTATGTTATTGGTTGCCTAGATACCAATCAAAAGGTTTGCCTTCTTCCAGGAAGAAAAAATAATGAGATGTATGCATAGGGACTTGTGTAAATGGGGAGATTTAATTCCAATCTGGGGTGTAGAGTGATGACATAGAGGAAGGCAGAATCATATTGCAGAAGTGATTGAGGGCATAGTTCAACTCTCCATGATGGCAGGGGATGGAATAACCTCAAAAACACCCAAATCACATAGCTTAAGGCTACTTATATATAATAATATTTATTGTCAATGTACAACCTGTGTACAATGAAATTGTATATATGGGGAAGTTGGGTACTTTCAGTGGGCAATAGCTCTTTTTTATTGTCTTCCTTTGTACTAGATGAAGATTCTGAGCCAATGTAGTGTTGTGAATATAGGTGGATGCACTTGAACCAGAGACATCATTCTTTGAGTTCCTGCTTAGCCATGAAACTGACTCACTTTGTGCAAACCTCTATTGTCTGCTGCCTGGTAGCCAAGCAACTAACAAAGAGTTGGGCAGAATTCTGTTTTTCCCCTTTCTTTATCAACTGAAGGCCAAGCCACTTGTTACTTTTTCCAGTTTGCAAATCATGCCTGTGAAAAGCAACAAATCAATCAAACATACATTTTTGTTCTCTAATTCTGGCATTCTATGGTATGATACAGTTATTAGTTATTTGTATTGGTATGGTTCTCTGTTTTATTTTGTTTCATATTGTTTTATATATATTTGGATGAAGTTCCTTTCTGAATACTGGTCATTCATTCATTGATGGATTGATTGCAAAACATGATCCCCAAGCATAGCTGCTCATGGAACAGCAGTCTGCAGATAGAATCTGCCTATGAATGACCTCTTGACCAGCACAATATATGCATTTAATTAAGCAGCACTATACAACTCAATAATGCATTTTAATACCAATGTCTTAAAACAATTAAGAGATTTTTGGGAAGAAATTTCATTAACCCCACCATTGTGGTTATTAATATTGCACATTTGGAAACAATAGGATGAATAAAAGCTGACTTCTTGAAATAAAAATTGTCCAATCCAAAAATATGGTTCAAAAGCTTTACTAACAGAACTTGTCCCAAAACACACACTCAAAACAATACTGTTACATCCAAATATGCTTGCCCAAGCATGGGTTAAACATTTTATAAATATGAGCTGAAAACAAAGCTCTGCTTCTCTCACAGCCTCCATTACAGCCTGAGGCTGTGTTGCTGGAGAGAATTATTTGCAAACCTTTCTATTTGGATGCATTAGAGAGAGAACAAAGACCAATTCTCACAAAATGGAGATGTGCAACTGAATACCTTTCTCATATGATCCAAGTTAAACACTACATGAGATGTAGCAGAGATACAGTTAATTATCAGTTGTTAGGCACCTGCTGCTCTTGCTTAGCTTCAATGGAATTTTCAAATGTTACATGCCACGAAATCATGTGAGATTACAACAACCAAAATGGCTGCCGTTCTCTCATGATAAAAAAATGGGATGTCCCAGGTTTTCTGGGACACTTGCAGGATATGCAAACACTCAAGTAATCATCCCCCTCTACAAACTGGATCATTCATGTTCCTGAAGCACTTATTACCTGAACACAGAGCGGTAGGTTTCTGACGTGTATAGAGATCTATCACCCAGTATGTGCTTCATACTAAAAGGGGGAGCACGCTTGACTGATGCATGAGATTAGTGCACATGGAAGACGAGCACAACTGGAAGAAGCATAGCCTAACCTCCTGGATATGTTTCTCTATCAAACCATCTTTTTTTTCCCCTATGGCAGCTTCAGTAATGTGAATCTCCATCAGCAGTCTGAAGTAGTATTGACCAGACAGGGGTTTAGCTATTCCCTGAGAACTGGACCAAACTGTATCTGATGATTCGGGAGTGAATATCTTAGCACTTTAGACCACTGTATTGCAGGCCTGCTAAACTGCTCTGAATTCAAGTAGAGTTAGATCTAATGTTCTCTGCCTGAAGCTTTGGCTTGACTGACTGGATCTGATTGTGTGAATGGTATCAGGAAATGATACTTGCAATCCTCATTTGCAACAATTACATTGTGGTCTACAAATCTGTCATTTTGTCTATTAGCTATTGGGAATGTCCATTCATTTCCTGTAAAGGTTGCAATGAATAATATAACAGCGGCATCCATTTTGATGCTTTATGTTAAGAGGCACAATAGCAACGTTCTTTTCCACTGAACCTCCTGAGAAAAATAAAACTGTTGATGCCTATGTTTTGAACTCTTTTTAAAATCTGGATTTATGAGACAACTGGGTGGATTCCCTCCCCCCCCCCTCAGGTTTCTTGTGTGTGTATCACTAGAGGTAACAGACAAAAGAGACAGAAATACTATTCTTTCATACTAATTTAGTAATTTAATTAACACGAAAGAATGGTCAACTGTAATACAATAAATAACCAACCCCAGCCTTAATTGTGTGAGCTCCATCAAACCTCTCAGAAAATAGTACCTAGAAAAAGTTGGTGTGTTTGAAACAAAATACTAGTCACTCTGGGCAGTGGAAAAAACAATAATTTCTTTTTCAGGCTTTCAAGGATTTCAGCATCCAAAATAATAAACAAGAAGAACAGAGATTTCTTGTACTATGGGTCATGAGGCCAAACACACAATCAGCTATCAGTACACTAAAGAATCAATATGGAGGTATGAAGCTCCCATAGATAGAATTTGTCTAAGAAAATGTTACCTACAAGGTCTTTTTCTTCAAATTCTCTGTGATGTACACATTCCCCATCTGGAGTTGATAAACTTTTATTCGATTGGCTTTCCTAAAAGACAAAAGCAAGCAAGCCAACAAACAAACCTTAATGGGAAAATCAACTACTTGTTAACTGCTTCATTTCCCCCAGCAAGGACATTCTTCCTGCTGGAAGTGCAACAGCAGAGTATACATAGATCCCTCAAAACTTGTGGGATACGTACCCAATTAAAGTTCTGGCTGCTGTATTCAGAACTAATTCCAAACTGACTTCAAGGGCAGCCCCACATACAATGAATTGTGGTAGTTTAAACTGGGTGTTACCAGAGCAGAGATTACCATTGCTAAGACTATCCCTGCATAGGTGAGGACGTACTTGGTATATTGGGCTAAACTGGTAGAAAGGACTCCATGCCACTGAGGATAACTACACCTCAATTGACAAAACTAGATCCCAAAATGCAAACCTAATCTTTCAGGAGCAGCACAACCCCATCCAGTGCTGTACAAAAGTTTCACCTCACTATCACCTTAATTGGGCTGGCAACATTGGGTAGCTCTCTTTTTTTTCCTTCCATAGAGTGCCATTATACCCTATATGCCATCATGTCACATGGTATCATTCCCAGGACCATCTGTAGCTCCATTTTGAAAGGTGTCACACTTCCTAGCTGCTTGAAGTGTCCATTAAAAGAAGAAGAACCATCTTTGTATTCAAGCTACCTAATCATTTTCTCCAAAGTACGGCTCCCCTACTGGAATGACTGCCTTCTTCCCTGTCCCTTGAGCCCCACCTGGACAGAATTTGGCTGAGCTTTACAGATAAATGTTTTCCTCAGTGGTACTGTAGATTGGAAGATGCTTTATGATGCATCATCTAACTCAGTTTCTCCATTCTTGCTTATGTAGCAAATCTACTCTGCCTGGCAGTTGTTCTCCTGAGTCCTCCAACAGAGGTCTTTGACTTCATCTTCTACCTGATCCTTTTAACTGGAGATGCCAGAAGTTGAAGCTGGGACCTTCTGCGAATAAATAATGTGCTTTGCCACTGAACTTAGTTTCATAATTTATGTTTTAGATGTTCAGCTCTGTTCTCCCCATTCACAAGTTCTTGTTTTGGGATGTTTCATTGGAAAACACAAGTCTTAGACCACCAGTGCACAAACCTTTCTTGTCCTGATATAGTCAGTTCTTCTGTGTTTAGAAATGCAATAGTTTTGCCTAGTTCTGAATACTGCTTGTGCACCTTATGATTTTTGAATTCTGATATTTCTGTTTGAAGTTTAGTGAATGAGGAGCACCTAATTTTCTCTGCAGGAATTATGTTACTTGAGGGAAAATGTGCTATTTTCTGTGTCAGTGTAGAAATGTAATGGATAATTGCTTGCCTAAGGCATTCTTAATCCTGCTATGCATCAATGTAAGTAATCAATATTTTTTTTACCAAAAAAAATTAATCTCAGACTACAGGCTCTAGCACTTCAACACACATCTGGAAAAATCTGTAACCGATCAAGACCAGACTTTATTTTCCCTTCCTACTATTGTGTGTTAGAAAAATGGCATTTCATCGTGTAAGAACATCTACTCACCACTCAAATTACAGTGGCATCTTGGTTTGAAACAAGCAAAGTTTTTTTTTATCATTTCAGTTACTTTAGCAACTGCCTTAGTGGTGCCTGGAGAATTCTTTTCTATTCTCTAATGCTCTGGTCCTTTCTCTGCAATCCTGATGCAACTACTATGCATGTATGAGAGGGTCAGGTATCTTTGTGTGAGAGGGAGGGTGCACCTTTAAAACGGGAAGGGGCTATTGCTCACTGATAATCACACACTTTGCATTCAGAAAGTCCAAGGTTAAACCATCTGCCCCTGAAGTAAAAGCTTGTGCTATGAGTGTTTATGTGGGTCTGTTCTGAATTGGACATAGGTGGATATCAACCAATAATTTTATCTGATACAAGTGTCAAAATATCCTATCCCAAAGATGGGATGTAGCAGCGCCAGCACATCCCATTTCACCACTTGAGGCAAAACAGGAAGTGCTACCCTGTCCTGCTACTGCTGCTGCTGCCATTTGCACTGCCTGGCCTGCCACCTCCACTGCACTGATTTCCGGCAAGGTTTCATGCTGCACAAGATATCGCAAGATCTTGCCGGAAATTGGCACTGATGCTAGTGTGGCTTCTCTGCCAATGGCGAGGTGGTAGGGCAGGCAGGATGCCCATGGGGATGCTGCCTTGGGGGCTTCTGCCACCTGAGGCAGCAGCTTCACCCTGCCTAATGTCTGAGCTGGCCCTGTTATGCAGGGGGGAAATTACAGAAGGAAGGAATCTGCTTTATACAGATTCTAAAGCACAGTCACCTGATCTTATCCATGTTAATCATGACCCAGATTAGATCAGTAATTCAATTCAAAATCCATAGTCCAGTGGATTACTTAATGAGGTGATCGGAGGTTGTCAGATAGATAGATAGATAGATAGATAGATAGATAGATAGATGATAGATAGATAGATAGATAGATAGATAGATAGATAGATAGATAGATAGATATAGATAGATGATATAGATAGATAGATAGATGATAGATAGATAGATAGATAGATAGATAGATAGATAGATGATAGATGATAGATAGATAGATAGATAGATAGATAGATAGATAGATAGATAGATAGATGATAGATAGATAGATGATAGATAGATAGATATAGATAGACGATAGATAGATAGATAGATAGATAGATAGATAGATAGATAGATAGATGATAGATAGATAGATAGATAGATGATAGATAGATAGATGATAGATAGATTGATAGATGATAGATAGATAGATAGATAGATAGATAGATAGATAGATAGATGATAGATAGATAGATGATAGATGATAGATGATGATGATTGATAGATAGATGATAGATATAGATGATAGATAGATACGATAATCTTTATTGTCATTGTCCCATACAGAACAACAAAACAACAACAGCAGACATTCAAAAATCAACAAGCCTACTATCCCAGCTATCTCAGCCTGGTTAACCCCCTAAAAACTCTGATACCCCATAATTAAATACAATATACTCCCATAGAGACTACCTTACACTGCGTTTAAAACCAAAATTGCATTTGGATAGAAACTGTTTCTCAAACCCTGTACCTTCTTCCAGAAGGCAGAAGCTGAAAGAGATCATTTCCGGGGTGCGCACTATCCAGCACCATCTCTGCAGCTTTCTTATGACACCTGGAAGCATAGATTTGATCCAAGGTGGGAAGAGTGCACCCAATTATTCTCTCCGCAGTCTTTACAACCCTGGACAGCATTGTTTTGTCCCTGACCGTGCAGCTCCCAAACCACACACACAGACCATTAGTTAATACGCTCTCAACAGTACAATGGTAAAATGCCATCAACAGGTCCTTTGAGAGATTATTTTTCCGGAGGATTCTCAGAAAATATAACCTCTGCGGTGCTCTCTTCATCAGGTCTTTACTGTTTTCTCCCCAGGTTAGGTCATCTCTTAACTCCATTCCCAGAAATCGAAACACAGAAACCTGTTCCATACACTTCCCGTCAATAATGAGTGGCTGAATATTCAATTTACATTTCCTAGAGTCCACAATAATATCTTTTCTCTCTCTTTAAGTTAAGTTGTTTTTCCTGCACCATTCCCCCAACTGCTCAACTTCCTTCCTATAGGCCACCTTCCCCTTTTCAGCCATGATTAAACCAACCACCGCTGTATCATCTGCAAACCTAATGATCTTATTACTGGGGTATTTGGAGGCGCAGTCAGCTGTATAGAGCATATATAAAAGTGGGCTCAACACACACCCCTGCGGCGTCCCCGTATTCATGATGGGAGCGGTTTGATAGAAAATCTAATATCCACCTGCACAAACACAGTGGAAGTCCCAGATCTAATAGATAGATAGATATCCTTTTAAACTTTACACACAAAGTGCATCTAACTACCTAGAGTGGCTAGCATGTGGGACTCGGTGCCTCCATGGACTTTAAATGCATATACAACAAGTCTCCAGGAAAGCAGCAAAGCTAGGTGATTTCTATCACTCTCAGAGGGGATTTTGCAGGAAAAAATACAACTGTCTCCAGTGGTGTGGTGGCAGTGTTTTGTTTTTGTTTTCAATTAATGTATCTGTGCAGTTCTCAAATAACTTCCTATTAAAAATCCACCAGGAAATGTGATTTAGTCTGGAATGGGGAACTAGGGCAAACAGGGGTCTGTCTACCCCTGCAAAAGCTTTATTTTTTTATCATAGCTGGATTTTGCATTTGCCAACCAAAAATTAAAATTAAAATTACAAAAACTGCTCTTTTTTGTACCCCAAGAGCATCTTAGGTAGGATACCCAGACCGTCTTCCAGTGTAGCAATATTATCTGGTCCCAGATCATGTATTTAGATCCTAGATATGTGTTACACTAGAAAACCCATTAAAGGGGACACGATGGGCTGTGTCATTCTTTAAGAAATGTGACTGGATGCCATATTTCATATGTGTTATCAGCAATGTCACACTGATTCCTGGGAAACCTTGCAATCCCAGATCAAAGATTTCATGGATGTATAAGTTAAACTACTCATGACCTGAACTGAATTTGGAGATGACAAGTGTACAGTGTGAAAAAATATTTGTTGTTATGGATACATTACTGGTACCCTAATCCAATTCTAGCTTCACACATACAGTAGGAATATTGCATGTACAACATAGCATTGTGTCAACAACATTATTTTAATTGAGTTTGTTGCTTTTAAATGCTTTTAAATGGATTCTGTTTGAGCTGTATTGAGCCTTCAAGTTTATTTCAAATGAACAATTCTTCTAATCTACACAGCGAGAGGCACATTTCATGATGCCCAACTGGACTGACAATACCACTCCATATAGAAAAACATAGCAATGGGGGGGAGTCAGATCAACAAACACAAATCAACAAATGTCTGTAATCTGCCCAATGAAACCACAGGGTATTCCTATCCTTTTGTCAATGTAGATGTGAATGCATCTCTGTATATACATCTCTGCTGAATATGCATCTCATCATGATTGGCCTGGATGTGTCAGCTGATGAGCACGTCATTTACAATGTCACCACCCAGTCAGATTAAAGAGCAGTATGGACAAGTAATGCTGAGCCCTATGAGGGGCTAAACATGACTGAGAGAAGCAGCTGCCAGAAGTCAGGAGAGCAAGGTGTGTCAAACATAACTGTTCTTCTGAATGTTTAGTTGGAATCTCATTTCTTGTAATTTGAATCCATTGGTGCAGGTCCTACCCTCTGGAGCAGCAGAAAACAAGCTTGCTCCATTTCTGAAGTGACAGCCCTTCTTATATTAGGAAATGTCTATCATATCTGCTCTCAGTCTCCTCTTTTCCAGGCTAAACATACCCAATTCCCTCAACTGTCCATCATAAATCTTGGTTTCCAGACCCTTTATCATCTTGGTTGCCCTCCTCTGCACACGTTCCAGCTTGTCAATATCCTTCTTAACAATAATTCCTTATGTGAAGCAATCCTGCACTCCAGACTGGAGGAAAGGCAGGGTATAAAAACAATAAATACATAACAAAACAAATATGAAATCAAAGCTACTGATTTCAAAGTTCTGGATACACCTACCCTTCCTTTTTTTCCCCTGTCATGCTGCTCCTCCATGTAATATACCTATAATTTCTAGTCTACTTTGCCTAAGCTCCATTTGTTTTGTAAAACAAGAATGCTGTTTCAGTTGTGACAACTGTTAAAAACTACACATTTATCCTAACCCATTTTACACTGTCCATTTGCCATATTATGTGATAATAAGTTGGTGGCATTCTTTTCTGAAGATTTTGGGAAATGGAATGGTAGGAGAGAGATAATAATTGTATATCTCATTATCAGGCAATGCATTTTCATTTGAAATCCATACAACTGGAATGTTGTATTTTTACCCAATAGTCAGAGCTGGGCTTTAAAAGCATATGTTTAATACACTACATTGAGTCAAATACACATAAAAAAATGACAAGCTTTCAACATCTGCATTAACTTTAATGGATGTTTCTCTACCAAAGGTATGAGATGGAACTAGGGAAAAGTGTGAGTTAATATGGCGAATAACATGCCCTTTCCAGATACCTAAGCTTTCAAAAACCTTCTGCTACAAAAAGAGCAAGACATTGCATTCAGATTATATAACTGTTAAAGCTTGCAACCATGGCTTACTATTGGTTGTGCAAGAAACAAGAATTGTGGCTTCTCTCAAAATATTCTAAGCAAGCAAGATAAAGATCTGCTTTTCACAGGATGCATTAACACGGCAGATGATTCTGTTTTTATGACATTTCTCTATCTGTTTATTTCCACATTATATTTGAGTTTGTACACTGTAAAATCCACTTCTGGAACTATGGTGCAATACAGTGGAACTGTATTGGAATATGCATAGTACAAGTTTAGCACTCATTTCTATATTATTTGCAAACAGTTTTTTAAAAATACCATTACCAATGGCAGAAAGAGTACACACACACTTTGCTTTTTCAAGCGATTGGAGACACAGATTTGGAGATTTTCAACACCACAAAAAAATGACAATCCAGTGCAAGGCCTGGCCTGGATGCTCGTGGATATTTTAGTAAGATGACAACAAAGCCACAAACATATCACTGAATACATCTCAGTACCCAGAGTGACCTATAACTTCATGGTCGTTTTGATGGAATCCCATACAAAAATGATGAGGATACATAAGGACCTGTACCTTAGCTCCATGTTGTTATACAAGGACATAGCTAGAAAGTACTGGATCCATGGTTCAGTCAGTGAGACACATGAGCTCTGTGATTTGATGGTGGCAGAGGAGGAGAACCCCATGTTCCGCTTGTTAGTCTGCACATGTGACCTCCCCCCCCCCCAGCATGTGCATTCTATTCTCTTTCCATGACTTCTGTGGTAACACAATACACGCCCCGCACCAAGCCATTTTGTTTACCAAGGAAAATCTTATTTCAAGTTTTGTAGCTCAGAAGAAATATATAAGTGCATTAAAAGGGCAGGCTAGCAAGTTTTGCTTTACCCTTTGTCTCTTCTTATTGCTGTCCCAAGAGAAACAATGTACAAACTAAATTTGATAAATTTATCATTTAGAGGGGGGAGTCTGCATGATGCAAAATGATGCTCTAAATTAGAACATTTAATGATATTTGCATCTTCAACTATTATTCAATACCATCATGAGTCCATTATTAGCTTTAGCCTATTGGTTTATTTCTGACAGAACTCTTGTTTGGCATAATATTGAACAATTCAGTTAGATATTTGAATTGCAATAAGGGCAAATGAAAAACCTCCTGTTTTGCAGTACTTACCATTACAGGCCTATATTCTACATGACTCAAGGGATATTTAGGGATTATAAGCTTCTGAACAGATCAGTTAAAGGCCAATAAAGGCCAAAAGATTATTATCAAAAATACATCAGATCTTTATGAAATTGGATTCAGTGGACGGTAACACTAAGATCAGATGAAAAAGAAATTTAATTAAAACTGTCTCTATGAAAGATGTACTTATTTGTGCAAAATAGAATTTTATTCTCCTGTATGTTTATGATTCCTGCCGCAATATGTTTAGTAAAGCCTATCTTCTATTACTTGTTAGAGATGTAACTCAAAATAATGCTACTTGTTTGTATCTATAGATATTTTGCAAAAATACCTCAGCTTTACTGAGGAAAGATACGCACAGGAAAAGAGTGGAACGAACTTCATATGCTTGACGAAAGATCTATTTCAGGCTCAACACATTTCAGTGTCATCTTCTAATGTAAAAGGAGGGGAGGGCATTTTTGTAGCCAATCAGATTGCCCCTTCTAAGAAAATGTATTAGCTTTCTGTATGTATAAAACCACACAGAACAAACCTGCCCAGTGTTTGTTAGAAGTTTAAAGCAGGGGTGGGAAAACCTGGGTCTTTTCATTGGTTGTTTGACTCCCTACTTCCAATGGATGCAGCCAGTGATCAGTGGCCCACTAAACTTTTCCTGTTTATACTGTCAATGCTGAGACCACATAACACCGGTTTTGAAAGACCTACATTGACTCCCAGTACATTTCCGAGCACAATTCAAAGTGTTGGTTCTGACCTTTAAAACCCTAAACCGCCTCAGCCCAGTTTACCTGAAGGAGCGTCTCCACCCCCATGGTTCTGCCCAGACACTGAGGTCCAGCGCCAAGGGCCTTCTGGCGGTTCCCTTACTGCAGTGCGAGAAGCCAATTACAGGGAACCAGGCAGAGGGCCTTCTCGGTAGTGGCACCTGCCCTGAGGAACACCCTCCCACCAGATGTTAAAGAGAAAAACAACTACCAGACTTTTAGAAGACATCTGAAGGCAGCCCTCTTTAGGGAAGCTTTTAATGTTTGATGGACTATTGTATTTTAATATTTTGTTGGAAGCCACCCAGAGTGGCTAGGGAAACCCAGCCAGATGGGTGGGGTACAAATAAATAAATTATTATTATTATTATTATTATTATTATTATTATTATTATTATTATTAAAGATGATCTAGAAGTTGCAGTTAGTGCAAATCGAGCCTGCAGTTACTGGACAGCAGAGCTCAGTGTGGCCATGTCACACCATTCCTGGCTGCCAGTTTGAGACAGCCCAATTTAAGATGCTCATTTAGATGCATAAAATGGTATCTGAAGGACCCACACTGGTTGGATTTGCTAGGCTCTGCTAATAGTTCCGTCTACAGCTGTGGCCCACTTTGCAGAGGCCCATAAAGTGCAACCTTCTTTGTTGCACTTTAAAAGCTATGTGGTCCACTTCTATTGTCATGCAAAAATTGTTAGGATATTTCCGTTCCACCTTAAAAGGGAGCAGGCTTTCTGTAAGAGTCTGCGCATGTCCTGATCACAGGATGTTTATTGTTCTGATATTCCTTTCGGTTTTGTTCAGTCGGCTCAGAGACGCTGACAGAATGGACGTGTTTTCTTTTGTTCTGTTCATGTTCTAATAAAGTCTGTAAATTATGCTCTTCTGCTCTTCTGCGGTGCAAGCTTTTGACTGTGCTTTCTGCTGAAAGAGGGTGCACCAAGCCTAGGAATGTGGCTAGGAATTTCCAAAGGCTTTGTGCCCCTAACTGTTGGATCTGCGTGACTACGGGAGGCCGATGGACGTCCAGAACTCCGGCTTGGGGGCTCAGATGGACGTTATCTCCCTGGCAGTTTCCCAACAACAAGGTTTCGGGCCCAGATTCACGGCACCTACAGGAGAGTAAAGCTGCAACAGACTGCGTTTGAGAGGTATGAGGGGGGGGAAAGCGAAAGGGACGGACGCTTTTTCTGTTCTACCTCGCAAAGAGCCTTTGATCTCCGGCAAGGCTAAATTGGCCTGGGAGCTGAGCCAAAAAGGCTTCGTGATTAATAGCTGCCAAGATAAGGAGTCTTTCAAGTTAAAATAGACTCACGGCTCAAGTAAAAAGCTGAGATGGATCTCTTACAGACCTCAGAAACTGCTCCGTGCCCTAAGTTGGATGGGCAGAATTATGAAACTTGGGCAAAATGGTGTGAGAGTTTGCTACGTCAGTTTGGGGTGTGGCATGTTGTTTCTGAAGCCCCCCCAGTTCCTCTGACAGAGAGATGGAAATCGCAAAATTTGAAAGCGATAGACGTAATAGTCCTATCCGTATCTCTTGAGGAAATTAAGACGCTGGCTGGCAACACCACTGCACGTGCAATGTGGACTGCTTTGCTGAAAGCTCACAAGCCAAAAATCCCAGCCCAGAGTTTGACTGCATTGGAGGTCCTAGCTGTTTCCCAGAATGCGGGTGATTGCAGGGATGCTGAGGGCACCGGTTGCAAGCTGCAGGGGGAGCTGACCGTCACGTCATCCCAGGCAGCATTCCAGCCTCCAGGGGGAGCCAAGGAGTCGGCAGCTGAGAGCTCTGTTTCTCGTGAGAACCAAGGCCATCGCCTTTGCAGAGGCCGGAAAGGCAAAGGTAAACAGAGCCAGACGCAGAAATCTGCAGATGGCCAGGAGCAGAGGGAGGGTGAAGAGCCCGCGCCAAACAAAGTGATGTTTGCTGGCACTGCTTCACCAAAGGCTACAGGCACGTCTGCTGACCAGAAGCAGGGGGGGCAAGCTGCAAAAGCCCACGCCAGTGGAAAGCAAGGTTTTGCTTGCTGGCACAGCTTCACCAAAGGCTAAAGGCACGTCAGCTGGCCAGGAGCAGCAGGGGGGCAAGCTGCAAAAGCCCACACCGGTGCAAAACAAGGGTTTGCTTGCTGTAAAGACTGCTCCAACAGCCAAAGGCAGCTTTGTTGTTGATTCAGGCTGTACGCGCCACATTTCGAAGGACAGGCATCTCTTTATCTCCTTCAAGCCCCAAGAAGGTGAGATCCACCTGGCTGATGGAAGGACGTTGCAAATTACAGGAGAAGGGACTGTGAAACTTGCAAGTCTGCACACTACCATCAGTAAGGTACTTTATGTTCCAGGAGCGGCGAGCAACTTGCTGAGCGTCCCACAGCTTACTGGGCGTGGTTTTCAGATTTCCTTCAAGAGGAGCGTCTGTGTCATCAGTAAAGGCAAAGAGGACTATTTGCATGCAAAGTTTATGGTTGGTTTGTTCCATATAACTTATGAGGATACTGCTGTTGTATCTAATGCTGATTCTTGTTGTGTTGCACAAACTAACAAAGTTCTTCATGCAGGTTGCATTCATGATGCGCATCGAAGGTTTTGTCACCTCTCTTGGAAGGCATTGGCCAAGATGCCAGAGGTGGTTGAGGGTTTGAACATCAAACCCTGTAAATTTCACATGAAATGTGTATCTTGTGCAGAGAACAAGGTGAAGGTTGCTCCAAAAGGCAAGGAGTCTAGCAGGCAGGCTTCCAAACCCTACCAGCTAGTGCATGCGGACCTGGTTGGTCCACTTGCGCCCTCTATAGGTGGAGCAAGGTACTTCATGATTCTGATTGATTCTTTTTCCAGGTACATTCATGTGTATTTGCTCGAACAGAAATCGCAAGCGTTTCCAAAGTTTAAGGCATTCTGTGCTTGGTTGGAGAATGTGCACGGTAAACGTATTTCTTGTTTTTTTACTGATCGGGGCGGGGAGTTCACTTCTCAGCAGTTTGAAGCTTTCCTGACTGAGAAGGGAATCCAGCATGACATGTCAACGCCCAGATCGCCATGGATGAATGGGCTTGCGGAAAGAGCAAATCAAACATTGCTGCAAGGAATCAAAACCTTGTTGCATGATGCCAATCTCCCTGATAAGTTTTGGGGGGAGGCTCTGGGGAATTTGGTTTATACCGTTAATCGCAGATTGTCATCACCCATTGGTTGTACCCCCTATGAGAAGATGTTTGGCAAGAAACCCAACACCAAACACATGAGAATTTTTGGTTCGGACATGTGGGTACGCACACAACAAACCAACAAGCTTGGGAAGCGTGGAGCACATGGTTTGTTCATGGGGTACGAAAAAGGTGCATACAGGGTATGGATGACTGACTCTAAGTCCATTAAATTCACAAGGAGTGTTGAGTACAATCCTAAGTGGGGGGAAAATGTGGGAATTTTCCAGAGTTACCCAGAGGAGGATGAAGGTGATGTCAAGCAAGCAGCTAAAGATGAGAAAGCTGCTGATGATGATGATGAGGATGAGGATGATGATGATGAGGATGATGATGATGATGATGATCAGAGTTCGGATTCCAGTTCAGTGGGCGGCGCTGCTGCTGCTGGTGTCAGTGACAGTGATGACACAGCAGACTACAAGAGCGCACAGGCCTCAGTCAGACCATCTGATGCGTCTGACAATGAACTGGAGGAACCACTGTTCACCATTGGTCATTTTTCTCCTAAGAAAGAGGAGATGAGTCCAGAAGACTTGCGTCTAGTACGCAGATCTGAAAGGGCGACCAAGGGCAGACCTCCAAAGAGGTATGCTGATGAGTTTGCTAAGACAGCAACTGCTGTTCTTAGTAGCTCAGAGAAGGTGTGGGAACCTTCAAGCTTCAAAGAGGTTCAGGAGTTAACCTCTAAAGATGCTGAGCCTTGGCTAAATGCCATGAAGGCTGAAGTTGATTCCTTGAACAGGAACCAAACTTGGGAACTGGTACCGGTAGTCCCAGGAATGAGACTGGTTGGAAGCAAATGGGTCTTCAAGGCCAAGACAGACCAGAATGGCAAGGTAGTCAGACACAAAGCCAGATTGGTTGCCAGAGGTTTTTCACAGGTACCAGGACAGGATTACCACGAGACCTACTCTCCCACAGTCAAATATGAGAGCATTCGGCTGATGCTCAAGATTGCTGCGGAGGAGAAACTGCATGTTTCCCACCATGACATTAATACAGCTTTTTTGTACGGGGTTTTGGGGGAGGAGCTGTACATGCTTCCACCTGATGGGATGCAGATACAAAAGGGAATGGTCTGTAAACTGCGGAAATCCTTATATGGTCTCAAGCAGAGTGCCAGGTGTTGGAACACAAAACTCACTGAGACATTGCTTTCTCTAGGTTTTCACCAGGGCAAAGCTGATCCATGTGTGTTTGTCAAGGAGGAGGGGCAAAACAAACTGTATTGTTTATGTTTTGTTGATGATCTTCTGATGTTTTGGAAGAATCAGGCTTTTTACCAAAGCACCCTAGCTCAGCTGAAGGAGCACTTTGACATGAAGGATCTTGGTGAGGTATCCAACTATCTTTCTCTGCAGGTGGAGAAGGACCAAGCAGGTAATTTTCTGGTACACCAAACACAGAAAATTGCTGATGTGTTAACCAGGTTGAATTTGGTTGACGCAAACTCAGCAGACACACCGATGGTGACAGGTTACCAGGTAGACAGTACTGCTGAAGCGTTTTCTGACACAACGCTGTACAGATGCATTCTAGGCAAGATGAACTTCATTGCCAGATGTTCAAGACCTGACATAGCTGTAAGCTGTAATCTGCTTAGCAGACATGCCAACAATCCTACGGTTCAGGATTGGAAAGCTCTGAAGCGCATAGCCCGCTATTTGAAAGGGACTATGCACTACAGGCTGAGGTTCACCAGTCAGAAGACTGGAGGTCTTGAAATCTTTGCAGATGCAAGTTTTGGAAGTGACACCACGGATGGTACAAGCACTTCTGGAGTATGCTACATGTACAACCACTGCCTGTTTGACTGGTTGTGCAGGAAGCAAACAACAGTGAGCCTAAGTTCCTGTGAAGCAGAACTCAATGCTCTGTCATTTTCACTCATGGATTGTGAATGGTTGATGCAACTGTTTAAGGACATCGGGGTTTCTGTGAAATGTCCTATACAAGTGTATCAAGACAATAGATCGTGTTTGGCTTTGCTGAACTCGGAGAGTTGCAGGCAGAGAACCAAGTACTTGCAGATTAAGCTACATCGTGCAAGAGATTGTATTCAGAGAGGACTGATTCAGGTGTCCTACATGGCAGGAAATGAAATTCCTGCTGATCTGTTGTCTAAGGTTGTTAACAGAGAACAACTTAAGGTTTATGTACAAAAGTTGCAATTGGGTGAACCACAGGTACAACAGGTTACACGGAAAGGGGGAGGATGTTAGGATATTTCCGTTCCACCTTAAAAGGGAGCAGGCTTTCTGTAAGAGTCTGCACATGTCCTGATCACAGGATGTTTATTGTTCTGATATTCCTTTCGGTTTTGTTCAGTCGGCTCAGAGACGCTGACAGAATGGACGTGTTTTCTTTTGTTCTGTTCATGTTCTAATAAAGTCTGTAAATTATGCTCTTCTGCTCTTCTGTGGTGCAAGCTTTTGACTGTGCTTTCTGCTGAAAGAGGGTGCACCAAGCCTAGGAATGTGGCTAGGAATTTCCAAAGGCTTTGTGCCCCTAACTGTTGGATCTGCGTGACTACGGGAGGCCGATGGACGTCCAGAACTCCGGCTTGGGGGCTCAGATGGACGTTATCTCCCTGGCAGTTTCCCAACAAAAATTTCCCTATGCGCATAACCACTTCAGCTTTTGAAAAGGTATGGAAACTCACATTTGACTTATAAGTGTCTGTACTCCCTATATGTCACGTGTTATGATCTAATGTGGATATTGTGCTTTTGTCTATGTGATTAAGTTGTTAGTGCACAACAAACTAACCCTTTGTTTTCGGTTTTACCTGCAATACTTCTCCCTTCACTTTAAAGCATGCTGCATGTCTTGGTAACTGATACTTTCCGTTTCCTTTCATCTATCAGTCCTAATGAGAAAAGCCATTTTTTCTGGGTTTTCTGGTTAACAGTTTTTGTTACACATAAGGAAATATAATAACTTGTTTTCATATGCTGTGGTCTAGGGTGTTGCCATTACCAGCAGTCTGAACTCTGTGGTTGCAACTATTGACATAAGGTTTAACTTCCATACATAACACACAATACATTTTACGAACAAAACATACGAACCTTCAGAATTGATCTTGGAAAGGATTTCTTTGCTCCACTAGTCTAATTGCCTTCCTTAACATAGGTGGACCACAGATAGGGTAGCACTGTACTGTAATGATTTTTTTTAAAAGCTGTAAATGTAAGTTTGAACCACAACTCAGTTAAGTTGAAATACAAAATTCAAGCAACATTATTCTTGTTGGATTCCAAGGCTTAATGAGAAATCACTTCTAAATTCAGCTTACAGTAACTGGTTAATGGCAGTAATGGGAGCCCCCCCCCCTTTTAATTTCCTGGGTTTTTATTTGGGTTCACTAGGAATATAATTCAACAGGGAAAAGAGTAATGAGTAATTAGTTACAGGAAAGCAATGCCAAGATGGGATGTTAATTATCACAAGCCTTTTGAAGCCAGGTGGCCCTCATAGCCTATAAATTTCTCCTACCACTTTCTAGTAAGATTATCATTTGCTTCCCAGGGACAAGTAAGTGATTCTGGAATCTGGATGAAAAAAAGGAAGCCAAGAAATGAAGCTTCGGATGAATATGACATAGGACTGAATCCAAAACATGAACGGCTTAAATGAAACGTGGGACAGAGGCACAAACTATAAAGATCCCAAGTTTCCCCACCCTACCAATTAAGATTTTTTTCTAGTTGCCTACCATCTACGCTTTGGTCCAATAAAGAGCAAAACATGTCAAGCTTCCAAATCTTTCATTGGAAAACAGCTGGAGTCCAAAGTTAAGAGCTCACCATGAAGCTGTAATTCCTGATGCTCACCCGGAAATTGTCTTTATTCATTTTCACCTCATTAATCCTAGTTATACACTGCTGGGTAACTCTTGATAAGCTTCCCTATCCTTTATTTTTTTCTTACCCTGTTAACATTTTTCATGCCCTCTAGATGGTTTAATATCTCTCCACATACATTATTGGCCCAAATTATATCTATTTAGCTCTTTTGATCCTCTGAGATACTAGATCTCCAGCTTCTGACTGAACATTATTATCCCCCCCCCCCGAAGTCTAATTTTTAAGAGATGAATTTCGCATATTGGTGTTTAAAAGTACCAGGAATTCACCGATATATTTTAATAGTGACCCATTTCCCACCCCATCTCTCGTTACTAGCCAGCTCTCATTAGAGAGATGGCTCAATTCTGAGTTCTGCCTTATTTTGACAATAAAATTAAGAATCAATCTACTATAGGTGAGAGGAAGAAAGCAGGCATGGGGGATATGTGCTGTTTAACATTTTAAGGGTGTTTTCTCCCCAATTTACTCCATGTGGTTGTTTTCGACTGATAAAACCACAACAGAACCCTTTTATCACAGTTGGGAATTCGCCTCTCACTTCAGATTTTGAATAATAACAATTCAGTGGGGTAATAATTATTCCAGATGCACTGTACCGTGCAAATTCGTAGTACTTCTCCAAAAGCAACACTGATGGCAAATGCTCAGAATGAGCAAATTAATTAGCCAAACTGTGAAATCAAATAAATCTCACAGCGGTGACCTCAGTGTAAGCTGGATAAAAGAAGACATTAAGTTCACATGAGTAGCTTTAGCTAGAGGAAAACCAGAAGTCAAAAAGGGGGTTGTTATGAATATTCTCCATTAAAACAAGTGTTTCGGCCCTCCAAAAATAAAAGGGTGGCATAGAGAGTTCAAGTGCTGATGCCTGCTTAGCACTTGATTTGAAGACACTGGGGAGAGGAAACAGATCGCTATAAACTATATGAAACACAAACATCAAAATGTTCATATGAATCTTTTAGAATTATTGGGCTGTATCCAGTGTTCTCCATCTATTAGTGTGTGATATACGGACAATACAATATGATGGCCTGCATGAAATTGAGCCTATATACAATCAATCCTTTATGCCCCTCCATCAACATGGGGCAAAACCTTGCCTAGTATTTTACTGCAATCTATGGGCTACAGCACCGCTGGGCAAAGGCATCCTGCACTTGTTGGGCATGGAGCAAGGCTTTATAAGAGCAGCTATTTAGCTTTAAGAAATGGTGCTTGAGTTTGTCAGTTTTTCCTCTTCCCTCCTTATCCTGTTTTCCTCTTGTGTCGTTCATTTTAGATTGTAAACCTGTGGGAAAGGACTGTGTTGACTGTATGCACACTGCTCTGGCAGTTTTTGTGGCCGAAGAGTGGGGTGGGTATGAATGCACTGAATAAATAAATGTCACAGCATTAAAATGATGGCTCTAAGGTATTCTGAGAAAGCATTCTGGCTCGAAAGCCCTGGCATTAAAAAGCAGATAGACATCCCTAAATTTGTGTGGAGTATTGTATGAGTGCTGTGGCTACACTAGGAAGCCTAAAAAGCCTGTTATCTTGAGCTGCACATTTATATATAACACAAGCAAAAGAGACAAATCTAAAACCAAGGACTTAAGTCCCACTGAGGTACCAAGGTTCACAGGGAAAATGATACGCATTTGGATTGGTGCCTGTGTGAATGGAGTAACCCCATTTGAAAGGAAGAAGGATGGGGGCCACATAGTCATGGAGACAGCAGCAACCTTTAGCTTAGGTGAGGAAAAAGCAATGTAGCGGGATACAGGCTATGGGGATTTTAGTGTACTTCCTCAGAAATGCAAATGTGCCTTTCATAAGGAAAAGCCTGGCTGCTGAATATCTCAGCTGTGATTTAGATGGCAAGAGAAAGGCAGGCAGCAATGGAATCAATGCATCCATCTCCAGAGAGCAAGATCATAGCCACAGAGCCACAGGAACAGGCTCATAAAGGGGCATTTGTACTGTCCTGGGAGCCTGGTCCCCTATATAGAAGGGGTTAGGTGCTTACATGTCACTGGACTCAATGCACCCAAACATATTTCTAAAGGAAACATAGATTGGGTAAGTGCTGCATCCTTGGACCTCCTTGCAGAAGTGGGGGAGTGTAACAATATATGTGTAATTCATGAATGGTACAAATTTAGTAGGACAGCCATAATTTAGACTAGTCTGAGTAGGACAAAATGTTGTTTGTTAGCTCACTCACACACATGCAAGATCTTGCTCATTCCCTCTCTCTCTCTCTCTCTCTCTCTCTCTCTCTCTCTCTCTCTCTCTCTCTCTCAGGATGAGCAGCTATTGCCTCATTCAGGGCCCACGACAGTGAATGGAAGCAGTTCTCTTGGCTTTAATTGGCTCTGGGTGGTAAAGCAAAACAAAACAAAAAAGTTTTCTAGGGACAGCTGTGTGGGAAGCAGCTGTCAGGAAAACAAATGTCTTTCTTGTTGTGTGCAAGGCAAACTTTCAGCAGCTGGGC
This sequence comes from Podarcis bocagei, assembly GCF_964188305.1. Taxonomy (NCBI): domain Eukaryota; kingdom Metazoa; phylum Chordata; class Lepidosauria; order Squamata; family Lacertidae; genus Podarcis; species Podarcis bocagei. Next base: position 38,019,500 of record NC_138126.1, read on the forward strand.
CTGAGCTGGCAAATCAACACCCCCAGTGATTTCCCAAGGTCTCCAGACTTTGCCTGCACCAGGCCTCTAAGGTGCTGCTTTCCAAGAGGGTTTTTCAAAGAAGAAGAAGCACCAATCATCATGGCGATGCCTTGTTTTACATTTTTACAACATTGTTTCCTACCAATTTTTCATGTCCTGCTACTGTCTGCAAACAGCCTTGTCCTCAAAATGTACAGGGAAGGGACGTGGGAGCAATAGGATATACATGCCCCATCCTGTATACACTCATTGCCCCCCCCCAAAGTGGAGCTGAGACTAGGAATGGGAGTGGGGAGTTCAGTACAGTTCCCAATTCAAGGCAATCCTACCTTACTCATACTTCCCGAAACAATACATGAAATGGGGCACAGCCGTTGGTCTAAATCTACATTTCTCCAAACATTGCAGTGCAGTCCCCCACCCAAGTAATGTGTACACAAATTGCATTTTTGTATAGCTGTGATGAGATGGTAGCCCGTCCACCTGTAAACTAAAGGGAGCAGGGAAGCTCATACTCTTTAATACACCGCTCTTCTTTCATGTGAAAAATGTTGTTAACACATTGTCCCTGCCAATGCAAATATCAATAAAGTCCATTGTTATTATTGCCTTTTTGCAGGGGTTTGGGTGCTGAGAGATTGCAGCTTACACAAGCCCTACAAAATAGTCCAGCTTGTTATGCCACTAGCAGTTATATCATTGATTTATAAATCACCAGCATATAATAAAATATTACAGTAGTCCAGGAGCACTGGGAGTTGGCATACTAGCAAATGCTGGTAGCAACTGCTCCTGGCCACCGAGGATACCTGCACCTCTTTGTGACAATGAGGGTTCTAGCACTCTCAAGCTATGTGCCTGCTCCTTCAGGGAGAGTGAAACTTCATAAAGAAGAGGCTAGTGGCCAATTGCCTGAACTTGAAAACTGCTCAACCACAGGGTTTCTGTCTTGCCAGGATCCAGTTCATTCATCCTCATCCTCATCCTCATCCTCATCCACATCCACATCAACTTCAAATGCTGATGCAAGACAGCCTCACCTGATTCAGACACGACAGAGAAACAGAGGTGAGTGTCACCAGCGTACGGTGGACGCCTTGCTCCAAATCTCCTAATAGCCACAACTTGCAGCTTCAAGTATTGAAAGAAGAAGAAGAAGAAGAAGAAGAGTTTGGATTTGATATCCCGCCTTTCACTCCCCTTCAGGAATCTCAAAGCGGCTAACAATCTCCTTTCCCTTCCTCCCCCACAACAAACACTCTGTGAGGTGAGTGGGGCTGAGAGACTTCAAAGAAGTGTGACTGGCCCAAGGTCACCCAGCAGCTGCATGTGGAGGAGCGGAGACGCGAACCCGGTTACCCAGATTACGTGACTACCGCTCTTAACCACTACACCACACTGGCTCTCAGCCTGTGGGCCTTTCAACACAACTGCGAGAGGCCAACCGACCATTACTTAGAGCCACCCTCTGTAAGCAGGAATAGAACCACTAAAACACAGTGCCACCAGTTACCATGCGGAAAATTCCAGCAAGGGCATGTGTGTGCACACACAGACAGTGATAAAGGTCATTTGCCAACATAGAAATCACTCTAGGAAAAGAAAGCTGCATATCCTCAGAATAACTAACCTGCTTTTCATTCAAAAACTTCTGCAAAAAAAGTTTCTAAAACGGAATTTGCTAACTTAGAGCTTGTATACTGAACTGTTAAGAGTGTTTTAATGCATGACTGCAAAGACTTGGATGAATATACAGCCCTGCTTTGCACTCTTTGTATAATTCCAGCGTTGAGTCATAAACACTAGTGTGATTGATATATGTAAGTGGTGCTTCAAAATGACACCACAGAGGAATAAAAAATATTGAAAAATAGTCTTGTTTTTGTCTAGGGATATATCAGACCTTCAACGGTAGCCTTCAATCCAAAATAAATAATGACTCTTCTCAATAAATGGTACAAACTAATGTGGGTTTTGAAGGGTATGTAAATGTCATTCTGGTGCGTGTGTATGTGTGTTTTTAAAAAGATGGCATATAAAAATCTCAGTGTTATCTCTTCTGGGTTTTCAGAGGTAGCAACGTTCATCTTCATGATAAAAAGTGTGTTTTTAAAAACACTGAAAATGAAAACTGAAATATTTCTGTGAGAAATAGAATTAGGTTGTGACTTCATTTGTGCATCACTAAGATAATTCTTATTCTTGAACCTTGAAGAGTGAAATAGTTACAGGTAGCTATGAACTGCTGCCACATTGTTTTGTGGAAGTCTTTGAAAGGCACACTTTGTCCATCCAACCATTCTGGCTCATGGGCAGGATTTTTGATAGAAATAATTGTTTTGATAGTTATTTATTAAAATATTTTATCCTCCCCTTCAGACCTTCCTTGGGCTCTCAAAGCAGCACAGAAACATCTGTTAAAGCAAATTTATTTGCTTGAATCATTTTTACCCACACTTCGGCTGAAAGAATAAGATAAAAGGTAAAGGGACCCCTGACCATTAAGTCCAGTCATGGCCGACTCTGGGGTTGTGTCGCTCATCTCGCTTTACTGGCCGAGGGAGCCGGCGTACAGCTTCCGGGTCATGTGGCCAGCATGACTAAGCCCCTTCTGGTGAACCAGAGCAGCGCACGGAAACACCGTTTACCTTCCCACTGGAGCAGTACCTATTTATCTACTTGCACTTTGACATGCTTTCAAACTGCTAGGTTGGCAGGAGCAGGGACCGAGCAACGGGAGCTCACCCCTTTGCGGGGATTCGAACCGCCGACCTTCTGATCGGCAAGTCCTAGGCTCTGTGGTTTAACCCACAGCTCCACCCGTGTCCCTAAGAATGAGATAGAAAGTTCAATAATGAGACAGCCCCTACCCTTAAGCTTGCAATCTAAATGACACAACACAGAAGTAAAATGGATTGGGACTGAGAAGGCAGAAACCAAACTACAGCACTAGTTCTTAGGTCCAAAGTTTGTATAGCAGCAGCAGGAATGGAAACAGTTCTAAGAGAAGAGGACTTGCTGATCTTGGTGGTGGTACAATAGCTTAGGAGCTCCCTTCCCTTTGAGTTGTCACCAGCACTGAAGCTGTTAAGTTCCTGGCACCATGAATGACTTGGCTTTTTGCTCACGCCTTCGTTGGTGTTTAACGCCAGACTTTAACATCATGACCTTTTTTGGTTGTCTTCTACCTGCTTCTCTTTTTAGGCTATTGTTTTTATGCCGATGTTTTGCACTTTTAATTTGCAACCAACCCGCTGGCAATGAACTGCAGGGATAGGAACCCAATAAATGCATGTTAAGTTCTTTCTGCATCCTTTATCAAACCTAATCTGCATGAGAGGCACCAGTGTGTGTGTGTGTGTGTGTGTGTGTGTGTGTGTGTGTGATCACTTATGAAGACTGAAATATGAGCATTGAAAGTGATGGCAGCACCCATGGGTCAACAAGGAATGCCGCTACTAATTAACTCTGAAGGAAACCAGGGAAAGCTTGAGCACTGACAAGAGTACTAAATTGAAATTGCATATGTTTTCAAGGACAAAACAACATTCTCCTAAATCATAGATATGCAACTGCCCCATCCTATTGAAGTAGGGATTTAAAATACTTGAGTGAGGAGGCTGATGGAGCATTAGACAAAATAAAATCAGAAGAAAAGTAACACTGATGAAGGCAGAAACTGGCCTGGCAGACAGTGCTCCTAAAAGACTAACCTTCAGGGAAATAACATTTGCTGTAGCTTTCGTACCTACAGTCTTGTGATATTAAATGAAAACCATTTTGGTTTTTTTCCTCCTGTGTGCCACCCGTCTTAAAAAAATCAAGAATTTTATTTTTCTACACTGTTCTGCTCTGTTACTTTGCTATAACCCAGAAACCACATGTAAACCACAAAGGTGTTAGTTGAATCAGCATGATCGTGGGATGGTTTGGCAGGAAAAATAATCTGTTGTATTTATGCAGCATGCAATCACTTCAGAAGAATGTGGATAACAGACTACAAATGAGGACAAGACTGGAGTTTCAAAAGAAGCTCCAGAAGAATCTTCTGTTGACTTCTGGCAATTAGCTGGCAAAGAGAAGATTGGGAAAGAGACCTGTTCCTAATCCTAAGCACTTGCAACTTTCTTATTCTTCATATAATGTCTGTGAAACTCCTTAACTTTGCTCTTATTTTCTCCCAAATTAATTAGAACAGAAAATAACACCCTCTATCTACCCATGAAATCAAAATACTAATAAAGCAAGCAACTGATTAACTGCTTTCAGTTTTAGCCAGACTGTTTCTTTATTATTTTCTCCCCTTCTAAGGGCTAGAAGATCAATCTAATTTTACTAATTCATTTATTCTTTACATTTATATCTTGCTCATTCTTGAAAGAACTCACAGCAGTAAGCATGTTACCCTTATATTGTCTTGTTCTCTATTAACAATTATCACTATATTATGTTTTTACAGTCTGTAACTATCAAATACTAAAGCTATAATGTTTGGTTGGGTGGGGGTGGTCTTTTTTCCAAAAGGGGTCCTTGGATGGACAAATCAAATAAAGTGTTGTTGTTGTTGTTGTTGTTGTTGTTGTTGTTGTTGTTGTTTTAATCAGGTGTCAAGGCGATTTGCTAAAGCTATATGAGGCCATTCACCTCAACATACATTTCTGGAGAGATTTATAAGCACTTTATCAGTCAGCCCAGACACTGAGGTTCAGCTCCAAGGGCCTTCTGGCGGTTCCCTCCCTGTGAGAAGTGAGGTTGCAGGGAACCAGACAGAGGGCCTTCTCAGTAGTGGCGCCCGTCCTGTGGAATGGTCTCTCATCAGATGTCAAGGAAAAAACAGCTATCTAACTTTTAGAAGACATCTGAAGACAGCCCTGTTTAGGGAAGTTTTTAATGTCTGTTGTTTTATTGTGTTTTTAATTCTGTTGGGAGCCACCCAGAGTGGCTGGGGAAACCCAGCCAGATGGGTGGGGTATAAATTTTATTATTATTATTATTATTATTATTATTATTATTATTATTATTATTATTATTATTTCAACTGAACATGCTTACAAATCCTCTTCAGTCTGAAGACGAGCCCAACTGCTGCCCAGAGAGCAGGACATGGGGAGCGGGACTGGTGGGCATGATCCTGCCCCCACTCCAGGAAATTCTTGCTTAATCTGAACTGCCATTATTATTCATTAAATTTCTATACTGCCCTTTATCTAAGGATCACATGGCAATTTGCAATTAAAAAACACAAAAATACATAACATAGTAACAAAACAACCCCAATCCCCAAAGAAGTAGAGCATTTGGAATTAAATGGGATGGTGATCATGCTTTGTCTGCTAGGTGTGAATTAGTAATTTAACTGTACATATTGGATGTCTGTGTTTCAGACATTTTTTTTAATGCAATGGCTTATGGCTACAAGCAATAAACATTTTATCTCTTTCTTAGAAATTGAAGACATTGGATTGGTATCCTGTTTCCTCGAACAACTGAAGAGACCCTGTGGGTTATACTTAATTCAGTATATCTCTACGTTTGAGGAAACGCTTCACTGTTTGAGAAGCAATGGTGGGGAAGTCATTGTTCCTACAGTAATAAGATAGAAGCCAAAATTTGTGTATAGTTTCTTATGTGCAAGAAGGAAAATGCTTGAAATGTTGTGGAGAGGCCAGTAATGGAGTAGATAGAATAATCCAGAACTGACTGGATTTTGAAATTCTCCTCAGGCATATGCAGTAAGGTATAGACCTGAGAACACCCAAAGACTGTGACAGCAATATAATTTTACTGTGATGGCATTATTGTGGTGTAATGTTTGGAGATGTTGCATAACCGTAGCTGTTGGTCTATGCCAACTTACGCACTCACGCATTAGAGTAGAGATGGGGAACATGTGGTCCTCCATATATTGCTGGACTCCAACTCCCATCATCCTCAGCCAACATGGCTGATGGTCAGCGATGTTGTAGTCCAGTAACATCTGGAAGGGCAGAGATCCCCCCATCCCCGCACGACACTAATTATTTTTATTCTATATTTACTCTTTATTAAGGAACTCAAGTCTCAAGTTTCTTTTTAAAAACATGAATAATACCAGTCAACCTTTTATGAGGGACATTGCCAACCAGTACCACTCTTTCCTCAATCTGCAGCTGCAGAGAGGGCTGTCGTTGGGGGCATACTTTCAGTTCCTATGGGGCAAGCAGGCACAACAGTACGAACTCTGTGCCCTACAACATATCCAAGAATCCTCTGCAATAAACAGTGATTTCACGACAGACATTAATGGTTTTCTTGGTAGAAAAGTTGAAATGGAATGTACTTAAGAACATAAGAAGCTGCTGGATCAGGCCACGGGCCCATTTAGTCCAGCATCCTGTTCTCACAGTGGCCAAACCGATACCTATGGGAAGCCCCAAAACAGGACCTGAGTGCAGCAGCACTATCCCCTTCTGCTTTTACCAGCATTTGAATTCAGAAACATAATGCCCCTAACAATGGAGGTAGAACATAGCTATCAGGGTAAGTAGCCCTTGAAAACCTCATCCTCCATGAACTTCTCTAAACCTCTATTAAAACCCTCCAAGTTTGTGGCCATCACTGGGTGTCATGGGAGTTGATTCCATAGCTTAACTGTGTGCTGTGTGAAGTACTTTCTCTTGTGTGTCCTGAACCTTCCAACTTTCACCTTCTTTGGAGAGTTATGGGAGAGGGAGAAAACATTTCCTCCGTCCACTTTCTCCATACCATTTCTTGAAAATACATGTTTGAAAACCACTGTGCTTGATCAGAAAGCCTTAGGCCTTTGGTTGCCTAAACAACATGTGAGTTAGAAATCCAGCAACAGTGAATTACCTTCACCACAAAACCACTTTTATTAGCTTCTTGGTTAGTACTTCTAAAAGCAGGTGAGTAATTGTGCTATATCTGGTATCTTTGTACTGCAAGAGAGAATTGTGTCCTACATACATTAAATTAATCACTATATGACATTTAAGATACTTATAAAACAAGACACAAAGGTTTAATTAATCATTGCCGTCAACATTACCACATCGTGTATTGTCTGTAATTTTCAGCAACCTTCTCTGTTCGAAAGAAGTTAAATATGTGTCATGACACGTAGTTTCTTCCCATTGTGTTCTCATAAACACTTTTTTTAGAAACAGCGGCAAATCTGCTGTGAAAGCGAAGTTTAAAATATATCTACTGAGAAAACCAAAAGTGATATGACTTCCTCCTCCTATGGTAATATCTTGGGGTATAAAAATGAATAAGCGTCCATGAAAAAGAAGAAAAAGACAAGCTGGCTCCAGAACCCATAGAAAAACAAAGATACACAAACCCAATTTACTTCTGCAACGTTTGACAAAGAATGGGCTTTGCATCCACAGATGAGATTCAACGCAGCAACATGAAAACCAATCATAGAAACCAGACACATGACATATGAAGTCCCCCCTCTTCTCAGGGAAGAAACATATGGAACATGATTCCTTTAGGACTCTCTATTTGATCTTTCTTCACCAAAGCTCTTTTTAACTATCTGTGTGTGGCATTTAAAACATTCATAAAACATTGACTCTGAGATACATATTTTTTTCCTCCTAAACCCATCTGTCACTCTTTTGGGAGACTATCTGGAATGTTTTGAGGTCAAAGTCACTATCTATTTTCTGAAAGTTGAAAATCTCACTGCAGATTTCCATTTAAGTAACTTAAAAACAGGAGGCACAAATGTTGGGTACACATTTGTTTAAAAAGGGATGCTGATCAAGTTTTCTGAACTCAAGTTCTAAAACAGGTTTGGGGTGATTCACATTACTGGCATATCCCTCACACTGCTATAGCATTTGTTGTTGGGGGGGGATACATTTCACAATAGCTAGTGGGGCTTTTCCTTCTTTCAGTGAATATGCTAGAGATCAGAGGGAGTAGAAAAATACCATTCCTCCTATGTTCCTATTGACTTCAGAGGACCACTCCTAATGTCCCATATGGCTAAGTTGTATTGAAAGGGGAGTGAAGTTAGGGAATTGGGAACTGGATGGGTGAGAAGGAGAGAGTTTGGCTGCTCAATGGGAAGCAATTTACAAACATCAGAGTGGCTCAGAAATTGATTATGGTTTTGGGGACAACATGAATCATTTCCAAGTTAATCCAAGATTAGCCGGATGACTTCAACCATTTCTTGTTTAAACGCAATATATATATACTCTCACTGAAACTGTGCCTTAGTTTCTTTATTTTTTAAAAAAATCATTCAAATGTGCAGGATGATGCTAATGAAGCAAGAAGAAGAAGAGGAGGAGGAGGAGTTTGGGTTTGATATACCGCTTTATCACTACCCAAAGGAGTCTCAAAGCGGCTAACATTCTCCTTTCCCTTCCTCCCCCACAACAAACACTCTGTGAGGTGAGTGAGGCTGAGAGACTTCAGAGAAGTGTAACTAGCCCAAGGTCACCCAGCAGCTGCATGTGGAGGAGCGGGGAAGCGAACCCTGTTCACCAGATTACGAGTCTACCGCTCTTAACCACTACACCACACTGGCTCTCCTGATTACAACTCCGCTCCCACTACTTGTGAATCCCAGTAGCTGGTATCCAGGGCTATACAGCCCTGCACACTCGAAATAGTTCATAGCCATCATGAGTAGCCTGAACTGAAAGCCGGAACCTCCACAAGGTTCCAGAGTGGATTATATTATTATTTTTAAAGTCACAAAGATAAAATAAATTAAAACAAATGTATTTTCTAATTTCTTTCAATATATTTCTTTCACAGACTAATTTTACTTACTAGAACTGAGTCCTGAATGTGAGTCCCAGCATCCTAGACATAACCTGACCACCGTTGTCACAGGATCTCATTTGTTTATTACAAGGTATTGTTTCTTAACTTCCACGTTCTGCTTAAACTGTCTCCAGTCTCCTGCCTAAAGACCTACTGAACCAATGGTATGGATTTCTTGCCTAAATAAGAGAGAAGTCATAGTTCATTGGTAAAACACATCCTTGATATGTCCTTTCCATTTAAAAGGACCTCAGATAGCAGGGCTGAGAAACACTCCCTTTTAAGACTCCTGAGAGTTGCCAGTCAAAAAATACGATATTGAACTTTTTCAGTATGTGGAGAATACATAAGATTCATGAGCTCTCCTCAGCCTACCTCATCAAGGTAATCCTAGCAACTCTTATCAAAATAGAGCAACTAATCCCAGGCAATGGCCTTAGGTCTGTGCCTAGATATATTCTCACCTTATGGCCAGACTTCTCACAAAGAAGGAAAAACTATACAGCCTATAAATGTAATATATAGGTGGACAGAAGGTATATTACGGTTGGACTGGAGAAGTCAGAGTAGGTTTGGTGTCATTGATTTGAATGCTTCACATTCTCAAACAATGTTCCAAAACAATACTTTATGATCAGATATCTTGCATTGTGATTTTATTGAAACTGAGTATGATTTATATTTTCTAATAGAAACCACATTACAGACTGCTATTATATTGACTTGCATTCCACAAAGAATTTAATTTTAAACCTGTCCCTAGATTTGCTTTAGGACGGAAGCTATCTGCCTAGATGAGCTTGAAATTTATTCTTTCAATTTATTTTTTTTATACTTTTTGTGGGGAAGTATTGCAAGGGGAACAGAAAAATTTATAACCCACTCCTTTCCGATGAATCTAGCAAGATCAAAGTGTTATTGGGTATACTGCAATGCTGGCAAAGCTTCACTGGCAAAGGAGGCTTTGATGCAATGAAGCCTGTTGTTCATGTCAGTGGGTCTTTATGTGATTTTACCCAACCTACAAAAAAGGACATGTTATGCCCTGAAATTGTAGATCAGCTTAATCTGTAATGCTTGTTGTAACTACATCCACCACATCAAGAATGTGTCTTGCCTGAAAGGCAGAGCAGAGGCAGTTGGTTCTTTGAAACAGTGGTAGGTATTATTCCTTGTGGTAAGGACTATATTGACTTCGTGGTGATTTTGTGGTCTTTCAATTGTATTTCTTCTGCTTGATTCATGCCTGCCGAAGGTGTTTTGAAAAATATTTATGGGTTCCATAAAGTGCATATTATGAAAATATAGCAGGAAAATGTTTTTGCAAAATGCTATTCAGTCAAACATTTCTTTTGATGAATGAAATAGCATACTGTGGTAGTAGAAGCTGAACTAAATATTTGCCTCAAATTTAATATGTGCATCATTTTGACTATTCAGATTTACAGATTCCTAATAGGATGCCTGTGCCAGGAACAGAAGGGAAGATGAACAACCCAACTAACCCAACCACTACTTTGGTCCTTACCATTGCCATCAGTGGATATCTTTGTTTCCCACACACTTCCACCAAACAGCCGGTTCACTTCTGGAACTTACTTGTTGACCTAGCCAAATCATAGTCTTGGGTAGTGTGGTAAGGTGACCAGGGCAGCAATGAAACTGCTAACACATTTGCAAAAACTAAGCAGAGTCTGGTATGGTTTGAAATTGGATGGAGGAGATGTTCAGATTCCATCATTGCAGAGAGTTGGACTAGATGAACCTTGGGGAATAGAATGCTGAACTAAATGAGCCTTTGGTCTCATCCAACAAACCTATTCTTATATCTTAAATGAATAAAGAAAATCCCAAATATTTTCTGAAAACATAACATTGTCCCAACTGAGGTATTTTCATCTGGCAACATAATCGATGAGGAAGTTCCTCAGTTCTCAAAGCCAAACTTTTCCGGTATTATAGTAATTGTGAATATGACTGAGAATTTAAATTTAAGCACTCCATATATTTCAAGTCTGTTTAAAGTACTTACTGTATAATTATAAATTCTTGCATCTTTCACAGTACAGTATTCAAGACTATCAGAGCACCAAATCTTAGAGATAAACAAAATTTAGATTGATTTAGGGTAGTTTCTGTCTGGAGTTAGGTGTATGAGAGAAAGCAAATTGTGAGTCATCCTTGGAATTTCTTAACATTAGCAAAGTCCCCTTGAAACTTTTCAGGAGCTTGAATCATTCCTAAGGAGATTAAATGCTTAAGCATTATACTGTCCTTTAAATTAAGGAAGTTGTATAAGCTCAATTTCCGGAAGACTCTAAATGTCATTACGTTGCATATGCCATGATTAAATATTTTGCTGCTCCTTATTTCTAGGAGGATTAATTCCATCAAAATGAGTTTTCTTTTCTCCAGTGTTTATTCCCAATAACTCTCTAGAATACTTTTTGGGCAATGTATTAATTAATATTTCATCCAATTATTTGAGAGAGAAAATGCATGGGCAAAACAGATACATAAAATCAAAAATATAAATATTCCGTTGGCCCCAAAGTGGCTAGGTCGCCATTTGCTAATTCCACTAAACATGTATATCTGTAATCCCAACTTTAACATGATTAAGGATTAGCATGCTGTGAAGCAATCTCATGGATATCTTAAACTGACTTGTTATTGCAAGGGGTAATTTAATGCCAATTTGTTATTCATTTCTATAGTGTTTATACAACCAGCTGGTAATCAAAATAGAAACAAGATGAGTTTTCTCCAGAGATGATCCACTGTATACAGATACCAAAACACTCACACACACAAAACCCCTACAGCTATTATTATTGTTCTCATGGTCTCCTAAGGAAGGAATGGAGATCTTTTAAAAGATTCCTTCAACCGGAGCTTAATGTGGGACTTCCTCACCCCTCCCAGCAAATCCCTTATGAAGTGGTTTGTCATTCTACACAAGCAGTCAGAAGTATAGATCTCTTACACATATTGACACAGAGATATATATCTATGTTTAGAAAAACAGCCCTCCCGCATTGTTAAGCATTATACTAGACAGTTACCAACAGGTAGCTTCTCATCATTAGGTGGTCTGTAGGAGTTAAGCCCTCCAAAGGAGAAGGATCTAAAGCTCTGGAGAAATAAACTTTGCTTACAGAGATTCCATGGCCAATGTCTCCAACTGAAGTGATCTCTCTTGCCACATCCAGACAAGACTACTGTAACATGCTCTACATGGGCCTGCCATTGAGGATCAGAAAATTCAGCTGCTTCAGAACATAGCTGCTAGAATCCCATTTGGGGCAAGGTAGCATATGTCACACCTTTCTCATATCAGCTGCACTGGTTATTCTTTCCAGGCCCAGTTTGAAGTACTGTTGTTATTATTCACAGGGATAGAAAATGCTGGCTGCATGCTTGCATTAAGCAAAACAATACTCTCACCTATTAGCCAGCAAATAAACTCAACACAGACACACACCTTTCATAGCCCAGAAATAATTCACATCAACTTGCATTTTTTCCTCATCTCTCCAACCCATACAGAAGTCCCACATCAAGGTCAGCTACTGCATATCATTATGGGGTGGCTACTGCAGGTGCCTCTCTCCTCCAGGGGAGAGCAGCAGCAAAAGCAGAGCAGGGAGATGATGAAAGTTTTCACTAGTATGACCTTACCTGTTTTCCCTCCTCTATCAGTATTGTGAGTCCTTCAGATATTTAAAAATATAGTGTCTTTTATTTTGCATTGCTCAAGGAATAGAATTGTTCCTTTTCAAAACATTGTGATCATTGGCTTTAAGCAGAATTTTCAGAAATTCCAGAGAGACAGAGAGAGAGAGGAGAGAGAGAGGAAAGCCAATTTCTTTCAGCGTCCAATTCCTGAAACTATAAGATACAGATCATCTCATGGTCATTAAGCAATAACAGCTTCCTATTGATCTGGGTCATAATATTTATATTTTATGAACATCCATTCAGTCAAAGACTTTTCACTGCAGCACCTTAAAATGACTGCCAAAGGATTTTTTTGTAGGTTAGCTAAAATATAGTGAATAATCCATGGCCATAGTAGGAAACAATAGTGAAATATTTGGGCAAAGGAACAGAGAGAAAGGCTCGTCACATTAATAAATTCATCAATGGGAAAATGCCCAATTAGGCATTATTGTTGGCAATTATACATCATTGCACTTGTTTTCCAACACACTCTTTAATACTGGGCACAGTGAATTATCTAGAGAAGGTTCTGAAGCCTTGCTTTGCCCCCCTTCATATACCAGAATTTGGTAGAAAGCATCCTTACAAATGATAGATGGATAGATGATAGATGGATAGATGACAGATAGATAGATAGATGATAGATAGATAGATGATAGATAGATAGATAGATAGATGATAGAGATAGATAGATAGATAGATAGATAGATAGATAGATAGATAGATAGATAGATAGATAGATGATAGATAGATAGATGATAGATATAGATGATAGATATTGAAACTGTTGTGTATAATTTGAATCTGTGAATACTTTTGTATTTGTAATTTGAATTCTAGCACCCCTAATGAATGCAAAATCTAAAACACATTGAGCTTTATTAAAATTTCTAAATCAAAACTATTCATGTAACTCAAAATGATTTTGAAGCTCCACCTCACCTTTTTTCTTCTCAGAATTAGATCACAACTAAGGGAGTAGCAAGGTGGGGTAGTATTAAAGCTACTAAAGCTGGTATTAATGCTTTGCACACCTTAAGGCTAACATAGCTTGTGTGATGGTGACTATTAATTTCATATCTGCCTGTGACAAAATTGGCTCCAGCCACTGAAACGTATGCCACAATAAACTCGCTAGCCTGCAGTGGGGTTTTTGCTGTTTTCCCAGTAACAGAAACCAAACTCTCTAAAGTTCATTTCTGGGGTTTAAATGTCATTTTTGCAGTAATAAGAAGTAGATGTACTTCTGAAGTGGTTTCAGGAGGATCTTTAAGGTGCCAGAAGGTTAGATAAAGCAAAGGTTGCCCCACTGATAACCTAACTTTGGTAATCCGTGAAAAATGAGGAAACTCACAGTGTTTAGTTTTGTTCGGAAAAAAGTGGATAGAAGTCAGGTTGTGTCACTCTGCTTCCCTGGCCAATAGTGATTCACTCTAAAATGGAAGGTGGTTTGGTTTGGGGTTTATCGTCCCTATACAGTGGTACCTTGGGTTACATATGCTTCAGGTTACATATGCTTCAGGTTACAGACTCTGCTAACCCAGAAATATTACCTCAGGTTAAGAACTTTGCTTCAGGATGAGAACAGAAATCGTTCAGCGACGGTGCAGCAGCAGCAGGAGGCCCCATTAGCTAAAGTGGTGCTTCAGGTTAAGAACAGTTTCAGGTTAAGAATGGACCTCCGGAACGAATTAAGTACTTAACCCGAGGTACCACTGTAGTCCTAAAGGCTAACCTGTTTTGGATGCTAGTAAATATAGAAGCCAGGGCGGAAAAAATGTGTGATGTATCCTAGCAACTCAGCTGCAAGAAGCTTATTCAAAACAAGCTCATTTTTTTCTCTCCAAATTTTCAATTGGAACATTTATTACTTCTTTTAATAATGCAAACTTGTCATCATCTATGCATCCTGGTAAAGGTTATTTGCACTCTCTGTCCACAATAGATTGAGCCATTTCCCAATCACTCCATTTCCTATACACAGAGCCATCTGGGAACCATTTAATACATTGATTTTTTATAAACTTCAGATGCTAATGTATGCTCTTTTTGATATACTCATTATCTTCTTATTACCATGTGAAGCACTCTTAGTTCATTCGTGTAAACCTGCTTAACTGTCATTGGATATGGTGATGCTGCTTTAATGGTTTTTGTTGATTTTACACATTCTTCTCCTTCTGTTATTATTATCATTATCAGCTCTTGTAAAAATATTATGCTTAATGTCTCTTCCAGTAATCGCTGCCTATACTAAATCTCTCTTACACACATGCACATACTTCATGCTTTCATCTTTCCCATCTGATGAATAAATCAGAGCCGTGGATGACAATTATTTCAAAGCAACTCTCGTTTCCCATATCCACCTAACAAACTGAATCCAAAAATTAGCTCATGCGTACGCATTTCATGTACAAATATGTGCGTGGAAATAGGGAGAGAATATGCTATTATGTGGCATTTTATGCATTGGATCATAGTTGGGCCTCTACAGAGCAACCCTAAGTATGTTTACTTTGCGGTAGATCCCACTGATTTCAATGGGGCTTATAGCTTTCTACTAAATTGGAAAATTCAGGACAGTGCATTCAGGACAACTATTACAAATGTTCTATCTGCACAAGTATATTGGCTGGATAGTGAGCTGGGATTGGAATCCTAGTTTATCTTGGGAGTTGGAATTGGCCATTTGGTGTCCTGCAGGGATCAGTGTTGTCTTCTCCCCCACACACACTTTTATTATATTTTCATGAAATCTCTAGTTTAAATTGTCTTTGCCATAGCTTTGTTTTCCATTTACCCAGCAACAGCAGCCATGGTTTTGAATCTGCACCTGGAGGCAGTGGTCAATTTTAGCAGAACATGGACAATCTGAACTTATGTTGGCTGAGAATTCAGATCAGGTCCTCAGCTTTGGGATCATCGCAGACACAATTTTCAGTCTCAGTGACTAGATAAATATATTATCTGCTGATCCATCCTTTTTTAAAAAGCAAGAATCTGGTTTCCATGATTCCAAGATCATCATCAGTATTCTTATTCCTATTATTATTATTATTATTATTATTATTATTATTATTATTATTATTATTTTCCTCTGTTACTGTAGCAGATTCCACATTAGGCTGCCTTTGGAAATTGTTTGGAAGCTTCAGCTGGTGGAGACATGGCCACTGACTACAACTTGACTGACTAAGGGAAATGGGACCATATTCTACATTATTTGTGTTGGGTACCCACTCAGTTCTTGTTTGGAGGTTGTATCCAACTAAGTTCTATTCAAAACCATTGTTGTTTCGTCGTTTAGTCGTGTCTGACTCTTTGTGACCCCATGGACCAGAGCAAACCAGGCACTCCTGTCTTCCACTGCCTCCTGCACCTTGGTCAACTCAAGTTCGTAACTTCAAGAACACCATCCAACCATCTCGTCCTCTGTCGTCCCTTCTCCTTGTGCCCTCAATCTTTCCCAGCATCAGGGTCTTTTCCAGGGAGTCTTCTCTTCTCATGAGGTAGCCAAAGTATTGGAGCCTCAGCTTCAGGATCTGTCCTTCCAGTGAGCACTCAGGGCTGATTTCCTTCAGAATGGATAGGTTTGATTCAAAAACATAAAATGACTAATTTAGGTCCATTGATTTCAATAGGTTTACTCTGAGCAGAATTTTATTGGATGCAACCCATAGTTCTGCAATTTAGGATGTCTCAGGACATAATACTTGGGGAGGGGGAATGCCTCTCAATATTATTTCTGTCAGAGAAATAAGTAAAATCAATGGGACAATGCTTTCACAGCAATGGCATAAGAGTTTATGAATGCAGAGACACAGTGCTATTTACCTTGTCTCTGCCTTCAGAAGATCCCACAAAGCTCTGAAGAATGTTGTTGCTTTTAGGGGATTTCTTCTAGGTCTAATGTTCACATTGGTTGTTGGGTTTGTTGTTTTTGTGTTTTCTGGGTTTTGTTGTTTGTCACAAAGACAAATTACCAAATTGTTTAATTCCACACACACACCAATAATTTTACTAATTTGTTATATGTCAACAAGAATCTATGAACCTCATGAACTACTTTAAAACAGATTATTCTGTTCTTTTTAAAAAGCTAGTCTTCCACTATCTGACTATACATCTACCTACTCTTTCTTTAATTCACAAATTCCACACTGGTGTAAGTTGTCCCAAAGAGCAAATAAATGAACTAGGAGTCACACAAAAATAACTGCACAAACAAAATGATAGACTGTACTCTGGAGTGAGGTATAATGGAGCACTCAGTCTCCTCCTGGAGTTTTCTTTTCCTCTATAGGCAGCAGCAAAAGAACTTACCCACTTATCACTTGCTCACAAGAACAGTTCCTTGCATACTAAGAACATATAATCATATGCGATTTGGAAAACAAAGGAGAAAACCCCATATCTCATTCATGTCTCCAGAAATATCCTGCTAGTTGCTATCATCCCAGAGAGTGAATCATGCATTTCTGTAGGAGGAGAGCCATATGGACTCCAATAGTTATGCTTAAAGAAATGTTCATGTAGAAGTGTTCAAAAGGAGGATCACAACTATTAGCATCATGATAATCCTGTTACGATCAGAAGAAAATCAGCTTATGCCATTTTTTCTGCCTTTATTATAATGGAGAGCAAACTGATGGGTGCCTGGCAAGGTTTACTCCCCAATATATGCATAATTCAAGTTTCATGTGGCATAGGAATCCTTTGGCAATATAGTAACTGCTGAGTTAGCAACAATATCCTTCTCTCTCTCTCTTGGCAATTTTACTTTACACCTGCCAAACCATCCATTTATATTCTTATATCCTGCTGTTATATAAAACCAGGATGACAAATTGTATGTCTGAAACCCTCATTGTTCCCCTTCTACACCCCAGTGAACATTTTTTATATACATCAGTTTTTACGTGAGTGTAAGATGATTGGGGTTTATGAAAAATGTTGCTCCATGTGATTCATTTTACTGCAGCTAATGCCAAGAAAACTCTATTGAAAATAATAGTGCCATTCTTGGGCTTGCGTATACATTTCTTTCATTTGGCATTTCCTTTGTTTAAACCACTAGCCAAATGGAATTATCAGGCCTCTACCAGGAGAAAGCTGTCAACAGGGGCATGCTATATTGCAGACAAACCACTGAAAGGAAAGCCCAACAATCATTCATTTGGGCTTTGTCCTTTTGTTGATCTGCTCTGGCCCATATAGGAATGGTCTCGCTCACAAAGTTATTGGCCCCAACAGAGCCCTGATAGAGGGGATCAGCTCATTTGATTTCAGCAGAAAGTCACTCATCTCAACACAGTAAGAAAACGCACAATGTAGAAGAACAAAGAGTATGCTAAATGAGTTGTCACAGAAATTTCAAATACACTGCTTTACATTATTTTGGTTTTTGTTTCACCTGAAGGTCGTGTTTCACAAGCTATGGTTGTTAGTCAGAAAAGAGGTAGAAATTTCTATAGTCATCCTATCGCAGCTGCTACCAAATCATCACAGTAACTTGCATTTAAGTTTTTGAATGATCAATGACCTCATTTTTAATAGGAAAAACCCCTTTCCCCCATAAGAAATTATTATATTTATGTTTAAGAAACTTGACTGTGTATCACTGGAAACAATGGCAGGTTGAAACCTCAGAACTGTCCTCAAAGCATTCCATAGGGCTAAGTCCACTATTTCATCTTACTATGACATTCTGTAAAATGCCTGCTTAACATTTCTGATCATGTGTTCATTGTTATATTTCCTTTCTGTTTCAAAGGTCTCAGTCAACTGCATTGCATTGCAGAATGGTAGTTGGTACTGGGCCAGCTACAGTAGTTTGCCTTGGAACCCTTCTGAAAGTCATCTGGAAATCGAGCTGTGACTTCAAACTTTGATGTCTGATTTTACTTTTATATAGGGAAGTTTTAAAAAGATTGGTATAGACATGCCCACAATACATCCCTCAGAAACCTGGTGCCCTCCAGATGTTTTGGACTACAACTCCCACCAGCCCTCGCCAGCATAAGATTTGTGACGTCTGCCATAGTGCTTGTGAGAGAAGCTGTACATCCAGTCCCTGGGGTTATGATGTGCCTTCATTCTGTCCTGATATCCTACTTTGTGGTGGTTCAGTACAGTGGTACCTTGGGTTACAGACGCTTCAGGTTACAGACTCCGCTAACCCAGAAATGGTGCTTCAGGTTAAGAACTTTGCTTCAGGATGAGAACAGAAATCGTGCTCCGGTGGCACAGCAGCAGCAGGAGGGCCCATTAGCTAAAGTGGTGCTTCAGGTTAAGAACAGTTTCAGGTTAAGTACGGACCTCCAGAACGAATTAAGTACTTAATCCGAGGTACCACTGTACTTGGACAGCAGCAATTTCATCTCCAGAGTGAGCCAAGCATCCTATATCCTACTTTTTTTAGGGAGTACTAATTTTGACCCATTGTCATAGACATTTTATGATCTTTGCCCCCCTCCCCCCCAGCTGTTTACATTTCCCCCCTCCATAGCAATAGCAATAGCAATAGATACATATAGATACATATAGATACATATAGATACATATAGATACATATAGATACATATAGATACATATAGATACATATATCTAATACAATTGTTCTCCTCTCATGGAAGCTTATTTACTGCAGCTTCCTGAAGGGGGGAGGGGTGATTTCCACATATTCTGCTATAGCCCTTCCACTTGAACCCACCCACTTCTGGAGAATTTCCACATTCCCTCCAGAATGTGTTTTAGAGAGCTACAGAGGACTGCAGAAGTGTTTTAGAGAGCCAGTGTGGTGTAGTGGTTAAGAGCAGTAGACTCGCATCCCTGCTCCTCCACATTCAGCTGCTGGGTGACCTTGGGCCAGTCACACTTCTCTGAAGTCTCTCAGCCCCACTCACCTCACAGAGTGTTTGTTGTGGGGGAGGAAGGGAAA
The DNA here is from genome assembly GCF_964188305.1 of Podarcis bocagei. Taxonomy (NCBI): domain Eukaryota; kingdom Metazoa; phylum Chordata; class Lepidosauria; order Squamata; family Lacertidae; genus Podarcis; species Podarcis bocagei. The sequence goes on from NC_138126.1 coordinate 38,038,977, forward strand.
GGAGATTGTTAGCCGCTTTGAGACTCCTTTGGGTAGTGATAAAGCAGGATATCAAATCCAAATTTCAGAAGGTGAAACAGCAAAAAACTGTTTGCTCCCCTCCATTATTCCCAGAAGTCTCAATGGAATCCATGAACCTTCTGTAAATGGAGGGATGCATCTGGTTACAACCACTAGATCTCTTTCAGTATATTTAAATTGCTAACTGAAGATAATCTTCCATGCATCTGATGAAGTGGTTTTAATGTATGCCACAATAAATCAAACAATAAAATAAGTTTAAAGGTGAAATGAGTCTACCTTTTCTTGTGGCTGCCTATCAGTGCAGTCCCATGTATGTCTACTCAGAGGTAAATGCCAATCAGTAAAATGGGACTTTCTTCCAGCTAAGTGCATATAGAATTGCAATGTAATATGTCTATCACTCTGGAGTTTACCACATTGATACCAAGAACAGAGGAAGAAGCTGCTCCCTGGAGGTGGTCTCAGTTTGCTAATTGGAATACAATTCACAACTACAGCAGTCATAAGAGACAGAGATCATATTATTTCCTGTTGAGAGACTCATGCTGACCAATAACATCTTCTTCAAATCGCATTGTAAATTCCATCACTGAAATGGATTATCCTTTGAATCACATTGGCTACTGAGCTACCATGACACCCTGTGGGATTTGTTTTGGCTCAAGGGCCAGACACTGTGCAACTTCTAAAACCAGGCTGCTGTGAACAAGCCTGAAAACGGCAAATGACTGCTCCTCTCTGCTGTGATTATGGCACAATGAAGTGATTTCAAAAGCTAATCAGTGTGCGCAATTCATAGCAATAATTTAGTGCACTTTTCCTGTATAACTGTTGAGCTATATCCTTGTTATGGGACCAATTTCAGATTGATCATATAATTTCAGTGTGATCACAGAATCATACAATCGTAGAGTTGGAAAGGACCACGAGATGCAGGAATCTTTTACCCAACATGGGGCTTGAACCCACGACATGATATAAAGAGATTAAGAGATCATGAAAGGTAATATAGAAATATTTTAAATAAATAAAGAGTACCCAATACAGTCAATTATGAGGGAAGGTATGTTGATGAGACTTTTGCCTGGGGTTATACATCTCAGGATAGTTGTGGGCCATGCATACATTGCCCAAGCAGGGAGAGATTTTAGTTTAGGGGCAGTGAATGGAGAGGCACAGTTCCATGAGAGAAATGAACCATGCTCCTCTCTGAACATCAACCCAGTGCATACAAAGCAATGCGTGTCAGACATTAAGCCCAGAGACATTCTCTAGCCTCAGCAAAATTCAGCTGAGCTGCTTGAAGAATAAACCTAAGGAACTGGGAATCAGAATACTCTTTTTACTCAAGCCTTTATATCCTCCAAGAAGTTGCCATGTCATATAACCAACTGCGTAGTTATCAGCACAATACCATGCAGTATTTTGTGGAGGTGCAGTATATATCTTTTGTCACTGCTCTATGTGCATTTTGCACAAAATATAACCCTATTAAAATTACAATGCATTTATCATCCAGCTCTGTTTAAGAACTCACAAGCTGCAAAGAATTTAATTAAAATATGATGATTTAATGGGCAAGCTCCATCTATTGTTTACTCTGGAGGTTGAGATTCTGTTTGAAATTGGATCCCAAATTTAATTCAGGTTTCTGCCAACCTTATCATACCTCTAAGGCTGCTTTCGGATGGAGATGCATGGCTAAAGCTTCCTGGGTGCCCGTTCTTTTTTTATATATATCTTCCTTCAGAAATAGTTTAGAAAGTTAAATACAGTAATTTCTAAACTTGCTTGCCTTGAAGACCACTGTTCTGATGGCACAACCCTGTGCATGACTACTCAGAAGTAAGGCTGGTTTCAACTGAACCTACTCCCAGGTATGTGTGTACAGAATCACACCTAAACCACGTGGTGAAACAATGTTGATCTCTTGTTAATAATAATAATAATAATAATAATAATAATAATAATAATAATACTATTTTATTATTTGTATCCCGCCCAACTGGCTGGGTTTCCCCAGCCACTCTGGGCAGCTTCCATAGAAACCAAAAAACACTAAAATATCATACATTAAAAACTTCCCTGAACAGGGCTGCCTTAATGTGTCTCCTGAATGTCAGGTAGTTGTTTATCGCTTTGACATCTGCTGGAAGGGCGTTCCACAGGGCGGGCGCCACTACCGAGAAGGCCCTCTGCCTGGTTCCCTGTAGCTTTGCTTCTCGCAATGAGGGAACCGCCAGAAGGCCCTCGGCGCTGGACCTCAGCGTCCGGGCAGAATGATGGGGGTGGAGACGTTCCTTCAGGTATACTGGACCGAGGCCGTTTAGGGCTTTAAAGGTCAGCACCAACACTTTGAATTGTGCTCGGAAATGTACTGGGAGCCAATGCAGGTCTTTCAAGACCGGTGTTATATGGTCTTGGCGGCCGCTCCCAGTCACCAGTCTAGCTGCCGCATTCTGGATTAGTTGTAGTTTCCGAGTCACCTTCAAAGGTAGCCCCACGTAGAGTGCATTGCAGTAGTCCAAGCAGGAGATAACCAGAGCATGCACCACTCTGGCGAGACAGTTCGCAGGCAGATAGGGTCTCAGCCTACGTACCAGATGGAGCTGGTAAACAGCTGCCCTGGACACAGATTTGACCTGTGCCTCCATGGACAGCTGTGAGTCCAAAATGACTCCCAGGCTGCGTACCTGGTCCTTCAGGGGCACAGTTACCCCATTCAGGACCAGGGAATCCTCCACACCTGCCCGCCTCCTGTCCCCCAAAAACAGTACTTCTGTCTTGTCAGGATTCAACCTCAATCTGTTAGCCGCCATCCATCCTCCAACCGCCTCCAGACACTCACACAGGACCTTCACCGCCTTCACTGGTTCTGATTTAAAAGAGAGGTAGAGCTGGGTATCATCCGCATACTGATGAACACCCAGCCCAAACCTCCTGATGATCTCTCCCAGCGGCCGCATGTAGATGTTGAAAAGCATGGGGGAGAGGACAGAACCCTGAGGCACCCCACAAGTGAGAGCCCAGGGGTCTGAACACTCATCCCCCCCCCACCACTTTCTGAACACGGCCCAGGAGGAAGGAGCGGAACCACTGTATAACAGTGCCCCCAGCTCCCAGCCCCTCAAGACGGTCCAGAAGGATGCTATGGTCGATGGTATCGAACGCCGCTGAGAGATCCAGCAGAACTAGGAAACAGCTCTCACCTTTGTCCCTAGCCCGCTGGAGATCATCAACCAGTGCGACCAAGGCAGTTTCAGTCCCATGATGAGGCCTGAATCCCGACTGGAAGGGATCCAAATGGTCCGCTTCTTCCAGGCGTGCCTGGAGTTGTTCGGCAACCGCTCGCTCAATCACCTTGCCCAGGAATGGAAGATTTGAGACTGGGCGATAGTTGGCCATCGTGGCCGCATCTAAAGATGGTTTTTTAAGAAGCGGTTTAATAACCGCCTCTTTCAGCGGGTCTGGGAAGGCTCCCTCACGAAGGGAAGCATTCACCACCCCACGAAGCTCATCACCCAGTCCTTCCCGGCTAGCTTTTATAAGCCAGGATGGGCAAGGATCAAGGAGACAGGTGGTTGGTTTCAAGCGTCCAAGCAGCCTGTCCACATCCTCGGGGGTAACGGATTGAAATTGATTCCATGCAACTTGACCAGACAGGGCTCTAGCACTCTCCCGCCCCAGCCCTGCTCCCACGGTGGTGTCTAGCTCCTTCCGAATATGAGTGATTTTATCTGCAAAAAACTTTGCAAAATCGTTGCAGGAGATCTTGGTGTCTTTACAAGGCCCCAGTGGTAAAGGTGGTTCCGTTAAATTGCGGACCACCTGAAAGAGTCTCCTGCTACTATTTTCTGCAGATGCAATAGAGGCGGTGAAGAAAGTCTTCTTCGCTGTCGCTATCGCCACTTGGTAGGCTCGACGTTGAGCTCTAACCTGTGTCCGGTCAGATTCGGAGTGAGTTTTCTGCCACCGACGCTCTAGCCGTCTCAGCGATTGTTTCATCGCCCTCAGCTCCGAAGAAAACCACGAGGCTGTCCGGGCTCCATGCAATTGGAGAGGGCGCTTCGGAGCCAGACAGTCGATAGCACTGGTTAACTCCGCATTCCAGTGAGCCACCAGGGAATCAGCTGAAAGGCCATCAACATGGGATAAAGCATGCCCTACCACTCTCTGGAAACCATTTGGATCCATTAAGTGGGGGGGGGGCGGACCATCCGAATTTGGATCCATTAAGTGGCGGGGGCGGACCCCACTCCCAGGCAGCCCTGATCCCGCCCCTTACAAACAAAACACAAACTATACAGAACCAATAAAACAACAAAAAACAAAAACAGAACAATTATACTAAAATTAACCCCCAACCAAATATCCATAACACCCACCCACCCCCAACAAAGGGAAGAAAAAAAAAGAAATACAAATTTAAATTGCCACCGACTGCTTGAGGACATTTTAAAACACATTAACCACTTGGAACATGGAAGCAATTGCAGAACACTTCCCAACTTCCCCAAAAGTTTGTTCCAAATAAGGGCCTGGGCCACACCCCCTGGGCCAGTTGGAAACGGCCCTGGAAGGGAGCAGGCCCTGCAGTCCTCCCCACAGCCAATGGTCCGAGGCCTCACCGCAGCAGGAGTCCCTTTATAGCTGGGAGAGAGGGCCTGGGCCACGCCCCCTGGGCCAGTTGGAAAAGGCCCTGGTAGGGAGCAGGCCCTACAGTCCTCCCCACAGCCAATGGTCCGAGGCTTCCCTGTAGCAGGAGTCCCTTTATAGCTGGGAGAAAGGGCCTGGGCCACGCCCCCTGGGCCAGTGGAAGGCCTTAGAAGGGAGCAGGCCCTGCAGTCCTCCCCACAGCCGATGGTCTGAGGCCTCACCGCAGCAGGAGTCCCTTTATTGCTGGGAGAGAGGGCCTGGGCCAGTTGGAAAAGGCCCTGGAAGGGAGCAGGCCCTGCAGTCCTCCCCACAGCCGATGTTTATGTCACTTGTGAATCAATGAATGGTTGCTTAGATCTATTAAGGCATCTGAACAGCTCTGAGGTTTCCTGAACTCCTAATAACAAATGATGTGGAGATGGTGTAGTATTGTGCCATTGACTGGCACCAATTATATCGCCACATTCTATACCAGTGATAGGTAAGCTGTGGCCCTCCAGATGTTGTTGGTCTACAGCTCCCATCTATATCCTTCCCCACTGGTCATGCTGGCTGGGCTGAAGGCTTCTGGACTCCAACAACATCTGGAGGACCACAGGTTCCCCAACCCCTGGTATAGAAAGGAACACAGCAGGCTGCATATACTGATTCACAGCATTGCTCTATTTAGCTTAGCATTGTCTACAATGACTGCCAGCGGCTGTCTTGGTTTTCAGATGGGGACATTCCCAGCTCTGTCTAGAGATGCTGAGCATTAACCTTGGACAATCTGCATGCAAAGCAGATACTCTGTCACTGAACAGTGGTCCTTCCCATTCCCCATCCACGCAGCAGCATCAAATCCCCCACAGTAATATCTAGCATTCATATATTTCTCTTCCATGTGGCAGAACCGCAGGTTTTGCTTTGGTGCACTTTCAAAGTATTCTGTATTTCTACACTATTCTATTTTGTGGAAGGGTGTTTTTTTGCATTCATGATTACATACAGTTGTTCAAGCAAACTAAATTCACTGCAAATGAAACACAGGGTAATTACTCAGTGTAAGTAAAAGGTTGCAAGCATAGGAGTTGAAATTCATTATTAGCCTGAATTACCCATTTTAAAACTTACTTTTTCTCGGTTTGAAACTGCACAAAGTCTTGGATGTATGGGTGAATATTTACTTCTTTTAAAATAAAAAAAAACTTAGGAACTCTCTCTATAAACAGAAAATATTTAAAACCTGCAGTTGAGTGCATGTGTTAATATATAGATAAGGAGAGGCAAAATGCCAGTTCCTCAGTTTCTATTACAACTTTGATGAAAATTTGTTTTCAACATCTGAGAAATGTAAAAAGCCGTTCTATCCAAATGCCATGTTTCTATATATTTTCCAAGCTATAAATATGAGTTATAGAGTGATGAGCCTTAGGCTCGCCAGTGGATGCAGCTGGGAAACTGTTTTTCTTTAAGAAATGGTATCTTTCAGTAGCAGGATAGCTATCAACACACTGCTGAGCTCAGACAGTTGGATAAAGTTCAGGGGCTACAATCCTTGTTCCCTGGGGGTGGCAAAGCAGATTTGGCTAGTGCAGACGATTCTCAGATTATGTCTCCCAAAGTACTGCCTTCCTCATATTTCCTTGACTTGAATGGTGGTATCTGGTATGAGAATCATCCAAGAATTTACCTCCTATATTTGGCCGATAAAATCCTGGCTGATAAAATCTCTGCTCTCATCTAAGCCCATAAATCCACAGTTGTGTAAGGCAGCATAAAGAGGTACTCCAGTAATCATCAGTCCCTTCTCTTTCCTGCTCATGTGCTTCCCTTGTTTATATGCTTGTGTGTGTGTTTGTTTGTTTGTGTGTGTGTGTGTGTGTGTGTGTGTGTGTGTGTGTGTATGCATGTGCTATTCAAAGTCAGGGTTTTTTGTGGTTTACAGAACAATGTTATACATGCTTACTCAGAAGTAAGACTGATTGAGTTCAGTGGGGACTTTCTCCCAGGTAAATGTCTATAGGATTGCAGCCTTAAAATATTGGGTGAGGCTATCTTTGCTTTTTCCTAAGCAATTATTCTTTGTTATATAAAATTTGTTTGAAAATGTGGTGTACTTTAGTATCTGTAAAATACAGCAGCATTGTACATTTAGTGGTGGTGTGGGAAATCATCTTCTTTCAACACAAGAAACCAAGTTTCAAACCTTTGAAGCCAGTATTCATATCTAGGTCCTGTGATACAATGAGATTAATGTGCAGAAAATTCAGGAATGTGTTAAAGATAAGAAATGGGTAACTGGAAAACATGAGTAAAATATATTTCATATTTGGTTTTTAAAAATCGTCTTTGTAAAGTTTTCAGGGGGTGTTGTAAGGATATACCAATTTTCTGGCTAAATGTCTTAGGTTTCTAGGCTCAAAATGATTCTGGCCAGACTTTTAATGGTGTTCTGGTTCAGTATGTAAAATGGTGGCTGTACGTGGACAGACTAAAGAGACAAATGGCCAAGCTTTGTGAGCAGGAATGGAAAGATTTCAGCAGAGGAGACCAGTTATTTGTTGTGGGCTAGCAGACTGAGACCACATTCCCTTTTGTAATCAGTTTGTGGTGTAAGCTTGGTTTCCAGTAGGGGTGGGAGAGATAGGAAAGTGTGCTTTTGTTGTTGTTCTCTCAGAAGTGTGACCTCTTTGCGAAAGCTGCTGAATTCAGTAATGTGAAAAAAGTACTGGGCTTTGTGAATCATTTTCTCTGAGTTTCTGCTTTTCCTTCTCATCTGTTTTGTTTTCTTTCTCTGTGCTGGAAGTCCTTTATGCTGCTTGTCACCAGTGCTATCTCTCCGTTTACTAGAATGCTTGGAAATAAGATGCTTGACTTTTATGAGACCAAACAAACTGTGGAATATCAAAACTCAGGTGCTGTATATTAACACAACAAAAACAATCCCCAGTTTTTCTCTGCAGAATACTGTGCTGCATGTTCTGTTGATCTGCTACAAAGCTGTGATGAACTAGCTTGCCATTAACTTAGGGCATTCTGCCACGCTGAGTAGGATAATGGACTAGATCCATCATATAAACTTAATATTAGATTCCCAGTTGTAGGGAGTTTGGAGCTGTTGGGCAGCCAGTTGCCAGAACTTGCCACTACATTTTGCTTAGCAGTAAATTAACAATTCTTTATTCACTGCATCCCTAGGTTTATAAAACAATTCCAGTTCTTGGCTTAGAAATTCTAATCATCCTAGAACAAGTTACCTTAAGTCTCGTCTCCTTGTGCAGGTACCCTCCCATATACTCAAGTCAACATCAGAGATCCTGTTTCATGCCTCCTTGCTGTCTGAAATTTGGGAAGTGGGAATAAAAGACTGCAAATTTTCAGTCAGAGGGCCTCTAGAAAAATGAGAATCTGCCTTGTACTGAGTCAGGTCACTTATCCATCTAGTTCAGCATTGCCTTTAGGAACTGATAGAGGCTCTCTAGGACTGCAGGTCGAGGTGTCTTCCAGCCTCACCTGGAGATCTCTAGGATCAGACCTTCTACATGGAAAGCAGAGCTATGGACCACTGAGCTATGGCCCTTCTTTCCTTATTTGTACAATGCCCTCACAAGGGAAGTCTGCTGTCTCCATCGTTGCTTTCTTTTCCTTGCCTGTTCAAAGCATGACTTTTCCCAAAGTGTTTTTGGGGTTGTGGTTATAAATCGTGTCTGCCACTTTGTAATGTTGTCGGAGCTTTGTTACTTTGATTTTCTTTTGGCTTTTTTGTTTTTGCTTTTGATTTATTAGTAGTACTTCGGGGGAGGAGTTGTAAAAAATACGGAGTGTAACTATGTTAATTAATAAATATGCATGGCCATGCGGGATCTGACCACAAATTCTAATTTTATCTGATATGATCCATGTTGTTCAACTCTGGGCTTATCCACACTTATATTCTGCCCCACTCTTGTCCATGCTTTGACACTTCATGTCTGAGCATGGCTTTTGGGGTTTTGGGGGGGTTGCCCCAAACTTTCCCCATGAAAACCCACTCTTTAAAGCTGAATCAGAGCAAACATCAATTCAGTTTTTCCGCAAATTTACATTTGCTCCAATTGAGCTTTAAAGAACAGGTTTTCACAGGGGAAACTCCGGGACAAAAAAAGGGGGGCATTTAGACACAGAGCTTTAAATCACAGACTTGCCTGGAAAGAGCAGAAGAAAGGTAAGTGTGGATAAGCCCTCTGTTTCCCTCTTCTATCCATCTTCTGTCTGATTTTTTTTGCCATCTGACCACTATAGTATACTGTGAGCGCTCCAGTTGGAGAACAGCCTTTACCAAAGGTGTCATGGACTTTGAAGACACTCAAACTCAGGACGCAAGGGAGGAAGGCATGCTTGGCAAATCCACACCGTGATCAACTCCCACCCAGAAACCAATGTCCCCACTGTGGAAGGATGTGTGGATCCAGAATTGGCCTCCACAGTCACTTATTTGTTAAAACCGTGTTTATGGAAGACAATCTTACTCGGCTACGAGTGATCACCTAAGAGAAGAGAAAGAGACTGCTTCAAAAAAGAGCACTTGTTGTTTTGCTTGTGACCAATCCTGAATGGCTTATCCTACATGCACTCACTGGAGCCGTGCTACCAAAAGAAAAAGGGAGAGGGTTGAATTACCAGCAAATATATTCCACAGATTTATTCTATTAAATAAGGTGTCTTCCTTTTTGCTATTAAAAGCTTGGTTATGCTAATCTAAGAATACCTGTACTTAAACACATAAACACACACAATCGGCTGCCCTTTGATCTAAATATAAGCACAGCTTGTTTCCTTACCCACTTTGAAAGTGTAAGTCTCTATCCAACTTTATTATTAATAATTTTATTATTAAGGCCCATCAAAAATCTAAAGCTCATCCAGAAAAGAAAATCACAAAATAGCTTTCCCTAAGATATGTAAGACCTAAGGCATAAATAAATGTCTAAGTAATAGATTTTCCCCTTGAAAGCCAGAGCAGTTAACTTGAAAACAGTGCAAACCAGCATTACTTGTCTAATTTCACCCATTTTGCCGTGTTTATTTCAGGAATGAATTTGGCTCTAAAGGTTGATGACCCAAATAGAATCTTGCCAAGTTGCATCATTCGCTACCTTCCTATAATAAAGAGGGGTGGGGGGGCAGCACTCATTTATTTTGCAGCCTCTCTAATCACCACTTCCCACCTGCCAACTGTTATTCTGTTTGAAAAACAACTTTCTGGAGTTCAGGGTTTCTTTGGTGGAGGGGGACCCCTCCCCCATTTTTTATTTAGCTCAGCTAGATCCAGAAATTAAATGCAACCCTGTTGTTTCTGAATATCCAGATCTCCCATTTGGGTTGACATTTATCAGGGATTTGGTGTGCTCAATAGTAGAATTAAAATTGACTTCATCCAACGAGATGACTGTGCCCCAGATAGCATTTCTTTTTTTCTAGTTATGTCAAGGAGAAAACAACAAAAATACAGGGTTGCATCTAATGGTAATCACACTCAGAGTAGACCAACTGAAATTAATGAATCTGGCTAACTGAAGGGCACTGATTTCAAAGGGTTTGCTCTGAGTGCAACTTAGCTGGATACAACCCTCAGTAGCAGTTAATAAATAAACAAATAACACAGTGAAAATGTCCTTCAGTTTTAGTCTACAGAATGCCTGTGACCTAGGTATTCAAAGCAACTTTGGAATGAATATCTAGGGCATCTTAATTATTAGGGTTGAGCAGAGCCATCAGTTAAAGGTCAAAGTAACAAGAACGCCTGTATTTGTAGTGTTGTTGTTGTTTAGTCATTTAGTCATGACCGACTTCGTGACCCCATGGACCAGAGCATGCCAGGCACTCCTGTCTTCCACTGCCTCCCACAGTTTGGTCAAACTCATGCTGGTAGCTTCAAGAACACTAGCCAACCATCTCATCCTCTGTTGTCCCCTTCTCCTTGTGCCCTCCATCTTTCCCAACATCAGGGTCTTTTCCAGAGAGTCTTCTCTTCTCATGAGGTAGCCAAAGTATTGGAGCCTCAGCTTCAGGATCTGTCCTTCCAGTGAGCACTCAGGGCTGATTTCCTTAAGAATGGATAGGTTTGATCTTCTTGCAGTCCATGGGACTCTCAAGAGTCTCCTCCAGCACCATAATTCAAAATCATCAATTCTTCGGCGATCAGCCTTCTTTATGGTCCAGCTCTCACTTCCATACATCACTACTGGGAAAGCCATAGCTTTAACTATACGGACCTTTGTTGGCAAGGTGATGTCTCTGCTTTTCATGATGCTGTCTAGGTTTGTCATTGCTTTTCTCCCAAGAAGCAGGCGTCTTTTAATTTCGTGACTGCTGTCACCATCTGCAGTGATCATGGAACCCAAGAAAGTAAAATCTCTCACTGCCTCCATTTCTTCCCCTTCTATTTGCCAGGAGGTGATGGGACTAGTGGCCATGATCTTAGTTTTTTGATGTTGAGCTTCAGACCATATTTTGCGCTCTCCTCTTGGACCCTCATTAAAAGGTTCTTTAATTCCTCCTCACTTTCTGCCATCAAGGTTGTGTCATCTGCATATCTAAGGTTGTTGATATTTCTTCCGGCAATCTTAATTCCGGCTTGGGCCACAGCTGCAGGTCTTTCTACAGCACAGAGCAGGAGAGTCCCTGCTACTCACAGATATTCAGAATCATGGACTGGCTGCACACAGAGGAATGGTGGGAGGCACCAGCTGAGGAACCTCCAAGGGATGAAGGCTCAGACACCAGGGATTGGTGGTGGGATGACCATGAGTGGTCAGAGGGAGAATAGAGAGAGGAGTGAGAGGAGAAGGTATAGGAAATTGAAGAAGTAACAGGGTTTAGTGAGCAGGGAGTGTCTGTGGCAGAGAGAAGGCAGATGCTGAAGCAGGGGAAGAGGGAGGCCAAGAGGCAAACATGGGTCAGACTAGTGAAGAGTCATGGGTGTCTTGCCCTCCTGCTGTGACAAACTCCCCCAACCCAGTCTCCCTTGGGAAGGACCTGGACAAGGAGAAGATTTAGGTAGCTGTGGGATAGCAGGGACCTTCAGACTCCACATCTGCCTCATAGGGGCAAGACCTACTGAGAAGAGTTGCTGTGCTCATGAAGCCCAACGCTCCTGAGCCAACTTGCTTTCTTCTAATAAAGAGTGAACTTACTCTGTGTAATTTATTCCTGATACCTGGTCCTGAACGTTAGTCAGTGGGCAAACTGAGTAGGAGAGCCCCGGTGGATCCAACCAAGGGCCAACAGCCTATTTCCTACCGGAGGCTTCTGGGAAGCCCACAAGCAATAGTTCTTTCCCACTGTTGTTCCCAAGCAATTCATATTACCTCTTGACTGGAGGCAGAATATATATATATATATATATATATATATATATATATATATATATATATATATATATCTTTTAATCTGCTCCTATTATTTGTTGAAGAATGCTGTTGTTAGATTTTACAATTATTTATTTTATATTACTCCACCTTGGTATTCATACAGATGAAATGCAAATTATAAGTATGCTTTTGCAGTCAATTGTACCTCCAACATATGCAATTTTTTTTTATTTTCTTATACTTTCCTATGAGAATCTCAAGGAGGTCTACATAAAGAGGATCTCTTTTTAAAAATAAAACTAATAACAATGCATCAAGTTTTGTCCCCTCCAATATCAAACCAATTTCTTTGGGTTATTCCTTATAAAGACTGGTGTTAATCATTGCTTTTTTATTTTCTAACATGCTATTAGGTTTACTATTTTTCTGGTCTTGGGTTAACAAAATCTTTAAAGCCCAGAACAGTGTTTCCTAAAGGTTTGACATGTCTATCCTCTTTTGTGCACAGCTTTATTCGGGTTAATACTCTGGGTCTCTGGTTTAGCCTGGAGAAGAGAAGGCTGAGAGGGGATATGATAGCCATCTTCAAATATCTGAAGAGACGTCACCTTGAAGTTGGAGCAACCTTGTTTTCTGCAGCTCCAGAGGGACCCAAATCAATGGATTCAAAGGGAGATTCTGACTATCATTAGGAAGAACTTTCTGATGATGTTTGACCATGAAATGGACTGCCTCGAGAGTGCTGGACTCTACTTTCTTAGAGCTTTTTTAACAGAGGTTGCATGACTATATCTATCCTAAATTCTTTAGTTGTGACTCCTGCATGGCAGGGGATTGGACAAGTTGACCCTTGGGATCCATTCAAATTCTACAGTTCTTTCTCGCCTCTGTTATTTGCCCCAAAATAGATAAAAGCAGAAGTCCCAGCAAAGGAAGATTGGATACAAAACTCTTATGCAGAAATGGCGAAACGTTCCGGAAGAATAAGAAATCAAGTTAACTTTTATATATTAAAAAAAATATGGAAATGGTTTATTGAATATTTACAGATAAATTGTAAACAGATAAAAACATTGGCAGGATTATTGCAGTAACCTGCAGTTTCATAAGAGCATACATTTAAATCAGATGAATAAATGAGCAAATTAAGTTAATTTAGATATGCAGAAGATATTAAAAATAAATTTAAGGAACCGCAGAAAGAGGGGGAAGGAAGTCAAGTTTTGAAATGTCAAAATGATTGTAAAATTAGTGGAAATGTATGACCTTGGAAAGTAGTAGTAGTAATAATAATAATAATAATAATAATAATAATAATAATAATAATAATCCTACAGTTCTATGATTCTGTAGCACATAGCTGGAGGTCTAAAACTCTAAAAAAATCTCAGAGATAGGCTGTGTTCCAGATACAGGATACAAAGGTTATATTGTTAAACAGAAGAGCTCAGAAATATCTCAAGGAGCAATGATGATTTATTACTCCTAAACTCTAAGCTATCTCTCCAGCAACTAAAAACAACATGGTGGTTCCAATTCCAAGTGTTCTGGTGAATGATAAGATTGCATTGATACACAAAGTTATACCACATTAGCATGTGGTCTTCTTATATGTTACATGCTATTGGAGAACAGAGTTGCTTTGAATACTGACTACAGGTTCTGTTCTTTTAACAGCTGTGTCTGCTTAAAAAAAATAAAGAAATAAGCTTGCTATCTTTCCCGCAGCTACCAGGAAACGCTACAACCATAGAATTTTTGTTGCTAAGCGCACAGAACTTTTGTTATGAACAAAGTTACTCCTTAATCCATTCCTTTTGTGACAAGGATGTTAATTTCCTCCAAACCTGATATATATTTATGCCTTACTATAGTCTTAATGCCAAGGAGTAAAACTGGAGGGGGGGGGAGTCACACGTTAGACAATGTGTTGAGCAATTGGCATTAGACACCAAGCACTGCACAGGATCTGGCTCCTGTTTAGGAGGAAATAAGGAAATAAATTCATGGAATTTGTGCCCTTACATGGAAAAACTTGGCCAGCTGCCTAGCAGACTTCAGTGGTGGGTTTTCTGGAATGCAGAAAGCTGCATACCTATCTACTTAATAAAACCATAAAATATTTACATGGACCTGATATAGTGCCTTATTGACTACTCCGTTGTAAAGCACCCTATTAATGCTTTAAGCATTTTACTTTATTTTAATACAAGTAAATTATTTAAGAAATGTGCAGATACTTTATGCTTTTGAATAATGAGTGGGGAAGGTAATGACTGCATCCGGCTTTAATTGGCTGTTTACCTTATCCTGTGGAAATTGGGAATTTATTATTTCAAGCTTAATTAACTATGCATATGATCCCTGATGGATATCCAGTCAGGTCTTTTTTGACTTGATCTAGTCATTAAATGACATAAATGTGTGTATTCTTACTGAAGATAAAATGTAATTTCATTTTGAAAGCACTGGATAACTAGAAACGGCATTGTTCAATGATTAGCCTAATCTATTCAATTTGCTATGTAAATTAGGTATAATAACAGTGTGAATTTTGGACAATGCAAGCAGTTTCAAGATGCACGCATGCTTTAATCATAAAAGTAGTAAATTTGCTTTCATTTTTTCTACAAAATTCAGTAGAATTTATACCACCAGCCATGTACAGATTTGTAGCAATTTAGTGTGATTTTAATGTTTCTTGAGAAGCAAGGCAGCAATCCCAACCCTTAATTTACACGGCTGAGGTGGGATTTGGCAAAAGTGTCCTTCCACTGCTGGTGGCTAGTTGGGGGTGCGGAGGCTCTGTTGACATGAAAGCTCCAGCTACAGTCGTCAAAGATGCAACCTGTTTTGGAACTACCACCAGTGGTGAAGACAGAGCAGAGAGCATATACAGTTTGATCATTTGTGTGCTTCAGCAAATGCTTGAACATGCCTTGAATGCTTGTGGTACCCAAGTCTGGGCATCTTTGGGTGATATGTGCATGAGCAGACTTTGCAACCAATGCATGGAAGCCAACATCAGTTGCCAAATGATAATCTGATTTTTCCTCTCCCTTCGTACTTCTCCAAACCAGGGGCTGCATGGCCAGTGGTGGGTAGGGCCAGGTGCAAATGTGGGTGCAATGCTACATACATACATACATACATACATACATACATACATACATACTTCTCTCAATCCATCCTGGGGCAAGAGCACCTCTCATCAATCTTCTTGACACACAGAGAAGATAGGCTGTGTTCCGTTCTGCCGTTCGTCATCTGGATTCCGTTCTTCTGGGCCCATAACCAAAAATGTTGGCAGCTCCATTTGTCCAAGCTGATAAGGCTCATCTTCCTCCGAGCCCTCCCAGCAGAGCATCAAAACAACACAGCAGATGGATGAGATAGGTATGAGCTACACACCATGCTTTATTACTAAGCTATGCAGAGAGCAAAGAAATATACATCTTCTCTCTATGAGAACAGAGAGCAACTGGACAAAGGAACAAAGGAAACAGGAAACCAGTAACATCACATCCTGTCTCCCTTTCCTGTGAGACTCCAATAGCCTGGGATCCCTGGAATGTAAACACAGTCCTGTGACTGCAAGCAGCTGCACAGTGAGAGACAGAAACTAACAATCAACACAGTTCAACAACTCATTCCAATGAAGCAAAAGCAGTTGATGGGGATGCAGAGCTGGTGAGAGATGCGGCCTGTGAAGATTGAACAAGGCTTGGAAGTGCCTGGTCCTATGCAGGCACACCTAAGCTGTTCATTTTTTCTGCAAAGGATCAGCTTGTACCTCTTGAAAAACAAGAGATTGCTGCATCGCAGGTTAAGCAGAGTCAGTGTCTGCAGTCCAACAAGGAGGAAAAGTGGATTTATTACTGCTGCTTGCTTAACATTCTGCTTGTCAAGCTGAAAGTTAACCCTGCTGGCCTTCTGCTTGTTTTTAATTTGTAGTGGAGGATGACAATGAATGATCTGCGTGGGACCACATAATTTTTTAATTAAAAGAAAAAAAGGGCCCTTCCACTTTTTTATTTCCTTTGACAAGTCTTTTTTTTAAAATAAAAAAGGTTATTTTATGAAAATGAGTAATTAAAAAGTAATTAAAATCTTATCAACTATTGCATTGAACCTTTTTTATTGAATACGTTTCTTTTATAGTGGTCTGTCCTTGAGTAGTGGCTGCAGAGATTTTATCTGGACCGTGGGATGCAGAGTTCTTTTTTCTTTTTCTTTTTTAGGGTACTGGATTAAAAGTGTGGCTCAGAAATTAACTAGATGAATGCAAAATTACTAGACAAGTTAGAGGGTCTAAACCTCTTGCCTCTTGGGTGTGCCAATCAGAAGGTTGGCGGTTCGAATCCACACAATGGGCTGAGCTCCTGTTGCTCTGTCCCAGCACCTGCCTACCTAGCAGTCTGAAAGCATGCCAGTGCAAGTAGATAAATAGGTACCACTTTGGCAGGAAGGTAAACGCTGTTTCCATGCGCTCTGGTTTCTGAGTGGCTTCCAACATATATATATATATAAGCATAATAAAGCATTAAACATGTAAAAAACTTACCTTCCAACATCCTATGGAAAAGCAGGACATTCGTGGATCAAATCAGAAACCAGGACAGTTTCTGTAAATCCAGGACTGTGCCTGGAAAATAGGCACACTTGGAGGGTCTGGATGCCACATGAGATGGCAGATACTGGTGGGTTAAAAAGAGAAAATGAAGCCATTGCAACCTCTGCTCTGACAAGATCCCCTGAACTAGGCAAACTGGTTCAACTTTTCAATCTCCTCCAAAATAATTCCCACTATTGGGGTGGGGTGGGAGAGTTGAACTAGCACCTACTTTCAGGGAGCAGGCAAACCGCACAAACTTTCTCCACCCCTAATCCCCTACCAGCACTCTTTACTGGTGTAGTCTAATCTACTACTACTTAGTTTACCACCTCATTTCTACTACATGAGTACGCTAGTCCCAGATTTCAGGAACAGAAACATGATACTGGACTGCAGTGGGAAAGCAAACATAGATTTCTGCTCCTAGTGCCCCTACATGCTTATTGATCATTCCTTTCTATTTGCTCTCTGTTGTGTATTAAGATTAAGTTGCAGTTCTCACTCAGGGCCACCAGTATGTAAATGAAGGATTGAAAACTGTCGCTCCTGATTGGTTAGCTAGTTGTGAGTTGCTACTGTTTCAAGTTACTTAGTATTATAGAAAGCAGCCAGCTAGGCTGCAGTCAGTCTGATTCCGGGAGCAGTTCTAACTGCTGCAATAAAGAGCTGTGAATCCAACAGAGCTGTGTCCTTTGTCCATCTCTTCCACTATTCAACACTCTCAAAGCTACTAACATGAGTTTGACCAAACTGTGGGAGGCAGTGGAAGACAGGTGTGCCTGGCATGCTCTGGTCCATGGGGTCACGAAGAGTTGGACACGACTTAACGACTAAACAGATTATTTTCCTACTTTTTAATTTACAACATAGAACCATGAGCTTTACTATCTTTTGTTTTTAATGCCTCTCCTGCAGGCAAATTTAGCAGCTGCTAGGTTCTGGAAGGTGAAGAAGCATCTACTACCACCACTTGGTTCCTTTTGATTAAATGCATTTTCTTCATCAAGGTGTATATGGAACCACAAGTTTGAACAGTTCAAGAGTTCCATCTAGTTCCCATTGAAGCCTTGTAGTTTGATGTGACAAAGGCCCAAAATTTCCATTTACAAAACCCTTTTAAGTTGAATAGTCTGAGTATCATGAGAGAGAAAAAGACAATTACAGCATCTTTGTGAAAGTTACAAAGCTCCGAAATTGAACCACTCCTATATGGTATGAGCTCCTGGATTTTCAAGCTTCTCAATCTCAAATCCGAATTGGTAGCTGAAAGGGGGGAAAATATGAGGTCACCTGATTCTTCAGTTTTAACTAAATCTCACATTTATGAGGGGCATATTGCTAAAAGTTCGGGTATTCAACAGCTGCATTTTGCTTTATTATCTGTACTTTTTGAACAACATTGCAAAATTTGAAAAAAGTAGTATTGTTTTTCTTCATTTCTTTTGAGTTCTCCCACCAAAAGAAAATCACATTTTATAAAAAGAAGAGCACAAGAATAGTGAAGAATTTGACAGAGTACACAACACAGCATACTAAGTAAAAGCAACTACCACCAAATTATAAAGATTCAACAGAAAGTGTTGGTTCCTACATTTTAAAAGATGAATTATCTAAGTATCTTGTCCTCATCTGCTAGCGTTAAGATGTGGCAGGAAATAAAAATATTTGTCTTCACTCTTATATCAAAGAAGCACACTTAATCCTTCCTAATGGTAATATTATGCCTAGGAATATTTTTCCAAGTCATCTATATGAGCACTGGACAAAACTGTGCCGATAAGGCCACTTAGAGAGAGAGAGAGAGAGAGAGAGAGAGAGAGAGAGAGAGAGTTTAAAACTATGGATATATGCAAAATCTAAAGATATACATGGTGTATATTCAAATTATACTCCTATTCCCTTCCCCCTTTTTGAAATTAAAATACAAAAATAATAACATATAATAATAGCCTGAAGGCAAACCCATTCTCAAATGTATTACATTCTTGACAAATATAAATAGCCAATTCTACAAATAAATTAATAAATAATAATTTAATTTATTTAAATTCTATTATTTAAATCTACTACCCACAGGTACAGTGGTCAGGTATCAACCCACAGATTTGTTGTATACTTTTAAATAACCTGATGCTTTTGGGTGGAGGGAGTAACTGGGGTTCATTCCTGTTTTTATGCAGATAGCTCAGCTATGAATGTGCACGGTGACTTTCCCTTGTGAACCTACGCCTGAAACATCTCACACAGGGATGGCGACCCTGTGACCCTCCAGATGTTCTTGGACTCCAACTCCCATAAGTCCCAGACAGCACAGCCTATGGTTGGGGACGATGGGAGTTGTAGTCCAGCAAACCCACGGAGGAGCCCACATAGTGAGTTTGAATTGATACTGGAGGAACTCACCCCTGGTCTGACCTGGTGGAATTTTCCAAATGCCTCACCATGTTGACAACAATTGTACACTTAATAAATACTTGTGCGGAAAGGGCATGCTGGATTCTGATTTAACAACCACCATAGTACAGTGAGTGGCAGATGGCAAGTTGAGCCTGCTAAATAATTCTCCCTGTGGTTCAACTCATAAAGGTGCAGGGCTCTATCCCTCCATGTCCACTGCATGAAGAGGCTAAACACAGTCGCAAGAGTCTTACATTTCTCTCCACCTCAATTTGAGCAGCTTCTTCCATCCACCACATTTGTCATAACTTCTGCGAGAGCCAGTGTGGTGTAGTGGTTAAGAGCTGTAGACTCGTAATCTGGGGAACCGGGTTGGCTTCCCCGCTCCTCCACATGCAGCTGCTGGGTGACCTTGGGCTAGTCATACTTCTCTGAAGTCTCTCAGCCCCACTCACCTCACAGAGTGTTTGTTGTGGGGGAGGAAGGGAAGGGAGAATGTTAGCCGCTTTGAGACTCCTCAAAGGGAGTGAAAGGCGGGATATCAAATCCAAACTCTTCTTCTTCTGCCCAAATCTGCATTGCTGTCGCTCTCAGAATAGTGTGCAATTGCACCAGGTCTGCCTACCCTAAGCTGATCCATAGAATGGAGCTGATAGCACATAGCCCACAATGGCGAACCCAATACTCAGAACACAATTCTGTGTCAAAACCCAGTCTAACCACTAACACCACATGCATCCCGCATGAGTGATTCGCGCAGGGACATGAACATCACTAAGATTGTCAGCTGTGGCCTTTGAAATGGATTTTAAGGCTGCTAGGCTGCCGAAGTCCCTGCTTTGGCGTTAAGCTTCTTTTTCATTCCTCTCCGTTATCTACTTAGTATTCATTCAAAATTTGAGAAAGTTCTGATGGTATTTCAACAACAAAGTGCAGCAGGTGGGGAAACCTTTGGGAGCAAAACAAAGGTTTGGTTAGGAGCACAGAAAAAGCAGCATTCAGCACTGACAGCATTATAGACCGCTAAAGGCCTTGGGAACTTAAAAAAAGAGGAGAGGTTAGAACAAAACTAAAAAAGGCCCAGAGAAATTGCTATGAAGAGCTTGCCTAGGGAGTATTAACACTCAGCGTTGCATTAACATACATTTTTGATGGTGTGTTGCTTTTTTAGCAGTTTAACCAACTGCAATGGAAAGCTTTGAGGAAGCTGGCTGTTATGCGAACTGCTAAAGTAAGGGGGGAAAGGAGCAAATTGGTTTTATTTTTATTTAGAAATCGCTTTCTCAACTGTGCGGCTGTCACAGGAAATCGTGTGAGCAGGTGCTGCAGTGGGGAGATTTAATGAACACAGTGGGATGTGAAGCCCAAGCCTTTCCTTCCTTGCTCGAGAAGGAAGTCTCACTTGCCTTCACTGGGACTTACTCGCAAGTAAAAGTGCTCCAGGTTGAGGCTGCCATGAGCATAGCTTCATGAAGGCATCAAAGATTTCAGGAGGGGTGAAAAGGAAATTGGGGGGGGCATTCAATAAAAGTCCAAAGGCAGGTATATTGAATTGCAAGAGACAGAGAAGTATTTTTTAATGAATATTTGGTATGCATATATTTCTATACCTTATATTAACAGGTGTTATGGAATAATCAATTGTGGAAAGAGCTGCCCTTTCTTCCTAAGCATTGATTGGTGCTCCATTCAGGCACCAATAGAGAAGCATTCCTTTTTTTGTGAAGCTGCCCTCTTTTTCTTCTTTCCCAACCCCCTTATATCATCAACAATTCAGGTGCACAAAGATGTCGTTAAGCATCTCAAGCAGCTTCGGAAGCCTATGAGGTTTCATTAACTGCAATTGAATCATTAGGAAACACACACGCACACACACACACACACACATATATTGCTGGGTTGACATAAATTATATTTAGGCTAGGGAGGGGGTGTCAGTGTTGAGCTTTGCTTTTTATCTGCTAGTTAGTGGGTGGGAATGCAGCCCATTCTTTATTGCTAGCAGGCTGCCAAGGTTTTCTATCACTGTTATGGATGGGGGGTTGCTTTGGAGGGGGGAGTCAACATTTTGTATGGAATATATTAATGTATCATATGATTTCTGCCATTTTCTGTGGTATAATGTATTTATGTATCCCCCCCATGCAAGTCACTTGTAGACTCTCTGAGTGACAAGCGGCTAATATATTTAAATAATAAAGAAGAAGAGTTTGGATTTGATATCCCGCTTTATCACTACCCGAAGGAGTCTCAAAGCAGCTAACATTTTCCTTTCCCTTCCTCCCCCACAACAAACACTCTGTGAGGTGAGTGAGGCTGAGAGACTTCAGAGAAGCGTGACTGGACCATGGTCACCCAGCAGCTGCATGTGGAGGAGCGGGGAAGCAAACTCTGTTCACCAGATTACAAGACTACCGCTCTTAACCACTATACCACACAGGCTCATTCTAGTGTTGGAAGGGCCCACAAGGATCATCTAGTCGAACCCCCTGCAATGCAAGAATCTTTTGCCCAAGTTGGGGCTCAAACCTAAGAACCTGAGATCAAGAGTTTTATGTTTTACTGACTGAGCTATCTTACTGGATATCATTGTCATATATTAGCCTCCAGCCTAACCACTGTCCCAGGAGTCAATGGCAGACATCTAAAAGAGGGTACAGAAATTTATTTGTACTGTCTCCAAAACCTGAAGATAGCATGGAACCCAAACAGTGCCTCGCAGGTTCCAGGTGCAAAGAGAACTTTTCAGCCTATCCTACCTCACTGTCTTCTTGTGAGGATGGAGGGTGAAATTCAGCAGCATGTTGGACTTCCGGGTTGGCGCGATCGGGAAATGGCGGATTCCCTCTGAGCTGCGGAGGGAATCGGCTCAACTGAGGACGGGTCTTGCCGCGCCGGCGACGCGGGGACCCTTAGAAACCGCAGGCGCTGAAGCCTGCGGACTGGAAGACTCGGTGGGCGCCTTAAGCGCCCCCGACCCTCGAAGAGCCTTTTTAAAGGCTGCGGAGAGGGTACGGAGGGTGGCGTGGCGCTGAGAGTCGATCGCTACCTCGGTTGAGCGGAGCCGCGAGCCATGACCGGAGAGCGCTGACTTCCTTCCTTGAAATTTGGACTGAAAAAGAATAACCCGTGAGTAAGATGGATTTGGACTTTAAGAATATTTTCCTGTAAATT
The DNA here is from genome assembly GCF_964188305.1 of Podarcis bocagei. Lineage (NCBI taxonomy): Eukaryota > Metazoa > Chordata > Lepidosauria > Squamata > Lacertidae > Podarcis > Podarcis bocagei. The sequence goes on from NC_138126.1 coordinate 38,061,177, forward strand.
CGAGACGACCGGGGGGGGTGCTAAAAGGAAGTCCGCACCCCCCTTACTTACAGACAACTCTAAGCAAGGAACGGAGAACTAAGGTGGAGAGGTTATTGTGTTTAATATAAAAGAAACTAACCTCCTCGATTTGTTAAAAGAAGTGCTGTGCTGGAGAGTGAGAGTGGACTTTGGAAATTTTTGATGAAATCCCCCCCCCCGGACCAGGGGGAGTCCCGCGTTTGAGCCTGTTGAAGGGGATTAAGGAGTTTGACAGCTGTCAAAAGAGCTGTCAAACGGACAGTTTCAGTTAAAAGTCTGTTAACTAATATCTCTCTGGACTAAAAGTGCTATAAATTGAAACAAAGTTGTTGGAAATTTGAAAGAAAGAAACAAAAAAGATTTGGACTGTTGGAAAAAGCCTACAAAATAACTAGAATCCCTCTAAGGGAATTTCCAAGGTATTACAATGGCTGAAGATGGAAATTTACAGGCACAGATAGACAGGATGTTTTTTATCGTGGGAATATTGCAAGAGCAGAGTCTGACTATGAATAAACAATTAACGGCCTTGACCTCTGGAACAAGCAACTCTGCTGAATGCAATAAGGACTTCACAGGAAAGGAATCTGCAGCTGAAATAGAAACGACATCTCAAGAATCGGAGGAGAAAGCACAGATGGGAAATATCAACAAAAAGTCTACAATGGTGGAGTGCAAGGAAAAAGACTCTCGGAGTACATGGATTACAAACCTGCAAAAGATGTTAAAGATGAAAGAGGGGGCCCCTAAAATATTTGGGATACAGGAACTTAAAGGAAATAAGAAATATGATTGGGGCTCCCCGGTTGAATATGAAAGACTGGTCGATTCTTGGCAGCTGTTGTTATCAAGCATCCTGGTGGGAAGAAAAACTGGAGTGACGGAGACTGAACTGCTTCGAGATCTGATGACCAATATAAAGGATTTCCAACAAAACCGGCGGAGAGGAACTGAAAGAGACTTGAAAGCCTCGGACGTGAGGAATCCAGGCTAGAAACTACTGTTGACCTGTATTTGAGAAGGGACTAGTACCTGGGGGGGGGAGGGGAAAGCAGAATTGTATAAATGTTTATGAATTTTGGGTCGGGTGAATAGGGCCTATATTTAATACAAAAATGAAATCGGCGGAAGGGAACTTGGGTCGACCTTAGGGAAAAATCTAAATGTTTATAAGAGATGGGGATAAGAAGAATGGGGTTAATCAGGAAGAGTTATATCAAAAATATTAATCTATAGGTTAAGAAGGAGAAGCTAGAACTTGCTGGGTCAATTATGGGAATTGGGATGTAAGAAGGGGGGTGGGGGGAGTCCAGGGAATAAGGTTAGGAAAGTAAGGTTTTGAGAATATGCTTGTTTTGTTTTGTTTTTGTTGTATTTTTGTGTGTTTGTTTTTAAAAAATTTGAAAACCCAATAAAAATTTTTATTAAAAAAAAGAAATTCAGCATCATGTTATGTTGAACATTTCCCCTGCCCAAGCATATGTGCTTCCCAGAAGAAACTATTCCTCCCCACTGCATTCTCTTCTGCCAGTTCTCCCAACGAGCCCCTCAAAGCCAATTCTGAGGAGCACGCAGGGGAAGGAGAGGGTAGAAAGCCCGATTGCACAAAGAGAAACCCTTGCCCAGGGCTTCCGCTTGACTGGGTGTGTGAGGTGAATCCTGCTTATTACCATGTGTAGTGGAAGCTACACCACTTTGAGATCTTTAGGAAAGGTGAGATAAAAATATGGATGTCTCCTCCAGTTGGCCTTGACCACCCAAGGTGAGAATGTGATAGTCTTCAGAGTTCCCAGCACTCTCCACAATGAAGGACATGACTGATTGCAAATACTAAGGAGACGGTTAGGTTGATGGATTCATGCTGAAGCGCCCATGCAAATAGCAGGTGAGTTGCTTCTTTAGTATTCTTCCTCAGACTCATCCTTCATCCATTCAGTGGTCAGGCATAATCTGCCCCACAGCAAGACAGACAGGCGGATAAACAGATTTGTAAAGATCCGAAATTCAAACACAATATACATGTCTGGCTCTACATATCAAGACAGATATTGATTTCTGTGTTTATTTGATGTAATGAAGACTTTTTAGTCTATTTCTGTTTAATGCTTCTCTTGATCTTTGCACAAATAAGGTGCAGATTACTATAATCATATTATTGCATATGGTTTTTTCCTCCACTGTAATAATTAAGTGCAGCACTTTTCAGAAGGAATGAGAAGTTTGATACGTAAAGTTAGTAATTATTTAAACCTCTTATCTGTCTTGGTGTTGTGATTTGGCCGTGAAACGTTGCAATTATGGCAAGTGAAAATTAACTCTTCACAAGCAGTTCTGCTAGGCTGCTTTCTGAATCAAGGGAAAGGGTTGCAGTCCATGTGCTCCCTTATTTGTGCTGCCTGCTTTAGGCTTGCAGTGGGGTCCTGAAGGGGATCGTGGGTGAATGAGAGATGGGAGACACAAGATGATACGGGGACCAACAGGCCACAATGCTACCAGCTACACTTACCAGCTACTACATTATTTTTGGTCTGAAGTGGGCAGGGACCCTGAGACCATCGTATGCTGGCTCACTATCATCTAACAGGAACCTGACCCAGCCAGATTGAGCCCCTCCCTGTTCTAGATCATCCTGCTCAGAGCTTGACACCAGCCAAGTGATGCTGGCATCATTCTGGAGGCACAGACTGGTGGATGGTAGAACTGGACAGAGGGGCATCATTCAGTTTGCGACTTATTAGTGCTAAAGTCAACTAGGCTGGTAGGGTGGGTGGGTGGAGCTGTTGCTCAAGCAGCCAGGAAGAGTAACATGATGTTTGCTGAAGTAGCAGGTGCCCTAATTGGTTGTACTTTTCCGAGGGAGCTTTTCCTCTGTATGTTTGGTCGACTGTCTCCCAGCTATGTACAAGGCTTGAAGTAAGAATGAGGAGATTTCCCTGTTCCTTTCTCCTCAGATTGCACACTGTTTTTGTTAGGTTTTCTACAGTAAAGTGTTATCAGAATGTATTGTCTCTCTGGTCTCTGCCTGCATTATTTAAGTGACCTTCCTAAAAAAAGTTGGTTTGGATCACAGCTTAACTCTCTTTAAGTCTCCTCAATATACATTATTTCAACTGCCCCTCCCAGCCACATGGCCAGTGATAAGGGGAGTAGTGTCCTGGATAAGTTTCCATTTCCCCTGATTTTGTTAGGTTTATTCCTTCCCCTCTTTTGTCTTTGCCTCTCATTTTCAAGTACCAAATTGAACTTTAGATCCTCCTGTGAACATTTCATATCTCTGGTCAGTGCAGTGTATTTAAAACAAAAACAAAACCCCCAGAAAACTACAATTTTGTAGCAAAGAACAGAACATAAAATGATATGACAGTTTGATTTATTCACACAAAGGTTAGAGGGGGAAATTAATCCAGTTCACATTTAAAAACATATTTAACTGATTTGCAATTTCTGAAACAATATGCACACTTAAAGCAGCAACTCTGCAAAATTCTCTTTTCTAAATTTTGCAGTGCAGTTCCCCAGCCAAGTAAGATGTACCAAAAAAAATAATGACATATTAAGGCAAAATGCGAATAAAAATCCAGATAGTAACAGAAATAACATATGAAATGCATTAAATTAGCGAAATTATGTTTTGCAAAAATGTGTATATTACGTAAAATTGCATACAACAATGTGTGTATTGGGATAAATATGCACTGAGATTCTGATGAAGTTTCATGAGACTTTTTTTATTGCAAGCTGATTTGGAAACATGTGGAACTGCATTTCAGATTAGAAAGATAGCAAAAGTGGGAGACATCAGAATTGATAGATTTTCCCATCCCTACTTCACTTGGAGGAAGAACCAAAATAACAGAACAGAACAGATTGGGCAGGATAATATCAGTAACTTACGTGTCAATCTATTTATTTGATCCAATTGAGAAGACCGATTCCAGAGAGTGAATTTGTCATTCATCACTGTGGAAAGACATAAAAACTGGAAAGTCCTAGGGATTGATTTATTTAACCCATGCTTACCCCCACACTTCATCTTACATTGTATTAGTGTGGCTAACAAATGCAAAGACTTTGGATTAGTACAGAAACTGTATTATGCTTCATAACCGTTATTGACCCGATGATTTTACCTTCACTGATCTAAGTTGGCTTTGGATTGCTAACAATTCAAGAATCTCTATACTTCTGTATTTACGCATTTTATGCCTGCATTTATAGATTTATGTGCAACAAAGGCTTGAAATAAATATTTACCACTGTCACTTGTTAAGATTTACACAGCCTGCTCTTGTGGGTGATAACACTGTATATAGTTGTCCTACTGCATCAGTAGCAGTAACCTATCGACAGTGCATAAGACAATTTGTTACCTCAACAGCTGAAGCTGAGAGATGATTTCATTGTGTTAGGTGTTCTGGAGCATAAGAATTTCACAATTTACTGTACAATACATCTAGTAATTTCTGCAGTGCTTTGTCATTTTCTAATGTGTACACCCAAATAACCAGGTGTCCTGATGGGCTACCAAGGGAATACAATAGTATGACTCTCCAGTCTGCCACTGGCAGCTGAGTGGGGATTTTGTCATCCTGCAGGCATTTCATATACATAGAAATTGGTTCCTTGGGGTAGCAGCTCCTGTGTTGAAGAGAAGCTGAATTGAACTACTCAGAGGAACCACTTTAAGAAAAGGTTCCCTGTCTTTTCTGGTAGTTCATCTGATTGCATTGGGGAGGAGGGGAGGATCTTCTCAACCAGCTTGAATCATTTTTATATATTAAAAGTTGCCATTTGATTGATTAAAATTAGCTTCTATTGAAACTCTTGAACCCTGTGCTCCAATAACAATAGATTGAATGAATGAATGAATTTATTACGGTCATAGACCAGAAAGAGAAGAAAAAAACATAAAAGGCAGCAATAATTTACGAGGGAATGATGGTGTCAATTAAAAGTTGTAAAATTATACATAAAAACAATACACATATACACACACACACACACACACCCATATACATACTCATATGTGCACTACAGTATATGTATGGGCTTAAAAAAAGGGGGGGCTTGTCCAGGGGTCAGATCTTTTACTTTTTTACAGCTAATGCCCTCCGCTTGATCGCGGCCGCAGAAAACTTGGCCACTTTCAGTGTTACTTCTGGGTTTTTATCTCCTAGTAGGATTTTCAGCCGCTGAGATTCAGATCGACCTGGAAATTTCTGAACGATAGGGGAGATAAACAGTAACCTGATATCCCCGTAAAGGTCGCAGTGTAACAACACATGTGAAGCCGTTTCCACCTCCTTCAGACCACATGGGCAAACTCGTTCAGCATAGGGTGTGCCCTCGTATCTGCCCTTTAGTAAGGCAGATGGCAATACATCAAATCTGGTAAGGGTAAACGCCCGCCTATATTTTGCGATTTGTAGGTCCAGCAAATATGGGGTTAGATTAAACCCTTTTCCATAATCTTGGATAGCTGGGTATTTATCTATCTTGCTCATATGGTCCTGAAGCTCTACATCTCCTATTCGCTGGCTCACCATCATTTTAGCCTTTTCAAAACCTGAGGCTATGAGTTCTTGTGGGGAAAGCCCCAGGCCCCTCAGTTTTTCATAAAGCGACAATCTCCATTTAGACTGGAACGGGTCTAGTAGAGTCAATGGAGCCACTCCCACTGGGAAAAATATGAGTTTTAGCCAGAAGTGAATCTTCAGGATCCATATCCTGGCATTAATAGGGAGTTGACCTACCTCCAGCCTAATGGCAGTGTTAGAGACACAGGTAGGTAACCCTAGTAGGGAACGATAGAATTTAGTTTGTACAGATTCCAGGGACTTGAGTTTTTGACAATTAAATATCTGGGTGCCATACATCAATTGTGGAAGTATTTTTGCAACAAAGACCTGGGAGGCAGCAGGAACATATTGACCTCCTTTTCCGTAAAAGAATCTTATGATAGCTCTGGAAGATCTTTGCGCATTTACAATGGAATTCTTAATCTGATGGCACCAAGATCCCTTCTCATCAAAAATTATTCCAAGATATCTAAAAGATGTTACTTGCTCAATAGGTTGGTTATTAATTTTCCATTTATGTCGGAGTTTTCTCTTGGAGAACACCATAATTTTTGATTTAGTGTAATTTATTATTAGGTGTTCAGCTTCACAATACTCTGTAAGAGCTCGTAAAAGTTTTCTTAGACCCACACAAGAGAAGGAAATAAGTGCCGCATCATCTGCGTACAAAAGGACCGGGATTGGTGTATTATTTAGGTTTGGGGAATGAGTACTTGCTTCCTCCATCTTTCCGACTAGGGAGTTTATATAGAAGTTAAAAAGAATAGGGGCAAGAACACAGCCTTGCTTAACACCATGGAAACTTTGGATTTCCTTTGATAGGTTCCCATAACGGTCGCATCTAACACGGATCCGAGTATTTTCATGTAGTCTACGGATAAGAAGCAAAAGACGTCTATCGATGTTTGTAACCTTTAGTTTTTCCCAAAGTCTGTGCCGGGGTATCGAGTCGAAGGCTGATTTGAAATCTATAAAGGCTACATAGAGAGAGCCTCCTTTCTTTGAGGTGTATTTCTCCACTAGATGTTGCAATACCAATCCTTGGTCTATAGTTGATCTATGTGCCCTGAAACCAGCCTGGGCTTCCTTTAGGATGTGTTCCTGTTCCAGCCAGTCCGCGAACTTTTCACGTAAGTGAGTTGCATAAAGTTTGCTGATGATGCTTAAGAGACTGATTGGTCTGTAATTGGCTGGATCAAGTTTACAGCCTTTCTTGAATATGGGAACGATGATTGCCAATCCCCAGTCCTCTGGTATTTTTGCTGTTTGATCTATGCTGGTGAAAAGGGTGGCAAGGACTGGGGCCCACCAGTCAATATTGGCTTTGAGAAGTTCAGGAGAGATGTTATCTGCTCCCGGGGCTTTTCTGTGTTTGAGTGCCTGAATAAGCCTCCTAATCTCCGCGACCGACACCGGAGGCCACTCATCACCTGCCGCACATTGTATTAGTGGCTGTGTCAAAGGCAGAGCTGAATATGAAGATTGGAAAAATGCCTCCCAAGTCCCTGCAGGTATAGTATACTCCACTTCTAAGGAAGTAGATCGCACTCCATTTGCTACCAGTCTCCAGAAGGTGGCCGAATCTCTCTCTCTGGATGCATCTATTAGGCATTTCCATTCTCTTTTCTGTGCCAGGAGTTTTTTATTTTTGATCAAAATTTTATAATTTCGTTTATCTTCAAACCAGCCCATGGGGAGTTGGGGTAAATTGGCAGATCTATAATTCTTGTATTTTTTCAGTAAATTTAGCTTCATATCCTGACATTCTTGATCAAACCAGGGTTTGGAGTTTTTATATACTGGGGATTGCCTACTTGGCCTGTTCCTTTTTTCCTTCAGGGAATCTTGAAGGAGTAAAATTAACTCCTGAAATAAATTTATCTTTAATTCATGGCTTGAGGAAGAATAACAATAGATTTTCCCATTTCAAAACAAAATCTAAGTATTATTTCATGCACATAAATCATAATTTCTGTCTATTTTGCTTGAAACAAACATGTCATGTTCCCTTTGAGGTTTTGCAAGAACCAGCATTTGGCTTTTGCATCTCCATAGGCAGGTTTCCAAGACAGGAACAATACTGACTCCCTGAATGGGACAGGAGGCACCATGTGGATGCTCAGGTTTGTGCAAAACAAAAGGCATGAACTTCATCACGCACTCGCCCAGCACTGTAACATAGACCTGCTTTGGACATAATGTTAAGCCAGGGGTCGCCAACTTAGTGCTCTCCAGATGTTGCCAGACTGTGATTCCCATTGCCCATGGTTGATGAAGCTAATAGGAGTTGTAATCCAACAACATCTGGAAATCTGCTATTTCTCTGCTAAACCATAGGTTAGTGTTACATGCAGAGCATGCTTCCCCTTCCCTCTCCTCCTCTGATGCACAACAGAAACATCAGCTTCTGTTTTCAACTAACCACTATTTGTCATTTAATCTAAAGCAGTTGTGGTTACTTTTACGGTAATTACAGGAAACAGACCAGGATCAGAAACCATGGATTGATCTAGGCTTGTTCAGACAAATCCTATTTTAGAGTTTAACTAGCCACAGTTTGGACAAAAAAAAAAATACAGTGGCTAGTTTAAAACACTAGGAGATATTTCTAGTCTCCTTACTATGGCTACTGCTTGAGAAGGAGAGGGAGGGCTCATTCACATAGTACTAAACTGTGGTCTAGTTGGTGTTATGTTTGAACATAGCCCAAAGTCATTTTTAATTAGAAGCAGACTGTTGTGATCCACCATGGCTGTTCTGAAATCTAGGTATCAAACCACGTGCTAGGCTTGAATGTGGCCTTCCATTATGTCTCTTATATTTTTAAATTAATTACAGCCACAAGGGTGGTGGATTATTATTGGGACCACAGTGCACTTGGATGGGACTTTTTCCATTATTTCCCCACCCTCCAAAAATTTGCTCCCTCCCCCCCCCCCCCCGTAATGAGGCTTATTTTAAAAACCAGTTTCCAGTGGGACTGATTGGATTATTTTTTACTAAATCCCATAACTATATGGGAAGGGGTGATTGACTGGTGGGGGAGGTAGTCATATCTGGAGAGGGGAGAGCTCTGCCTGGTGCTCTTGATAGCAATTAGATTCCCCCCTCCTGCATCTGCAGTTGGTTTGAGAGAGAGCTTCACATTATGCATTTGCTACAAGGGTTGTTTGCCCTAAGACCCACTAGTCTTAGGAGTCTGTTTCAAGCAATTGCCAGCAAGTTGCCTTTGGAAATAGATGTTCCACACAAAGCACCAGTCCCTCCCTTTCCCTGTTCTCCTTCTACTCAGTAAAGCCCAATAAAAATGACTCTGTAGTAACTTCTGGCTAGAGGAGTTGTGGATTTTCTGGTGCAAAGTGAATTGCCTTGCTTTTTCTCTTTTCAGGACATATGTACAGCACTCTATGCTATAGATAAATCGATTTATTTTCATTTTTTCTTTGCTTTTACCCCAAGCAGCTTTAATGTTTCGAACATCTGTTTCTGTGTTTTATAATTTAAAATTTAAAATAAAACTGGTCTGAGAAAGGAAGGAGTTGGCTTTATGACTGAGAAAATACCGGTCAGTCAACACCATGGATAGTTCTGCCACAATTCAGTCTGCAGTATTTAAATACCTGTTTGCAGTGCTTTTTTTCTGGGCGGGGACGCATGGATACGCATACCCCTAAACATTTTGTGAATCTAAGTTTGGCCTCATCGAGGGCCAGTATTTCAATATGAGTAGGAAAATGAGACTACCCCTAAACATTTTTTAAGAAAGCGCTGCCTGTTTGCAGCTGTCTTTTATTGATAATGCTAATGCTTTATTCTTTTTTTTGTAAACCAATTGGAGGTTTTGTAACATATTTGCAACAATATAGTTTCATGACTGACATGAGAGTTGGCTAACCAGTGCTGTGTGAATATAGCTTCTACTAAAAACCAGGAAAATAGGTTTCATCTGAACTTAAACCTGGAACAGAAAGTAGTAGCATCTTAATTCTTTTAGGTTTCTGCACCACGGTGACAACATATTTGTTAAATTTCTATCCCACCCTTCTAAAAGAGTTCAAGGTGGTAAAAAAACAAAGCAATAAAGCAATACAATTAAAAACCTGCTCCCACAGAATTCTGTGCTTTTATTGGGAACATAAGAAACTTGTTGGATCAGCTCAATGGCCCATCTAGCCCAGCCTCCTGTTCTCAGAGTGGCCAACCAGATGCCGGTGGGAAACCTGGGAGCAGAACATGAGCACTAGAGTCCTCTCCCCTCCTGTGGTTTCCAGAAACTGGTACCTGGAAGCATTGCTGTTTCATGGCTAGTAACCACTGATAGCCTGATCCCCTTTTAAAGCCATCCATGTTGGTGGCCATCACAGCCTCCTGGGGGATGAGTTCCATAGTTTAACTACGTGTTGGCATCCTTCTGCCTCAGGAGACGATGGAGGAGTGAGCCTTTGGGGGTGAGGTTGGACAGTCGCAGAGCCTGCTGTGGCTTTAGAGAACGATGTAGGAGAGACATGTTTTGTTGCAGCTGGAGCAGATGAAGGCATCCAGTTGTGCTGCTGCAGATGCACCATGGCGTTTCTTCTCTTTGCACTCCTCCCAGCGGTCATTTCTCCTCTGGTCACTGCTATGGATACACAACTTGACTGCCTGCCTCCAAGCACTGCAGTCGTCTGCAAGGGATTCCCACATGGCAGCGTTGCCATGCTTCACGTTATGTTTGCACACATATTTGTAATGCAGAGTTGGTCTGCCAATGGGCCTGAAGTCAGCACCCCATAGAGCACTTCCTTGGGCAACCTGCCATCTTCCATTCTGTGGACATGACCAAGCCAGTGTAGACGTTGCTGAGACAGGAGTGCGAATGGGAATGTGGGTTTGGAAGAGCACATCTTTGTTTGGAATACTGTTATGCCATGTGATACTCAAAATCCTCCTGATGCAGTGCATGTGAAGGTGTTGAAGCATCATTCCTGGTGGTCGTAAGCAAGCAGCTTCTGAAACAGATGCCCCAATAGATGATATTTTTAAAAAAAATCTTTTCCTTTATTGCACTTCTATCTCACTTTTCTTCTGCCATGGAACCCAAGGTAGTGTGCATGTGGTGCATGAGGCATTACTGGGTATGCAAACCTCTGGAATCTCTAGCTATCCCAACAAGCACTTAAGATGGAAAACCACAGGTATTAATTTGCCGGCTGCTATTAATAGACAATTTTGGACCGTGGCAGAAATATTGTCCATTAAAATCATTCCTGTCAAGTACCTTGTCAGTTTCACAGTAAGACCCCATTAGATTGTTTTAAATGGATCCTTTTTAATTGACACTAATGAGAATTCAAGTTATTTCCAGACCTTTTATATACTTCACGGCTATTGATATTACAGGGTTTATAATGTTCTTTTTCCAGAACAAGATTTGGGGGGGCAGGGGGTGGAGAGAGGAGAGGAAGGGAATCAGGCTTTTAATATGTAAATACTAGGCAAGTCCTGGAGTGGGTGAAACACTTATCGCCATTGTGAAACACTTATCACCATTGTGTACATAACAAGTCTGTGACTGTGTATAAAGAGTAGGTCTTGAGGATGGTTCTCCAGATCACTAACCTGTAAACACATGCAAGGATGTATTCTAGGACTTTTGCTGTTCAAGAAATATACCCTTTCATGCTCTACATTGCAATAGCATAAAGCAGTATCAGTCATCAAAGTGGGCTCCCAATATCCGCAAATAGGGTTATGTCCACATTGCTGCTCCACATCACATGTGCTCCCACTACTAATTTTTGAATCTGCATTCAGAGGACGTTAGCCACATTGCTCCTGTAGCTTCTTGACAAATACTGCTGTTTGATGCATTCTTTTTCTCATACCAGCTTCAATCCACTTAGAAAACTGGAGACAGAGTAAGCAGTAGTGTGCACATACCCTAGCAGCCTTCACGCAGGTGCAGATGAGCACATACAAGCTCAGATGACAGTTTAATGAACAGGAGTTCCAGGGGAGTTCCAGGAAAACCAAAAGGTTTGTGCTTGTTGGATGAAGATATCCCCACCTCTTCTCTGATGCAAGCAACTCAGTGAAAATGTGATTGGACATGCAGTGGGGCAGGGTGTGTGTGACCTCACTGCATTTCAAGCCACTAATCTAAGCATACCATTAGAGTGGCTGCCTCTGGCTTTAAAGTAAAAAATAAGGACATAAAATCCATGTGAATTGCCCTGAAGTGGGAAGGAGCCGTGGTCTAGTTGCAAAGGAAAAGAACATGAGGATACCCTAGGAGATTCTCAGAAATATATGAAGGAAGAGCCATAATGTGATAGGGTAGGGGTACCCCTTGGGATGTTGTGCATAGAAAAAAAACTAAAAGCAGCAGAAATTGTGGGTTATTAGGGAAAGAAGGAGAAGCACAGTGTGTATGAAAGCTTCATAATGGGTTTCATTCATATTCAAATGTTGCTATCTGCTCCTTAAACTTCAGAACTTTAGCCATAAAGTATCAGGCTGCTTGGAGTTTATTATTTATTGCTTCAGAACTTGAAATATTTATATTGCTGTTGCATCTGATGCAAAAAAAAAGAAAAACGGTTTTTCTCTTTCTTAGTTTAATAATAGAAATCACAAAACATTATGAGAAAACATGCTTTCATTTTATTTGATGGACAGCTTCAATTTTGACTATATATTCTAACTAATGCACGGAAAATTGCAACACACAGAAATCAATTATATTCGTTCATTGGTATACTTTGTAAAGTAAAAGGAGCTTAAACTATCTGCAGTCCCGATGTATATTTATAGTGGCACCCTCACTAGCATTACCATCAATTTGTTTGTTAATGAGGATATTTTTACAAGTGAATCTACATTATTGGCTGATTTCCAGCATCACATTATTTACAGAAGCAAAAGATGTTGGTCCCAAGTGCTTGGTGAAGAAACATATGGCAAAGGTGAACGTATATGAGTTAAAAGATACCTTGGCTTCAAGAGCAAGCTAGTAGTCCAAGTGAGAGTAAAGGTTTCTGGACTTTGGACTATCCAAATAGTTGAATCTGATTCACTTCTGTCATTTGATCAACATTCAACTAATTGTTCCTAGTTCATTCCCCTTCAGATGACCTGCTTATTGAGCATTCAACCTGATTTGTTTGCAAACTCTTGACCTTCCCACTTTGGCCCTACCTACTTTATGTGGCCCTTGGAAGGTCAGTCAGGAAAGTACGCTGCTCTCAGACTACAAAGGTTCCCCCAGCTGCTTTAAGGGTCCCTTGATTGACCTGTGGCATTATCAGGGGGACTATCACTGATTAATATATAGATGTCTGCATAGCATGGGGTGAAATCCAAAAAGTTAGTTAGTTAGTTAGTTAGTTAGTTAGTTAGTTAGTTAGTTAGTTAGTTAGTTAAGTGGCTGTTAAATGTTCAGGGTTACAATGTTTTTTAAAAAATAATTAACACAGACTTTCATAACATATTCTTGCCACATACAAAAATATGGATGTGCTCGGAAAGTAACAAAAGATCACCATTAAATCTATTTTTCATTAACTGGCCAGCAGGAAAGTTCTATGCAGTCAGAAGTCCCACAAGACTTAGTAGCATTGTTACTTTTATCTCTACAGGGCACGGATTTTCCTCCTTGTATGTTATCTAGGTCAGATAAAAGTCTTTTGCTTAAGTCCACATTCTAGCACTGCTAGAATTATCGCTATGATTTCATCATCACTGAAGTATAATTTGTTTGAACAGTCATGTGACTTTGTAAGAACGCTTTTATAGGATTTGCATGCAGAGGTTTTGTGAAATGGGATAAAGGTTCATGGGTGACAAAGGCCTGGAGAAGGTCTGCAATATGCTGGATTCAAGTCTCTTCAAGAAAGTCCTAACCTGGTTTAAGTGTTTGAAGCTAGGTGGTTGCTACCAAGTTACTACTTAGTTACTACTTTATGCTGTAGTAACTTCCTTGTCCCTACTCTTTACTGAGGGATGTGTGACAACTCGGACTCAATGCAAAGAAAAACCTCAAATACAAAAGAAAGGCAACCAATTTCAGGCCCCATCACCTCTGCTGTCATGGCACTTTTTATTATCGTAGAAACAATTTTTTTCACTTCTAGTCTGAGCTGCTGACTTTTCCATTGGAATGTCACTGAGGTAGCTTTAACGTGGCACCTGGTTCTCCCATGTGTACTGCTGGTACAACTTCATTCAACATCAGGAAAAGCAATGGGACAACCTGCCAGTGTTTTACGATCTTTGTCAGAGTCATTCTTGTAGTGACAACCTTGTGGTGAGCATTTTCATAGCATCATTTTGCCAATGGAAAGTTGCTTAAGTTTTGTCTTGAAAAGTTCTAGTAATTGTAACAGCTGTACAAATACAAATACAAATATTATTTATTTGTATAGCTGAAGCCATTATAAAAGATAAAATACATAAAAGAGAATAAAATACATTATATAGTTAAAATAATGATTAAAACCATAAATTGTATCAGAAAAGAGCTTGTTCCCCTGAAGAATTAAGTTTATCATCCCCACAAACCCTTCTCCTTAAAATTGCCACTCTAAAGGCAAAGCTGGTCACTTTTATTAGGGGACAGGTCTCCCTACACTTCTGAAAAAGTTAATTAAATACCCACTTGATCTACCAACTGAGAGATTTAAATCTTTGAATAAGGTTGCTCTTCAGTCCTCATTTTTGGGCAAATCAGGAAGGAGTGGGGTAAATCTTCAGGCACATTCTCTCCACATGGGCAAACTTTCTCCTTAAGAAATACACGGATAACCTCATCTGACTGTGGCAGAGTGCACAGATGGAACCGCAGAGCTTTCAAAGCTGTGTGGCAGCTTCAGATGCAGCTAGTTCCACTGTGGAGATGCAGTGATGAGACCATATAGCCTATTTAACTTCTTCTGACATGCATCATTTTACAGGCACAGAGTTCCTGCCAGAAAAATAGGTGGCAGCCCTGAAGGCTGTGGCCTCAGTAAATCTGCAACTCAACTGAGATGTGAGACCAGGACTTTCAGATTCCAGACAATCTATCATCAAAACACAGAGGACTCAGACTGAGAAAGGTCTAATACGTCTACTCCTACAGCACACATCTTGAAATACAAAATGGAGCTGGACTAGAAAAGGAAATGAGCTTGTCCATAACAAGGCTAAGCCCCATTTGACAATGTTACAAAAGCCAGAATAGTATATAAGTGAGTGTTCAAAGGATGGTTGGCCTTTCCAGTAAATCTTAATCAAGATTTATGGCAGCCAGATGATAGAATCCACCTATTCGTGTTAAGTGCTAGGGCTTGCCCGATAGCATATAATTTTAGAAAAATCAAATACTGTAAGCATAAACATGTAGAAGAAAGTCATTTTTTTTTCACATGGTGAATCAATAGAGCTTGAGCTGTGTAGAGCAGGATTCAGCCCCTTGAGTGCTGGTGTAGTTGCGATGGCAATGTGACAGACTATCGTGTCTCCAAAGAATCTGTTTGTTTCTTCTGGAACAATGCTCTAGAAGCTGCATGGAGATAACCTGGTAAACCATAACAGATGGCAATGATTTTTGGGTGTCCTCTGGGTAAATAACACACTTCTACAAAATCGGTAGGCATATCCAAATAGGTATATTTGTGGGCGGGGAGCATTGTTTTTGAAAACCTCAGAAAAGTCCCTCATATGGCTCAGAGCATGATGCATATTTTTGTCCTATATTTTCAACATCTTCCCCAACAAAGAAAGAGATTTTATTTTATTTCCCGCAATATAAGGTTTTTGTTATGTAAGCTGCATATTTACTAGATTTCCAGACCATCTGCAATATTTCATTCTTGGGCAAGGTGTGTGTGTGTGTGTATTTGCGCATGCATGCACACACACACACACACACACACACACACACACGGCCCATAACATCTCAGGTCCAGGTGTCTTCTAGATAGATAGATAGATAGATAGATAGATAGATAGATAGATAGATAGTCTGAATCCATATATATATATATATATATATATATATATATATATATATATATATATATATATGCTTTCGTAGATTTTCACGGGTACAGGAATGTAGGTTTTGGTGTCTTCGGGTGTCTTCCCGTGTAAGAGTTGGGGTGTCTAGGCGACGTTTCGACGAGGTCTCACTCGTCATCTTCAGGCTGGTGCTTTCGGCTTCTTGTTACTAGAACAGAGCAGGATCTCAGTGTTTGAGTTCCTATAAATACTGTTGAGGGGGTGTGGTGTATAGCCTCCAACGTTCTGGGCAGAGAGGAAGTTCCTAGGTTAATGTGCCTTTTCTTCTTTTGTTCATTAGTTACTTGAGGGATATCTTGAGTGATTACTTGAGTGATATTCTGAGTACCACTTAGGAGGGTCATTAGGTGTGGATTAGTTGCTAAAGCTTTCGTGTCTTGACCTCTTGACCTTGTAAAGAGTTTTTCTGAGAAGATGGCTGTACTGCACTTAGTTGTGCTCTGGCTTGGCTTCGTGTATAGGGGCGAGCTGTGGTTTTGTGCCCTGTGCCAGCCAGATCTGTGTAGGGATTGCAGGGGGGTGCAGCATCCGGAGGTGCCACTATGGTTTGGCTACTGGATGGTGTCTGTAATTTATCTGTGGAGAGGGTCTGGGTTTGGGTCTGGTGTGGTTGATTGGAGATGGCGTTCTGTGTGCCTCTGGTTCTGGTGTCGGTTTTTGTGGGGAGGGCTAATTTCCAGATGTCTGGCAGGCGGGACGTGTCGTCACGCTTGTTCATGTTGTGAGGGTGTTTCTCTATCTCGATGGCTTCCATGATTATTCTCTTGTGGTGATGTTCCATGTTAAAGAGCAATTTGGAATCTGCAAAATTAATTTCGTGTCCTGTTTCTTTCATGTGTTGGTAAAGAGAGGAAGTTTTTTCTTCTTTTTTGACGGCATTCTTGTGTTCTGCGATACGTGCATTTATTCGTCTGTTTGTTTGTCCAATGTACGTGGCTGGGCAGACTTTGCAGGGTATTTCATAGACCCCTTGGTTTTCTAACTGGATTTTATCTTTTGGGTTTCTGAGGATATTGGCTATTTTTTGGTTGGTGCAAAAGGCTGTTTTGATATTGTGTTTATGGAGGATTTTGCTAATTTTATCTGTAGTGCCCTTGATATAAGGAAGGAGGGCCATGCCATTGTTTTCTTCTGTGTCTTGGTTTTTGGGGGGTGTTTCTTTTTGGATTAGCTTCGTAACCCTGTTTTGCTGGTATCCGTTGGCGATTAACACGTTTGAGAGATTCTGTAACTCAGTTGTCAAGTGGTCTTTGTCAGCCAGGCGTTTGGTTCTGGAGATGAGAGTCTTGGCTACGGAGTTTATTTGTGCAGGGTGGTGGTGTGATTGTGCATGTAAGTAGCGGTTGGTGTGTGTTTTTTTCCGGTAGATAGTGTGTCCTAGGGAGCCATCAGGTTTTTTGTAGATTAGGACGTCAAGGAAGGGAAGTTGGTTGTTGGCTTCTATTTCCATAGTGAATTGTATTTTGGGGTGTAGGCTGTTGAGATGTGTGAGGAAGCTATCTAGTTTTTCCTTCCCGTGTGGCCAAATTACAAAGGTGTCGTCAACATATCTGAGCCAAAGTTTGGGTTTGTGTTCTGACTTGTCTAAAGCATTGGTTTCAAAGTGTTCCATGTACAGATTTGCGATGACCGGTGAGAGGGGTGATCCCATAGGTGCTCCTTCTATCTGTTTGTATCTTTGTCCATTGTGGATGAAGTACGTGTTGGTTAGGCAGTGGTTGGTCAGGTCCAGGATGTATTCGGGGGGATTGTATTTGTTTTGAATGGCTGTCAAGGCTTCATTAATGGGCACTTGTGTGAAGAGAGATACAACATCGAAGCTCACAAGTAGGTCATCGGGATGTAGGTTTTGCTTCTTTATTGTTTCTATGAACTGGAAGGAGTTTGTAACGTGTGAAGCGATAGATTCTGCATAGGGCTGAAGTTGCTTAGCGAGAAATTTAGCGAGATTTTGTAGAGGTGAGCCTATGGAGCTGACTATTGGTCTGAGTGGTGTTCCTTCTTTGTGTATCTTGGGGAGACCGTAGAGTTTGGGGCATCTGGATGATTTTTCTCTGGGGATGATTCTTAGCTGGATTTCTTCACTGATAGGAGAGGCTTTTATTTTGGATTTGGTGGTTTTTTCCAGATAGGTGGTGGGATCTGTTTTTATAGGTTGGTAGGTAGGGTCTTGGAGTAGATTTGATAGTTTTGCTTGGTAGTCCGATGTGTTCATCACAACAGTGGCATTACCTTTGTCTGCTGGGAGAATGATTATGTTGTTGTCTTTCCTCAGGTTGGTGAGTGCTTTCTGTTCTTCTTTGTGTAAATTGCTTCTGGGTGGTTTGCTGGAGCAGAGGATGTTGGTGACTTCAAGTCTGATTTTATTGGCTTCATCTGGGTTGATTTTGGTTAGGCTAGCTTCGACTCCGCATATGATGTTTTCCGTGGGGATGCGTCTCGGGGCGACTGCAAAGTTGAAACCTTTGGAGAGTACTTTGGTTTCAGTTGAGGTGAGGATCCTGTCTGATATGTTATGTACTGTTTGTTTCATGGGTTGTTGTGGAGGGTGGCTGGGCTTCTGGCGTTTCTCTAGTTTGTGGAGTTTGTTGGTGTGTATGTCTGTCTTATGTGAGGACTCTGTTTCAGCTCTCCAAACGGCTAGTTGTTTGCATTTGTCCCAGAGTGCAGGGTGGATTTTGTTACAGAGTTTGAGGTGAAGAGTGAGCAGATCTTTGTTGGTTTGGTTTAGTAGGTATCTTTTCTTATGTAGTTCGTTTCTGATTAGGGATAGTTCAGTTCGTTTCAGGATCCTTTCGGTAGCTGGGGTTTTAGAGTGGAATTTAAGTTGGAAGCATGTGGGAATTAAGTTGTTGTCTCGGCAGTTGCGTAGGAACAAGAGATCACATAAGATGGTGGCTCTTCGGATTTCTAGTTTCTCGTAGGTTCTTGTCAGCTGGAAGGTTTCCTCCCCGTAGAGGTGAGATATTTGCTTTCGTAGATTTTCACGGGTACAGGAATGTAGGTTTGGCTGGGCAGACTTTGCAGGGTATTTCATAGACCCCTTGGTTTTCTAACTGGATTTTATCTTTTGGGTTTCTGAGGATATTGGCTATTTTTTGGTTGGTGCAAAAGGCTGTTTTGATATTGTGTTTATGGAGGATTTTGCTAATTTTATCTGTAGTGCCCTTGATATAAGGAAGGAGGGCCATGCCATTGTTTTCTTCTGTGTCTTGGTTTTTGGGGGGTGTTTCTTTTTGGATTAGCTTCGTAACCCTGTTTTGCTGGTATCCGTTGGCGATTAACACGTTTGAGAGATTCTGAATACTAGTAACAAGAAGCCGAAAGCACCAGCCTGAAGATGACGAGTGAGACCTCGTCGAAACGTCGCCTAGACACCCCAACTCTTACACGGGAAGACACCCGAAGACACCAAAACCTACATTCCTGTACCCGTGAAAATCTACGAAATTCTGCATATATATATATGCAGGTTTTGGTGTCTTCGGGTGTCTTCCCGTGTAAGAGTTGGGGTGTCTAGGCGACGTTTCGACGAGGTCTCACTCGTCATCTTCAGGCTGGTGCTTTCGGCTTCTTGTTACTGGAACAGAGCAGGATCTCAGTGTTTGAGTTCCTCTCTGCCCAGAACGTTGGAGGCTATACACCACACCCCCTCAACAGTATTTATAGGAACTCAAACACTGAGATCCTGCTCTGTTCCAGTAACAAGAAGCCGAAAGCACCAGCCTGAAGATGACGAGTGAGACCTCGTCGAAACGTCGCCTAGACACCCCAACTCTTACATGGGAAGACACCCGAAGACACCAAAACCTGCATTCCTGTACCCGTGAAAATCTACGAAAGCATATATATATATATATATATATATATATATATATATATATATATACACACACCGTATTTTTCGCACTATAGGACGCACTTTTTCCCCTCCAAAAATGAAGGGGAAATGTGTGTGCGTCCTATGGTGCGAATGCAGGCTTTTGCTGAAGCCTGGAGAGCGAGAGGGGTCCGTGCGCACCGACCCCTCTCGCTCTCCAGGCTTCAGGAAGCTATCCCAAGTCTTGCAAGCCCGGCGGGATGTCCCGCGGGCTCGCAAGGCTTGCGGGCAGCAGCCTGCACCCAAAAGCTGGGGACAGCGGGGAGGTGCAGAGCCGCCACCCCGCTATTCCCCGACCTGATCTGGAGGCTGGCGGGGGGAGAAGCAAGCCTGCTTCTCCCCCCCCCAGCCCCACAAGCTCGGGGGATAGGGGGATGGCGAAGCGCCGCCATCCCGCTATTCCCCGACCGAGGCTGGGGGTGGGAGAAGCAAGCCTGCTTCTCCCCCCCACCATCCCCACAACCTCCAGATCAGGTCGGGGAATCGCGGGATGGCAGCGCTCCGCCATCCTGCTATTCCACGACCTGATCTGGAGGCTGGGAGTGGGAGAAGCAAGCCTGCTTCTCCCCCCCCCCCCACCATCCCCACAACCTCCAGATCAGGTCGGGGAATAGCGGGATGGCGAAGCGCCGCCATCCCGCTATTCCGCGACCTGATCTGGAGGCTGGGGGTGGGAGAAGCAAGCCTGCTTCTCCCCCCCACCATCCCCACAACCTCCAGATCAGGTCGGGGAATCGCGGGATGGCAGCGCTCCGCCATCCCGCTATTCCACGACCTGATCTGGAGGCTGGGGGTGGGAGAAGCAAGCCTGCTTCTCCCCCCCACCAGCCCCACAACCTCCAGGCTTCAGGAGAGCCCCACCGCCAGCCCCACAAGCTCGGGGGACAGAGGGAGAGGCGCAGCGCGCCCTTCCCGCTGTCCCCCAACTTGGTTAGAAGGCTGGCGGGGGGAGAAGCCTGCTCCTCCCCGTCGCCAGCCCCGCAAACTCGGGGGACAGCGGGAGAGGCGCAGCGCGCCATTCCCGCTGTCCCCCGACTTGGTTTGGAGGCTGGCGGAAGGCTTCCTCCTCCCCCAGCCCCGCAAGCTCCCAGAGCGATGCCAAAGCTGCGCGCAGCTTCGGCATGGCTCTGAGTCCCGTTCTGGGGGAGGGGGAAGCTCGGGCGGGGGGGGGGATAAATTTTTTTCCCTTTATTTCCCCCCCCCCCAAATCTAGGTGCGTCCTATGGACCGGTGCGTCCAATAGTCCGAAAAATACGGTATACACACACACACACACACACACACACACACACACACATGCATGCTTAGCTTTGCCTGGATCATGTTCATGGTCTTCTTTGACTCTCAAACATACTTGGAATTTTCTTTTCCGAACCTGGTCCAGATATCTATGGACTCTTTTTTTTAAAAAAGCAACTACTACTTAATGTGCCCTGATGATTGCATTTTAACATGTCCAGCTAATTCTGAACTTACTCTAGTGACTGCGATTTTGGTTCAGGTTTCCTTAGCAAAGGGGTAGGGAGTGACTATGTGCACCTTGCATAGAACCCATTCAAGAGGAGGTCAGCAGCTATAGGGGGGTGAGATGCCAGGCAAATGTTCTAACACATGGGCATGAGGAAGAGAATAAAGTTGGAACTTAAATCCCCTTTTCTTTCATCCAAGCCTATAGGGAAGAGGAGGCAGTGGAGGTGGGAAACAGGACACTGTCCCAGTGTCCCACCAATCTCAGCCTGCCTCCAATCAGCTGCTACCTGTTGCCATCTTACTTGCAACTGCTCAAGGAGGTGGCACTGCTTTTTGGCTTCCTCCTCCTCCTTAGTCTCTGTCTAGCCTTTGTAGACCTCAGCAGGGAGAAGGATGCCGGGTGGGTGGATAGAATTAATTGGCTCTGCCAGTCAGTAGCTCTGGCTCCACTTCGTGTTGGTCTCCATGCTTTCCTCTGTGCCAGCCTCAATGGGCATTAGCCACCACTGAGTCAAGGGTAAGATCCATTTTGCATCCCTAGCCCCATGTACATGCTGGAGCAGGTCAGAATACTGGCAGGGTGTAAGCGATAAATATTTCAAGTAGAAACTTGAACAGCAAGGCTTTCTACTACACTATTGGTTTCATTCTGGTATAAGAATAGCACTTAGAAGATCAACCTGCTTTGCATTTTATTTTTCATAAATCCCATCGGTAAATCATCCCAAGTGCTATTGGAAACTTGTTTCTTCAATGCCATTATTTCTGAAATGGCACTGGGGAGAAAAGAGCTGCAGTATTCTGGGTGTGCGCATGGGAGAGGGACCACCAGCATATATCACTGATCACTATTCAAAGCCGAGTTAGAAATGCATGCCAATGTTACACTCGTAGAGTAGGCCATAGAAAACCATGTAAAAATATACCAACTGTGAATTGTGCTGATAAAAATATTAGCCTATTTCCCCCACACACAGGTTCTTCAGAGTCCTAATGGAATCAGAGACTGATGATTTTTGACGCGTGCTAATGGTGCTTGTCACATTCCCTCTATTTCTGGGGTGACATGCATAATTTTTGATGACATGCGTCACATTGTGTATATTTCATAACTATGGGCCATGTGTTGAAAACACATAAGAGATATGTGTGGAATGTGTGTGTTTGTCTACACACACACACACACACACACACACACACACACACACACACATTGCTGGGTGCATAAATCTTTTTCGTAGAAAAATTATTGCGACCATTAACAAAAGTCAGGATTTTATTTATGAATAGGCTACAAGGCAGGGGGGAAATTCTTTGCATTGCAGATTTGAAGGTTCTTGGTTCAGGGTTATCTTTTCGGCGGTATTGGAAGACAAAGGAATGCAGAAGGCCATGGATTCCTTTTCCTGCTGCAGGGAAGGCTGAAAAGTGCTGATGGACTAATGTGGTAATTGTTGATTTATGTGGTTTGGCAAAAGGTAGGCATAGAATCTCTGGGGTGGGAACAGCAACAGCAGAGACACATTTCATCCTGGCATTGAAAAATGGTTGCTCAGCTTTAGGGATGTGACCTTCCACCACTTGAAGTATATGGTTGATATTAGTCTTACTCTAGGAGGAACACAGGGGATCACCAGGTATTCTTACATCCCACCATGCACCTAAGCATTTGTGACCTAAGAACTGGGGCACTTCGATAGATTGCAAAGTGTATTTCCTCTATGAATCAAAATAGATGAGTTTGACTGCTATACTCATATAATTACCTCTCAACAAATCACTCTGCTATATAGCTCTTGAATTGTCATACTGTCAAAAATCAGAATTGTGGCTCGTCTGAGAATAGAAGTTTCTCATGACCCAAACCTTTCATCTGTTTCACCCAACACTGGTGCCCAGAAATATTCATTGCTAGATCACTTCTACACACCATCTGTTTATATCTATCTATCTATCTATCTATCTAGCCATCCATCCATCTAAGAGATTTCTCATCTACCCTTCACCATAAGGTCCAGGGGCAGGTGACAACCATATAATCATATAATACTAAAATCCACCACCCCAAAAAAAAAAATCCCCCAAAGAATGTACATCAGATAATAGAAGTGGCCCCACAAACATAGGAAGCTGCCTTATGTACCAAGTCAGACCATTTCTCCATCTAGCTCAGAATTGTCTACCCTGACTGGTAGTGCTTCATCAGGGTTTCAGGCCGGGAATTGAACCTGAAATTCAACCAACATATATTTCATGTCCATATATATGCTCTACCTCCCCTTCCTCTATTGTCTCCTTGTGCTCCTGTAGACAGAGACCTATCTTCTTGTACACTGTAAAGTGCCATACACATGCATAGCATTAATTAAGCAAATAATAAAGTGATAAGAGCAGGTTATTTGGGCAGGGGGAAGTGACCACTTAAGCATTGGAAACGAGAGGACAAAAAAGGGCACATATCTGTATAAAATGTGCATATGCTAATGTAGATGTACAGCTGCAAATTAAGGCACTAATTACTATATAATGTATCTCATCACAGCAAGTAAGTATATGGCCATGTGACCTATGTGCTTGCTCTGTCTGCTTTCTAGGTGCTAGGAACTTCTCCCTTCTTAGTGTTCTTTGCATTTAAACTGGACATCCTTCAAGTAAAAGATATCTCCAAGCAGAGCTACCATCTCCAAGTAGGGCACTTGGCTACCTTGGAGAGAGAAGGATTTATTTGCCCAATTCATATCTCTCTAATTCAGTGTTTTCACCTAATGTAAACAGCTCTAACAGTTGGAATCTAACAATTGCTTTTCCATTTAATATTGCCTTTAATATGATGTATGACCAATTTATTAAACAATTACATACGCATTGATTTCCCTTAGTTTGGTTTCCAAGGTGGCAACTTTCCATATTGAAGAAAATACAAAGGCACTAGGCAAAACACATTTTCCTGCACTGAACACAAGCACATAAATTATAAATTACTTTTAAAAAAAAGGATAGCAAAAATGGAATATTAGAGGATGCAGTATAAGAAAATATAGCTAATGAATACTCAACTACTGATCTTGGGAAGTAACACAAAATATGAGTGCCAACTGATTTTTGGGACCCAAATCAAGAAGTCCACAATTAAATAATCTAGGGCTAATTCACAAATATGGTAATATAGTTTCTGATATCATTCTGCTGTCCTCTGGTAAACATGGTCTTATGATATGGCATGGTAGGACACATCAATTACCACAACAAAAGCTGACTTCAACAATCTGGCTATTTGAGTAGCAGGCAGAGCAATTAAAGTATGTTGGATCCTTTTATGAGAATGGTTCCACAAGATCTATATAGCTCCAAGACTACAAGTTGTTTGTGGCAATATAAGGCACTGTTTCGCTAAGCTTTGTAGGAACACCCACATCCAATGTGAGGATGGGCAAATTTATCATTTTTTATTTCTCTTAGTCACTCTGTTTTCGAACCTTATGCTCACTTCTCCACATCAATTTGTGATTTATTTAAAAAATGCTCCTGAAAATTTATCAACATTGTAGTGCAAATTCATCCTAACACACTCATGTATATTTTTTTCAATTTCCATGCATTTTTTTGGAGAAATACCTTGCAAAAATAAAATAAGTGAAGATTTCAGAAGATGACCATGCATTGTTTTTCATATTGTTTTGTAAAGTGCAAATCAGGGTTTAAATGTGAACTGAGTTGAATTTTTCTCCCATCCCTAATCCCAGGATATGCTTGAATCCCTTTTGTGATGGCAAAGGCTGTAGCACCATACAAACAATGGTGCTACAGCCTGTTAGCATTGCTGGCAATGTACTCCAAAACCCTGGATAACCTACTTAGCAGTTTCAAATAGATGTTAAACAACACAGGAAATAAAACTGAACCCAGAGGAACCCCATATTGAAGCCTCCATGAGGCCAAATACCCAAGTCTCCTTAAGCAAGGAGGCCAGTCCTACACCCTCATGACTAAGAAATCTGTCTGATGCCAGCTGTAAAATAAACATATGCTTGTGATGAAGAGGTCAATAGTAGTAGCTCTGCGGCAACAACAGAGCAAACCAATTGGTGATATTTTAGAGAAAAGCCAGATGTTCTTGTTACCCAGCAGCAAATATCCTTTGAAATTGGGGTTGGACTAGATTATCCTCAGGGGTCCCTTCCAGCTCTAAAATTCTATTATTTCACACACCACCTTCAAGTATTACTAAATTTACTTTACCTCAATTATCCTAACACACACACACACCACAGAAATTTTCCCATAGCCTTCTCATATGAAAATTGTAACTATGCCTCATGCTTTACTACAAAACAAAGCACACCACACTTCAAGAGCACAGAAATGAAAGGGACTCAAATACATGCCCACCAACAGAAAAGTCAAACCAACTGTTTTGCCTTCAATCAAATTGTTTTTCCATAGCTTGCAGCAGTGGAAGTGATTGCATTGCCTCTCCAACCTCTGGCATTCTCAACTTTCATGAACCAAATTAAAAAATCAATCCAAGTGCATGAACAACTAAAAGGCTAAGAATAAATGCATACTTTCATAATAGCTGAACACTGTTTTGAGGGAATGAGCAATAACACTTATAAAAACAATAGTATAGAAAGGCACTAGGGAAATTGTAAAGAGTTCTGAGTGACTGCATATTCAATGAACAGAACATTCTGCCTTATTGCCATGTATAAAACTCTTCCAGAGAGAGACAGACAGACAGACAGACAGAGACCTGCAAACACACACACACACACACACACACACACACACACACACACACACACACACACTGCCCCATGCACTAAGCCACTTCTGATCACCACACACCCAAGATATTTGTGTGTTTATCAGATTGCATTTTGAGCTATTGGTAAAGGCCTACGGTGACATTGTAAGTTCCATCCTTGACAGTGCTCACTTGTTTCCAACATTCTTCACTCACTGTGATGTAAAACCTTGCTAAATCAGTCATAGTAGTAGAGGGAGGATTTTTGCCAACCATAGCCTGCGTCATACTATTTCTTTGAGCTGAAAGAACTTCCACAAAACAACAACAAAAGCAAGCCACATGGGCTGGTTTGTTTGTTAAATACACTGGACCACTTCAGGTAAGAATTCAGAAGTGTTGCTTTATCAGCGCAGATGGCAATTTCATTATTAAATAGAGCCATTACCCATAGTAGTGGAGACGGCAACAAAATACTTTCCCCTAGTGAATGCCTGTGAAAAATAAATGCTTTCCCTGTTAGTTAAACATTCTCCATACATCTTTATTGTGGTGTTGGATGTGTGGGCACACTTTTAAAAACATACTTGACTTCTACCTTAAGTATTGCTGTATCCAAACGAACAAAGCCAGTCTCTTATCAGCACCTTCCGGCTGGACTTCCAAATGCATTTGATTTCCAGCTATTAACCCAGGAGACCTGTGTTCACAATCACTTTGCAGTTCTTAAGGCCCTTTGGGTTTATATTGGTGTATAGACATTCTTATAAAGATTATTACCTTATTTTGCACTGAACAGTGTGTGCCAATATCCTCTTGGCTTATGGCTAAAAGATGACGAGAAGATCACCCAGATAAACCACCAGGGAGCTAAACTTTTTCCTCCAGCTGTGTTATTTGCTTTCAGCAAAGACCCTGGAAATATGAACTTTTAACAGCATCTCACACTATATTAATGGGAAGAAATAGCCTAGTGTCATCAGTTCCTGGCTAAAAATAGTTCCAGGAGCTTGTCTTATAAAGGTCTGTGCCAGCTTCCCAAATGCCACAAAGCTGTTGGGAGATAGAAAATAAGATGTAAGGGCATACTATTCATTATTTATTGCATGTTTTATTTATTTACAATTTTTCTAAATTGCCTTTTCCCCACATAAGTGACTAGGACAGTGTTCAAACATCTCTTCACTTAGTTAATAGTAACACTACAATAAATAAAAGGCACCCAAAAAATTACAGCTAAAAAAGCAATCTTGTCAATAAAATCAGTAAACCATTAAAAGCATCAAGAGGGTCATTTCTTTAAATAAAAATCCACCCCAAAAATCTTGGTTGAACAGATATTTTTAAAATCAATCTTCCAAGGCCTTTTTCAGATGTTAGAAAGTCCCAGTGCAGTGGTTTGCTGGAATTTGTTGGGCCACTATCTTATGGTTTGGTCAGGATTACATGGAAGCAGTTGTTTTCTGCACTGTCAGAATCACACAGTGCATGCATGTGGAATACCACTACAGAGTGATGATACTCTGGGCAGCTCCATACACTTCTGTGGATGATCATGTAGGGGCAAGCTCAGTGCTCTCCAAAAATTATTGGACTGCAATTCTCATCATCCTTGACTACTGGCCAAGCAGCATCAGGAGACTATCCCTAATATAGGGCATATGAACTACCCCTGCATCTGAACTGTGCTTGAAACTTAAGTATGCTCTTGTCTAGAACATTTCCCTGGGAAAGCCTTTCCAAAACTATGGTACCACCATTGAAAAAGCCCTGCTATGGTTTCCTAGAATGAAAAGTTGCCTGAAAGGAGCACTTGAAGCCACGCTTTCTCTGATCTGGGCAATATCAACTAGGAGTTTCTTATGCATATTAAATAGTATTATTGACAGAATAGGACTTTTAGAAATCCCATAATATTATGTCCAAGAGAAAGAAACCAGTTATGGTACAGTAGTTAGAGGACTGAAGTCAAATATGGGACACCAGACTTCAAATCCCAATAGACCATAAATCTCACTGGGTGACTTTGGGCTAGTCAGTCTCTCAGCCAGCCTTCCTCACATGGTTGCTGGAATGATAAAAAGGAAAGAATCATAGAATCATAGAATCATAGAGTTGGAAGAGACCACAAGGGCCATCGAGTCCAACCCCCTGCCAAGCAGGAAACACCATCAGAGCACTCCTGACATATGGTTGTGAAGCCTCTGCTTAAAGACCTCCAAAGAAGGAGACTCCACCACACTCCTTGGCAGCAAATTCCACTGTCGAACAGCTCTTACTGTCAGGAAGTTCTTCCTAATGTTTAGGTGGAATCTTCTTTCTTGAGGTTTGGATCCATTGCTCCGTGTCCGCTTCTCTGGAGCAGCAGAAAACAACCTTTCTCCCTCCTCTATGTGACATCCTTTTATATATTTGAACATGGCTATCATATCACCCCTTAACCTCCTCTTCTCCAGGCTAAACATGCCCAGCTCCCTTAGCCGTTCCTCATAAGGCATCGTTTCCAGGCCTTTGACCATTTTGGTTGCCCTCCTCTGGACACGTTCCAGTTTGTCAGTGTCCTTCTTGAATTGTGGTGCCCAGAACTGGACACAGTACTCCAGGTGTGGTCTGACCGGAGCAGAATACAGTGGCACTATTACTTCCCTTGATCTAGATGCTATACTCCTATTGATGCAGCCCAGAATTGCATTGGCTTTTTTAGCTGCCGCGTCACTCTGTTGGCTCATGTCAAGTTTGTGGTCAACCAAGACTCCTAGATCCTTTTCACATGTACTGCTCTCAAGCCAGGTGTCCCCCATCTTGTATTTGTGCCTCTCATTTTTTTTGCCCAAGTGCAATACTTTACATTTCTCCCTGTTAAAATTCATCTTGTTTGTTTTTGCCCAGTTCTCTAATCTGTCAAGGTCATTTTGAAGTGTGATCCTGTCCTCTGGGGTGTTAGCCACCCCTCCCAGTTTGGTGTCATCTGCAAATTTGATCAGGATGCCCTTGAGTCCATCATCCAAGTCATTGATAAAGATGTTGAATAAGACCGGGCCCAAGACAGAACCCTGTGGCACCCCACTAGTCACTCTTCTCCAGGATGAAGAGGAACCATTGATGAGAACCCTTTGGGTTCGGTCAGTCAGCCAGTTACAAATCCACTGAGTGGTAGCATAGTCAAGACCGCATTTTACCAGCTTCTTTACAAGAATATCATGGGGCACCTTGTCAAATGCCTTGCTGAAATCAAGGTAGGCTACATCCACTGCGTTCCCTGAATCTACCAGGCTTGTAATTCTGTCAAAAAACGAGATCAGGTTAGTCTGACATGACTTATTTTTCAGAAATCCATGCTGACTATTGGTGATCACAGCATTCCTTTCTAGGTGCTCACAGACTGTTTGCTTAATGATCTGCTCCAGAATCTTCCCTGCTATTGATGTCAGACTGACTGGGCGATAATTATTTGGGTCCTCTCTTTTCCCCTTTTTGAAAATAGGGACAACATTTGCCCTCCTCCAGTCTGCCAGGACTTCGCCTGTTCTCCACGAATTCTCAAAGATGACTGCCAGTGGTTCTGAGATAGAATCATAGAATCATAGAATCATAGAGTTGGAAGAGACCACAAGGGCCATCGAGTCCAACCCCCTGCCAAGCAGGAAACACCATCAGAGCACTCCTGACATATGGTTGTCAAGCCTCTGCTTAAAGACCTCCAAAGTAGGAGACTCCACCACACTCCTTGGCAGCAAATTCCACTGTCAAACAGCTCTTACTGTCAGGAAGTTCTTCCTAATGTTTAGGTGGAATCTTCTTTCTTGTAGTTTGGATCCATTGCTCCGTGTCCGCTTCTCTGGAGCAGCAGAAAACAACCTTTCTCCCTCCTCTATGTGACATCCTTTTATATATTTGAACATGGCTATCATATCACCCCTTAACCTCCTCTTCTCCAGGCTAAACATGCCCAGCTCCCTTAGCCGTTCCTCATAAGGCATCGTTTTCAGGCCTTTGACCATTTTGGTTGCCCTCCTCTGGACACGTTCCAGTTTGTCAGTGTCCTTCTTGAATTGTGGTGCCCAGAACTGGACACAGTACTCCAGGTGTGGTCTGACCAGAGCAGAATACAGTGGCACTATTACTTCCCTTGATCTAGATGCTATACTCCTATTGATGCAGCCCAGAATTGCATTGGCTTTTTTAGCTGCCGCGTCACACTGTTGGCTCATGTCAAGTTTGTGGTCAACCAAGACTCCTAGATCCTTTTCACATGTACTGCTCTCAAGCCAGGTGTCCCCCATCTTGTATTTGTGCCTCTCATTTTTTTTGCCCAAGTGTAATACTTTACATTTCTCCCTGTTAAAATTCATCTTGTTTGTTTTTGCCCAGTTCTCTAATCTGTCAAGGTCGTTTTGAAGTGTGATCCTGTCCTCTGGGGTGTTAGCCACCCCTCCCAGTTTGGTGTCATCTGCAAATTTGATCAGGATTCCCTTGAGTCCATCATCCAAGTCGTTGATAAAGATGTTGAATAAGACCGGGCCCAAGACAGAACCCTGTGGCACCCCACTAGTCACTCTTCTCCAGGATGAAGAGGAACCATTGATGAGCACCCTTTGGGTTCGGTCAGTCAGCCAGTTACAAATCCACTGAGTGGTAGCATAGTCAAGACCGCATTTTACCAGCTTCTTTACAAGAATATCATGGGGCACCTTGTCAAATGCCTTGCTGAAATCAAGGTAGGCTACATCCACTGCGTTCCCTGAATCTACCAGGCTTGTAATTCTGTCAAAAAACGAGATCAGGTTAGTCTGACATGACTTATTTTTCAGAAATCCATGCTGACTATTGGTGATCACAGCATTCCTTTCTAGGTGCTCACAGACTGTTTGCTTAATGATCTGCTCCAGAATCTTCCCTGCTATTGATGTCAGACTGACTGCCAGTTCTTTTAATACTCTTGGATGCAGTTCATCTGGCCCTGGAGACTTGAATACATCTAAACTAGCCAAGTATTCTTGTACTATCTCCTTAGTTATTCTGGGCTGTGTTTCCTTTGCGGAATCATTTGCTCCAAATTCTTCAGGTCGGGCATTGTTTTCTTTATCGGAGAAGACTGAGGCAAAGAAGGCATTGAGGAGTTCAGCCCTTTCTGTGTCCCCTGTTTGCATTTCACCATCTTCTCCTCTGAGTGACCCCACTGTTTCTTTGTTCTTCCTTTTGCTACGAACATACCCATAAAAGCCTTTTTTGTTGCTTTTAACCTCTCTAGCCAGCCTGAGTTCATTCTGTGCTTTAGCTTTTCTGACTTTGTGTCTACACGTGCTGGCTATTTGTTTGAAAGGTAGACCCATGTATGCCACCTTGAGTTTACTAGAGGGGAGGTAGGATACAATTGTAAAAATAAATATAATCCAACCCGCTGTGATGCAGGAATCACAGCTAAGGCCTCCATGACAGATGATCATCCAATCTCTGTTTAAAAACCTCCAAGGAAGAAGAGTCTATCACCTTCCGAGGGAGTCCATTCGGCCATCAAACAGCTCTTACAGTCTGATGGTTCTTCCTAATGTTCAGTTAGGATCTCTTTTCTTGTAATTTGGATCCATTGGTTTGGGTCCTACCCCCTGGAACAGCAGAAAACAAGCTTGCTCCATTGTTAGGTGAATCCCACCCTAACATCATTTTAGAATTATACACACACACACACACACACACACACACACACACATGGATAGATGGATGGATGCTTTAGTTGAGATTCCTGCATCCTGACCCTTGGAGTCCCTTCCAACTCTATGATTCTATATACATTTAATGTTTGTTAAATGTTTACCCAACAGCCCAATGTGTTTTGGTTAGGACTGCCATATGTCTGGCTTTTCTTGGACATTACCTGGACATCAAAGGTGGAATTGACATCCGGGAGGATTTCCGAAAGGCGGCGCTTTGTCCTGGATCTTAGGCATCGTGTTGTTCTAGCGGTTTTTTTGATGAGGGGAGCTCAACAACTTTGGGATTTGCCTAAAGAAAGCTCAACAATTTCAGGGTGTCCTGCTTTTTACTTTTAGAAATATGGCAACTCTAGTTTTGGTAAGTATGATGAGCATATTCATGACGTAAGGCGCAATCGATTCTTTGACATGGTAGGATATGCCTTTCTTTTTCTCTCCCTTTTAGGCAGACAAGACTTGCTATAGAAAACTAGAGCTCAGTTGTCTTATGGAGAGTCAACCAGCCTACACTTAGCCAAGGCCCACATATGGAGGGGTCTCCTGCTCAGGAGAGGAGTCCCGTAGCTGGATTGTGCCTCTTTTTTCTTTTTCTTTTTTCCTACTGAATAGCAGGAAAACGCTGGACTATCAAAGGCCTGTTCAAAACCCCTTTTTAGAGAAGCATTTAGCTCATCTCCCATATCCCAGTAGGCCATAGCTTAGCAATTGTCTTGAGAAAATCCTGTTAGCTCTTCATCATTATAAGCGTATTGGCAGTAATATCACAGGCCGCTCCCGATTTCCTTCTCTGTAATTAAAATATCCTATTATGATCAGTGTCTTGTTGCTTGCTCTGTTTCCTCATATAGTGTTCTTTGGTCATGTTCATTTCACCCTAGAGGTCTTTAGCAGATTCCTATAATTACTTCTCTGCATCTCTTAGTCATTCATTGCAGTCGAAAATTATCTCTGAACATTATTTCCGTTTGCAAAATCTTCCTTGCTTTATTAACTTTAATCAAACTAATATAGATTGCTAGAATGAAAGGTGGTCTAGGGTTTCCATACCTGGCCTACCCATCTTCCCAAGGGTAAGCACCCCACTTAAAACAGTGATACGGATTAATTTTATTCTTATCAGATTGTAATTTGGTGGCTGCAACAGCAATTACTGGAGACTTCACATTGATCATGTTTCAGTGCTCCATCATGACTGTGGAAACATTACCTAAAGACTAGAGAATCCAGGAGAACTCATTCGCAAATTAAAAGAAAATAAGCGGAGTCTGCAACAAAATGTCATTGCACATCCCCACCCTTGGTGTGTGTTTTACCTTATTTGTTGGATGCAGAATGCTGGTGGGGTAGATCACTGAGGGTGTGATTTTTCTCCTTATTGCTGGATTCATCTGTATTAGAGTAATGAAGTTTAGGGTGGTAGTGTTGTGGAGAGGTGTCAGCGAAGGGATGTTTGGTAGTTTTAAAAGGAAGGGGAAACAAAATGTGTGCAGAATAACAAATCCTCAAGTATGCCGAATATGTCTGTAATTCAAAATTCAAATTTCCACAAGTGATGTGAGTCTCAACATCAATTTGGATTTGAAAACTGAATGAAGTGGAAAAATAATTACCTTATTTTTTGCTCTATTAAGACTCACTTT
The DNA here is from genome assembly GCF_964188305.1 of Podarcis bocagei. Lineage (NCBI taxonomy): Eukaryota > Metazoa > Chordata > Lepidosauria > Squamata > Lacertidae > Podarcis > Podarcis bocagei. Next base: position 38,094,266 of record NC_138126.1, read on the forward strand.
TTCCCTCCTAAAAAGTAAGGGGAAATGTGTGTGCGCCTTATGGAGGGAATGCAGGCTGCACAGCTATCCCAGAAGCCAGAACAGCAAGAGGGATTGCTGCTTTCACTGTGCAGCGATCCCTCTTGCTGTTCTGGCTTCTGAGATTCAGTTGTTTTTTTTCTTGTTTTCCTCCTCCAAAAATTAGGTGTGTCTTGTGGTCTAGTGCGTCTTATAGAGCGAAAAATATGATACTACTAATACCTCTGGCTTTTAGAACTTTAAAATGTTTGTCTAATGTTCTGGACCACCAATGCACTTGTGGCATTCTCTGATTCTTGTCCTTAGTATGTTTAACAGTTCACAATTATTGGGAGAGCCAGCATACCATCTTTCACATTCATCCTAAAGCAACGTAGTCCAGGACTTTATGGATGACCTCCAAACCATCCTAAATATCTTTGCAGAAGCTTACGAAAAGCTTGGCCTATCATTCAACATCCAAAAAACCAAAGTGCTGCACCAACACGTACAAAATAACCGCTCTGCAGCACCATAAATCCAACTCAATGGTGTAACATTGGGAAATGTCAATCGCTTCTCCTGCCTAGGCAGTTATCTTTCCACAAGGGCCAAGACTGATGCCAAAATCCAGCATCACCTGAGCTCTGCGAGTGCGGCTTTCTCCCAATTGAAGTGCAGAGTGTTTGAGGACCGGGACATTCGCAGGGAAACCAAAATGCTTGTTTTCAAAGCTATTCTACTACCAACCTTACTATATGCTTATGAAATATGGACCACTTATAAACACCATCTCCAACTCCTCAAAAGATTCCATTAACGGTGTCTCCAAAAAGTTTTACACATCACTTGGGAAGACAGTCAAACAAAGATCACCAATGTTGAAGCAATGATTCATCAACATCAACTTTGTTGGACTGGTCATGTTGTGCAGATGCCTGATGATTGTCTTCCAAAACAACTACCCTATTCCGAACTTAAAAATGGAAAGCGTAATGCTGGTGGTCAACGAAAGAGATTTAAAGACTATCTCAAGGCAAATCTTAAAAATGTAGTATAAACACTGACAACTGGGAAACACTAGCCTGCGAGTGCTCCAGGTGGAAAAACAGCCTTTACCAAAGGTGTCATGGGCTTTGAAGACACTTCAACTCAGGACGCAAGGGAGAAATGTGCTAAGAGGAAGGCATGCTTGGCAAATCCATACCGTGATCAACTCCCGCCTGGAAACCAATGTCCCCACTGTGGAAGGACGTGTGGATCCAGAACTGGCCTCCACAGTCACTTACGGACTCATTGTTAAAATCGTGTTTATGGAAGACAGTCTCATTCAGCTACGAGTGATCACCAAAGAAGAAGAAGCAGCATGCTTTTTTCTGAACATTTGAACTTGCCCTCTGTGGAGAAGTTGCATTACTTCCAGAGCACTATCTTAAACTTGCCTTTAAGTGTAAAGAGATCATTTTCTGTGCCTTTTTGACAATTAAAGGTAAAGGGACCCCTGACCATTAGGTCCAGTCATGACTGACTCTGGGGTTGCGGCGCTCATCTCACTTTATTGGCCGAGGGAGCCGGCGTACAGCTTCTGGGTCAGGTGGCCAGCATGACTAAGCCACTTCTGGCGAACCAGTGCAGCGCAAAGAAATGCCGTTTACCTTCCCGCTGGGGCGGTACCTATTTATCTACTTGCACTTTGACGTGCTTTCGAACTGCTAGGTTGGCAGGAGCAGGGACTGAGCCACGGGAGCTCACCCCGTTGCGGGGATCCGAACTGCCGACCTTCTGATCGGCAAGTCCTAGGCTCTGTGGTTTAACCCACAGCACCACCAGCATCCCTTTTTGGCAATTAGATTTTACTAAAAAAAAATATTTTTTTTCAAAACTAACTCAGCACATGCACCATTCTCACAACCATCTGCATCCATGCATTTACCCTGAGCATCAAAGGGTCTGAATAGTGTTCCCCATTTCCCTGAGCTTCTTCTCTCTGTGTGTTCATGTAAGGGAAAAATCATTCAGAGGGTGTGGATTTGGTGACCTAAGTCTGTTTGTCCAAGTAAAGACAATAGTTTGAATTTTTTTTTAATGGGTTATAGATATGATCTTTGTGAAACTAATTTAGAAGGTAACTTTTCCTTTGAGAGAATTGAATAGGACATGAATGGAAAATAAATAAACACTGAAGCAAGGACTATTACTTAAACACTGTAGGTTATCTGTAAGTCAGGTTGCAAAGGCAAAAGAAACATGCACGTTTTGAAAGATCTGTTTGAAGGTTCAATTGATTACACTTTAAAGTCTATAAAAGAAGTATGCCAGTGACTTAAAAGATCATTTCCTGAGATTGTTGCAAAATACGTCCAATAAAATGTCCTTACATTTAGCAAAACTGAAAAGTAGAACTGACAAAATAGATGCATTTTTCTCTCAGATACTGCTGTGTTTTATGAATTGATTCTGTTCTGGAATTCCTATTCAAAATTTTATACATTTGGAAATTCCTTTGAGGTTTTGTTTTTTTTAAAAAAAATCTATTTTAATAAGCTAAACAAAGTGTGAAACATTTCAAGACTTGTATCCTGGAATATTAGGCTCCAAGGCTCAACCTAGTGGGCTAAATATGCACAATCAGAGTACTATTGATTCATAAATAGGTCTAGAAGAATGCAACATCAGCTCTTCTTATTGGCAGACAGTGTAAAGCTTCTGGATAGGCCAGTCCTGCAATAAATATTAGGTGATATTATGATTTCACCTGGCCAACAGAACAATTAATTCTGCATACTGTATTTAATCTCTTCATTGCATCAACTGACCTCAGATTTCCTGACTGGTGAGTTCCCTCTCCAAGACTGAAGTTGGTTTCAGTCACACATAGGTATGGCCCAGAGATACTCTGTTAGGAAGTGTAATGTTACCACAGAAAGGACAGTCCTGAAAGCACATGGGATAATGCTATGAAAATCCAGTCATGAGATGGATTTCACTTCGTGAATTACCATTAAAATAACTCTATCTCCTGGCAGGCAGCCTTCTCTTCTGCAGGTGGACAGAGGGGTGGGGGGAGGGGAGAGTAAGGACTCAGCTAGATTGGTAAAGAAAAAGTATTTTATGTGCATTGTATATGCAATATCTCCTGCCAACCTAGCAGTTTGAAAGTACGTCAAAGTGCAAAGTCCCACTCCGGCGGGAAGGTAAATGGCATTTCTGTGCACTGCTCTGGTTCACCAGAAGCGGCTTAGTCATGCTGGCCACATGACCCAGAAACTGTACACCAGCTCCCTCGGCCAATAAAGCGAGATGAGTGCCGCAACCCCAGAGTCGGCCACGACTGGACCTAAGGGTCAGGGATCCCTTTGCCTATATGCAATCTAACACTGTGACACCAGATGGCGCTGTGGAGTCCTGTCTTTCCCAACCAGATTTCCCTGTATGAATTTGCAACACATTTAACTGAATCACTTCTTTGACATGTCTAGATCCAGCCAAAGAGAAAAACATATGGTAACTTGATGCTGGCCATGTATGTGTTTAGGAATCTGGTTTGAGACAATAGTCCACTTAGAGAAGTAGATGAGAGCTTATTCTTAACACATTGTATGTTTCCCAGACCTCTTTACTGAAGGGAGAATTAACCATTTGCTCCAGCACTGAGGTCCCAACAAATAGCACACACGTACACACACAGTTGTTTTCATTTTAGAAATCAGTTGTGCAACTTAAAGTGACGCATTTCGAGTTTCCTTAGTCTGGCCCTTTCAAAATGACTCCTGCTTCATACCTTATATCTGTAACTCCCCTTAACCTAGAAGATTACTTTATATTATATTATATTATATTATATTATATTATATTATATTATATTATATTATATTATATTATAGATAATAATATCAATTTCAACATATGTTCTAACAATTAGCTCCCACTAAGAGCAAGCTGCGGTCCATTCTGGGCTATTTAGCCAGCCAGCCGCTTGAAAAAGGAGTGACTAGTCAATAGCCATAGGACCTTTTCCATATGCCCACATATAGTCTTTCTTCTTATGCAGTATCTTTCAGATCCACTCTTCAACATTAATAATAAGTAGTGAGAAGGAGGTGTAGGATGATTCATTTGTGAGTATTAACAAGCACAAGGTCATCTTTAAAGTTATTAAATTATCCGTTTGAATTACTTCCTCCTTATAAATCTTTAAAAAAAACTGCAGCTCTATATTCACAACAAACTTACATTCAAGTTCTATAGTTGGCAACAGCAACTATAAGTGAAATGTGCGATCTAGAATTATGTGTCCTATTGATGTGTTTGAAAAAAGTAATTACAGTTTTAAAAAGAGCTCTGTAATTACAGGCTACCTACAGTGCTATTATAGACAAGACAATATATATTTTGAAGTTGATCAAATTTTATAATTGCACAGTTTTTACATGGATAGCTCAAGATAATCTTCCCCATGGTTCCACAAATAACAGGCTCTTCATGTATTGTGAAAGCTCCCAGATGTTTTCCAAATTATTCAGCATCTGAATCTTCACAGGACTATAAATGTGGGGGGTATTGTGGGATGTATAAGCGGTATGTATATAAGAATCAGCGACCTAGGGAGTCGGGTCTGGTACTGGGAAACGTAACATTATAAATCTGACTTGAAAAGTTAAGTGGCAATTTGATTGATGGTGTCAGCTGAGCTGGGCTGCCCACATTCTAAGCTGATTGCCATTACTTTAGTGGTAGGAGAATTGGTAATTCATAGAAGCACATTTAATAATTAATTATAATAGAAGAGGTGAGGCATTCACTTTGACATACATATATTTAGTACAAAACTGCTGCTGCTCCCCACCCCGCCAAAAAATTAGGCTCTGATCACTTGGAAAAGTAGTATTATTTGGCCAAATGTATTTGGAGGGGAGGGAAGAAGCTTTGCCCCTAAGCTCCACAGCAACAGCTTTGACAAGTCGGAAAAGGTTCTCCAATGTACCTCTTAAAATAGGAAATCTGTGATATACTGCAGCCTGTCACCATACCCATATATTTGTTCATGAGTGATTTTAACTGGCATATATGTGACATGAAGATAAGTGGCCCAGGAAATGTTGGGGACCAGGCGTACAGCATATGGCTGAGCTATTCTCAGGACTGAAGAGGTGTTAAGATACAAAAAAGGGGAGTACATTTCACATGATGTTTGATATCCATACACCTATATTTGCATCAAATTCAGGTCTATGAAAAAAGGAAGGTAAAAATATGAACAGGTCACTGCAGACGCAAAGGCATCTTTTCAATTATACAGGAGTCAAGAGCACAGAGCAGAGAAATGAAAGACATAGGTATACTATTATAGTCAAAGTTAGTATCGCATGATTAGTCCAAATCATCAATAACACAATCATAAAAATATGATTTCTCCTAGCAGCAACCCATCTATTTTTGGGTGGAGTGAAGCGTAATTGCACCTTGATCGACGCACATTAATTTCACTGTTGTTAATACGAAAGCACAGCATAAAAAGTGGAAGAAAAGATGACAAAGAAGAGACAAAGTTCCCTCCCTTTTCCTACTCCTTAATCCATTCCCACTTCACCCCTCTGCAGAGCTACGGATAGCCACGTGAGGTAAGCATTAATAGATTAATAGGGTAGCCATATTTTGAAGAGCAAAAAAGAGGACACATTTGCCAACTTCTGCTTTTAACTATGGATCGCTATGACGACTCTCATTTTACATAGTCATGAAAAAGAGGACGTATCCTGGAAAAAGAGATATTGCTTCGACAGCCCTTACCTAGAGCCACTGGCGGAGGAAGAGGGGCAGGGGGAGCCCCCCGCCTGCTCTCTGCCCCCCGGTGCCAAAGCATGGAGCTCCGCCACTGCATAGAGCCTCCCATTCCAATCTCAGGTGAGCTGCTGCCAGACCACCAAACTCACTTCTCTCTTACCCCATTTACCCAGCTGGTGCCTGGTGGAAAGTGGAGAAAGTAGGGCTGGGACTTTCTGAAAACCTCTACGTCAAGTAGTCCCTTTCCCCACCACCACCACCAATTTCCACCTCACTCCTTGGTCTATTAGAAACAAGTTTCTTCCCGCCCCTGATTTTGTTAAAATATGAACAATTACAATTGTGTGCTCACATATATACATGTAAACATACAGACGATGCATAATGTGTGCATACAATGTATGTGTAGTGCAATGAACACAGAAAACATAGGGGTCTAGTTGGGTCTACATTGGTCTATTTGGTTTCCTTTGTGAAGTAAATTTCCCTTGCATGATCCGTTAAGTATCTCTTTTTGCTTAGCTATGACGCCATTTGCCACCCCGCCTTCCCATGGGCCACTGTCATTGGTGTCAGGAATGAAGAGGCATATGAAGTTCAATGCTACAAGTGCCAAGAGATCAAATGGTCTCTATCAAATGCAAGATAACCTTACAATCCATTTTAAAAAATCAAATACTTATTAAGGAAATAATAGTTTCCGAAATAACCCCCAAAGCAATTCCTGAGGTGTACCAACCTAGTTACAGACAGCACAAGCCCACGCTATCAGAAAAGAGTTTGCTCATTATTTACATTCATGGTCACTGACTTTTCTGTAAAGGACAAAATAGTAGCCTCCAAAACACAATGGAATATGGAGCTAATTTAATGTCCAGTTCTCAAACCAGTGCCTTTCCCCTTAGAAGCTAAATCTCTTGGATATACAGAATTCAAAGCCCAAATGAGAAATGACTTTCTTTGAAGGTCCAGACATGGTTACTAAAAACAGACTTTTTCCATTCATTGTGGATCTTTCAGGTCCTATTTACTACATAAACAAACTTATTGAAAAGTGTATCTACCTGTACTAATTAAAGGAAATTAAACAGCACCTCTAGATAATGTTCACGGAAGCCTAGAAGAGTTATCAGAAGCCTATTCCACACTGTGTTGCAGTGATTCCTAAACTAAGTGCTCTGAGAGGTGCTAACATACTGTATACCTTTGGAAAAAAATTAAGCCGCCATCTTGGTTGCAGTTGCTAATCTGTGGCCACAGGAGCAGCAGTGTTGCTCATGCAGCATGCCGCAGCTATCACAGCTACATGGTGATGCATCATATCTAGGAAAGGGGCAAGGATGCCAGGATTAACTAACAGGGCCCAGACCACAGATATTGGCAGAAGGAAATATTAACATCGTGGTTTATTGCTGAGTTCTGATTGGGAGGCAATATTCACTCAGGTATCTCAATAGTTTTCAGTTTAGCAATAAGTTGTAATTCAGCAACTGTTTCGGTGTATATGAAGAAGTGTGCATGCACACGAAAGCTTATACCCTGAACAAACTTAGTTGGTCTCTAAAGTGCTACTGGACAATTTTTATATTTTTTATTTACTTCGACTGTGTCAGACCAACATGGCTACCTACCTGAATCTAGAAGGCTGTGTGTGTGTGTGTGTGTGTGTGTGTGATATCTAAATCATCTATCTATCTTGTTATTTCATGATGTGTTTAATAATTGCTCTATGACTGAAACAGTAAATTACTATAAAATAATATTTAAGGGAAAATAAGTAGTTTGTGATTTTTCTGCAGTGGACTAAAACATTTTTTAATATGCTTATCATTCCAAAAGACAGCTATGTGGTTTGTGCCGCAGTGTTTGAATTTTAAATGGAACTCCCCATATAGGTCAAATCTCAGAAGCATGAAACAGTAATCAAAATATAAAACAGATGAGTGTGAAAGCAATCAATACCCCTCCCATTGTTTTTCTCTCCTAACAATGGAGTCAACCTCATACAAGTAAGGTGACTTTTGTTATTCCACTGCAAAGTCATTATTTGCTCCAACCTTTGCTCCAACCAAAACAAACTTCCAGCTTTGTCTCTGAACACTCCTTGTTTTGCTCCGCTGTGATCATACAGTTCCCCCCCCCCCGCAAAAAAATGTTTCTCAGATTTCCATGACAACAGATGTAATGAAAACCAATAACTATAATGAGAGGGGTTTTGCAAAAACTACACATATGAGCAAGAGGAGGGAGTCAGTGTAGGGGAAAATGGAAAATTATAAGGCAAAACAGATATGACAGACTTATGTTTTGGTTTCATCAATGTGTGACAGATTCTCATACAGTGTCTTAAAAGGAAAAGGGGAGTGTGCTATATGTAAAAAGCTCAATTGTGCAGCATTACTAATGCTCATTCATATAGCACATTTAAAGCCACTATGTATTTTCACTACTCTTATTTTAGCTTACCGGTATTTTCACAATGATACTGTCACAGTGGCTGCCTAGTTGGCACTGACCCATGGCAGAGCCATTTCAGGGGCACTTCCCCATTTGTGGGATGCCCTCCTTAGTGAGGTGCATCTGTCTCCCTTATTATTGACTTAAATGTTTTTATTATTGATGTGTTTGCCACTCTAGGCTCCTTTGGGAGAAAGGCAGAATATAAACTGAATGACTGACTGACTGACTGACTGACTGAATGAATGAATGAATGACTACCTCTGAGGACAGTTTTGTATTATACCCAATAAGGATATATGAAACCTCTCTAGGGTGGCCACTTGCAATCACCAAAATAAAAAGGGAAAATAAATTCACCACTTTAAAATATGGCAAAAGTGTACATAAAAGGTGCATGTGTTCATTTTAATATTTGCATATATATATATATATATATATATAATTTAATACTAATTACTATATTTTAAATAGAAAAAAATCCCATAGGTAGTTGATGTACCTGTTTTGCTTGCTGTCCAGGTACCAAGTTGACAGGCCCTTTTCTCCCACCTTGTGGTTCTTTAGTTCTTTAAATTGGACTTGGACCAAACAGCAACATATAGATGAGCAACATATATCAGGGAGGCTTAGGTTGGCTACATGGCCTAATTTACAGAGGACAGTCCTCTGTAAAGTAGGGTATGTGCCTAACCTAAGGCTCCGCAAGATATACTGCTTACCTTATTGAAACTTGTGGCTTCCCTTGTAAATAAGAGGAATATGAACATTCAGATAATACAGCCAGCTCTCAGTTATAAAGACTAAATTAAAGCTACACCCTGTCATATTGACTTATTATCCCAGATGACTGAAACTACCAACTGTAGATGAAGTCAAACTGTTTGAGAGTTACAGCGCCTGCTGTGGCTGTAGAGAACGATATGGCTTTCTTTTAACAAGCATGCTTCTGATCACCAATGTGGCAAAGCAAATGATTAAAAGAAAAATGGATTTAAAAAATGCACTCTGTGTCCCACACTTCCATGCCATAAAAGCAACCACTGAACCTGCAGATAGTCCCAGATGATGTTCTTGACTCTGAGTGCAGGGAGACTCTACAAGCTGTAGATAATCTACAGTAAGAGAATACATGAACAAGGTTAAAAACTGCTTGACACTTGAGGGAACACCTTTTCTCCCATAAGAAAACAAAAAGATCCCTGCTAGTCCTATCTAGTCCAATCCTCTTTTTTGCTGTTCTTCAGTAAGTGGCACTCACAGGCATGGTGCATCAGATTCTGGAGACAGTATACTTATCATACATCATGAATAGTGACCTCTTAAGTAGTGATGAGGGGGTTTCTTCTGACTCTTCTACTTGATCATTCACTGTAAATTTCTTTAGTGTGTATTTGGTGAAAGCTCAGAGTTTTCCAAGAAGATGTGTTGTGTTCAGCTTGTTAATAATAATAATAATAATAATAATAATAATAATAATAATAATAATAATTTATTATTTATACTCCGCCCATCTGGCTGAGTTTCCCCAGCCACTCTGGGCAGCTCCCAATCAGTGTTAAAAACAGTACAGCGTTACATAGTAAAACTTCCCTGAAGTTTGTCTTAAAATGTCTTCTGAATGTCAGGTAATTATTTATCTCTTTGACATCTGCTGGAAGGGCGTTCCACAGGGCGGGCGCCACTACCGAGAAGGCCCTCTGTCTGGTTCCCTGTAGCCTCACTTCTCGCAATGAGGGAACCACCAGAAGGCCCTCGGCGCTGGATCTCAGTGTCCGGGCTGAACGATGGGGGTTGAGACGCTACTTCAGGTATACAGGACCGAGGCCGTTTACAGCTTTAAAGGTCAGCACCAACACTTTGAATCGTGCTCGGAAACGTACTGGGAGCCAATGCAGATCTCTCAGAACCGGTGTTATGTGGTCCCGGCGGCCACTCCCAGTCACCAGTCTAGCTGCCACATTCTGGATTAATTGCAGTTTCCAGGTCACCTTCAAAGGTAGCCCCACGTAGAGCGCGTTGCAGTAGTCCAAGCGTGAGGTAACTAGAGCATGCACCACTCTGGCGAGACAGTTCGCAGGCAGGTAGGGTCTCAGCCTGCGTACCAGATGGAGCTGGTAGACAGCTGCCTTGGATACAGAATTGACCTGCGCCTCCATGGACAGCTGTGAGTCCAGAATGACCCCCAGGCTGCGCACCTGGTCCTTCAGGGGCACAGTTACCCCATTCAAGACCAGGGAATCCCCCACACCAACCCGCTCCCTGTCCCCCAAAAACAGTACTTCTGTCTTGTCAGGATTCAACCTCAATCTGTTAGCCGCCATCCATCCTCCAACCACCTCCAGGCACTCACATGTTTTGTACGTTTTGCATTCGTACATTATTTGTATGAATTGTACCTTGAGAATGGTGCTCCAGTTGTTTGTGGCAGCTCCAACATAGCATCTGATCATCACAGCAGCATCTTCATTTCCTAATTGGCAACACTTTGGGGCTTTTGTGTAGTTCATACATCACCCAAAAGTGCATCTCTCCTCAAAAAAAGTATCTTTGTTATCCAGTACACTGAAGAACATGCGAAGAGCCGGCTGGATGAGGCCAGTAGCCCATCTAGTCATCATCCTGGTCTCCCAGCGGACAACCACAGTGGCCAACCTGCAGGAAACGAAGTACCACTTCCAAATCCCCTTTTAAATATGCTAATGCAGCTGTCAAATGAAAACAGAGAACCACCAATTAGAAAAGCATGTTCCCTGTACTCACTGCTATTTGCTACAAGGTAATGTGATTATTTGTTCCTATTTATAAACTATGGTGCTCTTTCCGGGATCAAGAGTTAATTCACACGAGAAGAGGCAGGAACGAAGATATAGGAGATATTCTTCAGAGGTCCAGACAATGGGGAGCCCGGAAAAATTAATAATTAACAATTTGGACTGTAACTTGGTCTTTTTTATTTTAGCTGATTGTTTTTAATTGGATTATGATGTGGATATGTTGATTGGCTCTTTTTATTGGAAAATCAATAAAAATGATTTTTAAAAAAGAGTTAATTCACAATGTAGGCAAAGGAGTGCAAGGCAATGTGGAAATAGTAAGGATTATTATTATTTTATCTCGTTATTTCACATGCATAGCACTAAATGTTTCCCACAAGATGGATTACATATGTAAATACATACATACATATATACATAGAATACATTACATTCTGTCTAAGCGTCCTAGCAAATGTACCTAATTACAAGAGTACCGCAATCATTTCCTGGAAAGGCCACAATCGGGGATAATAGTTGAGTAACCATTCATAGTCCTGAAGAGGAGAACAGTAATTTTTAATGCAATGATGCATGTCGTAAATAAAACTTAGAACTGTTGCAGAAAGTGCATAATTTAAATGCTTCACATAAATGCAGTCATTTGTAGTTCCTATTAAGAGGTGGTGCAGGAGAAACTTTCCATTTCATAACCTGAAGCAGTTAATTAATGTCTATATGTACATACAATTTGATTTCAAACATGTTTTTCTTACCCTTTGTAGAGAAATTTAGTAATGTACTGCAATCATGTTAGATAAGACATATATATCATATCTACAGTTCTGCATGTCATTTTCAAAATATGATCATTTAATTCACATGACATGGGATTGTTTTTATGAACAAATGTGACCACTCCATTGGCATATTAGAGCATTGTTTTGTAAATTATATGCCAGTTTCAAACAGGGGAATAGGGATCTCCTAACCACTCTCAGCACCCTTATAGAACTCAAGTTCCCAGAATTCTTTGGGGGAAGCCCTGGCTGTTTAAAGTTGCATCCAAGTGCTTTAAATGCATAGTGAATGTGGCCCATGTCTCCATCTGGGTTATGCTCTGACTGTTCCAGAAGCAGGAAGGAGAAGACATGAGATTTCTCCATTGGAATCATGTCCAAGAGGTAACGGCTATACTCTATAATATGGGGCTAGTGAGAAATGTTCCTCTTAATTGAAAGACTGTGGTATATTCACATAAAACTAAACATCAGCTTTATTGCAGGAAGAATTTCTAGGGAATGCTAAGCAAGCACCACTTTTCATTGTACTTCAGAGTGTCATTACAGATATTTATCTCTGTTTGTGTTATCTTCAGCCTGTGCTATTAAACCTCACGCACAGCTATCAGAGACAAAGCACAATTCTCACAATTACAAAGCAGAGTTATAAAGCACACATACGCTTTTGCAGAGCCCAAGTCCCAGCCATAATAATGAAGCACAAGTGCCCTTTGAATTCTGTTGTCCTTAGCTTGTAAGCATAGCAGACCTTGCTTTTCGTGTAATGAATCAAAGCATATTACTTTGTAGACTTTCTATGGAAGTTTTTCAATTACAGGCATCAGCTACCACATAGTATGTGAGACCAGGATCTACAAGGAGAAATAATGGAGATGCATTTGTTTGGATGTTTCATTCACTGTCTTTATCTCAGCCATTGAAAGGCATTGAGAGTCAACGGGGTTCCTAATAATTATTTACTGAACTCACCAATGTAAATCCTGAAACATGCTAATAATCCCCCCAAAACAACAACAACTCCTCTTTGGAAGCTTTTGGAACCATTGCTCCATACTTTTGCAAAGTAAATGGAAGGCCATGTGCTTCATTTTAGGGAAAGAGATTTGTGCTTGAATGATATGAACATCCATAATGTGTGCTGCCAAGCTAATAGAAGGCTGATGAGAGATCCAAGGCTATACAGTAGAAGCTCACAACAGCTTGGGTAAGGTGTTGGCCATTGTCAGGAACCTGAAGATCATTCAGAACAACTGAGCACACTAGTACTATAAGAGGCATGTCCATTAAATGTTGGCCAATGAAGCATCCAAATATTGGGAATATGAAGAGTGGAATCCAATGACGCATTATGTGCAAGGTTTTTTTTTTAAATGATATTTATTAGAAGTTTAAGAATTACGGGGTGGGGGGAGAAAAGAAAACAACAAAAAAATTGACAAGACATACATTACAATACATAAAAGAAAAAGCATAAAAAACAATACAACAATACAGCAAAAAATAACAATAACATTAAAACACACATCCAATGTTCCATATCTTTATCTTTCATTTACTTGTTTCATCGACCTCCTCACACCTCCCTTTTTGTATTCTAATTTAATTAATTGTTTCAGCAAATTCTTTCCATCTTTCTCAATTTTTGTTATATAATTTATCTTAACGGTCTAACCTATTAATTAACTCAGCAAATCCTTTCCATCTTTCACTATATTCTGTCATTCAATTTACCTTAATTTATTTTAACCTTATCTTACCATAAAAAACCTTAAAACTTAAAACTTAATACTTATTTGTACATAACTCCTTATATCATTTCTACTAAAGCCAAATAGTTTCATTCCAACATTTTTCCTAATACTAATTTTTCCTAATAATAGTATTAAGTTTCAAGCTCTAAAGTATTTTACGGTAAGATAAGGTTAAATAAATCAAGGCAATTTGAATAACAGGATATGGGGAAAGATGGAAAATTTGCAAATTTCCTGATCAAATTTGCAGATGACACCAAACTGGGAGGGGTGGCTAACACCCCAGAGGACAGGATCACACTTCAAAACGACCTTGACAGATTAGAGAACTGGGCAAAAACAAACAAAATGAATTTTAACAGGGAGAAATGTAAAGTATTGCACTTGGGCAAAAAAAATGAGAGGCACAAATACAAGATGGGTGACACCTGGCTTGAGAGCAGTACATGTGAAAAGGATCTAGGAGTCTTGGTTGACCACAAACTTGACATGAGCCAACAGTGTGACGCGGCAGCTAAAAAAGCCAATGCAATTCTGGGCTGCATCAATAGGAGTATAGCATCTAGATCAAGGGAAGTAATAGTGCCACTGTATTCTGCTCTGGTCAGACCACACCTGGAGTACTGTGTCCAGTTCTGGGCACCACAATTCAAGAAGGACACTGACAAACTGGAACGTGTCCAGAGGAGGGCAACCAAAATGGTCAAAGGCCTGGAAACGATGCCTTATGAGGAACGGCTAAGGGAGCTGGGCATGTTTAGCCTGGAGAAGAGGAGGTTAAGGGGTGATATGATAGCCATGTTCAAATATATAAAAGGATGTCACATAGAGGAGGGAGAAAGGTTGTTTTCTGCTGCTCCAGAGAAGCGAACACGGAGCAATGGATCCAAACTACAAGAAAGAAGATTCCACCTAAACGTTAGGAAGAACTTCCTGACAGTAAGAGCTGTTCGACAGTGGAATTTGCTGCCAAGGAGTGTGGTGGAGTCTCCTACTTTGGAGGTCTTTAAGCAAAGGCTTGACAACCATATGTCAGGAGTGCTCTGATGGTGTTTCCTGCTTGGCAGGGGGTTGGACTCGATGGCCCTTGTGGTCTCTTCCAACTCTATGATTCTATGATTCTATGATTCTATGATTCTATGATTCTATGGAAAGGATTTGTTGAGTTAATTAATAGGTTAAATTGTTAAGATAAATTATTCAATAAAAATTGAGAAAGATGGAAAGAATTTGCTGAAATAATTAAACTAGAATACAAAAAGGGAGGTGTGAGGTCAATGAAACAAGCAAATGGAAGTTAAAGATATGTAATATGGGATTTGTGTCTTTTTTATCTTTTTGCTGTATTGTTATATTGGTTTTTATGCTTTGTTTTTTTATGTATTGTAGTGTTGTTTCCTATTTTTTCTTTTTTTTTGTAATTCTGAAACTTTTAATAAATATTATTTTTATAAAAAAAAAGAAAAAGGGTTTCCCTGCGAGTAGGGGAGGCGCTCCTGGTGTCAGCCGAATCCCACATTCCCAGGCTTCCTCCGCCTGGGATTTTTAAAGGGTCTCCGCCTTCGCCGCGGTGGCAAGACCCGATTTTCACGGAGCGGGTTCCTCTCAGTCAGATGAACTCCGCCGTTGCCAATGGCCCTAACCCGGAAGTCCTTGTGCAAGGTTTTTTTGCTTATGCAACAGAATGTTCTCCACCTCTCTTCCCCCCGCTACACCCCCCCCAAATCTTTTCACAGGGTGTGGGGGGGGAGAAGAGATGAGGGGGGGGGATCCATTGTGCGAGTGGAAATCCTGGTGCTGAGAGAGCAGGTTAATTGAATACTACCTTAGGGAGGGAAGCTATGGTGCGCGCCAAGGGTATGCTTTCATCCTATCCCAAAGCCACAGTTAGTCTACTTCATTATTCGAAGTCAATAAAATTCTATTTACATCTGGCTGA
Source organism: Podarcis bocagei (assembly GCF_964188305.1). NCBI lineage: Eukaryota > Metazoa > Chordata > Lepidosauria > Squamata > Lacertidae > Podarcis > Podarcis bocagei. The sequence continues at coordinate 38,109,753 of NC_138126.1, forward strand.
ACTTGAAACAACCGAGCAAGCAGCAGATATAGCAGATAACAGAAAAGCACCCTTGAAGCACAACTGTAGAAACCATGCACCCCTCACATTCATAGCAGCCCTGATCAACTTGAAACAGGGAGTCGCTATTCTTTTAAGGGACATGAAAAACTACCTGTAGATTTTGAATGAAATTGTTTCAAAGAAATGCAACAAGTCCACATTTCTTTTGTCCTTTTGTATTGGCACACAATATGAGGTAGATTTTTAAAAGCGTGTGTGTGTGTGATTCTGATTACTTGTTTAACTTTGCACAAAGAAATCCTTATAGATCTTATTCTCCCCCCGTCCCTATACCTAGAATTTGTTTCCTTGTATATAACTTCCAGCTACTCTTAATTCTAAGCATGTAGTAAATCCTATCAAGCTTAGTAGAACTTGCTTCTTTGAAAGTGCGTCTAGGATGCAATCTTAGATGCCAACATAACAATATTTGGACTCAGTGTGGTTATTGTGAATGGTAGCTGTTTGTACATACAGGTATTCCAAAAGGTCATAGAATACCAACTTGTGCCAGCAAATCCTGACTCCAGTAGAGCCTAGTGGATCAGGTCAGTGGCCAACCAGATGCTTGTGGGAAGCCCACAAGCAGGACATAAATGCAACAGCACTCTGTCCACCTCTTATTCTCAGAAGCTGGTATTAATAGATATATTGTCCCTGACAGTGGAGGTAGAATATAGCCATCGTAGCTGGTAGCCATTGATCACCTTGTCCAAGTTGGTGGCGGCGACCACTGCCTCCTGGGGGCGTGAGTTCCATAGTTTAACAAGACACTGAAAATACTAAGCTTGGTCTAACATTATGCCATTGTAACCCCATTGCCAATTCAGGGGCTGATGTAAGCAGCCGGGGGCGGGAGCTAGGGAAGGAGAACAATTTATTTGGGATTTTAAACTACTACAGACCCTAAATTTGTCCCCAGTGATGGAGTAATAGTATACTTACAAATACATAGCATAAGTTAAAACACAGTCAAAATGGGCATAGGATTCTAACTAACTCTGCAATCACAGCACAATTACTTCATGATAGGCAGTATGGCTTGAGGCGATATCATTCCGGCTTCATATTAAGCAAACTTAGAGCTGACAAGAGGAACTTTAGTGATATGATGGTATATGGGAATGTGGCACTCTTTCATAAACAACCTGGGAGAGCAATTTGCTAACATTTGTATTCTCAAAACTTGTCTTATTAAAATCCTTGACAGAAACACTGAATAGGAACTGTATTGTCACACCTTCAACTAGGGATACAAGAAAGGGCTCTCACACAAGTGAGTAAAATTATTCCAGTCCTCAAAATAAGGCTCCTCCTGCCCCTGTCATTGCAATATGGGGGTGTTATTATATTGGCTTAACTATCCTCCCTCTCCCTAATGGTATTACAGTGTTACCTTGGGTTACAAATGCTTCAGGTTACAAACACTTCGGGTTACAAACTCTGCTAACCCGGAAGTAGTACCTCGGGTTGAGAACTTTGCCCCCAGATGAGAACAGAAATCGCGAGGCCACGCGGCAGCAGCAGGAGGCCCCATTAGCGAAAGCACGCCTCAGGTTAAGAACGGTTTCAGGTTAAGAACGGACCTCTAGAACAAATTAAGTTCGTAACCCGGGGTACCACTGTAGTAGTCTTTCCCACACTGGGGAAACAGAGGAAGTGTGAAGCGGAAGTATGCCCTCTTAGCCAGGACACCCCATAGGCTGACAAGTTCCCACTGTTGTAAGTGATGGCAGCTGTGAGTCTTGGTAACCACTCAGAATTCCACACCATCCATTACTACTGCTGCTCAAACACTCATACTGCTTTTGCCTCACGGCATCATAATCTAGCTATGCAAGACAAACAACCACTGCAAAGTTATTCAAGTTCCTACAGGGCAAACTTGGCCCTCCAGCTGTTTTGGGACTACAATTCCCATCATCCCAGACCACTGGTCCTGTTAGCTAGGAATGATGGGAGTTGTAGTCCCAAAACAGCTGGAGGGCCAAGTTTGGCCATCATTGCTATAGGGGATGTGTTCAAATGTCAACAGTGTCTTCTGCAAAAAGTGAATTTACAAATGTAGACCGTAGAGATGCCAGCAATAGTGGAGGGAATTGGAGGCAAAGGACTTGTAAGGTCACCTAGGTGGTACCTGCATATCTCAGTCACTTGCTTGTGGCCTCTGCTGAGCATCTAACTAGAGGCCCAGTGTCTTGCAAACTATAGTACTTTGCACTGTGCAACCTACAAGGCATGTGCTGGGTGTGCTATTTGTCAGTATTTGGAAACATCACCACTGCAGACACACAGATTGTTGACATCACATGATGCGCCTATCTGTGGGAAAGAAGAATTTCCCAGGACCTTCACAGGCTGGATAAGTCTCTGTGAAGAGTGTAATCTGAAACCTTCCATTTGCGCATGTTCAGGAAGTTTGTCAGACTTGCTAGAAGAACTGAACTGAAAGGACGTGTTTTTCTCTAGTGTTGTAATGTCAGAAATAAACATCATGTAAATAGATTTCTGACTTATTTTCTTTCCCCTGCGGAAGCAGGAGAGAGGGGTTGTGCATTTTACCCACTCTTGGGAGAATGTCGCCTATCAAAATCTCCCTGGTCTGTCTGGATATCAGCCAGAGGAGGTTACCGGTAAGCAAGCTCCGAGGACAGTGAGAGGGGCCAGCCTCTATGGAGGGGGCTTGCAAACCAACACTATTGTGGTTCACACTGTGAAGGGTGTTGTGGTATTCTTATTGTGATGGCATGTGGTGACAACATGAGTGTGTTCTGTCCATCACATTGCATGAATTGGCTTTTTCCATGCATAGCTGATATGAGGACACCAGCACACTCTTGTCAGCACACTGCCTCAGGATTCGGCATACCACTGGTGTTAACATAGATCCTGAGGATGTATCTGTCACAGTGTTCTGTGTAGCTTACAGTGATATCACCTTGATGTCGACTTCTCTGCTGGGAGTATATAAAATCCCAACTATGCTATGCAAACTTTGCACTAATACTGGTGGGGTAGTGGGACCAGAGGATTGATCTGCAAATTTCCCTATCAATATGAGCTGAGGAAGTGAAACAATGAGTGTAGCAATTTGACGACATTTTATGGCTGTTATCATCAAAGGGCAGTGTATTAATGATGTTATAAAGTACCCTCCCTAGTATTTCCTCTGAAATTCTTGTTGGGTCTCCTCATAAATGTCTCATAAAAGCTATAAATATTCAACAGAGGAAACCAGTTAGCATATAAAGATCTCTAATAGGCACTATGAATGAATGCTAAAATGTATAATAGCCAGGCACCTGTGGGAAATGGCAAAAGAATGGACGTATCTATCGTTTGTACATGAGGCTGTTTTTTTCCTGTCTGCAAAGAATCCTAGCACTGCCGGGCAGTTAGTGAATAAGGAAGAGAGCCCATGTAACAAAGATGTAATTTGAATTAAGAAACGCACAATGCCTCTTCTTCTCACTCAACAATCAATGCAGTAATTAGCTGGGCTCATAATAGAATTGTATGAGGTTTGCAAAACTCTACTTGTAAGCAAACTGTGCTGCTTCCTTTTTTTTTAAGGACTATCAATGGTATAAAGATCAAAGCCAATGAATAATTTAAAGCCCAAACTAATGCACCAAACAAACTCTGTGATTGCATTGCTCTGATGAGCAAAACTGATATATGTACAAAAGAGTCAGAAAAGGATGATATGTTTCAATATTTGTGCCCCATGCTCCAGGCAAAGGGAAGTGTGAATTGGCTTCCTTGAGACCCTTGAAGCTTGTAGCGTAATTCAATGCGATCACTTGGAATAGGCAAAAAATTACAATATACCATTATGGATAAAGATTTTTTTCACTTTGTATGCATCGTATCTGGTAATGATAGGCCCGGTTCAGATGTCGTGACAGCAGCCTGTGCTCTCTTTTCATGTGTACCCTTCTGTTATGTACTGAGTTGAATAGGATCTAAAAGACAGCAGTCTCATTGGTTATTTCACCTTCCTTTGTTCCTTTGAATGCTCCATTTCAGCAAAGCGTGTTTGGCTTATGAAACTATAGTTTCTGTGTCATTTGAGCTAGGACATTGTCATCAAGGAGTCCTTCCAAATCAGGGTGTTAAACTATAGTTTCACAGTTCTATTTACCACTTCCTGGTTCTGACTTTATGGAAAACTGCTGTTTAAGAAACCAAGAGGGTTTGGGGCAAGTTGGATATACAAAGAGAGGAAGGAAAGGAAGAGGAGGGGTAAAGAGGAACCATGTGGCCACACAACTTCTCACTGGTCTGATGGACAGTGGTTTACAGATTGAGATCATGATGTCTGAAAGAGGCACTATCTTGTCTGGACCAAATTTTAAGAATACAGTTTGAGATTACCAAGGGGCACCTGATCCCTTTAATTTCATACTTCTTAATTATCTGTCACTGCTGTGTATTGAAGGCTAGGGAAATGAATTACAAACCAAGAGGTATTTGCAAGCTGCTGAAGGAATAATTTTTTTTAAAAAAAAAGACCATTATCTCTTCCATGTCTTCTTCTTTCTTTTCATTGTTGGTCTCTCTGCCATGGGCAAAAGTACGAACTAAAAATGGAATGAGAAAAAGACGGGTCCGTTGCCTTGTGAATTCCTTTCTTCTTTTAGCAGAATGCATTTTCTTTTCTTTATGGAGGAACTATAGGTGTCTGGGATTTTTTGCCTCCAAATCATGAAGCAGGCTTCACAAGTCACCTGGTGCAACATGCAGTAACAGAAGGATTCCCTAGACTTGTGCTATCCAATAATGCTAATGCTGCTGCCTAGTTAAAACCATCTACCGAATGTGATTTCAGAGCTTACATGGGCAATTGGTTCCACTGTTGAAGGATTCTTAGAGTTCGGAAGCATTTTCTGAAATCCGGAGCTTATTGTCCATTCCCAATGGCCCTGGGAAAGTTTTTCAATATCTGAGTTCAATTTCTAAAGGTAAAACCAAATTATGCATATTTCTTTCCTATTGAGAAGCAGAGCAAGCCAGTGTTAGAATGAAAATATTTCTCATACTTAGCATTACCCTATTAATAGGACATCTACCATTATTTCTTTTTTAAGTACTTATGTCTTAAATAAGTATTTTTAAATAGGAGCAATCAGAGCTGATGTGTACATTTCTTTAAAAAAAAAACTGGTACAAAAGATACCAGAGTTAAATTAAATGGTAAAACTCATGTGTAGTGCTGTCAGCTGTAAATGGCTCATGCCTTAAAAGTCCTGCTCCAATTGCCCTGTGAGTGGAGCACCTTTGCCCATTGGTGCAGTAGCTCGGTAACCAGTGGGAGGTGGGAGGTGGATTTCAGCCCCCTTGATGCTCTCACAGGAATTTGCAAGAAGTCAAATCTTCCCCATGGGATTTTGTAAGAAGGATGTGGAGATGAGACTGTAAAAGCCTCCGCCTCACCGGAATTGCTGCCATTTTGCCTATCAAAACTTTCCCACCCATCCTTCCTCCTTGCTAGAGCCTTATTGGGCTCCCTGGGTCACTGATTAACAAAGCAAGAAAGGATTTTCCCCCTCCCAAACTTAATTGGCTCCAGGTTTAAGGGTGGAGTTTGCTTTCCTCTCAGTGAGTGCTTTTTCATGTTAGGCATTAGCAATGCTTATGTCACAATTTTATGTGGTAATGGCGTTGGGCAGCATCAGGGTGTTAGTAGGGGGCTAGTTGCAGGATTGACCCAAAGGCACACCGTTAGCTCAGGAAGGGTGGAAACTCCCCCTGTGGTTGCCCAGTAGGATCTTGGATGCTTGGCCTGCAACACACTAGGGTCTATACACTGGCTGACCCCCAGGTGGGGGTTGGGTGCTTCCCAATCCCAAATGCCATTTCATCAGTACAGACTTCCAGAACAGAAATTGATCCTTGTCCCACAGCCATGCCAATCACACTTGCCTGATGTTCCACAATTAAGCTGTGGCCTCCTTTCACCCAGCACTAGTATCCTATGTGTTACTTCCACTGCACCAATGAGCCACAAACTACATCTGCCAGGGCAAGCCAAACTTCCCCATTAAACATGGTCCCAAGTGCCCAATCCTTCCCTGATTATCACATCTGTTATTACAAAGAAGCATGACCTTGGAACAGATGCAAATCATTCGCTTCTGATGGTCCTAGATGACCCAGATGACGTTATTCACATTAATGTCTATTGAAATCCATAGAATTTGAGCTGGTTGAGACTAATTTCTTACGTTCTTCTTGGAGGGTCATTGGGATGTAAGCATTCCCCCACCCCCGCCCCTGGAATTGGCTTGTGTAATTTTGGTAGTAGCATTTCAAAAGAATATATGAATCAATCCTCAACTTCAATAGGCGTAGGGTTCATTCCAGATTTGAATGCTCTACTCTTTCGTAGCCCACAGTCCTCAAAACACATGCCCACTGTTTCCTACTACTCTGCAATATCAGAAACATAAACACCAGAGATAGCCAATGTGCTACCCAGTAGATGTTTTTAGACTTCAGTTCCCATCAGACCATCCAGCATGGTCAATAGTCAGGGATGATTAGAGTTCTGGTCAAACAACATCTGAAGGGCACCATGTTCACAACTCCTGATATAGGCATCTGCAATTCTGATGCCATTGTCAGTCGGTGTTTGAAATTTCTGCAGAGCTCATGGTATGTCCTAAGGAAAACGAACTATGGTGAACACAATCACCAGCACTTGTAAATAGCTTGGGAGATGATATATCAGTGGTGTGTGTGTGTGTGTGTGTGTGTGTGTGTGTGTATCAGTGCCTTCAATGGAAAATGCCATGCAACACTGGATGTCAATATAATACAGTATGGACATGGGGGGGTGGCATATGAGCAGGACAGCAGACACACACACACACATTTTCCTCATGAAAGTTTTTTGGGGGGAGGGTTGTGAAAACAAATAACTGTCTGTTGCTTGAGGTGGGAGAAATCATTCATAGTTTACAGACTACATGCCACAATGTCATCATATAAGCTGACCACAGTTCCATTTATTTCAGTGGAGAGTGATGATTATTTGCCCATGTTGAGAATGTGACTGCGGAGATTAAAAGCCAGGCATGGAAAGACAGATCAAGGCTGCAGACAGACACTTGCCATGATTTGTGTCAAAGTAATGAGCATTCTAGGAGGAATATAAAGAGAATTGAGTTTCTTTTAAAATTTATGAGAGATCTTTTTCATTCAAACTCTTGCAGAAATGAACTCCTTGAAGGTTATAATACTTACACTACAGTCACATGCATTGTAGAGCCATGTCACCACTCATATTCTCCCCAAAGATGTATTTTAAATATATTGGACACAACCTAGGGCAGTAAGATTACCCTGCTGGATAAAAGTAAGGTCTTTCTCATCTAAGCCACCTAGATACGTTTGGGTGCTTCCAAGAAGGACAAAGAGGGAAGAATATTCCTAAATTGTTTATAGGGCCAGCCCAAATGCATGGTGCCCATGCCTTTTTGGCATCTGAGACAAAAAACTTGACAAGCATTTCTCAATCTACCTGCAAGTAAAAATACAATTAATAACAACATCAACAAGACATCCCCAATCAGCTTCCTGAAGTGGCCACTTCACTCTGCCTAATGGTAGGGCTATTCGGGGATATATTTGGGTTGGATTCACACTAGAACCTTAACATTTCAGTCTATTAAAATGGATTCAAACCTAAAATCTCAGGTATCAATCTGAGCAAGTCCTTCCCAAGTCAAAGACTGAAGTGTGTTTAATCAAGATTTGGTATGAAGAGTCTAAGCACAGAGTACATTTGCTTTTCCACTAAGGAAAAATGGAGTGGCCCCTAGAGATCTGGGATTAGGTAAATGTCTGAAGCTTTCATAAAAGCATGAGCCCAGCAACTATGGCTTTTGCAAGTGAACTCTTTGGGGTTTAGGACACTGCTCTTGTAACTGTTCAACACAGGTCATATGTCAAGCAGTAATCTACTTGAATTCAGAAGACTATGGGAGCCATGGCAGAAAAAAGTTATATTCTGGGCCATAGGGTGAGATCAGGTCAACCATATTTACTCCATTATAACCCAGATCCGAACTTTGTCATCCATCACAGTTATGATATAGCTTATCAGTGGTGTCCAAATTTGGCCCACCAGCTGTTTTTGGACTACAACTCCTATGATCCCTAGCTAACAAGACCAGTGGCCAGGGATGGTGGGAATTGTAGTCCCAGAACAGCCAGAGGGCCAAGTTTGGCCACCACTTAGCTTAAGCCCAAGTTGATGGTATATACATCATAGGGTGCTTGATGACAAAGGACAGATACTCTTCTTGCTACTTGTAGCATGGTACGTTCTGGAAAGTGGATATGGGAGATAGCTGAATACTGGATATTGCAACAATACCACAAGGCAGGAAACTATAACATTACAGCATTAGGGTATTATGGATGGGAGAGACTGACTCCTTGGAGCAATCTGTAAGCTCCCTGGGAGTGAGAGATGTAAGGGCTTAGAGTTCCTGTTCTCTGGCAAAAGGCAGAACAGCACTTTGAATGTGGATTGGGAGGTGTTTTTTTTTTTTTTTAAAGTCATGCTACTGCTGAAAATAAAAAAAAATATTCCTGCTCATATTGCCATACTGGAGATTCTGAATAGGTCCGTATCAAAACCAAAGGGCCACAGCTAACTGGTAGAACATCTGCTTTGCATCTACAAGCCTCTGAGTTCAAACCCTAGCACCTCCAAGTCTAAAAGCCTGAAGAGCTGCTGCCAATCAGTGTGCACAATACTCAGCTAGATGGACCAATGGTCTGACTCAGTATAAAGGGTGTTCTTTGGAACCCTATGTTCTTTGGAACCCATTTGGGACAGGAAGGAATAAAAATATGATATATTCATCATGTTAATGGTATCCATCACATAAGATCATGAGAATCCATACACATAGGGATAGACTGGTTATAGAATATTTTGTTAACCAACGCATCTAGGTTAGGAAGCCTGAATTGAGTTGGTATTTTCCCCCCCACTTCTGGAAATGAATGTTGACTCCATAAGCTTACCATCTGTGCAGGATTGCTATCTTGATTCTCTTTCTTTCTTTCTTTCTTTCTTTCTTTCTCTCTCTCTCTCTGAACACGAGCATCACATTTCACAAGTGATTCTTTGTTTCCTGTGCATTTTCACATTTTAATAAGAGAGGGTTTCCTCCACCCTCTTCCCTCATGATGGAACATGCACTCATTTCAATTACTGCACTATTAACCTTGTAACAAAACAATTCTCTCAGTATCTCTCTGAGAATTATAAATCACTCAGGTGGAGAGCACACTGTCAGTAGTTTCTTGTAGTGGAGCGTAATACCATTTAAAACTTGTTTTATTAACCTGTGCAAAGCTATACTTGGAGCCCTATCTGTGCAAAAATCCATTATAATGTCCTGAATTCCTTCACTCGGTGAATTATCTTTACATGTGTCCTGGCTGAGTGCAATCATTTATGCCCTCTCTTTCTCCTCGGGACAATTTTGATTCCTGCTTGAAAAGTTGTGCATGCCTTATGTTCAGGGAAAGCAGTAAAAAACTGCAGTTTTTAGTTGCTATTCTCTTCTTCTTATGCGTCATTAACATCAATTACTAACCACTGGGTTGTCAATTAAGGCTATCACTTGCTGCTATTCAATGACGAATGTGCTAATTGTCATCAATTTACTGTTCCAATTATGTGGTCATATACTTGCCTCAAGGTATATCCTTCACACATAGTCAGATTGAGGGAAGAATGGTCCATGCAATGCTTTTAATGTGGAAAGATTTAAAAGTAGTTTCAAAGGTAGCTTGGGGTGGGGGATGTTTTACAGAAACTATTGTTGCAGTAAAATGATTCAAGAAATTCATGTTGTAATACTAAAGTAATAGTGTCAAAGCCAAAATCAATACTTCATGGGCAAAATAACCCTTGCATTTGGATGTTAATATCTAAGATGTGATGCTAATGTCCAATACCAAGATGAAGGCCTACCAGGCTTACATGTTCCTGCTCCTTTATGGAAGTGAGTCATGGGCAACTTACAACTGCCAGGAGCAATGCCTCAACACCTTTCACATGTGCTGCCTCAGAAAGACTTTGGGCATCACATTGCAGGACAGCATCTCAAGCAGAGAGATGCTCTTCCAAGCCCACATTCCCAGTGTGTTTGCACTTCTGTCTCAGTGACATCTGCACTAGCTTGGCAATGTACACAGAATGGAAGGTGGCAGAATCTCCAAGGACGTGCTCTATGGGGAGCTGGCTTCTGGCACAACTCTGTACTACAAAGATGGCTGCAAACATGACATGAAGTCTGGCAACATCAACCCTGCCATGCGGGAATCCCTTGTAGACAACTGCAGTGCCTGGAGACAGTCAGATTTTGCATTCATAGCAGAAACCAGAGGAGAAGTGCACTGGGAAAGCAGAGGCATTGGGAAAGCAGAGGCATTGGAAGGAACACAGAGAGAAGTAATGCCATGGTTCACCATAGCAGCAAATCCAGACACCCTCATCTGTCTCACCTGCAATAAAATATGTCTCTCCTGTATCAGTCTCTACAGCTACATCAGGCATTGTAACCTTCCAACGGTTTGACTTCACTCCCAAAGGAGCATCCCTCCATTGTCTCCAGAGATGGTCAGATGCCAACCAGTGACCATTCCCAAACTGTTTCCACTAATTCTTTGGCTCAGAATACAACCACGGCAAGTCACACTGCAAGGTGACTATCATAGCTCCTAGTTCTTCTTTGACTCAGATGTTAATCCAAGAAGCCAGAAAACTCCATCCCATTCATTCATTCAGCTGCTGGTGATATGGTTGTAGTGATGGGAGCAAAGGTGTGAAAGGAGATCACTTTCCCCTTGACGACTTCTTCCTTCCTATCCCAAGAAGTATTTCTCTTTCTTTCTCTGTTTCCTTTTCTCTCCCCCCCCGCCCCACCCCAGTTCATGGTATTTCTCTCTCTCATCCATCTACTGGAAATCTGTGACATGATCATCCATGAGATAGAAACACAATATCTCAGCCTGACCCTTATCACTCCAATGCCACTTACAAACATGATCCAAAATACTCTGTGATATTGTATTTTGGGCTTCCACTTGTTCCATCTCATAGTGAATTCAGGTGACTCGTTGTAAACAGGGATGGAGCCAAACGGGGCTACCAAGAAACAAGAGAGAACAGGGAGCAGGCTTAAGTGAATAGTGAGATAAACCAAAAAGAGGATCACTCCCCTCTCCCAAATGCTGACTGGACATTCTTGGTGGCCTTCATAGAACACTGAATGTCAAATGGAAAAGAAAAAGAGGAGAACCAGGGAGAAAGGAAGAGTGAGCTCTCTGCAGCTTATATTGTCCTGAATGAGAAATGCCTGCTGGGTGGTTGAATCCTGGTAGGGATGAGAATGCACTGCAGCATTTTGTTGCAGGTGCCACTTACAGATTATAATTTGTATATGGATTCCACATGAATTCCAAATCACAGCCTTTGCACAAATACCACAGGGAGAGGGGGGAGAATCAGAGCTCTCGCATGGATTCATTTCAGTGCAAAGAGCTCTCGTACAGGCATTTCTTTTTCCACCGCAAGCTCATGTGCACCCTAGGTAGCTCCCCTGCCAGTTTTCATGCATATGAAATCGGGCATTTAACCCAAATGATCATCTTAAAATGCACTTGAGTACAATGGTTGTAAAAATCTTTTATGGGCTGCTACACACAAAGGTGGGTGGGATGCTGGATCAAAGCATAAATAAAACACATAGTCACTTACCAAAGAGGATTCCTGGAGTATTTTTTTTTAAAGGTGTCATTTTTAGTAAATTTCTCTACTGAATTTACCCTTGAAATATTTTAAATAAATATTTAAAATAACACTTCCCACCCCCTTATTGAGAAGGGTTTTGTGACAATTATTAGCATTGTAGCTTGCTACCGGCAATTTCTGTTAATTGTAAGCAGCTACTTTTAGGGTTTTAATGGAAAGTGGAATACAGCTTAAGCTGTGTCTTGGGCAATCTCAGGCTGAAGAACAAACCACGGAGGGCTCAGTGATAGAGAACAGGATTTGCAAGCGGAACGTCACAGATTCAATCCCCGGCATCTCTACTTAAAACTGATCAGGTGATATGAAAGACCTTGGTCAGAGACCCTGGAAAGCTGCGCCACAGTGGGCTAGATGGATAGCAGCCGAGTCTGGCCAGACACCCTGAGCATGTTCCATCATGTCTTTAACTTTGTTCTGCAGGTGGCTGTGCAAAGAGCATGGGCACTTGCAAGCAAAACAGAGGAATCCGAACTCGGAGTGCACTAACACACCAGCCAGCTTTTTTAACACGAACAGAAAATACAAACAGAATCACCATAGTACAATGCCTTTCATACCTATCCACGGAGTCAGCTCAGGAGGATACCATGACCAGTACCAAAAGAGGCTGAGAGATTGAGCAGAAGTAGTAGAGTTGCACTCCCCCTTTTCCCTCTCATGGTAAAGATCATCCATCAGGGCACTCAAATTGATTCCGTTCCGAAGCCAGGTCTGAACTGGCATTGTGAACCATCAATCTCATCCAGGAATACCTGTGGTTATTCTGCAACCATTCCTCTTTTTGGCTGAAATGACCAGGATGGGCACAACAACAAATAAACTTGAAGTCACAACCATTCCCACAATATTGCTACTCACCACACTGGGTGGAATGATGTGAAAAACAAGACACCAGACCCAGAACAAATTTAGTTTCTATTAAAGGTTTGTTGTTGTTTTTAAGCAAACAGTTATTGTGATGATAGCTCAAGGAGAGGACAGATGTCAAGACCATTTTAGCAGTTAACCAAAGGAGCAATTAAAAAATGAAAATAACATGGAAAAACACACCAGTCTAAACCTCGTCTAGACTATTTTGCTACTTTAGCTAAGGCTTGGAATAACACAATTTCTTTCCACTCATTCCAGTCCATAGGCAATACCACTTCCAGCCTTCCTGATTTTATGCTCCAGAATCCCTGCCCTCCAAACCCAATGGATGCAGAAGTCAAGAAACCAGAACTCCCATTGTGCAAGTGGATTTCCACTGTGCAAAAAGGCTGCAACAACCAGGGATCACCTATGATCATATTTTATATAACATGATATTGCTAAGAAGGCATCTATTTTACAAGTGTCATGGTGGAAATAAGTGGTTGTCAGGGAACTGCCATCAGAGCATCAGGTGGTGGAGGGACTCAGGCAGGATGAAAGAGACTCAACTGCTGAAGCAGGGACCAGCAGGGGGAGGAGTGATTCTCTGAGGGAATGTGAGCAGGAGGGAGGGCTCAGGGACGCTTCCAGCGAAAATAGTGGGGAGGTATCTGAGTCTCACATAGGGAGACCCATACCTCGCAGGAAACTGTCACGCCGTGAGTCCAGGAGACGCGTTTCCGTTAAGGAACTTCTTTGCTGGAAACGCTTCCGCAGGCAGCCACTGTCGGACTCTACTAGTGACTAGAGCAGACATGTCTGAGGAGCTCCGTCACACACGGAGGTTTGTGGGGGCACACAAACTCTGAGGGAGCACGTTTTCACGCACAAGCAGCTAATCAAACCCTCACAGCAGTCCGACAGTCTTTGTACGCTGCCTGTGCAAGAGAAGGCATCATGAGCGAACCAACCGGAACCGGAGGAGCAGGGGCTGGAGCTGGTCCAAGCTTGGAAGATAGATACCGAGCGTTGGAGGTTCAACTGGCCCTGCAGACGGCGAGGCTGGAGGAGAGAAGGGCTCAGGATGCAGACAAGAAGGGGAGAGCCACTCAATTCCCCAGAAAGGTACCAGGATTGGTGCAGAAATTTGGGGGGGACCCCAAGGACTACCATGCTTTTAGGACAGAGATGCAATATGCCCTTAATGTGCAGTTCGATGAGTTCCCTGATGAGGAATCGCGAGTTGCTTTTGTAATTGGGCATCTTGAGAAAGGGGCTAGAGACTGGGTTCGACCCCTAATGGCAACGCACAATGACATACTAAAGGACACAATGAAGTTCTTTCGTGCAATGGATATCATGTTTTCCAGCGATATTGAGGAAGGGGTGGTGCGCAGACAGCTAATGGCTTGTAAGCAGGGGAGTCGATCTGTCCGTGAATATTGGACTGAGTTTACCATGCTGATTCACAGACTGAGTTGGGATTTATCGGCGGCACCCGTTCAAATGCTATTTGAAGAAGGTCTTTCTTCGGGGGTGAAAGACGAGCTGGCACGGAGCCCCAGGGCGGAGTCTATGGATCAGCTGACCAAATCTGCGCTGACCATAGGAGCGCGGCAGGAGGCAAGAGCCTTGGAGAGGCGGGAAGGGAGAGGGGAACGTTGGAAGGAGTTCCGCATTCCAGACATTCCTGAGCCAGCTTTCCCGCCGGCAGAGCCGATGGAAATCGGAACAGCGCGCGCGCGCGCATTTTCAAAAACCAGCGAGGGAGCTAAGAAGGAGGGAAAGGGCCCCCGGAAATGCTATCTCTGCCAACAGCCAGGCCACTTTGCCAGAGTCTGCCCCCAGAGGAAGGAATGGCAAGGGATGGTGGGAGCTGTTGAGGGGGGAGAAGAAGGGGGAGAGGAGCAGGTAAAAGCCAACGCCTGGTTGCCACAATTGGGGCACTGCAGCCAGGCCAAAGAGCAGTGAAAGTGCCCGTGCCAGAAGCTCCTCGACCTGCTCTAGTGATTGAAGTGTCGCTAGAGCTGCAGAATGGGCACCCCCTAAAAATAAAGGCGCTATTGGACTCAGGCAGCTCCTGCAATTTTATGAGCAAGGAGTTTGCTGCTGAACACCAGATACAGACCATCCCTTTAAGCAACCCCCTGCAGGTGACCACGATTGATGGCAGGGAGTTGTTGGGAGGAGGAGTCCGCTTGCAGACTGTCCCAATGATAATGAGGGTGGCAAGGCACACAGAACTGATAGCGTTTAATGTGGCCACCCTGGGAGGCGCTCCCATTATTTTGGGAATGAGCTGGCTAGCTCTACATGATCCGCTGGTTGGCTGGCATCAAAGAGTGGTGTCCTTTGGTTCAGCACATTGCCTAGAACACTGCAAAGGGGAGAAGGGTTCAGTAGGGGCCCAAGCCACCCTAGCAGGGACTGAAGTAATGGGGAAGGTGAAGGTACCACCACAGTATGCAGATCTCAGCGACGTGTTCAGTGAGAAGGAAGCTGACCAACTACCACCTCATAGACCCTTTGATTGTCAGATCAATTTACTCCCTGGAGCACAGCTTCCCGTGGGCAAGGTGTATGCCATGTCAGACAGGGAAATGCAGGAGTTGCGAGGGTTCATTGACAAGAACCTGAAGAGAGGCTTCATCAGAGAGTCCAAAGCAGCAGGGGGGAGCCCAGTGTTCTTTGTGGACAAAAAAAATGCGGACAAGCCGAGACTTGTATGTGATTTTAGGCGGCTGAATGCAGTGACTGAACCGGTGGCGTTCCCTATGCCCAGAATTGATGATATTTTGAACATGGTGAGGAAGGGAAAGATTTTCACAAAGCTGGATCTAAGGGGGGCGTACAACCTGATACGCATAAGGAAAGGGGATGAATGGAAAACCACCATGTTTACCCCTTTGGGGGCGTTTGAATACCTCGTTATGCCATTTGGATTACAAGCAGGCTCCGCGTGTTTTCAATCTTTTATGAACCACGTGCTGGGCCCTTTGCTCTACAAGAATTGCGTTGCCTTTCTAGATGATGTGTTGGTGTATTCTGAGAATGAGGAGCAACATGTGAGAGACGTCAGAGAAGTGTTGAGCAGACTGCAAGCCAACAGGCTGTGGGTCAAACTGGAGAAGTGTCGGTTCCATACCAAGGAGGTGGAATTCCTGGGGTACCGCCTGTCAGACAAGGGATTGGCCATGGATCCCGGCAAGGTACAGGCAGTGCTGGAATGGAAAACACCCAAAACCAAGAAGGATGTGCAGAGGTTCCTAGGGTTTGGAAACTTTTATCGTAAGTTCATCCGCAACTTCGCCCATCTGACGGCGCCCATCACTGACTGTCTCAGCAGTAAGAAGAAGTTTGTATGGACGGCGGAGGCGGAGCGAGCGTTTGAGGAACTGAAAAGGGCCTTCGCCTCTGAAGAACAACTTCTGCATGTGGATTTACGAAAGAAGCTAAGGGTGGAAACAGACGCATCTGACAGAGCCATAGGGGCGGTGCTTCTTCTGCAGCCGGGGAAGGAGGAGTCGGAGTGGCGTCCGTGTGCCTTCTTCTCGCGGAAGCTGAACAAATCCGAGAGGAACTACACGGTGTACGACCGAGAACTGCTTGCTATTCATGAGGCGTTCCGGAGATGGAGGCATCTGCTAGTTGGTGCACAACATAAAGTGCAAGTGTGCACGGACCATAAAAATCTAGAGTACTGGAGAACGGCGCGAGTGCTCAACCAAAGGCAGTTGAGATGGGCCCAAGAGTTCTCCAAATTTAACTTTGAGATTTGTTATGTGCCAGGCCCAGAGAATGTTAGGGCGGACGCTCTCTCACGCAAACCTGAATATTTGGAGGGGGAGGGAGCACCCGAAGAAACCCATATCATTCCAGAGGACCGCTGGGTGTGTGGGGCGACTTTGGTGGGGCAAAGGGAATTGGTAGAGGGTACGGTGCAGGATGCATACGCCCAGGGGAAACTCAGGGATCTCAGAGGGGAGGAAGACAAACCCGGTGGTTTTGAGGAGAGAAATGGGGCATTGTATTATAAGGGAGCGTTATATATACCTGAAGGGGAATTGAGGGAGAAAGTACTCAAGCAGCTGCACGATAGCCCCACAGCAGGGCACTTTGGGCAACACAAAACCATGTGGCTGGTTACCAGGGAATTTTGGTGGCCCAAGGTCAGGGAAGATGTGCGGGAGTATGTGAGAGGGTGTGAACAATGCCAAAGAGCCAAGGGGGAGAGGCAGGCGCCGGCTGGTTTATTAGAACCACTGCCCACACCTGAGAGACCGTGGGAAGCAGTGGCAATAGATTTCATGACTGATCTGCCAAGGTCTAGAGGGAAAACAGCCATCATGGTTGTAGTAGACCTGTTAACTAAAATGGCCCACTTCATAGCCTGCTCACATGCGGTTACAGCAGAAGAAACCGCCAAATTGTTTGTAGAGAATGTGTTTAGGTTGCATGGCGCCCCCTTGAGGGTGGTTTCAGACCGAGGGAAACAATTTACTTCCAGGTTCTGGAGGAAGCTCATGAGCTTACTGCATGTAGAGGTTAATTTCTCGACGGCCCGTCATCCTGAAACCAACGGGCAGGCGGAAAGAGCAAATGGGGTTCTCCAACAATATTTGAGGTGTTATGTTAATGACAGGGAGAATGATTGGGTGGAGAAGCTGGCGTTGGCAGAATTTGCCTACAACAATGCAGAGAACGTGTCCACGGGGATGAGCCCCTTTTTGGCCAATCACGGGTGCCATCCCAGAGCCTTCCCAGGGGGGGAGGGGGAGAACTGGAGCGTTCCAGCTGCAGAACAGTTCGTGGAAGAAATGGAAGCGATCCATCGCCAGCTCCAACTCAACTTAAACAGGGCTAAGGAGGAATATAAGAGGCAAGCAGACAAAAACAGAAGGGAAGGTGAAAGCATCAGGGTGGGGGACCAGGTGTGGCTGTCTACCCAAGGGTTGCCATTCAAAGGAGGTTGTAAGAAATTAAGACCCAAAAGGCTGGGTCCGTTTGAAGTCATACAGCAGGTCAATCCAGTGGCTTTCAGGCTCCGGTTACCGAACCACATGAAGCTGCATCCAGTTTTTCACAGGTCGTTGCTGTCACCGTATAGAGGAGACAGTGAGGGGAGGGTCACTAGGGGACCAGCAATGGAGGAGAAGGAACACAGCTACCATGTAGCGGAGATCCTCGATTCCAGGTGGAAGGGAGATCAAGTAGAGTATTTGGTAATGTGGGAAGGGGAACCGGAGTCGGAAAACACCTGGGTTAGGGCAGAGGATGTCAATGACGAGGTTTTAATAGAGACTTTTCATCAGAGGTTCCCACGTAAACCTCAGCCTGTAGCGAGGTTCCGAAGGGAATACTTTGCCACCACCGACGAGGAAGAGGAGTTGGAGGGGTTCCCAGATTCTGAAGAGGAGGAGGATTCAGCTGGCCAGGACGACGATCGATGGAGAGAATTGTTCGAGACGTCAGAAGATGAGGAAGATTCGTTTCGGGGTTTTAGCCCTTCACCTCCCAGGGGGGAGGAATTGGGAGGGGGTGAGGGGGGCCCTGGAGGGGAAGTGGATGTCAGGGAACTGCCATCAGAGCATCAGGTGGTGGAGGGACTCAGGCAGGATGAAAGAGACTCAACTGCTGAAGCAGGGACCAGCAGGGGGAGGAGTGATTCTCTGAGGGAATGTGAGCAGGAGGGAGGGCTCAGGGACGCTTCCAGCGAAAATAGTGGGGAGGTATCTGAGTCTCACATAGGGAGACCCATACCTCGCAGGAAACTGTCACGCCGTGAGTCCAGGAGACGCGTTTCCGTTAAGGAACTTCTTTGCTGGAAACGCTTCCGCAGGCAGCCACTGTCGGACTCTACTAGTGACTAGAGCAGACATGTCTGAGGAGCTCCGTCACACACGGAGGTTTGTGGGGGCACACAAACTCTGAGGGAGCACGTTTTCACGCACAAGCAGCTAATCAAACCCTCACAGTGGTCAACTCTGAAATATCTGTTCTATCATCAGCCACACTTTTGAAAAAAAAGGCCCATTGTGATATTATATAAGCACAATGCACAGTTAAAAAAGAATTTATAGAAGTCTACACACCTTGGCCTTAATCAATTTTAAAACAGTTGTCCTCTCAGAGTCCCTCTGAAATCAGTGTGGTTTGTATTAGATGTGCCTAGTTATATTTCAACTGGATGTAAGTATAGCTATCTTTAATGGAACTGAGGTCATTTCCTATGAAATCCTTGCATACTTGACAAGAAAAAAACTTGCAAAAATTTATATATATATATTAGGTGATGGTAAGCAGTTCAAGATCATGAAAATTACTGCATCTTTTCAAATATTCAATCCCTCACTTTGGTGCACACACCTTTGGACACTGACATGAGAAGGGCATATTTAAATATGACAAATCTAAAGAGCAGTATTCTCCAGGTTAGCTTTTCCCCCACCCTTTATTCCATCTCTTGCCACACATATGAAAAGCATCCATTTTAAATTAAAAATAATGATCTCTCTTTGCTCTCTAGCCTGCCAAATGCAAGCTCCCATCTGAATTGTAATTAACACCATCGATTTAGTTAAACTACAACTGGAAGAGTGATCCCTGTGATCCAGGAGTGATGGTGGGAGAAAAGCAAAAGGCAGGTTAAACAGTTTATTAAATTAAATAAGCATCCTGTATATATCCAAAGTGGTTGTTATTAGGAATGCCAGGGGCCTCAGCCAGCTTTATCACCAAGTGACCCTTAGATGATCATTGGAGCACAGTACGGAACCAAAGCAAAGGGAGTTCACTTCCCTTTACTATCTTGCAGCCAAAACATTCACAAACATTTTGTAACGATGAAGGAACACCAGAGGCCAATGAAGAGGCAATGAGAGGAGCAAGGAATTTAACCGGCTCAGCAATGCTGATCAAGCCTCCTTGGCCAAGTGGCAGAGGTCCATCAAAACTAGGAATGCAGACAAAATTTCTCTCCATCCCAATTTAGCCCTGCTATTTTGGACATCTAGGCAACCTGAAATTTATTCAGTTGAACAATAATGAACTAGAATATGGGAGATCCACTTGTCCCATTCTGACACCATCATCGTTTTCTATGACTCACTCAAAGTTCTTAAGAGGATGTGAAACAGAAACCAAGTGGCTCAGGAGCTGGAATCTGGCAAAGGGAGATGGCTTTAAAAGCCCAGTTGGAACTGGATGAATCACAAAGCCAGATCAGATGCAAGGCTTCTACAAAATAGTCTGTTTAGGCAATGAGATCTGGAACTACCATAGCTTCAGATATGATAAATATGTGGGTCTGTGGGTCTCTCTCTCTCTCTCTCTCTCTCTCTCTCTCTGTGTGTGTGTGTGTGTGTGTGTGTGAGAGAGAGAGAGAGAGAGAGAGAGAGAGAGACAGACAGACAGACAGACAGACAGACAGACAGACAGACAGACAGACCACCACCACCAGGGATGTATCAGTAATCTTCATCACTACCTGGCACATTCTTCAGGCTGTTTTTCACCAGTCTAGCTGGCCACTGGAAAACAATGTGATTTTTAAAATAATAAAAAACTGGAAGAAGATGAGTATGGAACTTGTGGTTTTCATTAAGGGCCTATCATTTCCCACATTCCTCCAGACTGAAGAGTGCACTAGGCAAAATGTTCTCTGGTGAGCCCCTTGTGTTGATGATCCCCCTCAAGCTTACTTGACTGTGACATTAGCAGCAGCACTCCATGGAGCTGCCATTTTAATTTCCCACAATACACCTGATGGAGTCTCATCCTGAAATATTGTAGGAAATTAAAACAGAGGCTCACAAAGGTCCAGTATGGAGGATGCTGGTGGGCCCTCCTGGTGCACCGAGGCCCTAGTAGCTGCCTCGAGATACCAGGTGCTGAGACAAAGCCTACCCCCATAATCTGAGAAGTGAATGACAGTCACGTAGACATGCTGAAAACTGAATAAATTTTTCCTGGCATGTCGTAAAGAAAATGTCTCTCTCTCTTCTTGGCCTTTGGAATAATCTAGTTTGCCACACCTAGGATGCCACATTTCATAGCATAGCACTGTAGAGTTGGAAGGGACCCTGAGGGTCATCTAGTCCAACCCCCTGCAATGCAGGAATATGCAGCTGGTCCATACAGGGACCGAACCTGCAACCTTGGTGTTATCAGCACCACGGTCTAACCAACACATTTGAATGGAACTGAGTTCATGTTCACAAAACCAGGCTTTCCTCAGCAGCCTCTCAAAATCTGCTCAATCCTGGCAGTTGGGCAACCCTTGGGTGACATGGTACAGGGCTGCAAATGGAAGGGGATTTGGTGGAAATTGTCCTCTCCCTTATATGAATGAGGTTACGAATTAAGATGCAAGCCCCAGCTCATATTACAAACAGAATTTTTCATAAGTCATTATAATGTTGTGCTCATTACATCAGCAATGTGTTTTATAGCTGTATTTTATGACTACACCTGGAAAGCCCAAACTGCAGACCATTGCAATTTCTATTGTAAAAACACTCTATTAAAAAAAGCATTTTCTCATTCTTTGTTTGCTCTTCTTTTGCTATATTAGTGAGGCTTTTATTTAACAATTCTCCTGATTAATATGGAGGGGTGGGGAAACACTGGTAATTATCTTGCATCTCCTTCAGGAGTTCTGGGCACGTTCCAAGGCTCTTACTTTCCAACCCACTCACTCCTCGCCTTCCCCCAGGATATGGCTGCCCATTTAATAATTGTATCACAAATCAATAAAATACAACTTATGCTAAGTCAACACTGCAGAAATACATTCTGTTTTATGTTTTGTAATGGGTGATCCACACTTACGTTATTCATTACCCTGGATGGGTAGAAATTCCATAGCAACACAGCGATACAGTTAAGGGTGATGTAGTACTATACTGATTACAAGAGAACACATACTAATTAAAGACACCTCTTAACAACTTCATCACTTCTTGAATTATGGATGGGAGGAAAGCACGTAACTGATGTGGTAAGTATATCATTTGAGGAAATGTGTAGAAGCCAGCCCATTGAGCTACTGATATTGATAATGAACAAATAAACTAAAATGTGTTTGTCTATTACAATCAAGACAGCTGAAAGTATGTGGCACAAATTCCATCTGAGGGACCAAAACTAACTCATGAATCTCTGACAAGTCCCTTTACAGCTTTATCATTTCAGCAGTACATCAAGCAAGATTACCTAGCAATAAAAAAGGTCTCTGCTTACAAGCTTGTTGCCAAACTAACCCAGAGCTTGAGCCAAGACTGGCATAAACAGTTGGAAAATTAGGCCTGGCCTTACAGCTCATATTTTCTTGAAGTTAGAATACTATACCTGGAGAAATTGTATATGAATGACAGTTTTGTAATAGCAAGCTAGTGAATGCTGATGTTATATTATTACAAAATGGAAGATCAGTTGGAGCCACATTGCTCCAAGTATGTGCTGTCTGACTTTCTTCTGCTGCTTTTTACAAAGTGGTTGCCTTATTTAGATAGGGAGCAATGCACCCTGAGATGTAAACATTCTGCAGATATGCTAGACAGACTACTAAACAGTGCACTCAGTGATTACATAGGAGAAGGTCCACAGTATTATCTAGCAGCTGAAGCTTATGAACAGCCTTCAAGGGGAGCTTGTTACACAGCACATTTCAGGAGTCTAGCAGGGAGGCGGCAAAGCTGTAAATGATGGTTGCAAGGACAAAATCTGAAAGACACAACTATTGTTGGCATCTGTCTGTCTTGAGAGACAATGGAGTGTGCCTCTGGGGGTGAGAACTGCTGGAGAATCACAGCGCCTGCTGTGGATTCAGAGATTGGTAACTCAACACTGCTGTCTCCCGTATTGTTATTTTCCTGTTAGAAGCACCTAAGTGACCTCTCCAGGGCACAAGCCAATGTGGTGTAGTGGTTAAGAGCGGTAGACTCGTAATCTGGTGAACGGGTTCGCATCTCCGCTCCTCCACATGCTGGGTGACCTTGGGCTAGTCACACTTCTCTGAAGTCTCTCAGCCCCACTCACCTCACAGAGTGTTTGTTGTGGGGGAGGAAGGGAAAGGAGAATGTTAGCCGCTTTGAGACTCCTTCAGGTAGAGATAAAGCGGGATATCAAATCCAAACCCTTCTTCTTCTTCAGTGTGTATTGAGGTCCTGGGCCGCCCAGACAACAAGATCCACATCTCAGCCTCACTGATGTGGCCCAAAGGAAAGCAAAGCAATAAGACACCATCCAACTGTCTTAGGGACTCCAGATTTATGTAGGGTTTACTCCTGAGCCTTTCCTTAGCCTGAAGATATCCCGCAAGGCAACAGGTACAGATTTTTCCTCAGGGTTTACCCCTGAAGTCTTTCTCATGAATGAGTGTAGCTGCAAGGCAGCAGAGGTTTGGGATCAGAGTTTTCCTTCTTCTAGATGGGCTACCTTTCCAGTTGACAAGCCCCATCTGCCCCTCATTTCCCTCTACAGCACGTGCAGCAACTGCCTTCTTGACCATTGGACCCACTATTGGTCTCATTCCCTCCATCTGCTGGCACCTGTCATCACATGCAGGGGAAGTCCTTAACTGAGTTTGAGACCCATTGGCTATCCATGCCTGGTTTAGCCGGCTGTTTTAGTTGAAGCTGTTTCTAAGGATGTGACCACCATCGCATGCTGAAACCTCCTAGGAACCACGGATGAGATCTGAGTGCAGGTTGGGGACCGAAAATGGACAAACTACCCCAAAAGGAGCTATTTTTGTCCCCGATCAGAGGTACTACCCCTCCCCCAACACCCCATTTACCCCATATATCAAGGAAAATTGGTAGAAAATAGGCAGAGTTCACCATCAGCAAAGAAAGAAAAATGGAAGCAGAATCATTTCTGTTCTGGTTTTGCTCCTGAAGAACTGATCATGATTTATGAGATTTGGGAAGGAAGTTTGCCTAGGTCTAACTGTATAAAAGAAGAAAATACCAAACAAGTACAAAGTTGTGAAATATGAATAGCAATAATTCACATTTCAAAAGCATTTTCCATAAAAAGGAGGGGTGAAACTTGTAGATAATAGAGACACAAGAGCAAGCTCTTTGCTGTGGATTGGTTAATCTGCCTCCAGAACAATATGAAAAACTGGTTTCACTTTAGGGCGTGGTGGCTGCATTTCAGGTGCTAATAGCACCCTTTTGGGCATGGCCCAGTATGTCACTCATTTCAGCATCAAACCTACTCTTCTATCAGTACCAAATAACACTTTATTTCCTTATAGCCTCGGGGGCTTATAAATTCAGTTTGTTTCCTCACTTTCCTTATTGATTCATAATAATAATAATAATAATAATTTATTATTTATACCCCGCCCATCTGGCTGGGCCTCCCCAGCCACTCTGGGCGGCTTCCATAAAAACCAAAAATAAAGTAAAATGTCACACGTTAAAAACTTCCCTGAACAGGGCTGCCTTAAGATGTCTCCTGAATGTCAGATAGTTGTTTATCGCTTTGACATCTGCTGGAAGGGCGTTCCACAGGGCGGGCGCCACTACCGAGAAGGCCCTCTGCCTGGTTCCCTGGTTCACAGTTATATTTGGCTTCTCCGTTGTACCAGGTTGTCAGTCAGCTTGCTGACAGCTATTATAAACTCCTGGAATAGGCTATGATTTACCTGACTTATCATCGTTCTCCAAGGCCATTGTTGAGCATTGCTTAGATTTGAAACAGGTAGCCGTTAGCTTGAAGCAGAGATAGGCACAAAATTATACAGAGACAAAACCTCTAGTTCCCATTTTTTTAATGCTACTTAACTAGAGCAGCTGAAGAGTGAAATGTGATGCATGTTTACAGAGATTATAGACCGTATCTGATTAAATTCTACTCAGTGTAGACCTACTGAGATGAATGGACCTACGTTAGCAATATCCATTAACTTCAGTGGATCCATTCTGATTAGGACTAGCATTGGGTATAACCCTAAATCTCACTCAATAGCATTCAGTTAATTATGTTGGGTGTGGGGCAGATAAACTGGCTGGGCCACAACAGGATTTGTAGACAATCACCTGACCATCTGGGCTTGCAAAGTGTTGTGCGCTGGGCTTTGCAAGTGCTGAAGCTTGTAAACAAGAATCAGGGATGTGCTAAGCTAGTGAGTCACTTTGAGGCATCAGCTGTACCAAAAAGTCAAATGTACACATGACCTTCTCCCCCACTTTGTTGCTTTCTGACTAGGAAAACCAAACTAATTGGAGAAATGTCCAGAGCTCAAGAGAGAGAGGAGATGAGAGGGAAGAAATGAGAGGATCTTCCATTTTGACAGATAGGTCTAGCTTTTTATTTTGGTGAATTGTTTTCCAAGGCCACAGTACTCTGGGGAATGGGGGATGTTGAAGTAAATAAATAGAGTTGCTCTTCATGTGGGTTGTCCTTCTCCCTCGAGTTTTGGCTGTGAGAGCTGGGCATAAGCTGGGTACGGATGCTGGCCTGCTTCTTTCCATAATATTAGTGTTAGTATTTGTCAGTGCTTTTTTTTCTTTAAAAATGTTTAGGGGTACTCTCATTTTGACTCATGAAAATCACCATTTTATAGTTCAAATAAGGAAAAATAAATACAGTAAATGGACAAAAGTACAAAGATTCACAAAATGTTTAGAGGTATGCGTCTCCCCCCCCCCCAAAAAAAAAAGCACTGGTATTGGTATTGGTATTAGTATTATTAGTATTAGTATTATTGGTGTTCGCTTCTCCCTGCTACTATCCTATGCCTTCAGCTCGACTGAAGATGGTTTGTACATCCATACAAGGAGCGACGGGGGTCTGTTCAGCCTGACATGTCTCCAAGGCAACACAAAAGTGTGGCAGATTCTTATCAAAGAGGTGCTGTTTGCAGATGATGCAGCCTTGACACAGCACTCCAAGGAAGCTCTACAGAGACTCATTGACTGTTCTGCCCAAACCTACATAGAGTTCAGCCTCACCATCAGCCTGATGAAGACCAATATCTTGGGTCAGGACATCATCAGCACTCCACACATCAGCATTGGTGACTACACGCTTGAGGTGGTAGATGGTTTTGTCTATCCCTGAAGGTGCACTCTTCCTAAGACAGGTGGATGACAACAATTACAAATATAAGTATAATAATACAGTGGTACCTTGTGTTACATACGCTTCAGGTTACATACGCTTCAGGTTACAGACTCCGCTAACCCAGAAATAGTGCTTCAGGTTAAGAACTTTGCTTCAGGATGAGAACAGAAATCGTGCTTCGGCGGCGCGGCAGCAGCAGGTGGCCCCATTAGCTAAAGTGGTGCTTCAGGTTAAGAACAGTTTCAGGTTAAGTACGGACCTCCGGAATGAATTAAGTACTTAACCCGAGGAACCACTGTAATAATAATAATGATGATGTAATAATGATGATGATGATGATGATGATATGAATATGAATAATATGAATAACATCCAAATCCATTTGTTTTCATTTTGCTATCTGGGGTTGCTTGAATTAAAGCAGAGGTGCTCACATTATCAAAACCTCTGCTTTGAAATATTCTCCCACCTGTATTTCTGACATGCACTCACTCATGCTACAGCTCTTTGGAGCAGAGAACAGAAAAGCAAGGTTTAAAGCTGGTTCATAACAAGACACTCCTAATCTGAATCCCCATTGGAAATCCCCATACTTTTTTCCCAGCCATTGATAGCTGGATGGGGAAAGCATCAGAATGATGTCCCTGTCAGGAAGACCATATCTTTCATGACCCAGATTTATAACAAGTATGCGATAGCCCCCAAAATAATGCCTGCTACCAGGTTCTCACTGGATCTATAATATAAATAAATCATGCTCCTGCAGCATACTCAGAGCAGAAAGCAAACATTATTGAATCTGCAAAACAAGAGATGTGAGGAATGCAACTAGCTTTAATGAGAGAACATCATAATTGGCTTCAAGAGATTATCAGAAATTAAGTCCCTACAGCATCATCCCATGATGAGTGTCATTTATTAATTAGTGCTGGGTGTTCTGCTTTGCAGACTTAAGAATTACTTACATCCCGATCGTAAACAGGTCCCTACCAGCCATTTTTCTCATGGATTGCTCTAACAGAAGCTGCTAGTAATTGGCACTTGCCAGTCAGTGTTCTCCGGTTACATTCTAGTCCACTATTAGTACTCACATAGTTGCTACAAACCTTACTGCTAGCTGTTTGAGTAAACAATTTGCAAGTTAGTCAGCATGTTCTTTTCTTTTACTATGATCCCAGCCAGATGAGCGGTGTATAAAATTATTATTACTATTATTATTATTATTATTATTATTATTATTATTATCCAGGACTTTATTTTCTAATAATCTATTGAAACTAGTTTTTCCACATATCCACCCATTTATCAATATTTCATAACAGGCTTTTTAAAAACTCTCTTTTCTTCTTCTCATTTTGCACATGTGCGCCTAGTTCATGATATCTTATAGAGATGCATTTCCTCCCTGGTGTTTTCTGTGAAAATCCATGCACAGAAGTGAAATTACTATGGCATGTCTACTTGAATGCAAAATTTTCAGAAATTAAAAAGTCACTCATGTCACCCTAAAACTGAATATTACCTTCATCAATAAATTTGGGTGGTGTTCTAGACACAAAGAGTCCATTAAAGCCAAACTGTACATTATCTAGTGGCTGGAGGGGCTGTAACCCTCAAAATGCAAAGTAGTAATAGTTGTTGTTGTTGGCATCAGTCTGTCTTGGGAGGCAATAGAAATGTGTGTTTTGGGGGGTAAAGTCAAACCACTGACGAGCTACAGCGCCTGCTGTGGCTGTAGAGACTGATATGGGAGAGACATGTTTTATCGCAGGTGAGGCAGACGAAGGTGTCCGGTTTTGCTGCTATAGGTGTACCATAGTGTTTATTCTATCTACGCTTCTCCCAACGCTCATCACTGCTGTGGATCAACCTGACTGACTGTCTCCAGGCACTGCAGTCATCTGCAAGGGATTCCCATACAGTGAGGTTAATGTTGCCAACCTTCTTGTCATGTTTGAAGACATCTTTGTAGCACAGTGTTGGTCTGCCAACAGTCCTAGTGCCAGAAGCCAGATGCCTATAGAGCACATCCTTGGAGATCCTGCCACCTTCGATTTTGTGGACATTACCAAGCTAGCATAGATGTCACTGAGACCGAAGTGTGAATATGCTGGGAATGTGGGCTTGTGAGAGCACATCTTTGTGTGAGACTCTGTCCTGCCATTTGATGCCTAAAAACTTCCTGATGCTGTGTATGTGGAAGACGTTGAGGGGTTGCTCATGGCGGGTGTAAGTTGCCCACAATTCACTTCATGCTCAACACACAGGCTTGGTAGACCTCAATCTTGGTGCTGGCTGTTAGCATGACATTCTCCCATACCCTTTTGGAGAGGTGAGCCATTGCCATAGCTGCCTTGACAATATGCTTGTCTTGCTCAGCATCAATGGAGAAGTTGCTGGTTATAGCAGAGCCCAAGTACTCAAAATCATCTACCACTTTAAGTGGAGTGCTGGTGATACCCTGACCCAGGATATTGGTCTATGTCAGACTGATGGTCACTCAGGCCATTCAGTAAATAAGTAAAACAGGGAGCAGAAAGGTCCTGCAATGATACTGAAGCTCAACATCTCATTCCTGTACAGGTAATTCACTGAGCAGCTGTTTGAAGTCAAACCTCAGATCTTCTAAAAGGGTTCTGAAAAGCAATTGGACACATTAGTCTCATTGCTTGTGTATTTATATTCAGTGTTAGCTGCCCTGAGACCAGTCTTGGCCAGGGAGGGCGGGATATAAATAAATTATTATTATTATTATTATTATTATTATTATTATTATTATTATCATCATCATCATCATCATCATCATCATCATTATTATTTATTGTTATCCTAACTTCCTTATGTGAATCATCATAGTCACCAGTCACTGCAATGGTAGGTCAGGGCTACACATTTTCTGACTCATCAAGCAGCCATGTATTGTAATCAACCAGGGATAGCTAGTTAGCTTCATTCAGGTCGATAGGTTGTGAAGGTTGTGTAGGCCTCCCCTACACAAACTGCACTCGATCACCCAAATGGGTGACTAACCAAAGGTTTAGGTGTCACTCTCATCACAAGGATCAATCATGTTGTTCTGTGTATAGTTGGCTATCTTAGCATCTGCCTCCAATAGCACCATATGTCTTTTCACAGCATCTATTCTGTATATTGAATGTGTGCTTCCTGATAGCATATGAATATTCTATAAGCTGCAGAGTCATCATGGCAAGATCATGAGGGACATATCTCTTAAACCTATCCAGCTATGAGAAAAGTAGAGATGTTTGAGGAATTGGACATTTGCATATGTCAACAAGCATATAGATAGAGATGATTAAGTTGACATAGTGTACTTGGACTTTCAATAAGCTTTTGACAAAGTACCTCACCAAAGACTCCAGAGTAAGCTTAGCAGTCATGGAATAAGAGGAGAGGTCCTTCTGTGGATCAGGAATGGGTTACGTAACAGCAAGCAGAGACCAGGAATAAATAAATAGTGTTCTCAATGTGGGATGTAAAAGTGGAGTTTTAAAGGATCTATATTGGAACTTGTCCATTTTAACCTATTCATAAAGGATCTAGTCAGGAGTGACTAGTGAGGAACCTGAGTTTCCTGAAGAAAGGTTGGAATGCCAGCACTGGATGGAGTCAAAACCAAAGAGAGGCAGAGCTGGATACATCATGGACTAACTGCTCTGGAACAAAGACTGTCTTGCTTCAATTTTCACCATAGCAACTTCAGTTTAGAATTCCCAGCTCCGTTCAGATCATGTCTGCTCAGAAGTAAGCCCTACTTGTTTCATGAAATTACTCTCAAATAAGTATAGGGGGGTTGTGTGTGTGTGTGTGTGTGTGTGTGTGTGTGTTTTAGGGCAACTGACCAATGCAGCAAGAGAGAGAGAGAGAGAGAGAGAGAGAGAGAGAGAGAGAGAGAGAGAGAGAGAGACGGTAGAAGCCTACCAATTCCTTCTTTATTATTTTTTTTAAAATGATATTTATTGAAAAAAATTTAAAATTACAGGAAAAAAACAGCAGAAAAAGAGAAAAAAGAGAACAAAGGAAAACAAACCACACCACACAATGTAGGTTCAAAAAACAAAAACAAAAATACACCACAAACAGATAAAAACAAATCCATCATTCTTGAATCTTCAACTTTCATTACCTTCATTCTTTGACCTCCTCCTCCTCCCTTTTTTTGTATCCTAGTTATTAATTATCGCAGCAAATCCTTTCCATATTTCATAATATTCTATCATTACATTACCTTAATCTTTTTTCATCTTATATTATAGAAAACCTTAAAACTTAAAACTTAAATCTTATTTTTACCAACTTCTCATAACCATAATATTCTTGCCTAATTCATTAAACATTTAATATTCTATCATTACATTACCTTAATCTGTTTTCATCTTATCTTATAGAAAACCTTAAAACTTAAAACTTAAATCTTATTTTTACCAACTTCTCATAACCATAATATTCTTGCCTAATTCATTAGACATTTTTGCTAGAGCCAAGTAGTTACGTTCCAACATTTTTCTAACATTCATCAATTTTATAAACCAATCCTAGTAAAAAAAAGAGATAAAAACAATCCAATCTTCATCCAGCATCCCTTCCTCCTGGTCCCAGGTTTTGTCAGTCCTTTTTATCCATTGATCTAGCGCATTAACCTGGTAACCTTATATCTGAGGCCCTTAAGTCTATTCCATGTCCCTTCCGCGGCTCTTCTTCATATTCTCCTTTCACTTGTGGGAACTCCAGCTTAGTAATGTTTTTGACCCTTTTCAACAAATCAGCTCCTTTTCCAAAGTCCAGACTAAACTCCATGTAGTATTTAAAAACATGTTTCAGAATCCCTCCAAGATTAAGAGCCTCCACAGCCCCGAACATCTCACGGCCCATTGCCAGACTTGGAAAGTCCAAACATCCCTGCATAGGGGGGGTCTATCCAACCCCCCATTTCAAAACCAGTCCAAACTTTATCTTTTCAAATCTGGCTTTTTCCAAGTTCATTTATCAAATCCAAAAGTTCATGTTCCTGCAGGGCCACAGCTCCCTCCATCTCTGGCACCCAAGATTCAGCAACATCTTCTTCTCTCATCTGTTCTGTCAGGGCACACTCCTGATCCAATTCCTGGGTGGCTCCACATAGTTTCCCACTGCCTGTTCAAAAATTCTGACCGCATTAGTCATCAAATCCGTATTCTCATTTAACTGTTCCAGTAGGGCATTTATTTTACAGAGAGCACACAACAGAGCCTCTGAATACATTGTCCTACAAGGTCACAAGTCTATCCCACGATTGTAATCTGTAACAGCTGCAAGCTCCCTGAAATTAGTTACAGTTTCACAGTCTCCCTCTAGGGGAAAAACTTCTATTTGTTCTTTCTTTTAAGGACAAATCTAGCAACAAAGTTTCCTCTTTGAGATATTATGTCAATATTTGTTCCTTTAAAATGCGAAAGGGAACAGTGGAATCACTATGTTTCTCTTCTTAACTATCTGTCAAAAGCGTTTGTCTCTGGTCAATGAGCTTCAAACGTCAGTCCTGACACCCCACTCTAGGATCAGGACGGTGGAAAGTTACTTTACTTTAAACTCACTTCTGCAGGTTTAAACAGTCCAAAAAAAAAAGGATCCCCCTTCTTCTCCTGTTTCCGAAGGGGGGGGGGTTCAACAATTTTAAATGATGAAAGTTAATCTTTTAGAAGCGATTTTCTGAGCTCTAGTTTACGTTGTCTTTGCTTTATTCTGTCTACAAAGAAACGGAAGGCTGACTTCCTGTTTAGACCTTCCCGTTTCAGTGCCAAATTGAAGTACATTTTTAAGTCCAATTCCTTTCTACTCGCAAATCCTTATTTAAAGTCCAATTGTCCGAGATTTAAGTACTCACGGGTGATTATTTTAGAAGCCAAATTGTCCCAGGAAAAAGGCAGCGCTCTCCGGCAACGGCTATGCGGCTTCGCTCCACAGAAAAAGCGGTTGACTCTCAGCACCGCGCCACTTCCCCCTCTTCGCTTTGGAGCCCGTTAGTGGGTTCTTTTGCGGGTTGGGGGGGCGCTAAGGGTGCCCGCCGAGTCCCATGGTCACAGGCTTCATCCGCCTGTGATTTTTCAAAGGGTCCCCCCTTCGCCGTAGCGGCAAAGACCCGTTTCGTGCGGAGCTAGTCCCTCCGGATCAGAGGGAGTCCGCCATTGCCGATGGCGCCACCCCGGAAGTCCTACCAATTCCTTCTTTAAACGGCCCTTCCTTTTCAGGAGCCATGGATTTTAAAAATCATTTTATCTTTGTCAAATAAAATACTACCTCTTGGAATTGTTTTGAAACTACACAGGGAGGGGGGAAACTAACAAGGAAACTATCTTGGAGGAAGAGGTGATTATTGGAATGCAGTTGCATTGAAAGCCTACAAAATTTTAACAGTATTCAGGAAATCTATTGCAGGAACAGTGGTCTTCCACAATGGGGGTGGGGAACTTTGCAGTCATCCAGATATTGTCAGACTCCAAATCACATCATCTCTGGCCAGAATAACCAATGGTTTGGGGATAACAGTCCAACAATATTTGAAGTGCTATAGGTTCCCCACTTGTTTTAGAGTTCCATGCTGCCATTCTACACAAACACCTGGGAATAAGCTCCACTGAATTCAGTGAGATTTACCTTGAGTAGACTTGTATAGGATTGCACTATTAATAAACTTACAACAGAACATGCTGATTGGTTACTTGCTAATCCAAAATTGCTAATGCCCCCCCCCCAATGAAACAGTACACTGTTAACATAGATCAGCATTCTGCTTGTAGATATTTTGTTCCTTTTGCATTTTTTAAACAGGCAGTTGTTATGCTAGAGAAAGCTTTTTATTCTTCTGTTATGAAGAAGTAAATCAAAGGAATAGAAGTTTTTATTCCCGTTCTATTGTTCACAAAACTAGTAGTGCTGGTTGCTATTTCCGTTGCAATTTAGTTTATAGTGCCCTGGGACACACATGTGTTATATTCTGTCTCCTCAATTAGAGCCAAGGGCAGAAGAAAAAAATATTTTGTAAGTTTGGTAGAATTCTCCACTTTCCAGCCAACAGCTGGAGAGCTTACTCATGCATTTTCCTCCTGTTCATTTTTATTACAGTGATGTGTTTGCTACAGATAAGCTTGAGGAAGAATCTGCAAATTGGCTGCATTCCAAATTCTATATTTTGCCCCCATTTTCAATCATTATAAACCATTGCATCATTACGCAAGGTCAGAACAAAAATTGTCAAATCATGCTTATCTAGGCTTTGAAGGTTCCAAAGTTCAGATAAGACCGGTTGAGATAACAGGCAGCACTATTGGTGACAATTATAAAGAGCCAGGAGCAATAACACACCATGCAGAAGGTGATACCTCTTTAGGCAATGCTCCTGAGCACACCTGAGTAGGAAAATTCCACAGAAACAAATGGTGCATAAATTACTTTGTGTTTTCCTGAGATTACAGTGCAGAAGGGAAGCAGCTTCTGGCCCAGTCACTTCAGTCATAGGACCAATGGTCTTTGGGCAACTGCATTCTCTGCTTCCAAAAGAGAACCTCACATGGAGGAGATACCCAACCTGGTCCAATCCATCTTCTGCAGAAAGAGCAATAGCTCCCTCATCCCACTTGCTGGAAATAACCATTGTTCTGGAATTCCATGAGATTGAGTCTGACTGTAAGTAGGGATAGATGACTCTCTCAGTTTCCCATTTATACATTCTTATATCTAGCAGTTCAAAAGCACACACAAAAAGTGCAAGTAGAGAAATAGGTACCACTCTGGCGGGAAGGTAATAATAATAATAATAATAATAATAATAATAATAATAATAATAATAATTTATTATTTATTATTTATACCCCGCCCATCTGGCTGGGCCTCCCCAGCCACTCTGGGCGGCTTCCAAAAGAATATTAAAATACTATGATACATCAAACATTAAAAGCTTCCCTAAACAGGGCTGCCTTCAGATGTCTTCTAAAAGTCTGGTAGTTGTTGTTCTCTTTGACATCTGGTGGGAGGGCATTCCACAGGGAGGGCGCCACTACCGAGAAGGCCCTCTGCCTGGTTCCCTGTAACTTGGCTTCTCACAGTGAGGGAACCGCCAGAAGGCCCTCGGTGCTGGACCTCAGTGTCCGGGTAGAACGATGGAGGTGGAGACGCTCCTTCAGGTATACTGGACCAAGGCCGTTTAGGGCTTTAAAGGTCAGCACCAGCACTTTGAATTGTGCTCGGAAACGTACTGGGAGCCAATGTAGGTCTTTCAAGACCGGTGTTATATGGTCTCGGCGGCCGTTCCCAGTCACCAGTCTGGCTGCTGCATTCTGGATTAGTTGTAGTTTCCGGGTCACCTTCAAAGGTAGCCCCACGTAGAGCGCATTGCAGTAGTCCAAGCGGGAGATAACCAGAGCATGCACCACTCTGGCGAGGCAGTCCGCAGGCAGATAGGGTCTCAGCCTGCGTACCAGATGGAGTTGGTACACAGCTGCCCTGGACACGGATTTAACCTGTGCCTCCATGGACAGCTGTGAGTCCAAAATGACTCCCAGGCTGCGCACCTGGTCCTTCAGGGGCACGGTTACCCCATTCAGGACCAGGGAATCCCCCACACCTGCTCGCCTCCTGTCCCCCACAAACAGTACTTCTGTCTTGACAGGATTCAATCTCAATCTGTTTGCCGCCATCCATCCTCCAACCGCCTCCAGACACTCACACAGGACTGTCACCGCCTTCACTGGTTCTGATTTGAAAGAAAGGTAGAGCTGGGTATCATCTGCATATTGATGAACACCCAGCCCAAACCCCCTGATGATCTCTTCCAGCGGCTGCATGTAGATGTTGAAAAGCATGGGGGAGAGGACAGAACCCTGAGGCACCCCACAAGTGAGAGCCCAGGGGTCTGAACACTCATCCCCCACCACCACTTTCTGAACACGGCCCAGGAGGAAGGAGCGGAACCACTGTATGACAGTGCCCCCAGCTCCCAGCCCCTCAAGACGGTCCAGAAGGATGTTATGGTCAATGGTATCAAACGCCGCTGAGAGATCCAGCAGAACTAGGAAACAGCTCTCACCTTTGTCCCTAGCCCGCCGGAGATCATCAACCAGTGCGACCAAGGCAGTTTCAGTCCCATGATGAGGCCTGAATCCCGATTGGAAGGGATCCAAATGGTCCGCTTCTTCCAGGCGTGCCTGGAGTTGTTCGGCAACCACTCGCTCAATCACCTTGCCCAAGAATGGAAGATTTGAGACTGGGCGATAGTTGGCCATCGTGGCCGCATCTAAAGATGGTTTTTTAAGAAGCGGTTTAATAACCGCCTCTTTCAGCGGGTCTGGGAAGGCTCCCTCATGGAGGGAAGCATTCACCACCCCACGAAGCCCATCGCCCAGCCCTTCCCGGCTAGCTTTTATAAGCCAGGATGGGTAAGGATCAATGAGACAGGTGGTTGGTTTCACTCGTCCAAGCAGCCTGTCCACATCCTCGGAGGTAACAGATTGGAATTGATCCCATGCAGTTTGACTAGACAGGACTCTAGCACTCTCCCGCCCCGGCCCTGCTCCCACGGTGGCGTCTACCTCTTCCCAAATCTGAACGACTTTATCTGCAAAAAATTATTATTATTATTATTATTATTATTATTATTATTATTATTATTAAAGTAATACGTAAGTAAAACGAAGACTGAGTAAATATGTTTTCTGTAAATTGTGTGCATCTGTTTATCTGAACCTGTGACTGCAGAGTTTTTCTTTTTTATTTCATAAAATTTATACACCGCAAGTATGTGTAAAAAAAAATACTTCAAAGCAGTTTAGAAAAAGTTAAAACCATAAAATCGAGACAAATTCACAATCATACTTCAGTTAACATACAATAGTTAAAATACTAAAACAGTTTAAAATTACCTCAACTTTCTAAGCATATTGGTAGGCTTGTCTAAACAGGAATGTTTTTAGCTGGCACCGAAAGGGTATTTTACCTTTACACCCATCATTTTCTACCTAGCTGAAGGGGGCAAAGAATCCTATACACATTTTATTGTATTAACTGGACCACCCATAATTCTGTAAGGATCAGTATAGTTTGAAATGATTGACACTAGAGGCTTAAAAAGAATCTCCTGCCTTAATATCTTATTTCTAAATTTAGATCTTAACATTACTGAATGCTAGCCAACCTAATTAACCATTCATCAGGGCTAACATTGATTTTCTTTTTATTAAGTGACCCTGTTATCGTGAAAATATAAGGACATTATGCCAAAGACTGTATGAGGGGAAAACAATGTGTATTAAATTACAAATGCTTGAGATAGCTTATTAATATAAGCTATATGCAACACATAGTAGTTCTAGCATGAGACTAGTATATAAAATAAACTGTCACATGGCCTTTCCATCCACTTTAATAAGTCAGAAAAGGAAAAGGGTATCTGATATTCTACAGACATGTTTGAAGAAAAGAACAATAATATATTCAAAACTATTTATCAGAGGCAAAATGAACATTTCTAGATAATTCCAGAGGAACACAAATCATACAGAATCATTACCTGCTAACTGAGAAGAGCTTTAGCACCGTATTTACAAAAAAGATCAAGGGGGGGAAATCTCCAAGTAGCGTAAAATGTAGCACATCCTTAAATAAGTTGTCTCAATAATTACAGAGTTTTCAAAGATACCCTTACACAGCCATTGTCTCATTTCCCATCTCTGATTTCTTTTGTTTGCTGTGGTTAACAGTTCACATGCTTAAAATACTCCATACTGTGAATTTTAAAAATTGCTGCACGGCTCAGAGTGTTTTGTGGGTGCTAAAATATACCTGAACTTGGATCCAGAGGTGAGCAAGTGGATGGAACTCTGGGCGGCAGGGGTGCTGTTCTGTGAACATTTGTGCCAGATCAAGTGAATGTCCTCAGGCTGATGTTGCTAAGACCTTGTGAAAAAGAGTGTGCAGCTCCTTGTGCCAGCTAACACACATCTGAATCCATGGGCAAGAGATTGCACTACACCCCAGGGACACCTCAGGATTTCCACTCTCTTCTGTCATGCAAAGATCTTATGCTGTCAGCAAAGAAGACATTCTGACTGAGGTAAAAGTCTTCCACTCACAAATCACTCACAAATAAAACAGCCCTCAGGTATCAAAGACTGCAGACAGCAATGAGGCAGATATTGTCTTGAACTAGTGGGATATCATACACAGAAGAGGTGTTACTTCGGTTACTAAATAGATTTTTACTGTGTGTGATTATTAAAAAATATATATAGTCCTTGTGAAAAGGGATAAATTATAACTTATATCCAGCCAAGTCTTAATCAGAGTAGACTCACTGAAACCAATGCACATGTTGAAGATGATGTTCACTTCCTGACAGCACGTAAGTTACCTAGAAAGAAGTTTAACCTAAATATTTCCTTCTCTCATATACTATACAGCTAAGTCATGGAGAGGTTTGACTTAGCCCAGGAAAAGGTGTTATAGATGGTTCCTTCTGACTTGACTTTAAAAAGGGAGTCGAAACAGGTCAGCCTTTATTTTATTTTTAAATTGCATCTTTCAGACACAATAGTTTTTCTCTCACACACATTCATTTTGCTATAATCTGATACCAGACAAAAAGAAATAAGAAAGCCATTGAAAGATTCAAACATGTGCATGGAAATGTTAAAAGCACAAGCCTGTGCATTTTAAAAGGGGGGGGGGAGGAAAGGAAATGTTTTTACTGTTGATGGAAGAATGTGCTACTCACCTGAATTCACCATCATGAGGGTGAAATGGGTTTTTCCAAATAATTCCCATTTATTTTCTCACTTCTGCTGTATTAGAAGTGTCTTTGCTTCACTCTCCAAGCATAGATACTTGAAAATTGTTCCATTTTCTTGAAAATAAGAGTTCCTTATGCTATAAAACTTTCTCCAATTGACTCTATATAACAGGAGCAGAAGGGATATGAATAAATAACAATAAGTTTCTTACAGATTTGGAGGTTGGCATACCAACAGAGAACAAGTACATAAATATTAGACAATGTTTCATTTATTATGTCTCCTGTAGATTTTCCAAAATATAATATTTCTCCCAAATGTGTGGGGAGGAAACGTGAGAATCCTTTAGATAGTGACATACCCGCTGTCAAGAAGTAAATCTCATCGTTTGTTTGTATCATTGCTGCAGTTCTATCCCTAGTTTATCTCATTCTATGAGTCCCAGAACATCTTGCCATATTTTTCTTTATACCCTGAAGGAATCACATTAGCAACACGTCTTCTTCTAGTTCTGCAAATGATGATGGAAGTGTAAATTTCTGTCACTTGTATACAAACCCAGAGAGAGACACAAACACCATTATAGGATTTCTCTAAAGTATTGACATGTAGCTTGTAGTGCCCTCAGTGCCAAAACACAAAGATGCTATAATGGCAGCAAATAAATTACCAGTGTCACGGGGACACAAAGAAACAATTTACCATTTTAAAATGCTCTTTAGCCCCAGATTCATAATTTTTATTTATTTCCTGCTTTTCCCAAGGACTTCAGGCCAGTATACATGATACTCTCTCTTCCCCATTTTTATCATCCAAACTATGAAATAGGTCAGGCTGTGATACAATGATTGACCAAGGTCAGTGTGTGAGCTTCATGGCTGAGTGGAGATTTGAACCTGGATTTCCTCACTCCTAGTCTTATCGCAAGTCCACGAGGCTAAGTTCAAAAACATGAAAGCTAAATTCCTCCTCTATGAAGTGTCCCCAGCATCTATTACAGCTGAGTGCACCGTCAATGCCCAATGTCTGCAGTTGTGGGGAATTGTGAGTGAACCTAAAAAAACCCATCTCGATGATAGTCCAGAAGAAATCAGGGAGGGATGCAACATTGTGCTAAGGCTATTGTTCAATCACTACAAGCTTGCCAGATGCATGCTGTTCTGGGAATTCTCCCAATCCCCCTGTGCCAAAGTCCAGGGGTGGCAGGGGCTCCATTTCACAAGTGAAAGCTGCTATGCAGAGCTTCCATGAACAGGACTTATTAGTTGAATCCCACCCAATATATTTGTTTCCAGTGTCTCTTGAAGCTGCTTTCTTAGATTTCCCCAGAATGAGTTTTGACATGTAAGACTGATGAGATGGCACATCCTCTATGTAGCAACCAACAGAAGTAATGCTTTCAGCACTACACTATACTATGTAAAAACTTGCTAATCCATCCAGTAACTAGTTCTCTTGGGCCATCTTAGAACTCATGTTTGTTTGGGACTCTTGGCATCTTGAAAGACAATGGAGTGTACCTCTGGGGGTGAAGTCAAACTGCCGGAGAATCACAGCACCTGCTGTGGCTGCAGAAACCTGTAATTCATAACTGCTGCCTCCCATGTTGTTTTTGCTGCGTTAGTAGCCCTGAAGTGATCTCTCCAGGGTGCAAGCCTGGGCAGTGTGTGTGGATGTCCTGGGCTGCCCAGACAGCAATACCCCTCTCTCAGCCTCACTGATGTCGTCCAAAGGAAAGCAGAACACTTATTTATTTTCTTTATTTCTTAAATTCAACCCTCCATTCTTCTAAGGACCTCAAGGTGGTATACACTGTTCTTCCTTCCCTTATTTTATCATCACAATCACCATTTGAAGTAAACTGGACTGAGGACTTCCGGGTTGGCGCCATCGCCGAATGGCGGACTCCCTCCGAGCTCCGGAGGGAGTCTGCTCGGCAGGGGCTGGGTCCTACCGCGCCGGCGACGCGGGGACCCTTAAAAACCACGGGCACGGAGCCCGTGGACATGGTGACTCGGCTGGCACCGCTAGCGCCCTCCCGACTCGTGAAGGAGCCTTTTTAAAGGCTTCGGATCGGGTGCCGGGGAGCGGTGTGGTGCTGTGAGTCCTCTGCTTCCCCTGCCGAGCGCAGCCGCATGCCATTCGACGGAGAGCGCTGGCTTCTTCCATTGGAAATTCGGACTTTTAACAACAACCCGTGAGTAATTGGGTAACCGGGTATAAAAGGAGGAAAAAAGAATTTTTTTCGGATTCGGCACGAGCGGGGGCGATCTAAAAAGGAAGTCAGTCCCCCCCTGATTGTAAACATGCTAAAACAAGGACTGGGTAACCAAGATCGATCCAGAAGTTTATTGCTGATAAAAATTATTAATTCCACGATGCGAAATTACAAGAATTGTGCTGGAGGAGAATAGTGGAGGGTGAGAGGGAAAAGGCAACCCCCCCTGGGAACCGGGGCGATTCGTAGAACCTGGCGAAGAGAGACGGAGAATTTGACAGCTGTCAAAGTAGCTGTCAAATCTTGAGAATATAAAGAGGACTTTGTTACAAGTATTTTGCTGGTTAATTCTGTTACAATTTGATATAATATGGATACAAACTGTCGGGGGGGGAAAGAAACAACAATTTGACTTTTGGATTAGAGGATACAAAGTTACTGCAATCCCCCTAGAGGGGTTTCGGGACATTACAAGCGGTCGTATGTGGAAAACTACTCTGGGATGTGCACAGGTCTTATCTTCTGGGAAAGCTGCAAAACTGAAATACTATTTTGTCTACAGAGGTGTTTATATTAAAAGGAGATAATAGAATTTTCTATTGAAGAAAGGAAGGGACTGGACGTAAGTTTTTGTTCCTGAATAACAAACCTCTGTAGAGATACTAGACTTCAGAATAAGAACGTTTTAGCAGCTGAACAAGACAAGAAACCTGAGAAAGTAAGGAATAAAAAGAACAAAGGACCAACTACGACACGGAAAGAACAATGGGAGGAGCAACAAAGACCAAGGAAACTAAAGGCCTCTATTAGACTGGATTTTTGAAGTTAAACATCAATAAAACAAATAAATTTAAAGAAAACCGGCAAGGTGGAATGAGAAAAATTTGGCTGTGGACTTGAGATCTCCAGGCCGATAACATACAGACTGATGGACATGGGGAATTAAAACCGGGGAAGGGAGGGGGAATCTTGGAATCCTAAGGCTATGTAACCAACTTTTTGAATCTTCTTATATCTTTTATTTTCTATTTCTTTATATAACTTTGGTATCTTGATCTATCATGGTTTTTTTTAAAAAAAGGGGGAATTCGTGGAAGGAAATTGGGGCAGATCTTGGGGGGAAAATCTTTTTTCTATTTCTGTTAAAGATGAGGAGTGATGGTAAGATTGTATAAATTTAAATTGGCTAATGGGTTAAACATATTAGGTTTTAATTGGGAATGAGAGCTTGTGGAACCAACTTAGGGAAAGGGGAATACAGTCGGGAGGGGAAGGAGGGAGTCCTAGAAAGAAGGTTATGAAAGTAAGAATTTAAATTTGTCTTTCTTTTTCTTTCTTTTCTTTATCTTCTCTATTTTTCTTATTCTGTTATTATTGGAAATATGCATCTCTGGGTTATTTGTAGGGCATAGGAATTCGTTCATTCCCCGCCCCCCCAAAAAATAGTCCAGCTTCCCACAAGGTCCGAGGGATAGTGGACTGGCCCCCTGCTGAAAAAGTTTGCTGACCCCTGAACTAGAGAATTGAACCTGGGTATCCCCAGTAGTTGTTCAACATTCTAACAACTACATGATGCTGGCTTTCCACAGCAACCACACCCTATATTAACACACTAGTCAACTTTATCATATTCCCATTGATAATGGATTCCTGTAGAGTGTTGGACTAAGATCAGGGAGACCAGAGTTCAAATACTCACTTGGCCATAAAGTTCACTTCAACTTCCTCTCCAATCCCACAGCACCTTGTATCCTCCCAATCTGCCTCAGAGGGTCTCCCAATACTCCAGGGCAGGTTTTCACATGGAAGACTGCAGGGGAAAATACATTGC
Source organism: Podarcis bocagei (assembly GCF_964188305.1). NCBI lineage: Eukaryota > Metazoa > Chordata > Lepidosauria > Squamata > Lacertidae > Podarcis > Podarcis bocagei. Next base: position 38,151,395 of record NC_138126.1, read on the forward strand.
TCCAGTGGCATCTGTTCCACTGGCAGATGGGCACAATTGTATTTTGCTCAGTGTTAGTAGCATTTGTTTACCCAAACAGTGAAAAATACAAGGAAGTCTTTTTACTGGGTTCAAAGCTGAGAAGATCTACAATGAACATAGCATTTCACCAGTACAATTCTTAAAAGTACAGTGTTCACATTGTCTATATAAATGCTTTCCTTAATTATTTTTTTAAATCTGTCAGCTTCGCTTGGAATTTATTTGTTGAAAACAGGAGACACATAGTGACATTTGAAAAAGAAAACACCCAGAAGATGAGATATAAGTTGCTGCCGCCACAATGACAGATTTCAGAACTGATGAGTGATTGATAAAATAGCAGCACAAAATGACAGGCCTCAAAAATCACAAAAAATGCTGAATGTTATTCCCTGGGTACCTTAGCAGACCCGTGTCCTTTTTTCTGACTACTGAAACTTTAGAATGGAAACAAAATTATACATGGAAGGTATAGGATTTATGTTTACCAAAACAACAGCTTCCTCTTTCAAATGTGCTCCAGTTGACTTCTCCCTGAGCTGACCATATCTAGTCCTGCATTCATCCTTAGCTTGGCTTAATTTTATTTTGCATACAGATTCATTTGTATTTTACATAGAACTTAGGAAAGTAGAGCAGCCTGTCTTGATGTAAATCTATCGGACGGGCTGCCAAGCTTTTGGAATCAGTGGGCACATTTGGAATTTTGAGAAAGTGTCATGGATGCCAGCCACAAAATGTCTGCCATGGGGGTATGTGGCATGTCACAAAATGGCTACTGTGGGGGCATGGCAAAATGTTTGCCACATCCTTAAAAAACAGGAAAAGAGACAAGAGCACAACATGGTGAGCGTATGCCCACCATCAGCTGCCTCGTCAATGAGAGGAAAGGCACCTACATCAGCCACTGCCATATTCATTCACACAGAGAAGCTCTTCACACCTCTCCTCTGTTCAAAATTGATGGGAGGATGAGCTTGCAGTTCTGGCATCTGATATAATGTGTTTATGATTAAAGCAGTTTCTCATGTACAGAATACATTAGTACCATAGGAGTTACTGGTGAACACATTGACGCCCAGAGGCATCAGTGTTGGTGACCCCTGACTAAACAATTAGGACTGAACATGCTCAGTGGTCACAAACGTTGAGTGGTAACTGCTTTGGGGGCTGACTGGGAATACTGAATAGGAACAAGAATGGGGTATTCATGAATGAAGGCATGGCTGACTGGCTGGCTGGCTGGCTGAAGCACTGAACAGGAACAGTCTGAGCTGCAACATTTTGTTGCAGATCCCACTTCTCTTTTTGCTCAGGCTATTTCAGGACATGAGATATATACCGTCCAAACAGAATGCCCAGTATTTGTGCTTTCAAGTAATAATAATAATTTTTTAAAATCATGTTATTTGAAAGACTAATTGCCCTGAAAGCAAATGTTCAGTCAATTATGTATTTCCTTAAAAACAAGGGTCAATGCAAAAACAGATGGCAAACTATCAGAGTCATATTAATTAAGATTTTCTCTCATTATTTCTAAACTCATACCATAATTTTAAGGACTTGGCTATAATTCTGAGTGTTTATAGGCAGCAATATGAAAAGCCTTTATCACGTAATACTGTTTGCTTAATTTTGCATTTAAAGGAAACCCCCTATTTTCATTGTGAAATTCTTCTTGCTATTTATGTCCTTTATTGATTTACATAGGTCCTTCACTACAGATGTCTTCAAACAACCTTGAACTTGTGTGAATGAGGAATAATACAGTTGTTCTTCTCTACAAAGGAGCCAAATTTATCATCATACAAAAGACCACTCAAAATGTACCGGTATTTGCTATTTACATTCCTTATTTAGGTCTCAGTGGAGAGTCAAATACTTTCTACATCTTGCCCTAGCCTTCCAAAATAAAGTAGGTAGGGCTGAATTTTGTTCAGCAGGAATTTCACTAAGTTTTGCAAATTAAAATCACAGCAAAAAAAAAAAAACAACACAAAGGAGAAAGCGGGGTTGATCGCTTGATGTTTTAATGTTAATTAAAAAGCAGTAATTGATTGTTATCAGACCACCCTGGGAACATTAGATTCTTTAAACTTGATGTTAATTTTATGCAGATTAACTAAAATACAGAATCTAGCTTGATGCCATTCCTTTTCTCCCTCCCTCTGGGTTTTTTTCCTCCCTTACCTCAATCAGTCTCCTTTCTTCCTTTGCTTTCCTTTTTTAAACAAGTGGCTGTCGCCTAGTGTAAACCACCTATCTCCTGAGTGGAATAATCTCTTGAGAAACAAGAATTGCGAGTCTTTAGAAATTGGAAAATGTTTCATGTCTTACTTTCATCTCCTGAAAGGCAACTTTGAAAACTCCTGAGGGGAAGCAGATGCATTCTAAAATCAAGTATTCATAGTATTGTCTGGAAAAACCTATTGCACCTGCAGCTCACATTGGCTGTTAAGTGGGCAGCAGGTTGCAGGAGGGGGGAGTAAAGAGAAACTGAAAGTAACGTAGAGCTTCACAATTCCAGTATTCTGGGGCAGACACCTATATCTATTCCCTTGGAAATATGGAGACGCAAAATGATTCTGACACATTTATTCACCAAATACAGACCTGCATTTTCAGTTCTGGGAAACGGAGGCGGGGTGTTCATGCAGGGGTGGGGGGCAGATTTTGAGTTACTTGTCCCTAGTTCCAGTTCCCTCCCTCCCCTCAAAAAAAAAGGAAGGCTCTGGTCAGTATTCCCATGAGATGTACAGAAGGTGTATGTGTCTTCATGACTCTTCTGTAGCTTAGCTCCCCTAGAAATGGAGATAATGAAGGAATGAAGTTTCTCTCCTCCTCCTCCTCCTCCTCCTCTGCCTGCATTCCCCTTTCTGCTCCCACTCATGACCTAGCTTGCCAACCTCCTCAGCCAGCAACCTCAAGGTCTCTGTCTTTCTGCTGCCTCTCAGGGTCTCTCCTCAGTGCCTCTTGTATGAAGAGGAGTCCAGGTAACTGAAGGAGTGGAAAGGGGGGAAGGGAGCCACTCCCACCTCCCAGCAGATGCTGCTTGACATAGTTGCCTCATGGTAGGACCAGCCCTGTTGTGGACATCACAGTCTCTGCTGACCTTCATTCCTAGACTCCTTTGTTGTCCAGTGGTCCACCCAGTTCTTTTTGCTTCCAATGTACTGTTTAAAATTTACAACATACTGATACAATGAAACTGATGCAGATAATAAGGATTACATCAAGCATCACCACTGGTATGGTGTGAAACCCATAGTTAAACTCTGACCTTTTTACTCTGTTGCCAGTGGACTTTGTTCCATCAATGCAAATTCATCCAGGGACAGATAGGCTTAGGAGCGTTAGGGGCATAGCTGTCAACGTTTCCCCTTTTTTAAGGGAAATTCCCTTATTCCGAATAGGATTCCTCGCAAGAAAAGGGAAAAGTTGACAGATATGGTTAGGGATTCCAGGAAAAGAGGGAAGCTGCCATGCAATGGGAGAGCTGTACCTGTGTTCTCCACACACCTGCCATTAGTGTCCAGAGTGCAGGGACAATTCCCTAATGCAACCGCAAGGCCAGATCGACAGCAGCAAAGAGATTCTGCAACGACAAAACTCTGCAGATATGCCTGCAAGTTTCTTCCCTTTTCTATGACTCCTTTGTTCCCACATAATTACTTTCATTATTTTCCTTGAACAATTACCATAACAATATGATATCTCAAGAAAACTGGGCAAAGCATCAAGATTGTTTTGCAGCAAATTTTGTAGTGATGCATAATTCCGGCCAGTGTTTGGGGAAGGCACAGGGGGTGGGGGTGGGGAGGAATGGAGAAGCAGCCCATCTGTATGCTTAAATATGATTTGTGATGCTGCCATCATCTTTGTTAGTAGCATTTATAAAATTGTGTATGATGACATTTACAAATTTAGGGCACAAACCCCTGGAAATTTTCCTTGGCAGGAGAACTTCATGCTGGATTGATCTCTTGTCGGAGTGTCAGCTGCATTTCACAGATGAACCAGGAAATCAGGAAATTACCATAAGCTTTGAGAAGTATGAAATGTAGATAAAGTGGTATACACACATGCAAATAAATTATGCATATCCAAACTAAATCATTATCTAAATACATTTCCCCATTGTTAAACTCCTTCATTGTTTCCTCTTTGCCCTGCCACATTTATCTTTTCTTTGCACATCTAAAAATGTGTAAGGTTCTTCGTCCGTTTCCTGTAAAAAGCATCTAGCCTAACAGTTCCCTTTCTAATAACTTGGCTTGTAACATCTTAACATATTAGTTGCTTATTATTCTCCTTAAAGTGACAGCTCCAACAGCATGAAGTGTTTTCTATTTGGTATCCCCCCAGGGGAAATCTGTGTAAAATAACAAGTTGTTAAGATGAAACAGAACTAGGGACAGGCAGAACCACTTGGTTCTGCTCCATAGAGTCTTGATGGAGAGCAGAATGAACACCAGAATGAAAAACAACAACAACAGCACAGTGCATTAAAGAAGCAGAATGGCTTTAACAGTTCACTTTATAGTGAAGACCACATTCTCCACATTCTCACTGCATCACAGAGTTTCAGTCCCAGAATGTGGAGAGATGTCACATTCCGGGATGGAAAGCGAAAGGCTTCCAATTGTCCAGTAAGAAATACAGCTGTACCTCGGAAGTCGAACGGAATCTGTTCCAGAAGTCTGTGCGGCTTCCAAAATGTTCAGAAACCAAGGCACAGCTTCTGATTGGCTGCCGGAAGCTCCTGAAGCCAATCGGAACCTGCAGTTGGACGTTCAGGTTTGCAAACTGGAACACTCACTTCTGGGTTTGCGGCATTCAGGAGCCAAAACGTTTGACTCACAAGGCATTTGACTTTCGAGGTACAACTGCAGGTGAAAACAAAATATTCCTTTTGCTGGGTGAGAGGCATAACACCTTAGGATGAGTGAGAGGCATAACACCTTAGGATGAGAGGGGCATTTGGCACAATCTCCCCAACACACTGCATCCTAAAGCTTTCTAATCCAAAGATTTGCCTGTATTTCATTGTACAGAGACTGTTTTTCTCTGAAGAAGCATTCAGTTCAGTGAGCCTTCACTTGTAGTCTAGAGTGCCACGGACCAGGTTCATTTGCCACCACTGTGAGAACTAGGCCTTACAATACGTGTACATCTCCAAAACACTGTTAATTTGAAGTTGATGTATGCCAAAAAGTGAACTACTGTATCTCTGTTCAAAATAGGTAACCAGTGATAGATTCAAGACTGAAAAAGAAATACTTCAATTTTCCTGAATAAGAGGTGAGGCTAACATTTCTCCTCAACCCATGGGTCAAACTGGCTAATCTTACAAATGTATAGCCCTCTAAAACCATGGTTGACTTTTGGGGCCCAGGGGCACATTTGGAGTTTTGAGAGAGTGCCATGGGCACTAGTCACAAAATGGCTGCTACATGGGTATGAGTTAACAAAGAATGGGTCCCATGGATGTCCTCACTTACCCGGCTTTGAGAGCTCACTTATCCTACCCAGAGGCAAAAGGCCACTCTCCACTCTCCACCTCACAAGAGGACAATTCTGGGGGTTCCTGACTTTCCATGCAGACCCTCATAACTGAATCCTCACATAAATGGCAAGCCTGCATCCAAAACAGCATTCTAGTTTTCTGGATAGGATTAGTTTCTCCACATTTTGTTTTGAGAGCCACTGGCAGAGGAAGGGGGTGTGGCGTCTGCCCCGGGTGTCATCCCTGGGGGGGTGACATCACCGCACCACCGGCTGAGACGCTCACCGTGCCACCCCTCTGGGACGCTCGCCACAGGCAGCACTGGCCTGTGAGACTCTCAACCTGCCCCCAGGTGCACAGCATGTGCGCCACTCCAGGTGCTGGAGCAGGTAGCTCTGCCTCTGCTGAGAGCTGGCATGATTATAATTACTAATTTTACACATGTATACAGCTGGGGAAGCAGCAGTGATGTGCCATAGTTAACAAAATGGCATCCCTTTGATTGGATAATGCAATGCAAAGGCAGCATCTGAAATCATTTACAACTATGAAAAACTAAGTTTACTTAGCAAGAAGAAAATTACTCAAGAACTAATACATAATAGCAAGAGCTAGACATATGCAACTTGGAGCGATGCAGTAAAAATGAGCCAACTAAATGAAATAAAGATGAGATGAGGAGCTTATGGACTTCGGTAAAATGATCTTCTCTAGTGAGCTATAAACTCTTCCCGCCCTCGCAATGAATGTTAGATGAAATTTTACCAATTAATAGAGTTTTGGTGGTTGCCAGAGAGCAATAGATTAGAATGTGATGTTCTTTTTTCAGACTCCCCCTGCAGACAGATAAGAATTACTAGATGTGCAATATTTCATTTGCTTAACCTGAAGCAGAGATGTTTTTGCTCTGTGGTTTAGTTAGTCATATACTTGAGTAGGACAGTTTCAAAAGAAGAGGAAGAAAGCAGCAGAATTTATATAATTTGAATAATTGCTTTCCTATTAACACAGTGGCAGACTGCTAGATTTATGTTTTACATTTAACCATCAAATTCCCTCTTGGATATAAATGGTGTCCACTCCAGATACATCTGATTAGGCCATAAATGAAAACAGTCTCTTCTGTTTCAGCACTTGTATAGAAATGCACACAGCCAACTACAGCAGTGCTTTTATGGTGCTGTGTTTTTACAATTGTTTTATCTGGTCCTGCTATCTTAATGTACTTTGATATGATTTTCATAACATGGGGGGCATTCAGCTAGCTTTAACCAGCACAAACCCACTGAAATAAACAGACCTAGCTTCATTAATTTAAATGTGTCTACTCTGCATAAAACTTAACTGGACACCACCCTTGGTTTTTAGCATACTGTTTGTTTGTTTTTCAACTGTGCAGTGGCGTAGCGTGGGTTGTCAGCACCCGGGGCAAGGCAAGTAATTTGCGCCCGTGGATTTGCGCCCCCTAACCCTAACCCCCAGATGTTGCGCCCGGTGCGGCCGGCCCCCCCTGCACCCCCCACGCTACGCCACTGCAACTGTGTTCTACTCAGAGTTGATCCACTAAAATTAACTGAGCTAAGTAAGTCATGTTCACTGATGTAAATGAGTCTACTCTGTCATTTACTCTGTACAACCTCTTGCAACCTCTTGTTGTAAATGGCACTGATCGGGTGCACATCCTAGAGCAACTAGCAAAATGCTTTTTTAAAGAATTTTATTTAACAAAGACTGCATTTCTATTTTTTATTTATCTATATCTATTTTTATATATCTATTTTATATATCTATTTTAAATATATATTTTATTTAACAAGATGTGCACCCGATCAGTGCCATTTACAACAAAGAGGTTGCAAGAGGTTGTACCAGAGTAAATGACAGAGTAGACTCATTTACTCAGTGAACATGACTATCGGCTCAGGGGCGAGAGGGGAAAAGCCGGATGGATTACAGAGAGCCCCCAAAGATTGTGGGAAGCAGCACCTCTGCAGCAGAGAGGAGCTGCAGGGCTCGGGGGAGGGGAGGCAGGGCCAGGACACCTTGCCTGGGCAAAGTCGGGAGGAGAGGGTCCTCCATTACCCTCGCCCTCCCTGTGCAGTAGGCTTCCGTGCAGAGAGGGGAAGCGCAGACTGGGCATCAAGAAACTACTCTGCTGGGGAAGGTTTAAGGACCGCCCACTCTCAGATTCTGCCAGTGAATGAGAGAGCCACGGAATAGTGGTGCTCTGCATGGTGAAGGTTTTTTTTGGCACCAATAACAAGGCTTTACAGCCGACCAGGGAGGAATTTGCCTGATTGCTCTCGAGCAACCCCCTGATACCCTTACAACAACTAAATGACTAAACAACAACATATCTATTTCCAACTTTATAATAACTTATTTAGCACCTTGGAAAGTCCTAACTAGGTTCAGGTTTTATTCCATAATCAAAAACCTTTGCTACAGTGTCCTAGAGCAGTGTTTCCCAAACGTTTTTGGGCAACGGCACACCTGTTAGCCGGAAAAAAATCTCGCGGCACACCACCATTAAAGCCCCGCCCCGTGACGTCAGCGCGCAGCGTCACGCCGGGAGGGACGCACAAAAGCGAAAGTTTTTTCCCTCCCCCTTGCCGGGGTGGGAGGAGGCAGCAGAGCGAGGGCAGCTGAGGCGGCGGTGGCTGTTGTGGTGGTGGCGGCGATAGCGGGCGGAGGAGGGGGCGGCGGCGGGAGTTGCTGCTGCTGCCCGGACATGCCGGCCTCCTCCTCCTCCGCTGTCTCGCGATCCTCCCTTTTGCGCGCGCTGCCCCGCCGCTCGGCACCACCACCGCGGAGCCGCCCCCGGCTCGACGCGGATCCTCGCCGCCGCCGCCGCCTCTCACCGCCCGACTCGCCCGCCTTCCTCCCACGGCACACCAGCCGATGTCTCACGGCACACTAGTGTGCCGCGGAACACCGGTTGGGAAACACTGTCCTAGAGTTCCCTTTTTCCCTTTTACTGGAAGAGTTCCTTTGCTATCAACAGCTAAAGACTGTCAGAAATTCAGCGGGCAAACAGAAAATAGAGTCCCTGTGACCCACATGTGTGGGATGGATAACAAAAGAATTGGGCGGGTGCCTGAATTCAAAATGCAAGGCTTTGCACACTCTCCAGCAGAAGAGAGCCCTCAAGAGCAGAGTTTAAACACACAAAAGTCACACAGCAATATAGTGTTAGGAATACAGGATATGAATTTGCTGAACCAATTTTTTAAAGGGATACAAAAAAGGGAGGCGTGAGGAAGTCAGGAAAATAAGTTAACTAAAGATGAGAAATTAAAAAAGAAGAAGTTCTGTTTTCTTTTATATGTGTTTTAATTTCTTCTTCTTTTTCGTGTTTAATGTTTGTATTTTTGTATTTTGTAATTTTGTATTTTTTTCTGAACTTTTTCTATTGATAAAACTTAATAAAATATTAATTTTAAAAAGGAATATAGGTTGATTTAAAGCAAAGCTGATTTAAAACAAAAATCTAGGTTGTGAAGGAAAAGGCAGGTAGGAAGTTACCACAGTTTCACAACTGCTGGTAATGGAGATGCCAGGAGATGAGGACAGCAAGGTTTAATTTTAAAGTTTAATTTTAATGGGAGCAAGCGGCTGGGTCATTTGGAGTGGGGGAGAAAACACATAACTGAAAGAAAACAGCTGCAAGCTATGCTAGCGATGAAAAGCACAAGCCAGAAGGAGAGACAAATGCACAATTAAGCAGTGCCAAATAATGTGGAGAGGAAAAATAATAATAACATCGTAATCGGAATGAATACTTTTTTTGTCTTCGAACCAAAGAGACAGCTGCAGTATAATCTGCTGTTTGTGTAGAGTAGTGCTAGTAGGGAGATGGAGAGTGTCCCCTCAGGAATATCAGCTCTAAGAATATGCCAAAATAATATTGTTCATGTGATGGCATCATAAGCAACATACAAAGCTTCCTTGTCGTGTGAGAGAACATTGGCCCACCTTACTTCTGCTTCTGCTTCAACTGGAAGTGGCTTTCCTGAGTTTCAAGCAGAAATCTCTTACTGGAGACGACAACGACTGAACCTGAGACCTTACAGGTGCAAAACATGTGCAAGTGCCCCCTTGCCCCACAGAATATGGACATGTCTGAAGATTAAACCATGGCTACTCATCTAAAAGGGACGCGGGTGGCGCTGTGGGTTAAACCACAGAGCCTAGGACTTGCCGATCAGAAGGTCGGCGGTTCGAATCCCCACGACGGGGTGAGCTCCCATTGCTCGGTCCCTGCTCCTGCCAACCTAGCAGTTCAAAAGCACGTCAAAGTGCAAGTAGATAAATAGGTACCACTTCGGCGGGAAGGGAAACGGCGTTTCTGTGCACTGCTCTGGTTCACCAGAAGCGGCTTAGTCATGCTGGCCACATGACCCGGAAGCTGTACGCCGGCTCCCTCAGCCAGTAAAGCGAGATGAGCACCGCAACCCCAGAGTGGGCCACAACTGGACCTAATGGTCAGGGGTCCCTTTACCTTTACTCATCTAAAGAAGACTTATGCAACTGCACCAGCAAGCCTGGCCTCAAAAGATACAACAGTCAGGCCCTGTCTATACTATACATCAAAAGCAGCACCATATTGCTTCAAACAGCCATGGCTTCCTTCAAAGAATCATGGGAAGTGTAGTTTGTTAAGGGCTCTGAGAGTTGTCAGGAGACCCTTATTTCCCTCACAAGCTACCGTTCCCAGAGTTCTCGGGGTAGAAGGATTGACTGTTAAACCACTCTGGAAATGGTACTTATGTGAGGGTACTAAGGGTTACCCAATAACTCTCAGCAAACAACACCCTTAATATTTGAAGATATCTGAACCTCAGAAGCAATGATAAGAAGTACATGAGCTTGGAAGTGTATAAAGCTTCATCCCAGGACAAGCAGATTTAATCCTACTGAAACAAATGAGATTAATTCAATTGAAATGCAAGTACTTTGGCTTAATTGGGTTGCACATTCACTGTCCAATTTCATCACTTTAGCTACATGAGCGGCCATTTGCCCGTATCTAATTCAGACTAGCAGACATGCCTTTCATGTGTTGCCCAGCACACAAATCCATTAGGCTGTATATAGACAAGAGGCAGGACAGAGTAATTAGGTTTTTAGGTTACTCTTTTAAGAACAGGAAACTGATTCTGTTGTTGTCTTGTGTTTCCCGTCTTTTCCCAAATGATCACTTTGTTTAAATGGGGGGAAATGTGGTATGTATACAAAGTGGAGGCATAAGTATTTGGGAAGTAGAATTCCATTCCATTTCTGGGCCTCCAGTGGTACACTTCATAGAGAAATATTCAGATTAGTCTACAGGGATCAGTACATCCTGTTTATCTATTCTGCGTCTCCCATACAGATGTGCTACTTCAGATATCTCTAATTTCACTTTGCATTTAACAGGATTAAGAATATATGCACTTTTAACCCTGCTCAGATTTCTCCTGATGTCATTTGTATATTCTCTGTTGACAGCATTTCGACAGCATTTGCTCACTACAAAAGGGGAGCAGGAGATGAGTGCAGCCACCACACAATGTGATCCAGTCAACTAGATCTACATATATAAGGATGAAGTGACAAGACATAGTGTGAACTGACATTTCCCATGCACATTCCTGCAGCAATTTCCATGATGACAGTAGTGCTTTTGAGGGAATCCATGCATCTACAAATGATCTGCATTGCTCAGCCTTCCCAGATGCCCTTACTCCCTAAAAAAAACCCCATTATTTCCTCAGCTGGGTTTTCCTGTGAGAACAGAAAGGTGGAGAGCCTGCCTACTGTGTGCATGAAAAAAAAATATTTTGCTTTTTGTCTCTTTACGTTTAAAGATATCAATGATGCTGTTTTTTAAAAGGCTTAAAGGAAGCATTTCTCTGAAAAACAAAATCAGGAAGTGCTCATAGTCAGCCTCCCTAGCATGGGCGTAGTCAGGATTTATTGGGGGGGCAGGCGTTATGTGAGGGGGCATAACCATGATATATGTGATGCAATTGGTCAGTTAATTAATTATTTCTATTTATTTATTTGATTTAGGGGGAAGCACTGCACCCCCCTGCACTGCTCTGGCTACGTCCATGCTCCCTAGCTTTCTGTGCTTCAGTTAGAGATCGGAGGGAGGCCATGGCATGTTTTCAGATCAGGAAATGCAGGAAGCAGAGGAGGCTGCAGAGTGCTGGCCATGCCACAGTGATATGGTAATCAGAAGTTTATTCAATAAACGGAACCTGAAAATTGGTAGGATGGAGCTTCTGTTGGTGGGTGGTTCTTGTGACTGGGAACAAGCTGAATGACATGCTTTGGGAGGAGTTTCATTCCCCCTGATAGAACAGGTCTATAGCCTGAGAATACTCATTTAATTCCAAGTGGCCTCTGTGGCTAGGAGTGCTTAAGCCCAGCTTAGGCTAATTGGACAGCAATTGCCTTTCCTGGCCTGAGCCTTTTCTGGCTTCAGTACTCCATGCTTTAGTGACTTCCTGTCTTGACTCCAATAGTGTACCCTACATGGGACTTCCCTTTAAGACAGTCTGGAAGTTGCTGCTAGTGCAGAATGGGCTGCCAGGTTGGTGAGTGAGGCAGCCTGCTGGTAAAGGTAAAGGTAAAGGGACCCCTGACCATTAGGTCCAGACGTGACCAACTCTGGGGTTGCGGCATTCATCTCACTTTATTGGCCGAGGGAGCCGGCGTACAGCTTCCAGGTCATGTGGCCAGCATGACTACGCCACTTCTGGCGAACCAGAGCAGTGCACAGAAACGCTGTTTACCTTCCTGCTGGAGTGGTACCTATTTATCTACTTGCACTTTGACATGCTTTTGAACTGCTAGGTTGGCAGGAGCAGGGACTGAGCAACGGGAACTCACCCTGTTGTGGGGAACTGAACCACCAGCCTTCTGATTGGCAAGTCCTAGGCTCTGTGTTTTAACCCACAGCGCCACTCGCAAGTGCCATTGGCTTGAAAGCACTCTGTTGGCTGCCAGTGAGCTCTGATGCCCAATTTAAGCCCTAAATTCAAGTACCAAAAAGATCACACCCCCAAACATCAACCATATCAGATATCAAGGAAGGCCTTGATTCTGCTGCTGCTGCTGCTGCTGCCGCAGCTGGGAAATGCCCAGGTGGCACTGACCCATGAGAGGGTCTTTTCATTAGTGGCCCCTCCCTTATAGAATGCCCTGTCAGGTGAGGTGCATCTGTCCTTATTAATGTTTAAGCAGAATTTAAAAACATTATTGTTAACCCAGGCATTTGGGGACTGAAAATTGCTGTACATATTATTTCTGGAAACTTGAAATATTCATATTATCTGTGATGGTATTTGCTTTGTTTTTAATTTTAAAAATGTATTTTTTTATTGTTTTGCTGACTTTGGATCCTTTGGGATGAAAGTCTGATAAATAAGGGGGGAAGTAAAACCCACAACCACTGAAATTCTAATTGAATGCTAAAGTACCTGTGCAATGAGGCAGAAAAACGGAAGCCTGTTTCACAGGAAATAAAGTTTTTCAAGAAATTAAAGCACAGATTTTGACATAGCATTGTGCTGTGTATTTCTGTATTTGATTCCTGGACTCCATCAAGAGAGATCAGGTGTTGGCTGTTCTAAGTCGATGCAGCTTAAAAGCTCTACCCATGCACCAAATTTATGTCAGGTATATTCAGTTACTAACCGCTACTGTAAAAAAAAAAAGAAAATCAAAGAACTATCAAGGTTTCCCCACATTCTGACCCATTTTTCTTCACCCAGCACTCATTCAATCACAATCTTGCTGTGTATCTGGTATTTGCTGTACAGTTATTGAATGCAGAAAGTGAAAAGCGATTAACCTCTATTACAAATGGAAATTTACTGCCCAGAACAAGCTGGCACTTGGCTAACCACAGTGTATTTCCTACTTCTGACTATGAAGAATAAATACAGTAAGAACCACAAATACAGTAATGTTGACATCACATTGCAGTGATTTTTTTTAAAGAGTTTCTGTTGAAACTGTGGTACAAATTAAGGCAAGGAAAATATAATTCAGAGAGACGTGGTCAAGGTCTTTCTGAATCTATCTTTTTAGGCATGTTGATAGCTAGATAGATTTACTTAGGAAACTTTGCCAAAGCCAAGATCTAAGATATTCATCATAAACTACCAGAGATCTTGGTTGAATGGCATCAAGTAAATGCCAAACATAAATAAATGAATCCAGTCTAAGATCAATAATCTTCTATGTATGCCTTTACTTAAAGTTTTATTTCCTTTTCCTATATCATGTATTGTAGGAACCATACAAATCTACCAACACATCCTGAGTCCTTTTCGTCACACAAGCAAGTAGGAGACAGGCTTCCTTTTTCACAATGTCAGCTCTAGGCTGGTATATCTGAAGGGCTCAATGATCAGGGCCCCAAAGATCAGAGTCCTTAGGGGAGCTGTGGGGCTTTGAACCAAGCAGATCCCAAACTGCCACAACACTCATTGTCACTGGCAGGAGAATCACCAGCAGTAACCTCTTACATGCTTGGGTACAGCTGATATTCTCTATTGTGGCAGAATACTCCCTCCACAACCAAAGGTAGTCCTTTATGCTAACCATCAGCATTGGAGAGAAGAATTCCCCTCTAAATCATGAAGCAGCTTGCTCCTTATTGTTTTGCCCCTAGGTAGTGTTTCATATTTGAGAGGTGGGGGGTGATCTCTAGCTCTTTGTATCTAAGTTTGATTTGCTTTATCTTTAATCTCTAAGAAAGTTAATTTTTTTATGGGATTTCAGAGGAATAAGATCACATTTGATCAAATTTTCCAACCCATTTCATTTGAAGTATTTTAAATATCATTATCACCTAACCAAGGGGATGGGAGGGAAAGCTCTCAGATATCAAAGAAGCATATTATTTGTAAACAAGCTTTGAGTTTTAAGCAAAAAGTTGATTAAAAAGCTGTTGTTGCATCAGCGATTATTTTGGTGGAAGCATTAGATGGCACATATCAGAATAGGCCAAGGTTCAAGACAGATCTGGAAGAATTGCCAAGCAGGTCAGAGTTGGTTTGAGAATCAAACGAGAATCAGAGTTGGAGATGAACAGAGCTGAACAAATGCTCCCCCAAATTGCTTCCAAGAGAAACACTATGAACTTCCTACATTTTAGAACCTTGCCATCCCCAAGCACTGTGATTGGAGAGTGTTGAGTGACATTGTAGCCCTGACTTAGAAGCGAGAACTCTCAGTGATCAAAGTCTGGCTTTGGTTGCCATTATTTGTCAGAAATAATAGGCTCCATGTAAGTTTTCTAGAGCTGGACCATAAAGAAGGCTGATTGCCGAAGAATTTATGCTTTTGAATTATGGTGCTGGAGGAGACTCTTGAGAGTCCCATGGAATGCAAGAAGATCAAACCTCTCCATTCTTAAGGAAATCAGCCCTGAGTGCTCACTGGAAGGACAGATCCTGAAACTGAGGCTCCAATACTTTGGCCACCTCATGAGAAGAGAAGACTCCCTGGAAAAGACCCTGATGTTGGGAAAGATGGAGGGCACAAGGAGAAGGGGACCGCAGAGGATGAGATGGTTGGACAGTGTTCTCGAAGCTACCAACATAAGTTTGACCAAACTGCGGGAGACAGTGGAAGACAGGAGTGCCTGGCGTGCTCTGGTCCATGGGGTCACGAAGAGTCAGACACGACTAAACAACTAAGCAACAACAAGAAAGTATTCTAAAGAGAATATCTGCATATTTCAACCAAACATTTGTTTCATAAGTCCAAAAATGAATAAACTTGCCTGCTTTTAAAGATCTCCTTTGGTATGTTTTCTCCAGATGCTCGACATCTGAGGTTCAGTGGGCAGCTACCAATGGTGGTGGTGCCCAGGCTATGGTTTGCCTGGTACCTTTTAGGCAACTGGCAAAATTTGTTCAATGCTCCCTGCCTTGCAATACTTTCTCCACTGGGTATGTGAGAGCAGGGTCCTGACTGACTCCAGCTACAAAAGCTGAGGCTGCTGAAGAGGCTAGAGACCATATTGTCTGTTTCTTAGTGCAGACCCAGGCCACCAAGCCTGAGCTTCCAAAGCCACTGGCCACCATGAACCACCATTGGCAGGACTGGCAGCAGCAGCAGATATAGAATCATAGAATCTTAGAGATGGAAGGGAGCCAGGGGTCATCTAGTCCAACCCCCAGAAGTGCAGGAATCTCAGCTAAAGCATCCATGATAGATGGCCATCCATCCTCTAATTAGAAACCTTCAAGGAAGGAGAACCCACCATCTGTCATATGTTCTATTCTTATGATATTTTTTTTCTCCTGTTAATTAATGCTGTTTTAAATGTGCATTTTACATCTGACTTCACTTAGCAATGTTTTCTTTTTAAATGTTTATTATTTATTTTGTTAACTTTGTTGGTGTTAAATATGTATTCTGTAGTTGACCTCATTTGTAATGTTTTATTTTGAAATCTTTAAGATAATATTTTAGTTTCCTGTTAATTACGTTGCTTTGACTGTTTACTTTATATTTGATTTCCTTCAGTAATGTTTTATTCTGGATTGTTTTATTGATGTTTTAATGTGCTGTAAACCACTTTGAGATTTTTCTTAAAAATATAAAGAGGTATAGAAATGAAATGAACAATAACAATAATTATCCTGGTAGAAGCTGACAACAAATACCCAACTTCTGCAATTAGTAGATTGTGCAGCAGGGATGGGAAACCTGGCCGGAGGGTATCAGATGCAGCCTTCACCCCGGCCACACAGCCTCCTAAGCCACGCCTCTTCCCAGCCCTTCTTGGGATCCTCTTTTACTGTTTTTGACTGGCTAGAATGTGCTCTTGATAATGCTTCTTCCTTGCTTGGATGGAGGATGCAAAAGGATTTGTGACTGTGAAGAAACTGGCCTACTGTACAAAGGAAAATCTCACATTTATTGTTCTGCCAACTTTCGCCTGGAAAACATCCCCCACCCCTGTTGTAATGTCTACTCTTTTGCATAGCTGCTAGTTGTCTTACAAACAGTGCTGTGGTCCTTCTTGGAAGTAAAGCACCTATGCTTGGAACAAATAATCTGAACCAGTGGCCAACTCAAGTAGCCAATTCAATTTGCCAGTGGTCTCAGTTGCTTGGTCTTATACCTTGCTGGAACCTCAAAGCTGAATAACTTACATGCAGACGCCTGGCAGGATGATGGAAGAACTTTTGGTTTAGTCACTTACTGGGTTCTAGCAACATCCTGGTTACAAATGGAGGCTGCCAAAGCAACAGCCACATACTCCTAAAATACTTTGACTCTGGTTTTGTTTTCTTGCTTGCTTCATATTTTGTTATACAGAAGCAAATTCCCTCCAATAGCTTGCTTTGCTTTTATACTTACATGGGCCACCAACAAATTCCATCTTACGAGTTTGATCCAAAGGGCCTTTTCTGTGAACTGAAGGAACTTTGATCCAGAGAAGGCTTCTGCCAGTGGCAGATTTTGAGCTGTGCAACACTAAATTTTGGCACCCCTCACCTTCTTGCACTCCATTCTACAGCATTGTTGTGGCACTTTCTACAACACAGTACCCTGTGCAGCCAAACTGGTCGTGCTGCCCTAAAACTGCCTCTACTTCTGCAATAGGGAGGGATACAATTTTTACTACCGTAATTCTTCCATCCTCTTGCACCACCTCCAATGTCCTTTTCAGAGACCTGTTGGAACAGATTTGGGCAGGGACACCCAGGGAGGAGTATCCAGATCTGATAGTGTTTATGGAAGTCTGAATCCAACACTTTCATTAAAAAAAAGGGGGGGGAGATCAGCATTCCAAAATCTCTATATGAAGGCACAAACTGTAACGACCTTCACCCACATATCAAGTAAGCATCATTTTTTAACTTTTATTTTTATTTAGTAACATTTTGCTTTAGGTTGCCATGTTTTAATCAGGAGTTGTTGTAACCTTTACAGCTTTTATAAAAGTCTGAAGAAACAACAATACAGTACCTGTTTGGACTCCAATTAATAACAAAATATTAGGTGGGATCTCTTAGCCTTTGGGTAAAATTTCAGCTCTACCATGGTATCCTCCTGCCTGCAACAACAAATACACCACATGGTATTGCAGTTTGTTGTGTGTGTCAGTCACAATGTGCCACACAATGAAGGTATCGGCCCAACTTACTCCACACAAGAGTGACCATCTACATTAATCAACCATCCATTTTACCCATGATTTTTCAGCTTTCAGAACCTAGATGGGTTTAAACTAGTTATATCCTGTCCACGTGCACTATCCATCTTTCCTGTAATTACAGTTTGAAGCATAGTTCTTTAATATTTCAGCAAGTTACCAGTACATTAAACAACATAGGGTCTGCTGTGAATCTTCAGAGCGCCAGTCAAGAGCCCAATAAATACATTATCTGACTGGAAGTGCAATATTGTATTAAGAGCTTGCAGGATGACATTGTGCTATTGGCCTGAATACAGTTCCAAAGCCACAAATCTATAACCTCAACTGTGACATGATCTAGTTCCTCTTGACTTGATAGATCTGGTGTTTTGAGTTCTGTTCTTTTAAAAGTATTTGTACTTCTTGATGGGGACATCCTGCTTTCTTTCTCCTTTTCCAGTTCATTTTCTGTTCTTCATCATTCATGACTTTGTGTATTTATCTCCCAGTGTCTTCTGTTCTTATGCACTTAGTAGCTTTTCCTCTTTGCAGCCAATCTTCTCCTGTCTAAATATCCACAGCTGTTGCAAGTCTACAGTAAGCTTTCTTCACAGGGAGTGATTAAAGTCGCCTGCTTGCTTGCTTGCCTCCTTCAGCTTGTCTGTTTTGGTTTGGTCTCTGAGCAGGAGTTGTGCAGTGTGTATTTCCTGTTTCTTAAAATCTCCAGATTGTGTGTGATCTCTATATTAGTTTCCCATCCTATTACTTCTGCTTCACTATCCATGAACAATGTGTACTCTGCATCTGTTTCTGTCACTGGCTCGGCAAGCAAAAGTGATTTTCTCCTACCAGCCTTCCACTTTTCCACAAGGTGGGGGGGAGAGAAAGATGCCTTTCTAAGGACCGCTTGCATTTAAAACAATAGGAATTGATGAGGTGCACAATGTGAAAATCAGTCCTCGTTTTGGACTTTGATCCCAGGCTGGGTCCAGAATCCAGATCACAGATCAGCATGAGCAAGTTCATTCCCCCTCATTCTGAGTTTGTAGTCATTAAAGTGGAAATAATGACAACCTTGGCAGGGTTGTTGTGAGGAATAAGGAAATTAATATCCTTACACACGACTTAACCAACAACTTAGAAGTAGACACTTGTCCATTAATAGAATAAAAACATCAAATGAAACAGAAGAGTCAAAGCAGCCTGATAACAGTGTTTTCACCTCCTGCAAACAGTTTCATCAGCAGACAATATTAATGAGGATGAAGTAATACATGTGTGTTCATTGCTATATGGGAGTAACATCAGATGATCTATTCTTGCATAAGTGAAAAAGCATCACCAATCAAACAACACAGAATTCTTCACGAGATCAATCACTTCAAGCACAATATTGTCTGAAACTCGTTACATAGACTTATTTAATAAAACAGCATGGTGCCTCAGAAAGCTGAAATGGCACCCTTGATACTGAGGAGCTGTAGAGAAACTTTGGAAGGAAGGCTAGTCATCAGGGAATGGGAAAAGGAAGAATCAAAGAGAAGAGGCCTTATGTACTGAGCAATACATAGGCAGGGACAATAGGCAGGGAGGATCCTGGAAGGCAGCAACTTGATCGGTCTGCAGGAGCCGCCCAATCCGGCTCCAGGAACCTGATTGGCTTGCAGGAGCAACCTGATTGGCTTGCAGAGGCAGCCCAATCAGGCTCCAGGAGGGGAGTTGAATCAGCCAATCACGTGGGTCCCACTGTGTAAATAATGTATATATAGCCAGAGGTTTGGGGGGAAACACACTCACTCACTGAAATAAAGAGCATGAAATCAACACTCAACTCTGAGTATATTTCAAGAAGTGAAGCAGCAAGATTGAAGTAAAATGCATCAAAGAAGGCAGGAAGAGAGAAGGAAGACAGAAAAGATGTGGGAAGGGCACTTTGCAGTAATTTGCCAATTCTTTTTTTAAAAAATCATGAAAATTCATAAGATTTTAATGTGAATTGCTCCCAATAAAAAAAATTAACGGACAATTTTTACTAATGTGCATATTTTTGCAAAAAAATTTTGCTAATACAATGCATTTTGGAAATTTTCACTAATAGATTCTTCTTTTTTGCACATTTCCCTGTAATATATGCATTTTTGTAAACATTGGTTGGTTGCAGAACTGCATCACAAAATGTGGATAAGTGCACATTTTAAAGGATGGCTATGTTTAGGTTTGCATACTGTTTTTGAAAGTGTGGATTTCATAGATGTGGCTTTAAATGCAAACTGAATCAAATTTCTCTTCCATCCCTAACTGGTTCTCATTCCCTACAGAAAACTCACTTCTGTTTGAATCTTTTATTATTTTTATTATTATTATTTTTAAATGATATTTATTAATGTTTCACAGACAATAAAAACCAATTCCAACATTTAAACTACAAAAGCAGGACAAATTAAAAATACACAGTAGAAAAATAGTTGATAGAAGAAAGAAAAAAAAGAATAAAGAATAAAGACAGAGAAAAACACCAAAGTTCAGAGCTAAAAACAAAAAGTAGATTAATATTTTCAAATCTTAATATTTTCTTCACTAGTTTCTTGACCTCCTCACACCTCCCCTTTTGTATTCCAATTCAAATATTAGATTCAGCAAATCCTTACCCTCTAACATTTATCCTTACTCCATATATTAACCTATTATTATAAATATCCATTTCCAATTATCAGTCCCTATTTACATTTTCTTAGGCAACTCTTTACCAGTACCACTTATTTTCAACCAAACGTCATTTCAACATTCCTTAATTTTACAGTGCTTCTGCAGGTAATCTTTAAATTTCTTCCAGTCTTCCTCCACCGACTCTTCTCCCTGGTCACGGATTCTGCCAGTCATCTCTGCCAATTCCATGTAGTCCATGACCTTCTGTTTGAATCTTTTAGATCCATTGAAAGGTTAGCTCAGTAGAATCAAACTGAAAACTTTCTGATGACGTTTGTCTTTCCACTTTGGCAAATGTGTATAGGATTGCAGCCTGAATCTAACAATTGTAATTTCATTGTTGGGAGCGGGTTTCAGCCCCTTGACTTTGGTTAAGTACAGTGGTACCTTGGTTCTCAAACTTAATCCATTCCAGAAGTCCGTTCCAAAACCAAAGCATTCCAAAACCAAGGCATGCTTTCCCATAGAAAGTAATGCAAAACGGATTAATCCGTTCCAGACTTTAAAAAAACAACCCCTAAAACAGCAGTTTAACATGAATTTTACAATCTAACAAGATCATTGATCCATAAAATGAAAGCAATAATCAATGTACTGTACTATAAAATAAAAAAGACAGTATTGTAGATGATAAAAAATAAAATTATATTTTCTTACTTTCACTGATGATAGTCATTATTTGGATGGGGGGCTTTTATCCATTTCCTCAGTCACACAATCAATCAATCAGTAGCTGAACTGGGTTCCACACAGTCACAAAAACAAATTAGCCAAAAAAGCCTCAGAAACAAAAACGCAAATTAAATGGCAAAAACAAAAGCGCCAAACTTAATCTATTCTGGAAGTCTGTTTGACTTCCAAAATGTTTGAAAATCAAGGTGCAGCTTCTGATTGGCACAGGCGCCCTGGAAACAATAGCCAACAGCTGCATCAGACATTCAGCTACCAAAAAACATTCAAAAACCGGAACACTCACTTCCAGGTTTTCGGTGTTTGAGAACCAAGGCATTTGAGAACCAAGGTACCACTGTATTGTATAAAAGAAAAGAGGTCTGATTAATATAGCTTGTTGAAAAAGGTGCTAAATGGCTTTGTCAGTTGCCTCAGCATCAGACTTCAGTTGCCAAGAAGCTCTAATTCATTAACAAAGATAAATTCCCATTTCTTTTGGTGTAAACATGCCTCTTGGTTTTAACAGGGTCAGGTACTCCTTAAAGGACGCTTCTTCATTACCAAGTCTGGCATTCATAAGATAGATTTCTTCCAGTTAGGAAGTTTTATTATTTGTTTATTCATTCAAAAGAGTTAGATACCAACCTTCAGCAGAGTACCCTGGGTGGTTTACAAAAATATACACGTAACAAAACACCAACTTCGGGAAATGATTTCTGCTTCAGTTACAGTACAGTGGTGCCCCGCAAGACGAACGCCTCGCAAGACGGAAAACCCGCTAGACGAAAGCCCATAGGGAAATCTCCGGGACAGCGGGGAAGCGCAGCGCTTCTTCCCCACTGTCCTCGGACCTCCTCCGAAGGCTGGCGGTGGGACGGAAAGCCCTTCTCCCCGCGCCAGCCTTCGGAAGGCTCCTCCGAAGGCTGGCAGTGGGGCGGAAAGCCCTTCTCCCCGCGCCAGCCTTCGGAAGGCTCCTCCGAAGGCTGGCGGTGGGGCAGAAAGCGCTTCTCCCCGCGCCAGCCTTCGGAAGGCTCCTCCGAAGGCTGGCGGTGGGGAGAAAAGCCCTTCTCCCTGCGCCAGCCTTCGGAAGGCTGCTCCGAAGGCTGGCGGTGGGGCGGAAAGCCCTTCTCCCCACGCCAGCCTTCGGATGGCTGTCCTGAAGACTTGCGGTGGGAGGAGGGTTTTCCTTCCCACCGCCAACATTCAGAATGCTGTTCTGAATGTTGGCGGTGGGGAGGAAAAACCCTCCTCCCACCGCAAGCCCCGGGAACAGAGGAGAAGTGCTGCGCCCCTTCCCCTCTGTTCCCGTACCTGTCCTGAAGGCTTGCGGTGGGGGAGAAAAGCCCTTCTCCGCACCGCCAGCCTGGCAAGCGGTTTCCATAGGAACGCATTAATTGATTTTCAATGCATTCCTATGGGAAACCGTGCTTCGCAAGACGAAAAACTCGCAAGAAGAAAAAACTTGCGGAACGAATTAATTTCGTCTTGCGAGGCACCACTGTACCTTGTTTTTCTTACTTTTGTTATTATTAACAAGGTTTTCATTTTCTTTCTAATTAATTAAGCAACATTTCGGAAACTTGCATCTGCAACAGACAGACTGACAGCCCTATTAAGGCAATAGGGATTTTGAATCAAAGAAAGGCAGTGGACATGCTAAATACTTGAGTTATTAAGACATTTAACGTCAAAAGCTTATTCTAAGGACAGATTCTTATGTTAAACTTATGTTAAACTTGGTCAGAATTCTGTGATCTCAAATACAAATGGGCACAGACCTACTTGGACAGATTGGGAGAAGGATGGTAATGATGAGGAAGCTTTGGTCAAAGAAATGGAGACAGTTAAATAATTCAAAACTCAAATGGACACAGATATTTTATGGATTTGGCATTCCATGTAAATAAGTCTACAGTTTTTTGACATAACTGATTTGGCCACTTGCATTTTATTTTATTTTTTGTAACTGTATATTTACCTCAATGGATGTCTGCATGTTCAGCTACAATTATAACTTGTGCTGCGTTGCTGGAGACATGACTTTGAAAGAAACGTCCTAGCTGCTGTACTGTTTTCCACAATTATCAGGATGAATGCACACACACACGCTCTTTCTCTCTCTATATATATATATATATACATATATATAATTTGAACGCTACACTTATCTAGATCTCAGGGAGTTTCACAAAAAAACACCAAGATAAAACACAAAATACATAATAAAAACAAAAAAAACAAAGAAACACAAACCACAAACCAATAAGCACCCCCACTCCCTCCCACAAATACATTGAGATATGTATGTAGGATGCTAATCAGCCAAAGGCCTGGTTAAAGAGGAATGTCTTGCCTAATGTCTAAAGGTGTATAATGAAGGCACCAACCCTGGGGAGAGCATTCCACAAATAGGGAGTCACTGCAGAAAAGGCCCATTCTTGTGTTGCCACTCTCTGGACCTCTCATGGAGGAGACACACGAAGAAGGGCCTCAGATGAGGATCACTGAGTCTGGGTGGGTTCATATGGAGAGAGATTGTTCTACAGTAGCTAAGGTTTTTCATATATTCTGTTTATGACACTTTTATCTGACCTTCATCCAGAGAGCTCAAACCACATGCATAGTCCCTTTATCCTCTTGAGAACTCTAAGAGTTAGGTTGAGTTCTTGGATAGTGACTACACAAGGTAAGTTAGTCCACTTTATGGCTGTTGGAATGAATCCAAATCTTTCTTATCTATTAGCATATTTCTATACATGCCTAAGAAAACTAAAGTCCCACTAAATGTAATGGGGCTTGTGCCCAGGTAACTGTGTAAATAATCACAGATTAAGTCTAATAACCAATACTGGTGAGATCAATATGTTTCATCTAGAATGCTTTGAGCACTCATAGCTGTGCAATACCTTTTTAAGAACCATTTGTGTGGACAGATCCCTTCCTTACGCACTTTCTTTACTGACTTTTTTCATTTGAAGCAGAGAGCGAGAGAGACCCTGTACTTGACCCATTTAAATGAATGGAAACCGCACAACAGCAATTCCAGGTAGATGGTGCTGAAAGTCTTTTGTTGCCTAAAATAGGTGTCCAATTATGTATATGTTCACACCCTTTGGTTCCAATAAAGTCTTAAACTTTTATACTTTAAAGCTATCACCTTTAAATTAATACAAAAGAAAAAGTTATAGTGCTGATATATTCAGTGTTAACTGATGTTCATATTTTCACACACTTCTGCTCCTACTGTTTTTTACTCTAATTACATTGTCTTCACTGCTATTTCCTCTCATTCGTTATTTGCCTATATTTCATTCTCTTCTGCTTTATCCCAGATATTGCTACTTATGCTTTAGCTAGCAGCATGAAGGTTTTAAAGAGAACCCCCCCAAAAAAAAATAACAAACCAAATGCATTCATTTAGTTGAAGTTTAATTATTGTTTTCATTTCATTTCTGCAGGATGCATTTCTGCAGGTGATACATTTATAGAATGAATGTCTGGCAATTTGTTGCACCGTGTTTTCACAGACAACAACCTTCTATGATGAAGCAGGTTTCTGGTATACAATGGACACAATAAACCAGCTGGTCTCTAAATGCAGCACTATTTTTAAAGGTTAAAAAGACCCAGCCTGGTATCCTTTAGAAATTTGGTGAACATTTGCTATTTCCCCCTGGGCAAAAATTCAGATGTATTCCTGGAAGCACAAAAACCACAGTGTTTTCACATGGCCAAACTGTCCATCTAAAACCAAACCATCAGTGAAACCTGCTAGTACATTTTCACTGAAATTGAAGACATTTGGTTCAATCTTTTATGCTAGGCTCATGATTTCTGAAAACAAAAATGTTGCCTGTACAGGCATGATATCTATTGATGGTGTGCTAACAGGACAAATACCATGACTCATAGTCATGCTGATTTAAAACAGGGTTTCTTTCTGGTCATACCCCAACATTCTCCTATACGACGCCTCGGTTGTTCGTCTATTTTTTAACTATTTGCTCCGTTAGGGTGTTTTAAAATTCTTTTTACAGATAAGTCTAAGGTCTCAATTGCTTTGGGAATTAAGGAGCAGGGATTCCAAGGCAAGGGGCCCCTGACCATTAAGTCCAGTCGTGACCGACTCTTGCTCATCTTGCTCTATAGGCCGAGGGAGCCGGCATACAGCTTCCGGGTCATGTGGCCAGCATGACAAAGCCGCTTCTGGCAAACCAGAGCAGTGCACGGAAATGCCGTTTACCTTCCCGCCAGAGCGGTACCTATTTATCTACTTGCACTTTGACGTGCTTTCGAACTGCTAGGTTGGCAGGAGCAGGGACTGAGCAATGGGAGCTCACCCCGTCGCGGGGATTCGAAGCTGGCTGGGTAGCTAAATCTAAATCCAAGCCTGTTTTATACATCTTCGGGGGCCCAGCTAAAATGCCCTAAGAAATAATGTTCTCTTTCTCTACCTTCTGCACGTGATGGCTGAGTCAGTAGTGATAGGCAACTGTGGTCAGTTACGGTTTCGCTCCATTTCCCCCCAATCTTAAATTCAGTTCTCCACATTTCCACATCAGTTTGTGATGTGTTTTTAAATTCCTTCTGAAAATTCAAACGATGGCTGTGTTTCGGTTCTCCTGTTGTGTTGGAAAGCAAGAATTAGGTAGGTTCACCTTGATGTGTGAACTGAATCAAATGTCTACCCCACCCCTATGAGCAAGTAAAATGACCTTCAATTCACCTACAGAGCCTTCTCCTGCTCCTCTGTTCCCATCTCCTCTGCTTCACATCCCAGAGTGTCTTCCTCTGCAACATGGGTGGCAATCAGGTCATCAGATTACAAACTCGCCATGTCCTATCCTTTCATTCATATATAGTTATCCCAAAATAATTCCAGAAGAGTGCTCAGGAGTACCTGGGAAGCTAAACTGTGATCTCACAACTCTATCAGCTAGTGAAGGGTATCTTCAGTCTACAGATTTTGAAGTACATTTTATTGAAATGTTTAATGTATTCTCTGAATCACAGCCTGCTTTATGAGACCTTAGGATTTGAAATGTCCTTATGTATTTTCTTCTAGGATCTATGGACTATATGCTTTTATATGCTTTCTCTTGTCCAAGTAGGTTTTATAAATGTTAGACATTGCTTTTACATTTTAAACAAATTAGGCGAAAAAGGCATTAAATGGTCACCCTTTGAATATATCAGTGTATCAGAGCCAATATCTAGTTTATTTTATCTTCGCTACAAAAATGTGAAATTATGAATAAAATATCATCCTTTATCAAAATTACAACAATCTCGAAGCACCTTTAAAACAAAGCTGTAGTCTTGTTCAGATCATAAAGCTCTGATGCTGTGTGTCTTTGGATGTTTTATGAAAATCTTTTTTTCTATCATGCATGTAGAAACCAATTACTTGACATTTGAGTTGTAAAGCAACAGTGATTGGGTAACAATTAAGACAAGGAAGCCTTGAACAAAAGGTGATTTTCTTGTGTATATCATCGGTATTATTTATTATTTGTGAATAACAAGAAACTGTAGCAAAGAGAACAAAATCTCTAAGAAATTAAGCAATGGTTCAAAGAAAGTATAATCATTTGATAAAATTACTGGATTGTCTGTGGAATTCTCATGTAAACCTTTATGTGCTATAAAATGATATTAGGAATTGCAAATATTGAGGTTATTGAAGTGTAAATACATATTTAGAGTTGTGCTAATGGATTCCTGGTCTTCGTAAAGGTTGTATTAGCAGATCCTAATTTATTACACACAGATTATACAACCAATGCAAATGTTTAAAGAACGTTAAGAAAGTGAAATTAATATAATGAAAAGGAGAAATAGGTTTGAATAGAAATATTGGCCCCAAACCCTGTCTAAAGTCACCGGGCACTTGATGAAGCATTTATTTTAATGTAGGACTTTTCTACATTAGAAATGTAGAAAAGGGGAAGAAATAGAGGCAGTGAGAGATTTTACTTTCTTGGGTTCCATGATCACTGCAGATGGTGACAGCAGTCATGAAATTAAAAGACGCCTGCTCCTTGGGAGAAAGGCGATGGCAAACCTAGACAGCGTCTTAAAAAGCAGAGACATCACCTTACCAACAAAGGTCCGTATAGTTAAAGCCATGTTTTCCCCAGTAGTGATGTATGGCAGTGAAAGCTGGACCATCAAGAAGGCTGGTCACCGAAGAATTGATGCTTTTGAATTATGGTGCTGGAGGAGACTCTTGAGAGTCCCATGGATTGCAAGAAGAACAAACCTATCCATTCTTAAGGAAATCAGCCCTGAGTGGTCACTGGAAGGACAGATCGTGAAGCTGAGGCTCCAGTACTTTGGCCACCTCATGAGAAGAGAAGACTCCCTGGAAAAGACCCTGATGCTGGGAAAGATGGAGGGCACAAGGAGAAGGGGACGACAGCGGACGAGATGGTTGGACAGTGTTCTCGAAGCTACAAACATGAGTCTGACCAAACTGCGGGAGGCAGTGGAAGACAGGAGTGCCAGGCGTGCTCTGGTCCATGGGGTCACGAAGAGTAGGACACGACTAAACGACTAAACAACAACAGGACTTTTCTGTGTACCTATTTTTTAAAAATACCTTGGCATGAGCAATAAACAAGGAAGACATAGTTAAAGAAAGCCAGTGAAGATTCATCTGCATTATAGTAATGACTGCCCAAAATGCTTCCATGTGGCCTATATCATTTAAATTTCCTTCTTGTACAAATCTGCATGATAGTGTCGTTAGTCTTTATGAAAGATTGGCATGTTATATTATTTCTTAAGGGATCCCACAATACAAAAATATACTAAATATACTAAACTTTCAACCATGCCACAACCATAACATGTACAATTATGATCATTTGTAGACTGCCCTTCATTTGACAGTTGCAAGGTAGTATACAAGAGCAAACCAAATTTTACATAAAATTAAAATAAATGAAAGACAGACTTGAAGCATCATAAAAAATATATTGTGCAGTAGACATCTCAATAAATTCTGGATGTCATATATGGCATACTCTATCAATTTCTTCTTAAAGCCTGAATGAATGAATGAGTGAATGAATTAAGGCACTTTCAAATGCTAATAAAATATAACACTGAGTGAACCAGCTGTATCTCTGGTGGGAGAAGGTTCCAGAGTTGGTCTCCTACTACACATCACCAGGCACTGCAAGCAAGGCCTACCCTGCCAATCATAAATGCTGTGTTGAGGCATACTGGAAAAACTGCTCTGTCAAGTATTTTGGTCCTAGACTTGTGGTCCATGAAGGATGTTTGTGCTTCTCCTGATGACCACAGTGACTGGTAACATGCATGGTAAGGTGGTCTCTGTGATAACCTGATCCTAAGTTATTCTATGGTTCTTTAAAGTAACAAAAGAACCTTTCTCTTCCAGGCCCCAAACCTTGGTGGCTGTGGCGTCAATGTACCCTCTTTTCCACCCCACCCTCAGACCCTGCTGGTTCAGGCCAAGAGCCCATCTTGTCCAGCATCCTGTTCTCACAGTGCCCAACCAGATGGTTAACCAAATACTGGCCACCCTAACAACTTTATTGACAGTCCTTTGAAACCATGGGGCAACTTCCGCTTGTGGAGTATGCAGTGGAGTGTGGAGTTGGTGGCATTGATTTTCACAGCTGTATTTGGAAAAACCTTATTAAATAACGTTTACAGGTTAGGAGCAATGGTGATGGCTTTAAGTCTCCAAGGACTCATATGTGGGATGTGTTGTTAGATATTGATGGGATCTCAAAGTTAAAAGCTAACTTTTCTTCCATAGTGAATCTTGGATCTTCCTTACGTTTCTAACATGAAGCCCTAGTTTTTCGGTAACCTTGTCTTGATGGACCTTGTTGAGGAAAAGTAATGTTACAAAGTGGACGAGATTCCTTGAAAGCAGCATGACTGTGGCTACGAAAGCAGAGACAGAAGGTCCTATGAATGACTCCAGAGTTACAGGCTTTGCTTTTATTAATTAATCAGTTTCAGGACATTTTATTTCCTACCCTTCTAACTGTAGTTGAGTGCTCAGGGTGGTTTTGTCACTTTGAACAGAGTTCATCAGATCTGTGATGAAAAGGCTGTTTCTGATTGCTTTCTCAAGTAGCAATGGGATCTTAAGATGCTTATATGTTGGTTTGATTGAGGGTGAAGAAATAAGGATCCTCCATGATGTTTTTTCCTGTGTGCAACTGAGATACTTTGTTGAAACTTTCTTACTGAGGTGAATAAAACTTGTCTGCATGTGATGCATGCAGTTGTTTTGGTATGAGTAAGAAAACTGGCATGCAAATGAGTACTCAATATTATATTACATTCACAAATGCTTCTATTTATATGAGCGTAGACAGGCGCATGCTGAATCAGGCCTTGCTCAGTGAACATGTGCTATTTATCATTTTCTCCGTGATATGCTAATAGTAACTGATTTGCATTATTTATTATGAAATCGTGTTTTAGCCAGACTCTGACTTAATGATTTTTTTTAATTGCTCAGATATTTTAAAAAAATAATTAGCTTTCAATGACAGAACAGATGGAGGTGCAAAGCTGTTAGTTCTCTGTCTCCCTACTAATATATTTTGGTTCTGGCTGACGGTGTAGCTTTGTTTTTTTAATTATCACATTAAACAATAGTCAAGCTTAAGACAAAATTGGGATCTTTGTATATCTCAATAAACCGTAGCTTGGTCTTGTCAGGGGAAAGGGGATCTGAATGTCTGGGTGTAGACTCTAGAATCTGAAAAAAGTGCCCTATCTGAAAAAATCATAGTGATTGTTTTTGCCAAATTGGGATTGACTCTTTTTCCATTTTTCGGTGCACATTTTTTAAACCACTAACACACCCTCTCACTGGCCTTTTACAGCCCTGGGACCTGGTCCAAAGTGCCTCCAATCAATTCCCTCTTCCTCTCTCTCTCCCCCATCCTTCACTGTTCATAAACATTATCCAACACTTCAGACAGGAATTCTAAGAGGCTCAGGAGAGCCAAGAGAGGCACGGCAGCGGTTGGTGGGCAGAGGCTCAGCAGCGCACACGTGACGCGATGGCGTGATTGACATCATGATGCCACGACATGTGCGCCCTGCTGGGCACCCACAATCTGGGGCTCAAGTCAGTGCCTTTGTCTTGTCCTTTGCCTCAGGCAGCAAAATGTATTGAGTTGGCCCTGTCTTGTTTAGCAAGACACTGCTTAAAAATAAGGTCTTTTTTTCAGAACAGAAGAATCACCCAAAGTTCTGTATGAACTCAGACAGGTCAGATGTCAAAGCTATATGAGCAATAGTAGCAGCAGCTGAGATGCATGTGCAGTACTGTCCCCACTGGAAAAAAGGAAAGGCTTTGTAGAGCTGTTGAGCTGGTTCTGCATATCAGTGTTCCCTGACTACAGCAAAACACTGGACTAGGATCAAGCTTGAATGATTGTCATTTATTGATTATCTTGAGCTCTAGAGAGATGCTTGCCTTTTACCTTTCCATTTGGCTTTCATAGAAATATATTAAAAGGATGCAATAATACTCTAGAATTTGTTTAATCCCATGCTGCTGGTACAATTCAAAAATGGGAGACAAACTTTGAGAAGGCAGATTGGCAGTACCAGTGGATTTCAGAAAGTTGACAGCATTGATTATCTAGCAAATTGATTCATTATTATTATTATTATTATTAGAAAATAAGGGGAAAGCTGCAGATAAATTTGTTTTGTTTCTCCCAGTGGAGACTTTTGACTATTTAATTAAAGGCCTCATTGCTTCATCATTAAATTCAAAGAAGCATATCTAATGCGAGCACTTAAATGTAATGTCACTCATTAGTCTTTAATGAAGAGAAACTTATTCTTTCACTGAAGAACAGCTGTAAAAATAGTGTCTGTGTCACCCACAAAATTATATATTCTAAAGGTTATTAATGTGCCTTTAATGACTTTTTAAAAATAGCACTATGCAACATGCATTTTATATATGGGACTCTTTCTTAAAGGAAACAAAATCTTGGTTGCTTGGTAGTTCACAAAAGGTTAATTGAAGCTGTAACTTCTGTGGTTTTGTGATTTTTTGTACTGGTTTAATAGTAAGAAGCAGAAAAACAATGATTATTGGCAACATAAAGAATGAGATCTAGGGGACATGTCATTTAGAGAGGGCAAGACGTACTCAGAGCTTTGCTCCCCTGTTTTAGAGCTAGTGTGATTATTATGATTGCTTGTGGCCAGCTCACTACTTCTGCAACTATTGTTACATCCCATAAATGTGGTGACGGATATGCATAAAAAACTGACCATAGACATTCGTACCACTGGGGGGGGGGCACTTGCTGAGGAGCCTTCTAACTCAATTGCAGCTTGCAATTCTTGCCTTGTCACATGACCTCCCTGATAATATATTAGCAGCAACTGGAACAAGGCAGCCATATGCATTGGACCCAGAGGGTGAGGGCAATTGAAAGGGCAGTGGCATCTTGCCCAAGGGCTGCCAAAATATTGTATGCATACCATTTGCAAAGGGGTGATGATATGATATGATCTGTTCTGTGCTGACAGCATCACTGATGGGGCAATGGTTAAAATGTCAAACTAGACCAACCAAGGTTCAGATTCCCCCCTCAACTGTGAACAACCACCATACCTCACAGCCTAATCTAATTCATAGTGATTGGGAGGATTAAATGGGAGGAGGGAGACCCACTGTGAGAGCTTCCACTCTCTCCCACTAGGGTCTTCAGAAGTCCAGGGGTTCTCTTGCCTTCAGAAAATGCCTGGGAAACTCCTAAGATTTGGAACCCTTCCCATCCTTGGATCTCTTCTGAGAACTGTTTATTTGAGCAGTCTTGCTTCTCCATTAATCCCTCTATAATCAGGTGTACAAGTCGGCAAACAGACACAACAGTCCTGAAATGTGACATTTCCCCCCATGGATTGTTATTTTGCCATTTCACACTCTGATATCTTAAATCCTGGTGTGTGTGTTTTATGATAGCTATCAGTAACTATTCCTCTTTGGTAGTCTTTGTGAAAGAACTCACATCCATTCCAAATAGCCAGTCGTCCTTCTGTATCATTCAGTTCATAATTGATTGCATTAAAGTAGTAATAGTGCTTCCCTGAGATACATGGATATATTCAGAAAATCCTTAGAGACTCATTTTGCAAAACCGTAGGTGTATGGCCAGGGGTCACATATGTACTTCTTTGTGTCTCAGTTAATGTTCTGTATCTGTGCTATGGTCAGATATGTGGAACCACTGTTGCCTTTTTATAGCTTTCCCCCTGATATTTCTTGAGACTAGCCTTTTCTATTCTTACTCAGTGGTCGTAAAATCTGTTATTAATCATGGCATTGTTCCAGCCTGTTTTTGTGCTGGGTTAGGGAAGGACGGTGGGGTGACTTATCTATAGCAAGTCATGATGAAGCGCAATTTAACAGTATGGGGGGGGGGGGGTTAAGAAAGAAAGAAAAACCTCATTAAACCAGAACAGAAAAAAGTGGATCTTTGTTACACTGATAAATTTTCAGAAAAGTTTGAATGCACACTGCCCAGTGCCCAAGCTGGAAAAGCGTGTTCTCCCTAACAGAGAGCACGTGTTGCGGTTGGGGAACAGGCCGCCCAGCCATGACTAGGCAAATTAATCTGCAACCCTGGCCTTTAGGGTTAATCGGGTTGCTGGGGAAATATGTTTGTTACCAATTTGGAGGAGGAGTCAGAAGTTATAAATAGAAGGGCCAGACGTAGGAACGTCCTCTTGGCCGTTTTGCATCGGATCACATGGAGCACTTGGACAATCTTCTCATTGTCTGGTTACATTTCTTTATTTTTTATTTCCCCTTTCTTTTAATCCTCTCTAGTCCCTTAAATAATTTAATTCCCCCCTTTATTTCCCCTTTCTTTTTAATCCTCTCTAGTCCCTTAAATAATTTAATTCCCCCCTTTTCCTGTTCGATTTCCCACCCCACCCCTTACCCTGCCCTGTGGGAAGATTCTCCCTGTATCTGTGGCTTGCCTTTCCCAATAGTGAGAGAGCCCCCCGTTAGGGGCTTTCTTTCGCAAAAAGGTTTCCCCCATTTCTCTTGTTGAAATTGTGGGGCTAGTCAGGGCTGTTCCCAGCTTAGCTGGTATCACTTTCGTTTATAGTATCCCCGAAGGTTGGCTTTATGGCTCTCTGTGCCTCCAAGGACTATGAGCACTCTGTATATGCTCTTGAACTATGCTGTTTCTGAACAAGTTTATTTTCCTTAAGCGGCCCATTTGTGATAAAAGAACTTTGGGTTTCTTAAGGGGTGCTTCCCTCAAAAAGGGCAAGCAGGGGTACCTGGACAAGCTGGGGGCTACCTCAACTCTGCTATTTCACTGGAAACATTTATGCCTGGCCTAGCAGGTGATCCTAGGGATTTGTCCTAGAATTCGATGGCCTGGAAGTGTTTCCGGCCTGAATAGTGTCCCCATGTGGTCCATGAAGCATTGGTTTCACTGGGTCAGCGGATAGTGCCGGTAATGCCTAGGTTGCAGGATTGGTCCCTGTATGGGACAGCTGCATGCTCCCCCATTGCTCTACCTGGACACTTAGGTCCTTTTGGTGGTTACCTCACTGCAAGGGATGTAACGGGCGCCACGTTTGCAATATGCAACTGGGAGAAAGCACCTTGCGTGCCCGCATTGCAGTTTGCGTTGCGGAGCACGGATTGCATTGCATTGCTAGGAGATTTGCAGTTGCATTGCACCGAGCGTGTGCATTGCATGGAGGGTGTGTGTGCATAGCACGGAGTGTGTAGTTGCATTGCATGGAGTGTGTTGTTGCATTGCACAGAGTGTGTTTTTTGCATTGCACGGAGTGTGTGTGCATTGCACGGAGTATGTAGTTGCATTGAACGGAGGGTGTGTGCAGTGCACGGAGTGTGTAGTTACATTGCATGGAGTGTAGTTGCATTGCATGAAGGGTGTGTGCATTGCAGGGAGTGTGTTTTGCATTGCACAGAGTGTGTAGTTGCATTGAACGGAGTGTGTAGTTGCATTGCACGGAGGGTTTGTGTGTGCATTGCACGGAGTGTGTAGTTGCACTGCACAGAGCGTGTTTTTTGCATTGCACGGAGTGTGTAGTTGCATTGCATGGAGAGTGTGTGCACTGCACGGAGTGTGTTTTTTTTGCATTGCACAGAGTGTGTGTCTGAAAAGGATCCTAAGCGGGGGCTGGAAGCTGGCAAGCAATAGCTCAATACCTTTTGCCCATATTCCCATTTTATTTAGGGATCCAGTTGGATATCGTTGCTAAAACATACCACTTGCCTATGGAGAAGCTGTCTGCCTTGAAGGAAGTTATTTTGTAATACTTCCTCTGTAGCAAGTGATGCTTCACCAGATCCGATCTTGCTGGGTCACTTAACTAATCTTCCCACTAGGCCAGGCTGCCTAGATTTCACCCCTCCCATATCCAAGAATCTCCTGAGGAGTCTGCTGATTTTCCAGAGAGGAGGAGGCGTGTTCTGGTCTCTACTTATTCTGCTCCAGCACCAAAATCAGTCAGTCAGTCAGTCAGTGTCAGAGAGAGAGAGAGACTGAGTGTTAGAGATCATGTGTAGAGATAAGGTTGCTGCTAAGGGCAGCTGCAGACACTCAGTGCAGTGCAGCATTTATTTATGCTTAGACCTATTAAGCTCTGTATATAGTTTGTATAGTTGTAGATAGAATAAAGAAGTTATTCTACAGAGCTGCTCTCCGAGTTGTTTATATGTTCTGCTGTGCGACGACTGTCTTGTTGGAGTGAATCCGGTGCTCACAACTCTAAGCTGTGAGTCCATAGCACTTTGACCTGTTTCTGTGCAGAAGGTGGTCTCTGGAAGTGCTACCCAGCTCGCCTAGCCCAGTTGGGGATGAAGTGGATGAGTCCAGTTGGTGGCACTGGCTCAAGGGCGATGCTGACAGAGGTCCTCTTACCTTTGTGTATGCCTACCAAGCATGGTGAAGGCAGATATCAGGCGATGGTAGCAATTCCTGAATGTATGCAATAGTAGTTCGCCATGGCAGGATACCTTGAACCCGCACAGGGATTTTCAGGTTCATGCTGGTGCTGCTGGATCTTTGCCCTTTGGTTTTTATTTCAAGGGCTGCTGGTGTGCAAAGCTATGGCCTCAAGCCAGGTGTGGTGAGGCAATCATGTGACATAACTTTTCTTGAGTTTTCCCCATTGTAGTAGCAGTTCACATGTGGCCCGAGGAGTTCAGTGACCATCGGATCTGCTTTTGGTCTGATAACCAGGTAGTGGTGAGGTCTTGGCTAAACAGTCCTCACACTCTAGCACAGTCTCCGCCCCTCCGCTCATGCTTTCAAGCTGCGCCACTTAAGGTTTAATATTGTGCTTTCTACGCTCCAAATTACACTGAAACACTATCCGATTTTCAGATGAAGCGCTTCAGATCCTGGGCTCCAGACTCAGCTATTGCCAGACTTTTCCAGACCACCTGTGGCATTTTGACAACAATTAGTAATTACAGAGAGCGGCAGTTTCCATTTCCCCTTTTGCTTTTACCTCTTATGGGAAGGCCTGGATGGATTTCTTAGCCTTAAGCTGGCAGTTCTCGGCCATTCAGAAGAATTGGCCCCCATCCTCTGAGCAGATCCTGCAGTATTTGGTCCACCTGCTGCAGATTGGGCATGCGGTTATAACTATCCGAATTCAGTCCGCTGCAATGTCTGTTACATTGAAGCTTTATTTTTCAGAGACCCTTGTATAAAGTTTGCAGTGCGCAGGGCCTTGGAAGGTTGGAACCTCCAACCTCATAGGACAGTGGGCGGGAAGTCGGTCAATTTTTACCTATGCAGTATCTGCAACAAGTTAAAACTTGTCTGCTGGTTAAAGATCAAGGTGAGACTCCTTTCAGCAGTCCATTGCATTTTCGCACTGAGGGTTGGGAAAATGGTTGTTGGAGCCAGCACGGGGCTGAGAGTCTGGAGGCTTATTGCTTCTGGACTTTTCCTTATCCTTTGGAGCTTGTCATTAGAGTTGGTAACTCTAAAACAGACTTAGTGGACAGGAGTGCCACAATCAGGCTTCCCGCCACAGGTGAGGAGGGCCCTTGCCCGGATAACAGAATATTTGGCTTTTTATTCCCTGGGGGCTTGCCCGCTCCTAGTGCATTAAAATGGGTTCCCGTTAGCCAGGCATCAATGTGCTTACGTCGTGCACCAGTTATTACAGCCTGCGGCTTGCTTACCGCTGAACACTCCTCATTCCTTACGATTAGGTGCTGCTGCAAAGGCTGCACACTGGGGGCCTGCCAGTAGACAGGATTGTGAATACGGGTCATTGGAAGTCTGACGCTGACAAGGGTTATATCAGGAAGTGTCACAATGATGTCTGTGCTGATGCTTGTCTGTTATTTCCTTTTTTCATAGGAGCAGCTGTGCACATTTGGGCCACAGCATTGTACACTAGGCTGGCAAGCATGTTGACGAGTTTGGACTGGGGCGCCATCTCAGTCTTCCTGCCCATGTGAACATATACAGGATGTCTAGATGGGGAATGCTTTGGGAGGAGATCCTTCCTTTGGTGCGGTCGAGTGTGACCTGTGCAGGTCCTCCCGCAGTGCTGGTGGTACAGCTGGGCGAGAATGTTTGCGGTCTTCCTCCAGCATAAGTTTGCATTCCTGCATGCAAGAGGGCTTGGATTGAGTTGATGGCAGCTCTCCCTGGACTCAAAATAATTTAAGGCATTGGTTCAAGGTGGTCTGGAGGGGGGGTTGGAGCACCTGTCCCCTCCAATGCGCAAAGATGTTCCATTAAGGGAATCCAAGGATTCGCCATGCTTTTGTCGACCCCTTTTGAGGGGTAGGGCCATGCAAGAGTCCCTGGGAGCATTTGGGGTCAGCTTGAGTCTGATCCTGGTTCATTGCTCCCCCATGCTGTTTACTGGAACTGACGATATGGTGGGGCCCAGTCGTCAGTGCTGCCCTGCTGAGGTCAGGTGCAGCTAGTTGGGACCCAATGCCTAGACAAACTACCACCGAGCAGGCCAGAAAACATGTTAATAAGGCGGTGGATAATAGAATAAAATAAAGAAAATAAATAAAGTTAATAAAATAACAAATAAAATAAAATAGGTCCTTGCTTTAGGTGGTTCTGTAATATTGCACCCTCCTAATTTTCTTCAAGGCTGTTGCCCTCTTTAGGGCAGATGGGGTGCATCTGTCCCCTATGGGGAACGACACCTGGCGGGATGCAATTGCCTTGGGATTCATTCCTCCCCCACAATGTTTGCTGGTACTGACGATATGGTGGGGCCCAGTCATCAGTGCTGCCCTGCTGAGGTCAGGTGCAGCTAGTCGGGAACCAATGCCTAGACAAACTACCACCAAGAAGGCCGGAAAGCATGTTAATAAGGCAGTGGAAATAAAATACAGGTCGTTGGAAATTGAATGCATTCAAAGGTTATGTTCGTTAACATTATTGGTGTCTTACAATTTTTGCTTGTTTTATCTTAGGTTTAGCAGCTGTCCGCATCTGGATGGTGGGGCACAGCATCATGCATTGGGCTGGCATCAGTGCACGGCAGTCCGGATTGGGACCGGGTCTCGGCCTTCCTCCATGTGCAGTTGCCTTGGCTGTCCAGACGGGGAATGCGCCGGCCAGAATTCCTGCCGCTGATTCGGAGCAAGGTGCTGCTGGAAGGGCCGCCCACTGCTGTTGGGGTGCAGCTGGGTGAGAATGACCTGTGTGGCCATGGACTGTTTTTTCGCTACGTGCTGCGATTTTGGGTGACCTGGAGACGCTGCGGGCAATGGTGCCAACAGCAAAAAATTTTCTGGTCAAAGCTTTTGCAACGACGCATTTGGAGGGGCAGTCGTTGCCCAGCTGCCACTGAAAGGGCCAGAAAACTCATCAATTCTGCTGTTTCAAAAAAGATTTTTGAGCTGGGTGGAGATGTGATTTCCCACCCCGAGATTCTTTTTGAGAGGCCATCCTTTTTCCGAGCTGATGGCGTGCACCTTTCTGCTTCAGGGAATGAGGCTTGGATTGGTGCGGTGGTGGCCAAGCTGAGGTCTTGGTTTAATACAGCTGGGAGAGAGCGACCTGGTGGCTATGGGCCGTTCTTCACTGCGTGCTGCAATTTGGACGGACTTGGGGACATTGCGGGCAATGGTGCCTACAGCAATGATATTTTGGTCTCAGCTTTTGCAACGATGCGTCTGGAGGGGCAGTCGTTGCCCAGTCGCCACAGAAAGGGCCAGAAAGCGCATCAATTCTGCTGTGACACACCGGATTGCTGAGCTGGGTGGAGATGTGATTTCTCACCCTGCGATTCTTTTTAAGATGCCATCCTTTTTCCGAGATGATGGCGTGCACCTTTCTGCTTCAGGGAATGAGGCTTGGTTAGGTGCGGTGGCTGCCAAGCTGAGGTCTTGGTTGGGGCTGTGAGTGGTTTGGCGGTGAGCTGGAGGCTCCATGGCGGTTAGGCATTGGTTAATTGGTGCTTGGAGGGGTAAGTGCCTACCCCTCCAAATGATGCGGAAAGGGAATTCCGTTAAAGGAATCCAGGGGCTTGCCATTCTTTCGTCCTGTCCGTGGAGCCGGGCTTGGGCCGTGCAAGCCCCACCGGAACATGAGGGTGAGAAGTGTTGGATTGATTCCCAGCCTCATTTCTCACCCAATACTTGTTTCCCACGCTGGCTTCCGGTGGAGTCCGGAAGTGCCAGCTCTGTCCTGTGGGGGCAAGGACAGATAGTCACCAATGCCTAAGCAACCACTCACATTTTTTGTATTTGAATAAAGTTGTGGCCAAAATTATGCCAAAAACCTTAAACAAAATTGATGTGTGAAGTGTGTAATTATTTGGGGGGTGGCACTGTGGAACTCAACACGCAACTACTCTGCCCAAAGACTTGTGGCATATAGGGAAGGACAACAACAACAACAGGTTCTAAAAAATATTATTTATACCCCACCCATCTGGCCAGGTTTCCCCTGAAGTTGCATTCTAGTTCTGGACTATGAGAATAAGAACACTGACAATAGCATATCCCACATAGTTATTCCAATCACTGCTGTTGTTATAATGGATTTCCATTTCTGATGAAAGTTTTTTGGTTATATCCAATAGTGTCCTTCCTATGATAGAAGGTTGATGTCAAAGACATGACCCACGGAGAGAAATCGGCAGAGGGGGAGGAAGAGGCAGAAGAAAACAGAGGGTTGCCTCTCACTTCTCAAAGCAACACTGAGATACAGGAGCAGGTGGTAGTAGGGGGTTGGATTCAACCCCAGAGGAGGAGGAATTGGCTGCACCTGAGTCTCCCAGAAGCAGTGGCGTAGCGTGGGTTGTCAGCACCCGGGGCAAGGCAAGTAATTTGCGCCCCCTAACCCGTGGATTTGCGCCCCCTAACCCCCAGATGTTGCGCCTGGTGCGGCCGGCCCCCCCTGCACCCCCTACGCTACGCCACTGGGCATCTCATTCATTGCTTTCGCTTTTTACCCCTTCCCTCGCTCACAAACCAAACTTCCCTTCGTGCTTGCCAGCCAATCGGAGCACGGCGTCCTTTGGGGGCGTTCCATTCAGAAAGTTCCTTTCAGAACCATTCCTGCTGCGAGGCGGGAAACAGGAATGCAGTGGCGTAGCGTGAGTTGTCAGCACCCGGGCCAAGGCAAGTAATTTGCGCCCCCTAACCCGTGGATTTGCGCCCCCTAAACCTAACCCCCAGATGTTGCGCCCGGTGCGGCCGGCCCCCCCTGCACCCCCCACGCTATGCCACTGCCCAGAAGTAGGAGGTGGAGCAAGAGATTACAGCAAAAGAAGACCAGCTGGAAGCGGGGGTAGGCTTGGCGTATATCTGGCCTTGGAAGGGGCCGGAGGCCAGTCGAGTCAACTGACTCTAATAGTGAAGAATGAGCTGTAGGAGGCTCTGCTTGCTGTAAGCCTGTAGTTGCCAAATAAAGCTAAAGGAGTTAAACTGCCAGCTTGCTGTGTCGTGTGTTAGAGATATGCTAAACCTCACAGTTCACATACCAGTGAAATGAGGAAGGAATGCAATTTCTGATTATTCTCCTTCCCTCCTACCCCCTCCATCACCCTCCCCAAATTCCCACGTTGGGGGAGAGATGCTTTGAAATATAGGGGGGCTAATGTGGGAGGCTACAGGGGGAATGAATTGACAAAGTATCACTTCACTGGTCAGCTCCAGAAAGAGTGTGGGTAGAAGCTCATTTGTGAAATAGATCTTGTTTACTTACATTTATATTACTTTAATGAATAGGTTTGACAATGACTTGCTTTTATAAGCCTAGGAGGAATCCATAACTTGCACAATCATATTCCCCACCTAAAACCAAAAAAATCTGGGGGTCATCTAGTACAATCTCCTGCAATTCAAGAATCTCAACTAAAGCATCCATAAACAGTCTTACTAGAAAAATTAACCAATAAACTGAAACTGACACGGAGGCAAATAGAAGAAGACTCCTTCTCCCCGGTATGGCTCCTCTTTATCACATACACAGCTCAACAAGACAATGACAAAAATCCACCAACAACATACAAATCAATATGGCTAACCTTATCTAAAACACCCACCCATCCCACTCACACACGAAAACAAAGATCACCTCAGCCAATCACAAACAAATATCCACACCCTAGGCCAACCCCAACCTCTCTCACCACCAAAGAAACACAAGTGAACAGCAGAGAACCTGCACAAGCGACACTGACACAAAACCCCACATATATTAAGTAAAATAGAAATATCGCCACCCAACCCAACCCCACTCACCTTTCTCCCCTCTTTCCCCTTTTCTTCCTAATGTCTCAACAAATGAAACTGATTGTAAAAATGTTACTTGAAAGAGAGAGAGAGATTGCACATACTTTTGCAAAC
The DNA here is from genome assembly GCF_964188305.1 of Podarcis bocagei. Classification (NCBI taxonomy): domain Eukaryota; kingdom Metazoa; phylum Chordata; class Lepidosauria; order Squamata; family Lacertidae; genus Podarcis; species Podarcis bocagei. Next base: position 38,192,324 of record NC_138126.1, read on the forward strand.
CAAGAAAATCTTTAATAAAAATACATTAAACAAAAACTAAAGCATCCATGACAGATGCCCATCCAACCTCTGCTTATGAACCTCCAAGGAAGGAGAGTCCACCACCTCTAGTCAAACAGCTCTTACTGTCAGAAAGTTCTTTCTGATGTTTAGTAAGAATCTTCTTTCTTAAAACTTGAATCCATTGGTCTGGGTGTTATTCTCCGGAGCAGGGTTGGACCCTGCTTGCTCTATCTTTCATGTGACAGTGCTTTAGATATTTAAAGATGGCTATTGTATCTCCTCTCAGTCTCCTCTTTACCAGGCTAAACATACTCAATTCCCTCAACCGTTCCTTACAAGGCTTGGTTTCCAGACTTGTGATCATCTTGGTTGCCCCCCTCTGCACATGTTCCAGCTTGTCCATGTCCTTCTTAAACTGTGGTGCCCATAACTGTATACATACTCCAAGGCAGAATAAATGTCAAGGGACCCCTGACCATTAGGTCCAGTTGTGACCGACTCTGAGGCTGCAGCACTCATCTCGCTTTATTGGCCAAGGGAGCCGGCGTACAGCTTCCGGGTCATGTGGCGAGCATGACTAAGCTGCTTCTGGCGAACCAGAGCAGCGCACGGAAACGCCGTTTACCTTTCCGCCGGAGCGGTACCTATTTATCTACTTGCACTTGGCGTGCTTTCAAACTGCTAGGTAGGCAGGAGCAGGGACCGAGCAACGGGAGCACACCCCGTCGCGGGGATTCAAACCGCTAACCTTCTGATCGGCAAGTCCTAGGCTCTGTAGTTTAACCCACAGCACCACCCACGTCCTCCAAGGCAGAATAGAGTGGTACTATTACTTCCCTTGATCTGGACACTAGACATCTGTTGATGCAACCTAAAGTAGCCTTAGCTTCTTTTGCTGCTACATCACACTGTTGACTCATATCAAGCTTGTGGTCCAGTTGTTTATAAAGACATTGAACAACAACGGGTCCATTACCGAATACTGTGGTACCCCACTTGTCTTATTTTCCAGGATGATGAGGAATCGTTAGTGAACATTCTTTGAATTCAGTTAGTCAACCTGCTACAAATCCACCTAACAGTTACCTCATCCAGCCCACATTTTACCTGCTTTTCTGCAAAACTATCATGGGGGATTTTGTCAAAAGCCTTAATTAAATCAAGATACACTATGTCCACAACTTCCCTCTGATCCACTCTATCAAAGACAGAGAGACTGAGACAGAGATGAGATTCCTCTGGCATGACTTGTTTTTGAGAAACCCATGCTGGGTCTTAGTAATAAACAGCATCCTTTTCTAAGTGCTTTCCAAACACCCCCGGTTATATTTGTGGGACCACCTCTCCTGTCTTGCTGGCTATTTAAACATCACTGTCTGGCAGAAAGCAACCTGTATTTGAATTGCCCACTTTTGTTTTGTTTTCTATATGTTTAAATTATCTTAATTTGGCTTCCAGTTGACTTCTGGAGCTGTGCGAGCAAAGCTGAGCAGGAGGGAAGAAATCAGCTTGTTATGCAGCCATTAAGCTTTTTAAGCAACTTCTGAAAGCACAGACACACTTTTGTATACTGAGTGCCCAGTTAGGTTTCCCCACTGGTACAAACAAGAAGCAAATCAATGGAGACACACTATTACAAAACACTAAATGAGAGGTTTCAAATGAGTCCCTACTTTATAATAAACTAGAAAGGTAACCAGGAAATAGCAGGAATATATATGAAACAACATTCATAAGTATGAGCTGTCACTGAGTGGATAGGTAAGAATAAACCCTAATTTCTCTTCTATGTTCCTTGCTAGCATTGCTACCACCTCTCTTGGTCTCCTTACTACATCGTCTTCCTCTCTCCTGTCTCTTTGCTTATTTAATTTCTTCTCACTTAAGGGCCTTGGCCCTCTCTTCTGCCACAGCTTCCCCCTTCTATCATGTCCCTGTTTCTCTCAAGTGATCTCACTATGGTCCTGAGAGCTTCACTGTTATTTAGGTCTGCTTCTACCATATTTTTCTCTTTTTTAGGCCAACTGACTTATGAACTGTGGCTTTCTATGCATATAGGCCTTAAGTATCAGCAGATGTGATAGTTGAACTCAATGCATTCAGTTGCTTGGCACTCTATTTGTTTAACTAGCTTATCCTTTACTTGTGGGAACTGGAATCAGAAAAATTGGTTCCATATCTGTTCTTTTGTTTTTATTTATAAAACATATTTACTTACTACTAACTCATACAACACAACATGACAGTGTATTATTAGGATGTATACAATAAAATAAAACACGGCATAAAAACAGCAAGAAAAACTCATTAAAATCACTGACTAATATAAACAGACACATTGGCCTGCATACATAAAAAGGTCTTCATGAGACACCTGAAAATCAAATGCAAGGGTACCTGCTGAATCTCTGCTGGAAGAGAGTCCACAGAATGGGACCAGTGACCCTAAGCACCCAACTTCTAGTGGAGGCAAGTGAGACCTCTGTAATATGGAGGGGGGTGGAATCATCCTCTGTATGATCTTAGTGATCAAGTGGTTCTTAAGGCTTCTTTGACCCAGGTTGTCCTGGGCTTTGGATATTAATGCAGAAACCTTGAACCTGGCCCAGTTGCATATGGGCTGCCAGTGTAGATGTTTTAGCAAAGGTGTTACATGCTATCAAGTATATGCCCCCATCGGCAGCCTAACTGAAGCTTCCAGACTAGGTCCAAGGGCCACCCATATACAGCACTTGCTCCCTTTACAGGAAATGCAATCCCATCTAGAACCAGCACCTGCCTTCTCTTCTGAACAAAGGAACCACCTATACTTTTACATTTTGACTATTATAATGTGGTATTCATGGGACTACCTCTGAAGGGAATTTTGAGCAATTTATTATACTTAAAATTGCATAGCAAGGTAATGGTACCCCTGACTCTCCTTCATAAGGGAGTCTGAGTTTCCAGGCTTGTGGAGAAGTTGCAAATGTTGCTTTTGATGATATTTAAGATTTTTATTGGCCACCTGAGCTTGCTTTTTGATTGATTGATTGATTGATTGATTGCTTCTCTTTTACTCCATAATATAATTATAGTTGTTGTTTAGTTGCCTTTATTGTATTTAAGACACAATTTCCCATTATTTTCCTATGAACCGCCTGGTGTTCTGCTGGTGTTCATTGTCTAGAAATGCACTCCTAGATTGAAATGGCCTACAAATTCTATTCACTGGCCTTCAATTTAACAAGTTCTTAAGATATTCTGATGATAGAGCTTGAAGAAGTTAGGTCAAAGAGATTTTGCCACATTGTTCACACTAACATAATTGGTGTGAGTAAGTGATAATTCACAAGGCAATGAACAAGTTCAGCAGCATAAGTGATTTGATAGTTACCATATCAACATATTAAATAACAAGAGTTAAAGTGGACACTCTGGGAATAAACTAGTGTTGGACTGAACCTTCATTTGCCTTTTTTCCCAAGGGTGTGTATGTATGTAAAGCAAAGATTTATTCCGAAAGGGTAGGATGGGAGCAAAGTTTAGAGAAATGCGGCCCTATTTTTGAGGCAGGGGGTGACCTGCATTTACCATCTTTTATTATACAAGGTGCCTAGTCGAGTCCTTGTGTTCTTACCATCACACACATGACAGCAGTGTACTGACCTTTGCAAGTCAGCTTCTTGCATATGACTACAGTGGTATCTTAGTTCTCAAACCTAATCTGTTCCGGAAGTCCATTCCAAAACGAACACTTTCCAAAACCAAGGCGTGCTTTCCCATAGAAAGTAATGCAAAATAGATTAATTCATTCCAGACTTTTAAAAACCACCCCTAAAACAGCAATTTAACATGAATTTTACTATCTAACGAGACCATTGATCCATAAAATGAAAGCAATAAACAATGTACTGCAGTCACACAATCAATCGGTAGCTGAACTGGGTTCTGCACAGTCACACACAAAAAACAAAAAGAGCCACAAAAACACAAAATAAATAGCAAAAACAGACAAACCTCAGCAAAACGCTCAAAACGGAAGTCTGGCACTCAAAACAGAAGTGTGACACTCAAATCGGAAGAGTAACACTCAAAACAGAGCACGTTCAGCTTCCAAAAAAAAGTTTGCAAACTGGAATACTTACTTCCGGGTTTGCAGTGTTTGGGTTCCAAGTTGTTTGAGTACTAAGGCGTTTGAAAACTAAGGTACCATTGTACTGGCATTGCATGGTCATGCTGGAATTCCAAGAAATGTTATTGGGCTAGAAGTCATCTTGCAGAAATCTTTGCAATGTTATAAGCACAGGCAAAGGTTTTGTTTAAAAAAATGCTTTCAGAGCGAAGTGGGTGGTGGGACAGTATAAAATTTTTGACTCTATTTTTTACTCTCTTGACTTTTTTTGTAGCTGTTGCTGCCATAGCTCTAAAACAGTTTTGGACTGAGCTGTATGAATAGGCCGGATAATTTCCTAGTGAACCCCACCTATCCCCAAGGACTTGGGTAAAAAAAAAAGAGGTGTACCTGCACACAAAACAAAATGGAGGTCATGGTGAAATGCATCCCAGAGGGGAGCTCATGCCATAGGCATGGACCATGTGGCCATGTATTTGTTGTTGTTTAGTCGTTTAGTCGTGTCTGACTCTTCATGACCCCATCGATCAGAGCACGCCTGGCACTCCTGTCTTCCACTGCCTCCTGCAGTTTGGTCAAACTCATGCTGGTAGCTTCGAGAACACTGTCCAACCATCTCGTCCTCTGTCGTCCCCTTCTCCTTGTGCCCTCCATCTTTCCCATATCAGGGTCTTTTCCAGGGAGTCTTCTCTTCTCATGAGGTGGCCATGTATACAGCACCTTGAATCCAAAGTTGCTTTTTGAATTGACTGTTGAATTGACTAAAGCTGTCTTTTCCTTTCTGTCCTAGTCTTCTCCCTTGACAGATAACTCCTCATTACCTGATATGTTGTTGCTATTACTTAAAAAAAAAAAAAGGTGAGGAGGTAAACAGTGCCATCTGTAATATGTCATATTTGTAAAAAGCCTTCTAAACTCCCCTATTACACTTTGCCTTATTTTAAATAATACACCATCCTTTATTCAACACAAGTTTCCTTTTTCTCTCCCCGCCCCATATTTTATGGATGTTCTCGTCTACTATTCTCTGGATTTCAATCTGCTAACAGTTTCCCATACTGACACATAAACAAAAGGAGAGGGAATAAAGCAGAAAGGTTTTCTTTTGTTGCTGAAACTTGAAAATACTGCACAATTCTCTTTATTAGTAGTAGTATTTTAAGGCAATGCATTGGAAACAACTGCTGTTTGCATTTAAAATATATTTATCTAACATATGTTTACTTCCCCTCATTGGTGAAGGACAGGTAACCATAGCAATTTATTATACCTCTCTATAGGGCTCAACATTTATTTTTAAGTTTCTTGGCATCACTATTCTCCTTTAAGGATCTACGGTTACGATTTTAAGCACCTGAGCAAGCAGACATCTGGGATTTTTCAAATACTGCACACAAACACACTTGATAAAAAGTGTTACTATGTCAGTTGCATAGCCTGGAAGATATCAGTTTTAGTTATTCACTAAGCAGTTGCACTGCTGTATGTGAACTGCATCTTAAATGGAAAACGGAATACTGCATAGTAGCATTTCTACACAATTCCGCTGCTGTCCTGCCCATAGCAGCTGGAATGGTTGGAAGCTCTATATGGCCACCTGGGGAAGGGAGGCAGTGTGGGATAGCCAGCCACATAAACCAACAGAATGCATGAAGAAGTTAATACCATAGAGTAAGCTGCCCTGCCAGGCTTAGCTATGTCACTTCCTTTCATCTTGTCATGTCACTTTCATCTTGGGATGAAATATCAGGGGTCAGCAAACTTTTTCAGCAGGGGGCTGGTCCACTGTCCCTCAGACCTTGTTGGGGGGCCGGACTATATTTTAAAGAAAAAAATAATGAACAAATTCCTATGCTCCACAAATAACCCAGAGATGCGTTTTAAATAAAAGGACACATTCTACTCACCAAAGAGTACTTGCCCCAAACTTGGGCCAACAGACAACATAAGAACTTAAGAAGAGTGCTGCTGGATCAGACTAAGTTTGCACAGTGGCTAACAAGATGCATATGTGAAATAGCTCCTCATGGTGGTACCTGCCAGTCTGCTAGCCAGGTGCTAACCGTTGATGAGTAAATTCAAGGCCCTGTTCCTCTTTCTTGTGGTTCTTTGCATTTTTTAATCAGACCTGTGTCAGACAGCTCTTCGGATAGTGGCCTCTTTCAAATAGAGAATAGTCTCCTGTACAGTAGGACACATGGCCACCCTAGAATATTACGAAGGCTTGGGATTGAATTTGTGCTTATCTATTAATCTGTTTATTGGTCTACGGCAAGGTACTGCCTCAATTAATCCTCAAACCAGGGTCTACACTGCAGGATCAGAAATAAACCATCAACCTTTGTATGACTTTCCCTTTAATTTTCAGCATGAAGATTAGCACATAGTTTTCCATGAAGTGCACTGCTGTATCTAAGCTTCTGTATCTCCACCTAGAATGAGCATGAAGAAGATACTGATTTTAAAGCATTTTGCACATTGAGAGAGTGTTGTGTAAATGGTTCTGCTACTAGAGTTGCCATATTCCCAAAAGTGAAAATCGGAGGGGGGTGTCTTTGGACTTTTCTTATTTTTAAAGGGTTTTCCAGGACATTTTGTCGATTTGACAAAAATCCACCTGGACACCATTTTGACAGTCCAATTCCCAGACATTTCTGGGAAAACTTGAATGTATGGCAGCCCTAGGTGCTACTCTAAATCATACTCAGAGTTGTCACATTGAAATCAATGAACAAGTTAGTCATGAGTCTATTCTGCATATGATTTAGTCAGATAATGTTCTGTTTTACAATGGTTAGTTTACAAATAGCCGGGAGATTTGTTCATTTAGAGGTATCTGAGACCAAAGCCTATTTCCCTCCTTCTATTTTTACTCTCCGAGCATGTTGTGCTAGTGTTGTTGCTTTGAATTTAGGACTGTATCGAAGGAGATGGAAACTACGTGAAAGAACTGTTTGCCTCTAAGACTCTTGTTGTCACACATTGCACTAGATGTTCCCCACCAGATGTTGCATGGTCTAGGTGAGAAGAAAATATAGAACTAGAAGCCGTAGAGCAAAGGCTATAAACTACTCTTTAAGTACAGTGTTACCTCGATTAAGGACTTACCGTAATTCATCCTGGAGGTCTGTTCTTAACCTGAAACTGTTCTTAACCTGAAGCACCACTTTAGCTAGTGAGGCCTCCCGCTGCCACCGTGCCGCCGTAGCACGATTTCTGTTCTCATCCTGGAGCAAAGTTCTTAACCCAAGGTAATATTTCTGGGTTAGCGGAATCTTTAACCTGAAGCGTATGTAACCTGAAGCATATGTAACCCGAGGTACCACTGTATACTTTTTATTCTCATAAGTGTGTAAGTATGCTGATGAGAGATACAATGGGAAGGTATTTTCTACCTTCTAAAAAAGAGTAAAGTTCACAAGGCTACAAATTCCTTGGTGATGTGGGTACCTGTGATGCCAACCTGTTTACAATTATGTAGATACTGTTTGTCAAGAACTTGGAGAAAACTCTATTGTTCTGCTAATTAATTTAATTAGCACAAAAGTGTTATCTGTATTTGACTGAAGAGATTCTCCTTTCAGAGCCAGACAGAACTTTTAGTTATCTTTTGTGTGCCAAATGGTTTGCCATTTTGTTTCCTCATTGCAATTTCCCATAAGATTGTCAATATGCTAGTCAACTGGTAAGCAGGAGAGGAGAGGGTCAGAAAATAAATTGGTAGAGAGGGTGATTATGCTGTATGCCCTGCTGGTATCTAATTATAAGACCTACGTGAAAACTGACCACAGACATTGTGGTGGATTTTACCACTTTGTCTGTCCTGTTTGCTTCAAATTAGGGTTATGTCAGATCACAGAATATCATGCCATCAGATTGTTCTTGATCATACACTTTACCCTGAAATTATAGCAAATTATAAAGTTTGAGCTTACAATACCTTCTTATTTGCAACTTTGGGAGAGGGGAATTAGAGTTTGCTATGATGCATATCTGAGTCTCCTCTGTTCTTCTACATTTCTCTTATATCTTGCTTTCTGTTTATGTGTAATGTATTATTAGTACTGGGAATTCTGAATAGGTTGGGGATGAGGAGACAGAAGATTTAACAAACAGAACAACTGGAGTATCATAAGAAATGTTTTAGTTCTAAAACAATCACACACCAGCACATTCCCCTAAGATCTTCTGTTCAATATTACAGCCCCAGGAGAGATGGGGAATATATAGCAAGAATATCACAGAAATGCTTTATGCTAAACTAAGACAAGCCTGGACCAAGGCCTTCAGAATCATGACAAACGGGGTGTTTATTATAACCTCTTTTATCTACTTGGCCTTGGAGATACTGAAAACATTCAAATAATGTGACATTCTGATGAATGGAAAGGCTGTTCACATTTATTTCAAAAGGTAATGGGCGGAATAAAGAGATTCAAACGACCCTTTGGGGGACATGTTTTTCAAAATGGTTGATAGAAAAGGGTTGCATTTATATATGGCCAACCTGTCACCTAAGCAATGCTGCTCAAGTCCAGCTCATTAGCAAACTTGTGACAAGCTTTCTGGGTTTTGGAATGGGAAGCAAGGACATTGTCCTCTAGCATAACCCCATTCATTTCCCTGGGGTTTCAGCAAAAATAAATTATGTCCCTTGTTTGCTACCGGTATTTGATCCAACCCAAGAACTGTGGTGCATTGGACTGCCCGCGTTCTTGCACACTAGCTAACAGTCTCTCGTCTGCATATATCTACGTTAGAACCAGTTGACAGAGAACTTTCTCCTAGACACATGGAGCCACTTCTTAACTATGTTTGTGCCACTTATTATATGAAGAAAGATTACCATAGGATATTAGCATGGGTACAGCTATAACTAATCCCATTTCCAGGGGGTGGGACTGTCATCGCTCAGTAACCAAGCATGTGCTTTGCATGCAGAAAATTCTGAGTTCAGTCTCCAGATTTCCAGGCACAGCTAAGAAAGTCTCTTTTCTGAAACCATAAAGAGAACATCTTCCTTTGACCCAAAGCTGTCAACCTTCCCTTTTTTGGCGGGAAATTCCCTTATTCCAGCGCCGTTTCCCGCTGCTTCCCCTCTGCTATCCCAGATTGTTAGATATCCCGTAGACTGGCCCTGGGACAGGTGAGGCTGCTGATCCCTTATTTTCTAGGCTGCTGATCTCTTATTTTCAAATCTGAAAGTTGACAGCTATGCTTCGACCCTAAAGAATTGTACCAATGCTGAAGTTGCTGCTGGCTGGATTGGTATACAGCACAGTTCATACTAATGTTTCCCACAATGGATTTCAACCCATGGCTGATGTCAGGGGAATCTGACTAAACTAGCCCTCATTGTGAATGCTTCATATCCCCAGTAGGATTACATCCCTCAAGTATTCTCTGGCACAGAATTGACTTGCAAGCACTGAGTGGTGATTGCCTATACTGTGTCCAGTGCGCTGGTGCAGTGTTACAGCGGAGTGGGGAATTGCCCCTAAACACACTCAATAGTCATAGGCAACCCTTCATATCTAGAATGTGGGGATCATAGTGAGGAATTTGGGGGACCATAGATTATTGGTTATATCCAATAGGTGTCTTTCCACTGATGGCATTTTTTAAAAAATGCAACAGAGACTTTTGCCAGCAGAACAGAGTTCTCTGGGAGATCTTTTATAATTTCTCAGCCCCATGACCCCCCAAAATTTGCTCCAGATGGCTGGGGAGGCCTTTTGGAACAGCTTGGTGGGGGGTCTGCAAGGTGGAAGGGAAATTGCCAAAGATCTCTTAGATTCCTGTTCCATTGGCAGAAGTCTCTGCTGAATCAAAGATACACCAGTTGGATACAATTCAACATTGTAGTTGTTCTAAGGATTAATGAGAGGTGTGAAACAAGAAACACACACACACCCAGATGTTGTTGGACACCAACTCCCATCAGCCTTAGCTAGCCTGAGCGATGGCCAAAGATGGTGAGAGCTGCAGTCAGCAACATCTGGAGGGCTAGAGGTTCCCCATCCCTGATTTGGATGACTTGCTTTGAATTCTCCAAAAGTACTGCCATTCTAAGTATTATTATAACTAATGTCATTAGTGAAGAAGTGCCTTTTGCGTTATTAAAGGTATCTAGATGAATGTGAACTTCTGCTTTTGCAACTTCTCTAAAACTTTCTTCCAGCCCTATCACCTTTGCAGATGCTTCGATTTTGTTTGCTCTTTAAATTCACAATAGCCTGCCAGCCAGTCTGTTCCCAGCACTTTTGTTCTTTGTTCATTCCCTAGCAATTTTTTCTCATTTTTGGGTGTCACTTTTCCTTAGTTGTTCTACCAGCTGTTTATTTGTCATTTGGTGTTTGTATCTAATTGCTGCCTTTGCTTTCCCATTCTGGAGTTAACCTCTCGCAACACCATTCTGCTCATGATGAGCCTGCATTAGCCAAGGCACTTGGAAGAAAATTTGCATTGGACATTCAGAAGAGATGAAATGCAAACCTAGCTAATGGGAAATTACGTGTCCTGTGTTATGTAGCTATTAATACAAGTGGTGTTACAGAATATTCAAATTCATGGCTGTCTTTAAAGAACATACTTGCCAATTAGTGCCTTTACTGAAATCCTTAGTTTTATCATTTAGAAATACAGCTGCTAATTGGGATCAGCTATTCCTTGGGGAGACACATGTTTAATAAATAAGTGAATAAATTAAAAGTCACCACCAGCCATGAGAGCCTCAAAGAGAAAATGGGCACCTTTATAGATCATGCCTCTCTTAAACTCATCCAATTACTGAGAAACAAAATTTCTGTGAACATGATAGTGTATTGTGAGGTGAGATATAGGCAGGATATCGGAATTTGTTGGTTTCTTAAAACCAGAAGCTCATTAGGCATAATTAAGATAAAAGAAGCTGGGTATTAAATTTTCATAGCACACAGTCAGTTAGTGAGCTCTTACCACAAGGCAGAAAAGAAAAGAAAAAGGAGAGCACTGCCACTCAATTAGTGCATTGATCCGCTGGCGTATAACATAATTAAGGTTTTTATTTTTATGAGGACCTTGGTGCAAACCATTGTTTGTGTGTGTATTTCTAGAAACATTTACTAAAATGCTAATGAAGATGCAATGAAAAAAGAAAGTTATCCGGGAATATATCAAGCAAGTTTATCCAGATAAACTGTCGCTTTAATAATGTTAATAATGTTATAAGACTACCAATTGCTCTGTTGATGGATGTAATTTCATTGGGAGTAATATTGGTAGACATGAATTTTATTTATTTCATAAAAGTTATTATTATAGGGGGGAAACACTCAAAGGTGTTTATAAAAACATATGTGTCCTTGTCAGAACCAATTTCTTAGCTAAACTCACTCTGCTTCTCACTTTTTCATCAACATATTTTCCTACCTGCTCCTAGAAAGTCCTATCAGAACACCAATGAAAACACAGAAGAAATAAATTGTTTGCATCTGAAATATGAGGTGGGGTGAATGCTATCATAGGACTTTTGATGGTTTAATAAATAACACTACGGGCACTAACATGAGAGTAAGTCCCATGGAATTCTGTGGAAATAATTTCAAAGTCAATATGTATTGTCTGAGCTGTATGAGGTTCAGTAAATAAATACTTAGGAGATGTACACCCTTTCAGGCCTATCCTGAAATTTCGGAAATGTACAACAGTGACTACTTAAAAACAAATTGTCCAGCATGATCACTCGGTGCTCTCATTACTAGAAAGTGGGAGATGAAACAGTTGGGGAATGTTTTGCTCCCTTTGAGTCCTTAAGCTTAGTTGGGAGGTAAGAATAAAGGTATGCCAATACATTTACATCCCAGGTCTTGATGTTTGTAGATCAGAAGGGCAGTAGCTTCCCCACCCCTACAGTAAATAATAAATCTCTCAGGCTTGCAGTGTAAGACAGAGCTCCTTGGTATGATGTGGAATGTGAACCCCCTTTGCTGAGAGGAAGGAAAAGCATTTGACTAGATATGAACTTCCCGGGATGGCCCACACACAATAGTGTCACAATGGGGGCGGGGGGGCGATGCACCCTGAGTGCCATGTCTGGGGGGGGGTGACAAGAAGGCACCCCGCAGGGGCATGAGCAGCCATTGCGCCACCGCAGCCACATGTAGAGGATTCACGGCTGTCGCTGCGACGGAGGGATCCCGGCACCGTCCATACGATACTGGAGCGGTGGAGCCGGCAAACCACTATGTACAGTGCATGTGCGATGTGGCTACATACAGCGCATGGGTCGTACGTAGCAACACCGCACATGTGCCCTATGTAGTGACGCTCCTCCCCAGGTGTCACGACGCCTTCGTTTGCCCCTGCCCACACGAGGCAAGGAGAGGCAACTGCCTCAGACGGCAGGATCCACAGAGGCAAAAGATCCCAATGCAGATCTTTATTTTCCCCCTTGTTCCTGATATAGCTCTTCACTCAACACTTCTTCCCTGGCAGGGGAAGGAATGCCATTTTGTGGTTCACTTTAGGTTGTAAAATGTCTTGGGCTGGCCCTGCTAACTCCTATCAGTCCCAGCCACTATGTCCAATGGTCTGAGGTGATTGGATCATCTGGAGGGCTACAGATCCCCTGATCCAAATCTTCTATATTATAAAATGCTGAAAAATCTTTTTAAGTTGTTGTTGGGTTTTTTGAAGAACCATGGTATTATTTGTGTTTACAGTTTGGTACACATGTAGAGAAGTAGCAGTGATTTAAGGTAGGTTATTGTTATTCTGGGACGCGGGTGGCACTGTGGTCTAAACCACTGATCCTAGGGCTTGCCGATCGGAAGGTCGGCAGTTCAAATCCCCGCGACGGGGTGAGCTCCCGTTGCTCGGTCCCTGCTCCTGCCAACCTAGCAGTTCGAAAGCACATCAAAGTGCAAGTAGATAAATAGGTACCGCTCTGGCAGGAAGGTAAAAGGCGTTTCTGTGCACTGCTCTGGTTTCGCCAGAAGTGGCTTAGACATGCTGGCCACATGACCCGGAAAAACTGTCTACAGACAAATATCGGCTCCCTCAGCCAATAAAGTGAGATGAGCACCACAACCCCAGAGTTGTTCATGACTGGACTTAATTGTCAGGGGTCCTTTACCTTTACCTTTTTATTGTTATTCTAACAAAAAATAATGTAATTATTTTGAAGATGATTAGCATTTACAAGCTGTTTAAACTTTAAAGGAAGAAAATACTGGAAAGGCAGAAAAATAGAAGAGATTCCATAAACAAGCAAGTCCCAGGTGTTATACCAGCAGGATCCCCCAAAACTTCATTGTTTTAAGACATTTCAAAATGAAGGTGGCCACGTGCTGTCCCAAAAGAGTGAACAAAATGTTTGATCCATGCCAAGCTAGCTCCAACTAAAAATTCATGAATTTCGTGAATCCCACTCATTAATAGATTAAAATAAACAGAAAGGACAGCCCCTTCTATCACTGGTGCAGTTCATAGTCCTCATAACTATCAAATCTAGGCTCATAACAGCCAATCTGAAAAACTGATAATATTCTAGTTTGAAGTCTAGATAGCTGACAAACAGGCCACGTTGAACTTAATGGAACTTACTTTCAAGAAAAATGTGGCCAGTGGTTGGACTGGACACACTGGCTTATTTTGCATGACACCCTAAGCAAAGCCTTGGCTTAGTGAGACTGCATGAGTGTGCCAACCCCGAGGGAGGAGCTCACAGCCACTTTGCTACTCCCCAGTCTGCTTGTCCTTAGGTACAGCTTGCAGCTAGTGAGGAGTGAGCTTAACCAGGGCTCTGTATCACGCAACATGCTAACCCAACCATGATTTAGCTTAGTGTGGTGCAGCAGTGAAATAGCCCAGGAAGAGCAAAGTGCCTGCAAGCACCAAGCCCTCGTAGTCTCATTGAGCCGAGGTTTAGCTCAGCAACTCATGCAAACCAGATGACCAAATGAGTATGCAGGACCCAAATAAACTCCTGCAGGAACCACTTACCAAATAAACAGACACTTCTGCACTTCTGCAATCGCCAGGCAGTAGAATTCCTCTAATATTATAAGAGGGAATTTACAGGGTATCTGCATCTGAATGAATTAAATAAATAAATGCATATGCTTCTCTCCCATGCAAGGTTCAGAGAGTTGTCAGCGGAGAACCAGACCTGCTGAAAAACAATCAGAAGAAAGGCAATGGTGCAGAAGACATATGGTAATTGCTCTGATTAGCCAAGGACACTTGAAGGTAACAGGCCAAAATTAGTTTCTCTTGTGGAGCTATACAAAAGGTATAAGCAAAAACCATAACAACAACATCCCACTGGCACAGTTATAGATTATTTGCAGCATATATTTTAGCTTGCAGGCTAGTAGAAATCCTAGTAAGCCACCTGGGTTTTTTATTTTCTTTTAATCCACAATGAAGTTGTGGTAAAGCACTGGTACAGTGGTACCTCGCAAGACGAATGCCTCGCAAGACAAAAAACTCGCTAGACGAAAGGTTTTTCCGTTTTCGATTTGCCTCGCAAGACGAATTTCCCTATGGGTTTGCTTCGCAAGACGAGAACGTCTCGCGACTTTGTTAAACCGTTAAAACCGTGCTTCGCAAGACGAAAAATTCGCTAGACGGCAAAACTTGCGGAACAAATTAATTTCGTCTTGCGAGGCACCACTGTACACCTGTTCATGAAGGAGTGTGTCACGGACACCACTATCAATCTGGAAACATTGAAGACATTTTTGTTGTGACAGGTTTTCCCTGCTGGATAAATGGGTCTTTACCACCAATAGGTGGTTTTATGTATGGTTTTAGCTTTGTTTTAAATATATTTGCTCTTTCCATGTTTTTAACTGTTTTTCATTTTATTTGGTGTACATTACATTGAGCTGGTTGTTTAGAAGAGGGAGGGAATCCATAAATATGTGCAGTTCATTAGTTTATAGTGAAATCCTATGTTTGTGTGTATGTGTGCGCGCGCATGCAGAAACAATTCCTATTTACTTTAATTGGAGTTTGTCCTCCAAGTAATTATGAATATAGAACAGTAGCCTTAAAGGTTCAGTTTCCACTTAAAGAAGATTCAAACAACCACTTTTACACAGCCTCTAACATGTGGCTTGAAAAATAATGTGGTGCATACAGAGGGGATAGTGTCTCATGAAAGCAACACCAGATACGCATTGAAACTATCTTCTTTTCCATTCCCTGTTGCGTAAATGTCATACCCTTAATATCCACAGATATTCAGATATTCTAAAACTGGTTAAAAACAACAACAACTGAAATGCAGTGTGCATTCGAGTGATGCAAGTGTTTATTTTACCTGTGCTTTTCTGTTCCCCATAATAGAATTGGAAGCAAATAAAAATAATTAAAATAAAATAAAATAAAAACAAGGATTCAAATTCCTGCTGAGGTGAGAGCCTAGGCAATGGGCCATTAAGGGAACAAAGTAAGGGGATCTGTGCCAGGCTGCAGATGGATGGTCCTCTCTCCCCAACTGGCTGATAGTTAGAAAGGCAAGGGTCAGAGTTAAGAGTTGATTGATATGAGCTAGAAGCTGGAAGCTGGAAGAACAGCAGGCTGTGAAGCCGGAGAGGGGGTGTAGTAAAGCCCTTCCCCACAGGGGGGGTGTTTGGTTTCTTTTGGGATGCAAGGCTCTGAATGCTTCAAACCCCTCCATCATAGATTCAGGTTGTATATATGTGTGTGTGAATAAACCATATATCATAAAGACACCACAGTCTCTGCTGTGCCTCATTCGAAAGGAAACATGAATCCTGGGGTAAGCTCTTGAAATCTTTCATCACTCAGAGATTAGAATGGCATACAACAATACTCAACTTCCAAAGTCATACTGAAACAGCTAATCTTAGCCCAGCTCAAAGGAAATCAACAATAAGGAAGAATGAGAGAGGGGTGGTGGAATAGGATATCACAGATTATAGGTATGTCATACAAATTGCACATGAAGATTCTGCCGGACAGCTCATTGTCTCATACTGATCTAGCCATCAACAGTTTCCTCACAGTATAACATTAAAATGCTATTTTTAATATTAAAAAAAATCTGTTGAAGCAACTTAGATTTTCATTTGACTACAGGCCCAATTGTGAGAATCCTTTGCAGGTTCTCAACACCAGACGAACACTCATTTCTCAACAGAACAAGTTAGTTTGCTACTTTTGATAATCAAAGACCTTCTAATGAATTCATGAACTTGGAAGGGGTACACCAGGCACATTGGAAGTTGAGTGGTTTCTTGGCTTTTATTCAGGATGTGTGGGTGGTAGACATTGCTTCCAATAAAGTGGAATGTTTTCAGGAACGAGCACGTACAATGTGTTGTCAAAAAACAGGTTAGCTGTTTTGATTTTCAAAAATTGGCTTGGGTTTAGTTGATGGCAGTGGTATGATTATTTCCAATAAGCATTTGTTGTTTACATTTTGAATAACATACATGAGCACAGTTATAATAACTATTGGGCTACCTTTAAAATATCCATTAACAATAGGCATATTCAGAACAAAGGATGAGGGGCTGTTCTAGTTATTATTTGGTTTTATTTTTAAATCCCACTTTTCTTAAAAGATTTAAATCAATGCATCTTATACAACAACAACAACAAACCAGATAGCATTGTATTCAGTTAAGGAATCAAGTAGTGTGACTGATTCTGCCTCAGCAATGAGATTTCCTCTCTCCCCTCCCCTCTTCCCCAATCTGTTTTGGGGTTTTCCTCAATCCTCCAGAGGATATTGTGGAGAATGGGGGCACATGGGGATAGGGAGAGGAGAGGAGAGGGACAGGAAGTCCTGTCTCAGATGGAAGCCCTATGCTAACATGATGGTTTTATCTTGTCCATTCCTATTCCATTGGGAACAGGACCTTCCAGAAATGACAGCAATTACATACTGGATATCATTTTCTCCAAGCTTTAGGCCACTGACAATATCAGCACTTGCTTTCAAGCTGGAGCAGAGTTATTGCAAGTGAGGGGAAGCTAAGAAGACCTGTAGGAGCTATCTGTGCACATTATCCTATTTGGGTCAGAGTAGACCCACTGAAATGAAAGAACCTTAGTTAATACATGGACATTAATTTCAATGAGAAGACTCTGAGTAGGACTAACAATGAATATAGCCCTGTTTTAAGGATAATATGCACTTAAACATAAGCCAACCATGCTTACAGACTATAAATAATATAATTAAAAACTACAGCTTTTGGCAGAAAACCATCCCCCAAACAGTAACTGTTGTATGCCAAATCTACAAAAAGAAATACTACTTCATTTGGACACTATATATTAAACTCACAGACTATAACATTTCAACAAATTGAGGGTATGGGGTGGGGGCGGGAAATGGTTAACTGCTGATAATAATTTTCTCTGACATTTGGTCTGCCTAGGCTCCCTTCAGATGTATTTGACCACTAATGTGCATTTTCCCTGACATGGAAAGTATATCTATTAAAACAAATGCACACATACATAAATAAAGCCAGGCAAATTAGGTTTCCATCAAGCTATCAAATCAGAGATGCTATATTTTCCGAACATAATAACATTGTGCCTTGCAGATTATCTCCCTGTTCCACCTGTTCTCGGATCTTTATAGCCTGGCTATCTGCTTTACTATGATTGCTAAATAGAAAATAAACAGATGGGGTTGAAAAAATTCCAAAAAGGGGGGAAGGGGGAGAGCAAGGAACAAAATCTGCTTTGGGGCTTTTGAGCAGTATCTGCTTGCTTTTTTAAAAAAAGGTATCCTCCGCCCCCAGTTTGTTGAAAGAGAAAACACCTGCCTGACAAAAACAATATTTTTTGGTTAACATTTCACCATAGCTTGGGGTTGTTGTTTTCAAGTCTTAGATTTCTGTTAAAACCTCTAGGGCCTATGTTCTTTGGTTGTTTTATCTTGTTTGTTTTAGTAATCTGATAAATGAAGGATCAATATTGGTATTTTTGAACCTATATTAAATGTGCAAAAAAAGCGCCCTTCAATGCAGGGAACTCTATAGATTCCTTTTGACTGTACTGAAGAACTTCAGCACCAGTAATATCATTAATGGGATTGCTTTTCAAATAAAGGCCAGCTCCATTGATACATGACATAGATAAATTATGCCTCCGATAGGCTTATGCTTTGCTGTATGTGCTTGGCCTTTATGTGTTGACTACCACTTAAAGCAAGCCTAGCTAAACATGTAGGCTTCCCCCCCTCCTCTAGACCCCCCCCAAGACACTTCCTTATTATCTTAAGGAAGAAAACTTATCACCTATTTTTGTCATTGTTTACAGACTCAGCTGCAGCAAGGGCGACCTTCCATATGCCCTCTAAAGGTGATGATTGTGTTGTCTGTCTTCCCCATCTATAAATGAAGATCGAAAAAGGGAGCAAAAACAACTCATTGAAAATGTAGAACCACCATTTTCAGAATGCAATATGAGGTCTGAGCATAGCTGTCAACGTTTCCCTTTTTTAAAGGGAAATTCCCTTATTCCGAATAGGATTCCTCGCAAGAAAAGGGAAAAGTTGACAGCTATGGGTCTGAGCACTTGCCTGATTTCCTTTATATGCCTTTGAGCCTCTTATGCATTGCTGTGCTCACCTCATTTCTCTGAAAGATGAGAAGCTCCACATCCTAGACTGAATCTGGGGTGGGGCAATAGATGATGATGTGATTGGGTAGTGCTGCTCACCTGACCTCCGGTTGGTTACATTGCTTCTGCTTACTGAGACAGGCAAGGTCAGCATGCTACATACACTGGTAGAGCAAATCTAGTGCTCCTGCTAGTGTATTTGCACCATACCAACCTCCCTGCTGCCTCACCCCTCCCTCTCTACCTCCTGGTAAGCAGCAGAAAGGTGACTGACTGTCTGCTCCTTGGGGGTGGGGCTTTGATGCTCATGTTTTTTATCCTAGTTGTGAAGAACTTAATTAACATTTCTCTTCTCTACCCTCCTTACATGCCGTCCTTTTTTTAAAAAAATAAATCTTTATTAAACATTCAACACATATTTACACAACAATTTGCCATGTTACAGTTTATGCACGAACACTATATACGAAAAAGAAAAATACAACAAAAAATGAATGAAAAGAGAAATGAAAAGAAAGAAAGAATGAAAGTAAGAAGGATAAAATAAACTTCTGATTGTTCTCAAAAAATTAAGTCTCATTTGTTAGTTTTTACACAGTATCATATTATTATACTTTGTTTCCTTAATTTCTTTCAGAGAAATGTTCTTTAGTTTATTGTCTATACAGTACAATAATCATTTAAGGTCTGCCAGGAGGTTTTTGCTATCATAATAGGTACATGCCGTACTTTATAGGTGCATCTACATTTCTGAAATGAGAGAGGGAGAGGAAGACACACAGGACCATGCCAAAAAAAAGAGACCCCACCCTGATAGACAGATAGAAAGGAAATAAAAAAGGTCAAATGGTTCTCACATTTTAGAGACATCTCCAGCTATGTGGGCCATTGACCTATATAATAACCACTCCAACACCCTCAGTGCAAATTTGGCTGGTGGGTTAGGGCTACCTTTCAGTTACTTTAAATCAAAATAATGTCAGACAACCTGTTTTGCCTGTGAATCTGATTGTTGATGCTTTGATAGCTCAATGTACCCTACAGAATTTAGAAGCCCACATCTGCTGATCATGTGCAAAGCAGGTATAGTTGTGATGTAATTGGCAGGTGGGTGGCACTGCCCCCCCTGCTAAATTTGGCCTGTGGAGAGGGAGATAAGGATCTGACCCGCTGACCCCACCAGCTCCCCAGTAAAACAATACCAATTTAGATGGGCTGATAATCTGACTCAGCATGTCAGTTTGCTATGTTTTCCTATTCTCCTATGATGCATTAGTGCATTCTATAGCCTCAATACTTTCTCCTTTATAACCACTTCATGGTCTGCATATGCAGACAAGACCAGAATAGGTATCATTTGACAATATATTCTAATGGGTCACAGCCAAGGAAGAGATTTTACTATCACAACAATCCTATACATACTTATTTGGAAGTCAGTCCCACTGGATTCAGTGAACAATATTTCTGAATAAACATGCATAAGATCAGATAAATTATTCTTGTAGCAATAAGAATTCTTCTTGTTTTCTTAATACAGTGGTACCTTGGGTTAAGAACTTAATTTGTTCTGGAGGTCCATTCTTAACCTGAAACTGTTCTTAACCTGAAGCACCACTTTAGCAAATGGGGCCTCCCGCTGCTGCCGCACCGCTGGAGCACGATTTCTGTTCTCATCCTAAAGCAAAGTTCTTAACCCAAGGTACTATTTCTGGGTTAGTCAAGTCTGTAACCTGAAGGGTATGTAACCTGAAGCGTATGTAACCCGAGGTACCACTGTGTATGTTATTATTTTTTTAGTCCCCTGCAAGATAGTCCTCAAAAACTCTTCAACCGTTGCTACAAACATAACTGATTATCAGGAATATAGGTATTTTACAAATTGTTGTAAAAAAAAAAATATTACAACAGTAATCTATGACAGGTATATATTAAAAGTAGGCCTGAAAGTATTGGTCCGGTAACTTGGCTAGATGATTAATACCTAAACCTCAATTTTTAAATGAAGCTGCCTCTTGCCTCCCAGCTGTCTCCATGAAAGTTCTTCAAAATATCTCCCCTGTCCATATTAACTCTAATATTTACCCTTCCCCATTAATTATGGTGCCAATCCCGCTTAAAGTTATTTGCTGCCACTGAAGCAGTGTGCGGGATTCCAGCAAAACTACCCAATTAGCTACAAGAAATCAATAGGAAACATGCATTGAAGAACTCTGCCAAGGAAGTGTGTGCACTAAGCATCAAGAGCAGTTTGATTCTCAGTGCAAATCAAAGGATTCCTAGCCACAGGTTGTTGTTTTTCAGTGTGTCATGGTTCACTGATGCTTGGAGACCCGGGGCATGTCTTTACGGGGAGATTGGGTTACAGATCATGGATGTGCTTATTCAGTTTATTTGACCCTGACAAGTTTCACAGTGGGGAGCGGGGAATGGGAAGGCTTCCCTGCCCACATTATAAACAGGAAAGTGCAGACTGAGCCATGGGTGTACTGGGTCATTGAGGCAATGGCATGCTGCTGTTGTGCGAAAGCCCCCATAGCACTTTCATGGCATTTCGCAGGAACTATTCCTGCAAAACCTCTTTCTTTTCTATCCTGTTTATGTGCAGGAAGCGTGTATGCAGGCATGCCTCTAGTTGGAATCTTTTTTCTCTAGTTGCCTCAACATCTCATACTAAAGATTGAATTTAAAAAAAAACAACCAGTAGGAAGCTGCCTGCAGCATGAAAAGAGACAGACATTCTAAGGAAATTTGAAATGGAAGCTAACCTATTTCTGAATGATCAAAGAAATGCATGTAACAAAAGTAATGAGGGACTGGTGATAAATTTGATCATGGCAGGAAGGGTGTTATGTACTGAGTTGAATAGGATCCAGAATGCAGCAGTCTGATTGGTCCTAGAACAATAGGATTCAGAATGCAGCAGACTGATTGGGCCTAGAACAATAGGATTCAGAATGCAGCAGTCTGATTGGTCCTAGAACAATGCAGCAGCATGATTGGTCTGCAGGAGCCACCCAATCCAGCTCCAGATGGAAGTGAATCCACAACCTGATTGGCCTACAGGAGAATTCCGGAATTAGCCAATCATGTGCAGCCCATTTTGTAAATAATGTATATAAAGCAGATACTTTGGGGGAACTTTCATTCCTCCTCCCACTATGAGCTGAATAAAGAGCATGAAATCCACTCTCGACTCAGAGTATATTTCAAAGGGTTAGGCTGGTTGCTAATTTTTGGATGTTTTCTGAGGTTTCTTTTCTTTTTTTGGCAGGAATAGTTACATAAAGTATGGTATGTCACGATTATGAGTAAAATGGTAACAGTGTTTCATCTGGGCTGGCTGAATGCGGCTCCATCCTGTCTCGATGGTTGGATTTTATTAGGAAACATTTGTTCAACATATTGTTGAGATGCAAGTGTTAGCTATGCTAAAAAAAAAGTTTGTTAAATATGAAAAGCTACATTCCTCCTGATGTTTCTATGTTACTTGGTGGGAAAGAGGGGTTTTGTGTTTGTTTGTTTCTTTGTCATCCCCCCACTCCCAGCCATGAGATTACCCATGGACACTGTTACTGTATTTAAACATGTTGCTATTTAAGACCAACCAGTGAGAATCAGCTTCCCAGAAGCTGAGCATATATGTCATGTCCAAAGTCCATCCATGCAGCCTCTTATGCTTTGGTCACTCTGGAAGGAGTGGGGCGAGAAGCTGAATAGATCTGCATTGGCCACAGTGATCAGACAATGTGCTCAATAAACTATTGATTTCAGCTGAGCCTGCTTTTCAGACACACTGAGCAATTTGCCATGATTTTGCTCTGTTAACACTCCATATGTCTTAAACTCGTTTTCGTCTTCTTCTTAAAGGAACTGCTTGAAATAGGGATGGAGTTTTATTGGGGGGGGTAATCAAATAGGAGCAAATCTGTAAATCTGTGACAATGCCATTAAAAAAAATCCTAATCCAAACTATTTGTAGCTCTGTTTGAACTATGAATTGTTTGATTTATTCATTAGCTGCTGGAAAATACTACAGTGGAACCTTGGGTTGCGAACATGATCCGTGTGGGAGGCATGTTCGCAACCCTCAGTGTTCGCAACCCACAGCACCGCGTCTGTGCATGCACGGGTCATGATTTGGTGCTTCTGCACATGTGCAAAGCACGATTTAGTGCTCCTGTGCATGTGTGAGCGATGAAACCCGGAGGTAACCCGTTCCGGTACTTCCAGGTTCGGTGTGGTACGCAACCCAAAAACGCGTAACCTGAAGCGTCTGTAACCTGAGGTACAACTGTACTTTGTTGGTAGCTTCCATTTGAACTTGAACTTCATGTGTGGGTGCCCCTAAGAGAGAGAGAGAGAGTGTGTGTAAATCTTGCTATTCCCCCCCCCATGCCCCAGCTTTGACAGGGCATTTAAGGTCTGTAACGGACACCTGTTGTAGCCTATTGAGTGAGGAACCTGTTATGGTTAAGTGGCCATTGCTGTAGTAAACTCAACCAACTGGTTAGCAGCCTGATAATAATGTGAACATTTGGGTTTCTTTTTCCCACAGATGTGTTAGAAGACAAGAGGAGCCTTGTGTGTGAGACTGGTTCCCATCTAGTCCAGCATCCTGTTGCCCACTTGTGCCCCTAGCAAGAAATGAGAGCATTGGTCCTGTGGGTTGTCAGAGGGAAGATTACTGAGCCCAGGAGCTGCAGTCACTGGGTGCAATGTGTGGTATTTGTGGTACTGGATTCCTTCCTGATGGGCTGCCTGGGGTCGCTTGAGAGCTGTGTGCTTTCATCCTGTGTTATGGTACCTCATGGGTTTGGCGTGCTGTGCTGTAGTTATGTTCTGTGCATATTGAGGCAGCATGGTGCTGTGGCCACAACCCAAAATCCAACAGATAGGGTGGGATCCCACCATTTCTGAGCAGTATAAAGGTGTCATAGAGGGTTGTACATTCTGATTAAGCTTACCAGTTGTGGAATGAAAAAAGAGGTCATCCTACGAACCACTAGCTTGTTAAGAAACGGGAAGCAGAATAAAAGGGCAGTTGATTTATTGACTAGAGTTTCCCTAAGAGATCCGCTAAGAGACAAAATCAGACCAGCAGTATGATAGTGAAGTGTGCAATAACTCCTAGCAATACATGGACTATGTCTTGTAGGGAACATCCCTCAAGGCTTATTTGAGAAACTGCCTTACACTGAGTCAAAGCATTTGTCCATCTAGGTCAGCATTAGCCGCATCAGGTGTGTGGAATCTATGGCCCTCCAGAAGTTGCTGAACTACTACTCCCACCATCTCTGGCCAATTGCCATTCTTGCTAGGGCTGATAGTCACTGTGGTTCAGCAACATCTGGAGGGCCAAACGTTCCCCACTCCTGGTCTACCTTGATGAACAGAGAGCCAGTGTGGCGTAGTGGTTAAGAGCAGTAGAGTCGTGATCTGGTGAACCGGGTTCGATTCCCTGCTCCTCCACATGCAGCTGCTGGGTGACCTTGGGCTAGTCACACTCACCTCACAGAGTGTTTGTTGTGAGGAAGGAAGGGAAAGGAGCATGTTAGCTGCTTTGAAACTCCTTTGGGTAGTGATAAAGCGAGATATCAAATCCAAACTCCTCCTCTTCTTCTTCTCTCCAGTGTTTCAGGCAGGGGTCTTTAACAGCCTTATTGGTGATGTTGGGGTTGAATGTAGGAGATCTGCATGCAAAGCACACACACACACATACACTGTACTAAAGGCACTACTACTAGCATAAAGTATCGTGATTAATTGCTGCTTGCCAGGCTTCTGGGGCTTCCGGTCTATAGCATGAAACACTGAAGTTGTCTGTGCCTGATTCAAAAGGGATATTTATTGTTTCTCAGATCAGGGTATTTGTGTTTCCTTCTGCTGATTAACACTTGCACCCCACGCTCCAGTTTTGCAAGCCCATTCACTGGTGCTAATCAGAAATGTTGCATACTTTCTGTTCTGTTTGATAGGTCTCCCATGGGTTACTGTTTAATATAGTTAAATATAAATCACACCGAGAAGCATGAAGTCTTGTCTCCTAAACACAGCATATGCCCAAGGAGTAAATCAAGCAGATACGGTATCTGCGCTACTGTCATACATCTCCTCTGTGAAAAGCTGCAATAGTGATAAATAATATTTACATATTACTGCACCTGTGTGATGCTGTGCCATCATGACTCACTCAGAAATGACAGCCCAGAGGAAGGAAACTACAAAATGCTTATGGAAGAGTAAAGTAATAGAGGCACCAGGTTTTCTTTTTTAAAAAAGGGGGGGAAAGTGTTCTTTTGGCAAAAGCACTTGTTCACATGCTTTTGTCAAAGAACACTCAGCAATTGTATTTTATTATTAAGCTCCTGCAGCTTCATTTGACATTTGACCTATAAAGGGCATTTCTTTAGTTTGTGCCAAACAAGTGCTAGCTAACACTGTGCCAGAATCTGTCCTTCGAAAGCTCAAGGTGTTTCTTCCCTTGCAAAGGGGACATCCATTTCCCCACCTCATTCTGAGGGCACTTTAGAATTTCTGCAGTTGCAGTGTTTTGAGCATTTCTTATCATTGCAAGATGGCCACAGGAGATGTGTCTGGGCTTTTCCCCCTGCCTGGAAAACATATCTTCAGCACTCTGCAGCCCCTCTAGCTGCCCACACTACCTGATCTGAAAAAAAGCTTCATGGGAGGAGTGTTCCTTCATGATGCCTTCACTTGGGTTTTCACTGAAGCACACGCACCCAGGAAGGCTTCAGAGTGCAGACTGGTAAGTTCATTTGTAGAATGAAATGGAGGACACTCAGAAACACCCTTCACCCACCATAAAAGTATGGTAAGTATCCTGCATCCCCCACATGACGATTTCACCAAAATATTACCTTCCCACTGATCATTTTCAAATGGAACTTATTTACCCATTGCATGAGAACATAAAGAGCTTCCTTATACCAGGTTAAACCACTGGTCCATCTAACTCAGTACTGTCAACACTGATTGGGAGCAGCTCTCTGGGAGTCTTAGGCAGGGGGCTCTCCCAGCCATAACTGGGGGTGCTATGGATGGAAGCTGCATCAAAGTAGATTTTCTACCATTGAACTATGGCCCTTTCCCAATCAATCAATCATTTGCTTATGAATCACATCTCACGAGGCATCCTGAAGCTATTTACAATATAATACCATATATAAAACAGTTACATATATAAAAACACTTGCATAGATAAAAACGATTAAACAGTTAAAATAAAATTTAAAAAACCCTTAAAACAACAACAGCACATATGTAAAATTGATACAATTCAAGATAAATACTAGCCAGGTTAAGGATTTCAGAAGGCTTGCTGAAAGGACATATTTGAATGGCTTTGATGGAGAGCTGACAGAGTGTGATGGCCTGGGATTCCGAGTCTGAGAGTGAACCGGAGGAATCCCAGCCGGCACAGGAGTCCCCGCCTCCAGGGCCAGCTGAACTGGGGCAAGGCCTAGATGCTGAGGAGCCTGCACCTGTGCCAGATCCTCAGGGGCAGGCACCATGCTGGCCCCAGAGGTGCTGGAGGACTCAGTGGCTACAGGTGAGCCTCCCCCGGGGCCCAGTAACCCTTCGGCCTCTCCTGAACTGCAGAGGCTTAGGGCAGAGAGGCGAAGGGAACTGGTCTCTCCCAGGAGGAGTGCTCGCCTTAAGGCCAGGAGAGGCGGGGCTCCTGGGGGCCGGGACCGCCCCCGGCCTTAGAAGAAGATAAAGGTCAGGCAACCCGGTCCCAGGTTGCGGGAGCAACGTCGTTGTGGAGTACCTGCTTTACCCAGACCTAGATCTGCACTCCCGGTGTGCCTGTTCCTCGCCCGGCTTCCTGCTCCTGACTCTCCGGTGTTCCTGTTCCTCGCCTGGCTTCCTGCTGCTGCCCTACCAGCGTTCCTGCTCCCCCGCCCGGCTCCCTGTTTCGGACCTCGCGTCTCATCTAGTGTTCGTCTACCCTGCTAGTGACTCTGGACTGAACTTCGGCTACGGTACTAGTACCTTCCCCCCCCCCCCGGGGCCAGCACACAGAGTATGGTTGAAAGAAAGTGGAGAAATTATTGGTCCAGCACTAGTGTAAGTTGTATCCTATAACTTGGAAGCTCTGTCCCTTAAATGTGATGACTGCCGAGAGGCTGGGACTAGACAAAGAACGTTGATCTTCCTTGATGGTTCAGTTGATAGGCAATCTTGAGGAGTGCTGATTTTTTAGGCAATAGCTAGCAAATCCCTAGCCGGAATTAAGATTGCTGGAAGAAATATCAACAACCTCAGATATGCAGATGACACAACATTGATGGCAGAAAGTGAGGAGGAATTAAAGAACCTTTTAATGAGGTTGAAAGAGGAGAGTGCAAAATATGGTTTGAAGCTCAACATCAAAAAAATGAAGATCATGGCCACTGGTCCCATCACCTGGCAAATAGAAGGGGAAGAAATGGAGGCAGTGAGAGATTTTACTTTCTTGGGCTCCATGATCACTGCAGATGGTGACAGCAGCTGCGAAATTAAAAGGCGCCTGCTTCTTGGGAGAAAAGCAATGACAAACCTAGACAGCATCTTAAAAAGTAGAGACATCACCTTGCCAACAAAGGTCTGTATAGTAAAAGGCATGGTTTTCCCAGTAGCAATGTATGGAAGTGAGACCTGGACCATAAAGAAGGCTGATCACCGAAGAATGGATGCTTTTGAATTATGGTGCTGGAGGAGACTCTTGAGAGTCCCATGGACTGCAAGAAGATCAGACCTATCCATTCTTAAGGAAATTAGCCCTGAGTGCTCACTGGAAGGACAGATCGTAAAGCTGAGACTCCAATACTTTGGCCATCTCATGAGAAGAGAAGACTCCCTGGAAAAGACCCTGATGTTGGGAAGGATTGAGGGCACAAGGAGAAGGGGACGACAGAGGACGAGATGGTTGGACAGTGTTCTTGAAGTTACCAGCATGAGTTTGACCAAGCTGCGGGAGGCAGTGGAAGACAGGAGTGCCTGGCGTGCTCTGGTCCATGGGGTCATGAAGAGTCAGACACGACTAAACGACTAAACAACAACAACAGCAAATTGTTTGAGTGTTTTGAATGGGAAGGGTATAAGAGCTTGGAAGATAACACCCACTGCACCCACCTACCCAAACATGTGTATATGTGGTGAAGAGCAACAATGACTCAGTTTTGGAACACAGACAACAACAGAAATAGTTGATAATCAAAAGCACCTTCTGGCTGCAGGCATTGCTCTCTGGGGAGCTGATGTGGGCTAGCAAACTTGCTGCCTGTTAGAATAGAATGCTATTTGCCTTCCCTTTTGTTCTATGTATAATACTGTAAATAAAGCAAATATTACAAAAATGCCAGGAAGCCACCAGTGCTCTCTTCTAAAGCAAGCCAAATTGGTGTAGAACTGCCCCAGGAATTTCTGCTGCTTGGGGAAGTTGGGAGTCCAGAAATTGACTTTAGTGAGCATGGCTGAAATTAGCCTGTGCATAGTAAGTCCCTTACCAGTCTCCCAAATCAATTACTGAGCCCCAAATAGCTTTAAAAAATAATAATACAAGCAGTACTCTACATTGCTCATAGGAACTCTTTTCAAGCAGCCTGCAGAAGTATCCACATAGTTCATTTTAATTTTTTTATTACATTTATATCCCTCCTGCCTTTCACCATTAAACTTAAGGTAGCGTACAGGTGGTGCTCAGGTGGTCTCCCATTCGGGCACAGACCAGATCCAGACCTGCTTAGCTTCAGCAAAATAATAAGAATAGAATAATAATTTTTAAAATTTATATCCCGCCTGTCAGGGAACTGACATCGGAGCAGAGGGGAGAGGCGGTGCTTCCCGATTCTGCAGAAGAAGGAACGAGTAAGGGTAGAGAGAGAATGTCATCTGGGGAAGAATGTCCAGGTGACACCAGGAAGAAGGAAGAGGGGGAAAGCATCTCGGAGGAAAGGCTCCGAGACTCTGGCACTGAAGGCAGTGAAGAGAGTGGAGGGGCACCACTGGGCACGCCCACTCTGCGCAGAAGGGTTACACGCAGAGAGGCGAGGCGGAGGTTGTCCGTCAAGGAGCTTTTATGCTGGAGGAAGTTTAGGCGACGCCCACTCACGGATTCGTCGAGCGACTGAGCAGTAGCAGCACCCAGGCTGCTCAGTCAGGGAAAGACACTACCAACCCCTAAGCAGGTTGGAACAGCTAGAGGTTTACACACAAGCAACCCCAATTCCCGTGACACCGCCCATCTGACTGGGTTTCCCCAGCCACTCTGGGAGGCTTACAACATATGTAAAAACACAACAAAAGCATCAAACATTAAAAAACAAGCAACAAACAAACAACAAAAACAAACAGTTTATAGTTATACCCAAATTAAAATAACCACCAACCCCAACTAAAAATTTGACCAACACTAACACGACAAAAACAAAACAGAGGAACCAAAATTAGAACCATTTAAAACATTTTAAAACATTTTAACCAGTTGCCCCAACCAAAGAGTTGTTCCAGCAATGTCCCTCCAGCCTTCCAGGAGCCCCTTTTAGCTGTTCAAGGTAAGTCTGGGCCCCGCCCCCTAGGCCAGGTAGAAATGGGCCTTGCAGCAGGGAATGGTCTTCCTTCCCACACTCATGGTAACAGCAATCTGCCATGTTGACTTCAGATCAAATAGTCTCAGGTAATACATATAATGCAACACTTGGCTTCCATGACCATGGTTGTCAAGAATAAGTCCATGTATGACACATGTTTGATGCTAGATTACTATAATTACACATTCTGCAAGGCTTTGTCTTTGCTGACTATACTGCTTCATTTA
Source organism: Podarcis bocagei (assembly GCF_964188305.1). Lineage (NCBI taxonomy): Eukaryota > Metazoa > Chordata > Lepidosauria > Squamata > Lacertidae > Podarcis > Podarcis bocagei. The sequence goes on from NC_138126.1 coordinate 38,221,858, forward strand.
TGTAAAATGCAGAGTCCCCCTCCTAAAGAGATGCATTCTTCCTGCTTAGTGGCAGTGGCAGCTGTGTAATACTTATGGCTGAGTAGTACTTATGGCGCTGTTGCCTGCATTGTTATGACAGCTAATAGTTCTACTTTATAGGTGCAGAACTGAAGCAGAACCATGCTGTGCCCAAAGCCACATAGTGAGCCCAGAAGTGGTAGCAATCTGGACTCCAGGTCCATATCCAGGAATTTCATCACTGAATCCCAGCATACACACTTTCTGGAGTTGAAAATGTCACTCTGGGCTTGCAGATGTCCATGGCATTTAATTTTCAGGAAAACTTGTTCCAATGGCTTAGCTGGAGCTGGGTGAGATAGCCTTTTCCGCACTAGATTCCCAATTATTCTCATAAAACTGCTCTGTTTTATGAGAATTAACATTCATCTGTTTATCGGTAGCCATTTTCCATTTATAGCACTTATAAAAAGAACCAGTGCTGTATGGCAAATGTCTTAATACTTGAAAATATGCATAAAATATAGAGTGGGAGTTTGTGAGAATTTCAGCATGCTGGCCATATTATAAATGGCCCATTGGAATGTCTGCTTGTGTTTATAGCTGGGATGCTTTTCAGATCCAGTCTTTCAAAGATCACAGTTCACACTAAATAAAGATAAGTTGTCATCCCAACTAACACCAGCAATAAAGAGATTAGCTACTACTAGTAGTAACAGCAACAGTATATATAATCACTGTTCCTCCACCAGACCAAAGGGCAATGCCCTTTTTTAAGGCAAAAGAGTCATATTCCCACTCACCCAATGTGAAAATTGCCAAACATGTCTGCTCATGCATTTCTTACCCATGCTGTGCTAGGGCTCATAGCATTCTGGAAAGGCAAGCAGAAGGATAGGTCAGTTGGCAAATGATCAGGACCATGGACAGCTCAATGAAACCAGGCTGGATACCAGACTCATTGACCAAACAGAAAGCTTGGAGTGTCCTCCAGCACTAGTTTTGAGCTAATGAAAGCTTTGTCAGGAGCTGCTGGGCCTAGAGCAGTGTTTCCCAACCTTTTTTGGGCAAAGGCACACTTGTTTGATGAAAAAAATCTCGAGGCACACCACCATTACAGCCCCGTGACGTCAGCGCGCAGCGTCACGCCGGGAGGGACGCACGAAAGTGTAAGTTTCAATTTTTTTCCCTCCCCCTTGCCGGAGAACCTCCAAGCTTTGGGGGTGGGGGGGGAGGAGGCAGCAAAGCGAGGCAGGAAGGAGAGCGCGGCTTGGCTGGGTGAGCTTTGGCAGGGGCAGGGAATGAGAGCCGCGAGGTGGGCGCTGCGGACGGAGGCGCTGCCCGCCGAGCTCGCAGGCAGCCAGGCAGGCAGACGGCGAGAGCCCCGCGCTGGGTGGCCTCTCCTCGCCGCCGCCGTCCCGCCTCTCGCCGCCCGACTCGCCCGCCTCCCTCCAGGCAACATCTCGCGGCACACCAGGCAACATCTCGCGGCACACTAGTGTGCCGCGGAACAGTGGTTGGGAAACACTGGCCTAGAGGACTTTTCTGCAATGACATTCAAACACGTTTTCAGTGATCACATTCAAACATATGCTACCTTTGTTAGCGATGTCAATTAACAGAAAAGCCAATGTATGCTCTGGCAGAACCACCCATCCATTACAGGCCAATTCACATGTGACTTCATGAGCACCCACCAGCCTCTTATTCCTTGCCCCCCTAAAAAAATAAAAAATCAAACATATTTGAATGAATAAGGAAAAGGTAAAATGTGACATGGAAGTGGAAGTTTGTAATTCCAGTGAGAGAAGGAAAAAGTACACTTATTATACTTGGAAATAAGTTCCACAGAGATTTTGTTCCAAGAAAAAACCCAAAATCTCAATGGAACTTTCCACTTATAATAAGTATATTTGGGCGTTAGGTATTTGTGTCTCTTACAAAAGTGCCTTAAAACTAGGGCTGCTTAGAATGTTCACTACTTCCCCACCCCCCAAAGGCTTCAATTAGGTAAATGTCACATTTTAATTGGTATTTTATTATACAACTTTTCCCCTTCAGCACAACTGTAATTGTCCTCTACCCCAGGGCTACTCTGGTGGCATGTTTACCCCTCATTTGATTCCTTCTCTCTTCCTTCCTGAATTAGTCACAGGGGTAACCCCCCCTCCCTATCAGGGATTACATAGTAAATAGGATGATAGAACAATGCTATATATGACATAATGTCACTAGACACCAGTAATTAAAATCCCTACTTCTCTGACTTGGTGATATACTGTAAAGGATGAAAAGTGATTTAAAAAATGAAAGCACACTTTCAAATAAGGAGAGTTGTTTCAGCTCAGCTCTACCTGAAAGAATGCAATCACTGCCAGAGAGTGGCGGTTCTCTTTACTAGTTGCAATCTTTCAGTCCAAGCGCAAGCCTGACAAGGAAGGAGCCTCTTTGTCCCTCATGCATAGGAGAAAATGCTTTGGATAATTTATCCATGTGAAGTTGCAAGCTGCCAAGGTCACTAAGAGCATCAGAGATTTGCTGAGTAAGTGCTAGGCAAGCAATACAAAGGTGCCTAGTTCAGCTTTACCATATGGACCCAATTTGTCTTATTCTTCTTCTGTGTTTTCTCTTTGCAATCTTCTTGCTCTTTTGCATCCAGACATTCCCCCCCACCCCAGCAATACACATAGTATTTCCATCGTCATATCCTGTGCTTTTAAGATAACAGTTTTGCAATGGCTTCTTACACTGTATATTTCAGAATAAATAATTATTAAATAAATAAATAAATTAGGTAAAGGTCAATGACCCCTGGATGGTTAAGTCAGTGTTTCCCAACCGGTGTTCCGCGGCACACTAGTGTGCCGTGAGACATCGGCTGGTGTGCCGTGGGAGGGAGGCGGGCGGTGAGAGGCGGCGGCGGCGAGGATCCGCGTCGAGCCGGGGGCGGCTCCGCGGTGGTGGTGCCGAGCGGCGGGGCAGCGCGTGCAAAAGGGAGGAGCGCGAGACAGCGGAGGAAGAGGAGGCCGGCATGTCCGGGCAGCAGCAGCAACAACAGCAGCAGCAACTCCCGCCGCCGTCCCCTCCTCCGCCCGCTATCGCCGCCACCACCACAACAGCCGCCGCCGCCTCAGCTGCCGCCGTCCCTCAGTCCCTCGCTCTGCTGCCTCCTCCCCCCCCCACCCCCAAAGCTTGGAGGTTCCCCGGCAAGGGGGAGGGGAAAAAATTAAAAACTTTCACTTTCGTGCATCCCTCCCGGCGTGACGCTGCGCGCTGACGTCACGGGGCTGTAATGGTGGTGTGCCGCGAGATTTTTTTCATTAAACAGGTGTGCCGTTGCCCAAAAAAGGTTGGGAAACACTGGGTTAAGTCATTACCTTTACCTATAAGGAATTGTACTTAGGAGCTGAGAATGCTGGAGGCTGGAGGGGTTCCACAAACACTTTCAGAGAGTTTTTGTCCTTCTGATAAAATCACTGAGGCCTAGGACACAATGCCTCCCAACTCAACATATATTCTGCTTTAAATGCTAGGAATTTCTGACATAGCATTTGCCAAGCACACACTTTGCCTGTCTCAACTCTTTTCAAAACTGGGTAGCTTAAAAAGCACATTGCAGTTCAGTACCAGGTGATTCATGCATTGGTAGCCTCAAGGCTTGATTTTTGCAGTGTGCTTTATTTGGGCTATCCTTATATCTAGTCCTGAATCTCCAGCTAGTGCAAAATGTTGCAACTAGACTGTTGGTGGGAGCAGACGTCCACCAGCACATGACTCCTGTGCTTAAAAAGCTTGCACTGGCTGCTGTTTCTGGGCCAGGTTTGGTGTTCTTGTATTACATTACAAGGATTTTAACAACATGGCTCCAGGATACCTTAAGGTGCACTAATAACCCAGCCCAGACACTGAGAACAGAATATATGAACACATGAAACTGCCTTTTACAGGGGTCAGATTGTTGGTCCATCAAGCTCAGTACTGTCTACAAGGGCAGTGGCTTGACTGGCAGTGGACTTTTGAAAACATAAAATAACCATGATGCCCATGGGTGTGCAGAGGCCATACCTGGTACCCACAGGGTACCCTCTCCCACCACTCTCCACCCCACTGAAATTAGACCTGAAAGAAGCATTATACTGTGGCCAACATACTATTTTCTCTGATTTGCAAATGGGCCGAATAAGGCTGGCAACAACCCCTGTCAAGATGAACAACCAGCTTTTGTGATTAAGGTTTAGCAGACTATAGTGTCAGATTTCATCACTGTACCCCACCTGTGACATCACTAAGTCCCACCCAATGAGTCCCAGGATCCAGACTGCAGGCAAACTATCAACTTTAAAAAGCAATGAATTATGGCTAGAGCAAGAGGTAACTTGAAGGTGACTACACTTCCTTGCATTCCAAGCAGGCAGAAGCAAATCAAACTGTAGCTATTTGGAGAGACAGAATGAATGAATAAAGAAGAAAGAAGAATCCAAAATGCATTCTGGCAGATCCCTGTCATAATATTCTTGTGAGCTAAATTCAGAGAGTTAAGAGAGATGAACTTTTGGAGACATTATTTAAAAAGGAAGTGTGGGATGTGAACTATTTTCTCTTCACATCAAAGTATAAATATTGTGATGGTGCTACTACTAAAACCCAGTTACAAAGTTTGATTCAATATGCTTTTTAGCTTAGGAAAACTAAAGTATGGGGAAGCATGACAGAAGCGTATAAAATTATGCCTGGTGGAGAGAAAATGGACAGGGAGAAAAAAATTCTTGTTTAATTGCAATACTAGAACCTGCAGTTATCCAACGAAGATGAATGTTGGGAGATTTGGGACAAAGAAATGAATTTAGTTCTTCACACAATGCAGAGGTAAAGTACGGAATTCACTCCCACAACATGTATTCTTTAAAATGAAGTAAACAAATTCATGGAGGATAGGCTATCATGGACTATTTACCATGGTGATTGTGTCAGGTGGGCCGCTGAATACCAGCTGCACAAGTGAGAGAGTGCTATTGCACTCCTTTCCTACTTGTGGGCTTCCCATAGGCATCTGGTTGGCCTCTATGGAAAGAAAAAGCTGGACTGGATGGGCCTTTGGCCTTATCCAGCCAGCCTTTCCTTCCGTTCTTAATTATCAACAACGACATAATGAATAAGAACAGAAACAGGCTGCTAATGCTGTCTGCAGACAGTTTTGCACCTGAAGAATTACAGAGACCAAGAATCAATGTTTTAATGATACAGAAAACACAGTTGGAAACTTGTAAGTGATGCTGCCTTCTGCTTTCTACCACACGAATTGATTTCTTCACTTTCTTTCATGGTAAGCCAAATTTCAAGACAAAATGTTTTACCAGATAACTTATGAAACTTGATTGATTAGGTATATTATTTAATGTCACATGTCTGTCCCCCACTCCAAAGACTTCTTGAAACAAAGTTTTTGGCTAATATTCACCCTGTACATTTGCCCTCTAGAAATTGGCGTAGCAATGAGTGACTACATTTTTGGCATTATCTGGGATTGAGAGGTTTTGATTTTACAACAGACCAGATCAGAAAGAGGGTAATGATCTATAACATTTAAATCAAGGTTGAGAAATTCCTACCTGGCTTGGAACAATGCCAGCTGTTTTCCATTGCTCTTGCCAAGTCATACACTCAATGGAAAATTAATTCTACCCTTCTTTTATTAACAATTTATAATGTGCATCAAATGCAGCAGCACTGCTTCCTGCATCATTTCAAATGGAATGTACTGGCCATGAATTTTGGGGGAACTTTGGGATATATATGGGTCTGTTCACAAGTTGAATTCATGGTATCACTGACTGCATACAAATTTTCATCTGGAGTGAAAGCCAGCACAATTTTTGCAAAGAAATAAGGAAAGGGGAGGGGGCATTCATATCCTGCTGTTTCCTTCCCTGCTTCTACAGTTATTTTAAATCCAGAGTAGCCTTTCAGATCTGTATGTGAACCACTTCAGCAAGATCACTTGTACTTCTGTCACTGCTTCTCCTGATACAAATTCTTGGCCATCTCCTCTCCTCTCTTGGTGGTTTTGTCTTAAGAATCGATCTGTGTTCATAGACCTTTCTGAAATGGCCAGTAGGATAAAGGAAAGTGCTTGTTTTTATTGCATGAGATGTTACACAAACAGATAAATGAATAACAATGTGATACTTCAGATCAGCAGCCCAGCAAGATGGCTGGGGTATAAATAATAAAATTATTATTATCTAAGACAATTACTGCTGTTCATAAAAACATAAGAAGAGCCTGCTGGATCAAGCCCTGTCTTCATTTTCATGTTTTAATTTTGATGTCATGCACCATGTATGTATGTGCTACACAATTTAAAAACCTAGGGTGTCATGAGAAATAACCACACTTTAATATTGTACGTGACCTTCTGTTGCCTTTCTCCCTGATGTGATGATAGTTAGATCTGTCAAATGTTTACCTCTACTTCTCCCCTGATGAACCCCACCACCAGTTTATCAGTCCAGGTTCCCAACATTGACATGCTAATTTCTTGTGAATTAAAATGGGCTGGAGAGTTATGTCAACATTCATTCAACTGGGATTATAATCCAGATACATGCATGACTTCATGAAAAGATGATTTAAGGTTCTGAGTAGTCTTAGCTGTTAATATGAAAAAAATCCTTGAAACCTCGGATTGACTGTAAAAAAACAAAACAAACAAAAACAAACAAAACAAGCTATTCCTATACGGTGCAATGTATCATGTAGCTTCTTTGATGTGATGTTTGCCAGAAAACACAGTTTGTACTCTTTGCACACTATCACAGAGCAACCGTAAAACACCCGGCTGCCTGGAGAGACAAGAAATGTTCATATACATTTTTGATGAGAACTTTGCCGACACGAACAAATCTGTGCAAACATTTTCTGGTTCACAAGAAAGGTCCAAGGCGGATCCAAGGTGAAGCTAAAGTTTAATCTTCTTATTAATTACTTGTCATGGTTTCAGCTCCTGGGCAATAATCATTCCCCCCCCAACCTATTGTAGTTTTGACATGCCCAGTTTATTAAATGATACATCAAGAAAAAGTTCCACATGCCAAGAATATATCCAAGCCTCACACACACACTGCTTAAGAGCTACTTCCTTTGACACTATCCCATCCAGTTGTTGTATATTTGTGCAGGTCCAAAGCTGTTGAGAGGCCTCTGAGGGCTGGATCATTGGGCTGAAGGCATGCCAACAAAGCGAGGCTGAAAACAATGTGGGTCAGTTGGCTGTGAAATGCAGGAAGCCTAATACCATCCCAGGGGATACTTAAACCAAGCCAGCAACAGTCCAGGGGAAGGACGACCTGGACAGCACTGGGAGAGGATGTGGGGAAGAGGCGTGCTTCAAGGCATATTGCCTTGGAAGAGGGAGGACAAGAAGCTGGTATGGACACTGAGCCCAGCTACGTGGTTTGTGGACCCGCCAGATCAGTCCTGCAGGCTACTGGCTCACCACTCTTGATTTAATAGACGCAACCACACAAAAATATTATTCCTATGGCACTTTCTAAGTTCATATCCAGTCTTGAAATGTCTCATCCCATACTCATCTTTCTAAATCCTCTGACAGGGCACTTCTGGTGGCTTCTCACACCCTTCAGATTTGATTGGCCTTCAGTGGGGGGCTGAGGCTTTAATGTGGTAGTCCTGCTCTGTACAACTCCCTACTGGCAGACGTTCAGCAGGAACAACCACTGCCTTCTTCCAATGGTAATTATGAATCAGAGAAGCAATTCCTCTTGCTCCTTTAACTCCTTAATGCTGTAAGCATGGCAAGGTACAAGTAGATCATTCCCAGAAGGGCTTGCAATATGTTGTAGTACATTTCTGGTGTGTCTTCAGGAATGTTTCTAACAGTGTGATCATAAAAGCATAAATATTACCATGATCAGAGAATCTCCACAGGCTCAGAACCTGTGGGTGGAAGTGAAAATGTACAACATTTTGCTAGCAAGCTGTGTCATTTATCAGCCTCCACTCAGCCCAAACTTATTTTTACTTGAACTGATTTAAAACCCAAGTAGAAGTGCTTGTGGAAGGAGATGTGTCTCCTTAATTAGAAAGTCAGTAATGGCTGATGTAGAATATTGATGCAAGATGTACAAAAACAACTTCAAAATGGAACACAATTAGGAAAACTCTGTGACCCTACTCCCTGGCTTCAGGTTTAAAATATTCTCTCTAATATTTACAGCTTTGACAACACCAACTGTGTGACTTGGCACCTTATAAATAAACAGATCTCTGGCTACAAGTGTTGAATACAGCCTAGCTCCAGAACAGACATGAAAAGATCAAAACACTGTAATATCCTCAAGTTCTTGTTTTCACTTAAATTTCTGTTGAAATGCTGTACTTTGGACACATTGTAAGAAGTGTCAGTCTGCTGCCAAAAATGACAGCATTATTTTGAATGTTCCCCTTACCTTCTGTAACATGTTCACGTGTTGCATTCAGTGAGAGCATGCAATCTGTGTACACAAATAGCTGAGCGGAACAGTCATACCTCTTTGCATGGAACAGTGAACAAGTGTACACTGTGTGTACATAATAGTGCAATCTAAATCAACAAGTGTGGGCACTTCCATATAAGCATTTGTACATGGGTAAAGAGAGCTTGTACCTCCAGAATTTAATTCCACTGAATAGCTGCAGACTGGGATAGAATACTCCAAGTAGACTTCTCAGAATTTACAATTGCCTGTCCTTGGGGCAAGTTGTATGGGTTAGTATGGGTGAGACACAGTGTTGTGTGTATTTATAAAAGAATGTAAAAGCAATACATATTTGCTAATATTTTCCAAACCTACAAGCAACACAAGGTAGCCATAGTCACTTCTTTCAAAATGGTGCCAAGTGGGATGGAGCATGGACGCAATGGGTTGGAGGGGAGGTATTTGTACCAATACTCTCTAGGAATACAGTAGGAAATGCTGGAAGCTTCTGCTGTTAGTTTAACATACAGACCCCCAATAAAGTCTGTTCTAGACAAGTATTGCAAATGATGGCAGCAACTTCAGTATAGCAGAAGTCTTATTATGTGAGAAGAAAATTACTGGCCCCACACATAGACCTAAAAGTTGTCGTCTTCTTCTTTGGCTATCACTCATAGCCGAGTAAGGTTGTCTTCCATGAACAAGGTCTTACCGGTGTGTTCATAAGTGGCTGTGGAGACCAATTCTGGATCCACACGTCCTTCCACAGTGGGGACATAGGTTTCCAGGTGGGAGTTGATCATAATAATAATAATAATAATAATAATAATAATTTATTATTTATACCCCGCCCATCTGGCTGGGCCTCCCCAGCCACTCTGGGCGGCTTCCATAAAAACCAAAAATACAATAAAATATCACACGTTAAAAACTTCCCTGAACAGGGCTGCCTTAAGATGTCTCCTGAATGTCAGGTAGTTGTTTATCGCTTTGACATCTGCTGGAAGGGCGTTCCACAGGGCGGGCACCACTACCGAGAAGGCCCTCTGCATGGTTCCCTGTAGCTTTACTTCTCGCAATGAGGGAACCGCCAGAAGGCCCTCGGCGCTGGACCTCAGCGTCCGGGCAGAATGATGGGGGTGGAGACGCTCCTACAGGTATACTGGACCGAGGCCGTTTAGGGCTTTAAAGGTCAGCACCAACACTTTGAATTGTGCTCGGAAACGTACTGGGAGCCAATGCAGGTCTTTCAAGACCGGTGTTATATGGTCCCGGCGGCCGCCCCCAGTCACCAGTCTAGCTGCCGCATTCTGGATTAGTTGTAGTTTCCGAGTCACCTTCAAAGGTAGCCCCACGTAGAGCGCATTGCAGTAGTCCAAGCGGGAGATAACCAGAGCATGCACCACTCTGGCGAGACAGTCCGCAGGCAGATAGGGTCTCAGCCTACGTACCAGATGGAGCTGGTAAACAGCTGCCCTGGACACAGATTTGACCTGTGCCTCCATGGACAGCTGTGAGTCCAAAATGACTCCCAGGCTGCGCACCTGGTCCTTCAGGGGCACAGTTACCCCATTCAGGACCAGGGAATCCTCCACACCTGCCCGCCTCCTGTCCCCCAAAAACAGTACTTCTGTCTTGTCAGGATTCAACCTCAATCTGTTAGCCGCCATCCATCCTCCAACCGCGTCCAGACACTCACACAGGACCTTCACCGCCTTCACTGGTTCTGATTTAAAAGAGAGGTAGAGCCTCTCTTTTCATGGTGAGGGTATGCCAGGCGTGTCTTCCACTTAGCTCATTTCTCCCTTTCTTACTGAGTTTGTGCTTCTTCAAAGTCCCTGACATCTTTGGTATAGGCTGTTCTCCAACTGGAATACTCGCAGGCCAGTGTTTCCCAATTACCAGTGCTTATACTGGATTTTTTAAGGTTTGCCTTGAGAGTGTCTTTAAACCTCTTTTGTTGTCCACCAGTATTTTGCTTTCCATTCTTAAGTTGGGAATAGAGTAGTTGCTTTTTAGGTCTCACATAAACCTAAAAGAAATGAATACGTGATTGATTTCATACTTTTCAACTTGTTGAAGATGCAGGTTAATGTCTAAAGATAATGAGTGGTAGTCAACTAACAAGCCTAACTAACTAACAACAGAAGCCTGAGCAAGGACTTAGGCTAGCACAACTCGGCTTTCCCCCATCTCCTCTCCCCATGTGCCCCATCCCAAATTGGCTCTGTAGGGGGTCAGGAGAATCCCCAAAACAGCACATGGAAGAAGTAGAGGGCAGATAGTTCCATCAGGCAAGTAGAGAAGTGTGCACTGATGGAGCAAACTGCTTAGCACTGCATTGAATTTCTCCCACAGTCCCACTGCTGATGATGTTGAATGGAACTGCATGGAGCAAGGTATTTTTCTCTGGTCTTTTTACTCTGTGCTGAAGAGAGTGCTTTCAAAAGCTTGCTGTAAGCAATGGGAACATTTGAGCTTCTTTTGAAAAGGTGGAAGAATATTATTTTATCATGGCAAGCGATAGACAGTATAAATATAGGCATTACTGCTATGCCTCCCTGTATAATGTATCTCTGTGATAATTTATCACCATGAATTCCTGCTGGGGGAATCTGGATCTGGAGCTTTAAAGAGCCTGGCAATGATTTTTTTTGTTTTTTTTTTTTTTTTGGCCTGTGATGGATGTGATGCATAAATATAGGGTTTGTGCATCCTTTCCTTGCATATTATGTTCCCTGCAGAGTGAAAACTTACACCAGTCGCCCATCTGTTCTGTTGCACAAGCCTTGGAAAGAAACATGCTTAACATAAGAAAAATATTTATTTCCAGAGAAGAAATTAAGGCAGGCTGCATCTGTAATCAATTCTGAAAGAATTTTATAAATAACTATAAAATTGGAAATTACATTATTTGGGGTTGTGAGTGAATGAAGCTGTCTGGCATAGATCCTGCTTAGTTTGTGGTCCAATCTCTATGTAGTTCTTATATTGGTCGAAGTTTTATGTGAGCAATGGAAGTTGAATATATATTTACAATGGTATTTCCAACAAAGGATGTTTCCCGCCCTGCTATTTCCTACCTATAGTTTCCTACCCTGTTATTCCAAGAATATACTTAACTATTGGCAGATCCCTACTTAATGATAAACCACCTGTCTTTTAGATTCAGCTAGTGTATGCAGAATATCTATAATTAGCAATCTTGCACCTGGCGTTGCTTAAGAATTCTAAGAATTTTTTTTTAATATAAAAAACAACAATGATGATGTTCTGAAAGATTCAGTTCACCATCTTGATTCCACATGGCATTCAACAGTATCCAAACATTGATGAAAATCCACTTCTTGACGTCAGGAACCAGAACTCGAAAACTGGTTACAGTATGTGCCAAATGCATAGCAAGCATACAAACCTCTTTGCAAAATACGTAATAGACCACAAGTACCTTGTGTCGCCCATGAATTCTTAAAATTTATTTATATAGAAATTGACTTATTTATTTATTTAGGAACTGAATTGTGCCTTTCCCGGGACTGTGCAGGTCTGCCTCCCCTGGTAATTTGATTCGGACACAACCCCACCTGGATACAGCCCTAAATTGATTCGGAGGCCATCCCTAACATTAAATTAGGGTTTTTGACCCTAAGAAAACATGCAGTTAGGAGGGGGCGGGGATGCTGAGTCGACCAATCACCACAATTTTAATAGAGAGGAAAGGGTGAGAGGCAGGCTGTCTTCCCTCCTTCCAATACAAGCTGGGAGATGTATTACTTTTTGGTTAGCAATGGATGCTATGTGCCTAGCAACTTCTTTTGTAAAAAGTGTACACTTACTGCTCTGGGCTTTGATGAAGTCGAAAATATAAAACAGTAAGTGGATTCTCTTAACGTTACAGTGTGTCCTGCCTATTGGTGCTAGAACCACTTGCTTCTGGATTGTTGCTGCTGTCTGTAATTTTACTCCACATATCATGTGGCTGACTGACAATGATTGGTTGTTTCCAATACTCGCCCTACTCAGAATAGGCCTATTGGAATTGATGGGCCTAAGTTAGCCTTGTTCATTAGTTGCAATGGCTGTACTCTGAGTAGGACTAGCACTCTTTTAAAGGTGCAGGTAGTATTCTAGTTGACTGGATAGAATACTACCTGCACCTTTAAAAGAGTAAAAAAATTACTTAGATTCTACAATATTTCAAGAACATTAAACATCTATGAATATTTTATGAAAATCTTTGAATTTTCATTTAAAGTTAATTTTTGGATGAAGAAAAGTGTTTTATTTTTAACTCCCTATATACATATATCATTAATTAGAAACAAAAAGTTATGTTTAATAATATAATAGATAGTAACATGGATTACCTTTTTTCTGACTGTTTCTAATGCATTTAGTGTCATCATATTGTGGACATAGCCATGCTTATATAGGTGAATAGGTGCTTCCAAAACGACTGTGCACAGAGTCCCACAAACCATCAATCTGCCACTGCTGGTAGGATCTAACATAGTATTACCACTTAACATTTACTGTAATGGATCAATATGGCATCTACACTGTATTTATTTGCAAGGCACACCTGTCCCTTTCAAAACAATGCTCACACATTCACCAAGCACAAGAGCAAGGTGTTACTAAAATTCTTGGTTTAGCTGGAACTCTGTACATGCCTTTGTTTACGAGCTTTTGCACAGAGCACTGAGTGTGATGCTATTGTAAAGGAGTCAGCGAAAGCAACAGTGCCTTGAACCAAATGCCCTCCCTTAAGAGGAGCCATAAGGGTTACTGCCAAATTTCCTTCCATTGCTTCGGACTTTGTTATCCTCAACAGAAGTGCAAGCCTAATTAGCCACCAGAACCTTTCTTCTGTCTAATGCAAACATACTCAGCTTTTAATTAACTCTGGGAAAGAAACAAAGAGGTTTCCTCCAGCAAGCATCTTCCACTAGTAATTGGATTAAGTCAACACTTACATTTCTTGGGAAAGGTTTCCACTTTTCCCCACAAGGGACACTTCAGTCAACCGTTGGCTGAGTTCTGGTTGGCTAGAGACACTGTGTGACCTCCCAACCACTATGCAGTGGGAAATGTGTGTTGATATGTCTTGTAATAACTAAGACCTTGAGTTAACTGATTTCAATGTCCTGTCTATCCACTGCATTCCTTTGTGCTGTGAACTAACCCCATCAGGATGCTCCTGTCCTATAACAGGATATTTCTTAGATCCTCAAATTTTTCAGCTATTGGGGATTCTCTACTTTATTCAGTTCTGAGGGTCCTAAGGTCATTGGACTGCTCTGTGTCACTCTTCTTCCACCCTGCTCTAACCAAACCTTACATGTGAGTATATAGATCAGGCCAAGAGTAAGCAGCTGACCCAAGTTGGTGAGGGGGGAAACTATGAGAAGTGAATTTAAAATATGAAACTGCACATGCTCAGAGTATTTTCTTTTTGTTTATTAAAGGTTTTCTATGAGTTGTGATGCATAGAGAATTTTTATAGTCCACAGAAGCTTAAGTAATAATTAATTTGTGAGTCTTTAAGATACTTGAAAACGCATTTTCTTGTATCGTGTTTCATGCATGCCTTTTGGGGGGAAGGGAAATACTATTTGGGAAATTGCACTAGAGCCCCAATCACCTCGATCTGTCCTTAGAACCATCTCATCGGTGATCTTTGACTGGCTGAGATCCAGTAAACTTGAGCTCAATCCAGATAAGACTGAGACACTTATTAGTGGGTAGTTCCCTAGGCTGGCAGGTTGCCTACTCTTGTTGTGGTTACACTCTCCCTGAAGGAGCTTGGGGGTACTTCCGAATCCATTGTTGTCACTTGAGTCTCAGGAGGACATGGTAGCACGGAGGACCTTCCATCAGTTTGGCTGGCAGCCCAGCTGTCTGTACATGTTTACTGTGCATTTTATATCATTCTGACCTCTCACGATCAAATGATGCATAAGCATACATTGTGCATGTATGGATTATATGTTACATTTGCACTATACCTAAGAGATATATTACAGCTAAAATATTTGTTAACCATAACCACCCAAGCAACACCGTTTTTCCCCAGCAAGGTGTTTTCTAAAGACTACCTGAGTAGTCAACAGACATTTTAGTGAACATTTTAAATCAACTTTACTTCTTTTCAGAAAGGATTTCTTGAATGTGTAACTGTAGAAATACAAAGTGTGACTCAAATGTATAAATAAGCAATTCAAATGCTGTGAGCTCCGTAGCTGTCTAGGACTGTGCCAACAAGTATTATTTGTGACTGCTATCATCCATTCACCTTAAAAAGACAAAGATTAGTGTGTGAATGAATCTCTGAGGAATTGTGTATAACGCATTGGAAGATTTTGTAAAAAATACTTCACACTGAAAGGCTGTAACAGGCTCTCTCTTCTTCCAAAGCAAATGTCCATATGCAGAGTTCCACTGAGTAGTTTGCCGGACAAGGAGATTAGATGTGGAATGTAGGAAACTGCTTTCCACCAAGTTAGACCATTGGATCTTCTGGCTCAGTATTGCCTAAAATGACTGGCAGGAGCTCTCCAGGGTTTTACCCAGGAGTCTTCTCCAGCCCTATCTGATGCTGGGGATTGGTCCTGGGAGCTTCTGCATGTAAAGCAGATGCAAAGAATTAGCTATAAATGCTTTGCATCCATAGAGGCCTACATATGTGTGCAATACGGTGCAACACACAAACCAGTTAGGAGATAACTGTTCCATATGGCTCATAGGGTTATATGCCAGAGGTTATCTTGAGCTCAGAAAGACTTTCAGGATACATGAGCAGTTAACTGAGCCTCTTCCTATATCTCATTACCAGCTGCCCCTCAGTAGCTCTACCAGGCACGAAGAATTGCACAAACATGAGGACTGCACACGCTGAAACTCATGCAAATAAGACCAGCTGGACCAGTCTAACATTCATGAAGATGTCCAACTGAATCCAACTAATGGCCATTGCCATCAGCAGCACTGCTACTATTACTGGTAATGCTATTCAGGAAATCAAGGTGATGTGAGAATTTGAGCAGGCAAAAATAAAAAGGCAGATTTTTCAGGATTGTAAGAAGCTCTTGCAGGCTGCATGAAATTGCCCTGGGTACTCCACATAGCCCATGGGCCTTGTATTGCTTAACCCTTCTGTAAAATTACAAGGCAACTTCAAAGGTTTTTTTTTTAATGAGACATGAAATGGCTTATACAGGGAAAAGAACCACCTCCACATGTGTGCAAGGAAACAACTACAGTAAGCGAGTTAATTGCTCTACATTCTGCAGGACTAAAAATACCGCACAGGAGGCGAGACAATGACAAAACATTCTGCATGGCTATGCATAGCACACCATGTTGCCACTTACAGCAGCTGCTGAACGCTCAAACAAGCAGTCCTGATACAGGTAAATAACTGTAGAGCCCAAAGCGCACTATCATGCTCATAAGCTGTTCTTCAGTTCTTTCTTCTCCTTTTGACTTTGTGTGTGCATGCACGATAGCTCAAATGCAGAATCTAGACTTCTTTTTACTGCAAAAATTGTTGTTGTTGTTTAGTTGTTTAGTTGTTTAGTCGTGTCCAACTCTTCGTGACCCCATGGACCAGAGCATGCCAGGCACCCCTGTCCTCCACCGCCTCCCGCAGCTTGGTCAAACTCATGCTGGTAGCTTCGAGAACACTGTCCAACCATCTCGTCCTCTGTCGTCCCCTTCTCCTTGTGCCCTCCATCTTTCCCAACGTCAGGGTCTTTTCCAGGGAGTCTTCTCTTCTCATGAGGTGGCCAAAGTATTGGAGCCTCAGCTTCACGATCTGTCCTTCCAGTGAGCACTCAGGGCTGATTTCCTTAAGAATGGATAAAAATAGCACCCTTCATACTTGAGTCACATGAACATGGCATCACATAATTATTGAATGTGGACATCTGCACAGATGAAGACATTCTCTAGTAATGCATGAATGACCTTCACAAGTTTCGCACACAAAGAAGGCTAAATCATAAAAAAACACCAAATAAGAACTTTTCCAGAATATGGGTACTGTATAGTTCTCAAATCACCTGCAGTCCACAAAAAATAGAGTTCTAGAAATCTTTTCCAAAGAGCTTCTAAAAGCTATGCACATGTGATAGGCAAAAGAACAGGAATTGGACAACCAATCAGAATAAATAATTAGTTATGCCTCACAAATTCTAGATCAGTACATCCTTTCCCTCCAAGAACTGACTCACAGTTCAAGCTAGCAATCTGAGAACAAGAATGTTTCTCTATACTCAATTCATATTAGACCATCATCACACTGGCAATGGGCAGCACATAGTCCAGGGCAAGAGAAGCACCAGTAGCATGGTGGCCAAGTGAGTATGCCAGCAGGCAAGTAAGCTGGGCTTGTGGTGGCAGGATAAGTAAGAGGGGTGGCATGAGCAGAGTGGGTGAGCAAGTGGGGCAGTGAGCAAGTGAGCTGAACTTTTGCCAGGGGTCTGAAGTAGAAGAGTGAGTTGGTCTTCCAGCCTTGGGTGGGCTGAGTGAGAGGGGCGGTGCAGTGACATGGGCAAGCAAGCAGTGGGCAGAGCAGGCAAGCACCTTGAGCTTATGGTGGTAAGGCAGGTCAAGTGAGGTGGGTGACGTGGGCTTGCAGTAGTGAGGCAGGTTCAAGCAAGAGGAGCTGTGAGGTGGCATGGGTGAGCTGCAGAGGCATGGGGAGGAATAAGGGGAGGTGCTTTGGGAAGGAGTACTTAGGGGGATGTTAGGAAGGGGGGCAGATTGGGTGGGGGGGCTGGTGAGCAAAGTGAGCAGGGGCCTCATCCCCTAGAAAAAGAATATGTGGAATATGTCCACTAGATGCAGTTTTGATACAATATGCAAAATTGCATTAGTCATATGTAAATTTGCTATGTAGTAGCAAAACCTTGAAATCTGGGGTTGGCTTGGAAGGTACATCCTGGAGTCTCCCAGGGCTCTAATTCTATCCTACGACAAGGGGAGAGGGAAGACAAGGATTGGCAAAGGACCATTGGAGCAGACAAGATGAGACAGGACCTCAAGCAGTGATAGGGACTTGGGTGGAGATCAGATATCATAAAACATCAATTGCAGGGGAAGGAAACAGTCTTCATTCCATGTACTCAAATGTTGGGCACTGCATGCACCACTGCCTGGAGCAATGTGTATTTCAGGTTTACGATGCTGCAACAAACATACTAGGTGTATCCAAGAGTAGCGCTGCACCAATTTATGTTCGATTTTAGATGAGAATGCTGCTGTTTTGAAGTGCAAAGAAATATCCGCAAACCTGCTTCCTTCCTACTAGTTCAGAAATCTTTCATCTCTTAGGAAGTCATTGTTGTCCTGATCTGCTGCTTACACAGTGCCGTTTCCCTACTATAAAGGAAGTTGCCAACACGTTTTTTCCAGCTGTGAGCTGATCTTCGGAAACAGCTGGACTTTAGAAACACACACATAGAAATGCCTATTGGAATTTGGGAGACCTGAAAATATCTCTTGAAATGGGAAGCACAAAACTCACCTGGCTCAGTTCATCATGGCAATTGAGGAGTTTAGAGGTGGTCTCTATGCTTCTGAATTTTCAAGACTAGCACTCTCTCTAAGGCAGATTAGATAGTTTCAGGCTGACAATCCCCAATCGGTAAGTGTCTTGGCAGCAGGAAATTTCCCCAAGATAGACAGGTCTACTTCTGAGTTTCAGGTATATCTCCTACAAAAAAATTACCAGTTCAACTAATACGTTGTTGTTGCATATTATTATACTACAGTTGCTCTACAATTACATTCACCCCAGGGATGTTGCCATACAAAGCCATAATTCTTAGAATTGCAGGTTCTGATTATCACACTACAATTCTCTACACCCCAACCAAGTAGGTGTTCCTAGCGCCTGCTGGTCAGGTGTAATGTGATGTCAGTAATCCACATGCTAAGGTGCCTCTGTCAAGTGTAGCATTTAAGCTCGTCCTTAAGCAAATAAAGATCACAGGAGGTGTCATAGAGATGACTTTGATCTCATGATTACCAGATTTGAACAAAGAGGAAGGAGCTGCTCTTTAACATCACTATACCACAGTGACTCTGGCTAAGTATTCAGATAATGTTTGACCTCATTCAGAACAGGGGACAACTTTAATCAAAACCTGATGAACGCCCATTTCGACAATCTCTGCCTTCCAATCCCAAAGAATGGCAAGGCACTTTAACATAATTCTGGCATGTACTCCATTGCTTCAGTGATACTACAGGGATAGAAATATTAAGATTAGTGCTGGAGCAATGTCTGTTGAATCTTGCCGATGCAGCATGTGGTTATTCTTACCAGGTCTCTGGCTGAAAGTCTTCCTTACACACTGGTCTTATCCCAGGCCCTAATCTTCAGTTGTGCTTGTCTGATGCAGCCCATCAGCTTTTTGGTGCAAGGAAGGTGCTCTTTTACAATGTAATGCATCACTAAGATCTGCAAAGATATACCAACCAAGACTTGTACATGAAGAAGAAGAAGAAGTTGTTATCAAATTTCTATACCACCTTCAACCAAGGATCACAGGGTGGTATACAATATAAAATATAAAAACACAAAAACGCATACCACAATAACAAACAGAAACAGTAACCCCCTTCTCCCCTCTCCATTTTAAAGGCCATAGATTGTTTAATTAGCCAAACACCTGGGAAAAGAGGAATCTTTTTTGCCTGGTGCCTAAAGATATGTAAAGAAGGCGCCAGGCAAGCCTCCCTGAAAGAGCATTCCACAAGCATGGGAAATAAACAAGATGAGCTTGAGCTCTTGGTACAGCAAACTAAATATGACATAATAGGCATCACTGAAACCTGGTGGGATAAGTCCCACGATTGGAATGTAATAATGGGGGGATACAATCTATTTCAGAGAAACAGACCAGACAAGAAAGGAGGAGGAGTGGCGTTATATGTCAGGGATGTGTATACCTGTGAAGAGATCCAAGATTTAGAACCTCAAAGCCAAAGTGAGAGCATTTGGGTCAAAATTAAGGGAGAGAAGAATAACAGAGACCTCATTGTGGGAGTTTACTATAGATCCCCAAGCCAAACGGAGGACATAGATGATGCCTTCCTGGAACAGATGGCCAAGCATGCAAAAGGAAGGGAGATAGTAGTAATGGGGGACTTCAATTACCCGGATATTTGTTGGACGTCAAACTCAGCCAAGAGCATAAGGTCAAACAGATTCCTCACTGGCCTTGCAGACAACTTCATTGTCCAGAAAGTGGGAGAAGCAACAAGAGGAACAGCCATTTTAGATCTGGTGCTAACCAATGTTGATGACCTAGTTAGTGGGGTAGAAGTGGAAGGATCATTAGGCGCGAGTGATCATGCTCTTCTGAAGTTTACTATACAGAGGAAAGGAGCAGCCAAGCATACTAGGACTCAATTTCTTGACTTTAAGAAAGCCGACTTCATAAAACTTAGGGAAGTGCTGGGTGAGATCCCATGGACAGTAATACTAAAAGAAAAGGGAGTTCATGATGGCTGGGAGTTTGTTAAGAGGGAGATAGTAAAAGCACAACGTCAGGCAATACCAATGAGACGGAAACATGGAAGGTGCCTAAAGAAGCCAGGGTGGCTATCAAAAGAACTTTTAACTGAATTAAGATTAAAAAAGGATGTGTACAAAAAATGGAAAAGGGGGGAAACCACCAAAGAGGAATTCAAACAAATAGCCAGCACGTGTAGACACAAAGTCAGAAAAGCTAAAGCACAGAATGAACTTAGGCTTGCTAGAGAGGTTAAAAGCAACAAAAAAGGCTTTTATGGGTATGTTCGTAGCAAAAGGAAGAACAAAGAAACAGTTGGGTCACTCAGAGGAGAAGATGGTGAAATGCAAACAGGGGACACAGAAAGGGCTGAACTCCTCAATTCCTTCTTTGCCTCAGTCTTCTCCGATAAAGAAAACAATGCCCGACCTGAAGAATTTGCAGCAAATGATTCAGCAAAGGAAACACAGCCCAGAATAACTAAGGAGATAGTACAAGAATACTTGGCTAGTTTAGATGTATTCAAGTCTCCAGGGCCAGATGAACTGCATCCAAGAGTATTAAAAGAACTGGCAGATGTGATCTCAGAACCACTGGCAGTCATCTTTGAGAATTCCTGGAGAACAGGCGAAGTCCCGGCAGACTGGAGGAGGGCAAATGTTGTCCCTATTTTCAAAAAGGGGGAAAGAGAGGACCCAAATAATTACCGCCCAGTCAGTCTGACATCAATAGCAGGGAAGATTCTGGAGCAGATCATTAAGCAAACAGTCTGTGAGCACCTAGAAAGGAATGCTGTGATCACCAATAGTCAGCATGGATTTCTGAAAAATAAGTCATGTCAGACTAACCTGATCTCGTTTTTTGACAGAATTACAAGCCTGGTAGATGAAGGGAACGCAGTGGATGTAGCCTACCTTGATTTCAGCAAGGCATTTGACAAGGTGCCCCATGATATTCTTGTAAAGAAGCTGGTAAAATGCGGTCTTGACTATGCTACCACTCACTGGATTTGTAACTGGCTGACTGACCGAACCCAAAGGGTGCTCATCAATGGTTCCTCTTCATCCTGGAGAAGAGTGACTAGTGGGGTGCCACAGGGTTCTGTCTTGGGCCCGGTCTTATTCAACATCTTTATCAACGACTTGGATGATGGACTCAAGGGCATCCTGATCAAATTTGCAGATGACACCAAACTGGGAGGGGTGGCTAACACCCCAGAGGACAGGATCACACTTCAAAACGACCTTGACAGATTAGAGAATTGGGCAAAAACAAACAAGATGAATTTTAACAGGGAGAAATGTAAAGTATTGCACTTGGGCAAAAAAAATGAGAGGCACAAATACAAGATGGGTGACACTTGGCTTGAGAGCAGTACATGTGAAAAGGATCTAGGAGTCTTGGTTGACCACAAACTTGACATGAGCCAACAGTGTGACGCGGCAGCTAAAAAAGCCAATGCAATTCTGGGCTGCATCAATAGGAGTATAGCATCTAGATCAAGGGAAGTAATAGTGCCACTGTATTCTGCTCTGGTCAGACCACACCTGGAGTACTGTGTCCAGTTCTGGGCACCACAATTCAAGAAGGACACTGACAAACTGGAACGTGTCCAGAGGAGGGCAACCAAAATGGTCAAAGGCCTGGAAACAATGCCTTATGAGGAACGGCTAAGGGAGCTGGGCATGTTTAGCCTGGAGAAGAGGAGGTTAAGGGGTGATATGATAGCCATGTTCAAATATATAAAAGGATGTCACATAGAGGAGGGAGAAAGGTTGTTTTCTGTTGCTCCAGAGAAGCGGACACGGAGCAATGGATCCAAACTACAAGAAAGAAGATTCCACCTAAACATTAGGAAGAACTTCCTGACAGTAAGAGCTGTTCGACAGTGGAATTTGCTGCCAAGGAGTGTGGTGGAGTCTCCTACTTTGGAGGTCTTTAAGCAGAGGCTTGACAACCATATGTCAGGAGTGCTCTGATGGTGTTTCCTGCTTGGCAGGGGGTTGGACTCGATGGCCCTTGTGGTCTCTTCCAACTCTATGATTCTATGATTCTATGATTCTAAGTCACTGCAGAAAAAGCCCACAACTGCAGAAAAGGCCCACGTTTCTAATTGATGGTCATGGTGATTTTTGCATTTAAGCTTAATTGAATCAACTTCTTTAATGTCATAAAATATAAACTATGTCAAAAATAATAATGATTAGTGTATTTGCACAGAAAAAAGGCTAGAAAAGCATATATAAATATACACACACATGCTCAACCATGTCTGGGTTTTCATGGAAGGAAGCAGAATGACTGGGGCTCTGTTGAAGAGCTTGCACATTTGCTCATTCTCACTAACTCAAAGTTTGGGTTAATACTACATGCAAACTGGGCCATGTCTGAGCCTAAAAGTGAAAATATAAAACGAGGGGAAGGGGTTGACCAAATGGCATCTCTTAGATGAACTCTTACATAACATAATAATAATAGCCTATTACATAATGATGATGATGATGATGATGATGATGATGATGATGATGATGATGATGATGATGGCTAATGAAGTGTCCATACAAGAGCAAGCTTTGAGTACAACTGGAATTCATCTGTAGAATATTCATGTTTCTTTGGTATTTACTAAAGTATTTGAGGTCTCTCTTGTGTCATTCCTTCTCCATTTGGGTATTTTACTCATCATTTTGGATGCAATCTGCTGCTTATGTGGAAGTTGTCTTCTCGTGGAAAAGCTTAAAGGTAAAGGTACCCCCCTGACTGTTAGGTCCAGTCACGGACAATTCTGGGGTTACTGCGCTCATCTTGCTCTATAAGCCGAGGGAGCTGACGTTCATCCGCAGACAGCTTCTGGGTCATGTAGCATGTAGCATGTAGCATGACTAAGCCACTTCTGGCAAAACCAGAGCAGCACACGGAAATGCTGTTTACCTTCCCACCAGAGCGGTACCTGTTTATCTACTTGCATTTTGACATGTTTTCGAACTGCTAGGTTGGTAGGAGCAGGGAACGAACAACAGGAGCTCACCCCGTCGTGGGGATTCGAACCGCCGACCTTCTGATCGGCAAGCCCTAGGCTCTGTGGTTTAGACCACAGCGCCACCCGTGTCCCTATGGAAAAGCTTAGGGACATTAAAAGAGGGAAAACTTCCTTACAACTTACTGTGTTAACTCAGCTTTCGTTTGCTTGAGCTAAATCTGTCCTCTCTTGAGCTAAATCTGTCCTCTCTTTCTTCCATCCGTACAAGTGCTTTTTTAAGGGGCGGGGAACACACACACAACCTGACTGCATTTTCTTCTGCTCCCTTTTATAATAATGAATATCAGCTGGCTCACACACTGATTCAATGAGCACCAGAGAGCTTGTGGATTATACAGGGCTAAAGTTCAGGGCCTCTCACCTTCCTTGCACATACATCAATGGCATTAATAGCATTGCTTCCTAGGAATGCTGCAAGGAGACTGCTCTTTTGTTGCTTGCTTGCTTTTGGATATAAAAGAACCTCTAAAGCTTTTACTTTCTTAGTGAAAATCTCTCCGCTAAAGAATCCTTTTCTTGCTTAAATAAAATGTATGTAAAGTCACTTCAGTTTGAGAAAGGACGGAGTAGACAATTATAAGCCAGCTACACTTGTCACGTGACCTGGTATGTGTCAGTTTCTATGATGAAGGAGTCCCTTCTGGCTCATGTTGGGGTGACTTGGAAAGAAACAGAGCCAAATCCCATCTACCCACCCCCAAAATCACACCGTATATTTCCACGGAAAGCCAAATATACCTTGCTTGATTCTCCAATCCTCCTTCCCCCACTTATGAGGCTGGAATGATGGTAGTATTCTGGTGATGGTCAGAAGTACAAAGAGGAAGGAGTGTCTCTTCTTCATCCTGTTTCTAGAATTGAATAGTAACATATCAGACCAGGGCAAAATATATTATGGAGAATCTGTTCCCGTCCCCCCTAATAGTGATACAGTGGTACCTCGGGTTAAGTACTTAATTCGTTCCGGAGGTCCATTCTTAACCTGAAACTGTTCTTAACCTGAAGCACCACTTTAGCTAATGGGGCCTCCTGATGCTGCTGCGCCACTGGAGCACAATTTCTGTTCTCATCCTGAAGCAAAGTTCTTAACCTGAAGCACTATTTCTGGGTTAGTGGAGTCTGTAACCTGAAGCGTTGTAACCCGAGGTACCACTGTATTTGAGAGAGGTCAAAGGGATGAATCTGAGTTGGCTCAGAAATAGGCTGAGATACTTTCCAGTTGGGGGTGTGGGTGTGGGTGTGTGTGGGTGTGGGTGTGTGTTTATCTTCTATTTTTATGTTGTGAACCACCCTGAAATCTACAGGTGAAGGGCGGTATAGAAATGTAATGAATGAATAAATAATAAAATAAATATTTCTCAGTTCATGTTTAATGATGTACAGCGGTCCACCTTTTTAATCTAATTAATTTCTATTGGACACAAGTTGGCTCAGTACTAGGCTCACCTAACACCAGTGCAATACATAATTTATCTAGAAGCACATTCGAAGGACAATCATGTGGTGAAATGATGTGGCACTATCCCTATGTAAGCATCATTTACCACCTGCCCACTACTCAGTTCCCAACTTACTCTGCAAGTATAGAATGGATTTGGCATACAACCAGTTAGGGCTGATTCCAACTGTGAGAAGGTACTCATTATTTGTGCTGTGCTTCTGTTTGTCTTTGGCGATGAATGTTTTGCTTGATGCTACATGTCATAGGTGCTATCCCTTATAGATTTCTAAAGGAGCCAGCAAATTGGGTATATCGAGGTCTAACAATCACACAGACGATAAATCATAGCCTGTCCTTTTCTTTTAATCATTCTGCAGATATGATAGCTTCAGCACATACACAAAGCTTCAAAGCTTGTGTTAATTTAACCTCTCTTTATTTGCCAAAGACACCATTTCTTTTATGGGGAACAAGCGAGAAAGATACACGAAGTAGAACATGTATTTGTTAATATGTCAGAAAATCAAGCCAACAATAGCATTTTAGATTTGTACTTAGAATGACACTTCAATGAAGTGATTCTATTATTGACATATAATTATTGTCAATAATCTGGTTTATGAACCTGGGAAAAAATATACTTTTGGGGTTTGGGATGGGATTTTTTGCAGCAGAAAATATGTGCATTTTCCTTTAGTACGGAGAGGCTAGTAGCCTTCAGTGCCTAACTGCAACCTATGATTACCTGAACAAGGTTTATTTCTTATTCATAAACTGCAGGGGAATATTTTCACTACTCCTTTAAAGTTGTAATTTCCTCATTATTTGCAATTCCCTTTTAGAAGCAGAATGCTGGTGCTTAGGAGATATTTGGTATAGTTTTGACTTGGGGTGGGGGAGGGATGCATGTATTTATTTTACATTTGGAATGCATCTTGATATGTCTTTGAGATGTGTATTGCTTCATGACATGCAAAAGCCAAACAGATAACCAAATTCCAATCCACACATTCATTCGGGAAGTGTGGATCTGGTGAGTTCATATTGGAAGTTGCTGGATTCTGTATCCATAACTTACGAAGAGCAACAACAGCCTTAATTTCTTTATTACGAATATTTATACCCTGATTTTCAAACAAGATGGCATACAAGCAACAGCAAATAACACAGAAACAAAACCCATCACTCAAAGATACACACAATTTAGTAGCGACCTTGCTTGTGGGTGAGGTGAGAGCATGCTTCCTTTTGGTTTTGCACTCTCAGAGCACTGGTTGGCTAGAGCTGAATGTTCTTTCTGGAAGGGTAGGAGAAGCAAGCTCACTGCAGTTGTTCCCTCTCTGTGATCACTGGGTGGTACCAGTTCTTTCAGGAAAGCAAAGGGTGCAACCTCCCTCTGGCCTTTGATGCCCTAGCTGTTGGCGGAGACCATGTTTCCTTTGTGCTCCCCAGTCCCAGGTAACTGTCAGTTGAAGCCAGGATTGCCTCTCCCCATATGAACCAACCTGGGCCCTGCAGTCATCATCTGAGGCACCTTCTTTGTGTGCCCCTGCCACGAGAGGTGGCAACATGTTGTTGTTGTTGTTGTTTAGTTGTTTAGTCGTGTCCGACTCTTCGTGACCCCATGGACCAGAGCACACCAGGCACTCCTGTCTTCCACTGCCTCCCGCAGCTTGGTCAAACTCCTGACAGTAAGAGCTGTTCGACAGTGGAATTTGCTGCCAAGGAGTGTGGTGAAGTCTCCTTCTTTGGAGGTCTTTAAGCAGAGGCTTGACATCCATATGTCAGGAGTGCTCTGATGGTGTTTCCTGCTTGGCAGGGGGTTGGACTCGATGGCCCTTGTGGTCTCTTCCAACTCTATGATTCTATGATTCTATTCTATGTCTGTAGCTTTGAGAACACTGTCCAGCCATCTTGTCCTCTGTCGTCCCCTTCTCCTTGTGCCCTCCATCTTTCCCAACATCAGGGTCTTTTCCAGGAAGTCTTCTCTTCTCATGAGGTGGCCAAAGTATTGGAGCCTCAGCTTCAGGATCTGTCCTTCCAGTGAGCACCTTTCTGTGGTGGCTCCCTGTTCATTGAATGCTTTCCCCAAGGAGGTTTGCCTGGCACCTTTAGCTTTACATATCTGGTGCTTTAAACTGTGTGTGGGGGGGTGTTATGTTCTATGTGTTACTATGTTATATATTGTTATATATCTTTATGTTTTTATAATCCTTGGATGAAGGGTGGTATAGAAATATTTAATGAATAAAATAAGAAATAAATAAGTCCGTTGATCCTGAAAAAATTGTTTCCCCATGCACTCCAAATAGGATTGTAACATATCCTTAAACATTTGTCACATACATTTAAGAACATATGAAATAAAGAAAGGCACAGCCTCCACAGCCTGACCAATTTCAACCAAACAGCAAGGAAACAGAAGGGGAAAGTTTGCCTAACTGATTTAAAATGGTAAATACAGTGGTACCTTGGGTTACATACACTTCAGGTTACAGACTCCGCTAACCCAGAAATAGTACCTTGGGTTAAGAACTTTGCTTCAGGATGAGCGCAGCAGCAGCAAGAGGCCCCATTAGCTAAAGTGGTGCTTCAGGTTAAGAACAGTTTCAGGTTAAGAACAGACCTCTGGAACGAATTAAGTATGTAACCAGAGGTACCACTGTAGTAACTACTTAATTATTAATTTTAATTTAGTTTTCCAGTTTTGATATACAATACAGTAGTTTAGTGGCGTTTATTGGTATTCTGTGGGACTCTATGTGGGACTATTCTGTGGGATTATATGTGGGATGCGGGTGGCGCTGTGGGTTAAACAACAGAGCCTAGGACTTGCCGATCAGAAGGTCGGCGGTTCGAATCACCGTGACGGGGTGAGCTCCCGTTTCTCAGTCCCTGCTCCTGCCAACCTAGCAGTTTGAAAGCACGTCAAAGTGCAAGTATATAAATAGGTACCGCTTCGGCGGGAAGGTAAACGGCGTTTCTGTGTGCTGCTCTGGTTCGCCAGAAGCGGCTTAGTCATGCTGGCCACATGACCCAAAAGCTGTACACCGGCTCCATTGACCTATAAAATGAGATGAGCGCCGCAACCCCACAGTCGGTCACGACAGGACCTAATGGTCAGGGTCCCTTTACCTTTATTGGTATTCTATGTATAGTTTTTGATGGTTTTTGCTAATTTTGTGCAATTTGCCCTTTGGAATTTCTGTAGTGTATTCTATGATCTGTGATAAATAAAATAAGTCAAGTGCCATCTCACCATGCTATAACCAAAAATAATAATGATATATTGTTGAATTGGTCATTGCTTGAAGTGTACTGATTAATTTAGTCAAAGCAACCAATCACAGTGTTCACAATGTGCATTTGGAAAGCAAAAACATCTTAAAATGTAACAGCCATTCTTTTGTTTGCCTTTTTTTTGAAAAAAAGGTCTTCATTGCTATTATGCTGTACATTTATTAGTTAATACTTAATAGCCTTTATTATAAAATGACTGTCTTTTTCTCATGCTAATCACATGACATTTATAAATGTCAACACCTTATCAGGCCCATACAGCCTGGGTTTGGTGTCTCCTGTATGAACTATATTTGTTTATAATTTCCCCCGTATGTGTCTAGCGGGGAAAGAATTCTTTATTGTTGTTTTTAAAGGAAAGCCTTTTTGTGTTGAACTCTAAATGTCATTGAACTTCTTGTTAATAAGCTAAATCATGAATACAATGTAAAAAAAAATTTAATCTCTAACATCCACAATAGATAATAAAAATTATGTTTAAACATGGTACTTTAAAGACTAGAACATTGAGGTATATGTCTCTTTGCAATCTTAGTTGTCTTAGAAAAAATTCACATCCCTTGAACTACAGAACTTCAGGCCTTTCCTGGGCTGTTTTTAACATTAATTTTTTGTCCTTAGCTTTCTAACCCAAGGTGTTAATTTACAATTATAATTATAAGAGCACCATTTGTGAATTACCTCATCATTTCTATTCAAAAACTCCTAATTTCAGAGTTTGGTAACTCAGTCATAGATTTTTTTTCTTTTGCTGTAGGCTCAAAAGCTGCATAGAGGGCTTAACCCTGAAGCATTTTTCCTCTGAGGAGGGGAAAGTTCAGTTGCCTTTAGCAAAAGAGCAAAAAACAAATTACTAGCTATTTCACACTTCTCAGAATGTGCAAAAGGAAATTTAGTTCTTAACCTTTAGTTCATGGTCAAATCTCACAGTCCTTAATTCAGACAAAACTCCTGCTGATTTCAACAGTGGTTTTGCCAAGATAATGAATGCAGGATCGGGAGAATGTTCACATGAAAAAGAAGTATCATTTGGCCACATTCCTAGCCAGAGTAAATGAATGCAGTTCTTCCATTTCAAATATATTAGAAATATATGCATCAACAATTTGCCAAGTACAATCAAGAATAGCTACCCACACCTGACTTATCAGACATTTGGATATTGAAGCTGGGATAGCTCAGTCGACAGAGCATAAGACTCTTAATCTCAAGGTTGTGGGTTTGAGTCCCACATTGTGCAAAAAGATTGCACAAAACTAGATGACTGTCATGGTACCTGCAATGACAGCAGCCATGACAGATGGTCATCCAACCTCTGCTTAAAAACCTCCAAGGAAGAAGAGTCTACCAGTTTCTTCAACTTTTTCAAA
This sequence comes from Podarcis bocagei, assembly GCF_964188305.1. Classification (NCBI taxonomy): domain Eukaryota; kingdom Metazoa; phylum Chordata; class Lepidosauria; order Squamata; family Lacertidae; genus Podarcis; species Podarcis bocagei. Next base: position 38,251,011 of record NC_138126.1, read on the forward strand.
AAGGGGGGAAAGAAAGACCCAGGTAACTACCGACTGGTGAGCTTGACATTGATACCAGGGAAGGTCCTAGAACTGATACAGTGCTACCTCGGGTTACAGACGCTTCAGGTTACAGACTCCGCTAACCCAGAAATAGGACCTTGGGTTAAGAACTTTGCTTCAGGATGAGAACAGAAATCGTGTGGTGGTGGCGCGGCAGCAGCAGGAGGCCCCACTAGCTAAAGTGGTACCTCAGGTTAAGAACAGTTTCAGGTTAAGAACAGACCTCCAGAACAAATTAAGTTCGTAACCTGAGGTACCACTGTAATTCAGCCGTCAGTCTGTGAGCACTAAGACCCAGCATGGGTTTCTCAAAATTAAGTCATACCAGACCAATCTGATTTCTTTTTTTTCTTTTTTCTTTTTTTGATGGAATGACAAACTTGATGGATCAGAGAAATGCTGTGGACATAGTGTATTTTGATGTCAGTAAGGCTTTTGACAAAGTCCCCCATGATATTAGCACGAGGAAGCTGGTAAAATGTGGGTTGAATGAGGTAACTGTTAGGTGGATTTGTAGCAGGTTGACTGACCAAACCCAAACAGTACTCATTAAAAAAAGTAAGGTAAAAGACCCCTGGACGCTTAAGTCCAGTCAAAGACGACTATGGGGTTGCGGTGCTCATCTTGCTTCAGGACAAGGCAGCCGGCATTTGTCCATAGACAGCTCTCTGGGTCATGTAGTCAGCATGACTAAACCACTTCTGGCACAACGGACCGCCATGACAGAAGCCAGAGCACATGGAAACGCTGTTTACCTTCCTGTCACAGCAATACCTATTTATCTACTTGCACTGGTGTGATTTCAAACTGCTAGGTTGGCATCCTGGAAAAAATGACAAGTGCGGTGCTGCAGGGTTCTGTCCTGGGCCCATTGTTGTTTAAAGTCTTTATAAATGACTTGGATGAAGGATTTGAGAGGATCCTCATCAAATTTGCAGATGACACCAAACTGGGAGGGGTAGCTAATGCCGCAGAAGACAGAATTCAAAATGACCTTAACAGATTGGATAACTGGGCACAAGCTAACAAAATGAATTTCATGACGGACAAATGTAAGGTTCTGCACTTAGGCACGAAGAACCAGATGCAAAAATATAGGATGGGTGACACCTGGCTTACTAGCAGTACATGTGAAAAGGATCTTTCATGTGGCAACCCTTTAGATATTTGAAGATGGCTATCAAAATCTCCTCTCAGACTCCTCTTTACCAAGCTAAACATACCCAATTCCCTCAACCGTTCCTCATAAGGCTTGTTTTCCAGGCCCTTGGGCACCCTCCTCTGCACATGTTCCAGCTTGTCAACATCCTTCTTAAACTTTGGTGCCCAGAACTGGACACAGTATTCCAGGTGGGGAGTGACCAAGGCAGAATTGAGTGGCTTACCAGAAAAGATGCTATGTGCAGGAAGTGATCAGGGTAGAACTGACGCCTGCCAGGAAGGCAGCAGAGGATTACTGATGTACAAACAGGGCCAAGGGAACATTGTGGGCATCGTCAGCTGGGACCATGGCTGTGGAAGCCCCAGCACCCCCAGCATCTACACCAAATTGCAGGCCTACCTCAACTGGACCCACAGCATCCTCAGGATAGAGTCCTCAGAACAAGAAGCAAAACAAACAAGCAGGATATATTGAATAGCCTGTAGAACCCCAAGGTTTGCAATAGTAAATTTTTAAAAAGCATTAGAATACTACCATAAATGGGGTGAATGAGAAACTCCCAAAAGCCCAGTAAGGACTTAAAGAGCAATCCTATAGCAAGATCCACCAGTAGGATGCAGCAGTTCTCTGGCTCAGCCAGTGGATTTATAGCTCATCCAGTGTTAAGTCCCTAATCCTGGTTCGGCTGAAGATATGCTGGCGCAACTGACTTATCCTGGCTCAACCACAGCCTGGTGTAAGTCCCCCCAAACCGAGGCCAGTGTAAGTCCCCAAAAGGTGGTGTTCTGGCGATAAGACAGGGATGGGAATAGAGCACTATTCTGAAGACTTGGTTTTCCTCTGCTAGTGTAGGTAAAGCAGCAATGTTGAACTGAGAGGTGAGGAGAGGGAATTGAATGAAGTGACTGCAGTCTGAATAGGGAGCAGTCCACACTTTGAATTTTTTTTATTGCAGGTTCCACTTGCACAAGCATAAAGGTGTGTCCAGGATTGTTCCTTCAATTAACACGGTCCTATCTTTAATTTCCAAAGTAGACGTTTTAAGACGTCAGAAAACGAGAGATGTGCAGATTCCATTGTACAAGAGACGCAACAATTCCATTGTTTTCTTGCAAGGCTTCATTCTCCAGGCTGTCAATCCAACATCCTTCACCAGCACTAAATTCACTTTAAAAATATGTCTGGATGATTTATTGTCTCAGGACTTAATGCATCAGCTTGGCTGTCTTTCTGGTAAAGACATTTTATCTACGGTGACACCAACTTCTCAACTCCGGAACAAAGTTTCCCAGAGCAAAAGAGAAAAGGCACAATGGGATGCACAAATCCACCAGGGAAAGCTGAAACCCCAAAGGTCAAAGAAGCCCCATGCTTTTCCAAAGAGTTAATCAGAAAAAAGAGCTTACTTTCTCACATAGAAATAACATAGTCCAACTGCTAATGAACAACTTGCTGTGATGTAGGAAGAGCTGTTTTAAGGGCTCAGTCTGCTTTGCAGACAGAAGGTCCAAAGTTCAACTGCTGGGCAGCATCTTCAGGTAGGACTGAAGCCCTGGAGGTTTGCCTAACTATGTTCCTACTGCCCACAGTGACACAAACTTAAAATCATTTCAGAACTCCAGATAAACCATAATTATTGAGCCCCATCCAGCCCAAAGAAGATTAGGTATCGGTATAGGTACAGGTACAGGTACAGGTATAGGTAGATATAAGAGTGCAAGAGTCCTGAAGTTCTATCTATTCTAGCATTCTATTACCCACAGTAGCCAATTAAGCATTTCTGGAAAGCTCACCAGAGAGACATGATGGCAGCAGGGTTCCCATCAACATGATATTCTGAGAGTTCGTGGCATTCAAGTTCCATTTAGCCATTAAGACTAAGAGCATCTGAGAGACCAAGCCTCCATGTCTTTGCCTAATCCCCTTTAAGTCCCCTTTACCAGCCCACACCACATCTTGCAGCTATTAATTCCATAAATTAATCATGCGTTGCATCAAGAAATGCTCCCTTTTCTGTGTTCAGAATCCATTACCAATCACATTCATTGGATGTCCCTGAGTTCCGGCTTTAAGATCTACAACATGCATGATTTCATAAACCTCTGTTATGCTTCCCCTTTAGCTGTCTATTTTCTCAACCTTTTCCAGCTCTATATCTTTTATTTTTTTTAAGATGGGGTTACCAGAACCACACACTATTCTAAGTGTGACTGCACCATTGATTGGTATAAAAGTATTATGACACTGGCAGTTTCTCTTTCAGTCCCTTTCCTTGTATTTTTCACTCCTGTAGCACACTATATTTTTCTGCACCACAGCTCCCATACCTTTTTCCTGGTCAGTCACTGCCAGCCGAGATAGCATCAGTTATACATAAAGCCTGATTTTCATTTTCCAATGAACATATGTTTGCATTTATTCCCACTGAACCACATTTGCCATTCTGTTGTCTGTTCACCCTACTTCATGAGAAGTTTGCAGCACTCCTGCAAATCTAACTGACAATGGTAGAATGAAATAATGGAGTGAAAATGTAGCTTTTAATGTTTGATGTATTACAGTATTTTAATATTTTTTGGAAGCCGCCCAGAGTGGCTGGGGAAGCCCAGCCAGATGGGCGGGGTATAAATAAAATAATAATAATAATAATAATAATAATAATAATAATAATAATAATAAAGTTGTACCTTGGTTCTCAAACAAAATCCATTCTGAAAGTCCATTCAACTTCTGAAAACGTTCAAAAACCAAGACACGGCTTCTGATTTGCTGCAGGAGCTTCCTGCACTCAATCAGAAGCCACAGAAGCCCCATCAGATGTTCGACTTCCAAAAAACGTTCGCAAACCGGAACACTCACTTTCGGGTTTGCGGCATTTGGGAGCCAAAACGTTCAAGTCGCAAGACGTTCAAGAACCAAGGTACGACTGTAATAGATTAGAGAAATCTGGATTGAATTTTGGAGATGAGTTATGGCATGGCAGCATATATCTGAACTAATATAAAGATGTATGTTAATCGTAGAATAAAATCCTGTTTAAAAATAAGGAAAAGGAAATACGAGAGTTGGGTCCTATACAACCCATAGACATAAATGTACACAAAAGTTGATTTGAATATGGTTGTTGTTGTTTGTATACCGCCGTATACCCACAGGTCTCAGGGTGGTTCACAGGATAAAATCACACCATAAAAACATGAAATACACAATCAAAATGAAAACAAATTAACCCCAACACATTTTAAAAGGGCACTGGATGGTTAGAGTCTGGTTTTTTGTTGCAAAAAAAATTAGTGCATAACTGGAACAAAGTTTGAAACACCACTGCAAAATAGCATCAGTGCAGTGACAATGCTGAATATCATCTAGACTACCCCACTGTCCTAAGGCAAGATTTCACCCCATATATCAACCCCTCTACAGGCTGTCTACATTAATCTTTATCCTGGGATGCCAAAGACAGACAACAGGAGCAAGGAAAATCGACCATGACAGAGGTACCTAAACAACACAATCATAAAGCAATCTTGTTAGATAGGATCCACTGTTGAAAAGAGAGCTTAAAAAACAACTTAGAAACAGCTGTTGTGGCTTATTTATGCATTGTAAATATTATTTGTCTGAAGGCACTTATTTCGTAATGCGGCAATGATCTCTCTTTATTTAAACATTTGCAAACACTGAATAAACTCAAGGCTAACGGTGTCCTCTTTTTTAATATAAATGATTTTGATTGGTGTCCTTCAATTAATGTGCACATTTTGTTCTTTAAGCAATGGTAAAGAAAATACTGTACTTGTGTGTAAACAGACTTAATGGATCTATTTGTGTATTTATTTGAAACAATTGTATGCTGCCCTTCTCACGGAAAAGTTCCCCAAAGCAGATTGCACAAAAATCAATGTATTAAAAACAGCATAAATACATCAAAGCAACAAGACACAACAGACCAACAGACACACACACACAAAATTGCAGCAGAAATGAAAAACAAAGCAAAACAAAAAACCCCCACATCTAGCAAAAACCATGGTCTTGACTGTTTCAGGAACCGTAAGCCAAAACTGAATGAATTTGAAGTGCCAGAATGATCTGTGTGCCAGTAATGAAGAGGTCATATTGCTTGTAGTCACCATCTTACTTCCGAAGGTGACAATGCATGGAACAGGACAATCACATGGAAGTAAGCATTCCTATCCCTTGCCATTTGGCACAGGGATGGGGAACCTGCAGCCCTCCAGTTCCTTTTGCACTCCCAGTCCCATCAACCCTAGTCAGCATGGCCAGTAGTCAGGGATGATGGCAGTTGTAGTCCAATTATATCTGGATCTGGAAGACCACAACTTCCCCCAACCTGATTTAGAGCTTTGTATTTAGCCAAGAAACCAGTTGAGACCCAATTAAAGTTTTGCAATCACCAAATTACAGCCCCCATTGAAAACATGCCAGACCAGTTTTCAGTAACTTCTCAAAGGCAACCAACTGTATGGCATTTGGAAGTTATCATCAGGAATGCACAGGAGCTTCTCCTGCCCAGAAAGAGAATCCAGCTGGTGTACCAACCAAATTTCAAAGGTGGAATTGACATCTGGGGGGGGGGGTTGATTTCTGAAAGGCGGTGCTTTGTCCTACATCTTAGGCAAGTCAATTGAAAAATCACGATTTTGGGGGTTTCCTGGTTTTTACTTCTTGAAATATGGCAACCCTAGCTGGATCTGGCTGGCAGGTCATATCCTTATCTCCACCTGCAAGATAAGTGTGACTAGTGGGCAAACTTTCCCACCTGTGAATTACCTGGCATCATGATTTTTGCCTGCATGGTTTGAAATTAAACCATGTGAATGCAAGCATACTATGTGCAGAGCACATTCCCTTTTCATACTTCCTGTGTAGTTTGCATCCCAGGGTGCAATTCACTTGCGTCCCCCATGGAATGAGAGACATAAGCTCCACAGCTGGAATTCACATATCTTCCAGCAGGTGAAATAACAACTGTTCCCTTGAACATTGGCCAGGAATAATAAAGGATGCAGAAATTATTCAAAGATCTTCTGTAGATATTTCGGCATAATATCTTGATGGAATATTTACACTTTTTTTAAAATGTAGAACTCTCAAACAGCACCCCCATGTCCAGTTCTCCTGCAATTTGTCTCATATTCAGATAACATCGTGGGAAGAATCTTGTTCCCCTCTTCCACTTGTAGCTGGCTTTTTTTAATGTAGAATAGAGACAGGAAAATGCAAAGTGTAATGAATGTCAATATGTCAGATACGTTATACTGCTGTTATGAAGAAACCTGACATCTGACTGCCACTTTTGGAAGCAGCTCTGTGTTTCAAATAACATGCAAAGTGTAGTTTTTGTCTTATGTCAGGTTTACTTCAAGTCTAGAAATTCTTTTTGTACATCTCCATTTCACAAGTAATAATAATAATAATAATGATAATGATAATATTTATACCCTTCCCATCTGGCTGGGTTTCCCCAGCCACCCTGGGCAGCTTCCAGCAAAATACAATAATTCATCAAATATGAAAAGCTTCCCTAAAGAGGGCTGCCTTCAGATGTCTTCTAAAAGTGAGGCGACGGGCCTCCCACGAAAAGAAAAATGAGGTAAATGCCCCATGTTGTTTATGTGAAATGCTCTGAAATCACTATTTGACTGGGCTTCTGATTTTTGCCTTTGGGGATTATTTCCATGTGGAACTTAAAGTGAAACTCATGCAGTGTTATTAACCAATACGGAACAGAACAGCGGGGGGAGGAAATGCACCCAAAACCTTCTGCACAGAAAGCAAAAAGAAATACATGGAACCCTGGTTTTAAACAATCCCCCAAGGGACCAGCAAATGACCTTCTCCTAGTAAAGACGGTCTTGGTATTTAATTAAAGGTCAAACAAAATTGTGCTGCAAACCCTGGGGATACGTTAGTGTAGTAACTTAAGACAGGGTTGTCTAATGAAGATTTCAATGTATTAGTAGGGGGGAAGTGGGGAAGTTCATTTTCAAGATACAAGGGACACAGGGGAAAGAAAAAAAGAAAGAAAGAAAGAAAGAAAGAAAGAAAGAAAGAAAGAAAGAAAGAAAGAAAGAAAGTTAGTTGATGGCATTTGGTGGATGGCTGGACTCAGACTGCAAACAGAACTAGTGCAGGAGAAACTTGTTACACTAGAAGGGAGTAGTAGTGCCAGTTGTGATGCATAGTGCCATTCAAGGATTATTGCATTGGGGACAGGAAACAGACAGAGCCCTGGAGGTTCCTGCTACGCAGCACTAAATTAGCTTCAAAAAAATTTCTAGCTATAAAAAAGACCAGTGCAACCTTGCACACACAGCTTTATCTGTCATTATGGCGTGGATAGGATATTTGCTGGACCTCATTTTTCAGGCTGGAAAAAGCCAACTTAAGTTATGGCAAGCAAGCTGCTGTATGCACTACCACTGTTAATTGTGGCTTGTAGGGCTGGGCTCTAAAAGCACTTTCTAAATGATAGATACACTGGATCTGAGGACTGAGAATCTCTGCAAAATGAGATAATGAATGTGTGGACAGTCCCATCCATACTCCCATGAAGAACTCAAGAAGAACTAGGGTCTGTTGCAAGTACTTTGAGGCCTTCTCGTCATATTCTGTATAACCAACAGTATTTGCCTGTTCCCTTTGCAGGTGTTAAAATCTATAGGGCAGTTTTATCAATTCAGGTGCATTTAATTAATGTTCCTTCTCAAGGTAAAGCCTATATTTTCTTAAAGCAGATCTCTCAGTTGTCGGCTATGTAGTATGATTACACAGAAAACATGCTTTTGAAGGTCAATACGTAGGAAAACCTTGTCCAAAGTGTCAGCTTTATTATTACAACTGATCTTTAAAACAGTCTGCAATTCAGTTTTAGAGCTGGATTTATCACTCTGGCTGGGAATTATTTGAGACTTTCCTCCCAAAATGGGCCAGATCCAAAAAAATGTATCTGGAGACCTTGATTTGTGATCCCCCCCCCTCCTTGCTTTCCCTTTTGATGTTACTGATGAGTTCATTTAGAACTAAAAGGGTGGGCTTGCGGAGTTTAAAGAACAAGAAACAAACACAGCCTGGTGCAGCATATGCTACACGTTATCTTATTTGTTTATTCATTCAGTGATGGACTATGAAATGAGATACACTGTCAAAAGCAATGCAGCTCATGCCACAGCCTGCAGAATTATTTATTTATTTATCTATCTCGCATGGAAAGGCACCCCTGACTTTTTGCCTGTGCAATCTATTCAGAGATGCTCTCAGTTGGTTTTGGAGTGCTGGCCCATTTCCATGGTTGTGTCTTAGACTTCTGCAACATTGCCCCACTAGAATTGAGTCTTAGTGCAACCACGCATTAGCCAACGTCACAGGGATATTTTTCCAAAACCTTCCGGTTGATTCGGCCCTGCTTTTTTCCCATGTCCAAAATCTGATTATATTTGATACCAGCCTTTTCCCACTTCTGTTTTATCCGGATCAGAACAGAAACCTTAGGCTAGTCCTCTGCCTCCCCCCGCCCCCTGCTCCAGACTCCTAGCTGACCAGACTTAATCAAGTGGACAGCCTTCGTTGCTGTTTCTGTTCTGTTCTCTGCTGCCTTTAGCTATCTCTTCTCTACTGAGTTTCTGTAGCGGCTCCTCCAATCTTAGCTGGCATTCTTCGCTTAATTGCCACCAGCTGGAATAGAGCTTGCCTCAAGTAATACAGCTAGGCCAGCACTTTGCAAAATTCCTGAAAACATTCTTGTGGAGGATGCCTTCCTTAGATTCATTTCCCCTGGGTTATCCTCCAAGCTCTGCCTTCCAATGCACTTGGTTACAAGCAAAGGCTGGGGCAATTTCCAGCTTGAGTTAAAATGTCCAATTAGTCTCGTAATGTCACTTCAAGAAGAACCAGAACAGAGTCCTGTCCACGCTACATTTTATCCAGGCATGGCTCCCATATGGTGAGGATTCTTAGAATGTTGTCAGGTCTCGTCATTCAATGGCTTTTCCTCAGAGTTTCCTGGGGAAATGGAATGATAGTTAAAACAGTTTAAGTTCATTGGCTAGATATATCTAATAAATCTATGCTGAGTTGAGATGGGATCGGGTTTAGGAGTTGGTTTGTCTTTGGATACTGAATCAGCAGTGGGGAACATTTTTTTAGACCATGGACAACATTCCCTTTGGGGCAATCTTCCAGTAGGTTACATGCCAGCAGTGAGTAGGACCAGGGGCAGAAATTGGCAGAGTCTCATGCTGAGCGACAACAAGCAGAGCTCAGTGGAATGGGAGGCCAACCAAACAGCAGAGTCCCTGAAGTGTACTGGCTTGGAGGCAGAATCAGTATCCAAAGGATGAAGCAAAGCAGGATAGGTGAGGGGTCTTGCTTGGAAGGGGGTGTGGTCTGAGGAGGCTTCTGAGGGCTGGGTAGATAGTCCTGGAGACCTAAAATTGCCCCAGGTCTGAGGTACCCATTGATATTTGAACCACTGCTCTAGCTGCTTTCTAATTCCTTCTTCTTTATACTCTTAAATTAAAATTAAGCTTCTTTGTATGTTTAGGTATTCTGAGTCTTGCCCATTCACCCAAACTACTGCTCTGCTATTGCTTTATAATTTTTAAAATACATATATATACCATGTCACTTCCAAAGTTTTTTTAAAATAATAATTGGAATAAATATTTCCCATGAACTTTGTCAAAAGCCTTGTGGGCATCTACAAGGTACTCCTGAGGCTTTTCCATATTACCCAGCATTCAGCATTTTGCGGATGTGGATTATGTTTGGGAATGTATTTGTCATTCTTTCCGCCAATATGCCCATCAACATTTTTGCATATTGCCCAGTTAATGAGATAGGCCTATATGATCCTGGATTTTCTGGGTCTTTACCTCTTTTTAATATCACAACAATTCTATAATCTTTCCATGGCTTAGGCACTGTTAAACAGTCTTTGCATGTGGGGCAATAGTGTCTCAGATTATTTTTTAAAATATAACTATTCTGGTAGTCCATCCATGCCTTTATGTGGTTTAAGTTTCTTAATTACTCTAGAAATATCCTCCAGGAATATCAGAAATACCTGATTACTTTCTTGCCCCAAAGCTACCAAAGGAAATGAAACTTTCAAGTCTTGTGTCTAAATAACGAAACACGTACTTTATAAAAGTAAATGTGATTATCTGGAAGTATTTACATGAACGGAGCATTTCCCACACTTGTCTGAACACAGACGTGCAATTATTATTATTTTTAAAGTGTTTCTGTGTTGTAAGATGCTGTTTATTACATGATTCTTGCCTTAGACAATAGAAAAACTGCATCCTTAAGTGACTCTCCTTCTGAAGTGCTTGCTACGAGTTCTGCAAGAGTCCATTCTTTTACGAGTTCAGCATGAGTCCATTCTGCCACTAACAGGGAATTAAACTGCACCTTCCCAGTTCTCCTTGGAAAGCTACACAGTGGAGGTTGGTGGGGAAAGAGAGGTTTCCATCTGAAGGGACGGCACTGTTGTCAGGATGCACGAGATCTTCGCTGTTGTGGAGGGGAGCATTGATTTCTTCCTAACACCAGGAGCTGTTCTAATAAGGAGGTGCTGATATGTGAAATGAAACCACAGAGTGCAGGCACGTGGAGTGCAAACCTGTGAGCCGCATTAAATACAAACTCAACCTGCACTAATGTTAATTGTCATTCAGTTTATATCAATGTGAAGCTTATTAAACCATAAAGTGAGGCATCTAGCACCAAGTGCGGCACTGGAGACAATTAAGTGTAATAAGTGTTTCTCTTAATCCCTCCAAACCCTGGAGATGCACAAGTTACAGATGAACATCCTGTTTGCATTAAAGGCACCGCTTGCATGGCAGCTGAGCACACACACTGTGTCGAGAGATCCCAACTCAGATATAAAGCCAATTCTTCCCTGAAGCCTGAAATCCAAATTCCCTTCCTTTTGTGTGTGTGTGTGTTGGTGGCTTACTTCATAGTCACCCCCCCTTCCTTACTCACAAGTTTAATTTCCGAGACAGCTGTTCTTCTACAGCTACTACTATTAATTATCTGGATTAGTGCTGAATTTATCAGATTGAGATGCCTGACTCCCTGGGTATGTAAAAATTAGGGCCTGTGGGAGAATAAAGCATAAATAACTGATAGCTTGTGGAATGTTGAAGCTTACCTAGCCTTTCCATAGTACTATGAACAGGCATTGTAAATAAAAGCACAACAGAAGACTAAGATCCAACCGGGTCAATATATACAGCAAAGAGCAATGACCAGTGTCTCTTTCCAGATTAGTGGTACTTCTTTGTGGTTCATGTGTGAGCGAGCCACTCCCACAAGGAATTAGTTACAGAAACCGCAGGAGCATTTTTGAAATGTCATCTTCAAACTGTATATTCCATCATGAGTTAGAAGTCCGTGCTTTACATTCAGAGGTGTCCTGAGACATTTTGTTGCCCGACATGACAGTCAAAATTGTACTCACCCCCTGTACAGAAGCTGACTGGATTGACAGTTATATTTTATATTGATGCTGCTGATGAAGCAACATCCTCTACCACACTAGCTTACGTAAATGGTGCAGGGCAGGCCACAACACACACAAGTGTGTCCTCCAGAACCTTGATGACACCATGTGCAGCATCATTCGCTTCACTGTGCATAATGGTATAGCTGGCACTGCTTTCAAGCCCAAATTTGTTTCAACAGCTGCCAACCCAAAGATCATGCAGCTTTCTCTCTGCCCCCCCCCCCAGAAATCATATCACCCACCATCTTTGTCCCACCACCATCACTTGCATATAGCAAGCAGGAAGTTAATTTTGTTCTACAACAGGAAGAAGAGTATGATGTGTGATAGAGTATATATAGTGGAATAGGGAAGGATGCACGACACCTGCGTATTTTCTTGCTGCTTCAGAGTGTCCACAGGGACTGGTGGGTTCTCTTGGCAGCCCCAACCGCAATATACCCCGTTCTCCAAACACTAAAATGTTCAGAGTGTCAACATTCAGTATAGATTAGCAAAGCTGCGAGATCGGGTTACTAAGGAAGTTAGACAGTATTGTGCCAATCAAAATAAGTGCATTTGGCAGCTTATTTACCAAGTAGGTACAAAAACAGTTCACATTCACAAAAGGGTTTTTTTAATAAAAAAAGAATTAAAAATTAAAAAATTAAAAGTACCATGCCTATTAAATCAATGTAGGGTATAAAGCAATATAAACAAGTAGTTTACTTTATGGAATATTTCTAAATGAACAAATTAGGGGAGGGAGAGCTACATCCCAGTGGTACAACACACCCTTTGCATGTTTAATGCCACACTAGTAGCTTACTTCTGTTAAAAGGCTTTCTGGTAGAAGAGGCTTGTGAAATACTTCTGCCTCTGAAAAGCTTCTCTCAGGTTAGGACTTGTAGACCTTAGCAGCAGGCAACTCTCTTACACTATAGTTAGTAAACTATGAGGAGTGAGTAAAATTATCATTATGGAATGTGACGTCCCTATTTTCATTGGAGAAATGTTGGAAGGTATGGGCTCGAGCCTCATGTTGGGCAAAAGATTCCTGCATTGCAGCGGCTTAGACTAGATGACCCTCATGGCGCCTTCCAATTCTACAATTCTATGAAAAGCACACAGCCTGATACTGGAGGCAGCTTGCTGAGAATCTCTTGTGGTACAGCCTTGGAGGTGGGTTCTTGCATTGAGAACAGGTAACAATTCAGCCAAATGATATGGAATGGAAGAAGAACAGGCAACACTTTTCAAAGTGATGATGGTTTCAGGTGGTGTTTTTTTAAATTAAAAACAGTCTCATAAATTGTTTAATTCTGAAGCTGAAATTTAGAAATACTAGTTATTCATATAATTATATTCTGATATAACATTTGTGCTTTAAGGGATGCACTGACAGCTAGTTTGTCTACTGGTTTTAAAGGAGATCAGTGATAGAGTGATAACAGAGCTCATGCTTCACTCACATAGAGAGGGCCCAGGTTCAATCCCTATAAATATCTCCAGTTAAAAGGCTCAGGTAGCAGGTCATGTGAACATCCTCTACCTGAGAGCCTTGCTAGTCAGAGCAGATAATACATGGCTAAACAGGCAAGTCATTCCTATATTGTAGCCACTTTTGTCACTACTGAGCAGTAATTGCCCATCAAGGGCTTAGTGATGAGTGTTCCAAGTGTTACTAAAAAGACTTAAAAGTAGGATCCACAGGATTCTGCTAGTGGTGGTATATAAGAACCTTTGTTAGGATCTGCTCCAGGAAGCCCCACATTCTCAAATGAGTAGGGTTGTTTATTACCAGGATCAATGTGTTCTCTCTGGTAGCCACTACTGGAACCTAGAGTATGGACAGCTTTCCCCAGCCAAACTCCTTGCTAATATTTAGACTTCAGTTTTATACTTTTGTATATGTCCAAGTACGGATGGAATCTAATTCCTATCTTCTGTTGGATTATTTGTTTGGTTTGCTTCTGGCTGTTGCCTATTTTATACGATACTTGTCTTTTCCTTCTTCTTCGGTGATCACTCGTAGCCGAGTAAGATTATCTTCCATAAACAAGGTTTTAACAGTGAGTCCGTAAGTGACTGTGGAGGCCAATTGTGGATCCACACATCCTTCCACAGTGGGGACATAGGTTTCTGGGTGGGAGTTGATTGCAGTGAGAGGGTTTGCCAAGCATGCCTTCCTCTTAGCACGTTTCTCCCTTTTGTCCTGAGTTTCAGCGTCTTCAAAGCCCATGACATCTTTGGTAAAGGCTGTTCTCCAATTGGAGCTCTCGCAGGCCACTGTTTCCCAGTTGTCAGTGTTTATACTACATTTTTTTAAAAAAAGATTTGCCCTGAGAGGGTCTTTAAACCTCTTTTCTTGACCACCTGCATTACACTTTCCATTTTTAATTTCAGAATAGAGTAGTTGCTTTGGAAGACGATAATCAGGCATCCGCACATGACCAGCCCAACAAAGTTGATGTTGAGGAATCATTGCTTTGAAACTGGTGATCTTTGCTTCTTCCAGTTCTATACTTGTATTGGATTGTTAACTACCGTATTTTTCGCTCTATAACACGCACCGGACCATAACACGCGCGTAGTTTTTAGAGGCGGAAAACAAGAAAAAATATATTCTAAACGAAATAGTGGATATATGATTTTTGTGGTTCATGCTGTGGCCACAGACATGTGATCTGACAGTGAGTTTGGAGTAGCCCAATGCAAAAACCCTGAGGATCCATGTGGATCCATGCTTTGTAACCACGGAGGAGGGAAGGAAGGGGAACCATGGATCCTCTGCTCACGACTGCAGCAGATCCCCCCTGCCACCCGCAGGCATTCGCTCCATAACACGCACAGACATTTCCCCTTACTTTCTAGGAGGAAAAAAGTGAGTGTTGTGGTGCAAAAAATACGGTATATTGTTGATTTTGTTATGCCCCCCCCCTTATTTACCAAAAGCAGCATGGAATTGGGGGGATGGGACTAACTAAACAAATAGCTATATAGAAAACACTTCTGGTAACAATGAGGATCAGGAACCCACATATCAATACTATGTGTTGTTTACTTGGAAATGAGTCTCAATTCTCTTTAATGAGGGCTTATCATAGGACTGCAAACTCAGAATAGCCACCATTTTATATTATCAGGGGGGAAAGGGCATAGCTCAACTAAAAGCATGGTGTAGTACTTATAGACTTGGACCCAGGATCAACCCCCAACGAAATTCAATGGATGATCTTGGGCTAGTCACTCACTCTCTCAGCCTCACCTACCTCACAGATTTGTTGTGGGGAGAATATGGGTGGGGAACAACACCATTTGCTCCACCTTGAGCTCCTTGGATAAAAGATGTGTTAAAAATATATTAAATTTATTTATTTATTATATGCATTTATTACCTGCCCTTCACCAAAGGTCCAAGGGCGGGTTATATAACAATAAAACAGTAACATACATTACATAATGAATTACTAAAGCAACAGTACAACCAATAAAATCATTAACAGGTGATGAGCAGTAATCAAATGTTCCCAAAAGCCTGAGTAAAATGGTGTGCCTTTGCATCTCTTCTAAATAACCCCTCAAATTGGGGCTAAATAAAATAAGAAAAGTACTTCTTCTGTTGCACACTCCATTGTCCTATCACATCATTTATAGAGTTTCTGGCAGCCAATATTACCAGGTGTGATTTTCAGGCAAGTAGGAGCCTGCCATTTTCTATCTATCTAGAGTTAAACATTTGCCACTGGCAACCATGAATTTTCTTATTGAAACAGTCTTCACTAGGTTCTGTTTTGAACACAAGGGCCATGTATCAGAGTCCTGGAACATGTGAGGCCCTCTGAGGTCGTGTAGGATGCCTTTTCCTCACCACTGAGTAACAACAGATCACCTTCCCACATTCAGGAGCAAGGATGTTTTGGGACCGGATGCATTCCTCCCCATCAAGGGTGCAAAGGCAGGAGCAGTTGCCATCAATTCACAATTATTTCTCTCCCTCTTGGTAGAGCAGGGATTGGTAGAGCTACTAGAACAGGGGTTATCCAACAGTGGTCCAAGGTCCAAACTGTGGTCTGCAAGCTTCATTCAGAAAGGCAGGTGCAGTGTGTTAGTCATATTGATTTTTTATTCTAATTCATTTCCATTATTATTATTATTATTATTATTATTATTATTATTATTATTATTATTATTATTAATATATACATTACCCAAACTGTATATGTATGTTGCACTTTATTGTGAAATACTACTGTTTGAGGCAGTTTCCCAAACCAGTTTCACACCAACTACAGCTTCATTCTTCCTCCAGATGTCACTGGGTTGCAATTGCCATTGTCCCTCACCAGTGGCCATGTCTTCTGAGGCTGATAGGAATCATAGAGTTGGAAGGGGCCCTGGGGATCATCAAGTCCTATTCCCTGCAACGCAGGAATATGCAGATGTCCCTTATGGGGACTGAACCTGCAACCTTGGTGTTATCAGCACCACACTCTAGCCAACTGAGCTATCCATCAGAGTCCAACATCATTTTGCTGGGATGGGAAAAGGTTGACCCTCCATAAGTTGGACTACAACCCGTATTTCCTGATCCTAGGGTCACATAGGCTGGGGCATACGTTGGGTGTCTAGCAACATATACAGAGGACCATAGGTTCCCTGACCCTGGCCTATTAAAGATATATGTTTAATATGCATAAAATGTAGTGTCTGGATGAATTGATGTAAAGGAAGACATGAAAGGGTTTGCATCTGCAAAGAGAAGTTTGCATTAGACAGGAGGTTAAACTCTAGGTATATGCCACAAGGAGAGTGTTTAAGGCTGATTGGTGACTCATCCTGGAAACAAGCTGAGAGCTCTCTCAACAGGACATAAAACCTGAGAACTCAGCATCTTCCTCAGTCTTTGGAGCCAGCAGCAGTAGAAATGAAGCTGGGCTATCCTGAAGAAGCAAGATGCTTGCACAGGATGTCTCTCTTGGATCAGAGAGAGTAAATCTACTGACATTTATTAAGGACCAAAAAGAAGGCGGCACTGCATTGTTTTAGAGCAATGTGCTATTTTGTATTTTGCAACTTTTATTTGCAACTATTTTAAGACTGTTCTGCAGTCTAAAGCTTCGAAGTCCGTTCTCCGGGTGGAGAGCTAATTCATTTCCGCTCTGCACAAGGTCCGGATCAGGGATTCCGTTTGCAACAACAACTCTGAACATGGCCTAGATAGAGTGGGTCCCAAACCTCCCAAGTCAGCAAGCAGCGGTGGTGTTGACTGCTGGTGCTCCTCAGCAGGAGCCCATCCGGAGGACTGGCGCTTGCGGGTTGATGCATCCAGGCTCGCCAGCTCGCCCGCGTGCATGTGTATGCAATCCATTCCCGCTCCATGAAAATCAATGATACTCTTGCTGCGCGGCGGCGGCGGCAGCGACAGAGGCTTCTCTTCCCCTCCAAAGGTCTAGTGAGATCTATGGGTTGCTTTTGCAGCCGGGATGCGCACGTGCCCGCACACATTTTCCCCTCCTTTAGCCACGCCCCTCAGAATCCCTCCTAGCTAAAAAGAACCTGTGCGGCTCTTTCTCCCTTCGCCCAATCTCTACTGCAGGGCAAGAGAAGGAGGGAAAGAAGAACGGAACCGGGTGAAGAAAAGGGGAGAGGAGAAAAAGAAGGAGAAGGTGGGGGAGGCGGAGCTAACACTGAAGCGGCTCGGATAGTTGGCAGACGCCGTGTTCTTCCTCGCCGTTCTTTTAATCTGCCTCTCCCTCACCCTCGCCGCCCCACCGGCAGCCGAGGAGTAGATTTGGGGAGGAGGAGGGTGGGGTTGGCTCTCGGCGACCGCCAACACCAGCAGCGCCGCCGCCGCCGCCGCCGCCACAGCGCTCCCAAATTCGCCTCCGTCCGGCATTCCGGCTCCTCAGCAGCCCTCGAGGCTTCGCACCCCGCAGCGGGAAAGCAGGACTCTCCGGGCGCGAGCGTAAAAATATAATAATAAAGCGCGGAAGGGAGAGAGAGAGAAGAGCCGCCTCAGCGCGCCGCTACCACCAGCGGCGGCAGCGGCTTGTCTTGCTTGCTTCCTTCGCCAGCCTGGGAGCTCTGCCCGCAGCCGCTCGGAGGAGCGTCTTGGCAGCTTCCCGCGTCAAGGTAAGGCTCGGGTTGGGCTGCGCGTCCCGGAGTGCAGCGCCGTGTTTGTTGTGAGGGGAAGGAGGAGGGGGCGCGCGGGCGGGTGTGGGGGAAAGAGCGGGAAAAGGCGCCTTTCTCTCTCTCTCTCTCTCTCGCTTCACAGTGGTGGGTCGCTGCTGCCTTTGAAGGGAAAGAGCAGGTGCTTCCACCAAAAAAAGGAGGGGGTTCGTTTGGGTATGTGGAGAAAGAGAAACAGTTCAAGGCAGCGTCTGCACCACCATCAATCCCACCCAGGCTGTCCTTTCCCCTCTCGTGCACAGCCTCTGCCTCCAGCTCTTTTTCTCTTAGCTCGGGCATGGATTCAGTCTTATTCTCGCGGGAGGTGGGTGGGTGGGCTCCGGGCTTCTCTTGGCATGCACAATTTTGGCCCTCGGATTTGAGCGACACTCTCCCCCACACTCCCCGAGTCAACAAGTTTTATTGGTGGCGCGAGGACCCGGGCGCTTCTAGTTCTCCTTCGAGCTGTGGAGGCTGGTGTTTTGCCAAACTGTCTGCTGGGTTTTGCAG
This sequence comes from Podarcis bocagei, assembly GCF_964188305.1. Taxonomy (NCBI): domain Eukaryota; kingdom Metazoa; phylum Chordata; class Lepidosauria; order Squamata; family Lacertidae; genus Podarcis; species Podarcis bocagei. Next base: position 38,269,415 of record NC_138126.1, read on the forward strand.
TTTCGCCTGCAGCACTTCGGCTGCGTGGTCGGTTTGCTTTGAAGCCCCGTCGTGCAGAGCGTAGCGGCCCGTGATTTGCCTCCGTTCAAAAACAAAACAAAAAAAAACTTCCCGCGCGCTTACTTCAGAGTAATTTCCTTGCACGTCTGTCCGCGCCCTGCTCTGGGGTAAGACAGCGGATGCTGCAAGACCTGGGCTTTGTGAACCTGGCTGTAAAATTAGCTCCGCTGAACTCGGTGGGACTTGCTCAGAGTGGTAGAGCTTTGCATGCAGAAGGTCCCAGGTTCAAACCCTGGCATCTCCAGGTAGAGCAGGGAGGGAGGGAAAGAGACCTCTGCCTGAAACCTTGGGCGAGCAGCTGCCAGCCCGTGTTTTCATTACTGAGGTAGATGGACCGGTGTATGCTCTGATTCTGAGCAAATATGCAGGACTGGAGTGTGGAAGAAGGTGGAGTGGCTGAGATTGCCACCCAAACAGAGTTTGCATAAGGAGCGAGAGTGCTCTGGTAGGGAAGGGCTGCTGCCAAATAGATTTTCCTACTGAAATGGAGTGGGAAGGGGAAAACTATGGTATGCAAAATTACGACTCCCCCCCCCTCCTCCCATGAAAAGAAGTAGTGATGGTGCGACAGGGTACTGATGGGCATCAGACTCGATCCTTCTTCCTATGTGAGTCTATCTTCCGCACAATTCCCACTCAGGGTTTACCCAGAGGAGTACAGATACGGAGATTAACTTTGCTAGATAGCAGTTATCTTTTCCAGTCACCTTTGCAGAGAGACAGCAAACAGGCGATATGTATCAGCCCCTCGTTCTTGTCTTTTAACAAATGGAATGAGCAAAAAGGAGAGAGTCTGGGCAGTGGTGTGGTGGATCCTGGGATAAACAGACGTTTGGATGATAAAACCCTGGTCAGGTTTTGCCTGAGCTCCTATTAGTACTCCAGTGTTGGTCCAGAGATGTTCAATTATATCTTTGGAAGCAGAAACAAGCAAACACAAAAGCAACTGATGTCTTGCAGGAATGGGAAGCTGGGTGTTACAAGCAGCAAGTTAACAGCTCTTCCACTGCACACCCTCCTCCAGTGTCGAATACAAGGAACTAGTTTCCTTTTATTTACTATGCAAATTAAAAGATTGGGTCTTACTGTATGTAGGTTGAAATATGCCCAGGAAAAGGATAAGAAAAGTGATACAGGTGTGTGTGTGTGTGTGTGTGTGTGTGTGTGTGTGTGTGTGGTTGTTTGTGCATGTACACACATGTAGAGTACAACTATTGGGTTAATCTTGTGTAAATTCTTGGGACAACTTTTACGGATGCAAACAAGTGTTCCTTTTTCCAGTTTTCAAATTCTGTCTTCCCAAGGGTGGTTGTTAGCTTTCTGTGTTGCGAGCAACATAATGCAGCATGTTGTGTCACTTACCCAGACAGAAATGACTTGCTCAGTAAACTACAAATGAAATGATGCTGCTTGCATAACAAGTGAGGCTAGTTAGTTACATACTGATTTTCATTTAAGGTAAATGAAAGCAGGATAGCTGTCACTGTGTTTGTGGTTATTTGTGCTCTGTAGGGAAGGAGATACTAAAATCCGAGAGATCTATCATTCAAAAATAATGAAAATATATTTTATTTATATTTATTCTCCCCTCCCCCCACCCACCCGACTAAGCTACTTTTTGAAATGTGTTTAAAATGATCTATATAAATCCATACATCATTTTTGGTTTTTGTGTTTTTTAAGGTTGTTATAGATTTTGTGTTAAAACTTCTGTACTGCCTTAATGAAATTATTACTTTTAGAATAATAAATGATGCTGTTGAAAGTGCTAGGTTGAGTGTGAATCAAAAACTACAAACATTTCACTGCTTGGGACCCTGAACACACTAAATTAGAAATAATTACCGCTTCTTCTCCAGGGACCAACTTTTGAGCAGGGGTGAAGGTGGACATACATTTTTAAGTGGGTTGGGATGGAAGTAGTTTGGAAACAGCTCTGCTGCATTTTGAGGCATTTGTTTCCATCTCACTCTTTATAGGCTGAACTGCGCAGTTTAGAATCTCTGCCTGTGCCTGTGTTAATTTATGGGCAATCATTGCTTGAAGTTGTGTATTTCCATAGTATCTCTCTTGCCTTGTGGATGCAAGTTACAAAACCATTTCTGTTTGACAGTAGTTGAATGCCACCATCTGGATTCATTCCTAATATTAGGGGATCATATGAGCAACACTACTGCATGTTTTTCTTTAAAAAAACAACAACCCAGCAGCTGCTGTGGTTTATCTGAGGGTACTTCTATAACTGAAATAGGCTGTAAGCCACAGCTGGTAAGGAAAGAATAAGTTGACACACACCCAGTCAACAAGGTTTGACATGAGTGTTATAACGCCGAGGTGATAATTATGGCTGCTGTAGACAAACAGTTCGTTGTAAGCAAGTTCCATTGAAATTAGTGGCCACACATGTGTAGTGTCTAAAATTGGAATGCAATGGTGGTTACTGCCACTTGTGGAAATAAGTAAGACTGTTTCTGTGCCTCCTCAAACCACAAGTGCTGTTTCCCTTACCAGTGGTTAGAATTGTGTCGTGCAAACTGAAAATGTGAAATCGCAAGGCATATTTATAAGCTGTTAAAACAATTTAGATGATAAAATAGTTGTCAGTTGCATGGTACACACAGGCCAAGTACAGTGTGCTGTCAATTGTGTGCTGTCAGAATTCTGCATGATGCATCTTTCACTTCTGGTATGAATAGCTTTACTGGGTCATTGATCTGGTTTCTGACTATAACCATATTCAGATGCTTTTCTGTAGGTGTTAACATCATAGATTAGAAAACTTGGTTCCATTTTGCAGTTAAAGTTGTCAGGAATATCTAAACCTGCTATTCATTGGCATAGATACCCTTAGTATCCTAATAGCTGTTCATTCCCCACCACCACCACGTTTTCCCATAATCTCATATATATTGCACTGCAGGAAATGTATGTCTCCTTATGTATAACCCTTTGCCTTCTCATTGTAATCTTTCAAGCTTGGCCATACAGCTTGTCACGATATTCCTAAATATAACCTCTTATATCTTCTACAGAACTACTTGGGAACATAAAAAGAGTTCTAGTACATCAGACCAAAGATCCATCTAGTTCAACATCCCTCTTCCATAGAGCCCTACCAGAAGCCTCCGGGAATCCCTTTCTCTTTAATAGACAATGATTTTGTTCTCTTGCAGCATGTGGCGTCTGTCTGAGTGTATGCTAATATTCTACCTGTACTCTAAGCATTTTATAGTATAATGGAAGACCTGATGCTTAGCCAATTAAAAGACTCTCATTGACTTTGCCATGGCCTAAGCACTGAATTCATAGGAAGCTATCCAGTATAACATTTGCAATGTGGACAAAATTACTTTCTAGCTTGACTGATGTTGGGAAATAATGCATTGCTGGTAGCTTAAAATAGTCGGAAGAAGTGCTTGCTAGTGCTCTTTAACCTTTTTCAGGCCTGTGGACAAATTGAGCAAGGCTCTTTGGGCCTTGGGCAGGAATACTGAGCAGTGTTCCCCTCCCCCAACTGGTAGAAGCACTATGTCTGCTTCTTGATAAGATATCAGTCTTTTAAATTTTATTTCTGGAAGACAGAAAGAATGAGGTCGTCTAAGTTAAAGATAAGCACAGAAGTGTAGCAAAATCAGTTCATTCTAAAGGATGGATCAATCTATGATTTCAAGTTCAATTTTAAAAATTCAGATTTCAATTCAGAATTATTACTTTTTAGTAATGTGAGCTTATCAGCATTTTAGTGTTATCCCTGGGTTTCATCCTAAAATAATATGACTGCAGTACACAAGCTTTTTCTGCAGGAAATTGTTAGCCAGCATCCTTAATATCAATTGGATATAAATGAATTTGAGGACTTTACAATAGCCCCTCTAATTTCCTCACTTCTCATGTGCTGCATTAGCCTCAATTTCACTGTGTTTATTATCCTGTGGGCTTAAACTGTTCTATGATGGTTAAGGATGATGCCACTACTAAATGCAGCTAGAGCTTGATTCTTATATGGGCCCTATAATTTATATCTGTTTCCAGTGAGTATAAACACATTATATTGTACAGGATTGGAGAAATGGAAGGATAAAGGTACATTAGTGCTAGAGGTGCACACCCTTCTACATAATACAACAATTACTTCTGCTGTTTAGTAGTCATATCACACTTCTAATATGCAACATGCTTTACAGTTTTTCATTCTCTTTGCCCTAACATAATCCTTGGAAGTATGTACAATATTCCCATTTTATGACTGTGGAACTGTGACCGAGAAAATAATTTGCTCAGGGCCATGGCAGGGTAATGATTCAGACCCACATTTCACAGAACCAAATACAGTGGTATAAATCTGGCATACTGCACTGACTCTCATTTATTGCTGGTGTACACATTTTGTTTATGCACTTAACTTTATTTACATGTATCACCCTCCTTACTTACTTGTGTGTGTATGTGGGTCTATTCAGATATGTTTCATGGGACCAGTGTTGCTACACATGCCATTTCTGTAGCCAATAATTGCCACAAGGCAGTAAAAGATACCATATTAATCAGATGAGGGGTGGCTATCCTGAGTGCATTTTTACATGGGGTTTCATTCATTCTCCATTAATCCCATAAACCAGAGTTAAAATTGCATGTATCCCAAAACTGTTGCTTGAGTTCCACAGTTGCTCAGGTGAATTAACTAGTGGTGTGTAGCAAGAAGTCTTGCCATGCAACCACCCCTTGTGTTTTCCTCTTCCCACTTCTTGCTAAGAACATTTTCCAAAAGTGTTAAGAATATCCCTTACTACATCCCCTTGGGTTGTTGTTGTTTAGTCGTTTAGTCGCGTCCGACTCTTCGTGACCACATGGACAAGAGCACGCCAGGCACTCCTGTCTTCCACTGCCTCCCGCAGTTTGGTCAGACTCATGTTTGTAGCTTCGAGAACACTGTCCAACCATCTCGTCCTCTGTCGTGCCATTCTTCTTGTGCCCTCAATCTTTCCCAACATCAGGGTCTTTTCCAGGGAGTCTTCTCTTCTCATGAGAACCCCCTTGGGTTATGCTTATGTAATCACTCCTTTTGTCATAACTGTTCTGGTTGAGTCTAGCCTTCTGGCTGAAAGCAGGAATTGTAATGCATACCTTTTGTACCTATGAAGCAGAAGAGGAGAGCATGGCTGAAGTACATGCCTTGTCCTTTTTGGAGAAAATAACTGCAATTGGTAACTCGCCAGCCACATGTTCACAAGCAGCTTGGCCACATGCCTCTTTGCTGTTCTACATTTGGAGCCTGCTTCCAACAAATGTCCATTGGGTGATGTCAGTCCATGTGTATCTCTGTGCACCTACCCTCATAGCTGAATAGAGAAGAGTGTAGATTTTGTGTCTTGTGTGCTCCGCTTTGGAGGCTATCTGTTGAAGCTAATAAATATGTAAGATCACATGCCTAAAATACAAGGCTTTTGCTTTGATTCATTTATCTTTTTTAGCCCAAGTCTCATTAGCTCTCTTAGTCAATAATGCCACGTTTACAATTAAGATATAGATCTGGATCCAGAATTTTTGCATTTATAAAACTGTGCCTCCCTACATTCTCCTCATTGCATCTCTCTGTGTTCCCCAAAAAGCCTCTTCTGAGAGTCAGGGGCCTGGTGCTTGGAAGGAGAAAGTGGGAGTAAGTATAGGCAGCTTCTCTAGCATGACTGTCTCCACAACACTCATGTTAAGTTTTCGTTTCTGACACCACTTAACTGGGATGGGGTTGTTGGTCATACTGAAGTTAAGCTGACCTACTCTAGCTCATGGGTCACCAGTATGGCAGGTGCACACCCACTCACAGAGGCTTTCTTTGGCAACTGCAGTGTGCCTTCTATGGCACTCTTCCTTCTGCAAAAATTAGCCTTGAAATAGAGTATTCTATTGCACCCAGTGGGGACGACAGAGAATGAGATGGTTGGATGGTGTTCTTGAAGCTACCAGCATGAGTTTGATCAAACTGCGGGAGGCAGTGGAGGACAGAAGTGCCTGGCGTGCTCTGGTCCATGGGGTCACGAAGAGTCGGACACGACTAAACGACTAAACAACAACAACAACATTGCACCCAGTAGAATAGTTTACAGCGTGTGTGTGTGTATGCCCGCAACAGCTTTTTCTTTTTACAAATGTGCCCATGGGCCCCAAATGATTGTAAACCATTGCTCTAGTCCAGGGGTTGGCAACCTGTGGTCCATGGGCTACCAGCGGCCCGCAGGGGTTGTTTAAAGGACCCACAAGCCGCCCCCGAATCGAGCCACCCACTTGGCGAGTCCCCACACTCTGCACTAAACCGGTGCAATACGGAGCGGGGACACGTTCCCGCGGCGCTGGAAATCACGTCTGCGCAGACACGATCCGGCCCAGGCGAGGTAAATCTTGCTGACCCTTCTCTGGTCTGCTGAACGTGAAGATGCATATGAATCATTAATACTTTGAGTTGTAACTGGCTGTGTTCTACTCAGAGTAGACTCACTGAAATTAATGGCCCTAAGTTAGTCTGATAGTCTATTAACTTCAGTAGAACTGATGAAAATATACAAATATTTATACAAAAATAAAAATGCAGTGATACAAGACAGTATAAACAATATCCTTAAAAGCACACCATGCTGGCAGACAAAAATTCAGGGATAATCAACTAAAGAAAGGTGTGAAACTGACCATTCCATTTCTTCAAATGCCTGGGAGTAGTGTACATTTTATTTTTAGCTCTAAAATGGTAAGAGTCCAGGACAGACTATACCCATATATTCTTTTCCCCAAACATGTAATTCTGCTTTATAGCTTCCCACGTGCCTTTTTACTGTGTAGCAAAGCCTTCAAACTGTTGTCAGTTCTCAGTCCTGATTTCCAGTAATGCCTCCTCACCTAGGCCCTATCTAGGAAATGAAGGATTAAACTTCACATACAACTGAGATTTATAAGATATGAAGACAAGCTTTTTGTTTACTTGCATATTTTGTGATGGGCTCATGAAGTTAGAGGAGAAACCAGGAATTCCTTTATCAGAAAAGTTCCTGAGGAAAGTGTGGTAGGGAATGTGTTGGCCTTGTACACACGTAGCAGCAAACCATAGTTAAGGATTTAGTGTGAATGTATGGATACTGCCTGCTTTGCTCTTTCCTACTAATGTGCAGAAGAAGCAGATAGCAATCTTTAGCTTAGTGTTGTACCTAAACTGCAGATTGCGGAGGGCATTTTGCTGCAAAGAAACAACAGCTTGCTGTAGCAAGATTTATTCTTGGCTTATTAACCATAGTTTGTTTCAGCAAAACCAATCACAATATCTGCTGCAGAGATACCTGTTATCTCTGTGTACGTATACAGTTCTCACACATGTTTAATGGCCTTAATGTTAACTTATGGGGGTTGCATGTGGGAGATAGCAGGGTTTGCCCCCTCCGTGTGTGTGTGTGTGTGTGTTTACAAAAAAGTGGCCCTTTACAGTTTGTGTGCATGTCTGTGAGGGAGATTTTATTGGTCTGCTGTTTACCATGTTGCTTCTACAGCACAGATACTTGCAGTTCCATTCATATTTGATACTTTACAGAGTATATCCTTCTCCATTAGTTTTGCACTACATAAGAAAAGTCACATTCGGAGCTCTCTCAGGGGTTAACCTGGCAATCATACTTGAGATTACATTTTTGCTGAGAAAATGTCATAGCATCCCGAGATATGTTTTAGTGAATAAATAATCTGTGTGCTGTTTTTCAGAAGGTACTTTTTTCCCTGCAACACTGTGAGTAGCTGCAATTTGCACATTAAGAGTCTATTTGGTTTTATTTATAGGAATCCTTGTTTGTGGTATCTTGCATGCTATTTTTATGCAGTGAATTGCCTTGGCAGTATCTGTCTTAGGTACCACTGGTAAATATAAAACATGATAAACATCATATTTACTCTAGAGGAGTCTTATGAAAAATAATACAGTTGTAGTAGAGTAAGCAGAATATGCAGAACAGCCATATGGCACAATCTATGCATGCGTACTTGGAAATTAGTCCTGCTGTGTTCAGTGGGGCTTAGTTTTTGTTAAGTGTGTAAGGATTGCAGCCCTAGTCTCGCTGGTGTATGGATGGATAGGCACATCTCTGTATGCTTAAGTGTGTTTTGTTATAAGACTAACAATAATCCTAGAGGTATTAGAAACACTTCCCTCCAAATGTTGGTATTATATGCCATCTTCAGAAATCATTCATGTAGTGGACATCTCGGTACTCATAAACATCAGCAAGCAACAGGAAGTATATGAAATACACCAATGTCAAATTTTGACTGTAATTTAAGCTAATTGCCAGGAGTTTTACTTTGGGCATTCTTGATGGTATTTGTAGTGATAAATACAAATATGGACATAAATACTTTACCACTGGTAATTCATTGATTTGATTATCAACTCTGTTATTCTTAACTATTAAGTCTAATTCACCAATATATTAATTGCTTGTTGTCTGCATACTTTTGCTGTAAATGAAACAAGCACAGCCAATTTGCATGGCTCTTCTCTTTGACTCTTCTATAGTTCTGTTCTACTTTTCCTGAAATGGTAAGAACTAAATGCATTATTTCAGGGTGCAGTATTTCACCTGCACAAAATTGAGTGATTATTATCTTCTCCTGAGTCACTTGTTTTTCTTTACTTTGATTTTATGTTCTATGGTTTTGAAACTAGTTTTGCACCTGGTATTCCAATCTAAGTAAGAAACTTTTAATTTTAGTTCTCCCCACTATAGTGTTTGTAATTTCAGATTTTTTTTTATCATTAGCAGGTTTGACATTACTTGCTGCTTCCTCTAAGGCATTAAAGAAAAGAGATTTTTACTTGTTAAAGTTAATGAACAAATTAGGGTTACTCTGACTAAAACATAGTTGAATCAAGGTAATATTTGAATGCCAAGATAGGAAAAAATGGAAGACAACATTCATATGAGTTTGACTCATGTCAAATTTTGAATTTTGAGGCATTTATACTTCAGTATTATTTGTTTTTCAACCCATGCTAATTGCTGAAAGGCCCCACAATATACAGTGCTGCATATGAACTGTGAAAATGACAAATGCTTAGAATTGCCTAGAATGACAATTCACTTTCACATAGTCATGTGTAAGGTTGATCAGGTAGCTTGCAGTTGGTCAAAGCTAGGCACGTGTATTTATTTTTCAGTCAGTGTTATAGAAAACTCATTAGGTTTGTAGATAAGCACAAACCATTTTTTAAAACAGCAAAACAAAATTGTATACTATCATCTGCATTGTTCTGTTGACATCAGAATCTATAATAATCTAATACCTGTACTCCTAAAACTGCTGCCATTTATAAAAACCCTTTAAAGTCTTTGTGGTTTATTCTTAATATCCAGTCTATCAGGTTTTGACACCATACATTTGTACACAACCTGAAAAGTGTGTCGTTTTAGAATTGATGGTATGGTAAAGCCACAACAACCATCTCTCAAGGTTTACTAAATCATTCTTGAGGGATTCCAAAATGAATAAACATAACAGGATTGATGGTAGTTTCTAAAATTAGTTCTAGGCCTTCTCTTCCTCTGCTGCTTCCACTGGTACTTGTCCTTATCCTTTGAGAGCCCCCTGCTTCAGTCTGAAAATTATACAGCTTAGTTGTAGCTTTTTCTTTTCTTTTTTTGGGGAGGACGCGGCTAGGACTTGCAGATCGCATGGTCGGCGGTTCGAATCCCAGCGGCGGGGTGCACTCCCGTTGCTCGGTCCCAGCGCCTGCCAACCTAGCAGTTCGAAAGCACCCCCGGGTGCAAGTAGATAAATAGGGACCGCTTACTAGCGGGAAGGTAAACGGTGTTTCCGTGTGTGGCTCTGGCTCGCCAGAGTAGCTTCGTCACTCTGGAAGTGTCTGCGGACAGCGCTGGCTCCCGGCCTCTAGAGTGAGATGAGCGCACAACCCTAGAGTCTGTCAAGACTGGCCCGTACGGGCAGGGGTACCTTTACTTTACTTTAGTTGTAGCTTTACTACCACAGTCATAATTAGATTATTGAGTCAGCTGCTTAAAACATTGTATCATAGTGATGTGGCATGGATACCGCTGTTTCATAATATCTTTTCCTGGGGGTCCACAAGTTATGTCCAGGCTTGATAGGAAAGTAATAATAAACATTCTACTAGCCTGCAAGGAGCATCTGACCGTACAGAGTGCTGCCCTCTTTCTTCCAAGCAAGTGCTTCCTGCTACTATCACAGAATTAAGGAGAAAGACTAACAACACAGAGGGCATGGCCCTCAGTCCGTTCTGAAAATTAAGCAGCACATATAATCTCTGCAAGTTTGGTACAACTAGAGAACACCCACCCACTCCCTGAAAATTACCAAACTCGTAAACCCATAGCTCTGCAGGATTAAAATTCTCCCCTTCCCTTAACTCTCTGGTTCCATTGCCTTAGACCACCTTGCTGTTCTCTGTAGCCATCCTGACCAAAGTCTTTACTTGTACCAGAGCAGGCTAATAACTTCTATGAGTTTATTTATTTAGAAGGCTGAAATAGTACAAGGCAGCTGTGTTCAAAGTGCTTGGATGTGGATAGTTTGCAAACACAAATCAGGCAGATGTTATTGAATGAACAACTTGGCAGGTGTGAGCAGGATCCCAAGTAGAAATATTTAACAGCCACATGAGCTTCTTTGTGGAAACATAACCTGACCCATCTTAAGCTTGACTAAATCTGCATTTTAAGGCTTTTCTCCTTTGACCTCCACCTTCAGTTTATTCTATACTACTTCGCTAAATATGCACTTAAGCTTTCATACCTTAAAATGATATGCCAGCTTTCTTCCTTTTACGTTTAGCTGTAGTCTAGGTTTAACTGCAGTTGATGCTTAATGGCTCCAGCAGAGTTGAGAAGCTCTAAGTTGTTACATCTTTATTTCCTCAGGACTCTGCTTTCCATTTTTGGTGACTGTTGAGCAGATTTCAGCAGATAGTGCCACCAACTTCTGTTGCTGACTGATGCTTTATTGGTAAAAGCTTGTTTTTTTTAAAAAAATGAAAATGGCAGAGTTCAGTTGCTGTTTTACTCTCTCAGCTTCTCAAGTACATTTTTGAACATGAGTCAGCTGCTAGCTCATGGGGAAAAAAGTACTTGTTTAGTAGTTAACAGAAGAACACGCATTTTTTAAAAAAGAAGGGTTAAATGCATCAGATTTTAATAGGAGTGATCTTGTGTGGGTATCATTTAACTGCACAGCTACAGAATGCCCTCTGCTGAACATGTGTGCAAGTAAAGGAGTAAGAATCACTCTTAGCAGATTGTAGGAAGGCATTTTAAGCAGGATTTCAAACCAGGCCTTGAGGTATGCATACAAATTAGTTTTTTAAATAGATGCAGCAGATTGGTAATTTGAAAATGCAGGTCACTTTGAATTGCAACATTTTCCATTATTTTTAGCATTTTTGATTGGTTATTTTCATTATATAGCTATCCTTTACCATCCGGGAAAACTTTATTCTGTTTTATATTCAGCTGGATGTAGTTATTCAAGTTCTGTCTAAAAACAATGTTTCAGCTTTGGTTTTCATTTGAAATTAATGCAGCCAGTATTTGTGATTACATATATAATGCAGGTTGTCACTTGTTAACATATTAACAGACATACTGTAAATCTTACCACATTCCTTGCTGTTCTCCTCAGCTCTTCCTGTCTTCATAGAATTGTAGAGTTGGAAGGTTCCCTGAGGGTCATCTAGTCCAACCCCCTGTAATGCAGGAATCCTGCCCACAGTCATCCCTGTGTGGGCTCGAACCATCAACCTTCTGGTTAGCAGCTAGGTGCACTGACCCGTTGCGCCACCTGAGGGATAAAGACAAATCTTAACTGCCAACATGCACTTGAGCTGTGACCTCCAGAGATGAAAATGATTTCAGATGTTGTATAGAGTGGAGTAGAGCCATGATTTCCTAGATCCGATATGATTTTGATGTTTTAATTGGTTGCTACTAGGGTCTGTGGCTGTGTAAACTAAAGCTTGCACAGTCTCGTTTGGATTTAGAAGCAGGATTACCCAGCAGTGAAGTATTAGCAATGTATGTTGTTCTTTATGTGACTCTTGGGAATAAGGACACTTGACCAAATTAGCAATGAATGAGTGAGCCAATGAGTAGGTGTTATGATTTCCCTTTTCTCTCCTAAAATTTGGTAACCTTTAAAATGTTATCTAAAGGTATGGGGCAGACATGTTTTGTTGCAGCTGGGCCAGATGAAGGTGTGTTGTGCTGCTGCAGATGCACCACGGCGTTTCTGAGGAAGGATAAAGGATTTCACTGTCAATAGGGTCTATGTCAGGCTTCCATCTCAAAACACAATGACTCTTGCAAATAAGGAAGAGGTCTTTCTTCAGGCAAATAGCCGTCCAGGCTGAGCAGCAAACACAAGGTCCAGAATGCAAGACTTCAAGGTATATGAGCAAGGCAGGAGGTTCAGAAGTGATGAAGCTTTTGCCAAGCTTTTAAAGATGACAACTTATAGGTTCAGTTATAGGACTCTCTTGCTCTTTGAGCCTGCTGCGCACATATGCTCTGTTGGGGTGGATGCCTCTGATCCCACCTATGAAGGTGGCAATGGGATCTTGGTGACAAGGTTGTCTTCTGCCCCTTTGCCTCCAGCTCTGGCACTGTCACTTCCTGTCCAGGCCCTCACTGGCTGGTCAAGGTCTCTCTCCCTCACCCCTAAGACTGTTCACTCTGCAGGAAGGGCGGGGGGGGGGGGAGAGCTGGCAGTGCTGCTTCCTTCCTCTGTCATCTAGAGTTCCCTAGGTGCCCGCTTTCTGTTCTCCCATCTTCTGCTACTTCTGCTTTCTCCTCTTCTGTTTGGAACAGCCAAATCATGCCAGTTCTTAATGAAGCCAAGGTTCCCGTGATACCTATTGCTCTGGTGCTTTCAAAATGTGGCCATGATGAAGACATTGCTTGCAGAAATGGGTTTTTTTAAAGCAAGTCTTTGTTTACTCACATAATTGCCAGTATTTCAGTTTTTGGCTTTGCTCCGTATTCGCATGTTGGGTGTTGTCAGATGCTGCTAATTTTTCAATCCAGTCTTGTGGTGAGAACATTAAGTCAGAGTACATTTTGGTTATGGAGTAAGGAAAGGCAACTGTAAGCATTTATCGGAAACTTGGGTATTTCCTAAAATATAATCTCAGCCAGATGTCTTTTCTTAATGTGTCTGCTCAGCTTGATAAAGACTGATGTTTTAAAGCTTATGAGATAATACTCAAATCAAGAAGATAAGTATGAAAAAAAGAGATCTTCCAGAGATGACTGGGAATTTTTGTTGTTGCTTCTGCTTTCGGTGTTCCTCAACACCAGCTGCAGGGTTACCTGATACAAGCTCTGTCCAGCAAGCCACTAAGCTCCTGAATTGCAAACAGATGCCCATTCTATTGCCTGTGCCTAGGACAGTTTGTTTGCACATTACCTGTTTGATTCCTCCATACCTTAGTTTTTTTCCTTCTGATTGACTGATGATTCTTTGTTCCTGCTCCCATCTCTTAAATATCTCCCCTGCCTTTAAGTGGATCAGATAACCTCTAACTCTGCTTTCTCAGCTAACCATGGATTTGGTTTTCCTGTACTTCAAAAAGCTGCACTAATACCAGGTAAAATGTGTGGCACTGCCCAGAGCTCATTCATCTGAGAACGGTTTGACTGCTGAGACCCTCTGCTTCCATTGTGCAGCATTCTAATAAGTGAATGTTCCCTGTTCATATTTTATTCACATGTATCTGAAAATTAATGCACCCTCTTCATTTTTAAACTCAGAGGAATAACAAAGTTGGTGTCATGGTTAACACAGCGTGCCAAAGATTTATTTATAGAAGAAGAATATAGTATCTTGCAGTTTGAACACACAGGTACCAGGAAGGAAAAATACAGCCAAGCACATTTCATATAAAATTCCGGAAACATACTACTTTTGATAAAAGAATTGGTGAGGTGAGCTTAATATTTGATATGTCACTAGTAATTGCAGATGTAAGGTGAAAAACGAGTAGCCAGATACATCTGAGAATGAGGAGCAGTGTGCTTAAACTGACTTCATTGTATTCTCAAGTCAAGTGGAAAAACAAAACACAGGCCTGGAATCCTGCAAAGGTCAAACTAATTTTCAGTTGTATGACAATGGGTAATCTTGCTAGCAATGGAAAGATGATTGTAAAGTCTCCCTGGTTTCCTTCCTTTACTGCCATGATTTATTTTTCTGGTAATTTAGACTCCTTCAGACAACATTTTGCCATGTAATTTAGTTTGGCAGGATTCTTCTGCATAGTTGTCTGTAGTATGCTGATTGTTTTCTTTAACTATCAGATGACTTAGGCACTGAAAATGCTGTTAATGGAGATATTGATTCCTAATTGTTGCTCTAATGCAAAGCTTGGTTTTCACATCCATGTTAGGTAGTGAACAAAAGTATTTTACTCCACGATTTTAAGACATGAAAAACACATATTTTTGCAGTTAAATGGTACTGGTATTCTTTTCTGCTGCTTTCATCTGTTTAATACCTTTAGACATAGGTTTGGGGTGTTCCTGGTTCTGTCTTCGTCACTTGAGGCGCATGTGGCCTCAGTAGCTAGGAGTACCTTTTACCAGCTTTGGTTGGTAATACAGGTGTGGCTATTCCTGAACCAAGATAGCTTGGCCACTGTGATCTTGGCACAGGTCACCTCAAGACTGTCTTACTGCAGTGTATCCTAAGTGAGCCTTCCTTTAGGTCTAACCCAGTGAGTAGGATAGAATAATAGATTAATAAAGTAACACAACTGGAGAGAAAGAGAAAGAGAGTCCCAGCCCTACAGAGGCAATTTGATGAACATGAGTTGACGCTTGCTATGATTGAACTTAAAGAAAAACAGACGAATCTGAGGATTAGAGTTCACCTTTGGTGGACATGCCCAAGGATTAAGACACTCTGGGAGATGATTTATAACGAAATGAAAAAGGTATTTAAATATACCCTTTTGAAGAAACCAGAGGCCTTTCTCCTGGGCATGGTCGGCCAATTGGTGTTAAAGAAGGATAGAACTTTTTTTACGTATGCAACAATAGCAGCAAGAATACTCATCGTGAAGTATTGGAAGACACAAGATTTACCCACCCGGGAAGAATGGCAGATGAAGTTGATGGACTATATGGAACTGGCGGAAATGACTGGCAGAAATCCGAGACCAGGGAGAAGAGTCGGTGGAAGAAGACTGGAAAAAGTTTAAAGACTATTTATAGAAATACTGTAAAATTAATGAATGCTAGAAGAATGTTGGAATGAAGTTATATGGCTTTAGTAGAAATGTTATAAGGAATTAAGTATAAATAGATTAATAGAATATTAAAGGAAAAAATATGGTTAGAATGTGTTAAGATAATTATAGGATAGAAAACAGAGGAAGATGGAAAGGAATTGCTGAAACAATTAATAGAAGTGGAATACAAAAAGGGAGGTGTGAGGAGGTCGTTGAAATAAGTGAATGAAAGATAAGATATTGAAATTGTTTGATGTGTTTAAAATTGTTTTTGTTTTGTTTTGTCAGTTTAATGTGTGAGTGTTGTGTAGTGTTTGTGTATTGTATTGTGCAGTGGTGCCTCGCAAGACGAAAATAATCCGTTCCGCGAGTCTCTTCGTCTAGCGGTTTTTTCGTCTTGCGAAGCAACCCTATTAGCGGATTAGCGCTATTAGCGGTTTAGCGGATTAGCGGCTATTAAAGGCTTAGCGGCTTAGCGGCTAAAAGGCTATTAGCGGCTTAGAAAAAGGGGGGGGAAGCGGGGAAAAAAATCGGAACACTTGCAAGACCATAGGGAAATTCGTCTTGCGAAGCAGCTCAAAAACGGAAAACCCTTTCGTCTAGTGGGTTTTCCGTCTTGCGAGGCATTCGTCTTGCGGGGCACCACTGTTGTTCTTTTTGTATTGTTCTTTTCTTTTTGTGTAGTGTTTAAATTGTTGAAAAAGTAATAAATATTATTAAAAAACAAAACAAAGAAAAGTCATTCGTGTACTTCACTGCCCTTAGTAGAGTGTTAGCAAAAGTTTTTTTCTGCATCACAGAGAGTACAGTTTGTAGGCTGCATTGGAAATCATTTGCTAAGCAATAGCTTACCTACATATTATTAAGAATGCTTTACTGTACTGTGTAATATTCTAGACGTTTGTGCAAAATGTATCTGCATCCATCACTGTTGTAGAACCCTGGCAATTGGAAAAGTGCTGCAAGGAAAGGTAGCTCATGCAAGAAATTAAGGGATCCTAAGCTTCATTCACTTGACACTCTCATGTACATAGAATTAAAAGGAAGTGACACTATACTTTATAAGGATGTATCTCACATAGCCTGCAATACTAAAATGCTGTACTTGAAAATGGTTTAGTGGCGCATGTGCAAACCCCATTCATGAGAGTGCCTAGTCCCCATGCCTTCATTTAGACCAGGGGTAGTCAATCTTTTTATACCTACCGCCCACTAATGCATCTTTCTTGATGGTGAAATTTCCTTACCGCCCACCGGTGCTCAATGGAAGGAGGATTCAACTTGTGCTGTAGAACCCCCTACCGCCCACCTAGAATCCTGAAACGCCCACTAGTGGGCGGTAGGGACCAGGTTGACAACCCCTGATTTAGAGGAGAATTTAAGAAGCAAGCGTATAGCATGAGGCTTGGCAGTCATACATGTAAAAATGATCTTGGAATTGCAGCTGATCATAAACTGAACATGTTTTGACAGTGGTGTTTCTACCAAAAAAGATGGAGAGAGAAATGGTAGCATGATTTTAATAGAACTGCAGTTCCCAAGTCATAGGATGTAATGTGCTAGTCAGATCTTATCTGGAGTGTTGTATCAAGTTCTTGGCATCACGCTTCAAGAAGACTCTAAACAAATTGCAGCAGGTACAGATGAGGGCAGTGGTGAGATGTCACTTGATGTGGTTGAAATAAGTGGGTGAAATTAATGGTATTTGGTCAATGGAACCAATTGCCTTAGGGAGTGGGCGGATGGGCTCTCCCTCACTGCAGGTTTGCAAGCAGAGGCTGGACAATCATTTGTTTCAGATGCTGTAGCTCTGGGTGTCCTGCATCAGGAAGGGGTTAGAAGTCCCCAACCAAGTTTATGATCCTCAGAAATCAGCTTCAAGTGATTTATCTCCAATGCAAGGACCTCCAGGTCCAAGAAGAGATACCTGACTGTTAAGAACCAGGTTTTAGTTACAGATTTGGAGCTTGTTTAATCCATTTGGATTGAGAAGTAAGGGACTACTCTTCTCCCTTCAAGCTGACTGTTCTGTGATCTTTTGCTAATTTGTAATTAGTGTGATGTAAAAAACAGTCCTAAAGTTCAGAAGAGTAGGTGTTGCCCACTATTTTTATTTTCACCCCAGACAAGCTTCTATGTTTTCTTCTGCTTAGCTTAAAAGGTCTGCCTTGGTTCTCAAACACAATGTGGAGTACCCCCCCCCCTGGACTGCGCAAATAGCTCTTGTCTCTTGCTGAGTCTCCTGCTTCCTGTGGTTTGCTACTGCAGTTCTTGCAGGCAACAGGCAGGTACCACATGCCCTACAGGTTCATTCTAGTAAAAGAAAACAGTTCTGGCTCTTTGTTCAGAGGCACCTTGATAAACACACATGTATCTGTGAACCTAATGCATCCAGTTCTATATAAGAGAGGGTTGTGCAGTGATAACGGTATTAACAAGGAACATGCCTTGCAGGAATGAGAATTGGAATTGTTTTAATAGATTAGGATTATATGAAGGCACAGCATGTGGCTGTTGGCCCTAAATGGGCAAAAGGACAATATTTGGTTTTTGGGTGTGTGTGTGTGTGTGTGTGTGTGTGTGTGTGTGTTGCTTTGTTTAATCACTTTTTAATATACTGATATAAAGCCACATCTGTCTAGCTCTATTTTCTGTTAAATTGTCTGTAAACAGAATAAGGAGCCTTGAGGCTATGCAAAAGTGAAAGATATGTATGGAGAAATTGCAGATAGCTCTTCAGAGGAAGGTGAAAAGGCTAAGGTGAGGAAAAAAGGAGATTGTTCTAACAATATGAATGGAAGATTACAGCATGAGATACATGATTATTTAGATTTGGCAGCAGTCCCAAATTGATGCAAAGAACATCTAAGGACATGTCTAGTGATGAATAAGTTCCATTGGGTCTCAGCTAAACAAGGTTAGGATTGCAGCCTAATACAATGGTAATCCTGAACATTGTATAATAAATTTGGTGAAAAAGCTTGATGTTTTCTTCCTTTCCAATATTGTTTGCCTATTTAAATTTGCCCATTAACAACTCTCAGGTGTGTGTGTGAGCACTTGCAGAATAATGCTGCTGCCAGCCTGACCTCCCCTGACCTCACTATCATGTCACCCCTTCCTGTTGAGCAGCAATGTTGCCAGGAGAGCACCAAAGCCACTCTGTCCCCTCAATGCATTGATTCCGTTGGTAAAAATCAAGGCCTTCGCATGACAATTTTTCTTGTTTCAAAGAAACAATATATTCTGCAATATATGCCCTTGTGGATGTGCCGTGTCACTAGCCTCTTTCAAAAGAATTAATAAAGATCTCAGTTTGGAGAGACAAGTTTGTCCCTGTGTGCAAATTGTGGGATATGTTTAGCAAATTATAACATCTTGGAGATCCTGGGCCTCAGGGAGATTAGGCTTGCCTCAGCCTTGGCTCCGGCCTGGTGGAACGCTCTGCCACAAGAGATCAGGGCCCTGCGGGATTTGACATCTTTCCGCAGGGCCCACAAGACGGAGTTGTTCCGCCAGGCCTTTGGTCAGGGCTCAGCCTGACTCCCCTTCTCTTTTTGTATAACAACAAGTATGAAAGTGGCCTCCCAGCATTCTCACAGGCCCATATAAGAACAGTGTAAACACCTGGGCCTGATGAGCATTTACTGTTACGAACCCTAATCCTGCAGAAAGCCATCTAATTAGATTTTAATTTGATCCTGACTTGTTTTTAGGAGGTAACTTAATTATTGTTTGATTTTATACCAATGTTATATATCTGATGTTAGCCACCCTGAGCCCGGTTTTGGCCGGGGATGGTGGGATACAAATAAAAATTGATGATGATGATGATTATGATGATGATACAGAGGAAGCTGAAGCAGCAGTATATGCCACCCTAAATCTGCAAGACATGGCATGCAATTCTAAACGTATAGTAATTACAAGCATATTCTGTTTATGGTGAAGATGTGTGTGAGGAGAAGGTAGGCTGTGTCCCTGCAGCTTGGAGCATAGGCCAGACAGTGGTTGAAAAACTACCAACCCATTTACAGGATTCTTGGTGGCATATAAGAACTGACAACTTCACCATCAATGTGCCATTGGACAGGGGACTTCTGTCTGGGATACTGAAAAACATTTGAAATTTCCCTGAAATTCTTTCCCTGCAAAAGGATCTTCCTACTTGACCTTGGTCTAGAGTTTATTAAACCCCAGTTTGAGTCTAGACACAGCTACTTTGTTTAGCATATCAAGAGAAGCAGCCACAGAACTGATTGGACTTGCTACAGGGGGAGGTGTCATCTTTGTGGCCAATGTAATAATAGACAATTGGAGCAGTGAACTGTTCCATGTAACCATTTTGTCTGCCCCACTCGTGCAGTTAAGAAATGTGATCGTGCATATGTTGCTCAAGTAATGTGGCTCTAATGGCTGGTCCACCGTTCCGTTGTGGGGGTCAGTGCATTTGCAGAAGAAGGTACCAGACCAGGAGGCAGCACTCCGAGTGAGGTGGGACTTCTAGTCAAAGATTATCTAGCCCTGTTATAAAACTCAGACAGTTGCTCCACGATCATGTTAAGACAATCTCAGTGTTCAGCGTCATATGCAGGTCCTCATACCCATGGTCCTGAATTCACACCTTAATCTTACCCTGCCTCACCATCTACTTGCTTGACGAACCAGAAACTATGGACAGTCATTGCTTGCACCATCACCTCTTTTGAGTTGGGGGCATCCTGGCAGATCACACTTGACCATATTGTTTTACTGGGAAAGGAACTATCTCAAGGATAGCATGATTTATTCATTTTTAGTCTGTGAAGGCACAATGTGATGCAGCATTTTGTAACGCAAAGCAAAAGTTCTTTATTTTGTTGTTGTTCTTTAGAAGTGACTAAAAATCAAGGCATACACTGCTAAACTGGCTCTTATAACCAGCTGGAAATCATTGTTTTGCTTATACTTTAATTAAAAGAAACCCACACACCCTAATTGGGTAGCCTGGCCTGGTAATCTTCTGTGTAATCTTCTGAGGCAAACTTACTTTTTCCAAAGTACACATACTTACTAATTTTGTTTGGAAGTCTAACACTTACATAGAGGTTGCACACTAATTGTTTGCTTCTTACTGGAGTTTCTCAGCTCCTCTTACAGTAGGCTATGCCTTAAAAACAGGTATGGAAAACCTGTATTCCTCCAGAAGTAGTTGGACTCCTGTCAGCCCCAGCCAGCTATGCCAGTGGTGAGGATGATGAGAACCATAGTTTAACATCTGGATGGTGCTAATTTTGCATTACAGTAAAAGTTATTTTCCTTCTCTCTACTTTCATAGTGATAAATACCTTACTCTGCATTTTATTACAAAATCATCTTCTTACTTTGGAGAAACCAGAGGGATTGACATGCGTAGAAAGAGCTTCAACTAATATCGAGCCATGGATTCACCGTGGTGCAAACCCATTATTCATTTTGGTACTGGCTAATGAACGCAAAGACAGTATCGACTACATGTCCTGGTTTTGATGAATTTTCCTTTGTGTTGTGTCACCCATGGCTGTTGTCACTCATTCCCTCCCCTTTTCAGACAATATCCTTGTGTATTCCAGGTATCAGATTTGATCCATCCTTCAGCTGTCACTACCTTGGCAGAGATTCCAAATGTATTTTCTGTGCATGTCTTTTAAGAAAAAAAGTGTTGACCAAAGTGTGCAAAAGAGGTTCTCTCCACCCCTGTGCAAAATAAATTTCTTCAGAATTGGTTGCACAATGAGTTTTCTCATTTAATTTTTAAAATTCAGTATATAATCTGTTCTTGTAAATATCTCGGGTTAAGAACTTAATTCATTCTGGAGGTCTGTTCTTAACCTAAAACTGTTCTTAACCTGAAGCACCACTTTAGCTAATGGGGCCTCCTGCTGCCGCTGCACAATTTCTGTTCTCATCCTGAAGCAAAGTTCTTAACCCGAGGTAATATTTCTGGGTTAGCGGAGTCTGTAACCTGAAGCGTATGTAACCTGAGGTACCACTGTAAACTGTTAAAAGAAGTTCTTTAGACTTTTTGAGGATGCAGTCTTTAAAATATTTATTCACCTAGGCATTAGATTCCTTCACCATGATTTTACTGTTGCTTCCCATTTGGAGTGTGGGATGGGGAATCTGCACTGGTATGTATGAGTAAGACAAATGTTTACCAGCCAAGTATATTTATTATCCGATTATGTTTATCAAAAAGTCAAGACTGACCGCAGTGATTTCACATTTGGAAATTAAATTCTGGGTTTTCTGGCAGGTAATCTAGATGCCACAATCCTAATCCTTTATGGTTTCAAAATTAGGAACATGCTGCATTCTCTTCTGATCACTCTGTTATAGAGCAGATTTTCTCTTGCTTTAAATGGGATGTGGTTACCGTAGGTTTCTATGACACCTGAATCAAACAAACTATTGTTAGCTTTAAACCAGGAATTTATTCTAAACCATGATTTGAAAACTGTACACAGTTCAGAATATTCCTTTTCAATTACTAGTTAAGAGCAGCTTTGTCCTGGTTTGCACATCTTGTAAAGCTGAGCTTTAGCTTGCCAGGAGCATACAGAATTCAACATAGTGCCAACTCCCCAAGGATTGGGGTGCTGTGGCGCCCACATTTTAAACGAGGGGGCTGGGCACCCACAAAGTATAGTGTGGCCACACATACATGTCGCGGGGCATGTGCACAGTATATCATCATGCCCCCTGGTGTGTGCTCGCTATGTCGCCATGCCCCATTATGTGTGGAAGTGATGTCAGCATGCTATGGGGTGTAATGATGTAGTGTGTGCAACCCATGGTGTGCGTGCATGCGTGCTCCGCTGACGGTGCGTGACCCTGGGCACCCACGGTCATGGGGCAAGCTGATGCCGTTGGCCTCAGAGAGGAGCTTACAGCTGCTTTAATCTTCCTTGTTCTTTTTTACACCTATACCACAAACCAAAGTTTGGCTTAGCTTGTCCGAACCTGGGTTTGTGATTCAATTATTTCCATGCTAACTACAAGCTGTAGCCAAAGTCTGTTCTGGGATATTTGTGGAACATGACCTTTGTAGCCCATTCTTGTTAAGAAGTGGCATGTCAAATTGTGCATCAGCTTTAATTCCCAAAGAGTCCACCACCACTCATTTCATACTGCTAGTTTTGATAGTACCTTTTTCTATCTCATGAACAAGAGATGCTAAACGAGTCAGTAACCAGGTACCGTTGATACAGTGTCCATTGCATGACATTTCCATAGTACTGTGGATATTAATTTATACGTAAGCAAAATTATGAGATCACCAAAATCAAGAAAAATAACAATATTCCTTCAAAACATAGCTAGGCTATTAACAATATTTCAAACGTTCAGCCACTGGGTCGATGTTTGCTCCCTGTATAAGAGACCTCTGTTGAACAAATGACCTGGAAAAGTGTTTCATAACATGTTTTCCCAATGTAATTTTTAAAATGTAGTCTTTAAACCCCATTTTTTTTTAATAGTAAGTGGTAAGAGGTAATATGAACACTAAGCAAGGAGGAAATACATTTCTCAACATGGCAGCATAGACTTAACCGTAGTCATATTCCGCAGTGCAAAACCACATGGGCAGGGCTGAAGAACAGTTTTGCCTTGCTAGCAAGCTCCTTTGCAAGATGGATTATTCTATATCATTTATTAAATTTGTATACCACCCTTCATCCGAAGATCACAGGGCAGTTCACAACATAACATGCTGGATGTTGGCACTGAATATAAAAACATTTTCTGAAGGTTAATAAGTGCTTAATAAGAGGATTAAAACTCAGTTAAATTAAATGAGATGCAAAGTCTATTTAAAAAAAACTTATAAAGGTTTATCTGCCCACACAATTTAGCTTTCCATTCATTCAGGGCCAAATTTAAAGTTCTGGATTATGACCTTTAACCCCCTGATGTGGTTTGGAACTGGGGTGTTTGAAGTGTAATGAAATGTGCAGTTCACACATGCAACCTTTCAGGAACTTTTGACACTGAGACCAGAGCATGTCTCGAAAGTAGCACTTCATGGAGTCTAAGAATACCACAGAGTATCATTCAAGCAATTTAGTATAATAAAAGAGAATTAGCATATTCATTAAAAAGATGTTAAACAGAATCAATTGACACTGACTTTTATAAGTAATGCACTAACGTTAGACTTAACTCTTTGAAACTAGCCTCACCATTCCAGATAACACAAGCAACACGATGACCAGTATACTAGATAGCACTGCAATTCCTATTGCATAATATACACAATTTAGTACAACAAAACCAAAAACAAAATGTGTACACTTGTAAATTCTCTAATATATTTGAAATCAAATGAACACACGTCTGTCAATCTTTGAAAGTCCGTAGAAGTATAATAAGTCTATATATTAGAGAATTTACAAGTGTACACATTTTGTTTTTGTTCTATTATATTATGTATATTATGCAATGAGAATTGCAGTGCTATCTCTAGTATACTGGTCATTGTGTTGCTTGTGTTGTTTGTTGTGTTAAGTTTGCAACACAGGGGTTTGTTGTTCTGTATCACCATTCCAGATGAAAGTTCCAAAAAGCATGCACTCTTGGATGCAGTAAATTGGTCAGGGAAAGTGTGTGTGCTGACTGAAGCTGGGGGGGGGGGGGACAGATTTGATTGAAGAGAGAGAAGAGATATAGTACCTGTCTTTAATTTTGGAAGGAAGCAGCTTGGCATTGAGGGTATCTCTCCAGCAGAAGAAGTGATTGAGAATGCATGAGAAGGGGAAAGGGGGAACATAAGACGGGGTTCCTGTGCAGAAAGTTTCTTTAACAGCACCAAAGATTCTTAGTTGCTAAGGCAAAAAGTTGTGTTTTTATGCCCGAAGTCTGCTTCCCTTGTCTTGTTTGTCTTCCCATCACAAGGGATTGTAATAGCTCTGTCTCCATTTCAACTTTTCACATTGCATCACCCAGGACTGACTGACTGGAACTTGCTTGTAAACACAGATGGAGACAATGTAGATAAGTAGATAAATATTACATGCAACCCTTCATCCTTGCCAGTACCAGGGTGGCTTATAACATATGCACAGATAAAACCAGTTATGCCAAACGTAAAACAATATTTATTATATTAAGTATTATATCCTGCTTAAGCTTGTAACAATTTAAAACTACAATACAATAAATATGTTAAAAACACACTCCCTAATCTAAACACGTAAAAGTTCTTGATAAGTGCCGTTCTGAGTTCTAAGTCACAATCCTATGAGGAGATCTAGTACTTAGAAGCGTACTGAAATTGCTGCTAAGATCTCATGGATATTTTGATCGCCCCAAGAGACTGGAGAATTTCTGTCCGGAATGCAAGGTTTGTGAATCTAATTAGATAGCTTTGCTTAAGACTGCATATCTGTTAAATATACAAGGCATATTATATATTTTTTTAATTTTAAAAAAAGAAAGAAAGCATAAGCATGCCATGCTAGTGTCCATATTGTATTTCCAGCATATAGTTTATTTTGCTTGAGGAAAGCATATTGTCTGGACCATGTGCAGATTTAAGAAACAAAAATATATGGGCATTTTCTATTATAAATTGGAAGGTGAGATTTTGGTGCTTCACCTATTTGTTTTTGGCCTTTCTAAAATAGCAGGGCAACTCAGTAAGCATCCAAAAGTTACTCTGCTATTAGGCTGCTCAAGGAAAGATTGAAATTAAGACTTTTTATGTCTCTTGGGGCTTCTTTTTATCCGTTGTCTAGAAGCATCTTGCTTCCTAACAAGATGATGTTCATATATGAAATATTCATATTCTGTCATAACTTGTGCAGCTCTAAATATCTGAATTGGCTAGGGTGAAATTTTATTAGCATTATATTTTCCTACTGACTACCCTTTGTCAATGGTGGAAGCCTGCTAAATACATTGGCTTGAAATTTCAATAGCGTTTTCTGGGCTTCTGTTCTTAAAAAGTACCATATAAACAAGCTTTCACTGATGGGTTTAGAGCCTATAAAAATTTATTTCTGTTTGAATTATTTTGTTATAACTTAAACTTTTATATGTAAAAAAACCCCTGTCTTAAAGTTCTGAGAAACCTAACAGCAACTTGATTGGAATGGGGCTTGCAGTGTGATACTTTAGCCTTTGAGTTATATGCTTTCTTTGGAGCTTCTGCAGATGTAAATTGAGGTTTACTATTTTGCATGGTTGCAAACCAGAATGTAAAATTTCAAGGTAAACAAATGCAGCATTATGAACAAAAACAAAAAACAGTTAAAGTTGCCTTACCTTCCTTTCGCTCTCTGCTACTTGCATTAGAATCATAGAATTGTAGAGTTGGAAGGAGTATCAAGTCCAACCCCCTGCAATGCAGGCATCTGCCCACAGCCGTCCTGGGTTGGGCTTAAACCAACAACTTTCTGGTTAACGTACAGACACACTAATTCATTGTGCCACAGCGTGGAGCAGCTTTCCCTAATCTGGTGCCCTCCAGGGGTTTTGGACTTCTCCAATAAACCCTCGCCAACATGGCCAATGGTAAGAGATTATGGAAGTTGTAGTCCTAAGTATCTGGAGAGACCAGGTTGGAGAAGGCTGGTATATAGCCATTATGTGATGGAAAAGTGGATATTACGCACCCTCCTCCAGGTTTCTCTCTCCTCTTCCCAAGTACTTTGGGCCTGCCTCATGTCCACATGTTGAACATAGCAATAGAAAGTCCATGTTGTTAGCTGTAATTCTATGAAAACTATCTGTAACAATTGGGGGTTGCAGAGTTTGCAGATTGAGCTCTTTACATGTTGCGGCGAACACATGGGCCTAGAGGCTGTAAATGTAGACTCTACAGCAGCGGTAGCAAACATGGTTGCTACCAGATTAGATATGTAAGAAATCAGCAATTTCCATTCAGACCTGTATTCATCATAATCAGCACTCTTTCCGTTCCCTTGCAGTTTGATTTCTACCAAATACTACCTTATTCATCTGACTGACTGTTATAGTAGCATTCATCATAATTTCTATCTTATTTCTGTTGTAGTTCTGTCATAATTATTGTTGCTGTTGCAGCACAGCCCTAAAGAAAACAGGATTGAACTCCCGGCCGATCACTTGATGAGCGGAAGGTTAAATCCTGTTTGGTTGGCTTCATTACAGTGGTACCTCGGGTTACATACGCTTCAGGTTACAGACGCTTCAGGTTACAGACTCCACTAACCCAGAAATAGTACCTTGGGTTAAGAACTTTGCTTCAGGATGAGAACAGAAATTGTGCTCTGGCGGCACGGCGGCAGCAGGAGGCCCCATTAGCTAAAGTGATGCTTCAGGTTAAGAACAGTTTCAGGTTAAGAATGGACCTCCAGAACGAATTAAGTACTTAACCCGAGGTACCACTATAATTGCAATGTAATGAAATGTCAAAACAATTTACCAGTGTCATTAATTACCATAATTTGTGTTTTTGCTGTGTTTTTTTTAAAAACAACAACATTGTGAGCAGATGCCAATCCATATTCACTTGATTGAGTTCCATTCCTGACCACAGACAAACGTGAACTGAAGCAGTTGCTGCCTGTGGAGAGAAGGGACCAGAATTAATCACCTAAAGCCCCTGGCAAACAGGATTTATAGTATTATAAGACAATAGGCAATTGACAAGCACTACTCGATTTCTTCAAGAAAACAATTGTCTTCTGCAATGTGATACTATGGAACAGGCACCCCCAACCTTCGGCCCTCCAGATGTTTTGGACTACAATTCCCATCATTGACCACTGGTTCTGTTAGCTAGGGATCATGGGAGTTGTAGGCCAAAAGATCTGGAGGGCCGCAGGTTGGGGATGCCTGCTCTAGAACCTTGCTAAGGAATTATTACTCACATAACTTGCAATTTATAAAATTCACTGTGACAAGTTGTCAGAGGTGGTTTTGGGGCAGCACAACCGGTTCTGCTGCACTGGATGCCGAGCCTAGAGGGTGCTGCAACGCATCACAACTATGACGTAGTGAATTGAGCAGAATGGAGAGCAAGAGGTGAGGGGGGCAACAAATTTTGGCCTCACACATTGTGCCACTGAAATTTGAAAGAGCAAAGTGCTCCCCTGGAGTTGTGGAAGTAGCCATTGTTTAAGTTTGGACACTTCATGGAAGCTAAGTCTGTTAACGGTTAAGTCACGATATGTAATCGCTAACCAGAACTAGTCTTCTGAATATCTGTTGTTCAGAAGAACAGTGTGAGAGGGGTAGTGCCTTCATGCTCTGCTTATGGACTTTCTAGCAATATCAGGCTAATCACCTGGCAATGATGCTGAACTAAGTGGACCTTTTGAGTTGATCAACTTTGCTGCCCTTAAGAACATGTAAGAAATAAGCTGCTGTTTTTGCCACAACCATCTGTAGACATCCTGTGGTTGTGCTTGTATGGAATATTTTTATTTTGTTTAGAAGAATTGTACCTGGCTTTTGCATTGCTCTTGGTGCCTTACATAAGTTAACAACAAAACTGTCCCATAAGAAGCTAAAACAGCATAAAATGGAAACAAGCTCAGCACTTTAAAAATACATACGCCGTATTTTTTGTTCCATAAGATGCACCTGACCATAGCACACCTTTTTAGAGGAGGAAAGGGGAAAAGCCCCGGTTTTTTTGGGATCAACTCAAAGTTGTGCAGCTTCTTTTGCAAAGGGGAAAAGCCCCTTTTTTGAGGATCAGCTCAAAGTTGTTGAGCTTACTTTGCAAAGGGAAAAAAATCCTGTTTTTATGGGGTTCAACTCACAGTTCTGCAGCTTCTTTAGGAAAGGAAAGGGAGCCCTTTCTACAGTTTCCAGATAGATAATCTAATCAGCCAGTCATATGTTGCTGGGGAAACAAACAGCCACTGTCATCAGAACATTCAACGATGGAGGCCTGGGCAAGGGGGTGGGGCCGGAAAGGGAGCCAGCGATCAACTACACACTCTCTCGATAAGACGCACGAACATTTCCCCTTACTTTTTAGGAGGAAAAAAGTCCATTTTATGAAGTGAAAAATACAGTATATCTAAAATAAAGGTCTGCCATATCAATCATCTTCATCAACCTGGAAATCCTTGCCAGAACCTTGCCCCCCCCCCCCTCTCAGCTGTCATCTAGGGGCAAACATTCCATCAGACTTTTAACAGGACAGAGAGGAAGGAAAGCTCACCCCATTGGCTTTGCTGGAGGCCCAGCTCCATCAGCCCCCTCCTGCCTCCAGCTGTGCAAGCTGGTCAATTTAGAAGCAACTGTCTAGAAATTGGTGCCTGAGTTTTGATTTTGATGTTCATCTTCTCTCCTTACCTTTCCCTTGCTTGTTGTGGTTTTTCTTCTTTATATTGTAAGCCTGTAGGTAGGGGGTTTCTTGGTTGATTTTATGTAAGCTGCTCCGGGAACCTTTTTGGCTGAAGAGCAGAGAACAGATGATATAAACAAATAAGAAATAAAATAAAAATCGCAAGAGAGGAGAACAAATGGATCTCACTGGATTAAGGTATTCCACTCAGGTGCAGCCATGAGGAGGCTTTGTTTCACTTTTCCTCTCAATTGTGCCTCAGCCATAGACAAGACTCTCCCCATATAAACTGTCCCAGACTCTGTGCTCATCATCTGAGGTCCTTCTTTGTGTGCCTCCTCCACATGCGGTCTGGAGGGTCACAACGAGCCTTCTCTGTAGTGGATTCCTGTTTGTGGAATGCTCTCCCGGTGCCTTGTCTGGTGCCTTCATTATTTATTTTTAGCTGCTAGGTGAAAACATTCCTTTTCAACCAGGCCTTTGGCTGATTAATACAGTGGTACCTCGGGTTAAGTACTTAATTCGTTCCGGAGGTCCGTTCTTAACCTGAAACTGTTCTTAACCTGAAGCACCACTTTAGCTAATGGGGCCTCCTGCTGCCACTGTGCCGCCAGAACACGATTTCTGTTCTCATCCTGAAGCAAAGTTCTAAACCCAAGGTACTATTTCTGGGTTAGCGGTGTCTGTAACCTGAAGCGTTTGTAACTCAGGGTACCACTGTATTCTACAGCCTTTTAAATATGTCTGTGGGAAGGGGGGTTATTGTTTTGCTGCTTTGTTTTACTTATTTGACTGTTTTTATCCTGTATTTTATTCTGTGAAACACCCTGAGATCTTAAGATGGAGGGCGGTATATAAATCTAATAAATGACAATACAATACAATAATAAGGGCCTCCCTCACAGGTCTTGGGCAGGCTGGCATATGGCGTAACTTATTTTTCAAAGCTCTTTTACACCTGTGCATTTTGTTCCAGCATACCTTTTTTCTTTTCTGATTCAGTCTAGATTCCCTGCCTTGCTTGCTTTAGAGTAAGCCCCATTGAAATTTAGTGGGCAAAATGTTGGGTTGCTGTTTTCCCTTTGTATTCTATACTCTGTCAAGAAATCTCAGTATGGGTTTCTGTTACATAACTTCGTGGTGCATTTGTAACTATGCAATTATTATTCTGCAGCCATTTCTTCTACATAGTAATTTTATCGTAAGGGCAACGTGATAGCAGAGGTAGACATTCAAAATCCTAAAGGAGTTCCAGCTTTTCGGTAATACTCATGTCGCTTAAAGGCAGCTGGCTTATTTGAAGAGTATGTCTGTGCCGATATCCTCTGTAAAGGAAGGTTCTCTCTGTTTTAATGGTATGGGGGGAAGCTTTAGAGTCCTCCATTCTCCTGATTATTAGCATAATAGGGAAAACAAAACAGTGTAGAATAAGATAATTTTCTTACATACAGCTGTGTCATGTGGATAAGGATCTGACAAGGCTGTGACCCTTTCATTTAAAGAAATAGGCAAGGTTTGACCTTTCCAATCATATTAATTCATTGTTTTAAAACTCATCCTTTGTTTGACAATCTTAAGTAATGCTACACATAAATGAAATGCTACTGTTTGGCCTTTTCTGAATTCTGAGGCTTGCCTTAGGCCATGGCTTAATAAAATAGCTCAATGATTTGAAAACAATGCATATTTATTTTTGATTGCTTCCTGCAAACAGCTAGCCCAAGAAAACTGAGGAGGGACCTTGTGGCATGGTACGCACAGAGTGTTCTACAACAACCTTATCTCCTAAAAGTGACAGTATCTGACCTAAAAAGAAATCTAAATCTTTAGATTCAAATTTCTAATAATTTGAATAATTTCTAATGTACAGTAGAAATTTACAGGTGCAAGTTTGTTTGAATAGAACAGTTGCATTCATTTAAAAAGCTATCCTATCTTGACATACCAGTCATCAGCAGGAGAGGGGAGGCTGGTGCCTTTGGGGATTGGTAAGACAGAAGGCAGGGATGCCAGCACTGGTGGGAGCCAAAGGAAATGACTGGCAGAGCTAAAGGCAATGGAGCCAACTAATTCTGGTTTTGACCCCATCCTCTTTCTTGCTGACTTCAACAAAGGCAACACTGAGACTAAGGAGGAAGAGGCTGACAGCAGTATCATCCCCTATATTGGTTTTAAGTTAGGAGGTAGGTAAAGGGAGGCTAGCTGAGGGCAGACTGAGCTTCATTGGACAGTGCTACTGTAATGATCTCAGGCAGGCAAGCAAGCGCCGAGAATAATTAATGAGTCTCTGGCAGTTTTATGTACTTTTATTTACAGTTTAAATCCAGAGAGCGGCTCCGGTCCTGCCGCCCTTAGTTGGTCACTCTGAGACTCTGCCCTGTCACAGCACGAAGGGCGCCAAAGTCCAGTCCTTTCTCTCTTACACTTCTGTTGCATTTCAACCCTTTCAGCTCTTCTGGTTTGGGGAGGTGGGTGAACTCCCTCCCCCGCCACTATCAAATGAAGATCCCTCTAAATGCTGCCTCCCTCCTGGTTGCATAGCAATTCCCTCAATGTCATCTATCTCCTCCCCTCCCTCTGCCTTTGAGCTTTCCAAGTCTGGGAAGTCTTGGCGAAGGAGGGCCGAACTAGTCCAGCTCTGGCTGTGGCTGCAATTCCTCATCTCTAGAGTCAGACTCTGCCTCCCTATATAGAGGCATTCCTTCATCTCCAGAGTCTGACTCCTCCCAGGCATTTGATTCAGCCACATCCCTGACAGCTACTCATCCTAATGGAGCGGTCGCCACTGTTTCTCAGATTTATGGCCTGAAGGAACTCCCTACATGTTCTCCTGAACTGATGAAGATACTGATCAGCTTTCACAAACTTTCACAAAACTAATGGACTAGATCTTGGTTTATGCTTTTTCACATGTGGCTTTTGGATAATATGTAGTTTAGAGCTGAGGTAGCCAAAGTCGTGCCTTCCAGATGGAAGTCCAGCATCCCTTACCATTGACCATGCTGGCTGGAGCTGATGGGAGTTGAAGTCAAATAACACCTGGAGGGCAGCACATTGGTTACTCCTGGCTTATAGAGAAAGAATGCAATCATTTATCTCTTCAGGTGACAACTCAGAAGTCTGTATTAGTTCTTTTCCATGCCAGAGATAAGCATGAGCTGCAGTGGCTGCTAAAGTACTATCAAGGCCTCTTGTCTTATGTCTCTGCCTTTTCCCTCCTTTCATGATACAGAGAGTTGAAGGGGACCTTTCTGACATGTACTCAGTTTCTTTACAAGCATCTGCTTTTAAGATAAAGATCTGGTTTGTAAGGCTGTAACCTTTCAGTGAAGGAACAAATTCTTTTAAAAGGAAAGTGAGCTTCTTTCTCTCTGTTATTACTATGGCATTTTCAGAGATTTTAAAGAACGATTTAACCACTGATTGGAGAAATCCAGAATAGACTTTGTAACAGAAGCGCTACTGAAGATCTCTTGGGCATCAATAGCTATTGCCAACAACTGTTGCCTGAGGTATCTATAAAAATATTAGAGGCATTAAGATACCTTGGCTATCTGTTTTTTCTGTAGTTGGTTCCTGGTTTTCACTTTTCCTGTTCAATATTATTATAGCGAGAAAACAGAATAAATTCCTATGGTCCTGGCGCTATTCTGCTAGAGGACATGCTACTGTCAGGCTGACAGAGATGTACACTGAAATACAGCATGTGTAACTTAGGCACAACACCCTCTGTGGTATCAGAGTGCCTGTGTAGTGCAGCAATAAGAACAGAACCTTTCCAGAAAGGAGCTTTTATTGAGAGAACAAAATGTATGGGTTAACAATTGAAGAATATTCCAGAAATAGAAGATGTAAAGGGGAATGAGATAGCAATGTGTCAAAGGAGGCTGCTTGGTGATGCATATGGAGAAGGGGCTGCAGTGGTGGAAGCCAGAAAGCTGGCAGGGGTAGAGAAACAGGGCAAATTAAACCTTGCCTTACTTCTACTGTCTTCAAACACATGGTGAACTGAAGATCCTTAGCATCAGGGTAAATTGTTATGAAGAGGGGCACAGAAATGGGCACCCGAAGTCAGGAGTAGGGCTGGTACTGCAATGTTTGCAAACAGGAAGTATTTCATTATTTCCAGGTGAACAAAATATAGTTGTCTTTTCTTTTTTTACTCTAAGCAGGTGTGGTACTCTGCTGCTTGAGAGTGTTTGTTTGTTTGTTTATGTCCCGCCTTTTCCCCTGACAGGAGTCAAGGCATCTTACAGATACAAACAATAACCACTAAAAACACAGAAAAATGAATCATAAAAATATAATTAAACATTGATGGAATTAAAACTATATACATATGCATATATAAAGTATGTCTAAAATATACCTACAATTGCAATAAAAACATCACAGCACCAGTAGTCAATTCTGAAAAGCCTGTTGGAACAAGAAAGTCTACACCTGCTGGCAGAAGGACAGCAAGGAGGGAGCCAGTGTAGCTTCTCTAGGGAGAGAGTTTCAGAGTCTGGGAGAAGCCACCAAGAAGGCCATTAAATGTGCCTGTGAGGGCGACAGGACCTAGAGAATGGCCTCCCTTGAAGATCTCAAAACCTGGGCAGGCTCGTTTGAGGGAATATGGTCTTTCAGATAGCCAGTTGATAGGTGATGCATTGTTGCCCGTGACTCTGTTTTATCCACTTCTCCCACAGGAAAGCACGTTAGATTTTCTCAGATTTTTTTTTTATCCAAGAAGAAACCCTCAGATCTGATTCAAAGAAATTTCTCTGTAGTGAACTTTCAGTGGCAACTCTACTCTGACTCTCGTTCTGTTTTGTTTAGGTTTGTAATGGTGACTGTTGATTCCCTTCTTCCATATCTGTTTTCAGCCAAGCATAATGGCAAAATTCTACTCAACTAATGTATATTCTGCTGCATTTATATTCTAGCCTGCCAGTGGTAGAATTACAGCTAAGGACCTTTCCCTTTTTAAAATTGTGTGTTCAGTTTCATTGTAGTAAATGTATTCCCACTTGACTAAGAATATTGCAGTACAGAAAAAAAAATCCTATTCCCATGCGTAGTTGATCTGTTAGCAGGTGGAGAACATGTCGTGTATCTTAATAAACTTGTTTCTACTACGTGTTTCATCAAATTACTGAGTAGCTTTCCCATGATGCGTAGCAAGTAGCCTTTTGTCAACTTCTGTGAGCTGCTTTTGAGTGACACAGGTGTTAAATATCCCTTTTATCTGTTAAAAGCACATCAGAATTTAAAAACAAATGTTGAATGCTGTGGCTGTTAACAGAACTTGGTGTTTGTGGTTCAGTTTATGTTCTAACCTGTCCAAAACAAACATTTTTTATGATATGGAAAATGATTGCTGCATTGTAGAACTGCTGTGATAACACAAAAGGGTTAACTTCAAGGTGCTAAACTTTTAATTGTTCGTTTGCGTCAGTTTTCAGGCCTTTCTGAAAAATCAAAATGTTTTTCCCTCTGAAGTTGAGATACTCATTTTGCAGCCATAGGAATATCAATAGCTGTCTGCCATGTCTCTGTTGTCTGTTTTTTATTTGTTGCCATTTTTGTATATATGTTCACATCCCCAAATAAAATTATATCCTTTGTTTAGTATTGATAAACAAGGATAATACAGTGATACCTTGGGTTAAGTACTTAATTCGTTCTGGAGGTCTGTTCTTAACCTGAAACTGTTCTTAACCTGAAGGACCACTTTAGCTAATGGCGCCTGCTGCTGCTGCGCCGCCGGAGCACGATTTCTGTTCTCATCCTGAAGCAAAGTTATTAACCCAAGGTACTATTTCTGGGTTAGCGGAGTCTGTAACCTGAAGCGTATGTAACCTGAAGCGTATGTAACCCGAGGTACCACTGTAATAAAAAAATGAAATAGATTGCGTTGTCATATATACCACCTGTCCTAGAAGAGTTCAGTGTTATATTTGAATTCTATGTAGGGGATATAAGAGTCTTGATTTTTGTCCTACTGAGGTTGAAAGTCCAGAAGAGGGACATAATTCATTCCCTTGAATTTTTATTTTATTTTATCATTTCCCACCCTTTCCTCTTGCTGGAGGCCGGTGATTAATGTTAACTATAATCAAGGCTGTTCTTACCAAAGGATTTGGGGGAAAGACTATAGTTAAATATAGCTATTTTCACGCTTCGTTCCACATATTTATTCAATGCACAGAGCAGAGTAGAAAAACACCAGCTGGTTCTGCCCTCTCTTCCACACTTTAGGTGGAACAACAGGCTTTACACATCCACAGCTGTATATGTAGGCCCTGCACCCTTTCAAAAGTCTAGGATGACACATACAGTTGTACACGTGTAGGGCCAGCACATGGAGTCAGGGGCAGTCATCATAATTTCACATTTCCTTCCTCTGCATCCACATTTTGTTATTCTTGGGGCACAGGTATGATATGTTACGTAAATATCTTGTCTAAATCTTATATATTTTGCCTGAAGCATCTACTATTTTTAGAACAGAGAATTTTTATTATTTGAAAAAGCAAACAAATAATCTAGGTTTCCTGAGTATGAGAAAACTGACTTGGGGTAAAACAGTTGTTTTCAGAAGTCTCTACCAGACTAGAGGAAGATCTAAGGATAAAAACCACGGAGGACTATCTTTTTGTCTTTGTTTGTGTGGCTGTGTTTCGGCAGAAAAGATGCATCACTAAACATTCACTAGTCAGAAAAAAATAATGTTACAAAAATATAGCAGTGTCAAGCAGTAAATTTTTTAGCCGTTTCCCCTTCAACTTTACTGCACTTCCGGATTGATTTTCATTAGCATCTTCCTGCATTTGCTGACTTTGTACTCTCCTTCTAGAATAGATCTATGTAGACCCACTTGTTGGGTAAGTTCTCCTTATATGTCTCCAAATATTTTCATGGCTTGAATCAGGATTTCCAAGCAATGTAGTATACAGCAAGCACATCTTACGTGGGGGTTACATTCTGACGCTATTGCGTAGAACCAAAATAGTGTATAGACAAAACACATTGGGTGCATTGATGGGTGGGATTGCCAAAGTCTTTGCCCCCAGATGCCCAATTCCTTTCCTCCACCATTTTATTTGTTTTTTAATTGCCAAGCACGTAAAGCTGAATACATAGAAATTAAATGTGTGTGAGTGTACTGTAGTTGCAAAAATCAGCTAGGCATTGAGGAAAACGGAGACAAATATGTCTTCAGTCTTTGTCCTTTGGTGTCCCTCCTATTAAGTTCTTTGTGGACAATATTTCTAAATTGTATTTCATGTGTAGCGCTCCCCTGAGTAGAGCAGCCATTGATGAATCAGGGGTAATTTGGAGGTTCCTGCTTGGGTGAAATTGGCATTTTTGTGGGAAACAAATCTTTTATCACATATATATCATATTGTATTTCTTATTGAGGATCAAGTTCAGGGCCCCATAAAAAACTTTTAGTTGATGTACCTTGTTGCTATCTGCTTCTCATTAGGATGGCCTGTTAAGGGTTTGACTGAAACGTTTAGTGGGCCAGATTGATAATAAATTGGACTTGAGTTTTGCTTAAGATAAAATTTCAAAGCAAAAAGCATTAGAGGTTCCTCTTTGAGCAAAGTATCCATGGAATTGTGGATGAAGTGTAAAAAACAACAACAACCATAATAAAGTTTTGCTAAGACTGGAACATTTCCTAGGGTGGTATCGCTATTCATGGGTTGTGTTCATTTGCACTGTAGCATCTGACATTTAAAGAGCAGAAAGTTTAGTTAAGGAGAAGTATCTAGAGTTTTATTACATGCAGTTTCAAGGTTTTTTTCTGCTATCAGGATGCCTGTTGTTTATTAAACATTAGAATATTGGCTTTTAAATAAATGAAATGTTGTCCTCTTTTATAATTAAATCTGTCAGGATGCCTGTTTGAGGATAAAATAAGAGCCTTGGATGTAGTTCCAACAAACTAATTTTAATGGATGTATTGAAATTAATAGCCCAAAGTTAGTCATGTCCATTAATTTCAGTGGATGTACACTGAGTAAAAGTATTGTTGGACACAACCCAATGTGGCTTGTGAGAGCATATGAGAGATTTTGAAAAACCTGTGTCTGGGGTTTGGGGACCATGCTGTAGGCCATACCAGCTGGGGCTGTTAGGATTTGGATTTCCAACAATGACTGAAAGGGGAAAGTTCCCCTCTCTTGTCTTATAGGGTACTCCTTCCACTCATGTCACAGATGGGAACTGAGCCAAATATACATTGAGTTAGATTAGCTATTGTGGCATAGTTTGAACCTTCCTTTCCTCTCCTGAATATAGAATTCAATTCTGTTGATATTTTGTCCAATATATTAGGCATCAAAACTTGACTTTTACATATTTACATATGGTTTGGAATTTGTTTTAATTTTGCCTGCTTTTAACGAGGTAGCCTTTATCCCCAAATTCTGTCTCTGGTCTAATGTAAAGCCTATACTCGTCCCTCCTTATTATCGGGGGGTGGGGGGACCCCTGCAAGATTAAAAAATGAGGAAGTGTAGAAGTCTGTTAGGTGATATAAACCTTTGGTTTGCCAGGTTTTTATCTGGGGGTTTTGTGCTGTGTGATGTGGGTGATGTGCCAGGGGAATTAGTGGGGATGGGGTTGGGGACAGTTTACCTATTTCTGCTTTCCATGCTTTAAGCATAGTCTGTATGTACCTGTTTAGTGTTGTGGGAATTTTTCTTAGTTTGTTTGGGAGGAACAAATGAAACTGATCTGTAGAAAATGTAACTTGGGGGAAAAAAAGACATTGCACATACTTTTGTAAACCAAGACATCTTTAATAAAAATATGTTAAAAATGGGGGGGAAATGAGGCTATGGCTATGCACAGAAGCCATTTCATGTAATCTAAAAGGCTGAGGGAAAAAGACATGGATAGAGTAATAAAAAGGTATGCTCAACATGGGCACTAATAAAAGAAGAACTAAGCATCATTACAAGGTCAATGTAACTAAATTGGTATCTTCACTGTATTATAAGAAAGTAATGAGAAACACCTTCAGTCTCAAACAGAAGTCAATAGAAAATCAACAAACAGCTACTGCAGACATCCTTTATCTAGCAAGAATCAGAGTCAACATGCTAGCATTCTGGAATAGCACACAAAAAGTCTTTTAAAAGAGGACAAACAACTTCCAGCAAACAGCAAAAGCAGCCATCCCCATTATTTTATCTCTCCGCAGCATGTTGGTGAAATAATGAAAGAAATACAGGTCAAACCAGCATTTTTTCAGGCATAAAATTGCACACAATTTAGGTTTATAGCACCAGATGGCCACAGAAGTGAAGCTAAATTGAGTGCTGCGTGAGGCAGGGAGAGAACAGGGAATCTGAAATTCAAGTTAAAGATAAGGTGGCAGACATTTCTCTCCCCAGACGTAATCACAGCAAAGCACCCTATTATCAACAGCATTAGGAACATTTTGAGATAACGGATAATGATTGAAATTATGCTAGAGATAATTGTTTTAGAAATGAAGATCCAAACGTGTGATCAACCTACTTCAGAAAGGTGAGTTCCAGACACTGATATAAGACCTAAACTGCTATTTCAACACATCATACAACAATATAGTGAAATAATAGATAAGTGATTAACTATGCATTACACTTAACATCTAACATAGCACTCAGAGTGTAATCGCCCTAATTTGCAATTGTAAATCTCTTGTTATCAATTAATTTACACTGCACAAGTAACCATCTGATTATCTTCTTACATACCAGTATTTACACAGTAATTAAATTGTAACTAATTAGCATGTAATTGCACATACTTATTTGTACCTTGTAAAGTGAATGATGTATTTAAACATAGTTGAAATACTTGCAATTAAGAAAACATGAATACTTTTCATGTCACATAATTATGCATATGACTGAACAGTCTCCCAAGTGATTTGTCTGGGAGTGGGGTGCACTGATTGTCTCAGTTGGCCTTATGACTATAATTTTGAAGGAGTGTGCCCTTTCTTTACTTTTGCAGCTTAATACTTTTTAAACTACCCAGAGTTAGGAGTACCAATAAGTAATCAAAGTATGCTTATTTTCAAGTTATACCTTCATGCCACTTTAAAATGTTCCTCCAAATTTTACTCAGAATTAGAACTTACAGATGAGAGTCCTATTGGAGTCATCTGAAGCCATCTGAAGCAGTAAGATAATAACCTTAACACCTGGCATGGACAGATGCACACTGCAAAGTAACCATAACCAAAAGACTACCCTATTAAGATGCTTTTGGAGGATATGCTGTATGAATGTCATCAAGGGCAATGACGTGTGATTTGTCCAGTCATTTATAACTCAAGCTTTATTTTTATGTTTCTTACCTTTCCAACAGTGTGAATTGCTCTGTAGAAAGGTTTTGACTTTAGAACAAAACTCTTATTCTCCTACATTTGAGCAAAAATGAAACACTTGAATCTATTGGTTCCGGGTCCTACCCTCCGAATCAGAAGAAAATAAGTTTGCTCCACCTTCCATGTATGACAACCCTTTATATACTTGAAGATGGCTATCATATCTCCTCTCAGCCTTCCATTTTCCAGGCTAAACATACCCAACTCCATCAACTGTTCCTCATAAGACTTGGTTTCCAACAACAGGTTTGGTTCAAACAACAACGGGCCCAGAAAAGAACCCTGCAGTACCCCACTTGTCACTTTTCCCCAGGATGATGAGAAACTATTTGTGAGCACTCTTTGATTCTCCAGAAGTTTTGTTTTATTGAGGACAACATTTGCCCACCACCAGTCCGCATGGACATGTTTCTCTGTGTTGCATTACTCCAGAGGTTTGACTTCTGCAATGGCCGATTTTCCTCCTCCCTCGGGGCACCCCACCTGCATTGCTGTTTCAGGACAGCCCACTCTGCTCTGTCAATAAATTCTTCATCTTGCCCAATAGCTGGAAGAGTGAATAGGTGGGCCTCATGTTGCTGTATCTTCTCTTCCAGCAAGGCAAACAGCTTGCACTTGCTAAAGGTGTAGTTTTGTGCATTCTCAGACAGGAAGGCAAATATGGCACAGCAGCTCCTTCACTGTCCTTGTCTCTTGGTTCTATGTCCACTGTAAGACAGCACTCCTGACCTCCCTCTCAAACTGCCTCAGTAAAACTCTGTTTACAAGTCCTAGTCACAAGCTTCCAGAGCCTGCAAATAGCCAAACAGAACTGCTACTGGCTGCTAACTTGATGATGGTGGCCGGGAAGATTGGGCTCCAAAGCCCAGAAGCCCAAGGTTGTAACCTGTTCTGGAATCCGTATGGTAAAGGGCCAGTAAAAGTCAAACAAACAAAGCAGACACATAAAAAAGTAAAACAAGCAGGACATGAGTGCAAGAGCACTCTTTCCCTTGCTGGAAAAGATTTAGAGGTGTAACATAAATGTACTTGACACCGAGAAAGCAAACTTGCATTGCCTCCCCACTTAAAAAAGCAAAACAAAAACTACCTAAGATTGGCATGCCATGTTAATTATACATTGTTATAAGTGGTGTAGTTGATTTATTCTATGCAAATAAGGAAAGAATCACTTAATCAGCAGTTCAAACACAGTATGTGTATCAACTGAAAGCAAAGCAAATTGCAATGTGTTTTATTTCAAGCTGAAAGGTAATGAATATGCCGGAGTGTCATAGTATGAACTATATTTTTAAGTAATCATTTATTTTCACTGACAGGTGCACTCCTCTTGCATTTACTTAGGAAAGCTGCTTCCCAGCATATTTTTTCATATATATCCTGTATCTTTATTTTTAATACATTGGAGTGCACAGATGATTCTCTCTAGAGCATATGAAAAGCATACATTAAATAGGAAGGAAAAAATAAGGTCGAACAACTAATATCCTTGGCTTTTAAATAAGCCTGTAAATCATGCTTTTTTCTTTACTTCTGACAATTGTTGCAAATAGGTCGGATATCTAAGGATGATATTGTCAATACAAAGCCAGGAAGGTCAGTGTTCATTTCATTTGTAAAGCTAATTACATCAAACAAATTTCATTTTCAAACCCCCAAATCAATTGATGTGTAAAAATCTGTTCCCTAATGATGGATACATTCAGTTTGTTATCATCTTGTAACGTTTTGAGATTCAATTTTCACTTTTATGGAAGTGGTGAGCAAATTGCTTTTGCTTGTTTTACTATACAGTATTCAACTAATCCCAACACTAGGTATTTCCCCAACAGAAAAAAATGATACTTTCAAACTGTTTATTCCAGAATTAGAAGCACTCATGTAAACTCTCATTCAGTTACATAGAATTGTGTACTAACTACAACAGCTTTAAGGTACAGTAGGCTCACAATGTGTGGGGGCTACCTTCCGGGAGTGGGTGTGTGGGTAAAGGTGAAATTGTCTATACAGTAGTCAGAACCAGCCTGGAACTCCCCCACCCAACCCTGCCCATGCAACCATCCTGACCTTTCTGAAGCTGGTGTGCTGAGCAGGTCTCCCTCCCACTCCTGCAAGATAGAGAGCTTTTAAGCTTTGCACCTTGCTTAATAGGCTCTACGAGACTTTCAAGAATCTGGGCTGTCCAAAATCTTGTGAAAGCCCCTCAGAGCCTATGCAATACCTTCCCACAGCCTGGTAAGCATATGTGTTTAACTTATGCGATCGCACCTGGCTGGCTACCAAGCACTTAGAGCTGCAATAGTGAACACAGAATGCACAAGTTGTGAGTTGACTGTGCCCTGATCAGATATCTTACTTTTTTTTCTTGGTGGGCAGTGAACTGCTATAACTGTGAATTGACTTCATTTTACCAGCACAAAAAATAACTTACAGCACCACAGTTAGTACATAGTGCTTGCAATTTCCCCATCCTCAGACCTTGCTAATTTGTACACATGTGCCACTCTGTAGCTTTGATTACAGCATCATATTCTGCACCAAAGTATTGGAAGAAGCCCTGCCTTGTATGTCCTGGATTTCATCCAGTACTAGTCCTACTTAGGGCAGAACCATTGAAGTTAATTGAGATGACTAATTTAAATCCACTAGTTTCAATGGGTGTACTCTTGAGTAGGACTTAGTTGGATACAACCCACTTTGTTGTATGAGTGCACGATAGCAGTTGTTCATATTCTTAGCTAAGGTACTAAAATCAACCAGTCTTGCTTCCAATAAATTTATTTAGGAAAAGCATCTGGACACTGCAAGTTCATACTGATTTCTATTACAGAACAAATCACCCCAAACTATTCCCCTTTAAGCCTTGAAAGTTGGCTTGTGGAACACCTTCCTTCATCAGAGAGATTACACTTACCAGACATGTTTCGACTGATGTCAGACATTGTTTGTATGGAAAGGAAGTGAATATGCCTAAAATGTGTATAGAATAGATTTTAAGTTTCAGGTTTTCAAAAGCGTCTCACTCTCCAGTTTAGCTGTCATCACCAATCTATTGTGTTAATGACAATGAATGAATTCATGAATAGGAGTGGAGCCTGTGATCCAAATATTGTATGACAAAAAGCTGTGATGTACTTTATAATTTATCAAGTACAGCTGGAAGATGAGTTTTGGGCAAAATCACTGTTTCCCTGCACAAGAGAGTCAGCTTTCCTCTTACTGGCCCATGTGGACTTAGGATGGGAGGGATCGGCCCTGTCAAGATCACAGTTTCATCTTCTGGTAGTGGAAAGGGGTGGAATGGAATGAAACTATAGTACCACACACTTTTTATATAGTTCACTTTAGTAGGATTCACCATTAGTAGCCCTGAAATTGTAACATCACTAACATAATCATATTATTAAACATACTTTATATTAAATATTACTACTTGATGCTTATTTTCCAGTATGCCCAGTTAGTTCACTGGATTCAAATACATTCTAAGTTTTCTATATCAGGGGTTCCCAAACTGTGGTCTTTACATTGGTAATCTTCACATTCTAGTTTTTGTATAAAGAAATCTACATCCTCCACTTTCAAGCAAACCATGGTTTCTGATAGAGACTCCAGCCCAGGATCACTATCTTAATGTGGGTTTTCTTCACCATCATCCATTTGTTCCCTTCATATAATCTCATATCAGAAACTCTGATTTTGAATGGTTTGCAAATACATTCAATTACCTTGAAGTATTGCTCAGGACCGCCTCTCTCCACATGAACCTACCTGGGACCCTGAGAGCATCTTCTGAGGCCCTTCTTTATGTTCCTCCTACATAGCAGGTCTGGAGAGTGGCAACATGAGAACGGGCCTTCTCTGTAGTGGCTCTCCATTTGTGGAATGCTCTCCCCAGAGAGGTTCCGCTGGCGCCTTCATTATGCACCTTTAGGCGCCAGGAGAAAATGTTCCTCTTTAACTACACCTTTGGCTGATTGACATCCTATACCCTTTTGAAATGTGTTGTAGAAGGGGGAATTGTTGGGTTGTTTTTGTTTTTGTAATGTATATTATGTTTTTTATACCTGTTATTTTATGTTGTGAACTGCCCTGAGATCTATGGCTATAGGGTAGTATACAAGTTTAATAAATACTAATAATAAAAATAATAATTAAGAATAAACTGGTGACTCTTCATGTTTGAGCCCTTTATGGTGCTAGAGTTCTCATCCTGATCAACTGGATGCCTGTCGGAAGCTCACAAGCAGGATCTGAGTGCACTTACTGGTATAGAAGAGGTTTTTCTTTGTAGACAGGATTCTTGAAAACCTCCTACACATTTTATTATGCCTTTAGCGAAAATTGCTTTATGCAAAAACATTTTCTGTTTGATAGACAGTTCTAGTACCAAGTCAAAATGGATAGCGATGGAATCCCCCATGGCTTTTGAGATTGCTAACATATACACAGAACAATTGGAAGATACATTTATGGAGTGGAGTCCACATTTCCCCCCTCCCTCCATGAAGTCTTTCCTAATTGATGTTCACGCTATTTCATATGAAATGGGGACCTTTCTTTGGGTACAGCTGAGAGAACAAACCTCAGTTCTGATGGGCAGAGTCATATTAAAAGAATGTCACTCGTATCTTTGAATCCAATGTCATACTACTGTTCTTGACATTTACAGAAGGCTACGGAAATTTCTGAGAAGCTTATAGCTTCACACAGTCTTACTGTAATGCATTATATACTGTTGTATAGGAGAGCATTATGTTTGTTTCACGGTAATTTCATAGTTATGACTCCCAGCGTGATCTCTGCTTGTGAAAGATGCAAGCACTTCAGTTGACGGAAGCTGACATACACTTGTTTTAAAGTGAAATTGCTTTGGACTTGCTGAGTACTGGGTGTTAACATAGTTTAAATGCATTAGATTTTAAGTGTAGAAATATGGTTTCTGTGTGGCCTGTAAGGATATAAGAACAATAAACACCTCAAATGTGTATCTACAACAGTGGCACATACTGTACTTCAAAGAAAGATGGGTGAATTAATTTTTCGGTGCAGTGGAATTAAAAAACCCTCATCTTTCCTTATAGCTGATCCTTCTAAAGAGAGAAAAAAACCTATAAGCTTCAATCCAGGCTTTTTTTTTTTTTGGTTTTGAAAAGTCTAACGGTTTGTATATTCTTGTTCAAACACACATCTGCAGGCACAGACAAATATTACTAAAGTAACAAAATCAAAGCGGACAAAATTCACTAATAAAATCACAACAAACTTACATTTTTAGTAGTGCTATTAGCATTGAACACCATATGTCATGGAACTTCTCAAATTAATGTGATGAAAGGGTAAAAAACTAGAAATAGTGAATAAGTGAGCAATGGGAATAGAGTTTTCAAAGCTATGAATGCTTGAAAACTTTTTTTTGTGATTTTAGCTTTATTTTGTACACATAGCATCTTTTAGTGATTCCCACACAGATCTGGGATGATGGAAGGGCCTAATAGGTTTTGGAAACTATGGATATTCAGTGAACTGCACAACTATATTATGTGCCCAATAATGTTTTCAGGTTTTGGTGTTAGAATAGCAGTGGACCCTTCTTCCTGGATGCCTGCTTTGCAAAATACTTTTGAACCTGCAGGCGTGTTCAAAAATAGTTTGTAGCATGTCTGGAGGTTCCAGTATTTGGGTTCTTGAGCAGAAGGTCTGTTGCTGGAGGTCCTCCCTGAATT
The DNA here is from genome assembly GCF_964188305.1 of Podarcis bocagei. NCBI lineage: Eukaryota > Metazoa > Chordata > Lepidosauria > Squamata > Lacertidae > Podarcis > Podarcis bocagei. The sequence goes on from NC_138126.1 coordinate 38,314,168, forward strand.
TGACATGGTGCCTTCCAGTAGTGCTCCACCAGTAATGGGGCCAAAATTGGAGCATTCCGGGGAGATGTCTGGGTGGCCAGGGACCCATGTAATCCTCAGCTCCCTTGTGGGAAACTACTGCAGCTTGAGAGCTGGCACAATTAATTCCCTCCCATTGGAAGCAGGGGGAAGGGGGAAGGGGGGGAAATGGTTGTCTCCCGCACCTTCTGCCTTAGCCAGTGCTGGCAGGGTTTAGGAAACGAAGGTTGCTGTTCTGCAGATTACCCTCCACTGCTAAGATTTCTTTGTGGTTGTCTGTGCAAAGGGGGAAAGGGAGAAATCCCACTGGGCATTCGCAAAGCCTTGGACCCCAGTTCCAGATTGCAGCCTGCATGTGATACTTTGGGTAGATCATCAAGACAACATTGTCTTGGGCTGCCATACGTCCGGATTTCAAAGGTGGAATTGACGTCTGGGGGGATTTCCAAAAGGCGTCTCTTTGTCCTGGATCTTAGGCAAGTCAATTGAAAAATCGACAACTTTGAAAGCTCAAAGCTCACCAACTTTCAGGTTTTCCTTAAAAATCCTCAACAATTTTGGTGGTGTCTTGGTTTTTACTTTTTGAAATATGGGAACCCTAGCTTTGTCTTTAGCTTGCTTTATAAACTGCTTGACAACAATCAGTCCTCATAACATTGGTTCATATGAACATATGTGTTCAAATGAATTGCCTCCAGTAGTATGAACCTTTAGAGTTTATATCAAAATCTACATAGCTATTACACAAAATCTCAAATATTTGCCTTCTTGAGCCCTCGTTATGTACAGATTTGGGTAAAGCTCAGTCTGTATCTCTCGAAGCCTCGGTGTTATTCCCATTCTGAGAGGCCTCAATTCCACACACTTCACATCAAGCCATAATGCTTGAGCTGGAAGAAAACTCTTCCCTCCAGCTAATCTGAATGAAAGCTACAACAGCGCAGAGAATAAAAGATGTGGCACTAATACTGCAGAAACAGGGCTGCTGCTCTCTCTTGGAGTTTATGAACATGACTCACAAGTGCTGGCTAAGATATGTCAAAATTGGTCTCCAGGTTAGTCTAATTATATGTGCGTAGTACATACTTGTTATGATGGAGCTGTAACCCTTCCATTCTGAAACAGTAACACATAATTCTACCTCCAAAATTATAGCTAGCAAAATTGTTAAATAAGCTAGGAAGTAAGTGAGTAGACTAATGAATCCAGTAGGAGCTTTACTTCAAGGTTCAATTAAAGGCAAGGAATAGGATATTCTTTTCTTTCTATTTTTTGCAGGGGAAGAGAATAGCTTCTAAACATACTTTGGTAGTTCTATATAGCTACTTATTTTTTGCTATGCACGTTGGGTTGCATTCTCATGGCAGTTTATTCATTTCCTCAATGTTTCTCTGTTAATTTCTTTCTTATATTTGAGCTTTCACACGAGCTAAATGCACTTCCAGAGATATAACAAAATATAGCTCATGCCATTTGTTCCCAGAAAAAAATAATCTGCTTGTAAATAACATGTTCCTTTGCTACTACATCTTTACTTGCTCCACATCACATATTGCATTAGGTATGGGGTAGGTGTGTCAGCTGGGCCAAATGTGCACAGGTGATGTGCTGTCAGGCTGCCAGAAAAGCCCTTCTGTCTGTTGTCCCATGCTGTAAGCAGAAACAGACACACTGCTTCTCAGTAATTAACTTTATTGCTCAGTAGCCAAGGAGTCAGCACATGACACATCCATCGGATAAGCAAGTCAGTTGCAGAAGCTAAAGTCCCTCTTCATCCCTTATTTATACCACCCTCCTTGCATATATTTTTTTGCTGTGACTTGGCTTTTATTAATTGTTCTGGCCTTTTCTCAACCCTTTGTTCCTGCGCTGAGAGCGAGGGAGGGGAAGGAACCAAATCAGGACTGTATTGTAGAGCAGGAGGCACAGCCCTTGCGCCTTCTCTATCAGCGTCTGTGGATACTACAAGCCTCTCCCCTTCACCCAGTGGCGTAGCTAGCCAATCGGGTGCCTGGTGCGGGTGTGTGTCCTGTAGCCGGGAGCAGGGCGAGCCGCCCATGGGGGCGGGGTAATCTGCGCCCGTGGGGGTGGGGAGATCAGCCTGTGGGAGCGGGGCGAGCTGCCCATGGGGGCGGGGCGAGCCTCTCCGACGCCTCCCCTTCAGCTTTAGGACGGCTGAGGGAGAGGCAGTAGGCAGTCCCCCACTGACATTTCAGGCAGTGCGAAACCTGCAGGCACCTAAGCCACCACGTCACTCCTCAAAAGTTCCGTGAAACCATTTTTTATTTAAAAAACTCATTTTGTCACACACACCCCTCAGTGATGACACCCTGCTTTTAGAAATGGAAACCTGCTTTTAGAAATGGAAAGGGCCCACCTCCCTTTTAAGTATGTGACTAGAGAACATGTTCTCCTTAATACGAAGAAATTATCCAGTCTTGTTTTTTTGCAACTCCTCCCTAGCAGCTCTTCATAAAAATATTGTCCCTGCTCCACCCACCCACCAACCAACCAGCCAGCCAGCCAACCAAAACCACATTACCCTTTGCTTTTAGGCAAGCTCTCTCCTCTGTATCCACTCATACCTAGACTGTGAAGAGCTGTATTTAAGTGGGAAAGCATCTGTTTCGCGTGATGAAGATTCCAAGGTTCAAACCCTGGCATCTCCAAATGGGGCTGAGAGTGGCCCCTGCCTGAAATCGTGGAAAAGCCACTGTCAGTCATTGTAGACAGTACCAAGTCAGATGGTCCAATACTCTGACTTGGTATAAGCTAGCATTCTGGTTCCTGTGTGTTCATTCTGGTACGCCCAACAATCCACTCTCAATAGCTAGGAAGAAAGCACAGTGAACACAATAATTTCCTCTGCCAGAGTACAATCCCGGTTTTGTCATACCTGCTTCTTGGCAACATCTGCATTCTTCACAAAATAGCCCAGTGGGGAGCTTAGGAGCAGTTGGTATAAAACCTATATTTATATCTTTTATCTTAAGCAGGGGATCGGGGAAAGAGGCCAGTGATCTCTAGACAGTGCTTTATTTCTGACAGAATGCCATCACTCCCCGCTCCACAATTGGCAGCCATTGTGTGCCGTGACACTTTTATCTAGATGTAAGTACTGACACCTTGTTTCTTACCAAAAAAGCACTGGATCAAGCTAATTGTTCACCTGCAGGTGCTGGTGCAAGTCCATGGAAATGTGGGGCGAGGGATGAAGAAGAACTCTAGAATATGAGAGGCAAGTGCGAAGGAGCAGAACAGGATATGCATTCAAGTGGGAACTGAAGGAATTTGAAAATGGTGTTGCAGTTTCCTGCTCTGTATGGTTTAGGCGTTCTTCTCTTTGCATATGGAGAGAGGCAGATTGGCTGTTCTCTGTGGCTTTGTCTTGGGATGTCAGAGAATTCCACCAGAAACAGGAATGGAAATTGCTAATATTTGCTTAAGTCCAGAGAAGTAATCAATCCAGTGAATGTGATTGTTGTTTTCTTTCCACAAATGGTACCTAATTGATTAATTCCCGCCTCCCTTGTCATTATGTTTCCCTTGCATTAAAATAATGGAGTTGAATAACATAATTAATTCTATAAAAACACTTACGAAATAGGTTAGTTTGAGAAATAGTGACTGGCTGACATGACTGACATGAGATGTGAACCTTGGTGTCATCAGTCCTAGTCTCACTAACCACTATGCTCTACTGGTTTTCCAGTGATTTAATTGCACAGAAATGGTTAACTAGAAGTGTTTGTGAATATAAAAAAATCTCCTTTTTGGAATTTTAGATTTTGTCTCCAGATTTTATGTCCCCCCCCCCCAAAAAAAAAATATACCGTATTTTTTGCTCTATAAGACTCACTTTTTCCCTCCTAAAAAGTAAGGGGAAATGTGTGTGCGTCTTATGGAGTGAATGCAGGCTGCACAGCTATAACAGAAGCCAGAACAGCAAGAGGGATTGCTGCTTTCACTGTGCAGTGGATCTCTTGCTGTTCTGGCTTCTGAGATTCAGAATATTTTTTTTCTTGTTTTCCTCCTCCAAAAACTAGGTGCGTCTTGTGGTCTGGTGCGTCTTATAGAGCGAAAAATACGGTAGTTCCCTCAAGCTGTTTGTTGTACTGATGGATCTACTACTGTAACTTCATAATATTAGGAAATTGACAAAAAGGATCACAATACATTTACTGTATTGAAATGGAATAATACAATGTAGGAACACTTCATGGAACAGTCTTTCTGTTTCATGCAGCTACATGATCTGTCAAGGGAGTCATTCTAAATCTTCTTTCTGGCCACTTGATGGAGGCAACAGCTTAAATACTTTGATCTGTTTTTTAAGTTGATGCTCGAGGTAGTTGATTAGATGCTGATTTGTACTGTAGTTTTGTGAGTTGTGTTTGTAGTCTCCATGTTGTGTGTCTGATGAACTTTATGTGTTATAAACATACAGCGAAAACCATTTGCTGGAATAACAATTACAACCCATCATTACTGCTAAACACTGAACTAGGATCTATTCGGCTATATCCTAGAATGAGAAGTTTAGTAGAATGCAAATATTCTTAAGTGCTTCATATTTTAACATTTACCGAGGTAGCAGCATGATTTTAAAGTAAAAAAGAAAATGGAAATGGGTAAAAGCAGTGTATATCTTCTTTAAAAAGTAAAATAAAATCTTAGTTCTCAATTCAGGTAGGTAGCCGTGTTGGTCTGACACAGTCAAAATAAATGGAAAAATATAAAAAATTGTCCAGTAGCACCTTAGAGATCAACTAAGTTTGTTCTGGGTATAAGCTTTTGTGTGTATCTGAAGACGTGTGCATGCAGAACAAACTTAATTGGTTTCTAATGTGCTACTAGACAATTTTTTGATTTTTTAATTTATTTCGACTTAGTTCTCCAGTTTTGATTAAAATCACACTTATTCCTGTGGTACCAACTTCATGACCACCCACTTTTCATATTCACTGCATCCTAAGCAGCAACTTCTTTTTTGTAGTAATTCCATCCCAGTTTCCATGAAAGGCAACAAAATCCAGCATAAAGGCTCTCCTGACAATCACTTTTGGCTTTTAAATCCAGAATTTGGACCCAGTCATTTTGACCCCGGCCATTTTAAGGGAAACACATGCTGAGATTCTTTGTGCAGCTGGAGACTGTTAGTTCCAGCTTTGAGACTGCTGACTTTGGCACGCTGAGAGCATCTGGGCAAACAAGAGAAGCGGAAGGTTCCAGAGGGGCTTGGCAGGCCGAAAAGAGCTTGTTCTGCCCAAAGTCAGTTTTGGACAGCTGGGTGTTGAGTCCAGGCTGCCGAATGATGAGGTTCAAATAGCTACAGGTGGAATAGCTGAACTCAGAGCATTGAGAGCTGTGCACACAGGAGGCCTGAGAGTAGCGCATAGCTGTCAAGAGCTGCTCAAGAGAGAATAAAGAGGTAACTCAAGTAGAAGGAAGGAAGCAGTGATTCATAGAGTGGAATAATCCAGGGGAGTGCTCGGTTTGGCATTTTTTGTTTTTAATTCATGATTTTGCTATGCTAAATTAGCCTTGTGCATGTAGATAAATATTCAGATCCCTTTTGTGTACAGGAGGAATATTCGGAGGAAAGCTAATTCTTGTAAGAATAGCGTAATGTTTCTAAGCAACAGAAACATTACTCTTGCTCAATTTTATAATTTGTATTGATTCATAATAGCACCTCCAAACAATTTTAAGGGAAATGGATCGGTCTGCTTATATTCACTGTTATTAAAATTGAAGACTGAATCTAATTAGTAAAATAACTTTTTTTAATCAATACACATGGTAACATTACATATATGTTCTTACAGGTGATGGTGAACTGAAACAGGACTCTGTATCATGCCTTGAAGTAAGTAGAGTTTGTATCTTAGTGTTGTTGCTTATTCTGTCGCATCATAATGATTTATCTCTTAATATTTTGTCCCAAGCTTCTGAAAAATGGCAACTTGTGATGACAGATGGGTCTGTACAAATGCTTGTTTATTTTCATCTGAGGCAAGATCAGGGAATAGGGGCTTCACACGATAAGTTCTGAAAAAAACAACACTTTAACCTATCATTTGTTCAGACTTACAATGTGAGATTCAGAATTTGAACTGAGTTGAATTAGAGGTTGGCAGTCACTGAGTGAATCAGAGGTTCTGGACAGATTCACATAGACCCTACTTGGTACCTTAAGTTGAAAGCATTGGGAGTGTGGAGCAATCTGAGAGAATAATTCCTTAGATACACTTTCGAGTTAAATTCATTTTTATTATTATTTTTTTGTTAAAGTTTATGAAATCTGTACGTTTTGGGGGAAAGCACAGTTTTGAAATACTGTGACTTCAGAATAGGCATGATCCAATCCAGAAAGTTGTTTTGAAGTAGTTCAGTATGTAGAGCACATTCTTTTTTTCCACTCAGCAATACATTTACAAACAGTAAAATGCCTAAAAATAAGAGGAAATATGTTGGGCCTGTTGTTTGAAGGCCAATTCTTTGCTAAAAGACGAGTTTCCTTATAACAGTCATAGTCTATTGAAGGAGGTTATGCCATTGCAGTATTGGTACAGCTCGCATTACATTCTTGGTCCTAATTGGTATAAGTGTGGGTCCTCTACTAAGTGATAGAGCACTTGCTTTACATGCAGAATGTCCAAAGTTCAGTCTCTGGGATCTCCAGGTAGGTCTAGAAGAGCCCCTGCAAGTCAGTGTAGATGATAATGAGGAAGACGGGTCAACAGTCTGAATCAGTATAAGGCAGCTTCCTGTGTTCCTCGCTTGTATAAACTGTTATTGTATCAAATCAGTTCCATGATTTCTCAATGAAATTGAGTAAACTTTGATTTCACGTGAAGATAATTTTACCTTTGAGTTACACTAAGATGGTTGAATCCTAACTACCTTGCTCATTCCCTAATGTAGTCCCTATGTCCCCTGAGAGACAGGTGACACTTGAGAAATGTGTGGGATTGCTGCTGAAGAGTAAAGTTGGGTGGAAGATGCAGAACCCACCCTTGTGCAACTATATATGCCATCTTCATGCACTAATATCTGTTCGAATCCTGCGATTTGCAGATTATTTAGATGTGAGGGAGAGATGCATGAGTGAATTGTATTTCCTGTTGTTGTGCAGCTGATGTCATGATCACAAAGGATGTTGAATAAGGGAAGTTATAGACTCCGCATAAAAATCTAATGAGCAGTTTATGTGCTACAGTAGTTTATAAAGACATACAGAATTGCTGAGCTTGAAGTTCTATATGGGACGAACTAAAGTGTTGAAACCACGGCTGCTACAACTTTATTGTTGTTACTAGAAAAAAAAATTTAAGAATAAGTATGATAAATCCTTGAAAGTAGTTTTTATTGCACCAACTCTTTTTGAAGGAACTCTTGTCTGCAGCAACGTGCCAGGCTACTTCTGTATTCTGCGCAGTCTACAAAGTCTTCACAATCATCTTTTGAAAGCTAATATGTAGGGGATTTTGAAATTTTGAAATCAATTAATAATCTACTGAATCATTTCCCCAGCGCTGTTCTTTTACTCTCAGATTTTATTACTCTGTCTCTACTGAGTGGTTGCAGACGAGCAGATCATTAAAATATTTATTTTGTCAATTGTTCTCCTTTTTCCAGATCTGAATTATTCATATGTTTCTCTTGGGTTGCTAGCATGTTGTTGAGAATGCTAATTGACCTTATTTTATTGTTTGAAATAATAAGAGAATTGAAGACATTTTTTTCTGAACCGGACGATTCAGTTTCAACTCAACATGTCTTTTCCAAAACATTTCCCCACTTCTTTCTATTTCCCTCTTCTGTTGTGCATTGTTTAGACAGTTTTCAATTTCCAAATATGCAAAAAGGATTTTTATATTTAATGCAGGATTTTTAGATTCTCTTCTAAGAAGTGCAGTGCTGGGAATTCTACAGTTAATGCTGGATGCAGTGTTTTGGCACACTGAGAACTCTTCATATGCATTATCTCAGTAATCCTTTCAGTTGACCTACAAGTTAGATCAGTATTATCCCCATATTGCTGTGGGTGGCTGAATGTCATCTAGCACGTTCATAGCACAAATGTAAAATTTGAACTGGGAATTTTTCACAGCTCATATTGTAACACTTATCTGTCTGTCTGTCTGTCTATCTTATCTAATGTTCACCCTGCTTTTCAAATGAAAGAGGGCCCCAGATTGGCTTATAAATATCAGTAATAAGATAGTCCCTGCTCATAGGCTTATAATCTACATGACACAAAAGGAAAAGCAATTTGGAGGGAGAAAAGGCAGATTTCAGAACTAGTTATTAGTTAATGTTTTAAAAGAGATCCAGGTTGGTTGTTCTGGGAGAGTTTGTACAAATCATCATTAAATATAGAATCACCAAGCGTACAGAAGAACAAGTCTTGCTGAAGAAGAAAACAGCATGGCGTCTGCAAGAATAAGCACAATAGAGTTCTTTGAATGTCAATCAGCATATAGATAAAGGGGATCCAGTCAACACTGTGTGCTTAGACTTTTAAAAAACAATTTGATGAAGGCTTGCAACTTTTAAGAAAAGTTACTTCCTGAAATGATTACCTGTTTCAGTAATGACCGCTCCCCGCTTAAAACGGGGGGCGCCCTTTGCGTGGACGCACGCAGCCCTAGATCTGGAGCGGCCCCATCAGCATAGGCTTGGCTTTGCCTTCCCTCACGTGGGATACCTGGAGGTCTCTGCCTACCTCAGTCAGATGTCCAATCCCACCTGGGAGAAGCGTTGCCAAGGAGACCAGGCCAGGTAGGGGAGGGATTACCTGCCCACACAATAGAAGGAGGATCTTACCTGGGAATCCTCACTTGGCTCCAGGCGGCGATACCAGGGTTCCCCGTTAAAGGGGTTTCTGAAGGGAGGCTTTGACCGTACGCCGAAAGGTCGTCATTGCTCTCCCCTTTGGCGGCGGCGTAACGGGGGCGGCTATCTCTGCTTGAACATATGTTCTCCAGAGCTGGCCCACCCCCACCCCACACTGGATAACCCTGATGCTCCCTAGGTCCCCGGCTGGGGACTGGGGAGGGAGAACGCCCAATGCCTGAGCCAAGGTCTACCCACATTTGAAATTTAATAAAGTTGTGGCCAATTTAATCCCATAGCACGTTGTCTTGAGTCATTATTCCACATGATGGGGGGGAACCGCGCGGGATCTGGGGACTCCGCCTGTCCACGCAATATCTGTATTTCTCCATGTAAATCTTTTCTACTTCCAAGTGAATACCAGTAAAAGGTAAGAGGCGAGGGTCTTATACCCACAGATATCTGAACAAGTGCCCTGTATGTGAACCTGCTGTTTACTGATTCTCTTAGATAGTTTAGTGTTGTCTTCTTCAATTTCATTTGCAAATCAAATATGGTCCAAACTCAATTTGTTTTACATGGCATTTTTTTTGGCCTACGGTATTTTTCCATATTTCATGATATACGAGTAGCACTGTGGTTTACAAGTGAGCATTTAGTCTTCTCTGCAATCATTTTGCAGCTGCTGAATATTTATATTCTTACATCAAGCATACATGAATCCTACTATAATTCCTTAATGCAAATGTGACATTTTATGCTGACTTTGTAATATGTAAAGAACGTTCTGCTGAAGTATGATAAATTCTTAAAAAAACCCACAACCCATTCCTGACCCCCTTACTTAGTACAAGTCTTTACTATCATTGGCCTTCCCTGTTTCACTTTATATTGTGCGTGACCCTTGGTAAGTAAAAGTGTAATTTGTGTCCTTGTGCAAGTAATTTCCTTTATGTTTGGTGGGTCAGCTAGATGCTTTCCTAAAATAAATTTTGATCCACTAACTACTCTGAGCTGATCCCTAATGAATGATTAGTGTTATTGGTTCTCCTGGAGAACTTCGGAGTTTCTTCTTCAGCATAGCTTTATTTGCTTCCATTCTTTGGTCCATGGTTTACATGGTGTCTGTTGGACCTTTTAATCCCTTGTATTAACAATATCTCCATTTTTGTTGCTCAGTTCTCCTTCTTTACTTTCCAGTTTCTTTGCCACATAATTCCTTTTAAACCACCTTGACCTTTCTATGGTCAGCTGTGCTTGATTTGTAAGGACATTTCCACATTCAAAATTCACCAGAATAAAACTTCTCCAGTGCTTCTTTACTTGCCCTTCTTATGGCTGGGTCATTAGTTGATACTTTTGGTAATTGTGGTGAGCTTGGCACTATGTATTCTGCATTCTGTATAGCACTAGGCCTTAAGAACTTAAAAGACACATTGGATCAGACTACAATATCTGGTTTATCATACTGCTTGCCACAGGAAGGCTGCAAGCAGGGCATGGTGACAGCACTTTCCTAGCAACTGATTAATATAAACTCAGAATTTGACTAATTGCAAAATTTGGCTTGCACAAAATGTGGCAGTGTGAAGGGCTCCTGTTCACAAAGCCAGCATGAATTACATCACCATTCTACCCCGCCCCCTTCAGCTGATAACCAACATTCTGTGGTTACTGAATATGCTGTCTTCATTAATATTTTGGTGTTGTTTGGGGGAAATGATGCAGGCAATATGCAAACCAGTGGCACTGACTTGCTGCCCAGCATTTCCTATAATGGCCTTATTCAGATGCTACAGTAAACCATAGTTTGAAACAAAATTTAACACAATGCTGCTCCCCTACTTCCACTGCCATACTTCAGACAAAACAAGCCAGAGTTTGGTTCACTGTATTGTCTGATCCAAGATACTTGATTTGTTTCCTCCAAACAAATCGTGGGTGATAGATAACCAAGGTTGTTTTTTTCTTTGCTTAATTCTCATAGCTCATTTGTAAGAAAACAAGCCATGAGCCTAGGTTAGGCGAGACAACAATTCAGGCTATGCTTCTTGATCTGAGGCATGGCAGCAACAGGAGTGAGGGAAGAAACAATGGTTTAATGTGATGTGTGAGCCAAGCCAGTATCTAAAGTAGAAAATTTGTATTTTCCCCTGCAGACCAATGGGCAAACTGCAACCACATTAGGACATCTGGCAATTCACAGTAGGAAGACATGTAGAAGTTAAGCTTCAGGTGTTGTTTATACCAGTTTTCAAGTTAAAACTGCACAATAATAATCATAAATTAAATCACAAAAAATGAGAGAATAAAATCATGTAGGTTTTTTAAAAGAACAAGAGCAAATGAACTACTGAGAGAGAGAACTAGAGGTAACCTTCCAGCCTAAAGGTAAATGTTCTTATCCATTATTTAGAATTGCATTATGTGGTGACCCAAGGAGGACCCCTGGTTAGATTGGAACCACAGCTGACACAAAGTTTTGCTCCATGCGATAGATGTTCCACAAAAAAGTTTCTCCATATAAGGCCTCATTTGCAGATTTTAATGTTTGAGGATGTTTGTACGCAGGATATTACAAAGAAGCATGGACAACACAGAACAGAAGTTACCCGTGGTTCCTGACACCCTGCCTCTCCACCATCAAATAATGGCTTTCATTAATACCATAGAATTTACTGCTTCCAGTGATAGACTTGTCTTTTGCTTCATTCTTTGAGGTATCATTGCAGTGATTTGGTTTAATAAAATAACATAGTTACTGTATAGGCATTCCCTGTGTCTTAACAATTTAAATTCTACTCAAGCACTCTCTATTTCGGACGCGGGTGGCGCTGTGGGCTAAAGCCTCAGCGCCTAGGGCTTGCCGATCGAAAGGTCGGCGGTTCGAATCCCCGCGGTGGGGTGCGCTCCCGCTGCTCGGTCCCAGCGCCTGCCAACCTAGCAGTTCGAAAGCACCCCCGGGTGCAAGTAGATAAATAGGTACCGCTTACCAGCGGGAAGGTAAACGGCGTTCCGTGTGCTGCGCTGGCTCGCCAGATGCAGCTTTGTCACGCTGGCCACGTGACCCGGAAGTGTCTCCGGACAGCGCTGGCCCCCGGCCAATAGATGTGAGATGGGCGCACAAACCCCAGAGTCTGTCAAGACTGGCCCGTTCGGGCAGGGGTACCTTTACCTTTACCTTACTCTCTATTTTAATGCAATACTTACTTGGATTAGTATTCTGAAGTAGTGTCAAACATCAAATACAGCTAATTTTCTCCCATATAACTGGATTTCTGTATTTAAAAAGTGTAAGCTCTCTGGGAGAAAGAGAAAATGCTTGAGTTTTTAGAAATTGTGTAGACATACCCTCAGGTTAAACAGAAAGCACAAGCACCCAACAGAAGTCATCTTAATGTTTCTGCTATAGACTGCTTTGTCACATGTATGTCTCAATGAATCACACAACCAAGTATTGTGTTTCCCATGGATTCAGTGTGATGTTTGGCCATGATAAAATCTCTGCTTATCCAGGGATCACATTAGATGCCCTAATCTGTTTCATAGGGCTGCAATTTGGGGATGAGAGAATAAAAGAGATGTAAAGCACATTGTACACTGAACTATGGTGTTGAAATGATTGATAAGTAGTAACTTATTAGGCTTGGCTAAGCTGGATGCTGCTGTGCTTTGTTGCTAGATATATAATGTAAGGTGGGAGTTCTGTCACAAAATTCAAGTTTTGTATGTGTTAGTTCTCATCAGGGCAGCAGTACTGAAGTCACCATCTGATCTCAGAGAGCTAACCAGCATTATTATATTTTCAGCAAATAGTAAATTGCTTCTTTATAGTTTGTTGTATGCTGCATCCTGGAACCTTCAGGATTTAAGCTTGTATGCTACATCCAGAGATGATGTAACTGGAGAAGGATGTCCAGACGATTTTGCCATCTATGACTTGCTCTTGAATTCTGTTTATTGATTCTTGTTGCTCAAGCACATAATGCTCCAAAAACCAAACCAAGTGCCTATTAAGTCAGCAAGTGCCGTTTCATGTTTAGAAAGGAGAAAAATAAATCTGCATTAAGCAAATCCACTTTTCTGCACTTAGCTCAGGATGCTGAATAGAGATCATTATGGCTTTCTAGGAAAGCTAAGAACTAATTCAGTTAAATATGGACTGCAAATAAACATTGCCACAAACTGCTGTCACCAGCAATTGATAATGGTGATGAGTTTTTAAACTGTATTTCACAAATGGCTATTATTATTATTTTTTTAAAAAAGGCTTCCAATCTGTCTACTTCAATTTTGGGTTTAGGGATTTTGTATTATCAATGTAATTTCTGCTGAAATGAAAATAACACATGATGATAGACATAGCGTGAAATATCCAGCTATTGTAGTGTGTTCTTTGTATATCATATTTGAATGGGACACGTGTTAAATATGTCTTTACTGAAACATTTACTAAGTGTGATGGTGGTGGTATAAAATTGTCTCCATGTAGAGCACTGTGAGTTGGCCAGTTTTCTGGCACATCCATTGAGAAGTGGCCAAAATACACCAGTTTAGTAATGTTTCTTCTTGGAACAGTTTATTTTGTTCTGTCAATTGCTTCCCTTTCACCTACAGTTTGTGTTCCATATGTTGTCTTGCCCATTTCAGTGCATCACAAAATGGAGGAAATTGCAGGGGATTGTTTTTCTGAAAACCCAATGAGTATTCACAGTCTTTTCAGCATTTAAATTGGGAAGGTTATTATTCTACCCAATCTCAGGATCTGATTTTCTTTTCCTGGTTAACCATTTTCCTACAGTGAAGATGGCTCCTTCCAGACTGAGGAGTCTTGTAGCTGCTGTAGCTACAAGTAAGTAGATTGTAATGATTGAAGGGCAGCATTCTGGGGTGTCTAATGGAGAAATAGCTTCATAAAAATAAGAGAAAAGTAGGGATGAGGGGGAAATTCAATTCAGTTTGCATCCTAGATTCATACTTTCTGAAACAATTCATGAATTGAAACACAGTCGTCATGTGAAAGCCACACTTCTCTGAATTTTGCAGTGTAGTTCTACAGCAAGGAATGTGCACAAAAATGCATATACTAAACTGTAGATTAAAAATTTGTATACAAATAGAAATAAAATAGGAAAATGCATTATATAAGAGGAAATTGCTTTGCATATACAGTGGTGCCTTGCAAGACGAAATTAATCCGTTCCGCGAGTCTCTTCGTCTTGCGGTTTTTTCGTCTTGCGAAGCAAGCCCATTAGCGGCTTAGCGGCTATTAACGGCTTAGCGGCTTTAAGTAAAAGGAAACAAACTCACAAGAACTTGCAAGACGTTTCGTGTTGCAAAGCAAGCCCATAGGGGAATTCGTCTTGCGGAACGACTCAAAAAACGGAAAACTCTTTCGTCTTGCGCGTTTTTTGTCTTGCCAGGTATTCGTCTTGCGAGGTACCACTGTATCAGACAAAAATTGTATATTAAGTAAAGTTCACAGTAAAAGGATGATGAAGAAGATGAAGAAGGAGAATATTTGAAGATTCAGGACAGATAAAAGAAAGTGCTTCTTTATGGAGTACATAGTTATCTGGAACTGACTCCCACAGAAGGCATGATGGCCACCTACCTAGATGGCGTTAAAAGAGCATTAGACACACCGGAAGGCAGCAATACTTCTGAATACCAGTTGCTGGAAACAATGGGGAAAGATTGTGCTCTTGTCCTCAAAATCTACTTGCAGGTTTCCCAAAGGCATCTGATTGGCCGCTGTAAGGACAGGATGCTGGACTAGATCAATGGCCTGATTCTGCAGGTCCTTTTAATGTTGTTTTTTTTAATGTTCTTCATACTTCTTGATTCTATAATGTTGTGTACATGTAAGCAAAGGGAAATGCTTGATCTAAGTGTTCCAACATTGCAAGGAGTGGAAAATGAGTGAAGTTTCTTTAACAAATATGTTTATGTTGTAACTATTAGTCTGAATTGCATTGTTGAGAAAGTGAACATTGTTGAGAATTGTGAACAAGTTGACATTTTCAGTTGTGGAGAAAATCTGCTAAGTGGAAAAACAAGTATGCATTGTCCTGACACCAAAGAGATTCAGTCACAAATTGCTTGCATGTAAGGGCAGCCAAGCACTTCCACTGCACTCGTGAGTGATGTTTTTAAGGCTGTTCCTTGTTGTTATTATTACAATCAAATGTAAAGCAAGTCAAACAGAAGTAGCCTTTTTAAACTGCTCAAAAGTAAGGAGCTAGAGTTCTAATGTGTTCAAAAGTGGCTGGAGTTTAAACATAAAGAGCTCTGGGCTAAACTGATTTTTATTAAATAAAAAAGGTAAGGAGTTTTTAGTTAAGAGCTGCTGCTGCTGCTGTCATGAAAAGTGCTTTTGATGACCTGGTTTTTAAAGAAGTTCACTATTGTGAAAAATGAAATGTTGGGGTGCTAGAAGGAAAAGGATGGAGAGAGACTGGGTCTGAAAAGCATTTCAGGGAAAGGGGTATTTTACTAAGATGGATTTCTTCCCTCAGTAATACTTATCTAGTGTACCTATTACATTATTTTTCATGACAGAAAGTGGTGCAGGTTTGGTGCTTGGCTGATTAGTTACAGATCCTCAGATATTTCCAGTACTGGCAGGCTTCTGGTTTGTTCTGTTTCCCCATGTGATGTAAGTACAGTGGTAGCTCGGGTTACATACGCTTCAGGCCACAGACTCCGCTAACCCAGAAATATTACCTCAGGTTAAGAACTTTGCTTCAGGATGAGAACAGAAATCGTGTTCCGGCGGCGCGGCAGCAGCAGGAGGCCCCATTAGCTAAAGTAGTGCTTCAGGTTAAGAACAGTTTCAGGTTTAGTACAGACCTCCGGAACGAATTAAGTACTTAACCTGAGGTACCACTGTAGTGGAGAATTTGTCTTTCCTGAGGGTAGAGCAGTGGTTCACAACCTCCTCCCACAGACCACTTGGTGGTTCTGGTGGAACACTGAATTGTCTTTCTGCCAGTTGAAACAATGCTAATACACTGTGCTAGTTTCTAATTATATTTTTATTGTTTCTTCTATTTCTCATGTCATATTTTTTATAAATTCTAATACAATAAAATACAAAATGAGAAATAAAGCAAGCAATAAAAATAGATTACAATTAAAAACACATGCAAATATTTTTATGCAGACTTGCCACGGACCACCTGAATGAAACTTGTGGGCCATTGGTGTTCTGGGAGCCATAGTTTGGAAACCCCTGAGTTAGAGTATTTTGCAAAAGCAAATTTTTAGATGTAGATTCTAAGATGTGAAATTTTCAACTGCAGAATCACTTGATTGAGCAGGCATAGCCCAGTTTTTGACTCTGGGTTCAAGCTGGGAGACTTCTGTCATAGACTTGTTCAAGGACTGAGAGGAGACCTGCTTTTCCTCTAACATTAGTGAAACAGACAGGCAGAAACCCAGTGAGATGGATCTGTTGCTACAATGTACTGTTTGACACTCCAAGGCCAGACGCCTTCACATAAAATAAGTCTACTCATGAAAAACTGACATTTTGGGACGAAAACTCTTATGTTAGACCTCCTTTAGCATATTAGTATGGGCAGGAACATTGGAACATCTATAGCTGTATTTCATTATTCTATTCAGTACTCTCCATTTTTGGTCCAAAGGACTCCCAGAATGGCATACAGTGGTACCTTGGCTTACAGATGCTTCATGTTACAGATGCTTCAGGTTACAGATTCCGCTAACCCAGAAATAGTACCTCGGGTTAAGAACTTTGCTTCAGGATGAAAACAGAAATCGTGCAGCAGCAGCGTGGCACCAGGGGGAGGCCCCATTTGCTAAAGTTAGCTAACTGTTAAGAACAGTTTCAGGTTAAGAATGGACCTCTAGAATGAATTAAGATCTTAACCTGCGGTACCACTGTAAATTAATAAAAGAACAAAGCGAAACAATAGAGATACTATGCAATAAAGCAATACATAGTGCTAAAAATATCACAGCAAAATAATGCATTTCTGAGTAAAATAAAAATTAATAGCATCATTCCATCAGCCTTGCAGTGAAAAAAGACAGTATCCACAAAGAAGATTTGTATTGATTAAAATGTCCAAGGTGGATTTGTAGATGTGAAAGACATTGACAATTTCAACCCATATTTGCTGCATTAAAAACAAATGCCTCAGAAGGTAGACAACTGTCACCATGTATGTGTCATCATAAAGTATGGAGGGCAAGAGATCTTGCTGTTCATGCTTAAAATGTGAAAGGCAACATCAGGAATATCATAAAAGGGTTGCATATTACTTACACTTTCTCATTCATGCTACATGCCTTGGAAATTGTTGTGGTACTTTTGAATTATAGAAGGTGCTTCTGTAGAAATTAGCAGGATATGGTTGCTGGTGCCTTTTTGTTAGTCTTCTTTGGCAAAGTAAGGGGTTGATAAATATAGTAGGCCATACAGGTTTTACAGGGTAGAATGCTGTGTAAATTTCAGATAAGCTACCAGTCACTTTGTAAATTTCAGATAAGCTACCAGTCACTTTGAATGATCTCAACAGTGCTCAAGTAATCCATATGTAGGCAAAGCTTGGCTCAGTTGTGCAGCACGCAAAAACTGGATCACTCCTTAGAGTAGACTCACAGCAAGTTGGGTTTATCATGATGAATGTTGTTTTTCTTCAGTACTGGATTGTATCCAACTGAGTTCTATTCAGAGTAGACCCATTAGAATTAATGAACCCAAGTTAGTTACACCAATTCATTTCAGTGGGTCTACTCTGAGTAAACATTGGCTCAAACTAGATCACTGGTAATAGTGAGCTTTTGTAAAACCATTCAGAAATGTTCTAACTACAGAGTATAGAATGAGTAATAACTTCATAAAACATGTTCCAGTGCTTTGTGTAACATGGCCTAGTTGGTGCTGTATCATAAGTCCCAAACTTCCTACATGTTCAGTACGAACTGACCTAACACATCTTTGCAAAAACCAACTTACAAATATTATATTTGCACCACCGTTTAGCTGGTTTCTAAACAACCTCAGAAAACTGAAATCCTTCTATCAGCCACTAAAGAACAATTACAGCATGTAACAAACATACCTCTGTATGTGGCCTTTCCGCCCAGTTTCTTACAAGAGCATTATTGTTCAGTCCACTTTCCTCCTAATTGCTTTTTGTACTTCATAATTTATCATTACTATTATCTAGCTAAAGGATTCTTAATAACACGATTTTGCATTGGATTAAGTAGAATAGTCTCAATTCTGATTCCACAGTAAAAACACCTAAGAATTATCTTCATGGAACTTAAACCCTTGGAAAACTGAACTGTGCTACACGAAAAACCTAACAATACTTTTGGAATGAAACTCACTATAAATGAAACAAAAGTAATCCACTCACCCCATCTGTCTCTCTTTGAAATGTTTGTTTACATTTTCGCTAAACATTTTCCTTTGCTTCCCAAGGGATATGTAGTGGCTGGTAATGAATGAAAGTGCTTTATTGCATGCCTCGTGTTCAGCTGAAGTTTCCTTTCTATTGCTTGCTGCAGTGTCTGCAGTAAAATATTTATTGGCTTGCTTCCGTTGTGTTGAATACTATACTCTGCACAATGCTCCCTTCTTCCATGCTATAAATTTTTATAAGAGTGTAAGAATATCACCTCTGGACATATCCACCAATCCACCTACACTTTAGAACTGGGTAGTGGTACCTTTTTTTCAATCCAAGGGCCGTGTTGTGGACAACCTGGTGAACAGTCCACATCCCATACACTCCAGCATTTCTCCGCTGAAAATAGGGATGTTGTTATTATTCAACAACAACACCCTGCCCATTTTGATTGGGTTGCTCTGGGCTCTCAGGGTAGCTTCCCACATATATGAAACATTAAACATTTAAAAACTTGCTTATGCAGGGCTGCCTTCAGATATCTTCTAAAGGTTGTATAGTTACTTGTCTCCTTGGCTGGGGGGGGGGGTTCACATAACTCCATACCTTCCAACATTTCTCTGGTGAAAATAGGGACATTCCAGGATCAAACTGGGGTGGCTTCTGTAAATACGGAACTGTCCCTGGAAGATAAGGACCCTTGGAGGGTCTGATATTCCAGTGGTGGGCAAGGCTAGAGGGAAAATGGGTGGAGTGCTGAATCAGACTATTACGTTTTTATAGAAGCCTACATTTCAACCACATAAAAGGCAGAAGTTTATATGCACATGCCCTTTTCTCTATCTGCATTCTAGGCAAGCAAGAAGCGTTATTACACTTCAAAGACTCATTTCAGTCACAATATAGCACTTGAGGCGGTGGAGTTTCTCACCCCACTTTGGGAGAAGACCTCAGTTTCGTATTTGGAATTTGGACTTTTCAGAGTGTAATTTGGATAATTTTATGTAAAATGAAATTTGTGATTAGGCTATTCTCGGGGCCCTAGGATAAAAGGCCCAAAGAAACTGTTTCTGCAGATTGAATATGGTATACACTCTTTATATTTACACAACATTTAGAAAGGAATACAGGGTGCAATGTTCAGATCAGAAGAATCTTTATTTGCATCAGCCACTAGCCATAGCAATAAAATAAGGGTGCAATGGTTTATAAATGGAACAAATCGTCTTTGCTTTCAGTACAAAAAAAATAAATATCAAATCTATGTGTTGCATTTCCAATGAATGCTTGGAACACTTTATTGTTATTGGTTGATACACTACAGCAGCCAGAGCCAGCTCAGGCAATCAATCAGTGGGTCTCTTGACCCCTCACTTTCCTCCTCAAACCATACCGTCCCTCTTAGCCCCATCCCTTCAAATGAAAACGAAGTTTGACCAATAGGGCAACCCCCTGTTGTCAAAGAAAAATACGAATTTTAGAGCTAGCATAATGGGATTTCTCCCCACCTCTTCCTCTGTGCATGCCCACACCCTCCACAACTCAACTCAGGAAAGTTAGAAGAACCACCGGAACAGTACATGGGAGGAAAAGAGAGGAGATTATTCCACCTGGCAAGCAAAAATGCTTGCACTGTTGGAATTATCTCCTTAGACATTTAATTCTGCCCATTGCATTTTGTTACTTGCCTTTTTATTTTCAGTCAACAGTATAATTTAGAGGTAACTTCATTTTCTGTAGTAGATAGGTAGCCGTGTTGGTCTGCCATAGTCAAAATAAAAAAATTCCTTCCAGTAGCACCTTAAAGACCAACTAAGTTAGTTCTTGGTATGAGCTTTCGTGTGCATGCACACGAAAGAAGAAGAAGAAGTGTGCATGCACACGAAAGCTCATACCAAGAACTAACTTAGTTGGTCTTTAAGGTGCTACTGGAAGGAATTTTTTTATTTTCATTTTCTGTTTGATACACAGTTACCTGGGTAAGTCCCAATGAGTTCATTGGGCTTTCCAGTCTTCTCCTTTGAGCCATGCGGGAGGATGAAAGAGGAGGAAATCAAGAGCCCATGGGTTTCTTTGCATTATTTAGCATTACATAGTTTAGCGTTGCATCCTAACAAGGTCAATTTCTTTTTCTTTGAGTGGATGCAGTGAAGTTCCCATGAGAGAAGTATGACTCCCAGTGATGTCTTGTCAGCAATAGACTACAAAAGCTAATTCCACAATAATTTTGTTAGTCTTCAAGGTGCCACAAGATTCTCTTCGTTAATTTAATTTTTTCAAATAATAACACATCTACCTCTCTGAAATTTGCATAATGAGGGATCAAACTCCTTGGCCCATTCAAACACTATCCTATCTTGCAACACTTCTGAAATCACAATTATCTCCTTTTTGTTTGTTAATACATAGTCCAAAATTGCCTGAACTCTATCTCCTTGCTCTTTGATACACAAGGTTATCTTCAAGCACAGTTCAGTGGTTTCTGTGATGACTTTTTTTGTCAAACAAAAGCTGCAAGTTAAAATTACCTTCCAGTTGGGAAGTGTGCGAGTATGTGTATAATTTTTTGTTCAGAATTACATCTCCTTCCTTTTGGCTTTGTTATTGGTAACTGTTATCTGCAGATAATTCTCTTTGCCCACTCCCCACCTTATCCCTTGAAATGATTATATTTTTTCTGTGCCAGATAGGTTTAGTTCCTTCAGGGTCTTTGACATGAATTGTTGTCTGAGATAAATTGGTCAACAAGACTGTCTTATTTTTTTGACCTTATGATCCTGAACACAATATGCAGTGGTTATAAATGTGCTTTTCTGCTCCCCAAAGGTTCTGCTTTATTGCAAGACTTCAAGCTTTTGAAGAAGCATAATATTTTCCTAAACCTTTTGTGCCAAATGCATACTGATTGCTGCTAGCTTTTGAATACGATTAATATTATTTTCCTAAACTTTTTTTGCCAGATATGTACAGCTTGTTGCTAATCTGTATACTCAGTTCAGTGGAAGCCTTTTTTGTTTGCTTGCTTGTGAAAATATGTCTACTAAATCATGTATTATTTATTAAATTTCTCTACTGCCCCCAGCACAGTATGAGGCAGGGTTTATTAATAGCAGCTTGTATACTTTAAGGATCTAGTTTGTTTCAGCAAACCTTAGTTAAGATTATATCCAAACCCTAAACCAGACATCGGCAAACTCGGCCCTCCAGATGTTTTGAGACTATAGTTCCCATCATCCCTGACCACTGGTCCTGTTAGCTAGGGATGAAGGGAGTTGTAGTCCCAAACATCTGGAGGGCCGAGTTTGCCTATGCCCGCCCTATAGTTCAACAAGGATTACCAGTAATCTAAAACTGACATAGAAATTTTCAATCTCTGTACAACCATGCCAAAAGATGAGAAGGGAAGGGGGAATGTATGACCTCAAATATTGCTACAACTCATCCTTACAGTACTAAACTTTGGTTTTACTTTACGTTTGAAAACTTCAAGTGTGTTTCTCAGTATTTGTTTTGTTCTTTCCACAGTGAAGCAGCCCTTCTGGTTTGGTGGACATGTGATAGACACCATTCAGATTTGTTTCTGTATGCTTGGAGTTTATACATTCTTATGAATATACACGCTAGCACAGAGTTAGTAATACAATGGAATAATCTAATTCACGGGTGTCAGACTCAAGGCCCGCGGGCCAAATCCGGCCCGGCAGACCTCCTCATGGGGCCCGTGTAGACGCCGCCGGCCGCCAGCGCTTTTTTTTATTCTCGCTTTTTTTTTTTTAAGGAGAAAGCTTGTGTGTATTCATTGAGGGAAAGACCGGGGCGGGGCGGGGTGGGGTGGCAGCACCGCACATTCAGAGAAAAGGAGGCCGGCCCTGGGGGCGGGCTGATGCTTTTATGTGACTGACTGGCTCGAGGTTGTGCAAACAAGGCTGGGCTTTCCCTCCGCACAAAATCTGGCTGCCGCAGTGCCGCCTCTTCGCTTTATCGCGCAGAAGGCGAAGCGCACGGGAGTCCGGCTCCGAGCAGCAAAGCGGGAAAGGAGGAACTCGCCGTCCCACCCCTTTCTCCCCCCCCCCCAGGAGAGAAAAATGCCAGACAAGCCATAGTACCTTCCTAAAGGAGGGCTCTCCCCTCCACGCTGCCCAATAGCAAGCCACGACCATTCCTGCTAGCCAATGGCGAGGCGACAGAGGACTTTTCCTTTTCGGGCGGTGGCGTTTTGGCGCGCCAGCCGAGCTCGGGGGACCAGAGCGCCGGATTCACGCCTGCTTAGCGGCTCGCTCTGCAGAGCTTTCTCCGAAAAGCAGTTGTTGCGGAGAAAGAGATATCAAGTTATAGGTTCCTCTCTCCGCGCCTCCCCGGTTGGCACCAGCGGCAACCACGCGAAAAAGCGCGCTGGTTTCTAAAGAAGTCTCGTTCCTCCCAAGGCACGTGTTCACTTTTTGCAGAGAGGCAGTTGCAAGGCGAGGAAAGCTCCTGGTAATCATAAAAATCCCATAAGGATAATTAAATTGGGATGGGGAAACTAGCTGGGAATTGCATTAGGGCCACGATCCGCAAACCGCTTCCTCCGGAGCAAACAAATAAATCCCAGTGGAACTTCGACCTTGCTTGTCGACATAATAGAGTGGTTACGCCTGTCGCAGGGTCTATTGTTCAAAAAGTGGCAGTTTAAACTATTTGCAGGCTACCGATCCACATCAGCCGCTAACGCAACGTAAGGAGTTTGTGGATTGGTCTGAACTTGACCATTTGTGCTCTGCGAGCAACCCCTCGCTGGGGAGAGGCTGTTTAGCGCGGGAAAGACTCTTGCCTTAACCCTTGCAGAGCCGCTGCTAGTCAGCCGTGCTCAACCCTCACTGTCGCCAGATATGGCTGGGAAAGACTCTTGCCTTAACCCTTGCAGAGCCGCTGCTAGTCAGTGCCTGGCAGTGCCGGGCTAGATGGACCAATGGTCCGAATCGAATTGTTACAATACTGATGAGACAAATACACCGGTCGATGGCAAGCCTTTATTCTGAATGTGGCGGTGATTTGGAATCACTACCCTGCTCCAGTTTCACCTTGTCAGTCACTAATGTGGATTAAAATGCCACCCACACACGCGAAAGCACGTATTGGAAATCAGGCTTTGGTAGTTACAGCACGTTAACGAGTCTTGAGTAAGGTACCAGTACTTACTGCCTGGAATAAAATTGGCGTGATGCATGTGGGTACTGGGAAGACAAAAGCAAAATACTGCTAGATACAGGACTCGCGGGATAAATAATAATAATAATAATAATAATAATAATAATAATAATAATAATAATAATAATAATTTATTTATACGCCGCCCATCTGGCTGGGCTTCCCCAGCCACTCTGGGTGGCTTCCAAAAGAATATTAAAATACATCAAACATTAAAAGCTTCCCTAAACAGGGCTGCCTTCAGATGTCTTCTAAAAGCCTTGTAGTTGTTCTTCTCTTTGACATCTGGTGAGAGGGTGTTCCACAGGGAAGGCGCCACTACCGAGAAGGCCCTCTGCCTGGTTCCCTGTAGCTTTGCTTCTCGCAGTGAGGGAACTGCCAGAAGGCCCTCAGTGCTGGACCTCATTGTCCAGGTAGAACGATGGGGGTGGAGACGCACCTTTCGGTATACTGGGCCGAGGCCGTTTAGGGCTTTAAAGGTCAGCACCAACACTTTGAATTGTGCTCGGAAACGTACTGGGAGCCAATGTAGGTCTTTCAAGACCGGTGTTATATGGTCTCTGCGGCCGCTCCCAGTCACCAGTCACCAGTCTAGCTGCCACATTCTGGATTAGTTGTAGTTTCAGGGTCACCTTCAAAGGTAGCCCCACGTAGAGCACATTGCAGTAATCCAAGCGGGAATTACTTACATTATTACATTATTACAAAAAACAGTAATAATTGAATGCAGTGGCAATAATTTATGATAATAAAGAGTGGACACATAGTCCTACAGATACAACCGGCCCTTTGAGGGTGACCAAACTGCTGATGCGGCCCCCGATGAATTTGAGTTTGACACCCCTGATCTAATTCAAACATGCCATGTCTATGTGCTGGATAATGGCATTTTGTTTAGATAATTTCTTCGTACACTTATCAGCCCAACGTGTGGGGAGTTGTTGGTTTTATGATGATTTAACCATTACTTCTCCACACTTGCCTTTCCCCAGATATGTTTTGGTTTCATGTTTCAATATGACTCTGCATGCATGTGTGCTTAGAAATCCAAGCAAATGTGTTTTCAAATGCTCAGATGGGAGTAGTGGGACAGATTAGGTTACCCCAATCCCTTTTCCGTGTAACTGGACTGAACATATGCGTTGGGAAACATTCATAACAAAAGAAAGTAATGACATATGTAAGAGCTATAGAAAACTATAGTGCCATACATTCATATTTTTAGCAGTTTGAAACACACACAGGGAAAACTAAAACCCAGAAAATAAAGTACAGTGATTTGGAAAAGTGTATTTGGATGTAATTAGAAAATTAGCTTACACATAAGCTGCATGCTGGTGAGCACAGTCTAAGCTTTCTTGGTTCACTCCCCTCTTAGGTGAGGTGGCTAGGTTAGCATGATACTCAACCTGAAATCAATGTTCATTGTTACATTCTGGTAGTAGCTTGTTTGCAAGAAACAAACCATGAGTGCTGGTTCAGACATGACGCTGATCCAGCTACTCTTTGGTTTGCTTTCCCCGGTAGAAGTGAATCATGAAGTGAAGTGAAAACATTCTAGGTGCTTGCACAGGTAAACAACACATCTGCAGGCTAACCTGCTTAACTTTGGTTAATGGCTTTGTGTTTTATCTGAATGTTGCCATTATCTCTGTCTTATGCCAGACACACCTAGCTTTCAAAAACAGTGTTTGCATGTGTGTGTGTTTTTAAAGAACACAATGACTTTTGTTTACTGTATCCCCACTTATAGGGGTATTTCAGGCATTGCTGTAACTCACGTATATAGCACACACAGACCAGTTTTGAAGAAAATGTCACTTGCAAAAGATAAATACAGAGATGGTGCTAAAGGGCTGCATTTTTCCTTTTATTTTCTCCTATGCTGGGAACCAATTTTTAGATGACTTTCACTTTCATTTCTGTTCCACCTTCCCTGTGCGGTTGTGAATTCTAAATCCATTTGTGCATTCAACCAGCCTAGTCTGTGGAGTATTTTGACTAATGAGGTGTTGCTACCAGCAGTTCGACATTTCTTGTAGCTGCACTGCAAAACAGCTAAAGTTCATTTTAAAGAGAGAATGCAGCCTGCAAAGAGTGCCAAACCAGTAAGAGGCACATTTATTTTCATGCATTCTTCTGAAGAAAGAATCAGAACTGGCCTAGGATCAAATTAAATGTTCCATTTAGTGAAAGATGTCAGCTAGGAATTGATAATGCATTCCCACTGAATGGCTTCAGCATTATCATCCTTCCTGCGTTGTGCAAATGGGCTCTGAATGTTACAGAAATGTCAAGGTATTGGGGAAAGTTTTAGGTTTAGGTTTAGGTGTGGGTTTTGAATGTTATTTCCCAGCAGGCTTTTCAAGCTTTCTGGTTAAGAAACAGAGAGTATCAGTAAAGTGTCAGCCTTCCTACTTTTAAATATAGAAGCTGGAAAGACAAACACCCAAGAGTCATTAAGCTGAATGGAAGCTTGTGATCTATTCTTGCTGCTGACTTTGAATGAAGAGACATACAGACATATCACAGCAAGGGACTAATTACATGTTTCAGGCAAATATGCATGTAACAGATCTGGGAGCCTCTTTTGGCTGAAGTACAAATGCAATAGATAGATCTATAGAACCCTTGGCCTCATCTAGAAGGCTCTTCTTATCATCTTATCTTCTTAGAAAACTAAAAACCAGGGTATATGTGTGCTGTATGTCTGGGTATGGGGCACATTTAAAGAGGCATGTTACATGCCTTCCATGGGGCACACCTGGCAAAGTGGTCAAAAAAAGACTGACTCACATCTGCCCAGCTCTCTATCAAGGTTTATTCAAGAAATGTTGCTTCACGTTACCTGCTTTCACCCCGGTCCAGATTTTTTCCAATCTCCCTTTTACAGTCAAGTATCCTCGAGAATAAGTCCCAAACCCCAGGGACAGTCAGTTTGTCCGAGAGCTGCTTCAGAGTTCCAGGGGAAGCACTCTCTCAATAAGGAGAGGGATATTCTGCATCCATGCCTTGGACAGACTTAAATCCAGGATTTCTATACCTTCCCAAGCAGTGTGTGTGTGGCAGTGAAATAAGTATAGACTGTTGGTATTCCCTCTCTAGCCATACCTAATGGGGATTCAGAAGGACACCTGCAGCAAAGAGGCTAGGGGCAGATCTCTGCAATCTGTAGCCATACCAGACCAAGGCAACCAGTTTGCCTAGTCTGTTTCCAGTGTTGTCTTTATTGCATTAGAATATAGGGGATTTTTGGTATTTGCATATCCAAGAATTTCAGAGCCCAGAACATTTAGAGTTAAGATACTGGTTTTCCCCTCTGATAATAAAAAGTGACAACTGGTCCTGCATCAGGCCTAGAACTTGCCAGCTAGGAAGTTATAGACGAAATGGAAGGGTGAGGACAAAATGGAGCTCATCTGGGAATACCCTTCAAGCTTACCTCCTCCCTTGGGGTTCCAAATGCTTCATATTTTCATTGGCAAGCACAGGTTTGTAAAACAGTTGGGGTTGGAGGAGCCTGGAGGCAATTTGGAGCACTTTGTCCCCTCTACTCTAAAGTCTCCTTCTTTAGCCATCTGGCTTCTACAAAATCTGGGTAATTTTGTGCAGTGCTTTTTTCTGGGGTGATGCAGCGGGATGCGTACCCCTAAATATTTTGTGAATCTTTGTACTTTTGTCCATTTACTGTATTTATTTTCCCTGATTTGAACTATAAAATGGTGATTTTCTTGAGTCAAAATGAGAAATTAGAAAAAAAGCACTGATTGTGTGTAACACATAATTGAAAAGGCATTCAAGAAGGCTATAGAATCATAGAGTTGGAAGGGATCCCAAGGGTCATCTAGTCCAACCCCCTGCAATGCAGGAATCTCAGCTAATGCATCTGTGACAGATGGCCATCCAACCTCTACTTAAAAAACTCCAGTGAAGGAGAGTTCTCAACCTCCCGAGGAAGTCTGTTCCACTGTTGAACAGCTCTGTCAGAATCCCCCCCCCCGTGTTTAGTCAGAATCTCCTTTCTTGCATCTTGAATCCATTGGTATGGGTCCTACCCTCCAGAGCAGGAGAAAGCAAGCTTACTCTATCTTCCATGTGACAGCGCTTTCAATAGTTGAAGATGGCTGTCATATCTCCTCTCAGTCGCTCCTTTCCAATTCCCTCAACCATTCCTTACAAGGCTTGCTTTCCAGTCCCTTGATTATCTCGTTTGCCCTCCTCTACACATGTCAATATAGCAGTTTTATATGAAACTCTTGAACACTTAAACACTCAGCATGCATGTGTGATGAATCTGCTGCTGGGCTGTACACCTTTAAGCAGTGTGGTGCTTAAAGATAGCCAGTGTGGTGTAGCGGTTAAGAGCGGTGGACTCCTAATCTGGTGAACCGAGTTTGCTTCCCTGCTCCTCCACATGCAGCTGCTGGGTGGCCTTGGGCTAGTTACACTTCTCTGAAGTCTCTCAGCCTCACTCACCTCACAGAGTGTTTGTTGTGGGGGAGGAAGGGAAAGGAGAATGTTAGCCGCTTTGAGACTCCTTTGGGTAGTGATAAAGCGGGATTTCAAATCCAAACTCCTCCTCCTCCTCCTCTTCTTCTTCTTCCTCCTCTTCTTCTTCTTCTTCTTCAGTAAGCAGGGGATGGTTTCCTATACATAATATATCACTCATGTAGAAGACTAGGACAGCTGTGGTTTTGTTTTTGTTTTTTGGTGGGATGACATTCCTTTTCTGAAATGTAAAGTGGTAGAGTACAGTTGCTGATTCATGGCATCACCCTGCTGACAAACAGCTTCAACAGGGAAATTCCGGTACAAAAAGTAGCTGGCTTATAAGCTGTTTCCATTTGACCCTGGGCAAACACTGTGAGAAGCAATTGCAATTCTGTTTTTCCCCATGAAGCTGAAGTAACATCAGAAAACCAGAATGAAGGTGATAAAAATTGTATGTGAACACATGTAAAATATGCCCTCATCTCTGTTTTCTGGCCATGAGGCTTGATTAAGTGGTATTTTCCCTCATAGTTTTTAATGATAAAGAATTTCACTCTTACGGTGCTGTTGTTATCTTCAGTAGTAGCCATGAAAAGTTGTTATGTGTGTCCGGATAATATCCAAGTTCATGCAAAGTTTAAAAATATGTTTTAAGTCAATATTCAAGCTTTGTATGCTGCAAAGGTGAAATTTCACAGTGCTATAGATAGCTTAACTTGTTTTCTGTAGTAATACTGCCCTCTGCTTAAGAAATTCCAAACTTTATTGAATAGTTGTAAGTGTATGTATTCAAAGGAAGGGCATTTTTATAGATCGGGGGGAAAGTAGACAGTTATACATATGACATCTTCTGAAATGTTTATGCTGGACTCAGGCATCATAAATTTGTGACTCAGAGAAAAGATCAAAAGAAGGGTTCTTAATGAAATTGACCTGAGCTCGTTTCTATTGCTAACACGAGCATTGTTTTTGACAGAGATGTACAGAAGTAGGAAATAATTGTGTTATACACAGGCTTTGTGCCAGGATAAATAAAATAATCATTATTCCATTAGGGACATCTTGATTGCAAAAGGTCACCATGCATAAGAAATCAGCTAATTTACATCTGTATGAATAGCAAAATGGGTTCATCATCATTAATGCTATTGAAATGAATGCCAAAGGGTGAAATTATTATTTGCTGTTCATCTGGGACAATTTGAAGAGCAAGATGGTCAAGTCAATTCTTGTATATAAATATTTTCATTTCCATCTCTGAGCTTTTCTAAGCGTATCCTGTTTGCTGTGTCTAGTGGGATGGCCCTAAATCATTACAGGCAGAGCTTTTTTTCATTCAGAACTCACCGAACTCAGTTCCAACAAGTCTCAGATGGACACCATTGCTATTATAAGAGAATAAGAGAGGTGTCATGGTGAGTTCCAGCACCTCTTTTTCTACAAAACCAGCACTGATTATACCTGTATATTCCAAAAGGTATGTGCAAGACAGTTATCACAATATCCCATGTTATAAACCTTTTATTAATACTATGTTACTGATATCTTTCCATATACCACTCATGGAAAACATTGTCTCTCCAGATGTTTTTGGATTACAGCTGCCATCATTGCCACCCAGCATAATGGGAGTGGTAGTGCAGTATCATCTGGAGGCCCACAGGTTTTTCATCCTTGCTGTAGACTTTAATTCTGATGAACTCATAGGCTTTCTTCATGAAAGAGAAAGTTAAGAGTTTTACTTTGGTCACAGGATTTTTATTTATTTCATTTAACAAAAAATAGATACTGCTTGACTCTAAGAAAATCTCTAAGTGGTTTGTGTAAATATAATTTTAAGATATCCAGGTATTAATGGCATTAAAAACTACTACAGCATGTAAACTTCTGTATGGAATTTCCTGGTGATATTCCCCGTCCGCCCGCCCCCCACCGCAAACTAAGCCTTTTTTAAAAGCAGGTGTTGTGGACCCACTCACAGTGACCCTGCCCCAAGGAAAAAGGCCTAACCTGTGAAGGCAAAAAACAAAATAAAACTGGATAAGACAATGTTCTGGGATTGAAAATTAGGCCACAACTTTATTTATTCCAGATGTAGGTTGGACTTGACTTAGGCACTGGGTACATCTCCTCCCCCTGATGGATGGCTGATGCATTACAGCAGGCATCCCCAGACTCGGTCCTCCAGCTGTTTTGGGACTACCATCATCCCTAGCCAACAAGACCAGTGGTCAGGGATGATGGGAATTGTAGTCCCAAAACAGCTGGAGGGCCGAGTTTGGGGATGCCTGCATTACAGGGTCAAGCCTAGGATTAAGGGCCCTATGCAAGACACAGGAAACTCTGTGGCCCATCTGCTCCATGTCTTGGTTTTAGGACAGAAGCTTCTTACTAGCCCTCTCAACGGGATACCCTGTTATTGCACAATTCTGTGCTTGGGGTGATGCACCACTTTATCCACACGCCTGATGTTAGCCTAAAAGGATTCCACCTTATCAGCCACAGTTGTGTTTATTGCTATGGGGAAGGCAATCCTGTGCATGCTTACTCAGAAGTAAGTCCCATTGATGTAAAAGGGCCTTACATAGGGCTGCACTGTTTACTAAATTGTCATTCCATTCCATGGGGCTCAATGTCGCACTTGGATAAAAATAATTCCTTTGTTTAATTTCCCCTGATCATGGAAAATTTCTTCCCAAATTTCTGAGGGATAGTTCAACTTTAAACCCATCAAATTCCTGTTTATTCCTATGAATAAAGTATTGACACAAGTGCACATATAGCCAGAGGTTGTTTGAATATTTTTATTTCAGTTTGCCACCTGCAATAATTGGCAGATTTTTGAATCTGTGTTTTTACATTTTTATTACTTATTACAGGTTGAATAAGGCAAACTCAATTTCCTTCACCTATTCCTTAAACCATAGTTCTGTTTTATCTTCGCTATTTTAAGAAACCTTGATGTTTCTCCCCCCCTCCCCCCACTCCCCAATATGTATCTTTCTACAAAGAGGATACAGTGGGACTCTGATCACTTTTCTTGGGCTTCTGTAAAATCTTGTACACTGAAAAGTTAAAATAGGAAATCATGGGAAAGTGGGACGAGACAGCAGATAAAGAAAGCATCATGAAAGAAACACAGAAGGCTTGACACTTCTTTTCTTTGTGTCACAATGAAGTAATAACTCTGATGGATACCGTATCATTGGCAGCTCACTTCAGGAAGTTTAAACCAATTTATAATAACGTATTAGATGTCTGCTTGACAGAATGCAGGGAATAGGCAAGATCACTGAGGTCCCAGAAATAGCACATAATCTGGAAATAGCTAGCTGGGGAATTACCACTACCTAAACTATCAAAAGGACAAAGTTCTCTCAGGGCATGTCCATTCAACCACCTTTCTGTACTCCTGGATTGGTGCCGTCGAAGTCTATAGGGTAGAATAAATGCCTATCAACAGTCAGGAAACTTCACCTATTAGAAACAGGAAGAAAACTGTGTGGAATCACACACTTCAGGTGTGTTTAAACTGAATGGTACCGCCAGTGATTGAAGCATTGTAAGTTCTACAGAAATTGAATTTGCTGAAACAATCCGACAGTAAAGCTATGCTGATGTGCAGGATACAGTACAACCTTGAAGTAGCTGGGTGTGCTTCATTCCATGAAAACGAAAAGTAAACTAGACGCCTCCTCTTGGCACATATGACAGAAGGGTCAAAGCTTTTTGCAGGCCCTTTAAAAACTCTTATCAGTTTGTACCGTTCGTACGCATGTGTTCAGAGGCCATAAAGCAGACCCCAGGGTTCAGAGTTCAGGAACTCTGTGAATTAATCACATCTTTTAAATTTCAGAAATCCCTTTAAATGACACTGATGGAGCAGAATCTCAATATATATCAAAAGGGGAAATATTTAACCCGTTTTCTTAGGAATAACATTAAAAATGAAAATGAAGCTTAACTAGTGTGGCTAGGGTTGATGGGCCAAAGTTCAATCCTCTTATCAGCCACAAAAATTCAGTAGTTAGCATTTCCTAGATCATTATCCATCAGCCTGACTTAGTTATAAAGATGTTATTATTCTGAATGCTGAAGAGAAGTATTAAAAGTTATCAAATTAGTAGTTCCTCAAAATTCCTAAAAAGCTTTGGAAAGTTATATCTTTGTCAGTATCTTGTTTATCATTATATTTAGCCACCGTACTCTCACCTTTGTTTTGGCATTAGCCCTTTTCGTCAGTCTGTTCTAGCACTGATCATGGTTGCTGTATTAGGGTCTTAAGCAAGAGACCACTTACATTTTTTATGGCAGAGTTTTATGGCTCGCAGTGACACTGAACTGTTTGAATTTCCTCTGCTGGGAGCTTTCCTCACTCCAGGAGAAGAAATTAATTAATCAGTGTATTATCCACCAACGTGCCAAGAAAACATATCTGATTAAATTCATGTAGTAAAGTTTTGCAATCACTGCCTACATTAACTATTGATTAAATGAAAGCTTGGTAAGCACTCACTTGTGTTACAGGTTTATTATTTATTTCTCTACTTGCCAGTTTTGATGCTGGTGCTGTTGCTTTAATTAACAAACACACTTCTGAAAGTGTTCCTATATATGATATGGAAGATGAACATTCTCCCTCGGACTCTATTCAAAGCTGCCCTTCCGGTGTTTTCTCGTCACCGAAAGGCAGCTTTGCACTTCATACTAGAATGGTGGACAAGAAAGGGAGGTGCAAAAAGTCCCATCACTTGCAGAAGCATGAAAATGACTTCAGAACCACAGCGCTTCAGGAACTATTGTGTGGATGTATATAGTAAAGCACATCCCCCCCCCCTTGCTCAAACCCAATGTATAAAACTAGATTTTAGGACTATGGACTTTGAGTTGACGGATTAACTCATTGGTTCCAGCTTTTATTGGTAAGAGCACATTTTAATCAGTGCTTGAGATGTACTTTAAAAAAAATAAAGGAAACAAAAACGTAATATTCTGTATTCTACCAATGGCCTTGGGAAACAAGGAAACACAATCAATTATAACAGAATCTTCACTTCCTAGGAAAAACACTCTTCATCTTCAGACTTTTTTTTTTTTTTTTTTTACAGAATATACATCCAACAAGGTTTTTTTTTCCAGCCAGTTTCCAATGGATTTAGACATTCAGAAGCAGGTTTTAACCTCACCTCCCACAGATTGATGTGTGTGCAGGGCCAGGACTGTTTTGCATGCAAGGTGCATGCCTTCTGTTTGACCATCCCAATGTGAGATCTCTGAAATTTGAAAGCCAATGCTTTAGAGAAGCTGGTGGTATCAGAGAGGGAGTTCTAACATCAGATCTCAGTTTCCAGTGTCAGGGATCGAGCAGATCTCTTACATCCTCTGAAATACTGTTCTGGAGACCATAAGATTTCACCCTAAAGCTGGAATTTTCATTCTATGTTTAGGGAAGTTAAACTGTTGTAAGATCCACTTCCTAACCACCAGGAAAGTTCATGTGACAAATTATTACCGGCCTTGGTATTTGCAACTTTCTAAGACAAATATCAGATACAAGCAGAAAATCGTAATGATGCTAAATTAATCTTGATGTATTGCAAGTTGAGATTTATTGTGCTCAGCTTTGATAATTGGCAAGAAGAAATGAGAGTCTAGTTTCCTATTAATTACCTGCTACACATTTCAACCACTTAATAAATGCAAGAACTAGTCATATTCATGCATCTGTTGGTAGGGCGAGTAGCCGTGCAGCCATCAAGAAAAAGTAGAAAATGAGTAAGACAAAGTATTAACTTGCCAAAATTGCACATCTTTCCATCTACGGAAGTCTGGAATTTTCAGAAAGCTGATATGCATAAATTAGCAGCACCACATAAGGAAGCTCTAATTTACAAAGTCACTACGGACCCAATTATTTTTTTTATAGCGAAAAAAGAGAGAAAGAAAAGTGTTTTGCCCCCACAAAGCAATAATGCATATTAGTGCATCCCTGATCTAACTCTTCATTCGAATAGGCTCAATAAAAAAAGCTTGTGAAGCCTTACTAAAAGCTACCTTTAAATAGGAAAGCTATTTATACGTGCTATATCATTTCTAAGTGTTATTGATAACAGAAGTGTTTTTTGTGTGTTTTATTTTCTACTAATACTGACTTCTTACAAAAATTAGTGAAATTGAACACTGTGATCTTGTAAGGCTGTGTCCTAACTCCAGCAATCTTAGATACATTTATTGAACTGGATTCTTCTCTGAGAACCAATATATCTTTGTTACATATATTTAGGCACAAGACAAAAGCATTCCACCTTTCCCAGGCCTTTGGCTAATTAAACAATATATGGCCCTTTAAACTGTGTGTTTGTGTGTGTGGTTATTGTTTTTGTTTGTTATTATGTTATGCATTTTTATATTGTAAACTGCCCTGTGATCTTTGGATGAAGGGCATTATAGAAATTAGATTGATTGATTGATTGATTGATTGATTGATTGAATATAGGTCTGATCACTTTTGAATGGCTTAGATTTTTTGGGTTAACCCCCATCCCACCCCCACCTAACCAACTACTGCTATTTCTTGCAAATTAGAACAAAGCAAAAGCACCCAACCTTGTTGGGCCTGGGGGTATATTTGGAAATCTAAGCAACTTCAATGGACACCATGAAATATCCATTTCACAAAAGAAAAACTAGCGATTCTCAAAGACTACCAAGTAATAAAATAGCTCTGATGAATCAGAAGAAAAATAAAATACAGACAAAGCAGTCCACCCTGCAGAAAAGAGGCAGAATTCCCACCACCACCACCAAACAATCTCCTGAAAGGCCCCAAACTCAGTTTTAAAAATCAATAAATTGAAGAAGCAAAGGAGTTGGAAGGTACCTTGGGGTATGTCTCTACTGGTGAAGTTTTGGGGACCCCACAGCATGTATCTCAAAATAAGGGAAGCAAAACAATCCTCTCAGGGTTGTTCATGAGCCAAAATTTCAAGGCCTAAAGACCGGTGGTTCTTTGCATGATCTCAGTTTGATTAAAGAATTGCCAACCTTTCTGTTTCTCATGTTCCTGCCAAACAGAGATATTTCTGCCCTTAAAGCACATATTCAGGCCTGCTTAAATGATGAGCAACAGTTGCATCCATTCCATTCCACAGATTCTAGGGCAGGCATCCCCAAATTTGGCCTTCCAGCTGTTTTGGGACTACAACTCCCATCATTCCTTTCTAACAGGACCAGTGGTCAGGGATGGTGGGAATTGTAGTCCCAAAACTGCTGGAGGGCCGAGTTTGGGGATGCCTGTTCTAAGGAGATCATGGTGACTCCGAAAAATTTTACACATCACTTGGGAAGACAGGCGAACTAATATCAGTGTACTGGTAGAAGCAAAGATCATCAGTGTTGAAGCAATGATTCTTCAGCATCAACTTTATTGGACTGGTCATGTTGTGCGGATGCCTGATGATCGTCTTCCAAAGCAACTACTCTATTCCGAACTTAAAAATGGAAAGTGTAATGCTGGTGGTCAGCAAAATACTGTCTCAAGGCAAATCTTTAAAAAGTAGTATAAACACTGACAACTGGGAAACACTGGCCTGCTAGTGCTCCAGTTGGAGAACAGCCTTTACCAAAGGTGTCATGGGCTTTGAAGACACTCGAACTCAGGACGCAAGGGAGAAACATGCTAAGAGGAAGGCACGCTTGGCAAATCCACACCGTGATCAACTCCCGCTCGGAAACCAATTTCCCCACTTTGGAAGGACATGTGGATCCAGAATTGGCCTCCACAGTCACTTACAGACTCATCGTTAAAACCGTGTTTATAGAAGACAATCTTACTCAGCTATGAGTGATCGCCAAAGAAGAAGATGATCACCTTCATCATTCACACAGATTGACCCAAATATTACTGAATACCTGGATGTTGGCTACTATAAACTCCTTTACAAAATAAGCACTTCAGTGGTGTATTTAAGTTCCTGTTTCAGCTGAGGGTAACATAGACTGCTTTTTATCAGCCGTCCAGGGAAGGAACACTGCAGTCATATCAACTACTGCCTTGTTCTTAGAATGGCCGTGGCGTCTCTTAGAGGATATACCTGATTGCCCTTTTAGGAAGAATTTAAGTCGTCATGAATCTCTTGATAGGTTTCTCAGGGGGGGGGGGAAATAAAGCAGAAAGGGTACGGTGTTGGAAAATAACACAAAATCTTGGAGTCTTACAAACCAAGCTCAGTTAATGGGAGGGATTGCTCAGGTGGTGTTAAATGCTTTAATAGACACCTTATCTTGAGAAGGGAAGAGCAAACAGACAAGACACAGAGGGAAGGGAAGCCTTTCAGAAGCCTGTCTTTCAAAAATTGGTAGAATGAATCAGCTCAAGGCTCAAGGCTCCTGATTCTCTAAATCCTTTAGTTAATGGAAATTTTGTTTTTCTCAGACAAAAGATCCAAGAAGATGGATCTGGACTTCAGTAATACTGTTTGTCCTCATAATAAGAAACACAATCCTTTTCAAATCCTGCCTCTGATATTGTCAAGCAAAATATGCAAACTAAAAGCAACAATATAAAACAAACAATGAGTTAATAAGAATATAATAATATTGGTAATGTTAGTAATATGGCAGCTGAGGATCTAACATGGAAATTACCACAGGAATGAGACTAAGAGTTAGAAGAGGTCACTGTAAAGTTACCTTTCCCTAAACAAATACAGCTAATAGAGCCTTCAGATCTTCCCACATTAATTGCAGATTAAAGAATGTATAGCTTTCTGATTCACTAATTTGGAGATGTAAGCATTAAATTATTAAAGATGAGTAAAACTCAAGCAATCTCAAATATTGTGTGTGTTTGTGAAAATGTACATTTCCATGATATCTGCTCTATCCTATTTAATGCAGTAAGTTGTTCTCTTGGGGAAAACAGATATGATTTCAATTATAGTGAACATTTTGAGGTAAAGTACTTGGGAGTAAATTCCTGAAAAGAAAAATGATCTCCCTTGCTGCCCTTTTCTTGATGAAATGTTATAACTTCATCTATTATTAGTGACCTCAGTCACACATGAGAAGAGAACTTTTGGCTTAGCCTAACTGTAGGATGCTTGAGGAATCTGATCTTTGTGAATTCCATTACAGAATGTATCTTGGACTAAGGTACAGTTCAGAACTTAGCTGTATAAGCACAGTTCTTGGTGGTTTTAACGCATCAAAATATGTATTTCAATGTATATTTTGAACTGAATTCTTTAGAAGTTCATAGGTGAATGAGAGAATGGAATAAGAGTCATGGTATAAACATACAAAAGATGTGCATACCAACAATAGAGGAATTCAGCTGAGGGGAGCGCGATTGACATTCCCTGCAGCGAGCAGTTAAAGGAGCCCCGATGTTCTGTCCACTCATCCCTGAGCTGAATCTTCCCCCTTCTGCGCAAAGCAGCCCTGGCAATCCTGCCCCTTGTGCGCGAGCGGCAGGAGTGCTGGGGCTGACTCAGCTAGGGAGCAGGAACCTTCCCGATCCCGAGCTGAGCTGAACCCACAAGCTGCATTGTCCCAGCCCATGAGCGACTGGGTGAAACCGCCTCAGTTTCCCGAGGTCAGAGCTGGGGCAGTTTCACCAGATGCCTCATGGGCAGAGGACAGTGCAGCTTGTTTTTTCAACATCGCAGTGTATCCGCAAACCGTGATGTTTGGCTGCCGATATACGTTGAAAAAGCTGATATTGCCCAGCCCTAGAACTAACTAGATGTTAATTAAGGTTAATTAATTAATTATTGTATTTGGCTTGTCAGAATAACAATTTTTGTAATGTGGAAAGCATACAAACTATACCCTATGTCTGCTGAATTCAAGGAATTCCAATACCTTGAAATGAGTTCCTGTTCAGTCAAAAATATAATTTTAAATAAATTTTATATAAAGACTGATCTCTGGGTATGCATGTTTGTGTATCTGTATGGGTGAAAGAGAGCGGGGTGAATCTGTACACACTGAGAGAGCTATAATTACTTTTGTCATTTTTTATGCTTCAAAGCTTCCTTGCTTTGGGTATTTTTACATGTTGGAAAATGGAATTTTTACATGTTGGAAAATGGCTGTGCCATGTAAACTTTGTAATGGGAGGCATTGATTCTGCACAAACTTTAAGGGTGTTTTCACTCATATGCTGTGGTTATGTAATAAATCTTTTTCAAAAAGTGGTAAGAGAAACAGTAATCACTGAAATGATGAAAGTTCGTTTACCTTTAAAGTCTGTTGTTGAATAATGTAAAATGAATCCTTGATATGTCTATATGATCTAGTACTGGTTGTATCAAGAATGTTTACTAATGTCTTACACAAACAATATTTGCAGTAAAAAAAGAATTATAGAAGGTATGGGATTCATTTATTTTGTTTAGACTTGCAGCAAATTAAAATTCACCAACATTATAGCTGAATATAATTTACATGCAACTCAGAATTGTATACATATTTATTAAACTTTCTCTGCCATTATTTCACTTAATATGTGAATACTTTAATTAGGATAAACATAGTTAATTCACAGAGAACTTACAGTTCCTGTATCATATTGCCTTCAGTATGAATTAACTGTGTTTTCCTTTGGTAGTGTTGTTACACAGTCAGCTGACTACTGTGCTGTTCTGAGGAAGAAGGAAACCAAACTGAACTAAAGGAAAAACTGGCCATGAAGCAGCAGCCCACCGGGACTGCAAATGACGCTCACTCTGGAATGCCACCACCCAGATATGCTGGTTCCTGGTTCAGCATTTGAGGGCAGCAGAAGTATGGTCCCACTTTGCCAGTGCTTTCCTGCTTCATGAGGAATTCCACACATGTTACGCTTTTGGTGAAAGGAGGCAATACAGTGGTGCCTCGCAAGATGAAATTAATTCGTTCCGTGAATTTTTTCGTCTAGCGA
Source organism: Podarcis bocagei (assembly GCF_964188305.1). Taxonomy (NCBI): domain Eukaryota; kingdom Metazoa; phylum Chordata; class Lepidosauria; order Squamata; family Lacertidae; genus Podarcis; species Podarcis bocagei. The sequence continues at coordinate 38,353,018 of NC_138126.1, forward strand.
ATTTTTCGTCTTGCGAAGCACGGTTTCCCATAGGAATGCATTGAAAATCAATTAATGCGTTCCTATGGTCAAAAAAAGGCCAAACAAAGCCAAATTTGGTACAACAAGAGTTTATTAAGTGCTCTTTAAAGTCACACATACTGTAAAGAGCATTTCAAAATTCAAACCCAGAATTTTTTTAAAAAAACAGCAGAGTGGCCCAATGGTCACAGAAAATCATAAAAATGCAGAAAAAAACCACAAGCTTCCAGATTCTTGCAAACCCCTCCCCAACTGTTCCCCCAGCCACCCAGCACACAGAAATTCAAATCCAGAATTTTTTTAAAAAAACAGCAGAGTGGCCCAATGGTCACAGAAAATCATAAAAATGCAGAAAAAACACAAGCTTCCAGATTCTTGCAAACCCCTCCCCAACTGTTCCCCCAGCCACCCAGCACACAGAAATTCAAATCCAGATTTTTTTTTTAAAAAAACAGCAGAGTGGCCCAATGGTCACAGAAAATCATAAAAATGCAGAAAAAACACACACAAGCTTCCAGATTCTTGCAAACCCCTTCCCAACACCAAGTCCTTGAATTCCAAACACCCCAACCCAAAATCCAAAACCCCCCAAAAAAGTTTTAAAAGCTTAACTTACCAAATGGCTGCAAAAGAAGTTTTGGAAAAGCTTCAAAAATCACCAAAGTCTTTAAAAACCTCAATAATAAATGATGATGATGATGAAAAAAGGCTACTATGTACACTGCGTTCTATGAGTTGCTCCTTGAAGTCAAGTCGCAACTGTATTAATGGTGTTAAGAAAAAGGAAACAAACTTGCAAGACGTTTTCGTCTTGCGAAGCAAGCCCATAGGGAAATTCGTCTTGCGAAGCAGCTCAAAAACGGAAAACCCTTTCGTCTAGCGAGTTTTCTGTCTTGCGAGGCATTCGTCTTGCGGGGCACCACTGTATGTACGAAAAGTGCTCTCCCATTCCAGCTACACTTTAATGTCACATACCGTAATTGCTAATTTAAGTAGAGCGTTTATATAACATTTACGGGTAGTTCCCACAGTTTCAAGTTTAGTATTTTTCACCTTAGCAGTTCCTGTTGAAATTAATAGGAATACTTTTAGAGTAAATCACAGTTGAACAGTGGTAGACTCAGGTTTCTGCATAATTAGAGTACTGCTCATCTTGATTTGCCGAGGCTCTGATGTCATACCAAGGAGAACCAATTTAGAGAGAATGCACTTATGGGAATAATACAGCAGTGAAGCCATGGACGCTTGGTATTTAAGGGATAATCATTTTCATGCTGGCAAGGTAATTTTCATGAGAAAATGAATGGCTCTCATGTGTGATTGATAACCTTAAAGCCTGTTTATTGCTAGCATTTTCCACTACTACATATATTACAGCTAGGTTAAAGAAGACAGAATCACCATAATGAACATATTCAGAAATTAAAGGCAAATGTTTCTTACTGTCCAAAGGCTTAAAAATGCTGTGCTGTTTCTTTCTTTCCATAGCGTAGTTGCTCCATGGATCTGTTTTGATTAATTATTATCCAAGACAATGGCTTACATTTTTAAAAATGCTATGAGCATTAATATTACTGTGGCTGCTCTATCAAACAGTTCAGCATTTTCCAGGGGCCCATTGCCCTCCTACCACTTATCTTCATATTAATGATTAATTCATCTTGATGGCTAGGAACTTCCCTTCATTTTTCTGAGTTTGGCAGTACCCTTGGTTTGGCTACAGTGCTGGCTCACAAATAGTTCGTATCAAATGCTCTGCTAGTAGCAAATAGAGCTATCAGATACTTTCAATGTAGAGGTTGCTAAGTTATGTGATATTCTTTCCTTGTAGACATGATAAAAAAATTGGCACAAGGCGGTGAAAGCACAAGGCTTACTCCAAAGAGCCCTGGGAACCATAGTTTGCAAAGGGTGCTGGGGACTGTATCTCTTGGGGGCAAAGCTACAGTTCCCAACACGTATGTCAGAGCTAGTTCAGATGCAGGTCGGCACTCAAGGCACAGAGATAAGCAAAAAAATTGGTTCTCTCTTCAAGAAAGCATACAAGGCCCAATGCCAACAGGCAGGACTGGCCCCTATGAAACAGTTGCCAAGACTGAAGGTCTTCACCTTCTACTTCCCTCTAAGTCTCTTCCCCTGCCAGATGATATCCAAGCAGCCTCAAACTATGCCAGATGTGCTCGTTCTGCTGCATGCATAGCCCTCCATGTCATTGGAGACTAGGGGGGAGTGGAGGTTTGTACAGTAGGACCAGCAAGCTCATGAGATACTTCTGCATCATCTGTCCCTTCCTCTGTTTCTGCTTCATCAGCTGAGTCTAAATTGCTTTCTGCACATGACTCTTCTTGCTCACTAAAGCCTGTTGCCTCTTCAGCATCCAGCTAATACTCGTCTCCTTCCCCCTCTGACTTGTACTCACAGTTTCGCACCACCGCTCTCTGGGCTCTGAGCCTTCCTCCTTTAAGGCTTCCCTAGGGGGTTCACCTGGGTGGCGCTGTGGTCTAAACCACAGAGCCTAGGGCTTGCTGATTGGAAGGTCAGCAGCTCGAATCCCTGCGATGGGGTGGGCTCCTGTTGTTCGGTCCCAGCTCCTGCCCACATAGCAGTTCGAAAGCACGTCAAATGCAAATAGATAAATAGGTACTGCTCTGGCGGGAAGGTAAACGGCATTTCCGTGCGCTGCTCTGGCTCGCCAGAAGTGGCTTAGTCATGCTGGCCACTTGACCCAGAAGCTGCCTGCAGACAAATGCCGGCTCCCTCGGCCTATAGAGTGAGATGAGCGCACAACCCCAGAGTCCTCTGTGACTGGACCTGGACCTAACAGTCAGGGGTACCTTTACCTTTAGGGGGTTCCCCAGCTTGTGCCTCTTACTGAGAGCCAGTGTGGTGTAGTGGTTAAGAGCGGTAGACTCATAATCTGGGGAACCAGGTCCGTGTCTCCGCTCCTCCACATGCAGCTGCTGGGTGACCTTGGGCCAGTCACACTTCTCTGAAGTCTCTCAGCCCCACTCACCACACAGAGTGTTTGTTGTGGGGGAGGAAGGAAAGGAGAATGTTAGCCACTTTGAGACTCCTTCGGGTAATGATAAAGTGGGATATCAAATCCAAACTCTTCTCCTCCTCCTCCTCCTCACCACTCCTCTTCATCCAGCCAGTCCCTGACACAAGACTTTTGGAGGGGAAGCACGTGCTTTAAATTCATGGTCTGTAACACACCTGTGGGTGTGGATATTCTCTCTAAAGAAATGCCCACACCTGTGGCAAGGGGCTGGTCAGGAAGGACAGTGGACTGAGGCCACTTCCAAAGACTGCAGTGTGTCCATGTTGGATTTCAATTGCTGAAGAAGAGACGGAGGGGAGGGGCAGTTACTCCAGAGTACAGTCCTGCTGGCATTTTTGATTACTCATAATCATAAATGTCCTACAAACTCTTTTGGGTTCAGCAGAAGTGATACTTATAAAACTGAGCAAATAAAGGGGTAATGCACGTAAATCCCTAGAGGATACCAGCTTTTTTATATTCTCACTCTACTTCTGTGAAGAAAAATTCCTCACTTTGGGGCCACAGTCGTTTGGAGTTACAACCCCTTTGGCTGTACTCATGTGCACATGAGCATGTACCTGACTCTTAGCAGGATTTACAGGGACAATATTTTCCTGAAAGGAAGAAAAATCAAGCAAGAATAATTGAGGCAATAAGGTGTTAATGAGTGCAGTCCATGCATTTTGTTCAATTGGTGTTTGAAGAAGTATGAAACTAGGTACAGTCTTGGAGTTCTTACCCCTGTCTGCATGGCCTTGGTTTGTGTTATTTGTAATTCATTGTATCATTTGTAGTTTATTCTATTCATCTGCTCTTCTGCACAAGATTACATCGTTACTTTTCTTTTTGTTAAATTGGGTTTCTGTGACTCAGTTTGTCTCTTACCTAGAAGATAGGATGACCAACCCTTTATCACAAACTTGCTATAGCCACATGAGTAAATTAATATTTCCCCATGTTAGTATAAAAGAACAAAACAACCATTGGTGTCAGTAGCTACCAGAGAATAGCCACTGGGGTGGCTCTTGATATTTTCAGTTAGATTTTGTTTTTGTTTTTTAAGTGGTATAGTTTCAATCACGTTAGTAAGACTCATTTGCAGTTCAATATTCTCACGGTGACTCACTTCTCACAGTGCAGTTAATGGTCTACTAACCTATAAGCTTGAGCAAGGCCAAGAGATATTTGCCATAGATTTTTTTTAAAAAAATAAATAAATAATAAAGGGGTTTTTTTGAGCAATGACAGACCCTAATTGGTTTGACGCAAATTCATTTAAAAGCTAAATGTGCTAATCCATAAAATGTTAATGAAAGGGCCCTATAAATATTGAGGTTGAACAACAATGGATGCACTAATAATCATGTGTTAATAAGTTTTATGCAAAGGATTGAAAATTAGCATTTTGATTTGGACAGACTGTATTCAACAAACATCACAATTTTTGACACAACACTTCAAGCGTGGAATGTTCAGGCTCCCAAAAGGAGTTCATGTGCCATTTCTGGTGATTGCCAAGGATATTAAATAGTAAAGCTTGCTCACGATTTATGCATTTTAAATGCTCAAACCTAAACCTTATCAATGAATGAGTTAAAGCCTATTTCCCCTCGCCCACCAGGACCCCTGGGACTTGTAGCCAAGACCAGATGGGAGGAAGTAGCACTCCATACATCTGTCAGAGTGCTTGCTGCTACCTCTTCCACCTCTCTCCCTTCCTCAATTAAATTTTGATGTGTTTGGGAAGACATCACTTCTGAAGTTTGGATTTCTGGTAGCTGTCCTCCTCTGAAAGGATGAGGGATTAAGATGGTCCACTTTTCTTCACACTATTGACCATAGTATCCTTCTGGACTGACTCTGTGGGAGTCAGTTGCACTGTGTTGTGGTGTCTCCAGTCGTATCTGCAGGGTTATGTCCAAAGAGCATGGGTAGGTAAACTAAGGCCCAGGGGCCAGATCCGGCTCAATCGCCTTCACAATCCAGCCTGCGAACGGTCTGGGAATCAACATATTTTTACATGAGTAGAATGTGTCCTTTTATTTAAAATGCATCTCTGGGTTATTTGTGGGGCCTGCCTGGTGTTTTTACATGAGTAGAATGTGTGCTTTTATTTAAAATGCATTTCTGGGTTATTTGTGGGGCATAGGAATTCAGTCATATTTTTTCTTCAAAATATAGTCTAGCCCCCCCCCCCCAATGTCTGAGGGACAATGGACCGGCCCCCTGCTGAAAAAGTTTGCTAATCCCTGCCAAAGAGTAATCCTGGGAGAGATGGTTATGCTCTTTCATGTATTGAATAAGCCCACTGTATTGCAAGTTATATTGTTCTAAACTAAAAGAAATACTTTGCAGTTCTTCAGGAGGAGGGGGGGAGGGAAAACCATTCTCTATTAAAAGCCAGTGGGGACAGTCAGCTGCTTTAACTTTTGTTGATACTACTTTCAGTGATGCAGTTTAGACAGTTTTAAAATGAAATATTCATTAATAGTTTTGAAACATGTAGTCCTGGAGTCTAGGATATCTTAATGTTCACTAAATGTATTTCAGATAGAAATGATATTGTACCCAAATTCAGTTTGTAGAGCTAATTACTTTTAAAAGCTTTGGTTACGCTTGTTAAGAATAGATTATTCCCCATCATTGTCCTTACTATGGAGCTCACTAAAGAACATTAAAATTTATTAGAAGTGCTGACATAAGATGCAGTGATATAGATATTACAGTTCTCTGAAGACAGAAGTCCAAATGCTGAAGTGAAGAAAATTGAAAAATATTAAGTGTAAGAGAAGTTGTTCTTTTTCATAAGTGGAAATTAATGTGATACTTAGCAAGGGTGTGTAATCACAGAAACCTGTGAATTAGACAAAAGATCGGATACTGTAACCACATACAATCAGTTTCTAATTAGCACACAATACACCTGAATTAAATATAACTTAAATTCATCTCAAACCCTAAATCGTGAAGGAGAAAAATGGTCTTTCTCATTGGCCGGGAGAACATTAGCTGCGTTAGGGTTTTCATACTTTGTTTTCCTGCACACAATCCCTTGCATTCTGTCAGAGACCACTCTCAATATCCTCCAACGTCAGGTAATAGATTTATAGATGGCACAGCAAAGGGGAGAGTGCCTTGAAGCACCACACTTACAGAACAAAATGAATCTGAGACTAAATGCCTTTCCTTTGAACTTTGTCTTCATCCAGCCCTGTCTACTATCCTTGTCCTAAGTAGTGCCTGTTTCTTAGTGCCTGAAATAACATTCTCTACTGCAGAACATTCTCCATTGCAGCAGGAAAAAGTATGCAGCAATTTTGGGAGGAAAGCGTTAGTTCTTTCGACTTATTTAACCTCTTTAGATTTATTTGGTCCTGGTTTATAACTAATAGAATTCCTCTTTCCTTATTTTTAACTTTTCATCTTTTAATCTGTTGCCTCCTATCTATATGTCGATTTGCTCTTTTATTTTAGAAGGCTGCACTTGCGCATACATGTTTGTACAAAAACAACATGGCTGTTCTTAGTTTTATTTATGATATTTATGTGCTTCCCTGGGTGCAAAAACAAACAAACTTACAGCACAATGTGTGGAGAGATGCTAAAATAACAAATAAAAACTTCAAAAATAAAACGAAACTTAAAATGTGGTAGAATCTAGACACATATAAAAACGCTGTGAAAATGCTTTTTTTAAAAAAGCATTTTGAAAAATATATTGAATTTGCCATCGCCCTCTAGTATCACATTTGTATAATGCACTTAAAACGCACTTAAAACATTATATTTGAAACTGTATAACTGAGTCCTGTGACTAAGGCATGAAAATTCAGCAGAATGGCTGAACTAGGTCCTGAACTGCCAAGGCTAATGCAATGTTGCTTATTACATGCTACAATGTTGTCAAGATTGGTGGCAGGTGAACCTCCCTCAGGAGCACATCTTCAGACAGAATGCCACAACCTGTTCCCAGTCACCATTCACCTAATTCCAGGTAGTGCGGGGTAGGGGCAGGGGAGAGGAGAGGAGAGGAGGGAATATGATTACCAGGTCTCCCAGGGCAGCAAAATAGAATGAAATCATGAGGGATGAATGATGTGTCTTTTGACCTTGAACATTTTGGAGGGAGAAATCTTAATGGCCATGTTTGGATGCTATGCTAAACTAAGGTTTAGTTTAGCAAGATATAAACAATCCTAGCCTCTTCCTAGGCTCTCTCACTCTCCTCCTCATCACTCAGATTATTTCATTTTCACCCTCAGTTAAATGTGCTGCAAAACATTGTCCGTACATGACAAACTGTGGGTAACAATAACTGTGCTTAGCTTTAAGCAACCCAACTGCTGAAGTGGATGCTTCTGAACGCCTTCTCCTGGCTGAGTGGGTAGTGAAGAAGGGAGGGGTATTGTGTGGCCAGACTTACTAATGTCTTACAAAAGCTAAGCTGCAGCTCTCCAAATATTGTTGGACTGTCTCACAGTAGCTTCATTCAGTGTTACCAATGGTTAGGGATTATGAAAATTATATCCACCAATATTAGCATAGCCACAGGTTAGCTACCTGCAGGCACATGCAGAGCAGCAGATAGCTGGGTACACTTGCTCTTGGCCTTGAAGAGCTAAGCTGGTTGGAGGAGCCCGTCAGGGTCTGGCTGCTTTTTATTTTTATTTTTTTATTTTTTAACTTTATAACAAGACTCCCAACCCACGTCTCAGACAAGCTCTGCATAGGCTGGCCACCCCTGCACTGAAACCATGGTTGACTAGCATACAAACTCATCTATTGTCTGTCTCCTTTCCCACTGGCTGTGTGGCTTGAATCCAGCCATGGTTTTGTTGAAGTCCATGTGCATAGTTCCAAAGCTTCCTTTCAGCAAGCAGCAACAGAATTTTCTTTTCCATTAAGTCCAGATATGGCTTGGATTCTGGCATGCTTCCATGAGTGAAGTTGTGTTGTTTACTTTAGATCCTTCTTTTTATTGCCAAAAACAAAACAAAAAAACTCCTTAATCACTGAAGCTTAGTGCACAAATGAAAATCTATATCTTAGACTGTGGTATTCACCCTCCCAGGTAGGCACATTAGGCCACTCAACTTGAGCTCTGACTTACTGGGTGATTGTTTAGGAGGTTATGTCAATAGTAGAATTCTCAGTTATATTTCTGAGGCAATGAATAGGTACAAAGATGTCCTTGTCAGCCTGTCTTCTCCCAATAAAGGTTGAGTGTGATGAAAAGAAGACAGAGGGAAGCTGAAGAATGAATACATGGGAAGGAATGGCAATGCAAACAAAATACTGTTTTCCTCTTTAAGTATCAGTTACCGTAAAAACCATTGCAAGCAAAGGAAAATTACTTTTAGGATGGGAGAAGAAAACAAACAAAATCTATATCAATTTTAGGCTCTTGGACTCCATATAAACTGTTCTTGAATAATCCAGTTTACACTTTTTATTAAGCTATAAATACATTTTTAGAAATCCAGTTGACATTTGGGTATTTTATTAAACACGATAAATGCCAGGGAAAATTGAATTAAGAAAGCTTGTAACATTCTTTAGTACCAGTTTTAAAATTTTGCCTTGCAATAAATGGTGCTTCTTTACCTGAGGAATAAATCTGTTTGAAAACTGGGGAGTAATTCCACCCCCACTTTCATTGCCATAGGCCCTGACCTTTTTGTTGATGGCTGGTATTAACAGCTTCACCTTATGTTTTATTCTTTTGGATTTGTGTTAAATTTGATTATATGCCCTGAGCACTAGTCACAGCAAGAATAAGGTTTGAAAGCCAATTCAGTATAAAATGCAGCTCACATTCTAATTGATGGAGGACCAAGACAAAAGCAAACCAAGTCTGATATATATGTTTATATAAAGCACCAATGTGCTATTGTATTTCTTGCACTTTCCTCCACAAGTTGATTCCTTCCACCCATACCCTGCTACCTTTAGGCTATTGACCGAGGGCACTGTATGTAGCCCATTAAAAAAGAATGAATGAGCTTCAGTTGTTCTTGTTGTGAGAAGATCCTTCAAGCAGTTCTGCAGTTATTTTTTGGGGGACTAAGTTCTATTTTCCATATGATGTAACTTATGTTTTCAACAGCTGCATTTGCTAGGTAAATGCCGGACTTGCTGAATGCTGGCCAGTTTTTGGCAAGATTTTCAGGAGGAATTGTATTCACCAATTACAGAAATTGGATCTTTGGACCACATTCCTATATTGACAATATACTTTCTTCTACTTTCTTCCTGACTTCCTTTCAGTGGATCTGTATCTCTGTCTGTCTGTCTATCTATCTATCTATCTATCTATCTATCTATCTATCTATCTATCATCTATCTATCTATCTATCATCTATCTATCTATCTATATCTATCTATGTATCATCTGTCATCTATCTATCTCTAGATATCCATTCTCTACTGAAGAAGGTGTACAGGAGAGGGGCATTGTCTTTATTGACAAGCAAACACACTAATCATCTCCCTTCAGTTGCAAGCATAATTTAGATCTCACGTAACTGGCTTTGGTAATTAGAAAAATAATGAAGTGTAAAAGGCAGCCTCTTTCTGACATTGTGTGCTATGACCCATAAAATGCAACACCAGGGGACAGTGTACCTAGATGTACAATTAGCATCTCTTAAACTGTGATAAGATGAAAGTATTATTATTCTGAATACTGGACAATATCGACATCTTCATACAGTTGTAAATGCCTTTGACAACTGTATTCTTTTATTTATTCATCCATTTATTATTATTATTACTACTACTACTAGCAACAGCAATGATGTGCAGAATTAAATGAATCAAAGAAAAAGTATCTGCTTCCAATAAAATGTTACACATAGTTTTTTTTATATTGTGCACACTTACAGACAAACCAAGGGCCTAGGCTTCCACCGCATATATTAGCAGAACTGTATACATTAGCAGAATACTGTATACAAGAGCAGAACTGATAGGCAATATGTTTTGTTTTCCAGATCATCCTGAAACTCTTAAGAAATACTGCAGTGGTGCAAAAGATTATCTGAGCTCTACTCAGGATATATTTGACAGGGTTTTTTTTTCTTTAACAAGAAGCTACATTATAAGGATTGTAACAAAGCATTATTAACAAGTAACCTATAGCACGATAAGCAATGGTATACTGATTCAGTTGTGTATGTGAGTTGCAAGCTATAGAAGTGACAAAATATAACAAAGAAGATAATTCTATAACCATCTGATCCAATGCAAATAAGTCAGTAAAAATATGACTTATAAAAAATAAACTTAAATCAATTAAAGGAATATTTCTATAATGTCTCTGCCTTAGAATTTAGTGAACATGTGTTCAAGCCACTTCCATGATACTTTGGCATCTATATCTAGGCTGCACCCATATTTGCCTCCAATGTAGAGCCAGGTTTATTGAAAACCACGGCTACTTCATTTTCTGTACTTGTACAACTCTTTACTAAGCAGCTAGACAGCATAATGTTTGGCAGTTTCTGTCATATCATGGAGGAAGAGCTGCCAGGGAAAGATGCTGCTATTGCTCCTATCAGTAGTACAGGGAGCTTATGCTTTCTTCAGTTGTTAATGTTGGATCCCCCACAGGATAATTTAGCAGCAGTAGCTTACCCTTCAAAGTGTACTGCTTGCAGATGACTGATGGCTATATTGGAGCTTTAGAGTTTGTGCAGTGGCTTATTAGAATGACCCTCAACCTTTGGAGCTACAGATTGGTTGTTCATCTAAGCATATCAAATGGGTCAGCTGAATATAAAAACTGTTTCATGGCAGGTATCTATTATAACTCTCTGCAAGTGCCCTAAATAGCCCTGCAGGTTTTTTCTCCCTTGCTTGCTAAAAGTGCTCAGAAAAGAAAAATAATAATAACGTGAAATCATCTAAATGATGATGATTGAGCCCATTAAAGAATTTTCCCTTTAAAGTGTGCATATATATACATTATATAAGCCAGGAACAAGCTGTGTCAAGTTTCAGTTCAATGCTGCTTTGAATGGATGGATTATCAAGAGTTCAAAAATGATTTTTTAAAAATGGAATCTGACAGATTCCTGACTAAAACATCAGTGCCTAGCAGGACGATAATACACTGTACAGTATAATGTGATGGCAGTTCATGCAACAAACACTTGAATAAAGCTCTTTTCATGTCTTGTCTGTCCAATAAGGCTAACCTCATAACTGGCCCTTAAAGTTGAAAAGCCTTGTGTTGGCTCAACCAGTATGGCTTTTGAAAGACAGCATGAATTTAAAATGATAAAATTTTAGCCACATGTACTGAGACAAATTGCACATGTGTAGATTAAGGCTTCAAATTGGTTAAACTGATAGATCAGTAAACTTAAATTATTAGTTTATTAATGGGTAGAAGCCAGTTTTTATTGGGAAGAGCAAAATAAATCTGTGAATTATGGGTAGATTTGTTTTCTGGGTTTTGGTTTAAAGACTATTTGGGTTGTGTTTTATTTATCTAATACTGCAATGAAAAAAGTTTTAAAGGATGAATAATAAGTTAAATTATTTTCCCTTCAATATTTCTTCAAAACATTTTTGTTATCCATTTTGCAGATTTTTTATATGTAAATTTTTAAAATTGTAATTAGATAATTAAAGGGCTAAAATGTTTTTAAGATTGAATGTTAAATGATGAATGCTATTAATGAATGTTATTAAATGTTGATTATTGTTATTGAAATAGTTAACATCATCCCACTTTTTCTAAAGTACTTAATCAAAATTAACACTTTCAATGAAGCACTCAGATATTCAGTTGGCTTAGTGCCATTCATTTCTGTAAAGATGACAGAAATTTAGCTTTTGTTTTTATCTTGAAATGGAGAAGAGTGTTAGCTCATCGGAATAAACTGCATGCCTAGCAGAAAATAAACAGTGCATTTAATGTGACTCTATAATAGTGGTTTTCATCTGCAAATACTGGCATATCAGATGCAAGACTTTATATTTGTTCTTGTTGGGTGTATGTAATTTTGCCCTGAATTGCATTGCCATAAACTCACATTCCTTGTGATTGCCAGAAAAATCCTTATACTACCCTCAGCAATGTCATTCGGTACTAGTAGGTGGCCACACTTTACATTTGCTCTGGATACTTCATTCTATTTAATCCCTAACAAATTTTCTCACCCAGCATAGCTGCTGTGAAAGAAATTGGAGTGGTTACCCTCTGTGTTTTGATACAGTTTGAAAAATGAAAGGTGGTAGACAGTAAACCAAACACAGCATGCCAGTAATTTCTCTAAAACTGTTGATGTTCCAGTGCTGTGAACCTATATCCTAGTGAGATGTCAATGCTTTTCACTACAAAGGAGATAGTAGTGCTAAAATGTTTCAGCTTTCGTACTTCTGCTGAAACATTTGTATATTTATGCCAGATGTTTATAGGCTTCATTCTTTCCCCCTATCCTTCATGCCCAACTCTGACTCAATCCAAACTATAGTTGAATTAGTGGGAAAAGCCAGTGCGGTGTAGTGGTTAAGAGCGTTGGGCTCATAATCTGGTGAACCGGGTTCGCATCCCCGCTCCTCTACATGCAGCTGCTGGGTGACCTTGGGCTATTCACACTTCTCTGAAGTCCCTCAGCCTCACTCACCTCACAGAATGTTTGTTGTGAGTGAGGAAGGGAAAGTAGATTGTGAGCCGCTTTGAGACTCCTTAAAAAAGGTAAAGGGACCCCTGACCGTTAGGTCCAGCCGTGGACGACTCTGGGGTTGCGGCGCTCATCTCGCTTTATTGGCCGAGGGAGCCGGCATACAGCTTCCGGGTCATGTGGCCAGCATGACTAAGTTGCTTCTGGTGAACCAGAGCAGTGCATGGAAACGCTGTTTACCTTCCCGCCAGAGCGGTACCTATTTATCTACTTGCACTTCGTGCTTTCAAACTGCTAGGTTGGCAGGAGCAGGGACCAAGCAACGGGAGCTTACCTCGTCGCGGGGATTCGAACTGCTGACCTTCTGATCGGCAAGCCCTAGGCTCTGTGGTTTAACCCACAGCTTAGGGTAGTGATAAAGCGGGATTTCAAATCCAAACTCCTCTTCTTCTTTCATGTGGAATTTAGTTTGTTACTTGTGAGTAAGCATTCCAATCTATTGAGTAAACTGACAAACTAATTATGCTTTCTCAGAAGTAAATCTAGGGTAAGCTGTCCATCTTGCTGCTTGCAGTGATAGGATAGCACACATTTCAATTTTTAGTTGTTTTCGTGTTTTTGATACCATCAGCCATGGTATCCTTCTGGTATGATGTCTGAGTTAAGGGTGGGTAGCACCACTTTGCAGTGGCTCTGGTCCTACCTAGCTTAGCATTTCCAGAGGATGATGCTTGGGGAGTATTCTTGGGTCCCGTGGAGCCTTCAACACGGGGATCCACACAGTTTGATTTTGTCTCCCATGTTTAACATCTACATGAAATGACTGAGTGGGTTTATTTGAAGTTATGGAATACGTTGACAGCAATATGCTGATGACACACAGCTTTACTTCTCCTCTATGTCTGCAAGTGTGGCAGTAAATGGGCTGGTACTTTGTCTTGCCTTGTTAATGGACTGGATGAAAGCAAATCAGCTGAAGCTCCATCCAGATAAGACTCAGCCACTGTTAGTGGGTGGTTCTCTAGACTGGATGGATGGCAAGTTGCCTGGTCTTCATGGAGTTACACTCCCTCTGAAGGAGCTGGTGTGCAGCTGGGGAGTACTTCTGGGTCTATTGCTGTCACTTGAGGCTCAGGTGGCTTTGGTAGTATGGAGTGCCTTACATCAGCTTTGGCTAGTGGCCCAGCTGCACCCCTGTCTTTACAGGAATAGCCTAATTCCTGTCATCTATGCTGAAATGCATTATACATGGGGCTACCTGTGAATAGAGTTCAGAACTTAAACTGGTGCAGAATTTAGTGACCAGGTTGCTCACTGGAGCAAGACATTTTGAGCATATAGTGCCAATCCTGGTCTGACTGCACTGGCTGCCAATTAGTTTCCAGGTCCATTACAAAGTGCTGGTTTTGACCTATGAAGCTTTTAATGACTCAGGATTGCAATAGTGTGAACCAACCTGGACTGTGTGATCATCATCAGAGGCCCTTCTTCATATATACATCCTCCATGAGAGGTCAGAGGGTGGCAACATGAGAAGCCTCTTTTGTGATGGCTCCCTGTTTGTAGAATCCTCTCCTCAGGGAAGCTCTCCTGGCGCCTTCTCTGCATAACTACAGACAAAAACATTCCTCCTCCCAGGCCTTTGGCTAATTAAGCAATCTATGGCCTCTTAAACTGTGTATGTGTTTGTGGAGGGGATTTGTTTTTGTGCATTATTATTGCATACATTTTTGTGTTGTAAACCACACTGTGATCATCAGATGAAGGGTGGTGCAGAAATTTAATAAACTAATAAACTAAAATAATGCATAGATAGATGTCCCAGCTACAGATTACAAACAGTAAGCTCCTTGTTGAGCAGATAAACTTGCTAGGAAAAAGAATGTGGAACAATATAGGAAGTGTCCAAGCCTGCTATAACACACTGCAGATTTGGCATGCTTACTAGCAAGTAACTTCTGAATTTGCTTTTGCATATGTAGACTGCATGCATGCTGAGAACAGTGTAGAAATGTTTTTTGACAAGGAGAGTTTGTCCCTTTTGGTCCTGGAAATAAAAGAAGTAATCTTTGCTGATGGAATAAAGCCCAGTATCCCGTGTGGAAGATTGGCACTTGATTTGGTGCATACAGTTATACATTTGTATGAATACTGGTTTCTATTTAACCCTTTACCGTAATCACAACAACCAGTTTCACAAGAGAGTGACGAAAAGTTACATATTTATCCAAAATCTGTCAGTTTCTGTTTAAATTTCAATATCAAAGGTTGCCGGACTAAACTGAGAATGACCTTGAACATGTTACAATATTTTGTCTGTGGTTTACACTGGTAGCTATGTGGCATGAAATATTTATTTCAAATTAAGAATTCAAATTCTTCTTTGCTGTAAGAAAGTCTAAAAAATAATTTTGAAATTTTTTTTGGTGGGGAGCAAATGTGTTGTTTGTGGATTGGGGACTTCTTGATTATTATTCCTACATGATATTTCAGTCTATAACAGACCGTATTGCAAAGCAGCAATAATTTCAGTTTAAGCAATTGTCTGTAGGAACAAAGAGCAGCTCGGCTGCTTGGTATGTCATCAGGGAGAAAGAGTATGTTCTCTGTCGTTATCCAGAATGGCATGTGTCTGCTCCCCAAAAACTTGTTTTTATTTTAGGGTGGGGGCGAGGGGGATTTTAATTTTATCAGTCTTCAGTATTTTTGATGACTCCATGAGAGGTGTCTCAAGAGAAATGTAATTGGCACTTCCTGTCTAGTAATGATCTCTTTGAGAGTCTTGATGTTATGTGACAGATCTAAATAAGATCCTTAAAGATCATATTTAAGTAGCTTTAGCTGGAAAACATCAAAAAAATCGTCAGTATTTATATAAAAGGGCACCTGTCTCTAAGAGAGATTGCTTCAGCTAAGACCCAATTACCTTAAATATATATACAGATGAATGAAAAACTGAGATATATCAGACAACGTAAAAATAATCCAGTTTCTTTATGCAATGATGATTACAGTAGATGGTTCCGTCCTACAGCAATAATTGCCCCTAACTGTGTCAAATCCAATGACTTTTCCACAATGCAAGTGTCAGCTAGGATGTATTAGCTTGACAGAAAAAAAAATCTGCCAATTATTTGGTAAGTGTGTAAAGTTTGATGCCAAGCTCAGTGAAAGCCAGCTAGCAAAGGAAAAAGTCTTCCCCTGGTGGTTATAGGGAAGCCTGCTCATTAGGATTGTCTCTGGGGATCAAAGACAAGGTCCTTTTCAGTTAATTCTTCCTCTTGGATGAGAGGCTCCACACATATTCAGGCTTGCCCTGTCTTAGCAACCAGTAGAAAGCTTATTGTGCTGTTTCAAGTAAAGAGACCATTAAAAAGATAGAGAGAGAATAATTTTGATAGTTTTTTGTATCTAGGATCAATTGCAGTGGTACCTCGGGTTAAGTACTTAATTCGTTCCGGAGGTCTGTTCTTAACCTGAAACTGTTCTTAACCTGAAGCACCACTTTAGCTAATGAGGCCTCCTGCTGCTGCCGCACCACCGCCGCACGATTTATGTTCTAATTCTGAAGCAAAGTTCTTAACCTGAGGTACTATTTCTGGGTTAGCAGAGTCTGTAACCTGAAGCGTATGTAACCTGAAGCGTATGTAACCCAAGGTACCACTGTATACAAGGGATTAGAATGCTTTGGCTTTTGTAATAACTTCTTTTCCCACAGCAGCACAAGACAGACCTGACCAGTCACCCCATGGTATTTTCATGCCAAAATATTGAGGGATCTTAAAACCCCTACTTCAGAGTAGCTGAGGCTCACACAGAATTTGCCATGTTCAGGCCTACTTCCTTCTCTTGTATTAGAATGGACAGGCCATTCTCTTCTTCTGAGACAACAGTGGAGTAGAAACTTGGAAAATAAATGGATGGAACAGTAGTTGTTGGAGCCTTTTTGCACAATGTCACCATCAGAGGCAGTTTAGGACTGTATCCAAGGAAGTCATTGCACTTGTGGAATGAATTCCACTTAGGCAGCAGAACTTCTCCTCCCTTGTGCTTCCCTGCCATCCTCCCCCTTCAAACAAATATGTACCAAGGGTTCCCCCATTCCTCCAGGGCATATTTGGGGGTGCAGGAGAGGAGGGGGAAGTTTCATTGTGCCAGCGGAAGTCGTTCTGGGAGTACAATGGGAGTATTAGCCTACCCCCCCCAATATCACTTTTTCAAGTATCTTGACAAAGCATGGGAGGATCCATTCTGATCTCCACTTGATCTAGTCTTCCTTGAGTTGGTGAGAAAGGTTACTGCAAGGGAGATTCATGTAGCCCAAACTTGTTCAAGCGTTTCAAATGTAATAAGAAGCACAAAGCTAGATTCACACACCAAAGCAGGAGCCATACCCAATTCTGTGAAAACAGCCCTTCCTTAGAAGGTATATAGCCCATTTCTGTCTCTTTCCAGTCTTACCTAGATCAGCATCCAAAATCCCAGCTGCTGGCTCTGACCTGGTTCTAGATCCAATAACAAAAGAGTAATATCTTCCTCAGTCACAGGTTTAGGAAGTGATCTTGGCACCTTCTCTACAGAATCTGTTTTGGGTCCCCTCATTGGCTTCTTTGCTAAAAATATCTACAACAAATGATGAGTCAGTAAACTTAAGAGGCATTTAATGCCTGGGTACACATGAATACTTGTAGCATGAATGACATACATTTGACACCTGAAGTGAACCACAGAATGCTCCCCACCCCTGCTCTGGGGCATGAACGGAGGGGTGTGTGAAGATCTACATTGGGAACAAGGCAGGAAATTAAATCAACCTTACCTGATTGCTGAACCTTACCCATGGTTGAAAACCATTTTGGTAGTGATGGAGGCCTGTGAATCACACTGGGTAGGTACAGAGCCCAGGAGACCACTATGTTCTCCTTGGAGGTGGGAGGAAGCCAGCAGTGCCTCCTGTTTCCTGAGAGGCCACCATAGAGGTGCCATTGGGGGGCTGCTGAGAAGGTGACAGACGTGGCCTCCAAAGAGCACACTACAGCTGTTACTGACACTGTGGTAGTGACAGCAGCAGTGGTAAATGCATTCCTTGAAGGCCACATCTGCTGCCTCTGTGGATCCTGCCACCTGAGGTAGGTGCCTCACCTTGCATCATGGGTGAGCCTGCCCTGGGTTCTAGTCAAGTAGATGTGCTGAGACATTCCACAGATGACACAGAATCGCCAAGAATGTTCTATTCCTGATAGCCATTCACTTAAGAAAGTAGGGGTGTCCAGATATGGGGATCCAGTGAAGACCTTAATAGGTAGGCAACTACATTTGGGAGCTGGTGTTCCTTCAGATACAGTAGTCCCAGAATGTTCAGTGAGTGGTTTATAAGTCAGACCCAGCACTTCTAATTGTACCCAGAAGCAAGTTAGCAACCATTTAATTGTTTAAGTGTCATAGATATATGATCATGTCAACCAGCTAACAGTTTAGTGACTGTATGAGTGACTGAATGAGTTGAAGTTTCCAAAAGGCTGGCATTAGCAGACCCAAGTTCAGCTATCACAGGAGTCTAGCCTGGATGTTATGAATGTATGGATGACTGTAGTTAGATCAAATTTAGTGACTCTCTGGTTTCCGTGCTAAGATGCAAGGAACCAACCTCGAAGTATTGCTTTGGATTTCTTCAATAGGCTTATCGAGGAAGAGCATGATGATCAGGGTCAGGCAAGCCTTCCATCAGTTGTTAAAGGATTTGTAATAGGAAATATTTCGACATATGGTCTGTCCATAACTGTACCGGTTCAATGAAAATTATCTGTAATACACCACCATAATGCTGTTTTCTGAGCATTTGGATCATGAAATCCTTAAACAGAATTGCTGTTATGCATACCATGCATTCTTGTTCATGTTTAAAGAAGAAACAATAGAAATTTTGATGCAAGAAATAATAATTAAAAAAAAGATCATAGCTTCAGAAAATATAATGAGAGCTATTTGCAATTAATTTTTCTTCTCATTCCATCTAGTTTGGTTACAAAATTGTTCATTTGCTCAGTGATAGACCTGGTTAAATGCCACATGTCCCATGGTACCCTGAAGGGGGGAAAGTAGTATGGTTAGAGATTAATATATTTGCATTAATTGAGCTGAAATTAATGTTTTACAGAAGGAGCAGTTATCCTTCTGGGAACTGGAGCGCTCTTACACAACAGTGTTGTGACTTCCCAGCTGCCAGCTTCATGTCCTTACAATACTGGCACTTCATGTTGTTTTCTTTTAACTCCTCTGTTTGACTCGTTTTCTAGTCATCCAGTGACCTAAAGTTAATATAAGCATATATCAGATTGTCCATATAATGGAGTTGTGCCTCCTTAAACGTCATTTTTTTTTAGAGCAGCTCCTTTAAATGTCTCCCCAAAGAGTTCTTCATGTGTCTTGGTCTCATCCAAACTCCCAAAGGACATACCACATATTTCTGCAAGTGAGCATTCAATCCTCTAGGAAAGTTCTACAGCAGGGGTCAGCAAACTTTTTCAGCAGGGGGCCAGTCCACTGTCCCTCAGACCTTGTGGGTGGCTGGTCTATATTTTAGAAAAAAAGAAGAAGAATGAATTCAGATACATTTTAAATAAAAGGACACATTCTACTCATGTAAAAACATGCTGATTCCTAGACTGTCTGCGGGCCGGATTTAGAAGGCGATTGGACCCCATCCAGCCCCCAGGCCTTAGCTTGCCTACCCATGCTCTACAGAGATGGGTGCCTCATCACAGAAAAGGGAAACTAAGCCTTGAGAAGTACTGCCCCCCATTGGGTGCATTTTATTCACCCATATTGTAAAAAAATCTCACAGGATGGGATCTTTTCCCTATTTTCCTTTTGTGGGGATATTCTATATTGTTGGAATATAAAATCCATTTCTGCTTAATGAAGCAATCACCTGAAATTTTACAGCCTCAAATTTTACTTTTGAAAATATGTATCATTTATTTCTCTTCATGTAGTTGTATGACTTTACATTTTGTTTTTCTCTAAGAAGCAGGAAAACTCCCTTAAGTCACAGCGTTATATAGTTCATAGAGGGGATATAGCAAGTCAGTGTAGACAGTTCTGGGCTAGGCCAGTAGCCTGACACAAAGTTAGTTTTATAACCCTGCATCCTTCACCCTGAGAATCCTATATGGTAGGTGGGTATAGAGGAGCATTGTGGATCATTCCTTGAGTTGGAAAGGCTCACTTGACAGCAACAGGAAACCTAGTGTCATTGGTCCAGTCATGTGGAACACTGCCAACAGAGATCCACAAAGCACCTTCTCTTCTAACCTTCAAACACCTGTTGAAAGCTTTTCTATGCTGTCAGGCTTATGCTGGCAATTAAGAAAATGTCCTAAGATAGTTAATTGATCTCTGATTTTAAAATTGTTGCATGATTTTTATTATATGGTTATATGATTGTTGTAAACTTATTTTTTAATGAGTAGTGGTCTTTAAACATTATAAATAAATAGAAATAAACAGGGTTAGTTTATTTAAGCTTGAGAAAAGCATCCTACAACTAGAGGTGAAAGGGGAACATCTGTTAATCTGCATCAAAGTATGGGCATTTACTTGATTACTTTTGTTTAGGTGTGGGACTTTCCTTCCATGGCAGGCTGCATACACTTGCAATCTTGATTTATTTTTAGCATGTCTTTCTAGATTAGGATATTCTGTGGGATATTAATGGCAGATAAATGGCGCAATCAAGTTCTGACCAAAAGGCCTAACTCTCTGTCTCTGTCTGTCTGTCTGTCTGTCTGTCTGTCTGTCTGTCTGTCTCTCTCTCTCTCTCTCTCTCTCTCTCTCTCTCTCTCTCTCTCACACACACACACACACACAATTTTTTTTGGCCCTGAAGTTTTTTATAGGTTTTAGAGGACATATTCCTTTTAAATAAACAAACAATTGCTTCTTGAAGCTGAAAATCCATTGCCCTTTGGAAATTCTTAATGGGTGCACCTAGGGGTAATTTCTTGAGTGGGAGTTGCTCTGTTGTGCATACCCTGCCAGAGTGAATGCCATCATTGAGGTTTACGGAATGTACAACTGGGCGTACATTTATGCTTTTGTGAACAGGTTATATCAGTTGGAAAATGTTTGCTCTTCATGGGAGCATAAGAAGTTGGAAAATATTTTGCTTTTTACAGGACAATAAGCATTGCCTGAAAACTCCTGGCAGATTTCACTTGATCCACTTGCTTACTATCCTTCTCTTTAATCTCACCTTTTTAGTGTACTTTGGTTTGGGGAGGAGATTTGGCTGGTCTGACTTATAGCCAGAAATGTACATACCGGTGTTAGGTGGAAGGAACTTTTCAGATTGTAAAGGTGGGAGGCATAATTTTCAGGCAGATCTCTTCTACAAAATCTACAGCCCAAATAGACTGGGATGGTAAAGGTTAAAGATTATTTCTGGAATGGAAATCAGGTGTTGCCCATTCATTGTTTACAAGCCCTTCTCCAAAACTCTTTGTAACTACCTCTATATTTTTGTTCCCCAAGGTATGTGTGCTATAGGTTGATACAATTGTATATCATGAATCAAGTTAAAATAGTACACACCAACCAGTCAATAAAACAGTAGGATAAAATGCCGAAATCATCTTAACAGAAGTGGCAGTAATGAATGCAGCTTTTAAGAGTAAAAAGAGTAGAGGGCGACTGAGAAGACAGACAGCAAAAAAATATGTATAAGGATAAGCAGAAAGAAAACTCTTAGAAGCCAGTTTCTATGTTTAGCTTCAGGAGATCCTATTCATCATCATCATCATCATCATCATTATTTTGCTTACAAGGCTATTATTTTATATTTTATACATCACATGGGCTATCACTTTTGGCTCAAACCACATTTGCAGATATATTGCAGTAATCTTATTCAATTAATTTGCTATATTTTTAAAGCGTCTTTTCAGCATGTGATTGAAAATTTATATGTTGAGGTGATGGTGTGGCTAGCGCCATATAATGTTTTTGTATTGGGGTGTGCGTGTGTTGTGACATTCTTTACTTACGTTACAAACTTGCTCGCTGGATCAGTGCTATCCCAAATAGAACATCAGCAGCACAGAAGTGGAGTCAGTAACGGAGAGATTTGAGGGAGAGTGGTGACCTTACCATGAAAGCTAGTACAATTCTAGTACATAGTTGAGTTTATGCTCAATTTCTTACCATGAGGAGGAACCATACTGCCACCATTTGACTAAGCTGTTTACAAGGAACAAGTTAATCACATCTTTAGTTTTTAAACTGCAGTATTTATGGTTTACATTTATATCCTGCTTGCTAGCTAAGAAAGTTCTCCCATATTTAACTGTCTTCAGTGTGTTGGGGTAGGGAAATTCTGAATAAATGGGTCTTCGGTTTCAGTTGTCTGTGCCAGAAGTCAGATCTGCAAATAGCAATCTTTGAGGGCTTTGCCATTGTTCTTAACAGAGACAATATTATGCTTCAGTTAGCTAGCTATAAGTTTCTGATCTGTACAACAGTTATAACTTCCACAATCCATTTTATTATCCATGGCGTAAGTCAACTGACTTTGAATTATAACTTGCTTAACACAACTTACAACAACTCAACAGCAGTTTGAATTGTACCTTAATTATCAATTGAATTAGGTTTTCATATTATAAATTTTATGTGTTGCTATATTCTGTCATTATGATGTAAAACTAAGCTGTTGAGTACCTAACAAATAGCATTTGCAAATATTGCTTGGAGATTAGATGTCACTAGAAAGACAGCGATTAATGCCAATCCTTAAAGTAATGTACGGTGGATAGTGTAGTTTCATGAATTTTAATCAAATTACAAAACTGGAGGTATAAAATGCTGATGCTTTCTTGTTGCAATTTCTATCCTTCTTCCCTTCTTTGTGGAATATTGTCTGAGTAAAACATATTCCTAGAAATATTCCAGCAAGTGCTTATTTATATGCATTGGATAACATCACTTTAGCTGACAGTAACTGTTCCTCATTAAGCCATGACTACAGTCTCAATTTACAGATAACATGCACAGAGCTTTGACTTACATTGACATTTGACTTTCCTACTTTTAAGGTCAACAACTCTCTGTTTATAGATATTCAAGTGCAGTCCTTTGGCAGACACCATTTTATTACAAAATGAGGAGGAAGGGATGGCTGCCCAGTGATTCCATTTTTGCAGAAGATAGTTACCTAGACCCAATCGGGAAAAGTAAAGAAAGACAGACAGATGTTTGATATATACTGTATACATACTACATGGTTTGGTTAAATCTAGGTTAAAAATAAATAAATAAATAAATAAATAAATAAATAAATAAATAAATAAGAAAGATGAAATGCATATAGCTGGAGCAGATTTATTCTATTACAGTCAGGTGGGAAACTTTAGCTTTTGAGAACAAATATAACTCTCCTGAAGCCACTTCCTTCACTAGTCCTACTCCATGCCCTCCTCTGAGTACTCACATAAATTACTTTGGAAAGGTGCATTTGGTTTTATAACTTTCCTGCCAGTAGGGCTAGAGAATTACTTGCAGGCATAGGCCTTGGTGCAGTTGCCCCATTTACACTATTATAGATTGTGCCTTGGAAACTATATCTGCTTGTGAGTTTTGCAAAGGCATTTTGTTGCCCATTGTGAGAAATAACATGCTGGACTTGACTGGCCTTTCGTCTAATTCACCAGAGCTCTTTTCACATTGTTATATTGTCTTGAGCTTATTGAGCCTTAGTTGCAAGAAAGAACTGTCACCTTAAAATGCATCCTCCACATTCCCGGTATTTGAGACACTGTTGGGGGGAAAACATGGTTATCTGAGATCAATTGGAAATAGTTTCAAGGTGGGAGGGGGTGACATTCATAGTGCAACAAAGGCAGTGTTAAAAATCAAAGCAAAGTGAACATTTGTTTAATTGGTTTAAATTTAATTTGTTTAAAGATGAAAGTTCTGTGGATTTGTCAGGAATAAAGAAATAATATGCCCTTGTTAATTTAGGAAAGTAACTCATGAAGATAATGTTTTTACTCCTGCTTTCTCTGTGTCAACTGAAAACCATTTTCTTTTTGATAAAATATATAGACAGCTTAGAAAGTGAGATTAGATCCTGCAGACATATGAAAGAAACAGATGGGGTGAAAGAATGATATTCAATCTGTGTAGACTTTCTCTGTGTGTCTTTTTAAAATCACAATGACATGAAATGTCCTTTCATAGATTTAAAACAAGTATTGTTCCTTAGGATAACATAGATCAGAAACTTGCAGTAGCCATTAGAGCTGATAAAATAATGTATAGGTAGGATTTATGTAACGAACAAATGAATCCTTATGATCAAATGTCCCAAATAGAGATGGGGGAGGAATTTGATTCAGTTCATATGCAAAGGTGAGCCTGCCTAATCACACTTTCACAAACAGCACACAAATGGAAGTATAGCTGTCCTTCAAAATTGTCACTTCTCTTAATTTTGCAATGCAGTTTTCTCCCGTCAAGTAATGTGTACCAGGAAAATGCATATAAAATGTGTATTAAAAGGCACATAGTGAAACTAGCATACATGATTAAATTGGCTGGTTCCTGACAACAACCTGATTACTGTGACTGACTAAACCTTGGTAAAGGCTATTACAAATCATATAAGAAGGAAGGTCTCTGCTTTGATCCCCAGCTTCTCCAAGTATGGCTGGAAAAGACTCTGGTCTGAAACCAAGAGCTGTTTCTAGTCAGTGCAGGAAAAAGCTGAGCTAGATGGACCAGTGGTCTGACTTGGTATATGGCAGACCAAAGAGAACGGCAGACCAAAGAGAAGCCTGCCAGCTCAATCAGATTCACCCCAGGGGCGGGGCCAATCCAATAGCCTGCCTGCGATTGGCCAATTGACAGGCAGACTGTTATCTACTTCCTGGGCTGGTACGATGCCGATTTAGGGCTTGCAAGAAAACCCTCTGCGTCCATGTCCCTTGCTGGATGATGGGATGGATGTTGGTGCCATCCCGCAAAAGCGCCTAATCTAGAAAGTAAGCAGAATTGTAGTGTTAAATATGTTAAAAAGGTAAAGGGGACCCCTGACCATTAGGTCCTGTCGTGACCGACTCTGGGGTTGCTCATCTCACTTTATTGGCCAAGAGAGCCGGCATACAGCTTCCATGTCATGTGGCCAGCATGACTAAGCTGCTTCTGGCGAACCAGAGCAGCGCACGGAAACGTCGTTTACCTTCCTGCCGGAGCAGTACCTATTTATCTACTTGCACTTTGACGTACTTTCGAACTGCTAGGTTGGCAGGAGCAGGGACCAAGCAACGGGAGCTCACCCCGTCACGGGGATTCGAACCACCGACCTTCTGATTATTTTATGTATAAATGGACTTGATAATCACCAGCCCCTCAAGCTTTTAATGTAAAGTGGGCAATGCTGTCCTAGACATTGCTTGCTTCTTTGGTCTATGCTCCTGATGTCTGTGCACTAAGCATGAACATCAGGAAGAAAGAACGCCTATGTGTGTGGAGCTTTACCTGAGTAAACTTTTTCTATAGAAAACAACACATTTTCCAACACAGATCAAAGAATAAGAAATCAAGAGACAATATAATGTTGAATTGTTCACGAACTTTAGCACTGATTGATGGCAGAAAAATCATATGAAAATTGGAGTGTTCTTGATTACTTGTCTTTATTAGTTCTAAAGTAGATGTTTAGATGAAGTTTGCTTTATTCCTAAACAGGAATGTTTACAAAATCAATTCTTTCTAAAAACATGCATTCAGCGACAGCTTGCAAAATAGTATGCTTTTCCAACCCCAATTGATCTGCCCCCCCCCCCCCCGTTGGTCAGTGGCTGTTTATAGAAGGAACAAAAGGTTAGAATCATAGAAGTGTAGAGTTGGAGGGGACTATGAGGGTCATCTAGTCCAACCCGCTGCAAGGCAGGAACCTTTTGCCCAATGTAGAGCTCAATCACCCCCATGTAGTTTGAGGCAACCTGCATTAGCACAACAAGCAACAAGCTGCAGTGAGCTTCGCCCCCAGCACAACTGGATTGAGTTCAGAACCATGGTTTCAAGTTGTCTTCTTTTAAAGAAATTATAGTCAATTTCAATCAACTGCAGTTAAGTAAATGTGGGAGTCGAAGGTTCAAAACTCCTCTCTGCCATGCTGAGGTTTGCTGATTCCCGCCGCCGCCGTGGTATGTTCATGTTGAATTAAACTATAGTTAAGCGAGGTGTTAAAATGTGGCCTGTAAGTGGCTCCCCTTCATCTTTATCTGGTACTGAAAATTAAAGTGTTGACAGTAGTACCTTCATTCCTTTATAATTGTAGTGAGCTGAAAGCATTTCAGTGATGAAATGGCATTATCCGATTCATACTTTCCTTATAAAATTCCTCAAGAAAGCCATCCAGCTACAAATTCTTGGAAGATTTTATGACCTCCTTTATCTTCCTTGCTGATACAGCTTCCTGAGTAATCCATCTTTCTGACTGGTTATTTATCATGCGGGACCTGAAATCCCATGAGGAAGGTGTTCAGATCTGCAGACTCAGGTTTATTATTGTTAGAATAAATATTAGAAGACAAGGTTTCAAAGGGCTCCTTTTTGCTTTGATTTGGCGTTGTCAGTGACACACCGGTACAAGCAAGTGAGCTATCTTGGGTTTTGCATGTTGCCTAAGAGAAAACCCACTCCTGATATGTTAATGCCATGTAGTCTGCTTTCCCCTAATCCATTCCCTGTCCACATCTATAAAAGCTTTCAGTGGATGCTGTTTTAAGTATTTGTTTGTTTATTCATGTGTGACTTTATGTCAAAGCAAAGTACACAAGTTGCAGGATAAAAAAAATCGCATTGTTACATGACTGATCTGTATTAATTAAGTTAAATTACATTAGTTAATATTTATCAGAGATTATTCATTATAATACATTCCATACATACCCCTTCAATATCACTCATCATGCGAAACCACAGGGCAAGAGGAGGCAGCCAAGGAGTGTTAATGTCTATTGTTTTATGCTTGAATTCAGTGTGGGATAATGTTAGGTAGGATATGGCCCTCAACCGTCTTACCTGGGGCAGTTTTGCTAGGGGTGGAGGCTATGGTAATTAATACTGCTCCATTGTGCACACCATAATTTTTCTTGCATTTTGTCATGATGAAGGCAGGATTCGGCTTCATGACAACACCTTGCTCTGATTTGGCCTCATTACATGATCAATCAGATTTGTCTGTGTAGTAAACAAAATCTGCCCTTATTCCCTTATGGGGGACACAAGAGCCCTTATAGAGTCCTTTGTAGATTACCCATTGGTAGGAGAAAATAACAGAGGCCAACCAGAGAATATTGAAAAGCAAAGCAGCTCGTAAGCCTGATCTTTATTGAACTGTTGCAACAGGGTGCTCCCCTCACACACAGAAAAGGAGGAGGACCCAGAACCAAGGTGTGCCTGCCCTTATATAGACATTTTAAATTCCCTGTCCTGGAGCTCAAGACCACCCCTCCATACATCACAGAAGGGGTGTAACCCAAGACCACCCCCCACAAACATCATACCTACATCACAGAAAAGGTGGTCTACAACAGAAATTTGAATGTTGTTTTTCCTGTCTGTCAGGTTATTTGATAATGCCTTATCTGATTGCCTTTCCTGGTAGTCCGGCCATTCCTTTGTGATGGTGATTTCCCAATTCCTGAGACAATGGGAAGGTTCCCTGACCCCCTCCCTCCTTGCAGAGAAAACATCTGGTCAGTTTGGGAGTCAAAATGGTTTCAGGACGGTCTTCTTGTGCTGCTCCAGACATGTGGTCCATATATCTATGTACGTGCTTGGTTGGTACATTTACGAACATTTATTATATATATAAGACCTTAATTTTTTTATTTCATCTGTATGATATAATTGAAAAGCCAAATTATTTCTTTTCATATACCACCTTTAAACCATAGTTACCAAGATGATGTACATTTAGAGGGCAATAGGATTCCTGGGACCAAACCAAAGGGTCAGTGATAAAAGAGACCTTGAGATTACCCTGTATCCTAGCTTTGGACATTTTGCAGCCTGAGTTCTACAAGCTGACTTATATTTTACTCTGTTAGACATTTTAAAATGGAAAGTGCTGTTGGGCTTCCTACTTCTTCTTGATTGGCTTATCAAATCCACAAATGCTTTTTACTGAGCAGAGAAACTTTTAAGATTTTGTACAAAAAACAATGTGCACACGCGCATATGCGCGCACACACACTATATGAGATGCATTTCTTATTGAAATGTAGTGAGACAAATCCTTCAGAGTAGTTTCATCAACATTGTTGAAGCCTTTCAGAAGCTAGTGATTTTAGAACTTCAGGCTATATTAACTGCATTGCAAGAATATCATTAGCACACCATAAGGGCAATGTTGGAATTGTCAGAGCATATGCTCCCTCTCATTTTGGCAGAGGGAGTTCACAGAAGAAAAAAGACTTTTTGAAAACACTGGGACTTTTAAAAATGTGTAATTTGATTACCATTCTCTAGTTGATATCTGAATAATTCAATACTTTTATGACTCAATTTGTAACTGCAATTGTGTTACCGACACAAAATTGGAGATTTCTAGGCTTATGAACAGACGTTTCTAAGTCTAAAGTATTTCCACCTTTTAAACTTATTGAGTTAAAAGATTTTCTTCTTTTAAACCTTGCTTATTACTTTTCTTTTTCATTTCCTCTCTCTCTCTCTCTCTCTGTGTGTGTGTGTGTGTGTGTGTGTGTTCAAATGTTACATGCAAAGTTATCTCTCTCCCCTTTTCTCTCCCTTTCATTTTGCTTTCTCAAAATTGTGCAATGTGTTACACTTGCTGCAGTCCTAAATATGCTTACATGAGACTCAGTCACTGCCTCTGAGCAGGAGTTTTGAGTGGATAGCTTTTGTTTTAGTACAAAACAAGCAGATTGGATAGTGTTATTCTGTGGAATGGCAATTGGGTTATTGGATCTCTTTAATACAATGTTTGTTAGGAAGAAGTCAGAGGATTGTGTCCACTATAACATTGTACAGTTTGTAGGCTAAAAGAAGATCCAAGTGTGTCAAGATCAGAAGCAATTTAAGATTAGGCCTTCATGTATAGTGTTTTCATGGGCAAATACCATTAAAACCAGTGCTATTTTTCTAGAAAAAGAGGTGCTGGAACTCACCTCCCTCATTCTCTTAGAATGGCAATGGCACATACCTGAGAGGTGCTGGGACTGAGTTCCAGTGAGTTCTGGGTAAAACCAAAACCAAAACCTGATTAAAACTGTCACACCATCATGACTTTTGAACAATGCATAAACAATGGTTTGGGACACAAGGGGACGCAGGTAACGCTGTGGTTTAAACTACAAGGCTCTTGGACTTGCCGATTGCAAGGTCAGCAGTTCGAATCTGCACAGTGGCCCAGCTCCTGCCAACATAGCAGTTCAAAAGCATAACAGTCCAAGTAGATAAATAGGTACACTGTGATGGGAAGGTAAACAGCGTTTCTGTGCACTGTGGCTTGTGTCACGATGTTGCATGCTTAGTCATGCTGGCCACATGACCCGGAAAGCTCTTTGCGGACAATGCCAGCTCTCTAGGCCTGAAAGCGGAGATGAGCGCTGCACCCCAAACTTGAATTTGACTGGACTTAATTGTCCAGGGGTCCTTTATCTTTACCTTATCTTTATCTTACCAAGCTTGTGATTAAGCTATCTGATATGCAGGGAAGGCCAAAACAAGCGTAGAGGAATGGACAAGGACTTGGCTGCATGCAATAAATATAATCACCACTTTTGAACCTTTGTCTTTGAAATGAGAAGTTGAAAGTTTGCTGCTTTCTTGTTAAAAGAGTGTGGCCTTTTGGGAAGATTGTTAATTACAATAATCTTCAAACAAGGCAGAAACTGTCCTTAAGGTAGTGAGGATTAATAGCAATGCAAATAAATGATCCCTCTGTATGTATACACCATGTTAAAAGCCAAGAGAAGCCGAGGATCAGTCAAATGGCTGGTAGGATTCATCTGATGAATTATCCTTTCAGGCTTATCAATACAGAAGGAGAACAATGGACAAAAACATTACTGTAATGAATGAATGTAGCAGTGAAATGGAATGGAGCATCATTGTTAGCAAGAGGAAAATCTTTCCAATGCAAACATAAGCTAATACAGTTCAGCATAATATAATTGCCATTTTGATAATAAAAAACATACTATTTAAAATATGCTGCCTTTTCAGTTGTATGAGGGGGGAACATCTAAAACAGGTCTATGTTTTACTTGTATATTCAAATTATGAATAAAAGTCCTTGACTTAAAAAACATTTTGCAGGAAAAAAATAGTGATAAATTACATATTCCCAAGCCAAACTGTTTCTTTAAATACAGTTCATTGCAACAAAAGCAAGTAGAAAATTATTAAATCTTTTGGGAAGTGGACACTAAGGAATGTCATGGGGAATATTAAAACTTATTGTCTCAAGTTAATAAAATCAGCAGAAATTCAAAATTAATCTTTTGTCTGTGATAAAGAGCTGAGATACCATTAAAAAAAAATGAACTGAAAGTGGGTAGGGAGTCAGGCATGCAAGTAATAATATCATAATCCCCAAATACTTTCATAATCCTTCTTGAGATGAGCTGTCTCTTTTTTCTTTAACCTAGTGTTCAGATTTGCAGCAAAAAAGAGAAGAGTAAGAATTCTTATAAAGCAAGATTTATCAGTCTGCTTAACATTAAGGCCTAATAATAAGCTTCATTAAAATCAGTGGGAGTGGCCTTTATCTGGTTTGCATGAGTTGCCATATTCAACAGAACTGAGACGTAAATTTTGAAAAAAAATATTTACTGCTGGCAGAACTGATACTACTGGGGTAAATTTCTCAAACACGTAACTATTCCAAACCTTAATCCCACAACTACCTAGCCCAGTGATTTGAGAAAGGGGTGTCACTCCAATTTCTGATCCTAGCCAGACTCAGTTGCTGTGTACTGTTACCAGAAAGCCTGTTCCGAGTGTAGCCAATGCTTTCTGCCCTCTGATTAAATTTGATGATAGTTACACATAAACAAATTTAAGGGCCTTTCTGGATCATACCAAAGACCCATCTAGTTTAGCATTCTGTTCTCGCAGTGGCTAACCAGACGTCTATGAAAGACCTGCAAGCAGAACTTGAGTGCAAAAATACTCTCCCCACTGGAATACTGAAGCATTCTGTCTCCAACAGTGGAGATAGAACATCATAACTAGTACCCATTGATAGACTTATCTTCCATGAGCCTACCTGACTGGGTGTACGATAATGTGAAATCATTATATGGGCAGTGATTTGATTGTGTGTGTTTTAGGAAGAAGACCACATTAAAAAAATAATAAAGCAAGATTCCAGATTTGTCATCTGTAAACCTTTTATTTGGCCCTGAATAATTTTACAGCTCTTCGTGGTACGATTTGAAGCAGATTTGGCACAGTAGGGCACAACCCATGACCCAAGAGGGCATGCATGGCTCACAAGAAAATCATAGAGAATTCCTATCATTCTGCTCATTATTTCCTATTATTCTAACAGCGTTTAGCTTTGAATAGCTCCATGTATTTCTGTACTGAAAATTTTCTTTGCTTCAGACAATGAGTTCAATCTCTGTCTTTGTGTCTCCCCTGCAAAGCAACCAGAGTTCAACTGTGGATAAATATAAGCTGAACACCTAAAGCAAATTACTTGATCCTCTGAAAGAGCGGCAGATCCAACCTTTTATTTTATTTTTTAAACTTGAATTTGAAACTCCTTTATTCACTCTGAATTTACATTCTTTTGCCACATGGATGTCATCGACCTAATGGTAAAAAAAGGTAAAGGACCCCTGGATGGTTAAGTCCAGTCAAAGGCGATTATGGGATTGCGGCATTCATATCGCTTCAGGCTGAGGGAGCCGGTGTTTGTCCACAGACGGCTTTCTGGGTCATGTGGCCAGCATGACTAAACTGTTTCTGGAGCAACGGAACACTGGGACAGAAACCAGTGCACATGGAAATGCCGTTTACCTTCCCGTCGCAGTGGTACCTATTTATCTACTTGCACTGGCATGCTTCTGAACTGCTAGGCTGGGAGAAGCTGGGACAGAGCAACGGGTGCTCACCTCATCGCGGGGATTCGAAGCACCAACCTTCTGATTGGCAAGTCCAAGAGGCTCAGTGGTTTAGACCACAGCGCCACCTGCATCAATCTAGTGACTTACCTGCAAAGGTTATTATAGAGAGAGCATCTTGACCCACTACTGAGAAACTATGCAAAATGCATAGCACAACATAAGAGAATATTTAAAAGTTGGAGATACGTTTCATTGTATCAAGCCCAAATTGGCTATTCCCAACCCAAGAGAAACCCTAAGGACATAGGAACTTTGGGTGAAGAACTGGTTGTGTCATAGGTGCAATCCTCACACTACTTACCTGAGGCAAAGCACCCTTGAATTCAGTAGGACTTACTTCTGCATAGATATAATTAGGATTCTGCCTCTTGGAGAAATCTGGGACCAAACAGTTAGTTTATGTGGATGCCTAGCACTTCTGAACTGCACTTCTGGATCACTTTCCTAATCGTGACCTATTATAAGAAACACTCCCATTATAACAAATCCTTATAATTCGTTTTTTCTTAAGGGTCAGAATTTTCCTGTTTTGTGGGCAGCATGTACAGTAACAAGCCAAAGAGTGACAATGACTTGATAGTTGACTTGTAGAGTTTGATGGCACACATACAGAAGCAATCAGTTCTGTACCATTTGATTCAGTAATAATGGTAATTTAAAGACAGGCTCTGTTGTTTTGATAAATAGCAGTGTACACCTCATCAAGTTGTTCCTATTCGATTTCATTTAGGAAAGAGTTTTTAATAGGTTTTTAAAAACTTTATTTTAATTATTTTTACGTTGCTTAATAGAAGGGAGGAGGATGCCATTAGGTACTACATTTAATTATGATATACTGTTTAATGTTGTTTATAAACTAATTCATTTATCAAAGATACCCCTTGAACACTGCATATCTCATGAAGTTTGTGAAATGCTTCCCAACTGTCTCAGCTACTTAAAAAAAAAATCAACTATTTTGCAACGTGCATGTCAAGGGAGCCACAAACCGTGGCTTGGCTTAATACCCTCTCTAATTTGTGCAGAAATAGATTGAGAAATTCATGTGGTTCTCCCTTTCTTCAAAATGATACATAAGCAAATGAAGATTCCACCTCTTCCTTGAGTGTTTGGGAGAGGTTTTATCTCATTTGTGAAGCAATATGGAGTTCCTACTGCTGTTTCTAATGTTGTCCAGAATACAGTGAAAATGGTAGGAACACTTCTGACTCCATCTTTGTCAGAGGCATGAGGACAAGATAGTATCTGATTTATGCTGTGGTCCAAAGAAGGTTAAAGACAGCATGAAATACTCCTGTCATTTCTTTGTTTCTTCAAATTTCAGCAAAATCCTCAAAAGCGCTGGTGGGAATCTTCCTTGCCACAGGCCCATGCCAGGGGCATTAGCAAGGCAACATGTACTTGTTTGTGCCTGTGCCAAACACTTATGTACCTCTGTAGCAGTTGGACTTTCACAGAATCATATAATTAAAGAGCTGAAAGGGACCCAGATGGTCATCTAGTCCAGTGTTTTTCAACCTTTTTTGGGCAAAAGCACACTTGTTTCATGAAAAAAATCACGAGGCACACCACCACTGTGTGCGGAGAGGGAGATGTCAGAGCCCCGCTGCTCTCTATGGGGAATCGGATGAGAGCAGACTGCCTGTCCGCTCTCATCCGATCCCATCCGATCTGATCCCCACCCAGGACGGATGGGAAATAGGGTGGACACAGTCCGGCGCCCGCCTAGTGGGCGAAAATTTGACTTTTTTTTTTTAAACCTTAGGCTTATTTTTACTCATGACAATATTTGTTAAAAATATTACATCTGCCTTTGAGAAGAGAGAGTATCATATTTTTATAATGTGGAAAAATAAACTCTACAGACACCCCAAATTGGCACACAGGTGCTTTAAAATAACATCCTCTCACAGGATAATTCCAAAGGGGTGCTTTGCTCCCACCCTGTTTACCCAATTATTCTTTAAACACACTGGACTGCATGAATGGGTATAAGACGAGAATACCTAAAAACAGTAAAATGTTTATTTTCTTAGAAAAAAAAGAGGGATTCAAACTGATTGTGGTCACAACGTCCATCTGTTTAACCTTGAAGTCAGTCCCCCCGCGCGCTCTCCTTCCTCGGCGCCTCTCACTCCCCGGAGAGGCCGTCCAGCGCAGGGCTCTCGCCGTCTGCCTGCCTGGCTGCCTGCGAGCTCGGCGGGCAGCGCCTCCGTCCGCAGCGCCCGCCTCGCGGCTCTCGAGTGGCGCTCGCCCGGGAGGACACGCCGGAGCCCGGGAGCTTCTTCCTCCGCCCCCCGGAGCTGGAGCGCTGCTTGGAGCGCCGAGGAAGGAGAGCGCGCCGGGGGGGGGACTTCAAGGTTAAACAGATGAGAGCCGCGAGGCGGGCGCTGCGGATGGAGGCGCTGCCCGCCGAGCTCGCAGGCAGCCAGGCAGGCAGACGGCGAGAGCCCCGCGCTGGGCGGCCTCTCCTCGCCGCCGCGGCACACCAGGCAACATCTCGCGGCACACTAGTGTGCCGCGGAACAGTGGTTGAAAAACACTGATCTAGTCCAACCTCCTGCAATGCAGGAATCTCAACTACATCATACATGACAAATGGCAATCCAACCTCTGGCATCCAACCCAGGCAGCAAAAACTAGGTTAGCTCCAAAGTGTTGACAGTTTCTAAATTATTTGTATAGGAACACAAGGATGGTTTGTAGAAAGAAAGCAATGCGATCTGAGCTTGAAGCAACCAGCTCCAATCTCTTTACATGCAGGAGTTCACATGGTAGGTGGAATAAACAATAGACTTGTCTTCCTTCTTCCCAAGGTGAGGGTTAGTGACCTAGCTAAGACTGGCAGACAGCTTACTCTATGGCATTAACTCCTTAATGCATTAATTAGACTTAAGCCTTTTGTTTATATGAGGCTGGTTATCATACAACTTCCACACTCCTCCTTTCCTTCTGCATCTCCCTGCAAGCTGTTCTTGAAGATTGGGGACACCTTCCAGAATGACTGGTGATATAGTAGGAGTGGGTGATGAAAGGGGATTTGCTGAAAATAGGGGATTCCCACATCCCATCCCACATTCAAGCAGCTGAGCTTTCTTCTCACTACAATGCAATCTTGGGATCCAGGGCACTGTATGTGTATGTTCCCTCAGAAGCTGAATCAATACAGCATGATAATGAAATAGCTTGTTCTATGTTACAGATGAGAATACACATGTTGAAAACGTGTGCATTTCATTGGTTCATCACCACTTAATTGCCTTGAGCATCTTCAAATATTCTGCAATTCCTTCAAACACATAAGTGATTCCTTTGGGTTGAAGAGGCAAAATCTACAGTACATTAAGTCTGATTTTTCAGTGAAATTAATGTGTTTATGTAGTGCTTTTGCATGACCTAGGGAATCTGGATATGATCAGTTCTCCCCAAATCTATAAAAATCTGAGTTTCTGCCCAACCCCTAAAAAAAGCCTTCCCATGCCACTCTGACATAATTTTGGGAAAGAACCTGTTTATTTTCCTAAACCTTTAAGTGGGAAATTTAAGAAGTTGGTTGTGTTTGTTTGTTTGTTTGTTTGTCTGTCTGTCTGTCTGTCTGTCTGTCTGTCTGTTTGTTTGTTTTTAACAGATAAGGTGCAAATTCTTTAAATACAGGAGTAAGACCATATTCAGGCACCACTCTATTTAGTCTTCCTGGTGTTTTCTTACCTGTTAATTTTTGTGTTTTATGTGATCTTTCACACAATGGAAAAGCCACTTCTGGAAATCTAGTGGAATCTAGCAGAAGTTTAGCGCTCATTTCTATGTTAATTGTTTTCAGGGGGGAAATCAATTTGCATTCCCACTAATTCAGGAAATCTCAGGAGTTTTGCATTGCAATTTCACCATAGTTTTCACGATAATGCCACCACTGCTCATATGACAAAAATTGGGGCATACAATTATTTCCTTTGGAATTTTCTGTGACGTGGTGGTACGGTTCCATAAGTACAGTGTGACATTAATGTTAGAAATCAGAACAGAAAAAAGGTAAAGGTAAAGGACCCCTGACAGTTAAGTACAGTCGCGAACAACTGGGGTTGTGGCGCTCATCTCACTTTACTGGCCGAGGGAGCCGGCGTTTGTCCACAGACAGTTCTTCCAGGTCATGTGGCCAGCATGACTAAGCCGCTTCTGGCGCAACGGAACATCGAAACTAGAGCAAGTCATGGAAACGCTGTTTACCTTCCTGCTGAAGCAGTACCTATTTATCTACTTGCACTTTGACGTGCTTTCGAACTAGGTTGGCAGGAGCTGGGACAGAGCAACAGGAGCTCACCCCGTTGTGGGGATTCGAACCGTCAACCTTCCAATCGGCAAGCCCAAGAGGCTCAGTGGTTTAGACCACAGTGCCGCCTGTGCTTGCACTATTACCAGTAAAACTAATGCAATAAACCCCTCATCTGAATGCAGCAAAAGTCTGCAATCCTAGTCTGGGAGTAAGTCCCATTCAGTTATATGTGTGATACCCAGTTCTATGGATAATATCCATACACTCAGTAGGCCCATTGAAATAAATAGATTTGTTACTTAGATCCATTGATTTCAATGAGACTACTGTGAGTATGACTAATGTTGGATATTACCCAAAATGGCTTACTTCTGAAAAGATTTTTGTAGGATCACACTCTAAGTAAGCAAGTTAATAAATAATAGTTCTAACATAAATCCTGAGCTCCACTGGAAGAGGGAATAATTTTTAAATTGGGTAGCTGATAAATAGATACTTTTTCTGTCAAATTCTGTGATACCTGGTTATATTATGTTGGTTCTCTGTGTTGTGATGGTCCAATCTGACAACAAGATGTAGACAAAAAGGCTACCCCTCATTTCACTGTTCCATGCCAGGATGGCAAATAAATATTGGTGCAGAATGAACTGCATCTGTATCCTTAGACAAATTTATTTTGCAATTCATTATTTTTTAAAATTCACTTTGGTTTTGAAATAAAACACTTTGTCCTAATACACTGCTCAAAAGAATGGGAGCAGAAATGCAAAGACCTCATAGAAGCGCATTGGGTATACCTGCTTTCCTTTGTCTTCAACTTCCTAAATTTCTCAGTCTGTTACTTTTCGCAGTTTCTCTTTTAAAACCAATATTTTTTTGTCTCCACTTATCTTTCTCTCTTATCTGCAAGTAAACAGACAATTTTTTTTAAAAAACCCCTCACACTATTAATTGAGCACTGTGTTGTTGCATACCATGTCAAAATACCAACAAGTGCAGCTGAGGGAAACATGATCGATCAAAGTGTGACTGAAGATAGCACACAATGAACAATTCATGTCTGGCCTCTTCCCACAAATTAATAAACAGCTCTAGGTAACATGTACCTGCTTAATGTTGAATAATATGTTAATAGGCGATTGTGAGACTTGTGAGTTTTGTAAAATAGTACTACTTGCTTTTAGAGGTTATGTATGCTTCTCCAATTATATTTTTGAAGACAACATATCTGGCTTGCCTTTTGCTTATCCAGCACTAATAAGTGAACTTAGTATTTGCTCTTGGCTATATTTTAATGCTATTATTATTAGGCCTTGAGAAAAAAAAGAAGATAAATTAATTTGTGATGTATAGTATGCAAAATATGCATCTGTTTCTGGACTCTCTTACATGAGGCTTTGGAAAGAGTCGATTTATGTGTTTCTGCAAGAAAATTATCCTCAAATAGAAACCCATCTCTCATGTTCATGATCCTCTGAATAGCTTGGTACTATCAGTTGTCTGCAGTCAATGAGAGTTGCAGTCACTCTTCAAATAACAGAACTGAGCTCTGTAAGCTTACGCAAGCTGAAGAAATCCCCTTTTATATCTTCTTTGAAGGATCCTTTTATAAACATAAATATCATGGGGTCAGGAGCAGCTCAGCTGCAGTGATCTTATGATATTTTCCCAGGTAGTCAGGTTTGATGACATTTGAAAGAGCTGACTGGTCTGTGAGTGGGTAAGAGTAGGCATGTTGCTGTGAAGGTATGGGGTGTGCTCCCTATTGCTTTCATTCGTGTTTAATCTTGGCAAAGCAAAAGGAAATCCTTCCTGATGGAAGTGTTTGGGTTGTGTGTGTTTTGTATCTCTATTTCTTGAAAATAGACAAGAGCCCACCTTTTTCATTTGCAAAAATAGCATCTTTACAAGATGTGTGATTTCAAAAGGAAATAGCTATTTTGACAGTACATCAACTTAAAAAAGTATCTGTAAGTGTTCATATAATTTTTTTTTCTCAGTGTGGGGAGACAACCCCATCAAGACTAAGGACTGAGTATTGCTTCTGAAAATGAGGACCGAGAAGAACAACGGGTTTTGAGAGGCAGTTGATGAATTTTGCATTATGTGCGTTAATACTTTTCAGCAAACTGAAAACGGCTTGCCCATATCAGCAGTAGGCACATCAGTAATACATTCTCTCCATGGAGTCAGGATCCTGGGTGGGCAGGCACTTCAGTGTGAATGAGGCTCATGACTCTTTGTGGCATTCCTAGAAGTGATAAAGCCCTATTTGCATGACTATTCTTTGCCAGATGATAACCTTTTCTGTTAAGAGTTTGGTATGTAATGTAATGGTATGTATTAGTTGGGAATGCTGATTTGAGGAAATAATACTTAACATGAGGAAAATAAATACTCTCAAGCCCGATTTCCACATCCCCACTCATCACTGCTTTCCTCCCCCTCCTTAATTCCGCTCCCCCTCCCAGGCCCCTTCAGCTCAGGTTTCTTCCTCCAGACAACGGTATTGAATGCTGATTAGATGATAACCTATTCCTCAGACAGAAAATGTTAAGGTCATTCCTTCCACATTCTGAAAGTATGGCCTGTTTATTTACTTGTACCAACTGTGTCAATTGCCCAGTTATATGTTGCTGTGTCTTGGTATTGTAGGCTTATTCTCCCTTTTTTCATTTCCATCAATGCAAGTAGTCTAGTAAAACCAGTGCTACTAATATAGCCAGAGTTCTTTGTTCTGAGCATACAAAAGAGGCACCCAGTAACTGATATGCAGGGAAAATAAAACATTTCAAAAATAAATTTCAAAAAGGAGACACAGCTCAGCATATTTTTTACAGGGAGCTCCTGCATTTCATTAATGATGTTTTCAGTAATATTCAGTATTAAGCATTTAGGGAGTATATAAAAGCTGTTACCAAGAATTGCATCCGATGCTAGTCTTACTTAGAGGAGACCCGTTAAAGTTAATGAACCTGGTTAACTCGGGCTCACTTAGTGGGTGTGACTTAGTTGGATGCAACCCCAAGAATGGAGGGCAGTACGTGAGATGACACAAACAAAGCTTCTGATACAGGCCGACAAATAAGTGAAAATAAACTCAGATGTACACCTGGCTGCTGAGAAGGAATGAGTGAATGTACAAGCCTTGTGCTTTGCTTAGCCTTTGTGGAGACTTTACCCCATAGCATAAAAACTATCGTTTAGTGCTATGCAGGAACACAGCCACAATCTTGTACTTCCATAGTCTGCATTCATGTCTTAAATGCCTTATATAGAACCACTCAGCTTAGAATGCTGGTGATTCATTAGACTAAAAAATGGTGGTCAGCTGTTGGGGTACGGTGTGTATCTGCAGCTAGTGCTTTTCAGTGATCTGCGTCAAGACCTGTTACCAGTTATTGCCTAAACACTTCTCCTTCAGTAGACTGAACACACAAACAAGGAGCAGGTTCATAGGCACCATCTTCATTCCCAGTCTCTGTGTTCTTAGCTGAACATGTGCATAGATCACAAGCTTATAACTTTCCCACTTGGTTGGGAACAGCAGTGGACAATGAGCTGCTTTGAATTTGTACTTGCAGCAATCATATGGATAAACAATGAAAAAAAGTTGCAGCTTTTTCTACATTTGTATGCATTGTTCCATCACTTAAACAGTAGAAGTATGTGGAATCCTGCATTCTATGTTTTGAAGTTCATGTATATATACACATGGAGTTTGATCCTTGACTGTATACACTGATATGAATCCACAGAATAGTAAAAATTTCTTGTGCCTTCCTGTATTCTTCATTGCCTCCAGGTTTGAATGTGTACTAAAGCTTTTATCCTTCTACTGGGGCAGAAAGCATTGAGTGAATTGTATCTGAAAGCATTTAAAGTTCTCTAATGCTTGAAAGGCTCTTTAAAGGTCAGCCTAATTAAGACAAACTTTGTACCGAGAGAAAATAGATGCTATTATTGGAGATTCGTTGCAATTCAATATATGGCATTGTGCTTACAGTTTAGAAGTTTGAAAGTGTAATATGGAAAGAGAAATGTTTCCTACTCGTCTTTCCTTCAACAATATCAATAGTAATGATTTTGGGTATGATTTAGAAAAATCTTGGTCGTCCAGCAAGAAATCAGGCAACAATAATTAAGTGATGATCTTAAAAATAGAAAGAAGAAATGAGGAATCATTTCGTGTGAGTAAAGTTCAAAATAGGGGGTGGATGGGAGACAGGATGTATTAAGAATGTAAAAATCCTGGTCTATCAGACCAATAAACTGATAAATCTTGATAGGATGAACACCCTGTGGGTAAGTAGTTCACATGCCCAGAAAGTAGGTAGACAATCTGTACTAGATGAGGTTGTTCTCCCCTTGAAGCTCCAGGCTCATAGTCTGAGAGGACTCCTAGATCCAGCATTTTCACTTTATGATCAGGTGGTGCCATGAAGTGCATTTTCCCAGCTCCAGATGGTTCACTAGCTATAGCCATTACTGGGCAAAAATAGCCTGGCCACAGCAACGCATACTTTGGTACTTCATTATTTAGGTCCACTCTACGTGGAGGAACCATTGAAGATTGTTTAGAAGCTGCAGTAGTGCAGAATGCTGCCACCAAAGTGCTAAGTGTCATGGCTTACCATAACGTGGTTGCCTGTGTGCTACCAAGCCCATTGTGACCAGAATTGTATTCCAAATACAGCTGTTTTATTTTCAACTCCTTTCCTAATACTTCCTGACCCATATTCCCAAATTACTTATTCATCCTTTGCTTTCAGACACTTTTCTCTCTCTTTTTCCAAGCTGCCCATCACCCTCTGAATGAATAGTGCAACGCTGACATCTAGGAACTTGACCCCCTGCCTGCAAATTTGTATTATTAATGTTACAGCATTGTGGAGAATTTTAGTCATGGCTAACAAGGCCTCATCTCAATTTCTGGAACCAATGAAGAAATAAACCTAGCAGTCCCTTTCTTTATCACATTCTCAGTACATTTGGTTCCTGTTGGTCTGTGGCTTAGTAATAAAGATTTCCAGGGCAAAACATAAGAGTTCAGGCAGGCCTAAACCTTCGCACCTGTTGTATTTTAATCTGAAAACAGCAGGAATCCATAGGTCACACAGAAGTGTATCAGGACAGTGAAGCTGCCTATGTTCTTCAGAACTGCACTTGCTTCTAGGAATCTGAAACACTGTTTCAGAAACAATTCCCTTTAAAGACTCTCAAGCAGTTCATTAATTTTATTTATTTACTGTGCTAGTCAGCTAGTACAAATATTTGTATATTGCTGCTGCTGTTATTCCTATCAGAAATTGAGAGAAAGTAGCAGTTCTTTACAAGTATTCTCAGTCAGACTTTTAGACCTTTCTCATCCAATATTTTTATTATTTCTGTACAAGATTCAGATAGCTTATAAAAGAAATATACACTACAATCTTCTGCATGTCTGCTCTGAACTAAGTTCCATTGATTTCTTGGGACATTCTTCTAGGTAAAAAGTTAGGAGTCCAGCCTAAGGCTGCAATCCTATAGCCACTTACCACTGTGTTGGACCCGTTCAATACAGTATGATTTATTTTTGAGCAAGCATGTATTTAATAACACATCCTCAGTTTATTGGTTTCAGCTGGATAAACAAAAGGCTGTGGATTTTGTACTGTATTTTTTTTATTTTAAAAAAGACACTGTAAATATGCAAATCATAATCTGAGCTACTGTGTTTCCTGTAAATATTACATACTTTTCGTTTGGTCCACATGTTCACCTAGTCCTAATTATGTCTGACCTAGATTCATCAGTTGAAAAAGAACAGCTGGTCCCCACACATCTAGCCTCTCAGCCTATTGCTCAGTATTCCCCCCCCCCCCGTTAACCTATTTCTGCAGCACACAGAAGTAAGCTAAAAATATTTGCACACATCCTCTTTCACACAAACAAAAAAACTTTAGCAACACCTACAAGTCAGTCTTTATGCAAATGAGTCTTCGTACACATCAATATATATAAAACACAACTCACGTTTATACAACTCAATTTATAAATACTGTTATTAAAGTACATGACCACAGTTTAGTAGAGTAGCCTGAAGCTCGCAACACAGTTTGCATTGCCAGCTGTGGTAAGGGAAAGAGCTTCACATGCTCGTATATTTCTGGATTTGAAAAGCTTAACAATCCATGATATGGGGTCTGCTGAGAATAGCTGTTAAATCTTTCAATGAGTTTCTCCCATCAAGGACACTACTATCCCACTGGCTTGTTGTCCAATTCTGGATTGCCCTTCCTAGGATGCTTTTGCATATTGTGGCAATACTGTCACAAGAAGTGCTATTGTGATTTTATTTGAATCTCATGCACCAAGCTGAAAACAAAACTGCCGTCATAATGTTGCTAAGCAAATGAATGGTGTTACTACATCACACCGTTGTGGAGTTGAAAAATGTTCAGGAAAGGGTAACCCATTAAATGATCAAGGGGATGAAGTAACTCCTGTATGAGGAACGATTCAGAGAAAAGGCGAGTAAGAGGCAATGGGATAGCAGTGAATAATATTATGTATGGATAGGGAAAATTTTCTCTCTCTCCCATAAACACATGAGCTTGTGGACATCCAATGAAGCTGTATTGTGAAAGATTCAGGATAGCCAAATGAAAGCACTTCTTCACACGGCACACAGTAAAACTGCAAATTTACTTGTTCGTCATGCTGCTTCAATGCAAGGCCTGTGTGAACATAAAAGACTAAAGCTCAGTAACATACCCTGATCAGAAATTGAATTGGCAGGAGTCTGGGAATGTGAAATAATATAGACACACCTGACAATATGAGACAGAAAGCTGTTGCACAATTTTTAGGAAAGGGAACAGAATGCTAACGGAATGATAGGCAGTGAGGGAATTGATGTTGAATTGGCTGGTTAAGCGGAAGATTAACTGGATTCAGTCTGTTGGCATTTTCAGAAAGGATATTAATACATTATTTCATTGTTGTTCAAATTTGTTATAGTCTCCTGAGATTAAAAAAAACAACTAGTTTTATTTGGTGCTGTCTCTTTTTTCCAAAAACAAATGATGTACCATATTAAACTGGTTTATTGTTTTAGCATTCAAATGTTCTTTTTAAAAAAAGCATTATTTGTTTCTTGTGATATGTGATAAACCATTTCGTATTTTAATTTTGTTTACTTTTCCCATGTCTCAAAAAAATGCACAGATTTTAGACCATCAGGCCTTGTGTTTTCTAGAAGAACAACAGTCTGGAAAACCTACACTAGATAACACCTCTGAAAATTGTGACTACTT
Organism: Podarcis bocagei; assembly: GCF_964188305.1. Taxonomy (NCBI): domain Eukaryota; kingdom Metazoa; phylum Chordata; class Lepidosauria; order Squamata; family Lacertidae; genus Podarcis; species Podarcis bocagei. Next base: position 38,396,448 of record NC_138126.1, read on the forward strand.
GTGTGTACATAGCACACAGCCAAGTAGATCAGTCCATAAAGCAGGCTTTGCTTGTTGGTCATTGACCGTATTAAAGATATTTGAATTTGAAAGCAGGCTTTGATGAATCCCTGTTTTTACAGTCCAAGGCAGATCACTAAAACAAGGAGCTTGCTGCACACACCTGCCAGGCTTCGATATATGACTGCTATGCTAAGCATAGCAAATGAGCTGTGAATTTGACATGCCTGTACTAGATAGTATTTTGCAGAATATGTGCCGTATGCCCATTCCCTCTCTCCGTAGAGCACAAGAAGGGTACACATACATGTATAACATGTTTTTAACCATGTCATTTTAATACCTCATAAATTCCAGTATTCTTCTTTTGCTGCGAGAAAAGGCGTCTAATGGAAGGAGTAATGGACTGGATGTGAGCAAATGAACTGAAGCTTAATCCAAACAAGGCATATGTGTTCTCGATTGCTTAGAGCTGACACAGAGATGAGGATTCATCCTGTGTTGTATGAGGTAGCCCTCATCTTGAAACCAGTGTTCCTGAAGCAACCCTTGATAGTGTGGTGTCAAGCTGTGGCCAAGTACACCTTTGCCCAGTTTAGGCTGGTGTGCAAAAAGCACCCATTTCTATAGATCAGGCATGTACAACAGGTTGATTATGATCTACCGGTCGATCGTGGGGGTGTCGCAGGCCGCTCGCAGTATCAAGTATAGTGATTACCTTAGTGTTCCTTATAGCTCCCCCAAACAGCTCAACAACTCTGGTCAACCCCCTTCCCAAGCTCAACAACTTTGGTCAACCCCCCCCCCCAAATATAGCTCAATTCCTGGCAATAACAATGGGTAGATCACAGCCAGTCTTTTTATACTGTGAGTAGATCGCAGTCTCTTGGGAGTTGGACGTGCCTGCTATAGATGGTAGATCTATGCAGTGGTGGCATGTGCCTTAGTTAATTATATCTGGATCGCTGCAAGCTGCTTCGCATGGGCTGGTCTTTCAAATGTCCTGAAACTGCAAGTGATCCAGAATGGGATGGCCAGAAGATTAATTAGGGCTGTATATTTGGATCGTGTGAGTTCATTACTAAAACAGCTGCACTTGTTTCAAATTTATTTATGGACCCAATTCAAAATGCAGCTGGTGACCTCTAAAGCCTATTATTGTTTGGGACCAGGATTTCTAAAGGACCACATATTCTCATATGAACTTGTCCACTGTATGATCAATGGAGTCCCTATATTCCAGAAATATGTACTATGTAACTGGGACCAAGAGAGAGTAGTTACAGCCAGGCTCTGAAACTTTGTTCCAGGAGAGGTTTGTCTTGCCCCCTCAATAAGTTACTAGTTTCCTTTATAGGAAGGCTCTTTGGTGCTACAGTGGTGCCCCGCAAGACGAATGCCTCGCAAGACGAAAAACTCACTAGACGAAAGGGTTTTGCGTTTTTGAGCTGCTTCGCAAGACGAAAACGTCTTGCAAGTTTGTTTCCTTTTTCTTAACACCGTTAATACAGTTGCGACTTGACTTCGAGGAGCAACTCATAGAACGCGGTGTGGTAGCCTTTTTTGAGGTTTTTGAAGACTTTGGTGATTTTTGAAGCTTTTCCAAAACTTTGCCGACACCGTGCTTCGCAAGATGAAAAATTCGCTAGACGAAAAAACTCGTGGAACGAATTAATTTCGTCTTGCGAGGCACCACTGTATAAGTATTTTTAAGTTCTGCCAATGAACCCTTAGAATTTATTTGATGGTGTGTTGATATAATTAGTTTTAGCAGCTGCTTTTCCAGTTTACTTTTGGTGTGCTTTTAAATCTTTCATGGATTTGTTTTGCATTTTGACTGTTCTCTGTTAACTTTTACAGGTATAGCAGTACTATATCTGAGCTGAAAATTCCTCCTAGCTTTCATGGCCCCATTCTCAGGTTGTGAAGGTAAAAGAGCACTTTTTTTCCAGGGGGTATGAAATTGAAATTGTTTTCCAGGGTCAGTTCTGTGTTAAAAAGTGGCATAGGCAGGCCTTCTCTTTACCCCTCCCCCAGTTTTTCCAGTGGTTTTGCTATTGTGATGAGGCCTCTGACAAGTTGCCTGTCACATCATGATGTAGCACCATTTTTCGGGCATTATTGGAGAACAAAATGGTCACCCAAAGGAAGAAAAGGGAAACAGGGAAACAATCCTCTTTTAAAAACAAGATACTGAGTTGGGGGGGGGGGTACTGTACATTATAATTTAAGTCAGTCCTAATAGTTGAACCTGACTTCTTGAAACTTTCTTATACTCTGCAAGACTTGCTGTTTAGTCACTGTTGGTGTCCTGACAGCTTGCTCAGAACCAGCCACATTGCTTCCTCGGTTCCTGCTTGTTGAACTGATATAGTTTATTGCTGTTATCCTTTTGGCTGTCCATCCTTTACTGAGAAAGATGCAGATAGGGTGTCACATTACTGCTGTTACTAAAATGGAAAAATGTACTGCTGTAGTGCTTGAGTTCCAGATACTCTATCCAGTGGTTTTTACATGCAGCAGATAAAGATTTTTTATCCTGATAGCCCTGCTATCTGATAGGTTCCAAATGGAGTGGATAGTTCACTATCTGAGCATCTGTAATATAAATACCTAGTTGTGCCTTAATGTAGAGAGCTCATTAATAGGCTGCTCCACAGTGCCTTCCTGACTGTATGTGTCTCTTCTTTTTCTCCATTTCTCTCTCTCTCTCTCTCTCTCTCTCTCTCTCTCTCTCTCTCTCTTTTTCTTTATCTCTGTGTGACGGCATTACAAATTTCTAGTGGTTCAGCCTTTCTCCTCTGTGAGATGATGCCTGGATGAGAAAGGTCATGCCTAGTGCCCTTGTTTTCTTCACATTGACTTTTCTATTTGATTTTCCTAAAGAGGAGCAAGATTACATAGAAATCTGAGTTGTTTTAATTAACGTAAATGAACTGCTCTTTGCCCCCCTCTGAAAAAGCCATGCCTCTGCAAAAAAATGCAATCTCACTTAGCTCAGAGAGCTTTCCTCTGTTGGTGTGTGAGAGAGACACATAGGTTCTCTTCAAACTTGGGAACTTTGTGAAATTCAGGGTTGCAGTTCACAGATACAACTTACATGTGTACAAGCTCTCTGTGGAGCAAGACCCGTAGCAGCAGTCCTGCCCTTGCATACCCATTTTGAATTATCCAGTTATGTCAACTGAAAATGACTTAGGAGATACTGAAGACAAAGTTAAACTAACTGCAAAGAAAAACAAGATTCTTCCTTGCCCTCCATCCCACCTCACATTTAGACAGCAGAGTGTAGGTGGAAAAACAAACTAATTCCCAAGGTAAACCATCTTTGTAACTGCTGTGTTGCTAGATTATTTTTATTCTCTAGACAGACATGATGAATGCCGTAGTAGGAGGAAAAATTGTTTGTATGTCTTTTTTCCAGCTTGTCAGCATGGTGTTTGCCGCATTTTTACTGCAACATTAAAGCCCACATGAGTAGACACAGTGAAGTCAGTGGATTAAAGTTTTTCACCCCTCCCCCAGACTAGTGTTTTATTCGAGGCTTATTCTGCAACGTGTTCTTGACACAATAACACTAATGACACAATTAGTGGTAAATTTATTCTGCTTTATTAGTTGTTCTACCAATACTATCACATTATTGCTGTCTGGAGAGGCTATAGTGCTACCAAAGCAGCACACACACACAAAAAATCATCAACCCCAGAATGTGTGTGTTATGAAAAGTTATGGGATTTCAGCAGGAAGTTATAGTTACTGGAAATTAAGCAATGTGTCTGTCCCCGAATCTTCACAGGGGCAAACATGGTTATAGAGTCATAGAAGTGCAGAGTTGGAAGGGACACTGAGGGTCATCCAGTCCAACTCCCTGCAATGCAGGAATCTAAACTAAAGCATCCATGACAGGTGGCCACGCAAGCTCTACTTCAAAACCTCCAAGGAAGGAAAGTCCACAACCTCTCGAGGGAGTCCGTTCCACTGTCAAACAGCGCTTACCATCAGAAAGTTTTTCCTGATGTTTAGTCGGAATCTCCTTTCTTGCAACTTTAAGCCATTGGTTCGGGTTCTACTTGTCAGGGATGGAGTTTTATGGATGCAGAATATTTCAGCATTTGCTAGAACTTTCGAGAACATTCTGGTGCTTTCTAGTCAAACATGCCCATAGCTGGTGTTTTCGCTGTGAGTCATGTGAGAACTCAAGGTCAGTGCTTAGAGACGGGAAGATATAAACCTGCCACTGAGCGCATTGTTTATCCTTCCTTCTTTATTTTCATTTTTGTATATATTGTGTATTTTTTTGCTTCTGTAGTTGGATGTGCTTTTTTCAAGTGTTGGTGCAGGGGAAGGAGGGCAAAGCAAAACACTTAGAATGGGGAGCAGACAATTTCCCCCCCCATTTAAAGTAGTAGAAAAATATTGTCTGTACATGTTGACTTATATCTTAACCTACAAATGCTAAAATCATACTTTTTAAACAAACCTGGAGATCTGGACATTTTCCTACATTTATCATTGGACAAGTGCCCCTCCCCCCCCCTTACACCCTGCCCAGATGGATGCCTAACTAAGGGCCAATTATCAAGAAGGCATTCCAGCGCATGTAACAGCATAGGGCACATTTGTGCTCATAATACATGCACAGCACCCAGTGGAAGACAGGCTTTTTATTTCATGAACATTATTTTTTTACTCATCTGTCTTGCTTATTTTTTCTGCTTAGTTTAATGATAATTAATAACTATCACAACTTAAAGTTGCTGAATTTGTGCTAAAATTGATTTTTCCATGTTGTGCATATGAAAGCCCACTGCTGTCACAACATATCTACTTCACTATGCAGTTGTTAACAAGACAAGAAATTGCTCACTTGAAATAAGTATAGTCATGCAACTGTAACGTAAATCACAGTTTAGAGTAAATAACAATTGTTCATTATTTTCTTTTATGTCTTGTTGCAGTGGGGAGAAGGAAACTTTCCTTCCCTATCTCTCCAAAGTGTTGGGGGAGCCTTCTGAATGCAGTGAGCTGTGGGGTATGTATATAACTGAGAGGGAAGTGGAGAAGTAGCTGAAAATTGGGTATTGGGCTTTCCGCGAATGGAAGCTCTGCTCATGAAAGGTGCCTCTTCCCAGTTTCCCCTTCCCCTGCACTTTCCTAGTCAGGAACATCTCCTAACTCTCAGATCATAGAAGCACTGAATTGTTGAATTCGCAATGTAGGAATCGCAACTAAAGCATCCATGACAGATGGCATCCAACCTGATGTTCCACCCATCCCTTTCACAAGCATGTCCATTGATACAAGTCTACATTTTGTATTATATAACCTACAGTAATGTTTCAAATAGAAGGGACGTGGGTGGCGCTGTGGGTTAAACCACTGTGCCGCCTGGGCTTGCTGATTGAAAGGTCAGTGGTTCGAATGCCTGCGACGGGGTGAGCTCCTGTTGTTTGGTCCCAGCTCCTGCCAATCTAGCAGTTTGAAAGCACACAGTGCAAGTAGATAAATAGGTACCACTGTGGCGGAAAGATAAACGGCGTTTCCGTGTGCTGCTCTGGTTTCGCCAGAAGCGGCTTAGTCATGCTGGCCACATGACCTGGAAAACCTGTCTGTGGAGTGGACAAATGCCGGCTCCCTCGGTCTGTAATGCAAGATGAGCGCCGCAACCCCAGAGTCGTTTGCAACTGTACTTAACTTACCCTTTAATGTTTCAAATGTTGATTGCCACAAAGTGTCATTTTATATATAACAGTCATGGAGTTGTATCCAGTTGGTGGCCCTCTATTGATTAGAAGCTCTTTGACCCAGCAGAGCTTTCCATCAGTGGAACAAGAGATTTGTGGTGATCTTCAGCACTCCCACCTCCCCTCCCTGCACCACCTTTCACACTTATTCTGAATGGTACCCCAAACCTGCGGAGCGGTGTGGGGGATGGAGCTGTGAGCGAGTGGGTGGGGTGGGTTGAATTTCAGGATATTGCCTTGATCTCTGTATTGCTGATCAAAGTCTTTCACCAGCAGAGAGGCAGCATTTGAATTCATCTTAACAGTACTTTGCTAAAAAGTTGTTTAAACTTAAAATCTAAATCTTAAAGCTAACCTTTCCCCCCGTCTCCCACTTTGTTACAGTTCTTCCACATTGTCACATATAAATCAGTGGAATATGAAAGAACTAGTAAAAGAGGCTGCATCCTTCTGGGTTGCAATTTGGTGCCATGAATTATTAACTATTTGACCAGTATAGCATCAGCTCTTCGGAACTCAATATAAATGTAAAAGGTTCACCTTATCAGTCATAATCTAAGAAGCAGCAGTAATGCAATTCTTACCATTTAGCACTTTGTGGCCTGCTGGAAAGGAATAGGATATTCGTCCGCTAAACTTTCCGAAATGTAACACAAAGTAAGGAAGTAATCCCCCCACCATCGGCAAAATTCTGTAAAAAAGGAGAAATTTGCATGGATTTCATCAGGGATTTAAAAGGAGAAAGTTTGTCGATTTGGGGAGAAGGTTAGCATCAAGAAATGAGCGAGCTTGCATAGGAATGGGTTCCAAAGCAAAGAGGTGAAAATGCTTTGCCTCACTTTTGAGGAAAATAAAATAAATAATATGAAGTCCAGTTATGCTGAAGTGCAAGAATATTTCAACCAGTCAAACATAAATGTAAGTAAATATTTTTATCACTGATAAATTTGCTTGGGTTTTTGTCCTAACTGTCAAATGTGGGATAATTTATTTAACTTTTCAGATGTAAATTCCAGAGCATTTATGCAGGTAATGCACAAAGAAATTGTGCAGATATGTCACCAGTCTATCAATCCATTTTGTCATGGGATGCTTTTTGTTGGAATTTAACTTGAGTTTGCTCACAAGCCAGCTTAACTTTTCAAATGGTTTTGTATAAATAGCCTGGGGGTTATAGGTGTCTGAGGCTGCAATCCTATATCCATTTAACTCAAATGAAGTCTCATTGAACTTAGTGGAGCTTGCTTCCGAGGAGGTATGTATAGGATTGTGCTGTGAGATCTCGTTATGTTTTCTTGTGTAGTGCTCCAAAATAAAGAAGTATTGTATTGTACATAGCTGTTTTCTGACATCCCTTTTTTTGCATGGTCTATCCCTTTCTCATACGAATTGGCAAACAAGAATGGCTAAAATCCTGTACCCCCTTTCCTGGAAGTAAGCTCCTTGTTTACAGTGGGACTTACACATTTATAGGATCGTATTGAAAGTAAACAAGCCTATTTGCTTATCAGTAAGACATTACAACAATATTTTAAAAACATCACTGCAAAATAAAATCCGAAAACATATTTGACTATCTCATAAATTATACATAAAAGGAAATAAGCTAGCAAGGAATCTTGGAGCAATTTACATTATTATAGAATCTATATTATCATACACAGAATGACAGAATTACAACTACCATTTCATGGAAAGCAAATATCTGATATTGTGCACCAATTATCCAGTATGGTATGGATATATGGCACTGTGTTTTGAATTAGATAGGTTTATATTAATAACACAATTTTCAGTTTAATCAATGGGGTCTACTTTTGTGGAAGAACATACCTTACAAACTTGTTTCCTATTTGATAAAACAAATATTTCCAGAAGTATGTGAAACACTTAGGAAGTAGCACATCCAATATTAAGTGCTCATAAGTCCCACTGATTTGAATCATAACATAACATAACATAACATAACATAACATAACATAACATAACATAACATAACATAACATAAACACCACTTTATGTGCATATCTTGTTGTCCACAGACATCAAGGAATACCATTTTTTCAGTTCATAGATGTCTTTGGCCAGAAATGTACATAGGATAATCCCGTTTTTCACTTTGCTCCTTGAGTTTCCATAGTGGACCTCCATCAATCTCATTTGTTCAAAAATGTACACATTAGCATCTCTAATTAACAACAAAAGGCAGAAACAAACCATCACTTGAAAGTTGCGGTTTTCATGAATTTTAAAGATTGAGGCATATTAGTTCATGCTTAGGTTTTGTATCAATTTATTTAATTTGGGAAATAAGCTGTGAACCTGACTAATCAGTCTGTTCTCCATCTTCTAGTCTCTGCTTGCTTTCATGTATTCTGAATCTCAAGTTATTCTTGGCATTAGTGCAATTTAAAGTGCAATCTAATAGATGTCTATTCAGAAGCCCTGTTGCATTCCGTGGGTCAAGTTTCCAAATAAGTGTGTGCAAGACTGCTTCCATGTTCCCTTTTCTAACCTATGTGTCTTAAATATGACACTGTTTTGAAAAGAAATTAATTCTGTTCTCTTTAATACATTGCTCATCTATAATATGGAAATAATTGCACGGGATTGTCAGCCTAAAATATTAAAGCAAACATTAAATTTGTCCCCTATTATGCCATGAGCTGAAAAGAATTACTGTTTCAAATATTTTTTCATTTTTCTTTCTGTTTCTTGAGCCTTTGAGCACACCGCAGTTCGTTGTCAATCTTTATATGTATGCAGGCATAAATGTCCTTTTATGCTTGAAGAAAATGTGAAGTTCTTAGAATCATTTTTAGCATTTTGATAAAGTAATTGGCAATCCTGGCATGCTGAATAAAAACAAAACAAAACAAAACCAGAAGTCCCTTTCAATCAGGATAAGAAACAAGGCTTTCATTGTGAACTTACCATATGTTTATGGTAAAGAAAGGACCAACATGATACTGGTACCTCTCTGGTATTTCTTCTGAAGATAATCATTAGATGTGGGTGTTTTGCTAATAATGAAATCTTTCAAGTTGAGTCATTTCTAGGGTGGGTGTGTTTCATAATTTAATTTGACAGAATGAATTAGAAAATGCTTTAGTTAGGAACTCCTCCTCCTCAACCACTGCAACAAGGGAAAAATAAAATGAACCACAACCCAACGCAGCACATCTCTAAATATTGTGGTTAAAAGATCTAGATATGCACAGACACAAATTCATTTTCCTCCTCCTATATCACTTGACAGCAGTTTTAAATTAGTCTAAATCCCTAAGCATTTGGATCATCTTATGTTGCTCAAAATTTATAGGAATGTAGTGAACACAGAAATGCAGTCTAGGAAGGATCCTTGCATCTACACAGGACTGGGTGATGCATGTACTCGGAAAGTACGTTTCTGAGCTCAATTCAAAGTGTTTAAAGCCCTAAACGGCCTCAGTCCAGTATACCTGAAGGAGCGTCTCCACACCCATCGTTCTGCCCAGACACTGAGGTCCAGCGCCGAGGGCCTTCTGGCAGTTCCCTCACTGTGAGAAGCCAAGTTACAGAGGGCCTTCTCGGTAGTGGCACCTGCACTGTGGAATGCCCTCCCACCAGGTGTCAAAGAGAAAAACAACTACCAGACTTTTAGAAGACATTGGAAGGCAGCCCTGTTTAGGGAAGCTTTTAATGTTTAACAGACCATTGTATTTTAATATTTTGTTGGAACCCGCCCAGAGTAGCTGGGGAAACCCAGCCAGATGGGCGGGGTATAAATAATAAATTATTATTATTATTATGCAGGCATTTTTTGTTTATATTTTGTTTAACCCTCAGGAGACTCTTCTGTGCGATAATGCTGTTGCAAAAATGCATAAACAATATTTCCATTCGCCTTGATTAACAAGTAAAAGATGTAGCATTTCTAGAAAACATTGAAACTTTTAGGATGATATTTTTACAGATATATATTTGAAAAATAGACATTTTGAGAAAATTAAAATATATGAGAATGAACTTACTTCCTTAGCAACCTAAAGTAATTTTACTACATTGAGAGCATAAAATGCATTGACTGGAATCCAAATTTGACTGTGTGCATGCAAAAAAGCAACAACGTCAATTCATAAATAGGATGCAATATTTCCTTATGGCAGCCCCTTTTACTTATGGTATGTGTGTGTAACTCTGTAGCAACGCTGATTCTTAGGGCAGAAAGCTTCTGAAAGGGAGGGTGATAGTAAGGCCAAATGTGCAAGAAGAACAGAGCAGGAGATCTCAGACATTAGGTATAACTTGGCAAATATAATTATACCCTTTAGCAGATTTTCTTTCTTTTTCAGTTTGGAAAATAGAAAATAAGGGGATATCATAGTAAATTTAAGAAAGTTTGTATTATTTAGACTTAAAAACTTTGGAAGGAATTCAACATTTCTGAAGGGCTGTCATATGGAAGACAGAGCAATATTGTTCCTTGTTGCTCTGGAGGGTAGGACCCAATTCAAATGACAAGAAATGTTCTGATGATAAGAGCTGTTTGACAGTATTACAGACTATCTCAGAAGCCAGTGGACTCCCCTTCATTGGAGGTTTTTAAACAGAATTTGGATGGAAATCTGTCAGGGATTGTTTATCTGTGATTCCTACATTGCAGGAGGTTGGATTAAATTACCCTTGGGGTCCCTTCCAACTCTACAATTCTAAGATTCTATGATTATTCTTAAATATAAACTAGTTCACTTAAAGTATCCCATCTCCTCTTCAGCTTTTCAGTGAAGTGGGGTGGAATAACCAAGAGCGGGAGTGGGGGATTTACTACTTTTTCTTTAGGTCTTAGATAGCTAGTCACAAATGCTGTCAAATTCTTCAAAAAGTCAGAATGAAAGTCCTTGAAATGTTTTACAAAATACATTTAAAACTGAGCAAGCCAAGAACATTTGTTCTTATTAGTTTCTGTCACTTTTGACAGAATATAAATATTATAATGCATCATGTTCTGTGCTGAAATAAACGTTTCTGTGGTTACTGAGTTGCTTGTTTCAAAATGTCTTTCGTGCTTGAGACAATCATGGAGAAGACACGAAAGAAAAACAGTTTTGCATATTGTCTTGGTGGATTGTCAACAAGCAGTTTGTAGCATACTGATGACATACTACTCACTTTGGGTCACATTACAGACATGTTTTAAAGTTTCTTTAATTTCAGTTTTGCATGTTAAAATATTTTGTAAGTTGCTTTCAGGTTTTTTGTTTTGCTTTGTTAAACAACAACAACAAATGCAATAAATAACAGCAACAACATTATAGCACAGTGTCAGAGTGTTATAGGTAGTAACCTGCTGTAATCAGTCTTTAAAAATAGACTTCTTAGCAGCTCCAACCATCTTGAAGCTAGACCTTTTTGAAGTTGCTAAACTACAACCCATCAGCCCCAGCCAGCTTGGCTAACGATCAGGGAAGATGAGAGTTGCAGATCAGCAACATCTGGAAGGCTACAGGTTAACAGGGGGCAGCAAACTTTTTCAGCAGGGGGCCGGTCCACTGTCCCTCAGATCTTGTGGGGGGCTGGACTATTTTTTTGGGGGGAGGGGGAATGAACAAATTCCTATGCCCCACAAATAACCCAGAGATGCACTTTAAATAAAAGGACACATTCTACTCATATAAAAACACGCTGATTCCCAGATCGTCCACGGGCTGGATTTAGAAAGCTGGATCCAGCCCCCGGGCCTTAGTTTGCCTACCCATGGGTTATAGCCACCAAAGTGATGAAACTTTAAGTTTGCATTCCAGTGTCCATTTCCCTTGGGGTAAGCACCATTAAACTAACTAATTAATCTTATCTCCAACATCCTTGCACAAACCTAAGAAGTAGGCACATTATCCACCCGGCATGGGAGAACTAAATGTGGAGCTTGAACATGGATATTGACTTTCCAGATGCAGAGCCTGTGTATGATACATGATGCTATAAGGAAAGAGGTGAGGAAACTCTTTGTACAGTATTCTTGGTGTGTGTGCTTCACAAAATGGATATCAAGTGCACCTTCCCCCGGGAGATGGATGGGTTGCCTACTTTCTCCTTCTGTTTCAACAGGCGAGCAGTGCTGACCATGTATTCAGCAGAGGTGATCCTTTGGTAAAACTGTATGTACATAAGTACCCTCATGCATATGCAGGAGGATCTCTGCATTGGGGTCATGGAGTTGCTCAATGCCTTTCATTTTGTTGGGCTGCTCACTTGGTGGCTTTCAAATTTACAGATTTGGGCCTCCAGGCACTTAATGAGTAATATAATTTGCATGTCATTACCAGCATAAGCCAGCACTGTCTCAAGCCATTTCAAGACAAGGAAGCAGAGAGACAATTTATGTGGTTATGCAGAGGGAATATTTGTGATCTAGGATTGCAGTACCTGCTGATAAAAGCATATCATAGTTGTTCTCAGAAAGGTGGTGCATAAGGTAAGGTTTGCAATAAGAACTGTTAAAAGTTATGAGGCCTCCAATATACTCGACACATGCAAACCAAAATTAACAAGCTTACAGTGGGAATAATTAGCTAAAATCCCATTTTATTGCCTTCTCTTTTTCTAATCACAGACAGAAATGTCTCAAATTTGTATTATAAAACTGCAAATTGTAATAAATTATATAGTGATTACATTCACGAGGAAAATGTAGACATACATTTGATAAAATTGTCTGCAAACAATATGTGCAGATCTGCATATTGCCTAAGATGTAGGTGTATTTTTTAGGTGCATAATAACACTGAGTGGTCTTTTGACAACTACAGGGTTTATATTTCAATTATTGATTAACATTACTTTCGGTAAAATATTTTAAGATATTTTGGCACAGTAGAGATTTCTTATATTGTTCCTTCATCATGCCTAAGCAGATATAATAATAATAATAATAATAATAAATTTTATTTATATCCCGCCCTCCCCAGCCAAAGCCGGGCTCAGGGCGGCCAACAACAATCAAATAATCAGTCAAATAATCACACAATCTAAAAATATTTCATTATAAAAATTAATTAAATCAAATTGATGGCAACCAATTAAGCAGAATTATGTGCAGGTTGCCAAAGGAGGGAGTCAGGCTGCGCCCTGACCAAAGGCCTGGCGGAACAACTCTGTCTTGCAGGCCCTGCGGAAAGATGTCAGGTCCCGCAGGGCCCTAGTCTCTTTTGACAGAGCATTCCACCAGTTTGGAGCTGCAGCCGAGAAGGCCCTGGCTCTAGTTGAGGCCAGCCTAACCTCTCTGAGGCCTGGGACCTTGAGGATGTTATTATTTGCAGACCGTAGGTTTCTCTGAGTGCATTATAGTGCATAATGCTTGACAGTTTTGTTTAGCTTAACAGAAAACCAGTCACGAGCAGTGCCTCAGAAATACCAGGAGAGTTAAAATTTTAATCCTAAAAAAGCTTCTTTTTTTAAGGATATAAAATGGTGGTAGGCTTTTCACCTCTTTCCTACCATCCCTTTGGAGAGAAATGAAGCTGTGACTCTATAAAGTGTTAGAGCTTCTGTCGGAGTAATGAACATCTGCTTGACTGTAATCTAATAAGAGTGAAGCAGCTGGAAATGAGGTCTTTGACATGTCAGCTGGTTGTAACCACACCTGCACCTTGACAGCATTTTATTTCAAGGCATGTTGCTAAAAGAGACTGACACGTGTGGCAACCACAGTAAAGTGGAAGAGCAACTTGTCAACTTTCTGCAGTGTTTTCTCCATCTGAACTCTTATCACTGGTTTAGTTGCAGAGTTTTGAAAAGCTAATGGCACTTGCACTGCCCCCCCCCCCACATACAGTAAGCAAAAAGCCACATGTTCCTCTTTAATTTGCTTTGTGGAGCATTCAGGTTTTGAGGACATCGTGTTTTCAAGATAGAATACTCCAGACACTTTTATTAAATAAATATTTAGACATTTTCGCTTTCTCCCTCTCTCCTTTCCTCCATGTAATATCTAGTTTGGCCTTTATGAGAAAGTGTTTTCCCACTGTGTACAATTTTCCTGGGAATGGAAATAGAGATAGGTGATGAGGTTGCTAGTAACAATGGTTCAATAACATTAACTTCAGAGGGGAAACTAATTTATTCCTATGTTTCTGCCTAAATAAGGCTGATCTGAATCCAATTTCGTGAGCACTTGCAATAATTTTTGTAAGAAGTGATTTATTTGACCTTATGAAATAGCAAGCAATTCTTCTCAGTCTGAAAGGCTGAGAAGCTGAAAAATCTTGCTTGCGTTTATCTTAGATCAGCACTTGCAATGAAAACTAGCAAAGAGCATAAGAAGTGCCCTACTGGATCAGTCCAGCATTATTCTTCTATTCTTCACAGTGACCAACCAGATGTCTATAGAAAGCTCACAAGCAGGACATGAGTGCAGTAGTGCGTTCCTGCTCGTGATCTCCAGGGAAGGTGGTGTTAAGAGTCATACAGCCTCTGATTCTGGAAATAGTACACAAGCATCTCAAGTAGTAGCTATTGAGAGCTGTACAGTATATGAGTAGAGCTACCTCTATGAGTGTTCTTGTGTCTGGGATACAGTGAGAAATGAGAGCTTTTTTTTTTACAGCTTTATTGAGGAATAAAAATAAAATGCAACTTTCCATACAAATTACTGGAGGCTTGTCTCAGAAAGAAGGGCTGTTTGAAACAGATGAGGGAGAGCAAAGAGAAGCAAACCCTGCAATCACCGCAAGAACAGCTGTGTGGTGGTACTTTGAGCATTTGGGAGGAAAGAAGGGAATGGGGTGGTGGAAGCTGGAAAGGGAAAGAGAGAGAATAAATCAGCCCAAAACCATGTCAAAGAGGTGTGGAAACTGTGGCTCTTAAGTCAAAGGGAATCCAAAAGAAGGCTGGAAGAATAGTTGTTCCAGGATTCGCCTGGGCAAGGATCCCAGTCAAGCATGAACGGGTATAAAAACAGGCACCCAAGTCTTGAGTTCCAAGAGTCAGTCAGGCTTTCTAAAACCAGTTGAAGTCTTAGAAAGACAAAAAACAATAACAGAAGCTTGGATGGCAGCTGCAGTTATATATCCAGCTGAACAAAATAGGAGACGCTTCTGTCTAGATGGATATTCTGTCAGTATTAATTCAAAGGTCACACAAGATCTATCTCTTAAAATGAGAGATGGCAGTTCCTAGGAAAAGTGGGTATGACAAGATACGGAATTTTTCCTAACAAGTTTTCCATAATGTTACCAAAAAAGAGAGCAGCCATGCGGGTGGCCAACTGGTATTAAGGTGGAAGAAAGGGAGACAGCTCTTTACACTTGCAGCGTCCTTGAATGAAATGAGCCCTGTCCTCAAGCTGCTATTTGTGTCATGGGGCAAAATATCTTCAGCTGACAGTCTTCAGCAGAAAAAAAAGGCTAAGGGTGCATCCATCAGTAGACATGACAATCCCTTGATGCTTGGTGAACACGGGAGGTCTACATCCATTGTACACCATCCATATGTCGGACCAGCCTCTACCTACTTTCTTCCTCCCTTGATGGAGAAAAGAATCATCTACCCAAGCTAGATGGCTAAAAGGATCCATCTTGTTGCTTTATGTTTCCCTCTACCTACTGGAATCAAGACTCACTCGACCAGGCCCATGGCCACCCCTGCGGCCTTCTCCCTTAATGCCCCTCCAGAAGAGATTGGCAGAGCACTCATATGCTTGCCACACACTTTCACATCACTGGAGCTTACAGTATGTCCTTCCAACCACCTAAGCAACAACTTCCTATTTGTCTCACCCTTCATGGTCAGTAGGCTTTTGTACATCCTAATCTGGCTGCAGCTTTTACTGAGTCTCCAGAAAAGGCCGTTATACTTTCCATGAAAGGTATTTCTAGATCCCATAAAAGCTGCCGCCAGAGCCCACCCAGGCCATCAGCAGCTCTTTATTCTGTGGTACCTCTACTCTTGTATGCCTTTTCTGATAGTTCCTCAATCATACTTTTCTATCTTCCTTACCAGGGAGCCTGTGAATCTTTTAGGCAACATTTTTTCTGTTGAAAGGCACCTCCCATGCTATACTAATACCAAATCTCCTCGCTTTCTGGCTTGTTATCTAAAAACTGAGGGAGGAAGAAGTGGGGAGGAGCCAAGATGGCAGCTTCCTGTTTGAATTATTTATTTATTTTTGCAAGCTTGAAATGTTGCCTATTGACTGCCAGGTGGCGCTGAACCTAAACCCAATCTGGCTGCAGCTTTTACGGAATCCAGAAATACTTTTCACAATAAGTATAACAGCCTTTTTTTGCCCAAAACATGGGAGAAATATAGACTTAAAGCATCTGAGGATGTTATGTAAATGTTCACTGCTAGAGTAGAAGTGCATAGGAAAATGAATGGATATTTTCCAGCTGTAACTTTCTACATTTAAATGCAAAATAAAACCGGAAAATGAAATGCAGTTTTTAGCTTAATCAAGTTTCACGAGTCTTCTGGGAAGACAGGAAGTATCTGAAAAGAGCCCTTGGGACTTGCTGGATTTAAGTATGAATTTCGCAGTCTGTTCAGTATGAAGTGGAAGGCTTTATTTGGTGGGGGGCTAGCGAGTGGCATCTGTGTTTACATTTAATAACAGGCAAGCAGGGAGCAACCCAAGGAAGCAAAAGACATTTGGGCAGCTGTCAATTTTTCTGACTGGTTAACCGTCATTGGAGAGAGTATTAAAAAGTTGTTCCATGTCCAGTTATTCCCAACTGCTATATAAATTATAGTATGGTCCTATACATGTCTTTTGAGAAATATGCATCACTTAGTTCAATGGGTCTTACTTCTAGCTCTGTGAGTAAAGGATTGCAGCCTTAATTGTTAAAAGTTGATTAAGCCACAAAGTATTCTGCTCTGCTGACATGGTCATGTCCAGTACTGGCAGCTGAGTTGTACCCAGTCCCTGGGAGGTGCCTTCCCTATAGCCCCTACAGCTGCCACCAGTGCTACACTATTCCTGGCCAAGGAGTATTGTAACTGGCTATAGCAGCTTTGTAAAGCTCCCAGGGAGGAAGGATCCAGCACTCATAGTAGCTGCACATTCTCACAAATGACTACGCATTTTCCTGAAAGCACTTTACTTGTTGATAACCATAGTACAATTAGTGTATTGCAGGGTGGGTGGGGAATAATCACTCCATTCAGTCTGGCAGCAGCTTCATATAAAAGAAGCAAAAGATGATGTTTAATAGATTCACTCTTGGAAACCACTCCTGAAATAATTGATGGCACTTCTTGGGGTGAAGTAAAGTACCTTCTCCATTCTACTTGATGTCAAAACATTGGGCATTGTAGCTTGGATATACATATAGGGTTATATCCAACAGAGTTGTTTCAATCACTTCCACTTGTGCTGTGGGAACTTCTCCCCTTCCTTTCTCCATGTACCGAATGTGCATCTCAGTTATGCTCTGAGTGGGAGAAGAGGAAGAGGAGGTGATGTTGCAGAAGTGGAATTCCTTGCGTGAACACGATTGCTTTGTTCGCTATAACCCATTTTTTGCCAGAGTGGTATATGTAGTTCTGTTTTAACAATCATAAGCTGCATACTCGCATAGCTCTACATAAGTGCTGAAACAATAGATTGCAAAGGACGTTTTGATAAAACATTTGTTTTAATTTACACTTACCCTAATTAATCATTTGTCTTTGTCAAAAGCTTGTTGAATTCAAATATGGCCTCTGATAACATTGTTAGATAACTAAGTAATTAAAAGAAAAGGAACCTAATGTTCTTTGCTTTAGGGATGGGGAGAAGGTCAATCGAGTTTTACTGGTAGGTTTCAGGGGGATTTGGAAACTGATCAGCAATAATTTTTGGTTTCCAATTGATAAAACTGTGGCAGTAATAAAACAACTTTCCATGCTAGAAGAAAGAAAACTGGAGTAGGTTTTTTGTGTGAGGTGCGAATTAAGTTCTGGAACTCAAAATAAGTTTCTGTGCTCAGAATTCTTTAATAATTAGCATTGATTCTAGTAGGCACATCTCAGGGTACTAGTAACAAGCAAAACAGATTCTGCAAGTCTGAAGTTAGCCTACCTCTGCTTTATTTCAAAGCAAAATCCTAATTGTATGCGTCTTGTTTAGAAACTGGTTTATAGCTGTGCAGGGGCTCACACTGGGAAATAAAAAAACCTAAAAATTACTGACATAGCAAGAAGTGACACTGAAATGCTATAGAATGTTGCTTTTCAGTTTTGGGATGTTTGATCAAGCTGAGACTACATTGATGTCCTTAAAGTTACATTTCCCTTGAGACCAATTACAAAAGTTCACAGGGTTGTTTTTATTTTTCTTTCACTTGATGCCTTTTTAATGAGGCCTCCTAGTAACCAGCAAACATTATACTTCCTTGTATTCTTGTCTGCCGCCTTCAAACATTTATTATTAATCCATCTGGGAATTTATTTATAAATTAAATATTAGGAAAATTTAGCTTTACAAAATGGAAGTAGTTGTTGGGTTTATCATTTCTAATTCTCATTTGTGGGGAGAAAACCATGTTCCTTGCTAATGGAAATGCTTTGGAAAAAATTGCTGTTTAAAAATGCTTTATGGCTTTACAGTATTTAATAAAGATTGCAAAAGTGGTATTTCAGCTCACATATATCTGGCCTTCTGGTCCATTTTAGCATATGCTTAGAAAAGTGCAAATCTGTTTTGGGAATTCTCTGTAGATAATGTAGGAGCCAGTATGTTCAGAGCATTCTGGTTGAGATTAGCCATTTGCTTCTTGGCAATAATATGTCACAGTGAAGCTGCGTTAGGCAAGGGGTCAGAACTACTGGCTGCCATTGCCTTAATTCACACGACTTTACAGATGGGTTGGGGAACCTAGGGGAGGCAGCTGGGTGCAAGGGTGCTGGAGAGAGTCTGAAGGTAGAATTCTAAGAACTGCACTTTACATTGCTAAATTAGTTAACTATATAAATATTTCATTATGGCAAGTGCTTACAAAGGATGCATAGATTGTGTTTGGACATTTGCTGTAATTGTATGTAAACAAATGTGAGGGGGAAGTGGCCAGGTTAGCCTTGCCCCAAAGTGCATCACCTTTATTGGGTTTATTGAGTGTGGAAGTCTGGAGACTTCTCTGCTCATGGAAGCTCTCTGCACAGTTTAGGAGAATGTACAATTAGGTGCTGCAAACTGAGTGGGCAGTTGTGTAAGATTTTTAACACTAATAATAATAATGATAATAATGATAATAATGATAATAATAATAATAATAATAATAATAATAATAATAATAGTCAGTTGCAGACAATTGATACTTTTTGCCTCTGTAAGAAACCTAGACAGCAGCTTAAAAAGCAGAGACATCACCTTGCCAACAAAGGTCCGTATAGTTAAAGCTATGGTTTTCCCAGTAGTGATGTATGGAAGTGAGAGCTGGACCATAAAGAATGCTGATCGCCGAAGAATTGATGCTTTTGAATTATGGTGCTGGAGGAGACTCTTGAGAGTCCCATGGACTGCAAGAAGATCAAACCTCTCCATTCTTAAGGAAATCAGCCCTGAGTGCTCACTGGAAGGACAGATCATGAAGCTGAGGCTCCAATACTTTGGCCACCTCATGAGAAGAGAAGACTCCCTGGAAAAGTCCCTGATGTTGGGAAAGATGGAGGGCACAAGGAGGTTGTACAGTGTTCTCAAAGCTACCATCATGAGTTTATCCAAACTGCGGGAGGCAGTGGAAGACAGGAGTGCCTGGCGTGCTCTGGTCCATGGGGTCACAAAGAGTCGGACATGACTAAAGGACTAAACAACAACAAAGAAGTGATCATATGTCAGAGATAAACAGGAACCCGAGGAGTGGGGGGATGTGTGGGCAGAGGAGGCAGGTGGGAAGGAGGATGATCCAGGGTGAAGGGGCCAGTGATTTGTGGAGTTCTATACTCCCCCTGAGGTAGCTGCCCGTGGTGGTGGAAGAAGGGAATTCGGAGGAGGAGACCAGGCAGCCAGAGACAAAGGAGAAGGAGTCTGGAGAGCCCGTGGTGCTCCTAGAGAGAGTTGTATCTTTGGAATCCCCAGGTCCCCTCCTCTATTGTCTCCAAGCTCAAAGAGGGGCTTGAAGCTACAGGAACAGTTAGAGCTGCCATTGAGCGTCAGACAAGGGGGTTTAAGAAAGGGGGGTTATGCTGTTGCTGTAATTGTCCGGGTCAGTGCACAGGTCTGCAACCAGAGATTGCCCAGACAGCTAGTTAGCAGGATGTGTCATCTTATCTCACTTGCATGTTAGCAGTGCTTTGCCAATAAAGAACTATAAATCCCGTCACTCGTCCTCATTGGTCGAGGTGTGTTTGGAACATAATGCCACCTGTGTATACAGCAGGGAACATTACATTCTTTGCTCACCTTAACAAACTGCTTGGAAATGTTTGAAAGCAACAAGATTACAGATCAGAATAAAATCAAAGTTCTCCCAACGGTATTTACTTGCAGCAATTAAAATTACAATATGCGTACAACATGGTGGTAGGGCACAATGTCTAAGAAAGTGACTTACTGGGAAAAGTTAAATAGCATACAAGAGGTTTAACGTGATTTTAAAATAAAATAAAATCCTTTGGTAGCTGATTTTTAACAGATGGGTTGATCAAGTATTTCCTTGCCTACATTAGATTATATAAGGGTAAATTTGTATTCCTTTATGTGGAAAAATGTGATCACTGCCAATGTTATTCACTTAGGTTGAATAATTATTTAGGGGTCAGAATCTAAGGTAAACAGAGGAGAGTTTGCTCATAATATCTTGTTGTTTAAACCTAAAACGATTTTATCAGCCTAGGAATGCTAATATCCATATGAACTTTGAGAATCGAAGCCACTGGACTGGAAATGTAAGAAATATACTCGATTCTCCCTTTCTTTTGTCAGAACAATTTTTATGAGATCTAGGATTTAAGTTTCTGATCATTTGAGCTCAGAGGGTCTGCAGGACTCTAGAGGGGGCATGAGATGGAAATCTTGAACTCATGAACCTGCTTTTGCTGCTTTTCCGCCAGCAAGCCAATAATCACCAAGGACTTCACCTTGCGTCTCAAGTACACACTTGCATAAGACCTGTTTCTACAACCTGCCCTGTAATAACCAATCCATTACATCCTTTAACACAGTCATCTGTCAATCACTCAATGTGCTGCCCTAAAGTAAAGTCCTTATTGTCTGACTAAAACATCTCTTGTTCAGGGACTGCTGACAGAGATTCTGCTTATTTTCCCAATTGTCGGTATCTGCCACACCATTGACAAAATATTATTGTCCAAGTAGACGATGGGTTTCATTGAATCCATGTGGTACCTATTATTATATCTATTACAGAGATGGAATAGCAACTACACCTGTTAGGCCTACAGTAGCCGACCCTAGTTAGAAGGTAACACTTTTCCTTTTTCCTTTCTCTTTTAAGATTTTCTCTTCCATTGACACCAGGAGGAGAAGTGGGGTTCTCTAGGGTTAGCATATCCCCTCTCCCAATTCTGTGGGCATGTCTGAGGGATGAGAGCAGTTTAGATATGGTGGATACAAAATGTCCCCCAACGTGTCACTGATACAACTCCAAAATGCCTTTGTTCCGGTCCCCACTTCGTTCAGTACACAAGGTGGGCCAGCAATGACAGTGAAGTTTTCGTGGACATACTAGAAAATCCTCTGATTGTGGACCCCTGAACATGGAAAAGAAGATCCGTGTGACATTCTATGGCACTTTAGCTCCATAAAATTGAACAACTGCTACAAATTAATCATGTATAGCATGTTGGGCTGCCATCAAGTCCAATGATTTTTAGTCATACAATAACTGCCCTAAAATTCAATATTACCAGAACTTCTTTTCCCACCTAAATTTTACATGAAAGGGCTGTTTACTTTGGTTCAGTTTTTGCACAAAAAACAAATTCCTAAACTCAGAATGTGTTAGAGGCACCCTGCTGTTTAATTCTACCTGTATGTCTTAAGCATCTGACTTTGGTTGGTACAACCTGGGGTTCTTATTTAAAAAAGAAGTCTGGACTTTGCATATCCTTCATTTATGCCATCATACTTTGCCCCCTTTCAGCCCAACAGTGTTGGATCTAGAGAGAACCACAGTGACCTACCAAATTTCAGGTTACTGCTCACCTTGTATGTGGTGCTTCCTAAGCTACTGGACACAATACTGCAGCAAAAAAGTCATCCTTGGGCTCAGTCACACAGAAATATTTTCGTAATGGCTGGTGTACTGTAATCCCACCTATCTCCCTCCTTTCCACTAACGAAGAAATGCACTTGAATCCATTGTGTGCCCATAGGAGCTGTTTAAATTTAAATTGTTTCCTGCTTCTATAAGCTCCATGATTTATCAGTTTACAAGTATTTCAGCTCCTCACCATTTGTGTGTGCAGATGTGGCACGCAGAAATACATGCTTGTGGGCAAGTTGTCTGCAGTTAGACCCTCTCAGTCCAGTGGCAACTACTCCTGGCTTGTGGTAATACGTGGCCCTGCTGACAATGAGGAGTAGGGCTGTATCGTTCCATTCACTGCTGGCTTCCACAGCTGCCCTGCTCTGCAATGAAAAATGACTGGCTGGTCTCTTAATTGTGAAGCAGAACTCTAAAGGTCACCATAAAGCATCTACTATACTGAGCCAAGCTTATGAATAACTGAGAGATTACGATAACATCAACCCATTCTTATTAAATAATAGCTGGAAGGAGGCACCACAGTGCATATATTTAGCCACTTAACTCTTGCTACTTTATTATTTGGAATAGAGTTGCTCACACAGATG
Source organism: Podarcis bocagei (assembly GCF_964188305.1). Classification (NCBI taxonomy): domain Eukaryota; kingdom Metazoa; phylum Chordata; class Lepidosauria; order Squamata; family Lacertidae; genus Podarcis; species Podarcis bocagei. The sequence goes on from NC_138126.1 coordinate 38,418,969, forward strand.
TTGCCCTAAGACAAATAAAATTGGAACAGCTGTGATAAATCTCTGCTGTTGTGAGGAAATAAATGTATAAAGAGAGCATAAGAGGTTCCTAATTAATCCAGACTAATAAAATACTTCACATTGTGAGAAGAATACAACACAAAATCCATCAAATTATCCATCAAAGATTTGTAAAATTTGTAACATAATGCAAAACAAACCCAACAACCACCTGCCCCTTTTCAGTTGTCCTACGTGATTTGAAACTTATCCAGCCTCCCCTTATCATACACTGAAAATAGAAAATTAGACACAATTTCTTGTATTATTCAAGACAGTTTTGAACTATAATCCTCTCGAAGTTTGAAGGGTTCCCTTGCTTCAACCTTTTTTATTCCTTTGCCTGTGTTGTAATTGATAGAAAAGTAAATTTTCCTTTATAAACTGCAGGCTGATTTATTCTGTCATGAAGCTGGATAGCCATTTCTTGAAATGTGTAGTATTCTGTGATGTGCTTTATTTTTGATTTTGGTAAATATTTGTCCTTTTGCTGAGCTGTGTTCAAAGGAGTATGTTTGATTGCATTATCATATTCAGAGTGGGTGTATGATTGGGCTATTATGCATCCTTGACACCCAGGGATCCTTCTGATAGTCAGTAGGTATTCAACCACAATAAACAATGCATGGGTTTCTCCCCACTGCATGTGTATGTGTTTCGTATTTTTTCAGTATATCTGCTTGCTTAAAACATTTTGGATTGGGCAAGCCTGTCAAGGCATGTAAACATGGACGTGTTTTAATTTCTTTTTAGCCTACTGTTATTTAAATTGTCTTTTAAATGTTTTTAATTATTTGTTTTTAATTGTTTTTATTGATTATTTGAGTATTTATTGTAGAACGCTTTGTTTGTTTTTTAGAATCAAGTGGTATATATATATTTAAAATTAAACAAAACAGCGCCATTGTGGCAAAAAAGCTTGAGTACTAGTCGTAGTGATTATTATTATTATTATTATTATTATTATTATTATTATTGCTGGGATACCTATCACTCCCTCAGTTTCAGAATGGTATAACAGAAAGATAAATAGAATGGGTTGTATTCAGCTAAGTCATATTAAGCATGGATCCACTGAAGTATCAGTGAATGTAAGTTCGTCAAGGGTATTGATTTCAGTGCATCTTCTGCAACCCGATATATTTTCTATTTGATTTTTAATTAAAAATAAAAACACAAGGAAAAAATGCTGACCATGGCAGCCAGGATCTTGGCCATGAGCCTTTCATTTTTACCCTATTTAAAAAACCACATATTTTTATAGCTTTTCTCCTTTTTTGTGAGACTTGGGGAAACCATTTACTTTTTTGGGGTTACAAGGGGGGGGGGACTGATTTACTTGAAGAAAAACCCTATTTAGGGGACAGTCCTATGGTGAAATTCACCAGGATGTGCAGTTTAAGATGCAAAGGATATCCAGCTCAGCTGGGCTCAGCTGACATTGAGTCTCCAGCCCTGGCACAACCCAAAACACGCGGGCATAACATGCTCATTCTAGATTAGCTGGGTCTCATCTGACCGAGCCAAAGCTGACAGTGTAGATCCCTAAAGGGGTGTGGGGTGGGGTGGACCCAGAGAGGGGATCTTAGACAGTTCAACTTGATCTTTTGACTTTGCAACTTGATATAGAACACCATTTCAAAGACCTCCCCCCTCCCGCCACGCTTAGGAAGAGCTGCAGCAGTAGCCTTGCTGTGAAACAGGGTTTACGTATATCTGTTGTAACTTTATGCCAGCTTAATTTACATCCGCTTGCTTTGTGCCAGCTTCTTGTTTTATGCCAGTTTACGCTTTTCTCTCTTAGTATGTTTGCGTGGCTTACACACTAATTTGTATTGGATGTAATATTCCCAAAGTTTTCTTACCTGCTTTGTTTTATATTTATTGCTGCAAAAACATTGATTTTAATTTACAATAAGCAGTGCAAATGCTATCTCATCCGCATTTATTACTGGCTCCTGTGTTAGCAACAGAATAGTTTTCCTTTATTTCCTGAATGGCCTGATTAATATTGTAGGTTTATCTGGAGACTCATTTGTCAGGTTATTCAGAGTCTAACTACTTTGTTGGTAATCTTCAATCCATTTCTCGTTCAAAACACTTTCATGTGCTTTCTGCTGTTTATGGTTTTACAATGAAGAGGCTATTTTCCAGTATTTACTATGATCCACTGTTGATCATAGCAGGATGCTGTTTCTCCTGAATATTATTGATGGTATTAGTAAATGCTTTACCACAAGCTGGAATCAGTTCTAGCTTTTATCATTGAATGTAACAGTCTACTTATAATTAAATGTTTGAAGGTAGCCTAGTGTCTTAAAATGAAGGTGTGATATTTGTAACATTGACCTTTGAAAGAGACTTCTCTTCTGTATGTTTTTGTCAAGCGAGAATAAATATTTATGTTCTCTGTTATGTTCTTGACTCTGCTACCACTCAGTGGATTTGTAACTGGCTGACTGACCGAACCCAAAGGGTGCTCATCAATGGTTCCTCTTCATCCTGGAGAAGAGTGACTAGTGGGGTGCCACAGGGTTCTGTCTTGGGCCCGGTCTTATTCAACATCTTTATCAACGACTTGTATGATGGACTCAAGGGCATCCTGATCAAATTTGCAGATGACACCAAACTGGGAGGGGTGGCTAACACCCCAGAGGACAGGATCACACATCAAAACGACCTTGACAGATTAGAGAACTGGGCAAAAACAAACAAGATGAATTTTAACAGGGAGAAATGTAAAGTATTGCACTGGGGGGGGGGGGAAATGAGAGGCACAAATACAAGATGGGGGACACCTGGCTTGAGAGCAGTACATGTGAAAAGGATCTAGGAGTCTTGGTTGACCACAAACTTGACATGAGCCAACAGTGTGACGCGGCAGCTAAAAAAGCCAATGCAATTCTGGGATGCATCAATAGGAGTATAGCATCTAGATCAAGGGAAGTAATAGTGACTGTATTCTGCTCTGGTCAGACCTCACCTGGAGTACTGTGTCCAGTTCTGGGCACCACAATTCAAGAAGGACACTGACAAACTGAAACGTGTTCAGAGGAGGGCAACCAAAATGGTCAAAGGCCTGGAAACGATGCCTTATGAGGAACGGCTAAGGGAGCTGGGCATGTTTAGCCTGGAGAAGAGGAGGTTAAGGGGTGATATGATAGCCATGTTCAAATATATAAAAGGATGTCACATAGAGGAGGGAGAAAGGTTGTTTTCTGCTGCTCCAGAGAAGCGGACACGGAGCAATGGATCCAAACTACAAGAAAGAAGATTCCACCTAAACATTAGGAAGAACTTCCTGACAGTAAGAGCTGTTCGACAGTGGAATTTGCTGCCAAGGAGTGTGGTGGAGTCTCCTACTTTGGAGGTCTTTAAGCAGAGGCTTGACAACCATATGTCAGGAGTGCTCTGATGGTGTTTCCTGCTTGGCAGGGGGTTGGACTCGATGGCCCTTGTGGTCTCTTCCAATTCTATGATTCTATGATTCTGTTACAATCTGCTATGAACAAGGGAAAATATGAAAGGGTCAGGAAATTATGCAAAGTCTACCTTATTAACAGTCCACTAAATTTTGATTAATTGGGAAGTAGATGGATGTATATCTTGTCTATGTTTTTCTCATTAACTGCCTTTAGCCATCTTCTTCAGATGAAACCACAATTCCCAGGCTCAATTTATACAGAGGCCTCATAATCATTTATAGCTCTATAGCTTTTCCATTTAGTTGTCAGTTGTCTCAGCTGTTCTTTCATCGGGCTCAAAAGAAGAATAAGAAATATGTATGTGATGCAGTATCTTGTATGGATTTATACAGTGATAGCTTCTCTGAGTTTTACTTAAAAACTTAATTGTGTAATTCAACTCACCTCAATCCATTTCCTCTACTTACTTCAGTACAAGCTCTCCCCCTAGTGAATGTCCTCTTCCCCTATTTTCAAGACTGTCCATAAATGCTGTGGGACCTTGCCAACTGGCACATGGGCAATGGCTCCCTAGAGCCACTTGAGCTTGTTGATTAATCCAGTAATACTGTACTAAGCAGCCTTATTCCTACTGTTGACTCTTTAGTGCATGCCTGGAGTGGATCTTTCTGTAGTTTATTGCTCTGGCCGTGGCTCAGACCGAAAGCCACTCCCTAACCAATTCAGATACAACCCAAGACAAACTGTGGACTGGATTTCTTTCTGCAAAGTATAGTGTGCTAGCTCCGACAAGTCTGTTGATAACTAGAGCAGTGTGTGCCTCTTTTCAAGCTAAATGCAACCTATTCAAATGACCTGTTTTGATGACCTTCAGCTCTATTCATTGTTGATTTTATCAGATGCTAAGAGAGTGCACTACCTAACACAGGAAATCTCTCTGGGAGAATGCATAAAGCAGTGATCAAATACCTTGGCTGGGAGAGAAGAGCAGGGCAGTTCCTTGACCACACAGCTGCGAATGTTTCCTTTTTCATCTTTCAGTAGCACTACTATGGCTTTTCACCAGACATAGCACAGCTGTTATTTAATCTTACATCACATTGTCAAAGTTCTTTACCTTATAACATGTTGTGCCAGGAGTGTTGAGCCTTTTATCTGGCCTTGTATACCTAACCTTTCCTAGTGTGAGTGACCATGCCAGGGAGCAAACATATTTGTACTGCTATTGATTGTCTTTGTTCGTCAAGACTCTGTATTATTCTACCCAAAGCAAAACAGAATTTTCACAATGTGGGCTTTTAGTTGTTACATGTTACTACAAGACACCTCAATATTTACTTTTCCATTTCCGGAAGGGGCAATGAAAAGGTTTATCTTTTCTTCATGATAAACGTAATGTTTGGGTGGAGTTTTGGAAATGTTTTAGTATCAGAATAACATTAAAAATATGGTAGTCATTATATTCTATTTGGGACAATAGTGTTCAGTGTTAGCTTTCTTGTCTGAAGGAACAAGCACAAACACAGCATATGCAAGAAGAAAGAATGCAATTTTGGATGTTACTAAGAGCAAATATGGTAAATATGAGTGGATTTTGTGAAAAACCACAGCTGGTTTGTTTTTCCCTTGGCCCTGCTGCTGCCATACAATGATTTGACTTAGTGTTCATGTGAACCCAAGTTTATTACTTGCCTTGCTCCAAACAAAACTATGAGCTGTAGCACTGGTTCAGATGCAATACTAAGCCAAACCATGTCTTAGTGGCAGGTAGCATGACAACAACAGAACAGGGGGAGAAGCAAAATGGCCACAATTTTACTCTGAACATGCTCATATTTCCTCATTCATGCTGAATCGTGGTTAGAATTATATGTGAACTGGAAGATATTAATTCTATAATAGGGATTTGTGGGGGGTGAGTGTGACTGACAAAAAGAAAGAATAAAACATTTTCCCTTTCTCTATATCTAATATTGTTGACTTACTTTCCACTACACAGTACTCTGTTATAGGCATTTGCTTTCAGCTTCATGGCGAAAGGAGAGCAATAGTGAATCGATCTATCAGTGTCTCCAAGTCATGTGTGTTATGATGCTACCAATTCATTTTATTCATGGAACACCTGGGGAAAGCAAAATCCAGGTTGCTGTAAAATTCATTCATTTCTAACTTTTGGATAGCTCATTTAGTACCTATTTTCCTCCCTCTTTTTTCCTTTTTGCATCATTGCTTAGTCTCTACACTCCATCTCTGGAGGTCTGCTAATGCTCCTTTTTTCAGGCTTGTGTCATCTACTGTGCCTTACACAATTCTACTCATGACACCAGCCTCCTACATCCGTGGCTCTGTCTTCACCCATTGAAGACTTCTAGAGAATGCCTTTTAAGTACTTGAGACTTGGCCTTTTAGTGGAGTTTGGTTTTGAAATTAAAAATACAGTCTTAATCATGTTGTATAATACTACCCTATCCACCCAGGAAAAATAGTGAATATTACAGCAGAGTTTGCCTGTTTACACTTGTACCAAAAGGTCTACAGAAATATATCTGGTACATTCTAGCTTGTGTGACCAGCAAATTCTTGGGTTGAGGTTTAGATCAGAGTTGAATAGCAAAAGAAAGATTAATCCTCTCACTAACAGGCCAGATCTCTGTTGCCTCGGGATCAGAAACCCTTCTTATTTCGGTGCAGCTTTATCAGGCTATCATTTCACATTGATATTACTTCCAGGGAAGCAAAGCAGGAAGGGGGAAGCTAGTGTGTGTCAGAAATGAGAGGTTTTCTTCTTTCAGATATTCACCTAGGCTTCAGTCTAGATGGAAGACAAAGAGGAACTTTGCATTGGGGGCTATGGGAGTGGTTCGGACAGCAAACCACTCACCTGGGGCTAGGGTCTGTCTGATGTCAACATGTAGGTTAAAGGAAAGCATGCCACTTTTCTTGGGGTATTTGGAAAATTATATTGCACTTGTTTGCTTTTCTGCATCTCCATGCATGGTAGTAGGAGGGATGGTAAATGCAGGCACTCAGTTCCAACAGCAAGTACACATTTGTGATTCTTTGGACAACCAGCCTTGGGCTCTATGGACTCTGATCCACCAGCCATGAGAGTCTGGTCCAATTACCCAGCTGGTGGTATGATAGCCTTAGTCTCAGTCAGCTCCTCCTCTGCCAACTCTGAGCTCAAGGAAGACTTGCCAAGTCATTTTTGTGAGAGAAAATGAATAGGGCCTCCCCCCAACACACTTTATAAAAAATTAGGGCATTATTTAATTACAGATAAGAAGAACATGTTGCAGTTTTAAAAACCAGAACAGACGTGAGTATAAGGACAAAAAAACAAATGTGCAAAAACACCCAACCCCATTCATCAGTTTTGTTTCATCAAAGGGGTAGTAAAGCAGCAAGCTGTTTGCCTAAAGGCATCAAGTCTGGCAAGGATAATGTCGCACAGGAAAAACAAACAAACAAAAAAACCAGAGGAGCTGTGCAGATGTAGCACCCACCTCAGGCTATAATTCTTTATAGGTTTCCATCATTTTTCTTGCAGCAGTGGCAGTCCTATCCAGAGCAGCAAGATGAGACATATGCAAGCTAGGAGATGTTTGTGCCTATGTCTTGTTTGTAGCTGCTTCTTGTGATGTCATATTAAAATCCTCAGACCTTCTCTGCAGCTAGAAGTTCTGCCAGTAAGCACACCTTGCAATCACCAGCTTGAGTATTAACTTTTGCTGGGTGGTTACTGCCTTACTGGGAAACAACTAAAGTCAGGGGCAGAGCTACAGCCTTCTGGGTGATTGTACATATGCAATTAGCATGCCAAAAGTGAATGCTCTCAAAGGTAGAAAGTGCTGTTATTTATAGCATCTTTCTTAACATTGCATACAGCTGTAAGTATCCAACTGGTGTGAAGCTGCTCTTATAGACGGGAGCACCAACAGTATGCTGACCACAATTGCAAGTTTAGCTCTAGGGCTTTATTGGATAGATAATATTTTAGAAGGTTTCAGGGGTTGTTGTTTTTTTTCCATGCACAAGAGCGATTAATGTGCCAGGATTTCTTTCTTTTTTTAAAGTGAACATTTTAAGCCTAATCCTTATTCATGCCACAAGACATCCATAGCAATTCCACAAGTGCATTCCTCTGCTGGTGGGAGAGCTGCTGGTAGGTTGACAGGTCAAAACTTTCATGTGTGGACCAGTACACATAGGGGATGCAGATAGAAACTGAATCAGTCCCTTGGTTAAGATTTGCTATACAAGGGATCACTTCTCAGGAAAATTAAATTAAAAAACCTTGTGCACCTTACATAATTGAATCACAGTTCCCTCCCACCCCCCACAAGTGGTTACCAAAGTGTGTTAGTTGTCCAGGGCTTCGCTTTACACATTCCTTAGTCACGGTTTTTGGAGCATATAGTTGACTCTGTATTCATCTTGTTAGGCTTTAGATTAATCTAGTTTCTTTTTGCCTGTGAACTCCACAGATGGAAGCCATTCATCACAAAAAAGTGTTCTTTTCTGTTGCTTTGCAAACTTGGTCTGTAAATTTCTGCTTGACTGCAATATTACAAGCCTTTGTGCTCGCTGTACAAGCTTTTGGGGAGTGAGAATCTTCCCTCTGTCCATCCGTCATGTTTCTTTTTTTTTCCAGTTTAGGTTGTGGCTGGCAGGAGCAAGTCCCCAGTCAAACCTTGAGAAATCAGGAGTAAATTTTTACATCCTTTATTAATCCTGCTAAATTGTAAATCAAGCAGGTTTTCATGACCTGGGCTCTTTTCTATTTAAGTTTTAAGAAGAGTCCATTTTTGTCACTTGGAATCAGTTTCCTTTTAGCAGAGATTGCTCAAAAATATTGCATACATTTGAAGTGGGTAGAGGAAATAGTAGCTTATGGAGCATGTGGAGACAATTTTTATTTTCAACTAAACTTTGTATTAAATTAGATAGTGGCAATATTGAAGATAATAAATCTTTTATTTCACCAAAATATCACCACTTCATTTTTCTTCGAATTTTAAAAGATTATGCTTCCTGCAGCTTGTTTTTAAGTAGTACCATCCTTGCAAGTTTTGAAACAAACACACAAGCCAGTTTCTTTCTAAGAGTAATCAAGTGTCAAATATATAAAGTTATAGATGGTGCCTTCCTGCGTTTGGAAGCACACAGTCCATTTATTCATTAAAACTCTGAAAGCTTAAATGTGTAAACATCCAGAGCTGTTTTGTGTACCTGTCACTTTGGTAGTTTTTTTTTTTTTAATGAACATTGATCATGCTCATCCAGACATATATTTGAATTAAGCAAATAGAAGTGCTTTCTCAAACCACTGGCAGAACTTATTTCTCTGACTAATATTTGAAAGAGCCCCAGGATGCACCTGGGAAGACACTTATCCATTTCAGGCACCTTAAGTCAATATTAATCCCAATAAAACATGATCCACTCTTAAGAAAGCTATTACAGTTTGAGAAATAGGTCAGCACAGAACATTCCAGTTCCTCCTGAAATAACCCTTAAATGTTTTTATCCTTCGATTTATCTAGTAGTGTATAAATATGGTTATAATCCTAGGGTGTTACTTCATAGTAGAGATTAGTTACCCAAGAAATGATAGCTTAAAAGTTGAGCCAGCAGTTTACAGACAAGTACAAATATTTTGATAGATACTATGTAGCTTGGCTTTCAAAAACTGAACCCCTTAATGGCAACAACTGTCGTTTAGATGGGCTTATGAAGAACACAACTTTAATACGAGCCACTTAGAGTCAAAGATGTTATTTTGATGCTTTTTTACGGGGGGAATGACAGACAGGAGGAAACCTTTTATTGAGAGTGAAAAGACATGCTCACTTGACTGCTCTTTCTTACTCCTGCATATGTGGAGATACTGCTGTCATGAGGCGATGGAGTGATATTGTTTGTAAAGGGGGGTGGCGGCTTTATTGCTCCCCAGAGCAGGGCATCAGAACTTTGATCAAGAACAATTGGAACAGTATCTATTGAACTAGGGATTTACTTAAGTGAGAGTGAAATTAGATTATTTCAGCTGAAAACTCTGCAACGTCTAGAGAAAGCACCTCCTTTCGGCTGAAGTCATAGTCAAATGATTAAGAATAGCAAGAGGCACTGGATAGTATGTAATCGGCTTTGCTGGAGCTTGTAATTTAACTGAACAAGTTGATAACAAAAGATTTTCTGTCCTCCAGGAAAAATAAGAGAGGCAGATGTCTTGCACAGCACCATTACTCTTTTGCCCCCAGCTCTGGAAGTGCTTTGCTCCTCCATACCCAACCCCTGTGCTCCTACATTTCACACACCCACTGACAACTGTGTAAGAGTTATTATTCTTTGGTGTACTAACTCTCTATATCTATACACACACCCATTTTAACAAGAATTCCTTTGCTGGATAGTGTGTTATATTTATGTGTGTGTGTGTGTGTGTGTGAACTATACCAACACAGACAACTTAAAACAACAAATGTTACAAAAATACACATGGTATTTACATGTGCAAATGCTATGTTGATACAAATATAGACTCGCTACCAGTTCCTTTTTAATGACACACTTCTTCTCTCAACCTCCTGGCTTTTATGCAGGACTCCACTCACCCACCCTCCCAGGGACCAAACAAGCTCACAGCTCACCTGCAAAATCTCACAAAGAAGAGAGCTCCAAGAACCTGCTGTCGTTATCCTAATCACTCTCTCTAGGCAGTTTTTATTGACTGCCACCAGGGTAGATGGCATTTCCTCAGGCTTCCCACATTATGCCCTATTCAGCAGTAAGCTGCACTCAGGGCCGGCCCACCCGTGATGTAAGTTGAGTCAAGCACCTCAGGCAAGCAGAATCCACAGGGGCAAGGATCCACAGTGTAGATCCTTATTTCGCACCCCCTTCCACCTTGTTCCTGATGTAGAGCTTCATTCAACACTTTTTCCCTTGCTTGGGAAGCACTATTTTGTTGTTCACTTCAGGTGCCAAAATGTCTTGGGCCATTCCTGGCTGCACTCTCCACATTCAGTTCCAGGCTATAGCAGGTTTGGTGATATTCCCAGGTGGGCCCAAGGATGGCAAATAGGACATCCCTCCACTCTTACAGTTCTTTCTGTAGCCTCTGCAGGCTTCTCGTGCTGCTGCTTTGCTGTCCCTTGGCAGAGCTGGCTTTTATGGGTGGAGACGACAAGGTGGATCAGCATCCCCACAAAGGATCATGTGACTCGGTTGTTTCTTATCTTTTCTCTGTGTTATAGCTCTATGATCTCCTACATCTCTGTTTTACTTTAGGTCTCTCCTCCCTACATTATCTGCTTCACTGATCTAAATATGAGCTCTGGTTTGTTTTTGTTTTTTTTAATGCAGGTGCGTGTCACATGTTTGGGACCCTTCATCATAGATACCAGGGAAAGAGCTATCCCATGGACAGTTTAAGAAGCGGTTCCAAAAAAGGTGAGCCTGATTTCTGAATGATATAATACATTCCTTGTTTGTCAGTTTTCATATACTCTGAAGAGGAAAATGCTTTTCTATGTTCAGGCTATGTTTTCTTCAACTCTGCAGTACCTCTGCCATAATCCTGGTGATCAAAGTTTGCAAGTAGTTTCTAGCTGGGTTTAGCAGCAGCAGCCCAAATATGTCAGGCTGGGCCAGGATTAGAATCCCAAATATACTCTAGTCACTGGGCCTCTAATATCAAATTGTTAATAATTCGTGGCATAGTTAATCCTCCCCCTCTCCCTGTGGATTGCATTCCAATTCTGAAAACAGCAAAAGAGTCTCCATCCATCCATAAGTATTTCTCATAGTGTTTTGTAATTTTGCCATCGCTGTGTTCCTAAACATTCATGCCATCTTCTCTGCCTGCAATATAGTAGTAACGAAACACTCTTGGAAGTGCTGTAGATCACCAATTTGCACTTAAAAGTTGTCAGGGCCAATCTACTATATACAGTGGTACCTTGGGTTACATATGCTTCAGGTTACATATGCTTCAGGTTACAGACTCCGCTAACCCAGAAATAGTACCTTGGGTTAAGAACTTTGTTTCAGGATGAGAACAGAAATCGTGCTCCGGCAGCGCAGCAGCAGCGGGAGGCCCCATTAGCTAAAGTGGTACCTCAGGTTAAGAACAGTTTCAGGTTAAGAACGGACCACTGGAACGAATTAAGTACTTAACCAGAGGTACCACTGTAATTTACTTTAAAAATGTAAGGCAGCAAGGCTAAGAAATTCCTGTGCCGAGACAGCTAGACAGAGTAAGTAGCATTGGAACAGACTCATTTGGAAAGTGGTGGACTCTCCTTCATTGGAGGTTTTTAAGCAGAGGTTGGATGACAATCTATTTTGGATGCTTTAGTTGAGATTCTTGCATTGAAGGGAGTTGGATGGGATGGCCTTTAGGGGACGGGGAGCTGCGTATGCTGTTGTCATCATCTTTGTCCATTGGCCATGCTGGGTGGGGACTGATGGTAGTTAGATTCTTGCAACATCTAGAGGGTCTCAAGTACCCCATGTTTAGACTAAAGCAGATCCCAGGGTTCATTTCATGATGAACTAGGATTGTTTTTACCATATTCTGTCCTCTTTACCAGCATGATTAAATACTGGTTGTGGTCTATGTTGATGTCAAACGTTTGATCGGAAGCAAAAGTTTCTTCCGTAATGATTGTAGGTGGACAAGTAGGCAAGAGACAGGGAATTTAAAGAATGATTTGTTTGGGATTTGCATTTTGAAACCATAAAATTATATCAGAGAGATTATTATGAACTGTTGAAGTGGGAATTGTACAGAGTTTCATTGAAGCTTGATGGATTACTGTATTTTAATATTTTGTTGGAAGCCGCCCAGAGTGGCTGGGGAAGCCCAGCCAGATGGGCGGGGTATAAATTTATCATCATCATCATCATCATCAAAATTTGTCCCACAGAACAGTCAGATGATTTTAGCTGATTAGCTAACCTCTTTCTGACAGTGGCTAATGCTGACATTTTAGCCTAATTGAGCTGGTCAAATTATTCATTGCTAATAATTTATCTGATTGATTTTGGCATGTTTCTTTTTAGAAATTATTCAAGCCTGATTTTTCCTCATTCCCATCATTTAGCTTGCCTTGTAAAAGGGTTGATGAGAAAATAATTTATACAAACTACCACACAGAAAAGTTCTTGATATATTATAGAACAGTGAATGTTCTTCACAGGACTCTGTTGAACATTGGCTTATAAAAAGTTTCACAATTAAATGCTTCAGGGTGAAAAGTTTGCCTATTTCATCCCTCACCCACCTTGGTGATATGAGCCTCCTCTCCCATAGATGACTAGTCTAGTGGCAATGAGATTAACAATAGCCCAGCACCAGGAAGTCACCAATAAATGGCAGTAAATTAACTGTCAGTGGTTGTTGATGCTTATGAAAAAAACGACACACTAAGTTTGAACAGTGGATGTAGGCTCTTTATAAAGTTTGGCATTAATTCTTTCTTTCATTAACCAAGAAAACAACCAAACACATGTACCAAATCAATTTGCCTGTATTTGGAATTTGTGATACCAAGGTGGTTTCTGAAATGTTGCACAACCCACTTGAGAGCTTTCCATCTCAGTGGAATTTGTGAACAAAATGCAAGCAACGTGAATGCTGTCAAAATATAATTTATCCTCTCCCCCACCCCCGCTTTATCCAGAAGGGTGACCCCTAAATGTGACAGTCCACTTTCTTTGATCTGCTATATTTTCCAGAGAGAGAGAGAGAGAGAGAGAGAGAGAGAGAGAAAAGAGGATATGCCACATATGACTTCAGTCCTTAAAAAAATTACTCCATGTCGCTTTTGTTGTGTCATTGATGCTGTATTTTTACCCTGGAAAAAAGCAAATAAAAAAAAAACTATTATAAAAAAAAAATTACTCCATGGATGTTTATGTTTGTTCTGTGTTGCATGCATAACCATTAGTCATTCATTACACCCACAATCACCTGGGCAGTAGGTAAAATAGTCCTACTGACCAATGACTGTCGAGTAGTAGAAGGATGTAGATTTTGGATTGGTAATGGCTCCATTGTTTAGTATTCAGTTTCTTTGTTACAGTGAGACATAGAGGAGAATATTTAAATGTGAGTCAAGTGACATTCAAGAATGTTCAGTGCACAGCAGTCACTTTCTATTGTAACAATTACTATTATATGAAATAAAGGTTTCTAGTCTGTCCTGCAATTCAAATGTTCCTGCATTGTTGGACAGGAGAGGGAAAAGAGATCAGTCACTGATGAAGATAGCCGATGGCAGTGGGTAGATGAAACTGTCAAGCAAGTGGAAAAGCAATAAAGCATACAAAAATATTAAAAAGAATATTTTTTATTCTAATCGGCTAGCAATCTGCAATTCCTTCTGCCCGAGGCTCACAGCTTCTCTGCGGGCTAAACAGAAGATGCTCTGAGACCTTTTATGCACTCATCCTAACACAACATAACCTTTCCTATGAAAAGAAAAAGTTTATTAAAGTATATACACACACATACAGAGAACCTTTTGTTTAAATGTGTAACTGTCAGAAGAAGCTACAAAAAAGGACACAAATGGGAAGAGCCTCTGGCAGAAACTAAAATGATCAGATGAAAGCTACACCAAAAGATCTTAAATACCAAACATTAAACATGTTTGTTTCATGGGTGCACATTTAGTATATAGGTCTCTGGCCATACAGAATATTGTGGAATGCGCTCATTTGCTCCTCTCTATGTTCCATCATGTTATGAGCTGGTGCTTTAGAGATGTTAAGGGATGCAGGTGGTGCTGTGGTATAAACCACTGAGCCTTGGGCTTGCCGATCTGAAGGTTGACGGTTCGAATCCCCGCGACAGGGTAAGCTCCAGTTGTTCGGTCCCAGCTCCTGCCAACCTAGCAGTTTGAAAGCACGTCAAAGTGCAAGTAGATCAATAGGTACTTCTCCGGTGGGAAGGTAAACGGCGTTTTCGTGTGCTGCTCTGGTTTTGCCAGAAGCGGCTTAGTCATGCTGGCCACATGACTCGGAAAAACTGTCTGTGGACAAACATCGGCTCCTTCGGCCAGTAAAGTGAGATGAGCACCACAACCCCAGAATTGTTCGCAACTGGACTTAACTGTCAGGGGTCCTTTACCTTTACCTTTATGTTCCATCATGTTATGAGCTGGTGCTTTTGAGATGTTTGCTCAGTGGAAAAGCAAAAGTTAATTGCCTTAATACAACAATAGATCTTCCTTTTAGCAATGTATGGAATTTCAACTATACAGGGAGATTAATGAGCATTATAAAAACCATTGGTGTACATCTGAAGATGTACCATATTAGGAAGCTCACAAGTCTTTTCCCTGATGTGGTAAACATTAACTGTCTCAGTGCTAAGATGCCTTCATAATCATCTTCTTCATGCTAAAGAGTGTCTTCCCCAATACAGTGTTACCTCAGGTTAAGTACTTAATTCTTTCCAGAGGTCCGTTCTTAACCTGAAACTGTTCTTAACCTGAAGCACCACTTTAGCTAATGGGGCCTCCCGCAGCCGCCGTGACGTCAGAGCATGATTTCTGTTCTCATCCTGAAGCAAAGTTCTTAACCCGAGGTACTATTTCTGGGTTAGCAGAGTCTGTAACCTGAAGTGTATGTAACCCGAGGTACCACTGTACCAACCACCTCTGACCTGACTATTGACAGGGTCCTTTCAGTGCTGGTTCCTTGGTTGTGGAATGCCCTCCCTAGTGAGGTGCACTTGGCTCCATTATTATTAATTTTCAGGAGGAAATTGAAAGCATTCCTATTTACCCAGCCATTTGGTGTCTGAAGAATATGGTTCCTGGCAACCCAGAAATAATTGGATGGAAGAATGTTTTTAGCCGTAACTGCTTGTAGATATTTTGCTGCCCTGGTCATCTCGGGGGGGGGGGGGAGGACAGGAGAATAATTCAATAACTAACATAATAATAATAATAATAATAATAATAATAATAATAATAATAATAATGTATAGAATCATTTTCAAAGGTTTCTTATGGACAGATTTTAAAAAGGGAGAAAGAACTGTAATCACATAAAAATCTTCTTGAGATGAAAAAGCTTCCTGTGGGGAAGTTTTCTTGTTGGGGTGTGTTGCTTGTGAGAAGTCATCCCAACCTCAATCCTGTAGTGAGAGAGAGAAGAAATGCTAAAATGGTCACTGTGTGAGACAAACATTTTCTTTTAACAAACACATCCTGTTTGGCTAATTGACACAATATAGAACTGAAAATGCTATTCTGTGCACTAGCAAGAGAAGCAAAAGGCATTTTGTGCTACCTATTTTCCCAGAGTAATTGATACACTTTGCTCCATTACCAGCTATCCATCCTGAAGGCACAGAAAAAGGGTATTGCAGTACAATTTGTCATCCAAAACCAAATGCTTCTTGTGATCTATTCATGCTTCATGGACTCTCCCTACCCCCACCCCATCCCATTTTACACATCCATGGTCATCCGTCCTCTTCTCTTTGGTTGTCTTCCCTTCATTAACTGTAGCAGTGTGGCTGCCCTCTTAATAGTGCCTTAAGACTATCTTCTTTCATGGTGATTCATCCATTCATTTAAGTCTTGGGTGAAGCTCTTGAAGCAGTCGTTTTAAATAAGAAAGAGAAAAAGAAATTAGATAAATCTACTAGTGGGACTCATTTTGAAAGTTCTAGATACAGTACACAATACTGAAAATTGACTCTACTCACAGATATTCCTGCTGATGGAAGGAGAAAGATGGTTTTTGATGATACCATATTTCCCTGGCAGAGTAAGGGAATCTGTCAAAATATTTTCCAAATTGTAGGTTTTGCACATATTTTTGAATAGCGTGTTTTGCTATTAGTTGGATTTTGCAGTGGTTAAATTTTTATTTCTCTCATTCCACTTTCTCCTCTAAACCATTGTTCACTCCTATTAGTACATGCATTTTCAAGTAGAATATGATCCTTATGCCATCTGAAGTATGCATTGTCTTCATATTTTTATAAGTTAATTCGATGAGAAAAAAAAATGTGTGTATCCTAGAAAGACCTAGAAAGACATAATTCTACATGTAACACCATATGCACGGTCCTCCTGTATGTGGAATCTGTTTTCTCTTCAAGCCAGCAGCCAATTGGCACTTCTTTCATGTGAAAAAATGAGCTAAACAAGGAGTGGTAAAGAGCTAGAAAAAGCTAGAAGAAATTAACTGGAATAGAGTGACTAGACAGTAGTTTATAGTTTATAGATAGTGGTTTCTTTTGCATACATTGTTTAAACCAGTGTATCTGAAGAAGTGTGCATACACACGAAAGCTCATACCAAGAACTAACTTAGTTGGTCTTTAAGGTGCTACTGGAAGGAATTTTTTTATATTGTTTAAACCAAGTATTCACAGCTATCTACAATTGCTTATGTACATACCTCTCTTAAAGTTGGGTTTTTACAGGATAAGCAATTTGGATGTGGTTAATTAAGATATGTACTTTGTGTGGAAGAACCATTGCAGCAAGGGTGCGCAAACTCTTTACCTTCCAGATTTTGTTGGACTAAGTCCTGTCATTTCTGACCATTGTTCATGGTGGCTGGGGATGGCAGGAATTGGAATTGGGTTTCATCTGGAGGGCCACAGGTTCTTCATCCCTGCACTGTAAAGTGGGCGTTGGAGTACTTTACTGCACTGCACTTTGGGAAGACTCTGGAAGATTATTTTCAAATAGCAAGAACCAGACTTACAGCATATAGACTCAATTTGGGACCATCAGAAACAAGTGAGTTATGTTATAAGGATCTTCTTGTAGCACATTACTAAAGTATAGGGTGGTGTTCATAGTGTTACCTCCACTGATTTGAAGGCATCTCTTGGAATAAATCTGCTCTGAAGGGATTGGAGACTCTATAAAGCACACAGGGTGGGGGCACACAGAGCTGCAGGGTAGAAGAAGCATCACTGAAAATTGTCTCTGTCCTTATTGTGCTGATAGAATCCTTCAATAAGCAGAGAGAACACAACTGGATATCACCCACTATTTGCTTTGAAGGAAAAAGAGCATGCGGCTAAAGACAGTAGCTTAGATCCAAAGTTCCTGTAAGAACTCTACTCACAGGATGTTCCTGCTAGTGGAAGGAGAAAGATGGTGTTTTATGATATCATAGTTCCCTTGCAGCATTGCTTAGGAGGGCTGACAGGGGGTCTGTGGGATGAAGGGAGAGATTAGTGAAAGTTGCCCCCCTGCCTTCCTCCAGTTGAAGCACCCTTTGGATCACAGTCCTTTCCACAAAGGCAAAATGAGCACTGCTACTCACAAAAGGAACACTCTGCATCCACCACATAGTAGCTTAAAAGTGACATTACTAAGAGTGACATTACAGGGCTTAAACAAGAAAGCATGGCACCTTATTCAATCCTTCAAGTCATTTTATGCCTTTACTGTAACTGCATACACACCCTACATTAAAAGCACATCCCACCCCCCAGAAAGAATCCTGGGAACTCTAATTCACCCTTCACAGAACTACAGTTTCCAGCCCCCTTAACAAATAAAAGTTTCTAGGATTCTTTGTGGAGAGGAATGTTAAATAGCTGTAATGCAGGCATGTCTAAAGTCCAGCCCGGGGGCCTAATTTGGCTCGGCGATCAGCTTAATCTGGCCCCTGTGGCAGTTTATTTCCTGGGGTAAAATCCGAAAAGAAGGCCAACAACCTGAATCCTAAAAAAAGGTAAATCAACCCTAAAGAAAGGTCAACAACTTCGGTCGGCCCTCATGCATGTTCACTTCATCAAATCTGGCCCTCTTTGAAAAAAGCATAGACACCCCTGCATGTTAAAGAGAACTGTCCACTATGTTAGAGGTACCAACTAGGAGGGTGATTTATTAGCAGGGTCACTGTTTTGAATATTGCTGACCTAGACTGATCTTGTTGGTCCCTGAACAGCTATTCGGATTGGCATGAGGGTTGTTGCAAACCCTGCATGACTTACTGTCTCAGTGTAGGCATACTAAATCACCATGCCTGATACCTCAAAATCTTCCCTCTGTCAGCCGATTGACACCTGAACTTCCCACCACCACTCTAATATTTTGGCTACACTCCAAAATCTAATAAAGCTTTGAAAAGTGCCCATTCACATTGTTTCAGGAACTCAGGGAAAATTAAAACAGCAACTCTTAACTATTTTCATCAGCTAGTAACTTTTGGAATAATGGAAGTTCCTGCAAATGTGTGCTAAGAAAGCAAATGCAGCTCTTCCCATCTGGGATTTTGGGATCGTATTTATCTACTACAACCACTTTTGGTATTACTTTAGAAGGAAAATGAGATATAAAAAATAATCTAAAATGAAACTACTCAGTAAAAGTCGAGACTTTTCTTTTCCAAAAACCAGACCCCACCCCCCACCCCACCCCTGGGTATTTTCAAATGACATGCCACTCTCAAGTCACTTGTTGTTTTTATGGAGTATCTGTAATTGGGGTGCCACAATAAAGTCATTCTCTTGCACTTCACCCCTATGTTTCTTCCTTTTCTTTTTTTAGGACTCACATAATCCAACCTTTTTAAATTATTGGAACAGCAATCGTTATAGTTCATCTAGGCCATTATTACCTACTGTAAGTGGTAGGGGGCCTCCAAGGTATCAGATAGAGGTATTTCACCACACCTACTTACCTGAATGTTTAACTCAAGATGGAGCCCTCCATGAGGATATTAACACACAGAGAGAGCACATCTTTCACATGGTGGTGTATATATTCTACAGCCATTCACATGGTGGTGTATATATTCTATGCAGGGATACTGACTGCTTCATCCCCTATGTTTATATTCTCACCTAACTGGTGATGCTTGTTCTGTACATCTTCATGCTTTAGAGAGAAATACATCTTAAATTTCTTCTTTTCTCCCCCCCCCCTACACTTTTCTTTCCCAAGCATGTCTTCAGATTTTCATAAAATTCATACTCTGTTTGTAATGGCAAAGAAATAAAGCAAAGAAATAATTATCTTCATAATTTCTGTCTCAATAATGTGCATTTGGAGAACAAAGTTAAAACAAATGAACATGCATCTGAAAACTTGATTAAATAATCAATAATTTTTATGACAACTATAAACAAGAATAACATAATCAGGGAATTAAAGTGACCTTGAATCCAGGTACATTACTATTGTGCAGATATTGTTTGACTTTAATTTTTGACTTTAATTTTTATTAATGTAGATAATGGCTTATGCAAGCCTTATGGCTGTATTACTAGCACTCTAAAATTTAATTAGATTTTAGAACAGCCGTTAATGTCTTTTCTAAGATTCTGCCATTTGAAGGCAATGGTAGTAAACTGCATCCATTTCATTTCATTGGGAGGAATTCGGTATCTTGCCAAGTTAAAGTCTCTTAGTGCTGTACTACTTGTGCTAGCAAAGTGGCTTGCACAAAAGAAGACGCAGAAAGCCAGCCCGGCTCTCGTGGCTGGTTACACAGCAGAGTGCCGTAGCACCGTTACTTCCTATTGCAGAAGCAGTTTTACAGCCAGTTACACAACAAGCTTCCCTTAGCACAACTGTTGCACTGGATTTCATTATTCCCGCTAGTGCAGCAGTACTTACACTGATGGCCAGAGAATGCTGAATCTGGTCTATTATGTTTTGAAAATAAAGTGAAATGTTTGGTCATTGGCACTGTAGTGTGTGAACTGGAGGCTTCAATTTTCCTTCCCCATCTGAAATTGTGGTAAAAAAAAAACCCTTGCCCATGTGGCAGTTAGCAAAGTGGGGAGTGTTTTTCCCTGATGCTTCTGTGTAAGCGGTTTTTACTGATATCTAAGCTGGAGAGGGAAGGCTTAACCTCTGCTCTGTGTGACTGCAATGCCAATGCCCCCCCCTCAACCCTCCCTATAAAAGACAAACAACATGACTGCTAATCAGGTCATTTCCATAATATGAAGTTAGGACCTAGATGTGGTGTTTAATCAAGGACGACACTTTAAATTCTCATTATCTTGTTGGTGGCAATCACAGAGCCTCTTCTTAGCAGTTTACAACTTGGAAAACTTGCACAAAGGCCAGATTTTCACTTGATTATCTCATGAACCAAGCAACTTTTTGACTATGTTTGGAACTACAGCTTCATTAAAAAAACAACTCCAGGACATGGATACTGAGCTGTAGAATTTGGGGCAGTGTTTATTGACAGTTCCTATACTTTACCCCCTGCCCAAGTGCTAATTCCAGAGTAACAGTATATGTGAATAATTCTTTGCACAGCAGCAATTTCATCCAGCAATTTGCATGTGCTGGCATGGTCATGGGACAGAGCTGGTGAATATGTGGCTCTCCACATGTTTTTGACTTCCACCCAAGTCAGCATAGTCAGTGATCAGAGGTGATGGGAGTTGTAGTCTAGCAACATATATTATGCCGCCTGTTTCCTTGCTCTGTCAGAGGGCATAGCAAGCCCACCTTTCCATTCTGGCAAGTGCTCAGGTATCATACCAGGCAGGTATATGGAACTTCGCTCTGTTTTCTTGTGAACATGATGAGACACAGGACCTTTTTTGAGCTTTCAGATGCGGGACGGGGGATGGGGTTGTTTCCACAGCTTTGTCATACTTCCATGTACTCAGAAAACATATGTTCAAAGAACGGATCAACCACTAGAATTATCTCTCTGCTACAAGCTTTGGAGGAAGACTGGGACTTCTAGACATAATAATTATGGGAAGGTAATTGAATGACCTCTGCACTCCAACGTCTCCGCCATGGATCCCCTAATTTTCTGATATGGATGTCCTTGTAGGTTTTAAAGGAATCTGAGGATTTTATGGCCCATGCTCAGGGCACGAGTCAAGCCTGTTGGCTTTCATCACCATCTGGTTAGAACTGAGGTAGAGCACACTCAGAAGCTCCCTCTTTCTGCATATTGGAGACATTGATTAATCGTGGTTGAGTAATATCTGTGCTTGGTTAGGATTTAGGAACTACCGATAATTTTCTATGGTATCCCACAGTACCTCGGAGCACAGCAATGATTTATGCCTTTATCTGCTGGCCATAGAGAAAGTGTCCTTATATTAATGTACACTTGAACTTTCAATGGTCACTTCGTACTTTTCTTCAATACTATATTGGTATGTGTAAAAACAAAACAAAGCGCAATCCTATTATGGGCTTTTTTAATGAAGATAATTAGGATGAGGAAAACGGAGAGCAATTCCTCATGCTTTATAAGACCTTGTCAGCTCAACTTGTATTCACTGTATCATGGTAATTATTGAGAATATATGTTAACTGGGGGGGAAATGCTGTAAAGTAAAAATGGATGCAGAGATCAGATGTGTTAGGAAAAGATATTATAATGATATATGACAGTGACCTAATTTCTGCAAGCATCTCCCAGGATAAAATAATCCGCTAATTTATAGCTATATAATTAACTGACCAAGAACAAAATCAATCATGTCAAAATCATCAAACTGTGTAACAAATCACTATAACTTTCTGAAAAACTGTCTTGTACCACTCTGTTAATCTTCACTGAACTCTCTTTATGAATTCAGTAAAGCAAATTAATATACAAAGTTAGAGATCAACATCTCCATTGTTTTACATTTGATCTAACCAGGATGGGGAGAAGAAGGAAAATCATAGATTATGTGGAAGAATAATTTCCACGCTTTTAGGGAATTGGACTATAAACTGTGGTTTCTTCAGGATATTGTTATATTGTGTGTATTCTGATGGAGCACATACATAGAAGAGAAATGGAAAAAAGAGTTTGTAACTCAAAAGATAAAAGTGGTCCTATATGTAACTATATCTATCATTGTATAAAGAAGATAAATTGGAGTAGAACTATGTAAACAATGAAATCTTCCTTTGTACATTACAAATCCCAGTAGAAATGGTTTGGTTTCATTTGAGAGACACTAACAGCATCATAACACAGCAAGTGGCCCCTTATGAACTGGCTGCCAAGAATCAGAGGAAAGGGAGTTAAATAAAATCAATGTAAGTTGTTTTAGTAATTCAGTTGTAATTCATTGGTCCTTGGTCCAAGCCATGTTCACTGTGAGCAGTGGGGACTAGAATTTGGAAATGAGGTGAGGTGGAAGGCAAGGTAAACTTCCGGTACCGCTGAATGGGATTATCCGGAATTTTGGAGTACACTGCCAGCAATATGCTGATGACACACAGCTCTACTTCTTTACATCTGCAGGTTTTGTAGTGGATGTGCTGGACCGTTGTCAGCAGTGGACTGGATGACAGCCAGTAAACTGAAGCTGAATCCATATAAAACTGAGGCACTGTTAGAAGATAGTTTCCTAGACCAGATGGATGGGAGGTTGCCTGTTCTTGATGGGGCATGCAGCATGGAGGCTGTTGCTTGAGGATCCAGGTGACCTGGGTGGTGCAGAGAGAAGCTGCCTTCTATCAGCTTCAGCTAGTGGCCCAGCTCCACCCCTATCTAGAAAGGGATAGCTTAACTTCTGTTGTCTATGCTCTGGTAACCTCTAGGTTAGATTACTGCAATGCATTATACGTAGGACTATATCTGAAGACGGTTTGGAAATTTCTACTGATGCAGAATTCAGAACTAGGTTTCTTATAGGGGCAAGATGGTTTGAGCATATAATGCCAATCCTGGCCCAACTACACTGGTTGCCAGTTAGTTTCTGGGCCCAATTCAATGCTTGTTTTGATCTATTAAACAATCCAGGACTATAATACCTCAAGGATCACCTCTTCCCATATGAACCAACCTGGACCCTGCAATCATCATCTGAGGTCCTTCTTCATGTGACTCCCCCACAAGAGATCTGGAGGGTGGCAACACGAGAATGGGCCTTTTCTGCAGTGGTTCCCCACTTGTGGAATGCTCTCCCCAGAGATACTTTGTTTTTTATTATGATATGTACTTTTGTGTTATTATATTGTTTTTTTAACAATTAAAACATCTATATTCATGCTTAGTATTAATCCATATTTTGAGATTCAGCGAATCCCCTGACTTTCCTCCTGTCCCTCCCCTGGTTCCTTTGTGTTATTTTTATTAGTGCATGTCAACAAAAAAAATCTTTATCTCTTATTACTTCCTTATTATCTTGTAAACTGCCCTGTGATCTTTGGATGAAGGATAGCATAGAAATTTAAACGACAACAACAGCACTAATAATCTTTTCATCTGAAATTAAGCTGCATTTGAGCTTGCTGGTGTTTCCAGTGTCTTCCCTCTCTTGCATCATGGGTTTTGGCTTGTATTGTGGGTGTATGTTCTGTGTTATTTTGTTGAAACTGTTGCTGCAGATTAGTGAAGATCTTTAGCAAGGAACAATAAACTTGTGAACTTGAATGTCACAACCAGCTGTGCTTTGTGGAGAAGTAGTTGGGTGCTCCCTTATTCCCTTCCAAGAACAAGTGATCTAGGACCTCTTCACTGACTCACAATCATCCAGACATGCAATATTCATGATTTCTCTACCCCACTTTCAAAATTATGATGGCCACAAAGCCAAATATAGTACAAAACCTGGTCTGAATATTTGTCAGGAGTTCTGTGCAGAATTGATGTGACAAAGGTTCCCTTTAAAAAGTGAAATGCGGATGTTCACCTTTGTTGATGTTTCTTCTGCCTCTTTCTGTACCATTTTTTCCTGATTAAGGCTCCCCTACTTAGTTTAATGTCCGCTAATCAGGAATGATGTAGTGTTTTGTAACTTAAAAAGTTTTGTTACATACTGGCGTCACTTGAGGGGGAAACAAAACTGATTTAGAGTCGGAGTAATAATAATAATAATAATAATAATAATAATAATAATAATAATAATAATAATAATAATATTTATACCCCGCCCATCTGGCTGGGCTTTCCCAGCCACTCTGGGTGGCTCCCAACCGAATATTAAAAACACAATACAGCATTAAACATTTAAAACTTCCCTAAACAGGGCTGCCTGTCTTTTGAAAGTAAGATAGTTGTTTACTGTCTTGACATCTAATGGGAGGGTGTTCCACAGGGCAGGCGCCACTACCAAATGCTTCCTGCACTGCTCTTATGGAAGATCCTAGCCAATGAGAGTTCAGTGACGGCAAATTACCTCTATTCAGAGTAAGGGAATATATGTTAATAGGCAAATGCTAGTGAAAAGGATCGCAAAAACAACTCCTTCTTTTGGCTTATCATTAATCAGAAATGACTTTCCCTTTCAAGTCACCGCTCTGAAAACAGGATCAAGGACCCTAAAGAAATATCCCAAATATATATTACTTTAATCCTGTAATTAAATATGTCATCAGATGGGATACTGACAGATTGGTGTGTTTCTTAGCAAGGGATGTCTAAGTGCAGCAGCTAAAACACATTGGATGTTTTATATCTGTCACCACAACATAGACAAAAATAAAGCCTGTAATTTACAATACAGGAAAAACCAAATCATGGTGCAATTACTCAGGAAAGGATATCTAGCAATCTGTAAAGCTGCTGGCCTTGTATTCTTTCTGTTTGAAGAAAAATGTTCCGTTTTCATTGAGCTGAATACTGTGAAGAATGGGCAGCACTCGACAAATAGGTCAGGAAACAACACGCTAATTATTTATCAGTAAGGAAAAGTCATCAGCTGCTGATAACCATTATTCATCATTCATCATTATTGATTTTTTACACAGAGCAATAATAACTTGTCTAATGAGAGGTTATTGTATAATTCTGCCTGAAGGCTGACTCTGCTGAGAGGGCCATTAACCAGAAATAACTATATTAACTGGCTGAGAATGACTAGAGTGCTGTGGAAGAGATGAAACTAAAACCTGGGAATTGGTTTTGCTTTTCGGTACTGGTATGTGAATGGGGAGCCCTTATTTAAAACCTATATAATGCTGCAGGGTGAAATTTATTAACTTCAAATAAAGGCTTCTCTAAGGTATTCTTTAGATTTTTTTCATTTACTTTTAATTTCACAACATTTATATGCAACTTTTCTGTGAATGTTGACTGTGCTGGTTGAAGCTGAGTGGGTCCAGTAACATCTGGAAGCCTTCGGATTCCACACTTCTGCGCTAGAAACAAAATATTTACTATGTAGCAGTGCCCACAAATGTGATACATAGCTTTCCAATTTAGGTTATGGTTCCATGTTTCTGGCAAAGTAGACTCTTAAGTCTCCTAGAAATTGAAATACAGTGGTACCTCAGGTTAAGTACTTAATTCGTTCCGGAGGTCCGTTCTTAACCTGAAACTGTTCTTAACCTGAAGCACCACTTTAGCTAATGGGGCCTCCTGCTGCCGCTGCATCGCCAGAGCACAATTTATGTTCTCATCCTGAAGCAAAGTTCTTAACCTGAGGTACTATTTCTGGGTTAGCGGAGTCTGTAACCTGAAGCGTATGTAACCCAAGGTACCACTGTATTCAACAGGTCCAGCACTACATCTTCTAAAAATTAAGTGAAACTAATTAACATTTGAAATTAATATGCTAACATTCAATTCAGAGAGCTGCTGCAGGGTAGGCCAAGCAGATACACTTGCATCATTTTTTTAGCTGTCATTGGTAATCACTACTGTAGTAATACCACATTTTCCCATTGCATAATGGAAATAATCTCTTTTGTTCAGCTAAAAGTATAAACAGTTATACTGGGTTTCTGGAAAGTTTTGAATAGAAAAAAAATTCTATGCAAATTATTGCATTGGATAATTTGCATTAGAAAATGTTCAAAGCCCCATATACACAGACATTAAAAAATATTCCCACACCCTCTGTTTTGGTTTTGGCTTGTTGAGGGTTTTTGTTTTAAACTGTGGGCACATTCATAATGACAGAGCAGGAATTAGTAGGCACAAATTCAACATGGGGAGCTTAGCATGGCATGAAAATTCCTGCATTGCAGGGAGTTGGACTAGATGACGCTTGGGGTCCCTTCCAACTCTACAGATCTGTGACTTTAATTCTATACTTTCTCAGTTTTCCAATCTAGTCCTATTCAGCAATGCTTAAATTGGAAGGGGAACAAGGTGTACAAACCACCCTCACTTTTCTGCATTGAGTGGGAAGGTCTGAAGTATTGTAAGTGAATTTGACTGAACATGATTACAGTCTTCCCTGCAATCGATGAAGCCTTATTTACCTAGGGATCCATTAGCCACGCCATCCCCTGGACCTCGGAGGGAACAAAAGTACCAGGAAAGCAATATCTTCTTTGGAGAAAAAGAGTTTATTGAGATCTGAGCACAGAGTCAAGGTCTGTACTCAGAGACAGCCAACTCGATAGTTCCTAAAAATGTACTGGCTGTAAAGCAAGACATTTCAGCAGACTTTCTTATACCCGCAGACTTGCTTGCTAAACACATTTTTATTGCTTGCTAGACATTCCTGTCTTTCTGCTAAGCCAAGCACTCCCTCCCACCTCCTTGTACACGTGTCTTCTTTTGCTAGCTAAGCTTTCCCTTCGTATCTCTTCTTAAAAGCAGAAGTAAAGCAGGAAACATCTTGCTAGTGGTTTTTCGGTTAACAGCAGTTTCTGGCTGGGCATTACTAAGCAGAAGTAAAGCAGGAAACATCTTGCTAGTGGTTTTTCGGTTAACAGCAGTTTCTGGCTAGGCAGGAAGCGACCTTCTGACCTGTAGCTAGCATCAGCAGTTTCAAGTAGCTGGTTTAGGCTTTTGCAAGCAACTGCAATTTTTGGGCTGTTTTTGACCCTCCTAGCAGAGTGCAGGAATTTACTATGTGTAGATAATATATGAGAGCAACAGAATAAAATATTGAGAGAAACTTTTCCCATCTCCCTTTACTCCGTCCTCTTCTTTTGAACAATCTATTACTTAGATTCGTTCTGGGGTAGGGGTCTATATTCTCTCATTACAGCAATCACGCGAGGTCCCATCATGCGAGACATCATCTTTCCCATCATATGTTGCAGGCATTGCATTAAGCAGGGTATACAGAAGCAGAAAAGCAATAGAAGCATTATTGGGCCTATTCTTCCCACAAATACGATACCGTTCATGCCAACAGAAATACGAGAGCATTCATATGACAAGGGCGGTATATATCACTCCTACCCACCAAACCCAATATCTCCATGGTTCCTCCAACCAATATTCAGGGGGTGTGCTCATTGTTGAAGAGCCCACTGATATTTATGCCCGACTACCTGTTGAGCCTCAAGGATGAGAGCCCACCGGTGAGCTGATGCTCCCACTATGTGGGCCAATTTTTCTATTAGCCCTGTTGGGTGGATTGAACTCTCGTGCTGCCTCCCTAGTGACCAGAGCATATGGAAGCTGAAATCCTGGGGTGGCAATTCTTACTGGCACTTGTTTAATAATTTCAATGCACACCTGGCTAAGGCTCCCACCCTTGCAATACTTGCATTAAGATAGGTTCTGTCCCATCTATGACCTGGGTTAAGAGTAGGACCTGGTCTATCAAATGAGGTTGGTACAGTGCTCTACCTTCCAGATAACAGTTGACTACCCTCCCACAACAGCAAGAGCGGTACAGAACTAGATAGATTTCGATCGTCTCTGCAGCTTCCCGTAAGAGCACTGTCCACGCGTGTTGGTCAGTGGTGTGGGAGAGGAGCCACAACGGGGTAGTGGGGTGTCTCAATACGGTAATCTCATCAAACCCCAGTTTCCAATAGCCAAAGAGCACGCCATCTCTTACCACCGGCAAGACGAACCAGTCGTAGCAGAGGCCAGCAGGCCAATAGGGTTGGTATGGTTCGGTAGGGTCAGGGCAATAAGACATAGAGCAAGTCAATAAAGAAAATAAGAGAGAAAAGAGAAAGTCTTTGTAACTGTCCTTGTGATGATTAGTCGCAGGATCTCGTTGCCCGTGGCCTAACGCTTTTTTTCCCTGGTAGCGTCAGACACAAGGTGATGATCAACTTCAGAGGGTCAGCAGGATTTCTCTTGCAAGTCCAGACACCCTTCTTCAGATGCATGTGATGTACCCAGGGGATCACCTCGACTACTTTCACTGCAGTTGGGGATGAGGGGGTCGCCAGACGCTGTCACCCAGAGGAACTGGTGAACCGGCTCAGCGGGACTGCCACGGGACTGCAGGTGTACGCTCGAGGGAATACCTGGAAAGAAAGCAAACACACACAACAAACACAGGAATTGCACTTGTTCTTGGGTGATGTGATCTCCCATCTGCCCCAAACTGGCGGGGATGCCTCGGACGAAAGGGGTTGGCCTGCCATATAGAAGTTCAAAGGGTGATAGTTCTCAGTCTCTTGGTTGGCGCACAGGGCACATTTTGGGATATAGCAGCAGTTAGTTATAGCAGCAGTTAGTTGAGGTAGAATATTCTCCCAAGGTGTGCTTTAGTAGCTGGGCCTCCCAAATGGGTGGACTCGTGGTAATTCTTTACAATTGTGCTGGCCAGATGTTGGGGCACAAAAACACGGCTGTCTGGTCCTTCCTGGAGCGTTGCTCCTTCTTGGCTGGTCCACTGCTGTTCATCAAGGGTGTAACGTGGTTCCACATCGTCTGGAGTGAGTTCTGGTACCAATATCAAAAGTTCTGGTGGTGCCTCTAAATTGGCTGGAGAACAAATGTCTACGTTGGGGGCGCTGCCTGTGGGCGCCCCTCCCATCCAATTCTTCACCGTGCGTAGAGATATCAGCCTCTGGAGTGATATCAGCAAGGCAGTCGTCACTGGAGGGGATCTTCAGGATGCTGAGACACAGTCCAATCTGAAGCAGCTTTCTTCCTTGAATGTGGTGGACCCAAGGGGTGGTGCCAGCGATCTTCACAGCTGTGGGTGTGGAGAGCAGATGGGCCCTTCCAGCACGGTTGCAGTGGTGCCTGGGACCAGTCTTATCCACACCTCGTCACCTGGCTCAAACTGGTCACGCAAGGAGTTCGGGCCTGGGTTGAGAGAGAAAATCTCGAGAGAGAGACTGTACATAATTGTTCAATTCCACATCTTGAGCAGGGATAGGTGAAAGCATGCACACATAAGGAACCGGTCTTCCAAACATCACTTCAAAAGGATGACAAGTGAATACGTTTCAATGGGAGGCTACAAAATCTAAGCAAAGCCAAGGGCAACATGAACACCCAATTAGACCCTGTTTCTTGGGTCAGTGGTTTTTCAAAGTCCTGTTCTTCCTTTCCTATTTTCCAGAACTTTTGGGGCCTATATGCAGTACCCACTATCTTCCTTCTTCACTGGCAACAGTGGGGTGTTTCACTGTGATTGGCATTGTTTCAAGATTCCATGTTGAAGCAATCGCTTCAAATGCACCCACACTCCTTCAGCTGCCTGTCGTGGGATGGGGTATTGGTTTTTATCTTCCGCCCATAGTCCAGGGTCAACATCATGAAGCAGGCTAACAGGGAGGATTCCCTCCTCTTCTTTTACCATCATCAAGCATCAATGGTCTCTCAGGGGTATTTCTAAAGAAAACTCTCCTGCTGGTCCAGTTGTCATCATTACTTCCCCCATTGGTTGGAAGGAAATCTGGGCTTGTAATTTTGTTAACAAGTCTTGGCCCAATAAGGAATGGGACATTCTGGTATATACAAAAATTTGTCTAGGCAGCAGGTAACAGACTGCAAAAACGGGGCCTTTTGTGATTTACCTGTGGCTCCAATTATATTAACCACTTGGTTTGTGGGTTTTGTTACAGGCACAGGTAAGACTGAGTGGGCAGCTCCCTTGTTCACCTTCTCCTACCTGTAATAAGGTAGCTAGGTTAAGGGCTGTGGTAACCTGAAACTTCAGGCGTGAATGTAATAACAGCATCTGGCACTTCCTCTTGGAGTTACACAGCTAGTGTCCTGTCCAAACGTGAATTTATTTGCCTTTGTGAGTAGGGTGGCCACTGCCACAATCACTCTCATACGGGGGGGGGGCAATCTCTGTTCTGTTGGGGTTAGCTTCTCTGACAAGTATTCGACGGGTTGCTGCCAATTTTTCAGTTTCTGGCATAAGACTCCCTTGGCTACCCCCCTGGTCTTCATCTGTGAACAGGGTAAAAGGCTTCTTGGGGTTTGGATGCCAAGCACTGGGGCTTGTTGTAATGTCACTTTGAGATCCTGAATAGCCTGCTGCTATTCCCTGCCCCATATAAAAGGATCCTTCTCTATTTCCCTAGTTGACTCATGCAGGGGCCAAGCAATGCTTCTGTAGTTAGTAGTGAGTCCAGGGGATATTGTTCATCATCATAAGTGGGATTATAGGTTTAAAAAAAAATCCCTTCAAACAATTTTACAATCTTTGCTGGATTCTCCTCAAAAGAGGGGTTCTGATTTCTTCAATTACAAACATCTGCACTTGAAAAGGGTATATGCTGTCTGTGGTGCCTTCGTTTGTCCAGCTGGGACAGGGGCTGGTGGATCATAAACCCTCTGAAGGGGCATTTCTCCAGCTGCCTGATCCTTCCTGGTTTTCTCATACTGTCTGTGAGACATAACTCTCTTCGCCGCCTGTCCCCACTTACGTTGCCATCTCTTCCTCTTTTCAGGGGTGCAGCATTCTGCTGCCTCAACTAACAAAGGGCTTACATCCAACTTCTTCCTCAAATGGCTTTACAAACTCCTTTAGTCTCTTTTTCTGTCTTTCTGTCCACATTTTCTTTCCTTGATTCATATCATCTAGTGTCTTCCTAAATTCTTCCTCTTCTTCCGTCTCACTATCCTCCTTCGCAGGTCCTCCTCCCCCTACACCAGCACTTCCCTGTGCTTCTTGATCTTGGCCTGGGGGGGGTTGTTGGGGCTGTTGGTGGAGTGTAAGGTGGTGGCTTAATCACTCCCCTCTCCTCATCTTCTGGGACTTCTAACACCAAAGGCTTCACTGTACAAATCCTGTTCTGTGTGTTGCTGTCACAGCAAGACTTTAGCCATGGTAGATTCTTTTTTTTTTACATTGGTCTTCCATGTAAAGATATAGGGGATCTGGTCTGGGTGGACATTTAATATATTTTGCCACAGGGGGTTGATTTGCCACAGGAGGTTGATTAATTGCAAATCAAAGCCACGCAGTTCCCTGGGTTGGCAAGTCCACCTCACATAAAGTTTTGAGTCTCTGTTTTTCAATTTGAATCATCACTCTTCGTGGCTGTTTTCCAGTTATTTAAAAAGCATTCCAGAGGAATACATTGGCTTGCTCCAGACCCTATTTTTTCAGATACTACCGCTCCTAACTGGGTTTCAAAATTCTCTCACACTCCACATGCTACAGTTTGTCAGAAAATGCACAACCCTACAATCGCTCGGCCAAGGGGACACTAAGCCTTGGCCCTCATTCAACAATTCATCCACTGGAGTATCTGACACACATGTCAACAAAACACTCAATTCCCTCTTCCCCATTCCCTTTCCCAAACCTTTACCAATTCCTTTCCTGGTGGCATTCTTACTGCCGGGCACCCTATTGCCAACTACCAGGTGAGGCTGATCAGGCCTCTGGCCCTTTCCCTCGGGCCCCTAGCCCTTTCCCTCGGGCCCCTAGCCCTTTCCTTCGGGCTTACCTTTTCCGCTGCGGACCTGTCCCCTCGGCGCCGTTCTGTCCTCTTATTCTCCCTCAACCAGATGTCTCCGCTCCAGGACGGTGTGGCAATCTCCCCCTACAAACTGGCAGGGTGTGCACTGGAAATGCGAACGCCGATCGGAGCTGTTCACCTTGGTTGAGCCTGGCCCTCCGGTCCGTATTTGGAGAGGGGGCTTATCCCGGACGAGCCCCCAGAGAGATGAAGCCTTATTTACCTAGGGATCCATTAGCCACGCCATCCCCTGGACCTCGGAGGGAACAAAAGTACCAGGAAAGCAATATCTTCTTTGGAGAAAAAGAGTTTATTGAGATCTGAGCACAGAGTCAAGGTCTGTACTCAGAGACAGCCAACTCGATAGTTCCTAAAAATGTACTGGCTGTAAAGCAAGACATTTCAGCAGACTTTCTTATACCCGCAGACTTGCTTGCTAAACACATTTTTATTGCTTGCTAGACATTCCTGTCTTTCTGCTAAGCCAAGCACTCCCTCCCACCTCCTTGTACACGTGTCTTCTTTTGCTAGCTAAGCTTTCCCTTCGTATCTCTTCTTAAAAGCAGAAGTAAAGCAGGAAACATCTTGCTAGTGGTTTTTCGGTTAACAGCAGTTTCTGGCTGGGCATTACTAAGCAGAAGTAAAGCAGGAAACATCTTGCTAGTGGTTTTTCGGTTAACAGCAGTTTCTGGCTAGGCAGGAAGCGACCTTCTGACCTGTAGCTAGCATCAGCAGTTTCAAGTAGCTGGTTTAGGCTTTTGCAAGCAACTGCAATTTTTGGGCTGTTTTTGACCCTCCTAGCAGAGTGCAGGAATTTACTATGTGTAGATAATATATGAGAGCAACAGAATAAAATATTGAGAGAAACTTTTCCCATCTCCCTTTATCAGAAACCCTGTGGATTCAGTTTCTGGTCACAGGTAGGGATTTATTTTTTTCTTCCTATTTACAGACCAATATGCTTACAATCCCCATGTATACCTTCCCACAATGCAGGAATTTATTTTTGTAAGGTGGTGGTGGTAGGGCCAGTCCAGTTATACAATTAACGTAAACTGGAATAGAATGTTTAGCTAAAATATATTAAAAGGTATAATGTAGGAAAATACTCTACTGCTTCACTCAGTTAATAATGATCTAAACCTGTAGGCAGATACATGAAAAATACAACAGCCTGAGAGTTATTTTAGTTTCCATAATGAATTGTTAATGAATAAAATTGTGAAAAATATACATAAAGGGGGAGTGCAAATAATAGATTATATATAATCTGAAAATACATGCTTTACATTATTTAGATCATTTTTAATTATTTAGGCATTCCTTGTTGGACAAGGAAGTAACCTGAATTGTAAAATATATTTATTGTGCTTGGATATCTTCATTAAGTGTAAAGTGATTTATTTCTATTATATTTTTCTACTTCTTATGCGCTGTTCATAATAGCCATTTGGCATGGACATGCTATGGAAAAGCATGCAATTTGCTAATGAATTTTCCTTAGGATTAAACTTCCTGCTGAAAAGAGCACCTATACATATTTATTTGGAAAGTTCATTCCTGTGCCTGCATTGCACTCAGAATACACATGATGACTTACAAAAATATAACACCCCCCCCGCAAAACCCATTAAAAAACACAAATTACATATGGGGCAGTATATATAAATATAAAACAAACAAACAAAAACCACAGGGTGGGCATCAATCTATTAAAACTACTCAACAGACCAGGCCAAATAGCTGTTGTAACAAATACAACAAAGTCAACAAAGTTGACCCCAAAGTTTGGGGTCAACAAAGCTTTCTGCAAAAGGGAATTACAAATATTGGATGCAGCCATACAGAAAGCTGTCTCCAGTGTCCCAATGAATCACACGTCCACTGCCATTAAAATGCAGACAGTGCCCTTCTTTGCATTTTAAAGAGGGCGGGCTGTGTGGTATCCTGGGAGCTTTAGGATTAATAAGCAACACTTTTGATTGTGCATATAAGTCAATGGAAAGCCAGTGTCGCTATGGCAAAAATTGACATCAAATGCTTTGAAGCGAAGGCACCCAACAAGACCCATGCTGCTGCATATTGGACCAGCTGAAGTTTCCTTTTTTAGGAACTGGTCAAAAGCAGCTATTCTTGTTTTCCATTTGTACAATCAGATGCAATTCAAAATTGAATTGTTGTTGTTTTTAATGGCCAAACTCTCCTTTGCTCTATCTACTTGATGAGGGCTAGATAATGGTTATATATGGATGTAGATGGACAGTTGACCAGACCCAGCCGCAGGCAGGATCATAGCCAGTAGCTGGCAAGGCTAGAACTGACAGTAGGTAGGGCCTGGGCTCATTCACATACCACTAGGGATGGATGAATCTGTCAATTTCTTTCAGATTCTCATTTTTCCAATGTTAATCTGAGTTCCCCCCATTTCCGCAACAGTTTGTGATATCTTTTTTTAAAACCCTCATGAAAATTCATCAGTACTTTTAATGTGACTTTCTCCTAGAGTACACATTTTAACGCAATTTTGATTAATATATAAACTTCCGCAAACAGTTTCCCCTCCTGTAAGGCATCTTTATGTTATTTTCACCAATATATGCATGTGATACACATTTTATCTTAGTTGTTGCATTTTTGTGCACATTACTTGGCTGGAGGAACTGCACTGCAATATATGGAGAAGTGTGAATTTCAAGGGACAGCTGCATTTCGGTTTGAATATTCCTTCAGGAAGTGTGACTTAAGAAAGCTCCCCTTTAAATGTGGACAGAACTGAATTTCTCTCCCATCCCTTCATACCACGCTCAATGGAAGGATGTTTTTTGGGAGAAGAGGTTAAACCTCCCCCTCCTTACACACTATCTCCCTCCCCCATCAAATAGGGGGCATGCAGAATGACCCCTCCTCACATTCCGCCTCTCCCCCATGGCAATCCTGCTCCCTCAACACCTGTTTGACAGGCTGGGGAGGAAAGCACATGTGGAGGATAATCCCTGCACACTACTCTCACGTTTTCAGGGAGGCAGCTGGCAAAGGGAAATTTGGGGTCATCGCCCCCCCCCATCCATGGAGGCTGCACTGAAGGCTTCCAAGAGCTGCCTGTGGTCTCAGGAGTTGACCATATGTGCATTAGAGTAAACAAAAAACATTCACAAGAATGTATTTTAGTATTTTAAAAATGGAATACAGTGGTACCTTGGTTCCCAAACTTAATCTGTTCCGGAAGTCTGTTCCAAAACCAAAGCATTCTAAAACCAAGACGTGCTTTCCCATAGAAAGTAATGCAAAATGGATTAATCTGTTCCAGACTTTTAAAAACAACCCCTAAAACAGCAATTTAACATGAATTTTATTATCTAACGAGCCCATTGATTCATAAAATGAAAGCAATAATCAATGTACTGTGCTATAAAATAAATAAGACAGTAATATTTTTTCTTATGTGCACTGATGATAATCATTCTTTGGATGGGGGGCTTTTATCCATTTCTGCAGTCACACAATCAATCAGTAGCTGAACTGGGTTCCACATAGTCACAAAACAAAGTCACAAGCCACAGTCAAAAAAATGAAGTCACAAGCCTCAGTCACAAGTCAATCCTATAAAACGAAGAGCAAGTCACAGTCAAAAAAATGAAAAAGCCACAAAACAAAAATGTAAAAAAGCAAAACAAAAGCTCCAAATATCACCTCTGTGTTGCGTGGGTGCTTGGGATTCAACAGCCAACAGACTCAACAGGAAGCCTCTGATTAGCAGCAGGGGACTCAATTTACAAACAGAACACACTCAACAGGAAGCGGAACATGTTCCGCTTCCAAGGCAAAGTTCACAAACTGAAACACCTACTTCTGGGTTTGCAGCGTACTATTTCCAAGTTGTTCATAAACTAAGCTGTTCTAAAACCAAAGTAAACTCATTTTTTCTAAAATGTTTACAAAGGTGGTGCATTATTGTTGGCTATTAACATTTCCACAGGATGTAAGGTTATTTAATATAAATTGGATATTTCTATGATTTTTAGATATTTGTTTTCAAAATCCCTTTATTAGGGTAATGCCATTCTGGAACAGTGAATCAGCTATAGGGTGTCAGCACCATTTTTTCCCCTTCTGAGTATCACCTCTGATAAATGGATATCCCGTGGTTAAGAAAATTACACACACTTAATACCTGAGGCAAGCGAATTGCAGTCTCAGCATAAGCTTAAATGATTACATTGTTTCTTGTAGCTGCCAAGGGGAGTGTTAACGCTTTCCTATTCGCATCCAGAGTGAGATATTACTTCCTGTATGCATGTATTCAAGGGCAATTTCAAGAAGGAAATTCAATGCCAGTCATTTGCTATGGAATGTCACAGCAATAAAGAATCAAACTAACCTTTTAATGTGCAAACCATAAACTCCAGTAATTTTAATGTTCTATCACAGTGACATTGATATAAATGTTTCTTTTTGTTTTATTTAGAACACCTTTAGATTCATGGCACATATAGAATGGAATGCAATGGAATGGCTTAAGGTAGTTGTGGGGCTGGGGGACAACTCACGATGTTGCTGGACTCCAATTCCAATAGGACACAGCCTCAGGTTAATCAAAGACTGTTTTGCTCAATGAGTTATGAGAAATGCATGTTTTATTCACTTGGTTTAAGCAGAATATATTTTTAAGCGAAATTTATTTTTGTACCTTAAGAATTCACCTGCAAGAAGGGGGCCCCAGCTTGCCAGGGCCCCTGATTTGGGGGTGTGGCAGGGGGAGGTACCTGACTTAATTCAGGTGCATATCCACCTGGAAGCCAATCTACCTGGAAGAGGGACCAGTGGGATTTCAAGGGTGGGACTAGGATTCACTCCTGGGCTATGGCTTCAGCTGTGCCATCACTGACTTCCACTACTTCCTCCATAGGGAAAATAGCTTCTTGGTATGGATGGAGACTTGCCATGCAGCAGGTCCCAGTTTCAGTCCCTGGCATTTCCAGTTAGGGCAGGGAGAGAAACCTTCCTGAAGTCTTGGACAGTGACTGCCAGTCGATTTAAATATTATTGAACTAGATGAACCAGTGATCTAACTTGATATAAGGAAGCTTCCAGTGTTCCTAACATTTGTGTTCCTCTTGTTGCGGCAAATTATAATGAACAGCAAAGTATAGTTGCATTTGGGAAGGCACTGGTGCAGATCCACGGTGTGCACAAAATTAATACAGACTTCAATGTAATGCATTTGCTTTAAAATCAAGACTGGAGCTTTGCTCAAAAAGTGTTAACTTACGGTAGGTCTTATATAGGCTTCTTTACAGCAGCAAAGGAAGCACATGATCAGATGCTAAGCACTAATGTTTCCGGTGAAAATCCCCCACCGTTTTCCTGTGTGCGCTCTGGTTTCCATGCGCTCTGGTTTCCGTCATGGTGTTCTGTTGCGCCAGAAGCAGTTTAGTCTTGCTGGCCACATAACCCGGAAAGCTGTCTGTGGACAAATACCGGCTCCCTCGGCATGAAAGCAAGATGATTGCCACAACTCCATAGTCACCTTTGACTGGACTTAACTGTCCAGGGGTCCTTTACCTTTACCTTTTAGCCTTTTGCCTTTTTCCATTGTGGCCCAGACATTTGATTGAATACATGGGGTCATTACACATTCTTTTGGTGCTATTTACTGCTCAGTATTGTGTACATATTTAATATTCTTGTGATTACTCTTAAATATAAAAGGTTTTCAGGGAGGTTATTGCATTTTGTTTGTTATTAGCTTTCCACAATTTTAAAGTGACTTGGTACATCATTCTCAGATTTTGTTATGGGCAAGGTCAAAAACACAAAGTGTGCAAGTACTTTGTAATTGGATGTCTGTTCGAAGCACCAGGGAATTCAGTCTATTACATGCACTTCAGTGCACTAAACTAACACTACATGGAGCTATCAGAGCATAGAATAGACTCACTAATCTCTCTGTAATAATTATTGCAGGTGTGCCAGTAGCATAAGACATGCATTCATTGTCTGATGTGCTTTAAAATGTAGTTTTTTTGTTTAGTACATTTCATAAAGGCATCGATAGCTTTCACCAGCATTTATGAAAGTTACAATATTATTTATTTATTTATTTATTTATTTATTTATTTTTCTGATCGATGTATGTTTCATGGGTTTTATTTTTTTAAAGGACACACGTATCACAAAAAAACCCCTAACTCATTGCCTTGTATTTTCTAATATAAATGCATGCCACAAGCCCCTTAGGTTGGCCAGTTCACAGCTAATTATGTATTACCACAATAAGCAAATAAAATTTGTTCCGTTTGTTTTCAGTATTTATTGCTTATTGTTCAGATCAAATTATAGCTCTGTTCAGGCATTCTTCTCCTCCCACATTGGGTGGGGGAGGCAAATGTCTGCAGTAGGGATGCTGCTGAATTCAAAGAGGTTTGCACATGGTCAGATCTTCCACAATTATTATTATTATTATTATTATTATTATTATTATTATTATTATTATTATTTCACCCTTCAGCGTGTGGAGGGCAGGGGGACTGGTGGCAAGTACATGATGCAAGGAGGCAGAGAGAGCTAGCATGTCCCAAACTTTTCCTTCACACAATTTGTAATTGCAGGATGAAACGAACACCTACATATGTTAAAACAAGCATAAGCAAAAAAATAGATTGATCTGAAATTGCCACATAGCAACCTGTAAGCATTCCATTAATCAGTTTTATCCACAAACTTATTTTAAATTCACATTATGTCAAACTGTTCCTGAAGTGACTAATTTTTCCACTTTGCTTTTTGTGCATTTGCAGTATATATGTGATTGTTACTAGCAGAACCGTAAAAAATATGCACTGTGAATGATACACATTCCATAGTTTATGGGGTCCTAATTCCTCAGCACACTGAAAGGTTTAATGCAGCTTTACATTAACTTTGGGATGGAGCTGCTAAACCATCGCACTCCCCTGTCTAATTTTTATTTGAATGCATGATGGCAATACGCTCACGTTACCATTTTTACAGCATTACTGATATGCAATATATTATTAGATTGCAATCCTACGTGCATTTACTAGGGGGCTTTCTTCAGAATATGCATGCCTAGGATGGTAGTGCAAATAAATGTGTTCGAGCAATAATAAATGTTGTGGTGTCTTTATCTTGAATTTAAAGCAAAGGATTGTACTCTGTTAGTTAATTGCTTTTTAATTTAACAGCAACAAAAATTTCTGCTCTATTTTGCTCCATAAAATACAGTCTGATTAATGCAGTACAATTAGCTGCTTAGTTTTATATGGAAAAGCTCATACATATGCCACGTGGCTGATTAGACAAAGAGATGGGCCTTATCAGGGAATATAATATAGGAACATCTATAGTTGTGGGCCTATGCCTTTTGACAGGGACATTCCTACAGGCTAGGAACAGCCACTTCATTCTCAATGACATGTTGACGGAGAGCGTCTCCTCCTCCCGGAGGGGAGGGGTTGTGAGCGAGAATCGCTTTCCGCGTTCGCAGGGGGGCGTGGTCGGGCTCCCTGCGTCACTGAAGGCCAGGGCCCGCGTCATGCACTTCAGCCAGTCAACCTGGCTGGCTGATGGGCGTGGTTTAGCAGTTTAAAATGGCTGCGGGCCGACGAGCTCCTCCTCCTTGTTCCTGGCTTCCTCAGATCACCCTCCCTTTAGGTTTTGTCTTAGCACCTGACCTTGCTATGGACTTCAGTTGGTCGCCTTGGTTGTCTAATGGGCCTGGTAGGAATTTTTTCCACTTGGCAGATTTGCTCCAGCCACTTGGTTTTTTCGCCTACCTCGTAGCAAATCACCACAACTTTGTAAGGTTTGGCGGTTAGGAATTGGAAATGGCGCTGTGTGTCGGAGGGGAGGTTGTGGCCATCACCTACCCCTCCCCTTGAAGGGTATTCCGTTAAACGAATCCGGTGGTCGTGGTTCCTGTCTAATGCCCAGGTGGTGGCTAGGGCCATGGCACGACCCTCCGGTTACTCCAGGGGAAAGCTTCCAGTTGATTCGCATCAACAAGCTCCCCCTACAGGTTGTTAACTCTAGTGTGACTTCCTGCAGAGCGGGCAGGAGTCAAGTATAGTCTGTTTGGATCCAGTGCCTAAGCCAATACCACTCACATTCTGTAACCAATAAAGTTGTGGGGTTTTTTAGCCCATTAACCTAAAATACTTGTGTCCATGTGTCTTATTTCATTACAAAGCAGGGAGCGGGGCCTCGACTCACAACATTATTGCACAGTGTTTGTATCTCCTTATTTAAGTCTCTCTACACCATTTGAATTTTAGTTTCTAGCCTGAATTCAAGACTTGATGAAGTCACAGCCATCACAAGAAAGCACTCCAGAAATACTGCTACTGTACTGGGTTGAAACCAACAAAGTTATTATTATTTATTTCATTTATGGAACACTTCCTATGAAGCACCTCTAAGCGTTTTTGCAATGGATTTAAAGCACATATGAAACTATTGCATGTATAAAAACAAGCATATTTATAAAACCAGTTAAACAATTGCATATAAAAGCAAATTCAAATCCAGTACAGATACAGATTAGGATAAAAAAAAATCTACTCAGAAGACTTGCCTAAAGAGGAAAGTTTTCAACTGATGCCAAAACGCAATAGAGACAGCGCCTGACCAATATATAACAGGAGGGAGTTCCCAAGGGTAGGTTCTACCATGCTAAACTCCCAAATCTAGCATTATGTAAAACAGGCATAGGCAAACTTGGCCCTCCAGATGGTTTAGGACTACAACTCCGATCATCCCTGACCACTGGTCCTGTTAGATGATGGGAGTTGTAGTCTCCAACATCTGGAGGGCCAAGTGTGCCTATGCCTGATGTAAAATAAACCACCTGCTAAGATGGTATCTCCTACAGAGTGCAGTGATCAGATGGCTATATAAGCAATGAGACATTTTGTTTAAGGTATCCTGGTCCAAATATATATAGGGCTTTATACACTAGTACCATCACATTTAACAGTCTAGCAGGTAATTGAAAGATCATCTCTTCCCTTATATACTCGGCCAATTACCTTGCTCTGCAGGTGCTTCTACAAATACCATCTTGTCAAGAAGTTCATTCTCCATAATATAGGAATCGGGCCTTGGGTGCTGTAACACCTACGCATAGGAAGTCCCTCCCATTAAATATTAGACAGGCACTAACATTGCTGCCTTTTCCGCATCTGCTGAAGCTCTTCCTCTTCCAACAAGTCATTTAGGAAGAGATCTTTTCCAAGCTGCACCTTTTTTGGGGGAATTGTTTTCATGTTTTTAGAAGTTTTGACTGTTTTATCATTGGTGTGTTTGCCACCCTGGGCCGGTTTTGGGAGGAAGGGCAGGATATGAATTATTATGATCAATCAATCAATTAACTCACTGGCAGCCAGTGTGATTCTATTAACAACAGTGTAACATGAAGTTAAACTGCTGAGCTGCCATATTTTGCCATAGCTGCAGCTTCCAGGTCGACTTCAAGGGCAGCTTCACAAAGAGTTAACTTTAGTGACGTGTGGATCCATCCCTGCTGTTTGCTTCATAAAAATGCTAACCCAGCTTTAGTGAAGCTGGACATATCTGCAACAATTTTAAATACAGAACAAAGCTAAATGTATCCCTTTGTAGAGATTGGTATAAAGATTGAATTAGTTAATCCTTGTAAGATGTCCTCCATGTAGGAGTTCCTCTTCTATTAACCTTTTTTCATTGATACTGATGGCCACGCCTGATAACTTCATAGCAAGATACAGTGTTCAGCATTGATTAAAATAATTATGCTGCTTGCAGAGAGTTACACCAGAAACATCTGTTCATACAAGAACTTGTCTTAATATTTCCCTTCATTCATATGCATACATTGTCTCCAGGGTCTTCTGGATTTTTAAAAATCTGTGTTCACTTGCCTTTTTTAAATTCCATTTCCTTTATTCCCTGTTCTTTTTTCTTCCCTTTGTTTTTGGGAAATGTTCCTTGCCTTCATTAGTCTTTTCTTTTTTTAAGAAACAGAAAACTTTTTTTTTTTTACTATTACTTGACTTTTTTCCTTTCTATTTATAGTTTTCCCTCATTTCTGATAACTTTTTCCTTCTGCCCTTGATTTATCAATGACTTTCTAAATTCTCTTTGTCTAGTTTTTGTGCTATTGAGCTAAACCAAGGCTCTCATTTTGTGTTCTGAAGAAATAATAGGTCTCTCTGAATATATATATGGGGGGGGGGGGAATAATGATCCTTTTGAGCCAAATTTTGCTATCAGAAAGCTATTTCAGATGACTGAAGGGTGGAAAATTATCTATTTTAGACTCTCTGATCTGCATTCTGTACACTATTATTTATAATTTATAACATTTATGTAGTACCTAAAAATAGAAATCTTGTGTGAGTTCACATGGAAATCAAGTAACACCTTTTTACAAAGCATTTAAAACTGATATGCTGTAGATAAAAGTATATGCTGTAGATCAGAGCTTTCCAAACTTTTCATGTTGGTGACACACTTTTTAGACGTGCATCATTTTGCAACACAGTGATTTGGTTTTACTAGCAAACCGAAGGTTAAATTAACCCCTTTCCAGCCACAGCAGGAGCGTTGGGAGTGTTCAGTGACACACTGCAGTCGACACGCTAATGTGTCACGACACGCAGTTTGGAAAGCTCTGCTTTAAATAAAGTTTAAGTGTTAGGAATCAGGATCCAGGAAAGCTTGAGTAAGCATGTGTCAGAGCTGCCCAAGGTCCCAGCTCACAAAGGACCAACGCCAGTTCGTCGTTATATACAAAAGTCTTTATTGAAGTTCATTTTCACTTTGACAGCTGCAGCGTGCAGCTCTACGTCTGAAACTCTAGACCGCCGAAGCTCCGTCTGAATCTCCTCCCCCCATACACCAGTTTAAGACTCTAGCCTTGCTCCACCTCTTCCTTTGCTCTTTCCTCCTCTGGCTCCGCCTGTCAGCTGGGGTCTCGCCCTTCCTAGACTCTTCTGACGCTGA
This sequence comes from Podarcis bocagei, assembly GCF_964188305.1. NCBI lineage: Eukaryota > Metazoa > Chordata > Lepidosauria > Squamata > Lacertidae > Podarcis > Podarcis bocagei. Next base: position 38,461,935 of record NC_138126.1, read on the forward strand.
ATCCCCTGAATCTTCTCCTTGCCTCCGGCGGGCTTTAGGACCTGGTTCCCAATCCGGGTTTTCTGCTGTCCCGCGCGCCTGTACATTTGAACTTGGCGCGCGCGCCCAGCCGGCAACCTTCCTCCTGACCGTTACACTGCTCCTGTCACTGCTTCCCCCTTCGGGGGGGGGCTAGCTTGTCCCGACCTCCCTTCCGTTCCCTCACTCTCCGATGGAGGCGTGGTCAGCCCTGATTCATCTTCTCTCCCTGCTGGAGGAGACGCTGGCCCTGCCCCATGGGACTCTTCCCCCCCACTACGCTCTGGTGGGGAAGCTGGTCCTGATTTCCAGCTGCTGCTTTGGGAGTCCCCGCTGGCCCCTTGTTTCTGGCGTGTCCCCCCTGGGACCCCCCTTGCCCTGACCATCGGCGCCTCCTTCTGGGAATCTTCTGATTCGCTGGAGAAGCTCATGGAATCTCTTGGGTCGCTGCCATACTCCCCTACGCTGCCCTCCGATTCTTCCCCTTCGCTCTCCATTTCCTCTCTCCCCTGTGCCTCTGTTCCTGAGCCCCTGACAGCATGTATATTTTAAAGGGACATTTCACGCAGTGTACTGTACGTACATCTAAATCAACCTCTAGAAGGGCATTCCGAAGGATAGGCACCAGCACTGAGAAATCCTGCTTCTGTGTTGTGACCATCAGGTGGCAATCAGGCCAATGGACCATCTAGTCCAGCAGCCTGTTCTCAGAGTGGTCAGCCAGATGCCTATGGGAAACCCATAAGCAGACCCCCAAGCACAATAACACTCTTCCCACCCACCCAAGTTTCCAGCAACTGGTGCCAGGCTTTTTTATGGTATTAAATGTCAACAACAAAACCTTGAACCTGGTTTTTCATTACCAGTGTAATATATGCAAAACTAGACACCCTAGCAGTCGGATTTTGCACTGGTTGAAGCTATCAAATCATGCATAAGCTCCACATACAGCTTCTTGCAGCAATCCAGACTTGTTACCAGTGCACAGACAGTGGATGAGAAGGCTAATCCTGTTGAGGAACAGTCATAGTAGGCTAACTCACCAAAGCTGGTAATGGACACCCGGAGCCACTGAGGCAGCAAAACGGGACTTCTTTGCCTCTTCCACTGCTACAAAGTGGGGGGAATGATCATGCCAAGTCTCCGTCACAACAAGAGTTTGCATTCCTGCTTTCATTGCCTGGGTCTCCCCAGTAAACCAGGGACCTTGCTACGTTCCACAGTGTCTGAGGGACACAAAAATGTGGAAAGTAAATAATTGAACGGCTCCAGATTTATTTATATTTTTGAGTGGTACACTAATATTTATTAGAAAGAATCTGTTGCGGAAAGAGCAAGAACACATGTTCAGCTTAAAACGGCAGAGTTCTTCTAGTGTGTGTTTTATTCTTCTCATTATGAGCTCTGAGTTTTCTCTGATAAAAATGTTACTCTGAAAGGTTACCAGAACACAGTTCCTAGTCGCTTTCAGAAATCTGATTAAATAGCATTCATGGCATTGCAGCAATATTTTGATAACATTTTAAATATTTAGGCTATGATTTTTAATGATGGTGCCATACCGGGGTCTTTGGGGGAAGCACTTTTGCTACCTGCCATGCCAATTAAGTAATGTGCCTGCCTGACTTAAGCAACAGCTGAGAGTGATTGTTTGGGTGAGTCTCTTCACAGTCGGATAATGCAGAACCTATGCAGTTCTTTCTCCTGCTGTGATGCTTTTATGTTTTCTACTGATGCGTTTCTCCTTGTTCCGTCTCATCATAGCCTGTCAACTTTTGCCAAAGGGATTTGCATTCCATTTTCTGCATTCTTCACATGTCTAGATTTCACTGCTCATCTTTCTTCTTAACACATCTAATTGCTCATCCCTACAAGATTTATCCCTAGACATCTCCCATGGGTGTCCTTCTCATCTAAATATCAGGACTTAATGTATTCAAAAAATTAACAGTGCTTAGTCAAAAATTAACCTTCTTTTTCATTTGTTGTTGCTGTTCCAGTAGACCTCCTGTGTTTTTAAAAGACATACAGTGGTACCTCGGGTTAAGTACTTAATTCGTTCCGGAGGTCCGTTCTTAACCTGAAACTGCTCTTAACCTGAAGCACTACTTTAGCTAATGGGGCCTCCTGCTGCCGCCGCGCCACTGCCGCACAATTTCTGTTCTCATCCTGAAGCAAAGTTCTTAACCTGAGGTACTATTTCTGGGTTGGGGTGTCTGTAACCTGAAGTGTATATAACCCGAGGTACCACTGTATTCAACAGGTGCAGCACTACATCTTCTAAAAATTAAGTGAAACTAATGAACATTTGAAATTAATATGCTAACATTCAATTCAGAGAGCTGCTGCAGGGTAGGCCAAGCAGATACACTTGCATCATTTTTTTAGCTGTCATTGGTAATCACTACTGTAGTAATACCACATTTTCCCATTGCATAATGGAAATAATCTCTTTTGTTCAGCTAAAAGTATAAACAGTTATACTGGGTTTCTGGAAAGTTTTGAATAGAAAAAAAATTCTATGCAAATTATTGCATTGGATAATTTGCATTAGAAAATGTTCACTTTGCGTTAGAAAGTGTTCTAATTTAGCATTCTTATTTTACATACATTTAGTAAAGAAAGATAAATACTTTGAAACTGCCAAGCTTGCCTAATATTGAATTTGGAACTGGCATTCATTCATTGTTAATAATGAACTTATGAAAAGAATTTTTTTCCACCAAAAAACAAAGCATTGAGAAGAATTCTTTCCTACATCACTGAGTATAAAATAAAGGTTATAAATAAGATGATTTACATATAATGCCCTAAATATCAAACTAAAAAAATCCTTCAGATCTTAACAGAGATTCATCTAGTATGCCTGCTGCTTGAACACACACACACACACAATACACAAATATTGCACTGTAAAAATAGATATACACATACACACATTATGGTATTACAGAAATAAAAAAAACATTTTGGAGAAAGAACAAATAATTTGAAAAAGACAGCTTTTATGAGTGGTAGGTATTAAACCAAATCTCCCTCCTTTTTAGAAGCAGGTAATTTGGGTGAAGAAAATTCATCTTACACTAAATATATGGTGGCCAACTTTCCCTTTCTTTTCTTCTTTAACAACAAGAAAAGGCTTGCCACAACTTCAAGCAATGGCATGGCTGCTCTGGCCATGTTCCTGGGAACTATTCTAGGAAATAACAATACTATGTTATAATGCAGTATCCTTCCCAGAGGGAAGATGGCTGCCATATTGGTCATTCATGCCTAATAACAGTTGAATATTGTGGCCCAGTTCAGACTCTGTAGGAAACGTTACTTCACTAGTATGGATCCAGCCATTGCAACTTTTCATTTTTCACGTGCTGGAGGAATTTAATCTATTTTTAAACCAACTACAGTTCCCCATAGCTTCAATGTTCACGCCAACATCCCATACCATGATTTGATTATGGCTTCTTCTTTTAACTAACTAACCAACTATCTACGGTATCTATCTATCTATCTATCTATCTATCTATCATCTATCTATCTATCTATCTATCTATCTATCTATCTATCTATATGGGTGTGTGTGTGTGTGTGTGTGTGTGTGTGTGTGTGTGTGTGTGTGAGAGAGTGTATATACACACACTTTTTATTTAAATGCTTGAAGCAGTTCACTAGCAATGAAACCCTGTGTGCTGCTCTTATAAAGACAAGAATGTCGTTTGGTGCATAAATACATAGAAATACATTTTCCCTTGGTCTCTATTCTGTTCCACCCTCTCCTCTATTGTACTATTGCACAAAAATGCCCTGAGCACAATATTGCAGGCTGCTATTGTGATATCATGTTGATTAATCAGTGTCTTTGTTGCCACAGATCTAGCAGCATCCCTCAGTGAATTATTGCTGTTTATATCACTGCACAGCTGTTTAAGGCTATTCTATGGCATCAACAATTGGAATGCATTTAAATATGTTGGCTGGTATCAACTACGTGAATGAATGGTTAGGTAATGCTTGTGTATATGCAGCTCCACTAATAATATGAGGGATAGATCCTATGTCATTGGTACTTCATTCTACCTCACCTGAATGCCAGTTTTGAGCTTAATAACAATTACTTTATGAATGTACAATAAATTATTGCAACCTTATTCAGCTGTAGGCAAAGCTTGATTTTCATAAATTAAAGCTCATTTCCTGTGCCTTTGATACCGCAGGTCAAAAGATGGAAGAAAGACTGTACTATATTAATTTGAACAAATGCTGTCATTTATTAATGTATACATAACTTACCTTTTTTTTTACCAGACTAGTTTTACTAGAGTATATCAATGAAGTCTTAATGTTAACCTTAAACTCTGATTGCTCAGATATCTTAATAAATTCAGTTTATTGTATCAATATGGAAATTCTTTTTGCTGTAATCATTTCTTAAAACCTATTCTGTTCATGAAAAGGTTAGAAAGTAAGATCATGTTTCATGACACTGTAAACATTCAGGATAATCACATGTTTTTTAAATACAGTGGTACCTTGTGTTACAGACGCTTCAGGTTACAGACACTTCAGGTTACATACTCCGCTAACCCAGAAATAATAACTCGGGTTAAGAACTTTGCTTCAGGATGAGAACAGAAATTGTGCGGCGGTGGCGCGGCGGCAGCGGGAGGCCCCATTAGCTAAAGTGGTGCTTCAGGTTAAGAACAATTTCAGGTTAAGAACGGACCTCCAGAACGAATTAAGTTCTTACCCTGAGGTACCACAATAAATTTCAAAAGAAGGCATCAGCTGAAAGTCTTCACTTTCTATAGAACTCTGATGTCACAGTACTAAGCCTATCTTAAAGCTGATGCTAAACATGCCATCCAAACTAAACCAAACACCTTTTGGCTGTGTGGGCTTTCACATGACTGGAATCATAAAATTGTAGAGTGGACAGGACTGCAAGGGTCATCTAGTCCACCCCTGGAATGCACGAATCTCAACTAGATCATGCATGACGGATGGCCATCAAACCTCTGCTTCAGTATCTTCAAAGAAGGAGAGACCACCGCCTTCTGAGGGAGTCTGTTCTGATGCTGAACAGCTCTTATAGTCAGAAAGTTTTTCCTGGTGTTTAGTCGGAATGTCCGTTCTTCTAACTTGAAGCCATTGGTTCGGGTCTTAGCCTTCGAAGCGGAAGGAAACAATCTTGCTCCATCTTCCTTGTGACAGACGTTTAAATAAGTTCTAAAAGGATTGACTGTGGGCAGGGAAAGAGCAACCAAGCCATCCCTGAGAGGATTAGCTGTCCTCCGGCATGGCACATTGGCCTAAGCACATGTGTAATGCACACCCATGAGTCATGAAATCTGCCTTTCCAGTTCATTATCCTCACTCTCAGGGTCCACTGAGAGAAGGGGAGAATGCAGATTACATAAATGTCTTGAAATTGTGTTTAAAATATTTGTTGTTTTAATGCACGTGCACACAAATATCAGAATACTAAAAATAATCAGAATGAATATTTGTGTAACTGTGTCGTAGTCCCCCCCCCCCCAAAGAAATGTCAGCTTCTTGAGTGGCTGCTAGCATTTTTAGATAAGGATTTAGCATGTATATACAGTGGTACCTCGGGTTAAGTACTTAATTTGTTCCGGAGGTCCGTTCTTAACCTGAAACTGTTCTTAACCTGAAGCACCATTTTAGCTAATGGGGGCTCTTGCTGCTGCCGTGCCGCTGGAGCACGATTTCTGTTCTCATCCTGAAGCAAAGTTCTTAACCTGAAGCAGTATTTCTGGGTTAGCGGAGTCTGTAACCTGAAGCGTATGTAACCTGAAGCGTATGTAACCTGAAGCGTATGTAACCTGAGGTACCACTGTATCAACTCATATTCAGTTTGATACAAATCAAACTGAATTCCTTACCCTGCAAAAAACAAACAAACAAACACCCTACAACATCAAACGGTTTTAATGATATGAGTGCTTTACACTAGTTCAGCTATATAGCTTTCAAGGATGTAACACAAGGAGCTCTATGTTGGTTCTTGAATTTTTATTTCTGAACCAAGCATCATAATGTAGGAACCGGATACCTCCATGGAGCCCGCAGATAGGGTTTGAAGGCAACAGCCCTCAACCACTGTTTCTCCACAACTGTTATTTAGGGCTTATTGTGTCTGGATCTGGAGTTAAGCTAGCATGACTAATAACATTGATAGACAAATTCCTACAGAAAAGGTAGAATACCATTTCAAATACTGTATGTTGCAAGCATTTATTCATTCATTTTATGTTAGTTCTTTCCATGCCAAGGATTCAGAGAAAGTAACAATACTTTGGGGAAATATAAGATAAAATATAGATAAATATTGAATAACTGTACTGTGTGCCTTGGCAGGAAGGCAATATATAAATGCAATAATAAATGAAATAAAATGCTACCAAAATAGAAATATGACAAATGAAAACCAGCAAAAAAATTCTTTAAGTGTAATCGCTGAAACTAAGCCCAGTCAAGATGTTCGGATACAGGTTCTTATTAAGCACTTTAAATTTGTTATCATTTGATTTATCTGTCTACAGAAAGCTGTCTTATACTAATACCAAACATTTTGTTACTGTTGGTGTATCCTGCTCCAAAGGAACTAGCAGAACATTGGTGAGGAATCGATTTCAGTATTATTATTATTATTATTATTATTATTATTATTATTATTATTATTATTATTATATTACAAGAACACAGGATTGAATAAAGTATCATGGGAATATTTGAGGGCTCCACATCCTTTACCTTTCTCATGTGAGGCAGCTGAGGAATGGGAGAGAGAGAAGGGATAGGGAAAAGTGGCTATATTAAACATGGGCAGAGGTTTGAATAAGGCAGGAATGGAGGAATACTGAGAGGGGGAAATGTGGTTTTCCTCCATCCCTATTTTATACTTCCTTAGTGCTGGGTTCAGGCTATAATGGAGTACAGTGGTATCGTTGGGCTGCCAGAATTGCAGTGCTGTTCTGGGAACAACCTCATTAGAAATGTAATAGTATTTAACATTCTGCAAAAGAAAACATCCCATAAGGGAGTTTGTTGAGTGATGGAGACAGTTATTACAGGTTATTCAAATATGTGTATTTGAAAAAAAACATGATGTATTTGGTGCTTGTTTTGTGGATGTAATTTTATGGTTGATTTTATGCTGTTCACTGCTATGATTCTTTTTATTAATGGTGTCAGTATAGAAATTATTTTGCAAATAAAGTGTAAAGGCCAAATAACTTAAATCAAATAATAATTGTAGGCCCCAAATTACTCACATTTCCAAATAATATAAGGCCAGAACCTAAGAAGCAAATCTGTGGACCCACACAGAATTTTAGACACTTTTACTTTTCTCTTCTCCTTCACTTTTTATGTACCTTATCAATTAATACACCCCAAGCAATTTAACTGTCTATAATTATCCCAAATACTGTGTTAGTTTTCTGGACTTTTGCCAAGCAGCACATTTTACAATCGCTTACACTTCAAATACAGCAATCATCACTAATTATTTAAAATGCATTGGATACCAATTAGCAATTCACATTCTTGCATGCTGCGGCAAGTAAGCAAATAATCCCGTACAATACAGAGGGTATTATATAGCCTGACAACAATTGGAAGAAGTATGGAGGCTTAACTTCTATGGTATTAACTGCAGATTCGATGGAAAGAGCTTTTAGGAAAAAGAAAAAACTCACTGTCATAATATTATTTAAATAGGCATCATTTCTGGAAATGGATAGTTTAAAATTCATAGATAAAAAGGCATCATAAATAATCAAATCATTCATCTTACCATGGCCCCATGGAGAGTTGCTGACTTGCATTAGTTTTCATTTGGCACACAACCAGATTTTGTTTTTGTTTTTCCAAATTATATTCCTGTTAGTTATGAAATTGAAATATTTTTGTGTTATTTGCTGATCTGGTGCAATCATAGGCATGTGAAACAGTGAGAATTGTCCTTCCTAAAAAAAGAAAAAAGAAATCTTGCAAAAAAGAATGTGAAATGAAGATTTATAAGATAAACTTCATCAAAGTTGGTAGATTTGAGTAACCATATGATTTGGCAGAGACATTATGTTTATGCTGCATGCAAAGCACAGGTTTGTGCCATTTCAGAATTTTGTTTGCACTGTAGTGGGCAGTTACTCAGTTATCTCAGTAAGGACATCGCTGGGTTTAGCAGCAATATTCTATATAATCCAGTGCATCGGTGTATCTCTTTGTTCATGCAGAATTCTTCCTTCCATTATACAGAGCGTGGAAAGTATTTCATGCAACTGAGTTCCATGTGTGTGGTTTGGAGTGCTTATCAATGACAGAATAATACCGCTGCAAATTTACCGTATATACTCGAGTATAACCTGACCCTGAATATTAGCTGAGGCACCTAATTTTAGCACCAAAAACTGGGAAAATTTATTGACTCGGTTCACCACACCACAAACCTGGTGGTGGCGGCAGCGGTGAAGGGAGAACAAGCAGCCCAAAAGGGCTGCTTTCGGGCTGTTCGTTCCTCCTCTGCTGCCGTCAACAGCGGCAAAGGAGGCGGAGGAGGAAGGCGCAGCACAAAAGGACCCTCTCTCGAGTATAAGCCGAGGGGGGCTTTTTCAGCATAAAAAAAGTGCTGAAAAATTCGGCTTATAGTCGCGTATATACGATACTTTATTCTTAATTCTTCTTGCATTTCTTTGAAACTGGGCAGTTTGATGGACATGTGAATTATTTACTACTACTATTATTATTTGTGAATGTCAGTATGCATATTGATGCTCTGTATATAATTTGTATATTTAAAACAAGTTTTTTTTTTTAAAAAAGGGGGGGTGACAGACTTGAAACCACATCCTAGAGTTTCAAAAGAACTTTTGGGTGTTATTTAGACCACCCCATATCCCACAGTACTACTTGCAGATGTGCTATGCATGAAGCATCTACATGAAAAGTCCACTATCTCCCAAGGCAGTCTGTTCCACAGTTGAACAGCTCATGCCACCAGAAAGTGTCCCTGAACATTTTGCCAAAATCTCTTTCCTCGCAATTTCCAGTCTGCCCTCTGTAGCAACAGAGAACAATAACAGCAACAGAATACTGTTGTGAAACCAGGCAGAGGGCCTTCTCAGTAGTGGCGCCCACCCTGTGGAATGCCCTCCCATCAGATGTCAAGTAAATAAATAACTCTGACATTTAGAAGACATCTGAAGGCAGCCCTGTTTAGGGAAGTTTTTAATAACTGATGTTTTAATGTATTTTCAACCTTCTGTTGGAAACCGCCCAGAGTGGCTGGGGAGACCCAGCCAGATGGGCGGGGTAGAAATAATAAATGATGATGATGATGATGATGATGATGAATAACTGCACAACATAACTTTGTTTAGCTTCACCCGCAAATGGATGCACCCCTAGAAAACTATCAGTGCACACATCAATTGGAATAATTGTTATATATGTACTGTGCTTGGTTATTATGCTTCATGATTGTTTTATGATTATATTTAATGTCATTTATTTTCTAAGTTGCTTGGGACTCTCTTCTCTGTGTGAAAAGTGAATAATATGGATAATAATAGCATGAGAATGAACATATTTTTGCACGTTCTCTAGGGAAAGTGCCGAATAGTCATGTAAGTTAGTCATTGTCATCATCTATCGCACAAAGGTTTGCTTTCGGAAGGTTAGTAGTTAATGTTGTTCCTGACCTTTCATATTTACTATTGATGCTTCAGCAGATTGTTACGAGGCAATAAATAATCATAGGGCTTTGTTTGAATGGCTTTCACAGCCTATTGTTCTAAGCAAGTAACGCAATAATGATTTCCACAACAAGAGATGAACCATGAAAAGTAATATAAAACATAGTTTGAAGGATACTTTTTCAGACTCACAGCTCCACACATGCAGGCTTTTATGAAGAAGATAATTCTGCTAATTATGAACAACAGGAATGTAAATATAAGTAGATTTTGACAATGGCCTTGTTTCTTTCATCTGCTGGTCTCAGCTGATTATATTCTGTAAAACATTAGAGCTGTAATTTTGTACAATTCTTCATTCTATTGCAAGGATGGCTAACCTGCAGCCCTCCAGATGCTGTTCTTCTCCAACTTCCATTAGCCCCAGCAAATATGTCCAATGGTCAGTATGCTGGGAGTTGAAGTTTAGCAACATCTGGAGGGTTGCAAGTTAGCCTTCCTCTCATTTCATTGTATATCATACCTTACATACGGTCATTTTCTAAATTCTACTCCAAAGGGACTATAGGACAACCTAGCCACAATACAGGTCTATATCAGATTGCCTCCAGTACTCAGTTTTAACTACACCAGTTAATGTGACCCATTCTTCTAGGAAGGATGAAAAAGCCTAGCACCTTTGTTAGTTCCAGATATGTTCTTTGAAAACTCTGAGACCAATACTGTGTGATATGGACCACGGAAGCATAAACATGGAAACTTAGCTAGACTAGTGGTATCTTATGTTAACATTGTGACTGCAATCCTGAACACTGCATAGAAAAGGGCAATCTTTGTTAGCAGAGAAGATAATGTGAAATGTTATAGCAGTCTAAACCAAGGCAACCCTGGATATTAGCAACTGATTGTATTCAATCAGTATATGGTGTTAATTAGAAAAGAGAAATCAGCTGAATTAGACTGTTGAAGATCTGTTGAAACTAGTAATCAGACTCAGCAGACCACTAGCCTAGCCTTCCTCAACTTTGGCCCTCCAGCTGTTTTTGGCCTACAACTCCCATGATCCCTAGCTAGCAGGACCAGTGGTCAGGGATGATGGGAGTTGTAGTCCCAAAACATCTGGGGAGCCGAGGTTGAGGAAGCCTGCACTAGACCAATAATTCCTTTGCAAAATTCACTCTTAAATGTACAATTTAACCCCCCCCCATGGAACTTATTTCTCATTTATAATTTTTGACAGTGGAACAAACACCCTTGAAAGGTTGTGAGCTATTCTTCAGAGGAGGTTTTTAAGCAGAGTTTAGATGTCAGGGACAGTGCTTTTTTTCTGGGGCGATGCAGGGGTATGCGTACCCCCTAAACATTTTGTGAATCTTTGTACTTTTGTCCATTTACTATATTTATTTTCCCCGATTTGAACTATAAAATGGTGATTTTCTTGAGTCAAAATGAGAGTATCCCTAAACATTTTTTTAAAGAAAAAAAGCACTGGTCAGGGATGCTTTATTTGTGATTCCTGCATTGCAGATGACTCTTTAGTTCTGTGAATATGTACTCTTAAGATCACAAAAGGGATTCTTGGAATTCCTAAAACAAATCTGGGAAATTGATTTGATTGAAGAAATAGATCCAACTAAATGGGCTACAGAATGTCGTTTTATTTGTATAATATACCACCTTCTAAAGCAGGAGAAGTTAGCCTGTGGCCTTCAGATGTTGTTGAACTGCATCATCCCTGACCATTCACCATGCTGACTGGGGCTGCCGTAGTACAGAGCATCTTACATTAAATTTCCAGGGCTGTACTTAATTAGTTTTAAGCGTATTACTATGTCATGGGTCAGAACTTTTTCTGAACCAGACCTTTATTGTTCAAGCACATGCAACACAGTCTGTGACACCTAAAGAATCATCTAATATGTTTTGTGTACATTGGTTGGCCTTTGCATGGTGACTTCAGCATATTACTATCATCGCATATATATTCATGCTCTTCAGTCATGTGGCTGAGAAAGAAGAGTGGGGTATAAATCTGTTTAAATGAGTAAATAAATAATGCTGTCTTTGCGTGCTGCCGCTATCAGTTTGATTTCAGAATGCTACCACAAAGGTGGTAGGATTCTCAGGGCGATGATAATAATTATGTGTATAATCTTCTTCTGCTCTTCCTAATAAAAAAAAAAAATTACAAGGAGGAAAACCCCCCTGAAAAGTACAACAAATGTACATGCTGAGTTGTAGATCTTTAATTGAATTAACATAAAATTTAATTGCCTTTGGGTATCAAAAGCTTTGTTTGTATGGAATGAAAATATTTTTTCCCTGTGTATAAATGCTAATTGTCATAAACAAGAACATCTCTTGCTTTCAATATTCTGTGGGTATTTTAATTTGTAGGCATAACCATTATACTCAGCTAGAATTAGGGATTTCCCCAAAGGCATCATGTGAAGTAAGGAATAAGAATGGTGAGGCGCTTCTTGTCAATATGGCTAGAATGCCGACTTTCTGAAGGGAAAAAGAAAAGGCCAGTCTACAAAGGAATCTTTTATTTGTGACAAAATTTTGAAGAAGGGGGGGGTGACTAATGCAGAGTGGGCATGAGGCACAAGGGAGTACAAGCCATCTTGAAGACATGATGAGCTATTGATCTCCTGAGGGAACCCTCTGAAAAGCTCATCTGAAAAGCTATAAAGGACCACAGAGTGCCAAAGGTATCAACCACCTAGAAACAGATTAAAAAACTTCTTTCTTGAGCTTATTTTCTTCCTCTGACATGACATGTGGAATGGTTGAGTTGTGATGGAGATGCAGAGGAGCAACAATTTAAATGGCTTATTGACTATCCTGACAGTGCTGCATTCCGAGGCACAAGATACTTGGACATCCATTATGAAGGCCTACAAAGAAGTCTCCTTCATTATGTATGGGACACTAACAAATCTGATGAAGCGCAAATTGTTACTGTAATTCAGATCCTTGAGAATTCTTTCCCTGCCCCCTCCTTGGCTGCTGAAAAGTGGATTCACACCATGAAGAGTGAATAGTTTGCTGTTTCAAGTAGCTCATGTATCATCCAAGAATTCGCTTATTCGTATCACTAGGAAAGTCTATAAACTGAGATTGAACCTGGTGCCAAGCAGGGTTCTTAAAACAATTATACTATCCAAGATGAGGGGCCCCTAGTTGATAAGATTGGCTTGATCACAGAGACTGAAGGTTCATGGGAGCTCCCAATAAAGAGATGACCAATTAGTAATCAAGATAATTACTTTCTCCTTCCCAATGACCTTTGTTGGAAGGCTAGGGAAGATCCATACATTTTAATGTTGAGACCTTGTCATTTATTTCACCATGATAATTGGAAAGGATAAAAGATGCTTCACCTTCCACCCTCTCCTAAGAGAGAGCAGGCAATGTTTGGGTGTGTATTTGTGTGCACGTTCCAGGCTAATTTCTCCTCAGTCTCAATGACAGGGCGTAGAAGACTCACCATGCTAAGCTGGTCCTTTTGCTACAACACCTTTCCTCTTCCACTTCAGTAGCAAGGAATGGAATAATAATAATAATAATAATAATAATAATGATGATGATGTTGAATTTTATTTATATTCCGCCCTCTCCAGCCGAAGCCGGGCTCAGGGCGGCTAACAACAATAAAACAACCCCTCTCAGTGCTCTGCCCAGCATTCATATTGCCCAGACCCATCTAGAGGTTGCTTCTTTCAGCTTTCCCACAAGCATCTGGTTGGCCACTGTTAAAACAGAATATGGTCTAAATAGGCCACTGGCCTGATCCAGCAGTCTCTTCTTTATGTTCTTACCTTTGCAAAACATTTGGAAAGCTTGCCGTATTGGTAGCTTGTGGGAGATTCACACAAAGTATTCAGTGATTCACACAAACATGTTGTAGACCTTCTCTAGATACTGCATTTACTTGATTCTAATGCGCCATCGAATCGAATGTGCGCCCCAATTTTCAGAACATTGAAACCAAAACCAAAGTATTTGCTGGTAAATGTAAACGTACCATCAAATCTAATGGACACCTTAATTTTTGCAATGTAATTTAAAAAGCTGAGTATTAGATTTGAGTAAATACGGCATTACTTTCATTATGAGCAACTACAACTGAGCGCCCCCCCCCCCGCCTTCAGTATAATAGGTAATATTCATTAAAATGACATAGAGGCAGGAGAGGTATAATTCTTACCACCTCAGCACAGTCCTAAAAAAAATGGGGGGGGGGAATCTTCACATACCACCACAATTAAAATGAGAAGAAAGCTCCCAATGCTGCCCAAAATTGTGGTGGTGGAGATTTCCCCCGGGATTGCCAATTCAAAAAGATGTTATATCATCTTAACCTGAACCAAGCTTCTTCTTATTTTTCACATATCTCCCAGTTATATACTGCTTCTGCTTCATATGATATATCTAGTCATCTGGGATTCTAGGAGATTGAGGAGGTGGGGATATATGCTCTGGCGTTCTGCTTTTGAAATGAACTCCCGGAATCTAAGCTGGCCTGGGGAACAGAAGACTTTCTTTGCCCAATTCCTCCTTGGAGAGTTCTTTCAAGGAATATTAATAGAACATAGTCTTCTCTTCCAGGCGGGAACATTATAGAGCCTTTATTCCCTGCTACTATTGCTTCGGGTGCTTGCAGCAAGAGTTTGGTTGCTGCTGTTTCTTCAGTTGCTTTTCATCTTTGTGATCTTCTAAGAAAATGATGGGTGATGTGAGATGTACCTAGCATGTAAGATCTAGGGTGATGGGGATGCAGAATGTTCAAGACATAGCCTCCAGCACTTGGCTCACAAGAGCATCCTTCAAGCAAATTTGTCTCTGTACAGGGCAGTATTCAGCTAACAATATATTGTGGAATCTCTCATCTCAGAAGCATTCTTAATCTGCTGTATTGGATCACAGAAGAAGAATCATAATCTGAAGAGATTTATGTTGCCCTTCATGTATGCAGGAACTTCTGCATTATATTTAGGCTTTTGGTGTGTTTTCTTAGTGCAAAACTATTTAGTAGAAGTTCTGGAGCTCACTTGTATGCAGCCTTCATCAATCTGGTGCCCTCCGGGGGGAGATTTCCACTTGTAATCCACACCCACCACACACCAGCCAAATAAGCTATCAAAGCACACATGGTTTTCTCATACTTTTGAAGAGTCTATTGTTCTTGGGTTACTCTCTTTTTTATTGCTTATTTTAACATTTTCAGGCAAGTCCTCTGCTGCTTTTTACATAGAAAATCAGAAGTTGATGCTGCATCACCCCAAATTACTGTGGTGCAGGAGATTAACAAGCAATCTGCCTTTTGGGTTTTAGGCAGGAGGCACAATATATTGTTTATTGAGCTGGTGGGCCACTATGCATGTGTGGTGGACTAATTTCATTTTGGTGAGTTGCATATTGGGCAGGCCTAAACTATACACTTTATCAGCACTGGGTCTACAATATTTAATTTTATTGGGGTTTTTTTTTGGTATGTGGTCCAGCCTCCCTTTCTTCCCTCTGTCTTCCAGAAAGTAAACTGTTTTATTTACCTGGGTCCAGTCCTCATTATGTACCCTCCCAGGAATGCCAGAGAAAAGAATTTTGTACTTGGTACATACTGTTACTATTTTTCCAGAGCTCAGGGTTTTGGTTAACTTGGGACCTTATCCAAAGAGGACTAAAGCTGATGGTAGAATTCTGGAACTCTTCAAATTGTGCCTTTCATTGGCTTACCATTTAAAGTCATTGTTGTAGCTGTGAAGTGATATGAGAACTGCAGTATCTCCATAGCTATTAGATATAATATGTCTCAAATGCACTTTGCAAAATCAGACACAGGATATTTTGTGCACAGTGCACAGAATGAACTATATCTGGAAGTGACAGTAATAATAATTGCAATAATAAACTACACCTATATTTAGTACCATTTGTCCATAAATACCAAATTGCTTTTTAAATATTAACTAAGCCTCAATACACCCCTGTGGAGTAGGTAATTATCATTGCTATAACCATTTTGTATGTGAGACAGAAAGAGATTAATGGCCTTGTATTTTACAAACAGGAAATGAGGTACACTGTTTATGTAAGTACGCTTGGGTTTCTTTTTAATGCAATTGTTGTGAAGGCCTCTGAAGATGGCATATTTACAAGGTAATAGGCAAGTTGTGCTTTTAATTTCCCTGCTCCTCTTTTTTTGTATTAGATGAATAAGAGACGCAGGCCGTGTGATTCACACAAATCCAAATACAGTACTTGGATTTGGGGTGTGTGGTTTGTTCTTCTCACAGCAGCCTTACCCAACAAAACCCACACTGTGAAATACTTTTCAGACTCCAATCTTACCTGTTTACACTTACCTGGGACTGAATCCAGTTGAAATATATGGTATTTACTTAAGAGTAGACAGGCATAGGATTATGCTATTGTTTTTAATTATCTGCAGCTTCTTCCAATGTCTTATACATCTTATTCAATTACAGAACATGATTCCAACTGCAGTTGTCATAGCTAGAGTAAGGGAACATTTGTATCATCACCACCACCATCATTATCATCATCATCATCATCATCATCATCATCATTATTTGTACCCCGCCCATCTGGCAGGGTTTCCCCAGCCACTCTGGGCGGCTTCCAACAAAGACCAAAAATACACGAAAATGTCACACATTAAAAACTTCCCTGAACTTCTCTGTCTTCTGAATGTCAGGTAGTTGTTTATCTCTTTGACATCTGATGGGAGGGCGTTCCACAGGGTGGGTGCCACTACCGAGAAGGCCCTCTGCCTGGTTCCCTGTAGCTTTGCTAATGAGGGAACCGCCAGAAGGCCCTCGGCACTGGACCTCAGCATCCGGGCAGAACGATGGGATGGAGACACTCCTTCAGGTATACTGGACCAAGGTCTTTTAGGGCTTTAAAGGTCAACACCAACACTTTGAATTGTGCTTGGAAACATACTGGGAGCCAATGTAGGTCTTTCAAGACCGGTGTTATGTGGTCTCGGCGGCCGCCCCCAGTCACCAGTCTAGCTGCCGCATTCTGGATTAGTTGTAGTTTCCGGGTCACCTTCAAAGGTAGCTCCATGTAGAGCGCATTGCAATAGTCCAAGCGGGAGATAACTAGAGCATGCACCACTCTGGCGAGGCAGTCTGCGGGCAGATAGGGTCTCAGCCTGCGTACCAGATGGAGCTGGTAGACAGCTGCCCTGGATACAGAATTGACCTGTGCCTCCATGGACAGCTGTGAGTCCAGAATGACTCCCAGGCTGCGCACCTGGTCCTCCAGGGGCACAATTACCCCATTCAGGACCATTCAGGAACAGTACTTCTGTCTTGTCAGGATTCAACCTCAATCTGTTAGCTGCCATCCATCCTCAGTATCAGTACCTCATGTGCCCTCTGGTTAGTTGCATTGCTGCTACTTATCAGGAGGCAGAGAGGCAAAGAGGAGGCAGAGAGCTGGCTCGTGCACACACACTGGTGGAGCCACTTCAGTACTCCCATGGGTGAAATCACATCGCATCTACCTTATCTCTCCCGCACTACCTCCTGGTAAGCAGCAGGATGCAAAAGAGTGGAGGTCAGCTATTCGATGCTGCCCCACAATACTGTCTGCTACTGAGTTGAATAGTTTCTTATCCTAGCTTCCTGGGATACACCTGAAAGTCTAAAAAATTATTACTCCAACATTGCTTTCTCTATAATCCACACATATTTTGATAAAACTATACCTAGACTGCAACCCTGTACCCACTTACATGAGAGCAAACTCCTTTGAACTCACTGGGGCTTAAAAGTGAGTAAACATTTATAGGGTTGCACTGCTAAGCTGCCTTATAGCAAGACAGACCATTTGTCCCTTTAGCTATTCTGCACTTACTGCCAACAGCTTCCATGGGTTTCAAACGGGTCTTTCCCAACCTTACCTGGAGCAGCCAGGGACTGAATCTCCAAACTTCTTCATAGAAAACTCAAATTTTTGCCACAGTGCTATGGCCCTTCCGACATATGCGTGGATAGCCAGAGGAACCAACAGCAAGAAAAAGTGTAGAGTACTGACAACTGGGTAGAGATGAATGGTAATTGTGAAAAAGGCTTTCATATCTCCTTTGTGCCCTCTGGAACAGGGTAATATTTTGATTGATATGTTGGTTCAGGTGTGATATAATTTATCAATGGAAGTGGTCTTTAGGGTGGAATGCTGCAGGTGGCTTTATAATGTATAGAGTATCTCAGATCTTTATGAATTTGCTATGAAGGATTAGCTGCTAAACGTTGCATGGTGGGGTACTCCTTTTAATGCTTCTAACCAGCTATGTCCTTTTGTGCCACTTAACATGCTTATACTTTATTGGACTGAGGGTTTTTTTTTATCCCCCACCCCCACCCTTCCACATTATTTTTAATTGCTCTTCTGCAAATGTTTGGATTTTTTCCCAATCCTGCCTTTCATGTTTAGAACAGTTCCATATTGTTTCTAAACTATGTTTGTAATTTGCTGTCCTACAGTAAATATCGTTCACTTGATGACTGCAATATGAAGTTGTAACTTGCAGGCATTAATGAACCACTTCAGTTCAAAAACAACAGACAGAAGTTTAATAGCACATTGTTGCTTTAATGCTTTTCAGTAGTGTTATTGCACACATTCAGCAGTCAGTAGTATCATATAAAGAAATCAAGTTATTTATATGCATGTGTGAATCAGAAAGTGCCCAGTGCTTCATTTTCTATCAGAAATCAGAATACCAGAAATCAGCATTCAAAAATAAATGATAATGGATGCCCTATTCAACCCTTTTGTGTTCACTAATTCAGGTTCAGGTACCAGAGCACTCTGTAGATTATAATGGACTATGCTGAAGGCTTTTTTCTACAATAGTGACATACTCTCCATAAGAAAACAGACAAAAAGTGTATGGCAACATTGAAAAACCAACAACCTACTTTCAGAACAATGAGTAAAGCATCACAAATTGATTGATTGTATATTTTGTATAAACATATTATTCTCTGCTCTTTAGTCCCCCAACCATTATACCAGGCACGTCCAACTCCCAAGAGACTGTGATCTACTCCCAGTATAAAAAGCTGGCAGTGATCTACCCAGGATTGCACAGAGTTGTTGATCTTTTTTTTTGGGGGGGGAGGGAGGCTTCATCAGTGTTGCTGAGCTTATTTTGGGGAGGTTTCATCAGAGTTGTTGAGCGCTCCTTTTTTTGGCCTAGGATCGACCAGTAGATCGCGATTCACCAGTAGGTCATACCTGTGTTAAACAAACAAACCATAACATAACATAACAAAGATCCAGGGAAAACATGACATTGGTAGATTGGTGGTCATGATTTTCTTTTGTCTGAGGGCATCCCAGATAGACAGCTGCGATTGTGACACAAATCATGACTGGCTAACCAAAACCATTGGGAACAAATCCAGCTGGGCAAACGTAAAGGTAAAGGTACCCCTGCCCGTACGGGCCAGTCGTGTCCGACTCTAGGGTTGTGCGCCCATCTCACTTAAGAGGCCAGGAGCCAGCGCTGTCCGAAGACACTTCCGGGTCACGTGGCCAGCATGACGAAGCTGCTCTGGCGAGCCAGCACCAGCGCAGCACACGGAAACGCCGTTTACCTTCCCGCTATAAAGCGATACCTATTTATCTACTTGCACTTAGGGGTGCTTTCGAACTCCTAGGTGGGCAGGAGCTGGGACCGAACGACGGGAGCTCACCTCGCCGCGGGGATTCGAACCTGCCGACCATACGATCGGCAAGTCCTAGGCACTGAGGTTTTACCCACAGCGCCACCCGCGTCCCAGGATGAAAATCATACAGAAATCATGCAGCGGCGGCACAGCGGCAGCAGGAGGCCCCATTAGCTAAAGTGGTGCTTCAGGTTAAGAACAGTTTCAGGTTAAGAACAGACCTCCAGAACAAATTAAGTTCTTAACCCAAGGTACCACTGTATCTGGTAACATACAGGCTGCTACCTTGTCAGTCAAGTAATCCCAAAGAACCTGAATTGTGAATTGCTTGATGGTGCAACCCCAGGCTCATGAGCGTCCTTTCCCACTGCAAATCTTACTTGATTCAAGAATGCTTGGAAGTTATCACCAAACCTTTATTGCTTTTGTGAATGATAACGTTGCTTCTCTTTAGCTTCCCATAAAATTGTCACAGCTTGTACTCCATGCATATTTTGCAATTTAACTGCATTATTTCCAGTTATTTTTTTCTCTGAATCTCTCTGTGTGTACCTGTGCATCTGCCAACTGAGGATGACAATCCATTCAGGTGAATTTGACTCTTGTCTATGAAAGCTTAACCATAATTAACGTGTTCGTTGTCAAGGCACAGCAAGACCTCCCACCTTGCGTCTATGGAAGTTGTCCTCATAGTGATGATTACTTGTCCCATTTCCCATTCACACATCTTCCGCAATGAGAAAGTGCTCAATGGCAGCTTAATTTAACCTCATGTTTACACAGTAGAATCTTTAAAACACTGCTTGTTTGAGAGAAATAAATAATATGAATAATAATAATAATTAATAACAATGTAATTAATTTATAATTATTTTGCTTGATGTTAATGGGTGGGATTCCAACATAGCAGTAAGGCAAACATTCTCTCCCCTCCCCCAGCAGATTTGGGGGTGGTATGTCATATGGGGGGGGGAATTCCTACTGCACAAGCAGAAGTCAGTCTACTTAGGCAAATATTTTGTTGGATATTTCCCACTGATAATTTCTCAAACATTTATACTATGATTAGCATTTAACTGTCACTGTTTGTCCCTGATAACCCTATGTAATTGGTCAAATCTTAATTTAACTGAAGTCTGAGGAATAAATAACTAAGGCTTAGGACCACCCAGTTATCCATGCCTGAATTTAAACAAAGGTATCTCAGACCCCAATCTCTATCTACTAACATGATGCTCAGCTGTGGCCTTTATGTTTTATATGTTACTCATTTTTGTGCTTTATATTTAAATATTGTGCTGTGATTCATATTTTTAAAAATTGTTACCTGCCCTCATCCTAAGGATTAGGAAAGGTGGAGACTCTTTAAAAAAACAACAACACACAACCCAGTGTGTTAGAAATTTAACTGCTTCAGAAAAGACCTGACACAGAAATCTGGGTTTATAGCATCGTACAATGCTGTATATGCAAAGCATTCAGCTTAATTACAGAGATTTATGTAATCATCTGTTATGTGGTCACAGCAAGATTACAGTGTTACTTAAATCCAGGAACCATATACATAAATGTGTGTGTTTGCCTTTAGTTAAAAAGAAGTCTCGTATCCTTGATCAGTGAACAAAATTAACCAGTGTTCAGATATCCCTGAACTGGGATTATATGTCCTTCTGTGTACAAGGTCTCCCAATGTGTGCATCTTTGATTCATGTGTTAATTGTGCAGGTCCTTGGGGGAAGGGAGGCATAAAGCAGGAGCACTGTACTTCCTGATTAATGCTAGTGAGCAGCCATACAGTGCTCAGTGCATAGCGGTTAGGCTTCTCTAGTCCCAGCTGAGAATATGGTTCCATTATCTCCCAGCTGCATAGGGAATCCATAAGGGCCTTTTCTGCCTGGCTGATCAGTACAGTGGAAGCAGTGACTTGATGAGAGCTGAGATCTTTGTTTGATTTGCTGTAAAATGTAAAAGAGAAACTGGGATATTTTATTTTACAGTTCTGTAAGTACCGGTTTTTCTTCCATAGCTGCATGTGAGCGAGTTGTGACTTTGCCAGCTACATATAATTTTCTGTTCCACTGCTCTTTGCTGAATTTAACAGGGAGGAATGAGGGTAATCTGTTTACAGATTGCAGGTTGCTTTGGCTATCTAAAATGCAGGCATGTGATGATTGTTTCAAAGAAACAAATAACTTGACTTTTTAAACTGGGTTTTCTTCTTTGAGAGTTTAATAAAATGTAGCTGCGTAGTTTGTTTTGCTTTGAAGTGTGGCTTGGGTGTCTTCTTTAAACTATCCTTTTTGTGTTAGTTAATATTGGGGGGGTACTATTTCTTCAAATCAGCATTTACTAAGTGCCTTCAGAAAGCATGTTTTTAAATTTGATGTAGTCTTACAGTTTCTCATTATACCTTTTAAAATTTCAATAAAAGTCGTGTTGGGGGAAGGAATAGTGCAGTGGCAGACTTGTTTTTCTGACAAATGTAGTCCATAACTTAAGTGTGCAGAATAGGCACAATAATATTACTTATAATGTTCAGGTGTTTTAAAAATTGTTGAAATGATTTATTTATGATTTGAGTGTTGAGTTCAAAATTGGGAACTATTATGCAACTGATGTATTTGATGTGGCTTTATTTTTCAAAACTGCGTTTTTCCAATAGAATTATTTTTCTTGCAAAACACAGTATGTTAATCCCTAATATTTAACACCTCTTCGTTCTTCGTTATAGACACAAAAGTACTACTGAGTTATAATAGTAGTACTGTATGAGTTTTGCAAATGGCAGGTTGCAGCAAGTTGTGGCATTGCATATTGACAGCTGAAAGGGTGTGTGTGTGTGGCTCATAACATATGTTTTGGGGTTCCCTCATTTGTTTCCCAATGACAGTTGACCTTAAAAAAGATATGAATTACAGTGGCCTTGGGCCTGTTGTTCTAGTGTTCATGCCTATTTCAGGACAAAGCAGTTTTAAGGCACCGCTGCTTGAAAGCTGGCATGCTGCACAAGTTGAATGAAACCATGTGGTATGGGAAAGCACCTACTGGAATGCAAATATATATATTCCTGAATAGGCAATAAGTCTCAAAGCAGAGCAGAACCACAGGCTGTTAGGTATGAAAGTGGCTCGCTGCTGAGGACAGAGTATCTTCTCATTAGCTGTGGTTGATGTGAATGGCTAAAGAAAAGGGAGAATGTCACAATAGATGGTTACCTCCAGTAGCACAGAAAGCATCCACACAGCCTAGGGGTTCTGGGAACAAAACAAAGAAACTGTACCTGAAAAAAAATGGTAGGAAATCAGTGTAGCCTCTTTTCTTTCTCAGTCTCTTCCCCCACTCCAAAGTTACCTGAACTATTCCGCCTTACAGACATATGCTGATATTTCAGCTTGGTAGTGGCTGGATCCATGGAAAGGGCTTGTCTGAAGTAAATATGCATAAATAAACATTTCTTTATTCTTTTTTTATAAAAAAAAATCTTACTGTTTTCAGCAACTGCTTCCACAAGCACTTTCTTTTAATTGAAAGAAGGGTCAGCCTTTGTTTCAAAACAAAAAAGCTATTTCAGTGAGCACTTGTTTTACAGAAGGCTTATAGAGATATTACAGTAATTTATTCTCCCAGCAAATTTGTAAGTTCAGCATTTGTATAATGGTCATAAGCAAGTATGGTGTGGAATACAATATTGCTCTGTTAGGCATATTAGTGAAACTAACATCCTTAGTTATGTTGTCAAACCATTTGCAAATATATACACGCACACATAAAGGCTGAAAAAAACATGAGGGAACAATTCCATTTGTATTCCTTTGCAATGGGTGGGTGGATGTAGCTGGTGTTGGTAGTGAACAGACCTGATCTCCTAAGAACCTATGTTTTTTCAGTAGAAACCAAACACTTATCTAAAGTCCCTGATTTCGTCAAATCAAGTGCTTTAATTCTCTTTTAAATGAGTGGAGAAGGAGAAAAGGCTTGAGCTGGTGATATTGCTGAGTTGCACTGCAACATCCACAGTCATTACTAAGACTTTGAATATTTGTAGTTCTGTGACTTTAATAAGTTTACATGGGTTTCCAGTTGTTTGAAACAGTTTGAAGATCTGGGCTTCTGACTGCCTCTATTCTTACGTGAATGAAAATCTGATATAGGCGACAGCTGTAAAGAACAGCCTAGGAAAGCGTTGAATGGCCCTGATGGGATTAAAAGCTGTGCTGACGTTATGCATGTATGTGTATAAAGTAGCTGGCATTGGAGAGCGCCAGCAAAGCCTTATTGTTAGATAAAGCAAAACAAAAAATGTTTGGAATTGGATCCACAGACTCAGAAATGGATAGAAGAAGGAATTAACAAGAAAACTGTTGAGCCAGTGCTTCTGAACATGCCCCCAGCACAGTCATATTACCAAGTTGTACCCCTGTCAGAACAGCAGTAGGAATTTGATTCAGGTGACAACTTACAAAAAGGTAGTTGTGTTAGTCTCCTGCAGTAAAAAGGCAAGAAAGAATCTTGTGGCACTTTAAAGACTTAACAGATTTATTGGAGCATAAGATTTTGTAGATTAGAGTCCACTTGATGCAACTAATGAAGTGGAATCTTGATCATCAAAGTATGTGCTAAATGTGCTAGTCTTTAAAGGTTGCACAGCACCTTCTTATTTTTGTTTCAGGTTGTAACTTCAATTGAGGTTAGCCTTGGGAATACCAAAGAGCTAATATTTGGTGAAGAGCATTGTTTACACAAGCAGATCCCGGGGGGAGGGGTGTTAAGTAGTAGATTTGGAATACAGATATTTATTGCACTTTCATCGTGTGCCTTTTAGCTTGTGTTATGACTTTGTTCTGTTTCTCCCGTTTTCCTCCCTTGCTTGTTTTTCAAGGTATCAATTTTGTTTCTCATGATTTCATCATCGTCATTAGTTGCATAAACTCCAGGCAATTCTTCAGTATGATAACAATGAAAACTGAAGCCATGCCTTCTGATTCTCAATCATGTGTTTAATCCACCCGGCATTTTTATAATTTTCTCTGTTTTGATCGCATTGATATCTATCAGTATTAAATTATAAAAAAAGGAAATCTTTGTTAAATTACAGTCTCTTCACACCCCCAGATACCAAGCCTATTATTACAACATGGCAAGGTAAATTACAGGTGTGATATTTGGGGTCCTTGATCAGGAAATTTTTGTATGCCATCAGGGAAACAGGTAATGACTGATTTACATGCGTCCAATTGATGCGCAACCGTGCACTCGCACATTGTGGCAACCCAGGAGTGGCTGGGAAAGGGGGCGGGGCCGCAACAGGGCAGAGGGGGCTTGTGCGCACTCTGCCATTGCATGTGATGACCTGGAAAGCAACCCCTGCGCAAATCGGGGGTTGCTTGTATTGCACTACACCATGGATACTTAAAAATCTGGGTTCAAATAAAATGGAAAATGTGACCAAACTGTTTAGGGTCATGGCTTTATAGCAGTGTTCTATAATCAGCTAAGTCTTGTGGATTTTGGTTGCAGTCTGCTAATACTGAAAAGCAGACTTTGAATCATTCAGGACAATGTCAGTCATGCGGAGATTGAAGGAGTGCCATTCTTTGTAAGTCACCCTCTAGCCCCGTGCCATGCGATGTCCAAGTAAGCAGCTAGGGTTCCTTTAGATCCTCCCAATGCATTTCAAAACAACATCAACCCCAGATAAGTATTATTTAAGTGGAAACATGAGACTTGTGTACCCATTAAGTTTCCTGAATAGCTCAGGGAAAATAACAAACATGGAAAAGAGGTACAGTCATACCTTGGGTTGAAGTAGCTTCTGGTTGAGCATTTTTGGGTTGCGCTCTGCGGTGACCCGGAAGAAACGGAGCGCGGCGCGTTACTTCCGGGTTTCGCCACTTGTGCATGTGCAGACGCTCAAAATGATGTCATGCGCGGAAGCGGTGAATCGCGGTACGCACGGACGCAGGTTGCGTTCGCTTCAGGATGTGAACGGGGCTCCGGAACGGATCCCGTTCGCATCCAGAGGTACCACTGTATAGGAATGGAGTGGAAGATGTAAGGAGGGGAGCTGAAGCCCTTCTGCTTATTGGGAATCAGTTTGGAACAGACAAACTTTGATTTGGGTGGACGGAATCAGTTTGGAGCAGTCTCATTGAGGCATGATCCAAGGAGGACTAAATTGGGTAGCCAGGAATTTACAGGCTGGACTAAAAACCTTGCTGGCTTCTTGAGGGAAGAGGGCACCGGAGACAAATTTTGATTTGGGTGGACAGAAGGGACACAGCAGAACAATATGTGAATTTGTTGTGCCACTGCAAGTGAAGCACAGTTCCCTGCTGCAAACTGGTTGGGCAGTCCTAATTGGAACAAAGTTGTTTAAAGTCTCTATATCATATCTGTGCTCGATTGGTAGAAGTGTCCCATGTGGGAACTGGGCTTATTCTTAGAAGATGCAAATGGGTATTAAGTTACCAGTGTCCTTCAGGAACAAGTTTCTGTTCTTATCAGGGCCAATAAGGACCAAACAGAAGCTTGTGCTGACAGTTTGCAAACAGTGTGAGTAGTAAATAATAAAGCATTACACACGTTTGGCATCAGCCGTGTGCTATAGAAAGAAGGCGTGACACACCACCCATAGGAAATCCCACCTGAAACATACCTGCCATTTTCCAAACTGGACTTGAATTCTGCTCCTGTGGGAGAAGTGCAGATTGGCTTGTGGGTTATCCAGTCCTTCATTCATTGCACACACACACCCCTGCATCATGGCAAAGGTACATGACTGGCACTCAGACTAGGATGACCAGGCTCCATCTACATGAAAAGCAGAACACAAGAACTGAGTGATTGGGTCTGCCACTCTCTCTTCCAAACCTCAGAAATATTCCATAATATTCAAAATGAACAATGGGAAGAGAATAAGGAAAGTCATTGATATTTTAAGTTTGTTTAAATGAATATTCTAAATTGAAAAACAGAAAATTTAATAAAAAAATTTACACACACAAACCTCAGGATTATTCATAGCCTTCTATATAGGTAATATCCTTCTACTTGCATTCTGGAAATACAATCTCAAACTGGTAACGATTCACCAATGAATTGCAAAAGAGTTGTGACTGGCTCACAAAGGCTATGAGCCTAAACAGAATGTGTCTCAAAGGGGGGGAAGATAAATGAGTTTGTCAGAATATAGATCCTTAACAAGGACAATAGGGTAAAAATGTAGGTCATCCGCCTTGCTCCTTCATACACACAACAATCAGACGAAATTGAATACTCCTTCATTATGTCATGATGGCTGTGGCCGCTAAGATGCTTTAGACATGGTATAACAATGGCTATTACTCGTAACAAGTGGGGCCTGCGACCAGTTAAGAATTCCAGTCAGCTATGCCTCCCTCCAGGTCAATATAAGCTTCATAGGGATCAAGCAAACCAATTCACTTGCTTTCTCTCTCCCACCACTAGGATAGATTTCTGGTTTTCTTTTCCAGCTGGAACCCAACATTCTGTGGCTCCTGGATGTTCATTTCTCATTGAGTGGTTGTGTTTTCCCACCAGATGAGGATCCTCTTGTGGATTCCCCCCCCCCTTAAAAAATGGATTTCTGCATGCCTGGGACTTTACCCAAGGATGTTGATGCTTCCCATTTATTTCTCATTGTCCCCATTTTGGCTCCAATCCTGTTGTTAGCAGAGCTTCAACTCCTCAACATACCTTTTCTGTCCAGTGAAAGCACTTGGACTCACCAGCAAGGAACTTGAACCAGCCCTCTTTTAATTAAGTGTGGTAGGTCCTTGGGAGGCTGAGAAGGTGAAAGAGATGTCTTCAGAGGGAGGCAACCACAAGTCTTTTCAACAGTGGCTAGCCAGGTGGGGTGGAGCTACAGCAGTAGCCTCTCAACAGCAGCATCACTGCTGATTGCTGGGCAAGGTGGCAGCAAGGGCAGGGCTGCATGGGTGAACCGTTGGACCCAGTCTGGTGCTCCTACCAGTGCACCCAGACAACTCCCACCTTGCTGTCACGAAGTAAGCAGCAGTGGCACTTCTGCCAAGAAGCTATTGCTATGGCTCTACCTCAAGTGAGTCACTCCTGGTTTTGCTCACAATCAGTTGTAATCAAGCCTTGTTGGGGTGAATGAGGGGATACTTTTGCATCTCGGATTATAGCCAACTAAATCATATTCTGAGTAGTTACTTGGATCTAAGCCATGCCAGTTATCTCAATGGGTCAACTCTAAGTAGAACTAACATTGAATACAACTCTGTATCTCTAGCACTGAAGAAACAAATTTGGCACACTATTTTTGCACTCAATCAAAATGTTAAGGAAGTGCTTTGCATGTTAGGTTGATTTTGAAACTTCTGGTGCATCCTTTGAAGCCTGTGGTTCTTATAAGATCTTATTTTAAGCATATTTATATCTGACCTATTTCTTGATGCATTACATGTGGAAATGATGATATATCTCCTTAGGCTGTGCTCCGAAGCACACTTACTTGGAATTAAATCTCCAGAAATTAATGGGACATACTTTCCAAGTATATGTGCTTAAGATTGTTCTTCAAATAACTGGCAGAGGATGCATTTGTGCTGCATCTTACTCTGTGTGTGTGCATGCTTGCAATTAGTGTTGATGCAACAGTACTATAAAATAATAGAACGTTAATTCCCTTTATAGTTTGCATTTCTATAATGATGCTGGGCCATGTGATTATCCCCAGACACTACTAAAATTATTAGAACTTGGCTTTTTCTTTTCTTTGTCTTTTTTTGCTTCTCCTCACTGTTTGATGAGAATCTGAGGCTAATGTTGCCCCTGATTAAGTATCCACACCACAGTCTATTGAGCCAGGAGACAGTTAAATATTTTATGTGAATCAATGCAGTATATGAAAATCATTTGCTTTTGTTTCCTTACTATCAATATATATTTGCTGGACAGTAGCAAACCAATTAAGTGGAAGCACCGATGCAGGTTAACCTAGTTAGTCCCCTTTCCCCGTCATTGTTTTTTCTCTCTTTATTTCTAAATTGAAGAAAAGTATACCTTTACACAGGCAGTCTTGTGGTTGTTGATATTATATCACTTGCATCTTTGATGTATTTCAAGTTGTTAATTATTGTGCCTTGCACATCAACCTCAAATGTATGATTTTAAGTTAACAGCTCTGGCCATTTGTGGTATTCAGTGTTGCTGAGCAAATAGTTCTGCTCATGTACCAAATGGCTGTATTGTATGGTATAAGCCAATGGTAGGCTTCTCAAACAAGACATACATGGGAGGATTTGAGAAGGAGGCTAAACCCCTCTGCCTTGCAATTCACATGCTTGCTTTCTTAGAGAGGGAAGGACTGGAGGTGATGTTTCTCACAGAAAAGGGGCTGTACTTGCATCAGTTGGTTTGTCAGGAAAGAGAATCTTGTGATTTAATGTTGAGAGGAAAGCATAAGAAGGGCTGCAAAGGAATAAAGTATCTCTTACGGTGAGACATAAAATGCAGTGGTGTGGATTTTAGAGGAGATGGCAAAATTTACGGAAGCAAGATATCTCAGGCTGCTGGCAAAGGAGAGTGAGGAAGAGAGATTTAAGGTTCACCAGGCAGAAGACTTTATATCAGTGGGAAGAAATTCAAATGCCTGGCAGAATGCTTGCTGCTGTCCAGTAAAGTGTATTGACACTGCAAAGAAAATGTAAATAAGGCAAAAGAAGCCTGAACTTATTATGGCCAGATGAAATGCAGGGAAACAGTTTCCAGAAGAGGAGGGGAGAGGATGTGTATGAGTGGAAAAAATATCAACAACATTGGGATAGATTCAGGAGCAGCTGTCATGTTTGCTGGTAAGTGGCCGAATAAATTACTATGAATCTTGAATAGCTTGTAGTGTGAAAGGGATGTTTAGAGATGTTGTTGCCTCTAGCAACTTTTTTTATTATGACTGAGCACATTAATAGCATCACTGCCCAAGCTTTGAAGCAAACTCTATTCTGTAGAAAGTATTTAGAATAGTACTAGATGCATTCACTCTTCCTGGTACTGTGCGAGGCAATGCTTGCTTAATAGCTTTTATTTAACAAGCAGAAATTAGTGTGGGGTGGTTACAAAGGTAGCTAGCTGCACATATATGTACAGATACTACAATAACTAAAATTTACAATGCTTATAAAGGGAAATAATCTCCTTGGAGGATCTATGAGAGATTAGATGTTCTGTTAAAACTATTTTATGTCATATATATTCACTTTTATGAGTTCTGAGAGTTCAAATGAAACCAAAACATCTGTGCACCACAGAGGTTTACTGGAATGCCTTTTGTCATTAGGCATGTGATTATTTATTAGCAAGGTAATGGATTAGGTTCAGTAAGCAAAAAGCAATTTCATCAATTGTGGCATTTTAAGGTATGTTTGTGTACTTTTCAGACTCAAAGAATTTTATTTCTGTTGAATTCTTCTTTTTCTTTTTTTCCTTTAATTACTGTCATTAATGATTCTTGTAGAATCTGCACAGATAACAATATTTTTGTGTGAAAGGGCCATTCTAAGAAGTTTTCCCATTCATTTCAATTTGGTTTACAAAGGAGAACTTCCCAGTGCATTGAGGCTGGTTCCTATAATCTATCTATCTATCTATCTATCTATCTATCTATCTATCTATCTATCTATCTATCTATCATCTATCTATCTATCTATCTATCTATATCTATCATCATCTATCATCTTTATGCTATAGAATATATTGTTAAAAAGATAATCATTTGTTTGTATTGCTCAGCTGCATTT
This sequence comes from Podarcis bocagei, assembly GCF_964188305.1. Taxonomy (NCBI): domain Eukaryota; kingdom Metazoa; phylum Chordata; class Lepidosauria; order Squamata; family Lacertidae; genus Podarcis; species Podarcis bocagei. The sequence goes on from NC_138126.1 coordinate 38,492,166, forward strand.
GTATGTTTCAAAGTCCAAGAGTTCTGTTCTACTTGTTAATCACTTTCCTGCCATAGCACAACTCAAATGAGGCAAATCCAGTTTATTATAGTCCTTAACCTCCTGTTTGCTCTTGAAACCAACTGGAGAACCATATATAAAAATTAAAATCAGTCCCCCACCCCTGCCAAAACTGTTTAGCTCAAAATGCAACCCAAAGACTGCACAAAATAGCTATAGCTCTAGAACTTCACAATTTTGCATATCAATTTCCTGCAAATCAGAAGTGTGCCAAAGAACCAGTGACTCCTGAAAACACGTTATAAGTGTGTGTGTGTGTGTGTGTGTGTGTGTGTAGAGAGAGAGAGAGAGAATGCTGGCCCCACCGAGTCTGGCAACATCCCAGTGAATGTTTCACAACATGGCATTCATATCTAACTTGAACGACTGGTTAAAGACTATGAACTGCTCTCTGGATACTTTGTTCAAGCAAAAAGAAAGAAGCTGCAGCTGCAGTTAATGAAGAGCTAGTAGGCCATCCCACATCTGCCAGGGAGTGTTCAGCCAACAGCACAATGATAGAATGACATTAAAGGTTAGCGGCGGGGTGTGGGGGGAGGAAGGAATTGCCTTGCTGAGTAGGTCAGAATAGTGTTCTGCACTAAAAATAGAAATAGTGTAATTATTGCTTGTCTGTACAAGTTGTATACGTTATGGAAGGAAGGAAACAAACTGGCAAAAATGTAACTAAAACTCTGGCATAGCCATAAATGTCATTCACCTTTTCTTCATGTTTTCAGTCAAGTATTGTATAGCTCAGGCTATCATTGCAATAATCGTCTTTTTACAGTTGTAGACTACATTGCCATAAACCTTAAGGAGTCACAAAGCCTTTTATCATTGTGTCTTCTTAATCCAAGAATTTTTTAAAAACATATTCTCTGACATCATTATATAACTTCAGAGCATTTATCTGGTTCACAATCAGAAAAGCCAGTTTAAAAACAAAGGCTGTTAGAATTTTGTCAGATATATTTATCACTTGATGAGGAGATTCCAGGGCTCTTTACCATGCAGATTGTTCCTTAAAATTGGTTTGAGGTACAGCACTTCAGACACAAAGTGAAGCAGGATCTAGCTAGTCTCCCTTCTCTTACTACAAGAACAAAATGAAAACATCAGCTTTCATTTGTGCTGGGTTCCACAGTTTCTGCAGTATATAAGGCCTCATAGGGCCCCGCTCAGTGGAGTATGCCCTGTTCAGCTGTGAAGCAAAGTACCTGCTTATAAAAGTACAGAAGCTATCCTCTGTTGTGACTGAATTTTAAATACAGCCTTGAGTCTCAGCCTGGCCTGGCTTTGAGTCCATCATATTTCCGATTTAAGAATATAAAGACAGCCTTATTGGATCAGACCAATGGCTTGGCAAGTCCAGCATAATGCTCCCCACAGTGCCTATGGGAAGCCCATAAGGAGGGCCTGAGTGCAATAGCTCTCTCCTGCTCATGTTCCTTAGCAACTAGGATTCAGACACATGCTGCCTAGTGCCTCTGATGCTGGAGGTAATATATAGCCATCGTGACTGTAATAGATATTGATAGGCTTCTTCATGAATTTGTATAATCCCCTTTTCAGTTGGTGGCTGTCATTGTATCTTGTGGGTTGTCTGTTCAGATGTTTCATTTCTGTTAGAACTTTCATAGAAAGACAATAGTTGAAATCATACTTTTCTGGTCATATTTTTGAGAGCCCTGACTGAGAATCTTAAAGATGAACTCTGCCAGCCCTTAATGGAAAGTCAAGCTCTTGAATTTTAGATAATGAAAGAAATTTAGATTTGAAACTTCAGCATGTGGCTCTTGAATACACAGAAGGAAAGGGTTAGAGTAATGTGGGTCACTGGAATCTTGGTTAGAAGGTAGGACGGTAACTGCTTCTAGCCACTCTGTTGCTTGCCTCAAGCAAGATAGATCTCTGTTGTTTAGCTACATTCCCCCAAAGTAGCTTGGGTTACATTTCAATGGAAGTGCACATTTGAAACCAATGGTGTGACATTCTTTGGTCCTGTGCTTGGTAGCTTTGAGCAAGTCACAATACCTTATCTCCCCCCCCCCCCATTTATAAAACAAGAATAACTGATTTGATTTCTGCCAAACTTTTCTCCTTGCCTTTTGTTCTTTTTTTTTTGCTGTTTGATTTTCACCCTCTCCCAACGAAGGCAGATCTGAGAAAACAAGAAAGGCAGGAGGCTTGACTGGGACTTTCTGAATCTAGCAAGATAAAGTGATGCTGGTGCGATAGCAAATCAATGACAAGGACTCTCTCCTTGTAGGGAGCATGGAGGAAGGGAAGGCTAGACAAAAACAGTTCTGCAGGATGTGACTGTCTGAGCCACTGACATCTAGAAGTCCTTATTAATGTGCCACCTTGTTAAATAACAAACATGCGAACTGATTCATATTTGCTGGAAGCAGTAGTTCAGCCTGCATGGTTGTTGTTGTTTAGTCGTTTATTCATATGGTAATCGGTAGATGAACTAAATTTTTTAGTGGTAAAAGTGAACCAAACTGGTCTTGTCAAAGTTGTAAAACAAATTGCAACTTGCCACCTCCTTGGAAACTCTCAAAAAGTGGGTAGAGTACAGAATAAGGTTAAGCCATGATTTGAACATATGTTGGGTATTTCATAAACACACACACACACACACACACACACAATTTGCATTGGTCAAATTTTTAATTGGTGGAATGTTCTCCTCAGGGAGGTTTGGCTGGTGCCTTCATTATATACCTTTAGGCACCAGACAAAAATGTTCCTCTTCAACTTCCAATGTGGCTGTGAAGCAAGAGATCATAACTTTCCATTTTAGATTAATCGCAACTTAATGCTGCATTGAATCACTAAACATAATTATGGTTAATGAAAAACAAAACAGCTTCTTAAAGTGTGGTTTGAAGCAGACTTGTTTAACTAACCATAGTTAAGATTAACCATATTTTTTCCTTGTTTGGATGCTACAACAAGCTGCATTCTAAAACAGAATCAAAGGCTTCAAAACTCCTCCTCGTGACTGTGCTGGAAGTGGAGAAGGAAGTGCATGAGTTCAGAGCTTGCTGTGGCTTGTCCTTGTAACTCTCAGCTACGGTTTAGTGTCACATGCAGACACAGCCATTATTCAGAGCAGCACGTATGTTAATTATTGCAAGTTTTTACAACACTTTATTTGGACAGTGGTACTTTGGCCACAAATGGTCGTTGAGCGGAGAATATCTTGTAGGCTCATGTTGTGCCTCTGAATATTTGAGAAAGGTTCAGAAGAGATCCCTTGGCATTCCATTGCTGATAGGAACATAGGAAGCTGCCTTTCAGACTATTGGTATATCTGTCTCATAGGAATGTAAGAGCGCTACTGGATCAGGCCAAAGGCTCTTCTAGTCCAGCTTTCTGGGAAACTTGAAAACAGGACCTGAGTGCAATAGCACTCTCCCCAGATACGATTCCCAGCTCCTGGTATTCGGAGGCATACTGCCTCTGACAGTGGAAATAAAACATAGCTGTGCTGTAAGGTAAAGGTAAAGGGACCCCTGACCATTAGGTCCAGTTGTGGCCACTGGGGTTGCGGCGCTCATCTCGCTTTATTGGCCGAGGGAGCTGGCATACAGCTTCCGGGTCATGTGGCCAGCATGACTAAGTTGCTTCTGGTGAACCAGAGCACGGAAACGCTGTTTACCTTCCCGCCAGAGCGGTACCTATTTATCTACTTGCACTTTGACATGCTTTCGAACTGCTAGGTTGGCGTGAGCAGGGACCGAGCAATGGGAACTCACCCCATTGTGGGGATTCGAACCGCCAACCTTCTGATCGGCAAGTCCTAGGCTCTGTGGTTTAACCCACAGCGTCACCCGCGTCCCTTCAGCTGTGCTGTACTGAAAGCCTTATCCTCCATGAACTTGTCTAATACTCTTTTGAAGAATCCAAGTTGGTAGCCATCCCTACCTCATGGGGAAAGAAGTGCTTTATTTTTCCATCCTGAGTCTTCTAATATTCAGCTTTACTGTATGGTCTTAAGTTAAGAAAGGTAGAAAAAATATTAATCTTTTCTGCTTTCTCCACACCATGCAAAGTCTTATACCTCTTACCATGTACCACTTTATTTACATCTTCCCCTGATAGTTTCTACATTTTGTAATTCATGTCATTGTTTATTAGTGATATTATGACAATCTCAGTTGATTAAAAAAAACACCATTTCTACTAAAGATCTAAATAACCACTTTCCCTGAGGCATTTTTCACAAATGCTGCAAGGCCTTTGTGTGTGTGTGTGGGGGGGGGATAAGATCTGTGATTCAAAAGCTCATTCCTCCTGTCCCGTTGTTTGTTTGATGTCCCTGTTGGCTTTCTCTGGAGCATGTGTGGCTGGGAACAGAAGCAAGACAGTGGCCTGGTTAGAGCTGGGTCAAACTTCCTGTCTCAGTTTGGATTGATCTGGGTCTTTCCAAACCATTTTTTGTTTCGTTTGTTTGAAGAATTCTGGGAATTATTTATGTAGAATTCTTTCAACTTTCTCTGCAGTTCAGAAAGACTTGGCTTGTAGGAACTCCTCTGCTGGCGCCAGGGTGACTTACCAGTTTCGTCTTCTTCTGCCTTTCCTAAACTTACTAAGCTGCTGGGGGCAGGGGAGGGAGAAGAATAAACACTAGCCAAGATATATGGCCATAGCTCTTCCTAAGTGATAACATTCTGCAGGGATTGTTCCAGAACATTTTAGACATAGCTGTCAACTTTTCCCTTTTCTTGTGAGGAATCCTATTCAGAATAAGGGAATTTCCCTTTAAAAAAGGGAAAAGTTGACAGCTATGATTTTAGATCCTCCACTGCAGACTTGAACTCTGGGACTTTTTTAACTGTGTCTGTTAAAACAGGAATGTTTTTTTTAATGACACTTCCCAGAGTTCCCACCTTCATTGCAATAGTTTAGAAGTGCTTTGGGCTTCACCATTGTTCACTGTTTTCCATCTTCTTCTCCAATTCAATAGGTTAAGAGAAAGAGGGAAGAGGGATAGAAACTGGCAGATCAGAGGGCTAAAGCCCAACCATTACATGCTGAGGCAAAATTCAGCTGGGGCTTAGGCTCACATCATAATGGTCTTACACCAGGCATGGCCGAAATTGGCCCTCCAGATGTTTTGGGACTACAACTCCCATCATCCCTAGCTAACAGGGCCAGTGGTCAGGGATGATGGGAATTTTAGTCCCAAAACATCTGGAGGGCCAATTTCGGCCATGCCTGTCTTACACACTCCATAACAAATTTCAGAAATATGATTGAAGGTAGTAATAAATTTTTCTAAGCTGTGCAATCTCTGAAATAAGTCTATGAAGCATGTGGCACAAACAGAATTATATATTGCAGCATGAATTGTTTGTCGGCTGTGATTACCTCCATAACCTGTGCTCTACCACTTCTGAGTAATCAATATATCTTAATATTGCAAATTACAGAAAGCAAACAATTTATTTTATTGCACATGGGGTAACTTGTGAATTCATGAAATTGTGTTATTTCGTGCTGTCACATCTCTTCAGTCATTCAGTGTTATGTTTTGAGATAGTGAAGTGGACTGATAACTTCTCAGGTTCAGTTCAAATAGTGTTCCATTCATTCAGAGGATGTCATTAAAGTTTCTGCACTGCATGTTGAGCGACTGTGAAGTTTGGAGGTTGCTTACTATTTGTTTTTGCATGGTGAATATGTACACCAACAATGCATTTTTTGGCAATGGGTAGCACTGGCATAGACATTCTCTAGATTATACAGTAAAGTGAAATGCCCATGTTTCTGTGTTATGGAGCACTAACACAAAAAGGCAATTGTTGTTCACCTCCATGAGGATGATGTACTGTTTCAATACAATATTAATTTTCAGCATTTAAGAACCACAGCTGATTAACAGTTCTATCCAAATGTCATCTTAGGTGTGCCTTCACTATACACTTCAGGTGTCTCAGAACTGGAAAACTGTGACTTAAAGTTTGTTGCAATTAATGATTTCTACATGAATTCTTTGTTTTATTGCCTCTTTTGTCCTTTCTGTGTTCTTATCATTCTTTTGTGTACTTTATGTACACACACAGGGAGCCGCACAATAACAAATGAAGGGGGGAAAGGGACACTGGCAAATAATAATGGGGGGGGGGAAACAAAACAAGAAACCCCAGCTCACTATTTGAAACAACAAGATGGAGTGCGTATTCCAATGTAAATTTTAATCCAGGTTACTGTCACGTTCCAAGGACAATGTTGTTTCTATGCCTGACTAGGGACTTTATGATGAACTTGTTACATATTTAATGACAATTTGGATTTCACGGTTAACAGTAAGAGCTGTTCAATATTGGAATAGACAGCCTCAGGAACTGGTGGACTCTCCTTTCCTGGGAGCATTTAACCAGTGGGTGGACAAGAATCTGTTGCATGCTGTAGTTGCACCCTGCATTGTTGAAGAACTAGCTCAGTTGGCAGAACATGAGACTCTTAATCTCAGGGTTGTGGATTTGAGCCCCACATTGGGCAAAATATTCCTGCATTGCAAGCAGTTGGACTAGGTGACACTTGTGTTTCCTTCCAAGTCTACAATTCTATGATTCTATGACTTCCAAGATCCCGGCCCATATGATATGCTGTAATTTGTGCATGCTTCAATTGTGCAATGTGTTTATTAGGGGGGGGTGTGGATGTTTAATTGTTTCTGCTCTGCATCATGTACAAAATGCATGAGCTTGCTAAAAAGTTTTCAGTGCATCCTGAAGCTCTCAGTAAAAATGTTTATTTCTCCTCTCTGGAACAATGCATATTTCATTGCTGTTAAGTGACAACTTGGAAGCTGGGGAGTGACATTTAACTTCTTTCTGCTATGGTGACACGATGACAGCTGTCGTAGGAAGGAGAAAGATACAATGATTAAAATTCTTTCGATAAAGGCATGCTCACTTTTACAGCTTAATGGAAATCACTTCCTAGTGAAAAAGTCTGGACCACTAAGTATTTTGAGTCAACAAATTGTGTGCTGTCTATGTTTGAAGGAATTAATCTTCCTTTAAACTTTGAATAAACCTATCATTATAGCAAGGGGAATATTAGTTATTATTTGAGCCTGCCTTTGAAGATTAACTACCATGAAGTGCTTAGATTTGGGTGAGATTTTTGTGGTTATAGTGTATGAAACATGAATAGTAAACATATTATTATACAAAGCAAAATCACTCCAAGCAATAACTAATTTAGCACCAGGTGAGGTTTTTAGTTTTGATATTTTACTTCTGGACACGTCTTTGATAGGCCTCTGTTGCTGAAACGTGAAGTTATTTACTTAAATTTCGGTTGTCAAGATTCAGGTGTGATATAAAATAATTCTATTCTGATACAATAGTCATTATTTTTGCCCGTCTGTCTCTCTCTCACTTACTCTTTCACACCCACACACCCACAAGGTTCATGCAACAGGCTTTAGCAGAAGTTCTGTGTGTGCTGCTGCCCCAATCAGATATGGTTTGCTCATTAACCTGTCCCAAGCCTAGTGTTACCAGACTAACAAAGCCAGATGAAAACCATCCTCATTTTCAACTTGGATGTCTAGCAGCTTGACCCTTTTGAGTGTAGGTTACTGTTGGAGAGAGGTTTGGAAGTGAGATTCCTACTTTCCAGTAGGAGAGTTAAGTGCAATGGTGATTGCTACCAAGCATATTAAAACTTGGTTAGGGTTATATCTGTCCTCATCCACCTTTAAATAAACATTCTCCATGAAAATGCTTAGGCTAGAATAAATCACAGACACTTAGCTTCACAAATAAGTGAACATTTTACTCAGTTTCCAGAAGTTACAGCAAACAAGTCATCATCCATTAAGAGTAGGAAAAAGATGATGAAAAAGGTTCCAGATGATTTAAAAAGAGAAAAAAGTACTAGGTTTCCTTACAAAAGGATCATTCAGTATTTGGATTAGCAAAGATGCAGGCTATAAAATCTCATTTTAGAGAGAGTCAATTCACTTGCATGAAGGAGAAAAAGACTGAGAATGGAGGAGGGAACAGAACCTGCTAAGCGATACTCACACTGGTAACTTGAGCTCAGGGACCAGGTTAACCCTTTCATGCACACAAGTTTGATTCAATAACAGTTACTTCTTTTAGAACAGCCAGAGATTCTGATGCAATGGAACTCGACAAGTGAAGAAGAAAGATGCCTGTGTACTAGAGACTCATAATAAGTGATATCCTAAAACAGGGTTCTAGGGATGTGGGTGGCGCTGTGGGTTAAACCACAGAGCCTAGGACTTGCCGATCAGAAGGTTGGTGGTTCGAATCCCCGCGACGGCGTGAGCTCCCGTTGTTCGGTCCTTGCTCCTGCCAACCTAGCAGTTTGAAAGCACTTCAGAGTGCAAGTAGATAAATAGGTACCGCTCTGGCGGGAAGGTAAACAGCGTTTCCGTGTGCTGCTCTGGTTCACCAGAAGCAGCTTAGTCATGCTGGCCACATGACCCAAAAGCTGTACGCCGGCTCCCTTGGCCAATAAAGCGAGATGAGCGCTGCAACCCCAGAGTCAGTAACGACTAGACCTAATGGTCAGGGTTCCCTTTACCTTTAAAACAGGGCTCTACTGAAAGCCATGACTTGGTAGATTGCATCTCAGGGTGTATGAGAAAGTTGGAGGTGATTCCCTTTTCTTGCTTAGCCATTTGTATTCAGTTTGGTATGTTGAAGGCTACAACTGAGTACAATGCCTGTGAGTTTTGAGGTGTGGTGCTCCTTAACTGAGGGTTCCTTAACAGGTGAATATTTCATGTCAATTGTTTATTTTTACCTGTTAGGTTTATATCACACATGGAAACCATGGCAGGAATATGTATTTAGCCGTTTGATTACAGTTCATAGCATAAATTGAAAGACTGGGTACTATAAGGTGTGCACCTCCATGGTACTACTACTTTAATATATTTGGAGTATATTGTGTGACAGCATAATGTTTCATGTGATTTCCATTGGTCCAGCTGAAGCTGATCTTGATTTCTATTACTATTACTATTACTATAGTTTGAGGCTAAAGGAGCTGGATATGACTCTACTAACTGAAGGCTGAAAGTTAGCCAGTGGAAAAGAAACGTGGGGGAGAGGGGGGTGGAACAAAAGAAGAAAACCGTTGCCTCTTGAGTTGTAGGAGATGATTTGACAGTTGGCTTCTCAGAGGGATATTTAGCTGGAATCGATGTTAGGGGATGCTAAGTTGGTTGGTCCTTTTTACAGTGATAATAAATATACCTAAAGCAAAGAATAGAAAAGGGGGGAACATACATGATTCAAGTCACATATATCATGTTCTCCATAATTTTTCAAGCCTGTAGCCCTCAGCCTTGTAACACATTATATAGCAATTTAAGGAAATGCAGCATCTTGTGTTACCAGAGGGTTGTTTGGGGTTTTCTTTTCAGAAGATTTGTCACCAGCAAAGGATCATTCACTTGCAAAATGATTTTGACTGAGTTGATGTGAGGCTTGGGCTGTTAAAAGTCAGTTGCTGCAAATTAAATAATCCACTACTCAAAATTTGTTGTTGTTTAGTCGTGTCCGACTCTTCGTGACCCCGTGGACCAGAGCACGCCAGGCAAAATACCTCAACTACTCAAAATACCTAAGTAAAATAATGTGGGCCAGTGTGTCTAGATGATGTGGACACGTGGGGAGGGGGGAGGGAGGAGGAGATAAAACTTCCTGTTACTCCTATCTACTTCTGCTCTGTGAACTAATTCCTAGTCCTGGGAAACAAATTTTAAATTTTGTCTGCTTCATTAATATTTTCTTCAGGCAGGAAAGATACTTACCATTCAGTAGCTCATAAATATCCTTTATTTAATGTCTTTCTTCTTTAGAATAAAGAGGAGTGATCCAGCAGTATTACAGCTGCTTTGCAGCAAGTAATCTGTTCATTCTGGTTTAGCCATCTAGAAACCTGTAGTTTCTTCCCGGATACCGTAAGCCTGCAATTTAAATGGGGATTACGTTCTAGGGATTGCGCTTAAAGCTGAAACCACATAGAGTCAAAGCACATCAGGTTCAATGGTGGGAGAGCCAAAGTCATTATTGTTGGCATCCATCTGCCTTGAAAACCAATGGAGTGTGCCTCCAGGGATGGAGTCAAATCACTGTGTTAGCAGCACCAAAGTGAAATCCCTGGGGCACAAGCCTGGGCAGTGTATATGGAGGTCCTGGACTGCCCAGACGACCAGACCGCCCTCCAGCTTCTCTGATGTGGTCCAAATGAAAGCAGAACAATACGTTTGGCACTAACTCGGTTGCCGGAAGAAGGTGAAAAAGGTGCCATCCAGCTGTCTTAGGGACTCCACTCCGGATTTGTGTAGGGTCTACTCCTTAGTCTTTTCTTCTCCCAACCCGCCCCCCCCTCCAAGGCAGCAGAGGATTAGGAGCATAGTTTTCCTTCTTCTAGATGGGCTACCTTCCCAGGTTGACAAGCCCTATCTGCTCCTCACTTTCTTCTACAGCATGTGCAGAAACTTCCTTCTTGACCATTGGACCCCACTATTGATCTTGTCTGCTCAATCCACTGGTGCCTTTTTTCCCACATGCAGGGGAAGATCAGCCAGCCAGTTGAAGCCATTCCCAGGGTGTGGCCACTGCCTCACGCTGATAGCTTTTAGGAGCCACAGCCGAGTGCAGGGTGGGGACCAAAGGTGGACAAACTACTCTAGAAGGAATCTATTAACCGCTCTCCTAACACTCCATTAGTTAATAGTTTACTTTTATAGAATATCTCATAGAGCAGAAACATCTAGCATCTAGCAATGACTTGGATTTGCTAAATAGTGCACTTTGGCTAGCATGGAACCAACAACAGAGAGTTTTCATACCACCTTGTAGTTCAGCGCTTTTTAGTAGAAACAAGACAAACCCATTCAAGTGCTAGGTCTTAAATGCTGAGGTATGAAGTGGAAATGTACATATGAAAAAAATCTTTTTTAGTTGATGGTGAAATGCTGCTTGAACTGGAATAATTTCTCTTAAGCAAAAACCAAGCATGCAGATGCTTTAAACTGACAGAATTTGGAACTGTATAGTACATTACCTATGAAATGTATAGTTAATGTAACTTCCAATTTTCACATGTAAATATGATACATGGTATACGTTTATATTACAGTGCTTGTATATTAACATACAAAAATAAATTAAAATCCTAATCACTTTGCTACAATGTAGCTTCAGAATTATAAGCCAATCTGTTTTCCTTCTGTTTAATCTCTTACAAAGGCCATTTTCTTCCCCCTCTTTTGCTGCTGAGGCTTGTTAGTGTCTCATTTCTCTCTTTATTTTCATTTTCCTCCTCCTTCCCCTGCGTATATTTTTATCCCTGGGCCAATATCTTTCTCTCCCCCACAGGTTTCTATTTAGCTTCTAGGTTTCCCTTTAACAGTCTCCACTTCCTGTCTCATTTGCTTACTCCTGTCTTCTCTAATATTGATTCCTGCTCATGCTGCGCAGTCACTCCTAATGATTTTTGACATTTTTAAGGGCAGAATGCTTCCTTGCACACTCCATCATGATTCTCCCCTGGCAGATACAAGTAACTCCCACTGAAGTCAGTGAGAGTTATTTGTAATCCTGGAAGGGGAGAGAAACACTAACCCTCAAAGATGGCTCCAGGGGTATTGGTCACATTGGACTGGTGCTTAAAGGACTAAGAAAGCTGTCTCCCATCAATGAGTGGAGTAAAATGGTGAATGAAGCTCTTCATACCCAAGGTTTGTCTAATCCACTTGTTTGGGGATGGGAGGAATTTTTTCCCAAATGAGATTAGCTCTCCACTTCCCAACATTAGATAGATCATGTTTCTTGGTCATTTGCTGTTGGGTGCCTCAACTTGTTTGCTTAATATTTCTTTTAAAAAATTGCTTATTCCTCAAGCTAAGAGATATTTTGGTGCTTAACAATACTCATAATGTTGTTCCTTATTCTAATCATGTCTTTGTCTTTTTATGTGGCCCCCTTTTCTTTTTCTGTATTTAGGAGTTATAGATGAGTTTTGATTTTGAGAGTATTCTCTTGATTTTGTGAGAATTAGTTTGAAGACTACTGGTGCTCTTTTACACTAGCTGACTAGTCCTTTACTCCTCTTGTATCTGTGAAAGTCATGCAATGGAAGAAAATGAAATGGAAGATTAATTTCTTGTTTTTTGTTGTTTTTGGTGGCTCTGTCCACTTGAACAAAGGAACATAAATGAATGCCTTATATCAAGTCACTTCATATGTTCATCTAACCCAGAACTATCTAATCTCAGTGTAAGCAGGTCCCCATTGTCTTGGGCAGAGTGAGATATTTCCCTTCCACAGTATCTGAAATCCCTTACCTGATAATGCGTTTGATTGAATCTGTGGCCTTCTGAATACTAAATTGGTCCTTTGCTGTAGGATTTATATCTCTTCTCTATTTAAAAAAGAGAGAGAACACATAAGGGCTATGTACACACAATACTTTATTCTAGACTCAATGGAGTGCTTGTTTTTTTCCTCCATAGTCTGCACACAAAATCAAGATTTATTGCATATGTTTGTGCTTCTTGAGAAACTGGTTTGAATTCAAACTAAAAGCTGATTGCAGATTGATTCTGCATTACCCAGCAGTGTGTCTATTTGAAAACACAGGTGGTCCTAGCAGTGGGGGATGTGTATCCACACCTGTCCAATGGTGCTGTGGGTGGGCATGTACCAAGATCGCAACCACTGCTTCTTACTTTATTCACATGGGGCATGTGCAGGGAGGAAAAGGCATGGGTAACCTAATTAAGGGGTTCCAGTTACAGATAGGTAGCCGTGTTGGTCTGCCATAGTCAAAATAAAAGAATTCCTTCCAGTAGCACCTTAAAGACCAACTAAGTTAGTTCTTGGTATGAGCTTTCGTGTGCATGCACACTTCTTCAGATACACTTCTTCAGTGTATCTGAAGAAGTGTGCATGCACACGAAAGCTCATACCAAGAACTAACTTAGTTGGTCTTTAAGGTGCTACTGGAAGGAATTTTTTTTATTTTGACTAATTAAGGGGATAATTTTCAGACACATATCAAGTAACCTCACCAACACTTGTGGATGACAGGGTCCAGAATCAATGTAGGTTAGAAGTAGTGTGTTGAGGACAAGTATGAACACTTTCAGATTGATAAAATTTCATTTTTGGGGCTGCAAACAGGTTAGTGACTATACAGTCTGAGTCTTAATTGAAAGCCTACAAAAATGTATCCTTTGTGTGTCCTGCTCTTTGAAACAGTGGTTGAGTTCAGGTTTTCAAACATTTTCTTTGTGTGGGTTTACAAGGAAGAACAGGGCTGACTGGGAAATCTTAGGCAGTTGCCATGGTCTCTGTGCAGGTTGTTGGAGAGATTATTTTGTGCACTTCAGATGATACCCCCTGTAGGAATCTTTCTGGTATTTCCCGGGGTTGATGTTGCTTTTCCAGGTGTTTCCTCTCATTTGCATGCCACAGCTGACTGCTGAATACTTTAGCAGCTTGATAGCCTCTGGCTAGGAGCAAGAGCTTTCTGCAGTCTTACTGCTTTCTTTCCAGCAGAAGCCAGCATTTAGTGTGAGGCTGAGTTTATACAACTATAATTCACTCCTTGGGAAATAAAAAAAGGTGGGAGGGCTGGTATCAATAATGCCACAAAATCCACATACTTAAGATGTGCTATTTCATTCATGCTTTCAAGCCTTCTGATAGGATATTGTAAACATGCAGGGTTTTTATATCAGTTTTAAGCTAAATAATGCCTTACATAAATTGAATGCAATGCAATTTCTTTGCTTTTATTTCAGAGTTTATTTTCAGTCGTATTCAGCAATTCAGGGAAGTTACTGAGAAAGGGGACAGCGACAGAATGAAAACATTTGCTCTATAGAATTAATCAGTTCATGGACATGTAGGTATCATATAATTGTATGGCTGGTGGATTTTTGTTTTTTTGGTTTTTGCTGAATGTTCACAGCAACCAAATTACATTTGTCAAACTGAGAACGAAACTGGATGTTGCATGGGAAATTATGATTGGATTTTTCCACACAATGTAATTCTTCTAAAAGAAGCAAAAATAAAATGTTATCTTAAAAAAGTGCACGGGGGTAGAGGACTAGATCAAATCAGATCCCTAATCTGCCCCCTTCTGGTGGGCTAGCTTTGACTTGTGGGCAGGACCACCCATCTGTCCACCACCTGATGTCCTCAGGATGCCAGGTGATGGACACCTATCAAAGTTCACAGAAATTAACCTCAATACTCAATTAGTTCAATACTCTTGATGCCCTTAAGGTTAGCCTGGAAGCTTCAGTTTGTGCAAAAAAAAGGTAGGTTGAAGTGGAATAGACTACCACTAGTATATAAAACTATGACTGAACAACCTACAGTAGCTGCAAATATTTCTCTGGACCAAATATAAAGTTTTAGCAAGGGGCCTGAAAGAATTCAACACCAGGTCGTTTGAAAGATAATCGCAACCCCTTATATACTTGTTTGACAGCTGTGCTCATCAGAGGAAGCTCTTCCATTGGTGCCTAGGACATCTGCTCCATGACAAGTCAAAACCAGACCTTTAGCATTGCAATACCAGTTGTATAGCTATTTCCACCCTGTACAAATTAGACAGGCACCAATCATATTGGTCTCTTTGTGCCTATTACATATCTAGACAGGCCTTTCCAGAGAGATGGTCTCAGCCATGCTTCTTATCTATTTTCAAGCATTAAATTACATATAAAGACTTTCTGAACATCACTTTGAATTTTCTGGAATATAAAGTGATTTGCCTTGGTTTTCCTCCTCTGATAGAATAATCACACAGTTGGGATAATAAGAGAACAGATAGAATGGTTCCCTGATAATGGTCTGCATTATGAATCATCTGAAATTCTATATGGCGATGCAGGTGGTGCTGTGGTCTAAACCACAGAGCCTAGGGCTTGCCGTTCAGAAGGTTGGCAACTCGAATCCCCGCGGCGGGGTGAGCTCCCGTTGCTCGGTCTCAGCTCCTGCCAACCTAGCAGTTCAAAAGCACGTCAAAGTGCAAGTAGATAAATAGGTACCGCTCCGGTGGGAAGCTAAACAGCGTTTCCGTGCCCTGCTCTGGTTCTCCAGAAGCGGCTTAGTCATGCTGGCCACATGGCCCGGAAGCTGTCTGCGGACAAACGTCAGTCCGTCAGCCTGTAAATCGAGATGAGTGCTGCAACCCCCAGTCTGCGACTGGACTTAACTGTCAGGGGTACCTTTACCTTTACCTAAATATAAAATGGTAAGTTTGAAGAAGTACCATTTGAAGAAGGAGGAGCAGCAGCTATAGGGCAGACTCCCCTCTAAAAAAAGAAGTTGTCTCAGTGAGGCCTCAGCATTCCCAGAAGCTACTGAATTAAGAGTAACAGCTGGCAAGCCACTCTGCTAACTTCTGATAAATTTTTGGAGCTTCCCACTGACATCAGGTGAGCTGTTGCTTTTTCAAAACCTGTTGCTCAGCACCTGTAGATCATTTGTTTTGCATTTTGAAAGTAGCGAGATTAGTAGCTTTGTGGTTTGGTATACACCAAATGAGCATTACCCACTTACTGGGCTGAAGTAAAGCCCAATTTTAAATTAAGCTGATTATTTGTATCCTCATCAACCACTTACAATTGCTTGACTGCTCCTTGTATTTACTTGTCTGTATTATTTGATCCCTCCAGAATGTTTTTAAAAGAACAAATGCTAATAGTTTTACAACCATCTGCCGAAGATAAAAAAATAAATACAGGATAAACTGAATATTCACGGTATGGCATTTGTTGTTAATAAAAACTTTGATTTCCAACCAGATGCTGCTTGAAAGAAATAATAAAATCCCCAAAGGAAATGAGCTTGGATGCTAACAGGTTTAGTCGTTGATCTGTTTTGAACATAATACTTAACTGTGATAAACTGAGGAAGTTTATTAGAAGGGAAGGGGAGTCTTTATAGCCCAAGGCTTCCTCCCATAATGCTAACCATAGTTTAGTGTTGCAGCTGAAAAAAGGCCAGTGTGAGGACTGATGCTCACATGGATGTATGCTAGGACGTAACTAAGTGAGAAACGCTACTGTACAGTGGTACCTCGGGTTAAGTACTTAATTTGTTCCGGAGGTCTGTACTTACCCTGAAGCTGTTCTTAACCTGAAGCACCACTTTAGCTAATGGGGCCTCCTGCTGCTGCTGCGCCACAGGAGTACGATTTTTGTTCTCATCCTGAAGCAAAGTTCTTAACCTGAAGCACTATTTCTGGGTTAGTGGAGTCTGTAACCTGAAGCATATGTAACCTGAAGCGAATGTAACCTGAGGCACCACTGTATGTGATTTGACTATACGTGAATAGGATTTAATGAGTCTATATTACATTTAGGTAGTGTAGTAGTGGAGCATAGTTTGCCAGCTTTCTTTCTTCTTAAGATTATATAATCTGATTCATGTATTCAAGTTGTTTACTCATTTTCTCTTCCCAACCCTGTCTCGTGTGGAATCACATAAAGAACATGACTGTGAAATCTGGGCAGTAAATGGATATATCATTAAGCTGTATACTACATATCTGCTCCGAAATAAGTTTGAGTTTGATCACACTTACTTGCTTTTGAGTGTGTACCGTATTTTTCGCCCCATAAGACGCACTTTTCCCCCTCCAAAAATGAAGGGGAAATCGGGGTGCGTCTTATGGGGCGAATGCCTGCAAGCCTCGCGCGCCCGGCAGGAGGTCCGACCGGGTGCGCGAGGCTTGGGGCGGCAGCCTGTCGCCCGAAGCACGGGGAGCCCTCTGGAGGGCTCCCCCTGCTTCGGGCGAGTGTCTGCAAGCCTAGCGCACCCGGCAGGAGGTCCAACCGGGTGCGCGAGGCTTGGGGCGGCAGCGGACTGCTTGCGCGCACCGAGAAGCTTGGGGCCAGCTGAGCTCAGCCCGCCCCAAGCTTCTCGGTGCGCGCAAGCAGTCCGCTGCCGCCCCAAGCCTCGCGCACCCGGCGGGACCTCCTGCCGGGTGCGGGAGGCTTGGGGCGGCAGCGGACTGCTTGCCGGCATGCAGAAGCTTGGGGCGCGCTGACCTCAGCTTGCCCCAAGCTTCTGGATTAGCGCAGCGCACCTGGGGGGGAAATAATTTTTTTTCCTTTATTTCCCCCCGTAAAATCTAGGTGCGTCTTATGGGCCGGTGCGTCTTATGGGGCGAAAAATACGGTATATAACTGCAGTCTTAGATCTGAAGCGTTTCTACACCACCTTCGATAAACCTGGTGTTCTCTTCTGCGCATAGTCACATTGAAGTTAAGCCACAGATTAAATACTGTCTATCGACAGACACACAAACACCATTTCTAAGCTGTCTAGAGAATTGCATTGATGAGTAGCCATACAAATTTAAAAATGCTTTCTAGTCTGGCATATTGAACATTCCAAACACAGAGAGGTCTTGATGCTAAAGTTTCACCATAGAAATAAAAAGTAACAAAGTGTAAAATAATGTCATCTTCCAGTCTCTGGCTGGTGGAAAAAGTTAATACATTGCTTTCAACAGTGACAGCTTTTAAAGAAAAATAATTTATGTAATTTGAAATTGGATAAATGTGTGTATGTTGTTTCCTCCCGTGATTTTCTTTCATTCACTAAACCGCTTATCATTTTTATTTTCTGATCAAAGAAAGCAAAATTCTTCAAATCTACTGTTACATATTTTCAATGACTACAACACACATCAGGACTTTTCATTAAACTATATATATTTGTATGGACTTCGTTGACATTTGCTTAAATTACAAACTACTGAGTCAGATTAACACTCCCAACACTGAACAATTTTGTAGTCATAGTAATAGTATGTTTTCGATGTAGATTTGTTTGATGAGCTAAATTAGTAGACTTAGTTCAGTCCAGCCCAAAATGAATTAAAGCTGATACTGCAAAAATTCTTCCACAGCTGAATAGTGCACA
The DNA here is from genome assembly GCF_964188305.1 of Podarcis bocagei. NCBI lineage: Eukaryota > Metazoa > Chordata > Lepidosauria > Squamata > Lacertidae > Podarcis > Podarcis bocagei. The sequence continues at coordinate 38,510,171 of NC_138126.1, forward strand.
ATGGATATGCCAAAGGATGCTGGGAGATAAATTCCAACAATTTACTTCTAGTCCCAATTGCTCTGGGAAGCCTATTTTCTCAGTAAGAGAAAATACACAGCTTTCTAGATGCTATTAGTTTGAAAAATTAAGGGTGGATGTCTTTTTGTGTGAGGCAAGTGGAACGTTAATGGCATCACAGGAGTAATAAAGAACTAAGCTCCTAACCTTATGTTTGAAAAGTCTGGGGTTGAAGGCAAAAGCTGTTCACTTAAAGAATGGACAGTGTGAAGCAGCCTTGAAAGATAGTATCTGTAGGCTAGGAGAAAGGCAGTTAAATAATCAGATAATATAAGCTACAGAGAAATGGGCCTTTCAGTCTTTGTAGAAATGTGAACTCTTAACCAAACAATGAAAAATATTTGAACTATGAGCACAGTATTTCTAGGTTAGAAATCCACTCCAGGCAAAGAACGAGATGAGATTAGTAGCTGGTCGGAAATGTATTTACTTACTTATTAGCATTGTTAATTCGTTTATAACCTGCATTTAGGTTGAAAGAATATACACAAATACAGAACAGCTAACAGTGTAAAGTTTCAACCAATATAAGTTATATCAGTTATTTTGATTTGGATAATTGTTTTTGTGTTAATGGTTGGATGCATAACTGATTTACTGGTTGTATACATACTGCTGTTTTTTGTAAACCGCAAGAATTAAAATGTGTGTGTGTGTTACAGTAGCCTTCTATTCCTCTAAAAATTGAGGGAAGCGTTAACCATCAGTAGCAGTTCTATTTAGCTGATTGCAACTTGTGACTAGGACTTACATTTGTTAATGTGCTGGAAGCTGCCCAGAGTGGCTGGGGAAACCCAGCCAGATGGGCGGGGGATAAATGATGCAATTATTACCATTATTGCTGTGGTTGTAAACAGAGGCATTTGTGAGGGCGTTTAGTGAGGAAGTTTGAGGGAGAGTCCTGGGGTGCTGTCTCACAGTAGACATAGGATCAGGATGTTGTGCTAAACTACTCCTGCAGCAAATGCCTTGCAATAAAAGAAGGTACAGCAGCTTGAGGGCCTGCCTATTCACACTTCCACCTACTGGGAAAGAAGAAGGAGAGAAGGTGGAACTTCTCAACACCTACTTTGCCTTTGTCTTCACCCCAAAACAACAATGCTGTAGCTGCTGTATCAGCTATCTAAGTTGCCACCATGTAATTTGGAAAACACTGTGGCAAGGGCTTTTTATCAAGGAATTAATGTCTAAGCAGACCAGGAATTACTTAATAAAATAGCATTCTCATATGAACTAGTATAGTTTATCTAATGCTACCCAGGAATGAGCAGAACAGACTTCCACTCATGCACTAGGACTGAACCCTCATCTGTTCATCCCTGCAACCCCCTCAAAATCTGCTCTGGAGGGTTGGAGGGCAGTCTGTAGCAGCTTTTACAGGCTTGGGGGTGGGCTTACTGGAGAGGAGAGGAATCTGTCAGATTTTCAGAATTGTTTTTGAGGAACTTGGAAGAGACAAAATAAGAAAGATATGTACAGAGCCCACTGTCTCTTCTGTGATGTTAGGTCTCTCATTTTGTTTAGATTGTGATTGAGTTTCATGACAACTGATGGTGGATGTGCTGCAGCGAAATGGGACTTTCTGTACACCACAGAGAGAAGAGGCCTGACAAGTATGAATCGCTAGGCTGAGACGGGCTCTTGCTTTGTTTTTGTGTGTGACTTCAGTGTAGCAGCAAAATGAAATCACGTCCTAGTCTGACAAGGAGATACCCAATAACTCAATATGTGCTTCAGCTATTTAAATTCCATTTATCCCACACTGTGAACATTATGCATAATAGCCTCATTTGACAAAGTAACTTTGTACAGTAGGCTGCTTGCATATAAGTATTCTGCATGGTGCTTATCATATCAAAGGCTTTTACGTATATGTCATTCTCATGACATATAAGGAAGATGTGAGGCATTTCATGATCTGGCATGTTTTCTGGAAGAATGAGTGGTGAGTTGAGTTCATTTGTTGATCCCACTATCTTGCTTCTATAACTCTTCCTCTTGTAACTGCTTTCCCTCTTCTTATTTCCTCTGCTTTCACTTGTAATATAAATAAGGTGATTTCTGAAATACTACGTTTGCATAAGTTTCATTGGGAATATATCACAAAATGCCTCCTTGAAGACTAAATTAATGTCAAGTAATTCCTTTTACAAGGACTGGGTGCTATATATAGTGCATCATGTTTTGCAGGGAAGTTAGAGGTACTGTACATATTTCATGAAAACTATGCAAGTATCAAGTGTGTAGCTCAAAAAAGAAGAAGCTGAAAATGGAGATCCATGTTCTGCAAGAAAGATATTAGTGCTTTTAATAGTACACTTCCTTACTAAGAACACCTGTTTAATTAATTATTTAAATGCATGACATGCAGTTCATTTTCCAAGGAACTCAGTGCAAAGTGGGTCAACCAGTTCCCCCATGATTCCAGTAGCAGAACTTTGGGAAGCAATAGTGTGGAATAAAGGCAATAGTTCCTTCTTTGGTAAGACCATTTATGTTGGAGTTATTTCTTCTAGGATAAAATTAAGTGGTCTGTGTTAAGTAGCTAGTGGTGAATTATTATTATTATTATTATTATTATTATTATTATTATTATTATTATTATTATTATTATTATTATTATTATTTGGATGTATCGTTATTGGCCCACTAGTGGGTGGCATATAAAAAGAGCTTGGTAGGGTGGGAAGGCAAACGTGGACACTAATTCTTAGTTACAAAGTTCTTGTAATGACCACCCCAAATAGATAAAATCCAATGAGAGGAGGATCCAAAAGTTGTTGGAAGAGCTGGTGGAGACTGCATACACAGTATATCTTTAAAGTACATTGCTGCCTGCTAAAGTATTTGTGGGGTTATAGTTTATCCCTTACAGAGCTACAAAGACAGTAAGAGGGAGGAGTCTGTTGGAGCTCAACTTTCAGCACAGTGGAAAACTGTACATTAGCATTTAGTACAGGTAACTCTGGAAATTGAATTGGCCATAGTGACATGAAACACTTTCTATGGGTGCTGCTGGTGTACCAGCTACAGACTTTCCTAGGCAGTGATGGCCTGGCTGTCATGTCTGAATTTCTGCAGTGCCTTGTACATGGAACATCCTTGATAGTTCAGAGGCCTCAGTTACTACAAAATAACACTGCTAGACTTAAAACAATTGCACTAGTAATCCATGAGCGTTAGTAGCCACCTTTCAATGGGGTCAAGTACACTACAGTTTGCTTCTTCCGTTGTGCAATCTAGAGTGATGCTTCAGGGGCATGTAGAGAGTGTTAGCTGAATTAAGCACGTTGGTACAAGAGGCTTCCGTATTATAATAACAACAACAACAGCAAAGTTGTTAAGGACGAGCACAACTAATTTTATTTTAGTGATCTCCTGTATGCACTCTTGTTATACTTTTATAGGATTAAACAGAATCAATCATTTTAAAGTTGAAACTGAATTCATTGTGCTGCAACAGTCTTTAATCACCCTAAGTTTACTTGGAAGTAAGTTATATTGTTGGGATTTGGTTCCATGTTGGCATGTTAATGATTGAAGACATGCCACCTAATCCTGCGCATAATTTCCACTGAGTTACTCTGAAGGAAGAGTGCAAAGCATTGCAACATTACTCTGACAAACAGTCATTACACTCGGTTTTAGAGTTGTTTTTTATGCTCATCTTTAACTTGACTTTTATTTAGGTGATTAAAATGCCAGTCGTTGCCTGGCATGCACAACATACATCATTAATGGTGATTTATTTTGGCATTTAACAGAATTGGCACACAGTAGCACACCAGTGGGCAGAAGAAAAACAAACGTGAGGCAATTCCCAAAGAAGCCTATTCTTGTTTGCAGCTCTTTTGATACGGCTCTGAGTTACTTTATAAAACATACTTTTTATGGGATGCCAGGAGAAATTGACAGTACAAGCAATAGGACTTTATATGCAAACATCTTCATGGCAGACTGATTTGTTTTCCTTCTGAATGGGAAAAATGGAATTGCTTTTTAGTCATCAAAGCAACACATAGGTTCAACAATTTGTTTTCCAAAGGTTCTGAGTACCCATAGCAGTGTATTTCATTTGCTGAGAGCCTCTGAAAAAGAGCCCCTAAACACTTTTTCAACAATGCCCATGTTGCTTCTTCCTTGCCTTATCATGCTCAGAGTTCTTACAGTCAACTTTTTCTATCAAAATCCAATTACGAACAAAGGTGCCTTTCAAAACAATTTGCCACAGCTGGATGGAATTGCCAAAAAGTAAAGTTAGAAAAGCATCAGCACAAATGTGAGAACAGCATTAGATTCAAATGGTATTTATATATCATTTTTCTCCATCTCTTCAGGTCACTTGAAACTATGCAGATCTTCTTTTTCTTTTTTCCTTTTTAATAAGGCAAACATTTACTTTATATGTTTGGTGCCATTTAGAGTCTGCAATTTTTTGTGCTTATACATTACAGAAATTAGAAGAAGGGCAGAATGCATGTATTAAATTGGGGCATTTTGGAAATTATTGAACATAAAAAAAATGTAGCTATGGGTCATATACAACAAAACTGTCCCTGTTCACCTGCACAATGGTATTTTCTTTCCATCTTCTCTATCCCCACTTCCCCAAACCGTTCTGGGGGTTCCTGTATATGAGTTTTTGAAGTGGGGCACAAAGACTGGAGTAGAACATAAAGTCCCATAGCTGAAACAGAAGTGTTAAGGGGACAACTTTTGGATAACCGTATAGTAAAGATTTTCCTTCCTGGCATGTGTAGCAGTTTTAATGAGAGTCAGTGTGTTTTAGGAGAAGCAGTATTTGAAATACAAAAAAAATAAGGTATATGCACCAATTACAAGTTACATGAAATGCATAATTGCATTTTTTAAGGTCTGTTTTGGCTTTTAACCGAGAGCGGGGTGGATCAGGATTGGGGCTGCACATGGTACACAACCTGTTTTTCTGCACCACAGTCTCAATAATCCCCCCCCCCCACAAAATGCTGTTTGCCAAAGGAACGAGACCGTTTAAAAGAAACACACAGAAGGTAAATTCGAAATCAGTAAATATAATTTGAGTTTCACAAGAAAAACAGCAACAGCCATAGAGGCCACAAACATAATCTAGCGCAGCCCCTTGCAGTGCAGGAAGCTTTTCCCCAACATGGGGCTCAAACCCATGACCTTGAGATTAAGAGTCTCATGCTCTACCAACTGAGCTACCCCAGTAGTTTTAACTCTATGGAACTGTGATAACACCTTGGGAATGTCACTTCTCAAGATGATAATCTTGTGGTGACAAGTGTCCACTCTGGGCTTTACTGCGAGCTTGAGGCTGTTTGAGTCCAATATTTCGGGACTCAAATATTGTCATATTGTTCAGATGACATTCATACCAGTCAACTGCCCTGGTACAAACGGGTGATTTCGGGCTGTACATTTTTTCAGGCAGGGCACCCCAAATGTGTGTTTTTGGGTGCTGTGCCTGAAAAAGCACAGCTCGAAAAAGAGTGATCTCACATGGCAGTGCAGACTTGGAAGATGGGCCTCCTTCCCCCCCACTCCTAGCTCCTTCTCCCTTTACACCTGACCAAACAGCTCTTCATTTACACCTCACCTACCCCTTTGCCTATCCACTCACAGCTTCCCCCAAACCCCTCTGTCTTACCCCAAACCACCCCCTTCCCTTATAGGTCTCCCCAGTCCCTTTTTAAAGCAGGCGGAAGATGCTCCCATTCCCCTTAAAACAGCTCACCTGTGCTACTGGCTTGCCTGCCAGCCTTCTGTTCTGTTCTGATGCCAAAGTTGCCATGGTTGATTATTGGCAGAGCCTTGAACAGCACAGGAACCACAGGGGACTGGGAGAGACAATTTAGCCATTTCCCCACTACCACCCTAGTCCTGATGAAATTTCTACCCCAAAATTGGGCTACAATTGGCTTCCTTTCTGATAAACATAGATTGTGGGTAGGAGTAGTTAATTGGAACCATCATAGATGGAAAGAGTTAAACTCCCCCTCGCCACCCACATGGTTCCTATGTTCCCCATACAGTTGTTACTTACATTTGCGTAAAAGGGGAGCTTTAATTTCATCGGCACAATTAATGTATATGGCCCTAAAACCTGGTGCATCCTTGAACTGTCCTTTAAAGATACGAGGCAGGAGCTGCTGAACATTGTATAGCAGAATCTTTGACATGCTCCTTGCCCAATTAATAATGTTTGCTGTAATCATTTGCGTTAAAATGCTATTCAGTTCCATTGATCAACACTTTCCTGCTTATCTGCAGTCAGCTTAATCACTGAACGTGTCAGAATTGTGGAATATATTCCAATTACTCCCTTCAAGTAACATCTGCAGATCAGATGATAGGGATTCTTAGTCTTCTCAGCACATTGAACCTGACTTTATTAGAAACTGAACAATTTTAACTTACAAAAGCAGGCAGGGACCTCTAATGATACCACTTCACTTTCTATTAGGCATGCCGTTTGTCTTGTAAACTTGAAGGCTCCTTAACTTCCAGACATCAGAAAGATGAATAAATGATGAGAACATATGATTAGATGGCTTTATTTATTTTTAATCTAAAAATGCCTAGCATAGATGCTTGAAGTGATGTGTGTGTTTAATGTGTGTGTGTGTGTGTGTGCGCGCGCGCACACACACACACACACACACACACACAGCCACCCAAACACACAGGCAAAACATTGTGGAACTAGTTCTCTAAAACTACTTTTAAGGGAGGGTGTTTGAATTTATATTAGATTGAGCGGAGCTTAGATTAAGAATACTGAAGCAAGTCTGATAGAACCTTTTCGTTGAAGCCAAAATAGAGCAGGGAAGTTCCTTTAAAAAGGGGAGGGGTGCAGAATGGAGTCGTGCTTTGCTGAAAATAAATTACCTCCAGTCAAATGGCTAAAAGAGTTTAAGTGGTTTGCCAACTTGCTGACCCCCCCTCCCCCAGCTGCTCCAGAGGTCTGCAAGGAAGACAACACACTGTCATGCGGGAGATTTGAGTTACAGTGCAGCAATTAATCTCGGGCTATCTGTGCTGCTGAAAGGCCGTGAGCAATGGGGAGACTGTGCCCTAGCTCCCTGGGCAAAAAGGGATGTCTTGCTCTCCTCTAATGGCTCACCCTGACTTTGTATACAGAAGGGCATTTATCATCTCCACAGGGACCCGTAGGTTGCCCTTATTACCATTTCACTTGCTGCGATGTGAGCAAGTTCAAAGTTGTCAAGGGATAAAGTAGAGGATGACAAACACTTAGTGGACTGCCATCTTCAAGGTGTTTTGTACAATTAACTAAATAATAATTACTAGATTAGTGAGCTGGCAGTGAGGTTAATACGGCTTGTGTAAGGCTGCGGAAAGAAGATGACAGAGTGGGAAGATCTAATATCTAACTCAGAAGAGCTTTTTCCTCACAACTTGTAGGCTTTCTTTTAACTTAAAGTCTTTCTGTCACAGCCCCTCTCTCCCTCTCTCTCTCCCTCCCTCCCCCCCCTCTCTCTCTCTCTCTCTCTCTCTCACACACACACACACACGTTAAAATATAGTATTATATCTAAAGGGTATGATTTATTTATTTTTACCTGCCTCACGGACTTAAAAATAACAGCTTCTCTGCATTCCTTCGGGTGCAAATTTATTTTAGATCATATGGAAAGGTAGAGAATCTCAAAGAACATACGGAGCTGTAATCCTGAATCACATAGTAATGATATTTCTCTTTGTATCCCTACAGATTAAAGATTGTATAAAACTTAAACGAAGCAGCATTCTAATCATTACATATTGGAGTTGGGCCTCCTTTGACCTCAGAAACTGAAAATGAGGTTGCTATGGGAACTGCTCGTACTGCAATCATTCATGTTGTGCCTTGCAGGTAAAGTGTCATTTTTAAAACTTTTCCCCCTTCCTTTATTTCTTATTTTAAAATGCCACTGTAATATTATACATTAATTCAAAAGGGCATTGAATTTCATACGCCCATGATAAAGTAGCGAATAAAGCTGCCCTTCTTGGCTTGTATTTAACTAGACTATACTGATGTTCTTAACCTCCTCTTTTAATATTGGTAGTACCTTCCATACCTAGGATCAAGCTACTTTAACCTGTTCCATTTTGCAACGTTTTTCATTCAGAGTGGTTAGTTGACAAGAAGCATTACTTTCCTCCTCTTTCATGTAAAGCATTTAATGTCCAATTGAGCCCTCTATTGAGGTGGCAGATCCCCCACTTGTGAGAAGTGGTTCAGATACAAAATGAATGCACTTAAGAAATGACTCAAATGTGTATGAATGTAGAACTCTGGTACTTGTATCAGTACATTTTGCTAACTATGGCTTTATTGTTGCCCTAGGCCAGGTATGGCCAAACTTGGCCCTCCAGCTGTTTTGGGACTACAACTCCCATCATCGCTAGCTAACAGGACCAGTGGTCAGGGATGATGGGAATTGTAGTCCCAAAACAGCTGGAGGGCCAAGTTTGGCCATGGCTGCCCTAGGCCTTCATTTCTCTCCTTCTGCTTTCAATCTACTTTCTGAGGCAGATAAAAGTTTTGCTAAGAAGGATGTATTGTGGATGCTGTATGATTTTTAAAATGTGTGAGGGGCACCTTGTGATCTAGTCATTTAGATTCTGCAAGGCCTATCAGGATTTAAAAATCTGCTAAATCAAACCAGTGCTCTGTGCATCATAGTCCAGTTTCTTTGCCAACAACCTGAGCAGTTACTTTGCAAACTGTTTTGTTCTAAAAGTAGGAAATTTACAACAGCATAGGTCCTTTCCAGTGTAAAGTCTGTCCAAGTACATCAGTTAGCGCTTTGGGCACAGCTTTGGCATGTGGTGACCATTCAGAATCACTTCACTTCACTATGAACAAAGGTCTATGTGAAATCTACTTTCTAAATGATCAGTTGGTTTTGCATAGCAAATCCTGACCTGACTTCTTTTTAAAAGAAGGTAGCATATTTGTAATCACCGTGATAACGTCTCTCATTTTTTAATTTTGCTTTAACATAATAGAAGCATTGTTGTTTTTCTGAAAACTACTGTTTTATTTTTTTAAACCACATTATTTTATCTTCTATACATGCGACTGTCAGTTGGGAAAGGGATGGGTCTGGCTCTCTTGATTATTATGATTTTGTGTGAATTGAAAATGTGATCGGGAGCTTAAAATTTTTTCTATAGTGTCCAATATATATATAAAAAAAGCAATAGTCTTGGGAGTTTCATCTGGGATTTCAGGATAAAACCTCAAAATGTTGCTCCTTTGAAATTTGATGCAGGGTGATGTGGTAAGAATTCACCTCTACACCACCTTATTTGTTACCCAGTTGAGGAGCAACCACCTTTTGAATAAACCACAGAACCAAGGAAACTATCTTGAAGTCCAGCATCTGGATTTAGGGACCCAGCATTTATTTAGCTATTGCAATCGGACAGAGCTCACTCAACTCAACATGCCAGTTGAGAAGGTCTGCCTCGAGGAACTTCAGAACAAAAGCTTATATAGTGGTTCAAACACAGCAAACAAAGTCATAAAACATCTTCACATACATCAGGAAAGGTTACAAGTCATGAGAAGTAAAACATGCATGGCTCTATACTGGTATCTTCACCCCTGCAGTTGCCTTGGAGTGGCCCCAATGTGCCCAGACCATTTTAGGTATCGGATGTCTGGTGTTACCCTGGCAACCTAGCCTTCAGTGAGGGAAGAGCATCATAAAATACTCTTCCTGGGTCTCAGATAGCTTCAAGGATAGCTGATTTACACTGTGGTGCTAAAACATCATGTCATTTGTACCACTTTCAGGGGTAGATAAGGAGAGATGGAATGCAGCGTATAAGAGGGGGAGACTCACAAATGCAGAACACACAAAAATCAAGTTTAATACATTCTAAAATCTTAAATGCAGTTACAGTGAACCACTGAAACATTATTAAAATAATGAAAATATACCTAGGGTCTCTAATTCCTATATCAGTGAGCAGTTGAACTGTGCGCTCTGGGAGTTTGCTTGTTTCCTGTTTTCTCTTGTATTTTTGTAAAAAAAAAAGCAAAAACAACACTAAAATTTAGGCCAATTTACACACACACTTTTTCAGTAAACACGGGGGGCACTTTGCCCCAGAAGATAGGAAAGAGTGACCTGGCTGTGGCAAAACTCGCACACCAGGTGCAGAATTAGCAGAGTGGAGCCATAGAAAGCCTGGCTCTTCCCCCAAAATCATCTCTTTTGCCCTTGGGCTCAGCACCCACCCACCTGCCCAATATGTAATATAGGTTGAACAGGCGGCTGCTTAGCAGGGCTGTGCAGGAATTTTTTTGTCTGTTGCCTCGGACTGGAAAAGTTGCTGGTGGCTATCTGTGTGTGTGTGTTTGTGTGTGTGTGTTTTAACATGAGTGTGAAGCTGGCTACAGAGTGATTGCCAGGGTAGGATAGGTTAGCAGGTGCCATGTATATTTAAGAGAAGAAAAATGAAAAACACATGTTGACAGACATCCTGAGCCATCTGTTAGGTCAAGGGAGGCTTCCTTGAAGTTCCTTCAAAAGCTGCTAGGCTAGAAAGGACAGGACCTCCACTTGCTGCTTGCCCGACTCATTCATACAAAACGGTGAGGCCCAAGTGGTTATGATTTGGGAAGCCCTCATTGGCGTGTTAATGTGAGAGTTGTGAGGAAGCTCCTCTACCTTCGTCTCATAGGGGAGCACATTGAAGGCAGGTAGTTATGTTGGGCTGCAACCTGTTGCAGAAAATTCATTCAAGTATTCTTGCCCAGTGTGAGATTCAAGAGGTTCCAGACCCACTTTCCTAGCAAATCCACACACTGCCACCCTCCTCCTTTTGTTCCCTGGGGCTCCTCAGGTGTAAGGAGGGCAAGTGGGGGCATTTTTAGTTAATGCCATGGCATCAAAATGGCCTTGACCAGCCCTGCCCACCAGGAATCGGAAGTGATATTGTGCAAGCATATATTTTCTAAAGTGAAAATTAGTCCAAGCTATGAGACCTATCTGCTCTAAATATGCTGACGAGATGTTTTAGATAACGACAGTGGCTGTGTTAGCATCATGATGTGCACAAGTAGGAACAAGGTGAAGCAAGCCTCAAGTTCACTTGCTTACCTCATCCCTTCTGTGTAGCCAGGAGGAAGACCTTAGAAGGTTTCTGTCAAAGCAACAGTGAGTCTTGTGGCATCTGAAAGACTAACAAATTTATTATGGTATGCTTGAAGTATTATCCTGAGTAGCAGCTGCACATATACTCAGGGTAACATTCCGTGCAGCTGATAAAGTGGACTGTAGTCCTTGAAGGCTTACGATATAATCAATTTGTTAGTCTTTAAAGTGCCACAAGACACTTCGTAGCTTTTGCTGCAACAGACCAAAACGGCTAGTGCTCTGGGGAAATATTTTTTATCAGTTTCTAGGTAGTTTATCACAGAATGTGGACAGTTTGAAAACAAGGCAACTTCAAAACATGCTTAAACATAGTTAGACTAAACCACTATCCCCAGCTGGAGGAATCAACAGGCTTCATTTAAAGGAAATGGAAAGTTAAAACATCCCAAGTACAGTGGTACCTCGGGTTACGTACGCTTCAGGTTACATACGCTTTAGGTTACAGCCTCCGCTAACCCAGAAATATTACCTCAGGTTAAGAACTTTGCCTCAGGATGAGAACAGAAATCGTGCTTCGGCAGCGCGGCGGCAGCCCCATTAGCTAAAGTGGTGCTTCAGGTTAAGAACAGTTTCAGGTTAAGAACGGACCTCCGGAACGAATTAAGTACTTAACCTGAGGTACCACTGTACTCCATCTGGCTTATATGTTGAAATATACTCAGAGTCGCAAAGTGATTTCATGCTCTTTATTCAGCTCATAGTGGTGAGGAGGAATGAATGCAAGTCCCCTCACAGTATCTGCTTTATATACATTATTTACACAATGGGCTGCACATGATTGGCTAATTCCGGAATTCTACTGTAAGCCAATCAGGTTGTGGATTCACTTCTATCTGGAGCATGAGTGGGTGGTTCCTGCCAACCAATCATACTGCTGCATTCTGAATCCTATTGTTCTAGGACCAATCAGACTGCTGCATTCTGAATCCTATTGTTCTGAATCCTATTGTTCTAGGACCAATCAGACTGCTGCAGTTTGGATCCTATTCAACTCAGTACATAACATATGTGGAAGGTACACAAGCTTGTGCATGCTGCACTAAAAACATGGTTTAGTGTGACATGCAAACATAGTCTGTACGATTGTCAGGGAGAAAGGAGGAGGAGAAGAAAACCAATTACTTAAAAACATGTCTGTACTGTCATTTAGTCTACTAGAATCTAGGTTGTTTATTTATTTTTTCATAAGTCTTCTAGGATCTCACATTTGCAGACTTTCAGTATTGTTGGTTCACCAGGTTTTATTCAGAAAGAGCTATTTGCTAAACCTGTCAAGCAAAATTGAATGTCTGCTTTTCTTTCATAATGAAAGCGAATATACACACGTGACATTTCCGAGGAAATGGATCCCTGAGCTATAGCTTGTCATATAATTTTATGATAATGCTTTTGTTTTTAATAAGTTCATTTTCTTGAAAATGAAAAGGCTGTTAAGGACTTATCTGTATAGTCTAAGTGATTTCTTACGAAATTATAGAGGCCATACAGTGAAAAGCGTACAGGGTAGACGCAGTACATCTTTTCATTGAGCTGTATAATGTGGAGCTGATTTAAAATATATATAATTATCTAATGGCATAGCATGCATATGAAACACAGGGACCTTGGTAATGATGAGCTACAACATTAGTGCTGAGTGGTTTTTGTTGCTTTGTTTGTTTCCCCCCCTGCTGTAAGTTCTGATTCTGAAACTGCTAACCCATGCGCCATAAATAATATGGGGGGGGGGTGCATTCCCTACTCTATTTTTAGGCTTCATTTAGGCGGGGGGGAAGCTCAATGATGTTTGAGTTTTGTACTCCAAAAACAGCTGGAGACGCAAGTTTGGGAAACACTGATCTGCGCCCATTTCTGTATGGCTTCAGGCCTGGTTTTGGCACTGGAACAGTCTTGGTTGCCATGACTGGTGACCTTCATCAGGAGGAGAGGGCAATGTGACTGTGTCAATTTTCCTGGACCTCTGGACAATTTTTGATACCATCAGCCATGATGTACTCTTGGAATGGCTATGTGAATTGAAGGCATGGTGATATGGTGGATCCACTCCTACCTGCACGTCTGTTTCGGAGAGTGAAAGAGGGGGTCTGCTGTATGGCCCTATGGCAATAATGTTGTGTGGTCTTTTGGGGTTCCATCTTGTCCCCAACGCTTTTAAACATTTATTTGAAGCTGTTGGGGGAGTGGTTATTGGGCATTGTGTAGACTACTGTGCCACCAGTTTGTGGACAACATACAGCTGTTTCTCCTTGTCACTTCAATCAGGTGAGGCTATGCAGGTGCTGGACCGTTGCCGAGAGGAAATAATAGGCTGGATGGGGGGGGGGGGCCCTGCTAAACTGAAGTCAAATCACAACTTCATTTACTTCATTTAGCAATAACTTCCCATAAAGCAGCCCAAAGCAACTGACAATGAAAACATCATGAAAACATACATAATAAGGAATTTCAAATCCAGTACTGATACAGACTGAGGTAAAAATATTTTTAAAGGCTTATTATTATTAATAATAAATTTATTATTAATACCTTTCCCATCTAGTTGGGTTTCCTCAGCCACTCTGGGCAGCTTCCAGCAAAATTTAAAAACCTGATAAAACGTCAAACATTAAAAACTTCCCAATACAGGGGTGCCTTCAGATGTCTTCTAAAAGTTGTGTAGTTTTTTATCTCCTTGGCATCTGGTGGGAGGGCGTTCCACAGGGAGGGCACCGCTGCTGAGAAAGCCCTCTGCCTGGTTCTCTGTAACTTAACTTCTTGCTGTGGGAGAACTGCCAGAAAACCCTCAGAGGTGGACCTCAGTGTCTTGGTCTTCAGTGGGTGCTGAAAAGGCAGCAGGCACTTGTCTCTATTTGGGCTAGTTCTACCTGAAAGATAACTTATCATGTTTGAAATTTCCTGCTGTTCAGGTTTGCATGTACATACACCATTTCACAGTCTTCTTACTGTTTCAGATGGTACTGATTTTATGCAAATTCTGACACACACACACACACACACACACACACACACCTCCCTGCTCTGAATAAGAACTACTTTTGTTGTCAAGCTGTTGTTTTCACAGCTGCCAACACACTACTGGTTATCCAGAGTTTCTTTCTCCTCATGCCAGGGCTAGCGGCCTGGACAAAAGTGGCAGGTGCTCAGCAGCATTTTTTCCCAAGCAAAGGATCCACAAAGAGTTCACAGTTTACCTCTTCAGCTGGAAGGTTTTTGTGGTTCAAGCTGGTAACTTCAGGTTGAAGCAAGTTGCAAGCGAGGAAGTGATTGCCTTCGATAATTATTTTCTCCTCTGTTTCGGTTAGTTCAATTTTTCAGAACCAGATGGGGGTTCTGATACCTTGTTGCTGTGATCTTATGTACATTTGCCTGAAATTAATCATGTTGAACATAATGGGAGTTACTTCTGGGTAAGCATGCATATAATTTTGTCTGGTGTTTCCAAATGGAGCCCAGATTAATGGAACGAATATGCTAAAATGGCTCTGATAGTCCCTGCCCTTGTAAATGTATCAGAGCCACACTTATTGATTTGGAATTTATCAGGGCCTGAAACAATCTTGAGGTATCTCATTATGCATTCAAGGAAGCAGTCTCTCCCCCCCCCACCCCACCCACCTCTCTCTCTCTCTCTCTCTCTCTCTCTCTCTCTGTGTGTGTGTGTGTGTGTGTGTGTGTGAGAGAGAGAGAGAGAGAGAGAGAGAGAGAGAGAAATGTGGACACATGTCAATTAAATCTAGCATAATGTTTTGTTCTAGTCACAATGAGTGAAAAACAGACTGAGTGGAAAGTTTATGCTACACTGCAATGAATAAAGATGAGCAGAAAGTAATAGTAGTAATGTGGTAATTTAGTAATGTGGAAGTGAGAATTTGACTGTGTTACACCTTGCTTCCTTTTCCGCAGTTTGCAGCAGGGATAATCTGTTGTTGTTGCACTACTTCAAAGCACAGAGCATAAAGAAAGCAATATGTTATGTTTGTTTTGCTGCTTCCTTTAAGGCACATTACAGAATCTTTTCTTTTCCTTCACATGAACCTCTATAGCTGAAAACTGTCTTTGCATTATTCATTTATTATTTACTTGTCATCCTGTGAATTCAAAGTGAGTTTTCCTTACCCACAAAGTCACTTTTGAGAACTGATTTGTTCACCTGAGGTTCGTCAAGAATCAAATTTCTTGAAACAAGGATTGGTGGAAGTTCCTTATTTTGGTGGAAGCCCCTTATTTTGGAGTGCTGTAGTATGTGACAGAATGATAGTAAGAGACATCCATCATTTGTCCTACACCCAGAAGATTCAACAACAGGTATTGGTAGAAAGGTTATAGTTATTAAATACAGTGTGGAAAACTTGTGCCTATCTTAAAGGTAAAACCTAAACAGGCAGTTAGGAAATCTCCTGCCTGCAGTTAAGGGCCAAACCATCCTAGATAAACTTCATCACCCAAACAAATATGTATAGTTCCATAAAGGGAACCCATAAGTGTGCAAGCTGGCAGGTGCCTGTAAGGTTGCTTAGAAAGGAATGTGTTCCTCAGGCCGGAAAAAAGTTCCCCAGGCTGGATCTAAGTCATTCTTATTCTTTTATCTGGCTAGAACTCCATTATTTCATTGCCCTATATTACCAGGTATAATAACTGGTGTTCCACTCTCCTGAGAACTACACAAATACTCTAACAAAGCCCTGTCACGAAGAGGTTACAGGACAGGACAGACACAGAGCAGAGGAAGGGAAGTCATCATGCAAGCAGTGAGAAATGTGACAGCTGCAAGCGTAATGTATAGTCCATGATTGGTTTCAGTTCAGGGAGGTGAGATGGGATATTGCTCAGGGTGAGTTGCTAAATGGATAGATTTAAGCTCAGGCACTGAAGGAAGAAGAGTTATGGTGGAGAACTCTGGCAGGTAGGTTGAAGATGAGGTGAAGCTACTGGCTTCAACTTCTTTCCAAACCAGCAAATGCCAGAGGAGATTTATCATGGAAACCAGTGAAGGGAGGTGTACTCCTGTAATAAGAGACTGCCAGTAGTGTGTTCTCATTTGAAGCTGATTCAGTGCCCCTGCCCCCCAGCAAGGACTTTACAGCTTTATAATTTATTATGAATCAGGCAAGATAATGTCTTTGGTGGGAGAGGAGGAAATAAGAAACTATAGAAACTAGGGAGTCATAACACACAGCATCTGCTGCTGCTGCTTCCGCTTCCCAGACAATCAACCCCAGATCTTATTGCCTCTACCATTTAGAGACAGTGGAGAGAGGAACAGAGGAACAGTCCACCACCACAACCCAGTATCAATTTGCTTTGATAAAAATAATACGTAGTATGTTCTAGGTCCTTCATTTTATTAGTGACGCTTCATTCATTGCTTCTAGGTTTCATGCACAACCGAGGGATGTGTATAGCTCTCAACATGTGTATTCAGTCAACACTAAGGAAACAACAAATTTATTGTGGTTCTAGATTTTAATAGTTGAGAAATTAATCATGGACTGTGGCTACAAAAGCCCATTGCACACCAGATTTGTTATTTTTCAAGTGCCACAGGACTCCTTGTTGTTCTTTGCTGTTACAGAATAAAACAGCTATGTTTTGGAATTTGTTCCTGCTTTACAAGACACGTCAGGCAGGGGTTGGAGTCTGAGCTCTTATTTGTGGGCTTCCCATACACCTGTTTTAAATAAATGATTTAAACTCTTATTATTTAAATAATACATTAACAGAGAAAACTCAGTGGGATTTATTTTTTAAGTAGACATATATAGGATTACTCTGTAAGGCCTAGGTGTGCTCTGTTTATAATTGTAGCCATGCTAAGAGAATACTTCCCAGTTCAAACAATATGGCTTGCACTGTGACTTGCTCTTCAGCAAATGTAAGCAACCCATTCCATTCACACAATGCCCTTCAGTCCAGTAGAGGATCCCGCTGGTGGAAGGTGAGAGGGGCACTGTTTGTTGATTCACCCTTAACACCTGCAGCTCCCTGTCCCACCTTCCATGCTGTTCTGAAGGGTCCCCCAGCTCTTTTCAACAGATTTCTGGATGGTTGGAAGCTGAAGGCAAGGGAGATGGAGGAATGGGTGTCCCCCCCTGCCCCAGGCCTGTCCTGTGAGCAGTCTTTATAAATTGCAAGTCTTTATAGATAGCAAGTAAGAGCTTGGCTATCATAAATAATCCCTTCTTGTAGAGCTCCGGTCAGTTTTAGTTCAATACTAAAACTGAGCTACATGCCCCTATCTAGCTGCCACTTCTTTCAGTAGGGTTAATGGGGAAGAAGTTCACATAATCTAATCCTACTTTATCAATCTGTTCATCACATATTGTGACACCTCAATTCTGAAATGAAGCAATAGGTTTTCTACTGGCTCACAGTTATAACAACTTTTGAAAAGTTTTTTTTAAAAAAACAAATTATAATAAAAACAAAACACAAATCTTGACTATGGTGCTTCAGTTAGATTTTTTTTGTTTTCATTGTGCACTATTCTTGCTGATTAGCAATAAAATATACAGATTTAGAACAATAAATTACTTGGAGGCACCAATTGTTAAACAGTCTATATCATATTAATTAGACTCTGAAACAAGGCAGGCATTACAGCCATTTATAACTGAGTACTGCTTAAGTTGCTAATCAATAAAAGAGGGAACTAATTAACAAGCCAGCAGTCAGCATCTTGAGAAGAAGTTGGTGATTTCCAACTTAATTAAACATCTAAGGTGTCTAAGCTCAGAAATCTTCTGTGGCGAAGTAGCATCATTTTTCTTTTATGTTTTAAAATTATGAAAGGCTTTGTGTCTTAAAAGAACATTATGTGCGTTCCATTCCTGTTTCTTGTTGTTTTGAAAATAACAACCACTAAATCATATTTGAATTGTGCATAAGGACTGCTACATTAAAACGTTCTCATTGCAGTGTCTTGGAAATTATGTGTATTGATTTTAACTAGTGTTCTTAAGGACTGCATCTCACTTCACATTTTTCCTCAATTATAAAATCTGAATGTGAATAAAAATAGGACATGCATATATAGGTAAAGGTAAAGGGACCCCTGACCATTAGGTGCAGTCGTGACAGACTCTGGGGTTGCGGTGCTCATCTCGCTTTATTGGCCGAGGGAGCCGGTGTACAGCATCCGGGTCACGTGGCCAGCATGACTAAGCCACTTCTGGCGAACCAGAGCAGTACACGGAAACGCCGTTTACCTTCCCGCCGGAGCGGTACCTATTTATCTACTTGCACTTTGACGTGCTTTCAAACTGCTAGGTTGGCAGGAGCAGGGACTGAGCAACGGGAGCTCACCACGTCACGGGGATTCGAACCACCGACCTTCTGATCGGCAAGTCCTAGGCTCTGTGGTTTAACCCACAGCACCACCTGCGTCCCATGCATATATATGTCATTGTTAAAGATTT
Source organism: Podarcis bocagei (assembly GCF_964188305.1). Lineage (NCBI taxonomy): Eukaryota > Metazoa > Chordata > Lepidosauria > Squamata > Lacertidae > Podarcis > Podarcis bocagei. Next base: position 38,528,829 of record NC_138126.1, read on the forward strand.
TGCAGTTTACTTTTCGTCAATCCACAGCATAATTCTGTCCACTCAGAGGTAAGTCCCAGTGAGTTTAAAGAAACTTACTTCTGAGTAGACATGCACAGAATTGTGCTATGTGTTTGAAAGCTGTTGTGTACTGAAGCTTCCAAAACATGCAAATAGAATTGATACCTCATATAAATTTTGCACTTGGAATTATATGTGGCGTTGAGGTTTTTGCCCCCATACAAAGTAGAGTACATAGTGTCCTCAGTTATAATTTATCTATGGAGAAATATTGGTCTGTGGGTCACCATGATTTTTGATGTGTTTCTCCACCTGGTATGCGTAGCTCAAGGCGAACCATTCTACAGCATTTTACCTCCAGGCTGTGATTTTCAAATAAATCTGCAGAACTCAGGTTTCAAGTGATGCCCTCCACCTACCTTGGGGAGACGCTATATAGAAATTTCACCAGCAAAACAAACGATTGCAAACAGATCCAAGATCTGGTATGCTATTTGCTATTCTGTCCCTTTTATATGTAGCTGGGGTTGGGGGTATACTATTGCAGATTCTCCAGCAACTTGTAGACCAAATGCCCCCCAGGCTGTGGTGTTGGAACTACTGGATGATAAATGCTACTTATTTACAGTAGTAGCTCTATTTGCTGTGCTAAGAAACTACACACTTGTTTTTGAAAAATCATTAATTTTCCCATATATAAATCCAAAATGCGTTTTCCCATAATATTTTTTTCTATGGCTATATGGTCCTTTCATTTAAAACTGATTCTTGTATTTAAGTTTAATGACTTGCTAGCTCTTGCTTTACTTTTGAAATTTTGTGCATTGTTATTTTGTGGGTTTACTTTTAACACGCTGATTTTAATGAAATTGCTATTCCATTCTAATGGTCTTTGAGTATATGGAATGAAGTTGCGGCTGACTGATTATATATGTATTAGTTAGGGTAGGACTCAAACCAGTGGCTTCAAGAAAGGAGATTCTGACTAAACATTTGAGAAACTTTCTGGCAGCAGAAGCTGTTTGGCTGTGGAACAGACTCCCTTGGAGGTGGTGGACTCTCCTCCCTTGGACGTTTTTAAGCAGAGACTGGGTGGCCATCTGTCATGGATGCTTTAGATGAGATTCCTGCATTGCAGGGGGTTGGACTAGATGGTTTTTGGGGTCCCTTCCAACTCTTAAGATTCTATGATTCTACCAGATGAGTCCTTAATGCACACTTGCACATTTAGATGAAGTAACTTGGATCCATGAAACAATTCTTTAAAAAGCAGTGGTATGATTCTGGGTCCCTGACAACCCTCTAAACTCTGGCAGGCTTTCCCTGTAAGCCTGTTAAACTCTAACCTCTTCTGGAGTTAACAAGATTATTGCAGTACTAGTACTGCGCCTTTTCTTCCTGAACAAATCTGTGGAAGAGAAGAAGGGAGAGGGTGTAGGTAAAAATGTTCTCACTCTTTACCCAGGTTTGATTTGTGAGTAGAGTTGAAGATGATCTTCAAAGAAGGGAGTTTGAACATCCAGCATACTGAAAACAAAACTATTTTAGGTGTGGGGCGTGAGGTGCAAGGAGACTAAAAGAGAACAGTGAGTTGAGAGATGAGAGCAAGTGCTTTTTTTGAGGGGGGGGATAATGGAAATGGAAAAGTTTCTTGGACTAAGGAGCTATATAGTGTTCCACAAAGGGGGGAAATGATTTAAGGAGTTCCAGCCCAACTCTCTGAAAGATTTCATGTTGGAAGACTCAAACTGAGGTTTATATTCATGTAATTGCCTTTGATTTCACATAATCATATAGATATGGGAGTGATCTGTGTGCAAGGGAGTGATCTGTGTGCATGGGAGTGATCTGTGTGCAAGGGAAAGTTAGGAGGAGGCTGGAAGGAAAAAGAGAGGGGGGTGCATAGGGGGTTGCAAAAAAAGGAGGGAGTGGGAGATAAGGAAATGGAGTTGAGGTTGAGACTAGGAGAATGAAACAGTCTGAAGAATAGGAGGGGGTGCTTTTATAATTGGGTGGAAGATGGATAGGGTGCTTAGCAGTTGCAATGTGTGGGAGAAGGAAGATGCAAAAGATTACCACTGGGTGGATGGGTGTGGATGGATGGTTGCACAAAAGGAGCTGGGCATGGACATGGGGGTGAAGGTAAAGCAGAGGTGCAAAGCAGGGCTGCAAAAGAAGAGAAGCGGCTTCAGAAATGGGAGCTTAGTAGTTGCATGAGGTGGGAAGGGATAGCTCTAAGTCTAAGGACTTAATGGGGAGATATCAGGGGGTTAGCAAGCAGAGTGAACGGGGTAAAGAAGGAATTCAAGTATTTTTGCTGCATAACTATGACCATCAGGGATTATGTTTCTATCCTTGTTTTTGGCTTCAAAAAAACCCCCACAACAGAACACCCCTCCTTTAAGAAAATTCAAATGTAACTTGGAAAAAATAGGGAACTGCACAGATATGAGTGAGTTGTTCTTCCCACTTCCCCACAATCTGTTTTAACAGACAAAGTGGAACTCGCAAATCTCATGGTGAGATCAATGATGTTCACAGATATCAGCATGGATTGCAGCAGGAGTGGGCAAAGCAAAAGTTTACCAAGTCAGTAATAAATTTCGGTAAATTTCCATAAACATGTTACTATTTTATCTCCTTAACAGCTTGCTTTGAGTCCTCTTGAATTGGAATTAAGAAACTTGGTTAATTTTTTTTTTGTTTACTTCTTTTTTCCCCCTAATGGTCTTCAGAATGAAGTGGTGTTTTGCCTTCCTAAGCTGCTTCTAAAATAACTTCACTATGCATAAAACATTCTGAAAGCTTTACTTTTCCTCCCTCTGTGACACACAAAGTTAAGTGAAATCTCTTCTGAAAGGAGATTTCAGAATTGATGTGGGAAAGGTTGTTAGCCTTCTGTTAGGTCTTACACTTTTGAGTCAGCAGCTGAATTAACAGCTCATATGTTGAGTTAAAAGCGACACAAGCACAATGCCTGTATATACATATATATACTTCTGAAGCAGCACCCAGTTACTGGTAAAATTAACCTCTGGCTTTGGCGATCTTCCTCCTAGGAATGTAGTGATTCTGTGGCATGTAAATTATTTTAAAAATGTTGTCTCTGGTTGTAAATACTTGAAAGATTCATATACATAAGAATGTGTGTGTGTTTCGTAAGTGGAGAATAAAATATAAAACAATATTTTTATATTTAAAATTTAGTACGTATGGAATTACCAGAAAGCACTTTAGATGTGACTCTTGAACTTTTAATGGTTGTGACAATTTGTATTTTGACTAAGAAAGGGCAGTTTCTTGAGTTAGAGAATAAGGGTTGTAGCCAATGCTAGTCCTACACAAACACATTGCACTTAGTGAGCATGGCTGACTTAGGCTAATTGTTTCTATTTTGAGTAGAATTTAGTCGAGTGCAACCTATAGAGACCCTTTTCCCATTGCAATTCTTCTTTAGGAGACCTACAGCCAGTTGAAATATGTGTGAGATTATTTGAGAAAGGACTGTCGTAATGGTCTTTGCAGCATATCCTCCAAGACTGCTTACGTTATGAATGGCAATGTGTGACTGGACAAGCATGATTATTTTTCTGCTCGTTAATGTCACATGCTGCTTATGAACACTACAGGAGCAATTGGTTTTGGGGACGAAAGTAGACTGCTTGGATACTTGCCCTCTTATCTATGGTTAAACCACAGGTGGGGGATACTTTGCACAAACAGAGGCAACCCTTCTACTTTAGGCAGTGGAGGGTGAGGACTTTGAAAGAGAAAGGACACTGCTGTTTAGGTTGAGGACAATGTCTTCAGTGATGTAATCCTATAACCAAATTCTGATTGGCTTTGTGCTGTGGTGGTGTCACAGTAGCTCTTGTGCTTCCTAGTTGACTGAGATTGTTTCTGCTGGGAAGAAAGGACCCTTGGAAATGGCACTGACGTAATGTGTTGAAGGGAATGGCTGCTAATCACTATGAACATCCCCCCAAATGGTATGGGGTGGGGTGGGGAGTTCATCTTCTTTGTGGAATCACACCTTTCGCCCTGAACACATCCTCAGTTGAACATTCAGCACAGTCTTATTCTTGTCAAGACTGAACAAAAAATAGTTCTGTGAAATGTCTCTAGGAAGCTGCATGTGCTTAACTTTTAGCCTCTATAAATTCTTTCTTATTTATAGTATAGCTTTATTTAAAATTCTGTATATTTTCTAATATATGATCAAGGTGCTAGGAACGGTGTGCACTTTAAATTGTTCTCTTTCGTACCATTTGGTATACTACTGCCATGCAGTGACTTCTGATTACATAATTTCTTTGTGAGAAACATTTTTGCTTAGTTGAAATAGGTGATCCTTCCCCCACACTCCAAATTCTGTGGCTTTTATGGAAAAGCATGACTAGCTTTGCTTTTTACAGACCTCAGGGTAGTTCGCATTATTAATATATTATTTCCCCTCCCTTCTCCCTGAGAATAAGCTACTTCCCAATCTCAGATGCAGCCACCAAGCCTCAAAATTGTGATCTTAAGAATACCAACGCACAAGACAAGTTGCTCTTATTTTTCTTATTTAAACTTAATTAAAAATTATAAAAATAATAATCCACATTTACTGCAACCAGGGTGGATTTGATTTAAATCAAATTGATTTAAATCGCTAGTCAGTAAGACTTAATTTAAATCACTTGTCATTTTTTTACAGAAAGACTCATTCTTGCAGGTATAATCTTAATATTTAGAACCAGGCGAAGGTTTCATTTTTGGAATAATAAATTTTCAGAGTAGTTTTTACAGTTATACCAAAAATTATTGATTTGGTTATACTGTTAGAAATACATAGACAGATAATTATGAAATTATTGTGAGCTTTAATGTTAACTGTTTATATTTGGACAACTTTTCTGTTGTACTTTATTGGAAGGAGAAAAATAAACATTTCCTTAATAACAATTTATTGAACTAAAGCAATAACACTACAGCATATGTACCCATGTTTGTTAACTTATGTGGTGAAACATTGTTTTTTAAAAACCTTAGACTGAGTTTTAGCACGCATGAAAAACTTAAAACAAATCCTTATTTCCTGATGAATAGCCTTCGGACTATAATGTAATTTAAACAGAAAACTATCTTTAGAAAGATTTTTCCTCCAGAAGCATTTTATTTTAAAAATCTGATTTAAATAAAAAAAAAAAATCTGATTTTTAAATTATTTTTTTGAAAGAAATCATTGATTTTTATCCACCTTGACTGCTACCCACTTACATGAAGTACTAAATTAGTTCTTATCCAGAAGAGTTCTGACAGCATAGTTTCCGCAGTCCAAACCTGCACAAGACATAAGACCTTAAGGCCCAGGCAGTGTGATACTCTCTCCAAATGCTATCAGTTAAGAGTTGCTTGCTAGCACCATCATCACCAGCATAGAAACTCATTGATGGCTCTTGAAAACATTGTTGTGCGTCATTTAGCTTTGAAGTGGAAACCAGGAGTGTTGCTTAGAGCTAGGTTTGGCAAATATGTTCTGATTCCATTTGCACAACATCTGTGAGGATGTTGGACAATGTTCACTATTTATTAAGTCTTCATTCTGATTTGTTTGCGGGTTTGGGGTGGGGTTACATAACATTCTGTCAAGCAAGTGTTACCCCACCCTTTCCAGTGCATTTGTCCTGTCACCTTCCTGATGGGGTGATATGGATTTGTTGTGGAAGAGCACCAAATCAAATTTCATTGTGCAACCTGAATTTGCCAATATGTGATTGATTCCTGTCTGAATGTAGTGACAGTCTGGAAGCGCCCCTGACCTTTAATCATCAACATGTTGACTTAGTGCTTTGGTCAATATCTTAGGCTCTGAAAAACCATATCAGTGGCTCTGCAGGGATCCAAATTCCACTCCTTAAATCCCAGATATTTGAAGCATTTTTGTAACCATCAATCAGTCTAAATTCTAAGTAAAGACATAGCTGCTGTTTAAGAGAAAAGAAGTCACACTGAAGTCTTAACAGATGTAGTGAACAGTGCAAAAATATTATAAACAAGTTCTGTACATCGTGTTGGCTCTTTTTTATGGATCAATCTCCTTGAACAACTTACTAATTCAACCTTGCACATAGGTATAAGAAATATATGTACCTACCCTAACTCCACACCCTCAAATAAAAGCCCCTCCCACTCATTGAAGCAGTGGGTTGATTACATTTCCAGCTTGACAGGGTGTAGGCAAGTGTTTCAGTGTAAAGCTGCAATAGTTGCTACTCGGAGGAGTCGTGGCATTGCCTGTTGACCTATCTCTCTTCCTTTGGCAAAAATAGAGCCTATAATATCAGCTGTCAAAAAGCATAGAAAGAAGGAGACAGTGATGAAATATAAAGGGAAATGTGCATTTTCAGCAATTCAGGGTTATGGTGCAAAAATAGCTGCTTGATAAAGGTAAATATAAAGATGTAACACTATACTACTGATATACTATTCCTTATGGTTACTGCATTATCTAAGCATAATAACGCAGTAGTTTTAAAATGATTTAAATTGTTTATTTTGACTTCTCACTATTTCATGTAAGCTTATTAGTAACTGGGCAGTCACTCAAATAATGCAACCATTTTGTGTCTACAGCATACATTTAAAGCACATTATTTCCCCCCAAGAATCCTGTAGTGTAGTTTGCCCCTCACAGAGCTACAGCTAGCTCTCAGTATTCTTTGGGAGAAACGAAAGTGTGCTTCAAGTGTATGTTGTGTGTGCTGCCAAAATATGCACTGACTGTGTAGTCAGAGCAGAGTTAAAGGGAGGGAAAGGTATTCACCACTGCATTCAGATATATTTCATTCTTCTTTGTAGGCAAAGGTACTTATGAGATGCTTAACATTAACTAGTCTGTGAAGTATGAATGCTGTATAAAGTAAATGCTGCATTCTCTTTGATTTTGGTTTTAAGTGACAGAAAGTACTGGTTCACAGGTTATTCATGAGTGCAAATTTATTCCTCATCCACCTTGAAACTGAGTAGCAGAAGAATGATAAGATTCAGAACAAAACTCAAATATTCCAATTTTTAATGAGTTAAATATTAAAAACTTTCCTCTGCTTCCAGGTTTTTGATAGTTCTGGATGGCAGGCAATGGGCTGCTGCAGTAATTTATTTATTTTTATTCTGATTGATGTCTGGGAAATAAACTTTTGTTGATGTTGACACTAATATTTCTACAAGCTGATGGTACTGTGTTATAGACACATTGGCTGTTTTGCTTTGTTTATACATCATATGGATAATTGACTTGTTTTTTTACTTTGTTTCTATATCTTGTATATTGTTGCATGCATCTCAGTCTCTGAGCGCTGCCAGATTCAAGGGGTTCTAGGTTCTTACCCAGGGTTTGGTTTCCTTGAAATGAAGGATAGCGGAGACTATGGTGTCTTTAGGATAGATAGATATATGGTTTATTTACACATATATACAACCTGAGCCTGTGATGGATGGGTTTACAGCATTAACACCTCAAGAGGATCTTGCTTCTCCCATAGCCACAACCTTGGATTCCAGCAGAAATCGGGCATTACTCTGTCTCCCAGCTGCTTAGCTGGCCACTTTCTAGCTTCTGGTTCACACAGCACCACTTTCAACTTTGGTCTTTGTCTTTCTAACTACCAGCAAATTGGGGGGGGGCACCCATTTTACATCTGCCACAGATTTCTTTTGTTGATGACCCATACTCCAAAGACCATTACCTCACCAGAAAACCAGCCTGGCTATTCCAGGAAGAAGAAGAAGAAGAAGAAGAAGAAGAAGAAGAAGAAGAAGAAGGGCAATGTGATCAATTTTTTAAACCATTGGAAGCTGCTGAGCTATTTCAAATCATTCAGTGACTTACTAATGGATACCAGTCTTCCTTCTGCCTCCCTCTGCTTTAGAAAGTGAAGACATTTTATTGCTGTCACATCAGTTTGGGGATCTTTATTTGTGAACAACAAAATGCAACTTCAAACCGGACTCTGCACTCCTTTGAAACATTCAGTGAATATGCACGTCAAAGTGCAAGTAGATAAATAAGTACCGCTCTGGCGGGAAGGTAAATGACGTTTCCGTGTGCTGCTCTGGTTTGCCAGCAGTGGCTTAGTCATGCTGGCCACATAACCCAGAAGCTGTCTGCGGACAAATGCCAGCTCCCTTGGCTTATAGAGCGAGATGAGCGCCACAACCCCAGAGTCGTCCGTGACTGGACCTAACGGTCAGGGGTCCCTTTACCTTTATACATATGCATAATATGGGCTGACATAATTTTCCCAAAATTCACACCATTTGGAACACGGAAAGCCTCAGTCTCAAAGGCTGGGAGCAAAAATCCTCTAGCTTAGCTGGGAACCAATGTGGCTAAATGGCTAGAGACTAGGGACCTGGGAGACCGGGATTTGAATCCCTACTCAGCCATGAAGTTCCTAGGGTGACCTTGGGCCAGTCACCACCTCTTAGCCTAACCTACCTGACAGGGTTGCTGTGAGGATGAAATGGAGAGGAAGAGAACAATGTACACCACCCTGAGCTCCTTGGAAGATAAAGGTGGTCTATAAATGTAATGCAGGCGGCAATCATTTTAGGTGCATCCAATCGACACACAATTGCTGGCGCGCAGGTATTTTTGGACCTGGAAGAGGGCAGAACAGGGGCAGGGCATGCTTATATGTGTTATGCTGATGTGCATGGGGGCTGGGAACAGAACCCCCACATGAAATGCTCACCGCCTGTAAATATATTAAGTAAATAAATATGGCATGTGTATCCCCTTTACCCTTTGTGCATAAGACCTGGAACCAAGAGAAGAAGGGGGTATGAATCATTCCTGCTTCAGTTGTTGCTGCTACTTTAGAACCTCCAAAATGGTCCACAGTTATGCATGTGTTTGAGTTGTGTTTATTAAAATGCCCCCCCTCCCCCAAAAAAGTGAATGGGGGGGGGGGAGCACCAGAGCAGGCCAAAGGAGACAGAAGGGGTGGGGGGGACCAGTGCTTTTTTCTGGGGGGATGCAGGGGTGCACATACCCCTAAACATTTTGTGAATCTTTGTTCTTTTGTCCATTTACTGTATTTATTTTCTTGAGTCAAAATGACAATACCCCTAAACATTTTTTTTAAGAAAGAAAGCACTGTGTTTCCCCCTCATACCATATCCAGACCTTAATGATACACCCGGTAGTACACATAAACACCTTTCATAAAGGGACAGTTGCATTCAACAAATGTTTCCTGGGTTCCTTATTCAAGCCAACAGTATAAAGTTATTTTCAGAGTTACCATACCATATTTAATATTTTAAAAATAATAAAAGTATATATATATATTTTAATGAGAACCCCCTCCTTTTTATAAGAATATATCCTGGAAGGTTGGGGCAATTTTATGACTGCTAGATTGCGCTTGCTTAAAATTCCTAAATCCTTTTTTTAGAATTTCTATTATAAAGCTATATTGGTGTTTTGAGTGTTTTAACATTCTGGTCTCTGTGCCAAAGGGAAGGCTTATATTGGTTAACCAGCTTGAGCCTGGACAGCCATTTATGTTTTAACTTTTAATAACTAAAAATGATGCAATGGCACAAAGAGGTCATGTTCATGAAAGTGACAGGAGAAATAAAGCTCAGGCGGGATATTGCTTCTGTGCCCCCTGGTTGTCATAGTAATAGAGCCTCTGTGCTGAGTAGCTTTTCACAGTGACCTTGGTAGTTTAGTCACCTTCAGCTTTGCAATATATAAAAAAAGGTTGTACAAGATATAAATTCAGGATAAGTGCAAGTTCATGCCCATGAATACAAGTTCCTTGCACACAAAAAGTCTTCTTGCTGCTTGTTTCTCATCCTGCCTTTCACTTTATTTGAGCAAAGATTTTGAAGTCACCAGAAGGAGGCCTGAAGCAAACATCCCAGATTGCCAGCTGCCGGTAAATTACTCGCAGCCAGCACACACCACTTTCAGGACGTAGGGTGATGAGTGGGAACGATAAACCCATTTGTAAGGAGAGTAAGCTTGAAACAAATACTTCTGGATTTCATTAAAAACAAACAAACAAACAAACAAAAAACCCAACATGGCCAAGACTGTGTGTGTGTGTACAATCAAAACAAAGGTTTTTGTATCACCTAACAGTTTTTAAATAGTATAAACTGATGTGTTTGCAAAAGCCAATACCATATTAAATCTGTTAGTAGTTAAGGAGGTACAAGAACTTCTAGCCAATGCCAGAAACCTGAAGTCTACCCACCCATGATCTACAGGGTCTGGTGGAAATATCTGCAGGTTTCCATGGTGTTCCTTCAGGATTCCTGCTGGAATAGATTTGGTTCAGTCTCAAAACAACCTAGGGACGGATAAAATTGGTTTTCTTTTAACATTGTTGAACCATTATTCCATCCCATATCTTCCATTGCTAATCATTAATTTTTCTCCAAAATGAGGTTGTTGTTGTTTTTTTCACTTGGAAGATTTGCGTATATTTACTTATTTTGCATTTGTATGGGCAAAGCCACATATTTGTAGACATGTAAGCAGTTGAGAATTGCATTACTGAAGTTCCTGCCCATATGGAAAGTAAAAATGGACACTAATGTGTCACGACTGGGTAAACATTTTACCAGTGGGTAAACATTTCAGACCTTCTGTAACACTCTATAACGGATCTTTAAGGTGGCCATTGAACAAAATAATTTCAAAGTGAAAGTGCAACGAGAAGTAGTGGAATTGCAATATATCAAGAGGCTCCAAGCTACTACCTGTCAATTCAGCACACAGTTTTTGTGTGGGAATGTGTGTTCATAAGGTAATTTTCACCATCTGTGCCTTTCTGTTTTTCATTTCCTTTTAACCTTACTGTTTGGGATAATACTTTGTGTACCTGATGCAGGGGACGGTAGCAAAACGAAAACTCATGCTAGAATAAATACGTCTGCCTTTAAGGTGTCACAAGGCTCTTTGTTGTGTTTGCTGCCTTTGTTGTGTCGTAATATGGCTACCCCTCTGAACATTGTTAACATCTGAGAATTTATCTTGAGCAACCTAAAGAATTTAAGAATGGTTCTTTCCTTTTGAAATAAGTCAAGCAGGAGAAAGGATGAAGGACTGTGCGTTAATACCCCACATTCTGTAATTTGGAAAGCTAATGGAAATAGTCAGGAATAGCAGAAGAAAGATAAGCTTAAATCCGAGATCTACCTGACAGCTAATGTGACTCAGGGTTAAGTGTTTACATTCAGTGCATATGCTAGACTCCAAAGCATGGGTAGGTAGGTAGGTAGGTAAGTGAATAGGTTGTCATCATATTTAACCAGCTGTGCTTTAATCATTCTACTTAAGTCACTGCAGCACTTATCTTTTCCCCCAAGCATCAGCAATATTTAAGATTATGTTAGATTTCTCAAATAATGCTGCAGTGATTAATTTTTCAGCAGTGTGTGCTGACATCTTGCCCACTGAGACGAAAGAAGTAAAATGTGACATCGGGCACAGCTGCTGACTTCAAAATCCCCATGTACAGGTGACACTAAGCTCTCCTCCTCATTGATAATAAACACCATTTATGGTGAAACTTCATTTTCGTTAACTTGGATAAAATAGAATTCTCCTTAGGGAAACAGGATGAAAGTTGAAAGTTGTTGCTTTGCAAGGCACTTTGTAGATCTTTTGGCAGTCTGCTGTGCAGTCATTCTGAGATGAAGGTCATGTCTCTAGTGGGTCTGACGGCTTATGTGAACATGTAAAACATATTCTGTTTTAGGAAGGAGAGGGTGAGGGAGGGTGTTCTTCTTCTTTTCTTTTGTTATTCATGAGTTGTTCAGGTTACTAGTTGCTAGTAAAAACTTAGGCCCAAACTAGCTATGGTGTTAGTGTCTTAAAATACAAGCTGCTTAAAACACCCCCACAAAAATTCCCAGTGTAGGGTCCCTGATCTAGATTGGGAACCTAGTGTGGAAGGTAAAGGTAAAGGTAAAGGACACCTGACAGTTAAGTCCAGTCCCAGGCGACTCTGGTGTTGTGGCACTCATCTCGCTTTACAGGCCGAGGGAGCCAGCGTTTGTCCACAGACAGTTTTTGCGGTTATGTGGCCAGCATAACTAAGCTGCTTCTGGCACAACAGAATACCGAAACCAGAGCAGCACGTGGAAATGCTGTTTACCTTCCTGCCGGAGTGGTACCTATTTATCTACTTGCATTTTTGGGTGTGCTTTTGAACTGCTAGGTTGGCAGGAGCTAGGACTGAGCAACAGGAGCTCACCCCGTCGTGGGGATTCGAACCGCCTACCTCCTGATTGGCAAGCCCAAGAGGCTCAGTGGTTTAGACCACAGTGCCACCCGCATCCCTTAGTGTGGAAGCTTTAATTGCTTTTCCATCCTGGACCCTACCCTTCCAGTTTTTGCAAGGGGAAAGTCTTATTTGCTTCAGTGAGAGCTTTTTTCTGTAGAGAAATTGCTGGCATATGGGGAGAATGTCTGGCTTGGGGGCAGGGGGCAAAGGGTTAAAGCTACATACACACACACCCTTTCAGTTAAGCTGCTGCCTTTATTGCAATGGCAACAATACAGGGAACATAAGAAGGGCTCTGCTGGGTTATGCCAAAGGCCCATCACTCTGTTCTCTGTGACCAGCCAGATGCCTATGGGAAGCCAGGAAGTGCGACATCAGGGCAAAAGTACCCTCCTCCTTTGTTATTCCCACCAGCTGGCATTCATAGGCATTCAGTGTGGATTTAGCCATCACGCCTAGCAGCCAAATCACCCACCTCTCTGAGCAGCAAGAAGGGTTGTAGGTCTTACCCAGCTTTGATTTTCTTTGGAAGGAGTTCACTGGAGATGTGCTGGCATTTTGTAATATTTGTGAATGTTTATTTGCAAACAAGCATGTTGAAGAGAGGTGGAGGTTCACCTTCAACACTCGTACTTACTCCCCAAATTCCAAGGCTCCCACATCTGATCTCTAGGGAGAAATCAGCCCCCCCCCCCAAAAAAAAATTATTGCTATCTTACAGAGCCCAAAGTCAGATCTGTTTCCATGTGTTCCAAGTCCAGCTGCTGTTTGTGTGCAAATGCCTGGAGCATACCATGCTCAGTTAGGGTAGAGGGAGAGGAATCCTTCTTACAGGTATTTTCTAGCCATTAGGAGGCTAGCTGCTGAGAGAGGTAACCTCATCTCACTAACAAAAGTAAAGCACTTAGCAACTTTGCTAGGACTATTAACTTTGGCAATTTAGTAAGACCAGTTCCATTAACCTTCTTCTGTCCAATGCCACCCCCTCAGTATTACAACAATATCCATGGGATGCTTGATGGCCATTTAGTGCTCTCATCCATCAAGTTTAACAAGTATATAATTAGTGTGCAATAAACAGAGTTTCTCCCCCTAAATGAGACCTTTACAAATTTCTGAAAGTGAAAGCCATTATCTTACTATTGACCATAAATCTATTTAGACAGGTTTTACGTTTTACTACACGTTTAGAATCATTATTTTATTTACAATTTAAGTGGACCAAGATTCCGTAAATTATTTTAATTTTGAATTTTATCACTTTTTTGTATATGATTTAAGATATATATGAGATATATATCTATGTAAAATATATACACAAATATATAATTCAGTATTCTATTAGCCGTGCTATGCAAACTGAGACTCGTTCCTTAGTAAAAACAAATAAAAAGGGAACTATTCCTTTTAACATTCTAAGAAGTGAGATGGTCCTTGATTTGCTCTTTTTTTTAGGGTCAAAGCTCTACATCAGTAACTGTAGATTCAGTAAATCTGACATCTAATTGTTCTGCAAACAGTGCTGGATTTTTGCTGGCCTGCATATTATTTGAAGTGTTTGTTGTTTGGGTTCAGTCTTTGAAGTTCCTTGCCTACGGTGCTTTGATCTACTCCTTGTAGTCTGCAGTAATAAAAGTTATGCTTTATCTCATGGTTGGGTGTATGATTGCCCTTGATATTCTGTAGAAAGTCAGAGTAAATGATTGTGCATTGCCGCCAAGGACTACAGCTTAAAGAGGGCCTATACTGGTCTTTTGTTTCCTGCAAAGGACATTCAAGACCCTTTCCCTTAATTTCCAGCTTTATTATTTCATTTTCTTTTTCTTTAAATAAGTCTTTATAGTTCCTTTACTTCTAGTTATTTTAATTGTGGGGGGAGTGTTTGATACAGTGGGGATTTATTTGTCCCATTGTGAACCCCTATAAATCCTTGAGTGTGCTTCTAATAGAGATGTTATGGTAACCTGTTGCGTTATGAAACTGATGATTTTGCAAGTTGCTGCCCCTATTGGGGCAGGAGTACAGCTAATATGTGAATCACAAAGATACATCTCATAAACTAGAACATAAGTTGATACATGGTGCAAATGGCTACACGTAACACAGGTTCCCAACATGCATACTAACATAATGTAACAGATCACGGTGAGAATCAAAGCTTAGTTAGCAATGCTTATTGCGCATGTGTATTAAACATGAAATGGGGTAGTGATGTACATGATTGGTGAAAATTGAAATCCTTAGTTTGAAATATTATAACTACCACCACCCTGACCCTTGGGCGGTGTTGCAGTTTTGCAAAACAATTTGACTGTAACCTACTGCCTAGCAATGAACAACAATGGACTCCTAACTCCTCTTGTCTCTGAGTTTTAGAGAAGATAATCCATTTTTGGCTTACAACACCATTACAGTTTAGGTAGGGCTGGATCCTGAGAAGCAGGAATGAAAGGCTCTGTGCCTCTTTAAAGCTCTCTCCTGAAGATTGGGGGGTTCCTCTGGGAAGTATGATATGGGCATGGGGATGGTTAGGAGAGAGGGGAATTGTCCAGAATTGAGCAGAGGCACCTTGCTCGAGGGGAAGTATCTGGAACTGTGTTTTGAAGCAGAAGTCAGCCCTACTGAACATTTTCCAAAATAATAATGCCCATTCACATTATAAAGTGCTTATAACTCAACTACTCTCAGCAGCCAGAAGCAGCATAGCCACTGGAAAGCCCTGTCAGGAGTGAACATGGACCACTGGTACCAAATCACATGGGAAACAGCCTTACTAGAAAAGCTAGCCATCAGACTGAAACTGAGACGGGGACAAACAGAAGAGGATGCCTTCACCTCAGTATGGCTCCCCTTTAGCACATGCACAGCTCAACAAGACAACAAGAACCCACCGGCAACATACAAATCAATATGGCTTACTTTACCCAGCAATCCCCCCCCCATAAATGCAAACAACTGCAGACAACCAACCACACCCTGGGCTCCCCCAATCCCTCTCACTACCAAGGAAATGTAACAAGCGAATAGAAAGAGAACCTATCCAGCTGACATTGACACAAAACCCCACACATACACTATATAAAAGGATATAAGTTTCACCACCACCCCTCCTTCCCCTCCTCCTTCCCCGACCTTATGCTGTATACAACAC
Source organism: Podarcis bocagei (assembly GCF_964188305.1). NCBI lineage: Eukaryota > Metazoa > Chordata > Lepidosauria > Squamata > Lacertidae > Podarcis > Podarcis bocagei. Next base: position 38,544,270 of record NC_138126.1, read on the forward strand.
TAATGTCTCCTATCAAATGTAACTGACTTGTAGAAAAGACTTTACAACCTGAAAAGAGAGACAATGCATGTACTTTTTTAAACCAAGAAAATCTTTAATATGTATATATTTTAAAAAGGTAGGGAAGACAAGAGAGAAAGTTCCTTTCTGTGGGCACCATCCTTTCTTTTGCAGTTATTATCAGAATCTAGTCCGTATTTCTCTTTCTCCTAAGTTTTCTGATTTGCAATCATAAGATTGTAGAGTTGGAAGGGACCACCAGCGTTGTCTCATCCAACCCCCAGCAATGCAGAAATCTTTTGCCCAACGTGGGGCTCAAACCCATGACCCTGAGATTAAGAGTCTCATGCTCCACAAACTGAGCTATCCCAGGTATCTTCCATGTTATTTTTGTAATCCTTGCCAATGACTTTGTATGCTGTTTCAGACTACCAAGCACAACAGTAGTATATCTCTTACTGAATTTTAAAAAAAATGTAAAGTCAGTGTCTTTTTAAAAAATCTTTGAGCTGATCAAACCAAGCTTTATCTACTAGAGAACTCAGTGATTTAAAGATCAGTGTATTCTGTTAAAAAATTGTCTTCAGTCGAGCTGATGTTCAAAGAAAAGTGAAGCTCGTTTGACTGTGTTTTAGTACATACTTAAAGCCTAATAATGGAATATTGTAAATCAGTATTGTAAGGAGGCTGCCTCTTCTGACATATATTTGAAGAGCATTGTATTATTAATGTCAACAAAATGACTGCCTTTAAAATACAGCTTTACAACACCATTGCCTTGTGCTACAGGTGGTTAAGACAGTCAATTTACAAAGAACAATTTATTCTTTTTTCATGCTGTTAAAGCAAATTGGGATGTAATTAGATTTATATACTGAATAATCTCATTTGCATATCCAATTAATTCTTCCTGTTTTAATTTGCTAAGGTTGAATTCACAATAGTGGTAAAAATAGCATTTAAATTATCCAGGACTCAACTTATCTTTTGCTGTAATTCATTCAAGATGTTTCATTAAAAGTTGCTCCTGAGTATCCTTTTTCCCTTTCTTTTTCAATCTTGAAAGCTATTACACACCAAACAAGGTCCTTTATTATAAAAACATGAAAGGTCTCATTTAATTTGACCTAAACTAATGCATCATGCGTTATGTTATTTAAGCCATGCTGCTTTGTGTAATTGTAGCATAGGTGAATGCAGTGGCTCATTTCATTTAACCAATACTACATTCAGCTTGTCACTTTTTGTGCTGATAGTACAAAAAGGCCCTTAATGTGGGGACTTTCAGATGCCTTTGCTGAACAGCATATGCCTTCACAAACAAAACTAGTTTTCTCCTTGCAGTGGCAATCCTGTTATTTTAGGAGTGCAGGGTTGCTCTCCAAGCTATGATTCCTCCATGCAGCTTATAAGAAACTTACATCTCCTGCTCTTATACATAGAACTAAGTCACATATTCAGAAAAGGGGTTAGGGCGCAATTTGCCAAAGCAAATTGGAGCTGAGGCTCCAATACTTTGGCCACCTCATGAGAAGAGAAGACTCCTTGGAAAAGACCCTGATGTTGGGAGAGAAGGGGACGACAGAGGACGAGATGGTTGGACAGTGTTCTCGAAGCTACCAGCATGAGTTTGACCAAACTGCGGGAGGCAGTGGAAGACAGGAGTGCCTGGTGTGCTCTGGTCCACGGGGTCACGAAGAGTCGGACACGACTAAACGACTAAACAACAACAACAAAGAGGTGAGAACCATATGTTTCAATGCTTCCATGGCTCAAAAAATCCCTGCCTGTTAAAAGGATGACAGGGAGCCATCCAACCTCTGCTTAAAAACCTCCAATGAAGAAGAGTGCACAACCTCCCGAGGAAGACCGTGCAGCTCCTACTGTCAGAAAGTTATTCCTGATGTTTAGTCGGAATCTCCTTTCTTGTAACTTGAACACGTTGGTTTGGGTCCTACCCTTTGGAGGAGAAAACAAACTTGCTCCATCTTCCCTGTAACAGCCCTTCAGATATTTACAGATGGCTATCATATCTCATCTCAGTCTCCTGAGATTGAAGATACGAGTCCTCTGTCTGCTCTTTAAAATTAAAAGTGAGCATTTCCGCCCATTGCTGCACCAGCAGTGGAGTGAGGGTGGCAGGGAATGCCCCCTTTTTCTCTGAAAGGAGAAAGAAGCAGAGAGATTTTTAGCCCGTGAGTTTGTGAGTTAAAGCCGTTGGCCTGCTATTTAGAGATTGCTCCCCAGAGATCAAGCTGAGCATTCTATCTGCCTGTCAGATCAAGAGGAAAAGCTGTGGAAGCTGATGGAGCAGATCCAGCGGTGGAGTAGTTGTAGACCATCAAATAATAAAATTGTAGCTACTGTGAAATGCCTTCAAGGGTACAGGAAGGAGTTGGGAACATCTGACAACTGCAGTAGAGTCACAGCTGCCTGCTGCTTAGGCATGTTCCCTCTGCTCAGTGCCTTCCTTGCCAGTGTTCACAAGTTTCAGCTTGTGAAAAGCACTTCCAGATCACAGGACTAATTTACAATGATTACTGCTGGTACAATTTATAATATTATTCAGCTATTCAGTAGGTGAATAATTACTTCAGTGATGTTGAATTCATTCCAAATATTTTTCTGAGATAAACTGCAGACTGCTAATTAGCAGTTCGGCCCAAATAGAAAATTCAGTTATTGCCATTAGCGGCACAGAAATAATATTTAAAATGGTGTTCCCAGCCCCCTCTTTGTTTCTGCGAGCATCCTTTACTAATATGCCCACTAAACTATATTACTTTTTCCTGTTACTGCATCATCTACAAGTATGTTGTCTTGTATTTTGCAATAAAATGTATGTGTCCTAAAAAGTGCTCTTTGTAAGCTGTAGTAAGAAATGTTTTTCTTGTGCTCTAGCCAAACAACATGAAGTACAAACAAGTAGCAAGTTAATAAAAGCCATAAATAGTAAATATAATTTCAGGGACCTCTCAGTGGTGGAGAGGGTTATGTTTACAAAGATTAGTAGAAATATTGCTACTATGCTTAGTAGTAAGAAATTAAGCACATAATGGAACCAACAAATGGTTAGGGGTTTTTGTGTGTGTGCAGATTAATACAGGGTAATACTTTAAAGCACACGCCTAAACTATAAACATGGCTTTAGATTCTAAGGTTAGGGAAGAGTCTTATGTCTTTTTAAAAAAAATAAAAAGTAAGCAAAAATGACCTCTAGCTCCCAAGCATTTATTGAAAACTTGTTTTAAATTGAATACACAAGCCAAGATAATACAGGTTGCTTGATAAGAAACATTAGAGAAATCCATACATAAGGCTTTTTATTATAGGTTTATAACATCAATCTCTCCAGTGGGTAATGGAACTTGTAAATATACTCTTATGTAGGAGTCTCCTTGCAGGCTTTTTTATTCATGCTGAAGTAAGCACAGCAAACTTATTTGCTGTCAGGGTACGTTGAATTTAAGATTAGTATTTATTTTGGTTCTAAAGAGGTTTTGCTTTTGTAACTGGGAACTTGGATCAGCTGCATGGAAAGGGGGAGAAGCAGCTATGGGGAATACAGAAAGTAAATTAGTTTTCTAACTGTACTTTCATACGCCATTAAATCAACCCAACATGGGACCGGTGTTGTGAACTGTAGAAGTAGCTACCCCTTGAAAGATGCCAGCCAGGATTGGGCAGGGTCGCATATGTAGAGCTGCTGCATAAATATCAAGCCCATTTCCCACCTCCTAATCATGCAGATTAACATTTTTATCTCTGGATGGGTCGCAACAGATTTATTTTCAGCAGACTAGCTGCTGAAATGGTATCTTTCCCTGTTCTTGCCCTGATCCCGCTAAAGTAAGTTGCGACAAAAGAGTTCAACTGAAAGTGTTGGCATGCATTTGTTTCAGGAGACAATGGAGGCGTACACCTTTAGGGGTGACGTCAAGCTGTTGGAGGGTTGCAGTGCCTGCTGTGGCTGTAGAGGCTGATGAGAGAGAAACAGGTTTTGTTTCAGCTGTGGAAGATGAAGACATCTGGTTGTGCTGCTGCAGATGCACCATGCTGATTCTTCTTTCTGCGATCCTCCCAGCGGTCATTTCTCCCCTGGTCACTTCTACGGGTACATAACTTGACTGCCTGTCTCCAGGCACTGTGGTTGTCTTCAGGGGTTTCCCACATTGCAGGGTTGGTGCTGCCAGCCTTCATGTCATGTTTGCAGACATGTAATGCAGAGGTGGTTTGCCAGTTGGCCTGCTGCCAGAAGTCAGCTCCCCATAGAGTACATCATTTGGGGATCCTGCCATCTTCCATTCTGTGGACATGACCACGCCAGCTTAGATGTCGCTAAGACAGGAGTGTGAGCTTGGGAGAGCACATCTCTGTTTAGAAGGCCGCAATCATCTTGTGAAGCTTAGCTGGGCATGTTATCTTGTTGAGCAATGTAAAGAGTCCTTTTTGGTTGATGAGGAAACAAACGAATTTTAAACAGTAGTGGGGAGGCAGTGCTGCTCACCTGAACTCTGATTTGTTGTATTGCTGCTTCTTACAGGGAAGAGCAGGCTGTGTTTGTTTCCAGAAATGGGAGCACCACCATGTCCTGGGTTACCTGGTTGTGCCCTCCCATTCTGACTCCATTTCCTGGGATAAGGAGGTGCTTGCCTCCTGTAGCCACCACATCCTGGTCTCAGGCTCCCCATGCTACCCCCATGTTATCCCTCCTTGTCCTGCTCGAACTGCCAGTCCATGCGGCTACCCAGCAAGGCCTTGGGACAACTGTGCCCTTGTGTGCTTGCAGCAGGGAACGTAATGTCCATCATCAAGAAAATACTAATAAATTTAACATAATAAATTGTGATCACTTGTGGCACCAGTCTGGCAGGGTACCTCCAACCCATTCATTTATTCCAAGAGGAAACAGAGCAATTTGCCTTCCACGTTGCCACAGTTTTGTTTCACCCATTTACTTTCTATGGTTTGGTAAGGACAACGAGCCACATCACATTTTAGAAATTCTCTGCATTTCAAGAAAAGAAGAGGAGCAAACAAGCTGCTGTTTCAGGGGCACAAATTACTTGTTCCTGCCTTGAAAAGTAATTGAGGAGTGAACATTTCTGCCAACAAGAAAAGGGATATGGCCTTTTTCTTTATTGTCAGAGATTTCAATAAGTTTTCACTTCATATGTAGGCCCTTACTAGATTATATTGACTATAGTCCAATTGGGTATACTTTGCCATCTGCAAATGTTATATTTGATTATATTACACCTTTTGAATTCCCTTTGCCGTTTGAATGCATTTTAAGCCTGTCCCTGCATTCCTTGTCCCCCAGATGATGCTGGTGGTAGATGGCGACGTGAAGCGCAGTTTGTTGAAGTGTTGATGCATTTTTCCTACGTAATCAAATACCTATATTAGTTTTCAAGATCCTTTTACACCCTGTTTCTTCTGTATGCAAATATTCGATGAAGACATACTTAATTAAAAGAGATCAAACATACTGTCCTCTCAAGGCAAAGCCTAAAATATGAGCAAACACCAGCTGGCAGGGCAGGCCCTTAATGATCCCTCAGTGTCATGTTTCATAAAAGTACAGATGTATAAAGACCCAGTAATCAACAGATGAACGCTTTCCCTGATTCTGGTCCTGTAGCATGTTTGTGAATCTCTTTACATCTGAACAGGAGGAGGAGGAGTGTGCTATTAATTTATGTCCTGTCTTTTTTATTTCCCATGGTGGAAATAAGTACACTGATGAACATGGCCAGTGTAGATTGGGCTGACGGAGGGTACCAGGTTGGCAAAGTTGGTCCGAAATATTTGAGAGGCTGTGCTCTTTCCTACAGACACTCTCAGGCGCTAAGGTCAGCAGAGGGGCCCCGCTGCCATCCGTGGTAGATAAGGAAAGGGCTTTCTCTCTCTAAGCTGTGAAATTCCCTCCCCACAAAGGTGCCCTGACACCTTCATTGTATAACTTTTGTCACATGCTGAAAATGCTGCTCTTCTGGACTTTGATACCTGAAATGTATAGATTTTAGATCCCAGCTTAGATCCCCCTGATTATAAATGGGTTTTAACTTATTTTAAGATCATAAGATTCGTAAGAAATAAATAAAATCAGGGTCTAGGGTAACAGCCATGTCCTTAAACTGCTCTGAGGAACCTGTAGCTCTCCAGGTTTGTCTAGTTTTTCCCCTCCCGCTCCCTCCAGTCTGCTTCCTACAAAACATTGCTGCTTCTTGAATTTTACGAATTAAATACAGGAACAAATGCACTCCAATTTGCCATACTAAAAGTATTTTCTAAGTAGCGTGCTTCCTAGAGAGGACATAATGTGTGTTAGTTTATTTGCATAGTAAGTCATTCTGTAAGGGGGCACACCACACATTTGCTGCTATGCATATCCCATCTTTAAAAAAAAAAGTATTTATGTATTTGAGGTTTTTTAAGAAATTAGTCTGTAAACTGTGTGCAGCGTGTCATCAAATTGAGCATAATCATTAAATTTTAATATGTGAAACCCATTATTTTAATTGTAATAAAATTGCTGAAGCAGGACACATAGTTTGATTACCCACTGTGATTTCTCTCCCCTTGCAGAATAGAGGGAGGATTATATATCCCCCCGCCTTCAGTAGTCATTTTCTTAGCTTCCATGGTTTGTAATTTAAAAGATGGGGGGTAGGGGTGGGGGGTGGAAAGCACAACACTATTCTATTCTTTTCCAGACTGTGTTGTTGTTGAATTGCCTTGTGCTCACCTGGTAAGCACTGCGCAGAGGCATAAACATTCAGAAACATTGTTGTATTAAGAATCTCTTGCTGTATTTCCATGTTAATGTTCCTTTCCCCCTGTGCTAATCCTACTCAAATACATCAAAGGATAACATTTATTACTGTCTATTGAAATTCAAGTCTGTGGCTTCTGGTAAGAAACCAGAGACCTGCTGATTTACCTCCACATATACATTCTTTAGCTGCTGGCTTAGTTCACAAGGGCCACATTCAGTGTGCGCAGAAACAAAACACACACACTTCTTACAAGGGCAATGAAAAGGCATTGTTATTTTGAAACAATAAGCTGCTCTGATTGGAATCTATTTTCCAAAGAAATATGCCAACTCCTGCACACAGGGTCTGCTCACATACTTCTCTCATTAATGTATGATCTGGTCCCTATCTGTGAGCTGGTTTTATTTACCAGCATGCATATCTTCTGAGCTTTCCCCAACTTAACATCCTTCATCATAACATCAAAACAAGCATCTCCTCAAGGGAACAACTAGCTACACTTCATCTCCTGAGATACAATTATTTTGTGTTTATCCTTAATGCCCCAGGGGTGCGATGATGCAGGAGGCTCTCTCCGTTCAGCCAAACACAATCACCTCTTTGCTTGTTACTGCTGTAAATACTAATTCATGCAGGCTTGCATCACACCTTAATAACCTTGCTAGTTAGCTAGCTGTGCTGAGCAAAAAAAAAAATCTACTTTGAACTTAACTTGAGTATAAAGCCCTTTGAAAATTTATATGCAGCTGTAGTTGTAAATGATAGGAAAGAGTGATGTAATCGCAGACCCTCCAAGTATCCCCATTTTCCAGGGATGTCCCTGATTTAGAGAAGCTGTCCTGGTTTCTGAATTGATCCTGGAATGTCCCACTTTTCCTTAGGATGTCCCTATTTCCATTGGAGAAATGTTGGAGGGTATGTAATTGTGTGATCTCAGATGGGTACAAATCTTCAGGTATGGGTAGATTGAATCTGCTGTGTGAAACCACTGTTTAGATTTGGGTTGGAGGGGAACCCACTGTCTCTGGCTGCTTTGCAAGTCTTGCTCCCAGTCTTGCTGAAGTAATACCCTTTAAGTTGCAAGCAGGGATCAGTCATCATAGGAAGCTGCCTTATACCAAATCAGAACATTGGTCTACCTAGGTTAGTATTGTCCACAGTGACTGGCTAGGATTTCAGACAGGGCACATTCCTAGAACTACCTGGAGATGTCAGGCATTGAACCTACAACCTTCTGCATGTAGAATCCTGCAGGATTAACAGCCCATTTATCTATCCATTACCTCTGCCCAGTGGCGTAGCGTGGGGGGTGCAGGGGGGGCCGGCCGCACCGGGCGCAACATCTGGGGGTTAGGGTTAGGGGGCGCAAATCCACGGGTTAGGGGGCCCAAATCCACGGGTTAGGGGGCGCAAATTACTTGCCTTGCCCCGGGTGCTGACAGCCCACGCTACGCCACTGCCTCTACCCAAAGTTCGTGTGCTGTCTTCATGGCACATTCTTCTGAGTTGGAAATGTCTCTTTAGAAGGGTGATGCGGGGCACTTCCTTGTGCCTCCTTCCTTTCACTTTCTTCACTTGGGGTAGTCGGTCACTGGATATTGCACATGAATGTAACACATAAAGAATGTTGTGTCCACTTCTAGGTACATAGAACAAAGCCACATGCTGTGATTGGCAGAGGTCCCACCCTACCTGATGGTGCATAGCATGGGCCCTGTGTGCATACCACACATTGTTGCTCCTCACCTGGTTTAAAGACTCAGGCTGCAACCCAAAGCTCCCCTCTCCTTCACTGACAACCAAGGCAAGGGATGGGCAGCAAGATCACACTACTGCCGCCTGGAGTTGGCACAGTGATTGGGCCCAGCGCCGTATTGTGACAGCAACAGGCAGCCCAGCAGCAACCCCACTTACCTGCCTACCCATTGTGGAAGGAGGAATGCTGCATCAGTTGAGAACCAAGTTCTCACCAAGTTGAGAACAAATGCTTAAAACATTAAAAAACTAGAATCAACAATAAGATGAAACCAGATTAAAACACACGACAGCTTCTACCTGTCTGGATAGGCGTGCCTAAAATGTTTTTAGTGAAGGCGTCTGCCTTCACTAAAAGTTCCAAAGTGTGGGTGCTGTCACACTAAAATTCTGGACAGGTGTGGAACAAATATGTGGAACCTGTAGTGCCATTTCCACAGATTGAAGTGGTGAAGTTTGCATATATGGGACAGTGGGCATATATATGGTGATGGGCAGCAGTCAGGTGGCTTAGCTGGGAGAGCTGGATGAAGGGGAAACTCCACCCACTCAGTCCACCCCCCACCCGTCAAGCCTGGCGTGAGATTGCTGTGTCACACATGTATTGCATCATTCATAAGCTTTCATGAACTGCAGATTATCAATATTTCCAAGTGGCTAGTGACAATTATGCATACACATAATGGAGAAAAACTGTCCTACAATGTCTGATTATGTATGCATACTGAACACAGATATACCATGTTTGTGTTCATCTATTTAAGATAATAAATATTCAGGCTGTAGTCCTGTCCATGCTTACCTGCGAATAGGTTCCAGTGAATTTAGTGAACCTTATTTCTATTCAGTGAATCACTAGATGTTGATCAGCCCACAGATGTGAACAGATAGGTCTAGAGACAGCTAATCTCTGGTAGGTAGAACGGTTTCTTGACTTTGCTGTACGGCTAACTGGGCTACCTTGAGAATTTGACCAGGTTGCTAGCATTATTTGTGAAACTGTGTATACAATTAATGTGTACAAACATAGCTCCTTTACAGACTGTTTTGTAATGTCAATATGTATGTGATAAATATACAAAATTTATATTCTTTATGATCTAATCTATTTTAAAAAATCAGCACATGTTTCAGTAGTTCTGAATAGCACTGTTAGTACAACAGAGCCAGGCTGGTAGACAAAGGATTACCCTGACAGTGGGTTTGGATGGAAGCTCCCTATTCTGCTGATGAATTCATAAAACATATGTCACAGAAGCATTACATTTGAAGATACTCTCTTCTGCTTGTTGCAGTAGCATGCAAATGAAATGTTGAGCAGTGCACCAAATGAAAGATTAATGCTATAGTCAGTCATAAACTAAAGGAAAGAGGAATGATCTGGTAGCTCAAAAAAATTAAAAGCTTTAGATAGATGAAGCTGTTGATGTGAAGTATTCGTAAACTAAAATAATACAGAATGGATAATGGGAAGATGGGTGGTTTTGAGAAGAGAGTTTGGCTATACAGAGAGTCTATGGAGGGTTTTGTAAGTCAAGGCAATAATTTTGAATTAGATTTAGAGATGAATAGGGAGCTACTGATATGCTATGCATGAACAATGCTTAGCTTTTTTCAACTCTTGGGCAGGGAACCTTATGGAAAATAGTTCTTTGAATGCACTAGTAAAATCCATAGGCTTGCTAATTTGCCTATGTTGAAATGTATTAAGGTGCAACCTTAAACACACTTACTAGGAAGTACCGTAAGTGCCGTTGGATTTAGTAGGACTTATTTTTAAGTAAACATGCTTTAGATTACACTGTTCATTCATGTAGTTGTAGTTGTTTAGTCGTTTAGTCGTGTCCGACTCTTCGTGACCCCATGGACCGGAGCACGCCAGGCACTCCTGTCTTCCACTGCCTCCCGCAGCTTGGTCAAATTCATGTTAGTAGCTTCGAAAACACTGTCCAACCATCTTGTCCCCTGTCATCCCCTTCTCTTTGTGTCCTCCATCTTTTCCAACATCAGGGTCTTTTCCAGGGAGTCTTCTCTTTTCATGAGGTAGCCAAAGTACATGTCATGTATTACATGTCCATTATTCATTTCTTACATAATTATTTCCCATCTCTCCTTCTAAGTCATAAAGTATGACAAGTGCAGATTGTGAACTTCACAGGAGGACTTTTTAATTATCTTAATGGATATTTTATCAAGATACCAGTTACAGATAGGTAGCCGTGTTGGTCTGCCATAGTCAAAATAAAAAAAATTCCTTCCAGTAGCACCTTAAAGACCAACTAAGTTAGTTCTTGGTATGAGCTTTCGTGTGCATGCACACTTCTTCAGATACACTGAAACAGAAGTTGCCAGACCCTTCTATATAGTGAGAAGGTGGGGAGGGGTATTACTCAGAAGGGTGGTGGGAATTTCTGCCAATCTCCCATTCCCACCACCCTTCTGAGTAATACCCCTCCCCACCTTCTCACTATATAGAAGGGTCTGGCAACTTCTGTTTCAGTGTATCTGAAGAAGTGTGCATGCACATGAAAGCTCATACCAAGAACTAACTTAGTTGGTCTTTAAGGTGCTACTGGAAGGATTTTTTTTTATTTTATCAAGATACTTTAGTCAATTTTATGAATATTAGAAAGCAAAACAAATACTTGCATTTTCTTCTGAAATATTGGAACTTGAATATCTTCATTCCTTTGCAGCCAGGGATTGGAGGCTATACAAAATTAACCTTGGGGAATATGATTACTGTGTCTAATTTGCTCTTTAGAGCCCAAGTGGTAGACATAAAGAAATGGTTGGATGGTCAATTATTTTTTTGTCTATTCTTGGAATAAGTAGCCTCTCTCACCACTTGAGTCACTGGATGTATTTTTTAAAAATTAAGCCTCATCTGCTCTGTCAATTTAAAGTAATATCATATCACTTTAAACTGTCCTGTCTTCACCCCAAGAACCCTTGTTAGGAGCGCTAAGAGTTCTTAGGAGACTCCAATTCTCCTCACACAGCTACAACTGCTATAGTTCCCTGTTAAGAGGGATTGACTGTTAAACTACTCTGGAAACTGAAGGCAATAGGAGTCTCCCAACAACTCACAGATCCCAGGAGTCTTGGGGGAAGCCATGACTGTTTAAAGTGGTATGATACAGCTTTAACTGCATATTACAGATAGGAGATTTTTCCTTGCCCAGCAAATGCCTTGATTTATCAATTTCCCAATTGTGCTCCTGTACTGTTTGCTCTTATTCTTCATTATTCAGTCACGCAGATTATCGTTTTTTGATATGGTTTACGTAGCTCCTCATGTCCAATTCACACATGCAGCTAAGTAGTATGGTCATGTATTGAAAACACAACTACATTTACATCTGCATATGGCATACTTTGGGAGACCCAAAACTGAGATGTGTGTCTTCTGGGAGCATGGTTTTTAGGTGGCAAGAGCATGTGAGATTGCAGCACTAAAAATGGCCATATGAAATAAAAATCTTGCATGAAAAATGGGATGGCCTCCCCCCCCCAAGCACTTGGCAGATATGATATGGTAAGCAATTAATATGAATGTTCCCTATTGGTTCTCTCAATTTTTACATGTGATTGTATACTTTGTAAAGGGGGGGGGCGAGAATTACAGTGGTGTAGTGAAAATTCCTGAGATTGCATATACTTCACATATACAGATTGCTGTATGTATAGAGCAGCCTTCACATTTTTTGGGGGGGGGGTTACTTCTGTACTTCCCATTATGCCTTGCTGGCTGGGGCTGATGAGGATTGTATTCCACAACATCTGGAAGGCACTGCATTGGCTACCCCTGGTTTAAATGCAGAAAGCCTACCTTCAGTGTGTGATTTTACAATAATCCAGATATACGTTCTGGTGGAAATAGGTCATTGTCATTGATTTATATACAGAAAGCTTTATTGCTTTTTCTCTGGCCTATTTCTTTTCTCTATATCCTGTAAGATCAGAGAGTAGCTCTTAAAGTACATTTTTAAAAAAGTCTACTCATATGATCTGGAACAGGAAGAAAGATGTGAAAATAAGTCAGTTTCTTCCAATTATCTCAGTTTATGGTGGATGATTTAGAAGTTTAAAGTTAGACCTATTTTTGTTCAGCGAGGATCTTTTTTAATGCAGTTATAGGTAAAGGTAAAGGGAACCCTGACCGTTAGGTTCAGTCACAGACGACTCTGGGGTTGCGACGCTCATCTCGCTTTATTGGCCGAGGGAGCCGGCGTTCAGCTTCCGGGTCATGTGGCCAGCATGACTAAGCTGCTTCTGGTGAACCAGAGCAGCGCACAGAAACGCTGTTTACCTTCCTGCTGGAGCGGTACCTGTTTATCTACTTGCACTTTGACGTGCTTTTGAACTGCTAGGTTGGCAGGAGCAGGGACCGAGCAATGGGAGCTCACCCCACCGACCTTCTGATCAGCAAGCCCTAAGCTCTGTGGTTTAGACCACAGCGCCACCCATGTCCTAATTACCTAATTAGGTAAAATTAGGTAATTATTAGAATCCAGCTGTTGTTAGTTCCCCGAACTAGGGTGAGATGAGGGGATAAAGTCAAATATCAGCCTGTGCACGTTGAAATAATTGTTGTAGGCCCATTAACTCTAATTCTAGCACAGGCCTTATTCTCAGCTAAGTTGGATCCAGAATGTAGTCTCCACTATGGTCACACCCACACCTTAAATTTAAAGCACATTGCTTCCCTCAAATCATTGTGGGGAATGTGAGACTTCCGGGTTAGCGCGATCGGCTAATGGCGGATTCCCTCCGAGCTCCGGAGGGAATCGGCTCTGCTGGAGACGGGTCTTGCCGCGACGGCGACGCGGGGACCCTCAGAAACCGCAGGCGCGGATGCCTGCGGACTTGGTGACTCGGTGGGCACCTTAAGCGCCCCCCGACCCACGAAGAGCCTTTTCAAAGGCTTCGGAGAGGGTACGGAGAGTGGCGTGGTGCTGAGAGTAGACCGCTACTTCAGTGGAGCGAAGCTGTGTGCCATGGCCGGAGAGCGCTGACTTTTTCCCCTAAATTTGGACCTGAAAAGAAGCAACCCGTGAGTAGAACGAAATTCGGACTTTAAAATATTTACCTTTGAATTCGGTACGACCGGGGGATGTGCTAAAGGGAAGTCCGCACCCCCCCCTCCTACAGACGATCTAAAGCAAGAACAGGAAACTAAGTTGGAGAGTTTACCCCTTTTGGTGTGAGTTAAAAGATATTAACTTCCACGATTTGATAAAAGAAGTGCTGGAGTGTGAGAGTGGAGCTTCAGAAGTTTTCCTTTTGTTGTGTGTAACCCCCCCTCACGGGCCGGGGAGCGTCCTGCGTCTGAGTCTGTTGAAGAGGAATAAGGAGTTTGACAGCTGTCAAAGCTGTCAAACGGGCAGCTTAAAGTTAAAAAATTAGTTACTTAAGATCTCTCTGGACTAAATGTGCTACAATTGAATTAAAGTTGTTGGAAACAAAGAAACAAACAACGAGGTAAAGGACTGTTGGAAAAAGATTACTAAGTAATCAGAATCCCTCTAGGGGGAATTCTGAGACATTACAATGGCGGCGGATGGAAAGTTACTAGCTGAGATAGAAAGAATGTTTTTCCTTGTGGGAATTTTACAAGAGCAGAGTCTGGCTATGAACAAACAACTTACGACCTTGACCTCGGGAACAAGCAGCTCTGCTGAATGTACTGAGGACTTGAATGAGAAAAAATCTGCAGCTGAACTAGAAGAGATATCGCAAGAACTGAAGGAGACTAAGCAAGGAATGGAGGAAGTACAGATGGAAAGTACCAACCAGAAGCCTACATCAGTGGATTATAAACAAGAAGACCCTTGGATTACATGGATTACAAATCTGCGAAAGATGCGAAAGATAAAGGAGGAGGCCCCTGGAGTATTTGGAATACAGGAACTTAAAAGAAAGAAGAAATATGATTGTGGCCTCCACTTTGAATATGAAGGATTGGTGGAACTTTTGCAGCAGTTGTGTTCAAGTATTCTTGTGGGAAGAAAATCTGGTTTGATCGGGACAGAACTCCTTCGAGATCCGAAGAACAACACAAAGGACTATCAACAAAATCGGCAGAGAGGGACTGAAAGAGACTTGAAGGCCTCGGATGTGAGAAATCCAGGCTAAGAACTGTTATTGTGGACACTTATTTGGGAAGGGACGGAAACCGGGGATGGGAGGGAGGGGAAAACAGAACTTCAAAAAACATTTATGACTTTTGGGCTTAATCAGTATGATTTACATTTAATATAAAATGGGAAATCGATGGAAGGGAACTTGGGTCCAACTTAGGAAAGAACTTAACTTTTCATAAAAGATGTAATATTAATATGGTAATGAGCAGAGAAATAATAACTTGCTGACATAATTTTGGGAATTGGGATGTATGAAGGGGGGGTGGGGGAAAGTCTAGGAATAAGGTTAAGAAAGTAAGATTTTTGAAATTATACATGTTTTTGTCTTTGTCTTATTCGTGTGTGTGATGTCTCTATAAAATGTGAAAAACCAATAAAAATTTTTTAAAAAACAAATCATTGTGGGGATGTGTGTTGTGGAATAGTAACTTTAGTCGTTCAGTAGAGACCAATGTGTGTGCTAATCTGCTCTGTGCTAGTAAAATTGTGTCTGAAACAAAATGGAGGAGGAAGGAGAGCCAACACAAAGTGCTGGAATGGAAAAGAGGCAACAGCTTGCTGCCCAAACATTTTGAAAACAGGGTTGGGCATCTTGTTTGCCTGGGCTGGAGTGGCTGGAGCAATAAGGTTTCAAAGCTGGTGCCCCCACAGCATCACCTCTGCCATTTACTGGGACTAGGTGGTGGCAACATGGTCAGGACAACATAATGGAGCCAGTCAGTGCTTCCACCAGTAGTCCTGTGCCACCTTGACCTCACCAGTGTGCTGCTCTGTCCTCACACTTCTGGTAAGGAGACTTAGTTCTTCCACCTGCCATTATTGTGTCTCACATGGGATGTAGAATCAAGAAACGGGAAAAGGGCCTCTGTTCTGTGGCTGAGATGGGGATGCTATTGGGAGCTTGCCCTCCAAGTCTGAGAATGGTAGGAAAGGCCAAGAGGGCTCAACTGCTGCCTGTTATTTCCTCTTCATCTGTATCCTCACCTTGGAGGTGTGAGGGGCTGGTTGAGGGGTCACAACAGAGGTTGCACCTACCAGTTAAAGGGAGGAGAATGGTGCAAAGCAGAAGCTGGCACAGACCGGTGATGGCTACACTTTGCTTTTGCCTGGATTAGGGTCACACTTCCAATGCTCTTGAGCCACTTTTGAGGAGCCGCTTTCACAGAGTTCACTGTTGCCTCTTGTATTGCCAGGTTGTCTCTTTTTATTTACCCTCGCATTGTATCAGAGATGGATGGTTGCCTGATCAACATCACTGAATTCTGCCCCGGAACAAAGCTGCGACGTGGCATCATTTAGTGGCAGATTCATGCCTAGGGACAGAGCAGCCAGATGAATTTCTTTCCTGGTGTATCTCATCTCTTGTCATAGCCAAAAGGACATTCTCAACCTATGCTTTCTGATTTCACCTGCTGTGCGTTTTGTGCCATTTGTATTTTGGGAGTTCAGTGCTTAATACCATTCAGGTTCCAGATTGAACACAGGGAGCCCCTTACTTCAGATATGAATCAGTTTCAGGTTGCTGCCTCCTGGTCCCAAGGAAGGAGGTGTCGCTACTCATGCCCGGAAATAAGTTAAGAGGCAACATGTCCCATTGTCTTATTGCTCAACATCTTTTAACTGCATAAAATCAGTGAGTTGACCTAAGATACAGGCATAACTTCATTAAAACTGAGTAAGGATTGAGAAGTCTTCCCCTTAATGCTTACATTTAATTCCTTCTGAAAATTAATTCACACATCACTGATTAAAAGCACCGGTTTACCTCTGTTTTCACACTTCAGCTGTAACTCTGCCATTCTTCTGAGGTTAAGGTACAAGTGCGAACAAGGCTGTTGTTTATTTTATAATTCGAGAATAAGAGCAGATCATAACTGCAGCAGAGGACTGAAGATTAAAATGCTGTGTCCAAGGTAAGCTGCATATATTTAGAAACATTGCCCCATCAAGGCAACACAAAAGTGTTTGTGATTGTGGTGGTTTTATTAATTTGGCAGCAGAGTGAAATGACTGCTCATGTGCACCGGCACTGTTATAAGATTGTCATCTGGTTTTAAATTGCCGCATCTGCAAAAATCACTTTATAAAGCCGGGCCTCCTGTAGCTGCAAACAAATTTGGGAACTAAATAGCAAGCGTATAAATAAAGGGACTAAATCAATAAATCAATGCAGCCTGCTTCTTTAATTGTGAAGTGAAGCACAGGAGGACTCTTCTGTTTTGACAAGTAGATCGTATGAAATGTCAGCACAGTTGCTTAGCAGTTATCCTATTATGATACTTAAGGAAAACACGGAGGCAGAAATGCATGGACGCTGAAATGCATAATAAAATATGCCAGGTCATTTACCCTTAAAGGTTTTTAGCAGGGGTGAGGAAACCTGTGGGCCAAGGGCTACATTGGGCCCTTTGACTAATTTAATAAGAACAGTGAAAGCTGCCTTAGACTGAGTCAGACCATCAGCACTGTTGACACTGACACTCCAGGGTTTCATCCAGCTCTTTCCATGCTGTAACTGGTGATGCCAGGGATTTAATCTGGGACCTACTGAACTCTATGGTCCTTCCCCAAGGAAAGTGGTGGTGGGGAGCCTGGAGGGAGAGACAGGGATGGGAGGTGGAAATCCAAAGGTAACAAATGAAGCAAGAAAAGCAAGGGCCAATCTTTCATTTCATTTTGTCTCCTGAAATAACCTAATGGGCTGATAGGAAGAAGGAAAGAGAGTGAGAAGGGGCTGCAGAGAATGGGATGGTTGCAAAAAGAGGGAGGGAGGGAGGGAGAGATAGGTAGATAGATAGATAGATAGATAGATAGATAGATAATAATAGAATCATAGAATTGTAGAGTTGGAATGGATCCTGAGGGATCCTGAGTCCAACCCCCTGCAGTGCAGGAATGTCAGCTTAAGCATCCATCCAACCTCTGCCAGAATGCCGTGTTCGGCACTATGTAGCACCATCATGCAGATACAGAAAAAATTAAGCATTTTAAGAACACCATACATTATGAAATGCAGTTTTCCGTCATTCTCTGCTGTCACTTAAATTAGTTTCCAGGCCATTCTTTTCAGAGAAATTCATCAGGTTGATTATTTGCAACCGTCTTCTATCTAGCAGGAACATCAATTTATCTACAGAATTAGCAGCAACTATTTTCTTATCCGCAAATATTTGTACATTGATTCTGCCTAAACCCTTCTTTAAATAGCAGGGTAGGAAGTTGGTGATTACTTCTCATGAAGTCTAAGGGCTATGTACACATCAGCAGCTTAAAACACAACAAGGTCATTTCCCCCTCCCTCCCCGTTACATTTCAAGTTGTTGTTTTTATGCTGCACACACCAGAGAGTGGGTGTGCATGTCTTCAATTGATGCACATTACCGGATTGTTTTCCCCACACTGAAATTGTCCTCTGCGCATGCACATCCTTTCTCTTTCATAATGCAAACCCCATTTGTCTTATTAATTCCACCCCCCCCACCAGATTCCAACATTAGAGGTAGACCCACATACCCTATGTCTGGGGTTATACGTGTTCTAGAATGGATTATTCCCTCAACACAGAAAAGTGAGCTGTTTGTCCACTGTGAGCTGTTTGTCAGGCTTTGGGAAATCGTCTTTCTCCCCTGTGGCCATAAATGAGCAGATCAAATGAAAGGAATTCTTACCAGTTATTTTCTTTAATAAATAACAGTGACGGACGAAATAAAGTGTCTACCCAGAATGGCGGTGCTCCCAATTTAGTTTACACCCCTTCCATCCCTATTAATCTCCGTCACTCCTACGTCTTGTAATCTGAGTTCGTACCCTCTGTGCTTTCTGTTCTGAGTCTTTCTGAGCTCTTCTCCACCTTGGGCTGAGTGGAGGAATGCTGTCCAGAGACTGTGAATCTGTTAACCCTCTCACTTCCAGTGTTTCTTCTCCTAGCTGTTCCCCATCCAGTATTTCCCAGCTTCTGCCTTCTGAACTGTGCCCCTCTGCAAACCACTGTTCCAAATCTATACTGTCTTTCTGCTTCTGGGAAGATGCAGGAGCAGGGAGAGCGGGTGGCTCCCACCATGCCTCCTCAGTGCAGCCCTCCTCAGCACGGTCCCTGACACTGCTGCTGCTGTTCTGATTATTTATTAGATTTATTACTTGGCTTTAACCATAAGGTTGTTGGAAGTGCAACAGAAGGGTTCATTTAAGAAGTTAATATGCTGACAAAGAGTTAAGGGTGGGTAACAACAATGCAGAAGTACAATATTAACATAATTTACAGTTAGACAAATAGGATGGGTCCACATATATACACGTCAAATAATAGGGTTTAAAGGTGTGGCTTCAGCACATTTCAAAAGCTATATACTAGGATCACATCTTGCACAGGGGTTATATTCTGGTGGGATAGTGTGTAAACCATGTAAAGTCAGAAGGATCCCACACATTCAGTCTTACCTGATGAAGCTGGTGCAAGATCTCGTGGGGTTGTCCAAGATCTTGTGCAGGCCTTCTGAGCTTGTGCAAGACCTTCCCATAGCCCACCGAACAAGGTGGCGGTCTTTACAGCTCTTTCTGTGGTGTGAAAACACAATGCAGAAAGAGCTTTTTAAGCTCTCTGTCTTGCTTTCTGGGCTCTGGGAAGCATTCGTGCAGGTTCTGAAAGCTCTACGGACAGCCCCTTTTGATGTGTCCCGTGCTCTCCTGTTTTTAAAAAATTCAGCCAAATATGTAAAGTTGCAATTTCAGAAGCAAAATCCACGTAGCTGTGATCTTACTGTGTAGCGAAGGGTCTGGACACACCTCTGTAATGGAGGGAGTTCATAGCTTAGGTGCCACCACAGAGAATGCTATAGATGGTACTCCCATGTAAGTATTGATAGGATATTGCAGCTTTAGTTCTCTCCCCCCCCCCCTCACCCTCTATATTTGGAAGACTTGATGTAGCTGACTAGTCTTTAAAAAAAAGTCACTAATTTTAATGAGTGATGCCCTTCAGCTGTCTTAACCATTTTACTTCTTAGTTTTCTAGAAGAGTTACTCTTTCCAAGGTTCATTTTTGTCTTACAGAAATCCAGTGTCTCAATTCAGTATGCCTTTCTTTCGATTTATATTATAAAAAGGTATCTAAAATAAATTCCCTGAGCAGAAAACAAGGACATCTTTCAAAAATCATTTACACTGGATATAATCCAAAAATATTCTTCAGTTTAGTTATTAGCTTTCCCCCAAAGTGCAAAATATTCAATTAAGCCTTCTCTCAAATTGGCCATAACTTTCAATTAACATAAACCAAATTTCATTTTGCTAACAATATCAATCAGTGCATCTAACGAAGAGTTACAGCTGAAATGGTTCACCTGCTCACTTACATTTAAAGACTGAGCTTTATTGTGTGTGTGTGTGTGTGTGTGTGTGTGTGTGTAGGTGTGTGTAGGTGCTTGCACACACACTGCAGGTTTTGACTGAATTTAATGTACGAGACTATTTGCTCCGTCTTAAATGTGTGTGCATAATTTCTTACTCATAAACAGCTCCAATTTATAGAGCTCTGTCCCAGATAAAATTAACCCTTATGACTAGGGATGTAAGAAAGGACCTGATACCATTATTCCTGTATTCAGAGTGGGCAGCATTGTTTCCATTCCACTGCAGTTCATTTTCCACCAAAAGCTATTTTATTCATCTCGCTGTTCACTGTGGCAAAACGACATTGTCATTACATTATTCCACCCTATTCATTTCAGTTCAAATGGAAAGGGTGGGGGACATAACCAATTATGTACTGCTTGTGAAGTGAACACAAAAACAGCAACAACAGCAAATACGGATTGTATTTACTTGATTGAGATCCGTTCTGGATATGGAACAAATAAATGAGCACTAGCAATTCCCATTCCCATTTCCATCAGAGTTCTCTGAAATTCTTACTTATGACTAAAGTGGACCTCACAGGATAAACATGTGCCATAGTCTTAATTTTCTTTTCAATGGCAATCACCCATAGAATAATAGAATTGTAAAATTGGAAGGGACTCCAAGGGTCATCTAGTCCAACCTCCTGGAATGCAGGAATCTCGGCTAAAGGATCCATGACTGTTGACCATCCAGCCTCTGCTTAAAAGCCTCAAGTGAAGGAGAATCCACAACCCCCTGAGGGAATCTGTTCTATTTTACAACAGCTCTTACCAACATAAAGTTCTTTCTGATGTTTAGTTGGAATATCTTTTCTTGTAACTTGAAGACATTGGCTCAAGTCATACCCTCTGGAACAGGAAAGACCAAGCTTGCTTCATCTTCTATGTGACAGCCCTTGAGATATTTGATTTCAACTCCCTCAACCTTTCCTAATAATAATAATAATAATAATAATAATAATAATAATAATAATAATAATTTATTATTTGTACACCGCCCATCTGGCTGGGATTCCCCAGCCACTCTGGGCAGCTTCCAAAAAAATATTAAAATCCTCTAATACATCAAACATTAAAAGCTTCCCGAAACAGGGCTGCCTTCAGATGTTTTCTAAAAGTCTGGTAGTTGTTGTTCTCTTTGACATCTGGTGGGAGGGCGTTCCACAGGGAGGGCGCCACTACCGAGAAGGCCCTCTGCCTGGTTCCCTGTAACTTGGCTTCTCGCAGTGAGGGAACTGCCAGAAGGCCCTTGGCACTGGATCTCAGTGTCTGGGTAGAACAATGGGGGTGGAGACGCTCCTTCAAGTATACTGGACCAAGACCGTTTAGGGCTTTAAAGGTCAGCACCAATACTTTGAATTAATAATAATAATAATAATAATAATAATAATAATAATAATAATTTATTATTTATACCCCGCCCATCTGGCTGGGCCTCCCCAGCCACTCTGGGCGGCTTCCATAAAAACCAAAAATACAATAAAATATCACACGTTAAAAACTTCCCTGAACAGGGCTGCCTTAAGATGTCTCCTGAATGTCAGGTAGTTGTTTATCGCTTTGACATCTGCTGGAAGGGCGTTCCACAGGGCGGGCGCCACTACCGAGAAGGCCCTCTGCCTGGCTCCCTGTAGCTTTGCTTCTCGCAATGAGGGAACCGCCAGAAGGCCCTCGGCGCTGGACCTCAGCGTCCGGGCAGAATGATGGGGGTGGAGACGCTCCTTCAGGTATACTGGACCGAGGCCGTTTAGGGCTTTAAAGGTCAGCACCAACACTTTGAATTGTGCTCGGAAACATACTGGGAGCCAATGCAGGTCTTTCAAGACCGGTGTTATGTGGTCTTGGTGGCCGCTCCCAGTCACCAGTCTAGCTGCCGCGTTCTGGATTAGTTGTAGTTTCCGGGTCACCTTCAAAGGTAGCCCCACGTAGAGCGCATTGCAGTAGTCCAAGCGGGAGATAACCAGAGCATGCACCACTCTGGCAAGACAGTCCGCAGGCAGATAGGGTCTCAGCCTGCGTACCAGATGGAGCTGGTAAACAGCTGCCCTGGACACAGATTTGACCTGTGCCTCCATGGACAGCTGCGAGTCCAAAATGACTCCCAGGCTGCGCACCTGGTCCTTCAGGGGCACAGTTACCCCATTCAGGACCAGGGAATCCTCCATACCTGCCCGCCTCCTGCCCCCAAGAACAGTACTTCTGTCTTGTCAGGATTCAACCTCAATCTGTTAGCCGCCATCCAACCTCCAACCGCCTCCAGACACTCACACAGGACCTTCACCGCCTTCACTGGTTCTGATTTGAAAGAGAGGTAGAGCTGGGTATCATCTGCATACTGAGGCACCCCACAAGTGAGAGCCCAGGGGTCTGAACACTCATCCCCCACCACCACTTTCTGAACACAGCCCAGGAGAAAGGAGTGGAACCAGTGTATAACAGTGCCCCCAGCTCCCAGCCCCTCTAGACGGTCCAGAAGGATGTTATGGTCGATGGTATCAAATGCTGCTGAGAGATCCAACAGAACTAGGAAACAGCTCTCACCTTTGTCCCTAGCCCGCCGGAGATCATCAACCAGTGCGACCAAGGCAGTTTCAGTCCCATGATGAGGCGTGAATCCCGACTGGAAGGGATCTAAATGGTCCGCTTTTTCCAGGTGTGCCTGGAATTGTTCAGCAACCACTCGCTCAATCACCTTGCCCATGAATGTGGAAGACTTGAGACTGGGTGATAGTTGGCCATCGTGGGCGCATCTAAAGATGGTTTTTAAAGAAGCGGTTTAATAATCGCCTCTTTCAGTGGGTCTGGGAAGGCTCCCTCACGGAGGGAAGCATTCACCACCCCACGAAGCCCATCGCCCAGCCCTTCCCGACTAGCTTTTATAAGCCAGGGTGGGCAAGGATCAAGGAGACAGGTGGTTGGTTTCACTCGTCCAAGCAGCCTGTCCACATCCTTGGAGGTAACAGATTGGAACTGATCCCACGCAATTTGACTAGACAGGACTCTGGCACTCTCCCGCCCCGGCCCTGCTCCCACGGTGGCGTCTACCTCTTCCTGAATCTGAGCGACTTTATCTGCAAAAAACTTTGCAAAATCATTGCAGGAGGTCATGTGGCCCATACTGGGCTCCGATGTAGCAGGTGGTTCCGCTAAATTGCGAACCACCTGAAAAAGTTTCCTGCTGCTGTTTTCTGCAGATGCAATAGAGGCGGTGAAGAAAGTCTTCTTCGCCGTCGCTACCGCCACTTGGTAGGCTCGACATTGAGCTCTAACCCGTGTCTGGTCACCTTCAGAATGGGTCACCCACCACCGGCGCTCTAGCCGTCTCAGCTATTGTTTCATTGCCCTCAGATCCGTGGAAAACCACGGGGCTGCCCGGGCTCCATGCAATCGGAGAGGGCGCTTCGGAGCCAGTCAATAGTCCTGGTTAACTCTACTTTCCAGCGGGCCACCAGGGAATCAGCTGAAAGGCCATCAACATGGGATAAAACATCCCCTACCACTCTCTGGAAACCATTTGGATCCATTAAGTGGCAGGGGCGGACCATCTGAATCGGTCCCACCTCCCTGCAGAGGGGAAGGGTCACGGAGAAGTCCAGTTGCACCAGGAAGTGATCTGACCATGGCACTTTTTTCGTTTTGCTTTTACTTAGTGTCAGATCACCAACATCCATAGAGGTAAACACCAGGTCCAGGCATGTCCGCGGCTATGGGTTGGGCCAGACTTATTCAGGGACAGCCCCATGGAGGCCATGCTTTCCATGAAGTCCCGAGCGGCCCCTTGTAAGGTCGTGTCGGCATGGATGTTAAAATCCCCTAGGACAACCAAACTAGGTGTCTCTAGGAGAACATCCGCCACGACCTGAAGCAGCTCGGGCAGGGAATCCTTGGTGCAGCGGGGAGGTCGGTACACCAATAGGAATCCTGTACTGCCCCTATTGCCCAACTTCCAGAACATGCACTCAGAAAACTGGGTTTTCCCAATAGGACGCCTGGTGCAGACTAATGACTTCCTAAAAATCACTGCAACCCCCCCTCCCCGCCCACAAGGCCTGGGTTGCTGTGCGTAAGAGAAACCTGGTGGACAAGCAGCGGCAAGGACAGGCCCATCTGCTTCATCCAACCAAGTCTCCGTTATAGATGCCAGGTCAAATCCTCCATCCACGATCAAGTCATGGATCACAGTGGTTTTATGGATCATTGACCTGGCATTGCACAGCAGCACCTTCAGGTCGTGTGGGTATCCCTTGCTGATTCCAGTATCCGTCCGGTCAGGACCAGACCTGGAGGCAAGGATAGTCCTCAAGCAACGACTAAGCCTGCTTCCTTGGTAATGGCATGGTCTGGTCTTAGCGTAACTCCTTCTCCTACCCGTGATCACTGAGATCGGTTGTCCTAGTGCATCCCCCCCTGTGGAACCTGCCCCAGCCATTTTGCTTGCTGGGACCCACTCCCAGGCAGCCCTGACCCCACCCCTTAAAATCTAAATAAAACCTATACAAATAGCAAACCAACAGAACAATAAAACAATAAAAACAAACAACAGAGAAAGTTACAAACACAACGTAATTAAATTAAATTAAATTGAACAA
The DNA here is from genome assembly GCF_964188305.1 of Podarcis bocagei. NCBI lineage: Eukaryota > Metazoa > Chordata > Lepidosauria > Squamata > Lacertidae > Podarcis > Podarcis bocagei. The sequence goes on from NC_138126.1 coordinate 38,568,938, forward strand.
ATTCCAACACCCAAGTAAAAACCCACCCCACACACCCGAGGCCTCCTTGGAGCCTTATAAGCTGTGGTGGAGTATGGGGCCCGACCCCAAGCCCAAGGTGGAAAATGGGCTTCAAGGGGGATCGGTCCTCCCCAAGACTCACCGGCAAAGCAGCAGCAGCAATGTCCCGGGCCTCTTTGCAGCCTTATATGCTGTGGTGGAGTATGGGGCCCGCCCCCAAGCCCAAGGTGGAAAATGGGCTTCAAGGGGGAGCGGTCCTCCCCACAAACTCACGGCAGAGCGGCAGCAGCTTGGTTTCCAGACCCTTGATCACCTTGGTGGCCCTCCTCTGCACACATTCCAGCTTGTCAATATCCTTGTTAAATTGTGCAGTCCAGAACAAGACACAGTCTCCAGGTGTGGTCTGAAGGACATGTCAGTAGAAAGCAGATATTAAAGTCCAGTGGGCTGCTGCTTATTGCTTTCCCCTGCAGCATTATTTTTTTACCCAAAATTGTTACCCCATCTGCTTTTCTGGCCATAGGTGGAAAATATATTGCATATGAGAGGTAGTTGTGCCTCCTCCTTGCTCTTGCTATTGACCCAGTCTTATTTGTAGAATGCAGGAGGGTGAGTGCAGAAGCACCACTGCAGAAACTCCTGAGACCACCAATTCTTGTCTGTCCTGTGACAGGCCAAAAAGGAAGTGTGCTCTAAGCATCCCATACATAGGGGGCTTCAGAACACAGACTTACATAGGTCTTTCTCCAAAATAACTAGAAGAAAATCCAGGGAGATAATTCGGGTGGTTTGGCTGATTTAAATATTTTGATACATGGGTATGTTTTTACTAGTCGTGTTGTTGAATATCAGGTTATTCTTTCCTCTATGCTGCGTGGTGCTGCTTTTCCATCATGTTCATTATTTCGCTGAAACTGTCTGTGTTCACATAGTTGTCAATTTTAATTTTTAAGGAAATAAAACACATATGCGGTCACAGGATTGCAGCTTCTATGCATTCTCTGTCTCTGTGTAGCATCCAGAGAACAAATTTGTATCATTCATTCATAGCTGAGTGTCTGAATTATTTGCTCCAGATGGCCAACAGGTGTGCACTGTGTAAGACTATTGTATTTAGTGCTGATTCGCACCATCTGAGAATTTAACCCCAAAATGGGTAGAATAATGCACAAGCTCTTTTCTTTCTAAGGGACTGTATCGGCTGTCGACTAAACAGATTATGAACGTGGTTATCTCCGCTATACAGTGGTAGTAATTAAAAGGGCTGGGGGGAGGGGAGGAGAATAACCAGTTAAATAATGATAATTGTGCATTGTTGTCATTTCCCCATTTCCCCCTTTGTTCTGCTTTTATCCTGACAGCTGCTCTCAGAATTTCTCATTTTCTTTAGCCCATGTAATTTATTTTCTTCAAACCTAGTAATATTTTTAATGGGCTCTTTTTGTCTTGCTGAGAGAAAGAACTTCATTGTTTAAAAGACAAATATTAAAAGGTGCCTGTTGCTGGCATTTTCAAATGCAGATAGTGACCTGAACTGCTGAACTGTCATCTTCGTTTTGATGTAATTTCTCCTGCCCTCACAAAAAAACAAAAACAAAAACAATCTACATGTTTGACATAAGTTAATTAACTTAACTAATACTATTTTGAACCCATAGTTCTTTGTGAGTGATTGCTATTTCTTGAGGGGATTGAAAACACAAACGGGCATGTCAGAAACAACCATATCCCTGCAAGGTTTACACTAAAGTTTTGCACTGCGTTATGCAACTTTTTACTTTTTCTGTCTTACCCAAGCCAACTTGTTGAATGTAACAGTGACAAATCCCATCACTACTGGACACAACCAAAGGACCTATATTCACAAGAATACAGTGGTACCTCAGGTTACATACGCTTCAGGTTACAGACTCCGCTAACCCAGAAATATTACCTCGGGTTAAGTACTTTGCTTCAGGATGAGAACAGAAAGCATGCTCCGGCGGCGCAGCAGCAGCAGGAGGCCCTGTTAGCTAAAATGGTGCTTCAGGTTACGAACAGTTTCAGGTTAAGTACGGACCTCCTGAACAAATTAAGTACTTAACCTGAGGTACCACTGTATAAGAAGAACGCTGCTGGGTCAGGTCAAAGGGTCAGGTCATCTTGTCCAGCATCCTGTTGCAACTGTGGCCAAAAAGATGCCTAAGGCAAGCCCACAAGCAGGACCTGTGTTCAACACCACTTCTCCCACCTGTGGAGGGAGAACATAGCCATTATGACCCATTAGCCTTCGGTAGTAGTAGCCTTATCCTCCATGAATTTGTCTAATCCCCTTTCAGAGCCATGCAGATTGGTGGCCATCACTACATCTCGTAGGAGCAAATTTCATAGTGCAACTTGGTGCTGTGAGAAGTGCTTTCTTTTAATCTTCCAACATTCAGTTTCTTTGGATGGACCTGAGTTCTGGTACAGTCGTACCTCAGAAGTCGAATGGAATCTGTTCCGGAAGTCCGCTCGACTTCCAGAACGTTCAGAAACCAAAGCACTGCTTCCGATTGGCTGCAGGAAGCTCCTGCAGCCAATCGGAAGCCGTGGAAGCCCCATCGGACGTTCGGCTTCCAAAGAACGTTCGCAAACCGGAAGAATAGCTTCCGGGTTTGCGGCGTTTGGGAGCCAAAACATCCGAGTACCAAGGCGTTCAGGATCCACGGTACGACTGTATTATGAGAGAGGGTTTCTCCCTCTCCACTTTGTCAGTACCAGGGATAGATTTCTGCATGTCTTTCAGTGCCCACTTATTCTACCTTTTTTCATAGCTTAAAAGCCCCAAATGTTGTGTGTCTCTCCTTACCTCTGCAGCCACAAAGCAACTGGCAATTGTACCTGAACTTTATGTAATGATGTGTAGTTTCCTGGCTTCGCTTATAAGTGTGGTGTTGGCTGATTTCCAACTCTCTAGTAAGCAGACCAATTTTAGAGATAAATTGCATATTTAAAAATTGCAACAATTTCAGATTTAAGCTGTTTTAGAACCCTCAGGTGTAAGCATTCAAGGACTTGCTAAGTGTAATTTGTCAGTTATCATGACTTCATTATGCCACCTCTGTTTGCAGCTTAGTCCTGCTTAACCCACTCATAGTCACAGTACTTGAAATTGCAGTTCTGTTACTAATGAAGGTTTTATTCCAAAAATCACCACGCAGTCTAAACATAGATCAGATTTCAGGTTACATGGTTCAGTGGTTCAAAGCAGAGCTCGAAGGTAAATGGGGAAGACCCAAGCTAGGATGTTGCCTCAACACCTGACAGACACATCCCTTTGCCCTGCTTTTGAAGAGTGGGGTGGGTATAGGGATACGTGCATTTCAGGTCCTGAGCAATAGGACTGGGAAAGCAAGTGGGTCTTCTTGTGAGTAGGCTGGGTATCCTTGTAGTAGTGCATCTGGCACTATATTCTTGGAGATGGGACTTTGGTCTGCTTGGCCGGCTGACAGTTCAACTCAGGCTCATGTGCCTTCCTAGTTGCTGGGGCAACCTAGCTCACAGGATGTGGAGTGATTGGAGGCTCCCATGACCCCCCCCCACCTCTGCTGAGATGTCCTGCAATGGGATATCTCCTAGCGGAGTAGTCAGACCCTTGCTAAGTCTGTGAAGCTAGTCCACTGTACAATTGGGGTCCATGTGTCTCCCCAGTTACCATGGAGCTCATGCTATTAGGAGGCAGGTTGGGGACTGGTTCAGATAGCTCTCCCACCTCTGCTGGGATGTCTGACATCATCAGGGCAGAAACATCTGGTGAACCCTCACCCCAACATCAAACTCAGCACTCTCATCCCATACCTCCTTCCCCTCTGGCCAGTCATGCCAAGAGGTCTCCATGGGCTCATCATGACACATCCCTGTTTTTGTACTGCTATGAGGAACTTCAGCTCTGTATCTGGATCATAACATTAGACCTGTTCACGCATATATTCACTGTGGGGTGATCCCACATCCCTTTGGGGCTGTGTGAATAAAGCAGCCCTTAGGTGGGGTGAATCACATAAACTTTCCTAGTTACCGTAGACCTCCCGCCGGGCGCGCAAGGCTTGCGGACATCTTCCCGAAGCACGGGGCGTGCTCCGCAGCGCACTTCGGGCTGCAGGCTGCTGCCGACAAGCCTTGGGATCCCGGCGGATAGCTTGCGGATAGCTTCCTGAAGCCTGGAGAGCGAGAGGGGTCAGTGCGCACCGACGCCTCTCGCTCTCCAGGCTTCAGCGAAAGCCTGCATTCGCCCCATAGGACGTACACACATTTCCCCTTCATTTTTGGTGGGGGAAAAGTGTATCCTATAGGGTGAAAAATACGGTATTTGTTGCTTAGTCTAGGAGGGGTCCTTTGCTGGGAATTAATATAGGGAATCTGCTATTGTGATGGCTTACCACACCAACTAAAAACCTTTTTGGATTTGCAGCATTCCCCCCTCTCCTTATCATGTATTGTCATAATTGTGCAGTGTGGCACATAAGTTTGGGAATGTTGCTGGATAGCAGGTGTGGAAACTTAAAGATTAAGGTAGCATCCTGTGTATACTTATTTGAGAGAAAGCTCCATTGAACATGGTGGGATTTAATTCTGAGTAACCATGCATAGGATATTGCTGGAAGATGTATCTCCTCTTGCAACATTCATGGTGCCAAGTAAATTCCCAGGTATGCATTAGAGAGCATGTTAGTGGTGTGGTGTTGAGACCTTTTCTAGTCATATAGTCATACTTTGCTGAAATATCCTTCCAAAGGTCATAGCAAGAGTAGAAGTTAAGTACGGTACATCCAGATCAGTTTTGATAGTAGTTATTTTCATTCACTTTTCTCAAAATCACCTTGAGCCTTTCTCCAACAGACGTTTTTGTTATATTTCCTATTTGAGTCCGAAGAACATCTCTTTCTATCCACTTCAGGACTATTATATTCATACAAAAGCAGCTTAGTGGTCATTTCTGTGACCCATTGATTAAAAGAAAAAGTATCTACTTTCATATTTCAGCAACATATCTCATTGTTATTTGTTAAAACCTTTGCTCTTGGAAGCTTCAGGAATATTATACTTTTCACAGTGATGAACCATGGAGCATGGATGCTCATGCCTGTAACTTCTGCTGTGTGAGGGTTTTGTTGTTCTTCGATTGGCAGTGCCTTCCACCTTCCGCCTTTTGTCATTTCTTGTTGCCTAGTAATCACTCATGTTTTCCCACTAAAATAAGAAGGCATACAGATCACTTTTGCATTTCAAAACCATTTATTCCCAACTGTGTCTTCATATCGAATTAATGATCTACCTTCCTCCTTTTCCATTAATGAACTCCGTTTAACTCCAAAAGTTTTGGCTCAAACTCACTTCAATCAAAGAAGTGAACTTTGCAAGACCCTTAACATTATTACCATCCATGGCAAATGTTTACCATCTTTAGTTAGTTAGTTAGTTAGTTAGTTAGTTAGTTAGTTAGTTAGTTAGTTAGTTGATTTTATAGCATCTAGTCTGTTTCTGTGAACTAACACTACTCTTCCCTGTCCCACATTTTATACTTCTATGAATTTACAGAGGCTTATGTAGGCATTTCAGTCAGTCTCTGTTTCTGTGGCCAAACAGGTCTGTGCACTCCTCAGTCACTCTTAATCCAGAAGTAAAGCAATTTTCATGTTTGTCAAGGTAGAAAAATCATGTGACTGACATTTCAGTATTAAGAAATCCCCCTTCCTCCTGTTGTTATGAGGGCAACCATTACAAATAGTAGGATGGTACGGAGGGTTGTTCAGTTGAGAACTCAAGTGTTCAAAGACTATATTTAGCATGAGAACATGGACTGCTCTGCCTTGTACGCCTACTAAGGCAAACCTGTCCCAGAAGACAGCCACATGCCGGGTTTGCTTAGGACCCACATATAAAATCCAGTGTTTACCCTGAATATCCTGGTTGTGACCCAGATTCTGTTTTCTTTAGGGGGTTTTATTGGTTTATCTGTCCATTTCTTTACAGTATTTAGGAATTTACATACCGTCTTTCACCATAAGGTTACAGGGCGACGTACAGAACATTAAAACACATCAGTAGATTTTCTAAAAGCTATTAAAACAGAAATACAAGGCAAGCACAGCATAAACGTAAGACAGAAAGCATAAAATAGTGAGTGACACAATCCAAAACTAACCACAGACAGGTTACACATTGCCACCTGCCTGGTGAAATAGGTACATCCTCACCTTGCTTCTAAAAAGATTTAACTTTGAGGCAAGATGTACCTCAGTAGGAAGTTTTAGAGCTGCCACTGAAGAAGCCCCAGCTATGGGCCCCAGCACTACTTATTTCATCCATTTTCAGCACTACCAGGAAGGCCTCCTTAACTGATCTTAAAAAAATGGAGAGAAGTTTTGGGAGAAGGCATTCTCTCACATACTTGAATCTCAGGCTGTTCAGTTTTCTTTAGTTTTTAGGGGCGCCCTTTCCCCTTGATTCCAAACCTCAAACTGAGGCAGGGTGGAGCGATACTTTTTATTTTGATTACTCCTTATTTATCAATTTATATCCATTCTACTTTTCCTCCAAGGAGCTCTCGTAACTGAATGTAAATTGGATGTTGCACTTCAAACTGCCAGATGGTCTGTCTTATAAGCAATAGTAGGTTGGTTTTAGTTACATGAAATATATGTGAATTTTATTATTATGTATACCACAGATGATAACACGCTGCACGGACCAGTTTTCATCCAGGAACCAAGCAGTGTCGTTTTTGCACTGGATTCTGAGGAAAAGAAAGTCAAACTCAACTGTGAAGTGAAGGGAAATCCTAAACCAACTATAAGGTTTGTTGCATATTGGTCAACTTTTTTGGAGGGGGGGGCACATTGTTCTGTTACTATGAAGGAGGAGAAGAAAAATCCTGGCACTATACATGTTGGAGGGGAAAAACTCCAGTAGACTGAAAATAAACTTTCAGGTCTACATTAATGTTTTTGCTTTCCAAGGACCAGCCATAGTCACTCAATAGCAGCGTTGAAAAAGCTTGTGGGACTGTGAAGAGGCTCATTTTTATTATGTCATATGATTTCATAAACTAGGGTGTAATTTGGGTGATGCACAAGGTAACTGCATAAGGAGGTAAAAGTGGGTTTTGATTTCACATGTTTGAGGAAGGCTGTGGCACTCAGAAGCTTATGCCACACAATAAATGATAGCCTTTAAAGTGCCAAAATACTGTTACTACTGTAACAGTAATACTGCTACTACTGTAATACTGTTTGTTACTATCATGCATGGCAATGGGTTGGACTAGATGATCCTTGGGGTCCCTTCCAACTCTGCAAGTCTATGATTTTATGCCTAACAGGTATTCAATTTGTGACAACTTGTGATGCTTTGCATAGAATTAAAATCTAAAAGTTAATGGGGAAAGTGATGTTCAAAGAGCCAGTGGAGAAGGTTAATAAGAGGAGTGACATGATCATAGTAATAATAGGAAAGAGATAAAAGGGTTTTATTTTCATTTAATTCATTTGTTTAATTTGAATACTGCCTTACAATCAATCTCTTGAGGAGAAAAGAGACTAGGCAGGAAGACTTGGTAGAGAAAAGGAAAGAGATAACAAAGCTTGATAGGATCTGGACATTCTTCTTTCTGTGACTTTAAAAGGAAGGTCAATAAAGAAGAATTTTATTGTTCCTAAATAGTCTGAATAGACTTGTTTATTGAGAAATGAGGTTGATATTCTGAGCAGTAGATCTAAAAAATTATAAAGCATCTGTTTTGCAGTGAGGGAGTATCTTTGGACTTAATATAGGGGTATAAAGTAGTTTATAAATAGGGAAGTTAATGCATGGTCAGTAGATTGTAACACTGAAATAATAGCATTAATAGCAGATTTAAAATGCTGTATGTAAATGTGTATTAAATTCACTTTATAAAGTATTCTGCTTTAAATAGTAAAGATTCTCCACCAAAGACTATAAATATGAAAATGTTTTAATCCAAACAAATTTTAAGTAAATTTTTTGTTATATGAGTGTTCTCAAAACAACAACAACAACAAACAACAACAACTATTTATAGGGCCTAAATGGAAATAAACCCACTCTGGACCTATTTTAAAAATTTATGGATTTTGCCCTGGGAAAATCAGTTTGGGGTACTTTTCTTATCCTCTAGGAATTTCTGTGTCTTTACTGTATTATGTTTTCATCCCTCTGCTGTTTATACATTATAATCTAAATAAGAAGAGGTAAACAATGAAGATGTTGGATACAATAGACCTTCCCTTAGTGTGGGGTGTTGGACTGGATGATTTAGCCCTTGAGCTGTAAGATTCTGTAAAAATAAGTAATCACCCAGAGCATCAGCTTCAGTAAAAGCAGTACCACAACAGTGATGTAAACATTAATCAGGTTTGTGACTGACTGGTAAGATTACTTATCAGGTTAAATGTTTATATAACATTTCAGATTTATACAGGAAAATGTGTTTTCATGGTACTCAGGAAATAAAGAGAAGGTCATTTGTTGTATTTCTCTCTCTCGCTCCCCACCCCCCAAGCAAAATTCAACCACTTCCACTTTTGTACCATAGGTGGAAGTTAAATGGAACCATTGTTGACATTGGTATGGATTACCGCTACAGTGTGGTTGAAGGCAGCTTGTTGATCAATAATCCCAATAAAACTCAAGATGCTGGAACATACCAGTGCGTAGCAACGAACTCATTTGGAACAATTGTTAGCCGAGAAGCTAAACTACAATTTGCGTGTAAGTAGCAACAATATCATATGGTAGATATTACTTTGTTACAACATAATGTTGGGGGGTGGGGCTATTAAATTGATGTCTCTATAAAGGTTTATATATACATAGCTCCATTTAGACTGTATCTTGATTCATAGGATGTGTTATTTAATCTGTAAATAAGTACACATTTTGATAGGTCTGTTTTGCAGAGAAAATTAAAAAGGAAAAAAGGTGTATGTAGTGAGAAATAATTAATAATTTGTGCAATATTAAGGTTGTGAGAGGGAACCAAAGGCAGCTGACCATCAGCAGGGCAGAAATGAGGGCAAAATAGCATTTGTTCACTGTTTTGCAGAGTGAACAGTTTTCCTCCCATTGTAAGCAGTGTGGGGAAAATAAGAGGGGTCTAAATCTACCTGGAGCTAGCCTGGATCTCTCCCATATGATGGATTTGGATCTTCAGAGCTGCCATTGGCATGTCTCCCTTTTGGTTTTTCGAACCTCAGCCTTCTTTTATTGGTGTTGGGCCAGAGTACTGGAGATGTCCACAGAAGCAAGGAGGGGCGAATCTAACATCAGATCATCTTTCTCTCCTGACACTGGAGTTTTGTTAGCCTAAGTGCATCCGTTTTCAAAACATTTTTTACGTTTCAGAACTTCAAAAAGGCAAAACTTACAGTGACTTTTTATAATGTAGTGTGGGATCTAAGAAAGGATTACTCAGCACTGCTGACTTTGAAAATGGCATTAGTCCTTCAACTTTTTTTTTTAGATTAGATTAGATAAATTTATTGTCATTGTCCGTATATACACAGTATACACAACAACGAAAACACCCACCCAAAGACCGGGTTCACATATACATTTGCACGTATCGCCGAACTCTCATCCTATTTAAACATAATCTATAAAACATAACATAATCCAGAATATAGCATGACCTATTAAAAACATAACATAACCTAAAACCTATCTCATTCCTTCCACTCCCTACTTACTAAACCTTGCAACTGGCCCTGAGATCATTATTTAGTGCAATCAGAGCTCTTGGATAGAAACTATTCAGAAGGCGTGTGGTTCGTGTTTTCATTGTCCTATATCTTCTGCCCGAAGGCAATAGTTCAAAGAAGTTGTGAGCAGGGTGGGTGGGATCTCTCAGAATATTATGTGACTTCTTCAAGATGCGAGACGTGAAGATCTCATCCAGGGTTGGTAGTCGGAGCCCAATAACGTTCTGGGCAATTTTAATTGTTCGCTGTAAAGCTTTTTTATCCGTTTCAGAGCTGCTCCCATACCACGATAATATACTATAGGTTAGGACACTCTCGATGGTACTATGATAATAGGACAGGAGTAGGTGCTGGGATAGATTCAGTCCCCTGAGCATTCTCAGGAAATACAACCTCCCCTGCACCTTCCTCACAACTTTATACGTCACTTATATAAAACCAGATTAGTTGTCCTCAAATGTTTGTTGTCTGTTCTGTTCTGAACTCCTGGCTGACCCTACCCCCATATTTTCAGCTGTCATATAACTCTATCAAAGTTAATTAATTAGTCAAAAGGTTTAAATCAATTTTTTTACCCCTGCCCCAAAGACATTTAGGCGGGAATCACATGTATACTTACAAGGGAGGAAACACCACTGAAAACCGTAGTAATTACTTCTGAGTCAGCATGCTGAGGGTATGGTATCAGGTGACTGAAGACTGTACTCTTGGGTTGTTCTGATTTGCCTTACTTTATAGAGCATGGCGTGATATTACATAAATATGAACATGCAATAAGCTATGTATTGAAACCTATCTTATTACTCACTCACCTCTTTCTTTTTAGTAAAAATCATTGCTTATACTGCTCAGTTTAGCCGTTTGAATTACAGTATTAATCCATTCGGTTCTATGTTTTAAAGGATACTAGCAGTTAGAAGTAATTCATATCAAGATTCTTGCTTGTGGGTGTGACTTGGCACATTATTTTGGCAAATCTTTGTTTGGAACGGCTTCATTGGACCATGAAATGGAAATTAAGTTTTGCTGTGTTTTGTTTTAGAACCCTGCTGTAGAGTACACACTTGGGATAGGTTTTGCTTTTGTCTCAAACTCTTCTTCCTCAAGTCTGCTTGTCCTGGTTTTAGGGTTTCTAATCATCATCATCATCTAAATCTGATGAAGATGCAGAAATAGCTTAGGATATCATAGTCTTCTTTTGACATGTATTCTGTAAAGTACAGTAGTACCTTGGGTTATAGCGCTTCAGGTTACAGAATCCGCTTACCCAGAAATAGTACCTCGGGTTAAGAACTTTGCTTCAGGATGAGAACAGAAATTGCGCGGTGGCAGCGGGAGGCCCCATTAGCTAAAGTGGTACCTCAGGTTAAGAACAGTTTCAGGTTAAGAATGGACCTCCAGAACGAATTAAGTTCTTAACCCGAGGTACCACAGTATTCATAATTTCCCAAAGTATGAAAAAAATGATAGACATGTATACCCTGGATAACTTGTGGATTTGGGCAGGGACACTCTTCCTACTCTTAAATCATTGTAATTATTTATTATTTTACACATTCATGCTCTCTCTCTTTGGAGAAACTCATTACAAGGTGATTTACAAAAGTTAAGCAAAACATCACATAATAAATAAAAAACAACAACATCTAAACTACAAATCAACTACTACTACTACTACTACTACTACCACTAATAAATTATTTATACCCCGCCCATCTGGCCAGGACTCCCCAGCCCCTTTGGGCGGCTTCTAACAGGATATTAAAAACACAAAGTGTTCAGCTAAAATGTTTTTAACATCAGGCATGCACATCCTGTTTTAGTTCCCTTCAATAAAAGGCTAGAATTACTCAGGTAAGACACTGCTCAGTATGGCCACTATTTTTTATTCACGAAGGGCTGGTTGTTGTCCTATGTCCCTGTGCGTGTGTGGGCGTGCATATTTACTGGAATTGATGCGTATAATTGCCTCTTAAGTGAAACATTACTAAGTTTCATAGAACATACTTTTTCAGTGAGCTTCCTGTTTGTGCCCTGTCACTGTTTTTCTTCCTTGGCCAGCATTTTATTTATGCAGTTGAATTATGCTGATTATATTGATGCTGGAAATTAAAATTGAAAATTAAAACATATACCAAAACAAAAGCCAATTTTTATGTCGGGCTTTATTGAAAAATGATCGGTGAAAAGTAATAGCTATTGGGAAGACAAAGTATTATATTTTTCAAAATAATTTACAATATAGCATCAGCTGCTTATATACTGATGGTGTTTGTTCAACGACTGAAAATGTGCTCTTCTTGTGGAACATAGGTAATGAACAGCTTCTTGGAGACTAATAACTTTAGATGCTGGTTTGTCAGGGAGATTGCTTCATAAATACTTCTTCTTCCTCTTGAATCCTGGTGCTCTCCAGTACCTCAGACATCACAAATCAAATAAGTTCGCTATTCATCAAACTAAGTTTCTATACAGTGGTACATTATTATTCAAAGCCAACTGCTTTGAAAAGATTTTGCTGTCATCATACCATGTGAGAAAGTTCCACACCAGCCTGACCATATATTCAAGCCACACAGAAGATGATAAAATGGCAAAAGCCATTAATTCAGCTAGGACTTGGCCACTTACTTAAACGGTTCACTGAGCTTAAAGAGCAATAATAAATAGCTAAATCATCCAGTGTCAAAATAAATGTGGAGGATATTGAATTGACATCAATAGGAGGTGCCCTTTTAACTACTGAACTTGGCAGGTTTGGAGATTTTGCTTTTTGTGTGAGTTGATTTGTTTTGTAATAGAAAGAAAGAACTTTGAAGATTGTGAGCATGCTACATTAAAATATGTGTTTTGTTTAATTGGTATGTCATTGTAGACCCAAGAAAACATCTGGACTATAATAGAAGCTTTGATAGATGAGCGAGCATAAGCTTGGCTTGACTGATTTTTAATTAAGGAGGTTGCCTTAATAAGCAAAGTTTGTTCTTTAGCAATGAAGTAGCAAATGGTGACTTTCATACCCAGCACCTTCTTAACATTTCTATCAAGTAAGTGTCAGACACATCACTCACAGTTTGATTTGAAATAGCATGAAAGGAGTGGGGGGGCATGTTGTGTTTGGAGGCTTTTTAATTTGTTTTGCTTTTTCTCAAAAAAATATATCAACTTATTTTGTCTGAGATGGCAAACAGAACTGTCGAAATTTTGAAATATCCTTGTTGGATTAAGTTTATTACACATCATTTGCTTCTAGAAAGCAATAAAGATGTGCATCAATTTTAATAATGTATTCTTTTCAATTCCAAAATGTATGTAATTCTAATAGAATAAAATGAACTGTAATGGACACTTCATGAAAGTCCAAGCTGATTTCAGAGCACAAAGCCTCCTTCACTGAAGAAATGCTTTCTTTTTGGTTTTGTGTGAAGGAGAAATCTCAAAATACCACCCCCATACTAATAATTTGGTGCACCACTAAAAAAGTTCATTTGACTTCAGTAGCTCCATGGGTTTCTATTTCTGCCAGTACAATACTATTTATCCTGAATCTTACTTTGCTATTCAGGGACCTCTGTATTGACTGTTCTCGTACTTGCAGCCCTTGACCTACTTGTAGATTCAGCGGCTGCTCCATGCTTTGTTTCCATCATACTATAAGATATTTATAGCATGGGAAAATATATTTATATTTATAAGATATTTATAGCTTGACTGTTGGAGGTTCAGTTAGTCTATCAGTCAGCACCTTTCACAGTTCCTCCTTTAATCTCTACCACCGATTATGTTGTTGATGACCTCTGCTTTCTTCCCTCTGATGCCGCATTTTAACTTCTGTGGCAAATTATACCCATCTAGTTTGGAGATAAAAGGCTGTCATTATACTCAAGGGTTAAATTTGAATACAAGGGCATCATTAAAAGATGTTGGTTCTCTCTCTCCCTCTGTCTCCTGGTTAAGGGCTAAATTATTTTTCATGTAGCTTATTCCCTGCAGATTAAACTCTGAAGTAGCTATTTAAGCTCTTCAGGAGGTCAGAGTGGATCAGCAATTATTCCTGAAATATGTATTTAGGTTACAAACTGATTTTGATAAAAGTGCTATATATGTGCCCTCAAATACTTGATATGTTATAATAATTAACATTTCAAATTCTCCTCATTGTTTCTTGACATGCTTTTTAAAAAAAAAAATTACAAAAGTAAGGAATAACTAATGAGATGTGGATTGATGGTACTTTAAAAAAACACACACCTTTGCTTGCAGTTGTAAAGATTCACATAATTTAATTCTTCATAGCATGGTCAAATGCTCATTGACTAAATCTTCCTATATCCATAAAATTGTAAGGTTGTCATCATTCAGCCCCTGTTGGAGGATTTGTAGTGCTTCATCACAATCCTGGATTTGCATGCAGTAAAATCCAAGAGGCCAAGAAAAAAAACGAGCTTAATAGTTGTACAGGGTGAGGAGGAGAACCTCAAGGGACTTAATGTGGGGGAATGGCAGGGATTTGGCAAATTGAGTGAGAAGGGGCATAGCCCCTAATATTAATATGTGAATGAAGTAATTCAGATTATGCTGTGATGGTTTTCCTGGATGGGGAAGCTTAGCATGGCACTGTTGTTTTCTGCTGGATATTATCTTGATAGCTTAAATAAAGGACATAAAGGCATTGGGTGGTATCCAATTGTCTTCCTCCACTGATGGAAGGCTGTTTGATCAGGTGGAGGCTTCCATTAGTGGAAAGGGCAGAGGCATTTTTTGCTGATTTCCCCTATCCTTTCTAGCCACCTGTCCCTGGTGGTTGAGGACACTTCACAACAGCAAACAGCATGATAGTGGTGCAGGAAACTGCAGGGAAGAGAGAGAATTGGCAAAAATCATCTCCCCCTTTCATGGAAGCCTTTGACATTTATCCATCAGTGGAAGAACACAACTGGGTGCAAGCATTGATTGATTTTTTCAGAAACAAAATTCTGCAATCAGTTAGGCTACTTAAAGCATTTCGAAGTCAGTAGGAGTTAAGCAGCCTAGCTGTTTACAGAACTGCAGCCTAAATCAACAAGGAACTAAGCCTATATCTGTAAGTGGGCAATATGCTGTTCATCCTATTCAGAAAGATGATCTTCGGAGCTATGAATTATTAACACATAACCGAGTAGCAAAATAAATAATTGATCTCCTAAAGTGCTGTGCAGCCTCCTCTCCTTCTGGTTTATTACATTTATTTCTTGTCTTACAGGCACCTATGGTGTTGGTTGGTACACTTTGATCCGTTTGCTTTGTGCTTGTGGCCATGAAAAAATCTGGTTGCTCATAAATTTTAGTTCCTAGTGCATGGGTTAACTTTTCAACATTTGGGTTGGGGGGGAGGGGGATGGAAGATCCTCCCTGGATGTTTCACAAGGGCTTGTTGCAGTTCATCGTGAGGCTCTGTTGGTAGATTGGTTTTGAGTTAAGGGAGAGCTCTGAGCCCACTTTGATCATTCCATGCTGTCCAGTGCTTTTAAAGTGAAGCACCAATTTGCTTTGCTCTGGCCTGACCTCTTGGCTGCTAGAGGAAGTTGCTCCGTAATATCATGGGAATTAGTATATTGTGGCAGCATTGCAGCAAAGCCTTTCAGGGGCCCTATAGCTGTGTGCCTTATCACTCGTGGTGATTATTCATCAGGCAATGGTGCTCTACGTTTTTTAAAGCTATACGAGATCACATATAGCTTTCAGAGGTTCATGAATGTTTCAGTGGAAATTTGTTTCATGTTGGTACAAAACTAAATCAGATTTAGGAATAGATTTTTTAAGAAAAGAAGGAAAGCTTACGCAGGGGGTTCAGATAACATCTGCACATGCCACGCTTCTGTGAGTTGCAAGAGTTCAGTCATAAGAAATGAGCAGTGGCCTTTTCCTCAATGGTTGGAGGAGGCGGCAAAGAAAGAACTGTGAGTGGAGCGGGGCCCTTTCCCCATCCTCTGGATGCTCTGGGAAACTCAACAAACCTACTGTATCTCAAACTGGGTGTGGAGAGTGAAGAGGGACTGCCTGAGGAAGGTACCATCCACCTTGGGCCTGTCCATAAAAAGCAAGTCTGGAGTGAACAACTGGGGTGATATCCACTGTTTCCAGTAACCCGTCTAATTGTGAGACATTTGTGGGTGAGCAGAGAGTTTGTTTGAAACCTGGGTGAGAACCCAGAGGCTTAGAGGGAGTGTATGCCAAATGGAAAATGAATTAATACACACACATATGTGTATGTGTGTAACTTTGTAACATTTTTATATTGTTGTTTAGTTGTGTCTGACTCTTCGTGACTCCATGGACCAGAGCACGCCAGGCACTCCTGTCTTCCACTGCCTCCCACAGTTTGGTCAAACTCATGTTAGTAGCTTCGAGAACACTGTCCAACCATCTCATCCTCTGTCGTCCCCTTCTCCTTGTGCACTCAATCTTTCCCCACATCAGGGTCTTTTATGTAGCTATATTTTGGTAACTTGACTGTTGTTGATTTAGTTGTTTACACCGCTTAGAGATATTTTAAATATATTAAGTGGTATAGAAATTAAATAGTCAATAAACATACAGTAAACTTATAAGTCCTCAAACATCTAGGGTTAGTTCTAACTTCTTTTGTTTTAGAAATTATGTTCATGTGAAATGTATTTTTTCTTTCTGTATGATTTGCAGCTGGTAGACACGAAGAGAATTTGGTCTAATATTTCCAAGAGTTAAGTTTGAAGAGGGTTTTGTATTGTTTCAAAGCCTGGTGCCTGCCCCTTTCTCTGCCAAGCAGTGACAAGGGCACATGGGGCCACAGGAATACACACAGGGTCTGTGTCCCTTTGGAGAATAGAAGACACAGCGGGGACTGTCATGCTTTAAGAAATAGGGTTTATTCGCCTATTTACACCTTCAGTCTTCATGGAGGAAGTCCAGATCTCACATCATGCACATTTCTGGAGACAAGCAGCACAAGTAACCTTCAGGCTGCTTTCCTCAAAAATGGATCCCAGCCTCCCACCCCCTTCTTCCCAGAAACCCCTTGCCCTCCCCCAGAGCAGTTAGCCTGACAACCTTCCAAATCTCCAGGGTGCTTGTCTTGTTAACTACCCTCTATGGGCCCTCAGTGGCTCTCTATTGTTCCCTTAATGGCCCTAGCTTGGTCAGGCTACCCAGGCTACCCTTTGCATCTTATATTTCTCATTTCCCGCCCCAAATAATCACAATCCTAGAATTTATTAATTTCTATGTTTCTCTTAAGTCTACAACAGTATTTTCTTTTCTCCCTGAAGAGAGTTGTAGCACTAACCCCATTGGTTACATTTGTCATCCTGCTACTCAAACCATCCAAACAAACCTGTGTTTGTGGTGGGAAGAGGGCGTTCCTTTAGATTCAAATAGTCAGAATTAGTCTATAACCCAAAGTTTGGTTGACTTTTTTTGGACTGCAAATGTTACTTTTGTCATCCTTACTTTCAGAAAATGGTTATACTATGTAAAGGTGAAAGGTAAAGGACCCCTGGATGGTTAAGTCCAGTCAGAGGCGACTATGGGGTTGCGGCGCTCATCTCACTTTCGGGCTGACAGAGCTGGCGTTTGTCCATGCAACGAAACACCGTGACGGAAGCCAGAGCATACGGAAACGCTGTTTACCTTCCCACTGCAGCAGTACAGTGGTGCCTCGCAAGACGAAAAGAATCCGTTCTGTGATTCTCTTCATCTAGCGGTTTTTTCGTCTTGCGAAGCAAGCCCATTGACGGATTAGCGGATTAGCGCTATTAGCGGCTTTTAGCGGCTTATCTGCTGATCGGATCAGCTGATTAGCGACTTAGCGACTTAGAAAAGGGGGGGAGGGAAAAAACCAGCAGGAACTCGCAAGACATTGTCGTCTTGCGAAGCAAGCCCACGGGAAATTCGTTTTACGAAGCACCTCCAAAACGGAAAACTCTTTCGTCTAGCGAGTTTTCCGTCTTGCGAGGCATCCGTCTTGCGGGGCACCACTGTATCTATTTATCTACTTGCACTGGTGTGCTTTCGAACTGCTAGGTTGGCAGGAGCAGGGACCGAGCAACGGGAGCTCACCCTGTTATGGGGATTCGAACCGCCAACCTTCCGATCGGCAAGCCCTAGGCTCAGTGGTTTAGACCACAGCGCCACCTGCATCCCCTATGGTTATACTACACCTAGTGATCATGCTGTGTAATTCCTTCCAAGTGAACTCCACTCCCCCGTGGAAAAAATAAATAAATAATAAAAATGGTTAATTGGGAAAATACTTTTAAAAAGTTAGTCATAACATTTGTTTATTTATTTACTGGATCAACAAATGCCATTATTGTTAAGGGATGCCTTCCAATTCACACAGAAAAATGAATAAGGGCTTATTATGCATTTTGTTCTGAAGGATAAAATTTGTATGTCTCATACATAAGTACTGATGAAGAGGAATCCTGGCGCACAAGCAACCAAAGGATACAGTCTCAGAGTAAATAAGTGAAATGTATTTGATATGCAGCAAATATTGATCCCATGTAATGATACCTTTGAAACAACTTTATTATCCTGAATGATTGACATTGGATCCTTCATTTTATTTGATGGATGTTGCTGCCGTAAAACGACAGTTGTTCATACCAATATTATTGAGCTGCCAGAATTTGAAGGACTGATTGATTGAAAAAGCCACTGGACTTTTTACTATTTTAAAACTAGTGTGATTCAGAAGCTAGGTAACTGACTCGGTGACACTCTGAAAAATTACATTTCCCTGCACAAAGATTAATCTCGGACCACATGGATCAGGAGAGTAGATAAGCATAGTGACTTCACTTACTGGTTTGGCAGTCAATATATTTGTGTTGGCATAAAAAGAGTTATGTCATACCTTATATTTCAGAGTATTGCTACTGTTTGTTTCCTTTGTGGAGATGTATGAGGTGATCCTCAGGAATGACTCCTAATAATCCCTTGCATTTTAGGGTCATGTTGTAATCCTAATTTAGGTAATTTGGATTACACCCCTGAGCTGTAGTGGATTGGAAGAAGCACACAAATGTCCGACAAGCAGGAATGGGCGGTCCTGGCAGTATGTGTCAAAGGGAGAGAAGGAATGGGAGGAGATGCTGAGACTGTTGGCGAAAGGGTCTGAGTAGTTGGCTAGGAGACCCCCACCCCACCCAGCTGGCACTGGACATTCAAGCAGCGGAGGGAGAGTCATGCAAGCCAGCCTCCAGCCCACATGCAGTGAACCCTACCAATAGATTCAGCAAACATTGAGCTAACTATTGGCTTTGCCAAATTCATTTCTTGTTCTGGTTGCATTTTTGGTACGTCTTGCTTGTTCTGGCTGTTGGATTATCTTGATTGTTGCATCCCACATACATGATCTTGATGTCTGCATCCCACGTCAATTGGAGTGTATCCCACCAAGCGGTCTAAATCCGGAGTTGATGGGTTTTGTTGGGGAAGAGACTGGGTGAGGCAGAGATGGAACAGTTTTCTTGCAGTAAGACTGCCATGGGACCAGCATGACCTGTATTCTCGCTGCATACATATTCATCCTGTACGTTTGTATTGAAACCTTTTTGTAGAAATCTGTTTACATTGTTTTTACCTGCAAAGTCTACTGACCCTGTAAAAGCTACTCTGCTTAGAGATGGTGTGTGAAACAATATGGTATACTATGAAACATCTCATGGAGGATATGAAGGATATGGCTATCATTCCAAATGTACCTACATTAATAATTTTATTTGTATGCTGCCTTTCCATAGTTCAGACTTACAATATGAAAAAGAACACACAATTACAAACTAACAAAAGTAGTCATAAGCAATACATAGAACATAAAACTACACAGCCAAATTGGAAAAAAACCCACATAAATCATAATGAGATATACAGTGGTACCTCTGGATGCGAATGGGATCCATTCCAGAGCCCCGTTCGCATCCAGAAGCGAACGCAACCCGCATAAACGCTTCTGCACGGGTCACGATTCGCCGCTTCTGTGCATGCGCGTGACGTCATTTTGACCGTCTGCGCATGCGCGAGCGGCAAAACCGGGAAGTAACGCACTCTGTTACTTCTGGGTTGCTGCAGCGCGCAACCCGAAAATACTTATCCCAAAGCTACTTCAATCTGAAGTATGACTGTAAAATAAAGATACAAAAATTAATATCAATAAGAGTAACAACCCCCACCCAACAAAAATCCCTAAGCAATACTCCAGCCCTACTCATTAGTTATAGGTCATGTAAAAACTATATATAATCTCCATTTGCAAAGGCAATATGCTTCTGAATACCAGTGGCTAAGGAACACAAGTTGGTGCGACTGCACTCATGTCCTTCTTGTGTGGCTTTGGGCCAGTGTGGTGTAGTGGTTAAGAGCGGTAGATTCGTAATCTGGTGAACCAGGTTCGCATCCCCGCTCCTCCACATGCAGCTGCTGGGTGACCTTGGGCTAGTCACACTTCTCTGAAGTCTCTCAGCCCCACTCACCTCACAGAGTGGGGGAGGAAGGGAAAGGAGAATGTTAGCCGCTTTGAGACTCTTTCGGGTAGTGATAAAGCGGGATATCAAATCCAAACTCCTTTTCATCTTCTTCTTCTTTATGGAGTCTGCAGAAGACGGATACACTTGAAGATCAGCTACTGCTAACCACCACCACCACAATTCAATTCCTTTAAATTTACAAGCCATCCTAAAGAAGCTTATACATTTAAGAGCAAAGTAAGTTTTAAAAATATGATAGAGATAGATAGATAGATGATAGATGATAGATGATAGATAGATAGATAGATAGATGATAGATAGATAGATAGATAGATAGATAGATAGATAGATAGATAGATAGATATAGGTAATTTACTTCCCACATGTGATTAGCTTTAGGGTAGTTTCATGTATTTTCAGTGGTTGATTCACTGAGTAGCTGAAAGGAGTAATTTTATTCAGTGTAGTGCAGCGTACAAGGAGATAAGTCACGCGTTACCAAGATCGATTTTCGTGAACAGAGAGCGCTCATAAATTTGACAGTCTTGTTCACTGAAGTTGATTTGTGTGTTGTGTGAGTTCCCTGCATATGTTATGCTGCTTGTGGAAGGAGACCATTCATGTGAGCTGTTAGGCATGCATAACGGTGACCAGATAATAGGGATATGTGACTCTTTGCAACATGCTAGCCAAGTCAGCATCTTCTCTTGCACATATTCTGTTTATCAAATTTATCCATAGACTATCCATTTACACCCTTGGCAAATTGTTGTTGTTGTTTTTATAGCCCTGAGCTATACTTTTATTATGAATTCCATTCAAAGAGCAGGTCGTTCCTAAACTATTGAACATACAAACTACTTGCATCCCTGATTATGCCCTTTCCTCCTCTAGGGAGGGGTGTAAAATTTGACATCCTCTTCCTAATGCAGTATTTATTTCAGTTTTTCAGTCTCTCTACCTTACCTATTTTCATTATACAAGTGAGATAGAGCAGTTGTGCAAAATACATTTCTCTTCCTGTTCTGCTTCTTCAAAAACCCATCTGAAAGAATCACCCTATGCTCTGAGTACTTATATGTAAGATAAGTGTGGGTCCACATCCTTTTAACTCTGCACTCGCTGTGCCCTCAACTGTTCTAGCAATAGATGTGGGAAGCTGTCTGAGCTGAGCTGTGAGTCAGGAACTATGGAAGTTTCAGCCATGGAATCAAGGGTATTTCCAAATGTGGGATGGGTTTTATGAGGTAGGGGAGGATATATTAATTGAAATTTATCCTCCCAGGTGCACACATGTGCGGCTTGAACCGTGTTTTAAATTCCCACCCTTGGCAGCAAAATCAAAAGAATAGGAATCAGGCTGCAAAGCCTTGTTTTCAGCAAGTCCAGCTATGAAGTAAGCTGGCTTCCCCCATCTTACCCTACTTAACAAATAATCAGGCAGCAACTTGTAAAGTAAGTTTTAAAATAAGATTTACTTAATTTATAATCATGCATTGGTTCACAGAAAACACAGCAGTAAAAACTATAGGAGTGACTGGGCAGGACTGAATTCTGGTGACTGTCGTTTTCTGTAATTAGTACAAGTATTATTATTTTTTAAGTTGCTCCAGTAAATGCATGTTTTGCATATCTAACCATTATTTGATAATATTTTATCAGTCAATTGAAGAAATTTTCTTTGACCAAGATAGATTATGGAACTGGAACATTCTGAATAACAACCTTAATAATAGGAAACCCAAAATGCATTAGTATTGCCCAGAAAAATCACTTGTGTTTTCAAGAAACATAATGTAAGACCTTAAACTATTTCAAAGAAGAATCATTAATTCAACAAGGACCAAATAATTTTCAAAAGACCAGTAAAAGCTACTGCAGTGAATATAGTACCAATCATGAAGGCAATCATGGGGTGGACAAAAATACACCCCAAATTTCCTCCAATGGGAAAAACCTGCATATCTCTAATGAAAAGAATTAGAGCCTTTGGTCAATCACCTATTCTACAAACAATTAGCATCCACCTGTCTGGTTGCTTGGTAACAAAGCAATCAGAAAACAAAAGCTGAGGCACATCCTGTTTTGATGCCTGGATCAGCAACCTTTCTGAAGCAATATAGATCTTGGTCTGGGCAATTCTTGGTTTACTGAGTTCAATGAAATACAGTGGTACCTTGGTTCTCAAACTTAAACTGTTCCGGAAGTCTGTTCCAAAACCAAAGTGTTCCCAAACCATGGTACGCTTTTTCATAGAAACTAATGTAAAATAGATTAGTCTGTTCCAGACTTTTAAAAGTAACCCCTAAAACAGCAGTTTAACATGAATTTTACTGTCTAACGAGACCATTGATCCATAAAATGAAAACAATAAACAATGTACTGCAGTCACACAATCAATCAATCAATCAATCAATCAGTAGCTGAACTGGGTTCCACACAGTCACAGAAACAAAACAAAAAGAGCCACAAAAACAAAAACGCAAAATAAGTAGCAAAAACAGACAGACCTCAGCGTAACGCTCAAAACGGAAGTACGGCACTCAAAATGGTGCATATTCGGCTTCCGAAAAAAGTTCTTAAATCGGAACACTTACTTCTGGGTTTGCAGTGTTAGGGTTCCAAGTTGTTTGAGTACCAAGACATTTGAGAACCAAGGTAGGTAGGTAGATAAGTAAGTAAGTAAGTAAATAAGTGAATATGGAGCACCTTTATCCCTAAAGATTTTGAAGCGGCAAAAGCCATCTGTTCCCAGTGTTCTGGTTCTTCAATGTAGACTCCTGGGTGATGGTCTTTGGTCAGAGGCATTTTGAAAATAAATTTTAAAAATGCAATAGCTGTATTTTGTTTTTTATGTGTTGGGCCATCCTGCTGCTGTCGATCAACTGGTGTAAGTGAACTTCCATTCTAGCCAGTAATTTGGTAACCTACTGAAATTCAGGTTGGGACTCCCATGGGCACATTGTTTAAGTCACTATAGTGGAGAGGAGTTTGGTCACCTGTTTCACTTTACCCATCTCTGGTTGATAACAGGAGAGTTGAGCTAAGCAGACTCAAGTGAGTGCAGAAATACAGGTAATTGCATTGCATGCTTATGCAAGCTTTTTCAGACTAGCCTCCCAGATGCTTGCAAATTATCTTGTCATTTAATTAGGTCCTTTCACCTGCATTAAAATGTAAAATATGACAGCACCCCTAAAACTACAGGTTTGTGTCCTGCGGTACCATGGTACTGTTGTAAGATCGAGTCCCTGCTGAATAGTTGCTCTTCAAATATTGCTTGCTGCAAATTGTAGCGAGAAAACAAGTTTTCAGGAATGTATTTTTTTACAGTAAGATATTCCCCAAGAAAGTTGTCCAGGGGGCATTCATTTAGCATTTATTCATTATTCATGTATCATCACACAAGCATCTTGAAGATTAAGTGTGGGGAAAGGCAAAGCTCATGATAGCACAGATGGTACAGGTGAAATGTGCACAGCAAAGGAGCTGTAAAGAGCATGTGAGAATGAATTGTGTTTGGAAAAATCTGCTGCGTTGGGAATACCAGGAGTCCAAATCTAACACTTAGTTAATAGCATAATGCCAGGAGAGACCTGCATAGCTAGCAGTATGTGGCACCAGGGACTATGAGCAATCACAAACATGCTGGTTCTAAACAGGCAGGCAAAGCGAAGTTTTATTCTGCCGTTGAAGACTGTGAAAAATAATAATATAGTGAGGAGATTGGGGGGGGGGAAGGCAAGCTGGAGGGCGGGGGGGGGGGGACTCAACCCAAAATTTTTATTTGAGACCTTTTGGTCTGTTCCGGGAAGGGCAGGAAAGAGAAAATGGATCTCAACTCTGTGGGATGTAAAACTTATAGCAGTCAAGTACAACATTCCTGCAGTGGACATGTTAGGAGGTGTTTTGTACCACTCAGGAGAAGACTTCCTGTTTCCTCCTGAGCTGGGACAGACTTCCACTACACGTGACTTGAAGAGGGTGTGGTCTGTTGTACTAGCATGGAGGAGCACATGCCCTCCATGTTCTGATCAGTGTGTGTTCTCCATTTTGTATGTTGCTGTGTGTTTGGAGAAGTGACTGCTTAGTCGCAGTCACTTGGGACTGACTTCTTTCTGGAATAGTTCTAGTTGTTATGTAACCTAAGCCTGCCTTCAGGGGTAACCTGAATGAATCTGTGAGGAAGCTACTTTTATATTAACATTAATCAGACTCTTGTGTTTATTCTTTTTAAGAGGGATTGGAAGGGATTTTACCAGGAAAGAATCTTTAATAGTAAGACTCAGATGAGTCAGCAATAAGCTGAGGGCTGCGTAATTTGAAAGGGGGGTGTTTGGAACTCTGCTAGAATATGGAACTTGCTAGCACAAGTTAAGAAGGATATCATTAAATAATATATCCTCTCCTGCCTCCCTAATAATCCCAGACTCAACTGCCGCTAACCCTGACATGCAAATCTCCCCATGTGGTTCTGAAAAAATGTGGTTCACAGGCTGTAATTCTTACAGCCCTAAAAATTCTCTCCTCACCCACAATCTTACTATTATTGCTTGAGCCCCAGCCTCACTCCACCTGCCCTACTGTATGGAGATTATAACTGTGGTCTACATTATAGGGCTGCTTGTATGAAATGCTGAGAAAGTATTAAAAGACTGCTTTTAGGGTGCATTTATATAAAGCATTTCAAATGGTAACGTGGTGGCCCAAACAGTCTATTCCTAGTTCATTTGCCTTTCACATGCTTTCATGCATAAGTCGATTCCATCTCATTATTGCCACAGTCTGAGGTTTCATAGGATTGCTGAGTTGGAAGGAACCCCCCAAGGGCCATGTGTTCCCAATCCTCTGCAATGCAGTGCAGGAATCAGAAACCTTTGTTGTGGTGGTTGTGTTTTAGGAATCTGCATGGAAATGTGTATGTATTTAAATATTCTATTTTATTTCAAAAAAATATATGCATTTCTCAACTTTCTCTCTCTCTGAGAGAGAACTATGTTAGGAAGTTCCAAGCCAGCCAATTAAGTTCCAATCTGGCCATTAGTCTGCCAGGTGCAAATCAGGTTGGTTTGTTTTCATTGTTTGAAAACATCAAGTACTGTGCTGCTTTATCATCCCTGTGACAGTGGTGACACATTATTCGGCTGCATCAGACTTCCATTTCCCAGACTTTTTGTCACTTCCCCCAACAGGTTTTTATGGTTGAGTGCAGATCGGGATTATAATTTTGCCGTTTTGGGAAGCTGCTCTCGAGACTGAGCAATTGCAGCAGGGAATTTTTGTCCATATTGCCTTTTAGGATCATTTCAGTATAATCATGGTAGTATTTTGGGACATACTGTTATCATGCAAAGGGGACAGATTACCATCTCTCTAGTCTTCTGAACCATATTGCCAAGTAGTAATTTTTATTTTCTTTATAGATGTTATATAAGAGATTTCAGTCTTAAATATTTTATAACTTCTTAAAAACAATCAGCCCCAAATTTATATACAGATGCAGATGCTGAGCACTTAGAATTAAACTATGCACATTAGCAGAAATTATAGAGAGCTTTGCTTTATTTGCTCAACCGTAAAACATTTAACCTCTGAATCTGCTGTTTTATGTACTCATAATTTTAATATGTAACTAACAGTGAACTATCACCCACTTCAGTATTGCAGGAAGTTCATTGTGAAGTGTTTTGTTTTGTTTTTACCTGGGGAGGTGAGCATCATGTTTTGCTCTGGGTTGTTGTTTTTTTTAAAAAAAATGCTTTCGGTAAATATTATAGCAACTATGCTTGAAAGCATTTCTCCACAATCATTTTTAATTCAGTGAGCTAAGTAAAAGCTATGCTAAGATGGGATGTTAGGAACCAGCACATTCCTTCAGAGAAGAAACAGTTGTTATCACGTGTCACTGTTTCCAATCGCAAAGTCAGGGGAGTGTCTCTTATCAACCAGAGCGCTGACCCATTTTGTTCACTTCTTTGCTTTCTTGTATGTTTACTAGAATGGAAGTCCAAACCACCAGGATTTAGGTCATTATCAGGTCTTCCTTTCTGTCACCTTCATCCTAGCTTCTAAACAGCAGCCTAAAAAAGGTAAAGGACCCCTGACAGTTAAGTCCAGTCGCATATGACTCTGGGGTTGCGGCACTCATCTTGCTTTACTGGCCGAGGGAGCCGCCGTTTGTCCGCAGACAGTTTTTTCAGGTCATGTGGCCAGTATGACTAAGCCACTTCTGGCAAAAGCAGAGCAGTGTATGGAAATGCCGTTTACCTTCCCTCCGGAGCAGTACCTAATTTTTTACTTGCACTAGTATGCTTTCGAACTGCTAGGTTGGCAGGAGCTGGGACCGAGCAACGGGAGCTCACCCCATCACGGGGGATTCAAACCGCAACCTTCTGATCGGCAAGCCCAAGAGGCTCAGTGATTTAGATCACAGCGCCGCCCGCATCCACAAACAGCAGCCTGCTTTGAAGACATAACCTCCCTATCACCATGTTGATTTAGACTGAGTTTGAGGCATTGAAGGACTAAATCACAGGCATTAAATCACCAGGAGATTTCTGTTTTGAATTAGTGCTAAATGTAATCCAGTGTTGCCTCCAGTGTAACGAGAGAATGATACAGTCTTCCTCAACCTGGTGCTTTCTGACTCTTGGACAACAGCTCTCATCAGCCTCAGCCAGATGGGAGTTGTAGCCCAACAGCTGAAGGGTCCCAGGTTGGATAAGGCTGTAACAACAGATTATGTTAAGGATGAAAAAAAAACACTGCATTTTTCCACTAGTGCCAGTCAGTGGTAAGGCATTAGCAGAGACAGGAAGATGCCTTATGTGATAACATAAGGCACAACAAGTTTACAACATACCGTATTTTTCGCTCTATAACACGCAGATTTTTTCTCCTAAAAAGGAAGGGGAAATGTCTGTGCGTGTTATGCAGCGAATGTGTGGTCCCTGGAGCCGAAAAATGAGGCAAAAATCAAACCGCGCTTCAGGGAGAAGGGAGCTCCGTGAGAGAGGAAGCTGTTGCTTTCCTGCATTCTGCCTCAGGGTCTTACTGCCCACCCTCTCTGTTTCGTTACTGTGTTTGCTCAAACGGAACAAAGAGCAGGGAAAGCCCCTCCCCTCCAGGCAAGAATAGAGGAAAGGAAAGGAGCGTCCCTCCTTCTATCCTCTCCCTGCTCCGGAGGGAACAATGTTTGTGAAGGGAAGAGAGATTACAGGTTCGGCTTAAAATTCTGATTTGACTTCCTGCTTTTTGTTTTTGGAGACACACAGCATTCAAATACAGTGGTGCCTCGCAAGACGAAATTAATTTGTTCCGCAATTCTCTTCGTCTTGCGGTTTTTTCGTCTTGCGATGCACGGTTTCCCATAGGAATGCATTGAAAATCAATTAATGCGTTCCTAGGGAAACCGCCTTCAGACCAGGTCCGGGGACAGTCTGTCCCCGGACCTCTTCTGAAGGCTGGGGGGGGGGACAAGGGCTTTTCTTCCCACCCCCAGCATTTTAAAATCGCCCCGGGACAGCGGAGGACTTCTCCGCTGTCTGGGGCGATTTAAAAGCCCCTGGGAAGGCAGGCAGGGGGGACAAAGACTTTTGCCCCCCGCCAGCCTTCAGAAGAGGTCCTGGACCTCTTCTGAAGGCTGGCGGGGGCGAAAGTCTTTGCTCCCCCCGCCTGCCTTCAAAAGCTGTCCGGCCCAGGCTTCCCGGACCTTTCCGCCAGCAGCGGCAGCGCTGCCGCTGCTGGCAGAGACTTGCCGGCATGCAGAAGCCTGTGCGCTGCGTGCCCAGGCTTCGCGGACCTCTCCGCCAGCAGCGGCAGCGCTGCCGCTGCTGGCGGAGATTTGCCGGCATGCAGAAGCCTGTGCGCAGCGCGCCCAGGCTTCGCGGACCTCTCCGCCAGCAGCGGCAGCGCTGCCGCTGCTGGCGGAGACTTGCCGGCATGCAGAAGCCTGCGCGCAGCGCGCCCAGGCTTTGCGGATCTCTCCGCCAGCAGCGGCAGCGCTGCCGCTGCTGGCGGAGACTTGCCGGCATGGCGAAGCCTGCGCGCAGCGCGCCCAGGCTTCGCGGACCTCTCCGCCAGCAGCGGCAGCGCTGCCGATGCTGGCGGAGACTTGCCGGCATGTCGAAGCCTGCGCGCAGCGCGCCCAGGCTTCGCGGACCTCTCCGCCAGCAGCGGCAGCGCTGCCGCTGCTGGCGGAGACTCTCCTGCCTTCAAAAGCCGTCCGGGATAGCAGGAAGTGCTTCCCTGCTATCCCGGACTGCTTTTAAAATGCTGGTGCTGGGGAGCAAAGCCTTTCGGCCCCCGCCAGCCTTCCTGGACCTCTTCTGAAGGCCGGAGGGGGGGGGGAAAGGCTTTGCTCCCCACCGCTAGCATTTAAAAGAGGTTCCCGGAGATTTCCCTATGGGCTTTCATCTTGCGAAGCAAGCCCATAGGGAAATTCGTTTTGCGAAGCGCCTCCAAAACGGAAAACCCTTTCGTCTAGCGGGTTTTCCGTCTTGCGAGGTGTTCGTCTTGCGGGGTACCACTGTATGCTTTCTTCCATTTAAAAGGATGAAATCCTTAAACAGTGTTTTGCCTGTAAATTCATGCGATCTGGAAGATTACAGTGTCTGTACCTCTTAAGGGATGGCAAAGCTTAGGTTTCGCTGCTAAATAGTTCTTAATGCAGTTAAAATGCTTTCTTCTGTCATGCTGGTGGGAGGGAGAGGGGGAGAGAGAGAGAGAGAGAGAGAGAGAGCACGCTGGCTGGCTTGTGTGGGTGGGTGGGGGGAAACTTTTGCCTTCCTTTCCTCACGTTATAGCCCTCTCCTGCATTCTTAGCCTTCTGTGTTTTTCCTTCCCTCCCCACTTAAAATGTGGTTACAAAGCATGGATCCACATGGATCCTCAGGATCTTTGCATTGGGTCCCCCAAAATTCACCATCAGAGCACACAGCATGTCCATGGCTACAGCCTGCCCCCCCAAAATCACACACCCATTGTTGCCTGGGGCTGCAATGGTGCAAAAACGTGGTTACAAAGCATGGATCCACATGGATCCTCAGGATCTTTGCATTGGGTCAGCCAAAATTCACCATCAGAGCACATAGCATGTCCATGGCTACAGCCTGCCCCCCCAAAAAAATCACGCACCCACTGTTGCCTGGGGCTGCAATGGTGCAAAAACGTGGTTACAAAGCATGGATCCACAGGGATTCTCAGGATTTTTGCATTGGGTCACCCCAAATTCACCATCAGATCACATGTCTGTGGCCACAGCATGAAGCACAAAAATGATACGTCCACTGTTTCATTCAGAATATTTTTTCCCTTGTTTTCCTCCTCTAAAAACGATGTGCGTGTTATGGTCAGGTGCGTGTTATAGAGCGAAAAATACGGTAGGTAAGTATGGGAAGAAAGGCATTCCTACTTTCACCACCTTCATGTGTGCCCTCTTGGATAATTTTTTTTAATTGAATTGCATATTCTTCTATTTTAATGTACCTTTGGTGGATGTTAGTCATTTTAAAATTATATTTTATGTGATTATAATATGCTATGAAGTCACTCAATATGAATTAGATAGACGGATGGATAGATAGATTTAAAATAATACTAACAATGGACCGCTGTTTTGGGGGGGAAATGTAGATCACACAATGTCTAGTTGCACTCTGCTTAATGTTTTGCTGAAAATCAAGATGTCTAATTGGCCCTGATAAAACCAGCCCAGGAACTCCTTGCCTTCCCTCTTTGCAACCCTTGTGTGCAGAATTAAGACTTGTGTGCCACTTAAGTGACACAGTAAGAGCTCTTCTTCCTGTGTCAAGACTATTTAATTCTATTCCCTGGAGCTCTTATATATCTTTTCCAATAACAAATATTTTGTGCTAAACTGAATGTACTAAATTGGCTTGTGAGAGCAAGTTTTTATTTTATTTTATTTTTAAAAAACATGCATATATACTTCACACATTTTCCTACTCAGACACAGTTAGTTAGATGTGGACAGGCTGCTTGGACGAGTGAAACCAACCACCTGTCTCCTGGATCCTTGCCCATCCTGGCTTATAAAAGCTAGCCGGGAAGGACTGGGCGATGGGCTTCGTGGGGTGGTGAATGCTTCCCTCCGTGAGGGAGCCTTCCCAGACCCGCTGAAAGAGGCGGTTATTAAACCGCTTCTTAAAAAACCATCTTTAGATGCGGCCACGATGGCCAACTATCGCCCAGTCTCAAATCTTCCATTCCTGGGCAAGGTGATTGAGCGAGTGGTTGCTGAACAACTCCAGGCACGCCTGGAAGAAGCGGACCATTTGGATCCCTTCCAGTCGGGATTCAGGCCTCATCATGGGACTGAAACTGCCTTGGTCGCACTGGTTGATGATCTCCGGCGGGCTAGGGACAAAGGTGAGAGCTGTTTCCTAGTTCTGCTGGATCTCTCAGCGGCGTTTGATACCATCGACCATAGCATCCTTCTGGACCGTCTTGAGGGGCTGGGAGCTGGGGGCACTGTTATACAGTGGTTCCGCTCCTTCCTCCTGGGCCGTGTTCAGAAAGTGGTGGTGGGGGATGAGTGTTCAGACCCTTGGGCCCTCACTTGTGGGGTGCCTCAGGGTTCTGTCCTCTCCCCCATGCTTTTTAACATCTATATGAAGCCGCTGGGAGAGATCATCAGGAGGTTTGGGCTGGGTGTTCATCAGTATGCGGATGACACCCAGCTCTACCTCTCTTTTAAATCAGAACCAGTGAAGGCGGTGAAGGTCCTGTGTGAGTGTCTGGAGGCGGTTGGAGGATGGATGGCGGCTAACAGATTGAGGTTGAATCCTGACAAGACAGAAGTACTGTTTTTGGGGGACAGGAGGCGGGCAGGTGTGGAGGATTCCCTGGTCCTGAATGGGGTAATTGTGCCCCTGAAGGACCAGGTGCGCAGCCTGGGAGTCATTTTGGACTCACAGCTGTCCATGGAGGCACAGGTCAAATCTGTGTCCAGGGCAGCTGTTTACCAGCTCCATCTGGTACGTAGGCTGAGACCCTATCTGCCTGCGGACTGTCTCGCCAGAGTGGTGCATGCTCTGGTTATCTCCCGCTTGGACTACTGCAATGCGCTCTACGTGGGGCTACCTTTGAAGGTGACGCGGAAACTACAACTAATCCAGAATGCGGCAGCTAGACTGGTGACTGGGAGCGGCCGCCGAGACCATATAACACCGGTCTTGAAAGACCTGCATTGGCTCCCAGTACGTTTCCGAGCACAATTCAAAGTGTTGGTGCTGACCTTTAAAGCCCTAAACGGCCTCGGTCCAGTATACCTGAAGGAGCGTCTCCACCCCCATCAGTCTGCCCGGACGCTGAGGTCCAGTGCCGAGGGCCTTCTGGCGGTTCCCTCACTGCGAGAAGCAAAGCTACAGGGAACCAGGCAGAGGGCCTTCTCGGTAGTGGCGCCCGCCCTGTGGAACGCCCTTCCAGCAGATGTCAAAGCGATAAACAACTACCTGACATTCAGGAGACATCTTAAGGCAGCCCTGTTCAGGGAAGTTTTTAACGTATGACATTTTACTGTATTTTTGGTTTTTATGGAAGCCGCCCAGAGTGGCTGGGGAGGCCCAGCCAGATGGGCGGGGTATAAATAATAAATTATTATTATTATTATTATTATTATTAGTTGCTGCAGCTTTTCAGATGCGTTCAGAATAATTATGTTTTTATTGTTATATTTATCTTCTTTTTAGTTTTTGTTTTGTGTGTGGTTTTGCTAATTTAGATGTTTCTGCTGGTGAATTTGATGGATTGTGTGTTCTGTAGCATTCAGAGGATGCTATAAAGTAAAGGACTGCTCTGTTTTTGTTTTCAGACCCCACAGCCCATATAGTGCACAGGTGTAAATCTTGGAAGCCTAGCTGCTCTTCAAGGTCCTAAGCAGATGTATTCCCCTTTCAGTGATACGTTTACTAGTCATGCTTTAGATTAGCCTTCTGTGGTCTTTGGCAACTAGATGCTGTTGGATTAAAATCCCAATCATCCTCAGGCAGCATGGTCAACAGTCAGGGACAAGAGTTAAACTAACCCTAGGCTGTTAACTGGACTCATGGTTCTTGATGTTATTTCTTTAAATTTATATACTACCCTTCATCCAAAGACATCAGGGCAGTTCACAAATAAAAGAAATATTTATTTTTATTGGACACTGTCACAAGGTGCAACCTACATAAAGCACTAAAAACAATGTAAGTACAAATCCTAAAATACAGTTTTACACCACAGCAGCAAAACAATTACAAAAACCAATCCCATAAAGATGCTAGAACTGAAGTCATTTAAATATGCACTCACACCTTCTAATCTTTGTTTCTGTGTTACGGATATGTTTGACATCAGCACACAGTCTCTGCACTACTGCAAATGTGGCATTTGAGATGAAACAGTAGAATACATTCTAGGTAGTATATGAAAGGTTTAGCATCTTCTACGTGCAAGTGTGATGGAAGGACGCAAGACTTTAAAAGAAGCAGAGGGGATAGGGATCTATATCCATCTGTTTTCTCCTGAGGGTTATAAATAAGAAGAGCACCATTATTACTTAAAGACTTGGTGGAGTTTGTAAATAATTGTCTTGTGATGTAAAGTCCCATTGACACTCAGGAAATGTGTTTCAGTTTATATCACCCAAAGAAGATACTTTCAAATCGGCAAGAGAATGCACAAGGGAGTGTTGTGTTCTTAAAATGATGATAGTTTCAAGTAAATATTGGAAAAAGAAGATACTCTACCAGTGTTGGAGCACTGCCATCAATTTCTTTATCATGCAGAGATGAAAGTGAAATTGTCACAGGATAATCACAGGGATGTTGTAGTTTTAGAATAATTAATGTTGTTGACAATTGAAAATTAGGCTGTGCAAACATTGCTGCTTATTCCAGCTCCATGTGTTTGAAGTCAAATACACATGAGGTTATCCACAATCCAGAGGCATCTCGTAGCTTCTTGAGAAATGCTCCTGTGTGGTGTGCTTTTCTCCTCATGGAAGCTTCAGTTAAGCTGAAGAGTGCACATTTCAGGGAGCTGTTGCACACATGCCAGTAACAGTGCATGGGCAATTTACTGGGTCTGAATTGGGGTTTGGGATGAGGAAACTAGTAAGGTATTGGGTATTGGGTGAAGATATCCCAACCCTCTCTCTGACCTGTACAACAAGTTAGGAATATGACTTGAAACACAGTGGTGGGGGAAAGCAACCTCACTGTGTTTCAAGCTGCTAATGAGTACATCATTTTAGTGTAATCTCTCATTTTGTATTTAATTTGACTGAATGCTTTTATTTTTGAAGTGTGTTAGGCATATGGGGTATCGTAAGTCACTCATGTTTAATGAGGGCACAGCAAATATAAATAACTTGACAATCTAAAATGTTTGTATTCAGTATCACCCAGAGAACATTTAGACACTGGAAAAGTCAGGGATATTAGAGGTAACCCTAAGAAGATAGGCCTTATGTCAAAGCAGACGATCGCTCCATCCAGCTCAGTATCATCCCTGATGACTGACAATAGCTCTCCAGTGTTTCAGATGGCGGGTATGGTATTCCTTGTTGCCCAGTATTCCACTCACCTCAGCTACAAAAGATCCAGGAGGAGGAGATAGAAAAGATTGGAAGCATCTGGCCTTTATCAGGTTGACTGGCTGCTAGCCTTACGAAAGGTGTGGTGAACTGCCTCAGTAGAGGCCACACCAAAGGGGATCTTGCCTTTACAGTTCCCCATTGGGATACCCCTTGAGGTTGCCATAAAGGTGAGAGAGTTACTTCCATGTGGTTTTTATTAGGCCTGAAGGTTGCGTAAGGAATATTTAGCTGTATAACAAGCTTGAAGGGGTGACTCCAAAAGAGGTGTCCCTTTAGATCATCACAAATTATGTATATTTTTACCTGATGACTGTTAGTAATAGTTTTTTATGGCATGCCAGCTATATGCTTGTACTTTAATAATATAGTGATAATAATTTATTATTTATACCCTGCCCATCTGGCTGGGTCCCCCCAGCCACCCTGGGTGGCTTCCAACAAAGTATTAAAATACAATGGTCTGTTAGACATTAAATTTGCTGAGGGGGTTGTTGAATCTTGTCTCAGTAGAGCCCTCGTCCAACATAGTGAGCCTTGGTCCAACACCAAGGGAGAATGGTATGCTTATATAGTTGTTTTTGGCTGTTTGGCTGTTGAGATGGAAAGAAGGAGCGGAATTATGTCCCCAGGCTGAAAACTTGTTGGCACAAAACTGTGCCTTCTTAGGGAAATAGACAGGGGAACAGTGTGGTTTTTGTTTTTTGTTTTTGATGTCTTGGACATTTCCAAGTAGAAGATAGGATGTGGGACCAAGGATGGTGTAGATGAGTGGGACTTAGACTTCGACCTCTCAGCTTGGTCATGTGACCTGGCATGCCAGCGAAAAGGTTGCTGTACCTCAAACATTATTTTAAAGGCTTGTTTTTTCTTCTGCCAGGCTTAGGCTGGCTTAATCAGCAGTAACCTCACTGCTGAACGGAGTTTGAATCTGGTGCAACTTTACACCTGCTTAGCTTAATTTACAGCAGCTTGCTTTATGCCAACTTCTTGTGTGTAGGCTTCTTCCCTTAGTCAAGGCAACTTCCAGTGGATTGCTTGAAGTGTACTCTGCCAGCTGAGCTGTAGAAAGATGTTGTCTCAGCAAAGTAGTCATCTGAATAAGTCTGTATAAGTCTGTAAGGGCCTGACCTTCCAGTGCCCTTCTATCCTAGAAAACTATCTGAGTTTTTAAAGGTTATAGATGATTTTCTCCTGCATGGCTAAGGAGTAGGAGGAGCTACAAGGCAGTCATCCCTGGAATGTGATGTGAAAGCTGCATTGTCCAGCTTAGATAATGTGATTGGGGGTGATGAGCGACATGATCTGTGATTTGTATGACAACATATATAATATTATTTGCTAAATGATGTGATAATTTGGCTTGATTTTTGCTGACTCCAGGTATGTTCTGCTGCATGTGTGAGTCCTCTGCTGAATCTTTTTGTAACTGTATTAGAACCTCGGTTGACGTTACTGGGGTTTTTTTTAAATCATGTTTTAAATGTTATGGACTATCTGAAACACTCATGTGCTGAAAGTCAGTGTATACATTTATCAAATATATATTCATGATAAGCTAAGAGTCTGAACCTAAAACCACCCCAGTAATTGTATCATCTGTTTTGTGTATATGCTATTCAGGGTTTTTGTACCTTTGCCTTTTTGAGTCTTCTAATAAAACAATTCAGCTCTTTCTCATGTAATAAATTTTGTTAATATATTTAAAGGCCTTGCAGCCATTAGATTTCATAGACCATTTGGCTGCTCAGTCCCACATTATTAGAGAGACCAGATATGCTTGTCTGGTATTTTGTACAGTTTTTGAGGTGAAGAATAGTGCCGGGGGCTGGAGGGAAGAACATCAGAGTGGCAGCATAACCCCCTCCCCCAACAAAAAAATTATCTACTTACTCCCTGAACATGGAGAATATGTTCAGAAATGTGTAAAGAAATATGTCCCAAACAAGTGTGGATGTAAAAAACCCCACCCCTGGCAGATTTAAGATTCACAACTGATGCTGAAGTAGTATAGCTCTCCACACCCATAATTACATCGCTTTGTGGCCGCAGGATCTTAATTGCTACTTTTACTACACAGTTCTTTTCCGTGTCATCCTCTTGTTTCACCAGCCCAGATTTACACCAGAAAGAAAGATGACTATTTTTGAGGTTGAATGCTTCTTTCTGTCAAAAAACATGCTGTGCGTGAAAAGTATAATAAAAGCAATATCGCAGCAATATTGCAGCATCAGTGAAACAATTGTTTAAATAGCAAAACAGTGGATCATAGAATCAGAGTTGAAAGGGGACCCAAGGGTCATCTAGTCCAACCTCCTGCAATGCAGGAATCTCAACTGAAGCATCCATGACAGGTGGCCTTCCAACCTCTGTTTAAAAACCTCCAAGGAAGGAGAGTGAAAACAGTTGAAGAGTGCTAAAATTTAATTTATAATGTGTACCATGGTAGTGTTTGTTGTCTTCACATAAATAATGTAGAACACAAATGAGATTTATTTGTTTGCTTTTAACATTCTATCTTTCCTCAGGTTCTCAAGGTAGTTTACAGTTTAAAATAATGGCTTATGAGCTAATAGACTTTCGTTATTTACGGTATCTAAAAGCATTTATTTGTCCCTAGGTCTATAAAAAGCATTTATATACTGCTTAGTATATTTTTTTAAAATGTCCAAGTGGTGGTACGTGGTACAAAAGGAAGAAGGAATGAGGAGGGAAGGGGAAAATGAGCAACGCACAGGCTCTACTACTTTTATGCTGTTAAATAACTGACTTAAATATTTACCAGTGCCGGAAACAGTTATGGACAGGGAAGAGCCAAATCACATTTGATCCTACCTTAATTAACAAAGGGGGCACTGCTGTTTCACTTTCCTGTCTCTCTGCTATAGCCATATAGAATACCGTATTTTTCGCCCTATAAGACGCACTTTTTCCCCTCCAAAAATGAAGGGGAAATGTGGGTGCGTCTTATGGGGCGAATGCAGGCTTTCGCTGAAGCCTGGAGAGCGAGAGCGGTAGGTGCGCACCGACCCCTCTCGCTCTCCAGGCTTCGCGGACCTCTCCTCAAGCAGCGGGAACGTTCCCACTGCTTGGGGAGAGTTGCAGGCATCCCGAAGCCTGCAAGCGCTGAT
Source organism: Podarcis bocagei (assembly GCF_964188305.1). NCBI lineage: Eukaryota > Metazoa > Chordata > Lepidosauria > Squamata > Lacertidae > Podarcis > Podarcis bocagei. The sequence continues at coordinate 38,605,896 of NC_138126.1, forward strand.
CCCAGCACGTGCAGGCTTCGCGGATCTCTCCCCAAGCAGCGGGAACGTTCCCACTGCTTGGGGAGAGTTGCAGGCATCCCGAAGCCTGCGCGCGCTGATCCCAGCACGTGCAGGCTTCGCGGATCTCTCCCCAAGCAGCGGGAACGTTCCCACTGCTTGGGGAGAGTTGCAGGCATCCCGAAGCCTGCGCGCGCTGATCCCAGCACGCGCAGGCTTCGCGGATCTCTCCCCAAGCAGCGGGAACGTTCCCACTGCTTGGGGAGAGTTGCAGGCATCCCGAAGCCTGCGCGCGCTGATCCCAGCACGCGCAGGCTTCGCGGATCTCTCCCCAAGCAGCGGGAACGTTCCCACTGCTTGGGGAGAGTTGCAGGCATCCCGAAGCCTGCGCGCGCTGATCCCAGCACGCGCAGGCTTCGCGGATCTCTCCCCAAGCAGCGGGAACGTTCCCACTGCTTGGGGAGAGTTGCAGGCATCCCGAAGCCTGCCCGCGCTGATCCCAGCACGCGCAGGCTTCGCGGATCTCTCCCCAAGCAGCGGGAACGTTCCCACTGCTTGGGGAGAGTTGCAGGCATCCCGAAGCCTGCAAGCGCTGATCCCAGCACGTGCAGGCTTCGCGGATCTCTCCTCAAGCAGCGGGAACCACCGCTGGGCTCCCACGGCTTGCAGAGAGCTGCCTGTTTGGGGGCTGGGGTCGGGGGAAGCTCGGGCTGCCCCAGCCCCGCGCCTGGGGGGGAAATAATTTTTTCCCTTTATTTCCCCCCAAAAAAACTAGGTGCGTCTTATGGGCCGGAGCGTCTTATGGGGCGCAAAATACGGTAGATGCTGATGGAATCATCTCTGTGAGATGGAGCTAATCCAAGCGAGGCTGATGCAGTGGGCTAAAGCCTCGCCTCTTCGTTTGCAGCCAGGTGTACTGTGTGACTGCTGTTGTGTTATATTAGTTAGGATATTGTATTTAATAAGTTTGTCCTGAGCAAGACTCAGTATTTGAAGAGGAGGTGGAAGAAGGGAGAGGAGAGATGCAGAGAGAAAAATATGCCGAGAATGTGACTAGCTATTATGACTAAAGATCTTCCTAAGCATTTTTTAAATCTATTCCTCATGGGACAAAGGAGCAAATATGAAAACTGCTGATGGCGATGGTTGTGGGATGAGCTGTTCGCCAATGGAGGGCATCTTATTTTCTCACAAGCAGCCAGGTCTGTTTTGTGTCCAAGATACAAAAAGCATGATTTTGCTGTAAATACGGAGATGCAAGAAGTGGTACAAAAAAGAACTATATATAGATTGGCTGGCAGCATCATGGAATCGCTTCAGGCCCAGCCAAATACAATTTGCAGTTGCTTAAGTTTTCCTGACACCACTCTCAGATCATCATTCTGCTCAGGTAGATAATAAATAGTTTTGTTTGTTTAACAATACTACAATTAATCTTATGTGCAAAACAAAACAGAAATGCCTAGTTGCCATGAATAGTAGACAGGGTAAACCTTTGTTAATCCTACCCTAGGCCACCCCCATCCATGGCTGTGCTTCATGCCTCCTTCAAATGCTTTTGCCTGGCTGAATTGTGGTCTTGGATGGGTACCTCTTGCTTGCCTGTGCAGAGAGATGTGGTATGTAGAAACCTCCTGGCTTTTGCAGGACTGGAACATAAGTCAACTGTACAAAGCTCAGACTCACATCTCTTGCTCCACCAGCTGCTTACCTCTAGCATCTCCCACCACTGGCATGAGGGAGTGTGGTCCTTGGGCTGGGAGAGGGTTTACAGGGTATATATAAAATGCACACGCTTTTGCTCTCTCAGATTAAGGAGCTTCCCTGAGCTTCGTCAAAGCTAGAGATTACTGCTTCCAAGACTCAGGAGCTTCCCAGAGCTGTGCACAGTTCCCAAGAGCATTCTAAGTCATCCTTTAGACACATTTGCACAGCTCCGCCTGAGCAGTGATTAGCCTGTAGAATCTTAGAATAAAAAGTAGTGAGCTTTTTAGAATAGTAGTGGGCTTTTTAGAATAAAAAGTAGTGATTTCTGTGCTACTTGCTTTGCTGTTTGACAAAAAGGTTTTCTTACTGAATATGAAAAATTCCTATTCAGCAGTTTAAAATCCTACCACTACCACTCCATGTCTAGGTGGTGCGTTTGTACGATTCCCACAGCACTGGTATGCCTCTACCACTTCTCAGCATCAGAATGAATGTGCAGCCTTGTATTGGAGCTGCTAATTTTTCATGACAGATTTTCAAATACCAAGAGTCAAAGACCTCTGGTAACAAAGAATATCCTGAGAAAGCAAAACCATAGCTATTTTTGTCTTGCAGTTTCTTTGCACATCATACCAATTATAAACCACTTGTGCCTCAAGAGACAGCTTTTCAGTCAGAAGTAGCAGTGTAATAGCATCTAATATTTCTGCTCTAAGCCAGAAAATTAATCATGTTTGCTTTCATAAATCTGGATTTAACAATGTATGAAGAATTGATTGATCTCAGCATTCTCTTAGGTTATAGCACAATGTATAATTATCTCATTTTTAAGCGTACAAACAATATAAATATAAATTTTAACACACACTCATAAGTAAGATTCAAGTAACTCAAAGTTGCATTAACACGTTGGTCTCAATTCATTATGCCTCTGCATGTGTGTACAAATAATTGTGCAAAGGATGTTGCCTTGGTTTTCCTGCTTCCCCCAGACAATGACCCAAGCTTCTTAATTATATGTATACAGCATCCACATGCATAAATGGATCAGAGCCATTTAATTATTTCAAAATATCCAATAATTTAGAATATTCTGTTAGATCTAAAGATGGTCGTGGCCACTTATTTTGGATAACTTACCATTAACATAACTCTCTGCACTGCCATTTAATTCTTTTACAAATTTAGAAAACTCTTGATGCATTATGTATGTATTTTTTTAAGGACATTAACTTTTATTTGATATTTAAACTTTTATTCCGTAGTGGGTGGGTGGGTGATGTCTATTTGCTATGAGTGTTATGTATTTTATCCCACCTTGGATTCATGAATCGATGAACGTTGGGATATAGAAAATGGAAGGATAAATAGATGCAAGATCTAGGGTTGGATGCAGACTTGATTTGCATAGGTGGGACTATCTTCTCAGCAAGGTTCGTATGAGGGGAAAGCGCCCACTGGTGCCTGCCACCTCCTACATTGCCTCCATTGTGACCTCCTACACAGTCTCAGAGGGTTGTCTAGTGCAAGAAAGGAGTCATCAACACCTGGAATTTTGAGAAAGTGCTGTGGGGATGTAACATAAAAAATGGCTCTCAGAACTTAAAGGGCAGGAAAAGGGTCAGGACTACAAAAAGGTACAGACATGCCCCTGCACTGTTGCCACTGCCCCCATCAATGAAGGGAAAGGCACCCATATAAACCACCACTGCAGTTGCTCACAGAAAGAAGCTCCTTTCAGTTGTCCTGTGCTCAGAACAGAAAGGAGGGTTGGATCTAGTCCTGGCCTCCAACGAATTGTGGGCACGTTCGAGGGTGCATGTTTAATGTAGGAGAGTCTGAGCCCAGGGTAAAAGTACATACCACAAATCAGGAGAGTCGTGAGCGCCAAGAGGATGAGCTGGACTAGATGGGCCATTAGCCTGATCCAATAGGCTCTGCTTATGGTCTCATGAAATGAGCAGCAAGAGCCGTAAGCCTCGCGTGCATTGTTCAGTTTTGAAGGAGTATTTACTGAGACCTTTTGCAGGCATTGTAGGAGGTATTGGCAGGCACACTTGAACCTGCATGCATCTCATTGGAGGCCCTAGGACAGAAAGTATTGCTGGAGGCTGTAAGGGGATGGCCGCAGCCTTTCCAGCCACTGCAGGCAAAGCCTGAATCCAAGCAAATTATGAGCTCCCACCAAGTTAATTACCATTCGAGATAAAGGTTAAAATAATTGAATCAACATATATGATTGTGTGCTGCCTACAAGTTGAAAGGGGATTCTGGAACGTAAGAGGCAGTTGAAGGCTATAGCCCAACCTGACGAGACCAGTGAAGGAAAGTGCTGTTTTATTTTTTTATGGTCAATAACTCTCCTGAGTGTATAATCCTTAGACCATTCTGATTTTAAAATATGTTTAACCAATTTTTATTTTATTTTTATTTTTGGGGGTAACAAAATAAGCCTAAGGAAAAACAGCTATGAGAATATTCATTTGGTAAACAAGAAGTGTAAAACAGAGCTTAGCTTTCATGAGAGATAAGGGCCTCTTTGTCAAATTGTCAATGACCTGAGACAAGCAGCCTCCCTAGGGATTCTTTAGTGTATTCATTATTGTTTTGAGGGTGCATTGAGTTCACTAGTTGAATTATTTCCACATTGTAGCTAAAAACAACAAGAAGAAAAAAGCCTTCTGTATGAAATGTACAAGCATTATGCCTGACTAGAAATTGGGATGGAGTGAGTGGGGAATATGAGTGGGGAATATGAATGGACTTCAGTTCATAGCATTGCAAGATAGTTACTGTACTTTTCCGTGTATAAGACGAGGTTTTTTATTATTATAAAATAATCTTTAAAAATGGGGGGGGGGTGTCTTATACATGGACAGTGCATGGGGGGGGGGCTGGGGATTAGTTGCTGCCTTGGGCAGGAGGTTTTCAGCGGTGATAGGGCGGTTGATTGGTGGCTGCAGCAAGGACTGATGGCTATTGGCTGACTTGGCGGCAATCCAGCGGATGATTGGCAGCTGCTGGAGGTGAGGGGGCAGACGATTGGTGACTTGGGCGACACGTGTGAGTGGCAGTGTAGATCTGTCGGGTGAGCGATTTTCGGCAAAAAAAAGCTCAACTCTTTTGCAATCCTCCCCCCCCCCAAAAAAAAGCTCAAGAACTCTGAGCGATCTCCCTCCATTTTCTTAATTTGGAGTCCCCCAAAATAGGGGGCATCTTAAACAACGGGGGCATGTTATACACGAAAAATATACGGTAATCTCTCCCCACCTCACCATGCCCTTAATCTTTCTACTTGGATCCCTTAGCTTTGTGGTGCAGCTTAAAAATATTCAACTTGTTATTCCTGTCACCTATAGCTGTTGATCATTATTTGTGCTATACAGTGGTACCTCTGGTTAAGTACTTAATTTGTTCCGGAGGTCCATACTTAACCTGAAACTGTTCTTAACCTGAAGTACCACTTTAGCTAATGGGGCCTCCTGCTGCCGCTGCGCTGCCAGAGCACAATTTCTGTTCTTATCCTGAAGCAAAGTTCTTAATCTGAAGCACTATTTCTGGGTTAGCGGAGTCTGTAACCTGAAACGTATGTAACCTGAAGCGTATGTAACCTGAGGTACCACTCTACAGTGGTACCTCTGGTTGCGAACGCTTCAGGTTATGAGCTCCACTAGCCCAGAAGTAGCTACTCCTGGTTGCAAACTTTGCCCTAGGATGCGAAAGGAAGTTGTGTGCTGAAGGCCCTATTAGCGAAAGCGCGCCTCAGGATAAGAACAGTTTCATCTTAAGAACGGACCTCCGGAATGAATTCAGTTCATAACCAGAGGTACCACTGTACTGATATATAAAGGAAACTTAACAAAGCAAAGCTATTGAAGAATTGTCTAATGCACAAATAATCATAGAATTGTGGAGTTGGAAAGGACCCAGAGGGTTGTCTAGTACAGTGTTTCCCAACCGTTTTTGGGCAAAGGCACACTTGTTTGATGAAAAAAATCTCGAGGCACACCACCATTACAGCCCCGTGACGTCAGCGCGCAGCGTCACGCCGGGAGGGACGCACGAAAGTGTAAGTTTCAATTTTTTTCCCTCCCCCTTGCCGGGGAACCTCCAAGCTTTGGGGGTGGGGGGGGAGGAGGCAGCAAAGCGAGGCAGGAAGGAGAGCGCGGCTTGGCTGGGTGAGCTTTGGCAGGGGCAGGGAATGAGAGCCGCGAGACGGGCGCTGCGGACGGAGGCGCTGCCCGCCGAGCTCGCAGGCAGCCAGGCAGGCAGACGGCGAGAGCCCCGCGCTGGGCGGCCTCTCCTCGCCGCCGCCGCCCCGCCTCTCGCCGCCCGACTCGCCCGCCTCCCTCCAGGCAACATCTCGCGGCACACCAGGCAACATCTCGCGGCACACTAGTGTGCCGCTGAACAGTGGTTGGGAAACACTGTCCTAGAGACATCTGACTGGCCACTGTGATAACAGAATCCTGGCAGAGACAGGCCTTTGGTCTGATCCAGCCGAGCTCTGCCTGTGTTGTTGGTTAGGAACACAGGAAGGTGCTTTATACAGAATCAAGCCATCGGTCCATCTACCTCAGTATTGTATACCCCAGGGTTGGGGGGAATCCTCCACTCCGCAGGCCAGATTTTGCCCATCAGGCCTCCCCATTTGGCCTGCGAGGCTCTTTCCCCCAAACTACGCCCGGCTGCCTAGACATAGTCATAGAGAGGATCTGAGGATTGTCTCGTCCAACTCCCTGCAATGCAGGAATACGCAGCTGTCCCTTATGGGGATCGAACCTGCAACCTTGGCGTTGTCAGCACCACGCTCTAACCCAGTGTTTCCCAAACGTTTTTGGGCAACGGCACACCTGTGTACTAAAAAAAAATCTCGCGGCACACCACCATTAAAGCCCCGCCCCGTGACGTCAGCGCGCAGCGTCACGCCGGGAGGGACGCACAAAAGTGAACGTTTTTTCCCTCGGCAGCTCCTCTCAGCTGCGCTCAATCCGCCTCGGAGCGCAGGAGCGATGCCTCTCTCTGGCTCTCCCTCCGCGCAGGCTGAGGGAGGGAGGGAGGGGCGCGTGTGACCCGTCTCTGCTGGGAGACCAAACCCAGCGAGACAGAGTCGCGCGGAGGCGCCCAGGCAGCGCTGCCGGCTGCGAGGAGGAGCGCCAGGCAGCAGCAGGAGGCGCGGCCTCTCCTCGCCGCCCCCGCCCCGCCTCTCGCCGCCCGACTCGCCCGCCTCCCTCCAGGCATCTCGCGGCACACCAGCCGGTGTCTCACGGCGCACTCGTGTGCCGGGGAACACCGGTTGGGAAACACTGGTCTAGTACACCCCCCTGCAATGCAGGAATCCTGCCCACCACCAGTCCCTGGGTGGGCTCGAACCAGCGATTTTCTGGCTAATAGCCAGGCTCACTGAATCATTGCACCACAAGGGTTGTTAATGGAGCTACTGCACTCCATTACACAAAACTGGTAGGAGAGATCACATGAGTAGACCATGGTGTGGTATCCAAGTAGCAGGTGCTTTTCACTTGGATAATGGGATTTCCTCCCTCTGCTTCCCCAGCTTGCTCACCAACTGTTCTGGAGGGTTGGGCAAACCCCAGAACAGATTTAGTAAGCAGGGAGGGGCATTCTAACTTCTTCTCTTGTATCAATTCACTAAAGACCATCATGTCTTGAATCCGGGCCTGGGAGATATTAGGCAAGAATTGAGGCTGTCTACTGGCTCAAGCCTCTGGTTGAAGAAAAACAACAACACAACCACCAGCCAGGCCAATGATGAAATAGAGCTCATCAATGGTTCCTCTTCATCCTGGAGAAGAGTGACTAGTGGGGTGCCACAGGGTTCTGTCTTGGGCCCAGTCTTATTCAACATCTTTATCAACGACTTGGATGATGGACTCAAGGGCATCCTGATCAAATTTGCAGATGACACCAAACTGGGAGGGGTGGCTAACACCCCAGAGGACAGGATCACACTTCAAAACGACCTTGACAGATTAGAAAACTGGGCCAAAACAAACAAGATGAACTTTAACAGGGAGAAATGTAAAGTATTGCACTTGGGCAAAAAAAATGAGAGGCACAAATACAAGATGGGTGACACCTGGCTTGAGAGCAGTACATGTGAAAAGGATCTAGGAGTCTTTCATTTCATTTATTTATTTACGGCTATTAGCCCATAAAATATGTACAAACATAAAAAAGCACAAAGGTTTAAAAACCGAACTATCTGACAACAGAAGGTGAACACTGCGATGCAAGGGTGGGTCATTGGGCAGAGCCAAATAACAGGATGTGGCCCGGAGAGCTCCAAGGGACGGTTCACAGAAAAAGGAAAACTGAAGACGAGATCCGACATGCACTCTCATCATAACTGTCCGATTAGATTTTGATGTTGTTGTTGTTTTTTGGTGGTTTTTGCGTGTGAGATAACCGCATTCAGGAATCTCGCCACCTGCAGAGTAACAGAAGGATCTGTATCCTGCAAAAGCAGTGCGGCGTGTGACTCAACAGGCCTGCTAACCAAGCGCAGTAAAGCAGGGCCCAGGAATTTAGTCCTGGCTATGCTATGTAGGGGACAGTTGAACATTATATGTGGAAGAGATTCAACAGTTTTCCCATCACACACGCATAGCGGAGACACCAAACCCTTGGAAAATCTGTGGCTCAGCAGGTTCGATGGAAGGACATTGAACCTTGCACGAATAAATGCAAGTCGGTGTGGTACTGATGAAAGAGATGACATGTATGATGGAAGGTCAAGTGGTGGGGTTATTCCGTGATACCTGGGGGAGCAGACACCCCCACCTCTGGCAAGGTTGTGTTGATTTTCAATGTCTGCTAATCTTTGCTCAATGAGGCTTTTAGCTGAGCGTAAGTTCATCTTTAGGGAGTCCGCTGGGGAAATTCCGATGCTCAGAAGTTTGGCATGGATTTTTCCTACCCACGGATTAACAAATTCGTCCCGCCAGAGGCACTGAAAAAGGTAATGGTCGGGAAGCCTATGCCAGCTGGACAGCCAATAGCTAAAGACTCGCTTCCAGATGACAGAGTCTTGGTTGACCACAAACTTGACATGAGCCAACAGTGTGACACGGCAGCTAAAAAAGCCAATGCAATTCTGGGCCTCATCAATAGGAGTATAGCATCTAGATCAAGGGAAGTAATAGTGCCACTGTATTCTGCTCTGGTCAGACCTCACCTGGAGTACTGTGTCCAGTTCTGGGCACCACAATTCAAGAAGGACACTGACAAACTGGAACGTGTCCAGAGGAGGGCAACCAAAATGGTCAAAGGCCTGGAAACGATGCCTTATGAGGAACGGCTAAGGGAGCTGGGCATGTTTAGCCTGGAGAAGAGGAGGTTAAGGGGTGATATGATAGCCATGTTCAAATATATAAAAGGATGTCACATAGAGGAGGGAGAAAGGTTGTTTTCTGCTGCTCCAGAGAAGCGGACAGGGAGCAATGGATCCAAACTACAAGAAAGAAGATTCCACCTAAACATTAGGAAGAACTTCCTGACAGTAAGAGCTGTTCGACAGTGGAATTTGCTGCCAAGGAGTGTGGTGGAGTCTCCTACTTTGGAGGTCTTTAAGCAGAGGCTTGACAACCATATGTCAGGAGTGCTCTGGTGGTGTTTCCTGCTTGGCAGGGGGTTGGACTCGATGGCCCTTGTGGTCTCTTCCAACTCTATGATTCTATGATTCTATGATTCTATGAGCCATCCCTATCATATCAGATGATAAAGTTTGACCTCTAAGAAAAAGTACTAGGGTCAGGCTTACAGTTCAGTATGAGCAGCAAATGGACTATTTTTACTGCTAGTCCTTACCACAGGCCTGCCTCTGCTTTGTCTTATTTTCACCTCGTTGCATGAGATATTCCTTTGGTTCCTGGATCTTGCTGATGAAAATTGGAGTCGGTTAGATCTGGTATATCTCAGAGGTTACTTCTGAAGAATGTTTGAGGAAGAAATGACAGTCCATCTCCCAAAGTAGGGCAGATTGAATTCTCACAGGGTTCACATTTCAACTTAAATCAAGTCATCACATTGTTTTGTTTTCTCTCTCTCAAGTCATGGTTCCATTTTACCTTGAGTGGACTCAAGATGTTGCTGCCAAGTTGAGAATCTTTAGTAACATATGGGCCATGAAATTATGCACATGTGTGAAATGGATATGTTTTGAACTACAAGACCAACATTGCGGGGGGGGGGCTGATTTTGATGGAAGCATAATCGGCACAATACAAATCAAGTCTATGTATTTGAGGAGGAGAAGGTTCAGTTGTTCTGGGGCTTCTTGTAACATTTGCATGCACTTTAATCCTGCCCCAATTTATGAATTGAACTTGCATCCCTGGCTGTGTAGGCTATAAATGAGAGGGGGGTGGGAAATAATACAGCCCTAATTTGCCATACAATTCCATGCTCATAGACTGTAAATATTGATGTTTGCACTTCTTGTTAATTTTAAAATGTGCGAAGAAACATTGCTTATTCAAGCTAAACATGGATCAGTGCTACCATCAAGAGCCATATGGTGCAGGTTAGAATGTTCATATTTAGCATGCTGGCGTGACTTGTGGGTTGTCAGTTTTTTGCTTTCTCTGATTTTTCTGCTTCTGTTGTGACACATCTGATATTGCAGAAGTGAGTCATAGAACATCCTACACAAAAGGTTAGCAGTTAGAGAAAATGGGAGATGTATTGTACCAGATAGAGCTGGCAATTCCTCTTCCCTTAGACGATATACGGAGATTTTAATCGGGGCCAATCTATTTCCAGCTGGCATGTTTCTCAGACTTTGCTGAGAATTTCGTGTTGACTTCATAATGAAGGTGACTTTAAAAAGTTAGCACAGAACTAGAGAGAAAAACAAAGTTCATGCTGAAAAGAGGATTTTGGCTCACGTGCATGTGATACTTTGCACGTATCTGGTACCTTTCATTTTAGAGCATCAAAACTCTTAGCATAAATTAATTAACTAGGCCTCTTCAGAAGCACAGATAGTTCAAGCATCATTGCACTTATCATTTCAAATGAGCAAACTTTGACACAATGAAGCTAAATGACTTACCCGAGGTCACATAACAAGTCAGTTGAAGAAATCAATACTTTCTTTTAATGCAAGTATATCATAGTCATGGGCAACAATCAAGTGTAATATTAAAGGTGGCTGTGAACAGTCATGAAGCAGCTTTTTGAATAGGTGTTGATCTTAATTTGAGACTAGTAGCTTTTATTAATAAGAAACTACATGAAGTATTAATCAACAATATTTTTATTTATGCCCTGTAATCTACCTTTGAGTGAAATCAGTTGACTAGATTTAAATCATCAGTCTGAGAGCTGCTTCTTGCAGTACAATTTAGTTCTCAGGTAAATCTCAAGTGTAGCTCCTTGCACTTGAGGAACAAGGGCAGATGATCTTTCACCTCCTTTTTCTACCATTAATCAAAGTTATATATGAGAACAAGAGAGGAGGGGAAGGGTAACAATATAACCTGCTGCACATCTTCAAATGCTGATAATCTCCATGCCGCAGAAGACAGAATCAGAATTCAAAATGACCCTAACAGATTGGAGAATTGGGCCCAAGCTAACAAAATGAATTTCAATAGGGACAAATGTAAGGTTCTATACTTAGGCAGGAAGAACCAGATACACAAATATAGGATGGGGGACACCTTGCTTATTAGCAGTTCATGTGAAAAGGATCTAGGGATCTTGGTGAACCACGAGCTTAGTGTGAGTCAGCAGCAAAAAAAAGCTAACACTATTCTAGGCTGCATCAACAGAAGTCTCATGTCCAGATCAAGGGAAGTAGTAATACGACACTATTCTACCGTGGTCAGACCACACCTGGAATACTGTGTCCAATTCTGGGCACCACAATTTAAAAAGGATGTTGCCAAGTTGGAAAGTGTGCAGAGGAGGGCAACCAAGATGATCAAGGGGCTGGAAACCAACCTTGTAAGGAATGGTTGAAGGAGCTCAGTATGTTTAGCCTGGAAAAGAGGACATTGAGAGGAAATACGATAGCCATCTTCAAATATCTCAAGGGCTGTCACAAGCTTGTTTTCTCCTGCTCTGGAGTGTAGGACTCAAAACCCAATGGCTTCACGTTACAATAAAGGATATTCCTACTAAACATCAGGAAAAACTTTATGACAGTAAGAGCTGTTCAGCAGTGGAACGGTCTCCCTTGGGACTCTCCTTCCTTGGAGGTTTTTCAACAGAAGTTGGATGGCCATTGGTCATGGATACTTTATCTGAGATTCTTGCATTGCAGGCAGTTGGACTAGATGACCTTTGGGATCTCTTCCAACTCTACAATTCTATGAATGGGTAGCATGATACTTTGGTGGAACAAGCATACAGTGTTTTACTAGCAGAGACTGGGGTAGAGACCTTTCTTGCAAAAATAGTAACAGCGGTAGTAGTAATAATACTAATAATTAATAATAATAAATGCTGGTTTAACAATGTGGAGTTTATTTTCCTAATTGTACCAAGTGCATGTTAGGAGGGATGACTGCAGAAATAGCATCAGACACATACATTTATTCAGATGTGCTGGTGGCCTCTTGATCGAGTCTTATGAGCTCTTGTGCCCAAGGTAAGATCTGGATATTTTTAACCCTCAGTTTCTTAAAAAACCACCTGTTACGGGAATTGGGCCATTTTATTGTCATTTTTTAAATGATTGGAGGGTGGGGCGGAAGTAAAGAGTGGCCCACATCCTTTATCAAAATGAAGATCCACCCAGTCCACTTTCATCTGGGAAGCTCAAATTTTCAAAAGTATTTTATAATCACAGGTGTACTGTGAATAAGGATTTTTTTCCAGTATCAGCCATGGCTAATAGTCAGTGATAGACCTAGTCCCCGTTGATCTGTCAACTTTTTTGAAAATATCCAGACTGCTAGCACTCACCTTTAATAAGACAGGTCCCTTTAGCTAATTCTGGAATTTCATGAAATATTTCATGTTGTTTACCCCCAGCAATTACAATTAGTTTATTTCAGATGTTTGTGTCCAAAGTTCTTAGAGCTTTTCTGAGATAGTAGATCATTTCTCTGTATAGTTAGTCTCTCTCTGTCTCATCCTGTGCTCATCCTGCTCTGACAACTTTGTAAAATTTCTTTATTCGAAGATACTAGGGCTGCCTTGCGTCCAGAATTTCCCAGACATAGCCAAGATTCGTCTGTTGAAAATGGCGTCCAGGTGTAATTTTCAAAAATAGGCTAAAATGTCTGGAAAAACCTGGGTGAATCGCAGCCCATATCGGAAGTGTTGATTATTTGGCTATTTTCCTAAAAATAAAATTTAAAACTTCTCTCTTTTTGCCCTCCCCAAAGCTCTCCCCCTCCCCCAATTCCTTGTTTCAACTTCAAACCTTTAAGGGCAGAACTGTATACATGTCTACTCAGAAGTAACTGCAATGGCTCTTACTCCAAGGAAAATGGTTATAGGGTTGAAGCTTTAACTTATGTTAAGAATTCTACTGTCAGTATAATTTCACCCAGATTTCTAAAGAACAGCTTGTCCTAATTGGAGGAGAAAATACACTCAGGGTTGTGGGAAGCACACCTAAGCAGTACTGCCAGTGCAACTGTGCTCTTAACAGGAATGGGGAAAAAATCAAAGTGGGATAAAAATCAAAGTTTAATTTATCACCTTTATAACAATATAATTACTTTCCAGCTGTTCAATACATTTATCTCCTGTGTATTTCCTTGGTTTTATGCTGTGCTGAACAACAATTTTGAGTTACAGGTAGGTAGCCGTGTTGGTCTGCCATAGTCAAAATAAAAAAATTCCTTCCAGTAGCACCTTAAAGACCAACTAAGTTAGTTCTTGGTATGAGCTTTCGTGTGCATGCACATTTCTTCAGATACACACTGAAGAAGTGTATCTGAAGAAGTGTGTATGCACACGAAAGCTCATACCAAGAACTAACTTAGTTGGTCTTTAAGGTGCTACTGGAAGGAACAATTTTGAGATCAGCAAATGAAGGCTCAGCCGCTATAAAAGCCCCCTCCCCCAAAATAAAAAAATAAAAACCTGGGAATGTAAAAACAAACAACTATGTAAGATAAAAAGCCCCTGAGTTGATTCAGTGCTGCTGGAGCATTTGCCTTGAATTCCCTTGGCAGCCGAAGTTGCGGATCAATAACTGGTGCCATTGGCTGGGTCACCAATAGTAACCTTGGCAATTAATAAGCTTAAGTGTAATACACAAGGCAGAGAAAAAGAATGTTTCAGAGTACTTGGTGTTGGGACAGAATTTGCCATTTTGCAGTTTTCCTTCATATGGTTGTTATCACTACTTAATGTTGGGATGATAAATGCAAAACAAAAGGGGATTTTAGTTGCCATAGCTCATGAACCTCAATATACCCATGTCTAGCTTACAATGAGGCACCGACATGAGTCCTCCCCATCTTTCAATTCTTGTCATTCCAGTGACTTGGGACACTTGTGAGGAGAAAGTTTACTGCGCAAGATAATTCAAGAGTTAATCTCGGCCACCTCTTCTGTGCATTTAACTGTCTGTGTGAAATATTTGATCACATGATTACTGTAACATTGTATTTAGTGTCCATGAGTGGACTCTTCCATTTTTGCAGTACACACAAAAACACCCATTAATCACTCAGCTACCCATCACCAGTCTGTAGGATAAGCAATTCATGAAAGCAGTTAAACTCAGAGTGAACTGATGCAGATAGCGCGTGAACTGGGTTTCTGAGAAATGGAGCCCCGACTTCTGAGTTCAAGAATCTTAGTGTAACTGAAGTACGCTAAAGTTGCTACCTATGATTGAGTGAACATCTTATGTGTGTTTACACAAGCATGTGTGTGCAGTGAGTATTTTCACCCTTTGTTCCTTTTGTGCATTCCCTAAGAGCTCATTGTGCTCCATTCAATATGCTTTTTAAATTCAGGTGGGGTGAAGAGGGACACTTGGGAAAGAAGGGGCAAATCCCCACTATAAGGCCTGCCCGTGACTCACATTGAATTGACTCAGAAATGTACTATTTACTACTAAATCTTTCTCCTGCGCACACACCACTTGACAATTAAAAACCCCACTTTTTTCAATATTAGTCAGGTTTCATTTGAAGCACTGCATACTGTGTTGGGTAACACACTTTTAAGAACAAAGTAGATAAACTGGATTAGGTTTAGAGAAGAGAAAACCAGATCAGTAGTTGAGCTCCTATTGAGGGTATTCAGTGATGTGGAATTGAGGATTGGAGTGATAATTCTGTAATATGGCAGTGGACAAAGCTGTATTGTAACTTTTTAATAAATGTTAATCATCATCATCATGAGAAGAGAAAAATGAGGTGGGAGCTTGAGAGCATTTTTCAAATACCTAAAGGGCTAATGCATGGTGCTTTGTTACCTTCTGCCCCAGAAGACAGGACAGGAGAAAATGGAACCAAGCTACAGGAGAATAGATTTCAGTTAAGCTTTGGAGAAACTTCCTGGTGGTTAGATGATTCAACAATGAAACCAGTTATGTAGATGGTTGGTGGTCTCCTTCTGAAAGTCTTCAAAACATCTCTTGGAGATGCCCTAGCTCTGGATCTCCTGCACTGAGCAGAAAGGCAGGTGGATTAGATAAAGCCTCTGCAAGTTTATCCCTCCACCCCAAGAAAAATGCTTCACACATATGTATCCTGAGTGTGCAAAATATGGTGCACCCAGAACACTACTCAATTCCTTGAGGCAATAGAATTCTTGGTGGGTAGTCCTTCTTGACCATCAGGAGTTCTCCTGCATGTCACCGCTTTAAATTCTTCTGGTGAATCTAAAGGCTCAATATCCTATCCCTTCTCATTTGGGTAAAAGGTAAAGGTAAAGGTACCCCTGCCCGAACGGGCCAGTCTTGACAGACTCTGGGGTTTGTGCGCCCATCTCACATCTATTGGCCGGGGGCCAGCGCTGTCCGGAGACACTTCCGGGTCACGTGGCCAGCGTGACAAAGCTGCATCTGGCGAGCCAGCGCAGCACACAGAACGCCGTTTACCTTCCCGCTGGTAAGCGGTACCTATTTATCTACTTGCACCCGGGGGTGCTTTCGAACTGCTAGGTTGGCAGGCGCTGGGACCGAGCAGCGGGAGCGCACCCCGCCGCGGGGATTCGAACCGCCGACCTTTCGATCGGCAAGCCCTAGGCGCTGAGGCTTTAGCCCACAGCGCCACCCGCGTCCCTGCTTCTCATTTGGGTAGTGAGTGCTATAACATGTGTGCCATAACATTATGTGTTTATTTATCTATTCCCAATAGATCTTGAAAATTTCAAAACCAGGACAAGAAGTACAGTGTCAGTACGACAAGGACAAGGGATGGTTCTGCTGTGTGGACCACCTCCACATTCTGGCGGTGAGTAGTATAAATGTCATCAGTATAAACTCCCTGGTCTTGCAAATGAGTGCAGGGGTTCTGCATGCCAGTAAATTGCATACAAGCCCCACTCTGGTGAATGGGATTTACAAAGGAATAAATATGTGCCATCAGTGATCCCTTAACTAGATCCACATGCTGCCACAGTGAATTATGGCAAATCTGCCACCTTTATATAAGAACATAATAAGAGCCTGCAGGATAAAAAAAATTGGCTCTTCTAGTCCGGCATCCTGTTCCTACGCTGGCCAACCAGATGCTTATGGGAAATGTGCAAGTGGGACCTGAGCGGAAGAGGACTCCTCCCTCCTGCAGTTTGAAGCAACTGGTATTCAGAAGCATACTGCCTTCCACTATAGAGGCAGAGAATAGCCATAATGGATAGTAGCCATTGATAGACCCTTTCCCCATGAACTTTTCTTATCTTCTTTTAAAGCCATCCAACTTGTTGGCCATGATTTCTTCCTGCAGCAGTGAGTTCCGTAGTTTAGCTATGCACTGCATGAAGAAGTACTTTCTTTTAGCTGTCCTGAACCTTCAAATAATCAGCTTCACTGTCCATGATTTCTAGTGTTATGAGTGAGGGAGATAATATTCTCGCTATCCACCCTCTCCACGCCATGCAAATTTTTATAAACCTCTATCATATCACCTCTTACGTGACTAGGAGTGGCTGCCAGGACCATATAACACCAGTCCTAAAAGATCTTCCCTGGCTTCCAGTACATTTCTGAGCACAATTCAAAGTATTGGTGCTGACCTTCAAATCCCTAAACGGCCTCGGCCCAGTATACCTGAAGAAGCATCTCCACCCCCATTGTCCAGCCTGGACACTGAAGTCCTCCTCTGAGGGTCTTCTGCTTGTTCCATCACTGCGAGAAGCAAAGTTACAAGGAACCATGCAGAAGGCCTTCTCAGTAATGGCGCCCTCTCTGTGGAACGCCCTCCCTTCAGATGTCAAGGAGATAAAGAATTACACAACTTTTGGAAAACACCTGAAGGCAACTTTGAATCAGCAGGTTTTTAATGCTTGATGTTTTTATTTTGTTTTTAGATATGCCATAAGCTGCCCAGAGTGGCTGGGAAAACCCAGCCAGATGAGTGGGATATAAATAATAAAATGATTATTAATAATAAAATAATGATAATTAGCATTGATGCATTTTTTTGCTTTATTGGGTGGTAACAAAATATTTATCATATCTGTTTTGTTTAATAATAGTTACAACAATTGCTTCAAATGAAAACCAGGAGCAAATATTTTTTCAATGCCTACATCTAAGTGTGAGAATAGTTCTAAACCAGCTAATCACAGAATAGAGTCAGTCCTCGGCTGAAAGGAGCAGATGGTACATACTTTAGACTGCACCTTTTCTCTGTTTTCCAAACAGAGTCTTTTAAGATCTGTGGTCCTCCAGATAATAATAATAATAATAATAATAATAATAATAATAATAATAATAATAATAATAATAATAATATAAATAAATAAATAAATAAATTTTATACCCCGCCCTTCCCGGTTCAAAAACTGGGCTCAGGGCAGCTAACAACAAATTTAAAACACTTAATTATAAAAGCAGCATAAAATAAAGTATAAAAACATGAATAACAATAAAAATCAAAAATCAATTTAGGGGAAATAAGCATTAGATAATCCCCAGGGCTAGCTGGCTGAATTGGTCCTACTTGGGCCAGCGAGGAGGCCAGGGGAGAATTAGCTGTGGGGTCTCAGAGCGGGTGATCTTCATAAAAGGGGAGGGGAAGGGAAGAGAAGGGAAATAAAAGATCAGGCTGAATTCAAATTAAAGGCCAGGCAGAATAGATCTGTCTTACAGGCCTGACGGAAGGAGGTTAAATCCTGAAGGGCCCTAGTCTCATGGGACAGAGCATTCCACCAGGTTGGAGCCATCACTGAAAAGGCCCTGGCCCTGGTGGAGGATAGTCTAACTTCTTTAGGGCCCGGAACCTCTAAACTATGGTTATTCATGGACCTTAAGGTACTCTGCGGGGCATACCAGGAGAGGCGGTCCTGTAGATACGAGGGCCCTAAGCCATGTTGTTGAACTGCAACTTGCATCAGCCACAGCCAGCGTAGACATACATACATATTTTTATCTGTATGACATCTTCCATAGTTCATACAATGGAAAAAATACATAACTATAACAAAACAAAAGTAGTCAGAAACAATAAATAAAACATTTAAAAATACCCAACCAAATGAAGCAATTTCCACATAAATTACAAGATTTAAAATAAAGGTACACAAAACCAATAACAACCCCCAAATAACATCCCAGCCCAAGAGTCTTTTGAGCAGCCTCCGCTTTTGTAGCTGGAGTAAGTCATGGTCCTGCCCTCTCCGGCCAGGTGGAAAAGGCCTGCCAGGCAGGGAGCAGGTCTTCCATGTCTCACAGTGGTTGGAATGATGGGAGTTGTAGTCCATCAATATCTGGAGGTCCACAGATTCCTAATTCCTAAGGTAAATAGCGTCATACAAAAATATTTTTGTATGAAGAACAAGCTGGTGGGGTGTCGACTTGCCCCCCACATTGAGGGGGCCCACCCACATGACGTGCCTTTATTATTCATTAAGAATAAAAAAAACCTTGACTTTCCTGCCCCCATAGCTGTTATTAGGAGGATTCCTAATACGTTGTATTTTATATACTGTGTCTCCATGACTCTATTTATGTATGAAGGTTCCTTTTTATGTGATTTTTTTCTTTAAGAGGAAGGGGTGTTGTTTTGTTGAAGATTGGCTTTTTCTTTAGTTCATAAAAGGGTATTTTATGATTGATGGGTTCACATGCTTAACATTAATGCCTTTGACATCCTAAATATAACTACTTAAATAAAAAAATATCCAGGTCTCTCACTCAAATGAACCAATCACTTCACACAGTGTAAAATGGTTCATTGTCTTCTGGGGATATGGGATGTTTATCAAAACCTGTTCCGTAATTGGAGCCAATTTCATTGATGCTGCTGCTGAGAAAATGAAGTTAACAAGGAAGTTGCATTAGCAACAGTCAAAAAGTCAATGTTTGCTGAGTGGCAGATGGCAATATGAAGAGACAAACAAAATGATCACGTTTCAAAGAGGATTTTCTACAAAAAACAATTATAGTTAAGAGCATAACAAAACATTGTTGCCTAAAAGATGATGTGAAATTGTGTCATTATGTTAAAGCAGGGTTTAAAAGATCTATATCAACATTACAAAAATGCCTAATGGAAAATACTGCTAAACTAACTTGATGCAACATCAACAGCACGCACACAGGGGCTCCTTGAAGTTGCTCCGTGTGGAAGCTTTTGCAATGTGGTACATGACAGGTGGCTATGAGCCATAAAGAGAGGCACACCCACATAACATATTCATGGGAGACCTTTCTAGAAATTAGATTTGTATTCAAATTTAAAAATAAATAATAGGAGTTTCCAAGAAAGAGAGAAAGGAGGAGTTGTAGGGTAAAACAATACGGCCAACTAGTGCAGTTTCAGGCTTCAGGTGAGGTGCAGGGTGGAAGTTCTTGTTGAGGAAGCAAGAAGATGTTTAGGAGAGTGAAGCTATTCTTAAGTTTCAGATTTGGAGGAGGAGTGGTGCAAAATCACAAACCAATTGGGAGTTTGTGAACTCTGGAATGGGAAGACGAAAGGGAAGCAGGAACTTTAGAAATCAGGGGCTCAGGGGTGGAACTGATGAGAAAGATCTGTAACTCCAGAAGGGAAGAAGAGATTTTGGGGGGAAGCAAAGGCAAGGACTATGGGGAACTCTGGCATGCCTGTGCAGTCAGGCCCCTGCTTTGCTTATCTTCCCAGGTAAAATAGAAGCTTCTTAAATCACAGTGCTTTGGAAAACACAAAATGGCTCTGAAATCTTGCAGAAAGTTCTGCAGTAAACTTTGGGATCAGCATTTAAGAACATAAGAAAATCCTGTGGAATCAGACCTAAAGGGTAATCCTGGTACAGTGGTACCTCGGTTTACGAACTTAATCTGTTCCGGAAGTCCGTTCTTAAACCAAAGCTGTTCTTAAACTGAGGCATGCTTTCCCTAATAAGGCCTCCTGCCGCCGGTGCCCTCCTACCTTTTGTCTTCCGTTCTTAGACCAAGGTAAAGTTCACTAACCTGAACACTACAGTGGTACCTCAGGGTACATACGCTTCAGATTACAGACTCCACTAACCCAGAAATAGTGCTTCAGGTGAAGAACTTTGCTTCAGGATGAGAACAGAAGTCGTGCTCCGGTGGCACAGCGGCAGAGGGAGGCCCCATTAAATAAAGTGGTGCTTCAGGTTAAGAACAGTTTCAGGTTAAGAAAGGACCTCCGCAACGAATTAAGTACTTAACCTGAGGTACCACTGTACTTCCGGTTTTGCGGAGTTCGTATACCGAATAGTTCGTAAACAGGGCTGTTCTTAAACTGAGGTACCACTGTACAGCATTATGTTCCCACAATGGTCAGTAAGTTACCTACAGAAGCCTGTAAGTGAAATATGAGTGCATCAGCATTCTCCTGTAATTAAATGATCTTAGTTAGAAGGGCTACAAAACACCCATCTCTGAAGCCTTGGGAACCACTCAAAGTCAGAGTTGAAAATACTGGATTGGGTGGACAAATGGCCTGACCCCCTGGAAGATAAATGTTCAAGTTTAATACTGCAGCAGAGACTACATTATTTTCAAATTTCACCAGGAAAGAAATCCTTAGGCTATATGTTAAATGAAAAGCTTCCAGTGGAATTCAGTGTCATGCTGTGATGAATGAACCATCTGCACAAGCATTTCAGCTTGCCAGTCTTCTCCCCCTGACATGCTGTTCTGGGGTTCTCCTGACCCCTCCCAGCCAAAACAACTTTCAGGGGGTACAGGAGGGGGAAAGAGGGGAAGCCCCCTTGCACAGGGCTTCTGCTGATGAGGCTCATTAAGTGAATCCTGCCCCCATCTGTAATAGTGACAAGATGGTCTCAACCATGGGAGGACCAATAGTCATTCATTTGTAGGAAAGCATGATGTAAAGTGATTAGAGAATATAGGGGGAAGATGATTGTTCCTGTTCTGAGGTACCTAAGCTACAACATAGGAAACAACATATATCGAGGTTTCCTCCCCTAAAACATATTTCTCCCTATCTTATGACTCTCTTTGTATGCTAATCTTTCCCTTTTCAAATTACCGTAAATTTCGCTCCAAAACACGCACTTTTTTGCTCCGAGAAAGTAAGGGAAAATGCCTGTGCGTGTTAAGGAGCGAATGCACGGATCAGAGCCATGGCTGCCGTCAGTCAGGCAAAGCGGGAGCCACTTACACGCTCTACGAGGCTCTCACTTTGCTTTCTTTAAAGCGACCTGGAGCCAGGAAGGAGGGAGGGAAGGAGAGCCATAGCAGCAAAGCCGGCAGCAGCCGCTTACACGGGAGGAGGGACAGACGCTAGCAAAGGTCTGCGTGCTCTCTAAACAGAGCAATGAGGCTGCAGAGAGACGGCAGGAAAGATAAAATTTAAGCAACCAGCAGCAAAATAAAACCAACCTCGAGCTCTGAGCCAGCGCAGTGAAAACCAGGAAGTAAAAAAAAAGGCTGGGGAGGGCATGAGGGAGAGGGGAAAACTTTGCAAATCCCCCGCGTCTCAGCTGATCGGCTGGGATGGAGCAGCTTGTTTTCAGGCAGGATAGATTTGAGCATTGTCTGGGTCCTAGTGCCCCTACCGCTTTTTTGTGCTCCATTCTATTGCTGCTGGTGGCTGCTTATCGTTCAGGCTGCAAGGAAAAGCACTTTTACATAGCTAATGGCAAATCCCCTGCAATCCAAGTCCTCCTCACTTGCTCAAATCTATTCTGCCTCAAAACAAGGAGCGGAAGGAAAAGGCTGCAAACTGTTAAATGGAAAAAACCCAGGCACAGGGCAAATACCTTAAGTATACCTTTAAAGCAACAGTGCTCTTTCTCTCCCTCCTCCCCGCGGAAAAGCTCCTTGTCCCTTGAGTTCTTTTCCTTCCCTCCCCACTTAAAACGTGGTTACAAAGCACGGATCCACATGGATCCTCAGGATTTTTGCACTGGGTCACCCCAAATTCACCATCAGATCACATAGCATTTCCATGGCTACAGCCTGCACCAAAAAATACACGCACCCACTGTTTCATGGGGCCGCAATGGCGCAAAAACGTGGTTACAAAGCATGGATCCACATGGATCCTCAGGATTTTTGCATTGGGCTACCCCAAACTCACTGTCAGATCACATGTCTGTGGCCACAGCATGAACCATAAAAATCATACATCCACTGTTTCATTTAGAATATTTTTTCCTTGTTTTCCTCCTCTAAAAACTATGTGCGTGTTATGGTCAGATGCGTGTTATAGAGCGAAAAATACGGTATTCTACTATGAAGAAGTGTTCCTTTCCAGGCATTTACTTCTAACTCACACCTTTGAGTGTATTTAGTCACTAATATTTGCCAAGTGATCAGAATATTCACACATCTAACATTTCAGGTTTTCAGTTTTAGGCGAAAATTCCTTGGTTTTGTATTTTACATCCCCTGCTGGATTATTCCAGTGTAATTACGGTGTTGATGTTAAAGATATGCTGATAGTTTGCTTTCTTTTCACATAAACACATCTGAATAGGGAACTATGGTTTCTAAAATAAATGTCCTCAGAGATTCATAAGAGATAGACTCCTGTTATTAAGCTATCAGCAAGTAAGCATTTCTAGAACAACTGAGCAAGCGTTCATATATTTTTATATGAGCCTCTTTCATGAGTTCCAGGAAATTTCTAGGGAATCCAGATGAAGAGCAGATGAGTTGTTTGTAGTGTATGTGGTGTATTATGCTGTGAATTATCTGTGCACTGTTTCCTAAAGCATACTGCATCCTACAGACTTCCCCATCCGCAGTAGACTTGGCCTAGGAGAAACCTCACTTATGCTAAGACCAGCAGTGGGCAGCTATCTTTAACTTTGTAAATAAACTATAGTATTAAACTTGCTAATACCTATGTGGAGTCTGAATTCAACTGTCAGGTTTCAACCAAGAACACATTGTGCATTTGTAATGCATTTGCACAACAATACTTTTACTGTTGTCATTGTTTACTATTTCATCATGGGCAGACTCTGTCCCTAACTCTGTCTTGGGATCAATCAGAATAGTGAGCCACTGCTGCATCTGAAAGTATGTAGTCTGTTTCCTGTTAGAGTGGAAGGGGGCACCAATGCCAATGCCAGACTGGCACAGTAGAAGGGCCCTTTCTAGCAAATGGGGTAGGTGAAGATGCCAGGAATCCTTGGGGGCTCTGCCCTGCTGCGCACCTTGCTTACAAAATGTGCCACTGTCAGAGGCTCCAAAAGAGGCTGCTCCTTCTGCGCAAGTCCCTGCTGCAGACCACACCAGATCCTATTCCACCATACCCTGTCCCTGAAACACAGGGTAAACTTAAACATTATTTGGGGAGGTGGGTTTGTGTGTGTAAATGACAAAAAAGTACACATTGAAATGTTTCCGTTCGAGGCTCTTATGAGCAGAAGATCAAAATCAGCAGCGAAATTATTACAATATAAACTGATGCTTTTGAATTATGGTGCTGGAGGAGACTCTTGAGAGTCCCATGGACTGCAAGAAGAACAAACCTATCCATTCTTAAGGAAATCAGCCCTGAGTTCTCACTGGAAGGAAAGATCGTGAAGCTGAGGCTCCAATACTTTGGCCACCTCATGAGAAGAGAAGACTCCTTGGAAAAGACCCTGATGTTGGGAAAGATGGAGGGCACAAGGAGAAGGGGAAGACAGAGGACGAGATGGTTGGATAGTGTTTGCGAAGCTACCAGCATGAGTTTGACCAAATTGCGGGAGGCAGTGGAAGACAGGAGTGCCTGGCGTCTCTGGTCCATGGGGTCATGAAGAGTTGGACATGACTAAACAACAGCAAACTGATCCCACTCCCCGAAAAACAAAGGCAACTCTCACAACAAGTTGAGCATTGGGCCAGTCATGGGGTAGAGAATATCTCTCTCCACCACAGGTTTTGTATTTAGTGTAGCTTTGTGGTTAAGCAAATAGCCCTGGACAAGCCATGATCCTTGAGCCACTCCTGGTATTTGCAATGTGGTGGTTATAATAATAATATTAGCTCCCCCTACAGGGTGATAGTAAGGATTACTGAGAGGCTGCACTTAAAATATAGCAAATAGTCATACTGGTGTTAATATCATTGACTGTACTCCCACTATTTTATATTTTATAGCAAAAGCTGCAGTACCAGATTCAGCCTCTTTGATCCCCCAGTTAACCTTGGTTCATAAGAAAAGCAGCAGAAATTACTGTCAGAAAGTCAGGTTAATTGTGGCATAAGTGCACACCAAAGGTTATTCTGCAATGTATTTTATTCTTTAAGGTGCCTCAAGATTCTCCAATATGTTTGTTTTTATTTTGTAGCAGACTTACACCCCTCTATATCAAATCAAATCATACCTTTATTGGCATCACAATATAAAACGTTTCAAATCACTGAGATAATTAAAGGGACAAGGGTGAAGCTGCCAAGGGTTATAAGGTCACACTGTGGTCAAGTGCACTTAGATATTCTTCTACGCCTACTCTATTTCCCGAAGGGATGATTCGTTGGAAACCCTTTCAGATAAAATTGTGGCTAAAAAGGAGGCTACTAGAGCAGTGGCATTTTTGTCCCGATCTGCCAGGAGAAACCTCATTTGATTTCTTCTGAGTTGTGGGCCGGAGCCAACATTTTACTCCGCATCAGTTGGCGTGGTCTGCTATGTAAAGGGCAATCTAAGAGAATGTGGTCCATTGAATCTGGTTCTTCTTGGTTGCAGGCACACAAATGGGCTTGATATGGAGTGTGTGTGAATCTGCCTTTAGTCACTGCAGAAGGGAAAGCATTTAATCTTGCGAGCATAAAGGCTCTTTGATGGGAAGGGAGTAGTAAATCCTTTAGGTATTTGGCACAGGTTCCGTAGGGTGATGTAATACCTAAGGCCTCTGGAGAACAAGGTCTCGGAGTGACAAGCACTGTCTTTCGTGGTCATTGATTAATTGGAATATGTTATTTTCATCACATGCTTCAAGGCTCTTGAGAGCAATGCCCAAACTACAGATTTTGTCTTTAATTGCTCTATACCATCTGGATGAGATGCGGTCTTCAAGCATAGAGGTTAAGAAGGAGTTAGATGTTCTAAAGTGGACTTTTAGGCAGGCCTTGATAGCAGAGAGCCATGCTTTGGTTTCCATCAGATGTTGGCTGGTTTCAGCACATAAGGTTAAATAACATGCATTTAGGGGCACCAAGGATCTTACGAAGAAAGGTCGCTTGGATTTGTTCAGCTTCTCTACTGAATGCTTGTATCCAAATTGGAATACCATACAATAGCTTAGGAATTGCAGCAGGGACCATCTGGTTGCCTTTGAGGAAGAAAAAAATGGAGAATCGCTGATGTAGTGCATTTTGCTTGAATAATCATTTGACGTCTGTGTG
The DNA here is from genome assembly GCF_964188305.1 of Podarcis bocagei. Lineage (NCBI taxonomy): Eukaryota > Metazoa > Chordata > Lepidosauria > Squamata > Lacertidae > Podarcis > Podarcis bocagei. The sequence continues at coordinate 38,631,517 of NC_138126.1, forward strand.
TTGTCCAGTTTAAATTTGGCTGGTAAAATATCCCTAGGTATTTGAAAGATTTTACTTGGTCAATGGGATAATTGTCTAGTCTCCATTTTACAACTTTTAGAAAAAAACCATACATTTAGATTTTTGTTAATTAATTATCAGGGAGTTGATCCGGCAAAATGAAGAGAACGGGTTCAGAAATCTTCTAAGGCCGACCTGGTACAGCCCTCTATATTCATAGGGGTGTCATTGTGTGTAATTGAAATGTTATTGTACATTAGGAAGAAAGTGGTAGGATAAATCCAGCACGAGAGAAAGGAAGCCAGCAATTTCTAGTTCTTGTGGTTTTCTTGCGGTAGGAAAATGTCTTTCTATTTTTGAAGCTAAAAGCTGTGCAGTGTAAATTGAGCTTGGTGGCTGAACTCTTGTTGTTGCTCTTGTTTAAGTGTTGCAGGAGGAAATATTAAGTGTAAATGTATTCCAAGCGATGGCTTGGTAACACCAGAACAGTGCCTCTGCTTCCACTCCAGGCCGGCATGACATGAGGGCTGTGAGATAAGTACCCATCTTTCCTGAAGGAGATCCTTTTGCTACTCATCTTATTGTATGGGTAATTAGCTGGTAATCATTCCACTCTCTCAAACAGTATAAATTCAATTAGAAATATTGTTAATTGTATTAGGACTGATCTGCTACTTGACAAGCTCTGCAAGTTAACAAATGGGTCAGTGCCAGTTTATACTGGCTGATGATCACTCTTACTAAAAGAACTTGGGTGGAAACTCTTTGCAACCCCAGATTTTTTCATAAATGAGCTTTGCAACCCTCTTCTTATGAAAGAACATGTTACAATAACAGTGACTCCAATAACAGCAGAGTGACCATGGTAGTGGGATAGGGGGACATGTCTCTCTAGCCTTGATATTTTGCTCTATCCAGCACTGAATGTGTTCAGAGGGTAAGTTTTTGGGTGGCCTGGCTGGAGAGCAGTGCTTCAATGACAGACAGATTCAGCCTCCATCTGCACTATACATCCAAAGCAGTATCAATTCCCCTTTAAAGAATCTTCACTTCCCCCAAAGAATCATAGGAAATGAAGTTTATTAAGGGTGCTAAGAGTTGTTAGGAGGCCCCTATTCTCTTAATAGAGCTACACTTTTCAGAGTTCTCTGGGGAAAGGGATTGATTGTTAAACCACTATAGGAATTGCAGCTCTCTGTGTGGGCAATAGAGGTCTCCTAGCAACTCTCAGCACCCTTAAGAAACTACACTCCTCTAGATTCTTTGTGGCAAGCCATGACTATTTCAGCAGTATGACACTGCTTTCAACATATAGTGCAGATGGGACCTCAGTTGGGGAAGTGGAAAAATTGGAGAACTTTCCCCTGTTGGTTGGGAACTTTCTCACAACCAACCTGTGAGTGTCACTGCTGACATTACAAAATAGTTAAGACAAGCAAACTGAGGAAGGAAAAGAGGTAGGAAGGAGAAAGAAAATGAACAACTATAAAAATGGGGTGTAAACACTTAATTATTATTGAATAAATTTTAAGGTGCACTCTTGAACTCTTGGTGAAGAATGCAACCGATTCTCAGTGGGATTACTCCTAGTCTCTTCACTTTGGTTTCAAGGCCAATTATAGAGCACTCTGTAAAGCATTAAAATGCTCTGCTACATGGGAGCGGGGATAAACTTGGAAAATGCCAGCTGACGTTAAATGGGCCAAATTATCAAGTATTCTCAGCATCAGAAATAGAATCAATGCTTAACCAATAAACAGAAACTGACATGAGGACAAATAGAAGAAGACGCCTTCACCCTGGTATAGCTCCCCTTTATCACGTACACAGCCTAACAAGACAATGACAAGAATCTGCCAACAGCATACGAATCAATATGGCTAACCTGATTCAAAAACACATACCCACCCCCCCACATGAAAACACCACAGCCAATCACAACCAACCAACCACACCTTAGGCCAACCCCAACCTCTCTCACCACCAAAGAAACACAACCAAATAGTAAAGAGAACCTGCACAGGCGACACTGACACAGAACCCCACACATACATTAAGTAAAATAGAAACATCGCCCCCCATCCCCACTCACCACGCCCCCCTCCACCTCTTTCCCCCTTTTCTTCCTAATGTAACACTAATGTCTCAACAAATGAAACTGACATGTAGAAAATGTAACTTGAAGAAAGAGACATTGCACATACTTTCGTAAACCAAGAAATCTTTAATAAAAATGTTTTTTAAAAAAGAAATAGGATCAATCCAGTTAATACAGGTGGGAGTTTATCGCACAGCATGGTTGCTTTGTTGTTGTTTAATTCCTAAGCACTTCAAAATTATTATTCAGCTTTTCTCCTTTAAGGTAATAGGAAAATCCCATCCATATGTTGTGCTGCATTTTCGTTAGGGAATAAATGTTTTGTCAGGTCAGTTAATTCATCATGGGTGTTACATAGTGCTGAGCAGCATGATGATGCAACATACTGAAATTATGAAATGTTGGGTGAGCTTAAGGAAATGTTGAAACGGACTTAACATTTTTAACCATGCAAGCTGGTGAAATATAAGAAAACATGAAACCAAATTAAATATTTTTTTTCTTCCACCCACTCCCACCCGCCAAAATAATGAGTTTTGACATCTTCTTCTCTACTAAACTCTCCATGCTGCAATATTTATGGTGCCTGAATACAGGTTTGTGTACACATATTGCAACAAATGGAATTTAGGTGTATGCAATTCAGTATTAGATTGTAGATTTATGCCTTGCACTTAAATTGCTTATACGTTTAGTTATCAATAGCTCAACTTTCTGTTCTCTCATTGCTCATATAGTCACCTAGTGAAGAAGAAAGGACAATACTTGAATATAAGCCACTCCCTTCAAATTCTGCAGGCACTCACACCCGTTCCATTTTACTGTATGTCTGTTTCAGCAGTGATATCGTAAAAGCCATTTTTTGTAAGGTTCGAATTTAAGCCGCACTTTAACATTTCATGGTCAGAAGTTGGGGGGAAAATGAAGCTTATATTCAGAGCAATACGGTATATGAGTTATAGTCAATTAATTAATAGATTAGCTCAGGGTAAATTTGCACATAAAACAATAGGCCTTAAAAGGATGGTTTTTTTCCTAGATAATCAGGCATGTGTTGCAGCAGGCATATCTTCAAAGACACAGGGGGAATGCCTCTTCTAAGATCGCAGTTGACATAGTTTTTTATTGGCACTATTAAAAACAATGGATTAGATGTCCTTCTGTGAGCAGAAGCTCCTTTCTCCTATTCTATATTTACCTCAGGCTGTTGTCATGCAGCAGTTCGCTTCACTGCTGACAGGTGGCGCTGTGAAACTGCAGCATAACCTTAGCTTTCTGACAGCTGCCAGGCCACTGTAGCAGCAGCTGAAGCAGGCAGAAAAAAGGAAGAACAGTTGCAACAGGGCAGGGCAGCTCCTCAGCAACTATCTCCTACCTCAGCAGGAAAGCCGTTTCAGCAGGACAGTTGCTGAGGAGCTGCTTTGGCCTGTCATCGGTGTTTCTCTGCAACTCCCCTATGCCACCATCCCTCCTTTGCTTCTCTTGTCCTTGAGAGAGAAGGTCCAGTGAGCAGGGGGTATTGAAGCAGTCCAAATGGAGAGGAAGCTTGGTGAGGTCTAAGGGGAGGGGAATGGGACGCGGGTGGCGCTGTGGGTTAAACCACAGAGGCTAGGACTTGCCAATCAGAAGGTCGGCGGTTCGAATCCCTGCGACGGGGTAGGCTCCCATTGCTCGGTCCCTGCTCCTGCCAACCTAGCAGTTTGAAAGCATGTCAAAGTGCAAGTAGATAAATAGGTACCGCTCCGGCGGGAAGGTAAACGGCGTTTCCGTGTGCTGCTCTGGTTCGCCACATGACCCGGAAGCTGTGCACCGGCTCCCAATAAAGTGAGATGAACGCCGCAACCCCAGAGTCGGTCACGACTGGACCTAATGGTCAGGGGTCCCTTTACCTTCTTCTTAAGGGGAGGGGAGTATTGGCAAGACTGGGAGGCAGTGGAGGGGTTGGCCAAGGGCATTGGGGGTAGGTGGGATTGACACTCTTTTGCAACTCTTGATAGCGGAGGACATTGCCCCTCCCCACCTGACCTTCAGGGTGCAAGTCAAAAAGATTCCCCACCCCGGTCTAATGGAGAGGCTGGGGTTTTTTTTGGGGGGGGGTGTCTGGCAGCTGAGGTTGTAGGCAGATTTGGTTAGCAGTGTGAGCAGTGGTGCTAAGTTTGAATCCCACCTTTTAAAAAAAATGCTACTCGGTTAATCCTAGTTCCAATTTAATTGACAGATATTCATAGGTTTCTGTTGTTACTAATTAAACATTGCAACCAAATGCGGTGTCCTCTCATAAAAAAACAAAACCTCAGTTGAAACAAAATAACCAGCATGGGATTATACATGATTATATACATGCAGAAATGTTATTTGTTTGTTTTTCTTTACTTTCAAGAAAATGTATTGTCAAGTGAATGTCAATGTTACTTCACGGGGGTTGAAAGTATGAGCAACCTATTTCCTCTGTGCATGGATAAACTGGGAGAAATCACTAAAACAGCTTCAGTTAGCACAGTTCAAAGTTTTAAGCATTGCTTTGAAAGGGCATTCTTTCAGCCATGACACTGGGGCAATTACTCACCAAGATGTGTGAAATGTGTAACAGTGGAAGTGTTCCAGCTCTCTGCTTTATTGAGTAAGAGGTAAAATAGGTAAACAGCACAAACCTAAATGGTACCTGGTGGCCCATTCCAAAGGACATCATGGGGAAATGTACAGCTAGCGTTGAAGTCTAGCTTCAAGAAAGCTAAATATGAAGTAATTATCTGATTTTCTACTTTTGGCAACAGGAATATATTCGTATCTGATACAGAACGCTCAGGTTTAGTTTGTGGATAACTGCTTACATACCGTATTTTTCGCCCCATAGGGCGCACCGCCCCATAGGACGCACCTAGGTGTTTTTTTTGGGGGGAAATAAAGAAGAAAAAATTTATTTCCCTCCCAGGCGCGGGGCTGGCGCGGGAGAAGCCCGAGCTTCCCCCGACCCCAGCCCCCAGAACAGCCTGCTATCCGCAAGCCTAGGGAGCCCGGTGCGAAGTCGCACCGGTCTCCCCAAGCTTGCGGAGAGGTGCGCGAAGCCCGGGCGTGCTATGCAGCGCGTCCCAGGCTTCGGAATGCAGGCAGCTCCGGATGGCTGTGCGGAGCTGGGCGAAGCCCGGGGCTGCAGGCAGCTCCGCGCAGCCATCAGAAGCCCGGCGCGACTTTGCGCCGGGCTCTGGATGGCTGCGCGGAGCTGCGCGGAGCTGCGCGAAGCCCGGGGCTGCAGGCAGCTCCGCGCAGCAGTCGGGAGCCCGGCGCGACTTTGCGCCAGGCTCCAGATGGCTGCGCGGAGCTGCGCGGAGCCCGGGGCTCCAGGCAGCTCCGCGCAGCCGTCGGGAGCCCAGCGCAACTTCGCGCCGGGCTCCCGAGGGCTGCGCAGAGCTTCCTGAAGCCTGGAGAGCAAGAGGGGTCGGTGCGCACTGACCCCTCTCGCTCTCCAGGCTTCAGCGAAAGCCTGCATTCACCCCATAGGACGCACACACATTTCCCCTTCATTTTTGGAGGGGAAAAAGTGCATCCTATAGGGCGAAAAATACGGTATATAAAAAGCACACACACCTGTACAGGTGCTGCCAGAATAAATACATGTAGCTCAGTCAAGCCCTCCTAAACCTGCCAGTGTGGTGTAGTGGTTAAGAGTCGTGGACTTGTAATCTGGTGAACCAGGTTCACTTCACCGCTCCTCCACATGCAGCTGCTGGGTGACCTTGGGCTAGTCAGACTACTCTGAAGTCTCTCAGCCTCACTACCTTACAGAGTGTTTGTTGGGGGGGGGGGAGGAAGGGAAAGGCAATTGATAGATGCTTTAAGACTCCTTAGGGTAGTGACATAGCGGGATATCAAATCCAAACTCCCCCTCTTCTTCTTCTTCTTCCTCTTCTTCTTCTTCTTCTTCTTCCACCATCTTATACCTCTCACAAATTGGTCAAAGTCTTTGACTGCAGTCACATGGCAGGTCCCCCCCCCCCCGGGTGGGTGTTTACAACTGTTAATTTCCACAATTTATTTGAACTTTCGCATGATATAAAAGTAACTATAATGGAATAAAGTGCAAGTTTAGCATTCATTTCCATATTATTTCCAAAATGATTTTTTTCCCTGGATGCAAATAACACGGGAATGAACCTTCAGCTTGCACAATATTCTACTATAGTTCCAGAAGTGGCTTTTACAGCTGCGTTCACACTACAGTTTATTCTGTTTTCCTGACATTTCCCTAACTGTTGCTATTTTGTGTGTTATATTTGAGCTTTCACATGGCATAAAAGCCACTTCCAGAAAACTAATGGGATGGAGTGGAATATAGTGGAAATCTAGTGTTCCTTTCCATATTATTTGATTCTGGAGAAAATGTTTTGCTGTCCTCTCAGCCCAGAAAACTGCTGGAATTTCCTACAGTGTTTTCCCTGTCTTTTTCCTGGATTCATATCACAGCTGCTCATGTGATGAGCCTTGAGAAGCATACCGGCACACACTGCTCTCTCTGTCCATTTCATGGCTTGAACCTTTTATTTATTTATTTTCGTCTGACGAGAAAGTGTGCTATTATTATGGCAAAGAAAGTCACGCCGAGAAGGTGGAGGGAGCCTAGGAGAGTGCTGGAATGTAGAGGGATAGCAATGACATGGAAGAATGACATGTTTGAATGACATTTACTGCAACTTGACGGTATAATGGTCAAGATGTGACGAAACAGGAGTGTGCGGTGTGCAGAAAAGTATTTTTTTAAAAATGGAAAGGGAAGCCTTATAATCAATTAAATTAACAAAGTAGTTTGTTACACAGTAAACCCCATTTGTGAATGCAGCCTGCGTGGAACTTAACAGAATGTGGTTGCAGCTTTTCGGTTCATTCCCAGTAATATTCTTGGAAATGCTTTCTTTCCAATGTGCAGAAGTTGCTAGAATGTCGATATTTGAGGGTCACATTGTGAATAAGGCAGTGATGTAAAGAGGAGGGGTTTAAATCTTTTGACATTCAGAAGCATTTTGTAACAATTAATCGCTTAACCCAGGCATAGGCAAACTCTGGTCCTCCAGACTTATGGGACTACAATTCCCATCATCCCTACCTAACAGGACCAGTGGTCAGGGATGATGGGAATTGTAGCCCCAAACATCTGGAGGGCTGGAGTTTGCCTATGCCTGTCTTAACCTTATCAAGACAATAAAGCTTAGCATTACTTGCAAAATTAGATACCACTAGCTTCTTGTGGCTTGGATCCTAAGAACCGTGTACTCCCCTTATAGAAGGTGCCTCACCCTGATTTTGCACATTTTTCTTTTCCTCACTCACCCTATCCTAGTGTGTCCCCCCGCAGTGTCTCCCTGGCCCTCTGGATGAGCTTTCTGGGGAGCACAGATGTCTGTAGGGATGAAGAGGAGTATGGAAAATTCCTTTCTGTGAATTTCATTTTGTTCATGGTTTTCAGGATCGAAGCCGTTGTTCTGGAAGGAAACAACCTTACTATTAAAGAATTAATTATGACATTATCCAGTCAGAAATGTCAGAGTAAGGACCTGTTTATTAATGTTGCCATCACAATTTTTAAGGCAGCTGTTGTCTACAGAGCAGGTAGGGGAATCTACAGTTATGAATTTAAAACCATATGTTTAAATTCAGAAGGGTTAGGATTATGATGTTTTTTATAAAGTTTGTGGCCTGTTCACTCATATTTTATGAGATGCCACAGCCAAAATTTATTAAGAATGCAATTTTGAACACTTCTCATAAGGATAAAATGAGCAAGACAACCATTTATCTTCCATAATCCCCCCTCCAAAAAATTGCTCTTACCAGGTATGGCAATGCAATTAAAGGTAAAGGGAGAAATGTTGCTGTTGCTTTTGCTTGTTTTTTATGGTTTAGACTCCCCCCTAAATGTTCCATGAGATTTCTAGCAGAAGGTTCAGTATTGTTACTATACCTGAACAGTCATTAATTTGTTAGGAAGACTGTTTATCACTAGCCTTTATTTTCACACTATGTCATGGTCCATGTCCAGAGTTGGATTCAAGGTAGCACAACCAGTTCCAGCGCTATAGCTGCCAAGTCCAGGGGGCGCCACAGGGAATTACAACTATGGCATAGTGAATTAAGCAGAACAGAAGTTGAGAAATAGAATGGGGCAAATTTTGGCCTGTCACAGGGCGCTACTGAAATTTGAAAGACTAAAGTTTGCCCCTGTCTTACCTATCGGTCTTTTAGTGACAACTCAGTGGGTCTATATAATCTGAGGTTCCTTTCTGTATATAACATTACAAAACAACCAACTAGACAGAAACATGGAGGTGGTCAGGGTGGAAAGTGCCATATTCAAATAAACATAGTCTGTTCTGGAGTAAGTGATATTTTCTCCTTACATACTAATGTTTCCTGCTTGGCAGGGGGTTGGACTCGATGGCCCTTGTGGTCTCTTCCAATTCTATGATTCTAATGTGGGTAACAGAAGGCTGAGATTTCTCTGTTACGTAAAGTTTGAAAAGGTTCATAGTCTGAAGCTGCAAACATAAAAGATTTAGTCAGAGTGGTCTCGTGATGTTTTCTCCCTTTTTTCTGTAGTATGTAACCAAATACGTGATATTTTGATATTTCCCAAAAAGTAATAACCTTATCCAGACTCAGTTTTTCCAATTTATTTATTAATTCAGTCTACTTTCTCTAAATTTAATAAGGTATGTCAGTTTTGACAGTACTACATTATTCCAGAGCCTTGATTTATTTTTATATCAACTGATGGTACATTGTCTTTTTTCCCCCTCTTCAGAATTGTGCCATAAGCAATTTTGCAGCTGCTAATAAGATAGAAAAGAATCTGTATATTTCTAACTAGATATTCTCCCAAGGAAGCCATCAGAATACCTGCAGGGTGTCTCCATCACATTTAAACATACATATTTTAGTGGTTTAACATATGTCTGTTTTTTTAGCATATTAGTTTAAGATGACAATTTGAAGAGATGCATGCTGTATTTTCTTTATAACCCATTCAGGATCCTACCTATTGGTCTTTTAGTGACCAATCAGTAGTTTCACTTTGCTTTGAGTGTAGAGCAATATTGTGACTTGTGCCTCTTGATTTAGTATCTAATTCTCTGCCACACAGAAATCAGCTAAAGAATCCCTGACAGGTGGATTCATCTGTTTTAAACCCCCCACCTTCTGAAATAGTTCATTCCACTGTCAAACAGCCCCTAAGTTCTTCCTAAAGTTTAGTCAGAATCTCCTTTCTTGTAATATGAGTCCCCATTGGTCTGGACTCATTGGAGCAGCAGGAAACGAACTTGCTCCATCTTCCATGTGGCAGCCCCACAAATATTTGAAGATGGCTCTCCCATCTAGAACTCATGAACATCCAACAAAGTTTACCATGTTGGGAGATTCAGGGGAGATAAAAGAAAGTACTTATTCAAGCAACATAGTTAAACTACAGAACTTGCTCCTGCGAGTGATGGCCGCCATATTGGGTGGCTTTAAAAGGGCTCCCTGGAAAAGACCCTGATGTTGGGAAAGATTGAGGGCACAAGGAGAAGGGGACATCAGAGGACGAGATGGTTGGACAGTGTTCTCGAAGCTACCAGCATGAGTTTGACCAAACTGCGGGAGGCAGTGGAAGACAGGAGTGCCTGGCGTGCTCTGGTCCATGAGGTCACGAAGAGTCGGAAACAACTAAACGACTAAACAACAACAAAAGGGCTTTAATCAGATTCTTGGAGGATGAGGTATCCTTGGCTTCTTACCATGGTAACTCTGCACTACCTCCAGTATTAGAGGTGGTATCCCTTTGAATTTCAGTTGCTGGGGAGAGTGCTGCTGTTCTCAAGTCCTGCTTGGCAGGTGTCCGATAGTTATCTGGTTGGCCACCGTGAGAACAAGATGCTTCCTCGTGTATGCCCAGCTGCACTCAGATTTCCTTCTCCACCTCCAGCTTCACCCCTTAGCTTCAGTGAGCATGCTTCTGTTTTCTGTGTTCAAGCCCATGGTGCTGTTCCTGTAATACCACTGCTTTCTCCTCGCTTCCTTGTGAGGCACATGCAGGATTACCTTTGCAGCCCGAGTATGCCTATGAACCCAGTCCCAGAAGCAGAGAGCAAGCCTGAGCAGAGAAGCTGCAATAGCAGCACTCTCTTCAGTAACTCATTGGATGCCACGGAGAATCTCAGAACAGTTCTGGAGAGGCATCCAGCCTTGACAGGTCAGCAGTAGTGGTTCTCCTGAGGCGATGAGGTCATTGACAGTTGCCCCATCTTCACCACCTTTGCCACCAGTGACCTTGAGAACAGTTATAAAACAAAAAGAAACCACTATCAAAACTATGCACACACAGCAGCAGCAGTGAAAACCCAGCCAGGTGAAATCCCAGGAAAACATGGTCATTCTTACCTGATGCTTATAAAACAAGCCTCCCCCCCCATCTCCATCCACAAAGGATATGTCTCTGAAAAGCACTACCGAATATCTGTGCCGTAATGCAGAGTTTTCAGCAATAATAATGTCCGTGTCCTATAAAGAAGTTTGGACCAGATCTACTTGGAGTATAAATAAAATAATCTACATGAGACCACAAATAGGGTATCATAGAGGTTATCAGTCAACACATAGTGTTTATAGAATAACTTGGTTTTACATTATTTTTAATTGTCCAGGCTAAGAACTGTTATTGTGGACATGTACTTGGGAAGGGATGGAAACCGGGGATGGGAGGGGGGGGAAACAGAATTTTAAAAACACTTACGACTTTTGGGTCTAGTCAATATGATTTATGTTTAATAAAAAATGGGAAATCGATGGAAGGGAATCTGAGTCCAACTTAGGAAAGAATTTAATTTTTTACAAAAGATGTAATATTAACATGGTAAGGAGGGAAAATAATAACTTGCTGACATAATTATGGGAATTGGGATGTATGAAGGGGGGGTGGGGGGAAGTCAAGGAGCAAAGTTAAGAAAGTAAGATTTTTGAAATTATACATGTTTTTGTCTTTGTCTTTTATGTGTGTGTTATGTCTTTATAAAATGTGAAAAACCAATAAAAATTTATTTAAAAAAATAATACATTATTTTTAATTGATTTATTTTTTTAGTTGTTTTTTGTAACAGCTGAATTCTGTATTTTCTCCACATGGCAGTGATTGGGGGCTTCTGAAAGTCATAATTCTAGAACAGCTGCATGCTTTGATTGTCTTCAATGAGACTATAATTTGGCTGCCTTGGCTTCTTCGAGCCACCAGCTCCTTTGGTATAAATAAGCTGCCTACCTTATTTATACCTATTTATGCAGCAGAGATGGTTAAGCAATTCTACCTAATATTCTTTTTACAATTTTCCTCTAACTTTGCATATAACATATATATATATATATATATATATATATATGCTTTCGTAGATTTTCACGGGTACAGGAACGCAGGCCCTGGTGTCCTCGGGTGTCTTCCCGTGTAAGAGTTGGGGTGTCTAGGCGACGTTTCGACGAGGTCTCACTCGTCATCTTCAGGCTGGTGCTTTCGGCTTCTTGTTACTAGAACAGAGCAGGATCTCAGTGTTTGAGTTCCTATAAATACTGTTGAGGGGGTGTGGTGTATAGCCTCCAACGTTCTGGGCAGATAGGAAGTTCCTAGGTTAATGTGCCTTTTCTTCTTTTGTTCATTAATTACTTGAGGGATATCTTGAGTGATTACTTGAGTGATATTCTGAGTACCACTTAGGAGGGTCATTAGGTGTGGATTAGTTGCTAAAGCTTTCGTGTCTTGACCTCTTGACCTTGTGAAGAGTTTTTCTGAGAAGATGGCTGTACTGCACTTAGTTGTGCTCTGGCTTGGCTTCGTGTATAGGGGCGAGCTGTGGTTTTGTGCCCTGTGCCAGCCAGATCTGTGTAGGGATTGCAGGGGGGTGCAGCATCCGGAGGTGCCACTATGGTTTGGCTACTGGATGGTGTCTGTAATTTATCTGTGGAGAGGGTCTGGGTTTGGGTCTGGTGTGGTTGATTGGAGATGGCGTTCTGTGTGCCTCTGGTTCTGGTGTCGGTTTTTGTGGGGAGGGCTAATTTCCAGATGTCTGGCAGGCGGGACGTGTCGTCACGCTTGTCCATGTTGTGAGGGTGTTTCTCTATCTCGATGGCTTCCATGATTATTCTCTTGTGGTGATGTTCCATGTTAAAGAGCAATTTGGAATCTGCAAAATTAATTTCGTGTCCTGTTTCTTTCATGTGTTGGTAAAGAGAGGAAGTTTTTTCTTCTTTTTTGACGGCATTCTTGTGTTCTGCGATACGATATATATATATATATATGCAGGTTTTGGTGTCTTCGGGTGTCTTCCCGTGTAAGAGTTGGGGTGTCTAGGCGACGTTTCGACGAGGTCTCGAGTGAGACCTCGTCGAAACGTCGCCTAGACACCCCAACTCTTACACGGGAAGACACCCGAAGACACCAAAACCTGCATTCCTGTACCCGTGAAAATCTACGAAAGCAAATATATATATATATATATGTGTGTGTGTGTGTGTGTGTGTGTGTGTGTGTGTGTGTGTGTGTGAAAATGCATGCTGTGCTAACCAAAACGTATATAACTTACATATTTTTACTGGTGGTTGTTACCATTTAATCACTCAAGAGGTGTAACTTGTCACACTGACTAATGATCTCCATCTGACTGCTTAGCCCACTTGCAATTCTGTCTTGGAACAAATCTGTCACTGTGGCTTTCCCTAGGGATTTGCACTAAAGTTTGAAACTCTGACACGTGTGCATTAAGTACCCAGAGACTTTCCCCATTAATAACTGACTAAATCTTTGAAAACTGCAAGCTTCCCAGCAAACGCCTACTATTCTACCTTTAGATGCCAGTTGGACTGCCACATGACAGACAGGCAGGGGAAAGACATCTGGCATCCGTAACTCATGCTGCATTCATGGAAACGGAATTTTAATATTATCCTCACTCTGCAGAGACCCTGGGAATATTTAAAGTGTGTGGAATATGTCGTTAATTATGTTGCTTTCCTGATTGACAGTTTGTGGCATGCAAAAAAAAATAAAAAAAAAATTAAGGCATGAGCTCCCGCATCATGCAGAACCTTTATTTTTCTTCTTGGAAATTTACGACTGCTTAACTACCTGCAAAGATGGTATTTCAGGAAAATTAAACTGAAGTGGGAGCTTTATAACTAATAACACATCATGTCCCTCCTTTCTCCCTCCAAAAACTTATATGTGTCAGATGCTGCAAAAACATCTTTCAAGAAGCTTTTTCCTTGTTCCATCTGCAGCATTGTGTAGTTTAGGGAAGTTTTTAATATTTAATGCTGTATTGTTTTTAACACTCGATTGGGAGCTGCCTAGAGTGGCTGGGGAAACTCAGCCAGATGGGTGGGGTATTATTATTATTATTATTATTATTATTATTATTATTATTATTATTATTATTATTATTATTCCATTTGTGTACAAATATAGCAGAGTCCAATAAATTCTAAATATTTTTGTTGTATAAAACATAGTTTATAATGTAATGGCACATTAGCTACCAACGTTAAAACATTGTTGCACTGGATAGGTAGAATTGGAACTGCCAGTTCTTTATACCATTCATTTCTCAGATTTTGTACATCACATGGCTTAATTGAAACCAGATACAGTGGTACCTCTGTACCACCAGTGGGCGGCGCTGTGGGTAAAACCTCAGTGCCTAGGACTTGCCGATCGCATGGTCGGCGGTTCGAATCCCCGCAGCGGGGTGCGCTCCCGTCGTTCGGTCCCAGCGCCTGCCAACCTAGCAGTTCGAAAGCACCCCCGGGTGCAAGTAGATAAATAGGGACCGCTTACCAGCGGGAAGGTAAATGGCGTTCCGTGTGCTGTGCTGGCTCGCCAGATGCAGCTTGTCACGCTGGCCACGTGACCCGGAAGTGTCTGCAGACAGCACTGGCCTATAGAGTGAGATGAGTGCACAACCCTAGAGTCTGGCAAGACTGGCCCGTACGGGCAGGGGTACCTTTACCTTTACCTCAGGTTACATACGCTTCAGGTTACATACACTTCAAGTTACAGATTCCGCTAACCCAGAAATAGTGCTTCAGGTTAAGAACTTTGCTTCAGGATGAGAACAGAAATCGTGCTCGAGCAGTACGGCAGCAGCAGGAGGCCCCATTAGCTAAAGTGGTGCTTCAGGTTAAGAACAGTTTCAGGTTAAGAAAGGACCTACGGAACGAATTAAGTACTTAACCCGAGGTACCACTGTACTGTCTAATTAGATTTCTGTTCTTCCTTTTTAGCTAATGTTTCATTTTGAGACTTGAATGCACATTATCAATTGATAATGAACCTTGTATAATATCTCGCTTCTTAAAAAAAAATCTGTTGTGTGCAGTGTTCAGTTCCAGTGAACACTATATTATATAATAGTAATGGCATGGTTAGAGACCGGAACACTAAATGTTTATTCATACTCTGTTATACCTTCAAAGGGACATCCAAGCTTCGATGACATTCTGTCCTTAAGAGCTAACTACATAATCTTAATGCACTTCAGAAGGGATGTTCAGAAACATTACTTTAAAAAACACACACCAGTTTGATCTAATCTCTTTTAGGTGTAGCGAAAGGCTGATCAAAGTGTAGTAAAAGCATGGTATTAAAGGATTAGCTGGGTCACATTGAAATATGTTTCCAAACAAACACGAGGTCTCTTAGTTTTGTTGAAGCAAACATAAAAGCAGGCTTTTAGGCTAACGGCTTGGACTATTAAACAAAAAAGCAAGGAGGTGGATTAAGTCTATGTCCCAATCTCAGTATGATATGCATATTAAAATGAAAATAAAACGCTGCTATTGTAACTAAATCATAAAATATGGGTATTTTAAAGGGTGGAACCGGTTCCATTGTGACATGTGTAACTATCAAGTAATTAACAGCAACATTTTGTTCTTTGCTGTCTTTTTGCTGTCACATCTTTTTTCTTTTCTGCTGACAAGATCTGCCACTGAGGTACCTTATCTCAGCTTTGCAGTTGAGTTGCGTAGTTTTTCGAAACCTGTCAATGCTGCTCCTTGGATGGTGTCAGCTTGGGGTATTTTTGTTTAGAGGAGAACTTCCCAATGAAATCAGAAGTGCCGAATGACCTGAAAATTGATGGCATAATATACTTTGAGCATGTAGTGAAAGTTCAGTATAAATTCGGAATGATTAGGCAATGCTGTCATATCAACATAAAGAAAATAGAGTCGGTATCGGGCCAGAGTGCAATATTTATGATTCATGTTATTTAAAAATTCATATTTTTAATGACAAGGTGAACAAAACTAACATTTGAAGTCCTGATGTTGATTTTATAGCTAACATTTCCTTTAAAAAATCCCCCACAAATTACCCCAAAAGCTGGACTTCAGACTGTTATGTTATTTTCACCTTTCCTCAGTTTTTCCTTCTTGTGGATGTGGCTTACAAGTCTTGCTTCAATTTGGTTCAATTTGGCATTGCGCAATTGTTCATCATTTGTCTAAAGGACCATTGAGAAAGCAGAGGATGCCACCAACATATTGAGAGTAGGCGCCAGATACGAAACAGCAAGGCACTAATGAGGCTGGAGGGGCTCAAATAGAGATAGATTTAAGGCAGCACAACTTGTTCCACCACACTGGATACCAAGCCTAGGGGACACCTCGGGGTGTCACAACTACGCTGTAGTGAATTGAGCAAAATGGAAAGCAAAAGGCGAGAGGGCGCCAAATTTTGTCCTCACACAGTGTGTCTCTGAAATTTGAAAGACCAAAGTCAGCCCCTGTCTCAAAAGTGGTTCTGTGAAGCTAGGGTCCAAGAATCAATGTTTTAGGCAGCTTGTAAGCAAACCTTGTCTCACAAAGGGGACAACTTGCTACCCTTTGAAGTATAGCTCAGGATCAAACTTTAAGAACTTGCACAGACCTTGTGGCTGGCTTGCCATGCTCCTTTCCCTGAACAGCTCTTAAAACTAATAATAATATTATAAAATTAAAATTAATAACAATACTACTAGAACAACAACAACAACAACAATAATAATAATAATAATATAATATTTATACCCCACCCATCTGGTTGGGCGGCTTCCAACAAAATATTAAAATACAGTTGTCTGTCAAACATTAAAAGCTTCCCTAAACATGCTGAGGAAAGGATTAGAACTTTGTTCCCCAAGTACTTCCCACTTGAAAATTGCCAAGGGTCTTAGCAGTCCACTTATTGATTTTTTTCTGCCCGTTGTAAGCAATTGTAACTCCATAAAATTCAGATAGTAAGAAAATAAAATGCAATTTGAGAACTAACAGAAGCAATAAAAATACAATTAAAAATTAATATCAATATTTAATGGGATGGATGTGCCATCTCCCGTCTTCAACCACAAATCCACAGCCTGGCAGCAGACCAACTGAATGAATCTCGCGGACCAGTGGTGGTTCACGGGCCACAATATGGGAACCCCTGGATTAAAACTAGTTCCTCCACACTGTTCTTAGTTGATGCAGCATTGCTCCAGTAAAGTTGCGGCCTGTCTTAGTCTCAGCCATTGGGCCGATTCGTCCTCTGCCCGCTTGCAGCTGCCCAGGTCTGATACCATGCTATTAGCAAGTGTGGTCCAAGAATGGCCAGTCAGTTTCAAATGTCTTTTGCAGCTCCTGAGATTTTTTAGTTCCAACAAGATTGCATGCTTTGAGCATTACAGTGGTACCTCTAGTTATGAACTTACCGTATTTTTCGCTCGATAACACGCACCTGACCATAACACGCACATAGTTTTTAGAGGAGGAAAACAAGGGGAAAAAAATCTGAATGAAACAGTGGATGTATCATTTTTGTGCTTCATGCTGTGGCCACAGACATGTGATTTGACAGTGAGTTTGGGGTAGCCCAATGCAAAAATCCTGAGAATCCATGTGGATCTGTGCTTTGTAACCATGTTTTTGTACCATTGCAGCCCCAGGCAACAGTGGGTGCATGATTTTTTGGGTGCAGGCTGTAGCCATGGATATGCTATGTGATCTGATGGTGAATTTGGGGTGACCCAATGCAAAGATCCTGAGGATCCATGTGGATCCGTGCTTTGTAACCACGTTTTAAGTGGGGAGTGAAGGAAAAACAACATAGAAGGGACAAGGAGCACCGAGAGAGGGGTGTGCAGAGAAGCAGCTGGCTAAGAATGCAGGAGAGGGGTTTTACCTGAGGGAGGAAAGGAAGGCAAAAGTTCCCCCAGCCACCCACCCAAGCCAGCCAGCCAGCTAGCGCTCTCTCTCTCTCTCCCTCTCTCTCTCTCTCTCCCCCCCCCCACCTGCATGTTGCCTGCAAGTCCCTAGACGCAGCAGCACGGGAGCACGGAGAGGAATTACGGTAGAAGGAAGGACGCTCTGCTTTCCCCTCTGCTTGCCTGGAGGGGAGGGGTTTTCTCTGCTCTTTGTTCCGTTTGAGCAAACACAGTAACGAAACAGAAGAGGGTGGACAGTAAGACCCTGAGGCAGAATGCAGGAAAGCAACAGCTTTCTCTCTCGGGAGGCTCGAACGCACGTGTGGCTGCCTGCAATTCAGTTTACCACACCGAGAATGAAGATAAACTGGTAAAATAAGGGGGCTGGGTTAAAGCTAAAGGGAAAACCTCAAAGATCCCTCAAGAACAAGGCAGGGGTTCAGGGCTCCCAAAGCCGAGCTGCAGCCTTAGAAGGGAAAAATGGGGCTTTCGGAGGTGGTTTTTACTGCCACGCTGCTTCCAATTTTTTAAAAGGCAAATTGCAGGAGAAGATGCAGCAGTCAGTCACTCTCTCACTCCCTCCAAGCACCCACGCTAGCGAACAAACACACAGGCAACCACACACTAGCAAACACACAGTCGCGCTGCAGAGTGGCCAAACCTCCTAGCAAGCACTTCCCTGGCTTCTCCTGACCGCAACGGAGACGACCCTCGAAGAAAATGTGTGATGCAGTCGGGCCAGTCGGCTCCAGGGACCACACATTCGCTCAATAACACGCATAGACATTTCCCCTTACTTTTTAGGAGAAAAAATCTGCGTGTTATAGAGGGAAAAATACGGTAATTCGTTCCAGAGCTCCGTTCTTAACCTGAAACTGTTCTTAACTGTTCTTAATCGGCACACGATTTCCGATCTCATCCTGGGGCAAAGTTCTCAACTCAAGGTAACTCTTCCAGGTTAGCAGAGTTTGTAACCTGAAACGTTTGTAACCTGAGGCGTTTGTAACTCAAGGTAACACTGTATTACTATCAAACGTGAGAGTAAAAGGCGACTCATTCATAGGACATTACAATCCCTAGGCATGTCTCATTGGAAGCAAGTCCCACTGTGTCCAATGGAATTTATTCCCTTGTCAGTGTGTTTAGGCTTGCAGCCTCACCTGTGCAATGCTTATGCGTGCTCATGGGAATTTGGGAAGAAATTAATGCTGCAACCCCAACAGAGGTAGAGGGGATATAGTTGGAAATAAAGTCTTTAAGCATGACAGCAGCCTTTTCCTTTTAATGACAGCTCAGAAACACCACTCCCTTTCTCTCTTTTCTCTGACACTACGATCCTCCACATCTACCCCCCGGCAGCCTCCTATGAGACCACCTGCTCCTCTACACCACTCTAGCAGCACCCTGAAGTTCTCGCTCCTTTGGCTTTGCTTGCAACATAGGGCGGATCTACACTCATGGTTTTTAATGTTAAGGAAGCGTTTTGATAATGTCCTACTTTTAATGTTCATAATGCTTTATTAGATTGTGGCACCAGGGGGGGGGGCGCTGCAGAGCAACCAGCAGTAGGGAGACAGTGTATTGATGGAAAAACAGAGGTAAGAAACACCTTATTTTACAAGTATGCCCTGTGACGTTTTAGAATGATATATCTAATATTCTTATAATGTTAAATAAAGGTAAAGGGACCCCTGACAGTGAGGTCCAGTTGTGGACGACTCTGGGGTTGTGGTGCTCATCTCACTTTACTGGCTGAGGGAGCTAGTGTACAACTTCTGGGTCATGTGGCCAGCATGACTAAGCCGCTTCTGGCGAACCAGAGCAGTGCATGCAAATGCCGTTTAGCTTCCCGCTGGAGCGGTACCTATTTATCTACTTGCACTTTGTGCTTTCGAACTGCTGGGTTGGCAGGAGCTGGGACCGAGCAACAGGAGCTCACCCCAATGTGGGGATTCGAACAACCGACCTTCTGATCGACAAGTCCAAGAGGCTCAGTGGTTTAGACCACAGCACCACCCGCGTCCCTAGCATATTGTTAAATAGGTCAATGTAATGTAAATACATCCATAGTGACACCTGGAATGAGGGATGGAAGAGGGCCCATCCCCTTCTACACCGCACATCTCCTAGCACAGGCAACATAGGCAGCTCTTCTTCCAGCTTCCTAGTTGCCAGGCAGTTGATGTTGCCTTTAACAGCTGACCAGCTTCTTATACTGTGAGCCTGGTTAATAGAAAGCAGTCTTATACTGTGTCAGACCCTTCGTCCTTCTAGAGTTGCCATATGTCCTCTTTTTCATGGGTAGGTAAAATGAGAGTTGTCATAGCGCTCCATCGTTAAAAAGTAGAAGTTGGCAAATGTGTCCTCCCTTTTGCTCCTCAAAATATGGCAACCCTAATAATGCCTACACTGACGTGGGAAGGAACCTGGGACCCTCTCTGTTCAAAGCAGATGGCTCTACCATGGACCTGTGCCCTTTCATTTGATGGAATGCAGGGCTAGAGCTCAGTGGTAGACTATCTCCTTTCA
Source organism: Podarcis bocagei (assembly GCF_964188305.1). Lineage (NCBI taxonomy): Eukaryota > Metazoa > Chordata > Lepidosauria > Squamata > Lacertidae > Podarcis > Podarcis bocagei. The sequence goes on from NC_138126.1 coordinate 38,651,377, forward strand.
TAGGCACCAACTACTATGTGCTGAGGAATCTTCTTTATATTGTTTAACAGGGGGCTCAGCCCCCTCCCCCCAATACTGAGGAGGCTGAGCACTAAGTGGAGGGCTGGCCACGCCACCCTGCTGCCACTACTGCTGCCTCTACCTCCCTCCGCTGCTTCCACAAGGCCCTCTACAGAAATGGCTGTGGCTCTGCAAGCGGCTAGCCCTCCCATGGCCAGAGAGCCCTGCTGCAGCTCCCACTCTGGCCATGACAGCCTCAGCCAGGCAGCAGCCTGGCTGGCAGGAGGCTCACCCAGTCTGCTGCCAGGCTTGGTGGGCTGGGCTAGGCTCTTGGCCTGCTCCCAGCTTTGCATTTGTGTGTGTGTATGCCACGCGTGTTATGTCACAGGCATGCATCGCAGCACTCAGCCCTTCCAGTGTTGGACCCAAGGTGGCACCTCTGTCTCATTTGATTAATAGTGCTGCACTTCTAATGAAAATACTTAGCGTTTACACAATGCCTAAAAACATTCCGCACACATCTTATCACACAACCTTTGTGGCCGGTGTGTGTGGGGGGGGCGTCCCTAACGCCACCTAGTGAGATCACAAACAGGGGGCAAGGTTTGAATGAAGGGCCTTAAAATTCATAGCACTGTCTCTTAGCCACAATCCTATGCCGACTTCCACAGTCTTCTAATTGTTCTATTATGGGCAGCAAATCACCTTTTGTTTTCCATAACTAACAGAATTCATACGTACTTGATTCAAACCAAACTCATCTGGCTGCTTCCTTCTGACACCCCTGAGACAGGTTTGGGTTTAGCTGCCATAAATATAGAAACAGTGGGGTTTCAGTCTTGCAGTATCTCCTCCTGTCATAGATAGGAGCTGCGGCTGATTTTTCTCCCCTAAGGCAATTTAAGTTAAAAATGTGCTGAAATTCCCAATAGCATGTTGGGGTAATCATTAATGTTTACAGTTGCTATAGCAACTATGATAGCTAGCAATTGACTGGGAAGGGAACCTGTTTGTAGGAGATAAGCCGGGGCAATTATTGAACAGCTGTCAAATCTTTAACAGTTTTAAAGATAGAGGAGGCTTGGAGAGAGTGGAGAGACAGCTGATTTCAATGTGCCACCCTACAGTGGTCCAAAATACAATGGCGGTGCCTTTATTTAAAAAAAGAATTAATTAGTAGAGAGTGCGCTTCTCTCGCATTCATTGATGCAAGCCTATAATGTCTAGCATGAGGAGTGGGTAATGTGATTAATATTATAGGTCATCATAATCTTTAGCAATATTTGTTAGGTTTAATTTATAGGTTAAGCACTGTTGTGTGATAAGCTGTTGCAGGTTGCAATTCATAGAATAGACGGCATCAGCTTTGGGGAGGCCAAAGTCAGCTGACCTTTTATGGGCAAGGCTAAGGGCCTGATTGTCCTATGGCCAGCGCTCTGAGGTAAGCATCTCAGAGTAAGTGTGGACGAAGTATACTAGTAGAAGTTTACTTTAAAAAAAATAAATGGACAAATGGGGTGGGTGGGAGCTTGAAGGACCTTAAAAACATGTGAGTAGTTTTGGGTTTGTTTTTTAATGCAAACCAAATTCCTGCTAGCACTTCCTGTGGCGCTTCAGAAATTATTGTGCTGCAGTTCTGATCATTATGCTGTTTGATTGTGGAATGGACTCCCTCAGAAGGTGGTGGACTCTCCCTCATTGGTGGTTTTTAAGCAGAAGTGGGATAGCCACCTGTCATAGATGCTTTAGTTGAGATTCCTGCATTGCAAGGGGTTAGACTAGATGACTCTCAGGGTCCCTTCCAATTCTACAGTTGAGGCTGATGGGAAGTGGCGTGCTATCAGAACCCACCAATGTAGCTGGTTTATCCCAACCACACAAGCTCATGCATAGGAAGTCCCTGTATAGCTGAACGTCTTAAAGTCTATCTAATTGAGCATTGTTTCCGGATATTTGGAAACAGGGAGAAAAGTATTTCTACAAATGTAATTACTTTTTAGCACATGAAGCTATTCTTCTGTGAATGTAATTTTGATGATGATGATTTGCACTTCACTTTCAATATCCTCCCTAAGAAAGAAAAAATGAGAATCAACTTCCATGGGCTTCTCGTGTCATATTCCACGAAGGAGAAAGGCAAGGCGTGTAGTTTGGCGAATTCAGTTTGTTCTGCTAAATTATTTATTGTATATTTAAGAGCATTAATTTTTTGTTTAAAAGAAAAGTTTTTAGACGCCGGGAACAGCTCTTGCGTGATTTGTGAAGAAAGAAATGAGCTAAGCAAGATCACAGCAAATATTATACATAATGAATAATTTAAGTTATTATGCACTCCCACCATAATATCCACAAGAGAGATAAAGATGAGGAAACTGTGGGGCTCTCAGGAGTCTAGAGAAATGCATCCCTCAGCTGAAAAGTAGCTATCCAGACTGGAGATAAACAGGAAAAGATGCTTTCTGAACTACATTGATCACAGCTAAAATGCTTCAGTTTACAGGGCAGAAACACTAACCAAGGCATTTGCGTGGACAGGCGGAGTCCCCAGATCCTGCACGGTCCCCCCGTCATGTGAATAACGACTCAAGACAATGTGCTATGGGATTAAATTGGCCACAACTTTATTAAATTTCAAATGTGGGTAGACCTTGGCTCAGGCATTGGGCGTTCTCCCTCCCCGGTCCCCAGCCGGGGACCTAGGGAGCATCAGGGTTATCCAGTGTGTGTGGGGGGGATGGGCCGGCTCTGGAGAACATATGTTCAAGCAGAGATGGCCGCCCCCGTAACGCCGCCGCCGCAGGAGGGAGCAATGACGACCTTTTGGTGTACGGCCAAAGCCTCCCTTCAGAAAACCCCTTTAACGGGGAACCCTGGTATCGCCGCCGCAAGAGGAAGATGGACAAAAGGATTCCGCCCAAGGCCTGATACCGCCAAAGTTGTGACGTTTTGCTACGGGAAAGGCGAAACCTGCCAATGCAGGGAAATTCCTTTCCGGCCCTTTAACAGCGACCTTAACGTAGCAGCGCTCGCATACCTGTGAAGGAAAGTTAACCTGCAAAACCTGTGAAGAAAAGTTAACCTGCAAAATAAGACCTTAACTGAGGGTGGGTAGGGTGGGAGAAGCTCTGGAGCCAAGTGAGGATACCTAGGTAAGATCCTCCCTCTATTGTGTGGGCAGGTAATCCCTCCCCTACCTGGCCTGGTCTCCTTGGCAACGCTTCCCCCAGGTGGGGTTGGACAACTGACTGAGGTAGGTGGAGACCTCCAGGTATCCCACCTGAGGGAAGGCAAAGCCAAGCCTATGCTGTTGGAGCCGCTCCAGATCTAGGGGCTGCACGCGTCCACGCAAAGGGCGCCCCCCGTTTTAAGCGGGGAGCGGTCATTCCATCAAAGCTGACCAGTGACCACATATAGTGTTCCTAAAATATTTTGCCCTGGCAGCAGTTGTGCCAATGAAATCCTTATTTTTTGCTGCCGCCTCATCTGTCATCTAGTGAAGCTTTTTCTGGCTGATGAATATCCTAGTGGATCCTGCCAGTCTCTGTCTAGAGACAAAGGATGTAGACAGACAGCCATTATAAAGTACTGTGGAAGTGATTTGAACACACATTACACCTGGGCTTTGGAATGCGGCCACCTTGTCTTCTTCAAACCACTTCCACCACACTTTACAATGTCTTCACCCGGAGACATCTAATGCCCTATGTGATGGGTTTGCAGTGCAATATGCAGACAAGACTGCCAATATTCAATTCAATTTGTGGTCTGCCCTTTCACATTCAGAGCTTGAGATGTTGGAAGACCAGTCCTCCCCTGTTTCTTTCCATTGGCCTGACTCACACTTACATTGTTCTGTGTCATTGTCGGGATACATGCAGACACAGATCACCTGCAAGTCACTGTTTCCAAACAACAATAACATAATTATTTTGTTTGTGTCTGCTCGTGAATCGCAGCCCAAACCTTTACACGCTTACTTGGAAATATGCACACAGGAATGCTTAGAAGTGCCCGATGTGACTTACTCCCAAGTATTTACCATATTTTTCCATCTATAAGACGCCCCCATGTATAAGATGCCCCCTATTTTTGGGGACTCAGATTTAAGAAAATGGGGGGTGCATCCGTGTATAAGACTCCCCTAATTTTTGATATATTTTTAAGGGGGGAAACCTAGTCTTATACACAGAAAAATATGGTATTTTTAGAATTGCATCTTTAGACATGATCATGCTGCTTGAATTTCTAAACAGATACGTGGCCACTTCCGAAACAGCTTGGGGCCAGGTGACCTGGAAGATTGTCTTCTCCCATAAATACCTGCCAAAACCCTAAGTTTAGCGAAGTTTCAGGGTCCTTGTATTCATATACAAAGCCCTGACTTAGATCCAAGCTACCTTAGGGATCTCACGAACCCTTATATCCCAGCTCAGTTATTCCCCAAGTATAATTTGTGTGGTGAGTCATTATGTTGTTGCTGTTGCTATAAAAACCTGGTAGTCAGAAGCCATTGCCATTCTACTGCAGATCACCCAGAGATCTATGCCTACCCTTGTTATATATGCTGTTGTAATGATTTTGATGGTGTAACTTGATGCAATCTAGGACTTTAGTGGGACTATTTGGGAGGATGTAGTTTCGTAGACTTTTTTTTTTTTTTTTTTGCAAATGCCTGAAAGTTGACAGATAGTTATTTCATTGTGCTTTGGGCCCCTTGTCGCTTCTTTTTTTCCTCTCTCTCTCTTTTTTAATACTCAAACAAAATGGATTGTGGTGTAAGGATATAAAAGTGAAGAATAGCAGCACTTGACAGAGAGGGGGGAAAAGTGAATGCTATGAAAGCTGTCTAGAATGTATACAATATGTCCCGTTGCTGCTAGGGAATGCAGGCAAAATTCCAGCTCCTTTTAGTTTGTTAGGTAAGTCTCCATGGAAATTACTATGGAAATTTACAAGTAGATGCGTTAAATACAGTGCTAAGAGACTGTCTTCCATTCTCCATGGCTGGAAGATTTGAATATAAATCTAGCACTGGTCTGTTCGATTTGGCCTCCTTGAGGCATTGTCCTGACAGCCTGCTGCACAGTGCATGGTGCTCTATCACAACCTGCCATGTGTTTTGTAATGTGGATAGCAGTAATGCATTTTTATGTGGTTCCTACAGTGTAGAAATCATCACTTAATCAGGGCAAATGCTGTTATATGTCCACTGCCTATGGTGCACGGCAATAGAGGTGCTGCGCATATCTGTCTACACAAAGAGAGTTACACTCTTATCAACTGTAATCACAACAATTATGTTGCTTAAAGCAAACAAGAGCAACAACAGCGTTAACTTGGGGAGGTGGGACAAGTGCCACCCCCCTCCCCGGACTATTAATCTAGGACACTAAACACTGCAAGGAAATGTTGTAACAAAACACTGACGTTTTAGCTATGAATTCTTCCCCCTCCATTTCAGGAAAATCGTTGGAAGGTAAAGATAACTAGCAACTCCATAAATTTACTTGTGTCCTTGCTCCTTCATCCATAGTGAGCAAAGGAAACTTGCAAAATCTGCTTCTATTCCATTAATAATAGATAATATGAGAGAAGAAAATGAATACCTTATAGCCAGTCTTCTTTCCCATGCCTCCATGTGGAGTGTCTACAAGGAATCCTTTATGTAGACCTTATTTTCCATCCATGATGATTTAAGTGAAGCACACCTCCCAAGAAGCTGTTGGAGTATATAGCTTTAAATACCTGTCAAAACTCCATCTGCTCTCCAAGTACTGTGAAGCTGGGGAGGTTCAGAGGTCCGAAGAAGCAGAATTTAACAGAGCTAGTGAAGGGGAAGTTGATCCTTTAAATCAAACATTTCAGTTTATCTCCAAAAGAAAGGTGTGTGCTGAGACTTAGTTTTGCCATCACAATCGCTATGAAGTATAAGAGAGGACTCCATGTGTGGCAACTTAGTGACATGGAGTCCCTCTGTTGCCAAACGCCCAAATAATTGACTTGTCTACTCTAGTGGGCTCTCCTATCTGTTGTGATACCAATGACATACTTGTTACAGTGGCCTAAAGCTCTGGCAGTGGCACGGTGTGAAAAGAGGCAAGTTGTGGTGGATTGAGTGGAAACTTGGATCCTCCGACCGTTCATTATCTGCACCATCCCTGGAGCGTAAATATTTTCTCTCCTATTGTGGGAGTTAAGAGGAGGGGTAGTACTTCTGGTGGGGGACACGTTCTGCTCCTTCTGGGATAGTTTGTCACCCTTGGTCCCCACCCTGCACTTAGCTCTCACCTGTGGCTCCTAGAAGCTGTCAGCATGTGATAGTAGCCACACCTTGCGAACAGCTTCGACTTGCCAGCTAAACTAGGTGAGGGTAGCTGTTGGGTCTCAAACCCTCAGTGCAGGTTGATATCTAGTCCTTGTGCGTACAATCCCCTGTACGCAGGAGAACTGTGACATACATCCAGTGGAGCTGTATGCACACTGAGCAGAGTTACGCAAGAAGCAAGGCTGTGTAGGCATGTGGCATCACAAAATTTATTAATTTACAGCAAATCAAAACAACAAAACATGGCTGGTGTGAGCAGTGTCTCTCACACACGTCTTCTCTGTCCAAAAGCAGAGAACAAAGGGCAGAAAAACAAAAGCACACAGAACGGAAGTTCTCTTGTCTGAGTTTCCGTTCCCCCACTTCCAGCAGTATGGAATGTAAATAAGGATCACATGATCCATCAGTGAGAGAATGAAATACTGACAGTCCTGGAGGAAGAAATCCTCAAGTAAAGTCCCTGAACGCTGAAGCTGTATACTCAAAGCATTGTATGTCTGTTTAGAATCTTCAGAGATTTTGCCATGGCAAGCCTTGAAACTATTTTTCTGCAGCAGTGCTACAATAGGTGTGTATAAGAATCAGGCTGGCTTTTTTATGTATTCCATAAACAGAAGTTGCTGTGTTGTCAGTACAGTTTTGAAGTTGCAACCATCTGTACTCCTTGGGGAAGCCCATATATGGTTGGGTGATACAGAACAAACCTCCCAACCTGGTTCTTAGAACAAATCTGTGAGAGGGTATTTATCTTTTTTCAGTCCATGGTTATTCATATCATAAATTAATAAAATATTTCAACAGCACTGGGCCTTCTAGGACCTGGCATTGCAGAACAAATTCCTTTTGTATTATAGACAAAGGGAGAAAGGAGAAAAAGTAGCCTCTGCACACTTAAGGCAATCAGGCATTATTCAAGGCTGATGATTGGCAGGTACAGAATAGGGTCGACTGATTTACATCTATGGTTTTTCTATGCTTCATCTTAACATTTCATATTTTATAAAGCTAAAACTTTCTCAGTTTAAGAGGGTATCATTTTTTCCCCACTCACTGGGGGTAAAATACTGAGGGATGATAAACTACAGATTGAAGGTGTTATTAATGAGCTGATTTATCTTTTTTGCTTCAAGAGACCTTGTAAAACCCAAAATTGCATATTGCAATATTCCATTTTTAATAAAAGTTATGAATGTCCCATTTTTGTTGGTGGTATTAATTTTTACATTTTGAGTCTTCCATTTAGCTTTATAGTGAATTTAATCATGGTGTTTTAATAGCTTTTCATATCATCACAGTCCTTTTAAATTTGCTTAGTTTTATGGAAAATGTGTTATTTTACTACATGTTATAAAATGGTGGGGAAAGAGTACACAGGTGGTATTCGACTAAGTTTTACTCAGAGTAGATGTAGCTTAGTAATGTTAATTAATTTCCGCCGATCTATTCTGAGGAAAATATAGCTGAGTACCACCCCATGTGTGAACTAGTTTTGTTAAGAAAGAATAGTAAAAGAATATAAGAGACTCACAAGTATCTGAGAACATTACTGTGACAAACCATCTATTTAAAATTATATCTTAGGTTAGATATTTCCTTCTCCATTCATTGCACGTCACAAGTGAAACCAGTTGTTTCAGAATTCAGATTTACTTTCTTTAAAATAGAAACTTCAATTTATGCAGAAATACGCTGCAGTTACTGTTTGAGGAGTATATTCAGAGGCCCTACATTCAACTGAATGCAGATTTTCATCTTTTAATTTTAAAAATGATGAAATCTAAGTTGCTACAGCCAACCAAATCTATACCTGTCTTTGTACCATGTTTGGGTATAAGATTTATAAAAAGGAGCGGGTGCCCAGTGAGAAAGTTAGACTCAAAGGAAAGAAGCAAAGATAAGAGAGAAATCTTTAATTTATTTAATAGTGTCAGTCCTTAAAGTGGTCCTTTAGAATATCATTGCGCACACACACACACACACACACACACGTGTATAATAAATCTATATGATTCTAATCCCCCTTGAGCATCAGGCCTCTTGATTGCAAGGACGCTCAGATGTAATCTGAGTCTTAGACTGAAAAGTTTCCCGAGCTGTGTCCTAAATGGTGTTGGACCAAATTACTTAAAGCCTGTGCCTATGAACTTGCCAGATAAGTGTAATTAGCTGCAGAGGAGCTTCTCATGGACTTGCCTGGAAGGGAATTTAGTTGGGTTTATTGCAATAGACAAGTGAGGTCTTTTCAGTGGTGGCCGCACAATTGTGAAACTTCCTCCATTGGCAAATACAACTGCCCCCCTCCTTGTTGTGGTTTAGACAGTCATTGTAAACATCTTTCTTTCATTTTGTTTTTAACGGAGAATGTGATTTTACTTAGTGGCCTGTTTTACAGAGCAATCCAAGCCCCTCATATTCCAGGTTGTGGGGTGAGATCGGGTGGTGATATTAGGTTGAGGTGTCCCTCTGTCCAGCTCTCCTGGCTTAGTCAGCCTACCACCAGTGGCTGAATGAGTGGGGTGGTAGGAGCCCTGCTGCTGGGATCTGCACTGGCAGGACTAAGTAGAAAAGCTCCAAAAGGAGGTATTTGGGGGGGGGGCACTGTACCAGCTCAGGATCTGCTGGATACCAAGCTGGTCTGACTGCCAGTGTGCTATTGCATGGTGCCTGAGTTAGATCAATGGTCTGTCTAATTCAGTATTGTCTGCACTGGCTCTCCTGGGTTTCAGACTGAAAGAATTCACCAGCCCTATCTGGAGATGGCAGCTATGGAACCTGGAGAACTCTCCTTGCAAAGCAGATGCTCTGTTATTGAGCTACAGCCCTTCACCAAAGGAATCTGTAGAGTTGTATTTCGTTTCATCCATAGCATTGTCACCATCTTTCCTCTTTGCCAGATTTCAAATGCTTGGATAGTTCAGGTTTCCCTCAGAGAGCCTGAGGGTCATTAGGGAATTTCACATGTTTCATATCCGTGTCATCTCTGCTTTGTCGCCCCAGAGCTTTAGAGCAGGTTTTAATACCCTGCGTCCTTGTGCACAAAGAGTTTAACTCTTTGACAAAATCTGCTTTCCTTTTTTCGTGTTACAGGAAGCTTAGCGGAGTACCCAGGGCATGTAAAGAAAGACTCACAATGAGGTATCTAGGGCAAACCAATTCCCTTTGGTCAGTGAAATGTCCATACACAAGAGTACATGCTGCATTCAGCACGTGTGTGAAAAATTCTAGTCTGCCCATATGATTTTATCAGGTGGGGTCCAGCATTGTTCTGTGAATGGAAGGCGCTCTTGTGAACAGAAGAAAAGTTGCGCTTGCGTGAAGGAGCTGAAGGGAAGCACTTCTGGTTCATGCAGCTACAATGTTCAGGGAGAAACAGCCCATTAACTGTTAAAGTGATAATTTAAATATTAATGGGATAGTAGAGAACTAACTAGAATAGTAATCAGATTAAAATTCAGGTGTTAAGCAGGTACTTGTGTTTAATCACTAAGCAAAGTCTATGATAGTGAACAGCTGAAAAAGGAAGTTATTTGGGTTTTATTCAGCATAGCACTATGTCAGGTTCTTGTCTGTGCAAGGATTACCACTAGCACAGTGGGACTTTTGCCCCCTTTCCTTCCTCCCAATCCCCCTTAATTCTGTTCTAGGAGTTCACCCCAACCTCCAGAGCAGATTTGGGGAGGATGAAAGCCATGGAGGACCACCAACGATGACTCCCTTGAATATCTTAATGATTGAGCAGAGATATGAGTGATCAGGCTGTCTTTAATGTATCCTGGGTCCAAGAGGTCAATTAATACAAGAACCTTCAACTTGGCCCAGTAATGTATGGGCAGCCTGTGCAAACTTTTAACCTCTGGTGGTATGTGCTGACTGTAATCTGACCCTACCACCAGCCTAGCTGCAGCCTTTTGCACCATCTGGACCAAGAATAACCCCTCATAGAGCACATTACAGTAATCAGGTCTTGAGGTTACCAGTGCATGAAACACTGACCAGGCTATCCCCATTCAAGAATAGCCATAGTTGTGGGAGCCACCAAAGGCATTCCTAGTCACAGAGGCTACCTGAGCCTGAAGTGACAAAAGATGGATCCAGGAGCACCTCCAAACTATGAGCCTGTTCTTTCAGAGAGAGTGCAACCCCACCAAGAACAGACAAATGCCCTATATCAAGTCAGTTTGGCAAATGATGATCTGCCCAACGTCGCCTAGTGATCTTGAGGCTAAGCAGGTTTCATTAGCCTTGTTGCATACCACACCTTGTTGCATTCCTTAAGCTCAGGAGTTGGTGGGCTAATCCAAACAATGCTGCCCACCTGTTAATCACATGACATCAGGTCATTCAACTTCAGGTCATTATTGTTCATTTTTTAATTTTTATTTTTATTTAGTGCTTAAACTGTTGGAAAAGTAATAAATATTATTTTTTTTAAAAAAAAAGTTTACCTGTCCTGTGTCTGATATCATTTATTGTTAGTTGATTGCCAGGTAGGTGTGGTTTGGATCAAACCGTATCACAGACAAAATGGGGAGCCCTAATTAGACCCATAGACCAGAAGTTTACCTGTTAGTAATTGAACTATAGGCTACAGGGATTGAACCAGGGATATTGTAAATGGAAGGGTACAGTCTAGCAGTGAGCCTTGGCTCTTCCCCATAATTATTATAGTTTTGAATGTAGAATTTGAATTCTAAAACATAGGACTAGAAGGAAGGATTAGTTAAATATACATACCACTTAAATGTTCAAAGATTAGGGTAAGGAAAATTAACAGATAGATGACAAGAATGCTACATTGTATGAGTGAATAACTAATCTAGTTATTATGAAGATACACAAATGCTCTCTCATGAATGAGACAGCTACTTCCAACAAGCACCCTTTCTGCTACACACACACACACACACACACACACACTCACTCTATTAGGCTAAAATTCCCAGATTTTTTCATGAAATTTTACTTCACATCTGGCGCTGTCTATCTGAAAAGCCATAAATTGCTTTGCTGCTGTGCTTGCATCCTCAGCGCTGGCAGACACCTTGTTGTTATAAGTTCTAATAGTATTTCAGTTGCTCGCCAGACTAGCCAAAAGCCATTTCATGCTGTATTTTAAGTGTCTGTTTACTCAGTTGTTACAAATTGCCTATGGGACAGGAACTGCCTGTCACTTCCAGAGCAATTAGCATGTGAAGCCTTATCAGAAGAAATCCGTCAAGTTTGAACAGACACAAATAGCACATGGGAATCTCTAAGGAAATCAAAATGAGTATTTTGCAGCATATATTTACATGCTGCTGTTACTGCTTTCAGTCATAACTTATATGTTTCTGTATTCCTGTAGATGGATAGAATAATATAAATAGCCATCATTTTGGTACCCTTGTTCCGTACAGATTATACAGTACTGAGGAAAATATTTTGGGCTAATGCTTTTAAAAATACTATATTTTTAAAAATAATGTTTTAGAAAAGAATAAGGCGGGTTACTTGGTTGGTTCGGTTTATTGGTTTTTTTTAAAAAAAACACCAGTGCAGTGTTGTGGTAGCAGAGGCAAAAGAAAACCATTTATAAAATTTCAGTTAGGCCAACACTATTCACAAATTGAGCATGTTAACTTTGACAATTCTTTTGACAGTTCTTTTAACAATTCCAGATTATCACATCAGATTTAGAATGATTTGCTCTAATCGACAGCATTGATGGCCACCCCAATTCTTTTTAAAAGAACACCCTTAAAACTAAGCGTTTCCATGAGGAAGTTCTTGCAACGTTAATCCATATGGTGTGTGCACTTATCACCTCCTGCATCAGTCACCATGCGCTGAGTCACGATTACAGCAGATCTTGTTTTATCATCTTGATAAAAACTCTAAAACAGAAATGTAGATGAGAGGTGATAAAGCACAATGATCGGCAGTGACTCACTATGCTGCACATGGGGGATGCTCTCAGTGTGAACATGTAAATCCACTCCCTCAAGTATCTTGCGCTCTGTTTACTGTGGTGCCAAGGCCATGCTTCAACTTTGCATTTCAGAAGCAGGATGTGACGACCTCCAAATGCCCTGCCTCTTATCGGTTGTATTTCAGTGCAGTGTGTCCCAACACTGAAGGAGTACATGTGTGAAGAATAAAAAATGCCTATGTAGAACCAGGTGCATAGGCCCTACATAGCAATCACTCTCCATCCCAGTAGCAGGCCAGTTCCATTGGTAAGAGGCATGTGTTTGACCCTACTGATGTGGTCACAGATTTCAAAGGAGCTCCTGTGCCGCATGGCATTGTGCCATAGTAGAATAGCTCCCCTTTACGGCAGGGGAAGCATGTGAAAGGTGCTTGTGAATTACCGTATTTTTTGCTCTATAAGACTCACTTTTTCCATCCTAAAAAGTAAAGGGAAATGTTCTGTGCGTCTTATGGAGTGAATGCAGGCTGCACAGCTATCCCAGAAGCCAGAACAGCAAGAGGGATCGCTGCTTTCGCTTCTGAGATTCAGAATATTTTTTTTCTTGTTTTCCTCCTCCAAAAACTAGGTGCGCCTTGTGGTCTGGTGCACCTTATAGAGCGTAAAATACGGCATCTTGTTTTAGCACTGCTGAGAAGGTTTGTGTTCCCAGATTCTTCCTTGTTTTCTGATGAGAAGTGTAGGGTCTGCAGAGAATAAATGAAGGCTTTAAAAAACAACCACCAAAAACCTCCCTGTGCATAGGAAAGTAGGAATGGCTGCTTACTGCTGCCTGCATTACAGAGAAACTAGTTAATTGTTTGGCAAGTGTAAATTAAAACAAAAAATAAATGCTAATTACTTTCTGGAAAATTTAAGCCTGCTGAGAAGTGTTACCTTGTTTACTCTGAGTATCCTCTTGACATCAGCATGGGGTTACTCATAATTAGATGCACATGTGTAAATACAATGATTAGCTAGTCCCACATAAACATAATTATCATATCCTTTTTTAAAAAAAAAACACGTCTATGAAGAGGGTCTCTAGCCCTGTGGGGTTTTTGTTACTATAAAAGCCCAACAATCTACATGCCTTTATCTTATGTCGGCAAACAATGGAACGTTAGAACATAATAGGCTCTCACAAGTCACAGAGAGATGAATGGTGGTCGATCCTGCAGGAAATTATTGTGTTGGATTGAGCCCAGTATATTTGCAAATTGCATCACAACAGTTGAGGTCAATTACAATGATGACTCATTAGAGAGTATTAAAATAAGAGCACACTTTTTCACTATAATTAGTGTTCCTCGTATAAAGAGGCAACATCTTCTTGTTCTCTAATTTCCGGAGTCTATCCAGGGTGTTCGGGGCATTCGCTTTATATTCATGAGATTGTAGTAAATTAACCTAAACACTATTCTTGTTTTCCTTGTTGGATATTTTCCAAATATATTCTATAAATTTGGGAGTATTATATAATTAGTCATAATGCAGTTGATTACAACTTCATTTACTATACAGGCTTGTTTTTCTCTTGCCCTCAAGCGTATATAAAACCAAATCTGTATATCATTTGGGCGGGGGGGGGGGAGGCACGGAGAGGCCTTGAATAATGTTTATTTTGTTAATCCAAGAAGATGAGCTCACTAGAAGAATCAGATGGAGATTTTAACCACAGGGAACTGGGCACATTATCTCCAAATCATGCAAATTTCCAAGCAGTCAATAGATGCTGTCTAAACAGATGTCTGTATATATGCAAACAGTTTCCATTTGTGTATTTAGGGAAATGGTGGATGTTTTAGATGTTGGCTTTCAAAAGTGGGTGTGGTCTGTTGGGTTGGTCTCTGTAATTAATCCTGCACCTGTTCTGTATTCTGGAACCGCACACTTTGTAGTTGCAATGCGGAGATCTTGCTTGCTCCATTAACAGTGCGTAAGTAGGGGGAAAGATACTATAGACCAGGGGTAGGCAACCTGAGGCCCAGGGGCCGGATCTGGCCCAATCGCCTTCTCAGTCTGGCCCATGGACGGTCCGGGAATCAGCATGTTTTTACATGAGTAGAATGTGTGCTTTTATTTAAAATGCATCTCTGGGTTATTTGTGGGGCCTGCTTGGTGTTTTTACATGAGTAGAATGTGTGCTTTTATTTAAAATGCATCTCTGGGTTATTTGTGGGGCATAGGAATTACTGTATTTTTTGCTCTATAACACGCACCCGACCATAACACGCACGTAGTTTTTAGAGGAGGAAAATCCATAGGCATGCCACCTGTAGGCATTTCCTCCATAACACGCACAGACATTTCCCCTTACTTTCTAGGAGGAAAAAAGTGAGTGTTATGGTGCAAAAAATACGGTAGTTCATTCCCCCCCACCAAAAAAAAAATATAGTCCGGCCCACCACATGGTCTGAGGGACAGTGGACTGGCCCACAGCTGAAAAAGGTTGCTCACCCCTGCATCAGAACATCCCTTCACTGCCTGTTAGGCACACATTTCTCTGAGAATTCTTGTAGCAAGGAAGGTGGACGAAGGACTGATGATCAAACTGGAGAAAGAGACTCAGCCAGTCATGAACAAACTGCAGCCATTTCCCCTTCTCATTGTGAGTGGGGGGAGGAGAGGGGCAGCTGTACCCCATCCATTTCAGGAGAAGGTGCAGGTGTGGCAGGAGCTCAGCCATATCACAAATAGTGGGTTTGGCTGACTGTTGGGGTGAGAGGAGCAAAGAGCTGCGAGCTTTTGATTCAATAAGAGGTATCATCACAGTCTCTAGCAAGCCATTCCTTTTGTCCGTATACAAATGATTTAAGAACTTTCACCTATGTTTGGTTGCCCGTATTTTCTGGATGCTGTATGGAAAAGTACATGAATCTGACCTTTGAAGAGTTTGTATGGAATCCATTTTAAACTTTCCAAAGGTTTAATTTTCTTCTATGGTAGGGGAAGTAGGAAACTTTGGAAGCAACTTAAAAGGGCATATTTTAAAGGTCTAACTGCCTATATTCCCACGATTTACTTTGCTGCATGTTTTGTGATTTCAAATCTCTGCTGGGGTTCTCTCACCAAAGAGTACTTGAACCAAACCTTGATCTTGGGATCCAGGAAATTCTCATACTATATATGATACATTTTCTTGCCCAGCCAGCACCTCTGGAAAGGGCATGTAGAGAGAGCTGGTTGGTCATTGTGAGATACTGGATTATGTTGGGCTTTTTCTGATCTATGGCTCCTGTGTTTTTAAATGTCTCAAACCTTTAATTTTTTCAAGCACCTAAGCTAAGTTTTGGTCATTTTTTGACTAGCTCAGAGTTGATTCACATGGCCATAGGCCTCATGGCAACTGCTTCAAATGGCTGTGCATTTCTGTGATTCCATTATATCATCAAGATTATAGTTTTGCAGTATTTGTATAAAAAATTAATATTAATAGTCTTTTCCCCCTTTCCCTTTCAGAACTGATCTATGCCTGGATCTTCAATGAATACCCATCTTTTGTGCATCAGGATAATCGTCGTTTTGTTTCTCAGGAGACTGGAAATTTGTACATAGCTAAAGTGGAGAAATCTGATGTGGGGAATTACACTTGTGTAGTGACAAACACTGTAACTAACAACAGAGTGCTGGGACCTCCTACACCTTTAATCTTGAGAAATGATGGTAAGATTTCCTGTTAAGTGCTGAGTAGGTAATGGGTGTGTTTCTACCAAAGAGCAGGTACCAAGGAGTCTTAGAAAGAAAGGACAATGGGATAATTTTGACCTAAGGGTTATTATCATTGTTGTTCATTATTAAATTTGTTAGTCGGTTTATCTTGCCCAAAGCGACTTGCTATTCTATATCACACCCAAGAAATGGAATACACTTGTAATATTCAATAGCAAAGGGGTAATCACTTAAGACGAATGGGAGAGCAGGGAAGTAACCTCTGTAGTAGCCATGTGGTGTCCTTGGACAATGGATGTTGGCGGCAGCGGGTGCAGAATGCTGCAGCGAGACTCCTTACGAGGTCTTCGCTGCAAGATCACATTCACCCGGTGCTACACCAGCTGCACTGGCTCCCGATGGAGTACAGGATCAGGTTTAAGGTGCTGGTTTTAACCTTTAAAGCCCTATACGGCCTAGGACCCTCATACCTACGGGACCGCCTCTCCTGGTATGCCCCACAGAGAAACTTACGGTCTTCAAATAAAAACATCTTGAAGGTCCCAGGCCACAGAGAAGTTAGGCTGGCCTCAACTAGAGCCAGGGCTTTTTCGGCTGTGGCTCCGATCTGGTGGAACACTCTGTCACAAGAGACCAGGGCCCTGCGGGACTTGACATCTTTCCGCAGGGCCTGCAAGACAGAGCTGTTCCACCAGGCCTTTGGCCAGGGCACAGCCTGACTCCCTCCCTCGGCAATCTTCGCGGAGCTCTGGCCCAATGGTTTCCAGTGGCCTGAATTAATTAATTTTATAATGAATGATTTTAGAGTGTTGTTTATGCTATACTTTTATACTGTTTTATTGTTGTTAGCCGCCCTGAGCCCGGCTTCGGCTGGGGAGGGCGGGATGTAAATAAAATTTATTATTATTATTATTATTATTATTATTATTATTATTATTATTAGCACTTCCTCTGGCATTGGCAAAGGAAAATGAACTAGAATAACAGTATAATATATACATTATTATTATTATTATTATTATTATTATTATTATTATTATTATTATTATTAAACAAGGGCCTCCGACCGTGATAAGACATCACAAGGAAGTGGCAGAGAATCACTGTCTTCCCTTGCATTTCTGTAAAGCAAAGCATTTATTTCAAAGGAAGCAAGTCCTGGACTCATACCTGATGAAACCCTGGAAATAACGCTTTAATATAATGATTGCTTACGGTGGTGACTTTGAAGTCAGTTACCCATGAGCGCTTCTCTTAGGAATTCATGCTTTGCACCTACTCTGGCATGTTTACTGAAGTCATTCATGTAAAATGTACTTGAAATGTAATTGAAGTGTATTCTACTGTTTATTAAGGATGTGCTGGGAAACACTGTTGAGTTCAACAGGGAAGATCAGCAACATTCATTTAAGCACAAGATGATCAGGTTTCCCTGAGGCTGAAGTGTTAGTATCGTTGAAGACAGGTTAAATTTGCATTAGGCTCGTCACAGAACAGCCCGAGACCTCAATTTATAAGTTTCATATTCCATCTCTCCCGTTTCTGGTAGCTCACATGTTTAAATGCAATTTACACTTGACTATTCATACACTCTAGTGTATTGAGAGGCCAACTGGCAAGGCCTGGGTCTTTCAATAGCGAATCGCAGTTTGCATTTGTTGCAATGAAATGCAAACTGCAAGGCATGCATGTTCTAACAGGCTGACAGGAACATCTGGATCCTCTTTTTTAAAAAATTGAGTTTGACATGTCCAGTACATCTCAATATATATGACAGATTATTTTCATTAGAGCATTTCATCATTAAATTAGCACACTAAGAGGCAAATTCATCAACGTTTAATGTCCCAATTACATGAATAAGTGTTACAAAAAGAAATTTCATAATGTTCCTCTCTCATTTAATGTAAAATATACTGAACTGTGTAATTCATCACTTTGGTGCTAGTCATGCAGTTTAGAACTATTTCCGTTATAATTGGTCTAGGAACAAAGGCACATAAGGTATTTATTGATGAAAATACACCATTCTATGGCAGAAGAAATCTTTTCCCATCCCTGTCTTCCACAGACAACATAAGTATTTGGAAACTTTTAAAGTATCAAAATATGTAATTATTTTGCTTTGGTCCAGAAGGAGGTAGATGTCATTTTATTACCCAGAGAACAAGGACTAGACTGCATATTACATTAAATGCCCAATCTGTCCTTATGTATGTTTTTTCCCTTTAAAAATAGCAGTTATATGTGTGTGTGATCATGATTAGAGGCATCTTCCACATCGTGGTCCTAATGAAAAATTGCACTACAAAGCTGTGATGTAGCAATGCAGAGAAGCTGCCATTGGTGGCAATGACAGCTTTTGTCCCATGTCAAATAACAGCTTGGAACTTATAATTTAGCCATACCTTGGGTTACATACCCTTCAGGTTACAGATGCTTCAGGTTACAGACGCTTCAGGATACAGATGCTTCAGGTTACAGACTCTGCTAACCCAGAAATAGTACCTCAGGTTAAGAACTTTGCTTCAGGATGAGAACAGAAATCGTTCTCTGGCGGCGCGGTGGCAGCAGCAGGAGGCCCTATTAGCTAAAGTGGTGATTCAGGTTAAGAACAGTTTCAGGTTAAGAACGGACCTCCAGAATGAATTAAGTACTTAACCCGAGGTACCACTGTACAATGTTGGCATAAGAGTTTGTAGGGATTTTGGATAGATAGGGTGATATTTTGGTATTCAATTAAGTTTTACTTGGATTACATCTATTAAAATTAATGACCCTGACTAGTCAAACTTATTAATTTCAGTAGGTCTTCTCTGAACAAAACTTACTTGAAAGCCAACCCTAGTTATTTTCCTCAAGGATATTGGAAAAGTAGCTACTTGGCATCTAGAAGAAGCAGTGGAAAGCTGTGTAAAACGCCAGTAGCTCTGTTAAATGTGTGCCCCCTCTTCTCACCTGTTCCCACCTCAGCCTTTGTGCAAGGCATGACATCTACAAACTGTTGTGCACTCTAAGTTGCCTCTCAAGGCTCCTAAAATATAAATCTTCAGATGTTACTTTAGAGCTTCCTGAAAGCAATAGTTTATTCTCTTGTTTCCTTAAATTGAGCTGTTTCTTTATATTGTATGGCACAATCAGAAAATGTTCCTTAACCCATTGGTTAAGCATTTTCAATACCAGGTAGCATTTTCTCTGCAGGGAATATAAATGGGGGCAGCCAAGCAATGGTAAAAGTAGACTTTGTTCCCTGGATCAATATAAGGCCAGTTTGTAACTCCTCTATAGAGATGGTATTTATTTCATTGTTACGAGAAGTATATAAAAGGCAATCTATGTGGTATAAACTTTTTTCTTTTTTCTTTTTTAAAAATACTCTATGCACTTGTCTTTCCTAGCAAGAATTGTCTTTATGTTTGGACTTCACTTTTACAATCTGCCCCTTATAGTTTCAGACACTCCTCAATTAGTCCATAAACACCTCCCTATAGTAATCAATAGAGTTGGGTTTTTTGTTTGTTTTTAAAGCGGGGACATAGATTTTAAGGAGCACTTTCTGATTGTGCTAACAGTGCCTCACTCTTACCTGGTTTAAAGTTCAGTTTACTGGCTCGCATCCTGCCATACACTAGCCTAGCACATCCACTGCTGCACCTGTGTTAGTGCTGACCTTTAAAGTCCTAAATGGCTTTGGCCCTGTATATCTGAAGGAGCGGCTCCATACCCATCGTTTAGCCCAGACACTGAGATCCAGTTCTGAGGACCTTCTGTAGTTCTCTCATTGCGAAAAGTGAGGTTACAGGGACCTAGGCAGAGGGCCTTCTGGGTAGTCACCCCCACCCTGTGGAATGCTCTCCCATCAGATATCAAGGAAATAAACAGCTATCTGACTTTCAAAAGGCATCTGTTTAGGGAAGTTTTTAATGTTTGATGCTTTGCTGTGGTTTTTTTATTTGTTGGAAGCCTCCCAGAGTGGCTGCAGCAACCCAATCAGATGGGTGGCATAATAATAATAATAATAATAATAATAATAATAATAATAATAATAATAATAATAATAATATAATACAACACTCACCTCACTGGCGCATCCCCTCCCTGCTTGTTTTTATCAGTCATAAGAGTCAAGAGCCTTACTACCGGTAATTCAAATTCATCCAACTCAACAGGTCTAGATGGTGTTCTGGAGACCTCTGGAAAGCCATTTGCAATAACAGTGGTTATTAACAATTTTATCCACAAAATGCTTTGCAAACGGGCCAATATCTAGATGAAGCTGCTGGGGGTGGCCATTAGGATATTTTCTGTTACACTAAAATTGAGAGAGATTGGCAGTTTTCTTTTCAGCCTCTTTCCTAATGATACCCCAACATGGAATTTAACTTTTTCACAGATTACTAGGTCAACATCTTCATTGAAATACTCACAACTCCAAGGTCTCATTCCTGGTCACACGCTTCAGACCCCTGAACATATATGTGCACTTATTTTTTTGCCCTAGTGCGCATGACTTTAGGCTTGCTTGCACTGAATTTGCATTTCACAATTTACTGTCCATTTGCCCAGTTTGTAGAGATCATTGAGGTCTCACCATTCACATTCTCACAGCACTCTCATAACATGATGAATTCTGCTGTGTGGATAGGAGGGGAGAATAGACAAGTAGGCAGACTGCAGTGTATAATCTGATCTCTTGCTCTCTTTTTTATTTTTTGTAGATTTCCACAACCATGTGGCCTGTTTGTTAGCACTCTCTCTGCAGGCTCCTAGAGTCTAAGTCTGTGTTGGGCTATCACATGTTTTGCTTGCAGCACTGGTTTGGCGCTTTTTTTTTTTTTTGTACTTTGAAATGATGAATGCTGAAAAGCTTGGAGAAACATATGCTGCCTTTGGAAAGCATGTTGAAAGAAACAGGATACTGACAGTGACTGGTGTTTCCCTGGCTGTTTAGAATGCAATCCATACAAGTATCCTTAGCATAGTTTGTTTAGATGACTGATTTTATGTGGCAGCTGCACTTTATATCGTACAGAAGGAGTGTCTCTGAAGCTAAGTGAATGGGGGGAAAGGCAACCTGTTATTGTGTTGAAGCAGTATAGACAGTAAAAGTAGCATGCATATCAACATCAACCCACATTCCTTCTGAGAAAGCTGTGTTTATAATAAAAGCATTTCCTTATCTGGATGTTTGAGGGAAAAGGGGTCTCTCTATATTGCACTTTATATATCAGAGTTGTAGGAAATCTGTTTAGCAATTATGACAGTTCTAAAACTTAGGAGCGGTCTCCCCTAGTGCAGCACAGCAGAGGCGGATTTAGAGGAGTACAACTGGTTTGGTCGCACTGGGCACCACAACTATAATGCATAATGGAAGGCGAGAGGCGGGGGGGGGCCCCACTGAATTTTGGCATCACATAGGGCACCACTGAAATTGAAGACCACCACTAAACACAGGATACTTGATACGAATTACTCAAGGTTCCAGGAAAAGAAGGGATCCTGAGGCAGGTGAAATCTTCCTTCCTCAACCAGCGAAGGCCTAGATACATTGGCTGCCCCGTGGTATGAAACCTATGGCTGCATAGATTTTGTGCACTCATTTCTAGTTATGCACATGCAAATCGCATAAATAAACAATCCCAACCATGTTTGGGAAGAAGGAAGCTCAGGAGAAGCTGGTACTTCCCACCACACCCCCGCTCATGTTCTGTGTATTATTTTAGGAGGGGATCAGGGATTCCCTATTTCCTTTCCATACCCAATTAAAGATTGCCTACAGATATAGTCTATAGATACAGATACAGTCATACCTTGGGTTGAATGCGCTTCAGGTTGAGTGCGTTCAAGTTGCACTCCGTGGCAACCCGGACGTAACGGAGGGCGTTACTTCCGGGTTTCACTGCTTGCGCATGCGCAGACGCGGCGAAAAGCGATGCGCGCAGGCGTGCTGTCGCTAATTATGTTTGCTTCTAGATGCGAACGGGGCTCCAGAACGGATCCCGTTCGTATCTAGAGGTACCACTGTATAGCCTACGGATCATTGTGTGCAGCAGCAGGAGTCTACGCACAACAGTTAATGAGAATCTCTGAATGCTTACTTGGAAAATGTATCATTTGAGATTATGAGAGGAGGCTACAAGGTACAGCAAATTCTTCTCTTCCCCATTCATTATGCCCCATGCCTTTTTTCCTTCAAATCCTTAAACTTGCTTGTTTCATGTCACTCTCTCACCTGTTACTAGCTGGATGCTTCTGTTCTCTTTTTGTCCCCCTCCTTGCCTGGGGAATCATGCCATTGTTTGTTTAGCTGAGCATCTAGCTTGCTATTGTTATCAATAGTCAATCACGGTGGTAGCAGCAGTAGGAATTTGTTGGCGCCATCACCATCATCATTGTTGGAGAAGTACTGGCAGTAGAACAAGAAGAAAACTACAAACCATGTAATAGCGCCTTTGGGATTCGATGTGGAGTGCTCCCTTTTCTATGCACACAGCAAGGAAGGGACAGTAAGAACAGCTATAAGTACCTGAATGTGGGACCATGCTTTAGCATATAAAAGCAAACCAAAGCATTGTGAAATCAGATATACCCAAATAATAATAATAATAATTTATTATTTGTACCCCGCCCATCTGGCTCGGTTTCCCCAGGCACTCTGGGCGGCTTCCACAGAGACCAAAAATACACTAAAATATCACACTTCCCTAAATAGGGCTGCCTTAAGATGTCCTCTGAATGTCAGGTAGTTGTTTATCGCTTTGACATCTGATGGGAGGGCGTTCCACAGGGCGGGCGCCACTACCGAGAAGGCACTCTACCTGGTTCCCTGTAGCTTTGCTTCTCGCAATGAGGGAACCGCCAGAAGGCCCTTGGCGCTGGACCTCAGCGTCCGGGCAGAATGATGGGGGTGGAGACGCTCCTTCAGGTATACTGGGCCGAGGCCGTTTAGGGCTTTAAAGCACAGTGCATGAGAGTTGCGACTTCTGCAGCCCAGTTTCTTACTAACACCCATCTGTGAAACTGTCAGCCCTCTCTGTGTGTTTCTGCCTCTTTTAGTTATCCCCGTTCTTCAGCTGCAGGACTGTTGCCTCCTGCAAACTTGACTTGGTATTTCATTTCAACAGCAGGAGAGCAATCCGCCGATATTACCTCTACTGTCATTAGTTTCCATTGATGAAACATCAACTTGCCACCTGGACTATGAGCCAGTCAGCCAGCAAAGAGAGGGCAATTAGGCAAAACCTGTAGCAGCACATTGTCTAAATAGCAGGTCGTATCCCAAAGCACAGGTAGCCAGAGGCTATCCAGCTGACCACTGAACTACATTCCCAAAGGTGGTCATTCTGAATCTAATTCACATGCAGCTCTTACTTTCTTATAGCTACAGGCTTCCCTAACTTCTACTGTGCATAAATATGTAGTCTTATTGAAGCTGGGCAAGAATGAATGTTCAGAAAGAAGAATCGGATTATGATACCATATATATTTATGTTTTTGACTGTATTTAATGGTTTATGGAAGCTACTCAGTTTGTAAGAAAAGTGTTGATTTAGTATAAACAGAATGACTTTTTATGTGCATTATTTAATATGATTTTTTTTAAAAATAAAATAAAACAGCTGCTTTGATGTAATGGTCGAATTACTAACACAGTAAAATTTAAGCAAACTACACAACCGCTGTAGCACCTTAGAGGATATTGCACCCTAAAAGTTAATAGGAGCTTTGGTTAGCTGGCAGTGCTTTATCAAGAGTTGTTTGCTCTGCATTACTTTCTCCAAAAGGCATTGATTGTACTTTATTAGCACTTTCCTTTCACAAGAAGAATGCAGAAAAATGAAAAAGCAAAGAGCCATGATGAGATGTAATCTTAGGCAGATGGCTGAGAGCTGCAAAACAAATTTTCCTCTGGAAGTAAATAGGGAAAGGGAGCCTCACGGTGTGTGGCTGTTGGAGACGAGGGTCCTGTTTGAAATGAACAGATTAATTGGGCACGTAATGATGTACAAAACTGCCCTGGGTTAACTCAGGCATACTTGGGGATATGTAATGCAGAATTCAAGTCAATTTAGCATCCATTATATGTTCACAGGAGTGATGGGCGAATATGAGCCGAAAATAGAAGTGCAGTTCCCAGAAATGGTTCCATCTGCGAAAGGAACAACTGTGAGACTGGAATGCTTTGCGTTGGGAAAGTAAGTTTTCGTCATTCACTCATTCTGCTGTACTAAAACAGTTTGCAGGTTGTTAGGGCAAAATCAAGTAAATTGTGGGTTTTCTGCTTCGCACAACCTCCATTAACTGTGATGTTGTCTCCCTTGGCTTTCAGCGCTCATTCATGCCCTTCTCAGTTTGACCAGTCATGCTCTGTGGATTTTTCATTTTGTTTTGCTATGCAAATACACATGTACATTGTTACTTCGAACTATGATCACTTGGACAGCTACTGATGACGTTTGGTGCATGAATCTGATGCACCTCAGAACAACCCCACTTCCCCACCAGCGGAAGTGGGGACCTTAATGTATCAGTTGATAATACCTACTTTGGCTGCAGCTGCTTAGAAAACAAAAAATTGATGTCATTGTGAGTTATTCAGTGGAAAGTCAACATGTTATAGTAGTGAAAAAGGAAAATTCAATGTTGGAAATAGTGGGGAAGGTATTTAATATAAAGGAAGTATCATAATGCCATTATACCAACCTGTAGTATAGATTTGGACCACAGGGGACAATTCTGGTAAATTGATCTGTGACTCCCAAGTATCCACTGGTGTGAGTAAACTGTGTAGGCCATTACCCTTATACCTTTGCTTGTGAAAATCTAGATACAGCAAACTGGCCGCTGAACAAGATGCAGTGGACAGATCTTTGTGTTGATCCAGCAAGGCTGTTCATATAAATGCATGCAGTAATCGCTCATCTTACGGGGGGGGGTGTTCCAACGGTAACATGTATACCCAAAAATTGTGTGTGGTCAAACCCTTGGAGCTGCCCTGTGGCCAGCAGGTTGTGGGGAGAGAGAGCATCCTCAGCATTCTCAAGAGCCAGCATGCTGAGTGGTCCTTGCCCTGTCAGTAAGGTAGAGAGTTTTGCATGCTTGGTCCACTTGGCTTATCCAGTGGAAAGGGGGCTTTTAAACTCACCACCTGACTTGGGACAGGAGGGGGCAGATGCCTGCTTGCTCAGATGCTTCTGTGAGATCTTGCAGAGACCTGAATTGTCCCATGAGATCTCGCGAGGGCATTCCTTAGGCTTCCAGAGCTTCTGTGCCAAGTGAGCCTTTTCTGAGGTTCCTGTAATTAGGTTGGGAAGCTTTGAAAACACTGGGCCCCTCTTACATCACAGGTATTATAACTGGCTGTTGTTAGAATTCCTGCTCCATGATTGCAGTCATGGGATTGTTGTCTTAAACATGACGGTGTATGTTTTGACTCCACAGGGTGGGAAGTGACGGAGACAGAATGTTTGTGTTACTGTGTTCTGTGAAGTGGGACTATTGTCCTTGGTTCTTTTTCTCTTTGCTGTCTGATGCTCGAAAGAGAGGGAGCCATGTTGCAGTGCTCCGTGTGTGTTTATATATAAATAAAGTAGATTAGCCAAAATGCTAATGTGTCTCTGCCAGGCATGTGTCTCTGCCAGGGTCCTACTCGAGTGTAGGCTGAACTCCTGACAGTTTGTGCTGGTCCCCGGGGATCAGATTCCCAGGCCATCACACAGTTATTGCTACAAATGGGGTTTTTTTTTGGGGGGGGGCTAGTCATTTTGTGGCTGTATTTGCAATGATGTGTTATATATAAAAATGAACTTGTCTGTTCATAGCAGCTCAATTAAAAGAATTCAGCCTTTACCATCAGGATTTTCTCCCTTCTGTTGTTGATAAACAGCCCAGTTCCTACGATCACCTGGAGAAGAGCCGATGGAAAACAGATCCCCAAAAAAGCTCGGAGGCACAAATCAAGCAGCATCCTTGAAATCCCAAACTTTCAGCAGGAAGATGCTGGCCTGTACGAATGCGTGGCTGAAAATGTGAGAGGGAAGAACGTGGCCAGGGGCCAGCTGACGTTTTATGGTACCCTGATTATTTACTCACCTGTTTTCCATTATAGCTGAGGCCAAAATGTGGTAAATGCTTTGTTGCACTGTCAATGTTGATTTTTCTCTTCATATTTGTCTTGCAAATAGGACTGCTCAGCAAGTGTAATTTTATATAAAATAAAAACCTCTGAGACGGGCATATTGATTGAGGCTGGGAAGTGAGGGAGAAATGAAAACGTACATTGTAAGAAGGAGATTGGTCTGGAAGATGTAAAACGCAGTTGTAAAGCAATTTATCTGTCTTTCTCCTGCTGCATCTGGAAGAAAAACCGCATGCTCTTCTGAAAAACGATGGCTGTTTTGGCGTCAGATGTAGAGTTTTCATTTTTGGCTAGCTTTTAATCTCAATGCCCCCCCCCCCCCGTATCACACTGAATTTGGGACTCATTCTTGTGTAAAAGTAATTATGGGATTTTTTTGTATATGTCCCTGCAGATTATATGAACAGGACTGAAAAAGTTTGCATTGCTACAGATTCTTTAAGGATTTGTTCTCTTCTTCCTCTCTTGAAAGGAGACTGAGGGTAATGTTGTGCATAGCAGTGCACCAGATGCTTTAGAGAAGGCAGTCGAGACTGAGTATGTGTAGCTTGGCCCTCCTACTCTTGCCAAGAGAGAAGTAGCGTCATGCTCTCCCAATTGCAGAATGGATTGCCTCCTCTAAAGTGGCTGTTGCAACTACTTTAAAGGTTGCAATTCACAGCACAATCCCCTTCACCTTTCCTGACAAGAGAACAAGGAGAGAGATCATGATTTTTCAACAAAGGTAATTTTTTTCAATGGATTCACTCCCTTTTTTTCTCTGAAAACTGTTCCTTTATACATCCCCCGACAAAATGTCATATTTTGCTGCAACCCAGCCCCCTTCCCACCAAAAATCACTGCTAATTACTCTAGACCTCCTTCTCCCCAGGTCCTGCCACCATAAAATGCCAATTAGCATGAGAGGACCCAGAAGAAAGGCAAATAACTATATTCTAGAGTTCTTTGGACCTAGCCAGTTCCAAGTTTCCTTAAAGTTGTTGGGATAGTGTGATGGCTTGGTATGCTCTTCGCAACAAGCACCTCTGCTCACTCAGAGATATATACAGTTCTTTATTTTACATATGTACAGGCAGCACATTCCAATCATACATCTGAATCCTCCAGTTCAGATTCTGGGAGTGGCCTCCGCTGGCTTCTCCTCCAACAGAAAAGGCGGGGAAGCTTCATGTGATGCCTCTCCCCCCTCCTCTTTAACTCTCTCCTCTCCTTGGCAGACAGAACAGGCATTGCCTCACTATTGGTGCCAGAACTTCCTGTGTGGTGCTGGGGCTCTGCTTCAGCCTCTGAGAGCCCTTCCGCCTCCTGGCTCTCCCCTCTTTCCTCAATCGCCACTTCCTGCTCATCTCCCTCTTCCTGTTCCTGCTCCTCCCCAGCATTCTCTGGCAGTCCCATGACATCACACACCCCCTTCTAAGACCCCCCCCCCATCTGTGTCGCTCTCGCTTTCTTCTGAGGATTGAAACCCCAAAAAGCCTTCCTCTTCCTCATCAGTCTCCGCAAATATCTCCTTGAGTTGCCAATTGTGGGGTTTGGGTTTGTGGGGGTATCGCGCATGAAATTCCTCTTGTAACTCCGGCGCCTGGATATTCTCTGCCGGTTCCCATGAGTTCTCAGCTGCAGGATCACCCTCCCAAGCCACTAGGTATTGCAGCCTGTTCCTTTGCCACCTGGAATCTCCTCTACCTCTCCACCCTGCTCTACCTGCTCTACCTGGCCTCCATTTGATACCTATGTGCTCGATTGTATGATGACAGCAAGGACCTATGAAACACAGAGGTGCTATAAAATCGGTTTGTCGTTGCTGGGCTTCTCTTGATTGCTATCAGCCATGCCGCTTGCTATTTTCATCTTTCTACTTTTAATCATTTCTGCAAATCCTAGCTTCGTACTGCTCCTTTGCGCTGTCTCCCTTGTTGTTTTGGCAGTGTCTGGTTTGTTTATTAGTAGCAGTTAATAAACCTGCTGTGATTTGTAACCTTTTCCTTTTTAATACTTTTTCTTTATTCACATTAACAGAAACTTCGATATCTTTCCCTTGATACCACTAATCCTGTTTCTTTCTCAAATGGATTTAACTTTTCCCACTCCTTGTGGCAGATCAGTATCAATTGGGGGGGGGTGTATTAAGTTGTGTTTTCGTCCATCTTGTGTGTTTTCCACTTTCGACAGTCCCATGAACCATCTTAGTTCTCCATTTAACTTGCATAGTACTGTTATTTATCACCTTGCTCGATCCCTCCAGACAATCTACTTATTGAGCATTCATCAGATCTGCCTTTCCCAACCTTTCGTTTTTAGATGTTGTTAAACTACAGTTCCCACCATCCTTTGCCATTGGCCATTCTGACTGGGGTGATGGGGGTTGTAGTTCATCAGCATCAGAAAACCTAAGGTTTGGATCTGTTTCTTAATCAACTTTGATTTCTTTTTACACTTATAAGTTGGTTCATGCTTGTACTTACATGAAAAGGCAACTGATTAATTCTATAAAGGTAATAAAATAAAATAATGTAGGCCAGAACAGAATCATGTTAACATTTCACATTAGCACTGGCTACATTTTATTTTATTTATTTCGTAAAATTTATATACAATTTAATTGTATATATTTCTTTAAAATCCTCCAAGTGGGAAAATATGTTTCCCTTGCAGTCTCAGCTTGGACTATATCCCTGTATTTTACTTTTAAAAGTTAACCTTGTCTAGAGGTGATGCCCCACTAGCCTGCTGTTAAAGGTGATCAGTGTATAACTTGGAGTGTTCTGTTATAGGAATAACTTGACTTCAGCTGCCTTTTAAATTTGAAAATGCAAACCACGAAAATGTTCCCCAAGTTTCATCAAAATAGCCATTCCAGACCTGTCATTCTGAAAGCAGCTTGTCATAAGTTCTCATATAATATCCTGCATTAGTGACAAAAGCTGAATGGTAACATCTTTAATCTTTCTTTTTTTAAATGTAAGAAATATATATATATATAATGGGGAGGGGGGAAACTGCAATGTGGGCATTGTTTTTCCAAGTTGTTTCTACTGGGTCAAAAGTTCACATTCAAAGAAAGGAACACTGGAACGTATTTGATATGGAAAATCAAACTTGTCACTTACTTACAGCCTTTCTCTGTGAAATGTTCTATCATAATGCATCCCTGGAGATTAAAATCTGGCTCTAACAGTGTTACTCTTTTAAACTGAGTTATCTGCCTCTGTGAATAGCAAAGAAAGCAAAGGAAGATGAAATTCAAATTTGCCTGCTTGCTGCAGATAAACCAGACTATCTTTTTTTGTCAGCAACCATATTATTCAGCACTCAGTAAAGTTGTTGAAAGAGGTTTGCTTGTTTGTTGCTGTTATGCTGACTCTAGTTTTCTTTTGCGCTATATATATATATATTATCAGTGACATCAACATGCTTCATGTTCAGTATGGTTAAACAGGTTGACGCAGGGTGAACAATTCAGCCTCTTTTCCTCCACCTCAGTTGTACAGTTTCACAGCTTAGCCTAGTAGCATGTGTGAAGGGAAAGCAAGTTAGGTTATAGAACATTGGTACACTTTAATCATCTTGGGATAGTGTGAGGAAGGAGGGCACAGACTCTTTTAAGACTGGCCAGGTGCTTTTGTTTTTTGTTCTCTGCTTGGAGGATTCCTGTTTGCTTCTGCTGCTTCAGAAGCCACAGACCTGATTGAAAATGTAGCAACCTGCTTTGTTTATCCCCTGTGATTGTCTTGCAAATACCGTATTTTTCGCTCCATAAGATGCACTTTTTTCCTCCTAAAAATTAAGGGGAAATGTCTGTGTGTCTTATGGAGCGAATGTGTGGTCGCTGGAGTCAAATTGCCCAGGGGCAAAAAGCAGATCGTACATTTTTTAAAATTTTTTTTAGAAAGAGGGAAGGGGGTATTGAAACAAAGCCGCCGAGCAGCTGATTGGCAAGGGATAGGGAGGGAGATAAGGGACTCTAGAGATAAAGGAGGCTGCCTGGGAGGGGGGAGGTAAAAGCACATGGATCCTCAGGATTTTTGTATTGCGTCACCCCAAATTCTCCATCAGATCACATAGCATGTCCATGGCTACAGCTTGCACCAAAAAAACCCCACATCCACTGTTTCGTGGGGCCGCAATGGCACAAAAACGTGGTTACAAAGCACAGACCCACATGGATCCTCAGCATTTTTGCACTGGGCTACCCCAAACTCGCCATCAAATCACATAACATGTATGTGGCCACAGCATGAACCACAAAAATCATACATCCACTGTTTCATTCAGAATTTTTTTTTCTTGTTTTCCTCCTCTAAAAACTAGGCGCGTCTTATGGTCAGGTGCGTTTTATGGAGCGAAAAATACAGTATATAATGCCACCTGGAAGGGAGCACTTAAAAGACAGAAAGGACTCTGGTATCTATGACAAATCTTAGAGCTGTTTCATGTCCTTGGTTGCTTCTATTAAAAATCATAGTTGCTATTACAAATTTCTGCAGGTGGTAAAGAGGTTTCACATGGGGAGGTGAGATTTTCAGCAAAGTTCAAAGGCCCACTCCTGGCTATATTTGAAATTAAATTGTGAATGTGTATCCCTCATACTTCTTTTAGCACCTCACAATAACTAGTAATGTTATCAACAGAGTTCAAAGTATTAAGAACGTAAGTCTGGTCCAGTATCAATCTTCTTAAGGTCAGTATCCTGCTGCCAATAGTGGGCAACCAGACCCCTACAGGAAACTCCTAAGCAGGACATGAATGCAGTAGCCCTACCCCTTTTCTGCCCTCCAGTAAATAGTACTTAGAAGGTACTGCTTCTGAACATAGATATTGCATATAACCATCTTGGTTGAAAGCCATTAATACCCTTTTAAATCTACCTGATCTAGTAGCCGTCAGCAACCTTTGTGGCAGCAAATTTCATAAATGAATTATTGGTTGCATGAAAAAATGCTTAATTTATATGTCCTAAATCTCCTGCCAGTTTCTTTGGATGACCCAAGTTCTATTATTATGAGAGAGAGAGAGAAATGTATTTCTCAGCACCATGCACCAGTTGTCTTTTTTCCAAACTAAAAGCCACTTAGGCTTAAGTCCGGGGACACTTCCCCTCTGGTTAGTTCCATAATCAACTGTTCCAAGACACCATATTTTAGGGTGTTCTAGGAATTCTACCTCTTTCTTGTGACTAGAGCATGCATTTACCCAGTCTCTGTATGAGGGTAATTGAAGTCAGCCATCATTACAACATTTTTCTTCTCCATCTCAAGATTGCTTCAGTTTTTTGGTCAACGATGTCCTTAGTACAAAATTATTTTTGTGACTGGTGTTCCCACTCACAGAGATTCTGCGAAAAAGTATTTTCCTTTTAAGTATTCTAGCTCTCAGCCTGTTACCAAACCCTAATGTTCTGAAATAGTAAGGATCCATTACTGTCAAATTATATGGTTTTATATTGTCCTTCCCTTTTATATGTTTTTGTTGAACTGTCTGAACTGAAAAGGGAAGGAAGCAGGCAAAGCTTTGTATCCTCATCTATACTGTACATCTGGAAAAACGTACACTAACCTCAACTCTATTTTTAGTCTGCCTGAACACAGAATTTAACCTTGGTGATCCCTTGCAATAAAGTAAAGGTTTGTATCTCATTTAGAAGTACAATGGAGCCCCTTATGAGGCTTATGGGAACTATCTGAGCTAATTCTAAAAGAGCTGATCCTGATCTTGCAAAACAGCATCAGAGTAATGAAGTCGTTTGAACTGCTGTGGTTTAAAATATATATATTCCAAAGGGGGAAAGGAAACAATTATATCTCTGGCTGTAGTTTCACAAAAGTCAGTGTGGCTCATTCCTCACTCCTTTGGTGTGAACATTTGTGTGATAAGTGTATGCAACATTATGAGGTGTGACTGGTATAATGAAATTTCCTGCCTTGCTTACACAGATGCATATAGACTGAAACATTGTGAAGCAATCCAAAACTTGGAAAATGTTGGTTTTTAGTAGGTTTACATTGCTGGCAGACCTATTTCTACTGAAGTAGCCAAAAGCTTTCCTGATGATATCCATGGCTCTAGTGAAAGTTTCCCTTTCAGTTAATACTGGATCTGCAGTGCAGTTAAAGGAATTTTAATTATTTAATCAATAGATTTTTCTTCAGTTAACCAAACAAATCTATCAATTCAGTTTTGCATAAGTTTGCATTTACATAAAGCTGAGATTTATTAAAATGCAAATACAATATTAACTCAGCATTCATTGGATTACCTTTGTCCCCGCACTGTGATACTGTTTCTCAAGGAAGACTCAAGGTGTCATGTGCACAGTTCCTAATTTTTATCTTTAATAATAATAATAATAAATTTTATTTGTACCCCGGCCAGAGCCGGGCTCAGAGCAGCTAACATCATATAAATAACACAGTATACATAAAAACAGGCATAAATTAATTAAAATACATCTTAAAATTAATTGAGACAAATTAAAATCTGGACAAATGTCAGTTATCAGGTTATTAGCTATCAGATTGAGAGCGGTTAATATTTTAACCATCTTTAGCATCTAAATACTTTAGCATCTGGTATTCGGAGATATATATCTTATTGCTTACTGTCATGATTAGGAAACAGCATACAAATCCACTTGCTATATGACAGCAAAGATGCATCTGGTATCCCAACAGTGGCAAATCAAGAACTTCCAATGATCAACCCTCTACATAAGATGCCGCTGGGTTGTCAAGACATAAGACGTCTTATTTCAGTGCCTTTGACACACTCTCTCTCCAACACTTTTCCCCTTACAAGAAAAGATTGGCAGCAAGGCACGTGACCAGCAGGACAGAAAGACACACAAAAGCAGGAGACATGCGTGTTGATGCATCCATTCTCCCCTTACTAACATTAGGAAGCAAGGGAGCTCATCAGAGCTAAAGAAAGAGATGAAGTAATACACTCATCTCTCTCTCTCTCTCTCTCTCTCTCTCTCTCTCTCTCACACACACACACACACACACACACACACACACACACTCACACTCACTCACGAGACCCCTCATGTTGAATGACTGCACACACAGCACAGTATAGCATCCTGTTCCCAGCTATACCCAGATAGATGCATATGCCACCCACTTGTATATATAATAATAGTCTTGATCCTAACATATTGCTACGGGTCACCCCAATCTCTGCTGAGCTGAGTGAGATTCCAAGGGTCTTGGCTCTTAACCAGGGTTTGTGTTTCCTTTGGAGTGAGGCACAACAGAGACTGTAGTGCCTTTAAGATATATAGCTTTGTTTACACATATGTACATCTAAGCCTTGTTGGAGAGAGTGCAGAACATCATACCCCAAGAGTGTCTCCTGTTGCTTCTCCCATAGCTCAAGTAGGCTTGGGTTCAGAGCAGAAGCCAGCCATGCTCCCCAGTCCCTGGGTATGGCCTCTCCCAGCCAGTCTGCATGGAGTTTTCCCCCCACCTGGGGATTCCCTGCCAGATGGGTGGGGTATAAATTTTTTATTTATTTTTATTTCTGCTGTTTTCAAAAACATCCTGCAAAAGGACACTTATTCCTGCCCCCTGTAACTCTGGCAGCCTCTTGCTCCTCAGAGCCAGGGGAGGGACAATATTGGCATTGGCAATTGCCCTTAACGGCCCAGTACTCTGCTCTCTTTGTTTCTGAATGGCACCTCTATCAGCTGATCTCCTGAACAAGAAAACAGGTGCAGCCTGTATTTTTACAGTACACCCCAAATTTTCCCTTAATACTCCAAATATTAGCTAAATTCTAAAATTTAAGAATTTAGAGGGATCTGGCCCCTCTACAAACTCATCACAATATATTCCGTAGGGGTAGGGATGTCTTTCTAAAATTGCCTCCCCTCTTTCCTTTCCCACACAGATAAACACACATTCCCTTCAGAGACGCCATTGCCAATTTCCCAAGGGAGCCAACAGGCAAAAGGCACCAGCTCAGGGTCCCAATATCTTTTGGAGTGCTTCTCCCAATAGAAACCTACCCACACCCTTTGGTCTTCATCTGAGGGCCTCTTCTGAATAGTTCCCTTGCAAGCAATTTGAGGGTGACATTAAAGGAGAAGGTTTCCTTGGTTGTTGATCCCCATCTTTAGGCCTGTTTGATGGAAATGTTTTTGCTGCTAGAATTTTCGTTATTTTTTCCCCAGGCTTTCTTATGGGTTAAAGAAATGATTTTGCTGCAATGTATTGATTAGATTTCATGCTTTTGGACGAAAGGTTGTAGCATTTGGGACTTTTTAGTTTAGAGAAAAGACAAGTAAGAGATGACATGACAGAAGTTTATAAAATTATACATTACATGGAGAAAGCAGATAGAGAATTTTTTTCTCCCTCTCTCAGAATGCTAGAACTCATTGAAATCCAGTGAAACTGAATGTTGGAGGACTTTGGACAGTTGAAAGAATGTGGTTCTTCATGCAGTTCATAGTCAAAATATAGAACTCACTCTTCCAGGAGGCAGTGATGGCCACCGACTCGAATGGTTTTGGAAGAATTGCCATGTGTCCTCTTTTTCCAGGACACATCCTCTTTTCCAGGGGAAAAATTTCTGTCCAGATGGATGTTTTTTTTTTATTTGCCAAAATGCCTCTGGCGATATTTTCTGGATGAGACATAGACCTAACTGGAGACTTGCTTTCCTCTTCTCCTGCACCACTCAGCAATACATCACAGCTTCTATAGCCTACAAATAGTAGGGGTATTTAAAATGAGAGTCGTCATAGCATCCTCTTTCTTTGCTCTTCAAAATATGGCAACTCTGAATTCATGGAGGTGAAGGCTATCAGTGGTGATTAGCTATGATAGCTATGCTCTCCCTCCATTGCTGGAGGCAGCAATGCTTCCAGCTACAGTGGTACCTCAGGTTACATACACTTCAGGTTACATACACTTCAGGTTACATACACTTCAGGTTACAGATTCCGCTAACCCCGAGTTAAGAACGTTGCTTCAGGATGAGAACAGAAATCGTGCTCCGGCGACGCGGCAGCAGCAGGAGGCCCCATTAGCAAAAGTGGTGCTTCAGGTTAAGAACAGTTTCAGGTTAAGTACGGACCTCCAGAACAAATTAAGTACTTAACCCAAGGTACCACTGTACCAGTTTCTGGAAACCACAGGAGGGGGGAGGGCTCTTGTTCTCATGTTCTGCTCCCTTGTTTCCCACAGGCATCCAGCTGGCCACTGGGAGAAGAGGATGATGGGCTAGATGAGCCACTGGGCCTCTTCTTAGGACTTCTCAGTAGTGAAGTGAAATGATATATTCCATTTATTCAGCAATAAGTGAAATATATACTGATAAAAATAAACGTTTACAACTTTTGGGTATATGACTCAAAGGCATATATGTCGTTGGGTTTTGTGGGGAAAAACAAAATCACTGAAGCTGAGAATAGGTATTTTTTCATTATATAAAAGTTAATTTATGCACCCGAGGACATGAGTTGTAATAGTGCTTTTATAGACAAGGATGCCTTTTATTGTACACTTCGCACTTGCTGAAAAATAGCCTTGGACTCAAGAATGCATGTTTTGACAAGCAACTTCAGGCAGCTCTTTGAATCCATAGATTATCTTGCTCTATGCAGATCTTTTTTGTTGTCTCTAGAATTGTCCTTTACAATACTGAAGAAGTGAGGTGATATAAGCTTTGTGTGATGCTAAATCTGTCAGTTGTAGTGTGTTGCTTTCTTGTTAAAGAAAAACCTGGGGCGTATCCTATTTATTTTTTATTATGTTTGTCAATCTGTTTCTCTCTCACCCCTCCCCACCTCACCCCACCTCTGAATCTCTTTAAATCTTATTTTCTTGGCATATATAAGTTTCTGAGCTAAGTTTCTTCAGCTTTTCTTTTCTTCTTGTTATCTTTCTTCTAGATCTGGGAGAATCTGTACTGTACATTTGGAATTAGGTGTTCAGCTGCCATTAACTTTAGTTCCTATTTCAAATAATTCACCCAAAGGAGCTTGAACTATTCAAAAAGATCCTTGCTGCTTGTTCCTTGTTGGGTTTATCAGCAAGTAATGCTGATAGCAGAGATGGATTTAAAAGTAGCAGCATCATGTTGGTATTCAACCTGACACTTCTTGTTTATCAAGCTTTTGCTGCTTAATTCTACCCTTGCAAACCTTCCTCTGATCTCATCTAAACCCCTGGGGGATTTTAAAAGTGGTTGTCCTTTGTTGAAGAAATCTGAAATTGTTTTATCTGATTATAGAGAGACACAGCATTGTAAAATACCCAGGTTCATAGAGACCTCTGCTGGCATAGAATATACATATTTCTTTAAGCTTTGGACAATTGTGTGTGCAGATTTCAGTCACTATTCATTAAGCTCAATTATCTTTTGGACTCAGAAGCTTCTATACGGGGCTCACAGTAGTTTGCCATTCCAGGGACAGTTTAGCTGTCTAGTTTCTCTGATGTGGCAGCCTGAGATGTCCCCAGAACATTCACTGTCACTTGTGTTTGTTATCTGAAAGCAAAGTAATAGCAGTCTTATAAACTTGAAATACATATCTTTGGAGGCTACAGAGGAAAAAAACATCCCCTGGGAGACTGTTTTAAGTTCCACTTATTTCCCCGAGCAAGTTAAATAAGTGGTTAAATCTATTTCATTGCAATTAATGGGACACGTAATGTTCTTAACTTTGGCTTGATTATGCTCATATATTTTCCTCTCAAATATGTTGCATGGGGATGTTAGGCATTTTCTATCCCCTAGTTTGAGTGGATGGTATTCAAGGTTTACTCAGAGTAGACCCATTGAAATTAATAGACCTAACTTAGTTAAGGGGACTTAGTTAAGGGGACTTCTCTGAGTAAAACTTGGTTGAATACCACCCATTGTCTACAGAGCATGGAACAAGATGGCAAATTATTTCTGATTTCTCATAGTTTATACATTGAAGCACTTTAGACTCGAGAGTCGACCTAAGTGCTTATGGTTTCTGTAGATTGGAATTTGATGCATGTAGTTTGCATGCATATAGGATAAATTTGTTTTCTTAGGTACAAACATAATTGATACCAGGACTAGGCAGCATTTTTATTCTCTTATCTGGCAGGTTATTATGCTAAAGAAACATAAAGCTTTCCTTAGAAATAGGGAGCACATACACACTAAAAATGGTTTACAAGGTTAGCTGGCATAGATTCTCCAAAGGATATTGGGAATTGTAGCTTAGTGCCAGTTCTGAGAATTGTGATTTTTACAAACCCTTGGAGCCCTCAGTTTCAGGGTTTCCTGGGAGAAGGGGATAACTATAAGTTGGCAGTCTGTGCCCAATTCAGCACATTTAAACCAATGAGTACACTGGATTAATGCAATGGGGGAAGCCATCCAGCTAAAACATTCTTGCTACTAATATCTGCAAAAAGGAAAACATATCTCCTTATTTCTTTTACTGTGTCTCTAATGTTTAGAGACGAGATCCAATTCACTTTCAAGAACAATGATACGATATTTGAATGTGGTATTATATAAATGTGTATGTTAGGAAGAAAGGCGTTTGAAGGTTAATGGCACGCAGAAAACAAACACTTGCTTAGAAGAGTGTTGCTGTCCTTCTTGCAGCTCCTCCAAACTGGATTCAGAAAATAAGTGACGCTCATGTGGCCATGGAAGAAAGCATATACTGGGAATGTAAGGCAAATGGGAGACCAAAGCCTTCTTACAGCTGGCTAAAGGATGGCGAACTGCTTCTCCCTCAGGTATGAGTAATATTCAGGCTTGGTGTCCTTGATGCTTTTGAGTTGGGTGACAAAACTTGAAAGGATTTGTTGTGAAGTGGTGACCTTTTTCATCTCTGTATAGTTTGTTGCTGTTGAGAAAAAGAAATTAATGAAACCGAGTGGCCTTAAAATTCCATCTGTCCCATTGCAGACTTCCTTCCCTGCTGAGTGAATGTCACAGAATCACCTTGAGCTTTCCTTGTAGTTAAAACAATGACACTTCAAGCCATACTTTTCAAAGGCAGAAATTACCCTCAGGCACCTAATTCCCAGCCAAATGTTCAATGAAAGTTAGGCATTTAAGTGCCACTTTCTGCCTTTGACAAGCGTTTCTCTGAATCAACTGGAACTTAGAAGCTGTGGGACTCATTTCCAGAGGACATTTGCTATGAGAAGAAGGGTACATAAAATGGCTGTATATTTTTACACTCTGTACAACTCTGTAGGGGAAGGAAAAGTCATAATAGAAACGGTAGTTAACTGTAAGTGTGAACTGTGAAAAGAGTGCATGGGAATATACTTACTCAGGCTGTATAAAACACCTTCCCTCCATTTCCATTTTTGAGCTTCTGATTTTTAATTGAACTTTATGGGAGGTAAACAAGCCCTCTGGTCTGTAATAGTAACCCCATTCAACTTCTTCAGATCTCTGCAAGAACTGACAACAAGGGAGTTGACCTACCATTAGCAGTGGCAGAATGAACTGCCTAAAGATTAATGATCTATGGAAAAGGAGGAAATCTCATTAGCACCCTTTCCATTCCATGTCTCACCAGAGGAGATCCTTTCGGGCCTTGAATGTCTCAATTATATAGGCAAACTAGGCAAATTATTCACTCTCCGTTATCAGAGTGACCAGCTTTTTTTTTCTTAACCTGCTCTTTGATGAGTTGCCTAGATTCAATCAAGCTCTAATAAAGATTATGCAAACATAAAATTGCAACCCCACAGCCAAGTAGAAAGTCGGTCAGTTTTTAAAAAATTATATTAGTTATATGTTTCGTTGTTAAAAATACACCCGGATGCCTATTGTACACAATGCTGTACTGATTAAAACTGATAACGTGAGTTCCATATCCGTAGGCTGACAAATGATTGCAGGGTCCTTTTGTTCCACATGCTAATTTCACTTGCTTCATGCTGGTCACTAGCAGATGGTCTTGAACTTAAATCACATTAGACTAAAGTAACGATCGCTAAATGATTAACATTTACATCTTTAGGGTTTAGGGGTTTTTTATTTTTGTTTTAATTCTGGTGGGGTGAACTGCATACAATAGCTTTGCAACACTGAATGTGATTACTGTTCCCATTAACCTTCAAGGGAGCGGAAAGCTAATAGTTCTGCTGTTCGAAATCTTCTGAAGAACTTGCCTGGCATGATTAAACCATAACGCACTACAGGACAGAAGCAGTATTAGTTGCAAGTTTATGTACTTGAAGATACTATTAATCTAAATTGGGGAGGGGGTGATATACTGTTTAAATGGCATTTACCAACTACGATATTGGTTTCCTCCGTTCAGCAATTAATACGATATAAATTATTTATCAATAGATGACATCATGTAAATTGTTCATAAACATGCATTTTTAACATCAAAGTTGATTCCCCCTGACAGGTTAAAATAAATGATATGCTTGCAGCAATGCATAAATTCTAAATATGAGCTTTTCAAAATTGTGTTGTGCCTTTTGCTATTTTGCAGGAAAGAATCTTGATAGAACATGGGACGCTCACCATCACCAGTGTGAACCTATCGGACACCGGCATGTATCAGTGTGTGGCAGAAAATAGACATGGGACCATCTATATCAGCGCAGAACTGAGCGTAATTGGTGGGCTCCTTTTACTTAACAAATACTGAAAAATACATGTTGGCCTGTTTTGCTGCCTCTAACGAAGTCCGCAAATAACTAATACTTACCGTATTTTTTTGCTCTATAAGACTCACTTTTTCCCTCCTAAAAAGTAAGGGGAAATGTGTGTGCGTCTTATGGAGCGAATGCAGGCTGCACAACTATCCCAAAAGCCAGAACAGCAAGAGGGATCGCTGCTTTCGCTGTGCAGCAATCCCTCTTGCTGTTCTGGCTTCTGAGATTCAGAATATTTTTTTTTCTTGTTTTCCTCCTCCAAAAACCTAGGTGCGTCTTATAGAGCGAAAAATACGGTATTTTTATCAGAATTTATATCAGTCTAGGCAAAAGGCCCACTCAGAGCAGCTTTAGCTCTTGTCACAATGATTGTCTGCGTACATGAACAAGTCATAAACACTTCATATTTGCTATCATCATCATCATTTTGCTTCAGCTGTTACAAATACATACTTTGGAGGGGAGAGGATAGATGATTTTATGCATAGTCTAGGACAAGAATTTGGTGGTCAAATTGTTCAGTTGCTTAGAGCATGGTGCTGATAATACCAAGGTTTCAGGTTTGATCCCCCATATGGGACAACTGCATGTTCCTGCATTGGACTAGATCAGGGGTTGTCAACCTGGTCCCTACCACCCACCAGTGGGCGTTTCAGGATTCTAGATGGGTGGTAGGGGGTTCTATGGCACAAGCTGAATCCTCCTTCCATCAAGCACCGGTGGGCGGTAAGGGAATTTTACCATCAAGAGCAGCAAGAATACTCATCGCAAAGTATTGGAAGACACAAGATCTACCCACTTTGGAAGAATGGCAGATGAAAGTGATGGACTACATGGAATTGGCGGAAATGACTGGTAGAATCCGAGACCAGGGAGAAGAGTCGGTGGAAGAAGATTGGAAGAAATTTAAAGATTATTTACAGAAATATTGCAAAATTAATGAATGTTAGAATGATGTTTGATTGAAGTTAAGTGGCTTCTAGCTGTAATGTTATAAAAGAATATGGAAAATTGGATTTCTAAATAGGCAAAAATTTAATGTTACAATATATTAAGATTAAAGACCAGGATAATAAGGAGGGAAAGAAATTGCTGAATTAATTAATTAATTAATTGAATTGGAACACAAAAAAGGGAGGTATGAGGAGGTCAGGGAAACAAGGATATTAATGTAAGATATGGAAAGATTGATTTTTTTATTTTTATTCCCCCCCTTTTTTCTGTAAGTGTACTTACTTTTTTTATTCTGTATTTTTCTTGTATTTTTATTTTTGTCTTTTACTTTTGTATTTATTGTTTTTATGTAATTCCTCTTTCTGAAACTTTAATAAATATTTTATATAAAAAAAGGAAATTTTACCATCAAGAAAGACGCATTAGTGGGCGGTAGGTATAAAAAGGTTGACTACCCCTGGACTAGATGATCCTCAGGGTCATTTCCAACTCTATGATTCTATGAATGACCCAGATTTGAACTTCAGGGAACATAGGCATATTACAGAGGATTATGGGGAAATGTTCTAGGACAGGGATTGACAGATTTCATTTTTGCAAGATCTTAATACAACTTTAAGGCACATCAGCCAGATTCATGTGCAACAGAAACTGGGGGGGGGGGGGAGAGAATAGGCACTTTTTCCGCCCTGGAAATTATTTTCAGTATCAGTACTGAACTTCCTGCTCCTGGTTCCCCCCGCCCTGCACCCACACTTTCTTAATTTCAACAGCCTAACTTAAGAAAGGAGAAAGTCATCTTTGTTAACAGCTAGAAACTTTTACAGATCTGTTGCAAATCATTCAGAAGTCATCCATTGCTAGTATTACTAGTTTTGTCCAGTAGAAACATCACTCAGTAGTAACTGTATGTGGTATAAATAGAACATTCTGCATTTTTTTTTTTTAAATTTGGAAAATTTATAAACAGATTGATCAAGAAGTTCTCTAAGTAGTGTCCAATAGGCCAGGATTTCCTGGCTTGGTATAGCTGGTTCTTATTTTCTCCTGTGCATCCATATCCAAGCTGTTTGGTCCATCTGGAACTTAAGCATGGGGAAGGGCTATAGCTTGCTTCAGTCCCTGGCATCTTCAGGCAGGACTGGAAAAGTCTCCTATCTGAAACCCTTGAGACAAGCTGCTAGTCAGTGAAGACAATACTGAGCTAGATGGACTCATGGAATCATAGACTTGTAGAGTTGGAAGGCATCCTGAGGGTCGTCTACTCCAACCCACTTCAATGCAGAAATCTCAACTACATCCTACATGACAGATGGCCACCCAACCTCTTCTTTAATATCTGCAAAGAAGGAGAGTCCACCACATTCTGAAGGAGTCTGTTCCACTGTCAAACAGCTCTTACCGCCAGAATGTTTAGTAATAATCTCCTTTCTTGTAACATGAAGGCATTGGTTCGAATCTGGAGCAGGAGAAAACAAGCAAACCCTTTAGATATTTGAAGATGGCTATCGTATCTCCTCTCAGTCTTCTGTTTTCCAGGCTAAACATACCCAGCTCCTTTTGCCGTTCCTCAAAGCCTTGGTTTCCAGACCCTTGATCATCTTGGTCACGCATTCCAGCTTGTCAATATCCGTCTTATACTCCTAAGTCAGCTTCCTGTGTTCCTAGACCTCCTAGTACCTTCTATACAGTATTTTTTTCTGTGCAGTAAATCTGTAATTACTCCACTCTTTACACACTGAGGGGATCCTGAGTTTTAGACCTTCTGATGTGGGCATTTCACATTTTTAAGAACTTGAATTGTGCCACAGAGTCTTGCTTTAAAAGCATATTCAGGACTTGACTGCTACAGGTCCTCTTTTGGCACTCCATTCCCATCCCAGTCTCCTTATGCCTTTTTGTGAAATGAAAGAAGACAGCCTTTGGTGTCTGAGTTCCTCTCAGCTGTGCATTACAGCGTGGTAGCACTGACTGAATCATTATTGAAGAAACATGGAAGATTGCAAGTCTAATTACCTTGCTTTTTAAAATAAAAAAGAGGGGGTAAAAGTGAATGCCCCACAACACAGTCTCTCCACCTGTTATGGATC
This sequence comes from Podarcis bocagei, assembly GCF_964188305.1. Lineage (NCBI taxonomy): Eukaryota > Metazoa > Chordata > Lepidosauria > Squamata > Lacertidae > Podarcis > Podarcis bocagei. The sequence continues at coordinate 38,694,134 of NC_138126.1, forward strand.
ATGCTGTTCTGCTGGGCCAAAGAGAAGCGGTGACCCTCTCCTTCTAGATAATGAGCAGTAAGGATTTCCTTTATGTCCACTAGTGGCTGCTTATTTCTCTTTAATAATGTTCTGTAGAAGGTGCTTTAAGTCACATGTGCATGTGTGGTGGAGGCAGAAAGAAGCAGTTTGGATTTGGACAGAGAGTGAAAACGCATTTCATAGTCCCGCCCCCACCTCCCCAACCAGCTAGCAAGAAGTAGCAACGGGAGGTGGCTAGAGTGCTGTTATATCTGCTGGGGACTGATGCTGCTTTTGGTCTGGTACTGCCTTTACAATTTCTTGCTTCCCTCCTGGCCAATCTGTATATTGGAAAAAATAAACAGATATTACAAAACATCCAAAGTCTTCAGTAGTCTCTCCACACATGGAATCTAACATTGTAAATCCTGGAAAAACACAGAGTGCAACATAGCTTTGATCCATGATCTGTAGCCAGCATGGTGTAGTGGTTAAGAGTGGTGGACTCATAATCTGGTGAACAGGGTTTGCGTCTCCGCTCCTCCACATGCAGCTGCTGGGTGACCTTGGGCTAGTCACACTTCTTTGAAGTCTCTCAGCCTCACTCACCTCACAGAGTGTTTGTTGTGGGGGAGGAAGGGAAAGGAGATTGTGAGTGACTTTGAGACTCCTTAAGGGGAGTGAAAGGCGGGGTATCAAGGCCAAACTCTTCTTCCGTGGGTATGCCTTTCTAGTGGGGTTTCCTGAAACTTCCACAGTAGCAAAAATGTGGATGTGACGTGCATTCACTGGCTATCTAAGCTTGATACAGTGGTGCCTCGCAAGACGAAAAGAATCCGTTCTGTGATTCTCTTCGTCTAGCGGTTTTATCGTCTTGCGAAGCAAGCCCATTGAAGGATTAGCGGATTAGCGCTATTAGCGGCTTTTAGCGGCTTATCTGCTGATCGGATCAGCTGATAAGCGGCTTAGCGGCTTAGAAAAGGGGGGGAAGGAAAAAAACCCAGCAGGAACTCGCAAGACATTGTCGTCTTGCGAAGCAAGCCCATAGGAAATTTGTTTTGCGAAGCACCTCCAAAACGGAAAACTCTTTCGTCTAGCGAGTTTTCCGTCTTGCGAGGCATTCGTCTTGCGGGGCACCACTGTACATGATCAGAGTCCAGCATTCATCTCCACAAGATGTAGTGATGGCTTCATGCTGACGTGGGTTTTAAGAAGCAAACAAATGGGTGAGCTGTGGGTAAGATCCAGAGGAGCTTCCTCCAATAGAGAAGACTTAAGATCTCAGAGCACATAGCATGTAAGCCTTTTCTGAAGGATAGCAGTATTTCTAATTAGCAACACACACACACACACACACACACACACACACACACACACGCTACCTCACAGGAGCTGTGGTTTCCTACCAGTGTGCACTCTCTAGTTACTGACTGAACTATTCTGATGTGACAGAAGCATGTAGATTTAAGGTGCCAGAGTTCTGACTTCAGATTTCCCTCCTCCCCCACTAAAATGATAGTTCATGCCTTAACCACTGGTTAAGGGAGCATCATTAGATGCTCCCAAAGATTCTAACTGCTCAAAAGTAAATTCTCAGCATAAAACAGCCTATGTGCAAAATGTGTTGTGCATTGCTGGTAAGGAAGAATTCGGAAAAAGATGTAATACATAAAGATGTGAGCATTTTCCCCAGCTTCCCTTGGTGTTACTTGACCTCTGTAAGACCTTCATCGTTAAGTCCTTGTCCTCAGCCACTCTTCTACATTGGCCCATATGAGGGGGGAAGTGTAGAAAGTCCTGTAGTGGATGGCAGATCGGTATTATCTCTCTCCTTAGCTTTCTTTAACAGTTTTTAAAGCTCTCTGCCAGAGGCGGGGGCATAGTTTCTTTTAACAGCCTCCATCGGGAAGCTGGCATTTCCTCTCTCCCCACCTCATAATGTCCAGGATTTAAGTGTTATTCTAGGGTGTTCAGGGAGTGGTAGTGTCTACCCTGCTATGGTTAGTTGTGTTCTTATCTACTTTTAGCACTGCTCCCCCCATAATTTCACAGAAGTGTATTCCCACCCCCCATGCCATGCTGAAAATTCTCCTTCTGCATGGTGAAGGGGCAGTAGGATGTCTGCATGGGGTTCCTCATGAGCTGAACATCTGATGACATAGAATCCAGCTTGCATCTGATGACATAGGAATCCAGGCAGCCAGCATGGTGTAGTGGTTAAGAGTGGTGGACTCGTAATCTGGTGAACCGGGTTCGCTTCCCCGCTCCTCTACATGCAGCTGCTGGGTGACCGTGGGCTAGTCACACTTCTCTGACGTCTCTCAGCCTCACTCACCTCACAGAGTGTTTGTTGTGGGAGAGGAAGGGAGAGGAGATTGTGAGCCGCTTTGAGACTCCTTAAGGGGAGTGAAAGGTGGGATATCAAGTCCAAACTCCTCTTCTCTTCTTGCATAGAAGACTACCTTCCTTGAAATCTATGCACAAAGGCTGCAGAAGTCCACCCTTGGTGTTTGCAGGTTGAGGGCAGGGCCAGTGAAACATGCAACAAGGGCCAGTGAAACCAGCAGCATGACCCCACTGCCCTTTCTATGGTTTAGTGCCATAGTATGAACTTGCAGTGAACCAGAAACAGAACCTTTTAATACAGCCAGCATATAACCTTGCTCTGTAATCTGGAGCTCTTATCTATGAGACTGTATACAAGCAGAAGAAACAATGACCAAGAAACTGACCTTGAATTGGGTGTTTGTTTGATAACGTGCATAATTTTTAGCCACGTGTCTGGTGTTCACATAAAACATTGGAACGAATCATGTTATGATAGGTGCAGGCTTTAGTTAACACTAAACGTAACGTGTGAGTACAAATCTTGCTTTTAGACTTTCTGATGTGTCAAATTTACACACTGGGATTGTTTGATTGTAATCTAGTCCCATGTAATTCTCCATAAAACTGATGCCAATATAACGTCTTTGGATCAAGATAGAAGACTTCCAAAAATGAGTATGTCAAATTGCCCGTCCCTCTCTCCTTCCTTACCAAAACCATCTTTCTTTTTTGCTGTCACCAGGTGTTTTGCTCCCTTGTACTGCTCCAAGAAACCTTTTGAGAATCAATATAGATATCCGAGCAGTTTAGAGGCCTTGATTTCATAGGCATGGTAACCGTCAAGAACTATGTTGTCAGTTGCCCAATATTTTCTTTTTAAAACAGTTAATACAATTTGTGAGTAGATAGCATTGTGTCTGATATATTTCAAAGAGAATGTTCAATATTGTAATTTTAATCTCTTCTAAAGAGGAAGGTTTAAGGTGTTCCTTGAGCAGCCAGTGTTTGGTTTTTGCTGGGCATTTTTTTATTAAAAAGGATAGATGCCTACAAAGTGGTGGGGGAACACCCCGAAATTATTGCTGCTGGAGGAAAGAACAAGTAACATTCAACAAATTAGAATCCATAGTGGCAAAATCTATTAGGGATGTTACCTTTCGTATAAAAGAAATCCAAATAAAGCCATAGATTCTTCTTTAGGCTATTCAGCAGTTGCTATAGAAGTCTGCCTTACACACTGGTTACAAATTATAGTATAAAATCAAGGACTTCCAGTTTGTCTTGTACTAGATTAACCAGAGAACATGTAAAGTATATTACTTGTAACCAGAGTACTTGAAGGTTTCTGAATAAATGAGTGTAAGAGTGGAGGGAATACTTTCATGTTTCTGTGCTGTCAGAGGAACTGTGACCTTCTGGCTGCCTCCCAGTTCCATCAATAGAACAATAACAATAATATACTTTTATTTGTATCCTACCCTCCCCGGCCAAAACCGGGCTCAGGGCGGCTAACATCAAATATAAAACACTGGTATAAAATCAAGCAATAATTAAATTACCCCCTAAAAACAAGTCAGGATCAAATTAAAATCTGAATTAGATGGCATTCCGCAGGATTTGGGTTGGGAACAGTAAATGCTCATCGGCCCAACTGTTTATGCTGTTCTTATATGGGCTGGGAGGCCTCTTTCGTACTAGTTCTTATACAAAAATGGAAGGGGAGTCAGGCTGAGCCCTGACCAAAGGCCTGGCGGAACAACTCCGTCTTGCAGGCCCTGCGGAAAGATGTCAAATCCCGCAGGGGCCTGAGCTCTTGTGGCAGAGCGTTCCACCAGGCCGGGGTCAAGGCAGAAAAGGCCTTGGCCCTGGTCGAGGCAAGCCTAGTCTCCCTGAGGCCTGGGATCTCCAAGATGTTATTATTAGCAGACCGTAAGGTCCTCCGTGGGGCATACCAGGAGAGGCGTTCCCGTAGGTACGAGGGTGCTAGGCCGTATAGGGCTTTAAAGGTTAAAACCAGCACAAGTGTATCTACTGAATGACTAGGACAACACACATCTCATTCAGATGCTAGCACATATACACATAGAAAAACCGTAAAGCATGTTTGTGTGTTTCACTTTGGTTTTACATGCAAACTGTTTTCTTTATAAAGAAACATTTTTCAAACCACATTTGGAACATTCCCAATCTGTGCAGCTGCCTTTTTATTCTTGTACAGCAGCTATTAAATTCCCTGCAACCATTTCTATATCGAAAGTTTTCCTGGACGTGTAAAAAGAAATTCAAATCGGAATACCATTATATAGGGAGTCCTTTGTTACATAATTTAAACAAGTATTTGTGTACGCGGGGGGAGAGGTAACAACAACAGGTAATCACACCTTAAAATGTATTTTTTTGCCTGTACATGAGATTGACCGTTCTGTTTTTAAAAAGAAAAACTCATCTCCAATAAACAATTTTTTGAAAAACTCCTCATAACAAACAAACAAAATTAAAACTAAACAAGAGGCATCCACTAAACATGAGCAGAGGTACATGGCATTTTTCATACAATATATATCTATATTGCATAAAAAGTGGATGTGTTTGCTGTATCTTAAGACCTTAAGAATTTACCAAATCTTCTTGTTGGGATTTCTTTTCAAGGGTAGGGACTGCATAGAATGCTGAGCAGCTTGCCTTCTCTGCCCATGCCCTGTGACCCTAATTTTCTCCAGAGTCTCAGTGAGATCTTGCTTTGTCCCTTTGTCAGGCTGCCAAACATCTATAATGGTCACTGGGCACTGGAGGTATTTTGCACAGGCATCTGTCAGGGACAGTGACCTGTCACTAAAATTCAGGCCTTTTCTCTCTAGCCACTGTGCTAAGGAAAATTATTCTCAAGGCAGTAGATGATGGTCTGTTTCAGACGTTTTGTGGCAGGGCTGTATTTGAACTGGAATTTGGAAAATTGAGGAGACATGTTAGATTCATAGAATCATAGAATTGTTGGAAGGGGCCCCAAGGGTCATCTAGTCCAACCCCCTGAAATCCTGGAGTATTTTGCCCAATGTGGAGCTTGAACCCAAGGGCCTGAGAATTTCATACTCTACGGACTGAGCTAGCACTACTATGTGCCCATTGGAGTGGACAATCTCTGTTCTGCACCAGTTCCATCCCCTTTTGCTGCCAATGTAACTAGGACATCATATATCATTTATTCATTGGATTCCTTACCTGCCCTTTACCAGGTCCCAGAGCAGGGTACAGCAATAAAGCATAACATCATAAAACAACCATAAATCAAGGGAAATGCAAAATCAATTAAAAACAGTTCCATATATAAAACAATTCATATATATAAAAGCATTGAAAACATTTTAAAATAGTTCCACATGTAAAATAGTTCCAATACTTAAAAAGCTTGTTGAAAGGATTTTCTCTAAAGAAGGAATACGGATGCAGCAGGATTCCCTAGCACAGTCAACCATAAGAGCTAACAGACATTGGGCAATCTCAGAAGAATAACCATTATCAAGAGCGGTCCATCCCAATTGGTTGGCCAAAAGGGAGGAGCAGGACACTGAGAAACACTGTTAACTGTCTATCTGCAAAGAATATATTTGTCCATTGTTCTGGGATTAATCAAGAAAATTTATGGAGGATAAGGGCTGTCAGTATCTTCTAGCCATGAGGGCTAACCTCTGCCTCCACAGTCAGAATGTGTCTGAATACCAGTTTCTGGAAACTGCAGGAGGGGAAAAGTTCTGGTGAGCCTGAGTCCTCCTTGCAGGCTTCCCTTAGGTTGTCCATGTGAAAAGAGGATGCTGGATTAGATGGGCCATTGGCCTAATCCGGCAGGGCTCTTCTTATGTGATACGGTCATGTAATTTTTGCGTTAATTAAAAGGAAACTCTGACTTGGATATAGAGACCCCAGGAGTTTCATAGGACAATGTTGATGACAGAATGGGAATGGAATTCCTGTGCAGCACCTTGTCCATCCTGAAAGTATACTGGAGATGCAATGGCTACGCACTGAAACAGCATGGGCAGTGGAATGTTCAGTTGTAGGGGGAAGGAAGGATTGATTGAAATGTCCACCATCACCCTTTCTGTCAGTGGGAGCCTCCACTGGATCAGTTGGCCTTAAGGTGTCCTGCAAGAGGAGTGCTGATCCAGATGAAGGACCTAGTTCCTTAGGCCCAGAGGGTGATGCCTTTCTAATCTGAGGGATACTTCAAAAAGCTGTATTCTGTGTGCTGATAACAGACAAAGAACCCAAGCATGCTTTGTTTCTGCAAAAAGTTACTGCAGTGCCAAGAGACTTAAAATTGGATGTGGAATGAATAGATGTCCTACATATATTAAAAGTGAAACACGAAGCTGAAGCATTGCTGTCCAACAAATGCATTGCTAAGTCTGCTATAATTAGAATGTTCCTTAATTAGAGCGCTCACACAATAATGTGCTCTCCTTCATTTTGAATTAAGCAGCTATATTCTCTACTAGGAATAAGGGTACCTGCCTTTTACTGATAATTTTTAATGCAGACAGGAAATAAAGGCTTAATCATAATTCTTGGATAATATGTTCTTTGGTCGTATCATTCACAAACCTCATGTTTGCCACTTGGTGTTCAGTAGTTATATGTTTTCCGTTGTAGCAGGCAAATGCTATTACGGTCAGACCGATTACTTGCAGTGCAGTGCAGGGAACCAGATTGAAAACAAGGGTTGGTCTCTAGTTTTTCAGTGGAATTTTATTGGATTTTATTATGATTATTTATTTTTAGAATTCAGTGAGTAAGATTTCATTATGACTCTACCCTTTCCCTGAAATGCCTGGCACCTCTTCACTCATCATTATTGGTCCTGCATTTTTTGAGCACTTATGGAACTTCCTTTATTCTTCTTGTTCCATTCCTATAATCGGACCAGATTGCTACTCCTCTTGGGGAACGGAACACTTGCCCCTTCACACATCTAACATCTTGACAAATGCCAATGCCAGATCTCCTTCCCAACGCTATGCCTCGTTTCCCACCACTTCTGCAGCTGACATAATTGTTTTATTTGTGGCCTGTTCTTTCCTTTCCGTCCTTTAACATTAGATTCCTCCCTACCCCCGCCAGAGTATCGGATGATACTAGCCCAAAATGTTACTACAAACAAAATGTCCTTCCTGTCTGCTGCAACAGCAAAGAAAGTTTGAGGAGGTACCCTGAAGGTCATCAAATCCTTGCTGGATGCAGTTATAGTTTCCCTGACACGTGTCTGTCCAACTCCTCCTTAAACAGGAGAGCCCACTGAAGTGGAACGTATGTTCCACTGTTGAGCAATTCTCACCACTAGGAAATCTGCTTCCCTGGAATCGCCACACATTTGTTCTAGTCCTGCTTTCTGGAGCTCTAAGAAAACGAGTCTCCTCCACCTTGCATGTAGCCCTTCAGATATTTGAAGACCTTAATATTCTCTCATGTAGGCTAAACATACTCAGCTCTTTCAACCATAGGACTTGGTATCCAAACCATTAGGGCCATTCTCCTCTGGACACACTCTGCTTTGATGATGTGCTTTTTTATTATGTGGCACCCAGAACTGAAGACAGTACTTCAGAGGTGATTCAACTGGAGCAGAATAGAGTAGAGCTATTGCTTTCTATTCACTTTTGTAGTAGCTGCATCACACTGCTGTCTCATGTTCAGCTTGTAACAAAATAAGACACATAGACCCTTTGTACATGTAAGGCTGTCAATCCAAGCCTCCCCCAGAATGAAATTATGCCTATGATTTATTTATTTTTGTATGTATGGGGTTTTTGTGTGTGTGTGTTGAACATCTTTTGGTTGCAGGCCAGAGTTCCAGTTTATCAAGATTACTTTGAATGTTCCTTGATTCTGTCCTTTATGGTGTTATATGGTATAGCTATTAGGGGTGTGCACAGGCTCAAAAATGTGTCTTGTATCTCTGTGTTTTTTTAAAAAAACAATCAGTTATGTTTCTGAAACACTGTGCTCTGTCTGCTTCGATCTTTGTTTGAGGTTCTGAGCTGCTCTGTATAAAACAATAACAGAAACTCTGACAATGGCTTTAACTTCTCCCCTTTGAGCCAAAGTGGATGAAATTTACAGTCACAGGAGCCCCTCTTCAATGGATCAAGGCTGCCAAATTACAGATAAATAAATCTAGGAGCCTTTGTAGATGAAATAAAAGGAACTCACTTTCTTCCATAACCCATGGGGAGAGTGGGGGTTTGTCTCTTGCTCTTTCATATCTTAAAATAATTAAGAGATGGCTGAAGTGTGTATTTTCCCCCTTCCTGAGCTTGTTTGGTGGGCCTGCAGAGTTCCAGTTTTTTGTTTTTAAGATTAAAAAGCTTAAATTAAGCTTTTAGCTTTTTTAAAACAAAACAAAAAAACCTGCTATTCTTTAACAAAATAAATAAACAAATCCAGAGCGCTTTGGTGCTTTGCAGGCAACATTTTGAAAAGTCACACTTCTTGCAAAGCCCATTGACCTAAAGAAACACAGAGATAGAGGAAGACTTAGAGCCATAAGGTACACAGACTTACAGGAACAAACCACAGTTCATAGGGGGCGTGATCTGACTTGAGAGGTTTATTGACATTTATACTGATTATCACTTAAATTTGCAATCATGGTATGATGAACGTACATGGAGGTCATGAAGCTTCTAGGGCAGGGGTCTGCAACCTTTAAGGCAAAAAGAGCCACTTGGACCCGTTTCCGAAGGGAAAAAAAACTGGGAGCCACAAAACTCGTCATTATAAAAATAACTTTTTTGTCACTTTTTATTATTATTTCTTTGTTTGACCCCTCAGAATTACTCCTGCTCATAGAAATAAACATTAAATTAACAAGTTACCTTTTTGTGTGTGTGTGTGTGTTCTTCACTCCCCTTCAAAACAGTGACCAGTGTACATGCCCCCTTTCAATGTAGTGACCAGCGTACATGCCCCTTACAATGTAGCGGGCGGGCGGGCAGGTGACGTCGGGATGGTACGTGACTAACGCACGCACCACCCCCATGCGACGTCACAGCCAGTACAGCGCCTGCCACATGTTGAATGGTTTCTTTAAATGTAAAGGTTCATCATTGTTCCACTCCATGTGTATGTCTTTAAGGGGCCAGAGCAAGGGCCAGAGCAAGATAACGAGACCCAGCTTTACAGCTGTGAAACATAGCAGGTGCTGCTGAGTTGTATTTGATTAAGGTGTGTCAGCATCTGGGTGTAGTATATAAGGAGCAGCACCTAGCTCTCCCATTACCCTGGGGGATGGGTTGGTGGTTGGGTCTGGTTTGTTGATGTATTTAGTGTAAATGGAGTTTTTGTTTTTCTTATTAAAACCTTCTTTAAGTTATTTTTGAGTCCCTTTTTAATGCATGGTCTCCCCAGCAAGCTCTCTGCAGCGCTACCATACTGCAAAAAGCCAACACCACAGTGGGGAGTGTCAGGGCACACAATGCGCCTCCTCCCCTCGCTAGTATCCGCCCCAGAGCCGTGGCAAAGGTGTAAAAGAGCCACATACGGCTCCGGAGCCGCGGGTTGCTGACCCCTGTTCTAGGGAGATGTGCATGTCTCATGCTCAACCTTTCCTAAGTGGTGATGTGGAGTTCAGGTTAGCCTTCACAGGATAAGTCTCCTTTGATTGACAGGGGACTTGAGACTTACAGTGCCTTTGCAAACCAGGACCTCTAGTATAAATGTACCCTAGTTGTTCAAGATGCCACACAGACAGTAAAGGTTTTGTGAGAAGAGGTTCTTACATAGTGCCCAATATTTGTAACGTCAGTGAAATCATACTGCAGATTTGACTTGGATCTAGAGCAGTGTTTCCCAACCTTTTTTGGGCAAAGGCACACTTGTTTGATGAAAAAAATCTCGAGGCACACCACCATTACAGCCCCGTGACGTCAGCGCGCAGCGTCACGCCGGGAGGGACGCACGAAAGTGTAAGTTTCAATTTTTTTCCCTCCCCCTTGCTGGGGAACCTCCAAGCTTTGGGGGTGGGGGGGAGGAGGCAGCAAAGCGAGGCAGGAAGGAGAGCGCGGCTTGGCTGGGTGAGCTTTGGCAGGGGCAGGGAATGAGAGCCGCGAGGCGGGCGCTGCGGACGGAGGCGCTGCCCGCCGAGCTCGCAGGCAGCCAGGCAGGCAGACGGCGAGAGCCCAGCGCTGGGCGGCCTCTCCTCGCCGTCGCCGCCCCGCCTCTCGCCGCCCAACTCGCCCGCCTCCCTCCAGGCAACATCTCGCGGCACACCAGGCAACATCTCGCGGCACACTAGTGTGCCGCGGAACAGTGGTTGGGAAACACTGATCTAGAGGGAGGTGATTCTCCCTTCTTGCTTCAGACTGCTTCCCACCAAATTTTCAGGTTGTTCCAGAGACCTCCTTCAGGAACAGCTTTACAAGGGGTGCAACATGATGGGGAATTGGCAAAAAGCAAGGTTCCCTCCTTGCACAGAAGTGCATCTTGGAGTGCAAGCCATTGTTTCATTTATGTGTTTGCTTAAGACATCTGCTCTTGCAGCCAACATGGTGCTCTCCGATGTGGTACCCTTCAAAGTGGTTAGACTACAACTTCCATCATTCCAGTCCATTCTCCATGTTGGCTGGAACTGCTGGGAGTCTAGAGAGCACCAAGTTGGTTATCCCTGCTTTAGAGGCGCCATTATGAAATGTACTTGTGTGTGCTGTACATGATCAGTAGTGAAGAAATTCAGCTTTTTTTTAAAAAAAAAATGCTTTATTAAAAATGAGTTGGATAATACTTCTCATGTGTTCTAAGCCCTTTTACCTATTGTCTTTCAGCTGTAGGTCCAGATTTTTCAAAAAACTTCTTGAAAAGGTTAACTTTTGTCAAAGTTGGTGGTGACGCTTCAATCGAGTGTAAACCCAAAGCTTCTCCGAGGCCTACCTTTACCTGGAAGAAAGGAAGAGAGATCCTAAAAGAAAATGAGAGGTAATCTTTTTTAAAAAAAAAAATCTACTGCTTGTGTTTTGTGACTGCTAATCTTTTTATATCTCCCATGAATATTGGTTTGACAATGATTGTTGTGAAAAGCTCAGGTGTTTGCTGTTAAGGGAGAAGGAAACCCTATTGATTCCTAAGTTCACTGTACATCACCTGCCTCTTCATATAGTTTAAAGAACAGTATTTTTGTTTTGACTAGCTCCAAGAGAATAGCTATCAAAATACCATTTTAGAGAATCCTTCAGATCATTGCAATCTGTGAGAGTCCTGGTAAACAGAAATTATTTGAGGATCAACTAGGCAATTGCAGTGTTTAGTTTGTCATTTGCAGTGGCAGGGGAAGAGGAAGAGGGAGGAGGACCTGCAGCATTGCCTAGTATTTGCAGCCTAGAATCATAGAATCATAGAGTTGGAATAGACCACAAGGGTCATCGAGTCCAACCCCCTGCCAAGCAGGAAACACCATCAGAGCACTCCTGACATATGGTTGTCAAGCCTCTGCTTAAAGACCTCCAAAGAAGGAGACTCCACCACACTCCTTGGCAGCAAATTCCACTGTCGAACAGCTCTTACTGTCAGGAAGTTCTTCCTAATGTTTAGGTGGAATCTTCTTTCTTGTAGTTTGGATCCATTGCTCCGTGTCCGCTTCTCTGGAGCAACAGAAAACAACCTTTCTCCCTCCTCTATATGACATCCTTTTATATATTTGAACATGGCTATCATATCACCCCTTAACCTCCTCTTCTCCAGGCTAAACATGCCCAGCTCCCTTAGCCGTTCCTCATAAGGCATCGTTTCCAGGCCTTTGACCATTTTGGTTGCCCTCCTCTGGACACGTTCCAGTTTGTCAGTGTCCTTCTTGAACTGTGGTGCCCAGAACTGGACACAGTACTCCAGGTGAGGTCTGACCAGAGCAGAATACAGTGGCACTATTACTTCCCTTGATCTAGATGCTATACTCCTATTGATGCAGCCCAGAATTGCATTGGCTTTTTTTGCTGCCGCGTCACACTGTTGGCTCATGTCAAGTTTGTGGTCAACCAAGACTCCTAGATCCTTTTCACATGTACTGCTCTCAAGCCAGGTGTCACCCATCTTGTATTTGTGCCTCTATTTGTGCCAAGATGGGTTTCACCCATCTTGTATTTGTGTCTCTGCCATGTTTGGGGATGGGGGATTGAGGTGATACAGAGGAATGTGTAGATTGTAGCAATAGTGCAAATAACCAAGGGATAAAAGCAGGGGGAGGGAGCTAGGGAAATAATTCAGGCTTTCAGCTCTGGATGAAAAGATGTCTTGATTCCAGGTCCATCAGGAGATAGAAAGCTGTCCTGCCAAGTTAGAAACAATGCAAGGACAGTCCTGGGAAACAAGTTTTTTTAGAGTCCAGGTCAACCCAGGGCTTGGCACTGCTTGGCCACTGAAAATTGTATTGGAGTATTGTAGGCAGTAATCCTTCTGAATCCCAATTGCTGAGGAGGACAGGAGGGGAGAATGCTGTTCCACTCAGGTCCTGGGCTTCCACAGATATCTAGTTGGCTACTATGAGAATAGGATATATTTATTTCATAAAATTTATATAGCGCTTGATCGGTAATCTCAAAGTCCTTTACAAAGGATACTGTACCAAATGGGTCTTTGGTCTGATCCAACAGTGCTCTTCTTTCTTTCTTTTTTAAAAAATAAATAAATAAATAAATAAAAATTCCTTCCAGTAGCACCTTCGAGACCAACTAAGTTTGTTATCGGTATGAGCTTTCGTGTGCATGCACACTTCTTCAGATTTTAAGTAATTCTTCTTTTAAAAAACAACACACATGCATTTCAGTTTTTGGAGAGACTTATGGTAGGCAAAAGTCTTAGAGATATGGCTATTTTGTGAAAGATTTGTCAGTATCTTTTTTGAGATATATGCCGTAATAGGTGGTATCTGGGACTGAGTGTCTGGAGAAGTAATAGGGTGTATCTTATTAGGCTGCTGGGAATCTTCCTCTGGAGGCTGCCGCTGACTGCGAAGCAGAACCAAGTGTGATGTTAGATGCTTGCCCAGGAGGCAAAGCCTATCTTGAAAAGGGAGCTTTATTGCTTTAGCTTTCTTACTCTTCCAGTGAAGCAGAGCTACTGTACACTACACCCTTAATGAATAACCTGCCCTGAAGACGTCTCTTACTGGTGCTTGAAAGCTATACAATTGCATTATTAGGAATTTTGCCCTGGGGTACAATTACATTATTGCAGTCATTAAAGATACTTCATCTCCATAATAATGGAAATCCTCTCTTGGAGGCATAACTGCATCAAAGTAAAGCTTAGAAACCTCACTCCAGAAGGTAAATTATGTATTGCCGTGGAATAAGATTCAGATATATATGTTAGAAATTCAACCTCATAAATAAAGAAAGCTCCCTGGCAGCCATTGATTCAGAAGTTCTAGGGTTTCAGGAATACCCAGTGCCTAGTATTTACTTTCAAGAGCATATCTTCCCATATGATAACATTTCTCAAACTTACGCAAACCCCTTTCCCAGCAATGATTTAAGGAATTTGGAACAATCCATGATCCAAAACCTACTTTCCTTCTAGCCCTGAACATCCAGTTTGCATATTTCCCATTGTTCTATTGGCACAATATCTCCCATCGTTCTGCACACACACCCCTACCTTAATTCTTTAGTCTCTTCCAAATTCTGACAACTTCACTGTTAGTATCTTCGCTCACAGTCAGAGGTACCTGGCCTCCCCCGAGGCAATTGAGTGAGATACTGTGTTTACCTTCCGTCTGCGACCTCCCGGCAGGCTAGGTAAACAAACCCGGCGATTCTTCTCATCAGACGTGAGATAGAACACACCCTCTGCTTCTCTGCTTCTCTCTCCCTCCCTGCATTCTCCCAGGGAGGAGAAATGAGACAGACAGGAGTCCTTTTACATGTTTTATTCCTGTCACTCAGCAGTACATAGAAATGCAACTGTTCCCTTCAGACTCCATCAGAAGAGACTCGACTCCTCCCCTGTACTTCCAGCACAGGTCACATGACACTCTGAGCTAACATCCGGTGCTCAGTACAGATAATAGGCTCCACCTTTTCCCCAGCAGTACAGCAGCAAACCACAACATCCTGTTTTGCATTCCAGCCATCTGGAGCTGGCTTTTGCATTGGTGCTTTTTCCCAACATCCACATGGCCTTTTAAAATTTAGTTCAAATTCAATCTTGTCAGCATGTGATCAGTGTTTTCAACAACATAGCTTACATATTTCACCTGTCTTGTATGTTTTTATAAATTATATACATACACCCAAAATATCATATAATTGTGCTCTCTCTCACTTTTGGAAACCTTCATAGTGGTGCCCTCCATATGATGATGCTAAGAACACATAGAATACCTGTGTTGGTGACCACTCCTTATCTTCCTCTGAATATACTTCCATTGCTGACCTTCCTCTATATTTTGCTTTCCTGCAAATTAAACCCACTTCTGTTTATCCTATTTTCAGCAGCTCTTATAAGGAATTCTTTCTTTTCTTTTTAAAATATATGGAAATTGTTGCTATGCCTGCCCTCTTAGAGGATCCATCTCTATAACCACCAGGAAAGGAAGCTGGATGACAGATAGCAATCGCCCTTTTAACTTTCAGAAGATTTTTCAGAAGATAAAGAGATTTAGAGCTATCTCTTTAGGACAAGTAGTCTGCACTTTGATTTATACACTGACTGCCTTTGTAAAGGGCTTATCTTCTAATGGGGTGCCTGAGGAATTTTAACTTTGTGAATTTTGATGCACACCTTCCAAATTGCACTGCCTTACGCACTTCCTGAATGTCCCAATGCAGCTGGTAGCGCAAAATGCATTTAAAAATGCAAAATTCAAATTTTGAGAGAAATTTCGTTAGAACATATGAATTTAAATGCAAATATTTGTGCAGATTAACAACAAAAAACAACAAATATTTATGTACACATGTGACAGAACGGGCTTATGGATAAACATATGTGAACAGGACACAGATTGTAAAGACACCAAATCGCCCACCTTTGTGTTCAAAATAACTTCCGTGTGGCAAATTTAAACCAGTAAATCAATGATCATGCCAGATGATAACAATCTGTTTTAGTGAATATTTGGTGCACACAAGGCACTGCAAAAACCATTGTTAAAGCGGGCTTAGTTTTAGATAAATTGTATTTGGATAAGTGCAGACAAGTGAAAAGATTGTCTTAATTTACAGAATGCCCATGTTAATTCTTGCCTCAATGTGGCTTTTCATCTCTTCCCTCGTCACATCATATAGTTTCTGTTCAGACCTACAGTGTCCTGTCAGGTATCTCTTTTGCCATCAGAAACCCTTGCTTCCTCTTCTGTAGGCCAATTTGTTTTCTTGAAACGACTGTTCATAGAATCATAGAATCATAGAATCATAGAGTTGGAAGAGACCACAAGGGCCATCGAGTCCAACCCCCTGCCAAGCAGGAAACACCATCAGAGCACTCCTGACATATGGTTGTCAAGCCTCTGCTTAAAGACCTCCAAAAAAGGAGACTCCACCACACTCCTTGGCAGCAAATTCCACTGTCGAACAGCTCTTACTGTCAGGAAGTTCTTCCTAATGTTTAGGTGGAATCTTCTTTCTTGTAGTTTGGCTCCATTGCTCTGTGTCCGCTTCTCTGGAGCAGCAGAAAACAACCTTTCTCCCTCCTCTATGTGACATCCTTTTATATATTTGAACATGGCTATCATATCACCCCTTAACCTCCTCTTCTCCAGGCTAAACATGCCCAGCTCCCTTAGCCGTTCCTCATAAGGCATCGTTTCCAGGCCTTTGACCATTTTGGTTGCCCTCCTCTGGACACGTTCCAGTTTGTCAGTGTCCTTCTTGAATTGTGGTGCCCAGAACTGGACACAGTACTCCAGGTGTGGTCTGACCAGAGCAGAATACAGTGGCACTATTACTTCCCTTGATCTAGATGCTATACTCCTATTGATGAGGCCCAGAATTGCATTGGCTTTTTTAGCTGCCGTGTCACACTGTTGGCTCATGTCAAGTTTGTGGTCAAGCTTGTTCAAGTTCAAGTTTGTTGGCTCATGTTAAGTTTGTTCAAGTTCAAGTTCAACTTGTTCAAGTTCAAGTTTGTTGGCTCATGTCAAGTTTGTTGTGGGTTCAAAATACCCACTCAAAAGAATCTCGTTTCCTAGTGCTTCTCAGCCAGTGTCTCCTGCCAGATGTGTTAACGGGGGTTAAGAAAAAGGTCTGAAAAATGTATTTCCCATTGTTATTGTTCATATTCTGTTCTTACCCTACTAGTACTTGCCCTCTTTTGTATCCCTGCTTAGTCTGACTTTGTCTGACTTTGTTAAGGCTTTAAATGACCCCCTATATTTGCAGCAAAGATTATAAAGGTATACTACTCAGCTGAACTCATATAATAGCAACACTTGCAACAATACAAAGACTCTATATAAGAAGGCCTATGTCGTACCTTTGCGGTATGATTTGACCTAGATATGCTAGATGGTCTCAGTAGCTTCATGAGAATTCACTCGCCTCTCCCATTATACCGTAGTGCTGACATGCTTCATGGTATGTAAGTGCTGGTTTCTTGCATAGACCAGGACTGTTTTGAAACGAGACAAGTTACAAATGAAAACCTGAAGGCAACCATTCAGGGCTGTCACCTCCTTTTATTCTCCTTCCATCTGCTTAGTTATTATAAGACAATAGTACAAGTTGCTGATTTTGCCCGCTTAAAAGACAGAGAAGATTGAAAGAAGCACCTGCTATGAATCCATGGTATTTGAACTTCCAGGGCCGAATAATCCACATCATAGAATAGCTCCCTTGGTCTGAATGTGTGGCTTACAGATCTAAGTCCACATGGCAACAATATCAAAATCAGTTTATCACGTTGTACACTTTCTCCCCCCCCAAAAAAATATAATGGGAGTTTTGGGTAACCAGGACTATCATGATAACTATGCACATTATTTGTAAACATGACCATTTGAAGCTCCCTGAAAAGGCTAATCCATTAGGCAACCTAATGCAACATTCCCCAACCTGCAGCCCTCCAGATGTTTCAGATTAATTGTTCTGTGAAAGAGGACATCGATCAGAAAAAAATACATTATTTCTTCAGTTTATGCTAGTGGAATTATACTGACAGATGTTTCAAATGTAAAGTTTTGGAAGAGAGATACGGTCCCTAAAAGGATTGTTGCCCTATATTAATTCTCTTCTTTAAAAATGTAAGACTTAGAATCATAGTATTTGTAGAGTTGGAATGGACCCAAGGTTCCCCTGCGATGCAGGAATATGCACATGGCGCATATCGTGAGCCACCACATTGGCGTTATCAGCACCATGCTCTAAATCAGGGGTCAGCAAACTTTTTCAGGAGGGGGCTGGCCCACTGTCCCTCAGACCTTGGGGGGGCAGACTATATTTTGTGGGGGGGGGGATTGAACAAATTCCTTTGCCCCACAAATAAACCAGAGATGCATTCTAAATAAAAGGACACATTCTAGTCATGTAAAAACACGCTGATTCCCAGACCGTCTGTGGGCCAGTTTTAGGAGGCGATTGGGCCGGATCCAGCCCCCGGGCCTTAGTTTGCCTACCCATGCTCTAAATAACGGAGGTAACTGGCATTTATTTGATAGTGCTATTTCTTTCAGGCACAGAAACGGTCAAATAATGAATAACATGGATTTTCACCATTACCTCCTGCCCTGATAAAGTGACTAATGTCACCATGTAAATAGCTTGTCTGAAGTTTGAATTCGCCTTGCAGCATTTGAAATTGTTCTTGGACGAAAAGTTTATGAAATGGTGCACTTTACCTTGTATTTAAATGCGAAATAAGTTGAGTGCCACCTATTTCGACTATTTTAGACCAGGAAAAAATTTAAACGTTCATAATTACTAGGGAGTAACCCCCACTGAATAAACTTTATTTCTGAATAAAAAGTCCACTCAGGAACGAGCGGCAAAACTGCATGCTCCAGCACCAGGGGCAGAGAGCAGGCGGGGGTGTGGCGTGCGTCCTGGGAGCATGGTGTGCTGCCCACGGGGGCATGGCACCCGGCGCGGTGGAGGGGTACACGGCACATGTCCAGGGGCGGCTGCAGTGGTGCCCCCCTCCCCAATGGTGCCGGGGGCGATCCACCACCCCATTCCTCTGCAAGTGTCGGGAGCTGGAAATATGAAAATGAAATGATGACCTGAGATCTGGGAGGAATCTTTCACAGCTATATGCCTACTCTGGTGCTTCATTCAGCACTAGCATAGATTTGAGGACTGAGGAGCAGCGACAGTCAGGCAAATATTGTTGTTGCCACAGTGCAAGATAAAGGAAATGGATATTCTGATATTGCATAGTGACTGTGTTTCCTTAGGTATGTTCCTAAGAATATTACTGCATTAATTATAATATTATTATATTAATATTACTGCATTAATCTTTGCCAGGCAGTAGAATACCTGTGGTTCACATGCAAATGTCTTAACACGGTGTGAATAACACAGAAGTTCACGTGAACAAGTCTTACAAGTAGAAAGGAAAAGAGGATGTAAATCATAGGTATTTTGTGGAGATGTAGTTGTGAATTATTTTTTTCTGAGCTCTCTACTTCATTAGAACAAGAAGACAATCAATTTACATTCAAACCTTAGCTCTGAGAAGTTCACGTAATGAGTTTTAAATGCTAGGCAATAATTATATGCCTTAAGGAAAAGTATGTTAGGGAGGTGGAATGGTGGAAGAGACATTTCTAAAGACCTTTTCTAATTCTGCTCTTATGTTTTGGATGAACTTTTCATATGTATATGTTTTCCAGAGATTTAAAATGTCTCTCTAGATATTTAAGATCTGTGTAAATATCAATTACTAGTGAAGTGGGTAATTTGTTGTTTTACAATGAGCAGTTTTAGTTGAAACTAAGGAGGGGGGTAATCTTATTTTCTCAAAAGATTGTGCCTTTGGGCTTCTATTCAAATAGCATCAGCTAGAACAAATAAGCTGAGAGTGCATTTACTGCTTATGTTCTAATCTCACAAAATGGGCCTAAATGGGTTTCTGTCAGCACTTTATTCACGCAGAAAAATCTGTATTATATTTTTCTCATTCTAAATATATATATATTTAGTTGAGCTTCTCAGAGGTTTTAGTTGTGATGAGTGTATGTTCTTCTAATTACCTGCTGAAAGTACTTGTTTTCCAATGGCAAAGTTGTTAAAACACCCGTACAAAACTAGAATGTTGTTGCTTATGTGGCATCGTGTGTTTGTAGCCTTTCTTTCCAAAGAATGCAGTTGGCTTCTTTGTGCCTCCAGTTACAATTATCCCTGCATAGAAACAGGCATAATAATATCTCAATTCCCTAAGGTGTGACTCAGTCATTTATGGAATATTAATTGCACATCTGTAGAAATTGTTCTATTATTTTACGTTTTTAGAGTGCTTCTATTTCTTTTTAAAAAAACAACTCATACTTTTTGTAGTTTGCTTTTATCTTGTATTACGCCACTTTGACATTTTCAGGCAGTGATGTGGCTTTTAAAATCAACAAATAATCTCAATAGACTCCAGACAGAGATAATTCTGAGATCATGATACGAAATACACTTTCCCTTTGCGGCTGGCTGGCTGGGGGAATGAGTTTTTGGGTGAAAAGACATAGATATTGGATACTGGGAGATAAATAAATAATGGCCACTTACCCAGTCTCTGGGTGGGAGGCAGTTGTGGCTTGTCATGGCAGAGCCTTAGCTCCGGAGACCAAAAGGTCTCTCCATCGTGCAGGCAGCTGTTGGGGATTTCTCCTGGCTGGCCACAAAGGAGGGTGGGATACTCCGCTCTCCCCTAGTTTTGCATTGGCCAGATGTCCCAGCTACAGTGGTGCCCCGCAAGACGAATGCCTCGCAAGATGGAAAACTCGCTAGACGAAAGAGTTTTCCGTTTTGGAGGTGCTTCGCAAAACGAATTTCCTATGGGCTTGCTTCGCAAGACGACAATGTCTTGCGAGTTCCTGCGGGGTTTTTTTCCCTCCCCCCCTTTTCTATGCCGCTAAACCGCTTATCAGCTGATCCGATCAGCAGATAAGCCGCTAAAAGCCGCTAATAGCGCTAATCCGCTAATCCGTCAATGGGTTTGTTTCGCAAGACGAAAAAACCGCTAGACAAAGAGAATCACAGAACGGATTCTTTTCGTCTTGCGAGGCACCACTGTATATAGGCCTGCTGCGCCTGAGTTTGGAACCACAGTCGGCTGAAGAACAAAGAAGCAAATTTTCTAAAAGCTCGAGCAAAGAGGAGTGTCAAGGGACAACCAGGAAATAAAGAAATAGTGCTTAACTCAAAAGTAGGCTACTAAAATGTTATTTTATGTGTCCCACTTTATGACATAGATGTGCTTCTCTGCACATTTTTGAAGTGGAAGTGTTTTGAGAAGGGTGACAACTGAAATCTATGCAGAAGTGCAGTGCAACTTGGGGTAGCGCCATAGCTCAATAGTAGAGCAAGCTGCTTTCTATGCAGAAGGTCCCAGGTTCTCAATTCTCAGGAGAGAGAACTCTCTCTCTGAAGTGATGGAGAGGGTTGGATGGGCCAATGTTCTGACTCACTGTAAGTCAGCTTCTTATTTTCCTGTATTCCTATACGTGATCATGCCAGGATATTTTACAGCTTTGCTCCATTTCCTTTTATTTAATCTCCCAGACACAATTCAAAGTGTCAGCCATGACCTTTAAAGTCCTAAATGGCTTTGCTTAAGGACTCTCTCCCTTCGCAGTCATTAAGATTAACCAAAAAATAAAAATAAAAATGTTAATCCTCCTGTTGCCAAGTAAATGTGTCTCGCACAGGACTTTGTCCAAGTTGTAGCTCTATAGATATTGGTTTAGTCTTCAGAGTTCATGCCAATTCTGGCTGGCAAAGCGTATAACGATACCTTTAAGCTCCCTGTGTACACAGAGACTTCTAATCTCCCCAGTGTTGAAGTTTATAACCAGAAACACTGCTGTGGTTTATGACACTGATAGGTGGAGGTGTCATGCTAGGTAGTTTCCAGGGGTCTTGTTTGCAAAGCTCTGATCTCTGTTCCAGGCCGTTAGCAGCACTATGTCTCAAAATTACTGTTTTTCTGTCTCAGTTTCTGGAGAAAAGTGAAGGAAGAACCACGTAGATAAATCCTGTAGGGATAATGGCAACAATATCTACTTTGTAAGGTCTTGGCCTTATGGACTGTTGGACAAAGTTTGGACATGACAACAGTGGTCAATGAAAGGGCACTTAAAGAGTCAGTTTCCGCAAAATGAGTTTGTTTTCATTTGTACCTTGAATTGCCTAAACAAAGACAACAGGGCTGCTATATGTTCCCCACCCCTTAACAGTATCCACTTATTTTCCTTTGGGGTTCCCAGTGTCATTTGACCTGGTTGTTTTTTTTACCTTTGTTATCAGTAGCCTCTGAAAACAATATACCTGCAGTTAGTTGTTCCTCCTACGTAACCTAGAGATATTTTTATACAGGTTTGACCTCAATAATCTTGTAACTACAGGGAGATCATTAATAACTATAAATACTTCCCCTCAGCCCTTTCAAGATGATGTTCCATCAGTTTCACGCTTGCCTTGAAGACGTGAAATTGTACTTTAGGGGGAAAGTTCAAATGAAGATCAAGCATAGCGTTCCTGTGTACACAAATATTAATAAACACTATTATGGAGCATATTCGCTTGGACAACTCTTAACGCAAAAGAAGTAGCTGAAAGAAGTACACTTTTAGTAGAACAAATTGTGCATTTTCTTTTCTGGTACTTCTTAGCATTTATCACCTGCCCAAAACCTAGCGTGTGCCTATCTCAGACTTGGTTATAAGGTCCCTGGTGAGAATATTGGAAATAGGTTGTAGGCAGCAATTTGCTTCTTTGAATGAAGTACATTTAACATTCTGTATGAGATTAATATTAAGAATTAGCTATGAACTAGTGAGACGAAAAAATCTAATTGCCCATTTTTCAAATGCAATAGGCTAAATGCAGCTCAGTGTGATTGCCAATTATAAAGACCTCCTGAAGTTTCATTTTATTTTAACTTTGTTCTTCTCCTGTGGATGTGGTGCATTTCCCAGAGCCACCTTCCTTCCAATCACACAGGATTCCACCCACCTCTGAGTTTTCTAAGCAATTTACATCTTACAAAATTGAATCGCTCTTCCGAGTGATTGTGACTCACAGTTCCTAATTATACAAGGTCAGTTCTTCCCTTTAGATTGTCATTTATGATCATTCCTTGTGAAAGTGGATCCCCCTATCATAATTATATTTTTGTATCCTATTTCAAAATTAATCCCATCCCTTTCTCAAATGGATGAAGTGTGTGTGGGGGGGGGAGGGGTGTTCAGGAGAGGAAGGGCTTAATTCCAAAGCGAAGGCATAGCAAAATGTGCATGCTTCCTGATCGCCAGATATCACCATGGAACGTGTTTTTTGTTTGCTTGCAGACATGGGAGCCACGTTTCAGTGTTGCACCTAATAAGCCTATTCATTTCAAACCAGGACACTTGAAAATGAAGTAGAAGCTGCACACACATTTGTGCTCTTCCGACATAACTGGTAATATGTCAGTTCCAAAGTGAGGATCACTTGCTAAGTGGGTAAGAAGGTAGAACTGTGGCTAGAATTTGGGCTGCAGTCCTGTCTGTACCCGCATACCAAGGAATAAGCCCATTATCTCAATAGAACTCCTGCATAAATGTCTGGAATTGCTAGTCTGGAACTGCTGTATCTAACAGGCAAGCACACCGGTTGTAGTTGATAGCCCAGACACACCACCATTTGCCCTGATGGGACTCAAGGCAGAGTGGAGATGAAAATGAGAATGGCTAATGTTGCGCATGTGATGTCAGGCCGTCACATCAGGCCCCCTCAGTCTTCTTGAGAAGACGGCACCTCTGCCTGTGAGTGCAATGGGACTCAAGAGAAAGGCCTCCCCTCCTAGATCCCAAAACACACGCAGATTTGTAGGCGGGAATATGGTCTTTCTCCTATGCCCCCTTGATGCAGGGGTTTTCCATAAGAAGAAAGTCTTGGCTGGAAAGTCATGGCTGCCTCTCTTGGCGTCAATATGAATAATCTACATAAAGGTAAAGGGACCCCTGACCATTTGGTCCATTCGTGACCGACTCTGGGGTTGCGATGCTCATCTCGCTTTATTGGCCGAGGGAGCCGGCGTACAGCTTCCGGGTCATGTGGCCAGCATGACTAAGCCGCTTCTGGCGAACCAGAGCAGCGCACGGAAACGCCGTTTACCTTCCCACCGGAGCGGTACCTATTTATCTACTTGCACTTTGACGTGCTTTCAAACTGCTAGGTTGGCAGGAGCAGGGAGCGAGCAATGGGAGCTCACCCCGTTGCGGGGATTCGAACCGCCGACCTTCTGATCAGCAAGTCCTAGGCTCTGTGGTTTAACCCACAGTGCCACCCATGTCCCTAATAATCTACATAATCACTTCTTAAACTTTGTACTGTGTATCATTGTTTAGTGTTGCTTTCCGAGGGGTGGGGGAGTGGTTGGCTAGTACATTTTCTTGCCTTTCCGTTACGACATGAGATTCTGCTTGAAGTTTAAAATCCAGATCTTTCTGCACTAAGGTTCATGCATAGAGTGAAGTAAAGGGGGAGGCTTAAGTAGCAGCTGCAGCAGAATGCAGACAAGAGTTCAGTTTAAGTTCTCCATGTTCTGAAAATATTTTTTCTGTTTTTTTTATTATCAGTCATTTCTACGGATTTTAGAATCAGTTGTGTGTAAGTCAGTAAAGTGCAGCTGGTTCCATGACAGACCTATATACTTCTTCAGAGACCCAATTACTTTAAATGGGGGGAAACAGTTAGATGGGATAAACTTAAGACAGGCATAGGCAGACTTGGCCCTTCAGATGTTTTGGGACTACAACTCCCATTATCCCTAGCTAACAGGACCAGTGGTCAGGGATGATGGGAGTTGTAGTCCCAAAACATCTGGAGAGCCGAGTTTGCCTATGCCTGACTTAGGACAAGCATGCCCTGAAATACTTTCAGGTGCCAAGATGTTACATGTGGGGTAGTATTCAATTTAATATTACTCAGATACATTAATTTCAATGGGTATACTCTGATTAATACTAAGCTGAATACCACCCACTATTTCCCCTGATAATTGATGACATTGTGTAGTATCATCATTTTGTAATACGGATAGATACCACATTTGAATTCAGCCTGTATTGATTTCATGTGCTGGGCACTATGTACCTAATCCAGTGTTGGAAAGCACGAGTACAATTCTTGCACACAGGTAATATTTAAAGTGAACAAAAGGCTTAGATTTATTACTCCCTAAATCACTGGTAATTTCTTTATAATAATTAGAATTGCATCTTTCATTCTCCACTTCCCTTAAATATTTGTCATTATAAAGCATTTACTTTCATTCAAGATTAATCTCTTGAGCAAAAAAGTTTCACCAGCTCCTGCAGACGTATTAGTCATTAGAGCATATTACCTGGTTGATTTCACAGCTGTCTCCAGATTGTTTGCCAGTCACTGAATCAGCTTCTATGGTAGAAAAAAAAATAACTGTCCATTATCTGTAAAGATTGCACGAAACGATCTGTTAAACATTGGCATTTCCCCATATTATGCTTATGTGTCTTTTAAAAGAAACAGCAAATGGTATCAGTGGTAAACAGCTGTAAAGACCATTATATCGGCAAGTACCACTAAACTGTGTTTTCTCTCAGAATACAGATTTTTTATTGGTAGATACTCAGTGCACCCCTTTTCAACATCTTGTTATATAAGCTGTTGCCGAAAAGCTTATAGATGACATTTCTTTAACTTTTTGCTTTAAGATACCTTGCTACCCATGAAAGAAAACATTAAGAAGCTTTCATGGGATTTTTTTTTTTTTTTAATGCTTAGCTAAGCATGAAATATTTCTGACTTGTATGCTTAATCAACAATCAGAATCTGTAAGATCTGCTTGCAGCTAGCAAATTGATGTGTTCATAATATCAAGTAGGTAGCAGCATAGTTTATTATGTTGCTGATATTTAGCTTCAGCACAATAATGCTTCCTTCTGGAGATGTAGGCCTCAGGTGTCCTTCCAGATGTTGTTAGATATACAAATAATAAAAATAAGCCACGATCAGTTCACATTGCAGATACAGTGACCATCAGAACACAAATCTTAAATTAATATAAGTTATATTAACATATAAGTTAATATAAGTCCTCCAGACGTCCAAATAGGTATCCACACACAATTGATGCCTGTATGAAACATGGTTGAATGTAGCCACGGTCCCCACACCATTGTTTAATAGACGGTGGGTATTTATTGAGGCTCGAAGTATAAGAGACTTATACTTTAAGCCATATACCAATTTCTAGGTTTCTCTCCCCGCAAAATAAAAACCCCAGGCATCTGCCATTCTCCTTCCAGCAGGAACCTGAATTGTTTGCGGGTTCATAAGGGAGAGATAGAGGGAATAAAAATGAGAATGCCCTGTTCAGATCCAGCTTTCTTCTAGCCTCTCACTCTCATCTGGAGTTTGCTAGTTGCATTGAATTTCCTCCACCATTACCTATGAGAAAGTACCATTCTCAGGGGAGGGAGGAGAATGAATTGGATGAGCTCTCCCTTCCCGCTTTCCCTCTGCAAAGTAGAATGGGCAATTTCACTGAAGAAAACCGTTTGTGTGAGTTAAATGTGATGTATCTGCTTCTAAGCCACCCCAAAGTTCTATAAATTCTATATCTCTCTCTCCATCGCCCTTGGGTCTGAGTCACCAGGATGCTGTCATTAGATGTTAGGAACATCTATCCAAGTACATGTGTTCCGAATTCAGATGACAGAAATAAGACTATTTCTAATCTGGTTGAAGGCTAATTTACAAGATTGCAGACTTACACGATATAGCTCTGATGCTGGCAGAAGAATACCCATTAGCTTTTATCAGTCCAGGTGACAACAGATGTTGCACTTACTAACATATGCAGTGCTATCACACAGAGCTAATTTTTATAAGGGATGCTTACTTTTATAACTTACGAAGGAAGTAGCATTTACAAATTATTTCAGCACTAATTTGCACATTTATAGCACAATTATTTTTTGCACTATTATAAATATGGTGTTTGAATGGTGCTTCAATTTACCGGTATTTGTTAAAATAATTTTACCTCATTTATTTATTTATTTATTTATTTATTTATTTAGACAAATTCTTAACCTCCCCTTCACCATACGAAACCAAGGTGGGTTGCAACGACATAATATACTGTACAGTTATAAAAAGCAGATGAAACAGTCAGTTATAAAATACG
The DNA here is from genome assembly GCF_964188305.1 of Podarcis bocagei. Classification (NCBI taxonomy): domain Eukaryota; kingdom Metazoa; phylum Chordata; class Lepidosauria; order Squamata; family Lacertidae; genus Podarcis; species Podarcis bocagei. Next base: position 38,720,804 of record NC_138126.1, read on the forward strand.
GTAAAACTGTTGCAGACAGAGCAGAACAATATAAAGCCAGCAAAACTCCCACAAAATTCTCAAAGAGTAAAGAGGTGAGTCTTTAGCTTATGGAGAAAGCTATAGGATGGAGATGCTAGACTGTGGAGCAGGTGCTGCTTGCTTTTTGATATAATAGGTCTTGAAGCTGGATTGCAAACCTTGTATCCAAAAACAGTAATAAATTAAGGGTTGCCTTAATCAACTATTTGAAAACTATAAGTGGAGCAAACTTCTACTAGGAGAGAGCTCCACAGTTTTGGTGCTGCTGTCAATATGGTTCTGTTCTAGGTTATCTGATGGCTGTGGAACCCAGAGCAGAAGCTCTAAGAAGATCTTTAAATCAATGCTAGACAAAATGAGATCTGCTTACACAGATCTCTGTTCCACCTGCATGTCCCTGCACCCCCTAAACCTGCTCCAGAGTGTTGGAGGAACCTCCATATTGGGTTTAGGGGTGCACAGGGGGCACCCAAGTGGGGAGGAGAGGGGGGAAAGTCTCACTGTGTGAGCAGACCTCATTCCTTGCAAGCATACCCCACTTATCACTACATCAAATTCTACCCTATACCTCCCATCATTCCTGACCTTTGATCACCTGAAGGGCCACAGATAGCCCACCCCTGTCTTAAATTATAGATACTCATATATGAATAAAGGCAATTCTTAAGATACCCTAGGCCCAGATGGTTTTGTTGGAACCATGGGATGGAAAGCCAGCTGGACAAGCCCCAGCTGGAGCGTCTCCCTTCTAGCCTTGCCGCTGCGGAGATCCATCAGTCATCCTCCTCTGATGTGTGTCTGCGACTCATGCTATTTTGCATGAGCCCACGTTATTCAGCAGAATAAACACACAACAGATCTGGTTCCAGGCTTGGATACTAGGCTACGTTTATTGTACATAAATCAGGACAAAGAAAACATGGCTTCTCTCCTTGTCGTTCTTCTCGGAGAGAGAGAACACAAAACCTATACAGAGCGGATGTACCGCTCATGAGACTCTAACAATTTGTGCTGGAATGTAAACAGACATGTGACATGTAACAATCCCACACATCTGCAGCGTGGGAGGAATGGAATTCCCAACAGGTTTAGGACTTTAAAGATCAAACCTGATTTAGGCCCAGAAACCAATTTGAAGCCAATGAACTTTTTTTCAAAACTGACATACGTTCCCTGTGGTTGGCCCCGATCAAAGCTCAGGTGGCCACCTTATGAACCAGTTGTAGCTTCTGATAACTTTCTAAAGGAGTGTTACATAGAGTTGTGTCTTGTGCAACCACAGTATTTGAGCAACAGGAGATTCCAAGGATGCCTGCACTTACTGAGGGTTCAGTTTCCTTGGAACAAAGATCAAAGTAGACCAGCAGCAAAGCATATGCCTGCGCTGCCCAGGGCAGATGCGCGGAGTGCACACCCAAGGGCGGGGGGAGGGTGCCCTCTCAAGTACCACAGTTCAGGGGAGGAGAGGGGTGGGGAAGCTGCTGCCCACTCTCCTTGACTGGGTGAAACCTAATCTGGCGGTGGAGCTGCTGCAGCCAGGCATGCCTCGCCACAGCCAAAGAGAGCTGCTCTCTGCCGTCAGGCAGATGTGATCCAGTGGTGGAGCTGCTGCGGCCTGGCGTGAGGTGCACTGCAGCCAAGGAGGTTGGGCGGCGGCATTGCCACCCGTTCTCCTGCACTTCTCCCCTGGGTCAGTCCTGACTCGGGGGTGGAGCTGCGACCAGGCATGAGCGCACAGCCAAGGCTCAGCTCCTTCTCGCTCGGAACCAGGCGCTGATGAAGGAGCCTGTTTGTGCCCCCTCACAAAATTGCCTCTGGGGCCACAGTCCCCATGGACCCCCTCCATGCTATGCCTCTGATGGAGACTGTGCTGTGTATGTATAGATACATATACATACAACTTCAGCTCACAGTATTAACACTTCAACATATCTTGTTTTCCTATTGAGTTTCCAAGGAGGCCCCAACCTCACAGCCTCGGGTCTAGCACAGAGCAGACATGTCTCTGTGTATCCAACTTCTAGCATCAGTCCAGTTCATACACACAACTCTGCTATACCGCGCCCTATACCTTGGCTGTTCCATCCTAGGATGATGTGGCATCCAGCCAGGTGAGATGAGAAATGGCCAACCCATTTGTCTCTATGGCAATGGAGCTTGCTCTTTTAAGATGTGTATGACGGGTGTTTAGCTGAGTTGCTAATTGCTGAGTCTGGCTAACACCCCAGAGGACAGGATCACACTTCAAAACGACCTTGACAGATTAGAGAACTGGGCAAAAACAAACAAGATGAATTTTAACAGGGAGAAATGTAAAGTATTGCACTTGGGCAAAAAAAATGAGAGGCACAAATACAAGATGGGTGACACCTGGCTTGAGAGCAGTACATGTGAAAAGGATCTAGGAGTCTTGGTTGACCACAAACTTGACATGAGCCAACAGTGTGAGGCAGCAGCTAAAAAAGCCAATGCAATTCTGGGCTGCATCAATAGGAGTATAGCATTTAGATCAAGGGAAGTAATAGTGCCACTGTATTCTGCTCTGGTCAGACCACACCTGGAGTACTGTGTCCAGTTCTGGGCACCACAATTCAAGAAGGACACTGACAAACTGGAACGTGTCCAGAGGAGGGCAACCAAAATGGTCAAAGGCCTGGAAACGATGCCTTATGAGGAACGGCTAAGGGAGCTGGGCATGTTTAGCCTGGAGAAGAGGAGGTTAAGGGGTGATATGATAGCCATGTTCAAATATATAAAAGGATGTCACATAGAGGAGGGAGAAAGGTTGTTTTCTGCTGCTCCAGAGAAGCGGACACGGAGCAATGGATCCAAACTACAAGAAAGAAGATTCCACCTAAACATTAGGAAGAACTTCCTGACAGTAAGAGCTGTTCGACAGTGGAATTTGCTGCCAAGGAGTGTGGTGGAGTCTCCTACTTTGGAGGTCTTTAAGCAGAGGCTTGACATCCATATGTCAGGAGTGCTGTGATGGTGCTTCCTGCTTGGCAGGGGGTTGGACTCGATGGCCCTTGTGGTCTCTTCCAACTCTATGATTCTATGATTCTAATGGCCATTAACAGGCTTGACTGGTTCAGCAAACGTCCTCCTACAGATTCTAGCCTCCCATATACAGATTTGGCAGGGAGTGACAGGTATCACTGAAACTGACCACCACCACCCAAACCCATAACCATATGTTAAAGTAGACCAAGTCTGAGTGTCACCAAAGAATGCCTAACTGTGGCTAGACCCTTCCTTGTCTACAAGAAAAGACTAGCTGTCCTTCAGGTGGCTTTGTGTTCTTCAAAAAAACCCACCTTATTATATACTTAAGGCTTTTTCTTTTTAACATTCTGCTGGTAGCTGCACACTCACAGTAAATAGGTCAAAGTAAAATTTTCAAAAGTGAATCATAGGTCAAAGACAAGCAAGAATAGATCAAAGTCAATTTAAGTTTAAAAGCACGGCGTGAAAGTCATCTTTATAGATCTATGGAAGTTTATAGGTGAGATGAATTACTGACTCAACTTTAGGATTGCTTTATTAAGTCATTTGTGTAGATACTTATGGATGATAAATCCTAACGCCAAGTCATCTTACCATTTACGTTACTGACTGACCAACCTGTACAGATGCTTTGTGTATTACATTTTGCAAATGGCAAAACAGAAAGTGATGAACCATCAACAAATGCTTTCATGCATTACATTTTTCAAAGACGAAAACAGTTCCTTTGCTCAGCAGTCTAAAGGAAGTGTTTTTGAAGTGTTTATGTTTTTAAAATTGAAACCATTCATAATTATACGAAGTCAGATTCAGCAACACAGATCTCTAGAACTGAGGTGCCCGCCAGTTTTTGAAGGCTTAGACATAAAAAGCTTTACTTTTAATAAAAGAGTGTTTCCATTTATCTCTAAACTCAGATGCGTTCTTCATCTCTGTGGGTCTGTTCACAGCAAAGATCAACAGCTGCTGTATGTTGCAGATAATGTAATACATAGAAGATAAGATGACCTATCTCTATAGGGACGTAGCAATGCCTTTTATCACCTTTATTTTTTCCCAGTGTAAAATTATCTCTTGCTCGCCTTTTGCTGATAAAAACTTATAGTATGACTAAAAAGCATCCCAGTTATAGCTCATTTGTGATAGCCCAAGTGGTATTAGCAGATTTACATCTTTAGTTTATATCAAGTATTGTCAAAATTCACAGATATTAGCAGACAATATTCAATAGAGATTAATGACTAACGTAAGTAAACAACACATTTTGACTCTGGAGCTGGATAAGCTTTATTATATTTAATTCAAAAGGAAAAGGTTTTCTGATGGCTATTTTGCATAGTACAATAATACAATGACAACCAAATGCCCAATCAATTAAGGCATTTGCTTTCTTCCACATCAGCTAAGGTTGGAAATCACTCTACCAATAAGTTACTTAACTAAAAAGCCAGGCTGCTGATTTAGGCTGCCATCTCATACAGTGGCACCTCCGGTTACAAACTTAATTCGTTCCTAACCCGAAGCTGTTCTTAACTTGAGGCACGCTTTCGCTAATGGGGCATTCCACTGCCGCTGTGCCACCAGCACGTGATTTCCGTTTTCATCCTGGGGCAAAGTTCACAACCAGGAGACCTACTTCTGGGTTAGCGGAGCTCATTACCCAAAACATTCATAAGGAGGATGGTACGTAACCCGAGGTTCCACTGTACATTTATCTGGAAGTAAACCCCACTGAACTCAGTATAGGATTGCACTGCAAAACGGTAAACTTTTCCCCATACAAAGCACTACTATTAATCCAACTTCAGAAAATACCGCGAAAAACTGCCATCCTCAGCACATGTACTTGAAAGAAAGTGTCATAGACAAATAAGCCACTTTTCATTTACAACCTTGTTTGTACTTAATCCTATGATGTACATCTATAGATGTCCCACTTTTGTATCAAACATTATAAACCTAGATTAGAGTCCTGGACGAACAATGCACATATTAAAACATTTACAAGAATGGTAGACTTATAATGGGTAAAATTGTGGGAGCTCCCACTGCGCTCCAGAGGCTTCGTGTTGCTATCGCTGAAGCCAAGGAGCCTGCATTCGCTCCATAAGATGCACACACATTTCCCTTAATTTTTGGAGGGGAAAATGTGCGTCTTATAGAGCGAAAAATACGGTATCTACTTTCACTGGTGTACTTTCGAACTGCTCTGTTGGCAGGGGCTGGGACAGAGCAACGGGAGCTCACTCCGTTGCGGGAATTCGAACCGCCAACCTTCCAATCGGCAAGCCCAATAGGCTCAGTGGTTTAGACCACAGCGCCACCGATGTCCAGTGGGTATTCTTTATTAGTTGATATACTGCTTGCATGCCAAAACCCAAGGGTGTTAACATGTCATCTATGCACAGCTGACATTGGAACCCCATTAAAGGAAGTGTGTGTGTGAGAGAGTGTGAATTACTTAAATTAATAAACACTTTCTGATGACTGGAAGGGTATTTACAAAAATGTAGGTGTTAAATGGAGCCTTAGAACGATCATCTCTTCAAGAAGCAATGGATTTTAGAAGTTGGTGCATGCAAGCTAAGCTGTAACATAGACTTATATAGTCTAAAAACAAAGTATGTGATTTTCATCTACACTGTTATTTTATTGAATTGCTCAATTAGTTCTGGTTCATTATTAGCTGGTTCATATTACCAGTTGACTAACAATGTATTCTGTGTACTCAGAGGTAAATGTGCATAGGGTTATAGTTGAACACTTCCTTTATCTGATGACAACCCTATTTTTATTTAAATCAGCATAGTATTGTACCATCTTTGGATAAAACTTGCAGCACACTTTTGCTCAGCAAACCCTTTTCATCCATTAGGACCAGTTTGAGATTATCCAACAAACTCTGACCCACTGAAATTCCTTATGTAATCTGTCAGCTGAAACATATTTGATTCTCAGTAAGATGGAAAATGCTTAATTTGTTTGAACTTCTCACCTTCAAACAAAACGTTTCCCATAATGCCACTTGGCATGGCTGATCAAGGCACATTGTCTTTCAACCCAATTAGCAATTCAGTAGACTCAAAGGGCCTTTCCCCCTGTTTTAACATTTACAAAGGAAATTTTTGAGGCAACACAAACAAGTGCAAGTCATTCCTATTTCCTGAACACCCTTTTAACAAATTTCAAAGTGCTAGAATAATTACTTATGTTAACATCTGCCCCAACAGCATCAAAATATAAGTATGGCTTAAAAAAGAAAAAGAAAAAAGGCACCTTCAGCAGAAACGAATGGTTAGATTAGTTGCCCTGAATCCCTTTCATCAGTGAGTCACAGTTCAAAGAGGAAAATTAAGGCTCTGGTATATTTATTTTAACAAAAACCTGCAGCTGTCTTAAGCAGGTATTTGTCAGTTTTATTGCAAATCCTTTGGATGAAATGAAGAAGATTACTGAAAGGAATGGTGGTTCTAGAATTTGGTTGCACAGATTCATGAAACGATTTGGTTGCCTGTTCACAGTTTTAATATCTGCCACAAGATACCTCCTGACATCCACTTGCTATAGAGAGCTAGCTTCACACCTCAAGTTCACAGATGCAAGCAGCACAGATTTGTATTCTGTAAAGTAATGCTAACCCCTTGAGGCTCAGAGAGCTGATACCAGAATTACCAGCATCACTTCCTTGGAATTGGAAATCCTCAAATCCTTTCAAGTGATCAGCAGCCTAACATTACACTACAAAGTAAAAAACGCAGAAAATGCAAGGACGTTTGGGTGCTGGAGAAAAAGACAAGCCAGGAAGTATTTAAAATAAAACCTGGGTAAAACAAGATTATTATTTTTTGACAGATGTCATCAAAATGCTGAAGTTTGGATAGTGTTTATTTCCTTATTTATTTCAAGTATTTGTATGCCACTTTTTATCAACAAATCATTTACATATTGATTCATCTCACTACATGTAAGAGAGTGCCATTTATGTTCATGCAGCTCATTCTTCAGTCACTATACTGATGTGTTATGTCCAAAACACCCTTGGCTGTGATTGTGCATGTCAGTGGAACTTGTAGAACTCTGTGGTTGAGAGTACTGGAGATTGTGCTGCAGTAGTCTTTGGTTATTGTTCTCTTCAGGCAAGTGAATTCTGTAAAACAAAATAAACTTATTCTAATTTAAGCAATCTCTCTGTGTGTGTATGAATTAGGGGCTTTTTTCCCTGCTTGTATTGCTCACCCCCCCATCCCCCTCACACCTCTGCTTATAGGGTAGAAAAAGCATGCCTTCAATTTCCCTCTAAGAAGTTGGAGGTTTGAAGGAGGTGAGGGGCGTTCTGTCTCCTTCATTCTCACCACCACCACTATCTTTTTCCAAAGCTTCCTTGACTCTGCTGGATTCCCATGTTCTTGGCCTTCCTGATCTGCGCTATACACTCCAGATGAGCTTATAATAATTGTGTTTTCAAACAAATCCCAAGCATTTCGGAGCAATCTGACGTTCTTGGCTTTGCCTTTCAGCTTCCTTTTTACCAACCACCTCATGTGTTCGAGTTTTCTTGGCCGTTGGCCATTTACATGTACATCTGGTTTAATAGTGATATGGTCACTGCTCCCAATTGACTTGACAACACTTTCTTCTTGCACCGGGCCCTGGGCACCACTCAGTCTTAGGTCCAGGGACACTGAGAACTCATGGAATTTGTCTCCGTTGGATTAATGTATTTCTGCCTCCTTAATAGTCTCTCAAGTCAACTTCTATTGTAACTTGCAGTGGTTTATCAAGTGTTTGTGTTCATAGAATCATAGAGTTGGCAGGAACCCGATAGTCATCCAGTCCAACCCCTTGAGATGTAAATAATAAATGTTGAGTGTTGCAATACCTCCTCCTCCTCCTCCTCCTCCTCCTCCTCTTCTTCTTCACCTGCATCTCTCCATTGTTTTTCAGACACACTATTTTGGAAGATGGAACTCTGAAGATTACCAATGTTACTAAAGCTGATGCAGGAAGCTACACGTGTATAGCAACAAATCATTTTGGGGCAGCCAGCAGCACTGGAAACCTGGTGGTAAAAGGTAACACATTTCTCCCAACACATTTCTGATTCTTCAGTTCTAATGGGGCAGATCTCTGTTGCTGTAAAAAAGTGCAATTTAGGCCAGAATCTAAGGCCACTTCTCTGGGAGAAAACCCCATTGAACTCATTGGAACTTGCTACTGAGTAATCAAGAACAAATAGAATATGTTCATTGACCAACACTATACAGATAAAATAAAAAGTCAAGGTAACCTCTGAAATAAATATGCATCTTTTGCATACATAAACCAGCTTTAAAACAATAACATAGCCCAAAAGGCAATATATTCATTTCCAAACTGATATATTCATCAACAAACTGATTACAGGTTTAAGCCTGATGGACCTTTTTCCTGTTTTCATATGTTGGTTGAATACGGGTCGGTTTGATTTTAGAGAGGGGTGGGTATGTGTTACTGATTAGGATTTTTCTGGATTGGGTTGGTCAGGGAAGTTTCAAATGAGGTATTTGAGAGTAGTATTTCATACTTATTTACGGTTTTACTTATTTACGGTTTGCTCAGTAGTATGTCTGAGTTGAAAAAGTTGGAGTTTTGTATATGTGACAGTCACAGTCTGATAGACTTGATACTGCTGCTCATTCATAGGTCAATGGACAAGGCTAAGTAGGTCTGTCCCTTGCCATGATGTTCTTTGTGGGGGTGAGGGGGTGCAGCACAGGACACCTGACTGGCATGGCTCACCTGACTGGTGGCGGATGCAAGAATATGTCTCCCTTCCACTCTGAAGACCTACATAAATAGCAATCAGAGCAGATGGTTCTTTCATGCAGAGAGAATCTGCAGCACCCTCCAGGTGCTCAATCTCTGTACAATGGATGGAGCCAGGGTGGTTACCCCATGGCCATAGTGATCTTCCTGGAAGGAAAAAGGTACTTTAAGAAAAAATCACCATGAACAGAATGTAAGAGTTTACAATTTATGTTTTTACCATTTATAATTATCTGCTGTACTGAAATGTACATGTAAACATAGGCAACAGAATCTTCGGGGGGGGGTATGATTGTAGTGTTTTCTATATGCTTCCCTAAAGCAAAACCCTAGCGCTCACACTTGTTGCTGAGCTAATTAAGCTTTCCCCTTGAAACTAACATATCCAAGTGTGAAATTTCTTTCTGACCCTATATAGCTGAAATGAAAAATGAGCCAGATTTTTCACATTCAAAATCACTAATGCATAATTCTAATTTTAGCAGCAAAGCTTAGTTTGGCCCTTCAAAATTCCCCTGTATTGTCTGAAGTAGGAAACTTGAAGGGATTGCATTGTTTCATTACTATTATTGAGTTCAGAGTCACATACGGTTTTCTACATGCCTATATTTACTTTGTAGATTTTTTAATTCTTATTCTATTATAGTTTAACTACCTTTTAACTGTTATGCTTTATATGTTTTTAGCTTTCTGTATTTTAATTTGTATAAGCTGCCTTGAGTCCCAGCCTAGAAAAAAGCAGGATATATATAAAAAAAACAATAACAATAACAATAGTGCAGGGATGAGAAATCTCTGGCCCAAGAGACACATTTGGTCCATGGCCCTGGTCATTTCCCATGCACACCTGCTGTCCTTGGTAAGCACCATGCACTACTCTCCTGGGGTAGATTGGCAAGGAAATATGGCAAATCCAAACCTTTGCTATACCAACAAATTCAGGTCACACAATTAAAGTTGATTTGCAACTCATATGCAGCAAACCTGCTTCCTCAAAATCAGATTTTTTGCAATAGGTAAAGTAAAGTGTGGGATAACATGTTTTGTTTTGTTGGTTTGTTGTTTTGCATTATGTCATTAACCTCCCCACAAAGAAATCAGAGTGAATGCTCAGTGAATAGGTGTTGTTGCCTAACCCCCTGCAAACCAGTCAGGATGAATGCTCAATAAAGAAGTCATCCGGAAGTATAGACTGTTGCTTTCATGTGTTAAGAAACAGCGAAAGAGGACTAAGGGCTGGTGCCCAGTCTCAGTCTGGCTTAGATTCAGCAAACATATTCCATCATGTGCCTTCAGCTTCTGGGCACATCTATCCACATGCGTGCTTATTTAGCACTTTATAGACAAAAGTGTAAAGTTTGCTATATGAGAGTACCTAACAAAGAGTTGCATGCGGTTCCATCAGTTTTACAAATTCATTTCTTGTTGTTGTCTAATAGAACTACTAGCTGCAATTAGGAAAGCAGAGTGAACTAGGCGGCTTCTCCCCCAAGCACTACCTCCACTGTGTGGCTCCCCTTCCTCCCCCCCCCATCATTACACTGATTCCTTTATCATTTATCAAGCTGCAGATCATGCCATTACAGTATTAAGAGAGAGATCACTTCTGGAGAAGATATAATTGTTTTTAGCAAGCTCCATGTTGCAATCCTATGCACAGATATGCATCATCCCTGACCACTGCTCCTGCTAGCTAGGGATCATGGGAGTTGTAGGCCAAAAACATATGGAGGGCCAAGTTTGCCTATGTGCCTGTTTTAAATCATCATTGTTTATTATAGGACAGACAATGGATAACATATGTTTTCTGTATGGCTCACAGAAATAAAAAATACAAATACAAATGCAGGACAAGAATTGCTAGCCATACAATTAATAGTTGGTGTGGTTTGAGCCTGAAGAGCAATATTGGCTCTCTGACTTTCCTATCCCAGCGGTAGATATATTTCCTTGTTGTCTCAGTGAATGAGATGGTATTAAAAATCATTTTTAAGTGCATCAGTAAAATTTGTCATGTTCAGAGAAAATTAGTAACTTATTCTTGTTGCCCTTGCAACACCAGTCATATTTTCCCCAAGATATAATCAGCGCATGATTGAATACTGTTAGCCACTGATCATTTTAAAAAGTGTATCTCAAGGCTCTGAAATGTATGCCCAGAAACTCTCTATCACCAAATTAAACGTAATAATAAAATGTCGGCAATAACATTTGGTGTTGTAATTTGTTAGATGTGCTGACAATGACAAATGTTTTAAATTAAATTATGCACTTTTTATGAGTAGTCTTGTGTCTGATGAATTACTTTACACAACAGACACATAGATTATAACATTGATAAACACTTTTCATCTCTCTCTCATTTGTGGCGGGAAAATCCTCTATTGGAAAATAGATCAAAAGAGATGGATTTATTGCTTTGTAATCAATCACAGCATTCTAACCCTGTCAATTTAATTCTGCCAAACACCAGCAGAGATAGATGGCCACAGCCTTTCAGCCTTTCCTAGCCAATATTTGTTCAAAGTCTTCTTGAGTGGCATGTATTTAAATGACAGTTTTTATCAACTGTGAGAGTGAAGGAAGCAAGACCGGAGTTAGGAAATCTGATAAACGAAAGTATATATTGCACATATGTGTTCCTTTTTGAAGTTTTATTAGAAATGATTTATTTCACTTGTAGTACTGTAAAGTTTGAGAATTTATTTATTTATTTATAGCATTTTCCAGTGGACACACCAAGACTAAAACTATAGCAAACGGGCCTTCGTTGTAATGTGTTAGCTGTTTTGTAGCCTTCTTTACTACCTAGGACCCTCTGATGTACAGTGGTACCTTGGGTTAAGTACTTAATTCGTTCCAGAGGTCTGTTCTTAACCTGAAACTGTTCTTAACCTGAAGCACCATTTTAGCTAATGGGGCCTCCTGCTGCCACTGCACCGCCGGAGCCCGATTTCTGTTCTTATCCTGCAGCAAAGTTCTTAACCTGAAGCACTATTTCTGGGTTAGCGGAGTGTGTAACCTGAAGCGTATGTAACCTGAAGTGTGTGTAATCCGCGGTACCACTGTACGCTATAAAATTCACAACAGGAAATCCATTGCTGCTGTTGGTGGGACCTTTTCTTTGGTCTTTTGTATAAGCATCGTGGATCGTATAAGCATCATGGCCTATGCACCTTGCACATTGGCCTGTTGTTCACAAGTATTGCCATATTAGGGCCTCCTAAACTGGCATTTCAGTGTCTGGCTGATCTCAGGTTGTGTACACACTCCCATTTACTGTGCAATCAGTACTCTCGCCATTTTGTTTGTGGAGCCATGTACACACAACATTAGCGACAACCACGCCTATCCTATAGCGTTATGAGAAATACTGCATTTGGATGGGTTTCCTTCGAAACCAGTGTTGATCGGATCTGAACATGTAAGCCATATGAAGATATCCACGCCGCCTCTCTGCCCACTAGTGTGGATGGACAGCAGCAACTTAGAAACACATTGAACCATACTGATGTGTACAATGTTGTGCAAATGTGATCGGAAACACAGCATTTTAAGCTGGTAGTGCGTACACAACCCCAGACTTTGTCGCCGCTTCTGTAGGAGCGTGCCAATTGCCTTAGTTGATATAAACTTCGCTTCATGGTTAGTTCACGTGGCTTAAGAATTCCTTCACTTCGTGATAAGGTCAGGGGACATTAAAAAGTACTTTTATTTTCCCTAGTGCTCAGTTCTGAGTCAATCCCATTAGTATTAATGGGAGCTACATGTGTGCATGAAGCAGAGAATATACCCGTAGGGCTGAGGCATGGATATTAACTGCAACCTGAGAATCACAGTGCTAAAATCTGTCCCATAATGAAAGATATAAAATGCAGAAAACTGTTGTGAACTCTAAATGAACTGTGAAAGTACCCTATTTTACATGGATAGGTCTGTGCCTTGAGTGAGATGTATATTAGTTTGGCTGGAACCATAGAATGATAACTGGGTGCCACTTTTTTAAATGTGATGTGGATTATTGGGTGGTCTTTGTTTTTGTTTTTATTATATATTTTGTGTGTTTTATATTGTAATTTTTATGTTGTGGGTCACCTGAGATCTACATGTATAGGGCAGTATACAAATATAAATAATAGTAGTAGTAGTAGTAGTAGTAGTAATCAGGTCTGTGGCCTACACAAAGACAAACTTATCATATGAAGGTTTCTCTGACCATAAACTATGTTTCTTTTGGCTCTCCTCCTACTTCATTAATTAAAATACAATGAAGACTTTTCTCTCCCAACTTTAAATGTTCTTCCTTTAAGAATGTGAGCTTTTCAAGTCCAGTGGTTTATTTTACCTTTTGTTGCAAGATGTCCACAGACATTATGGGTATATCATATCTTACTCTACATACAATGAAGTTTATAACAAGTCACATCCAAGCAACAAGCAAAAACGTAGTCTTAGAACATACAGAAATAATTAAAGGTACCCTTCGGTTAAGGGACGTGGGTGGCGCTGTGGGTTAAACCACAGAGCCTAGGACTTGCCGATCAGAAGGTCGGCAGTTCGAATCCCCAGGACAGGGTGAGCTCCCATTGCTCGATCCCTGCTCCTGCCAACCTAGCAGTTTGAAAGCACGTCAAAGTGCAAGTAGATAAATAGATACCGCTCCGGTGGGAAGGTAAACGGCGTTTCTGTGCCTTGCTCTGGTTCGCCAGAAGCAGCTTAGTCATGCTGGCCACATGACCCGAAGCTGTGCGCCGGCTCCCTCGGCCAATAAAGCGAGATGAGCACCGCAACCCCACAGTCGTCTGCGACTGGACCTAATGGTCAGAGGTACCTTTAACTTTACCTTTACCCTTCGGTTGCTTTAAATAGGATCCATCAGAAACTGCTCCAGACAAATCTGACCATATTTTTGGATTGCTGCTTAATCTGAATGATACGTTTTGAATAAGATTCTGATGAGAACCATGAATGTATCTACCTATCTATTAAAGTAGACAGGAGAAGGGGCAAACAAGCAAACATTGTGAGGTGATGTGTAGAACAGAAAATGTTTTTACCTGCAGCATTTAAAAATTAATTTGTCAGTCATTTCCCATTTTTTTACAGTACCTCAGGCATAGTGTTCAATTTCTTCCACTACCAAAAATAAAAATTCCTTCATATCGCTTGGTTACATGAAAAATAATGTAAGAATTATTGACTGTATGCTGTCAAATGTATGCTAAGTTGTGCTTTAGTAAAGGTAAAGGGACCCCTGACCATTAGGTCCAGTCGTGACCGATTCTGGGGTTGCGGCGCTCATCTCGCTTTATTGGCCGAGGGAGCCGGCGTACAGCTTCGGGTCATGTGGCCAGCATGACTAAGCCACTTCTGGCGAACCAGAGCAAGGCACAGAAACACCGTTTACCTTCCTGCCGGAGCAGTACCTATTTATCTACTCGCACTTTGACGTGCTTTCGAACTGCTAGGTTGGCAGGAGCAGGGACCGAGCAACGGGAGCTCACCCAGTCGCGGAGATTCGAACTGCCGACCTTCTGATCGGCAAGTCCTAGGCTCTGTGGTTTAACCCACAGCGCCACCCGCATCCCTAAGTTGTGCTTTAGAAAGCCACAAATATAGTGGCAGATAGGAACAAGAAGACTAATTTATATTGACCTGACTATATTATATGAGACAGACCTTACTTACTTACTTACTTACTTACTTACTTATTTATTTAAAAAGTAGTAGCAACTTATTTCTGTCTACACAGCAAAGCTTCCAACTTCAAAGCAATATCAATTACCATTACAGCATTTATGTCCTTTCACTACCTGGTCCTATTTTCGGAGATTCCTGGACAGGGTAACCTGCTTTTCAGTAGGTCCTACTCCAGGAGGACCTTTTCTGACAGCCTCTTTAGCCAATTAGAAGGCTACGTGGGGGCATGATCCCACCTCCAGGTCTTTTTAGAAGTGCTTTCCCCACAATTTTATGTTTGGAACAGATATCTTTTTGTTTCCTGTTGTTGTTCTTTTTTAACCAATTCAAATGGTTTTCTTGAGTACTGATTCAATGCAATTTAGCATAAAGCCACAAGCTGATAACAAGAAATATATTGAAGATATCCATCTGGTTTGTGTTGAGAGCCTTGTTCATTTCATTCTCCATAGTTGTCATTTGCCTTACTAATTGCCTCATTACAACTGCTTTACAATCAGTATGACTTAGTCATTAACGTGATGAAAGGCTTACTGAAGAGCAGCTAGATATTAAAAAGCATAGATCTCTGACCTACAATTCTTGGACATTCCACAGCTTATCTCTAGCTTTATTAAAGTGTGTGTGTGTGTGTGTGTGTGTGTGTGTATACACACTTTGAAATTAAAATGGATCTAGTAGCTCTGAACATCTCCTTCAGTTATCTTGCCTTTAGAAAACTGATTAAATGAGAAACTGAAATACTCTATACTTTTTTTTACTTTCAAGACATTTTATTTCCCTTGCTGTTTACCATTCTAGTCAGTTAAGTGGCTTTAAATGATGTTATTGTTCACATAAATAAGGAAAGAAAGACAGAACCATGTGATGTTCCTAAATATTTGTTTCACTAGGTGAGATCTGACAAAGCAAATACTCTGCACAGGAAGAGACAAGTGTTTTATTGTGTGCATTACATGTTTTTATTTCTTAGTATTTTTCTCGTGGGGACTAGAGCTAATGTTTTTTGTAGCATCTTCTCATGACCTCCCATATATATATATGTGTGTGTGTGTATATAAAGGCTCAGAAGTTTAAAACAATTTGCAGGTTATCCCTTCCTTCCATTTAGGCAGTCATTCAAGTTGCAAAGAAAATAAGGAAACAAGGGTTGGAACATAACTGTTCTGCTGGGATAGCCAAAGGGCCATCTAGGTCAGCATCCCCTTTCCAACAGCTTCCCGTCAGATGACTCTAGTGAGCCCAGAAGTGTTAAGCCTTAAGCCTTATGTAGAAAGCTACCTTATATTGAGCATTATTCCTCCATCTAGCATGGCATTTTCTACACTGAGTGGCAGAGGCTCTCCAGAATTTCAGACAGGGTGGCATTCCCAGATTTACCCTGAGCTCTTGGGAATTGAACATGGGATCTTACATCAACAGCAGATTCTCTACCACTGAGCTATGGCAGATGAGGCAGCAGATTGAGACAAGATTTCCTGGAAACAGTGGGAAAGAGATGAGGCAAAGCCAGGTAGGATCAGGACGGAAAAGTAGGTTCTGGTATCCATCCATCATGCTACAATCCATATTTATAGCTGTATTTCCATACAGGTACTTACCATTTGTCTGGTATTTCCCTACTATGGGAAAGTGCCACAAAACAGCTGCAACTGAATTATTTGGTTGAAAGGGCGAAAGTTTTTCAGCACACTGGTGCATTTGCTGAATCACTTCAGCTTTTAAACAATTTTGAGGTGTTGTTCCCAATATTTTTAACATGTTTGTTTAGCAGTAAGGGGAAATTGCACTTGTAATGGTGAAAGGCTACTAATAATGAACTTTAGGAATTAAAGCTTTGAAAGGTGACTCTTTTTATTCTTCTCAGGAATACACACTGCATTGTACACAGCTTTGTGAAGTATGCTTACAATCCTAAGGTTGTAGTTTAATTGTGCAATCTTAAGCACACAGGAAGATCCTGGAGAGAAATTAGTTAGAATTCCCTTTTTAATGAAACCAAATGTCAAAATATTCCTGTGTGCAATCTTAAGCACACAGGAAGATCCTGGAGAGAAATTAGTTAGAATTCCCTTTTTAATGAAACCAAATGTCAAAATATAAAGAATATTACTTGGAGAAAGAATGAACGGAGGAAAATAGGAAGGCAACAATTGCACACAGAGGTAATATAATGGTATAAAATCAGCAAAGAAGAAGAGGAAGAGTTTGGATTTGAAATCCCGCTTTATCATTACCCTAAGGTGTCTCAAAACAATCTCCTTTCCCTTCCTCCCCCACAACAAACACTCTGTGAGGTGAGTGAGGCTGAGAGACTTCAGAGAAGTGTGACTAGCCCAAGGTCACCCAGCAGCTGCAGGTGGAGGAGCGGGGAAGCGAACCCCATTCACCAGATTACGAGTCCACCACTCTTAACCACTACACCATGCTGGCTCTCAATGCAAGGAATTCAACATAGCAGTGTGGCAATCATCAGCACAAGCATTTCAGCTTTCCAGAGGGAACAATCTACCGTCACCTCAGTGCATGCTGTTTTGGGGGAAGGAGTCTCTTAACCCCCCAAGCCAATTTCAGAGGAGAGGCAGGGGAAAGTGGGGGGTGAAAAGTGCTGTTGCACCAGCAGACATCTTTATGCAGGCTTCTGCTAGCAGGACTCGTTAGTTGGATCCCACCCAATTTAATTTAACTAGCTGCATGATAGCAGCTCAGAGCATCTTTGGACTCCTGATAATATGTTTCCAGGAAAACAAGATTGCGAATGAAGCCTCACATACTGATTGGGTACCTGAGAGCTGCAAAAGACAGTATGTTCTTAAGTCCAATGGTGAAAGAAGCTCTGTTTCTGATGTAAGTGGTACCCTCCAGATATTGATGGATATTATCCCTGACTATTAGCCATTCTGGCTGAGAATGATTGAAGTTGGAGCCTAACAATATCTGGAGGGCACAAGAGCACAGGATCACACTTCAAAACGACCTTGACAGATTAGAGAACTGGGCAAAAACAAACAAGATGAATTTTAACAGGGAGAAATGTAAAGTATTGCACTTGGGCAAAAAAAATGAGAGGCACAAATACAAGATGGGTGACACCAGGCTTGAGAGCAGTACATGTGAAAAGGATCTAGGAGTCTTGGTTGACCACAAACTTGACATGAGCCAACAGTGTGACGTGGCAGCTAAAAAAGCCAATGCAATTCTGGGCTGCATCAATAGGAGTATAGCATCTAGATCAAGGGAAGTAATAGTGCCACTGTATTCTGCTCTGGTCAGACCTCACCTGGAGTACTGTGTCCAGTTCTGGGCACCACAGTTCAAGAAGGACACTGACAAACTGGAACGTGTCCAGAGGAGGGCAACCAAAATGGTCAATTCCTGGAAACGATGCCTTATGAGGAATGGCTAAGGGAGCTGGGCATGTTTAGCCTGGAGAAGAGGAAGTTAAGGGGTGATATGATATGTAGAGGACTACATAATAACTGTTGAGCTCCCATTGCTCGGTCCCTGCTCCTGCCAACCTAGCAGTTCGAAAGCATGAAGTGCAAGTAGATAAATAGGTACCGTTCCAGTGGGAAGGTAAACGGCGTTTCTGTGCGCTGCTCTGGTTCGCCAGAAGCGGCTTAATCATGCTGTACGCCGGCTCCCTCGGCCAATAAAGCGAGATGAGCGCTCCAACCCCAGAGTCGGTCACGACTGGACCTAATGGTCAGGGGTTTCTTTACCTTTACCTTACATAATAACTGTAGACTTACATCAGCAGAGCTAGCAAGTTCTAGCAATGCAGCATTCAGAGACAAAACACAGGATATACGCTTATTCACGCTGCACAAGAGGGGTCTGCAGATCTCTGACACTCTGGTTAGAACTGCTGAGCTATGTCAGAATATAGGAGTCATATTCCCAATACTGTTCAATTTGGACAGTGCTTGTTTTCTTGAACAGCCAGACTAAACTGGACAAGATCCTAGTTTGCAACAAGACATTAGTAACAAGACATGTTGTTTTACCCTACATCAGGGCTTCCCAAATTTAAGAGTTGCTGAACATAAGAATCTGTTGCGTCAGGCAAATGACCCATCTTGTCCAGCATCCTGTTGTCACAGTGGCCAATCAGACAGCTACTAGGCTAAGCTCAAGGTGCTGGCTTTGGTTTATAAAGACTTATACAGCTTGGGAGCAGAATATTTGAAAGGTTGTCTCACCCCTTTTATCCTAAGTTGATCACTGTGCTGTGCGGGGGAGGGCCTTCTGCAGATACCATCCAATTGGGAGGCTGTTCTGTACAATGTAGGAACCAAGTTTCTAGTGTTGTGTCACCCCCCCTTTGGAATTCCCTCCCCTTGAATATTAAACAGGTGCCATATCTTTTTGTCACCTGTTGAAAACCTTCCACAAGCTTTTTAAGTTGAGATATTTCCCATTTCTCTGCTGAATTTGCTTTCAATATGTTTTTATTGTTTTGTTACTTGTTGTTTGCCACCACGGGCTCCTCTGAGAGGAAAGGTGGGAAATAAATTTAAAGGATGTCGTTGACTAAAATAGAAACGTAAATGAAATAAATTCAAGAAATATAAATACATAATGAGTCTATGTTAATCCCCACTAGGAATCGTAGAATGTAAAAATAAATAAATTAAGTAAAAAGTGAAAAATAACACCATACTTTTTATATTGTCTAATGAGATGAATGGCCCTGATGGGCTTTAACAAGTGCGTGAATATTGGGCTATAGGTGGTTTGAGAGAGTTAGAAGCCAGAGCACTAATACCACTTGGAAGCTGCATGCTTTTTTTGTTTTTATTCAGCCCAAGCTTCCAAAACTTGGATTTGAACCTAGATTGAAAGAAGATTTGCCAAATGTGCTATGTTCCCTATGAGAGAATATGCGCAGTCTGACCTCATGCTGTTGTTCCAAAGATCTTATCTCGCCCTATAGCCAAGCACAGTGAGCCAGCTTTCTTTCCATTCAGCATCAAAGAAGCTTGAGGACCACGGCCTTATTCTATCGCTGTTATAAAGTCATCTCTCTAAGGGAACTTTTAACTAGCACTTCTAATACTTGCATCCTAATTATAAAACATAGGGGCAGCTGTTGCTTTTAGAGGAACACTTTGGTTGCAGGGCACCAGTGGAAATGCTACTGCTACCCAGCCAGAAGGCAAAATCTCCCTGTGAACAGCAGTCTGTGCTGAAAATGACGATAGTAATTTTCTCTCCCGACAAGAAATAACTCTGCGGACCTCTCTATGTTAAATGGTTTGATTTCTCCTTCTTTTCCACTCCATCTGGTGTATTTCTTTGTAGCTTCAAGCTGTTTAACAACATGGATAATTTGGTTTGCAGTAAAAATCAATGAAGCCTAATTGTCCACTTACCATTTGAAAAGTGTTTTAGAAACGCTTCCAAAAAAAGTGGAATGTTCACGTTTTCATACAACTCATTTTAAAGCCGTGAATCATAACGTGTTCAGTTTCGGTTTCAGTTTCTGTTAATTGGTTCTCGTGAGAAACTTGCAGATTCTAGCTTCACCAATTAACTCCAGCTGGTGTCAATTTACTCTTGGCAGAAAGCCCAGGTCTGCTTGACCTAGAAACTACTCACTCTGATTGGTTAACGAGCAGCACTCAACTCTGTTATCAAGGGATTGTTAGCTCAGTTTGATGTGAGGTGTGTTAGGAGTTAGAAGTGCTGTGTATGGTTATGAGAGAGAAAGAAAGAGGATTTATTTTGCTTTTATTTGTATGCAGAAACTCTGCTGGTTTTATTTTTCCTTTTAATAAATCCTGTAAATAGTTATTCTGAGTCTAGCTGACTAGTCATTACTGCCGCAACTAGCTTCTTCGCTGTGCAGGAAAACTCTGCTACGTTTGGGCTAAAGCCAATAGGGCTATGCCTGACACTCCAAAGTTCCATGAGGTTATGGGCATTGTGCTGCCAGCCTGAGTTGCGGTGGTGTCAGCATCAACGGCTTTGGTTCCAGTAGTTCCAGAAGTTGTTGTTCCTGGCTGGTTCCTGACCGTGGTGAGCTGGTGACGCAGCGGACTCAAGGACAACAGCTGCAGCGTGTGAGTGCTGGGTGCTGTGGTTCCTGTTTTCTCTCTCGGTGGTCGTGAGTAGCTGGTTCCGGGTTCCAGGGACATCGCTCTCAAGATGGCCTCACAACCAGTTCAGATGGCTTTTGAGCGTCTGAATGACTCCAATTACTTGCTGTGGTCGGAACGCATGCAGGCAGTGCTGCAGAGGGATCGTCTCTGGCAAGTGGTGAGTAAGTTTCCTACGAAGCCTGATGATGAAGACCTCGATAAAGACCAAAGAGCAAGGGCCACAATTGTCTTGGGGCTGGAAGATTCCCAGTTGCCATATGTGAGGGGAATCAAGACAGCTAGAGGTGTGTGGCAAGCACTTAAAGAACTCCATGTGCGTGAGACAGCGGTTTCCAAGCTGTTCATTCGCAAGGCATTGTACAAGGCAATGTTACAGCCTGGGGTTACAATGCAGGAACACCTACACAGTTTACAGTTAAAGTTTTCTGCGCTACAGGAAAGAGACTGTGCGTTAGACCAGCAGGAGAAGGTGGCTATTATTTTGAGTTCTCTCCCGGAAAGCTGGGATAATTTAGTTTTGTCTCTTGAAGGCATACAGGAGCGTGATTTATCAGTCAGTCACGTTACTGGGCGTTTGATTGAAGAATGGCAGAAGAGGCAAGAAAGGTCGTTGGCTGCAGAGGCTTCTACAGGTGGGCGGTTTGAAAGGAGTTCTCATGCCGTGCCAGAGGTGGAGCAAAAGCAGCGTACCGGTGAGGAGTCAGCGTTTGCTGTTAGGCGTTGTTTCCGATGTGGGTCTTCAGCGCATCTAAAACGACAATGTCCGGAGTTGGTCAAGTCTCAGTTGCCGGTGCAGGAGCAGAGACGAGATCAGCAGCAGCAGCAGCGTAAAAGGAAATTCTTCAAACGAAAACAGTCGGCTCAGCTGGTGACCGGCGAGGTCAAGATTGCTGATGAGAAACAAGCGGTCTGGGTGGTCGATTCGGGAGCGTCTCGCCATATCGTGAATTCAGATGAATTATTTGTTTCCAAGAACTCAGCACAGCGCAGCCAGGTGGCTCTAGCAGACGGAAGTACATCCGAAGTGATTTCGGGGGGTGCAGTTTTTGTTCCTTGTCTTCGTGAATGCCTGCAAAATGTACTTTGTGTGCCGTCATTAAGGAGCAATCTGATGTCTGTAGATTGTTTGCTAAAAGCTGGGTTTAAAGTGTGTTTTGAAGGAGACAGTTGCATTATTAAGAAGGCTGGTGAGATTTTAGGCACTGCTAAGTCAGAGGGAGGCTTGTTTTGGCTTAAAGCAGGATCTCAAGTTGCAGCAGTAGTCAGTAAATCTCAGCCTGCAGTGAATAACAAAGCTATACATGACAACTGTGTGCACTTATTGCATAGGAAAATGGGGCATGCTTGCTGGAAAAGTGTACTAAAAATGTCTGAATTGGCTGATGGGGGTAATTTAAAGAGTTGTAACAAGTACCTTGATTGTAATGTTTGTAAAAAGGTTAAAACCCACAGAGTCTCTTACCCCAGAAGTGACAGAGTTAGTGAGTCACCGCTACAGCTGGTTCACATGGACGTAATTGGTCCATTTGCTGTAAGCAGGGGTGGATCGCGCTTTTCACTAACAATTGTGGATGACGCCACGCGTTACTCCTGGGTTTTTCCCATGAAGAATAAGGGTGATGTGTTCACTAAGTTTAAAGGCTGGGTGGCATCTGTGGAAAGATTTCTGTCCCTTAAACTCAAAAGGATTCAGACGGACAGAGGTGGCGAATTTATGTCAAATGCTTTTAGAGATTGGTTACAAAAGCGTGGCATTGGGCATAGAAAAACGAACGTTTTTTCCCCAGAGGAGAATGGCGTTGCAGAACGAAAAAACAGATCTTTACAAGATATGATGTTTGCCATGCTTGATGATGCTGATTTGCCCATGTCTTATTGGGGGGAGAGCATGCTCACCGCGTGTTATCTCCAAAATAGGCTCTTTCATCAAACAATAGGTACAACCCCGTACTTTAAATTGTTTCAGAAAAAACCTAAAATTGACCATTTGCATGTGTTTGGATCAAAAGCCTGGGTATTAATTCCGAAACAAATGAGGAAAAAGGGAGATCCTAAGACCAAACAGCTAGTGTTTGTGGGTTACCAGGAGCTGGGAAAAGGTTTCCGCTTTGCTGAAGGGACAAATGGCATTGTGATCTCCAGGAATGCCAGTTTTTGTGAACATAGTGGCTGGGAGAGACTACATGCCAATACTGAGGTTTGGTTTGAACCTTCCCAGGAGCTTCATGACTCTGAAGGTAGACACAGAGAATCAGAGTCTGAGGGGGAGGAAAGTTCAGATAAGAGCTCTCAGGAAAGTGAAGTTAGCCAGAGACCAGTGGCTAAGCAACAAAAGAGAGGTCATAGTTCTGAGGAGGAAAGTGGGTCAGAAGAAAAATTTTCTCCCAGAAGATCTAAAAGACAAAACAAAGGGGTCCCTCCGGTGCGTTTTTCCCCAGATACTGCAAATGTGTTTAGTGTAATTGCAGAACCCAAGAGTTTTCAGGAGGTGTTAAAGTTACCAAAAGAGGAGGCAGAGCTCTGGAAACAGGCAATGGAGGAAGAGATGTCCTCTCTGAATGAGCACAAGGTTTTTACACCAGTAGCAGCGCCTGAGGGGGCAAAGATTGTAGGCTGCAGGTGGGTGTACAAACTTAAACCTCTGGTGACAGGAGAGTACAAATACAAAGCTCGTTTAGTGGCTCAAGGATATTCTCAGAGGCCTGGAAAAGATTATGACGAAACTTTTTCCCCAACTGCTAAGGGGGACAGTGTAAGGCTGATTTTAACGCTTGGAACAAATGTTTCCATGAGGCCTTAGTGTCATTTGGTTTCAAGCAGAGTACAGCTGACAATTGTGTTTATGTACGTGGTACAGGCAGTGATCAAGAGTTTTGTCTGATTTATGTAGATGATGTTTTGTATGCCTGTAAAACAGATAAACAAACTAAAAGGTTTGCCAAGCAATTGTCTAGTAAGTTCAAAGTGAAGGACTTAGGCCCGGTTAGGACATATCTAGGGTTGGAAGTGTGCTGGGCCCAAGATGGCAGCTGCCTAATTAGTCAGCAGAACAAAGTTAAACAACTACTGACTACATACAGGATGCAGGATTGCAAAGGGGCAGCGGTGCCTATGGATCCAGGTTTCATAAAAACACTTCATATAGATGAGAGTCCTGAATTTGAACATCCTGATGTATATCACTCTGTAATTGGAAGTTTATTGTATATAGCACAGTGGTCCAGACCTGATATTAGCTATGCAGTAGGCATATTAAGTAGATTGGTCTCAAAACCCACACTAAATGCCTGGAAAGGGGTAAAACAAGTTCTGAGGTATCTCAAACAGACAATTGGCTATATGTTACAATTAAATTCTTCAGAGGATGAAATGTTGAGTTGCTACTGTGATAGTGACTGGGGAAATTTGCCAGATAGAAAATCTGTCACAGGACTAGTCATAATGGTCGGTGGAGCTTTAATCAGCTGGCGGTCACGCAAGCAAGACGTTGTAAGTGTGTCATCAACGGAATCAGAGTACGCCGCATTGAGTGAATTGTGCAACGAGGTGATTTATTTCAAGCATTTGATGGCAGATTTAAATGTAAATTGTGGAGAACCAGTACAAGTTTACATTGATAATCAAGCTTGTATAACATTAAGTAAAACAGAGGGTTTCAAATCGCGTTCAAAACATATCTCTGTAAAATACCAAAATGTACGTTGCTGTGTACAAGACAATGTAATCACCTGTACTTATGTGTCAAGTGAAGAAAATGTAGCAGATGTGTTAACTAAACCATTGGCAAAGGTAAAGAACAAGCGAATGTGCAAGGGTTTAGGTTTGCTGGAAAAATAATCTCCTACATAGGTGTACTTGGTGTTAATTGTTCAGCAGAATCTGTGAGGGGGTGTTCAGTTTCGGTTTCAGTTTCTGTTAATTGGTTCTCGTGAGAAACTTGCAGATTCTAGCTTCACCAATTAACTCCAGCTGGTGTCAATTTACTCTTGGCAGAAAGCCCAGGTCTGCTTGACCTAGAAACTACTCACTCTGATTGGTTAACGAGCAGCACTCAACTCTGTTATCAAGGGATTGTTAGCTCAGTTTGATGTGAGGTGTGTTAGGAGTTAGAAGTGCTGTGTATGGTTATGAGAGAGAAAGAAAGAGGATTTATTTTGCTTTTATTTGTATGCAGAAACTCTGCTGGTTTTATTTTTCCTTTTAATAAATCCTGTAAATAGTTATTCTGAGTCTAGCTGACTAGTCATTACTGCCGCAACTAGCTTCTTCGCTGTGCAGGAAAACTCTGCTACGTTTGGGCTAAAGCCAATAGGGCTATGCCTGACACTCCAAAGTTCCATGATAACGGAACATTCCTCATCCTGCATTATGGTCATCTTGTAAGATGTTGTACATTCTGGCTTCCAAGATGGCTGAACTTGTTAATACAGCAGATGCATGAAAATTATATAAGCAAAGGATAGTGTTGTTCAGGCTGCTGACAAACGATTCTCTGAATTGAGATTGGAATTAAAATTAATTTGTCCTTGCACCCAAGGAGACAACACCAGGGTGTAGTGAGGCAATGGAACAACCTCCTCAGAGGACAAGTAATGTTTTTTGCCAAGCCTCTTTATCACAAATTATTTAATCATGTAGATATGCAGCAGCTTGCATCTAGATTCATTCCTGCCAGGAGAAGAGTAGAGGCAACATTTGCCAATTCTTCCTACATCTGGAGGGTTGGAAAGCCCTCTTGAACAGTGTGGAAGTGGCACTGGAAGCTTCACATGGAAACGAAATAGGCAAAAGTCACTCCCCCTTCAAAAGCTTTTTGTGGACAGAAGCCTGCATACAACCAAAAAGATTTACCTGCTGGTACCAATTCAGGCTGACTGAAAAGATGGTTAATCAAATCAGTAAATCGTAAGCGAGACAGAGAAGGCATCCTCATTTGCAGGTTTCCATAATGAGGTTTTTAGTATAGTTTTAGTTGTGTTGTTTCTTTTGTCACCATATGCTAGGATCTGGAATAGCGGAATAAAAATTGTTGTGAACGGTAGTTGTTGCCTATTCATTTAGGCTATTGTTAGGGCCAAGTTATACATTATGGCAAACCTGGGGAGGTTCCCGGAACAATATTCCCGTTACCTTCTCCCCAGCGTGTGGCGTATGTCCCAGTCTCTTTTCACATTAGGAGAGGAGAGTGAATAAATGCATGATATATAAAACTATGCTATGGATAGCAAGGCCAGAGCAGGACACAGGAAGTTCATTTGGAGCAACCAAATGTATATTATTATTATTATTAATTAAATTACCTTGACCCTTGAGGAGGAAGAGGTTCTATACGTTTCTTATACATCTTTAATCATCCTTGAATGCTAACAAAATGTGTGTCTTTTATGACCTTTAGTATGTGCGCCAATAAAATGTCAAGCATAGAGGAGACCCTAAACCATGGGTAGGCAAACTAAGGCCTGGGGTCTGGATTTGGCCCAATAACCTTCTAAATCCGGCCCATGGATGGTCTGGGAATCAGTGTGTTTTTACATGAGTGGAATGTGTGCTTTTATTTAAAATGCATCTCTGGGTTATTTAAGGGGCATAGGAATTTGTTCATTCCCCTCCCCCCCAAAAAAATATAGTCCGGCCTCCCACAAGGTCTGGGAGACAGCGGACCGACCCCCTGCTGAAAAAGTTTGCTGACCCCTGCCCTAAACCACAGTAGTATTCTTGAATGCAGCACTTTTCCTTTCATAGAAGTGAGTAGCAACCATTCTGTTATATAGCAGAAAATAGAGGAGTGTAATTGTGAACATTGCTTGGGTGCGACTAAACCTATTACCTAATACCCCAGTGATTCAAGTCACCTCTTCCTCCTCCTCCCGTCTGCATAGCTCCTTCCTGGGTTTTGTTTCTTGATCACACCATATTGTAAAGAACAGACTGATAGATAATAAGTAATGAATAGATAGATAATAAAGGTAAAGGTACCCCTGCCCGTACGGGCCAGTCATGTCCGACTCTAGGGTTGCGCGCCCATCTCGCTTAAGAGGCCGGGGCCAGCGCTGTCCGGAGACACTTCCGGGTCACGTGGCCAGCGTGACGAAGCTGCTCTGGCGAGCCGGCACCAGCGCAGCACACGGAAACGCTGTTTACCTTCCCGCTATAAAGCGGTACCTATTTATCTACTTGCACTTAAGAGTGCTTTCGAACTGTGGGCAGGAGCTGGGACCGAACGACGGGAGCTCACCCCGCCATGGGGATTCGAACCGCCGACCATACTTTCGGCAAGTCCTAGGCGCTGAGGTTTTACCCACAGCGCCACCCGCGTCGCTAGATAGATAATAATAGATACTAAATGTATGCTAATACATTTAATAATAGATACTAAATGTATGCTGTATGAAAGTAGCATAGATAATAATAGATACTAAATGTATGCTACTTTCATACAGCTGGCTCCTAATTATTGCTCCTCCATAATAAGTGTTAATAAATTGCATTTGACCTTCTGCACTATTGGGAACATTTCACTTTTCCTGAAGGTTCCTCCCACTGTGTTCTGTCCACACCAGTGGGTATGCATAGCTGCTCTGGGTGAGGAAGGGGAAAGACCATCCAAGAGGCCATTTGAAGTTCTGCACACACACATTATATCAGGGATCAGTAAACTTTTTCAGCAGGAGGCTGGTCCACCGTACCTAAGACCTTGTGGGGGGCCAGACTATATATTTGGGGGGGGGGGGAATGAACAAATTCCTACGCCCCACAAATAACCCAGAGATGCATTTTAAATAAAAGGACACATTCTGCTCATGTAAAAACTTGCTGATTCCTGGGCGTCCATGGGCCGGATTTAGAAGGCCGGATCTGGCCCCCGGGCCTTAGTTTGTCTACCCATGCATTATATCTTTTATAGTGGACACCGTTTCACTACACTCTTTATTTATCAATATTTAAATTAGTGTCAAAACACTTTTCTGGATATATATATTTTTTAAGTATTAAAATATTAATGAAATATGACTTAAATTAAACAGTGTTATAGCACTTTAATACCATAGTGCTGATGGTAAAAACAAACAAACCCCACTTTCCAGTCATCACCATTAAACATGTTTTTAAAACTTGAGGAGAGTGTGGACTTGAGGACAACATTTGAACAGAGACATTTCCCCAGAGTCATCTTGCATAGCCAGCAGAAAGCAAGAAAAAGCAGAAATTACCTTTATGCATGAGCTACGCAGTTATGGTTGGATCGGGACATTTTGACTAAACAGAATAAGCCCTCATAAAGAGCATATTTTAGCTTGAAATGCATTAAATATTGATAATTTAAATTTAGCATCTGCTACTTACTTCCTTTGGAGATGGACAGATTTTCTATTATATGGATCTGTTGCTTCATGATGAGAGACCTGAACTGTAAGGGGATTTTTTTTCCTGCAAGTTTCAGACATCCCTACAGATAACTTTTATTTTAAAGTGTGCAATGATCATTGGCTTTAACAGTGGTCCTTGATACTTAAATGGCTGGCAGGAAAACTGTAAAGGTAAAGGGACCCCTGACCATCAGGTCCAGTTGTGGCCGACTCTGGGGTTGCGGCGCTCATCTCGCTTTATTGGCCGAGGAAGCCGGCGTACAGCTTCTGGATCATGTGGCCAGCATGACTAAACCGCTTCTGGCGAACCTGAGCAGCGCACGGAGACACCATTTACCTTCCCACCGGAGTGGTACCTATTTATCTACTTGCACTTTGACACGCTTTGGAACTTCTAGGTTAGCAGGAGCAGGGACCAAGCAATGGGAGCTCGCCCCGTCGCAGGGATTCGAACTGCCGACCTTCTGATCAGCAAGCCCTAGGCTCTGTGTTTTAACCCACAGCGCCACCCGCATCCCATAGGAAAACTGTAGTAGCATTTAATTCACCATGGCAAGATTGTCTTCCAAAATTCAAGAGTAGATTAGCTTAAATGAAACATACCTAATGGTTTTTTAAAAATATTTTCTTATCTTTTGGATAATATTCGAGAACCAGCCGTAGTTGCTCAAAACATAGGGCAAACTAAGATATGAAGGATATGTGTAGCACAATATTGTGCTTGTCTGCTCAGAAAGCATGTCCTGTTGCATTCAGTGGAATTTAATTTGCAGGTTGCCATTCGAAACAAACTTACCTGGAAGTAAGTCCCTTTGAACTCTGCATATATATGAATAGGATTGGAGAGTAGGAAAGTCTGAGTAAGAGGCTGGAATTGTAGTTTCTAGCCAATGAGATAATTACATTCATTATGTATGTATGCATACAAAGTGTTAAATATTTTGTTATACAAAAATCTTAAAAATTATTTTGGCGACATTTGAATAAAATCAAATTAGATCACTTGTGAAGCAGTTTCTTAGTTTTAACATGTATAGGTTACTTTGTACAAACTAACATATATAAAGGACTCAGTTGTCCATGGCTGAGGAAGTTACATGCACTTAAGTTAATGATACTCACTTATATCAATGATACATAAGTGCACCATTCATTGGTTATGATCCATTCTAACTCTCCTGAGAGGCACACATATGTCCAAACCCTTTTCTTCTGAGTGTGACAATTATAGAAGAAGTCCAAACCAAACATTTGTACATAATGAGTGGTGTACAAAGTTATTTTTTAAAATGTTTGGTTTGACCCCTGTCATAGTTTCTGGGGTCTCTGTTATTTTGGACAACAGGGAGGTACTGTGAAAAATGCTGAAGACGGGGAAAACATGACCCTGAGCTGAGAAGATTAATAGCCGATGAATAACTAAAGTCACTTACTGTATTTCACTGTTCTAATTTCTGGAGCTCTTTTAATGGATTGTTTGAGTAGTTTATGGAGCATAACCAAAACTCATTTCAGCATGGGGCGAGGAGGAGGGCAGAACAAAGTTTAGTCAGTCTTTTTCAAAGGGAGAGATGCTTTTGAATATCACTGACACAACAGAATCTCTGTGTCCAAACTGCAGTTATTTGAAACCAATGTGATGTGAACCTACATTGCAGCTCTCTTGAAAGTCCTGTTTTAGAGTAATAAAAACATTGGTGCTTATTGGTGTACTGAATATTTGGTTTTTTTATTTTAAAAAAATCCATTTTACTATATATTCTGAATATTTGTTATTTTTTTATATCTTTCACCTAGAGCCATTCCCAAAATAGAGGTAATATATACATTTATTGATTTATATGAATACACTATGCAACTATTCAACTACTTAGGAAAGTTTTGTAGAAACAGGCTAAGGCAGTGTGGTGAACCAACTGTGCTGTATTCAAAGTAGTGCCAAGTAGTGCTTTGCTCAAGTGCAACAACTTCTCTCCTCCCCTTGTGCACTCCTAAATCTTTCTGGGGAATCCCCTAGCACTCTGGAGCAGATCTAGGGACAGCAGAGGGAGAGGAAAGGTGAGGAAGGTCATGTTGCTGCAGCAGAAGTCATTCTGCTTCCACATTTATTTAGTTGTACACCGCCCAACTATTATATCCTCTGACTACCCTGGCAAATGGCAGTGCTCTTTCATTTTCATTTTGTAAATATGATTTCAAGGGTTTTATTTTTCTGGAGACTATTGTGGAAGTTTTAAACACAAATCCTGCTACATTTAGACACCTTAATATCTGCTTTGATTTAGTGGACTAGGCACTCATAGCATGAATAAACAAAGATCCAGTGTTCAGGTTCCAAATTCAGCCACCCCGATGAGAAACTTAAATTTAAAAGAGACCTAGAGGCACACGTTTCACTCAGTTGCTGCTTGCTTTACATACTTACACCCCAGTAGCAGTGCCAAGTAGGGTACTTCACTGCCCGCTACCCTGGCAACCATTTCTACATAGGCCTTTCTAATTTACTCCGGGTCTTCTTTTACCTGCAATTTTGATCTCACAGTCTCAAATTCACCACTTCTACAAAGCTGTGTCTTAAAGAACACCTTGTTCACTGCCACCTCTTTGGATATAGCTCTATTGCAACAACATGAGACTTGGGGATAAAAGTAGCTTGTTAAATTGCCTCCATTTATCCCAGACTATTCAACTGGCTTGACTATTACAGCTTCCCCTATCAATACCTTGTTCCCCCTATTCACCTAGTCTTCAGTATTCCTTCTGCTGCCTCTTTTTCAGAATCCTCATCAACTCTTTGGGACACCACAAGAGCAAGGCTGTTCCCTCTCCCTCTCCTTTTCTCCCTCTCTCTTCTTCACATGTTCAGGTTTAGCATTTCTCTGGAGTGAGAGTCTGGGCAAAGGGTTAGTTCAGTTCTACAAGGTAAAAAACCCCTTGAGTGAGAGGTGAGAGGGTGAAGGAGCAGAACATTGCTGTCCGGGTCTGTATAAGATCTACTGTGAAAGCAATGACTATGTTGTTTGGTTAGTTGGAAACATAGGAAACTGCCTTATACTGAATCAGACAATTGGCCCATTGAGTTCAGAAATCACTGGCAGTGGCTTTCTGTGATTTCAGGTGAGGGACATTCCCTGTCCTACCTAGAGATGCCACAGAATGAACCCAGGACTTTCTGCATACAAATTATATGATATACCACTGTGCTTTGCTTGTCGTTATGATTGCTGAGCACTACAGATACACACAGCATGCACTTTCTATTTTGTGCATTTTATTGTTCCAAGGAGTCTGTGTTTGTATGACAGAGCAGCAATGTGTGTGTGCTTTGTTCATGTTGTTGTTGTTGTTGTTGTTATGTGCCTGCTGGGTAAAGGGAGTTATGGTGAAGGGGGTTCCAATGGTTGGAATCTGTTCCTCCTGGTTCCTTTTCCACCAGGCAAGACTTGGGCTGCCTTGCCGATCAGCCCTCCAGGCTAGTGGTGCTTCTCTTGAACGCCAGGTTGGTGCATACTATTACCACACTGTCCTGCAGTAAATATAGAAGTTGTAGTGCAGATTTTCAAAACTGTCAGCCCTTGATGTAAGAGCCTCCCTCATAGAAATCAACACCTCCTGTCTCCTAGCAAAGGGACAAGGCATTCAATCACTAGACAGCAATTTTGCACACTGAAATATGTGTTC
The DNA here is from genome assembly GCF_964188305.1 of Podarcis bocagei. Lineage (NCBI taxonomy): Eukaryota > Metazoa > Chordata > Lepidosauria > Squamata > Lacertidae > Podarcis > Podarcis bocagei. The sequence continues at coordinate 38,752,488 of NC_138126.1, forward strand.
TTTGTATGGCTGAATAATAAATGAAGGTTAATTTAAATTTGAAAGCACATTAGAAAATGGAACGGCATCAGGCGGTGCCAGAGAAGGATGCTCAGAGCGATGGTAGTGAAGAGTAAACACATGGAAGCCTTTGAGTGCAAGAGAAAAGAAAAAAATAGGGTCCCCTCCCGAAAAACAGCAACAGTGGCTGTTTGTTTTAATCGCCGCTTTATAAAACAGCTTGCCATCTTATTGAGTCAGGTTTTCCCACATTCCGATGTCACAAAAAGAATAATATGGAATGGGGTCTGGAAATGGCAATAAAATTTGTCACTCGACAAAACTTTTATTTGCTCTTTTATAGCAACCACACTGCTGCCTGATTATCCTATAAAAACAAAGTATACAGTTTTACTGTTCTGTGTCACTATGTCTTTAGCAGCAAAACAGAACACACATCATTTCAGGAGTGCCTTAAATTAAATTGGCATGATGACAAGCCCAAAGAGTGTCTGTTGCAGGCATTATGGATAACCCGGCGAATTCAAGGTGTCATCCTTTACAGGCTATTGATTAAAGCTAGCCAATATCCATCTCTTCAAGAATGGAATAATCTGCTGTCATTTCTGAAATGATGGGGATCCTGCAGAGAAGGTTAATCAGATTCCAAAGAAATCATATGTGGTCTCTGATGAATTGCAAGTCACTTTGAGATCAGTCATTGACCCCTAACAACACAGACTGTTGGAATACCTCACCAAAGACTCCTGATTAAGCTGAGCATTCATGGAATAAGAGTCAAGGTCCTCTTGTGGATCAGAAGCTGTAACAGGAATTAGAGAGTAGGAATAAATGGACAGTTCTCCCAGTGGAGACAGGTAGGAAGTGGAGTCCTCTGAGGGGTCAGAATTGGGACCCACCGGGCCTCTGTCCTTCCAGGCTTCAATATCAGTTTATTGGCCTTCCTCCACTACACCCAGACAGTGTTCCCTATCATACTGAGCCTCTTCTGGCTTAGATGTTGTGGAGGAGAAGAGCTGTATGTCATCAGCATAAAAAATATTTTTAATTAAGGCTACCCACTCTCTTCTAATCACCTACAAAACCTAACCATTCTAACAGCACATACTTCATATTGCACTATAAGAAGGAAGGGCCATTTTTTGTAAAGAAAAAAAAAAGGATTAAAATCTTAGCAAACAGAACCCGCATTTATGACATCATTATCTCCACCTCCCACTCCCCACCCCACCATACACATTTTAAAGCCACTGATCCAAATAAAAGCTGCCAAATCTTGTGGTCAGCCATATATATTACCTTAGTAAGTTTCCTTTGGCCACGAGTACACGAGTGTCCTGTCCATTTTCACTGGCACTAGATTCAGCCTTCTGTGTTCTTTTGTCTGCTCTGCTTGTTTGAAGCATCTGGTAAACATAAACCTCTCCACCCGACCATTCATGCTTAAATCCGAAATTACCTTCTTATTCATTCTGGTCCCGGTTGCACCACATGGTGTAGAAACCCATTTCCCCCTCATGTGCTGAAATGGCTTTGGCCTACAAGGTATCATTCCTTTCCAACTCATAGCAAATACAGGCTTAAGTGCTGTATTTGCCACCAGAAGGTCTGCCCATTCTCTGCCTGGATGTTGCTCAACCCAGCAATTGCTCAAAGTCAGAGTTAGATTAATTATTATACAAAATATGGTGTAGAAGGACAGGAAAACTAGGATCTCTGGGTTATATCAGTATAATGGCTTCACTGCGAGAAGAGAAGTCAAAGTCATAGTAGAATGCTGTGCTCCTTGAAATTTCCATAGGAATAATGGGGGAAATGTCCTGCATGAATGGTTTTTCCATTTCATTTTCTGGATTAAAAAATAGTGATTTTTGGAACTGGGAGGTGGAAACATTTCCTGAAAATCTCTTCCATTGGAAAAGAATTTAGCTTTCCCCACCCCAACCCAGTTTGTTGTCATTGCTTCTCCTGTCAGCTACTGCTTCTGTGCAATTTTCATTTTTATTAGTGACTACTTCTTTGCCAACGCCCCTGGATCCTAGGCACTTCCGTCTTGTCCTTTTTCTTTCACTTCCATAGGCAAGCCACCTTTCCATCACCGTCACCTGCCTGACAATTAACCTGGGTTTGCTGTTTCCCCCTCAAACCATCTGGTTGCCTACAATGCTTTAGAACCCTTCTTAGCAATTCTGCCAGCTTCCATTATCAAAATGTTTGAAGGCAGCGCAAAACTCTTTTATAAGGAAAAAGTAATAGAACTGCAAGAAGATAGCAAAAAGAAGCAAGTGTAAAGCCCCTGGCCATTAAAACGCACACACTCTCTCACACACACAAACAAAACTGTCAAGTGTTAAGAGAACAGCATTAAGCATTGGTTAAATGAATACATTTTGCTCAAATCTCATTTCTTCCTTCTCACCCTTAGTACTCCATTTACCATCACTTCCTCATGTCTGGCCATATTGTATCCTTCCTTTAACTTCTTTAATGCCTATGCAACATCCTTTCAGTACACCGCAAATACTAATTCTGCGGTTAAGTGTTGAGGGCAGGGAGAAATAGTCCTTTCAGATAAAATGAGAAATTGAGTTATTTTCTGAAAGCAAGCTGGCTAACAAACTGTCATTAGAAACCTGAAGCATTTGAGTTTCAGCCTAAAGATTCCTCCAAAGAAATGTTCCAGAATACGGTACTTTTTGTGTAGTTCTGCCTGTGACTGATGGGAGTTGGTAGTCAAAAACATACGAATGGCATCAAGCCAGTGAAGCCTGCTTTATATAGAAGAAGCTTTATCCCTGGAAAGAGTACACACTGCCATTTCACAATGGGAACCATTTTGGGAAGCATGTGCAGGCTTAAAATACTTTCCACATTCCCATCCTGCCACTGATGGTCATGTGAACAGGCCTCCAAATGTGGTGCTTTTATGTCCCATTGACTTCAGCCAGAGACTTAAGTGTGTCCTCCACAACTGCTAAACAGCTGAAAACGTGGTCACTCTTCCACATATGTGGTTGAGGCTTGTGGCAGAGACTGGCATATCCCTATTGGCCTCATGGACAGTAGTGAGACTCCACATTCAAATGTGCCAGAAGTAGAATATGAAAACAGCTGCTCTTGGTTTCCTTGGCTGCACCCTTTCACCTTACTCCCTCAGCAGTCAATTTTTCAAACAGTTCACCGTAGGGCGAGGCAGGATTTCTTCAAGATATGGGGAACAACAGTAGGAGAGGGCAATTATTATTAATCTTATTTGTTTTTTATTGAACTTGTTAGTCACTTGTTACACAAGTGACTTACAATGTATTTCCCAGTGAATTTCAACATACTGCCCTCAACAGTTGCTTGCAGGCTTCCCTTGTCATATGGCTGGCAACTGTGGGAAGAGGATGCTGAACTAGAAAGGCCTTTATGGTCTGATCCATCCAGAGGGTTCTTTGTATGATCCAATGGGAGCCGGAAAGCATTTCCTTCTTTTAATCCGCCAGCCTTACAAACTTCTGCTGCAGCTCCTTCTATTTTGAGTGTCATGGACTGGCTGGACACAAAGGAGGGGTGGCAGAAACCAGCGGGAAACTCCCAAGGGAAGAAGGCTCAGAGCCCGGGGATTGGCGGTGGAACGATGATGAGTGGTCAGAGGGAGGAGCAGGAGCAGACTGCGGGGAGGAGGAGATGTCGGAAGCTGAAGAGGTAACAGGGTTTAGTGAGCAGGGAGAGTATGTGAAGCTGAGAAGCAGAAGTGGAAGCAGGAGAAGAGGGAGGCCAAGAGGCAGAGATGAATCAGGCTGGTGAAGAAGCCAGGGTGTCTTCCTCTTCCGCTCTGACAAGCTCCTCTCCCTGCTGATCCCCCAGGACCAAGAGAGGCATGAAGTGGGATGAGCAAAGGCAGGCATGCCATCCGAGTCTCAGATTGTTTGGGAAGACCTAGGGGAGGAGAGTTAGGCAGCTGTGGGAAGGCCTTCAGTCTCCACACCTGCCTCTCAGGTGTAAGACCTACTGAGAAGAGTTGCTGTGCTCATTAGGCCTGGCACTCCTGAGCAGATCTTGTTTCTTCTAATAAAGAGTTAACTTCACTTACTCTGTGTGATTTACTGCTAGCTCACTCCTGACATTGAGGGGCTGAGAGAAGCAGAAAGAGTCAGCTAATAGTCAAAGTTGAAATGGGACCATTGGAGGCTATGATGCTCAGATATCTCTCCCTAAAATCAGTAGGATTACCCCCAACGTGCTTATGCCCCAAATATTTCTGACTGCAGTCGAGTTTCAACACATCCCTTTCGTGTTGATGTTCTTTTCAAGCATCATCCTTGTATATTTAAATTGACAGGCATTTCCCCCCACCCCCACCCGTGGATTCTGCATAGTTGGAAACAAACCAGAAAAGCAACCTGGATTGTAACTGGAACTCTCATTCACTACTTGCCTTAAAACTATCTACAATAACATCATGGTGGATATTTTGGACTTTCTGAAATTGCCCAATTGCTTCTTGCACTCTCTCTGTTATTTTTGCCTGTTTCACTCTGTAGCTGTTTTTATTACATTTGGAGCCGGAGTTGAAAAAGGCACCTGCCTTTGGAGTGCCAGGCTGTGATTTATTTTCTGTTGCTTGGTTTCAGGCCCCAGCAGATAAGTGTCCCACTGTGTCATGTACTCCAGATTAACATGACACAACACAGCTCTGCATGATCTACAACAAGCAAATAAGACAATGCAGAGCTGCTTATTCTAAACAATGCCTCCTAATAGACACACAATCAATATAAAACCAGGGTGGTTTTTTGTTTTCAAATTGGATGATTTGTTACTCACAGACTTATGCAGCTGGGTGGCTTGTAATTCTAAAAAAGAAAATCATTGCAGCTTTGTGACAACTGCAGGGTTCGTGCTGCTAGCAAATGTCACCCATTCCAACTCTTTTTGCTTTGGAAAGGAAGAGCTTGAGTTAAATAAACATAACAAGCATATCCAAGTAACCTGCACCTAACTCATTCTATCCTACTAGCTGCTGAGTTCTTTTTCAAGGGAGGAATAGGCCCTTTGGAATGTGCTTCTCTTATAAACAAGAGTCAGGTGTCCTGCTGTATAACTGCTGAAGTTTGAATACACCTGTTAATCAGCCAGAATGGAGAACTGCAAAGTAGAACAAAGTGCTGGATGAAGATTTTGGAGGATGGGACATTTAGGCAAGCTGAATGGGTTTATCTTCTCTTTACCCGTGCACATTAGCTTTCCTTGCCCTCTGTCCACCCAGCCATCCAGAGGGGAAGTGCAAAGCAAATTCTGGTCATGGCTTGTGTGGCAGAAGACCACAGATGACTAAGTAGTGACAGCAAGGGGCAGGAAGGTAGCCAGGTGGTTACAAGGATGCCCAGTCATCCCTGGAGTGGGTGCCTCAGCAGGTGTCCCACAGGGCTTAATCCTGACACCAGCCCTGTCAGAACACAGATACAAGAGGATTAAATGGCACAAATTAGGTACTTTACATCTCTTCTTGAGGCTTTGTCCAAAGGTAGAAATGAGTGAAGCATTGGTAAGAGAAGGAAATGGCTTTGGCACATAAAATTATCTCCTCTCAGATATTGCTCACCTTGGAGTGAGGTTTGCTGGGGGGGGGGCGGGGAGAAGACGAAGGTACCAGGAACCGAGTCTGATTATTCAGGAGCTGCTGGAGCCAATTATAAGGGCCAGCATTTTGCCAGTGTTAATTATCAACTCTGGCTTGCATGTGTGCTTATTTATTGCAGCAGAGAAATTGCACTCTTGCTTAGTAAGTGAAATGTATGTCTATTGTCTCCTTGGAAGATTTGAGATTCCAAGAGAGAGTTAAAATGTAGCTAAGATGCCTTGTTGCTGCTTTTGTTGTCATGCAATGCAAAAATCCTCTTCTCTGTAAACAGCACTGTTGTTTTCTTTTTTGGATAAGAACTAGAGCTGCAGTACAGAAATTGCTGACAGGGGCAGAAGCAAAACTCTTCTGATCTTCCAGTGACACCTACAGTAAAGAGAGCTATAGTCTCTTTTGAAGAGCTGGAACCTTACAGATCAGTTTGGTTCTGGGACACATAACGAAGGGAGCTTTTTAGGAATCTTACAGTTTAGGATACTTGGAGTGTTAACTCTGCTTACCTGGCAGGAAGCCCCATTGTATCCAATAGTACTTACTTCTGAGTAGACATGACAAAAATTGCATCCTGGTAGGACTACTGAGTACAACAGTATACAATGCAATACTTAGAAGTATTTTCATAAGCTTTTAAATGTTCCTACAAAGCTGCACATGGCTCCGATGCTGCAAAGTTTTAAGTGAGTGTTAAAAACTCCCCTTTTGGATTGCTTTTAATAATTAAGTCCTGTCTAGGGACTGCTCCTGATGTCCTGAGTCTTGATACTGCTGTCCTATGTATTGTTTATATTTGTTTTAACTGTCGTGTATAGCTTTAATTTTTTTTAAAATGGACTGTTATGTGGCTGCTATTGGTGTGCTTAGTTCTATGGCTGTTAACATATTTAATTTTGTCAGCCACCTTGGGTGGGCTATGCCACTAAAGGCAGCATATAAACACTTTTATAAATAATAAATTAAATAAAATTTCCTGGAAGACATAAATGCACACAAAAAAAATCAATTCAGTAATTAAGGATTCTGATTCCCCTCCTCCAGCTTAATTATATATCATAAATGCAAGGAATTCCACTGTATTTTACCCCCACACACAAATTGTTGACTTACGGATCTTTTAGGTTATTTTGTGCTTTTATGGAATGCAACAGCTTGTCTAACCAAGCCTATCATTGTTTACATCATAATTTATTTGGGGTGAAAGATAAGTAAATCAACAGTCCTTTATTTTGCCAGGAGTTACCTCTCGTTCAGTTTACCTCTTGAAACCTTGCTTCTCAATAAATCAGGGATGGAGATGAGCTAAACAGTTGTTTTCCCAAGGTAAGCAATTGTGTAAACAGGCAGAATATCTAATCATCACCATGAGCAGGTGGGATCCAATTTTGCCAGCTGCAAAGCCTGTTGAGTTTACAATTGGATAGATTATAGCTACAGCCGGCTGTGTGACCCCTCTTGCCAGGATTGCTTTAGAAGGAAGAGGAATAGAGGAACCATTCCTTCTTTGGTTATATCCTTGGTTTAAAGCAGTTTAAGGCAGCTGGGAGATAAGAAGAGGGCTTTCATAGAAGGCCTTTGTAAAAGAGGGAATTAAGATTAGTTATTTTAATTTATGCATTCAAATACATTTGAATGGGGAGCTTGCCATACACTAGTCCACGTAAAGATATTAAAACAGAACAGTGCAGTCAGAAGTGTTTTCTGATGTACTCAGCATTTATTTATTTGTAAACGAATTTATATGCCACCTTTCATTTTGAGGAGATATTTACACTGCAAGTTTATTTCTGAAGATTATTTCACAGATCTTCTGAAGCAACAGAGAATGTCTAAGGGCTTATCCACACGCACCTTTCCTCTGCTCTTTCCAGGTATGGACTATACTTTAAAGCTCAGGTCCGAGAGCCCTTTTTGCTCCAGAGCTTTCCCTATGAAAATCCACTCTCAAAGCTCAATCAGAGCAAATGGCAATCCTCAAAAATCCCTAACTGATGTTTGCTTAGCGTGCACACTGAAGAGTGACTTTTTGCAGGGAAAGCTCAGGGCAAAAAATAATATTTGATATTAGCAGCCGATTTTTAAAAATGGAAGATAGCCGGAATGATGCTGGGTTCCATAAAAGAAGATGCCATAATTAAATAGCTCATTCTTACTAATACTTTTGACAAATGCAGATGTCTTATGTGTGATTGGCATTTGGCTTCATAACACCCAGGCACACTTGGCTACCCTTATTTGACTTCTCTATTGCACTTTTCATTTGCTGCTACAGTAAGGTCGTTAAACATATCTTTCACTTTTTCAAGTCCTTGAAAACAGATTGGTAAGCTTTCTCCTTGGGGGTGATTTGTAAATTGCTTTGCAGAAGGCTTAAGCTCATGATGAATACGACTAGAAAAAGTTTCATCAGAGTTGCACTCTGGTGTCATTTTTCATCAGGTTGTTTCAGCCACTCACAGAAATGCAATATGTCAAACTTTATCTCTGCCTGGCTTTTACAAAATATTAATGAATTAAAAAAAATTGATGGCCTTGTAGACATCGTGCATTTGTTGAGTTCAGCTGGATGAGGTGTTCAAAACTCATCTCAAAGAAGTAAAAACAGAAAAACCTTCCAGTTGCAAAATATAGAGGTTGCTGCCAATGAAGTTGGAATACTTCATTCATAAAATTGTAGAATTGGAAGGGACCCCGAGAATCCAGATGTAAAGTTGCTATGTATATTTCAATGTATATTTCAAGTTAGAGGCTAATACTAGTAAAAATGAAGTTTCTTACAAAATAAAATTTCAAAAAGATTGTGGCTACATATTACCAAAATTCAGGAAATCAACAGTCCAGAACAAACCAAGGAATGGATGGTTGCATTTAATGAGTATGTATGAGTAATTTTTGTACTATGTAAGTAGCCCTTGTAAAGATGAAGGGTTGCAGCCAATTGTGTTTTTCTGTTCATATAATAGTCATTAATCTAGTGGAGGCTCTCTAATGGATGTAGAATGGAGGTGAGTTTTCCTCACCTCGGCTTCCTCCTGCAGCTCACACAGATTTTCTGGATGGAGCTGTGACGAGGGCTACAGGAGAGGGGGAATTGTAAAAATCTCCGCCCCCTTACTTCAATTACGGGCACGCCCACTGGATCAGAAACCCTTCCATTTGTATGGCAGTACAGTCATAGTGTTTTTATTGTCATCTATCTCATTTATAGTATTTGACATTTTGGAGAATAATAATAATAATAATAATAATTTATTATTTGTACCCCGCCCATCTGGCTGGGTTTCCCCAGCCACTCTGGGCGGCTTCCATAGAAACCAAAAAAACACTAAAATATCATACATTAAAAACTTCCCTGAACAGGGCTGCCTTAAGAAGAAGACCAAGTATATCGGCCATTTAGGGACACAACATGTGTTGAGATCACATGTTAAGGTAGCCATTTTGGATCTCAAAATTGTGATTAAAGGATAATGATAATGTGGATGGACTCAGTCTGTATGTAATGTACATAGCAAGGTTTCCCCTTTGATGAGTATTTGTAGCATGTCGATGTTGCAGTTTTGTTGGTATTAAGAAAAGAGTTGAAAGGGGTAGGGAAAGGAGAGAATTTCTGTAATGACAAGGGAATTATACCTAGAATCCATGTACTGAGTGGTGAATTCTGGACCTCTTCTCTACTAGATGTCTAACCGAAGCCATTTCTGTTTCCTAAAATCATTAGAGAAACTTATTCCTCTGTTCATATTTGTTAACCGGGTCTCATTAAATCACGTCAAGTGGATAAATGCTTCTTCCTTGTGCTGAAAAAGAAACTGAGGAGCATTGCAATTAACTTACTTGCCTAAAGCAATACAGCAAATCATTGAGAGGTTGCTGTGAGTCGCCTGGAATTCATCAGAAAACCTGCCCTTAAAGTTCCCTCAGCTTGAATGAGACCCATATAGATGAGAGAGGCCCTGATAAGAATGAGCTAGTTGCCTCCCGAATCTCATCTTTCCTTGGTGTACTTTTCCTTTGTAAATACAGTGAAACTCATCCAATTGTCTGTAATCAGTTTTTAAGTCCTCGGTAGAACTTTCAATTGCCTCATCCAAGGTTTTAAAAGTCCTAATTTTATCTGAAACCCTGCATGGTATTTTGTTACAAAGGGATGTCAGGGAAACAAATGTTCAGAAATGGCATGATTCTAACAATCTAAGGAGAACCCTACTGAGAACTTCTTATATACACCAGAGGCCAATTTAGCTCAGCATTCTGTTTTCACAGCAGCTCTGTGGGAGAGCATGCAGAAGGTTCCAAGGTCAATCCCCAGCATCTCCTGGTATGGCTGGGAGAGACCTCTCTCTGAAATGCTGGCGAGCCACTGTCCATCAGTGTAGACACTACCAACAAACCACAGGTCTGCCTTGGTATAAGATAGCATGCTATATTGCTAGCTAATATTCAGTGGCATATTGCTTCTGATACTGGAGGTAATATGTAGCTATCTCTATTGCAAACTTCCATCAAACCTAGAAGGGGTTGCTGAGTACAACAGAACTAAGAGATCAAGTAAATATGTAGTAGGGTGGCCCAAGGACTCTTGATACGTTGCATCAAATACTTCCTTTCTTTCCATAGGTGAGAACAATATGTTAGAAGAAACTTGGGCGTACTGGTGAAATAGCAGCTCTGTGTCATGTACCCACTTTAGAAAGGTGTGGTACAAGTCACTTTGAGTCCTTCTGTCATTATATGGTGTATTTCTTCCCAGTCTGCATCACTGCCTGTTGATGGGCAGATGGAGAGATGCTCAGCCTAATGACATGACCAGGCCATGTAGTCCATTCCACTATACACTGTGCAGGGAGATTTTGGCATGAAGCTTCCATTTGGGAAAATAGGTCCCATTTTTCCTCTTTGGAAACATGATATAAGTTTTTTAGACCATATAGTTCCACCCTTATACTTGCATTATTCATGTTTATAACATATCATTGGCTGCCTGGGTTGTGTGTCTATTGGCTAGATGCAAATAGTACCTATTAATAATGACCGCTCCCCGCATAAAACGGGGGGCGACCTTTGCGTGGACGCGCGCAGCCCCTGGATCTGGAGCGGCTCCATTCAGCATAGGCTTGGCTTTGCCTTCCCTCAGGTGGGATACCTGGAGGTCTCCGCCTACCCCAGTCAGTTGTCCAATCCCACCTGGGGGAAGCATTGCCAAGGAGATCAGGCCAGGTCGGGGAGGGATTACCTGCCCACACAATAGAGGGAGGATCTTACCTGGGAATCCTCACTTGGCTCCAGAGCTTCTCCCACCCTACCCACCCTCAGTTAATGCCTTATTTTGCAGGTTAACTTTTCTTCACAGATTTTGCAGGTTAACTTTTCTTACATGTATGCGGGCGCTGCTACGTTAAGGTCGCTGTCAATGGGCTGGAAAGGAATTTCCCTGCATTGGCAGGTTTCGCCTTTCCCATAGCAAAACGTCACAACTTTGGCGGTATCAGGCCTTGGGCGGAATCCTTTTGTCCATCTTCCTCTTGCAGCGGCGATATCAGGGTTCCCTGTTAAAGGGGTTTCTGAAGTGAGGCTTTGACCGTACGCCGAAAGGTCGTCATTGCTCTCCCCTGCGGCGGCGGCGTAACGGGGGCGGCTATCTCTGCTTGAACATATGTTCTCCAGAGCAGGCCCATCCCCCACACAAACACTGGATAACCCTGATGCTCCCTAGGTCCCCGGCCAAGGGGACTGGGGAGGGAGAACGCCCAATGCCTGAGCCAAGGTCTACCCACATTTGAAATTTAATAAAGTTGTGGCCAATTTAATCCCATAGCACGTTGTCTTGAATCGTTATTCCACATGACGGGGGGGGGGACCGCTCGGGATCAGGGGACTCCGCCTGTCCACGCAAAATCATTTCCTCGGGTTCTTACTGGAGAAACCATGGCAGTGTATTCGGTTTAGACTCTAACACTAGACATTCCTTACAATAATTCACTATTTATATGAGCAGAATATTCAGTTTTTGCAACATGGTACCATATGCTTCTGGGTTGTAAAGGTTTAATATAATATTTAAACATGTAACAAAGTGTGTGAGAGCAGTTTCAAAAAGACAGGGCCCATACTTTATCATCATGCAGATTAAGGTTGCACAAATCTGCCATTTAAAAAACTTTTATTGCTTTGTCACCAGCAACACACTGTAAATTCTATAAACACTGAAAATACACGTTTATTGCTTATATTTTATTCTTATCTTGTTTAATTTAGTTTAACCACAATTGTACTTCAACACACCACACAACACAGAGGTCTTGCTACCAAAACACAATGCATTCTCCGGAAATAATTTGATGGGCAAGTGAAAATGGAGAGATGCTGTTGGGTGACAGGGGAAAGGCAGAACTGCTCAACACCTACTTAGCTTCCGGGGAGGGTGACCAAGATGATCAAGGGTCTGGAAACCAAGCCTTAGGAGGAACGGTTGAGAGAGTTGGGTATGTTTGGCCTGGATAAGAGAAGACTGAGAGGAGACACGATAGCCATCTTCAAATATCTAAACAGCTGTAACGTGGAAGATGGAGCAAGCTTGTTTTCTCCTGCTCCAGAGGATAGGATTCCTGTTACAAGAAAGGAGATTCTGACTCAACATCAGGAAGAACTTTCTGACAGTATGAGCTGCTTGACAGTGGAATGGACTCTCTTTCATTGTATTTTACATTGTATTTACATTGTATTTTAATATTCTGTTGGAAGCTACCCAGAATGGCTGGGGAAAACCAGCCAGATGGGTGGAGTATATTATTATTATTATTATTATTATTATTATTATTATTATTATTATTATTATTATAGGTTGCTTGGATGGCCATCTGTCATGGATGCTATAGTTGAGATACCTGCATTGTAGGGGTTGGACTATGTGACCATTGGTCCATGCTTAGCTTTCCACTGAAAACAATGGGATATAAAAGTGCTTAATCTGGCTAGATATACCTTTACTCTGTACGGTTCTGAAGCATGTTTTTATTTGTATACGGCTATGAGCATAACTGCCTTGCTGGATTTTCCTAGTTACTGATTTTATAAGTTGACACGTTTGGTTTTGTTTCTAAAAAAAAACCCCCAAAACGAGAAATATACTAAAATCAGAATAATCACCTGTATTTGAACTAGAGATTTTAAGAAAGAACACAGTAAGCTGCATCCAACTAAGCTATAGTCAGAATAGACACATTGAAATTAATGGACCTAAGTTAGCCATATTTATGAACTTCATTTTCCCCCCCAAAAAGATATTTATTAAAGTTTTTTTTAAAAATATAACAATGAAAAAATAAAGAAAGAAACAAAATACAACATAAAAACAGTTAAAAAACAAATAATTTTCCATACCATATCTTCCTTACGCTTATTTCCCCAGACCTCCTCATACCTCCCTTCTTTGTATTCCACTTCAATTTGTTAGTTCAGCAAATCCTTACCATTAAGCTTTTACCCATTTATAAACCCTTTTTTCCCCCGTATCTCCTAAAGCATTACAGCTGGAAACCCCTTAGTTTCTATCCAACATCCTTCTAACATTCATTAATTTTACAATATTTCTGTAAATAGTCTTTAAATTTCTTCCAGTCTTCTTTCACCAACTCTTCTCCCTGGTCTCGGATTCTGCCAGTCATTTCTGCCAATTCCATGTAGTCGATCATATTTATGAACTTCAATAAAGACTAATGTTGCATACAACTCAATTTTGTCAATCCATCATTATTTTAATTTGGGGTACACTTAAACCCATACAGCAATAAATACACTCAAGCTGTAGCTTTCAACAGTAATGACAACTTGTCTCTGCACTGACCAAACTACTAGCTCAGTTTACTCTCTACTTGTCAGTGTGGAACAGTACAGTGACCTGATACTGCTATACCAGTGTGAGTAGATAAATAGGTACCACTGTGGCCAGAAGGTAAATGGCATTTCCGTGTACTCTGGCACTCATCATGGTGTCCTGTTGCACCAGAAGTAGTTTAGGCTGGCTACATGACCCAGAAAGCCGTCTGCTGACAAACACTGGCTCCCTCAGCCTGAAGCAAGATGAGCGCTGCATCTCGTAGTTGACTTTGACTGGACTCAACTGTCCAGGGGTCATTTACCTTTTACTACTGGTCATACTGTTGGTATAAACCTCATTGAACCTGCTTTAGTTAAGGACCACTTAAGGGCTGTAATCTCTCTGTGTGTGTTGCTGTTACTGTTGTTTTTAAATCAGGTGAGTTACTTTCTTTGGTGTCCTTTATTACCTGCAGATCCAACACGATTTATGGTGGCACCTAACAGCATGGATGTCACTGCTGGCGAAAGTATTCTTCTGCCTTGCCAGGTATCTCATGATCACCCGCTAGATATTCTATTTACTTGGTCATTTAATGGACACCTGATAGACTTTGAAAAAGATGGGGATCACTTTGAAAGAGTTGGAGGGGTAAGTATCACTATTAGTAATCTACCAAGGCAATTCTTTATGAGTGCTGAGAATTTCAGCAATGAGCAAGATATGTTTATGGGCAGACCTACAACTCTAGCTGTGTTTATATCTTTAGAGCACATTTCCTCCCCTCAAAGGATTCTGGGCACTGCATTTTACCCCTCACAGATTTACAGTTCTGAGCAACCCTTAACAAACTACATTCCCCAGAATTCCTTGAGTGTGGGAAATGTGCTTTGAACATGTTTTAAAGGTATAGTATGCATGCAGCCTCTGCCAGCTTCCAACACTGGGTGTGTACACACCTACATACTCATACTGTAATAGTATGCAACATAATAACTCCAGCAATGAAATGCTTCATTTATGTACTGTCTACAGTGCCAGTACAGTTCACTCTCCCTTGAACTGACAGTGCAATCGGAACAGAAGTACTTTGCTGCCGATGTGAACCAGTACAGTGGTATCTCAGGTTAAGTACTTAATTCGTTCCAGAGGTCTGTTCTTAACCTAAAACTGTTCTTAACCTGAAGCACCACTTTAGCTAATGGGGCCTCCTGCTGCTGCCGCGCTGCCGGAGCATGATTTCTGTTCTCATCCTGAAGCAAAGTTCTTAACCCAAGGTACTATTTCTGGTTTAGCAGAGTCTGTAACCTGAAGCATATGTAACCTGAAGCGTATGTAACCCAAGGTACCACTGTACTGTTTAAGAATATCAGTGTGAATGTGTGCACTGAATAGATATACCTGTTGTGAAAACAAACCCATGTTTAACTGACCACTCCTAATGAGGGACATGGGAAGAGTTGGACACTGAATCCTCTGCTGGACCCAAAACCCTGCCAGCTTCTGCCACCAGTTAGATAGGAGGAATGCCTTATCACCATTTTTCTTTTGCTCCATCAGTTCCAAGTTAGTGTAGCTCAGGGGCCAACAGGTTAGACCAGGGTTTTCCAAACTTGGGTCTCCAGCTGTTTTTGGACTACAACTCCCATCATCCGTAGCTAGCAGTGTCCAGGGATGATAGGATTTTTAGTCCAAAAACAGCTGGAGAACCAATTTAGAAAACCCTGGGTTAGACCCTCATGGGATCCATGGAGCTTAGCATCATGCAGATGCCAAGTTCGTGCTGCACTGCTTTGAAATGGCCTGTTTGAGGGTCTTTCTCCTGGCAGCTGGAGGACTGCAAGCAGTAGCTTACTACCATTTTAGGTGAAGCTGGGGGCATCTGCTGCAGTGAAACCCCACCTCACCAGTAGTCCTCTGTACTACTAAAGCTGGCAGAGAGGATATGAAATACAACCTACCTGCTCCCGCACCCCCCCAATGACATCAAGGCACGGTTGGGGGCAGGATTGCAGCCTAATTCTTTCCAATTGTCTTGCTAGCGTGGTAATCTTTGTATCTCCTCAGTTGCATTGTCCAAAGAGTAATTTCTCAGAATTCTCTGCTTTTCAGAAGCTAAAGATCATTAGCAAATCATGAAAAATGTTCAACTTTGCACTGACATAGAAACAAATGTGAAGTTAGGTCTTAAGCATTTGGCAGTAGTTTGCATTATTTGTCACCATCCTTATTTGCATTATTTGTCACCACCCTTCACAGCTTAAAAAAAGAAATTGGATCAACTAAGCTCTACACGGAAGTGGACCCACTGAAATTAATGAACACGAATCTGTTATGTCAATTAATTTCGACAGATCTACTCTGAGTAATACTTATTTGCATACCACCCATTACTGCTGAGCAGATGGTGTCTGAGAGGCAGATTGCCACCTTTTCTATATAATGGAGATCAGCTTATATTTAGTATATGTGTTACCAAAATCCAAAATGGCAGAGACAGCAAGCTGTTCTTTGAAACTGAAATAAGAATGGGTGGGTTCTATACTACATAGAATGCAAGGCTCCTGTATGGGAATGTACAGCTCTGATGGCATCATATGAGGCTGCACATGACTTTGTCTTTACCCTTCTCACCAGAGCCCAGAAACATACCTACAGCCTTGCAATAAATGCTACCCACATAATCAGGCTCTATTTTATCCCTTCTGTTGCTGCAATTGTCTAGTGTATGCAGACTTTCAGCCATGCTTTGGGTTCCAGAGATGATCCAAGCAGCTGCTACAGCATCTTCTAAACCATCCTCATAATCACCCCCTTATCCCTGGCTGTTAAGGGAATCAGGCTTCAGAAATATTTTGGAAACTTGGACCAGAATCCAAAGAGCTATAGAACTGGTACTGTTCATGATCACAAGGAGCCCTTAGACTTACCAAACAGCAGCCCCCTCCCTGCTCTCCTCATGTATGGCAAACTGCTTTATAATCAAAGGGAACTTCAAACACAGCTTGTGATACGACATAGGAGACAGCTGTTGAAATGGGAGAAAACTCTATCTCCACTGGGCTAGTGCAAGCCCCTTTCATGAGCAGCTCTTTGGATCCTAGCCACTGTCTAATATCCATCCTTCTGCAATGCTGTTTGAGTTTCTCCTAGTTTTAGCAGTACATGCAAGAGCGACACCAAGCCTCTGGCTTGTATGCTTCCTCCCATGCCTCTTCTCTGGCATAAGCGTGAGATGAGAAGCCCCCACTTCCTGTTTAAAACTAATCAGAATTCTTCATTATGTCTGAATTCAGGGAAACTGTGGTTCCTGAGGGAAAAAAGCTGTGATCAAACCTTGGTTTGTGACCGCTGTTTGTTCTCAAAATGCCCCCCTTTTTAACATTTTTTTTTTTAGTAAAAAAATCCTAGTCTTATACATGGAAAAATACGGTAGTTCATTTTAAAGCCATTTGAACAGTAGTCCCTGTTGCTGGTACTTATAAAGCATTTTTGTTTTCAAAATGCTTTACCCTCTGCCTTTTTTTTTTTTTTACCTCATGTAAAATGGTCATCAGCTATTTTAAGGTAAGCTGAGGCCAAGCGCTAGTAATTTGCCCAAGGCAAATTAAGCCAGTGCTACCTGGAACCAGCTATCCCAGATCCAAGGTAAACTCTGAGCCATACTGGTTTTCATTCCACAAACAGAAGAGGAAATTGCAGTTGCAAACATTAGCTGCCATCCCTTGACTTTCAAGACAGGTGCTGAAATGCGGAAAACTGTGGAAGATAAAATAAATCATTTAAAAGTTCTGCCCTGCAGGGGGCATAGCAGCGGCGATAACAGCTGTGGCTTGCAATTACACGTAATTGTATCCCCAAACCCCAAAATATGTACTATATTAATATCTCTCAATTAAAAGGCTGCAACTGCAATCTTATGCTTAGATTTCTAACTTGTTAAGCACTGTGCCTGATGGACAGAGAAAATGTGTTTGGGTGTGTGTGTTTTTCGAGTCACACAATCATACAGAACCATAATTAGTTACCTGCAATTGCTAATCATACATGAGCATTTGGCATTTGGAAAAACAAATTATCCTTCTTTCATGCTAGGTAATGCACATGTCCTCAGAGAGCACTGTCCTCATGACCTTTTAATACAAAAGCCAGGCAATCGAAATGCTGGCTGCGGCACAAAGACTGTGGAAGCTGTTAACAAAGGCGTCCCAATTTGGGCTGGTGCTCACTTGTTAAATGGATGTAGGAGGAATGCAGACATCTGAATAGCAATGAAGGCTATAAACTGGATGTCTGGAGTATGGCAGAGCACAGCCCACCGTTCCCCCCCCCCCATCCGTCAAATCACATTTGTGGCAACAATTTGACTGACCCTTATAGGCAACCATACTTTCAGCTCTTATCTTCAAGGAAAGCTCACATATATTAAATAGGTTATGGGTTGCATTATGAGCATTTTCATCAGCTGATGTAAAATAAATCCATTAGCCACAGTTGTCCTTCATGTGATAATGATGTTTAGAGCTCATTAAAAAGTAATTGTAACCACTTTCCCTTACTTTATCAGCAGGATTCAGCTGGTGATTTGATGATCAGAAGCATCCAGCTGAATCACGCTGGAAAATACGTCTGCATGGTGCAAACAAGTGTGGACAAGCTATCAGCTGCTGCAGACCTGATTGTAAGAGGTATTTGAATTTTGTTGCCGTTGTTGTAGTAAAACTACTGTTCCCACCAACCGCTGCTATGGATAATAACATAAAGCACAGCTTGAGAGAGTTTACTACGCTCGATAACTAGCAGCCTATGAAGTACTACTGATTATTTGGTACAAAATATGGAGGGGGGGTCTTCTATCGAACCTTAAATGGTAACAACATGCGCTAATTATTTATTTAGTTCTGTTTGAAATGTTGATGGCGGTGTTAATATGCTGAATGTGGATGTGCGCAGAGGCAGTTTTTTATGTGAGAATGTACTTTGCTGAAAACCCTGAGGGCTTGTGGATGTACTGATTCCCTGTACCCCTTGGTGTGAACACAGTTTCACCTCATGGCATTTCATCTAGGGTCAGGCAGTGGCAATTTGCTTGCAAGTTTTGCCCTTTTACAAATTTCATAGGCACATCCTGCCTTCCTGTGGCACTTCAGTGGGTCACTTAGTTGGGCAGGATGGGGTTAAAAATTGCATATGTTCTTTCACTTCCCCCTAGTTTTAACCATTGCTCAGCAATGCACATGTGCAATAATGTGCAAGTGATGGCTTGCAGAAAAGAAACATGAACCCAAACCAATGGGGTTTTTTTGTGCTGTGCAATGGCCACTTCAGCTAAATATGCTTGGCAAATATACAGCTGCTGTACATTGCAAATGGTGGTGGCTTACACAGAAAATGAAAAAAAAAACCAGTCCCCTTGACGTCATGCATTGGTCATTTCGGCTCATTAGCTATCAAAGGGGTGTTGCACCTGGATCATTCAAGTAGCCAAGATCAGTTACTGATCCAGTTACAGGTGATTATAACAGAGATAGATTTGGAGTCTGAAATTTGAAAGCTAAACTGGCAGCAATTTTATCATTGTCCAGTGTTGGAATGGGGCCAGAAAATAAATTCCATTCTCAATTTTTTTGGAAATGTTACAACAATTTTGACTTGGGACAGTGAGACAGCTGCTCTCCAAAATGAAATCGGATTTCAAGATACAGAGTGCCCCAGTACATTTCCTGCTATTGCTGGTTTTCACGTTGGCGGCTGTTACGGGGTGAACATTTGATATGAGATTTACTAATTTTAGTTAGAATTTATTCCTATGCTGCCTTTCAGAAAACAAGAAAGGCTTACAGAATTGTGACTTTGGGCATAACACACAGGAGAGACTTAAGATAGTTTAATGATAATTATGTCTTCTCACCGAACCCTGGGAAATGTAGTGCTGTGGAAAAGACTAAATATACTTAATACGGAATCCTTTTTACTCATTAAATTAAAAATCCCAGGATTCTTTTGAGGGAGCTATGGCAACTGTAGTGGTATAATATATTTGTTCCGTGGTTTGGACCAACGTTTCATGACATCCATCTATTGGAAATTGGTTTTCCCCCCCTCCCCCAGACAGTCTGCACTGTGACAGTATTTATTCAAGCATTTTTCTGCAGCCTTTTATAGTGGAAACCTTCAAGGCAGATAAGGATATCATGATAAAAACAATCAAACAGGAGCATAAGTGCAGCAGCTACAGCTGGAACCTATTGGTGGCCCAGATCCTCACCAAACTCATCCCACAAGGCCAGCCTTGATAGCTGGGCAGGGCCATTCACCTGTCTGCTGCTTTATGTCACAGTAATGCTCAGTGTACGCATTACCCTGAGTGGGACGCAGGTGGCGCTGTGGGTTAAACCACAGAGCCTAGGACTTGCCGATCAGAAGGTCAGCGGTTCGAATCCCTGCAATGAGGTGAGCTCCTGTTGCTCGCTCCCTGCTCCTGCCAACCTAGCAGTTCGAAAGCACGTCAAAGTAAAATAGGTACCACTCCAGCGGGAAGGTAAACGGCGTTTCCTTGCAGTGCTCTTGTTTGCCAGAAGCGGCTTAGTCATACTGGCCACATGACCCGGAAGCTGTACGCCGGCTCCCTTGGCCAGTAAAGCAAGATGAGCGCCGCAACCCCAGAGTCGGTCACGACTGGACCTAATGGTCAGGGGTCCCTTTACCTTTACCTTAATGCTCAGTGTAAGCCATTTTCCTTTGCCCATACAAATTTAAATCAAACAATGAGGACAACAGCACAGTGCTGTCAATCAGCCAACTGGAAGGGCTGGCAAAGCATTCTGCCTTTGCAACACTGATAGCCATGGTAGCTCTTTCAAAGGCTCAATGAACCCCCATTTTGGTAGAGCCATGTCTTTTCCTACTCCACACCAGGCATCAGGTGTAGGGCGGGCGGGTGCACCTTGGCTGATATAAACTCACAGGACCACTTAGGCCAGGGGTCAGCAGACTTTTTCAGCAGGGGGCCGGTACACTGTCCCTCAGACCTTGGGGGGGGGGGGCGGACTATATTTTGAAGGGGAAAAAATGATGCAAGAGCACCACAAGCCCCGGTGGCTGCTTACCTGTGTCTTGTGAGTGGCAGGGGCTGGCGGTGGCGGAGGGACAATGAGCAGCGAGTGAAAGGGCTCCGGAGAGGGGCTGCTTAAAATGGCGGCTGCTCGAGCTCTGCTGGTGCTGGCACCAACAAAGCCCAGCCCCCTTCCTCCTCTAGGCAAGGCAGGGAGAAGCCAGGAGGAGGGAGGAGCCGCCGCCGTGTGAGGGAGAGGGAAAGAAGACGTGTGCTGGTGATCCACGTGAGAATTCCTGGACTGTCCACAGGCCAGATCCAGAAGGCAATCAGGCCTGATCTGGCCTGCAGGCCTTAATTTGCCTACCCATGACTTAGGCTTACAAGCAAGAGCTTCCCCACCCCGACCTACTGTATAAAGCAAGAGACAGAATGCTAAGAGAAGAGGAGGGAAAATCCAGAGGGGATTTCATTCAGCACAGACCAAGTTACACACACTCCCTGCTGCAGGGCAAACAGAGTGAAATAGCTAAGCAGGATTGTTTGGTGTTCCACAGCTCAGGCACCACAACCAAGAAAGCCAACTGGAAAGCGGTGTCTCTCTTTTCCCCCCACCCCCGGCCCCATTAAAGCATACTCTAGATGGCAAGGAATCAGATAAATGAGCCTCTGCACAGGCAAGCTCATATGGCACAAGAGAGTCCTGAAAACAGTTTGGGACCAGGGAGTGATTTGGGACACCCCTGACTGAAGCACATTCACATTAGGTTTTGTTGGAATAGCAGGTTGTCTGAGGATCCCTCTCATATCGAAGGACTTGTTTTATAATACATTATGATGGCCATCGGGACGCAGGTGACACTGTGGGTTAAACCACAGAGCCTAGGGCTTGCTGATCAGGTCGGGGGTTCGAATCCCCGCGACGGGGTGAGCTCCCGTTGCTCGGTCCCTGCTCCTGCCAACCTAGCAGTTCAAAAGCACGTCAAAGTGCAAGTAGATAAATAGGTACCACTCCGGTGGGAAGAAAAACTGTGTTTCCATGCACTGTTCTCGTTCGCGAGAAGCGGCTTAGTCATGCTGGCCACATGACCCGGAAGCTGTACGCCGGCTCCCTCGGCCAATAAAGTGAGATGAGCGCCGCAACCCCAGAGTTGGCCATGACTGGACCTAATGGTCAGGGGTCCCTTTACCTTTACCTTATGATGGCCATATTGAGCCATTTAAGCAAGGAAAGTTCCCTCAGTTTATTCTCAGCTCACTACCTTATATAGATTTAAGTTGCCGATATCATCCTTAATTATCTCATGCTTTTGATCAAGTGTGTTGTGCTTCTGAATATGAACGCTGTGGTCCGTACATAAACCTCTTGAAATTCAGAGAAGAAGCCATCTTCCTCTTGCCAGGAGAGAGAATAGGAAACGTGATCATTGTCCATTTAAGAAGACAGCAGTGGTTTATCAGCTGTTCCCTCATGGGAGCAAGATATATTGTTGCTGCACTAAATGCACACTCCATTTAATGAGGACGAGGCCCAATGAGCAGTTTAAATACCAATACATTAGGCTACTAAATATTTAAAATCCGTAATACTTGAAGTTCTTAACCGAAAGTATATGCATCATTTTGTAGGGAATAATCTTAAATTTTGCTAGGAGTCTGTTAAGAGGAGAATATATTGCAAGGAGCCTGCAAATTCAGCTAATGACTTTATTCCTGCATTTTGAATTTCCTTCCCCCCCACACCCCTCCTTCTTCCAAAAGGAATTTTCTTTGCACATTGCACCATCTGCTGGAGAGGAGAAAAGAGCAGTAAATCAAGCTTTTACATCACCTGCTGATAACAGCTAGTGATGGAAAGGCACATGGCTTGCCTAGTCAATTACTCTATCTTAGAACTTGACTTGAACAGGGGGGGGAACTAGTTATAGCTGTGGTTCTGTTTCTTCTACACTTAAAATTATTACTGTCACTACATCGTTGAATTTGACTGAAATGCATGACAGTTGACAAAAACTAAGAGATCTGTGATACTTTTAATCACTCTCCACTTCGGCTTAGCATAAGTTTTCTGAATTTCTTGGGTTGTTGCCAATAGAAACTCACCTCCGAATAAATCAGCTAGGTTTTAAGGTAGCACAAGCGTCTATGACCTTCTGCTTCATCTCTCTAACAACCTGTCTTTGGGATTCTGGTGATAGGATTCTATCCCATTTTTTAAAAAAATAACTAGTAAACATTTTATGTAGGTCAAAGCAGAATATTTTAGCAGGTATCTCTAAACCTGGGGGAAGAGGTTTTGCTTGGTCAAGCAGGTGGGGCTTCTCTCACCATGAAGCCGTGTGGGAGAGCACATCTATGGACACTCCTCTTGGGAGGCCAGAAAACACTTTCAGGACAGAACATGGCAAAACTGTTATGATCAAAGTTGCATTCCCAAATATAGGAGAATTTGGAAGTATCAGAATCACTCTGTATGGCTCCTTGAGAAGGAGAGTTACGACTTTTATCCCTTAAAACTAGTATAGTCGTACCTTGGTTCTCGAACGGAATCCGTTCTGGAAGTCCATTCAACTTCCGAAACGGTTCAGAAACCAAGGCATGGCTTCTGATTGACTGCAGGAACTTCCTGCACTTAATCGGAAGCTGCGTTAGACGTTCGGCTTCCAAAAAAAGTTTGCAAACCGAAACACTCACTTACAGGTTTGCAGCGTTGGGGAGCCAAAATGTTCAAGTCACAAGGCGTTCGAAAACCACGGTACAACTGTACTGAACCCAAATGGTGAGATATACTGCAAACGTGTTTACCACCTATGAAATGCAACCACCAGAGGAAGTTTACAGAGCCCTTTGTAGCAGAGTGCAAAACTCTTTGAAAGGAAGGACATAAGAATCATAGAACTGTAGAGTCAGAAGGGATCCCAAGGGTCTTCTCGTTCAACCCCCTGCAATGCCAGCATGGTGCAGTGGTTAAGAGCGGTGGACTTGTAATCTGGTGAACAGGGTTCGCATCCCTGCTCCTCCACATGCAGCTGCTGGGTGACCTTGGGCTAGTCAAATTTCTCTGAAGTCTCTCAGCCTCACTCACCTCACAGAGTGTTGTGGGGGAGGAGGGGAAAGGAGATTGTGAGCCGCTTTGAGACTCTTTAAGGGGAGTGAAAGGTGGGATATCAAATCCAAACTACTACTACTACTACTACTACTACTACTACTACTACTACTCTTCTTCTTCTTCTTCTTCTTCTTCTTCTTCTTCTTCTTCTTCTTCTTCTTCTGGAATCTCAACAAAAGCATCCATGATATGTCATATTGGACTAAGCCTCCTTGCAAAGTTTTTGTATTTCTTTTTAGAGGGAGTTGCTATTATTTAACATCATCCACATATATTGTGTAGTAATATTTGCAGAAGACTACCTGATCTCAGACGGACCCAACCACAGGATAGATGTATCCTGATTACTAGGGGGAAAGGAAGGACAAGCTGCAGAGACTCTAAAAACTAGAAAATAAGACAAGAGCAGGGAAAGTGCACTAAAGGGGAGATGAAAACTGCACCTCTTTAGGACCCCAGAGTGTGTCTGGTGTGTAAACAACTCACTTACCAATCACAGCTATGTCCAGAAACAATGACAGGTGGAAGCAGCCAAGGTGGCTCATTTCATAGAAACTACTTGCAAGGGTGCATGTACATTCTGCTTCCTAACTTTCTTTTCTATGTGGAATAGAAAGCTCAGCGTTTGGGACGGGGCATGTCCAGGGACACCAACAGAAGCCTACGTGGGCACTCGGCTGATGAACTCTACTGCAGACATTCCATTTTAACAATTCAAGAATCTTCACTGCCCCATACACTAAATATGAGCCACTGTCTTGCTTTGAAAGTTTTAAAGCAGGATCAGTTAGAAAGCCACAAATGACATAATTTTAATGTGGCCTCCAAGGTTCTTGGTTCTGTCTTCAGGCAGATGTTTTACACCCCATTTCTAACCTTTAATAAAGGTAAGGGGACCTCTGACCATTAGGTCCAGTTGTGACTGACTCGGGTTGCGGTGCTCATCTCGCTTTATTGGGAGACAGCTTCCGGGTCATGTGGCTAGCATGACTAAGCCGCTTCTGGTGAACCAGAGCAGCGCACGGAAACGCCGTTTACCTTCCCGCCGGAGTGGTACCTATTTATCTACTTGCACTGGCGTGCTTTCGAACTGCTAGGTTGGCAGGAGCAGGGACCGAGCAACAGGAGCTCACCCCGCCCTGGGGATTCAAACCGCCGACCTTATGATCGGCAAGTCCTAGGCTCTGTGGTTTAACCCACAGTGCCACCCGTGTCCCATCCTTTAATAGTTGGGTTTAAAAATAGCAAAGTCAAAACACTGCAATCCTATACGTGTTTATTTGGGCTTGCTCCTAGGTGTGTGAAGACTGCATCCTCACAGCGCAATTCTCCACATGTGTACTCACAAATAAATGTGGCTGTGTAAGTGTGTTTAGGACTTCAGTCTCAGTCCATTTTCTATTTTAAACCATAGGCTTTGCATCTACTGTTAAACGTAGGCTGGCAGCAGAGCTTAAAATACAAAACAGAAAATTCCATTATGGACGGGGCTATCACAGAATGTAGAGCTTTAGATCAGAGTCTCTGTTATTGCAAACTATATCGTTTCAAAAAAACCAAAACACTTTATGATTGTTTCTGGCTGTTGCTGCACAAACAACCACTTTAGATGTTATGTAGTCTTGCTTGTTCGATAAAAATCCTATTTTTGGCAATCTCATCCAGAAATATTGTTCTAGCTGTCAGTTAAGTAAGTAAGTAAATAAATAAATAAGTTGGACTTTCCATTGCAGAACGAGATAAACTTATCAAAATTGATTTCAGTAAGAATTCAATTGAGAAAGCTCTGAAATGAAAGTATAGTTTGTTTGAGGTGTCTAATATTTCCCTATAATCAATTGTTCCATCTACTGACCATTAGGGAGATGTAATTTGTAAAGTACATCATGCTAGGTAACGCTATAATAACCCACCATTCTGCCTTTGAACTGGCAGATCTAGGAAGACTGACCAGCTGTGAAAGCAAGGACTACTAAGTATTCTTGCTGGAGGCACACAGTACAACCTTATTCAGAACTGATTTCATAGAGTGCTGAGGGGTAAAGTTATACTGGAGTGGTTACATTTCAAATTATGGTTTTAAAATGACTTAATTTACTCTGGGGTTGCAAAGCAGGCTGTGACTTTTTTTACTGAACTGTTTGAATGGAAATTCAAGTGCTAGAAGGTTAGGCATTAAAAATAGGTGACTAAATCATGATATTTCAGTCTTGGAAATGTTTAATTGCACGTGATGAACATATTGAGGATTATTTCAGAGTGAATGTTCATAGGATTGCATTGACATTCATTTATTTAACATAATCCTGAAGCTGCTATCTCGCAAGGTTTCTAGGCCTTGCCTCACAAGTCTCATATTTTTAACTATGGCAAAATGCAATTTTGGAGTCCCTATCCACTACTTTCCCTAAAGGCTTTTTTCTTAAAAATGTGTAAGTAGTCAGCATCTCACTATCTATAGGAGATAAAAGTGAGTGTCCAAGAGCAAATTCCATGTGCAAAAGCAACTATGCATGTATTTAATCCACTATAAAATATGTAGCTTTAGCCACTGTGGTTAATGTTTGATTATCTGTGCAAAAATAAACTCAGAAAAAAAGAGTGCACATCATGGAAATTAATTCTTGCTGAAGGGAACTATAAGTGGTCCAAATTAAATATATATTGTCCAAAGTATCCCAGGGTTGTCATTGTTTGATCTGTTTTAAAAGACTTCTCTGCATACTGAAAACTATTAACTTAAACCTTGAGATGAAAGGGAAAGTCTTGTTACTTCTTAATACTTGACGTGAGATATTTTACATGCAGGGTATATCTCGTTGAGGATATTTGAAACTTGTGTTATGTGTGTTTCATAACAGGTCCACCAGGTCCGCCCGAAGCTGTGACAATTGATGAAATCACAGACACTACAGCTCAGGTATCCTGGAGGCCAGGAGCAGATAATCGCAGTCCCATTACAACATACGTTGTTCAAGCAAGGACCCCATTTTCTGTGGGATGGCAAGCGGTCAACACAGGTAACTAGACATCTTAGAACTTGCAAAATATGACCACTGAAACTTGCTTTAACTGTTTTCCATGAGCCCATTTCTGGGATTTCTGGTTATGGGGAAGAAGCAGCGTTGGTCTGATCCAGTTCTCTTCTTGTGACTGAATGGAACATATCATTAACTCATTTACATCTATATCTATATGTCTTTCTCAATATTTTTTCACCCCAAATTTAGCAAAGATTAGCAAAATTAGCAGAGATTACCAAATTTAGCAAACAGAAAAAAAGAGCAGCCAACTATGGCTTATCTCTAGAGTCTACATTCTGTCCCCCCCCCCCTTTATTTTGTTCTTAACCCAAATATTTCATTATTTGGTAACCATTGGGCATTCTTACATTTCTTGCCTAGTGCCCGACGTCATAGATGGAAACACATTTACGGCAACAGTAGTGAGTTTAAACCCGTGGGTTGAGTATGAATTCCGGGTAGTTGCTGCCAGCCTTATTGGAATTGGAGAGCCAAGCAAACCATCAGAGAAACGGAGAACTGAAGAGGCTCGTAAGTAGAAGCTGAAATGCTGCATTTGACATTTCAATCAGTCTTTGACACTTCCACTGAATAACTACTTTTACGTGGTCAAAATAGTCTGCATAAGAGAGCAATGCATTTAACTGAGCAAACTTTATTTTTAGGAGTTTACTAAGGCTGTGTCCACACCTCCTCATGCTCATAACAGGAAGCATGGAGGTACGGACAGTGTTTCCTTTTTGACACCTTATAGAGTGCCATAGCCCGTATATCCCATTCTTCCCAAGCTGAAGGCCCTCCTGAGGTTTTGGGCTAGAACTTCCATCACCCCCAATTACTGCCTTGCTGACTGAGGCTTTATATGTGCACCATAGCTTTAAATCACCCTTGGAGGGGGGGAATCATGGGAACTGTAGTTTTCCCTCATAGATATACTTTCCAGCATCCTCAGTAAGATACCGTTCATTATTCCAAGTTGGTATAAGGCGATTCATTTCTAAACTTATTATAAACATTATTGTGAGACTAAAAAAAAGTTAGTGTTTGCCAAAAGGCATCAGTGACATAAATGAGATCCTGTGTGGTCATATAATAAAAGAGTGTTGCTCACGTAAGTGCTAGGGCTTCCTTTTTGTGAAAACACCCTACGTACACCCATTTGGATGGAGTTAAAATTTAATCTGCCTATTGACTGGGACCTTTAAAGACCCTCAAGTTACAGTGGGGCCTCGCAAGACGAAATTAATTCGTTCCGCAAGTTTTTTCTTCTTGCGAGTTTTTTGTCTTGCGATGCACGGTTTCCCATAGGAATGCATTGAAAATCAATTAATGCGTTCCTAGGGAAACCGCCTTCAGACCAGGTCCGGGGACAGTCTGTCCCCCGACCTCTTCTGAAGGCTGGGGGGGGGGGGGGACAAGGGCTTTTCTTCCCACCGCCAGCCTTCAGAAGGCTGTTCTGAAGGCTGGCGGTGGGAAGAAAAGCCCTTCTCCCCACCTCCCGCCCCGCAAGCTCCGGGGACAGGAGGGCTTTGCTGCCGCCCGCCAGCATTTTAAAAGCCCCCGCTGTCCCGGGGCGATTTTAAAATGCTGGTGGGTGGCAGCGAAAGCTTCGCTGCCGCCCGCCAGCATTTTAAGATCGCCCGGGACAGCAGAGAAGTCTCTGCTGCCCCGGGGGCTTTTAAAATGCTGGGGGTCGGCAGCGAAGGCTTCGCTGCCGCCCGCCAGCATTTTAAGATCGCCCGGGACAGCAGAGAAGTCTCCACTGCCCCGGGAAGGCAGGCGGGGGGAGCAAAGACTTTCGCCCCCCGCCCGCCTTCAGAAGGTGTTCCCGCCCCGCCGCCCGGCTTCGGAGCACCGTTCCGAAGCCGGGCGGCGGGGGCAGGCTTCTCCCCGCCGCCCCTTGCTTCAAAAGAGGTCCGGGGACAGCGGGAAGCGCTTCCCGCTGACCCCGGACCTGGGGCTGCGGGGAGAAGATCGCTTCTTCCCCGCTGTCCCCAGACCTCTTTTGAAGCAAGGGGCTGCGGGGAGATCGCTTCTCCACGCCGCCCCTTGCTTCAAAAGAGGTCCGGGGACAGCGGGAAGCGCTTCCCGCTGTCCCCAGACCTGGGGCTCCGGGGAGAAGATCGCTTCTTCCCCGCTGTCCCCAGACCTCTTTTGAAGCAAGGGGCTGCGGGGAGATCGCTTCTCCACGCCGCCCCTTGCTTCAAAAGAGGTCCGGGGACAGCGGGAAGACCCGCTGTCCCTGGAGCTTGCGGGGCAAGCTTCGTCTTGCGAAGCAAGCCCATAGGGAAATTCGTCTTGCGAGGCAACTCGAAAACGAAAAAACCTTTCGTTTTGCGAGTTTTTCGTCTCGCGAGGCGTTCGTCTTGCGGGGTACCACTGTATATTAAAAGCCATCATTTGTTAGAACCAATGATAAAAGCTTTTATTGCTAACATTGTATATTCCTTATTATGTGGTGCAGCAATCTGGGGTGCCTCTATTAACAAATGGAATATAATGCAAAACAGAGTCCTGTGGAATGTCCCATGCTAAACTTGCAGTATTACTTTAGGTTGAAAACAGCTATTGTGAGTGAAACACCTTTTGTCTGTGCAAAAGACCTTCCTCTCCCTCTCTTCCCCCTGTGCCCCCCACCCTGTCCGCACAAAAGATATGCTTTGTAGGGCTGGAGGGACAAAGGTCCTATCAAACAATTTCACTACTGTGTAATTTTCCATGGTACAAATATTATTTTTAAACATTTAATAGAATTTATATACCATTTGATTGTAGAAAAAACACTCCAATGTTGACATGAAAAAGGGATAATAATGTCTACAGTGTTGCTTTAGAATTGAACGTAAAGAAATGGGTACTAGTTGTTGCCTGTACGACCTTAAATTCTCTAATATCTGCAAGGGAAGCCAAAGACATATAAAATATCTAGTTCATTAAATTAGCTACTGTTGACTCAGCCTTATTGTCTGCTTGCATATTTACCAAAAGCTGTAGACCTAAGTTAGTAGCAATCAGTTTCATGATTATAAATAAATGAAATGTGTTATAGGGGAAATAATTTTTAAAACTATTTGCAACAGGTAATTGGCTCATAAATATGCTGTTTGGCCATCTCATTTTCAAAATTATGTATTACGTGCTCTCAAAGTGCATCATAAAAACCTGCTGCAAAGCATTTTAATCAATATTCTGAAGAATGCTTCTCTTTTACATTGCAACGTAGACATTGAGATATTTAGAATTCCCTCCCCTCCCCATTTTATAAAATGGTGCTTCCAAAAGAAATTTGCTTTGAAATCTCAGTGACAGAAGAGTTAAGAGTGACACAACACATAAATGGAATGTTACATAAAGATGGCAAACTCATCTTATTAAAGGTGAAAGATTATTTTTTAAAATGGAAAAAATGGGGGGGGGAGAAATCCGGCAACAGCAGGTTATCTAAAAAAAAATACAGTGGTACCTTGGTTCTCAAACTTAATCCTTTCTGGAAATCCGTTCCAAAACCAAGGCACACTGTTCCATAGAAAGTAATGCAAAATGGATTAATCCGTTCCAGACTTTTAAAAACAACCCCTAAAACAGCAATTCAACATGAATTTTACTCTTTAATGAGACCACTGATCTATAAAATGAAAGCAATAAACAATGTACTGCAGTCGCATAATCAATCAATCAGTAGCTGAACTGGGTTCCACACAGTCACAAAAACAAACAAAAAAAGAGCCACAAAAAGGCAAAATAAATGGCAAAAACAGACAGACCTCAGCATAACACTCAGAACGGAATCGTAACGCTCAAAACAGAGCACGTTCAGCTTCCAAAAAAAAAGTTTGCAAACCGGAACACTAACTTCTCGGTTTGTAGTGTCGGGGTTCCAAGTTGTTTGAGTACCAAGGCGACCGAGAACCAAGGTACCACTCTATTTTCAATTTCTCCTGAAAACTCAGAAATTGTTTTTGTTTTAAATCTTTGCTAAAAGATATATATATATCTTCCCTGTATAAACATCAAACAAGCTATCCTTACCTTGTAATAGTCACTTTTCTCCCCTTTTCTATAGTTCCTGAAGTCACTCCAGCTAATGTCAGTGGAGGTGGTGGTACCAAGTCTGAGTTGGTCATAACCTGGGAGGTAAGTGAGCTGTGAATGTACAGGGCAAGAAAGGGGAGGGAAACGAACTGTTTCCCTTTTTGTGCCAAACCTACCAGAGACTGACTTGAGGGTGTTGAATCAGGCAGCATTTTGCAAAGGGACATAGTATTGTTATAAATAATATGTCACTCCTGTCTGTCTGTCTGTCTGCCTCCTTCCTTCCTAATTTGAAGAGGGAAAGACGATCTCTGAATGGGCTGCAGGGCTCAAACATGGCAAGTAAGGAGAAGCACAGGGCAGAGACAGCATACCCTTGCTACATACCCAAACTGGTTTTGGAATTGTTCTCTCTTCCCAGTGTAAAACGTAAGACGACGTTTTAGAAGAAGGGAATGGGTTAGGGTTCTCCAACAAAGAATTCTCACCAAATTATAATTTTGTGGGGAAGAGAAAGCATGCATAATATACATGTTTGCCCTACCTGCTGAGCAATTTCAAACAGACCCTGTGGGTTACAGTCAGGAAAAGTACTCTAATTTCTGACTTGCATTTTCCACATACTTACAGAAGGAAAAAATGCATGGATTGCTTGACAAGCACGTTGTTGCTTCTGAGATGTACTAGAAAGCAATATATTTGTTTTCCAATACTTGTATCATTCCTTAATGTGCTGAAGTTCACCCTTCCTGGAATTAATTAGTTTTGCTCCATGCCTTCAACAAAAACAATGTTTAAAAATGTAGTGTCTAAACTATAACCCATAATTTTCAAGAAGTATAAATCGGAGATATTTAAGATCTGACTGTAGGTGCACAAAAATCTCCCCCTCCATGAGAACCCTAAGAATGGAGAAAACCATGTTGCTCTTCCAATTCAAATATAGCACTTGAGCACATGCTAATCCAATTGGTTTCAGCCGAACTTGAGAACGTGCTTAAGTGGCGTTCTGAATACAGACATTTCCTCGAATGCGGTTTTTCATTTCTTTAGCTTCCTTGCTAAAGCTCAAAATATGCAAGACTAGATAATTGCAATATGGGCACCAGTGACCTGGTGGTGATGTGACTGGTTCTGACATCAGACAGCATTTGCCTGCTAGTCTGCATCCCACTTCAACATGCACTCCCTGCCACAAAGAAGTTCACAGCATACTTAAAGTAGGTTGTGCCCTTTTGCTTCAAAACTAGCTACTCGCTGCATCTGGTAAGGTAGGAACAGCACACAAGGGAACAGAGAGGGACATTGGTGAAAGTCATGGAGAGTCTTTGTGGTGTAGTAATCTGAACCACTTTAAAATCATTGCATTTACTGCCTCTAAAAAAAGAGGAACTGGGGGTTGATATGAAATGCTTCAATTGTAGTTTTCAAACTCAAATGGGTTCTGCCAGCTAAGAAGCTTCACTCCAGTTATATTAATGCATTGTGATTTTATAATTTTACGTTGTAAAGTAGACTTATGTTGTGTGATGTTGAGGAATGTCTTACTTCTGCCCTCTGTTCATTGTGAAGGCCTTTGGGTATATACAGTACTGTAGATTTAATTGACTATTTACATGATTAGTTAATAGCGGACAGCCGAGTGAGGCAATTGGTCCATTTTTGAGTCTTTGCTTGTGGTACAGTTAAGTTGTGAACATTCTATTGTACACCCAGTTTGGGCAATATCCCATGTAACTGAAAGTGCCAGTGTGGATTTAAAACTGTGGTTCCTATAGAATACAAAGGGGTAGGACTGGAAAATTTCAGACCCTTGCTTTTCTTAACTGCGACACTACGGTTTTTAAGAAGTCAGAAACTCTCTGTAACCTCTGCAAAGAAGCTTTTATTATATGCTTGTACACCACATTCCTACACTGATTTCCCCAGAGTTGTTAAAACCCATTTCCTTTCCCACTACACAAATATTAGAGCATCTCACTCATAACATGTTTATGACTCAGATCTAAAGGAAGTGGCAAACACAGCTTATAAAGTGGCTTCTTGTTTATTAGTGAAGACGGTGGTAGCAAAAACAGAAAGTAAATCTCCAGATGGATGTGTAATTCTGTCCTTATTTGGATTTAAGTCCATTTAGATAAATTCAGATTCTAAGAGCTGCCTTGCAGATGGCATTTACATGCTTCAGCTTTGATTATTAGCTGTCCATAATATCTAGGCTGCAGTTGGTTCTTCTTCTTATGATATTTTTAATAAGTCATGTTTTCATAGGCGCAAATAGACCATAAAAACCACATCAGATAGCTGGAACAAATTAGCACAGAAACATAAAATGCTTTTCAAGTTGAGTGTTTAATTTCCTCTGCCAGAGAGTGTATTTCCAAATTGCACTATATGGATCCGTTAAATTTCTTGGAGACCATTTTTATTGTGCCTCTTTGTAAATTCATCCTACACATCGGGCTGTTCCCATTATTTCTTTTCTTGTTGTAGACAGTGCCTGAAGAGTTACAAAATGGAGGTGGGTTTGGTTACGTGGTTGCCTTCCGTCCAGTTGGTACAATAAGTTGGATGCAGACGGTAGTGGTTTCTCCTGATGCCTCCAGATACGTGTTCCGGAATGAGAGTTTACCGCCGTTTTCTCCATATGAAGTCAAAGTAGGCGTGTACAACAACAAAGGAGAAGGTTCTTTCAGCCCCGTCACAATTGTTTATTCAGCTGATGAAGGTAATCTATTGCATGTGACAAGCTGGCCATTTACAGAAGGCATCTATATATTATTGGCACATTCTACTGATGTCCAGGTCTGCTTACAATAAATAAGCATGTGTCCAGCTTTAGAATATATTCTACTCTAAATTAGTAATAATCATATTAACAGTAATATTGTGCATCAAGAAGATTTAGGTCATTCATTTAAATTGCCATTTATGTCTAAACACTTTGCAAACTTAATTTCTAATTTTGATGGTTAATGGCACTGTGCAATTTTATTCATTCATTCATTTGTCTGTTCAAGAATTTATAACCAGCTCTTCAGCTGGAAAGGATTACAGAATGGTTAAAGGATATATAACCCAACATACCCTGCCACGAGGTTTACAGTCTAAAAATTCATGACATAAAATGAGAGGGGAAATGCATGACATTAAAGAGGGAAATGAGCAAACTCGGGCTCAATTCTTGATGCTATAAAGTTTTTATAATGACCAGCTCGCATAGCAACAAGCTGCTCACAATTGACCCAGTCTTCCTGGAAAGGTCCCTAATGCAGCCAGAAATTGCTGACCTTATAGGGAAACTTTGCCTTCTGGAGCCTAGCTTGGATCTTCCAGCTTCTTGCCGCTTTCGTGGCAGCAGGTAGGCTCACAGGTTGATGCTCTTAGCCTGAGAGCAGTGGTCCTCCTGCTGCCTTTTGTCACAAGCAATTGGCACTAAAATCTCCAGGAGGGAGAAGGAGATCCTGGCCTAGTTGATGAAAGTAGCAGGGAGTGGAGAGGACTGTCCCTTCTTGTCTGCTGTGTCATTTCTTCCTCACAGGATAGTTGGGGCTCTTATCAGGATTGCGGTATGTCCAGTACCAGGCTTTGATATTGAGTTTAACTCTACTCCGAGATTATACTAGGGAAGCAATAACGCATCTTATCTGTTTGCAATACATAACAAGGATTTTGATAGTTTCCATTACATGTATGTCTTCTCTAAAGGAATGTACTAATATTTAGCAGGAATGAATACAGTGGGACCTTGGTTTAACAACAGTCCTGTTTACGAATGATTTGGTTTACGAACTCCGCAAAACCAGAAGTAGTGTCCCAGTTTGCAAACTTTACCTCAGTCTAAGAATGGAATCTGAACGGTGGAAAGACAGTGGGAGGCCTCATTAAGGAAAGTGTGCCTCGGTTTAAGAACAGTTTCGGAATGGATTAAGTTTGTAAACTGAGGTACCACTGTATCCTCCAATTGGAAACTGCTCTGATTTATCTTAAGTGTTATCAGTACATGACACACTGAATAAATTTAGGAAAGAAATCTTTTCATGAATTATTTGTTGCAGAATTGATATTCCACACAAAAGAAAGGGCCAAAGCTCAGTTGTAGAGCATGACATTTACAGGTTTCATATATGCAAAGACCCAAATCCAATCACTGCTATCTCAAATTAAATGGCCTTGGGTTATAATGCTTAGGAAAGGCCTTTGCTTAAGATGTTGGAGAGCTGCTGCCAGGCAGGTTTGAAAATGTGGAGCTTAACAGGCTTATAGCTGGATACAGTCATCAGTCGCTGGCCCTCTTGTAACTTCCACATTCAGACAATTCTTCATGAGCAGAGGCTACATGCATACAATCTGTGTGCACACTGATGTTGCATCTATCCCACACAATTGTGGGATAGATTGTGCAGACTGGGCACAGGCTGCCTCTGGGCACATAGAACTACCAACTCAGGTCTGCCACCACAATCCTAGCTCCCCTTCACCTACAATCCTTTTAACAGCTGAATCTGGTCTCTATAACAGGTATGCCGGGGTGGGGGACCTAATTAGGCCTGTCATGCCTCCCCATTTGACCTGAGAGGCCGTTTCAGCCAGGGGTGAGGCTAAGGGCAGGGCTCAGCCAAAAGGATGCTTGCAGGCACCACCAATCAGGGGTGCCTGCAAAACCCTTTCCAAAGTGCAAGGCAAGATATCACTTCTCAAAGCTCTGTTCTCCACAGCGCTTTGAATGGTGCTTGTGAAGATCTGAGAACAACTGTCAGCTTTTCAAAAGCCCCATTCAAAGCACCGCAGAACATCGCAGGCCAAAAGGTTGCATGATGTCCAGTGATTGACAGGTGAGCAGCCTACTCACCTGTCAAACGTAGCCCAGGAGGAGTGAGGAGGTAATGCTCTGGCCCACTTGGCTACAAAGGTTCCTTGAAGGTAAGCTTTGCTTCTGCACATGACTGTGGCATGATGGGAAGCTTTGCTTCTAAGCTTTGCTTCTGCACATGATGCTACACAAACCCCAATGTGTAGAGACACCTGCAAGCTACCCTATCCTACCTTATTCCTGGGCTGTTCTTCTTCAGCTCCTCCCTTCATACAAACCTAGGGATGCTCGAGACATAGTCATCACACTCTGGTTCACTGGCTGTTCCTTCTGGAGAACAGGAAATAATATCTCTTCATGATGATATTATTATGTCATATGTTGAGTATCACTTTGTATTGCTGGGGCTGGTCGGGAGAGACGGAGGATTCTTCCAACGTCCCGTTTATTGAGCATTCACCCCAACTTGCTGGCAAAGAATTTGCACAGAGTTATTACAACATCATTTTTAGTTGACTGTTCATTCTGCTTTGTTTACGGGGAGGCTATGTGACACAATTATCCCATATT
The DNA here is from genome assembly GCF_964188305.1 of Podarcis bocagei. NCBI lineage: Eukaryota > Metazoa > Chordata > Lepidosauria > Squamata > Lacertidae > Podarcis > Podarcis bocagei. The sequence goes on from NC_138126.1 coordinate 38,788,531, forward strand.
TTATATTGCATTTTTCCAGCACCACAAAAAATTGAGGGACTTTTTTATTTTATTTTTTATTTTATCTTATTGCACAAGAGCACCAAATTCACATTATTTCTGCAACCTATCAAAAACATGCATTCCTGCAAAATAGTGAAATTCTGGTGCTAGTCATGGGCCTGTTTTGGCAGACCAACATCTGTAGTAATGTCTAATTTATATCTGAGGGTGAGATATAGTGACTTGCCTTAAGGCATCCACAGAGTCAAAGCTGACTTTATCCATTGGTTAGGTAGGATGAAGAATAGCTATGACCACAAAGGTGAATCTACATCTAACCACTGTTTCTTCTTTTTAGAACCCACCAGAGCTCCAACCCATGTCTTTGCCAAAAGCCTTTCTGCTTCAGAAGTACAAGTATTTTGGACCTTGCTCCCAGAGACCCAGAGCAAAGGAAGGATACAGGGCTACGAGGTAAGAACGTAAGGGACATAATTAGCCTGAAACAATCCTTGTTTAGTCTGAAACAGTATCATGTGCACAAATACTTTGTTTTAAACTGAAAATCTCCCTTCCCTCCTCCCTCGTAACAATGCACTTAAGCATATTCTAACCCACTTGGTATCAATGAACAGTAATAACAATGCAAGGTGGAAGCCCTCATGCAGGCCTTAAGTTTCTGCAAATTCCATGAACTATCAGCTGTTTGCTCCACCGTATAGTAAGAAATACACAACACGCAGCCACAGTGCAAGCCTAAATGCCAGTTTATTGTGCATATTATATTTTAGATGTCTTTCTTCTTTAATACAAGATTTAAAGTCATAGAACTAGAAATAAAAATAGGGAAAGGCTCCTGTTAGGGAACCCCTCCTTTGGACCTGTGAAGAACACAACATTCTATGATCAGTGCAGTTAGGCGGAATGTTAAAACCTGCGGGTATAGGGCAGTATATAAATGTCATAAACTATCATTATCATTATTATTAAGGGCTATAAACATGCCCATCAATGAGACTACTGCAGTGGTCAGATGTGCTGACTGCTGGTTTCACACATGGAAGGGTTATCTTGAAACAGGGCAGCCTCTTGAAATAGAGGCAATGGCAGGATTTATGGAGAGCTGCTAAAGCAAAAATCCAGACAAAGTTACTGTAAATTCTTCCAAGAACGAAGTTGTGTCAATTCTTTTTTCTATAGTAAAGGTCGTATGGTATTGAGGCCTTTACGTCATTTCACACACAAACAACAACAACACAGGAATGTGGCACCCCTGTTTCAGAGAAAAAAACCCTAGGCCCTCAGTTTACCACTAGCTTCAATCAATGCAGCTTTGGACCAATATCAACCACAAGATGCCATGTGACTGTGGCAGATTAGAGCCCTCCACCTGGGCAGAACCTTAAATAATTGAGCTATGGCATTTGATTGGCCCAAAGCAGGACTGGCTCAATGAGAGATCTGTCTACTATTTAAATGGGAAACAAAGAAATGTAACACAGAATTGAATGGAATGGAATAGAAAACTGCATGATAGAAACTTGGGTCAGACACAGATTTTGTAGAGCAAATCTTACTCTGTGGAGGGAATGTATGAGGGTTTGCCGGGTTGTTCTAAGCTACTTCAAATTGTAAAGTGACTATTCAGGTGTGGAGTTTAAATATGAAAGCATGTGTTTCATTTGTGCAGGTTAGATACTGGAGGCATGGGGATAAGGAAGAGCAGGCTGGAAGAATCAGAACGGCTACCAATCAGACCTTTGCAAAAGTCACCAGCTTGAAAGGCAATGTTTTGTACCACATGGCTGTCAAAGCTTACAACACAGCAGGGATGGGACCTTCCAGTCCAGTAGTCAACGTGACAACTAAAAAGCCACGTGAGTGTGGGGGGAGCACTTTTTCCTTTTTTTGCTACATGGTACTACTCTGTGCTGCATTTTTGAGTGCCCACAGTATTCCAGCATCCCTAATTTTATTAACTGGAACACAGAAAACTGCAATCTTTGCTGGGCACAAAATAAAAATATTTGTCTTTCTGTTCAGTGCAAGGACTTCCTCTACTTGTCAACAGTGCACTGAATTTCCATCTGATTCCCTTTTTCATCCATAATACTTGGTCATGTCAGCTCTGCTGCTGACTTGGAATACACGTTTTCCAGGAGCTCTTGAACTAAGCAAATGTAAGAGTTCACTAAGAACCTCTCATAAACTATACTGAAAGAGGAAGGAAAACTTTGCTGCTTAATAACATTCACTCTCCTTCACTTTGAATTTAGCACCAAGTCAACCCCCTGGAAACATCATTTGGAATTCATCGGACTCTAAGATTATATTGAACTGGGATCAAGTAAAAGCACAGAATAATGAATCTGAGGTGAAAGGATATAAAGTACGTAATGGGCAGTGAAACTTATTTTCCATTGTTATGAGACATTAAGCAGTACCACTGTATTGAACTAACTAACTTCTGAATGAACTGTGAAAATTTACATTTTTCAGTGGGATCTGAAATTGGCATAAACTTCACGTGGGCTATGATACAAAAAACTTTAATAATGTTCTGTAGACTTCAGTGATATCAGTAAATATGCACACTATGCAGTGCATATTATGAGGATGATAATCTAATAAACCAGGACTATTTTTCACCAGCAACTCCAATGACATTAAAGCATCACCCAGACTGATCGAGAACTTACAACCAGTGCGTCTGAGAGGCACAGGTTTTAAATGATTCAAAATGCAGTGGCCTAATCCCAGGACAAAATACACCACTAGCACTTGCACCAATGTTGGCTTACCTAGTTTCCTCTTCCTACTCAGCACCTTATGCCTGTTTGGAGCATTCCCCCCCCCCCCCCCGCATTTCATTTCATAAAATTTATATACAGTGGTACCTCGCAAGACGAAAAACGCGCAAGACGAAAGAGTTTTCCATTTTTTCAGTCGTTCCGCAAGATGAATTTCCCTATGGGCTTGCTTCGCAAGACGAAACGTCTTGTGAGTTCTTGCGAGTTTGTTTCCTTTTACTTAAAGCCGCTAAGAGCCGCTAAGCCGTTAATAGCCGCTAAGCCGCTAATTGCCATGCTTCGCAAGACGAAAAAACCGCAAGACGAAGAGACTCGCGGAACAGATTAATTTTGTCTTGCGAGGCACCACTGTACTGTTCAATTGTAGAAAGAAGCACAAAGCATGAGCTTAATGCTTTGCTGCCTAGGCTCATGAGATATTACTAATGTCTGCAGTGCTGCAAGTAGCAAGGGAGTTGTTCATCCTGTTGACTTGGGTGGAATTCTGCTTAATATTTCAGTCCACTTGCCTGGCTGCCTTTCCACCCTCATCTGATACAGGCAAGGTCTTGCATGGGGAGCTTGAGTTGTTGCAGCCATTGTGATACTGGTGCACCAGCAGCTTCTCAGCATGGCGGTGATGTATTGGCATTTGCACATCATAAGACATGAAATTTTTGGTGCAATTCTACCAAGTATTTTGATCTCAAGGAGAGCAGAGCTACATGAACAGCTCTGACTTCACAAAACCAACGAGAGAATGAATGTAATGCATCCTAATGCTCAAGAGTATGACAAGAAGCCACATGACTTTTCAAAAGCCAAGGCATATATTTTCTCTAGGGACTATAAGAGTTGATTAGCTATTAATATAAGTCCTAGAAATAGAAGCAACTTCTATAGAAAATCTAAGGCTCTTGCTTTCCCCCCTTCCTTTCTTTCTTCCCCTTGGCTAAAAATACGGTCTAGGTTTTATACAGATGGAATAGACAAAGCAGCACATCTGTTATAGAAACTAACAAAACATCTGTGGAGCTTTCGCTGCCTTTTGATGAAGATTACATCATAGAAATAAAGCCATTCAGTGATGGAGGAGATGGCAGTAGCAGCGAGCAGATCCGAATTCCAAAGATATCAAGTAAGAGCCCTTGTTGTTCTTCACCATGTGAGGGTACTTCAGTCTCCCCACTCATGAATGATCCAGGGCTGAGTCTGTTTCTCCATGCATAGAACTTTACTACAGAGTGCTTTTAAAATGTAATAAATAGTACCAAGGAAGTATCTTACTATAGTTTTGTTAATGATTCTTCTGTCACCCATATGACGGTATTCAGAATTCTTCAGTTTTGTAAATTATATATCTATATCATGGTCATATTAGCCAGAGCAGGGCTGGCCCACCCATAAGGCAAGATGAGACAACCGCCTCAGGCAGCAGATTCAGCCCCCAAGGAATGCATTGCCCACTGACACACATTACTTGCGAGGCTGGGTCTGCTACCTCCTCAGGAGCATCCCCCATGCTCTACTGCGGCCTTTTGGGAAATAGGAGGCCCTGGTCTCCTCCCACCCCGAGAAAGAAATGGCACGGGCTGCCCTCTGGGATCCTCTGGGCTCTGCTCCCACCCAGAGTGATTCAGAGTACACCCCCTCGCCTTGCAGTGGCCTTTGATTGCCACTTCAATGGTCTGGAAAAGTTAAACCGATGTTCCCCAGCCCCGCTTGTTCCTGATGTAGATCTTTACTTACCCAGTAGGGAGGATGGCATTTTGTGGTTCACCTCAGGTGCCAAAATGTCTTGGGCTGGCCCTGGCAATGAATGAAATTTTCTTTAGTTATAACAGAAGGTGCCTTTCTCAGTTTTGTAACTGTCTTGCAAAAGAAAAGAAGCAGCCCTCCTTTTCTGCTTAATGGTTTTTCAATCATTATGGGAGATTCTTTTTATATAGGCATTTTCAGTTGTGTGACCAAACAAAGCACTAGAATTTATCCCTCTGTGCACATAAAATGACAGTAAATTGTCCCTGCAAAAGTGGAGTTGTGCTAAAGGTTAATTATGGCATTGTAGTAGTTTTCCTGCAGGCACATAACAAGTACTAAGTCAGGAGCAAAAGAATAGGCTTTCTTTAGTCATTAGCTCTACTACTCACAACACAGAGCACAACAGGTTTATATGGGGCTCCCGTGTACACTAAGGTTTTCCCATTCACATAACAATATTTTATTATTATTGTTACCAAAAATTCTTGTGACAACTTAAATGCCAGCTAATGAATTATGGAGACCTGGGTACAAATTCTTACATGGCCAAGAACCTCATTGAGTGTGACCTTGGACTAGAGATGGGGAGACCTGGAAAAAAACCCAGAAAAAAGAATGCCCCCCCCCATTTTTCCGGGTTTTTCCCAGGCCTTCGCATCTCTATCTTGGACTAGTTATAGTCTCTCAGCAAATGTACCACACAAGGTGGCTGTGAGGCTAAAGATAGGGGAAAACCATATAAAACACCTTGAGCTCTTTGGAGGGAAGGCAGGATATAAATGCAAGAAACGTAAGTCAAAACACTTCTGTGCATGTGGAGCTGCCACTGCATTACAGTGGAATTGGGAATACTTTTATGCAGAATTTTTGCATGCACACTGAAACTCTGGACTAGAACCCCAATCCCCGTTTTCCCTTCTACTTAGCATATCTGTCAATATAAAAGCTTTCCATTTGAATCAGTGCTAAAGTAATTCTTTCATGCTACTGAATGCAGGAGCGCCATAAAAGTGAGGCGAGTTATGTCACTTGTTCATGCATGTGAAGCTGCAAGATATCAAACCTTGTGATTTCTTTTTTCTTCTCCTCCTAGATGCCTATGTGAGAGGGTCGGGCGCTTCTACTTCAAATGCTTGTACGTTGTCAGCCATCAGCACAATAATGATTTCCCTCACAGCTAGATCAAGTTTATGACAAAAAATATCTAAAGGACTTCCTGTTTATAATATAACTAAGCAACATTTAGCTAGTTGTTTTGAAGACACCCAGTACTAAGTAATATTGTTGTTCGAGTACATCTTACTACTGGAAAAAAAATGTTTTATGCTTCTCTAGGAATGGCATTATACAGTACTTCCTCAAAGCAAATATAGCTTTGTCTGAAGTTTCTTTGGAAACTCTGCAATGCACTGAAAACATCTGTAATACGATGTTACCAAAGCAGTTTACATATGTCCTTATATGCATATTTTTTATTATATATTTAGTGTTTTATAGACTTTTTTAAAGTTAACATATGATGTAGATATTAATTTCTTTCCCCCTCTGCTATGAAATGCTATTGATGGCATTTACTGTTGCAAAAATACATTGTTTTGGAATGTTTTATAGCCAGGTCGAAAGTTCTCAGTACACTGGTTTCAAATTGATTGTATAGTTTTACAAGAGTGCACTGGCAAAGCTCTTTTGACCTCGATCCATTCTTCAAGGTACCTGGGCGTATCTGTACACAGGTAGGGTCCCAAACAGGCATTATATGAAGTCTTCCCTCCCCTCTCCCTGTTGGCCTCAAGTCAGGTTTGCTGCTGCTATTGCAGCGCTTGTGGGCACTAGGCCTTATCTATTGGCCATTCCTAGCCCCTGATGCACAGGCGACTTCCACAAGGAGGGATGGAGTGGGCTGCTAGATAACTATACATGAAGGACAGGCTATACATGTCTGGTGCCAGCAGTACAGCCACCTGGAGGACTGGGAGAGGGAAGAGGAAGGTTCACTGGAATACTTTTTCAGGATCCTTCCCCCCAATATGTGCAGAGGAGGAAGATGGATCATGCTGCTATTTAAAGCAGCTAGAGTGGTTTGTTTGTTTGTTTAAATGACATGTAAGGTGTTCATTCTTGGATCAAATTACAAAAAAAGACAAATCTAAAATAACTTTCAATGCATTTGCTTTCAGGTTTGTGTAAGTCAACTGCATAGTATCAGCTAGCTAATATTTTAATGATGCATAGCAAAGATTTTCATTTGAATGTACTTGAGTTTTCTCTAAAAAATTAATAAATATTAAATTGAACATTTGTTCCATTTAGTCGTGATCGCTCCTATAGTAATGTAGACCAGACGTTGCTATAGCAAAGGACAAGATGCTGAATGCGGTGAAAATCTTGAAATTCCACCCTTTGAGCAATTTATGTAATTCTGGATTTGCACCATTTTAATAAGGAAGTCTGTGCGTCTGTGAGACTTTAAATGAAACATAATTATGCTGATTTCTGTGTTGGAACATATGTTTCTTTTGACAGGTATATGTTTAACTGTAATTCTCTATAGTTTGGTTTCATAAACTGAATTACAAAATTATCTCTGTTTTTACGATTTTTGTTTGAGTATAGGTTATAAGCTAAATCTAATAAATACCATTCTAGTGAATACTTCCCTAAAAAGGCTTTTTTCCATTTAAAAAAATTATATGTATGTCTGGGTGTCTCTATGCACTTCCAAATAGCTCCTTTATTTTAAGATATCAAACCCTCTTGCCTTTTGCTAGCACAAGTGAACAGAACCCAACACCTGAAGAGTGTTCTGAAGACCTAGCTTTAATTTTCTTGACAAGCTCTTTCTACATATCTAGCATGTTGATAAAATCCTATTCAAATGTGACAGTGATTGCAGTCCATCATGACATTTTCTCATGAAGCTGTCATCCATTTCCATTAAAGCTTGGGTTGAGCACTATCTCCACTGACTTGGGTGTGCATACCGGTTCTCAATGAACACAGGAACTTCTGCACAAGCTTGCACATGCAGAGATCCATCCATGCTCCACTCCATGTGTTCACCAGAGTCTGGGAAGGTATATGAACCATACCCAGAATTTAAAAAGAAAAAAAATATATTAATACAAAAGATTTATTTGTTACTGGGGTAAAATTTTGTACATATGCTCAGATGGAACAATAATTAAGACATCAATGAAGCTTTCTGTTCATTCTTTCTCCCAAATTAAAAAAAAAATGCACTGCAGAGGTTTATAATTTGTTCTTCCTGATAGTTTAAATTTGCCTGTAACTTGTCTGTTTTGCTTCCAGAACAATACAAGCTAACTTTTAAACTACTTTCAAAATATATTTATTAAGTAACTCATAATCAGGATTCCACTTGTGTAAGTCAGGGGTGTTAACCAGAGAAATATTGTCAGTATTTCAAGCTGTGTTCCTTTCTTAGTTTGATATGGTTACTTCTATGTAAAAACAAAAACAAAACAAAAAAACCCACAAAAGTAAGAAAATGAAAGAAAAAAAGCCTTGTAGTTTTTCTCCCCAGTGTAAATGATATTTATCGGTGATCTAGCAGATGTAATCTTTTTTATAGTTATTGGTAATAAATATTCTGTTATTTGTAAATATTCCTGTGTTTATAGGCATTTTTCCTGCATTTGTGGTGGTTCTTTGTTAAAAAAAAAAATGCTCCATGACATTCTTAATCTCAAATGTTTGTGTTGTGAAAACACCCAGGATCAATGGTGGACAGATTTCCAAAAACTCAACATGGAATGGGTACCATTAAAACAAACAAACAAAATTTAAAAATAATTTTAAAACAAATGTTTATTTCTAATTAAGAACCTATGCCAATGTTGTAATTGGGAGTGGAAGAAGAGCTAGAGGTTTGCTGCCTTCAAACCCTGCAATGAAAGCACCAAAAGACACACATGCATTCCTCATTTCCAAACTTGACTATGCATGGCAGTAGCAAAGACTCGCAAGCCAGAGTGCCATTAAACCCTAGACACTCAATACCATAAGAACCTTTGGAAATGCACTTCCCATGGTTCCTGGTGCCTTTAAGGATACTAGTGACCCCTCACTGCGAAAAGGTTCCTGGTGCCCTTTCTGGGGATGTCGGAAACCACAGGAACCATATTTCCAAGTAGTCCTGATATCCTTGGAAACTGTATATGTGCTTGTAGCAATATCCAGGAGCCTAAGTTTGGGAATGATAGATGGAGCTACAGAAGTTCACAGCAAGGTGCCAAGAAGCAAAGGCTGAAACTGCAGACAGCTGGACTTCGAATACTGCCTCTTTCAAACTTCAGCACCTCACTAGGCAAGATGCACCATTTATTGGGTTGGCTGATCAATTTATCTGGTGACACATCAAGGCTGCAATTCTATACTTATCTGGGAGCAAGACCCATTGAAGTTAGATTGACCCTTGAGTAGACAAGCAGAGGCTTATGCTGCAAGTGGATCAGCTGCATATTTATTACTTCATTTTCCCTTCCTTGCAACTACATTTAAGGTGCAAAAATGAAGCTAGCCTTTTGAATTTGCTCCAGAAAAAGAGGGCATTAAAGGGTATAAAGCCTAGCCACTGCCCAGTAACAGGTATCTGAAAAGGAGTTGTAGAGACTCAAGACCAGAAGCCCTAAACCATATCTCCTTCTGTTCATAGTGGTTTCCCATTCATTTCAATGAAGCAGTGAACTGTGACCACAAAGGGATACAGGTGGCCCTTCCGTGTGATAAGTTGGGTGTGTGTACATTGCATCAAAAATAGGGCTTTGGGTCTGGAACGTGAAGACTAACTTGTTCACTACATGATAAAAGATTTCAAACGTAAATGTTTATCGAAACACAAGAGCTCAACAAGAGCACATACAAACTCACACACTATTATAGGAAATGAATGAAAATGCATTCATATTATAAGCTCTGTTGTATTCTTGTATTATTTATAGCACAATCAAAATGTTACCTATATAACTTGCCCTTCAAACGACTGTCCTGTTATAGAGACTAAGGTTATGTTAATTTTCCTTCTAAAAAAACAGAGAGCCTGGTTTACATAGCGGCTCTCTTCATGGTAGGTAGGTAGGTAAGGAAGGGATCACACTGTATCCCTTCCTATCTTCTATTTTAGTGGCACCTTGAATGCATCTTAACTGTGGCTCTGGAATAGTAGATCTGCACATAGCTGCACATCACCTGCAGTTACTATAGAAACACTCTCACTATGCTGGAAGCCACCCAGAGTGGCTGGGGCAACCCAGCCAGACGGGCGGGGTACAAATAATAAATTATCATCATCATTACCATCACTAAAAGAACAGTGTAGGAAAGAATTTTATTGCTGCCAGATGTTAAAGTAGCACAAATCCTAAAATGAAGAGGTTAAGGTCATTCACATCACAGTGGAAGCTATGGATTATAGGAAGTGGAGTCCAAATAATAGCATGGCTCAGACAAGAAAACAAAAATTATTACAGAATGGTCAAGGGCATAAAAACAGTATCCGGGAGTTTTCTCGAAAACCAGCAAAACTGGCCATTGATTATTTGGGTTTTGCTGCAGTAACATAGACCAGGGGTCAGCAAACTTTTTCAGCAGGGGGCTGGTCCACTGTCCCTCAGACCTTGTGGGGGGCCTGACTATATTTTTTTGGGGGGGGGGGGAATTGACCAAATTCCTATGTCCCACAAATAACCCAGATGCAGTTTAAATAAAAACACACATTCTACTCGTGTAAAAATATGCTGATTCCTGGACTGTCCGCGGGCCAGATTTAGAAGGCGATTGGGCCGGATCCGGCCCCCGGGCCTTAGTTTGCCTACCCATGGCATAGACTCAAAGCCCTTGGCAAGGAATAATTTCAGTGCCTTGTAATACATGTGCTGGGTTTCTTATACTTACTGTGGTGATTTGTGGAATTTCCCTTTCTTGTGAAACATCCCTGCTATAGAGGTGTGTCTGGTGCCAATGATGCAATATTCTTGGCAGCAGGCATCTGCTAATAGTAAATTTTATATATTAATAAGCTACCTTGAATCCAAAGCAGATGAAGGGTGATATAAAAACGTTTTCATTCATAAATAACAAATAAATAACGAAAGGATATATTTCATTTTTTTTAAAAAAAAAAGTTTCCTGAAAACCAGAAACAGGGCTATGGCTTTTCTTCATTCTGTGATTTGCCATCCCTGCTGTAACAAGGGGAACCTTCACTGATATTACTTCTTATGGAATATTTGACATGACAAATGATTTGAAAGGTCACGGTGGCTTTAATGGCAAATTAAGGGACGAAATTTTACATTTTAGTCATGACAGCTTTATGGAACATCCTGATTTCGGAAGTGGTATGGTGCTCAGAAGCAAACATGGAGGGGGCAGAGATTGCCATGAAGTGTCATTTGTAGATTTCCTGGTGGTATTAGTTTGACCACCACATAAAGTACAATGCTAAAATAGGAGGATGTTTGGTCTGATTGACCAAGGCTTTATTTATTTGGGCAATTCTAATGGAAACTGGAGACTTAAGGCTAGGATCAAACTCGATGGGGTTCAGCATGCCAATTTTTGTGCTAAATTGTGGTCTTTAGAATCTTATGTCATGGAACCATAATCAATTTTTTTAATAAAAAAAAACCCCTCTACAATTCGTGAGCATCACCATATCCTTCTGGCAGTACATTCCATAAGTAATTTACACATTTTTTTGGAGGGGGGAACGATTTACTTTTTTTGGTTCCTCATCTCCTACCAGTTTCATTGGAACAGCCTCAGTGATTTGCTTGTAGGAACAAAGCTTTGTGACATTTTGCTCATCTTTGGGTCAAAGGATACTGCTGCAGTATACGACAGTAATGTCTTTAACATTAGCAACCTCAAAAACTTCCTTGATAGAACTTAGCTAGGTTACGAAACCATTGCAATATTTTAAGCAATATTGGATTCCTTTGTCGTTTATTTTGAGATCAGTTTCAACATTGAACTGCATCCATATTTAATAACAGACTGAAGAATGTTCCAAGGCAGTAAAGCACAGCTCCTCAAACTAACTCCCAGGGTCTAAGCATTGCTTTTGATTTCTTTACTTTATTCACTGATGTAGGGCCCTCTGAAACTCATGTGGTTCTAGAGAACAAACCGAAAGATATTTCTTTTATTCTTCAGATAAAAAGAGAGTTCAAAGTAGAACCATCATTGATATCCTTCACTTGTACCTAAATTGTACTCTCAAGAAGCTGCTGCTTTGCTACAAACCTGGTTTTCATAATCATAGCTACAAAGGGATGGGATATTTCTTAGGGAGACATAAGGGAAACGATGTTGGGCCATGCCTACCATCTATTTCAACAAGGGCTAGATTAATGCATCACTTAAGTTCGCAAGAAATAAGGGTTCTGGTCAGCCAAGTCATATGCTGATGATCATAGCAGCGTCAGAATACAAAATGTCACTACACAACAGTAAAATAGCAACAGCAGCATCTTATTCCTCAGAACTCTTTAGAAAACCTATTCTAGGTGGGCGGTGAAAGATGAAGATTGTATCCAACTAAGTCATTCCACTCCACTCACACAAAAGCTGGAGCTCCCCCTCCCTCTTCTCCCCCTCCCCCCAAAATATCCAGGGGACATTTGGGGAAAGTACAAGGGGAGTGAGTAAAGTGAGGGTGGGAGAAATGCCCAAGGATTTAGTTGGATTCAGTCCTAAACTACTATGGGTAGGTAACTGAAAGTCAACAGTTTACAGTATAAATTGGGAACAAAAAGTGTCCCCACTCCTTGATTCAATGTCGCAGAAATATAATGTACATTTCACAATTATCAAAATGGTTCTAAGCAGTGGGGTTTATTAAGAATGACATTAAAAGGCAGGAATGAGAAAAAGATCTCATACACAACCTGAGCAACCTGGGTTAAGGGCAGGAAACAAATGTGATAAATTTGTTTGTACTGAATACTGTATAAGTGCATAGGGTATGCTCTGCCTAATGTTTCCATCTGTACAATAAGGTGAGTGATACTTAAACTTTATAAAAGGCCTTGAAATTATGAATGTTACCCTCTGACAAATAATGCTCATGAAATAAAGGAGATGAAGTCAATCAGATAGTGAAAATCACAACTATGTTTCACAACTTCAGGGCAAAATGGCAAAAAGAGACACACAAATATTACATAGGAGTGATCCATGGTTGTAAAAGGAATGATCCCTTAGTCATTGGGAAAGAAGGGGGTGGAGTGACTAAATTCTTGAAATGCAAGAATCGAAGACCAGCACATGAGAAATCACAAAAAGCAGGACTGTCAAATAATAAAGAACAAAAACTGAGTTAGAAATAGCAGCTGACTAATTTATTTCAACAGTGGTTTTAAAAACAATGGGTGGTATCTAATGGTGTCTACCCACTTGTGCAATGGAGTTTTGCTTATGCAATAGGACTTCCAGTTTCTCCCCTCTCCAGACCCCTCACATGCCCTAAACATCTGCTCCAGAGGGTGAGTCAACCCTCTGGAACACATTCTCAGGGTGTGCAGTGGGGAGTAGAGAAAGGAAAAGTCCTGTTGCGTGAGGTCCGCTTGCACTCTGTTGGATCTTACCCATAATGCAAAAGTTTGGTTTGCAATCTGGTAAACATATTAAGGCTACACCACATCCTCCAAGATATAATTCACCACACACTCTCCTATGTAATTACCATCTGTATTGACAGAAATTGACTAAGTGCAGTGCTTGGTTGACTAAACCTTAACAATATTATCAAGGCACACAAAAATAAGCTGTGTGGTTCCATCCAAATAGCAAAGATATTGGTGGCATATTATGGGAAAGTGTGCACCACACTCCTTCCCTTCAGATGTAACACTTTTATTTATAACTACTTACCTGTATCCAGGCCATTTTTCTCCAGAATTCGGAACACAAAGACTGCAAAGTCAAATCCAGTGTTCTTCCATAGAATACTATAATACAGCCTCAGAGTTCAGGGATCTGGGTTTTGTTTTTTGCTTCTAGTTGCTACATTGCTAACACTTGTTCCCCTTAGTCAAGACTCAGCTGTGTTTTCACTTTAATTAAAAACAATCCAAAAAGAATTAAGCACTAATCTCTAAGGCCTGTTTTCTTGCCTATCCTAAAGGATTACAAAAGGAAGGTAGAAAGGCTCAGATAATTGACTTTCATGGAAAATGTAATATTTGGATGTACTGTTTTTATTTTGTTGGCAAAATGCTTCCGGGAGCAGAAGACTTGTTCTATGTACAATAGAAACCATGAGCATTATTGAAATGAAGGGGAACTTACTCAGGGCTACTAACTGGCAGACTGTACCCCAATAATGATGATTCTGACAACTAAACAAAAGGTTAGTCAGTTTAATGGTAAGATAATGTGATGTAATGAGCTTGTTCAGACAATTATAAACTGGCCTAATAGCCTGAGATATGAATTAACCTTCCAGGGAAACAGTAAAAAAAACCCAAGGAACTATTACTATCAGACCAAAAGAGGGGGAGTTGTGGGGGAGGGGGGGGGACAAAATATTGCTTAATATGCGTCCAATCCATTTCAGAACAATTCCTTTATCAAGGGCACTTTTAAAGCAATTTCTCCTGTTGCTTTTATCAGCATGCATTTGCTAATGATTTTTTTTTTCCTGAAATGTATGGGGTTTATAAGCACCTGGAGTTTCTTTCCCCTGCCTTTTTTTTTTTTTTTTTTTGGCTTTAAACTGCTGATAGGGGTTTTGATTCAACAGAGGTCTCATTCCACCAGACTCCATTGGTGATTCTACCACAACACAAGCTCCTGCTTCACCTGCCAAAGGTGCAGACTATGGTGATAGGTGGTGCAAGACCCTCCCCAGAGGGGCTTTATATGTGGCAATGTATCTGCTACTCCAAGTCACAGGGCAGACTTACAATTGTTCTGTAATTAAAGTTTAATGGTTCATATGAGCCGAGACACTATAGCGAATGACTTTGGAACAAGGTAGGATATTAATACAACTACAAAGAATGGTTTCAGAAACCACAGTTTCCTAGTACAGATGGAACTGGAAACTATGGCTAATGGAAGATTTCCTATTTTGTTAACCCACTCATTGAAAGAAAGAAGCAAAGCTTGTTCATATTTTGGTTTAGTAAGCCAAGATACGATCATCCAAATGTGAAAAATAGTCATGGTCAAAAACAACAATTTATCCTGTATAGTTGGAAAGATAAATTCAGCATGACAAAGATTCTTTGGAAAGGAAAAATGACTCTTTACATTGCTCTTTCCCCATCCCCCTAAAAAGTCCTTTATGTGTCCTTTACAGTAAGAGTCACTTCTATGGGAGAAGCTTGCGAAGTAAATACCACCAAAGCTAAAAAGTACAGGAGTCTGCATCACACCAGAGGCCCAAAAGACCACGAGGCATACCAGATTCCAGAAATATTTTTATTATTATAATATTATTGTGTATATTTGGGGAACTGGTATTTTTGTACTGTACACTGACTCCAGATATTACTTATCTTTCATAGTTCTTTCACAGACAAAGCATATTCAAATTACCATTCATAATCACAGCAGACACATTACATAAATCATTCACTTTCATTTCCTAGATATGCAACTGAGAGACAATAACTTCATGGGTAACAATGCAAACAGACACTGTGAAGGGGCTGGTCTTGCTGTGCAGACCAGAGAAGTAACAACAGTTAGTAAATTCTAATTCAGCTTTTATGTTTCGAATTCCAATTTGTAACACAATCCTCTGGACCACCCTGGCTTTCCGAAGAAAACCCATGGAACGTAGGAAGTTGCTTTATCCTGAATCAAACCATAAGGCCATCTAGCATAATATTGCCAGTCACTGCTTTTTGCATGAAAACACACTGTGCAAAAGTTGTCCTCTTGGAATCAATATTCAATATGCTTGATTGCACGGTTTGTTATTGCTAGCACTATCATTTTTTAACCTTTGGCCTTTCATACTCCACATCCCCAAGCCCAAAGATAGCAACCAGCCTGGAAAAGAGGAAAATTGTGTACACCTGTCCACATTTTGGAGAGCCAAGTTTTCTGTTCCATTCAGAGCTCCATCGAGTCTGTGTGCACAAAACTACACTTTTTTGGTGATAGATATGAATTTTTTATCTCTGCAAATGCTCTAAATCAATCAAGGAGAATATCATCACTGGGCTAGCTGATAACTGAAACTATAGGAAAATTGAATTATGAACAACAGTTGCTGGGAGGGGAAGCCAACTTGAACAGTTGGTAAGCAACATGAAGAATTAACGAGGAAGGAGATGAGCTAGAGAGCTGTATTTAATGGCAACTCAGACTAGTCATCCAAAAAATTCAGCTGTAACAGTGGATTTCTGAAGGATTTTTTCAGCCAGGGACAATATTACTCTATGATAGAAAGTGGACATACAATAATGAGGTGAAAGAAAGAAAAGAGAATGCCCATCACAAAAATACATTTAAACAGCAACTTAAAACTTTCTGAGACTAAAAGCTGCTTAGTTTTTTTAAAAAAATAAACTGAAAATTCTGTGCTAGTCTATTTTTAAAAGTTAGTTTTGTATTTATGTCAGGAGCAAGGTAAACCAGGAGAAAACTAGACCATAATCACTATGATCGCATCAAAGAATGTATCAGCAAAGAGAGCATTGTTACACAGATCGATCAGCACAGATGAAAACACACAAGGCATCGAGCAAACAAAGAGAAAGCAAAGTCACAACCTACATGAATGGTAACAATAAACTGGAGGGTTTGTGTTAATAGAAAACTAAGGGACACACCTCAAAAAGAACGACAAATGTGTACATGGAAGTATGAAAGTAGTTGCGCTGGATAGTTATCCATTAATTTCTATAATCTAGTATGTAAACAAGTATACTGTATAAACTACTGAAGTTTTAATTTATGGTACAGTGGTGCCTCGCAAGACGAAAAGAATCCATTCTGTGATTCTCTTCGTCTAGCGGTTTTTTTCATCTTGCGAAGCAAGCCCATTGAAGGATTAGCGGATTAGTGCTATTAGCGGCTTTTAGTGGCTTATCTGCTGATCGAATCAGCTGATAAGCGGCTTAGCGGCTTAGAAAAAAGGGGGGAGGGGAAAAAAAAGCAGGAACTCGCAAGACATTGTCATCTTGCGAAGCAAGCCCATAGGAAATTCGTTTTGCGAAGCACCTCCAAAACGGAAAACTCTTTTGTCTAGCGAGTTTTCCGTCTTGCGAGGCATTCATCTTGCGGGGCACCACTGTATTTTATTTTTCATGAGAAATACTGATTGAAGCAGACTGCTGTGTGTGAATTTATGAGGCTGGAGAAATGAGCAGCACCTGAAAAGATTCACAGAAGTGGATGGCTATATTTAGGTCCTGAAGTAGAAAATGTAATTTCATTTCACTTCCCTTTCAGTCTACTTCCCCCCCCCCCTCTCTTCTAGTGAAGCTGTTAAAGTTGGGATTTGACTTGAGGGCCTAATTTTTAGGAATAATTTTATCTTCAGCTTTCAAGCTTTACATGACAAAATACAGGCTACAATCGAGAATGGTCCTGCAGGCAGCTCTAAGGGAGTTAACATTACCCTGTCAAGACTTTTGGTTTTTCTCTGTACTGTACACAAGAGCTCTTCATGCGGTGCGGCATCACAAATTACCCTCAACTCTCTTACAATTGTAAGAATGGCTCATCATCCTGCTACATAGGAGAACCTTATGAACCAGAAAGAAATGGTTAAAGATCATGCCAGCAATGCACAACTAGTATGTGAGGTTTTCTTACCAGACATGTTTCACCACAGCATTCTGCAAGGCATTTCAGAAAGCAATATAGAATGTTCCATGCTAATACTGTACACAGCAGTTTGAAGATTTGCACTGTGTGAAGTATCAAGTCTAATACAACTTACAGAACATTTGGAAAATGTAAAAATATTTTACATAATGCTATAGATTTTGTATGATTGCACTTGTCTGAGATTTGGCTGAGTTTGTTGTGTTTTTTTAATGGAATGGTTGTACAAATACCAGAATTAGGTCCTGCATAGTTATAGCAAAACATGCAAAAACCTGGAAACAGAATTTGGAAACATGTTTTGAAAGTGCAACAGGCCTCTGCAGCTGTTTAATTTTTATATTGATCAAGTCAGTCACCATAATTATTATCTGTATTTTTTGATTCTTTAAATGGTCTTTTGTGTTTTAACATTGATAATTTTATGGCATGGCACTATAGAAACTTTTATAAATTTAAATAATGCAACTGAGGGGAAACAACTATAAAGTTAGAAAGGAGGAAGGTACATTTTACATAAGATTTCCTTTAATAGGGTGAAACCTTCCTCCTTTCTAACTTTATAGTTGTTTCCCCTCAGTTGCATTGGGTTTTTATCCTGTGGGTGGTATTCAACTGTTACTCAGCATAGGCATCTTTAACATGATCATTCATTTCAATGGGTCTATCACCAAAAAAGTGTAGTTTTGTGCACGCAGACTCGATGGAGCTCTGAATGGAACAGAAAACTTGGCTCTCCAAAATGTGGACAGGTGTACACAATTTTTCTCTTTTCCAGGTTGGCTGCTGTCTTTGGGCTTGGGGATGTGGAGTATGAATTTTACTCTTAAGCAAAGTTTAGTTGAAACAAGGCTGCATTTATTTTTTACATGCAAACAATGCATTGTCATGGTTGAATTCTAGCTTTTTGGTTTGTTCCTTAGTTCTCACCAATCTTCAATTTCTGTTATTCCCGGATTAAAGCAAGCGGAGGCTGGTTGTTTAGGACGTTGGGTCGCAAACTTGGTGCGCATGAAGGCCTTCATTGCCACCCCCGTTTGGGGATGCCAGACTCTTTGAGCTTTCCTTAAAACAAGAAGAAAAGCAACTTTCCAGCCCTTCTAGAAAATTACGAAGCAAAGTGCGCCCTTCTGGAAATGTACTTACTTTTATGAGGGGCTGGTGTCCTGCTGTATTGCCCCCACACACTATGTTTAGAGCTGTTTTCGGGTGTAAAAATGGTCAGGGGGGAACTTTGACGAAGCGGCGGTAGAAACGCAGCTCCAAAAGCTTAAAATTATTAAAGGGGGGAGCTCAACAATTTGGGTTTGTTGCCAAAAAATGCTTAACAATTTTGGTGGTTTCCAAAAAAGAAAAGGCTCAACAACTTTGCGGGTGTCTTACTTTTTGAAATATCACAACCCGAATTTTATCCACAAGCCGCCTTGCGTCCCCGTCGGAGGAAAAAGTGGGGTTATAAATAAATAAATGCAAAACAATAATGACGACAGCAATAGCAGCAGCAACACCCTGCTAAGCTAATTTTTGGCGCAAACCTTTTGTGCGAAGCGATAAATAACTATAAACAAGCCCTTCAGGAAAGCCACGCTGTCGCCAAAGGGGCGAGGAGTTAAACGCAGAGGTGCCTCGTCGAAAGACGGAGGCGGCCCAAAAACCCGCGCGCCGAAAGGTCGCCCCTCGAAGCTCGACCCCACCCGGAGCGTAGGGCTGAAGGAGGAGCGGCTCCGCCAACCCGCCTCCGGGGAGGAGGAGGAGGAGCGCGGCCTGCACCTTTTTACTCCTCCTCCTCCTCTTCTTCCGTCGCTTCGTTTTGAAGCCCAACGACGCGTTTCCTGCTAGGAGCTGCGGCGACGGAAGGCGCTAGCCGGGTGGAAGCGAGCAAAGCAAGCAAGCCAGCGCCTGGGTGAGTGTGGCTGCCCCTTCTTCCCCCTCCTCTTGCTAAGCTGCTGGAGGTGCTCCATCCCGAAATGCACGAGCCTGAGATTATGCAGGCTGCGCAGAACGCGGGTCCTCCTCGCCCCTGCCTGCTTGTATCCCAACCAGCTTTTGCGCGCACGGAGCTTGCTGCCTTATCCATGCTCGCCTGTCCAGGCCTCCGCATAGTTCAGTTAGGGAAGGGGCGCGGGCGTGGGGAGGGCTGACGTCAGAGGGAGGCACCTGCCCCCCACATGCCTCCAAGGGGGTCCACTGCGGACCCTCCGCCCACCCGCTGACCTTCCTCGCTGTCTGGTCTGAGCATGCAAAGCAGTAGCTTCCAGAACTTGCGTTCTTACTCGGGGCCACCTTTCCCCCCCACAACTTTCATCAGAGAAGTAGACATCATGCGGTCCCACAGAGGCCTCTGAAGGGCAATAGTTTCCCCATCTCCCCCTCTGTGCATGATAGCATCTGCACACTGTGCACACTTGATCAAAATTGTGCTTCCAGCATACCCATGGGTTGGGTTAACCTAGCCATTTCAGCAGGGCATGAACATATGCCAAATTCCTTTCCATTTGAAGCATGCCGTGGTGTTCTTATGTTGGAAAGCCTAAGAGAGAAATTATGCGCCCAGAAGCAAACTATCTGAGCTGCTTAGCAAGTGTGGCCCATTGGGAATTTTGAGCCTCTTATGAAAATGGTATAATAACGGTTTAATAAAATGAATGAAATATTTGAAATACTCACCTGTGCCCTTTTCTTTAGATGTGGCATCACCTGCTGCTTCTCGGCTGTAAAGCAGGTGTTCCCTTCTCCCCGCACAGCAGTACAGGGGTTAAAATCCTGTGGCGGTGTTTAGGCACCATGAAACTAGAGTCCTCGGAATTCCAGTCCCTCTTCACACCAGGACTGAAGAGCGTTGCAGGTACTAACGTTTCTCTATTATTACTACTATGGTTTTATGGTTGTTCAGGACCCCGCTGGTGGCGGAGTGTAGAACAACCCCCAGAGCACCAGTGATAACGGACATCAGAAATGAAATGGGAATTTTGCTGCTGGGGGAAGGGGTTTGCACCAAACCTTTTAGCAGCGTTGGTTCATTTCAGTACAAGAAAAGTCATTTAGAGCTGAAGTAAACTATTCCTGTTCTGAGAGGGCACAAATGGACCCAAGATATCTTGGTTTTATTAACTGATAGATGGAGTCATCATTTCTGCTAGTGAAATCACATCAACCTTAGTGGGCTTGAATTAGTACAAGTGGCAGTTACTACTCTCAAGATTTTTTCAAAAAAAGTTTTTCTAATGATTGTTTTTTCCCTCCACCACCCAGAATTATTTGACAAAGCAAAGTATGAATTGAGGATAGCAGGAGGTGCAGTAAGGGACTTACTCAATGGAATGAAACCACAAGATGTTGATTTCGCCACCACTGCTACTCCTACTGAGATGAAGGAAATGTTCCAAGCTGCAGGTGTCCGAATGATCAACAACAGAGGGGAAAAACATGGAACTATCACTGCCAGGGTAAGAAGATTTTGCAAGTCCCAGGCTGGGAAAGTCTGCTCTTTAACCTGCTTTCCTAGTTAAATATGTATTTATTTACTTCAAATTTGTTTCTAGAAATATAAGGCACTAAATGTGGTTATCTGTGAATCTCCACCACCCTTCCACTAGATATCCTACTGTAGTGTCAGTGAATGTTTGTGAATATCCTAATAGCTAAGGACAGATGCTCAGTATACAGAATGTTAACAATTAGGTTGCATGCAGTCTAATGGGACATGCAGATAATTTAGTTTCTTTCCATATGAAAAGGGGTGCTGTTATCAAAAAGGTGAACAAATGCTTTTACAAAATTCTGTTATAGCTCCATGAGGAGAACTTTGAAATTACCACGCTTAGACTTGATCTGGTTACTGATGGGAGACATGCGGAAGTGGAATTTACAACTGACTGGGAAAAAGATGCTGAGAGGAGAGATCTCACAATCAATTCTATGTTCTTAGGTAACTCCCCTTCACAACCCTCTGACGTGCCATTCTAGTTTAAAGCCAGGCCACCCACACAACTTTTTACCTGAACAAATCTTTGGTCCGAAGTCAATTGCTACATCTCGCTTGTCAAAAGTAATTGGGGGTCTGCTCAGTGACCAGATTGAAAAATTCCTGGGACCCACATACTATATATGCAGCAAGCTTGAGTTGCCTGGCGGGGAGAGGGATATAAATGTAACCAAAAAAAAAGTATTTATTATTTCTTTGACTAGTTTATGTGACATGGACAATTGGAACCCAGCACAAAAGTTTCAGTGTGGAGTGCTTGCATTGAGAGTTTCAGACAGCAGCTCTGCCCATTTCCAGGAGACTTCATTTCTTTTCCCATCTCTGTTCCTCCATTCCCCCTTCCCCACAACAAACTCTTGGGGTTCTGTGGCCACTGAGCAAGCTCAATTCTCACCAGGCTGTTTTTTGTTCCCTGCCCCCTTCCTCCTAAAGTCTTTTTGTACTTCCGCATATTTTGGGATTCCTCAAGTCTGCTGATATTCATCTCTTGTTGCATGGTGCTATTTTGGCTTCATTAGGCCTGCATGTTGAGAAGGTTATTTTGGCATGTAGGCAACCATGGTTGAACTTTCTGGCAGCCTACCTCTATCAGAAATACTTCACTGAAGTAAACTTGTGAACTGAAGTAAACTCATGCCTTTATTTGCTTTGTAGGTTTGGATGGAACACTCTATGATTATTTCAATGGCTATGATGATTTAAAAAACAACAAAGTCAGATTTGTCGGACATGCAAACCAGAGAATACAAGAGGATTACCTAAGAATTCTGCGATACTTCAGGTAGCTTTCGGACAAGATTATCGGGGCTGCCCTTGAAGACAACTCAGAAACTACAACTGGTCCAAAACACAGCTGCCGGATTGCTGGCTGGGGTTCAATTTAGAACACATATAACCCATGCCTAACTTTCTGTAAAAGTTAGCTGGTGGCTCATGCTTTTAGTTTTTATGTGTTTTTAATTGTGCATATAAAATTGTTTTAAGCTAGTTTGGTATTTTTTATGAAACTGCAGTATACAAGTATTTTTGAACAGCTTCACTTCTTCGCTCACCCAAGGGGGGGGGGTGGACCCACACTGAGACAGTGCACCAAGGCATTGCTCATTCACCTCTCCCTTTTTCTCTTCAGGTTATTCAATATCCGTATGTGGTACTAGCATCTCAAATGTCTGCACTCTCAAAAAGGATTATTTTTAGTACAGGCAGTGAGTGACCATTTTAGGTGCGTCCAGTTGGCCAACAGGATAGCTCAGTTGGTTAGAGTGTGGCCCTGACACGTGGGTGCTTTTGGACCTGGAAGAGGGCAGGATGAGGGCTGGGAACGGAAATGTTGCATGAAATGGTCACCACCTGTATTATTTATTGAATTTCTATACCACCCTACCTCCAAAGATCTCGGGGCAGTTCACAGCATAAGATGCAGAATAGAACAATAAAGTACACAATAAAAACAATAATGCCCCCTCCCACAAACACATTTAAAAGGACACTGATAATCAGCCAAAGGAATGGTGATAACCAGCATTCCAACTTGACATTTGATAAAAACAGATTTGCTCCAGGTACTAAAACTGATCTCTCTCTCTCTCTCTCTCTTTCCCCATGCCAGATTTTATGGACGGATTGCAGAAGAACCTGGCCACCATGAACCTGAGACTCTGGAAGCAATCAAAGATAATGCCAAAGGTTTGGCTGGAATATCAGGCGAGAGGATTTGGGTGGAGTTGAAAAAAATTCTTGTTGGAAACCATGTCAATCATCTCATCCGCCTAATGTACGAACTGGATGTGGCTGGCTATATAGGTAAAGTGCTATGTTTTACATAGCAGTAATGCTTATCTCAGCCAGAGGTAGCAGTGGGGAAAAGTGACATAACCTGCAGTGAATATCTCTGTCCTTTGTTTGAACACAAGAGCCCGTCAGATCAGACCAGAGATCTATCTAGTCCAGCATTCTGTTCTCACAGATGCACAATAGCACTCCTGTGGGTGTGTTGCATTAACTATTATGACCATGCAGTGTATCTAAAGCTGCTCTGATAGGCACCAGGCAAAAACTATCGTTTATAACTAGGCCTTTGGCCTTTTACAATCTGTGGCCTTTCAGAAGTGGGTGGGATGTTTCTATTGTACTTTTCCCCCCTCTTGGTTTTAATGTGGGATTTTTTTGTCTGTTTGCTTATGACTTGCTTGGGTTGCCCTGGACAAGATAAAGTGACTAACAAATTCAATAAACAATAATACAGTCGTACCTTGGAAGTCAAACAGCTTAGTTGCCGAACATCTTGGCTCCTGAACGCTGCAAACCCAGAAGTGACTGTTCCAGTTTGTGAACTATTTTTGGAAGCCAGACGTCCGGCGGGGCTTCCAATTGGCTGCAGGAGCCAATCAGAAGCCGTGCTTTGTTTTCAAACATTTTGGAAGTCAAACGGACTTTCAGAATGGATTCCGTTCAGCTTCCAAGGTACGACTGTAATAGCTCTTAAGGCAGAAGAGCCTAGCATTGCCTGCTAGACTTAAGCCAAACTCGCATTGATAGCCCTGCTTGTATATTGCTTGTAGAACATCATTCATCAGTAGTTCCAACAGTTGCCCTGTCCCAGTGCTGGTGCAAGGCAACCGGTTGTGGTTTGGGACTAATGATGCCACTCGCTACTGCATTCTTGTTTGCCATTTTCTAAACAGCTTTTCTGATTTCTTGGTTTCATTATTCTCATGTTCCTTTTTTGTGTGTCTCCCTCAGGATTACCTGTTAATGGGAGCCTGCAGGAATTTGACACAGTCTGTAAAAATGTTCAGAATCTCTTTCCAAAACCAATGACCGTTCTAACATCACTGTTCAAGGTGCCAGACGACGTCTCAAAACTGGACATAAGGCTGAAAATTTCAAAAGATGAAAGAAACCTTGCCCTGTTTCTGCTGAAGCACAGGAGAGACTTGGTCAAAGCTACTGATACCACAGAGCCACTCAAACCATATCAAGAGTTCATTATAGATGTAAGTGACATTATTATTATTATTATCATCATCATCACCATAATCATGCCACTGCTCTGTGTTGCCCCAGCCACTCTGGGCAGCCTCCAACAAATTATGAAAACACAGTAAAAAGTCAAACATTTCTGTCAGAGCTGCTTCAAGATCCTAGCTCACAGAGGATCACGCTAGCCAGCGGTCATTAAGTAAAAGTCTTTATTGAATTACAGTTTCCATTCTCACGCTGCCGTCTGCAACTCTACGTCTACTAGCTAGATCGGCGAGGCTCCGTCTGAGTCTCCGCCCCGTGCGCACCAACTTAATATCCTAGCCTTGCTCCACCTTTTCCTCCTGACTGTCCTCCTCTGGGTCCCTCTACCCCCCGGGGCTTCTTCCTTCCGGGATTCTTCTGACGCTGACCCGGACCCTTCTGCCTCCTTGCGCCGGGCTTTAGGATCCGGTTCCCTTTCGGGGCTGCTCACTGCGCCGCCTTCCTCTGCATTTGAACTTGGCGCGCGCGCCCAACCTTCCACTTTCCTCTTAACCGTTTCCTCGCTCCCCGATGGAGGTGTGGCCACTCCTGACTCCTGCCCTCCCTCCTGTGGTGAGCTGCCAGCGCTTCCCTCCTGGCTCCTTTCCTCTTCCCTGCTTCCTGGCGGTGACGCTGGTCCCGATTCCCAGCTGCTCCCCCCTGAGTCTCCTCTGGCTCTATCTTCCTGGGGTGCCTCCCTAGACTCCCCCCTTGCCCTGGCCACTGGTGCTCCTTTCTGTGAATCCTCTGATTCACTGGAAAGACTGGGAGATCTCGGGTCGTCGTCATCACTCATCCTTTCCTCTGTCTCCTCCCCTTCGCTCTCTGTTTCCTCCCTTGCCCGTGCCTCTGCACCTAAACCCCTGACATCCATCCCCCCCTCGAAGCCCCCCAGTCCCCCCTCCCCTCCTTCCGGTGCTGGAACTGGGGGCTGCTGTTGCAAAGGGACGAACGTCGGATATCGGTCGCTTCCCGTGGCAGGCCTCCAGCGGAACTCTTCCAGGTCTTCCTCTCTGCTCTCGTTGACGACAGTCACCTCCTCTTCCATCTCTGTGCCGCCGTGCTCGAAACCAGGGTCGTCCCCGAAAATGTCCATGTCCGTCTCTCCCGCACTTCCTCCAGGCGGCGTTGCTCTGCCGGAACAGTCCAGCCACTTCCTGCGGAACTGCTCCTCCGGCCTATCGTCCCACCAATACGAGGGTTCTGAGACCGATCCCGAGGGTGACCCCTCCGGGGAACGGACGTCTCGTGTTGGTTCCTCGTCCGAGTCGAACCCCCTGAACGTGCTGTCCGAAAGCGTGGGCGTGAAAAGCCAGTCGTCGAAAAAGTCTGCTGGCATAGGTCTATGTGGGAAGAGGGCATGAAACTCGTCTTTGAGCAGAGGTTCGTCTAAAGCGTAGCCCGGCACCCAGCTGTTCGCACTGGCCGGGGTGCCCTCCCTGGCGAGAAAGTATTCTACTCCTTCTTCCCCCCATCTGGAGTCCAAAATCTCCGTGACTTCGTTGATGCGCTCCTCCTGTGCCACTCCCGCGTGCCCCGTTCCTTCTCTGAGCGGACTCGGCGCCGTTCCGGGTTCCTGGAACCTGTGCGGTGCCTTGTAGGGAGTGAGTACCGATCTGTGGAACACCGGATGCATTCTGGAACCCTCCGGAAGCGCCAGCCTGAAAGCCACCGGGTTGACCTGCTCTTCGACTTGGTAGGGCCCCAGTTGTTTATGCCCTAGTTTCTTCTTGGCCAACGACCTGGCCGGCACTGCGTGGGCTGCTAACCAGACCCAGTCTCCCACGTGGAGCTCTTCGCCAACCCTTCTGTGTTTGTCCGCTTGTACCTTGTATGCGTGTTTAGCCAGCTCCAGGTGGCGCCGCAGCTGATCGTGGACTTCCTGCAGCTCCGACGCGAACGCATCTGCTGACTGCGGCTCCCCTTCTCCCCTGCATTCCAGTCCCGGGAAGGTTCTAGGGTGCCGCCCGTTGTTGGCGAAGAACGGCGTGACGCCCGTGGATACGTGCTTCGTGTTGTTGTAGGCAAACTCTGCAAGCGGCAGGTAATCCACCCACGTCGCAGGCTGTTGGTTTGCATAACATCTCAGGTACTGCTGCATGATGGCATTGGCTCGCTCCGCTTGCCCGTTGGTCTGCGGGTGTCTCGCCGACGCCAGATTGATCTTGACGTTTAGGAAGCCCATCAGTTTCTGCCAGAAGTTCGAGATGAACTGCCGCCCGCGGTCGGACAGAATAGACCGTGGCAGACCGTGAACCTTGAACACGTGGTCTATGAACAGTTTGGCGGTTTGCTCCGCCGTGGCCACCTTAGCACACGGAATGAAATGCGCCATCTTGGAGAACAGGTCCACCACCACCAACACTGCCGTCTTGCCCCTTGAGCTGGGCAGATCCGTGACAAAGTCCAGAGCCACCCTTTCCCAAGGTTCGACCGGAGTTTGCAGCGGCTCCAACAGTCCAGCCGGCGGTTTGTGCACCGGCTTTGCCCTCTGGCAGGTGTCACACCTCGCTACGTAGTCTGCGACCTCCCCTCTCATTCCAGGCCACCAGAAATCCCTGGCTACTAATTCCACCGTCTTCTCCTTGCCAAAGTGCCCGGCCGTGGGTGCGTCGTGCAGCTGCTGTAGCACCTTGGCTCGAAGTTCGTCACCCGGCACGTAGATGGCCCCTTTACGGATGAGCAAGCCATCTCGTAGCTGGAAACCGTCGGCCGCTGCCTTGCCCCCTCGCACCTCTGCCATCTTCGTTCGTGCGAAGGAGTCCCCCTGCAACGCTCGCCGCACCGCCTCTAGGTCCACGGTCGCCGCGGCGCACGCCCACACTGTCGGTGCAAAGATGTGCATGGCGGCCGCTGGTGTTGCGTCCTCCAGATACTGTGGCTTGCGGGAGAGAGCGTCTGCCATGATGTTGGTGTCCCCCGGGACATACTCTATTCGGAAGTCGAAGTCCGCAAAGAACTCAGCCCAACGTATCTGCCTCTGGTTCAGGAACTGTGCCGTGCGCCAGTGTTCCAGATTCTTGTGGTCCGTGCAAACCTGCACCGTGTGCTTGGCGCCGATCAGAAAGTGCCTCCACGCCTTGAACGCTGCATGAATGGCCAGCAACTCCCTGTCCCATATGGTGTAGTTCTGCTCGGACTTGCTGAGCTTCCTGGAGTAAAACGCTCCCGGCCGCCACACGCCCTGCGGGTCCTTCTGCAGCAGGACCGCCCCCACTGCTCTGTCCGAAGCGTCTGTCTCCACCCTCATCGGCATGCTGGGGTTGACATGAAGCAGCTGCTCTTCCGACGCGAAGAGACGCTTGAGGGCCTGAAAGGACTGCTCCGCCTGCTCTGTCCAGATGAACTTCTTCTTCTTGGAGCTAAGGGTGTCAGTGATGGCCGCCGTCTGCATCGCGAAGCCCTTGATAAACTTGCGATAGAAGTTCGCAAAGCCGACAAACCGTTGGACCTCCTTCCGGTTGCGTGGGCTCTTCCAATCCAACACCGCTCGAACCTTGGCGCTGTCCATGGCGAGCCCCTTGGCAGACAGCTTGTAGCCCAGAAAATCCACCTCCGGCACGTCAAATTGGCACTTCTCCAGCTTGGCGTAGAGCCTGTGTTGCTTTAGCCTGCCCAGCACTTCCTTGACGTGCTTGTCATGTTCTTGCTGCGACTCCGAAAAGATCAGGATGTCATCCAAGAAACAGACGCACGTCTTGTAGAGAAGTCCCGCCAACACGTGATGCATAAATGCTTGAAAAACGTGAGCGCCATTTTGCAGTCCAAAAGGCATAACTCTGTATTCGTAGGTACCCAGTGGCGTGAACATGGCTGTCTTCCACTCATCACCTTCCCGCATGCGAATGAGGTTGTACGCCCCCCGCAGGTCCAACTTGGTGAACACCTTTCCCTTCCGTACCTTCGCCAGGAGGTCGTCGATGCGGGGCATGGGGAAGTCCGACGGCTTGGTCACACTGTTCAAAATCCTGTAATCCACTACGAGTCTTTTTTGGGGCGTGTCTCGCTTCTTAACAAAGAATACAGGACTGCCCCCCACTGCCTTAGACTCCCGGATGAAACCGCGCTCCAAATTATGATCGATGAAGTCTTTGAGTTCCTGCAGTTCGTCCTCAGACATGGAATACAGCTTCCCTTTAGGCAGCGCCGCCCCCGGCCGCAGGTCAATTTTGCAGTCATATGGTCTGTGAGGGGGTATCCTGTCCGCCTCCTTCTCGCAGAAAACTTCCAGAAATTCTGCGTACTTGTGGGGAATCGCTTGCAGCGTGCCTAGCAGCAGCTGTGACTCCTCTTCCTCTCCTTCCTGCCGGGGCACGATGCAGTGTTCAGCACAAAAGGAAGAGCCGAAGACCAGCTGCCTCTGGAACCAAGCCATCGTTGGGCTGTGCTTGTCCAGCCAACTCATACCCAATACAATGGGCGTGTCAGACAGTTGAGTGACGTTGAAGCTGATGACTTCCCTGTGATTCCCAAGTCGCATCACCATTGGTGGCGTCTGCTTCACCACTTGCCCCCCTAGCAGCTCCCTGCCATCCACCGTGACAACCTGCAGGGGCAGTGTGGCCGGCAGCAACTGCACAGCGTGCCTGTCGACAAATTCCTGCCCTATAAAGTCCGCGTTGCTGCCGGAGTCGATGGTGATTGGCACGTCCATGGTGATTCCATTGGGCAGCTGGAGAGATGCTGTGAGCCTCACTACTGGTTTGGGCGGGAGGGGGTTCACTGGCTGTAAAATTTCTGGGGACTGCGTCACTAACACGTCTGGCTGGGCCCCAGTGCCTCTTCCTCCAGCCAGACATTGTCGTTTCCCTGCTGTGGTCCTCCCTGCTGCGTTGCTGCAGTCACCATTGCTGAGGCTGCAGTAAGCTTGTGGGGCCTCTGGGGACACTCTTTCGCCATATGCCCTGGCTGCTCACAGACGTAACACTTCCTGGTCCCTCTAGGAGGCTTCGCCTTCACTGCTGCCGGTGCTAGGGCTCTGGTTGCTGACTGAGCCCTTGCACCTCCAACCTCCATAGGTTCGGCTCCTCCTCCTGGCGGAGGCGTGGATTGCGTTCGCGCTGCTTCTCTGGGAAAGAAGGAGGGGCCCCCGGCTGGTTCGCGCCCTCCACGTCCTTCGTCCTTGCTCCACGGACGTCCTTCCAGCCTCACCCCCACAGCCAGTGCCCTCTGAACGACCTCCTGGGTGGTTCGGGGTCTCTCCCCCCTCGCTATCTCATCTTTAATCGAGTTGTGCAGTCCCTCCCAAAAGAGGTCTCTTACAGGAGCCGAATCTCTGTCCCATTCCAGGGCGCTGACCAAGGCGAAAAAGCGGGCATGATACTGTCTAACGCTGGCCCTCCCTTGTCTCAGCCCATGCACCTCCTTCCGTGCAAGATCAATGTCAATACTTGATAAGAAACACCCATCCATCGCTTTAATAAAGGCATCCGCATTCTGGAGCGCCGGATCGTTATCTCTCCATAAATTGCGCAACCATGCTTTCGCCTCCCCATGCAGATGGGACATGATGAACCCCACTCTCTCCTGTTCATCTCTAAAGTCTTTATGCAACAGTTGCAGTGCGCACAGTACGTCGGCTCTAAAGTTGGGATACTGTTGCAGGTTCCCATCGAAGTGAGAGAGCAGCCCGCCTGTCCGTCTCGCCAACCCAATTCCCTCCTGCCGGGGTGGTTGCTTTGCCAGTACGTCTAACCTGACCTGGAGATCCCTGCAGGCGGCAGCTGCCTCGTCCTCTCTCTTCCTGGATGCGAGAACCTCGGCGTTCAGTTGTGCCACTGCTTTTCTGAGGTCCTCTATCTGCTGCTCAGCCGTCATGTCTCCTGCCGTTCGTGAGCTCGCTAGTGGGCGCCTGTTTCTCTCCTCTCCTCGAGGCTGCAGATGCCCACAATGTGGAGACGGAGCCTACTGTCAGAGCTGCTTCAAGATCCTAGCTCACAGAGGATCACGCTAGCCAGCGGTCATTAAGTAAAAGTCTTTATTGAATTACAGTTTCCATTCTCACGCTGCCGTCTGCAACTCTACGTCTACTAGCTAGATCGGCGAGGCTCCGTCTGAGTCTCCGCCCCGTGCGCACCAACTTAATATCCTAGCCTTGCTCCACCTTTTCCTCCTGACTGTCCTCCTCTGGGTCCCTCTACCCCCCGGGGCTTCTTCCTTCCGGGATTCTTCTGACGCTGACCCGGACCCTTCTGCCTCCTTGCGCCGGGCTTTAGGATCCGGTTCCCTTTCGGGGCTGCTCACTGCGCCGCCTTCCTCTGCATTTGAACTTGGCGCGCGCGCCCAACCTTCCACTTTCCTCTTAACCGTTTCCTCGCTCCCCGATGGAGGTGTGGCCACTCCTGACTCCTGCCCTCCCTCCTGTGGTGAGCTGCCAGCGCTTCCCTCCTGGCTCCTTTCCTCTTCCCTGCTTCCTGGCGGTGACGCTGGTCCCGATTCCCAGCTGCTCCCCCCTGAGTCTCCTCTGGCTCTATCTTCCTGGGGTGCCTCCCTAGACTCCCCCCTTGCCCTGGCCACTGGTGCTCCTTTCTGTGAATCCTCTGATTCACTGGAAAGACTGGGAGATCTCGGGTCGTCGTCATCACTCATCCTTTCCTCTGTCTCCTCCCCTTCGCTCTCTGTTTCCTCCCTTGCCCGTGCCTCTGCACCTAAACCCCTGACAATTTCTTTAAAAATACTGCGCCAGAGGCTTTTCTTGGATGGTGCTCAACTCTTCAGGTTTCTTTATTACTACAGTAGACGCTCGGGTTGCGAACATGATCCGTGCGGGATGCACATTCGCAACCCGCAGCGTTCGGAACCTGCGTCTGCACACACGCAGGTTGCGATTTGGCGCTTCTGCGCATGCTCAAAGCGCAATTCAGCACTTCTGCGCATGCGCAACCGCTGAAACCTGGAAGTAACCTGTTCTGGTACTTCCAGGTTTTGGTGGTTCACAACCCGAAAAAACGCAACCTGAAGCGGCTGTAACCCAAGGTATGACTGTATTAACCTGCTGTTAGCTACCAGTGCCGCATCGTCTCCCCAAAGCAGATAAAACTTGCTGGTTGAGATGAAAGCAATAAGGAAATGGGAACTGGCTTCTTAAAAATACACAGAGAGTGCACTTTAGCTTGTCTACCTTTTTATACCCATTTAGACATAACAATTACCTGAATTTTAGCTGTGAAGGCTCTATGTCGAAACATCGCTGGCTAAGCTAGAGTGGGAGAGAATCATGGGTGCAGTTCAAAAGGTTCTGACACATTATTCAGGAGAGTTCCCCAGGTCTGGCCTTACACAAACTTCCATAATTAATTTCACTTAGAAGCTAAGCCAAGAAAGAAAGTTGTTGGTGGTGTTGTACTGGAAATGTATAGCTGTCCTGTAAAAATTGTTGTGTATATGGCATGGTGTGAGTGGCTGCCATGCTCATTTGACCATTCAGCCAAGACACTGCAGCATACCAGAACTGAGAGGAGTGAGATCAACATGTTGCAAATGTGGCAAGCTAGCACCCCTTCTGGTTTATTTGCACCATGCCACCATATCTGCGCCCTGGTCTGTCCTGGTATGCTGCAGTGACTCGGTGGCATGGTCAGGTGTGCAATGCAGCCCCGCTACGCCACCCACTGCTGCTGCAGATGTCTTGTGTCCAGGTCTCTCACGATGTTATGATGTGTGTATGTGTGTTTTGTGAAGTCAAGGGAGGCTGACTCGGCATCCAGAATCTGTGAGCTTCTGAAGTACCAAGGAGAAGGACTTCTTCTGAAGGAAATGCAACAGTGGTCTGTCCCTTCTTTTCCTGTAAGTGGCCACGACATAAGAAAAATGGGGTTCTCATCCGGGAAAGAAATTGGGATACTCTTGCAGCAGTTGCGGGACACGTGGAAAAAGAGTGGATACCAGATGGGAAAGGAAGAACTCTTAAGCCATGTAAAAAAGGTGTAAAAAAATAGGATTAAAAATGTAAAGTAAATTGAGTACATCAAATTCTGCATGTAAATATTCCATTGTTCATACTCACTTGGGTTTCAAGCACTGTTGGAATCATGGGGATTATTATTTTTGATGGTTTTTTTTTTTTTTTTTTACAATTAAAGTGCAAAACATTTCACAAGCAGCTGTGTTCTTCTAATGTGTGGTTATATTTTCCGAGTAAGAAATGTATTTTGTATGTTTACTGAACTATTTTAAGAATGCCCTTGTGGTGTTAAGTTGTGCTTTGTTCTCCTACGTGCATATGCTGCAAAAGTCTGAAACAGTTTGCAAATTTTCTGTTTAGTGCAAGTTTGGGTAATGGTAGGACAGCAGTATTTGTCCACTAGGTGGCAGTACATAGGAACCTTTATAGCTGCAAACAAAATACACTGGATCCAGAATTGGCTTCCAGTTAATTACGGACACACTGTTAACACCATATTCATGGAAGACAATCTTACTCAGCCATGAGTGATTGCCAAAGAAGACTGTAGAGGGTTTTTTTTTATTTACACATTAAATGACTTTTGTGGAGGGAAATATTCATTGACTGCTGCTGAAGATAGTTTTACTACACGAGTCCCAAGATCTGGTAGTGTCAAAAATTTTATTATTTATTTGATGGTAATAATGCTAATAGGTGTATAAGCTTAATCCTGGCCACCAATCCTTCATCTGTCAACCTTTAAAATGATTCTTTGACTTTTTAACAAGCTCCAAGATTGAAGGGAGGTCTGACGCCTTGTATTTTTGATAGCCTGCTGTATTATAGAAAGCCTTGTTAATTCTTCTGGGCTGTTTCTCAATCTACTGACATGCACAGTGTTCAAGACTCGCCGGTTTAAGGGAACTAAGGCTGCTCAAAGCAGTTCCTTTCTTTTCCTATGTACATCATTTCTGGCTCAGTGCTTCCCTTATATGATAGAAGTGATTTCACTCAGTGTGACTTCTGTGTCTGTAGACTTCAATGTTTCCTACTGCCATTTACTTTTGGAAACCTAATTGTCACAGGGCAGTAGTTTCATGATCACACATGTCCCAAAGCCTTTATTTAGCAAGATGAATCTGAAAAAAAATGATGCACCAGTCCTTACAGTAAATTAGGATAAAGTTGCAGAGCACATGGGTCTCAGTATTCTTCATACATATTGTGGTATGTATTGTGAACATGTCATTTCATGGGAATGGGAGACATTCATGTAAGCCAAACGTAATTAAGAGGCATGGCAAACCAGAACCCTCAAAACACTGAAATTCTTCCCCAAACCAGTCTGTTCCTCAAGCCCTTAAGTATGAAGTTTAGAGACCTGTATTTAAAAAGCCTAACTTGTGCTACCTTCTCCTCAAACATCTGCTGAAATTAGGCATGAAAAGGCAGCCCTATTGTAGCCAATAGAAGCTTTTGAAATACAAATTGGGGAGGGGAGATTAACTGCCCTCTCTAAAAATATCCCACCAAGATACACAATTAGGCTTCTTTGGAGCCTAATTGCTGTGGGTGAGTGACAGTTTTGGGGGCCTTTCCCTACTAGAACTCCTGTCCCCCAATCACCCCTCTCCTGCAATTAGGGGTTTGTTTGTTTGTTTGAAAAAAGCCTACTATTGGTTCCAATAGAAGATGTCTCTCCCCGCCCCCAATTCCACCAGAAAAACCCACCCTCTTCATTTTTGCAGGGTGGGGAGTGATCTTCCTGGAGAATACAGCTGGGGAGGCAAATCATACACACATACCAATTAGGCTTGAAATGAAGCAAAAACACTTTTTGTAAGCCTAATTGCTGGCAGAGGAGTGTTGCATGATCCCCATGACAATTCTAGTTTGCTAAAGTTCCCATGAGCCCAGAAAGGTCAGTGGCCTCTGGCTTAAATACTGTAGTCTGCAGTATGCATGGTCTGTCAGGAACCCTGCATAAACTGCAAGGCAACCCATGATTCAAAATGCTTTAAAATGACCTACATTCCCATATAAAAAAAATGATCCACTTACTTGGTTTTTTGGTTGAAGCGCAAACCAGCTGTAGTTATCACCAGGAAGATTCTATTCCGTGCAAACTTACCTGTGCATGTTTGTGAGGGAAACACTGTTACAATATTAATACAATATTAATTAGGGTATGTACATATTAAGGGGCAAGATGCAATTTGCTTGAGAGGCTCAGCAAAACATTAAACTTTGAAAGTCAATGGAACAGACTGGTTTCTACTACAAGTATCTTACAATGGTTTGTAAATGTAATTATCAGAGGGGCCAGGGAAGGGAAGGGGTATACATAAATTTCATTACAAAGTAATTCCGGCAGCAGATTAAATCTGCATAGGAAACTGCAAGGGAGCAATTTTCCTTACAGATTAACTCCAAACCTGAACTTCTGACAGTGAATATGCTGGTGCCGCTATCAAGGAGGAAAACAAGTGGTAGCTCTGTGTTGCGTAGAAAATAAATCTAGTATGAGATTATTCCTGCTCTAAGGCTGCATTAATGAGGTTTATAGACCTTTCTCAGAGTTTTTAAGATTTCCACAATGAACATGGCTCTGCATTTATACTTTTCATCCTTTACCACTTATAGAGCGAAGAATCTGAGCAAGAGGTTAATTTCAATCAACCATTGACTAATTTCTACACACATTCTTGCTGATGAACATACACAAGCCCAGTCCATTGATGATTTTTGCTGGCTGCGTTTTCAAATGTCTCCAAGATGATGGCCTGTTCACTAGCACTTCTAGAAGTCAAGGAAGGCCAAAAGATAATGCACCCGTGTGAAGATGATGCACAATTTGTTACTCCATTCAGCTAGTACTTCTGAGAAACCTGCATGCGTGTCTCCCTACTATCACCTAATAATACACCAATCTCTCTTTAAAAAATCAAAAACTATTTCTGCAGGTGTCTGCTTCCTGACCTGCTGTTCAATTCAGAACTAAATTTTAGTGAGAGCAGCGAGGCCATAGAAAAGGATGAACCAGAAAGCACAGGGTGTCAAGGGGCAATAAAAAAAGTTAGCACCTAAGTGCTAAAAGCTCACTTCTTCACTGGTCTGAACAACTTTGCTCAGCTGCATTTTTAAAAAACAACCCTCTAATTTTACCTGAACTAACTTTCCATTTGGCTAATTCTGGATACTATAGACTGAATCTTAGATTCATCATCTTTGGTTACTGGCAACATTAACACCCCAGTCACGTACGCACATAATAGTGGCTCATTTTCAAGTCTCCTGTTGACCAGCCAGAACAATGCTCTTTGAGAGAGACTTTAGACAGCAGTTCTGTTACTGCAACTTTACAGTGTCATTTTCATTCCTTTTTAGTGAGTCTCAAGTAGCAGCATTGCAATGATCCCAGTGAAATAAAGACTGCTGTTCATCAAGTACTAAATAAATAGTTGTGGATTAGGAGTATATAATAGGCCATGTAGCATTATTTTAACATATAATTTGAAAGTCTTAACAGCTCAAGATCTTATGAAGAATCTTTAGCACAACACAATAAAATTTTCTTGGAATGAAGAAACTACGTTCGCCGGTCTTCAAAGCAATTTGTCTTTAATGTGAAATTCTTAATTTAACAAATGTAACTACTGATCAAAACAAAATCTTCAAAGTTGAGAAAATGTTTTGAATAAATTTATTTTGTAACTTCCAAAGAGCTATTTTAAAAATGTTTTGCGACATGCATAAAAAACCCAGACATTCCAAACATTTTAAAAAAGAAAACCTAAGGATTATGTTGTTAATTCACGTATGATTTCTCCTTTTTCTGAAGTCCTTATTTCAAACTCAGCCACAGAATTTAAAGTAAGAAATACATTCCTTTTGAAGAAGCTGAAATCTGGAGGACCTTGAAAAATAAGAAATAGTGAGTGCTTTCAAAACAAAAAATGAAATTCAAAAAGCATATTATAAAGTATTGGAAATAAAATTTAAAAAAATTACAGTAGAAACACAAAGTGGCAGGAAAACTTTAGATTTAAATGCTTTACAGCCCAAGAATGTCAGCAATGTGGTGCTCAGACGGTAGGAAAACTGGTCAAGTTTGGACTTCCAAGAAACAGCTGTCAAGCAAGCCCAATCAAGGACGTTGCAGAAATTTGCTTAATTTCTGATTTATTTATTTTAAGGAAATCAGATATTTGTGTGTCTTCTCTGCTTAACTGCAGTATGATCACATCTAACACACATTGTGCGATTTCAACTATATGTGGTTGAAGGCAGGCCAGCAGAAATTACCGTATTTTTTGCTCTGTAAGACTCACTTTTTCCCTCCTAAAAAGTAAGGGGAAGTGTGTGTGCGTCTTATGGAGCGAATGCAGGCTGCGCGGCTATCCCAGAAGCCAGAACAGCAAGAGGGATTGCTGCTTTCACTGCGCAGCGATCCCTCTTGCTGTTCTGGCTTCTGAGATTCAGAATTATTTTTTTTCTTGTTTTCCTCCTCCAAAAACTAGGTGCGTCTTGTGGTCTGGTGTGTCTTATAGAGCGAAAAATGCGGTTGTTAAATCCAAGCAAGGCAGAGAGCTTAAAAGCTCTTTTCATGATGGGTAACCCAACGGACCTGGCGCAAGACAAGCTTTTAAGCTCTCCGCATTGCTTGGGGGGCAAGACCCGCTCAGCACAGGTTCTGGGAACAGGCAATGACCAATTTCTGCACATCCAACTGACATATGACTGTGTACGCATGCACAGAATTGGGGGGGGGGGCGTAGGGAGAGGGCTTATGTGTACTCTGGTGACACACGGGCCAGGAACCTAACCCCAGTGCAAATGGGTCATTGACTGTACTGGGGATTCTCCTTTTCTACCTCTCAAGGCTAGCTGCTAGTTTATTCTTCCCAAAGGCAAACAAAGGAGCAGCTACGAGCACAGCGTGCTTTCCTTACTGCAGCTTTCATAGAGCAGTTTTAACAACAGTCAGGCAAAAACCACCACCGGATGGACGAAGAATTGTTCTCTAAATAGAAACAGCACTACTAAAAAGGCTTCGCATGGAAACTGAAATGCACTTCCACATAAACGGTAACAAGAAAAAAATGTTTTGTATAGCTATTTGTGTGTGAAAATAAAGATGTGAGATCTGTAATAAGATCTATATTGATTTTAGAAAAACCTTTTAAACAGTAAGGGTGTTAATTCAATGAAATTTCAGTCAGAGTAGATGCACTAAAATTGATGGATCTAACTTATGACATGCTAATTTCAATGTGTAATGCCTAAGGCTGCAATTTAGCACACACGTATCTGGGAATAAAGTCCCACTGAATTCAGTGGGGCTTATTTCTGAGTAGACATGTATAGGTTTGCACAGCAGGGATGTTTTTGATAAATGCAATTATCTAATATTTAGTGCTCAGATGGAAATACCGATTCTGACATTTTTATAATCTGTTTCAACATGAAGATATAATAGACTTTAACTCCCTGAGAGTTTTCATTTTCTCCAGTTGTTTGACATAAAACCCACAATATACAAGCACAGGAAAAACCAAGACAACACAGAGAAGCATTATTGGTTTTATACTGGAACCAGAAAGCATATAATCTACATAAAGAATTTTTCATTGAGGGTACAACATCCAGCTGCACAACACCAGAATATACGCTTTTAGCAGTTACTTGAAATCACACTAGTTTATAAGCTAGAAAATGTTATGAGCTTGATAATATCAAACCCATTACACAGACTGGGGCAGAAGGCAGAAACAAGTCAACATTAAATGAAATTAGTGGAGTATTTATTTCTCGTTGATCTCACTATAATGCTTTCCCCTTTTTTAAAAAAAATCAACTCCCCCCCCCCCCCGTGTTTACACACATTTCCACCCAATAGGCAAATTTTAAGCTTGCTGACGTCTTGTGTAACTACTCTGTCTTCTTCTGCGGCAACTGCATAACAAAAGCCAGTAAAATATATTGACATCAGTTCATCAAACACTGCTGTTACACAACCTCTGTTTATTGGAAGCTGGCTTGCACACAAACATAGTTGATATTAATAAAAGATGTGGGCAGTGCTTCTGCTGCCTCACCTCTATGTACAGCAAGATCAGGAACAGGTCCTGGCTTGTATCATCTGCATGTACAGGATCTGTGCAATGCAACAAACGTATTGGTTCACTGAAAACGTGGGACCTCCCTGATCCTATGACACTGTGCAAGATAGAAAAGTTTGTTCTATAATATGGTTGGGGTGATGGTGGGGAAGAGGTAGTAAAAGTGATCTGTTCAAGGAGGAGGAGGAGGGGGAAGAAGAAGAGGAAGAGGAAGAGGAAGAAGAAGAAGAAGAAGAAGAAGAAGAAGAAGAAGAAGAAGAAGAAGAAGAAGAAGAAGAAGAAAACATTCTCCCCTCCTACAATGGTGGGTAAGAGAAGTGTTGGAACCTCAGACCTGCTCTTGATCTCATCATGCTTAGGAGGTGAAGAGATGGTAGCAGCATGTAGAGAGAGGTCTTGCAATGGGGCACCGGCTACAGTGAGCATTCATCACATAAGAGATGGAAGAATGAGGTTTTAACATGTAGAAGTCATATTAGCATTACACTATTGTTAGCAAAGGTTCAAAATCCACACATACACACCCCTTACCCACATGCCAGCTTCGCAAATGGTCATGTCCCACCACCATTCAAAACAGAGGCTCCCCCCCCCTTCAAAATTCTTGCCACCCGCAAATCCCACTGATGGCAATGAAAACTCCAGCCTCTTTAAAAACAAAAAACAGAGGCTCCAACATTTTTCCCACTTAAGAGAAAGCTCTCTAGTATCCTGACTCGCTTTAGTACAGCCAGTCATCACAATCCTGTGCTTTTACATTAATGTTTTAATATTGCAATCCTATACAAGCTCCTTTTGGAGAAAATAAAAAGCTAAAATGCTCTCTCTTAACACAACGACCTACATCTCTGTCCAAAATGAGGTTTTAGCTACTATTGCTTTTCACAGCTCAGCGGAGAGACAGTGCTGTAGCACGAAATAAAGGTGATCGTTCAGTTGTGACCGGAATGAGAAATAAAAAAACAACATAGTACTACAGAGGTAGAAGACTTCAAGGAAGCAACCCTGAATTACAGAGTTGCTTGTTCCTATCTATCAAGCACACTGAGTTCCTAACACCCTTTCTGTGTCTAATGCCGTTTATTGCCAGCAAAATAAGCTTTCAGCAGTGGAGTGACGGAAGCCATGGCAGGATCACTAAACTTGGGGGCTTGCTTTTTTTTAAAGCCATTATCTCCCTCCACAGATAAATACATTGGTTCTTATAAAATCAGTAATGCTGTTACTTCAACAAGATACTTAGCCACCTTTAATGAGATCTCTAACAATATATTCTGAAGAAGTGCAGTGACAAAAATGGACTTGGGGAGGGGTGGGGAATACCAATATATGTAAAATAAGTCTGCCATCTGCAGACTTTCCTTGCCAAAGTGCATTCTAAGAAAACAAGGCAAAACACACACACACACACCCACACACACACCTACCTTTCTGCGGTTTTTAGCCCCCATTTCAATAACCCATACATGTCTCCTAAAAACCAACTTGCTCAAATGGGAAGCATTAGTTATAAGTGAATTACACCCTTTCAGACTTTTGACAGACAGCTGCAACTTACCAATGCCAAAAAAATGGCACTGCCAAGGACCCCACAGAATCTTAGACATGTAAAAGAGACACAATCGCAATATGGTAGACGGAAGATATTAACGAAGAAAATTACACTTTATCGCAGTCCTAAACATTTTCATGAATAACTTATGTTTTCGGTTTTTTTTAAAAAAAATCAGTCAGAACATGCCAAATGGAGCAAAATCAGCTAAAGGTGATACAACAAAACAATTCTATAGGGATTTTTTTTAAAAAACAAAGGAATTGCATATAATAGTCCTTTCAGCAGCAGGCTTCTGCCAGCAACCACTTTGTGACGAGGGACCTACTGTCATCACATGAACCCCTATAGGAGGTTTGGGCCTTGTCCTCTTTTAAGGCTTATTCAAGCAAACACTAATACCTGTAAGCTTATTTCACACAGTTAAAAAAACAGGGCTTCTTATAAATTCACAACATTCTACAGGCAAATATAACAGTGGGCAATATCTTATACCTGTTCATTATCCACAAGTTGAGTTACACTCAGTCTTCATTCCTCCTCCACAGTTTTATCTTCCCACCGATAGTATGAGTCTTCTTGCATTATTACAGGGCAAATCTAAGTCTGAGCTGTCTGTCTCAGTGTTTATGAAAGAATCGGGGGGGGGGGCTACTTTTTTTCTCATCTCCGTTGCACATTTGGTACTTCTTCCTCCAGAAGTCTCAATCTTAAAATGTCATTTTTTTCAGGGCCTTTGGAAGCAACAGTACTTTTATCTGCACAAAGCTCAGGTGAACAGATCCTTTTAGATAATCAGACATAAGATGCAGCACTTTGCAGATTTTTTGATTTTTTTTTTTAAGAAGACACTGACTGCTAATTCATCCAAGGTAAGGTTATCTGATCACAGGCAAAGCAACAGTGATCTTTTACCAGATTCATCCTCTGTTTCTGGAATCCTTGGCAGCAGGGCAGAACGGGTCAATCCCCAGAACTTTTGAGGTGACATATCCTTCTTTGTTGAAGTAAACTTCCAGCCTATGTGGCTTCCGCAGATTCTGCACTCGGCTATAGTCCATGCATACCTAGGAGTGGACAGCATGGTATTAGCCTTTTTGAGCAGGATATATCTCATAAATCACTACTTGCAATAGCCCTTACTGTCACTTGGAGCTCACAGTAGCAAAGCCACCACAGTCGTACCTTGGAAGTCGAACTGAATCCGTTCTGGAAGTCCGTCCGACTTTCAAAACATTCGAAAACCAAAGCGCGGCTTCTGAATGCAGCCTGCAGCTAATCAGAAGCTGCGGAAGCCCCGTCAGACATTTGGCTTCCAAAAATAAGTTTGTAAACCGGTACAGAGACTTCCCAGTTTGCAGCATTCGGAAGCCGAAACATTCGAGAAGTAAGCTGTTCGAAAACCAAGGTACGACTGTATAGTACTTCAGCAAGTACTGGCAGAATCCAACCAATTTAAGGGCATGAACTAAAATTATATGGGTGGCTTCTAGAATATGAGTTAACAAATTTGCTTAGAGGTTATTCAGATGTTTAGGCTAGAAACCTTTCCCTGACGGGTAATGCTTATGAGAGTATTTCCAAACAAGCAATAATCCAGTTTGCATTTGAACCAGAACAGCAGCAGGAATATCTGTTTTCTATGCCCTGAAGTTGTTAAAAAATCATTATCTGCATGCAGGAATGGTGAGTACAAATTAAAAGAAATGCTTGAGCCACAAGGAGCTTTGTGATGGATAAGGAAGAAATATATTGCACACCTGATTAAGGTGTCTTGGCTGTCTGTCCCTCCCACCTGCCCAACGCTCAATATTCTGGGGGCTTGGCTTTTTTGGCACCTCCCAGGAACTCTTTATTTTACTAGTTCTTGGGGTATACGCTATGTATGAGGTATACACCAATACAGTAAAAAGCAAAAGCATTCAAACAGCATATTAATACCCAAACCTACTAGCGTTAATGAGAGGCATTTTATTACCCAGGAAACCAGCTGTGCTCTGTGGAAGATCTGCCAGTCAGATTCAAGTTGCAAGCTTTGTACACAGTAAGCGTCTCGTGCACAAATCCATGAGGATTCACATATGCAGCCATAGGCCCACCAAGAGATAAACTGCAAGAAACAAATTTTTAAAAGTCAACTTCGAAAACTCAAGATACTGGTGGCTGGTGAGAAATTAGACATGGGAGTATTACTGTTTTGAAATAACATTAATATTCATCATGGGGGGAGATCACAGAAACATGGAATTGTAGGTGAATGCTATAAATTTTTTTTAATAAATAAATTGGTCTATCTTTTTAATGTTTTTTGTTTTAATTTGTTACCTTTTTATTATGTTGTTATTTGGTTTTATGTTTTTATATTGTAAACAGCTGTAATATATTCTTATGATACAGTAGTATATAGGTATAATAATAATATAAAAATACATAGAAAGATAGATAGATAGTAAGGGGGAGACCAGCCAAGACTATCTGAGGTCAAGGGATGGCATTTCAAGAAACACTCTGCCCCAAAACATTTTGTTACCTGCTTCAACAATCTGGCCAACAACCACATATTGGTTCATTGCCTTAACATGTTTCTGTGAAAATTTCTCAGCAGCAGAATAAAAATTTTCTATAAGAGAACACGAGCACTCTCAGTGATTTTCACATGTATCAGTGAGATCCACTTAGACCCAAACATTTGTAGTCATATATATATATATATATATATATATATATATATATATATATATAAGATTATATTTGTTTTGGGATTATTGTCCACCTAAAATGCAATCTTTACAAATTGCTTGCTAAAATAATAAAATGTATAATTGTTAAAATGCAGTTTAGAAGCTAAGAGGGTATTTATTTCAAGGCAATTTCTACAGTGTAAGCACTTTGCAAACTCACCTGAATATTTCATTTTTAGTAGTTATTTCTGTGTCTTGACAATGCTTACAGCAGAGAGACGTACACTACAAAAGCAATAAAGCAAACATAAATGGGGAAACTAACACTTTTTAACTAACAGAACGGAAGATCCACAAAACATTTTGTTTAAATACTTTAAATTGCAAGCAAAGCAGATTTAATCCAGTAACTTTTCTTAAAAAGGAGACCACTTGGAACCTTCTTTTCCTTTAAGAAGTTTTCATAACTGCTTCCTGAAACTCTTTTTCTGTGGCGGCAATGAAGAGACTGACACATTAAATGTAATAAGGTTGACAACAACCTTATTGAAAGTTGTAAAGATCTAAGACTCGCAAAATTGGAAACACTCTAGACCCAGTGATGGAACAGAGCCACCAATGTCTCTATCCTTGACTGTCCCTCTGGCCATCATCATTCCACATCCCATTTTCCACAAGCGGCAAACCAGATGACAATGAGAAGTTCAAAAGCAGGGCATAAGTGCAATAGCACTCAACCATTGTTGTGTCCAAGTGTCTATAGTCAGGAGCATGCTGTATCCAATCCTGCAGGCAGCCTATAGCCATCGTATCTAGTAGCTATTGATAGCCTTGTGTCTACTCAAAAGTCTTAACTGGGAACTTGCTCCCAGGTAAGCAAGAGAACAATTTCAAGACCTTGTAAGGAGTTCGGTACACTTACTTTGTTCATTATATCTAGTTCACATCGTAATCGCTGAACAGCACTACCAATTTTAAGCAGCTGAATTCGCAGTGCATCATCAATGGGCAGACAAGCAGCAACTCTGTATGAAAAATCTGAAGAAATTCAATTTCATATATTTAAAAGAAGGTCAAGCAGACACACAGCACATTATAATTTCCAGTTAATCAGTGCATAACTATTACAAGGAATCAATCATAATCTACCAGCAATCTTTTTTGGCATCAGCTCAACTGGAATAAACGAAGTGGCAATTTCTGCCACATGCTTTTTAGGAGATGCATACGGACTATGATCTTTAAAAAATGCACTACATATAGCATTAGAAAGAAAAAAAAATCAGAAAGGTGACAATATTGCTTTTTTAATGCAACTCTCTCAGGCTGCATTATGCAAACTGTAAAGCAAGGCAAAGAGCAAAGGCAATGTTAAACCACATAGTTAATCCATTTTCTTATAAATATGAGCCGCTCACTTGTATAGTA
The DNA here is from genome assembly GCF_964188305.1 of Podarcis bocagei. NCBI lineage: Eukaryota > Metazoa > Chordata > Lepidosauria > Squamata > Lacertidae > Podarcis > Podarcis bocagei. The sequence goes on from NC_138126.1 coordinate 38,832,532, forward strand.
ATGGAAGTTTCTGTTTGATGCCTGATGTGGTGCTGGGGTTACATGTGATAGTAGCAATCTATATTGTCTATTACTTGACAATGACCACATATAAGTCATTTTTTGTGGCTTTCACACCGAAAATCTGCAATGTTGGGAAGGAAGCTTATGTGCTATTTAAAGCGGACAACTCTAAAAGGTACAGAGGGAACAGGGGTGTGTGTTAGATCCAGACAAGTCCTGAACCTTGAGCCAAAGATTTGCAATTTGTCTGAACCAAAATAGGGTCTTGCCAAAGCACTCTGAAATAAAGCAGGAATCTCCAAAGCCTTTTATGCATTGAGATTCGTAAAATAAATACTGGAAACAATGTGCTTGTCAAAAGTGAAATCTTTCTCCCAAAGCTAGCCAGATAAGGAAAATGTCAGGGTGGAGAAGGGAGGTATTTTTGTTTGTTTTTTGGAACCGTCTAGCCTCTAATCAGGAAGAAATTAGTTAGTGCCTATTCTATTCTCTTTTAATAGCCCTCCTAGCAGTCCCTGCTTGGACAAATGCTGGACATTCAAGTCCTGCTGCTGCTATGCCACATGCCCACATTCACGTCTCTCAAACTAGCTTTGCACTTACTTTCTATAGTTTTCTGCTATGTTGGTGTCAACTGAGCAGAAAATGGGTTTGAAGCTGTCCCCTTCACTATTCATAACTTCCTAGTCTCTCCATTTGAAAATTAGCAGGTGACTTTTCTAGGAGCACCTCTGTTATGCATGCCATTTTCAAGATAAAATTGCTGCCCACCAAACCACAGGAAGGGACGTTCTCCCCACAAAATCAACATTAAAATGATGTCTACTGCTAAGAACCCACTATACATCTTTCCAAAATTTGGCAGAGTTCTTAGCTAGGGATACCTCTCTGTTGTATTCCTCTTAGGCAAATTTCCCACAGAACAATAGGCTAGGGCAAGTAAATGCTTTCTGAAATGCTCTCTCTCTCTCTCTCTCTCTCTCTCTCTCTGTGTGTGTGTGTGTGTGTGTGTGTATAAAAAGGTGCTCAGCACAAACTAAAACCCTAGGGTTTGACCGGCTTTATCCATCCAGGAAGGGCCATTATGCCCACAAACTCTATCCAAGTCTGTCAAACAGAGAAAAGCTAGATTTAAAAAAAAAAACCTGCATGTGAAAACATAAAGTTTAAATTTTCCAAATTAGGCAATGTCTGAATCACTGTGAACTGAAATCAGGTTGTTGTTTTTAAATGCCAAACTGGGATGTGAATTGAATCTTATTGTCTTGAATACACACTATTCATGGCCAATCCCCTATACCATGGAGAACTGGAAAATGTGTAGTGTCTTAATGCGGCCATGAGCTTTCATTGATCAGAGCCTACTTTGCTAGGCAAATGCAACTTTTTCTTCTATCAGTTAAAGTGCATAGAGAAGCAAACAAGAACAATTTTCAAGGAAAAGTTATTTATTAAGAGTACCTATTGGATTTGATGGAAGCGATTCATCTTTAAGATTTTCATCCCACTCATGCAGCTGCTGCTTGACTCTTTCCATCAAGGTTTCCTTGTGTTGGAAGAAAAACCTAATTTAAACATACAAACTCCTTTTTCTTAAAAAAAAAAAAAAGAATGAAGAATAAAGGAGAGAAAGTGTATCTGGCTATATCTTCTGCAGCAAAGTTTCATTAAGAAAGGTGCAGCTTCTTAACACCAAGCTGAAATCCACACACGTATCAATGTCTAATTCACACTTCTATGAATTTCAGCTTGGTGTTAAGCCATGGCACAGCTGAAGTCATACAGTGGTGCCCAAATCTCTGAGCTTTCATTTCCAAAAAGTATTTAGGCCTCCTAGAAATAAAGTTATGGAGCAAAATGTGCAGGTACTTGCTTCTATGGAATAAGATGTGTATGGCTACTTTGTGTACTTTTCATGGTACCAAGGAATGCTTCCTGTTGTTAGATAGCAACAGAATCTCTCTCTCTCTCTCTCTCTCTCTCTCTCTCTCTCTCTCTCTCTCTCTCTGTGTGTGTGTGTGTGTGTGTGTTTTCTCCACAATCAGGACAAGTAGGACATAGCTGAATTCCCATGGTAACAATAAGGTTTTCAGGCATGGTTGTCTCATTAATTCTGCGTTATTGCCATGCCCCTCTGTGGCAGCCATTTTGTGCTTGGCACCCCCAGCCCTCTTTCAAAATTCAAAATGTCCCCACTACTTCAAAAAGCTTGGTGACCCCCTGAATCATACTGTTTTATCCATGGGCAAGATGGGCACATAGTACACCTTTCTTGTTCTAAACATATGTATGCCAACCAATTAGCTCTCTGTAAGGGTTGAGGGAACTGTGACATATTAAAACGTTATGAGTGGTACCCAGTGATTTCACCATGGGGTTTCCACTCATGGAAAGGAGTCATCCTTGGATACAATCCATTTAGCAATCACCAATCTTATCAGTTGATAGTCTTAGACACGCCTTGGTGAAAGTGTGTTGGATGGCAGATGTAAGGCATAATAAAACCATGTAATCCTGCTGCTGAATTAGCCTATGACCCAGTTTCTTCTTCACCAAACTCCTGGCTCCTGCCACTTTGTCATTCCTGATTGCAGGGTGGATTCCAGTGTGTATTGGCAGACTATATCTATCCCTTGCAGAACTTGTACAGTCCAGAGGTTCCCACTCTTGTTAGTCTCGACCAAGACGATTGCATGCTGGTCGAGAGGTGGTTGAACCTGTCAATGCTGTTTAGGTATAGGCCGTGGGGGCAGCGATCTTGCTGAGACAGCAACTTGTGTTTCCTTGGCAATATCTGACAGAAGGTCAGATATCTAACGCATAGTAGCATTTCACTGGTTAGCTGCCATTTTAAAACATAGGTTTGTTCTCTCAGAGGCAAAAAGAACATGCCAGATTGAGAGATAAAACCAAGAGCAAGACCTTATTAATACTTACAGCATCATATAAGGAATACAACCAAGACGGCCAGGAAGTCAGACTAGCACAGTGGAATTTGCGCTGCAAGACAAAACAGATAGAGATATTTACCCTTACTGCTAAGTAATAAATGATATTCTTCAGTTACTAGAGGAAAGAGAACACTTCTATAAATATTTCATCAAGCAAATCTCCCCTCCCCAATGCATGCTCTATTAGCATAATTATTTGTTTCACTATGTTACGATCAAGGTACAAAACACACCTTGTGAACCTGAGAAAACCCTGGTGAGTAGAAAGAAATGTGCTTGATCCCCTTTATTTATATCTTTAAACATAGTTTCCAATACTTTTTTTAATCTGGAGACATCAGGTTGATATTTCTACTGTGATAATTCCAAATATTGCAGTTTAAGTTGATTTTATTCACACCAACCCCAATAGTGCAAACATTACTTAAAATCCAAATAGTCTACTGCAACTGCTTTTCAGACCGTGCTGCCCAGCAATTCAATGGTTCCAAAGTATACCCTCACAGAAGTAAACATTTTAACCCTGTTTTTACTTCTGTGAGGGTACACTTTGGAACCATTGAATTGCTACTGAAGGGTTTTTTAGCCCTGAAAGTTCCTGCACAACTCTCACTCTTTAAAGGCATAATCATCATCAATTACAGATTAAACTAATAAAGTAAAATCTATGGGTATATCAAAATGTGATAAAAAAAAAAATAAGTGAGGCAAGGTGGGACATGCAATTTTGGCCAATCCTCCTACTAGGGCTGGGTGATACCTGGTTTTCAACATCATGCTATACCACCAACTAAACTTCACAATATACAATGTCTGAAATAAGGATGGAGCTATGTAGAGGCATAGAGTGGCTTCACGGTTGTTTCCACATTGTCATTTTTGCAGAGCACACATACATGCATCATGATTCGCAATATATTGCCAGGTCAAAAATTATGAAACTGATATCACAGTAGAGGACTTCAAACCAGTATTGGACAATATATTGATATATTGCCCAGTTCTACCTTCTACAAACCTCTGGGCCATTATTCAAACTATGCCCACTTCTGGAACAACTTTTCAGGGACTGTAAATGGGTAGTAGGTAGGGGGAAATAAGCAAAAATGGAATGCTTCCTTCGTATGAGTTGCTTCGTACAAAGCCACAACAGAATACAAACCGATATAAACACATCTATTTCCTTCTTGTTTTTCACAGCACACCACTGTGTGAATGATGCAGGCCAAAATGAGTTTGGAATACAAGGCATTCTCATCTGTGTGAAAGCAACCTTGGTCTGTTTGCATTTATGAGGTCCAAGCTGCTGCAATCGTACAGAAAAGCTCTTCAAACGGCTTGGGTTAAGTGAAGCTGTGTCTATGCTGCTGCATATATCAGGAAGCTGCAAAACTCACGTATACATTCCAGTTATTAGCTGAAACACAGCATTTGGGGGGGGGGGGAGCTAAGCCTCAAGAAAAGGTAAAAGGGATCCAAGAGATCACAAAAGAGAAGAGGAAAGCTAACAATATTCCTTGAAGATATAACGGTCATTTTAAGTTACCTCCAAAATTAGGGACCATAGTTATAAACACCCACTTAAGGACTTTTTAAAGACATCAGATTTACTCTGAGCAATGGTTCAAATAGCTAACACTATTTTCTGCAAGTTTTATTTTGAGGGTGAGATGTGGAGTCTTTGTTAATAGTGCTACATGGATGAACCACACATTCTACCTTTCCCCAAAGCTAGCAAATTAATACCAAGAGAGGAAATGTGAGTGACTTTACACAAGCGCTGAAGAAGTCTGATGTTGGGAGATTATTCCGAGACTTTGAAAAAAAAAGTTTTGTTAAACTAGTGCTTGTGGGAATAATTGCATTTATGATAAACAGACCTGTGCTCTGCATTGAAAGAGGCTATCACAGCAGGTATCCAAAGAAGTGAAGATTAATATAAAAAATATTCCTTTAATAAGAAGGATGTGATTGCTTGAGACCGAGAGTGAAGCAAATTTGGGAATGGCCTGGCTAGCAATAGATAAGGGCAGAATAGAGAACTCCAGAAAGCAGCTTAGCCAGGCAAATAACTAGGCAGTAGGAACTATGTGTCCATAAGAGGTGTAAAGAGATCAATTGGAACTTGAGAGAGTTTAAACAGACGTATGACTGATAAATGGAAGAACCACGCGGTCCCAAAATGCCAAAAATAAATAAAATGGCACACACCTGTTGCAGTGAATTCAAACCTAGAAGTGTAACTGGAGCTAGAAGTGAGGGAATCCACCTTCCTCTGATGAAGAATCAGAAGTCTTCATACCAATTTCCCCTTCAGTTCACTAGTCTGAATTGCACCCAATTGAATAGTTACTTCAAAACTTCTCATTTAAGTACTTTACTATGGAGAGTGGCAACAAAACTGCCAGGAACTTGCTAAGGCTTGAACATGCATGACCATTAAGGTCAGGAAAAGTTATGGCGTTAATCCTGAGGAAAACTATTCGGGTATAACAGGATAGGGCTCATCTTCAAATGAAAAAGAACTGCACAGCACATAGCCACCACAGCAAGAGCATCTCAGTGAATTCTGTTTACTTGGATAATGTTGAGCAACTGGAAGATTTGACCCAAAACACTATCTGAACAAGGCTGGGGCATTAGTTTGTGCTCTTCTTCATCTAGTACTCTTCAGGTTCCTGCAGGTTTCTTCTGAGAGATTGAAAGCCCTCTTTTTCCAGCCAAGTCACTTGGAAAGGGAAGAAGACATGTTTTGGGGCTGCTCTGATGAACAGGGTCCCAGACGTCTGCACCAAGCACCTGAACTTGCACCTCTGGCTACATTTGGGCATCCGGTTGGCCACTATGAGAACAGAGTGCTGCCCTATATGCATCTTTAGCTTAAACTATCAGTGCATTTCTTATGTTCTTACGCATTAAAAGTAAAAAGTTTCCAGCCATCAACCAATCTGACTTAGGACTCAGCTAGACTGGCAGAGAAACAGATTTATATGCGTTGTGTGTGCGATATAACATTGTGCCACCAGATGGCAACGTGGAGCCCCGTTTTTCTCTACCTGCTTTCCCTGTTTAAATTAACAACGCTTTAAACTGAAATGCTTCTTTGATCCAGCCCCAGTCCACACTTTTTCCCACACAATTAGAAAAAGGGAAACCTGCAAACAAGTTTTCCAGTGCGGTGTGTTCCTGCTCGTGGTTCCACCCGTTTTTCAGGATACAGTGGTACCTCTGGTTACGAACTTAATTTGTTCCAGAGGTCCGTTCTTAACCCGAAATGAGGCACACTTTGGCTAATGGGGCCTCCTGCTGCTGCTGCTGCGCGACTTCTGCTCACATCCTGGGGCAAAGTTTGCAACCAGGAGCAACTACTTCCGGGTTAGCGGAGCTCGTTACCCAAAGTGTTCATAAGGAGGACGGTACGTAACCTGAGGTTCCACTGTACGTCATTTACCCACCCTCAGTTTTCATTTTCTGCCCAAATGAGCATGCACAATTCTCCTAGGATGTTCTTGTAACAAGTTCCACAATATTTGTTGTACTTCACCAAACCTTGGGGCTTCCTCAAGCATGCAAGCACTTCCTCCTTGTGCGCAGTTAGTGTGCCGGAAGCGGTTTCGTCATGCTGGCCACATGACTCGGAAAGCTGTCTGGACAAACACCGGCTCCCTCGGCCTGAAAGCCAGATGAGCACCGCAACCCCATAGTCACCTTTGACTGGACTTAACCATCCAGGGGTCCTTTACCTTTTTACCTATTTTGGCAACATAAGCACCCACACCTCGAGAATATATTTGCTATTAGTACAGTGGTACCTTGGTTCACAAACTTAATCTGTTCCGGAAGTCCGTTCTTAAACCAAAACCGTTCTTAAACCGAGGCGCGCTTTCCTAATGAGGCCTCCTGCTACCGGTCCCCTTCCACTGTTTGGGTTCCATTCTTAGACCGAGGTAAAGTTTGAAAACCAGGACACTACTTCCAGTTTTGCAGAGTTCATATACTGAATAGTTCGTAAACAGGGCTGTTCTTAAACTGAGGTACCACTGTATATAAGATAGGAAAGAAAGCCGGAACTAATCCTGCATTATTCCTCTGAAGACACATGGAATCTGTCACAATCTGTTCCATTTCCATAAGGCATGAAACCTACAGCATATAGCTTAACACACATTTTGACTTAAGCCTCTCAAATTAGTCTCCCCCCACACACTTTCCTTTCCTTACACACACACACAAAAAAGACCTTTCCTTCAAATGAGTAGCCAAAAGATAATTGGAACCAATTATAACTTGTCTAATATAAAATGTGCAGCTGCCCATTGTGGTGAACTGATAAGTCACACAAATAATCTGCGGCAGCAGGGGGTTGACAGGCACCGTCCCATTTCATACGTCTTTCTATAAAAGGAGAGACACACAGATGGAATTTATATTGATTTTTGAAATGTCATACCAAAAACGTAAAAAATAAAAATACCATTAGCTTCTGACCTTTTGATATTTCTGCCGCCATTGATGTATATGTTGATCCTGCCATGCTGCAGGCTTGGAAGAAGGAAATATGTGGCATCTGCTGCAGGACTCCAGCTGCACTGCTGACATAGTTGAAGGCAGAACTCGCTCAGGGAGGATTTGCACCTTTGCCTGCTGTATTCTGATAAAGAGATTTCACACAGGTATGAAAACTGTCTGTCTATTTACTCAGCCCCTTTAGCTACATCAATAAGACATCTGGGGGAAAATAAATTTCCCATAAATTTTAATGGATTTTAAAAATCTCACTTCCACATTTTACTTTTGCAGCCTATAATGGATACTTATTTGGTTGGATTTTCCCCAGTGCTAGTTAAACCCCAAGGGTCAATAGACGTGCTCCTGAATATAAGTGTGTTCTTTTAAAATGGGCAAAGATATTAAAACCAAACAAGTTCCAAGTCTTAAGCAAAGCTTGCTGCCATCGCGAAACTTGTCTCCTCCCGATATGTGTTATTCAGCTGACATTCCACAGGTAATATCCAATCATCACGAAAATTTTAGTTGAAAAACATGTAAAACATAAGACAGGTCTAGACAAAGAACTTTATTCCTCAATATTCCTCTTTTTTCCAGATGTCTTTGATCTCTCCCAGTGTAGAATGGTTACAAAAACCATGCCACCACTACAGAAGAGAACAATCTTATAGAGATGTAGTCAACCAAGTCCAACTCAGAGTAGACCCATTGTAATTAATGAACCTAAGTTAGTCACATCCATTAACTTAACAGGTCTTCTCTTTGAATACCACCCTGTTTAAAAAACATTCCCATAACACATATAGTTTCTGACATTAATGTGTGCCGCCATCTTGTGTTCAAATTGCTACATTCCAAGTGAGGATTATGAATTTATTACGAGGGAAACACGTATTTAAATCATTTTCATTCTATACACACAGATTTCTGCAAAACAGACAGAGACCTTAATCATATATTTTTCCTAGTGCTTCCTTTTCAGAAGGTAGTCCAACAGTGGCCAGCTATGGCTCAAAACTTTTCCAGGTTAAGAAAAAAGTGGGATTTGGGGGGGGGAGAACCCAGACTTTTTTTTTTTTTTAGATGAAACCCCCCAAATTTAAAAGTTGCTGAGGGTTCTTAGGGTGGCAAGTTATGGAAGGTCAACACCACTGCCCCCTGTCAGGAAAACAAGCCTTTTAAAAAAAATCTCAGAAACCCCCATCTAGCAAAGGACAGGAAACAACCCCCCTTTCCCAACCTTCTGCATAGTTGGTCAGGAAAAATTTTCCTCTTCTCCCAGGCCTTTGGCTTATTGAACAATCTATGGCCTTTTAAACTGTTGGGTTTATATATATTGTAAAGTGCCCTGTGATCTTCGTAAGAATGGCAGTATAGAAATTTAATTAAAAAATAATAATCTTAGAATTGGAAGAACTTTTAGTTAGGAGTTTGTTTTTTAAAAGTTAAAGACAGCTTTAAATGTTATTTCTGCATTAATTATTGCTATTTATGATGCTGTTTTCTGTAAAGAGTCATTATCTATTAAACATAAATATTTTATTATTGTTCATCCTCTGCTAGGTCTCTGATGTTGAGGGATAAAGGGAGTAATAAATATCAGTTGTGCCACAAAAGTGGGCGATAGTTTTCAGAACCGCTGAAGAGAATAAATGCACTGCTTCATAAAGACATAATCCATAATTTTAAAGGTGCGCATTTATGTAGCACACCATCAAACACCCTGGATTAGTTAACAGTATGACACAGCCAAAATCATATTTACATGGCAAGGAAGTGGCTTCATACCATACACCTGTACACATAAAAGGTATTATTACTCATTACTTAGACATCCCACCTATTTCTCTAAGCAACACCAAACTGTGAAGAGAGAATTTTGAGAAAATTTAAGACTGGCAAGATTGCTAAATTTTGCCGGATATAAACAGGCTCCCCTGTTCAACATTGCCACATATTCCTTATTTCCTTACCCATCTGATTGAGTCCTTATTTCAAGAACCTTAAACCTCTGCCTTCCCACTGCTTTTACTTTGACTGTTTCAATTCCATACTCTTGTGCTTCTCGATAGGCATAAATTTCTGCTGTCGTTCCAAAATGTGCTTCTCTTTCAAGTACGTTACTAAGAAGAAGAAAAACCAACATATCAGGAAAAGCTACTGTAAGCTTGTTTCAGAATTACCTCTTCATCAAGAATCTTCAGTTTCCCCCTCAGCCCCCAAGCTGCTCGGGATTTTCAGGAAATGAGTGTAACAACACGAAACAACAATGCAATAGTCCATAACATTCTCCATTACAGATATGGCATAAATTTCACATAACTGCAACTCTATTTACTAATTTACCTGTATGCAAGAACAGCAAAGGTTCTGTCTTTCTGTATTAAATTCCGCACCATGCTAACCTCTTGGGGGCTAAAGAGCTGAAGAGGCAGTGTTTGTCCAGGAATCAACATTACCATCAGATGGGGTAAGACTGGAATAGTCTGACAACTGTCATCATCATGGACAGTCCTTCCATGAAACTCTTCCATATCAGATCCTAAATACTTTCCAAAATAAGAAATGAAAAGCAGTTAGAAGTCGCAATTCAGTGGGAGGGTTCTTGGAATCGTTCACAGTTTATAAATGCAAAAATTAAAGACAACAGAGCTTTGGGGTGAATGGACTAGATCTACGGAACCCTAAGAAAAACAAAAATAGCCACTAGTGTTTCCCATGCTTGCAGTACAATTGAGCCTCATCTTCTACACATTTAACATATGCAATTTTAATCGTACGAGCTTGGCTACACCTCTGTTCCTGATCCATTCCAGCCTTTTTCTTCTGCCTTTGTGTCTCTCTGTCTCCCTCCCTCCTCCTCCCTTCTGCCTGGTGGTCGCTGGCATATGAAGTAAGAAGAGGCAGTGGACACACAGGGAAGTCTCCTTCCCCCTTGCCGGCTAAGGAAAAGGTAATTTTGGCTACGTGCAACCATTGGAACTAAACCCCTGCATACTAGGCAATGTGACTGTAGTGCTAACTGGAAGTGAGTGCACAGCCCTATAAGAAGATACTTTTCCATAACAGTCCACAGGATTAGGCCAAAAGTTGCTCTAGTAGGAGAACATGGCTGGATTTAGGTTCACTTTCTTGCTACTACCATGAGATAAAATTGGAAGTCACAGGAAAAAGTAAAATCTCCTTGGGAGTGGAAGATGGTTTTTGATGGTTCCATATACATAGTCCCTGGGGCTCTAACTTTCCAACATGGAACACACATGCTGAGGAAAGAGCAACAATATGACACACATACCACATGTGAAGTTGGCAGGCTAGTATCAAAATTAATGATGTTTGGCTTTTCAGTCTCCTTGCTGTCTTGATCTTCAACTTCCATGTCAACGTCATCTTCTTCCTCACTCTCTGCTAAAAAGTCCAAGAAAGTTTTTTGAAAAACAAAAAAACAAGTTGTCAAAAAAATAAAGTACCACAAGTATTAAATTGCCTAAAATAGTTGATATCAGGGAAATATTTCCGAAAAAAATGATGGTGAAAGTCCATCACTTGCAATGTATTGTGACAAATTATAATATAATATAAGCAGTTGCCTTATATGGACTAGCCAAATATCATTTACACTACCTAGAAACAAGTGTCCAACTTAAATAAATGTCTTTTCAGGTTTTGTTAAATAAATGCCCAGGAATTACTCTACAATACTTTCTTGTGCACATAAAATATATGCTTTGCCATTGGGATATATGGTCCCTTAAGTTCCTCTTCACTCCGTGCCCACAAAAACTGTTCTAGAGGGTTGGGCAACCCTTTGCAGAAGTGAGGCAAGTGGTAGTGGGGGGAAGGTCACTGAGCTTCTTCAATCCACAGGAAGCCCATAGGATCCTGGTTTCTTCAGCAAACAGTGAGAGAAAAGTCTGCATCCAACCCACGAAACAGAACAGAAGCTCTATGTACTGAGCTCTACAAAAACAATATGGATCTCTGCGTGACGGACTCAAAAGGCTAATATGCAAAATGCTTGTGACAAAGTCACCAGTGATATTTTTGAAGAAGGTGGTAAAATGTGGGCTGGATGAGGTTACTGTTAGGTAGAGTTGCAGTTAGCAAAGAGTGATCACTAATGGTTTCTCATTATCCCGGAGAAAACGGACAAGTGGAATGCCCCAAGGTTCTTTCCTAGGCCTGTTGTTCAAAGTCTTTATAAACGATTTGGATGAAGGAATTGAGGGGATGCTCATCCAATTTGCAGGTGACACCAAACTGGGAGGGGTAGCAACTGGACGCCTAAAACAAATTAGACATTTCTCACAGCAATATCTCACTTTCAAAATCACTTTGTTGTAATGGTACTTTATTAACCACACCACTTTAGTTTTTACGGTACCTCCATTAGAAAAATGCTAACCATGCAGGTTAATTTTTTGAGATTCTGATAAAAAATCAGAATGCCAAATCAGGTAAATAAGATGGATATGGAAAGATGTTCTGGGCCAAACTAGACATGACTTTTACTGTGCAGTTTCGTTTTGTACGGCTGTTCTTTGTTTAACATGTTGCTGGCACAAGGGACATACAAGATTTGGAATGTTGCCTGTGGGTGGTGGTTTGGAGAGGATTTAATCATTTGCTTCCATCATGGTCCAATCAGAATATCCAGTTGACCTATTTGTTAAACAAAATGTAGCTATGAAATGCCAAACTGCATTATAACAAGCACATCTAGTTTGTTCCGCAGTCTTGGGCTAGTTCTAGCTGAGTAGTCAAGGCACTCACACCCATTCATGAATTACTGTAGAGCAGAAATCTATGATGATTTGCATCTTTTCATGCTTCTTTAATATTCTAATGCCACTTTAGCAAACATTCCCAGTGTTTCCTGTAATTGTATGTCCCTTTTTTTAAAAAAAAACAAACAGCAAACAGAATACCCTCAATACCATAGATAACGTAAACCATAATCTTTGCACCTGATTTGTAGCCTCTAAATCAGTAGGGTGCATTAACATTTTTCCTTTCCATACTAGCTCTCTAACCCAATTCTGGTGTTAGTTCTACTAACAGGTAAACATGGAGACACAGGTGTGCTGCCAAACCTCTCCACTATGTCATCATTACCACCTTCAATTAATCTGATGGTAAAGATCTGGAGCAGGGAGCCTCCTCTACTCATGGAGATTCCATGCACAGTTTAGAAAACCTCAGACAAAAACTAAACTATGGGGCCAAGCACACTTTCTTAGGCAGGGCATTCCAACATCCCTTTCTGCCCATCAACCATACATCAGATGATGGGAAGACAAACTGGAAAAAATATCTTTCTTCTTTGGCCAGAATTTAATTTGAAGGGCTTGTTTAGTTGTGATTCTTGTTGCTACCTCCATTCTAATCCCCTGGGTTATGGCAAATTAACCTGAAGGAAACAATCCCTCCGCACAATTACATTTAAAAATACACAGCTGCTCAGCTGTTAGGTGAACAGGCAAATTATTTCACAAAAACTACAGTAAAAGGCCAGATGGAGAGTGAAACACAGTGTGGAACAGTAGGAGTGCATCATAAAACATGGGTGGCATTTTTTTACTAAGCTGTAGAAAGCTAAGTCATAAAGTGTAGGTCTGTTCACCCCATTGAAACAGCAATCATTGCTCTCCATAATGTAGGTCAAGCTACAAGTCACCATGGTGAGCACAGCTCAGCCCCCAAACTCCAAGAGACGCCTAGGATCAAGGGTAGTCAATATGGTAATGTCCGGATAATGCTGGATTGAAACTCCTATCATCCCTGACTATAGGTGATGCAGGAAGTCCAACAATGTATAAGGGACACCACATTAGCTAACCTTGATCTAGACCACGAGGGTGATGAATGATTCTACCTTGCCATGACATTCCTACACCATTTTATCAATATGAACAGTATTGGCATACCATGACACATTCAACACACAAGGTAAATTAAAATTTACTGTCTTGAAATTTTAAGAGTCAAAATGACACTTCTTTCCCTGCACTGCTGTTGCAGAAGCAACTATAGCCACATACCGTGGTACCTCGGGTTAAGTACTTAATTCATTCCAGAGGTCCGTACTTAACCTGAAACTGTTCTTAACCTGAAGCACCACTTTAGCTAATGGGGCCTCCTGCTGCTGCCGCGCCACCGGAGCACAATTTCTGTTCTCATCCTGAAGCAAAGTTCTTAACCTGAAGCAATATTTCCGGGTTAGCGGAGTCTGTAACCTGAAGCGTATGTAACCTGAAGCGTATGTACCATTGTACTTAATTTTGCTTCTGAAATCTTAAAATGCTGGTCTCATATTTTCTATGCTGTTTGAACACAGAGTAGCTCATCACCAATTTTCACATTTCATAAATAGTTTATCAGGTTATGTCACCTTTCAATAATTTTTTTAAAGGCCCATTTGCAGAAGGCAATTTTATCTACATTCCATTGTAAAGCTTTCCTTTGAAGCTCGATCAAATGGTGGATGCAACCTTTAAAATGTGCTGCCATTTACTTTTAGCATGAGGTCGTGTTTCATTCTCAAGACCACCTCATGCTAAGCGCTCTTCTGTTTCTCATTTTCACTTATTTTAACACGAAAAGAAGTGGCAGCCTAACTGTGCTGCATTTTGGCTGAAAGAGCCTAAAGCCTGTGAAGAGCGATGACTCATCTTACTGCAGTGGCACAATGGAAAAAAACCATCACTTTAGCCTATCTTTCTCAGATGCAAGACAAAATACAGGTGGATGAAGACACCACACATCTTGCCTTCTATCATCTTAAGATGGAAGTGAAATTACACACATATTTTAAGATATATTAAATTAAGGTAAACATCCAAAGTAATTTCCAGAGGGATAGCTGTGTTAAATGTTGCAGCAAAAAATAAGAGTTCACCACAGAGGCTTATGCCACGACCAATTTGTTAGTGTTTCAGGTAACACAGTACAGTATGGTTTGCTGTTGTGCAAAACAACATATTTTATTTATATTTGAAACATTTATATTCTGCAGGATATGGATTAAGAAGTTCATTTGTCAATAGTCTTGTGATACTGAAGTTCTCCTTTGGATAACTGGGGAACAGTAATTATGAGTCTGACACTTTTGAGAGTCGCAGTTTTACAGAAAGGGCACAGTCACAGTCTTTGATTGTACATTTCTACAACACAGGACAGCATACTGAATGGTTGAAGAAAGGTTCTGAAGGCTCATAGCAGTGGGTTATGTACCAACCTCAGGTAGAACCAGCAAAACTGTTAAAACTCTTGTGTGTGTTTTAGGCAAGAACAGAAATGTACTGTATTGAAAAACAGCTAAACAACCACTTGCATCTGGTTGGGCTTAAAAGTGGATCCCAGGTCACAGGTAGTAGATCCCAAAACGCTGGTACTACTGCTCTAATTAAATCATCTGCTCTAAGGCTGAATCTCCCATGTTGTCTATTAAACTTTGTTTGGCTACTGGCATCCATGGCATGGTGAAGTTTGCTTTCTTCCTGCTCTCTGATGATAGTGCAACAAAATCTATAGAGATGGTTACCCAACTTCTAAATTAAGTTGCACTATAAGCAGAGAGCAGGAGAAAAGCAAAGTTCACAATGCCAAGGGTGCCAGTAGCCAAAAATAGTCTAATTGCTCAATACAAATGGTTCAAAGAATAAAGTCAAATTACATACTGAACAGAAACCCAAGTTGCCACAGTCTTATGCAAAAGCAACCAAATTTTCCATATGCAAATAGTATGTAAACTGAGCATTCCTCCCTGAACACTAGACTAATACTAAGAAGTCTTATTAATATCAATTCTACATATTAACTTGCAGCCAACGTATTACAAGAAAACAGCTGGAAAAACAGGTTTAGTCACAACCTTTCCTTTCAGTTTCATTCTTTAAGGATAACACCTACCACAGTATCCATGCAACCAGCCTATTGCACATGACTAAGCAAAGTATGCTGTTTTCTCCCTTCATTTCCTTTCCACCTTTACTTTCTTGCAACCATTCCAATATGCCCAGCTGCTCACCTTGTTCATTTCCTCTCTGAAGTATATTCCAAGTGAAAGCTTTTCAGGAAATGCGACTCATTCAATAGAATAATATACTACTATTGCTAACTTGTTTTTAACACGTAGTAAGGAATCATTCTGTTCTTAACAAGCAAGGAATCGTTTTGATTTCTAACCTAAACCCAATGAAGAAAATAATTTTATTGTGAACTATGTATTGAATCTGACTGTGCTCGACACCTCATAACTAATTAAAGGTAAAGGTAAAGGTACCCCTGCCCGTACGGGCCAGTCTTGCCAGACTCTAGGGTTGTGCGCCCATCTCACTCAAGAGGCCGGGGGCCAGCGCTGTCCGAAGACACTTCCGGGTCACGTGGCCAGCGTGACATCGCTGCTCTGGCGAACCAGAGCCGCACACGGAAACGCCGTTTACCTTCCCGCTTGTAAGCGGTCCCTATTTATCTACTTGCACCCGGGGGTGCTTTCGAACTGCTAGGTTGGCAGGCGCTGGGACCGAACGACGGGAGCGCACCCCGCTGCAGGGATTCGAACCGCCGACCTTTCGATCGGCAAGCCCTAGGCGCTGAGGCTTTTACCCACAGCGCCACCTGCGTCCCACCTCATAACTAATTATGCATGCCCAAAAACTTAGCAGAAGGCAGTTAGACCTGTCTTGATTTTTTTTTTAAATGGAAATGCTTACTTTACTGCTAACGATCAATAACGTGTGGCGAAGTAAAAACCCCTTAAACAAAAATGAAAAATATAAAGTCTGAGGTGAGCAGATGCTTATAATTGAGGCATCATCAAAAAGACCCAGCTGTCACCCCTCTACATGGTATGACATTGTACAAATGGGGTACAGTGTTCAGCTGAAATCTGGCAGGCCCTGCAAAACAGCAAATAGCCTATGGTCAATAGCTAGCCCCATCACTGTTGCAGATGACATAGTGTGAGTGTCAAAGAGTAGTTTTCTACTAATCTTCACAAAAAGAAAAGAGATAATGGTCTATTTTTTCCAATTAGAAGTGGCCAAAATTTTCCCCCTTTTCTTATTTTTCAGTTCGAAACACGCAGAAATTCAGCTCTGCCCTCCTAACAGAGGCTGCCTGAATATATAATAGTAAAGGATTAGTAAATGGAACACAGATCTAATGTAGATAGCCCTTTGAGTCTTCTCTTATCAAAGTAAACCAGTAATTGTTTCCCTAAGCTACCTTCTCTTACCACTACAGCACATCCAACTGAAAGCTATTCAGATAAAATATATATGGCCTGCTACAGACATATTTTAAACAATTTGGGCTTTTAGTTGTTTGTGGTTTTGTTTTTTAACAGAATCAAAATTTATATTGACTCCAGAAAACCCTGTATTCATCACAGCCAAATTTATGGCACCTCTTTTGCTCATATGACACTTTCTCTTTCATCACAGAACAATCTCCTCAGCAGCCATTTCAGCTGGTCACTAGAATTATGTAACTTAACTTCAAGAAACAGCATACAGTATTCATTTTCTTGTTTCTCTTTCCCTCCCTATTCCTTTTTTACTGAATCTATTAAAGTGAAAGTCCGCAGGCCAGTACTCTTGTTCTTAAATCTCTGTACAGTGGTACCTCAGGTTACGAACTTAATTCGTTCTGGAGGTCCGTTCTTAACCCGAAACCGTTCTTAACCTGAGGCACGCTTTCGCTAATAGGGCCTCCATTCTCATCCTGGGGCAAAGTTCTCAACCCAAGGTACTACTTCTAGGTTAGTGAAGTTTGTAACCCAAAATGTTTGTAACCCGAGGCACCACTGTATAGTACCTAGAACATTTTGGGTGCTTTGTAAATGATAAATAGTAATTTAAAAAACTATTGTGAACCACTCCTTAGCATATATCATCAATCTTTCCCCCCATTCCCCATTGACAGACAACATCACAGAGATTAGTTATGGCAGCTTAAAACAACACCTCACAATTCAGAGTGAGTGACCTGCTGGAGATACATCAATGGCATCCATCTGTTTCGGGAGAAAATGGAGTGCACCTCCAAGTGTGAAGTCAAATCGTTGTGATAGCGCAGAAGTGACCTCCCTGGAGCACAAGCCTGGGAAGTGTGTGTGGAGGTCCTGGGCTACCCAAATGACAAGACCCCCTACTCAGCCTCATTGATGGGGGAAAGCAGAACAGTATGTCTGGCACCAGCTTGGCTGCATGAGTTGCCAAAAGTAGGCATACAAGGTGCCATCCAACTATCTTAGGGACTCCACTCTGGATTTTGTGTAAGGTTTACTTCTTAGCCTTATACCCCTGATGACACACAGGGGACAGATATCACAATCACTTGGGGACATTTGGCTGACTACTGTTTGACAAAGAAAAGCAAATTTTAATACTCCTACTTTACAAGTCTGAACTGTTACTACTATACAGCACAATGTTTATATAGTAGCAGCAGATTTGTGAATACTTACCACAAGCCCTTACACATTTCCCCCCTTGTTCCAGTTCCTTAAATCCTAATGGCCTATGTCTCAGTCTGCTGCTTTTGATTCTTATTCTTGTTCTTGGTTCTCACCTCCACCAGCTTTCCAGTACCATGTTGCTTATTCTCTTTCTGCCCCAGTCATACAATATTTCCCCCCTGGCTCCATTCCAAACGCCAGATCCCTCACCACCAAATGTCACAAATACCCATCCATCTTCCTGCCTTTATTGTTTCCTCGCCAAAATATGATACCTCACTATTACTCCAGACTCTTCTTAATCTGTGACCCTGGAAGATTTCCCCTACCCTCCCTTAACACTTCAGTTCTCTGTCCTACCTCAAGTTCCAGGCTCCAATACTCTCTCAAGACCACAATTCCCTACCCTTCCTTTTCTGTCCACAACAACATCCCAGCGCCCGCACTTGCACTTTTCCCTTTCTGTTCCTTCAGGTCACCATCTCCATCTTCGCACTCATCTTTGGAACCAAGGATTGCAGCCTCGGTTCCCTCGCACAACTCCTATGCCTTTAGTGGCACCGGAGAGAGGCAGAAACCTAACTGGAAAAGTCCTTGCATCCTCCTGCGATAAAAAACCCACACATATGTCCACCTGTTTGCTGTGTTGCTTAAGGAGCAGGCAGGAGTGGTTCCAGATGCTCCTCCAGCTTTATGCAGGCAGATGGCAGCAGGATGCTAATTCCTCCCAACGCAGTCTCACCCTTCCTTGCCTTTGGATTGTGTCAGCTTCTCTCTTGTCCTACTCCAGACACACCCCACTTTTCCAACTTAAGGCCACCCATCCCAGTCCCTGTCCCCGCACCCACCGCCTATGCCAAGGAATCCAGTACCCCATATTATCTGGGTCTCGGCACCACCTCTTCCCCAGTACACCACACACATTTTCCCTCCCCCAATTCCTGAAACTGCCAGCTCTCACCCATGCCTTGCCCTCTCCCAAAGCAACTCCAGTTCCTAAAAGCCCTAGCGGTGCGGTTTCCTTAAGAGCCCCCCCCCCTTCCCAATTTCTTTGCTTCCGATACACCCACTCCCCTATTTCCTTCCTCTCTTCCCCACAAACCTCTTTAAACACACCCCAACTGTCACAAACCCCCGGCCCCCTCACCCCACCCCACTCCTCCTCCAGGAAGCTCTTCGGAGCCAGTGGCTTTTACCTTGCCCGAGTCTTATTGCCCCCCACCCCCAGTAGCGCCCCATTTCTTTTTGCCACGCACTAGGCGCCGCCGCCCCCCACCCAAATACCTCAGGAGACTTCGCACGCCCTTCTGCCTCCCCCGCCGCCCACCCTTGAAGGGCCGGCCCGCGCCGCGCGCCGGGAGCGACCATTACCGGGAATGAGCTGCAAGTGGTTCCCCATGTTGTTATCCTGTTCTCCGCCTCCTTCGTCTGCGGCCATCGCTGTTTACCCGGAGAGGAGCCTGGGAAGGCGCCGCGAGGAGGGAGGGAGGGAGGGAGGGAGGCGGCCCTTGCAAGGGGAGCTGCGAATCCGGCGGGGACGGCAGCGGCTTCTAGCGACCTGAAGGAGCGCTGCACCTTCCTTGCTGCTGCTGCTTCCTCAGAAATGCTCCCCAACAGCATTTGCAGAAATTGCTCCCAAACAGCAATCCCCGCTTCCCCTCTTCGGATAGGAACCGGGGGGGGGGGGGATGCAAAATGCAAAAGACAAAGGGCGCGTGAGGACGGTTCGGCATTGCACTGCGCGGCCTTTCCCTTTCTAAAGAAATCTAAAGAAGTGGTGCTTTTGAGCCACCAAACCCATAGGGAATCCCATAACTCTTTTCTGTCTGTGGAATGTTCTTCGTCACACACACACACACACACCGTGTTACTTCTGTGCCATTGCAAGACTGCATCGCAGACAGAAACCCAACCGGGGACGCTTTTCGCGTTCGAGGCACTTCCCCTAGTTTGCTCACTAAATTCCTGGAACTTACAAAAGGCAAGTGTATTTGTGTTGGGGAGGGTGGTGAAGAAACCCTAAATGTGACATTGTTCAATTACTTCCTATGTTGCTTCTGAAGCATGCTTCTTCTATAGCTGTTTCATTATCCTCTACGACACTCTGTAAGGCCAGGGTTGGGATGCTCAGGCCCAGGGGCCAAATGTGGCCCTCCAGTTCTCTCGACTCTGACCTCAGCGCTCTCATACCACACCCACTTCTGCCCTTCCTGGATGCTTTTGCCTGGCTAGCAAATGTTTCCTTGAACTCTGATAAATGCTTTCTGGCTGCCTGGATGGAGGATAGAGAAAGGTGTGCAAGTGCATGTAGGAGACACATTTATTGTTCTGACCACATTTACAAGTTCCACCCACCCATCACTGGTATGCACCCCAGGAGGGAATGTGGCCATTGCTGCAGTGAGGTTAAGACTCCCATTTTAAAGATGCAGAACTGAGGCTGAGTGAAAGGCATGTGATTTGCCTGTGGCTATTTAGGAAGCTGATGACTGAACAGGCATTTCCAGTGCACCAGCTTTCTATATTTCCATGCGTAGTAAGCTGAGGACTAAAGGACTACTGGTAGCAAAGGTGAAATCTGTACATGGCATAGATGTCCCTCCCCCCCCCTTACTAATGTTCTAGCTACAGATACTCAAAATAGTTCAGACCATATTTTCCCACCATAAGATATTGCAGGAGCACTACCACCATGCAAATATGTGGTAAAAGATTAAGAAATGGGTCCCCAAATGCATGTTTGGGTTAAAAGTGGGACTTGGGTCCAAAAAGGTTGAAGATTAGTGAAGGCATATCATCTGCCTTGTCATATTGGTTTTCTAAACATATGGGTCTTCCTTCCTTCCTTCCTGCTGTGTCATTTGTCACTTGAAAGCTAGCTTTGCATCCGTTTTCTAACATAACATAGACCAGGATAACTCACCAAGAAAAAAATGTGTCATCATTTTCTGTGCACTAGAGAGATCAATAGGGGTGGGGGGAGTTGGCTCACAAATAAATATATCAGCATTTTACACACATAATTGCCCAGTCAAATATTAGCTAGATATTTAGCTAACTGCTCTGTGGATGTAAGCCTGGATTTGACGTCTGAGCATTGGTATTTGCAGATCACTCCAATTTATGAATGCATTCATGTGTATACATGCAAGGGAATGGAGTACATTGCTGGGTTCCTAGTGCTGAGCGATGACAGAGGCGGGCAAAGCCATTTGATTACCAGAGGTGCACTTGGATGGTATATTCCAACTCATTCACTGCGATTATCCAGAGGACCACTGCCAGTTGACCCCTGTGTTATAAAGGCCCAACTAGCCTCCACTGGAAGTTGGGCATTTAGTGTCATCATTCTTCCAGCAAAGATTTGACAGGTACCCTCACTTTTGACCTCAGGAGTCTCTTGAAGACCTTATGTAGACAGACTTATGTAACTGTTCAAATGTTTTGATTTTTCAGTCATTTAAGAGTCTATTTCTTACTGCTCTTATATTTCACTCTATATATTGCTGCACACCATCATGCTATATTGTTATAACTGGCAGCATATAAATACTTTTATAAATGTTGCAGTAGACATGCCGTTGAAGAGAGAAAAAATATAGTGGGCACAACAGAAACTTGGTGGAATGGAAAGAACCAGTCAGATACAGTTATATTTACAGATACAAACTCTGTAGAAAAATCAGTGGAGATGGAGGTGGCATCTCTCTGTTTGCCAAAGAGGGCATAGAGCCCAACAAGCTGGAAATCCCAAGAAGGGCAGACTGCTCCACAGATTCATTGTGGGTGGCGATACCATCCCTCATGCATACTGGGGACATTCTGTTGTGACACTGATCTGACTCAGCTGGTACAGCACGAGACTCTTAATTTCAGGGTTGTGGGTTCGAGCCCCACGTTGGGTGAAAGGTTGCTGCATTGCAGAGGGGTAGATTAATGATCTTCATAGTCTCTTCCACTCTGCAAGTCTATAATTCCCCTGAGCCAAATGTTCAGGGGGAACTTGGGAGGCCGAAGGAAATAAAGCAGGCATCTAAAAGAGAATATTCTCTAGTAATAGCAGTTCACTTGGGAACATGATTGCTGCTGTCCCCAATACTAGGTGGTCTCACCTGTTGTGAGAGTGATCCCACAGTGCGGCAGAATTCAGATTGTCCCTGTGCACCCGCAAAACTCCTTCAACATAGTCTCCCATAATTATAGCAATCATTTTGGTAACATATGTTAATTAATAGCTTTTAAAATGTATTTTCTGTTACAGCTACAACCAGGGAATAGTATCCGTCATCATCTGAATTTTGGATCTCAGTAAGAGTACAGTGACATTTTGTAGATGAAACTGAGACACTTTTTCAACACTCATTTTCATTTAGTAAGAAATCCAGCAATCATCGCATAGAAAATATGCTCTATGGCTAATTAGCATCAATAGTTTGAACATGTGCATGTGTTCAAACATGAAACAAATTGCAACAGTAAACAGACCTAATCATAACAGATTGCAATATCAGACATAAGGTAATCCCTGATGCTTTACTGACTGACTGAGAACCATGCAACAAAGCTGCTAGGTTTGCCAGCGCTTCTCCTCTTGACTATATTAGATGACGGGCATGTTTATAATCTAACTAATTACAAAAGAGATGAACAATGCAATTCTAGGGAGACACTAATTTAAATTATTGCTATGCATTCCCACAAGTCACAGCATTCCAAAGTGTTGACTACATTTTCTTTTTAAAAGAGGCAAAACAAAGTTTGAGAGGAGAGCTTGTTTGAACCCCTCTTGTGCTTGGAAGGGAGTCAGCTTTCAGTCCAGGCTCCTGATGTGCTCTTGAGGTAGTAAGCATGTGCAAGCAGTCTGTCACAGGTATAGCCTCTAAGAACACAAGAGCCCTCCCCTCCCGCGGTTTCCAGCATTGCTGCTTCAGACTTTGGAGGCTAAGCTTAGCCATTGTAGCTAGTAGCTTTCGATAGCCCTCTCCTCCATGAATTTGTCTGTAATTTTACATGCCACTGAAAATATTATTGTGAAATAATATATAATATTTTTGAGAGTACAAGGTGCTTTGAATGATGATGGCTAGCAACCAACATGGTTTTCAAAGGTGATTAGACAAATCCATGAAAGAATCAGGCTATCAATGGCTACTACTATGTTATTTCTGGGATCAGAGGAAACAAGCCTCTGAATACGGTGGTACCTCGGGTTAAGTACTTAATTTGTTCCAGAGGTCCGTACTTAACCTGAAACTGTTCTTAACCTGAAGCACCACTTTAGCTAATGGGTCCTCCTGCTGCTGCTGCACCGCCGGAGCACGATTTCTGTTCTCATCCTGAAGCAAAGTTCTTAACCTGAAGCACTATTTCTGGGTTAGCGGAGTCTGTAATCTGAAGTGTATGTAACCTGAGGTACCACTGTACCAGTTTTTGTGAAACGGCAGTGGGAAAGAGCTATTGTCCTCAAGTCTGCCTCTTGAATCTCCAATAGGCATCTAGTTGGCCACTGTGTGAAATAGATTTCTGGACTATATAGGCCTTTGGTCCTAATCAAACAGGGCTTTTCTTAGGAGTGGGATGTGCAGCATGGTGATATATGGATATGACAGCTTGTCTCATATGACTGGTTCCCCATATGCACATTTAGGAACTCTGAATGAAAAACCAGAAGTCTGAACCTGGACTCACAATGAGCATAAAACTGAGTTAAATAGTTCTGATGGGGTATAAAGATAGGAGATGGGAGGGAACAGGACTACAAGTCTTCCAACAGGGATGGAGAATGAGACTTTGATGGGAAATTGCCTTTCTATCCCACTATTGCCTACGCTTGAGTAGCCATGGCTCTCCACCTCTCAGGCTTTCCCCATCACCCACTACTTGACACTCGAATCCAGGGCTCTCTGCATGCCAAGCACAGAGGTCTACCATTGAGCTATGGTCCCTACCATGGCTGGACATTGATTCTCATTCTCAATTCTGATTGGCGAAGCTTAGCATGTAAGATCTGCTGGAATCCCTGCATAGAATTTATTAAATGGCTAAACTCCCTGATGCTTTTCATATATCACAAGAAAGAAGGCAGCACATAGGGAATGGGGTTCTTATAATTTTTATGAATTATGAACGAATACTGTTCCGTTGTTCACTCCCTGCTCCTGCCAACCTAGCAGTTCGAAAGCACGTCAAAGTGCAAGTAGATAAATAGGTACTGTTCCGGCGGGAAGGTAAACAGCGTTTCCGTGCGCTGCTCTTGTTCGCCAGAAGCGGCTTAGTCATGCTGGCCACATGACCCGGAAGCTGGACGCCGGCTCTCTTGGTCAGTAAAGCGAGATGAGCGCCACAACCCCAGAGTCAGCCACGACTGGACCTAATGGACAGGGGTCCCTTTACCTTTACCTTACTGTTGAAATACTCATGTGTCACAGTTACAATCCAGTTGTAACTATTGCTTCAAGTTAGTAATTTCTTTTTATCGAAAGCTTTTAAATCTGTACAGAATCTATTCTCAAGACTGACAGATCAGTGAGTTGCCTGACAGATATTGTATACAACAACAAAATGATATAAAACAAAATTGCTAATCCCTCACCTGAGAAAGGTAATTTGACAGGTAAGGGTCAAATGGAGATACCAAACCACCACCAAAGACTGTCTGTAGATTTATTTATTTTTTAATATCTGAAAACCTCATTTTCAAAAGGCACCAGGAAGGAATATTTAACCTCTGTGAGTGATTTGCAAAAGACCAAAATGTTTGAGCTCTGAGCCAGGAAGCTCCTAACTTAAATTCTGCATGAAACCATGAACTCACCACGTCACTGCTGTGAGCCTCAATCTAGCCCACTTTTGTTTACCATATAGGGATAATACTGACTTACGTACCTTGCAAGGGTTATTGTAAACATTACTAACAGATTTGAATAGTGTAGTGTAATATTAGCTGCAAGAAGCAGGTTTCTTTCAAAGCTTTCTGCATTTTAAAAGCTTGCATTGTTTTCTGTATCATTATTGATTCAACGTGGAGTGATTATATAGATAGGATAATAAAGAAAGGAAGATATTAGATGTCTTCTTCTGTCAGCTTGTGAGCCAATGTGACTGAAAGGTATTGATTAGTTCCAAAGATTCTATTATCCCAAGACCTATTGAGTTTTTACTTACCTAGTATTTGCTGTAATCCTCCACAGAATTTTCCAGGAAATCTGGTATGTTATATCTTAAAGGTCTTAGGGTTGAATCGTTTCATATACTTCTTTACAGTGCTCATTGGCACTTGGCAATCTCAGCTGTCACTACTTTGACAAACAAAGGTGGAAGAAGTTACAAGAAGAAGGGAGGGGTTGGATGGATGCTTTTTATATTCTGTCCTTCACATACTTGTACTGCTAACTGTGCACTTCAGATGTGGAATAACAAAATTATGTGGCATCAGTCTTCGGTATCGGCTTCCATAGTTAAGAACCTTCTTCAACAGACGTATAAAATGAGCATTGAGGAGAGGCAAAATAACATTGCTATGTAAGACATTGGCCTGGTTTGCATGTCACGCTAAGCCAAATCATGACTTAGTGCAGATGCACGAGTGTGCAGACTGCTAAAGAGGAGATCAAAGCTAATTTGTCCTTATTGGCCATTCTGCTGGTCTGCTGAGCTAGGCTATGGTTTGGTGTAGCATGCTGACCAAACCTGGCTTGTGGTCTAACTCTCCTGAATAAACCAGGAGCTGTAAACAGTAAGACAAACGTTGTGGTTAATCTGGACATGATTAAACCATGAGCCTGTGTTTGGATGACACACTAAGCCAAACCATGGCCCAGTGCATTGCTGCAGCAGAATGACCGAGAAGGAGCAAAATGACCACGGCCTCCCATCTAGCAGTCACATTCTTCCACATTTGCACTAAGCCCTGGTTTAAGCACCAGTCAAAATGGAGGGAGTGGGTGAAACCCCGCACAAAATATACACGACAAAACAAACAACACATATATTCATGAAATATGTTATTCTTAGGAAATAACAAATTATTACTAATAATAGTGCTCTATTTGACTATCACTCAATCGGAAGTCAGCACTATAAGGTGCTTTTTGGCAATTATATTTAGCATCTCTATCACATTTCTTTGTGAATATTTAAAGGAACACTCTGATATTTGTGAAAAACAATGACATTGAATCAAGTAAGTCAACTTTTGTCTTTGTTTGGCAGGAAGCTTAGTTGGAAGGCATGGTGATCTGGTAAAGTTTGCAATATCAAATATTCTGTTTGAGTGAGTAGATGGCTCGAGCAGAATTAAATACAATCAAACTGCAGAAAATGAAAGCTTCTTACATTTACTGTTTTTAATTCTAACCCAAATACTTCTGCAAATGATTTTCCTCTTTAATCACCAAGAGACTTTTATCACAGCTTGAGTTACTGAATGATCTATGTTTAAATATCAGCTGATGATAGCTGAAATAATACAGCTTAAATAGCTTCTTATATTAGCACACTGGATGCTAGAATTTTTGAAATTATGCGTGACTTGTAGCTTTGAAGACAGGAAGGCCAGTGGTGTTAATGAACCATTAGAAGGTTTTTTTTATCTATGGCGCTTCTGTTGTTCTCCATTAAAAACAACAGGAAAATAACCAAAGGTGATATAGAAGACTACAATTATTTTCGGGAAATTGCCTTTCCATGCTTTTCTTTTCCTTCAGAGTAATTTCCTTTTGTTAAACTTTCTAGAGAAAATAGGTTACCTTTCTTCACTTACTTCCTGTTGGAGATAAAAAGCAAGTTAACAAAAAGAATTTGTTCCCTTTCTTTTAGAAATGGAACTGTCTTCTAAAGCAGCTTTCAATATTTAATCTTTTGTTTTATTTTATTTTGGCCATGGGAAATATAAATGACCAGGAAGATTGCTTACTCAGAGAGACAGTGCTCCTGTGACCCTGGACCAGGCATAGGCAAACTCGCCCCTCCAGATGTTTTGAGACTACAGTTCCCATCATCCCTGACCACTGGTCCTGTTAGCTAGGGATGGTGGGAGTTGTAGGCCAAAAACATCTGGAGGGCGGAGTTTGCCTATGCCTGCTCTGGACATATAGAAACAATAGAGCAGTGTTTCCCAACCGGTGTTCCGCGGCACACTAGTGTGCCGTGAGACACCGGCTGGTGTGCCGTGGGAGGGAGGCGGGCGAGAGGCGGCGGCGAGAGGCGGCAGGGAGGATCCGCGTCGAGCCGGGGCGGCTCCGCGGTGGTCGTGCCGAGCGGCGGGGCAGCGCGCGCAAAAGGGAGGAGCGCGAGACAGCGGAGGAGGAGGAGGCCGGCATGTCCGGGCAGCAGCAGCAACAGCAGCAGCAGCAACTCCCGGCGACGGCTCCTCCTCCGCCCGCTAGCGCAGCCGCCGCCGCCTCAGCTGCCGCCGCCGCCTCAGCTGCCCTCGCTCTGCTGCCTCCTCCCACCCCGGCAAGGGGGAGGGAAAAAACTTTCATTTTTGTGCGTCCCTCCCGGCGTGACCCTGCGCGCTGACGTCACGGGGGCGGGGCTTTAATGGTGGTGTGCCGCGAGATTTTTTTCTGGTAAGCAGGTGTGCCGTTGCCCAAAAACGTTTGGGAAACACTGCAATAGAGCATGTGCTTCTCCAGTGCCTATACTATAGAGACATTTGTACTAGCCTCATCTTACCATCACTGCATAAGTACCCAGAGCGCACAGGACAATTCTGTACCTCCCTGCTGCTTTCAGATACCAACCCTGCTACAACATACAATGTTGCCAGATTCTGCACAGCAGCTTTCAAAATTTGTCAGATGATGACCTGTGCCACAAACTAGATTTAATGAAACTTCTTACTGGACAAGAGTTTGGTGACAAGATGGGGGGATTTCAGATTTCAGTTCTTGGCAAATTCAACAAGTCTACTGTTCCTATTGCTAAACGCTAGGTGGCAGGGTCCGTCAGAAGTCCATCAGCTACTCACCTAGCAGAGGCAGCTGCTCTGCATAAATGAGATGGATGTATCATAAAACATGATCAGATCATAATGCAGAAATTATTTTTATTGCACACGGAACTAAAACCGCTGTTAAACCTGATAGTTACAATTTTATGCCCTTCACACTCTGCTCTCAGCTGCCTATTTTGCATTGTCTGGTCTTTCAATAATATTTTATTTCCTAGAAAAGAGACCGCTTGATGCCTTATATCCCTGCCCAATCACTGAGGGAATTGCTGTTAGTGGCAAAATAGTGGGATAAGTTTGCAGGAAAAAAATGACAATGGAAATATGTGGAGTAATCCTATGTTTACCCAAAATAAAGTTCCAGTGGATTCAATGGATCTTACTCCAAAGTAAGTATGCATACAATTGCAGGCGTAGGTTTTTTAAACCACAACAATTTTTTCCTCTTTTATTGATGTTTCTATTTTTATGACGTTTTACTGTTTTTATCAATGTGTTTTATCGTAAGCCACCTTGGGATTTATTTATTTTATTGGATTGAAAGGTGGGGTATGTTCAATGCAGAAAATAAATCACCTAGTTGTATTTTGTATCCCCACATGAGAACAACTCACAAAAAGAGACTGGTGGTGAATTATAAAGAAATAATCTGGAATTTATTTTAATGGAACAATACACATTTTTAGTAGAAGCTGGCTTCAGAATTTGAGAATATGGAAATGGAATGTGGTAGTTGAAGATACAGCAGAATATCTCCCAAATCCCAGCTGATCCAGAACCCAGCCAGCTAACCTGAACCCAGCAGATCATGAACCGGTGTAAGCACTGAAAAAGTGGTGTTCAAGGGACGTGCCAGGGATGTGATTTAGGCTGGATCAGCTTGGTCATGTGACCTAGCAACTCACTGAAAGTTAAGTCAGTAAGAGGGTGGTGTAACTCAGAACACTTTAAAAGACTTGTTCTCCCTCTGTTAGGCATAGGCTGGCCATCCAGCAGTCCTGCAGCTGAATGAAGCTTGGATCTGGGGTTTGGATCTGGTGCTTTACTCCAGCTTATTGTGCATAGAATTGCTCCCTATATCTTTGCAAAATTTAAAAATATAAAGGGATTGCACCCAAACATTTAGCCACCAGATGGTGCCCATGCTTCTTCATTTCATTTGCGGAGATGTTGAATTGCTGCCATCTTATTCAAAGAAGGGTTGTGCTGTAAGCATTTCAAACAGAAGCATTTGCAAAAGGATGTGTTAAGTGTGTGTGTGTGTGTGTGTGTGTGTGTGTGTGTGAGAGAGAGAGAGAGAGAGAGAGAGAGAGAGAGAGAGAGAGACGCCCCTAACAAATAGTTGCACTATCCCTGCAGCTCTGAGATGAACAGGGGCAAACCTCTGCTGTGTTACATGTCTTCAGTTTCAGCAGAGTGAACCCTGTCACAGACACATTTTATACCTTTTTAATGACATTTTAGGGAACAATTAAGAAGCTAGACCAAGTCTTGCATGTAGTAAAGCAAGGTTTCTAAATGCTTAAAGCAGGGTTAAGCCATATAAAGTTCACTAATTTAATATACCCCACTTCCAAATTGCTCTCAATCCTCTTTTTCCTATGTCAGCCTATCCTGATTTTAAAAAAAGTTTCTGCTGGGGTTTTCAACTTTCTTCAAGAGACAAGCAGAGACTGCAGCTCTTGAACATCTTCCCAAACACCTACTTTTAATTCTTTTAAATGCATTCAAATACAGGCAACCCTGATTGGCCTGGGAGTTATATATATAATCTTTATTATGGTCCAACAACCCATAACATAAATACAGAATAAAATACAGACTCATATAGACAACCCCCCAGGGAAGGGAGACCGAAGCGTTATTCATTTAGTCATGGGTATGTTGATCTTTGATCCGTATGACTACTGAAAGAAACTTTGCCATGGCCACTGTGATATTGTTGGACTTGTCGTCCGGAAGATATTTGATATAGTAGGCTTTGGATTGACCCGGCTGATTTGCCAATAGTGGTTTAATCAATAGTTCCCTCGCTTGATCATATTGTCCACAATGCAATAAAATATGCCTCATGCAGTCGACATCCTGAGAGCCCACACAGATCCTGTTTTGATAAGGGATACCTCTCAGGAAGCGAAAGGAAAGTCCAGTGCTGTAAAGAAAAATATTGCATAGGAACCTGGAATGTAAGAACCATGAACCTGGGTAAGTTGGATGTGGTCAAAAATGAGATGGCAAGAATATTGACATCCTGGGCATCAGTGAACTAAAATGGACGGGAATAGGCGAATTCAGTTCGGATGACCATCATATCTACTACTGTGGGCAAGAATCCCGTAAAAGAAATGGAGTGGCCCTCGTAGTCAACAAAAGAGTGGCGAAAGCTGTACTGGGATGCAATCTCAAAAATGATAGAATGATCTCGATACGAATCCAAGGCAGACCTTTTAACATCACAGTAATCCAAGTTTATGCACCAACCACTGGTGCTGAAGAAACTGAAATTGACCAATTCTATGAAGATTTACAACACCTTATAGAAATGACACCAAAGAAGGATGTTCTTCTCATTATAGGGGATTGGAATGCTAAAGTAGGGAGTCAAGAGATAAAAGGAACAACTGGCAAGTTCGGCCTTGGAATTCAAAACAAAGCAGGGCAAAGGCTAATAGAGTTCTGCCAAGAGAACAAGCTGGTCATCGCAAACACTCTTTTCCAACAACACAAGAGACGACTCTACACATGGACATCACCAGATGGGTAGCATCGAAATCAGATTGATTATATTCTCTGCAGCCAAAGATGGAGAAGCTCTATACAGTCAGCAAAAACAAGACCTGGAGCGGACTGTGGCTCAGATCATCAGCTTCTTATAGCAAAATTCAAGCTTAAACTGAAGAAAGTAGGAAAAACCACTGGGCCGGTAAGATACAATCTAAGTCAAATCCCTTATGAATACACAGTGGAAGTGAGGAACAGGTTTAAGGATTTAGATTTGGTGGACAGAGTGCCTGAAGAACTATGGATGGAGGTTCGTAACATTATACAGGCGGCAGCAACTAAAACCATCCCAATGAAAAGAAAATGCAAGAAAGCAAAGTGGCGGTCCAACGAGGCCTTACAAATAGCGGGGGAGAGAAGGCAAGCAAAATGCGAGGGAGATAGTGAAAGATACAGGAAATTGAATGCAGATTTCCAAAAAATAGCAAGGAGAGACAAGAAGGCCTTCTTAAACGAGCAATGCAAAGAAATAGAGAAAAACAATTGAATGGGAAAAACCAGAGATCTGTTCAAGAAAATTGGAGATATGAAAGGAACATTTCGTACAAAGATTACCATGATAAGAGACAAAAGTGGAAAGGACCTAACAGAAGCAGAAGACATCAAGAAGAGGTGGCAAGAATACACAGAGGAATTATACCAGAAAGAAATGGATGTCTCGTACACCCCAGGTAGTGTTGTTGCTGACCTTGAGCCAGACATCCTAGAAAGTGAAGTCAAATGGGCCTTAGAAAGCACTGCTAATAACAAGGCCAGTGGAAGTTATGATATTCCAGCTGAACTATTTAAAATTTTAAACGATGATGCTGTCAAGGTGCTACACTCAATATGCCAGCAAATTTGGAAAACTCAGCAGTGGCCAGAGGATTGGAGAAGATCAGTCTACATCCCAATCCCAAAGAAGGGTAGTGCCAAAGAATGCTCCTACTACCGCACAATTTCACTCATTTCACACGCTAGCAAGGTTATGCTTAAAATTCTACAAGGCAGGCTTAAGCAGTATGTGGACCAAGAACTCCCAGAAGTGCAAGCTGGATTTCGAAGGGGCAGAGGAACCAGAGACCAAATTGCAAACATGCGCTGGATTATGGAGAAAGCTAGAGAGTTCCAGAAAGACATCTACTTCTGCTTCATTGACTATGCAAAAGCCTTTGACTGTGTCGACCACAGCAAACTATGGCAAGTACTTAAAGAAATGAGCCTGATCACCTCATCTGTCTCCTGAGAAATCTCTATGTGGGACAAGAAGCCACAGTTAGAACTGGATATGGAACAACTGATTGGTTCAAAATTGGGAAAAGAGTACGGCAAGGCTGTATATTGTCTCCCTGCTTATTTAACTTATATGCAGAATTCATCATGCGAAAGGCTGGGCTGGAAGAATCCCAAGCCAGAATTAAGATCGCCGGAAGAAATATCAACCACCTCAGATATGCAGATGACACAACCTTGATGGCAGAAAGTGAGGAGGAATTAAAGAACCTTTTAATGAGGGTGAAAGAGGAAAGCGCAAAATATGGTCTGAAGCTCAACCTTAAAAAAACGAAGATCATGGCCACTGGCCCCATCACCTCCTGGCAAATAGAAGGGGAAGAAATGGAGGCAGTGAGAGATTTTACTTTTTTGGGCTCCATGATCACTGCAGATGGTGACAGCAGTCACGAAATTAAAAGACGCCTGCTCCTTGGGAGAAAGGCGATGGCAAACCTAGACAGCATCTTAACAAGCAGAGACATCACCTTACCAACAAAGGTCCGTATAGTTAAAGCCATGGTTTTCCCAGTAGTAATGTATGGAAGTGAGAGCTGGACCATCAAGAAGGCTGATCGCCGAAGAATTGATGCTTTTTAATTATGGTGCTGGAGGAGACTCTTGAGAGTCCCATGGACTGCAAGAAGATCAAACGTATCCATTCTTAAGGAAATCAGCCCTGAGTGCTCACTGGAAGGACAGATCGTGTAGCTGAGGCTCCAATACTTTGGCCACCTCATGAGAAGAGAAGACTCCCTGGAAAAGACCCTGATGTTGGGAAAGATGGAGGGCACAAGGAGAAGGGGACAACAGAGGACGAGATGGTTGGACAGTGTTCT
The DNA here is from genome assembly GCF_964188305.1 of Podarcis bocagei. NCBI lineage: Eukaryota > Metazoa > Chordata > Lepidosauria > Squamata > Lacertidae > Podarcis > Podarcis bocagei. Next base: position 38,865,280 of record NC_138126.1, read on the forward strand.
CGAAGCTACAAACATGAGCCTGACCAAACTGTGGGAGGCAGTGGAAGACAGGAGTGCCTGGCGTGCTCTGGTCCATGGGGTCACGAAGAGTCAGACACGACTAAACAACTAAACAACAACAACAACAACCTCTCAGTCTGCCATTTAACACTTCTGATGGAAATACATTTAATCTGGCTTTGGTGAAAAGATGCTGGTATATTGCTACAGACAAATTTCTAAGATATGCAGGTGCCTGAAAATTGAACCCATAGTGGATTCCTACTGCTAATGGGCCACAGGTAACATGAGATTGGGATCGGAGATCACTATGTGATATGTCCCAGAGCCATTGCCTCAGAGATTCAAGGGTGGTATCATAGCCTAGATGGTACAGAAGAGAAGGTGGCAAACAAATCGAAGTGGCTTTTCTAACCATAATTTTCATCCATGAGCTGGTAAAAGAAAAAAAAATGGTAGGCAGTTGCAATATATTTTATAGATTCATTTACCTAGGTTTTTTCCCCTAATGATAACATTGAGTGCAATAGTTGAAAAAACATCCGCAACACACAAACACATTCTCTCTCCATCCAAGGTGAATCTAGCAAGAGCCACATCGGCTTGATCACACTGGAAAACTTTGTTGGGTTTGAGACCCATTGGCTACCCTCACCTGTTTGTCCAGCCAGGATGTGGCTGCTGTTACATGCTGACAGCTTCTAAGAGCCACAGGTGAGAGCTGAGTGCAGAGTGGAGACCCAAAGGTAGACAGACTACCCTAGAAGGAGCATGACATGTCCTCCATGATAGGTACTACCCCTTCTCTAATATCCAACACATCCTATTAATAGTATTCATAATTTTTTAATTAAAAAAGAGGAAGGTGAGAAAGAGAACAGGTATAGTTAACGTTAATTTGATGTAGGTGCTTTATTTTGCCTGGATAATACCCTATTTTGAAATGTAATCTGCCATAAATTTCAACCAAGGGAGCATTTGAGTACAAAAGATGTAGTTCCCAGAGAGCAGCTAGAAAGATGTAAGAATAATCATCCGTTTGATTTTTCCCTTCCTGTGTCTCTGTGTTCTAATCAAAATCTGTGGGGTTTCCTCCCACAAGGGGCACTAAAAATGTTATATGAATTTCTCACATCTGTAAATCAAATGAAAGTACCATATTGATTATTTATCATGGGTTCATATTGTGTCTCTTTTCTCATTGAAAGGTAATATCTCTTTTTTTAGATATAAAAAAGTGAATGAATAGGTTAAGTGGAATTTCGCTCCATCTGACAGACATGTGTGCTTATTACCCCATTTCTCATGGCACCCCAAAGTGCAAATGATGTTATTTACCCAGTCAATTCCCTTTTCAATTTACAGATTTTTCTATACTTTTTATACCTTACAGTTCGTTGTGGTAAGTCATTCATCTTGACAGAAATAACGTGTCGAAGTTCAACATAAAAACCTAATTGGCAGAACGGCCTTGATCCAGTTGCGCTGCTGATGAATTGCACGTATATGTCTTCAGAATTAAATTGTGAGACATTTCCCCCTGTTTTCCATCTAAGCAGACAATGACTGTGTACAATTCCTATGGCTCACAAGCAGATGGAGATGTTGCAATAATGGAGATGAGATTTAAGGATGGTTTTGCTTAACAATATTTGTTTGTTTTACCTATAGCCCATTCTTCGTGGGATGGTACCGGGGTGGGTTACATTAGATATCATAGCTTAAAACAAAATTCAGCTTCCATTAAATTAAAGGATCTCAGAACTGACAAAACCGTCAGAGCAACAAAACAGCAATCTAGCAAGAGGAGAAACTTCCACTCACCTTACCCAAAAGTGTGGGTTAAGAGGTGAATCTTAACTTGTCAGTGTCAACAGTATACAATGGCGGCACAAGATATGCCTTGGAGGGGAGGGCATTCCACAACCTGGGGGCCATTACTGAGAAGGCTCCACACACACACACACACCTTGATCCACACAGGGTGGTGGTACTCCTAACAGGAACAAAACTGAACATTTGGGGAACATATGGGAGGAGGCTATCTTTCAGATACTTGGGACCCGCGTTGTTAGGGCTTTGTATGTCGATATCAATCCATATCAAACCAAGCCTAAGATCAGTAGTTTACTACTGAGCAAGTGGTCAGGTTTGAAGACCATATACTAGAGTTGCCATATTTCAAAAAGTGAAAATCCAGACACAACATTATTTACTTGGGGGGGGGGGCAAAGTTGTGGAATTTTTCCAGCTATTTCCAGACATTTTAGCCGATTTCCGAAAATTCTGCCCTGACATCATTTTGGATGGGTGAATCTCAGCTATGTCTGGGAAATACCAGGTGTATGGCAGCCCTACCATATACGGTTCACTCCTCTTTCCTGGCCAGTATTAATTTTGTGGTGGCCCTTTTTAATGTGAGCATATGCTACTTTCATTTATATCCCATTGCTAATTCTAGTAATCATGTCAATCAAGGCCAACGTTTCAACAGAATAGGAGTGGGTGGGGCTTCCACCAAATTCTCTCGCCCCTTAACCAACAGATGTTCAGTATACGTTTGCACTTTTAAGGGAAAGAATTCAGTAATCACAATCCATACACAATACAGTCTCTGTCTCCTTCCCTTAGTACCAGTTAGTGCTTTTCCAGTTTATACTTAAAATTGAACTAGCAGTGCATGACATGGAGCAGTATTGAACTTGGCTGAAACTGTTGCTTTGGCCAAACTTGAGAAGTACTATTTCAGCCCACGGGAGATGGAGAGATGTGATTCCAGGATTCTCATTTTAAAAGCAAAACAATAATGCAGAACAGAACCAATCACCCTCCCATCAGCCTATAAATGGCTACAGATTTTGTAATAGGAATATGGCAGAACTTCACAAAGTAAGGTATGCTGGAAATGCAACTCATTGCCGCCACCCCCCGAAAATAACGGATATCCATTTTAATAGTGTTTATATTTTCATAGACTTGCCACAATGTCTATTATATCAAAAGTCTGGAATGTGTTATTGATTTCTTTGGCCTCATCCCCCCCCCCACTTTTATATTTCATACCTGTTTTCTGTGATTATTTTTTTCCTATGCTTGATTTTATTATAAAATAATAAAGGAGGGTGGGGGAATCTAGTAAACAGTCTGTTGTTGGGCTACCTATATTTGTTTCTTCCTTGGTGAAAAGAAAAGGAAAGAAAAGAAAAAATAAGCTTTCAGATTGATAAAAAATGATGATGTCCCCAGAGCTGTCAGAGAATGACTGGGGGGGTCAAACAACCGGCAACAAAAAAATGCCCCTCCCCAATTTGCCAACATGGATAATTTTTTCTCTCTTCACCCCCTTCAATAAATTTACATGAAAAGCAATTTTTAAGAATTGGGTGGCAAATGTGTGTGTGTTAGAGAGAGAGTGAGTTTTAAGTCGGTCTGCATTTGAAGCTACCCTTTGGACACAGATCAAGACTTTTTTCACCAGCAGTGCATTAGTGCAGCTAGTAACCTAACAACTGTAATCCTGCACTCTAATTTACAAGGTTCTTTGGCTGAATCTTCCATAGACCCACCAGGTGGTCACTGTTCTTTCAGATTCCTATCTACAATATGGGGATGATAGTACTAACCTACTCTATACGCTTGTTGTGAAGACGACAGCGAAAAAAGGTATGTGAATTTTTTCAGCTTCGAAGTTCTTTATATGTGTATTATTAAGTCAACTTCATCCCATTAACCCCAATGGGGTTTCAGTAGCTAGAAATAGGCTTCAATCCAAGTAGTCTGTTTTAATTAATTTCAGACCATTTGGGATGACAAGAAAAAACCGTCCCTGCTAAATTGATCAATGAGATCCCCAAGGAAAAACATGGTCCATCTATTAAAGCTTCACCCAATTACTCTCCCTTTGCTGAGAATTGCAGTTTATCTCCCTCTTCAGGCAAAGAAAAACAGGGAGTACGATAAAATACTAATGAGAGACTCCTGCTCCTTTATTGGCAGCTTAAGCTCTTTATTCAGCAAGTTTAAGTTTGAGGTAAATTTGGAGTCACATCTGCTGTGCAAACGGAGCAGGTCTATAATCCAGTAAGTGCACACGGCGTATTTATAAAGGATTGACTGGGGCAAGGTAGATAGTTAATTGGTGAATGGACCGAGTGCACGTTTCACAGCATGGTATATTACCAAGCAATTTGCAAAGTGGGATGCTTTCTAAGGTAGCCCTCTTACACATCAGAAGCTGCCAGTGTAAGACCACGTGTCCATCTAGCCCAGAATTGTCCGTTCTGACTGGCAATAGGCTAAAGCTTAACCCCTCCAGGTGCCAAGCAGAAGTCTTTCCCAACACTTGCTACCTGATCCTGAACCTTTGACCTTCTGCATGCAAGGCATCTCCTCTGCCACTGAGCTACAGTCCCTTTTCTGTACACAGCTGAAGCCAATAGGAAGTAAGCAGCCTAAGTAGGTGCAGGATTGATAGTAAATACTCCCGTTTGCCATATTACTCTCTGAGGGAAGGCAAAAGTAGTGCTCCTGGGCCAGAAAGCATGTAACTCAAAAGTTTTGAAATGTCATTTAAAACGCTTCCAGTGAATGATGTGGATTAAAAAGGCAGAGGAAGTTTAAACAGCAGTAGAAGGAACACTGAAAATCTTAACTGCTGCTGGGATTGATTCATGCTTTTGATTCATCCAACCATTTTACGGAAGGGAATGAAATCTGATCTGGCTATAATTGCAAGGAGCATTCGGTGAAAAAGCAAATTGCACCAACAGTTTATCAAAGGCAGGCCTTGCAAAATAAGTGGAATCAGAATATTCATCGAATGCTGACACAGAATCTGTTTCCTCCAAATACATATTCCAATAGACAAAACAAAATCTGAAAAATTAGACTTTCATAGACCAAAAAAAATCATTATTAAAATAGAATTAGGGCCAAACTAGGCAGCTGCTAATATAAAACTGTGATTTATAGAGCTGCACGCTTGACATTTTTATGATGAAATAAAGTGCATTGAATTTTCCCACATTTATATTGTCTTATGATGCCAATATCAAAGTAAATCATGCTGAGAGCACATCCAGAATGCATATTCTGTGTGACCTCCCTTGACAAAGATAATATTGCTAAAACATTTTTCTATGAAGCTATATTTCATCAGTATGATCATATTCATGGCCATTTCACTTGCAATTTTCCAGAGGACAGCAGGCACGCTGCCAGTGATGAAAGCTTTCTTTTCTGAAGATTAGTTAATATATTTACTATATATTTATATATATAAGAATTAGGTTACAAAAATTCGAGCTTTTATCAGAGCTGTCAGGAGCTTGTCCTACTCTTGAGTAGGACCCTGGCAGAGACACGTGCCTGACTGGCATGTTCCCTCCCTCTCTTGGTCGATCAGGAGCTTCAAAAGCTTTCTTCTGCACGAACATCACAGCGACTGATGCCAACAGACATCGGTACACTTAGGGATCCGCAGAGTTTTTGCAGCTTACATAACAGACCTCAGCCACTCAGCATTTTGGCTAATCTACTTTATTTACATATAAACACACACAAAGTACTGCAACATGGCTCCCTTTCTCTCTAGCATCAGACAACAAAGAGAAATAACAAAGGACAATAGTCCTACTTCACAGAACACAGTAACACAAACATCCTGTCTCTGTCACTTCCCACTTTGTGGAGTCAAAACATACACTGTGATGTGAAAGACAACAATCCCATGACTGCAATCACGGAGCAGGAATTCTAACAAGAGCATGGTACATGAGTGATGCTTGAAGGTTTATTTGTGTGTGGAGTCAAAACATACACCGTCATGTGAAAGACAACAATCCCATGACTGCAATCACGGAGCAGGAATTCTAACAAGAGCATGGTACATGAGTGATGCTTGAAGGTTTATTTGTGTGTGGAGTCAAAACATACACCGTCATGTGAAAGACAACAATCCCATGACTGCAATCACGGAGCAGGAATTCTAACAAGAGCATGGTACATGAGTGATGCTTGAAGGTTTATTTGTGTGTGGAGTCAAAACATACACCGTCATGTGAAAGACAACAATCCCATGACTGCAATCACGGAGCAGGAATTCTAACAAGAGCATGGTACATGAGTGATGCTTGAAGGTTTATTTGTGTGTGGAGTCAAAACATACACCGTCATGTGAAAGACAACAATCCCATGACTGCAATCACGGAGCAGGAATTCTAACAAGAGCATGGTACATGAGTGATGCTTGAAGGTTTATTTGTGTGTGTGCATGTTTTCTGCAGCGGGTTCAGTTATAGCTTGGGATTTCATCAATTACGACAAGCCAAACTGGAAGAGAATCCATTCAAAACTTCAGTAAAGATTATATACAGAGTTAAGAGTAAAACAGAGATTTTGCTTTAATCAATGGTTGATGGTGAGAGGTTGGTATCATCTCCACTGCCAGACACAAGTACAAAATTCCTGAAGGACACTGGTCTGTTTCATTAAAAGCAGCAACAAGGAGTGTGCTTATATAAACCACAGGAATCATGAGCAGGAGTCTCTTGCCACAACCCAAAATGCACAAACTGGACAACCCTAGGTACCATATGACAAGTCCAAAGCCAGCACATGGCGCACTCAGGCATTTGCCAGGGCCTCAGTAGGACTGAATACTTATAAAGACAGACCAAGCCATAGATTCACTTTCTAGACACCACAGTGTATCTATGCAAGGAACACAAAAGCGCCACTGTATATTAGAAACTCACACTTTATTACACATTTCTCCAGAATCCACTCAGAGCAAAGTGTATTGTCTGTTGTCATCTATGCCTACTACTACTACTAATGCTGCTGCTAATAATAATAATAATAATAATAATAATAATAATAATAATAATAATAGTGATAATGTATTACTATGTCTACTCCACTCTTGCACTAATATGACAAGAGCAGGTTGCAACAAGGAAAACAATGCAATATAATCAAGCCCTGTTCCAGGGAGAAATGACGAAAGGTTGACATTGGACTTCCTTCAAACTATAGCACTTGCCCAATGAAGTAAAGAAACAGATTGACATATCCATGTATGCAACCAGGAGCGTCCTGCTACAGGATTGGCCAAGGAGTTCACAAAATGCCCTGCTGTTCTTCAGGAGGAGACAATACGCAAAATAAAATGATATTATATATGGATGGACGAGTCATAATGAGGTTGAGGTCTCAGGAATTGAAAGTTCGGTTCATTCTTCGGGTTTTCTTGTGTGGGTTTCTTCTCTTGAGAAAACCCCACTCTTTCTAAAGAAATAATATTTACCTCCGGTGAAATGGGTGTTCTGTTGCAACAGAAAACTAGGTTCAAATGAATAGTTTTATCTTTTGAGGCTCAAATTCTACTCAGGCTTTGGGGGCAAGTTACCAGTCTCTCAGCAGTTTGCCTTCTGTGAAATGGGATAATTTTTATGATTGGCCACACTCACGATCACAGTCATTTTGTAACTGGACACATAACACACTCTCAAAATCCTAAATGTGCCCATTGCCCCCTGAAGGTCAGAGACTTCTGTTATATAGTACTTGTCTGCCTCACTACAGGTCTGTTAATAAAAAAGCAACACACTCCACGTTGGTAAAAATGGACCCTAAGTTCCCTTCATTTTTTTGTGAATGAAAAGCTTTCTGCCACCTGCTTACCGTCTGTGTCATCTTTCCCAAGAAGTGCCTTTTTTCTTGTAGCCTCTGGATTTCTCTCATTTTCTTTGCCCTTCATGACTAGATGCATTCATCACCTATGACAAAGACCTACGCAGCACTAAATCACTTCTTTCCATCTCAATGAGCTACATAATAGTTGTCATACCCACTATCAGTTTCAAGATACCTTTTTGTATCCTAGCCTAAAATACCTGCACATTCTAGCCAGAGATAGTATTGTAAGAAAATGTTTGACTTTAGGCCAATGAAGAGGGCGTAAAAGGGGTTTAGGTTCCTACCCCATCAGATCACAGTACAGGATTTGGGGGCGGGGAGCAGAGGCTTATCATGTACCTAAACCCCCTTTACGCCCTCTTCATTGGCCTAAAGTCAAACATTATTACAATACTATCTCTGGCTAGAATGTGCAGGTACTTTAGGCTAGGATACAAGAAGGTATCTTGAAACTGATAGTGCTAGACAATTTTAACCTTTGGTAGGATGTCACCCAGTCAAAGAAATCTCTAAACCAGTCTATAGTATGGGTTTTAGCACTATAGCCATAAATTAATGAATTGATTTATCAATTCATTAAGCTATTAAATCTGCATTAGTTCACATATGAATATTTCTGCAAAAACAATAAACAATACTTGATTTCATTAATCAATAAATCAATTTTAATGTTTTCTTCCCTGTCTGGCAGCAGCGTACAACCCCTTGTGCAACCCTTCAAAAATAAATTCTCTGTCAAATTTTTGACACTTAAAACATTGTTCCAGCAAGAGTGCATAAAAGAAATACCAACAAGATAACTTCCACTTACCCAGTTGTGAGCCCCACTGGCCTCAATAGAATTTACTTCCAGGTAGACACATATAGGATTGAGAAGGCATCGCTAGGATGACTACTGGCCACCTTACCCAGAACTTTCTGCTCCAGCTATCACTGGAGCGCCAAAGTTTCAGGCAGACGTATTTCCGATTTCCACTACCAGAGAACATTTTAGTAGAGAAACCAGACACTGAGCCTGTAAACTTCTACATCCAAAGCATAGACTTTGCTGCACCTGTTGCACCCTAGACGTCTGTGCCAGCTCCATCTCTGATCTCAGCAACCCTTCTACCCCTCCAGCTGAGCCCACCCAGTCCATTCTCCCAAGAGGAGTTGGGTACTCAGTCTGGTTCAAAGCAGCCACTCTTGCCTAGGTCATGGAGACGCCAGCATATGAACAGATGGCTCAGGTCAAACCCTCCAGAAGGAGATCCCATTAACTTGCCTGTCTGCCACACTGAAGTTGTGCCCACCCCACTCCTATGTAAAGGACGCAAGCAAATGTGTTGCTTGTTAGGTCAACATTGTTAGGTCAACATGGGTAGCTCCTGCTGCACCTTTGATCCTTCCTTTGTCTATGTATCATACTGTACTCTCTGAGTGAGAGTAGAGTCCTTATTCCAGTGAGACCCAGGACATTACCGTTTTCACTTTTTGGGGGGTTTTTAAAAAGTTGTTTTTTAACACCGGATTTCCATGGCAATAGTAAATTAGTAAACAACCTTGACAGATTAGAGAACTGGGCAAAAACAAACAAGATGAATTTTAACAGGGAGAAATGTAAAGTATTGCACTTGGGCAAAAAAAATGAGAGGCACAAATACAAGATGGGGGACACCTGGCTTGAGAGCAGTACATGTGAAAAGGATCTAGGAGTCTTGGTTGACCACAAACTTGACATGAGCCAACAGTGTGACGCGGCAGCTAAAAAAGCCAATGCAATTCTGGGCTGCATCAATAGGAGTATAGCATCTAGATCAAGGGAAGTAATAGTGCCACTGTATTCTGCTCTGGTCAGACCTCGCCTGGAGTATTGTGTCCAGTTCTGGGCAAGAATTCAAGAAGGACACTGACAAACTGGAACGTGTCCAGAGGAGGGCAACCAAAATGGTCAAAGGCCTGGAAACGATGCCTTATGAGGAACGGCTAAGGGAGCTGGGCATGTTTAGCCTGGAGAAGAGGAGGTTAAGGGGTGATATGATAGCCATGTTCAAATATATAAAAGGATGTCACATAGAGGATGGAGAAAGGTTGTTTTCTGCTGCTCCAGAGAAGCGGACAGGGAGCAATGGATCCAAACTACAAGAAAGAAGATTCCACCTAAACATTAGGAAGAACTTCCTGACAGTAAGAGCTGTTCGACAGTGGAATTTGCTGCCAAGGAGTGTGGTGGAGTCTCCTACTTTGGAGGTCTTTAAGCAGAGGCTTGACAATCATATGTCAGGAGTGCTCTGATGGTGTTTCCTGCTTGGCAGGGGGTTGGACTCGATGGCCCTTGTGGTCTCTTCCAACTCTATGATTCTATGATTCTATGATTCTAGATTAAAGGGGCATATGATACTGAAGAGTGTTTTGATGAGGATGACATCATGCGGATGCTGTGCAAAACAGGAATATATGACTGTGGAAGGTAGGATTCGAACCAATGGGTTCAAGTTACAAGAAAGGAGATTCCAACTAAACATCTGAAAGAACTTTCTGACAGTAAGAGCTGTTCAACAGTGGAACAGACTCCCTTCGGAGATTGTGGGTTGTCCTTCCTTAGAGGTTTTTAAGTAGAGGTTGGACGGCCATCTGTCATGGATGCTTTAGCTGAGATTCCTGTAATGCAGGGGGTTGGACTAGATGACACTCAGTGATGGCCTGGGACTCAGAACTAGAGGAGTCTCAGTCTGCGCCCGATCCTTTGCCTCAGGCATCATCTGAACCAAGTCTAGGGCCTGATCCTGAAGAGTCCCAGTCTGTTCATTTGCAACAAACACCAGCTGGGCCGAGTCAGGGGCCTATCCCTGCCCTGGCTCCAGATGCAGGGATTACAGTGGTGCCCCGCAAGACGAATGTCTCGCAAGACGAAAAACTCACTAGACGAAAGGGTTTTGCGGTTTTTGAGCTGCTTCGCAAGCCGAATTTCCCTATGGGCTTTCTTCGCAAGATGAAAACGTCTTGCGTTTTTTGCAAGTTTGTTTCCTTTTTCTTAACACCGTTAATACAGTTGCGACTTGACTTCGAGGAGCAACTCATACAATGCGGTGTGGTAGCCTTTTTTGAGGTTTTTGGTGATTTTTGAAGCTTTTCCAAAACTTTTCCGACACCGTACTTTGCAAGATGAAAAATTCGGTAGACGAAAAAACTCGTGGAACAAATTAATTTCGTCTTGCGAGGCACCACTGTACCTCGTTGCCTTCAGCTGGGCCATCACTTACAGCTGCTCCACTACCAGTTGGGTGAGGGGAGGCTGAGGCGGCCCCTGGCTCTAGTAACCTACCAACGTCTCCCGAGCTGCAGAGACTAAGGTCTGAGAGAAGGAGAGACCTGAGTACTCGCAGGAGGAGTGCTCGCCTTCGGGCAGGACAGGGAGGTGAGTCTCCAGGGGATCAGGACCGGCCGTTACCCCAACAAAGATAAAAGGCTGACAGACCCTGCCCCAGGTTGCAGAAGCAACATTGCTGTATGCCAGATCCTGTCCTTGCCTGGTTTCCTGCCTTGTATCCTGCCTTGGCCCTGTCAGACTGACTCCTAGCGGAACCTCCAGATTTTGGACCAGTCCTGGACCGTGTTTCAAGGTTTACCCCCGGGCCCAGCACATACTCATGTTCCCTTCCAGCTATAAAATTCTCTGCTTCTATGATCAGCACCATGTGAGAGCGCCCAACATATCAATCTGCCAGTAGCTTACAAAAAGATTCCAAATCCTTTCCACTAAAACAAAATAAAAATCATTTTAAATCGCATAAGAGAATTCTTTTTGGTGTCATGGGGATGTCACACCCAGTTATATCTTTTATTGTCACATATTGCTTGCCAGAAATGCAGTGCTTGGGGACATGACCATAACAGAGGTATGCTGCCAGCATCCAGTTGTTGATGTCTTCGGTGCAGTGCAGAAATGATCTCTAATAGGGCAAGTTACATTATTGTTGCATTTACAGAAAAGACCCAGGAGCATTGGAAGTAGGATATCATTGATACCTCCAACAACTAAGCTTTGGACATTTAGTGTATTTATTTATAAAAAAATGTATTTCAGCATATAGATAAATGCTGATATATATATATATATATATATATATATATATATATATATATATATGCAGGTTTTGGTGTCTTCGGGTGTCTTCCCGTGTAAGAGTTGGGGTGTCTAGGCGACGTTTCGACGAGGTCTCACTCGTCATCTTCAGGCTGGTGCTTTCGGCTTCTTGTTACTAGAACAGAGCAGGATCTCAGTGTTTGAGTTCCTATAAATACTGTTGAGGGGTGTGGTGTATAGCCTCCAACGTTCTGGGCAGAGAGGGAGTTCCCAGGTTAGTGTGTCTTTTCTTCTTTTGTTCATTAATTACTTGAGGGATATCTTGAGTGATTTCTTGAGTGATATTCATAATCCTGCAAAGTCTGCCCAGCCACGTACATTGGACAAACAAACAGACGAATAAATGCACGTATCGCAGAACACAAGAATGCCGTCAAAAAAGAAGAAAAAACTTCCTCTCTTTACCAACACATGAAAGAAACAGGACACGAAATTAATTTTTCAGATTCCAAATTGCTCTTTAACATGGAACACCACCACAAGAGAATAATCATGGAAGCCATCGAGATAGAGAAACACCCTCACAACATGAACAAGCGTGACGATACGTCCCGCCTGCCAGACATCTGGAAAATAGCCCTCCCCACAAAAACCGACACCAGAACCAGAGGCACACAGAACGCCATCTCCAATCAACCACACCAGACCCAAACCCAGACCCTCTCCACAGATAAATTACAGACACCATCCAGTAGCCAAACCATAGTGGCACCTCCGGATGCTGCACCCCCCTGCAATCCCTACACAGATCTGGCTGGCACAGGGCACAAAACCACAGCTCGCCCCTATACACGAAGCCAAGCCAGAGCACAACTAAGTGCAGTACAGCCATCTTCTCAGAAAAAACTCTTCACAAGGTCAAGAGGTCAAGACACGAAAGCTTTAGCAACTAATCCACACCTAATGACCCTCCTAAGTGGTACTCAGAATATCACTCAAGAAATCACTCAAGATATCCCTCAAGTAATTAATGAACAAAAGAAGAAAAGACACACTAACCTGGGAACTCCCTCTCTGCCCAGAACGTTGGAGGCTATACACCACACCCCTCAACAGTATTTATAGGAACTCAAACACTGAGATCCTGCTCTGTTCTAGTAACAAGAAGCCGAAAGCACCAGCCTGAAGATGACGAGTGAGACCTCGTCGAAACGTCGCCTAGACACCCCAACTCTTACACGGGAAGACACCCGAAGACACCAAAACCTGCATTCCTGTACCCGTGAAAATCTACGAAAGCATATATATATATATATATATATATTAGTCCAGGAATAATCACAGCTTGTTTCTAAGAAAATTATTCAGCTAATGTCAGCGTATAAGCATAACTGAAACCGAAGTGTTCACTCAGTGTAGCCGGTTTTAGACACACAGAGAACATCAATACACAAAGTAACACTTATGATGAATAAATTGATTTTCTCGCTTCTGTGCATCAGGTAAAAAAATGATTTGATTATGTATTTAGCTCCTAAATGGAAACTCATTAGTAGAATTTCATTTCATGCTTGCTCGCACCTGCAAACTCTTCCCCCCTCCCCAACTGAAAGAGTGTTTCATTTAGTTTGCATGCTACAAATTCTATTTGTTTGTGGGGGTTTTGTTTTGTTTTTTGTTTTTTGCTTTTAAAGAAGCAGATTAAATGTCACACAGAATGCAGTGCCTGAGATACCTCAGGGGTATTTTTCCTTCAAAAGCAATGACAGAGACTTAGATCTTCATCTATTTGTATCTATTCCTTGATAAGCCTTTCGGTTTTAGTGTATGATTATAATGTTTTTCCCCCCATCTCTTTTGGCAGCAAAGCCTGTTTCCTGTGAGGTTTCACACAGCATCTTTCCAAGAAATAAATCCTGCAGGAGGTTGTGCATGTGTTTATATATATAATATATATATCTTTGCTTTCGTAGATTTTCACGGGTACAGGAATGCAGGTTTTGGTGTCTTCGGGTGTCTTCCCGTGTAAGAGTTGGGGTGTCTAGGCGACGTTTCGACGAGGTCTCACTCGTCATCTTCAGGCTGGTGCTTTCGGCTTCTTGTTACTGGAACAGAGCAGGATCTCAGTGTTTGAGTTCCTATAAATACTGTTGAGGGGGTGTGGTGTATAGCCTCCAACGTTCTGGGCAGAGAGGAAGTTCCCAGGTTAGTGTGCATTTTCTTCTTTTGTTCATTAATTACTTGAGGGATATCTTGAGTGATTTCTTGAGTGATATTCTGAGTACCAATTAGGAGGGTCATTAGGTGTGGATTAGTTGCTAAAGCTTTCGTGTCTTGACCTCTTGAGCTTGTGAAGAGTTTTTCTGAGAAGATGGCTGTACTGCAAATAGTTGTGCTCTGGCTTGGCTTCGTGTATAGGGGCGAGCTGTGGTTTTGTGCCCTGTGCCAGCCAGATCTGTGTAGGGATTGCAGGGGGGTGCAGCATCCGGAGGTGCCACTATGGTTTGGCTACTGGATGGTGTCTGTAATTTATCTGTGGAGAGGGTCTGGGTTTGGGTCTGGTGTGGTTGATTGGAGATGGCGTTCTGTGTGCCTCTGGTTCTGGTGTCGGTTTTTGTGGGGAGGGCTAATTTCCAGATGTCTGGCAGGCGGGACGTGTCGTCACGCTTGTTCATGTTGTGAGGGTGTTTCTCTATCTCGATGGCTTCCATGATTATTCTCTTGTGGTGATGTTCCATGTTAAAGAGCAATTTGGAATCTGCAGAATTAATTTCGTGTCCTGTTTCTTTCATGTGTTGGTAAAGAGAGGAAGTTTTTTCTTCTTTTTTGACGGCATTCTTGTGTTCTGCGATACGTGCATTTATTCGTCTGTTTGTTTGTCCAATGTACGTGGCTGGGCAGACTTTGCAGGGTATTTCATAGACCCCTTGGTTTTCTAACTGGATTTTATCTTTGGGGTTTCTGAGGATATTGGCTATTTTTTGGTTGGTGCAAAAGGCTGTTTTGATATTGTGTTTATGGAGGATTTTGCTAATTTTATCTGTAGTGCCCTTGATATAAGGAAGGAGGGCCATGCCATCTTCTCAGAAAAACTCTTCACAAGCTCAAGAGGTCAAGACACGAAAGCTTTAGCAACTAATCCACACCTAATGACCCTCCTAATTGGTACTCAGAATATCACTCAAGAAATCACTCAAGATATCCCTCAAGTAATTAATGAACAAAAGAAGAAAATGCACACTAACCTGGGAACTTCCTCTCTGCCCAGAACGTTGGAGGCTATACACCACACCCCCTCAACAGTATTTATAGGAACTCAAACACTGAGATCCTGCTCTGTTCCAGTAACAAGAAGCCGAAAGCACCAGCCTGAAGATGACGAGTGAGACCTCGTCGAAACGTCGCCTAGACACCCCAACTCTTACACGGGAAGACACCCGAAGACACCAAAACCAATATATATATCTTATATATATATATAAGAAACTTAGGATAAGCCCTTATACTGAGGGCTTATCCACACTTACCTTTCCTCTGCTCTTTCCAGGCGTGCTCCATGATTTTAAAAGCTCTGTATCTGAGTGTCCCCCTTTTTTTGCTCTGGAATTTTCCCTGCAAAAACCCGTTCTTTAAAGCTCAATTGGGGCAAACACCAATTCATGGACAACCCAAATTGACGTTTGCTTTGATTCAGTTTTAAAGAGTGGGTTTTCGCAGGGAAAGCTCAGGGCCGGAAACCCCCCCAAAAAATGCTCAGAAATGGAGCACTGAAGTACAGACCTTTGTCTGGAAAGAGCAGGGCAAAGGGTACGTGTAGATAAGCCCTGAGTCAGACCATTAGTCCATCTAGGTCACTATTGTCCCTTCAGAGATTGACAGAAGCACTGCAAGATTTTGGAATGAACATTCCTAGACCTATCAGGAAATGCCAAGGATTGAACCTAGGACCTTGTACACGTGAAACAGATGTTCTGCCACCGAGCTACAGTCTTTACCCCAAAAGATAACTATAAAGGAACAAGGTCTAATTTGTTGAGCCTGATGTTCTGTGCTTCCCCTTCATCTCTTTGTCATCTATGGGCTCTATCAAATAGAACCACGTGTCCTCTTGTGCAGCCCTCCTATCAGTGCTGCACTTTGCACCATAAGCACCAACAGCAAAAGGTTCAAGGGTGGGGTGAGATGGAAGAAAGCCATCTGGAGGCCACCCAGAGCTCTGCCACTGCAACTGCTTTCAGTCTCTGGCAAAACGTCCCTGCTGGGGAGTCTCCCAAGGGCCTACTGGAAATCTAGAGCCAGCCTTGATTTTCAGCATCCAGTTCTGGGACTTGTGCCTTCCATTTCGTGCCTTGCTGGCTCTCAAGAGCGTTTGAGGATTTACCATTTATCCTGTGTGCCATTCCAGAACGCGCAGCTGGAAATCCCTAATTATTCTCATGGTAATTTTTTTTCTTCTGTTGCTCAACAAAGCACCATGAAAATGAATATAATTTGTCAGGGTTTCCCGCCACTCTTCTCCCCTTTGTTATCTCTTGTTGAGTAACACGCATGCACATGCCAGGCGGCATCTCTGTCTGCAATTTTTCTTTCATTTTCATGATATCATTTAGTTAAATATTGAACAGACAAAAGCAACAAAGAAACTGCAAGGAGACTGAAGGTTATGTACCTCACACCCTTGCCCTGTCTTCCACACATCACTTCCCACTACCTGCCTTAGATTAATCTATGCCATCCAAATGGTAGCGTGCCACAAGCAGGGAGCGAGAGCATACAAGACAGCAGGTGCACAGTGTCAAAGGTGCTAGAGTGTCTAAATGGTGGAAGCAAATATAGCCCCTTCCTTGTTTCTTGCTATAGACGGGCAGCCAAGCTGTCTGAAGGAGCCTCTTGACCTTCAGTATGGTGATTAGTTAGACCTAGCCATCTAAACGGCTGAAAAGTAAAGTAACATCTTTCATAAATTATCCAACTTTGCCCAGAAACCAAAGCTCCTATGGTTGTTGCAGTTCTCACCGAAACATGAATTACTGGCCCTAACTTAAAGTTGTTGGAGGGCCCGTGCACAGCAGGCCAGAGGCCACCAGGGAGGCGTAGGTGCGGCAAAGAAAGACAAGACGCCGTTTTATTGCAGGCTCATACTCCATCAGGATTGATCATAGGGTAAAGGATCCCCCCATGACACAGATCTATAGGGCGATGCTGTCAGGTCGCCACTTGGGGTGTTCTATGGCCCCTTGCCCCCATCTGGGCTTTCAGACAGAACCCAACCCCTGGGGTGGCCTGCATTTGATCCTGGAGCAGAGGTTGGGGCACACAACCGTGCAAGCATAGACTAAGGATCCAACCCAGTGCCTTTTCCACCAAAAGTGTGACAGCTGCTACGAGGAAGGGAAAATTCCCAGACTGGTCCAAATTGTGTGTAGGCAAATTCCTCCCTGGACCCAAATATAGCGACTAATTAATTCCACAGCAAGGCCATACACATGCATTGCTCAGAGGCAGCGGGTGCAGGGTTAATTCTTCTTCTTCTTCTTCTTCTTCTTCTTCTTCTTCTTCTTCTTCTTCTTCTTCCCAGGGTGCATGGGTGGGACGTCCAATTTTCAACCGTGCTGCCTTGTAGCACGGCCAGCTTTCATTCTCTTGGAATGCACCCAATGGATTCTTCAGGAATCTGCCTCCCCTCTGTCTCCTGGACCCCTCCTCTCTAGCCTCCACTTCTACCTCTGATTCTGGGCTGATCTCTTCCACAGAGTCTTCCTGCTCACTAAACCCTGTTACCTCTTCAGCTTCCGGCACCTCCTCCCCCCCCCCCAGTCTGCTCCCTCTTTTCCCACCACTCATCGTCATCCCACCACCACTATTCCCATGCTCTGAGCCTTCTTCCCCTGGGGGTTCCCTTGGGGGTTCCCCAACTGATGCCTCCCACCACTCCTCTGCATTCCGCCAGTCCAGGGGGACAGTAAAAAGTAATGAAAAGATCCTTCATGCAATAAATGTGCCTTTCCTTTCCTGTTTCATCTCATACATGATAGGGATGTATACACAATCTTCCTCGCCCTTTCACTTGAACGTGTGAGGGGGTTGCATTGCATAACCTCACACGCCCCTCCCCCCCATGCGCCCATGTGCACAGACCATATGGTAGCCGCATAAAGGGGTTCTCATGCTTA
The DNA here is from genome assembly GCF_964188305.1 of Podarcis bocagei. NCBI lineage: Eukaryota > Metazoa > Chordata > Lepidosauria > Squamata > Lacertidae > Podarcis > Podarcis bocagei. Next base: position 38,883,217 of record NC_138126.1, read on the forward strand.
TAGATGGAGAGTGCCTTCATAAGGGGTAAATCCTGATTGACCCAGGAGGAGGGGCAGGGCCTATTCATGTATTCTTCGACAGTTGCAGGACTGAGATGGGATAAATTTATTCAGCTGCCTATCCTTTTAAGATACTCAAATGAGCAGTATTATTCCAAGAAGAAGCTACTGGGAATGGAAGCAAATTCTGAACATGTTGACTAAACGTCCATGATCTATAGAAATCAATTTTTCAATTAAATAGGAGATGTGGGCTATGTTTGCACTGCCCTCAGGTTCAAGGGAAATTAGAAACTGATATATCAAGTTGCCTTCCTACTTTCTTTTTTAAAAAAAAACCCAGGATAATGTCATGTAGACAAAATTTTAAATGAACTCCCCAGATTAAATTTCCATGCAGTAATGACCACTAGGAATCTGTTAATCTGTCTCGCAACTGCTGTGCTTGATTATACACCCACCTAAAAACCTGCTTAAAAGAGAAGGCAAGTACTGCTTTAATAGATCTTTTTGATTCTTTTTCTTAAAAAAATAAAATACTGAAGCAAGAAGAAGGAGGAGTAAGTCGGTAAAGCCTCTTATCCTAACATTTAAATGAAGAATTAATAACTCAATTTAAATGTGTAAAAAGGAAAATGATGGAAGCTGATTGTAATTGCTTTAAAACAGATAAAGTAATTGAGGCTCTGAAGATTTATTTCAAAGCACAGAAATCAAATTTAGAAACCTGACTTTATCTGGATTTGCGTTCCTTTGATGATGTCACTGTAGCATTACATATCTTGGTTTGTCACTAAATTGCATTTTAATGAGACTCCTAATAGCTACTGTAGCATTAAATGATTTTATTGACACTTGCAGAATTTGCATGCTCTTTTCCTGTCTCTTAAAGTGGCATAACCGTATGAAAAAGGACACCTATTTGCCAAAGACTACTTTCAAAGAACCCAGAATCTTCCTTGGGAGCAGTCTGCAAATTCAGTTATTACTAGCCATCATGCATTTCATGTATTAACATATATTACAGCTTTCTTTTGCAAGCCCAGTAAGGTGATTTCCTCATTTCTTATTAAGTTTAAGGGCTCCCCCAGACCTCCTTTTCTTGCACACTCATCCTGATTTCCTTTCACAAAGCTTATGCAGATGTTAGACTATGTCTGGTCTTCACTGAGGATTCATTCTGATTTGCTTGTGATGCATTTATACATCTCCAGATTAACCACGCAGAGATTCTGCACTGAATCAGGAAGAGGTTTCCACAATAAGGACATCAGCTCTCACAAGATCATAAAAAGGACTATGGCTTCCCAAGAGCCTTTGGAGTTGATTCAATCAACAACTAGAATTATTATAGGAATGCAGAACATATGAGTGTGGATTAAACCAAGAGATATTCCTGTGAAACTTGGAAACAGGAAGCATGAGAGATGGTTTGATAGCTATTATGAATATATCAACAGAGAGAGATGGAAGCCCAATTTAGGTTAAAGAAGGAATAATTGTCACAGATGTGCACATGGCAGCATCATGATATCGTTTCCATTACATGCTACATACATATGACTACGCTGGAATTTTTGACATTTCAAATAAAACTCAATAAATAAATCCTAAAAATAATATAACAGATTTTAATATTCTATTTTAAAACTGCTGAAACCTGCCCTCGGATCTTGTGGTGAAGGGAGGGTAAAAAAACCAAACTAGAAAGAAGGAAGGAAGGAAAGTGGACCTCCAAGATACAAACCGAATAGACAAAATAAGGTACTAAATGATAACATTTAATTAATTTTGGGAGTATAGATCAAATCCCCATTATAGTAACATACCACAAGGAATTAAAATAATTTTTCGCAGCCAGCAGTACAGCGGAAGATACAAAAAAATGCATTGACATTGGCTTCAACTGAGCACCATCTGCTTCAGTGTTATCTAGACTTTTCTAAGGAAGCCTTGGTGCTTTTATTCTGGAAGGTAACCATGTGGAAGAAGAAAAAAAAGTAATCTTCAACTTAATCACTTTTGGTGCAGGAAAGAAGGGACCAACTTAACTACTCAGCCTGTGCAGTGAGAGTCCCTTTATGACTTCCAAATCTCAGAGTCTTTTATTGTTATCAGTCGCAGATATTAAAATTTTAAGTTGTAATTAAAGATTCAGGTTGCTTACTAAGACCCATCAGACTCGGGGGACTTTGGCCTAAGTAAATTCACATAGCATCAAATGGCAGGTTAATTGACTGATTAAAGTTTGTGGGCTTGACACAAAGAAGCAAAGGGGTCTCAGAAGTCTTAGGATATATTTCCACATAGACACAGAGGCAGTATTCATTGGTACGCCGGAATGTTTGCTTGAAATCCATGCACAGCCTATGTTGGGATGTGGTAGGTGGCATGGAAACAGAACTGAAGAGTTGGAAAGGACCATGACAATGATCTAGTCCAACCTCCTGCAATGCAGGAATATTTTGCCCAATGTGGGGCAATGACCCACATTGACCCTGGGATTAAGAGTCTCATGCTCTACCGACTGAGCTATCACAGGGCCAGCATGATTCTTCAGTCTGCACCAGAGGTGGATACTTTAAACCAGAGATGGAGAACCTGTTGCCCTCCAGATGTTGTTGGACTCCCATCAGCCTGAGCCAGCATGGGTTAGAGGGTAGCCTGGTCCATCAACATCTGGTGGTCAACAGGTTCCGCTGTCCCTGCTTCATACTCTCTCAGTGATTTTTCTCTTGTGCTAGGTTTGGGTGCAAGGGAGAGTTTCTGTGTGTGTGTGTGTGTGTGTGTGTGTGTGTGTGTGTGTTGAGGGGGGAAGTTGCCTGTAACCTTTACGCACTTGGCTAACATGCAGCTTGATCCATTGTATGTTTACACAGAAGGTCTGCATTCTATGTGAGTTCAAACTTCCTGGAACAAATGGAGTTTGTTTGTATCAGTGAAACACTGGAATAGGCGGTCTGAGGATTAAAACGCCAGCCTCCTGCTCCTCAGGGAGAAATTTCCAAAGGCAAAAACAGAACTTCATTGCCATTAAAAACCAATGTGAGCTAGGCAGCAATTCAGCCTTTGAAAAGCAATGACTCTCATGGAAGTTGAAGGTAGTGCAAGTGTACTGTGGGTACACCTCTCTCTGTGTGTATTAGCGAGAAGCTTATAATAGAAAGTCAATCATAGCTTTAACATCCGGATTGTTTGCCACCCGTAAATGAAATTATTTGTTAGCAAAGCTGAACGCTTTTCACTCCTGCTCATTAAATCTTTTAAAATGATAAACACCCTCGCTTCTCCGCTGCCTGGCGAGATCACACACATGGGAGTAGCTTTTGAAGATGAATGATAAATCTGTCAAAGGGGCCACCGGAGTCTGTGGCTAGAACTAACATTCCTGTTTTAGGAAAGGCACCAGAGCAAATCTTTTAAGTCACTTTTCTCATACGAGGCCACTTTAGCTTGGGAAGAAAGGGATTTAGCCATCATATGGTCAATCAGCAGCAGCATAAAGTAAGGGCAATTAAAAGGCCTCTCCATTTTGATTTCCAAGTGCCCAGTCACTGAGCAGCATTAGCAATATTAGTTCTTGCACAGGACTGTAAAAGAAGCCAGATTCTAATGACACAGCTACAGACACAACACTTTCCAGAGGTCAGATTCGATGACCTAAAACAGATTAGCTATCCAGCTCTAGGGATGAGGGAAGAAATTAGATTCAGTTTGCATTTAAACACAAGTATACCTGAACTGCGCTTTCTGAAACAACCTGAAAAATGAAACACAGCCAGCCTTTGGAGTTTGTACTTCTTTGAATTTTGCAGTGCACTTCTCCAGCCAAGAAATGTGTGCAAAAAATGCATATGCTGAAGCAAAGTGTTCATAAAAATGCATATATTAGTGAAAATAGCATACAAAACTGCATTATATTAGGGGAAATTCCTTGACAAAAGTGTGTATATAGGAAAAACTGCATACAGATGTGTATGCTAGGAAAAACCATACTGAAATACTGATGAATTTTGTTGAGGGCTTTGGTTTGGTTTGGTTTTTAAATGCAAACTGATGCAGAAATGTAGAGAACAGAACGTAAAAGACTGGAAAAATGGGAAACTTAAGAGAGACATTTACACTGATCCCTAACTCAGAAGTAAGCCCCACTGACTTCAATGGGATTTTCTGCTAGGTGCTTTTGAATTATGGTGCTGGAGGAGACTCTTGAGAGTCCCATGGACCACAAGAAGATCAAAACTCTCTATTCTTAAGGAAATCAGCCCTGAGTGCTCACTGGAAGGACAGATCCTGAAGCTGAGGCTCCAATACTTTGGCCACCTCATGAAAAGAGAAGACTCCCCGGAAAAGACCCTGATGTTGGGAAAGATGGAGGGCACAAGGAGAAGGGGACGACAGAGGACGAGATGATTGGACAGTGTTCTTGAAGTTACCAGCATGAGTTTGACCAAACTGTGGGAGGCAGTGGAAGACAGAAGTGCCTGGCGTGCTCTGGTCCATGGGGTCACGAAGAGTCGGACACGACTAAACGACTAAACAACAACAACAACAAAACATACAGGTTTAACAGATTCACCTGTCCCCACCTGTAACGCAAACTGTGTCCTGCTTTCATCCTGCTCTAGCTTCTCACCTGTGTGCATTGCAGATGAAGATGAATGTGGAGATTGAATAGCAGGCATGAGTTCCCTACCCCCTTTTTACACCTAGTTGAATCACTGGTTCATCCAGCTCAGTGTTGCCCACCCCGTCCACCCCTGTTGCCCACCCTGACTTGCAGCAGGATGACCTGCAGGAGTCTTTCTGAGCCCTACCCAGGGATGCCGTGGCCTGAGATTTTTCACAAGCAAAACGTATGCTTTGCTACTGACTTACAGCCCTTACCAAGATGTATTCCTGATTTCAGGAAGCATTCTAACTGCTCAGAATGGCTCAGAGCAAATCATAATGTAAAGCAGGAGGCGTGTTAGAGCTTGGTGGCAAAACACTTATTTTGTGTATTTGATCCTTGGGACCCCCCCCCCCCATTTCAAAGCCCTTTAGACAGCAGGGCTGGCAAAGACTGTTGTGAGGGATCATGGGAGCCCTGTAGTCTGTCAGAAAAGACTAGTTTCCCCCAATCTAGTGCTCTCCAGATATTGTTGGACTAAGGCTATGTACACATTGTACCTTTAAAGCACACTTGAAGCATAGTCTTTCCCTCAAAGAATTCTGGGTGCTGTAGTTTACCCCTCACAGAGTTGCAATTCCCAACAATGCTTGACATACCACGGTGCCCATAATTCTATAAGGAGGAATACATGCTTCGAATGTGATTTAAAGGTATTCTGTGCATCCAGCCTAAAATTCCCACTGTGCTAGCTAAGGCTGTTAGATGCCGTAGTCAACAACATATGGATGACATCATGTTGGGAAAGCCTGGCAAAGATGAAAGTGGGCTAGCTGGGCCATAAAGGATGGGTTTTATGTTGACTGAATATTGGACTAGTCTAGAGTTACATTTATTCAGGGCTTTCCTCGTGGTCAGATATAGATTCTGGAAATTGGAATGACAGCAGTGCCAGTATAGAAAATGTGTACATCAGGTGTTTCTGTCTTTCCCCAATTAGCAGAACAAGCTCCTGAGCATATGCACAGAAATATAGGTTGTGAGATTGCTTTCCACAGGTTTCAATGATTAAAGCAGATTTTGTAATTCACCCCTTTCCTGGTACTTCCATAGTTTCTTGTCTGACCTCTGAATTCAGTGAGGAATAAAGTGACCCCCCCCAAAAAAAAACCCCGACCCACCACCCTACATTTATAATGTTCTTTCATTGTTTTCTGTGCCACTTATAATTTCTGGTTACTTACGTAGGTTTCTTGTTTCCAGAACTTTTAAAAGGCATGGCAAGGTCTTGTCAAAACGTCTCTGCGTGTGGCCCCATCTGCTTCAGACACAGGGGCACAGCTGCTTGCTATTATTCATAGCAGTCAAACCAGCAATGCCACTTGTTCTTCCCACCACTGTGAGCAGAGAAACAAATAAAAAAAGCAGATGAAAATAAAAGTGAATCATCAGTCTACAGAATTTAAACTTCTACATTTCTCTTTTTAATTGACTTGTCATTTGCAAAATGAATAGCCAAGGATTAGCAGTGATTCAGTCTGTATTGCCATGCAGTCACCTTTAGTCTCTCACAGGGCAATCTTTTATTTGAAATGCAAAAGATGTTTTATCCAGTCCGTTGCTAAATTTAGCCTTTGTAGGTAACAGACCTGGATTATTACTATTTTTAACAAAAACACACACTCCCTTCCAACTGAGAGCATATAATATCCCCACACTTCTTTAGACGGGAAGTTTTATTACAGTTTTTGAACAACACAATTACAGTAACATGCAAAGCAAAAATAAAAAGGGAAATACAAAACAGGAAAGGAACATGGGTTAAGGTGTTTCGACAATTATACTTGACTGTCAACTGTGATGCATTAAGTCGCAAGAAAAGCTGACCAAATGTTCTCATATTTCTGTTCTTTGCACTCATGTGGATACATTGCCAACGCAAATAAGGACAGGGAATGTGAATCGTTACTCCATTACTTTATGGAAGACACTGACTTCTCCTTCCAGTGTTGAAGCACCATGCATTGGGCTGTCTTTAATGCATACATGGCAGTTCATGGCCCAGTGCATCATCTGCATAGATAAAGCCTGTTTGTGCTCCCCATGCCAAAATTCCAACTCATTAGAATATTAAATGACACATGCCAATGTTTCCAGAGATCAATAAGAATGGGGAGAAAGTGAGTGTTCCTTTTGTAAAGAAAGGTTGTGCGCAAATGCCATTTGGACTGACACAGGAATTAGGTGTGGCATAAAGGGTGTCTTTGTCCATGGAGTTTTCTTCGCAGGGATACTGGAGTGGCTTGCCGGTTCCTGCTCCAGGTGGATCACGTTTGGTCAAAACTCTCCACTATGACCTGTCCATCTTGGGTGGCCCTGCACGGCATAGCTCATAGCTTCTCTGAGTTACTCAAGCCCCTTCGCCACGGCAAGGCAGTGATCCATGAAGGGGAAGAAATGGAAGCAGTGAGAGATTTTACTTTCTTGGGCACCATGATCACTGCGGATAGTGACAGCAGTCACAAAATTAAAAGACGCCTGCTTCTTGGGAGAAAAGCAATGACAAACCTAGACAGCATCTTAAAAAGCAGAGACATCACCTTGCCAACAAAAGTCTGTATAGTTAAAGCTATGGTTTTCCCAGTAGCGATGTATGGAAGTGAGACCTGGACCATCAAGAAGGCCGATTGCTGAAGAATTGATGCTTTTGAATTATAGTGTTGGAGGAGGAGACTCTTGAGAGTCCCATGGACTGCAAGAAGATCAAACCTCTCCATTCTTAAGGAAATCAGCCCTGAGTGCTCACTGGAAGGACAGATCGTGAAGCTGAGGCTCCAATACTTTGGCCACCTCATGAGAAGAGAAGACTCCCTGGAAAAGACCCTGATGTTGGGAAAGATTGATGGCACAAGGAGAAGGGAACGACAGAGGATGAGATGGTTGGACAGTGTTCTCGAAGCTACCAGCATGAGTTTGACCAAACTGCGGGAGGCAGTGGAAGACAGGAGTGCCTGGCGTGCTCTGGTCCATGGGGTCACGAAGAGTCGGACACGACTAAACGACTAAACAACAACAACAAAGGGTGTCTATTGGTGCAGTAGACATGGGAATGGGGAGGGAGGCCAAAAGGTTGAAGGATGGCTTGCATAAGTTTCCAGTTAATTTTGTTGGATCTTTGTCAAGATTTTGGAATCTATGTTTGCTAGAGAAATTGGCCAGTCATCAGCACATGACAAGGATCCTGTATGAAACATTGAACATATTATTCCTTGAGTGATGGTGCAAGGAAACCTGCCTCTTTATAGATCTCAAAGAACTTAGGGGCAAGTAGTTACAGATAGGTAGCCATGTTGGTCTGCCATAGTCAAAATAAAAAATTCCTTCCAGTAGCACCTTAAAGACCAACTAAGTTAGTTCTTGGTATGAGCTTTCGTGTGCATGCACCAAGAACTAACTTAGTTGGTCTTTAAGGTGCTACTGGAAGGAATTTTTTATTTTGACTAGGGGCAAGTAGGTTAAGGTTTAGCATGTTCCAGTTGGCTGGACTGGAGAGCACCTGGTCTTAGAGATGTGCCAGTACTCACGCCTTTCACTGCGGCTTCTATTTATTTATTTTTTTCCAATTTCAAGGGTGCTGCTAACCAGTTTGAACCAATTGTGGGAGAGCTGCTTGAGCTAGGACAAAGAAACAACTTTCTCCATCGGATCTGTGTCATTTAAATATAATTTGGAACAACATTTTTTTTAAAAAGTTCATTTATTACTTCTGGAGTTGCATGAACCTGGTTGTGTGTGTGTTTAGTGGCAGCAATTGAGTTTCTAGACCAGGGATCAGCAACCTTTTTCAGTCGTGGGCCAGTCTACCATCTCTCAGACCATGTGGAGGGCCAGACTATATTTTGAAGGGAAAAAATGAACAAATTCCTATGCCCCACAAATAACCCAGAGATGCATTTTAAATAAAAGGACACATTCTATTCATGTAAAAACACGCTGATTCTTGGACTGTCCGCGGGCCGGATTGAGAAGGCGATTGGGCTGCTCTGGCCCCCGGGCCTTAGGTTGCCTACCCCTGTTCTAGATTGTATTTGCCAAAGGTGGAAGGCCAACAATTGACTAGGTCTCCCTCCTCGCTCTCAATGCCTTTGCTTCGTGCGGGTTAAAGCAAATTCCGCTGCTGCCATATTAAGCTGATAGTTTGCAGTGAATCATTGTTTAAATAACTCAGGGTGGGATGAGCTGCTTATAGCTTAACCCTCTTTTCTTTCCCCCTTAGGTTTGGCATTCTTGGGTCTGCTATTTGTGAAACATAGACATATTTATGTCCCACGTATAGCATGGCCTTGGAAGGGTTTGAATCTTGACTTATTTGAAAAAAGGCAAACAACTCCATATGCATTTGTGTACTGAAAGCCTAATAATTCAGATAACGAATTGAGCTGCCACCTCAGTATAGAAGGAATAGAAGCTGTACATGGTAAAACCATAATTTTCTATACAGTCTCCTCCTAAGGCTACCAGGGACGTATTATGGGAAAAGATGGCTGCTCACATAGGTACATGAGAGCAACTATCTTTTTCTTTATATAATTCTCCAGGAGGAGAATATCACCAGGAGGTGATATTATTAAGGATGGTCTCTTTGTATTTTTATGATTATATATGGGGGGAGTAGGGGGGGAGTTAATGCCTAAATAGTGAGAAAGTTGGGTAGAGGAACTTGGAATGGTCAGTCACTTTTTCTGTCTATGTTACTTGCATGAATCCAAAATTAAAGTTCTTCTTTAAGACTTGGCATATTTTTGCTGTATTTGGTAACACATTCCTTTCGCTACAAGAGAAGGCACAGAAGGCTTTGCTAGGATATCTAATCCCAGAAGAAAGTCTAAGATTGTTAAGGGAGCCTGGTTGTCTAAACCCCAGAATACTCGTAGTACTTATACAAGGGCCATGAAGAATGCAGCTGTGAAAGTCTTTCCTCATTTAACACACAGCACCACTCTTCTTCAGAGTTTCCTCCTATCTGGACCGTTGCTTGATGAGATCATGTGAAATGTGAGAATTCCCAGTCGCATCTGAAATTTCATCCTCGGCACTACTATGCTGAGGCAGTTAAAAAATAAAATGAAATAAAAAAATTAAATGCAAGTGCAACATGCTTCCCCTTTCTACAGTACGTTATCGTTATCATTATTACTGATTTATTAACTGCCTTCTAAATCACTGTCTCAAGGTGATTTACACATAAAAACACAAGGAGAAAAAGTTATATTTAAAACCAAACTGAAAACTGTGGTAGAGGCCCATTTAAACAGCTAGGGAAGTGGGTGCTTATACCTTGATGGGAATGTTGTTCCACAGTAGCAAATTGACAGCCAGTTCAAATCCTGAAAGCAAGGTGTTATATGCCAGTGGTAGTTTGCTCCCACAAGCAATTTAGCCGCTGCAGTCTGCAGCCCCTGGATCAACCCTAAGCGTAACCCCACATCTATTACATTAGAGTAATCCAACTGTGAAGTTTCCAATGCATGGACAACTGTGGTCAAATTATCCCAATCCAGAAATGGCCATAGCACATCACTCAACTGTCCCAGAAAAACCTAGACATCCAATTTCGCCCCCCGCGAAAGCATGACAGCCATTTTTTTTAATAAAGATATTTATTAAAAGTTTAACAATTACAGAAAAAGAGAAAAAAGAAAACAGTAAAAAATTACAACACATTACATCAAAAGAAAATAAAAACCAGATTGAAAAAAACAATGCAGCACAACAATAAAAACAAAAAAGCAAAAACATTTAAAAACAAAAAACATTTAAAAACACATCCAATATTCCTTATCTTTACCTTTCATTTACCTTTCATCGACCTCCTCACACCTCCCTTTTTGTATTCTAGTTCAGTTAACCATTTCAGCAAATTCTTTCCATCTTTCTCAATTTTTTGTTCTATAATTTATCTTAACGGTCTAACCTTTAATTTTTCCATTTTTACCCATTATCAAAATTTTTACTTAAATCTTTATTACATTTCTGTTAAAACCATTCCAACATCCTTCTAACATTCATTAATTTTGCAATATTTTTGTAAATATACTTTAAATTTTTTCCAATCTTCTTCCACCAACTCTTCTCCCTGGTCTCGGATTCTGCCAGTCATTTCCGCCAGTTCCATGACAGCCATTTTGGGCATGGCTGAGTGATATGACACCAGCCCTGCCCTCTTCCTGTGATTTCCTCTGTCTGGGATGTTTCCTTGAACTATGATAATATATCTTGCTTGCCTGGATGGAGGTGTGTGTGATTTTTTTTCGGCAGACCCACCCCTAGTATGCAGCCTCTGGGAGGTTGTTGACAAGGGAACATTTCCCTCAGGCTGTAAAAGCTTGTCCTGCCACAGAGTCTAGAAACCGGAGACTGCCCACCTAGCTCTTAACTGCCAAATTAGCTTTGGAAAAAGAGACAAGCCCTTATTCACGCACGACCCACATGTGGAGCAGTCCAACAGTGAAGCTGGAGTGGGGCCACAAAGCTTGCTCTGCCCCTGACATTGCATCCTTGCGCTAGGCCTTGCCCCTTGAGGCCCACATGTTGCTTGCAAAGGGATCCTTATAAGGGAGGAGCTGCTCATAGGTATCTGTTGCACCAGAACTGCGTTTTAGCTAACTGAATATGGCGAAGGGCCATATAACTCAGTGGCAGAGAATCTGCTCTGCACCTAGAAGGTCGCAGGTTAATCTCTGGCATTTCCAGGCTGGGCTGGGGGAGAATCCTGTTTGAAATCCTGGGGAGCTGCTGCCAGTCAGTGTAGACAATACAGGGGTACCTCGGGTTAAGAACTTAATTCGTTCCGGAGGTCCGTTTTAACCTGAAACTGTTCTTAACCTGAAGCACCACTTTAGCTAATGGGGCCTCTTGCTGCCGCCGCACGGCCGGAGCCCGATTTCTGTTCTCATCCTGAAGCAAAGTTCTTAACCTGAAGCAATATTTCTGGGTTAGCGGAGTGTGTAACCTGAAGCATATGTAACCTGAAGCGTATGTAACCTGAGGTACCATTGTACTAAGCTAGATGACTCAGGAGAAGGCAGCGTCTATATTATAAATTCAGGTATTTGGGCAATTAAATAAGCTTTTTATATTTTTTTTAAAAAATAAGCATTTAATATTTGCGTGCAACAACCAAGGCAAAACCAAACAAAAAATCAAATTCTCTTGAGAAAATCCAATTTTGTAAGCCCAATTAATTATGAAAGCATGTGAAACCAAATTTGCATTTGTTTGTTGATTTCTCATTCTTCTGCTTGCCAGAGGGAAGTACCTATTCAGAGCTCATAAGCCTCATTCGCTGACAAATAGAAGGCATGATCACTTACCCACACCCTTTCTACTAACTGCGGACAGATTTTTTTTGAAGTCAATTTGTACAGAAATAAGGGCTAGAAACATCAGATGAAAATGAAGATTGCCATACAGTGGTACCTTGCAAGACGAATGCCTCGGAAGACGAAAAACGCGCAAGACGAAAGAGTTTTTCGTTTTTTGAGTTGCTTTGCAAGACGAATTTCCCTATGGGCTTGCTTCGCAAGACGAAAACGTCTTGCAAGTTTGTTTCCTTTTTCTTAAAACTGCTTGAAGAGGTGCAGTTGCGACTTGACCGTGCTTCGCAAGACGAAAACTTCGCAAGACGAAAAACTCGCAGAACGAATTAATTTCGTCTTGTGAGGCACCACTGTATTCTGGATTCTGAAATCTACCAAAAACACAGAATTGTCTGCTTGACTGAAGCAATTACTGATGTATGGACTGTGTGATATACAGTGGTACCTCGGGTTAAGTACTTAATTCGTTCCGGAGGTCCGTACTTAACCTGAAACTGTTCTTAACCTGAAGCACCACTTTAGCTAATGGGGCCTCCTGCTGCCGCCGCGCCGCCAGAGCACGATTTCTGTTCTTATCCTGAAGCAAAGTTCTTAACTTGAAGCACTATTTCTGGGTTAGCGGAGTCTGTAACCCGAAGCGTATGTAGCCCGAGGTACCACTGTAGTCCCTTTTGTACCCTTGGTTACCATGAAATAACAGTCCGCATGTGCCGTAAACTGAAGCAGTCCACATGTCCTTCCAATATACTGAATGTACAGAGAGTAGTGGCATTGGCCCAGCTCCTGAGGTCCACACACTCAGCACCCATGTGAAAGGATCCTTTGCAAATAGAACTGGATAGGCTTCAGATGCATAGGTTCTCCATACATAATTGAAACCAGCTGCATCAGTGGCTAAATTAACCTGTAAAACAAATGAAAAGGTACTAAAATCCATATTTGTTTAGTCTAAAAACATTATAGTTTCTTAGAGACTTGGGTGTTATTATATATTTTAAAAATAAAAATCTGCTTATCTCACATAGCCAGGAAGACTCTGATACATGCAATTTATGACTATAGTTGAATGCCAGCAACTGAAATTATCCTTAATTTCTATGCATGTTCTCTCATATTTTAGACAAAGCAGTTATAACTGAAGAATAAAATGCAAGTGATAACTATGTGCTCAGGGTATGAACGCATTATTATTTATGGAACTGTCTGCTGTGTTCCAGACTAGAACAGTGGTAGTTGACCCACGGCTCATGGGATGGAACTAACCAAAAAAAGCCATTGACCAAAAAAACCCATGACCCACTTGCCCCCCACAAAACTATGCATCTCTTCAGTGCTGATAAATTGTGGTTAGAATCTCCCGGTGTAGTACTGAGCTGAGTGAAGAGGCTTCAATCACTCCACTCAGCCCAGTGCTGATATTGAGGAAACACAAAAGGGGTAAGAGAAAATGGATATTGGCATTAAATTTACATATGCTAATTTATATGAGCAGATGCAAATATAGAAAGACTTACTGTAATTTAATTGGAAATACATTGCATCTCACAACACTGTAAAGGACCAGATGACCTGGAGGCCTGATCAGCTGCCCAGGTGCTAACTATTGATGGGGTAACTTTAACGGCCCTGCTCTCCCTTTCTTATGGTTCTTGTGCTGGGCAGCCCTTAAAAAGAGTACTCCTTCACATAAGAGGACTGTCCTATGTAGAGGAGGACACAAGGCCACCCTAGTGTGAGCAGAAGGAATAGAAAACCCCAGTCTTTCCCCCAAGATCACTTGCCAATTTCTTTGTTATTTATACTCCTAAAAGAACAAAAAACCCACTGAAGCCATGATCTGAGGTAAAACAAGGTTGTATTATTTTTCCAACCCTTGGGTAAACAAACAATCTATGGCCTTTTAAACTATGGGGGGGGGGTATTCTTTTCGTTTGTTACTATATTTTTGTGCTTGTATATTGTAAGTTGCCCTGTGATCCCAATATAGAAATTTAATAAATACTAATTACTAATAAATACTAATTACAAGAACAATGTAACACTGCCCCCCCATTTTTCCAAATAGGAATGAAGCTGTTACCGCCGCCCCTTGTTGGAATGGAAATAGGAAAAGATACAATGCAGAACACAACGTATCTCTCGCTCTCTGGCTGTCCCGAACTTGCGCATTGTTAGTTCCTGCATGCCATTGGATTGTTTCCAAAGTTAATCCTACTCAGAACAGACCATTAGAATTAATGGGCATGACTGACTTAGGTTCATTAGTTTCAGTGGGTCTACTCTGAGTATAACTTAGTTGGTGAGAAAGATATTGCTTCCTTTTCCATAATACCGGGACTGTCTTCTGGCAAGGGAAGAGAAAGGATGCCATTACTGTCCACATGGTGACGTTGACAGTGTCCATCATTAGGATGGTGATAACCCCCACACCCTGCAAAGTGCTTTTGCCAAAAACAACTGTTTAATTTAGTCCTAGAATTAAAATAAGCTACAGCCACCCATCCATCCCCCATCCCAGTTCACTTCAATTTAAGGGACAAATTCAGAGGCAATTCTAAATCTGTCCCAAATCTCATGGCTGTATACTTGTGTGCATTGCTTGCTGCATTAATATTCCATTATGTTAAAAAAATATGCATTAGAAAGTCAAATGTGCCTTCAATGTCAGTAGTGAAAGTCAACTTTTCTGCTTAGAGGTGAATGATAGCTGTCATGTGGAAGATCAAGCAAGCTTGTTTTCTTCTGCTCTGGAGGCTAGGACCCAAACCAATGGATTCAAGTTACAAGAAAGGTGATTCCAACTAAACATCAGGGGAAACTTTTTGACAGTGAGAGTGGAACAGACTCCCACAAGAGATAATGGACTCTCCTTGTTTGGAGATTCCTGCCTTGCAGGGAGTTGGACTAGGTGATCCTTGGGTTGCCTTCTATGATTCTAATAAGTTTGAGTGGATGTTTTAACATGTGTTTTCAATTTCTAATCACATTCTACTTGCTTTCCTTGAAATTTAAGTGAGCCAGGATTACAGATACTTTGTCCTACTAATGTCAGTGGACTAAGCTAGTTTAAATTCATGTCTGCTTGTTTGCAAACTGATCGTGGCAAGGGCACAAACAGTCTAAATTCGACAGTGTTAGGTGACTAGATAATATACACTGATAGATATAGGTTTTCTAAATATTTACCATTTTGGTTCACAGATGTATTCAGAGTTTCCTTTGCTAAGAAAATATGAGTCTCTGGAAACTGGGCCTAAATTGTTGCCCTATTGCTGGTAGCAGTAGAATCTGGTGTCAATAGCATGAGGTTCTAAACCACAGATACCAATCTATTTTCATCAGACCTTTCTCCCAAATGTGCTGTTACTATTTAAAAAACACATTTGCAAATGTCTAAAGGTGAAAATCCAGTTATTAGGAGATGGCCCCTGCAACACAAATGTGGAGGATTTATATAGCAGCAACAGCTGCCACATGACACCATGGGGAGAGAGAGGGGAGAGAAATAAGCAAATTTAGCACTTAACTCTATTTTTGCATACATTCAACTAGAACTGGTATCACTTGGCATGCTCAAATGAACAGGGTTAACAGAGATATGAAATTCTGACTGAAGTTCTGTGATATAGTGCACATCTGCAGAAAATGATTCAATTTCTTTAAGAATGTAAGCAAGTTGTGCAAGTTTGCAAAGCATGAAGTACTATATTTTTTATTTTACATTATTCTGCATTCAGTGATGTTGAATTAATACGTTCCAAAATAAGAGTTCTCAATGATTCCCAACTCCTTTTATTTCATAAAATTTATACACTGCTTGATTGTAAACAACAACAACAACCTCAAAATAGTTTACAAATGATCCAGCCATTAGAACTTCAGTATTGATGTTGATTGATCAATTCCCTTTCTGACCCAGACGTAAAATATGCATTGTACTGTGGCAAAAGTGAAGTAATTGCTATGAAGGCTATCTTCAAAGCTAGTGCACTAATTCCAAAGGCAATAAGGGAATGCTTTCCCTCCCCAGGTTTACAAAATACATGATTAAAATCTCCCTGCAGTGATTTTATGAGAATCAAGAAGACTTCACTTAGCAAGTGCTCCACAGGTAGAAGATATCTGCTGTTTTGTAGCTGACAAGTCTCAAATAAGATGCCAAGGAGAACTCTTTCAACTGTTTTTGCAACTTTATCATTACAGGTTCAAAATTAAAAAGAAGTCCCAATGAGTTAGGAGCTCAGCTGGTTCGTTAACTTTTCTCTCTAGCGCACCATCCTCAAGGGTTTGGATAGATTTCATGTACTGAAAGGATACAGAGTAGAGCTTTGTGAAAATTAGGGTGGGGGAACCTCTATTCGTTCCAACGTACAAGGGCATCTTGTTCTGTGATTCTGATTAAGCCAGTGCTTAACTGAATTCTGGGAATGAGGTACAGTCATACTTTGGGTTTAAGTAGCTTCAGGTTAAGCATTTTCGGGTTGCGCTCCGCAGTGACCCGGAAGTAACGGAGCACATTCCAGGTTTCGCTGCTCGCGCATGTGCAGATGCTCAAAATGATGTTACGCGCATGCGCGGAAGCAGCAAATTGCGACCTACGCACGCGCAGACGCGGGTTGCATTCGCTTCAGCATGCGAACGGGGCTCCAGAATGGATCCCATTCACATCCAGAGGTACCACTGTATACAGATATTTATGGGAACCTTCCAAGATTGATGGTGGTGAAATAGGATTTTATTTCGCCACCATTAGAAGGAAGATCAGATGGGATGGCATTGAGAAAGGACACCAAATGCTAAGAATGGGAAGGAAGAATGGGAAAAATTACAAGAAGGATTGGATGCCCAAAGTTTCATTAAGGGGAAAAAAGACTCCTGAAGAAATAGATAGTAAACTAGAACTGAAGAGGAGTAAAATAAGACCCAATAGTAGATGAAAGGCTGTATAGCTGTACAGCATCATCACTTCATTCATTACGAAGCATAAGGAACAATACATTTTTTATAACTTTGTTTCTCTTGGCTTTGGTATATTCATTACATTTGAGAAGACTCTCTTCCGCTAAAAGGTTACTTAAGAAGGATATCTAGGAATGTTGTTGCAAACGTTATCCCACGTATGTCACGCAAACGAACAAAGGCAGTCCCAGAAACTACTGAAAGTTTACGTCTCATGGGGTTTCTTTGGGAAAGCATCTAATTAAATAAGAAAATGTAGGACAATAATACAAAGGAAACTAAAGTATATACTGAAGAAATGGGATATGCGCAGTTGGAATGTGGAAAGGATATGGAAGTGGCACCGATGAAAAGCTAGGAGAGGGTTAGGCTTCAAAATGACATATTTCATGTGTCATGTGTTTGTTGTTTGACAGCAGGTTTTCCCCTGAGAAGTGCCAGAAGGATTCTAGCAAAATTTCCCACAATGATGTGTTGGATCAAAAGAAATCTGCTAGACAGTGATTTCAGATCAGAGGAGCTCTGAATATTACAGCTAGCAATGTGGCAGTATCCAGATGTGAGCCAGATAATTTACAAAATATGCATTAACTATACTGCTGTGTGAAAGCCAGGGCATAGTATGAGTCTGATTGTGTCTTCTTCTTCTTCTTCAATCACACTAAGTAGAAAATTTAAAGACTCATTGCAAAAATAAATTGCATTAAAAGATCTTTCATATATGGTATAGCAGTGCAATCCTATACACACACTTGGACCACTATAGCTATGAACAGCCACTGTACACAACATGTGCTGAACCTGGGAAGGGACACACAACCAGAAAATTTAATTATTATTCCCAGGGTGTCGTGGAAACCACAGTCCTCCAGTTAAGTGCTGAGCCTACATGCTGCTCACTCACAGCGGGAGCCAATCTATACAGGATGAGCTGAGGTTTTGTCTATCACATTGCGACACACACCCTCCCACAACATGAAAGGAATACAAGGAATTTGGCAGAGGCAGCAGTCAAAGCCAAGAGAACCAGTGGCATGCTTGCGGCATATACTAGAGAAAATGTCTAGAAAAAACCTCCAATGATAGGAAAGCCAAAAGTATTGCTACAGAGCATAAAGTATCATAGTATATTTACACACATCACCAATGTCATTGACTTAAGCAATAATCCTTTACAATTCAGTGCTAAAGCTTCAGCACAGGAAAGAGCACATGGTAGGTCAGCTTGTTTTGGCTCTATTTGATGTAAAGATTCAATTATGTAGTCTTCACATCTGGCTTACTGCTCCACAGAGGTGATCAAGTGGACTGGTTTTTTGATTATGCATGATCCATTGGATGGTTTATTGGACGGGTCTGTTAACATTTCCAAGAAGGAAACACATTTTCAAAATCAGCCAATAACAGTTTAGTTACAGCAATGCATTTGTAAAATGCCTCCAAGTGTTTCATGAGATTCTGGTAAAGCAAATTATGGAAATATATTTCTCACTTAAGGTGTGTGAGCAGACCTACTGGGTTAGTTGTGACTGTAAATTAGATGGCTGATGTTCTGTATTTCCATTAGCTTTTTTTTGGTCATGGGTTCAATGACAATCCAGCAGAAATTAAGCGCTTTTAATGCCCCTTCATAATCCTCAACTGGCTGATACTACAGTTGTCATCTCTCACCGTTGTTGCTTTTGCTATCCTCATCATTAATTTTATGCTATCTTTGCAGTGATGTCCAAGGTGACTTGCATAGAAATGGCAATAATAACGGTATCAATCAATAATAAAGCTATCATTAAAATCATAATAAACACAGAAGAACAGTAAAAACTGGAGCTTCACTCTTCTCCATGCCTGACTTAAATGCTTTTAATTACTTGTTTTTAATTGATAATTTTAACATTTCCTGTAAACCACTTTGAGGTTTTATTACTATCAAGCAGAATATAAATTTTGTTAAAGCATAAACATGAAAACAAAATGCTAAACTTAATGCCTCCCCTCCCCCCATAGTCCAATGTCCTTTGATCTCATGAATAGTCAGCAGGTGCAAGTGTATGAGAAGTGGATAATGGGCCATTAGAGGAGCTTTATAAACAGTCACAGAACAATGGATGTGTGGAGAAAAGTAGCTAGACAGTACAAGGTGAAGCAAATCCAAATGTTGCGCTTTCCAGTACTGTTAGGGTCAATACTCTAAAAGGTGTCCCATGCTAGGGGGTCATTAAGAAACCAAATAGAAATAAAACCTGTGATATCACACTGTTCTTATACAAATGCATGGTGCAACTGCACTTGCGATTACTGTGCGCAGTGCTGTTTGCCTTACCTCAAAGAGGATCCTGTAGAGTTGGATAAGGTTCAGAAAAGGGCAACCCAAATTATCAAGGCGATGGAACAACTCTCTTACGCAGAAAGGTTACAGCATTTGAAGCTCTTTGGAGAAAAAAGCAAGGAAGAGGCAACATGATAGAACTGTATTAAATTATGCACGATAAATTGAATAGAGAAAAGTTTTTCTCCCTCTCTCATAGAGCCAGAACTCATGGCTATTAATGAAGCTGAATGTTGGGAGATTCTGAACAGAGATAAGAAAGTACTTCTTCGCATAGTTAAACTATGGAAATCAATCCAACATGAGGCAGTGTTGGCCACCAACTTGGATGGCTTTAAAAGAGGGTTGGACAAATTCATGGAGGACTAGGTTATCACTGGCTACTCACCCTGATGGATATGTTCTGCCTTCATTATTGGAGCCAGTGGGCTTTTGAATACCAAGGTTGTTGTGCTAAGGTCCTACTCGTGCATTTCTCATACGTTGGCTCCAATGAGAACAGGATGCTGGACTCGATGAGCCACTGGTTTGATCCAGCAAGCTCTTCTTATGTTCTGGTGTTCTTATTCTGATACCGCTTCCCGACTACATCTAACATGGTCTTATGGTGCTATCTGAAGCCTATTACTTTACCCTGCTGACACAGAAGGGCCAGTCTTGGAATCAGATGAAAGCTGGTCACATAAGTGGAGGTGGTCTGTGCCAAGCTTTGCAACGTGGTCATAAATGTGTGTGTGTGTTCAGCAGGCATTTTTGTTCAATTCAACCTCAGTGGTCCACCATTGGGAATCAGCCAGAAAGGATATATTCTACAGGAGAAAGAAAAAACAACAACCATTGCCACCAACAAAGTACTATTGCAGTCCTTTATACCTACCATGTGTTTAAAACAAGCCATCTTTGGTGTTTCCAAAGAGACCTTGATAATATCATTCTATTTTAATGATCAGCTGATCAGCCACCATAAGATGAAGCAATGACAATGAAGAGTTATTTGCCAGGCTCCAAATGAAAAAGAACAAAACAGTTGCCCCCCCCCCTTTGGAAATGACTGCAAAAGCCATCAAATGCCTGGCTTCAGCTGGAAATGTGTTGCATCCCTTTCATTTCGTTGACTGTCATGAATAAGAAAACTTAAAATCTGTGAGTATCATTTCCCCCTTCTCCTGGGAAGAGTAAATATTTGCATCTGCTACTCTGTTATTAAGAATATTTAAAGCGAACTATGATGACGGGGACATCCAATTATCCGATTTGCGTAGCTGCAGATATCAGATGAAACCTCAATATATTGTGAGGAAAACACTACCTTCCTTTACATGCCACAGCAGTTTAGATGTAGTTTGCTATAAAGCAGAGGTGGGAAACCTTTTCTAGTCCAAGGGCCACATTCTTTTCTGGGCAACATTCTGAGGGCCACATGACAATGATGGGTGAGGCCAGAAGCACATGCAGGTTTCTACACACACTCACACATCCTGGAGAACCTCATCCCCTAAACTTCTCCACACCTGCTTTCAACTCATGATGGTGAAGCTGTGGCCTTCCAGATGTTGCTGGACTACAATTCCCATCACCCCTGACCATTGGCCACGCTGGCTGGGGCTGATGGGGCCTGTAGTTCCCACCAGCTTTATATTCTTGGCTCATGAAATGGCACAAACAGTAACATGCCTGGTCAAGGGAGCTGGGGAGCTTTGTAGCTGTAACATATTTAAAATTTACGTTTCTGTAATGGTACTTATTAGCAATAAAATAAAGGTGATTTACTGGTCAAAATGAATAGCTGCCTCTGTGTACTCTGAATTAAAAATGCATCAGAATGCTTTGCCATATTTCGCTGCTGTGAATTATGCTGGTTAATTACAAGGATTGCTGTCTACAGCCAGCTTCTACCACCATTTTCTGTAGAATTTGACATGAGATAGTGGTGGGCCTAAAGACAGGAGTGCCTGGCGTGCTCTGGTCCATGGGGTCAAGAAGACTAAATGACTAAACAACAACAAAGTGGTGGGCACAATAGTAGCACACATGCATTGCATGCAACGATTTGAGGTTCAAGTCAGTTCCTAACATCTCATTGGTAGGAAGGGCAGAAAGGCAATAATATTGGTGAAGATGGACTCATTAAAGGGCAGCCTCATATGTCTATCATGCTCAAGACATGTGAATTAAATGCAGTGGGAGTGCTCCCCATCCCGTCTCACGACTAGACAAACATTATATCTTCACCTTTAATCAAGAAACTCCCAGAAACTCAATTTCATCAAGCTGTACATACTTATTTATATCCCTTTCAGTCACAACCTATCTATAGGTCTGCCTGTTATACACCTTCCTGCACATGTTTGGTTATATATAGTCTGTATCATGAAATGCTACAGACCTCTTGATTAAAGACACCACTACTTTTATGCTTGAAGATAAAACACCACTGTGGCAGAGGTAGATTTTTATGCCGTATTTAATGGCAAGCTTCCCTGGGAATGGCGGGTTGAGATAAAATTCAATCTTCGTAGCAATCAGGATTATGTGCTAATCAGAAAGAAAGAAAGAAAGAAAGAAAGAAAGAAAGAAAGAAAGAAAGAAAGAAAGAGAACAGTACAAGAACTTCAACAAACACCATATACTAAATATTGCCAAAGAGCCAAAGAACAAACTGGATTCCTGTGGTCACAGTTAATTCCCCCCCCCCAATAATATACAGTGGTGCCCCGCAAGACGAAATTAATTCGTTCCGCAATTTTTGCCGTCTAGCGAATTTTCCGTCTTGCGAAGCACGGTTTAAACGGCTTAACAAAGTCGCAAGACGTTTTCGTCTTGCGAAGCAAGCCCATAGGAAAATTCGTCTTGCGAGGCAAATCGCGGACGAAAAAACCTTTCATCTAGCGAGTTTTTTGTCTTGCGAGGCATTCGTCTTGCGAGGTACCACTGTATTTAGAGAGATTTCAGCAGGAAACAAAACCTGCTACATTGACTCTGTATTGCTCCTGCGAAACTTTGGGAGGGGGGGAATAAATTGGGGTCTTCCTTGAAGGCATCATTTGGTCTCAGCAGGTGGCCTGAAGCCTGAGTGCGAAAACATCAACAACACATCTTCCCAGTTCACACATTCCTTTGATCATCCTTGGAGCAAGGAAAGGCCACAATATGCTCATAGCTCCACTGTGACAGGAGATCGGTCTGATGAGTTTCAAATGTTTCTATAAATTCTAGCAGGACTCTTTAAAAATAAATGACCAGACAGGAAACATGGAGAGCTGTGTCTCCATAACATTTTAAGGCATGCAGTTCTCTCAAGAATGATTGGAACTTCTTGGCACAGGTGATAAGTTGCATAGTTCTAATTTATTTACAGCATTTTTAAAAAAGGTGAAAAATACCACACATCAAATACTTAGAGATGTATTCCTTGTTTATTAATTTAATTAATTTAAGCTATTCATACATACCCTTCAACATATTGAGTCCCCAAACTGGGACGTTCATCTTCCTACCTGTGCTCCCTTGTGAGTCACGTGACCTCAGTGGCGTAGCGTGGGTTGTCAGCACCCGTGGCAAGGCAAGTAATTTGCGTCCCCTAACCCGTGGATTTTGCGCCCCCTAACCCGTGGAGCGCGGCCCCCCAGATGTTGCGCCCGGTGTGGCCGGCCCAGCCTGCACCCCCCACGCTACGCCACTGTAGCACAGAACACCATCCCTAATCCTGCAACTGCAAAAAGTTCTGCAACACAGTACAACAGACCGTGCAAAAGGATCGTTGTTGATGCTTTTATTAAAACAATGTAAACAACAGCCATCTTTATTTACACTATGAGCTAACTGTCTGAGATGGGTAAAACCAATCCCAAAGGGCCCTTACAAACAGTAGATTATGCTACATTTTCCTTGTTTAAATCCACAATGTTTTGGTTTTTTTAAATGCACTCTACCTCCCCACCCTTATACCCTTTCCACCCAAGACGTACACCTGATGCCTTTGTCACACATTACATGCACCCAACCCCTTCCCTGCAGTCAGCTAGATTTCCCTCGCAATAAACGTGGGTGGGTAGGTACCGGAGAAGGGAAACCTGAAAAGAGGAAGTGGCTGCTTTCCTGCATTCTGCCTCAGGGTCTTACTGCCCACCCTGCTCTGTTTCGTTGCTGTGTTTGCTCAAACGGAACAAAGAGCAGGGAAAGCCCCTCCCCTCCAGGGAGAGAGAGAGAGAGAGAGAGAGAGAGAGAGAGGCGCCCTCCACGAGTTGTCGAGCTTGGGCAACGGCTGCGCGGCCGACGGCGAGGTGCTAAGGCGCCGGCTCCCCAGGCTGCAGCGCTTGGCCAGGCGCTGCGCTTGCATGCCTGGCCGCGCCCAGCTCGCCTCAGTGCAGCGGAAAACAGAAGCAGTGGCGGAGACGACGACCCCCCACCCCAACCAAGCCTCGATTGCTTGTCCCTTCCCTCTGGACTCACGCCCCCCCAGGTGTTGCGCCCGGTGCGGCTGGCCAACCCTGGCACCCCCCACGCTACGCCACTGCGTGACCTGCATGAGATCATGGAGCCTAAAAGACAAGCTTTCCTCAGAGTGAGATCTTGGCGCAAAATCACGAGATCACGGCACCCAAAATGGTCGCTGTGCTCTTGTGCGGGAAACAGGGTGCCCCATTTTTTTCTGGGACACTTGTGGGATACGCTTTATATAGCTCTTAATTACCAAAGTATCTAAGCAGTGTACATAAAAATGAAAAAGTATAGAATGGATAAGGTCAGTTAAAAGTAATCATTAAAACAGATGACTTCCTTCAAATGCCTGCTGAAATAGAAAGCCTTTGTCACATGCTGCCAAGGAGTGTGGTGGAGTCTCCTTTTTTGGAGGTCTTTAAGCAGAGGCTTGGCAACCATATGTCAGGAGTGCTCTGATGGTGTTTCCTGCTTGGCAGGGGGTTGGACTCGATGGCCCTTGTGGTCTCTTCCAACTCTATGATTCTATGATTCATGCCTGAAGGTCAGCAGGGAGAGGAACCTGTCTAAACCCAGCTGTGAGGGGTTTCCACATAACTGGGCTTATGATGCTGGATGCATAACTACTGGCGTTTACTAGTTGTACATCTGAGCCACTGCTTTTGCCTTTTTTGGTGGGATATTCATAATGATGAACTAAATGATCTTCAGAGAGAGTTTTTGATTGGAAAGGGGCATTTCAGGGGCTTGACGTGTTCCCCCAAATGTACCCACCTTCTTTTGCATGTTGGCTTGTTGATGTTCACAGTACCAGTGAGCTGCTGTTTCAGTGCTTTTTCTTCTCCTCAAGTGATGCTGACGAAGTTCACAGATAACGGCCTTGTATTTTCACTACTCATAATACTTGCTTTTATTATGAGTCACATGCCCTTACCCTGACATTCTCACTCCATTTGTAATTGATAACAAGATGTATTTTTAGCCGGTGTCCTACTTTGTGCCTGTGAGGTGGGCATTTATCAGTCCAGGCTCGCTGCTGGGGCATGCTCCGAATTTGATTAACCCTCATTTTGTGTCTCAACCAGAAGCTGCCCAGCTTGCATTTTAGTTCAGTCTTAGCATCTGCACTGCTGGAGGAATGCGACTTCTCATTCCTAATTCTGCTGCTCACCTTTGCAACTCTGGCTGCTGGCAGGAACCTTTGCAGGCTTACTGACATCAGACTTCACTTTCATATAGCAAAGAGTGTCGTGGAGTGAAGTCAAAACACAGAGTCTTCACAGTAAATGAATAAAACTTTAGTGACGGCAAACATACTTCTTTACAAACACATAATGGAGGAGAGCAAGGTAAAACAGAAGAAGATTAGACTAGACTAGAGAAGCACACTGAGCTCATTGTATTTTTCCTTCCTGGCTCCAGTGTGTCTTCCTGTAATTGATACAATATTTGTACAAGGAATGAGTCATCTAGGATGAGTCAGAATAAGACAGCTAGCTGAATGAGTCTGCACTTTTCAGCATTTTTCCAACACTTTCTACACTTTACTGCTTCTGCTCTCAAAGACCTTTGTCACATGACAAGGAGTACTAGGGGGATGGAGCCCATGTACGGCACTGGAATGGGTGCTTTAAAGCAGCAGCCAACTGGCCCATGTTGGGGAACAGATTTATATTACCCTGTGACACAGGAAGAGAGGCAGAGAACATACAATGCAACAAACCTTGGAGTGCACCAAGAATTTGTCATGTTTAATGGGAAACCTTGTTGGCCCCGCCCCTCCCTGTTGCAGATTTCAATATTGCACAGTTTGAAGCGACTGGAAGCATAAGAACTGACCCCTTTGGGAAAGGAATCATTTTCCATGCCCATGAAAATATTATTCAAACTTTTACTGGCATAACTTTTCCAAACGAAACATAAATATCCATACAATGTGTTCTGCTGTCCAGGACAGGCTCAGCAACTTTCAAAATATGAAATAATGCAAACAGACCTATAAGCAAAGGTCTGTCTGTCTCTCTCCACAGCCTGCTTTCCAGCCTCCATTGGCCTTAAGCTGTTTACTCTCCATTCAGGAGAGCTACATTTACATCCTTACTCCATGGAGCTTGTGAGACAGAGACTAAAGGCAGCTCCCTTTTAAAATGGAGATTTGCAACACAATACCTTCATCACATGATCTAAGGTTACAATACTGACTAAAGAATCTGAAGGTACTTTTTATCACCTTTGGTGGACGTGCCCAAAGATTAAGGCCTTCTGGGAAATGATTTATAATGAAATGAAAAAGGTACTTAAATGTACCTTTCCCAAGAAACCAGAGGCCTTCCTCTTGGGCATTGTCGGCCAATTGGTGCTAAAGGGAGACAGAAATTTTTTTATGTACGCCACAACAGCAGCAAGAGTTCTCATCGCAAAGTATTGGAAGACACAAGACCTACCCACTTTGGAAGAATGGCAGATGAAAGTGACACTGGCTGAGATGACCGGCAGAATCCGTGATCGGGGGAAGGAGACGGTGGAAGAAGATTGGAAGAAATTTAAAATTTATCTTAAGGACTATTATAAACTTGATGAATCTTAAAATGTCGAGGCTTTGAGAACGAAAGGGTTACAGCGATATAAGATTAGATTTAAGGAAAGATTAGGAAGACATATTTCTGATAGAACTATTTAAAAGTTGCTGAAAAACTTTGGACATTGGGATGCAGAAAGGGGGGGGGTATGGGGGAGTCCGAGAAACAAGGTTTATGAAAAAAAGGTTATGAAAATTATACGTGTTTGTATGTCTTTTTTATATGTTTGTATTGTGTTAAAAAATTTTGTAAAACTAATTTAAAAAATTTATATAAAAAAAATAAGGTTACAACACTGACATGTTAGCTACCAGAGAGCAACAATCAGTTAGTTAATTATAAACTCAGCAAGAGCAGGGTCCACTGTGGAAAAGTCTGAATGTTAGCAATGCACATTTAGCCATTTCCTATTTTAAATCTTCATGAATACATCTACATTTTCATTTCAGTGTGAATTAAATCAATTAAACTTAACACTCCCTGTGGGCCAACCTTGACAGGTGGGTTGTCTCTGTCAGTGTGCCTTGACTCACAAATCAAGCAGGATTGAACATTTGCATCAGCTGAATGCTAAAGTAAGTCATTGACTAACGTCAGTACTTAAATCCCATTGAGTTCAGTGGGTCTGCTTGAAGAAGGACTGTGCCTGTATGTTTGGACTATATATTTCAACACAATTTTTAAAAATCTGGCCACTGCCCTATTGTATTAATTAGGGATTCACCATTTGTAAAGGCTATTTGTGTAAAGCAATCAGTCGGATGATTACCCCACTATGACAGCATCTGAGTCTCGGCTTCTTTCAAAACTGAGTTATTATTTGCCATAAAGAAAAACAGGATGATTGAGGCATTAGCATCTCCCGCTTTTATTTACCAATGAAACCTATCATATGACAGAGAATGACATCTTGAATAAGCAGAGATTTACCGAAGTGAAGCCTCACAAGCTAAATTAAAAAAGGAGATACTTCTGTTATGGAGTATTTCTATTAAAATCTGGAAATAATAAAATTTTAATATCCATTTTATAGCTTTTATACAGTATGTCGTGAAGACTATGACATGATATACACTGCAATTATATGTGATGGGGGGGGGGGAACCCTAGAAATGATTTCAGACTCTACAAAATGATCATGTTGATACAGTAGGTAATAAGATGTAGATTGAGTCTCCACACTTTGGTCTCCTTCCAAGGAACTCCATCACAATTGACTCATAGACATTATAATTTGACCCTGGAATCAACAGTGATTTATATCATACATCTAAGCATTAAAATTTATTTACTGACTACTTTTAAAATCCCATTAAGCAATTCCATTGAGGACCTCGGGGCTTTGGGTTGTTGTGCCTCAGATGCCTTTTTCTCCCCAGTGCAAAAATGGGCTAATCGCCCTCCTATAAAATATCAGCAAAACATCACAGTTATGGAAATGAAACTACAAAGGGTGAATGCAGATAACAAGAAATGTTTCATGGATTCAGTACATTTCTAGTTATTTACACAGAGACGTGATCTAGCTGCTTATTTGTTCTTTTGGTGTGGTCTCTGGCATTTTGAGGACGGCGTTTTTTGCTTCTGTTGTCTTGGTTGTTTGTAATTGATCTGTTGTAACGGATGGGGATGGCTTTGTTTCATTATTTGATCATTTGCTGGTGTTATCTTGTGCATCTTTATTCTAAGTGGTTTCTTGATTTTGGTTAAATTATTTTTAGTTCCATTTTGAATGGCCATTCTACATAGGATGGTAATATGGCTCTTGTATACTCCGACATTTATTATGGGTTGTCAACTACCCTGACCACGAGAATATAGAAAAGCGGTACAGATTAAAAATGAAATGTAATAGATGACGGCTAGGATGCGGGTGGCGCTGTGGTCTAAACCACTGAGCTTAGGGCTTGCCGATTGGAAGGTTGGTGGTTCGAATCCCCGCGACGTGGTGAGCTCCCGTTGCTCAGTCCCAACTCCTGTCAACCGAGCAGTTTGAAAGCATGTCAGAGTGCAAGTAGATAAATAGGAACCGCTCCGGCGGGAAGGTAAATGGTGTTTCCGTGCGCTGCTCTGGTTTCACCAGAAGCGGCTTAGTCATGACCCGGAAAAACTGTCTGCAGACAAACGTCATCTCCCTCAGCCAGTAAAGTGAGATGAGCGCTGCAACCCCAGAGTTGTTCGCGGCTGGACTTAACTGTCAGGGGTCCTTTACCTTAGGAGCTCAGAGAGAAGAAATGGCATGCTGCATCTGCAGCAACACAACTGGATGCCTTCACCTATAGATGACTTCCAACTCCACATTCCCATCAATATAACAAACAACATGCATTATATGACAGAAAATGGCTGGCAAAAGTGTGCATATTATGCAAAGTTGCATACAAATATATGTGTGTGTGTATATATAAGGAGAAATGTGCACTGAATATGGGTGGATTTTCACAATGATTTTTTTTAAATAGGCAAAACCGTTAAGAGAAATGTGATACCATAAATCGAGCTTAAGACTAGAAAAATGAGAATTGGGGACGCGGGTGGCGCTGTGGGTAAAACCTCAGCGCCTAGGACTTGCCGATCGCATGGTCGGCGGTTCGAATCCCCGCGGCGGGGTGCGCTCCCGTCGTTCGGTCCCAGCGCCTGCCAACCTAGCAGTTCGAAAGCACCCCTGGGTGCAAGTAGATAAATAGGGACCGCTTACCAACCGGAAGGTAAATGGCGTTCCGTGTGCTGCGCTGGCTCGCCAGATGCAGCTTGTCACGCTGGCCACGTGACCCGGAAGTGTCGGCGGACAGCGCTGGCTCCCAGCCTATAGAGTGAGATGAGCGCACAACCCTAGAGTCTGGCAAGACTGGCCCATACGGGCAGGGGTACCTTTACCTTTACATAATGTGAGCCTCTTGGCACAAATAGAGTTGCTTGCATCCATTGTGAAAGGATTGTTGGTCAAGATACTTGTATGGATTGTCAGTAGAGAATCATGATTTTTGTTGGGGTGTTGTTGTTTTTTGCAATTCCTTTTATTCTGTCACATCTGTAGACAGCTTTGAGAGAGTGCTCATCCAGGAAACCTTCAAACATTTTGTGGATAAAGGTCTGCTTAATCCTGTGAGGCTCACTATGGCAAAGATTCAGAAGCACCCAGTTAGATGATCAGTTTGAGGAGCTTATGCCATAATAGAAATACCACTCCGATACATATTCAGGACTGCTGCACGAATGCAAGCACACCAGCACAAATAAATGAATTGTCTCAAAATACCTAAGAATGGCTTGTGGGTCTATGGGGGCTACTAAACGCTGGAGTATCTTTTTGATTCCTGACGTATGGCTGATGGAAAATTCTAAGCAGTTGATGAAAGGTTAAATGGTCAAGATGAGGAAATGTCCCAAGGGCTGTCTTGGTGGTCTTCTTATTTATTAAATGCTCCATTTAATAGTTCTGATTCTGAAACCCACCTCTGGATATCATAAAGAGATAGCCTGTAATGTCAGAGGGGACTGCCAGGGAGAATATGATCCTGTCTGAAAGGCTTGCTTGCCACGGCAGAAATACCTAGACTTCAGAAATTTAAAGATGGGAGGTGCGCAGGAACAATGACATAGGTGCTTCTCATCTCTCAACTTTGAGCTGTGCATGAAATAAAGGTCACCCTGAGCACAGCAACAAAATGAGCATCTAATCATCAGGGACTGGAAATGGAAAAGTGAATAGTGGTAAGATGGCATTAAAACTACATGCAACAGCCTTTGGGAGAAAGCCTTCATTTGCAAGAGCTGAATATTTATAAAGCATAGCTTTTAGGCCTATTTACAGATTTGTAACACTGTCCCCAAAGAAATATTTTATAAACATTACAAGGTTGTGCATTACTATTCATACTTTTAGTTTCGCTACATCATTTTAGATGGGCAAAGTGCACTGCAGCCAGTCCCATGTGCTCCAATTCCATGGCGTTCTAAAATATATATATATCATAAAATCAATTGGAAAGGCTAGCTTGGAAAGTGTAAGGTAACAGAAAATGCTATGGCACCTTAGAGACCAATAATATGATTCTGTGATCCATCTAAGATGGTTGCTGCTGTGTTTCTGCTTGCACTAATGTGAGGTAGTCAACATCCTACAATCAGACATAAGGAACAAACACTGACATATTGTTTGTTGTGCATTAGGCCTCCAAATGCTGTGACACAACCATGACAGAGTGCACAACTTCACAAACCTGACAATTTTCTGGCTACCTTTCTAAACTTCTTTTTTTTAAAGCTTTTTTAAAAATAATAATAATGATACTGAAACTGAACAATCAGTTCACTAACTTAGTTGGTCTTTAAGGTGCTACTGGAAGGAATTTTTTTATTTTGACTATGGCAGACCAACACGGCTACCTATCTACTACTGGAATCCAGTTCTATGTACATTAGTGATTGAAAGGAGGAGACAAAAAGAATCAAGCAGTAGCTATACATGTGACTCCAAATATGCAACAAGCAATATATTATTTATCAGCCTGTAGCTATACTTTATAGACAAGCTAAGGTTATTCGTAGTCAGACTAAAACAGAAATCAAACCACAGTAAAGCAGAAGCCAAAACAGCAGCAAAGAGGAAACATAATTAAGATGCACCAGAATTTGCAGATTCCAAATTGCCACATCAGTGGGTTAAATTTGATTAAAAACAACTGGCTGTAATCAGGAGTGTGAATAAATGTTGTCTGACCTTAAAAACAGGCGAGGAGGATCACTAACAATTATGAATTTTCTGCTGATATAAAGCAGGAGGAAAGAAAGTTCTTTTACGGGTTCACGTAAAACATCTTTTTTCTTATATTTTCTGCCTACTGGTATTTGCTGCTGAGGCCATTTTATGAAGTCAGCTATCATCACAAGTGCACTGTTTTTAGAGTGCCACGTGGTATTTTATTGTAAAGTAAATACTTCTAACGGAAGGGTAAAAATTCCACTATAAACTATCCAAGTGTCTTAACCTTGATCTGGCATTTAATTCGGATGTCAGTATGTGCAACTACCGGTAGCTATTTTCTGTTTCTACGGTGATTTTGGCTGTGTACGCAATACCCATTTGAAACACATTCAAAAAATTTTATTGGTTTTTCACATTTTATAAAGACATAACACACACAAAAAAGACAAAGACAAAAACATGTATAATTTCGAAAATCTTACTTTCTTAACCATGTTCCTTGACTTCCCCCCACCCCCCCTTCATACATCCCAATTCCCATAATTATGTCAGCAAGTTATTATTTCTCCTTCTTACCATATTAATATTACATCTTTTATGAAAAATTAAGTTCTTTCCTAAGTTGGACTCAAGTTCCCTTCCATCGATTACCCATTTTATATTAAATATAAATCATACTAACTAAACCCAAATGTCATGAGTGTTTTTGAAACTCTGTTTTCCCCTCCCTCCCATCCCCGGTTTCCGTCCCTTCCCAAATACGTGTCCACCATAACAGTTCTTAGCCTGGATTCCTCACATCCGAGGCCTTCAAGTCTCTTTCAGTCCCTCTCCGCCGGTTTTGTTGGTAGACCTTTATGTTGGTCTTCGAATCTCGAAGGAGTTCTACCCCAATCAAACCAGGTTTTCTTCCCACAAGAATACTTGAACACAACTGCTGCAAAAGTTCCACCAATCCTTCATATTCAAAGTGGAGGCCACAATCATATTTCTTCTTTCTTTTAAGTTCCTGTATTCCATATACTCCAGGGGCCTCCTCCTTCATCTTTCGCATCTTTCGCAGATTTGTAATCCATGTAATCCAAGGGTCTTCTTGCTTATAATCCACTAGTATAGGCTTCTGGTTGGTACTTTCCATCTGTACTTTCTCCTCTCCTTGTTTAGTCTCCTTCAGTTCTTGAGATATCTCTTCCAGTTCAGCTGCAGATTCTTTCTCATTCAAATCCTCAGTACATTCAGCAGAGCTGCTTATCCCAGAGGTCAAGGTCGTAAGTTGTTTGTTCATAGCCAGACTCTGCTCTTGTAAAATTCCCACAAGGTAAAACATTCTTTCTATCTCAGCTAGTAAATTTCCATCCGCAGCCATTGTAATGTCTCAGAATTCCCCCTAGAGGGAATCTGGTTACTTAGTAATCTTTTTCCAACAGTCCTTTGCCAATTTGTTTGTTTCTTTGTTTCCAACAACTTTAATTCAATTGTAACACATTTAGTCCAGAGAGATCTTAAGTAACAAGTTCTTTAACTTTAAACTGCCCGTTTGACAGCTTTGACAGCTGTCAAACTCCTTATTCTTCTTCAACAGACTCAGACACAGGACGCTCCCGAGCCCGGGAGGGGGGGTTGCACACAACAAAGAAAACTTCTAAAGTTCCACTCTTACACTCCAGCTCAAAATGTCTTTGGTCAAATCGTGGAAGTTAATATCTTTTTAACTCACACTACAAAGGGTAGGCTCTCCAACTTAGTTCTCCTGTTATTGCTTTAGATCGTCTGCAGAAGGGGGGGTGCGGACTTCCCTTTAACACATCCCCCGGTCATGCCGAATTCAAGGATAAATATTTTAAAGTCCAAATTCCATTCTACTCACGGGTTATTTCTTTTCAGGTCCGAATTCAGGGAAAAAAGTCAGCGTTCTTCAGCCATGGCACACGGCTTCGCTCCACTGGGGTAGCGGTCTACTCTCAGCACCACGCCGCTCTCCGTACCCTCTCCGAAGCCTTTAAAAAGGCTCTTCGTGGGTCAGAGGGGGCGCTTAAGGTGCCCACCGAGTCACCAAGTCCGCAGGCATCTGTGCCTGCGGTTTCTAAGGGTCTCCGCGTCGCCGTCGCGGCAAGACCCGTCTCCAGCGGAGCCGATTCCCTCCGGAGCTCAGAGGGAATCCGCCATTAGCTGATCGCGCCAACCCGGAAGTCCTCCATTTGAAACACATTCATACCTGTGAGGAGTAAACTATAATACACAGAATTCTTTGAGGGAATGAGTGTGTTTTTAAGGTATTGTGTGTACACAGCAATCTTGTAATGTTAGATTGTTCTTCCTTGACCTGATATCCAACTGTTGCATGGTAGGTATTTTTTCATATAAAATTATTCTATAAT
This sequence comes from Podarcis bocagei, assembly GCF_964188305.1. Lineage (NCBI taxonomy): Eukaryota > Metazoa > Chordata > Lepidosauria > Squamata > Lacertidae > Podarcis > Podarcis bocagei. Next base: position 38,916,598 of record NC_138126.1, read on the forward strand.
ACTTCATTACTATTTTATGTTAGAGCTTCCAAGTCTGCTTACCCCCTTTTAGGGGGGCGGCGGCTTTGCGGGATGGCCAGCGCCTCCTCTCCCGCCAACAATACCGGGCTGGGCATCGGAGTCTGATCTTTGGCTCGCACTCCCAGGTTGAAATCCTGCTCAGTGTCAGCCTGCTGCATTGGCCAATGCCAGTCTGGTGTGGAAGGTTTGGGCTCTTTGGGGTGAATTGAGGAAACAATCAGGCTTCCCTCAGGTCAGCTCCCAGGGGATTTAAAACAGCCCATGCTAGCCCCCAACACCCAGCTCTTCTTCCTTGGATCAACCCACCCACCCGCTCCAGCAATTTTTGCATTTACGCATTGAACTGGATATGGAACAACTGATTGGTTCAAAATTGGGAAAGGAGTACGGCAAGGCTGTATATTGTCTCCCTGCTTATTTAACTTATACGCAGAATTCATCATGCGAAAGGCTGGGCTGGAAGAATCCCAAGCCAGAATTAAGATCGCCGGAAGAAATATCAACAACCTCAGATATGCAGATGACACAACCTTGATGGCAGAAAGTGAGGAGGAATTAAAGAATGAGGGTGAAAGAGGAGAGCACAAAATATGGTCTGAAGCTCAACATCAAAAAAACGAAGATCATGGCCACTGGTCCCATCACCTCCTGGCAAATAGAAGGGGAAGAAAAGGAGGCAGTGAGAGATTTTACTTTCTTGGGCTCCATGATCACTGCAGATGGTGACAGCAGTCACGAAATTAAAAGACGCCTGCTCCTTGGGAGAAAGGCGATGGCAAACCTAGACAGCATCTTAACAAGCAGAGACATCACCTTGCCAACAAAGGTCCGTATAGTTAAAGCCATGGTTTTCCCAGTAGTGATGTATGGAAGTGAGAGCTGGACCATAAAGAAGGCTGATTGCCGAAGAATTGATGCTTTTGAATTATGGTGCTGGAGGAGACTCTTGAGAGTCCCATGGACTGCAAGAAGAACAAACCTATCCATTCTTAAGGAAATCAGCCCTGAGTGCTCACTGGAAGGACAGATCCTGAAGCTGAGGCTCCAATACTTTGGCCACCTCATGAAAAGAGAAGACTCCCTGGAAAAGACCCTGATGTTGGGAAAGATGGAGGGCACAAGGAGAAGGGGACGATGGAGGACGAGATGATTGGATAGTGTTCTCGAAGCTACCAGCATGAGTTTGAGTAAACTGCGGGAGGCAGTGGAAGACAGAAGTGCCTGGTGTGCTCTGGTCCATGGGGTCATGAAGAGTCGGACACGACTAAACAACTAAACAACAACAACAAATGGCTGCGGTGGTTGCCGTATTTGTGGGACTGGGTAGGAATTTCCCTACCAGGCAAATTGGCTATGACCTGGAGGTTTGACCTACCCTAAAGCAATCGTTGCAACTTTGGCGGTTTAGGCATTGCGCAACCTTACCCTTGGTTGGAGCTGGGGTTGTACCCTCACCTTCCCCTCCAGAAATAGGGTATCCCATTAAAGGGATCTATGATGGAGTTGCCTCTGTCCATTTGCCCAGATGGGGGGCTTGGGCCTCAGCGCTCCTAGAGGTGGGGATCCCTGTGGTGACCCCCCTATTTTATGTAAGTCATAGGACTTACCGGGTTGACCCTGATGTCATTTCTGGCAGGCAGCCTGGAAATAAATGCTTACCCAATGTCTATGCCAAACCACTTCATTTGTAGTCATTTGTGGCCTGGTGTGATCCCATTCAGCTGTGTGGTCTTCTTTATTCTTTATTGGTAGCTTACCTGAGCAGAGGGATGGGGTGGGGCAGTGTGCGGCCTGGGCCTGCAATGTACTTTTCTACTATAGAAACACTCTCACCCTTTTCCAACAGTTTCTGACTGAATACCACGAGATGTAGCTGGGTGGCCAACTGGGTGACTTCATGGAGGATTTTGGCTATCAATGCTTACTCATCAGAAATAGCTACATTTTACCCCCCATCAAAAGTAGTGTACCTCTGAATGCTAGTTGCTAGAACCATGAGGGGAGAGGTGTTGTGACTCTCATGTCCCTAGGGGCTTCTCATATGTTGACCATTGTAAGAACAGGATATTGGATTCTACGGGCCTTTGGTCTGATCAAGGAGGGATTTATGGTTTTAATATTGAACTTTGGTCAGTTTAAGACTAAGTTCGTTGCACCTGATTCTCATTGAAAAGTTTTAAGTATATATGTCTTCCACAATCACTTTACAGATTAAAAAAATTCCTTCAGATTAACTTTACAGATTAGTTTATCTTAACCCCCTAATATTGCTCCCACAGTATTGCATGGGGTCCTCACTGTTGCACGGATGCAAATTCAAGAAACCCCATCACTCTGCTTTTTAAGAAGCCATAACAGCATCCATAACATCTAAAATGAAACTGCAGACATTTATTTTAATCTCCAAGGATTCATCTGTCAAAATAACTCGTTGTCAAGACTAGGCTCAACAAACATTACATCAAATGGATAAATTTATTTCGAAGCCTTAAATGAAGGCAAGTCAAATCCCAAGCTGAAATAAACCTGCTTTGGAAAGTGTATTTATTTATGTTTCTGGCCCAGCCATTGCCACTTCTATAGCGTAGCATCTTTTCATTCATTCAAAATGAATAATTTGTTTCAATAAAGTAATATAAAGCATCCAATCCATTAAGCACTGAAGCCAATAAATGAGGTTGTTTATAATGATTCTATATCACTAATGCACTAAATCTTCATCTTTATACTGAAGTCAGATATTACAGAGAATTAGACACAATAGGGAGAGAGGATCAGTGAGTCCTGGCTAAGGGATTGAGATAATGAATCATTTGGTTTGATTTCTTTGAAAATTAATAACAATAGACATAATTGCTAACTTGGGATTGCTGGGGTGATTATTTGCCTTTTACAACTTGGACTTCTAAGAACCTTTATTTCCAACTAACTTTATTAACAGTGCTACTGGCTGGATGTTGAACTATTTAATTCCTGTATAGGCTGTGCTGTAACTAGGGTGTAACAAATTGTCAAAGGCCATGAGTCAGCTGTTTCACCCACCTTGAAACCGGCCGATTTTGCACACAGGAATCTATTTGTGCTGTTGGAGTATTGTCCCATTTATGATAAATGTATCTCTTATGTGGCTCTTTTGCAAGTCATGCTGTCTCTCCCCAAACTGGAAATGGTGATGTCACCCTCTAGCTACCTTCTTGCTCTCCCCAAGCCTGTATGAAGAGCTCTGGGTTTTTAGGCTACTATCTCAGTCAAGCACTTAAGCATGTCAACAAGAACAGGCTGAGCTTGTAGTTTTCTACAGCAGACAACAAGGTAACAATGGCAAAGGGGGAGTCTCCCAAAACCTATCCCTGAGAATAGGATACCATTAACACTAGTTACAGGGACGAGGGTGGCACTGTGGGTTAAACCACTGAGCCTAGGGCTTGCCAATCAGAAGGTCAGCAGTTCAAATCCCCGCAACGGGGTGAGCTCCCGTTGTTTGGTTCCTGCTCCTGCCAACCTAGCAGATGCTACGCTATGTTCGAAAGCACACCAGTGCAAGTAGATAAATAGGTACCGCTCCGGTGGGAAGGTAAACACCATTTCTGTGCGCTGCTCTGGTTCGCCAGAAGCGGCTTAGTCATGCTGGCCACATGACCCGGAAGCTGTACGCCTGCTCCCTTGGCCAGTAAAGCATGACGAGTGCCACAACCCCAGAGTCGTCCGTTACTGGACCTAACGGTCAGGGGTCCCTTTACCTTTACCTAACACTAGTTACAAGATGGTTGCCCTCTCTTTGGAGAGTCTATTCTATGTTAAATACTGTGCTAAAGATGAGGTGCCATCTGGGAACTGTAACATAGTCTTACCATAAAGCAAGTAGTATATGAAAAATTTAATTTGGGGGGCGGGCACTGGCAGATGATTCCATAATGGTTGCTATTCTACTAGGACCTGTAAAAGACATTTTGCTGTCAGAGGCAGAACGGGAAAGGGTGTGTCTCTGGAAGAGGCAAGCTCCTCTAAATGGGAGGAAATATACAATAATAATAAACAATTAGCAACTTTTCTTTCCTTAGTACCCCAAATCAGCTACCTGAGGTGGCCACCCCACTCTGCCTAATGGCAGGTCCAGCCCTGTATTCTACCTGTCTTTTACATCTGTGTGTCATTAAATATTAGTAGGGGCAAGGTGCCATTCATTTTTAATATTCACTTCAGATGTGAATATGTCAGAAGCACTTAGTTAGAAGGAACTCGCATTAAACTTGTTGGGACTCATTTTCCATTCAGCATATTTAGGACCAAGTGATAAGTGTACTTCAAGTTCTGTAGACTCAAATTAGATGTACAAGAATAATTTATGTGTATGCTTTTTTCAAACTGTTGTTTTTAAGTTAGGAAACTTCTAGGCTCCTGAGAGATAGGCCCACGCCTGTTTCCCCACTAGAGTGCTATTATGTATTGTGCGCAATAGGCTTGCCTTCTCATGGGGCATTTCTGTTGACTTCACTATCACCCAAGAATATAACCTATGGCTGTTTTGTCTAAAAGTGAGGGGGGGGGGGGAAATCCTGCATTCTTCCTCGACCAGCCTAACTACTTCAGTCCTCCTCAATTTCATGCTCTATCCCCATAGCTGAAAATGCTTTTTACAGTCGATCAACTGAGGTCTTTAATTAACTCGACAAGTCAACGTTGAACACTCAATGGCTTTTCCTTCATTTAAGGTCCCAAGTAAATATTCATTGCAGACAAGCAATCTCCAGTTCAAGAACCAGGCTTAGACTTCCCAGCATAAGAAAATCAGCATTGGAAACACAGCAAGTTGCTTTATGCTAAGTCAGAGTATTGGTCTGTGTAGCTTATTGTTGTCTCCACTGACTGACAGTGGCTTTCCAGGGTTTTAGGCATGGTCTCCCAACCCTACTGGAGATGCTGAGATTGAACTTGGGGATTTCTACATGCAAGGCTCACTCTCTACCACTGAGCTGTTGCCCTCCCCATGGCCAGAATCTAGTTTCTACAATATTCTTCAACCCAGTCAGACACAGATTGAATAGTAAAAAAAGCTGAGAGTGTCTTAAAAACAAGAGGGTGTGCCATCTGTTTGATGGAGCACACAGAGTGTGCTATAATGTATATGAATAGCTAAGTGAACCATAATAGTTTGTGCCTTATGCTGAACAGCAATAACTGATTTTTCCCGACCCCCAGTGGATGGAATGTTTCTCCAATTTTCAAAACAATGTGAAGAAAAGTAAAATTGCAAATTGCGGATATCTTACCATTGTTATTGAGTGATCAGACTATTATTCATACTGTGTGAAGACATACTACAAAATTATGGAAGTTGGGGAGGGGGAACCCCACATACTGTAACAGTGGAATTTAATATAATGTGTCATATATATTCAACTCCCCCTTCCCTTTCCTTATTGTTTGAAATCGCTTCAGCAACTTCCTTTGCTACATTGCCAAACTACATCCATTCCTTTCAGAATCTAATACTAAAACGATTAAACATGGAGGAGCTGAGGAACTGAGAAGGAGATGTCTATCCCTTTCCCAGCTTTTCAATCTCGGTTCTCACACGCCCTTAGTATCTGCAAAAGCGTCATGTAGATGGTGAATTCCTCTTAGGCCTATCCAGGTTTTTATGGAATATTTCTCAAATGAGTGCAGACTTAGTAACCCCGAGGTTGTTACTGATGGTCATATTTCAAATGAGCCACATCTGGTCTGTGAACTTTCTTTTTAGCCACGCTGATGAAAGTGCCAAATTTGTGTTCAAAAGTGCATGAAGAGCTCTGGGAGTTAATTATTGTAATTATCAACTTGGCGGACTTGGAATGCAGATATATTAAAAGGTGGGCTGTTAATTGGTGCCGAACTGCTGAGTCCCATGCCCTGCATCATAAACGACTAACTGAGAGCACAACCCCATTGGAAAGATAGCCAATTTTCTATAGCTGGCCTTGGCACACAGAATTTACAGATGTACTGCGTGAAAAGGAAAGCACACCCATATTAAAGTGAAGTTACGTGATGAAAACATTGGCATGTGATTCTTCATGTTTACATTTGAACGATTCTGTACAGTGCATTTTGTATTGCACTGGGAAATCAACTGTCAAAGAAGAAAGCAGCACAAGGGAAGTACAATGCTAGGTACATTTTAAGGGTTATGGTCTACACAGCAGGACAATCGCTTAATACATGGCCATAGGAAAAGAGAAATCAGGTCCAGTCACTGTGAAATATGCCTTAGTCACATAGTCTAGATTACTGTAATCTTTTCTAAAGCAAAGATAAAGGGACTCCTGACCATTAGGTCCGGTCGTGACCGACTCTGGGGTTGCGGCGCTCATCTCGCTTTATTGGCCGAGGGAGCCAGCGTACAGCTTCCAGGTCATGTGGCCAGCATGACGAAGCCGCTTCTGGCAAACCAGAGCAGTGCACAGAAATGCTCTTTACCTTCCCACCAGAGTGGTACCTATTTATCTACTTGCACTCTGATGTGCTTTCGAACTGCTAGGTGGGCAGGAGCAAGGACTGAGCAATGGGAGCTCACCCATTCGAACTGCCAACTTTCTGATCGGCAAGCCCTAGGCTCTGTGGTTTAACCCACAGCGCCACCCACGTCCCTACAATCTTTTCTACATTGCTTTATATTGGATTTCTTGCCCACCCTTCACCAGGGTGGGGTACAAGTACAACATTAAAATCAGTTTTAAAAAATGGAGAGCCCTTGAATTGTTGCCAAATGGAGTGGCCAGAATGATTTCTGGTACTCATTACATTGACAGTATCACTCTGGCCTTCCTTGTTTAATTCTTGCTAACTCCCAAACCCAGGTGCTGCTTGCTACCTATGACACAACTGGGACTAGAATATTTTGAGCAGGGCTAGCACCAGACTTTGGAGGACCCTTCCGATGGTGAGCTGATGCTCACCCCCTCAACCCAGGCAGAGCCCACCTCTGTTTGTGGCAAAGGAATCCTCCCCATGCCTTCTCTGCCATCGTGCACCTGGACATGATTAAACAATGGTGCTTTTGAATACGAGCTATAATGCTGAGAGATATCGACACACAAAGTTAGCTAAATTTGAATGTGTACCCAGGATCTCAGAGTTGCTGCTGCATCATTTTGGCTTTCAGAATAGACATAGCAGGACCTTCTATAATTCTTGCAACTGGCTTGCCTTGTCAGAATGGGTATGGAACCAATTTATTTATTTACCAAGTGCTTAGGGTTGGGCTGTTGTTGTTGAGTTGTTTAGTCGTGTCCGACTCTTCGTGACCCCATGGACCGGAGCACGCCAGGCACTCCTGTCTTCCACTGCCTCCCGCAGTTTGGTCAAACTCATGTTTGTAGCTTTGAGAACACTATCCAACCATCTCGTCCTCTGTCGTCCCCTTTTCCTTGTGCCCTCCATCTTTCCCAACATCAGGGTCTTTTCCAGGGAGTCTTCTCTTCTCATGAGGTGGCCAAAGTATTGGAGCCTCAGCTTCATGATCTGTCCTTCCAGTGAGCAGACAGGGCTGATTTCCTTAAGAATGGAGAGGTTTGATCTTCTTGCAGTCCATGGGACTCTCCAGAGTCTCCTCCAGCACCAGAATTCAAAAGCATCAGTTCTTCGGCAATCAGCCTTCTTTATGGTCCAGCTCTTACTTCCATACATCACTACTGGGAAAACCATAGCTTTAACTATACAGACCTTTGTTGGCAAAGTGATGTCTCTGCTTTTTTCTAAGTGTAAAGTTCAAATATTCATAGAATTCTAGCCAATGGTTGCTTTGAGCTAGGAGAAAATAACAACAACAACAACAACAATAATTCCACAAAAACTATATTATTATCGCATTGGCCTGAATATAAGCCGCACCCGAATATAAGCTGCACCTTTAAAATTGGTGGGGGGGGGGGAGAAAAAAAAGAGAAAAGTACCCAAATATAAGCCGTTCCTCACTGCTCCTGTCTGCATACTGGACGGCGGGGGGAGCCACACTGCATTGCCGGCGGCCTTTTCCCTTCCTCGCTCTCTCTCTTCCCAGCCTTGGGGGAGAGGATGGGGGACTATGCTTAGGGCAGGCGCTGCTTTGTCATGCTCCTGGCGCTGTTTGCCCTGCGCTCCTGGCTGCATACCGTAAGGTCACGAAAAGAAGTCGCACTTTAACTTTTAATGGTTGGAATTTGGGGGGGGGGAGTGGGGCTTATATTCATGCCAATACAGTGTAACCACAAAATATACAATGGGTCCTGAAAATAAAGAACTTGAGTGTCAAAAGCCAGAGTAAAGGGGTACATATTCAGCATTTGCTGAAAATTGTACAACGAAGTTGCCGGAACCACTGCTGTGCAAGTCCCTTCAGCCTCCCAAAAAGCTGCCCCTGAGGGCAGGGGGCTGCAATAGTCTGGGAGGGGGCTAGAGAAAACAGGACACTCCATCGTGCACCAGCATTTCCCATCAGTGCAAAGCCATTTGATACAACCCATCGGTTCCTGCCAATGGCTAACAAATGGCAGACGGTCTTCTGCCCTCAAGCACATCCTCCACACTGGCAAAAGATGCGAAATTTACAAAACTCATAATCTGCTACACAAGTGATTGATCTCCTGTGCTTTTTACATTAGTCATATAACTGACGGCAATGAATGAAATTTTTAAACGAGGCCATGCATATAAGGTTTTATGCTGGCGTTTATGCTCCTGTAGTTTCCAAAGTGAGAGAAGCAGCAATTCAGTGTTGCACAGAGGATAAAGGAATTTCAGTTACCTTCCAAAACGTCTGGAGGGGAGGCATTCTCCCCACATCATTACACTGCAAGACACAGAAGATAAAACCAAGATGGCAATTCAATTTTAAATTATCACTAGGGAGAGAAATGCTGCTGACTGCTCTGTTTCCTGAAGTGATTATGATAGTGACACGACCTGTTCAGGTGTTTTCTCAGGAGAAATTCCACTAACTGCCATTCCACTCTAGGCATTTTTTTTTAAAAAAAATATTCTTCTAAAATATAGATGGCTTTAACCTGACCTTTCGTAAGGGAAGAAAAACCTGGTGATATGACACCGTCTCATTATCAGCTCTGATCAAGCAATTTGCTAAGATGCTTGGGAGTTCCTGTAGAATGATTCTGCCACTGAATGGCCTTCCCCATTCATTTCAATAAAGGAACCTGGCCCGCCTTGTTCCTCAGCTCTTCCCATTGTAATAAATGAGAGTCAGCGTGTGGCATTTTGGATTAGTACTGTGTGGAAATTGGCTCAAATCGTCATTAGCCTGTCACCTCATCCAAGAGACATTACTTCTTATAGTCACTATAGGAATAAAAAAAATATAAGAACCATACTCACTGTACTGCCTGGAAGGGGCAGGGAGGAACTCCCTGTTCATACCAGAGCAATATATATATATATATATATATATATATATATATATATATATATATATATATATATATATATAATTAAAATTGTCCAGTGGGACCTTACAGACCAACTACGTTTGTTCTTGGTATAAGCTTTTGTGTGCATGCACACTTCTTCAGAAGATGGCAGTTGGTGGTCAATGTTCTGTTCATTTGTGGGTTGGGAGGATGGTAGCTGTTCCCCAGTAGGTTGAGAGATGTTGTGTTGTGAAGATGCTGTTTGTTGTTCTTGTGTGTGTTTAAAGTACTCCTTCAGGTGTAGACGGCGGAAAAATGCTTCCAAGTCCCCACAGAACTGAATTGTGTGGGGATTTGGCAGGGCAGAATGATAGTCCACATGAAAGGACTGATTCCTCAGCTGGGCTGAGTGTTTGCTGTGAGGGATTGACAATATTGTTGATCTTGTTGTTTTGATTGGTAGCCTGTAGGTTGGAAAGGTTAGAGAGTTTTTTGTTTTTCTGTTTTTTCAGGAACTCCAGTTGAGAGTGGTAAATGGTTTGTCTTTCCTTGTGGACCTCTTGCCAAGCTGGGTGATTCCTTGTAGAGTTGTCCAGTACAGAGAGTTCCTCCTTTATTTGCTTCTGTTTAGAGTACAGAACGCTGATAAGATGTTTGAGCAGCTTCTTGGAGAAAGTGTGGCATAGTGTCTTTGCATATTCAGTAGGATAGGTGGATTGTAGAGGGTTCTTAATTCTGAGACCCTTAGGTATAATGTCCAGGTTCTTGCGTTTAGTCAGAAAGGAGATATCAGTCTGTACCTGTGCAAGTTTCTTGTGAGGTTGATGGACTTCCATTTCATGTGGCTCAATGTGGTGCCTTCCATGGTTCTAGATTCAGGTAGGTAGCCGTGTTGGTCTGACACAGTTGAAATATATTAAAAATATATAAAATGTTGTCCAGTGGCACCTTAGAGACCAACTAAGTTTATTCTTGGTATAAGTTTGTTCTTCATGCACACGAAAGCTTATACCAAGAACAAACTTAGTTGGTCTCTAAGGTGCCACTGGACAATTTTTTTTTAAAATATTTCCAGTGCATCAGACCAACACAGCTACTTACCTGAATCATATCAGAGCACACACTGAAGTCTAAATTAGCAGCATATATTAGATCATATTTTACAGGAGTACTCTGAGATTCAAAACCTTGCTACCACTGGCAAGAGAAGCAGATCCCAATATATATCATTATTTACTTGCTGCCTGCCATTTTGCAATAGCACCCATACAAGATTGCCACGGACTATATTCTGATCCTATTGTAACACATGTGCAATCTCGGTTCTCATCTTCCCATTAATTCACCTTTATTGACTAACAGAGAGATAAATTACACATTTACTCTCTGCAATTGTTGCAGCTTTCCCAAATTGCCACTTTCTTTTCTGCGTCTTCATTGCTACAACCCCATCCATCAGTTCAGTGCTGAATATCTTATAGCTTTAGCTCCTGCTCCTATTTGCTTGGCTTCTTTAACAGGGAAGCACACCTTTTGTTTAAGAAAACAAAAAATATATTCCTGTCAGGGAACTGTCATCGGAGCCAGAGGGAGACGGAGGGCTCCAGAGGGGTCCCGGAGAGTGTCCCGGGAGGGAGAGAAGCAGCACATCTTCTGGGGAAGGAAATCAGCGAAGCACCAGTGGAGAAGGGGGGCAGATGGGGGAATCGGCGAGGTGGCTCCATGACTCCTCGCCGGGGACCAGCGGGGAGAGCACGGGTCCTCCGCTGCCCACACCCTCCCTGCGCAGAAGGCTTCCGCGCAGGGAGACTAGGCGGAGACTAGGTGTCAGAGAGCTTCTTTGCTGGAAGAAGTTCAAGAAACACCCACTGACGGATTCTGCCAGCGATTGAGACAGCCACGGGCGAGTGGCTGTCCAGACAGAAAGAGTTCACTCAGGCAACCCAGCCAGGTGTGGCGCCGATTTACGCACGATCAACCCCTAGAACCAATACAATTCCTAAAAGGGGAACTGTGCCTAAGGTTTCTAGTCATATGATACTCAATTCTTCTCTTCGCCGAATAGCAATTTTGCTACAAATAGGGTCTTTTTTGTTTGCAGGCACTGTGCCCAACTTCCCCAAACAATTTACTGGTTTAGCTGAGAGCTTTCATATCTCTAAAGTCATATACAGAGTTCTTATAGAGCCTTTAATGGGCTTTCCAAGTTAATAGTTTTACATAATTGAAATGGATCAAAGTGGTTAATGACATTATGAATCATAATGGCTCTGGATCCATTCCAATCTGGCTTCCGCTCTGGTCATGGGAACGAGACGGCTCTGGTCGCCCTAACAGATGATCTCCACAGGCAACTGGATCAAGGCGGGTCGGGGCTGCTGATTCTTTTAGACCTGTCAGCAGCCTTCGACATGGTCGATCATGAACTCCTGGACAACCACCTCACTGCTGTGGGGATCCAGGGCACAGTCCTTCAATGCCTGTGCTCATTTCTCTCTGGTCGGGGACAGAGGGTGACGCTTGGGGGGGGGGACTGTCATCGCGCCACTCCTTGGTGTGTGGAGTGCCGCAGGGTGCAATACTCTCCCCTATGCTTTTCAACATCTTTATGCACCAGCTTGTCCGGAGTTTTGGTTTGAGCTGCCATCAGTATGCTGATTACACCCAACTCTATCTGTTGATGGATGGCCATCCTGACTCAGCCCCAGACACACTGATCAGATGTTTGGAAGTTGTGGCTGGATGGTTATGTGGGAGCCGGTTGAAGTTAAATCCTTCGAAGACAGAGGTCCTTTGGCTGGGTCGGGATGATATGGGATTGGGGGGGGCATCTCCCATCTTTTCCAGGGGCGCAATTAGTGCCAGCACCGTCCGTTAAGAGTTTGGGTGTAATTGGGTGTATAGCTGCACAGATTGCAGCTATAACAAAGGCATCATTTTTTCATCTCCACCAAGCTAAGCAGTTGGGTCCTTGCCTCCCACGCCCTGACCTAGCCACTGTGATCCATGTCACCTCCAGACTTGATTATTGTAACTCACTCTACATGGGGCTGCCCTTGAGACTGACTCAGAAACTCCAGCCAGTGCAGAATGTCGTGGCAAGACTCTTTACGGGGTCCTCACCATGGGATCACGTTCACCCGGTGCTATACCAGCTGCACTGGCTCCCGGTGGAGTACAGGATCAGGTTTAAGGTGCTGGTTTAAACCTTTAAAGCCCTATATGGCCTAGGACCCTCGTACCTATGGGACCGCCCCTCCTGGTATGTCCCACGGAGGACCTTACGGTCTTCAAATAAAAATATTTTGGAGGTCCCAGGCCACAGAGAGGTTAGGCTGGCCTCAACCAAAGCCAAGGCTTTTTCGGCTGTGGCCCCGATCTGGTGGAAAGCTCTGTCACAAGAGACTAGGGCCCTGCGGGACTTGACATCTTTCCGCAGGGCCTGCAAGACAGAGCTGTTACACTAGGCCTTTGGCCAAGGCACAGTCTGACTCCCTCCTTTGGTGATCCTCGTAGAAGTCTGGCCACATGACTTTGAATTGATTTTAGAATATTGATTTTAGAATGCTGTGTTACTTTTATTGCTGTTAGCTGCTCTGAGCCTGGCTCTGGCTGGGGAGGGCGGGATATAAATAAAAAATTATTATTATTATTATTATTATTATTATTATTATTATTATTATTCAAAAGGATTTTGTTTGCCAACATTTTCTCCTCACCAACCCTTTAGGAGTTATTCATGCAACACATTTTTTTTTCCTTCCACATGAGTTGCAATGGCGTTCCCTAGGACTATATCAGGAGAAACATAATGTGTGAATGAGAGGGTCACTGATATAACTAGCAGCAGTACTTCTGACTTAAGTGCCTTGCCCCTGCTTCCCCCAGCTCTTGGAAGGAAGAAGATGTGCACTATTATGGCGAAGTTTCACAGCTTCTCAGCTACTACAGAAATGAAGTAGAAATATGCTCAAAGTCTCCTAAGGTAGAATATCCAATAGAGAATCTTTCAGGCTGCAATTTAAGTTCCTATGAAAAACTGTAAATCTGAAGATTAATCGAAATAGGGGAGCTCTGATGCAAAGCACGGCAAGCAAAATAAGCTCCAGAGGCTCTCTTTATACACAATGAACCATAAAAGGTATTCCTTGTTAACTTTAGTATACACCAGAGGTTTTCACTCAGATTTGGGACAATCATGGAGAAGACTGTAACATACAGATGCAGTTTACCCCAGCATTTTCTAATTCATGCAACAGCTCCCAGCTATATATGGAGGTCACATATTCACAAGAATCTTGGAAAAGGAAGACACACAAACGCATGTCTCTTTGTTCATGCAGAACTGATTGGAAAGCCTTTGCACTTCAAGTGAGGTGAGGCAACCATCTCAGGTGGCAGGATCCCAGGGACAGCAGATCCGGCCTCCAAGGAATGCATCGCCCACTGCTTCTGCCACAGATTTAATAATAATTCAAAGTAATACGTGGAAATTGTTCTATTTGGTTGTGTATTTTTCACTGCTCATATTAGCTATATAGGAACAAAAAGTACGGCACTACGGTTCCATTACATTACTTAACATCCGTTACATGAAACAAGTTTCTCAATTAAGCTTCGTTTGTTCTTTTTGCCACAAAATCTAGTTCCAAACAGTTGTTTTAAAGAGGGGTTTGCAGCCATTATAACATTTAAGGCAAAGGAACAGAAGGTAATTATTGTTGTATAAAACTGAAAAAGTCATTATGGGGCTGAGATGGAGACCAAACATGTTTGAAAATAGTTCCAGAACAGATAGGAAATAAAGCTACCTACATATGTTGCTTCCTTCATCTTAATTTGCACAATATGCTTCTCCGTTACTAAAATTTGGCCTGATAAGCAGATGACAGCCAATAGATTAGAAAAGTGCCTTCAGCGGCCTTACAAGCCCTCCAGATATTTCAAGGTCTATGAAATATTCTGTTTGCTCGAATGATGGGAGCTCTGTGATTTATGACCAGTAGATTATTTTCTAGAAACTTATAAAAAAATTTGTTGGGATATCTTTTAATTGCAAGGGTTACAAAGGCATAGAGTAATTTTAATTCACTGTACCATGCACTGGTATTCTAGACACTTAATTTAGGAACCTATCATGCCTGATTTATTGGTGGCTTATACTGGTCAGGTCCAGAGTTTGGGGGATACTGAGCATGGCTTTAATGAAGCTCTACTATAGCAATGGTAATCTGGCACCAGTCAAGAGGTAGTAGGCTATAGCCAGGGAACAAGATCTAAACCAGTAGTGGCCAACACTTCAGGCCTCCCTGGCCAGCTCTTGGAGCTCTCCAGAAGCCACACACCTTTCTAAGCCACACCTCTCACTTCCCATGCTTTACACCCTCCCTGAGTGTTTTTGCCTACCTGGAATATGTCCTTGAACTCTTGCTTGTTTGGATGGAGAGGGATGATTGAGTGCGCAGAAACAAGCCTACTGTTCAAAGATAAAATTTGCATTTATTGCTCTGTCAAATTCTTGGCTTCTAGCCCTGCCCAGCATTGGAACGTGGCCCTTGAAGGTCAAACCAAAGGGGATGTGGCCCCTTATCCATGGTTCCTCATTCATGATCTAAATGGGTAGGAGAAGGAAAGTTCTCCAAAAGACTTGTTTTTGCTTTGAAAGAGTTCTGAGATCGTCTGAGCAAAGCAGACCTGCATAAAAACCAAGCCCCTCTCCTTAGCTCAAAGTCAGCAAGAACAAAGATAAATTCTGGCATCGCTGGGGGCTTGCAGGTAGACCCACTGTGTCTTCATTGGGAGCTAATAAGGGAATGAGTGGCATAGGTTTTGTGCCATAGTGGAGTGCCACTGTGGTTTGAGGGACAGAACCAGGTCCCAAATCCTCTGTGGGACCTGAGGAGTGCTTCTACCAGGAGCCAGTTTAGAGTCTTTGGGAAGCTGCCATTCACCTGCCTCTCTGCTCCATGTCCCACAATGGTGCTACATCACAATGGCCATTCTTTGTGCTCCAAAATTCCCCTTGAAATAAGGGTACATCACGAGGAGCTTCATCACTGCTGTTGCCTGTGGTGGTGAGGTGGCAAAAGCTACTAAGCTGCTGCCGTCATCACTGGAAAACCTTTGGGAATTTTTGTGCCTCTTGGAAAAAAAACTTGGCAAAATGCCCCCAACCCCTGTTTGCTACTTGTGACTTGGGTGGTGAACCTGACAGGGCCATTTTTGCTCAGCCCTGTATGTTATCAATCCAAGATCTCTGGAGAGCAGGCTCAAAACTGAAAACAATGCACTTCTCTTTAAAAGTATATAGTTTGTTTCTGACTGAGGACCATTGCATGTATTGGCTAAGTGAGTTCTGCTGGAAGAAATCTGTTTTCAGTTAATTTCCTGATCCACCTGCCAATTTCAATTTCCTCCTCTTCTGGTTCTATGATAATTCATACGATATCATCCATTTGTTGATTTAATTAGTGGCCATCAGCGAGCCTCAATTCCAATGTCCAAGTGTACAGTATATTACCTTGTCCTTTCAGTAGCCAACCTTCCTCTTATCTGCGCAGGATTTTTACTCATATCCGCTTGAACAGGAGTAGAATCATCTGTGTAATGAAGCAGGGTCTTGGATTGCACACCTGTTCTACTTGTGTTTAAACATGCATGAGTAAAAGCCCTCCGTAGACCTTCCCTGCTCAAAACAGAGAAGGTCAGGAACTGAGTTCTGAGACACTGAAGGCATGAATTTGTACCCCTGCCCCATATTCTCAGTTTTAGCCCATGTTGTTCAGGCAACAAACATGATAATTCAGAAGAAAAGGTTGATGTTAAATGAAAGATTAAATAGATTATTTGGTTCAGCCTGAAAAAAACTGAACCCTAAGTGTTCCTTACTTATGGTTAGGACATATTTTTTGTTGCAAAGAGTTGCTATAGAAACGGCTGCACTAATATTGACATAATTGTTAATCAAGTAAGTACCTGTGCTGTTTTAGGTATCTAAAATATGCCATCCTTTACCCTTCCAGTTTTCAAACAAGGACAATAATTCTATTTAACACAGCATACACAGAAACACAGCTTTGTTAAAATAAATCAATAATGAAAATTAATGATGGAAAATACATTCCTGCAACTATAAAATTCTAAACATTCAGTAGTGTACGTTGGATTTTTATCCTTTTCACTGCATAAAAACAGTTTAAAAACAACTTTTTATTGTGAATTAATCTGGAATGACTTCTACACCCACAAATCAAGATGGTGATGAGGTTCTCTTGAACCAGACTCTGATATGACCTTTATGGGTCCTTAAAAACCCAGAATTCTTCTCCGACTGCAATTAAAATCCAAGCCTAAGAATATTTCCTGGATTCCCTTCCCCTATGATCCTCTAAGCATTCTCCCTGATAGATTGTCTCTCCCTTAATACCCTCTTTCCTTTCCCTTTGAAGCTTACCTGACCAGGTAATGGATGCAGGAACAGCCATGGCACACACATGGAGAGAGGAAAAGATAAATGATTCTTCCTTTCTCCCCTGCCCCCACCCCTTGGAAGTTCTTTCATCCTGATGTCCTTGTGCTGACAAACTGTCCACTAATACAGTGCTTGGATTCACATGACATAGTGAGCCAAACAATGGCTTAGTGAGACACTGCAAAGGCTCAGCCTCCCAGAGAGCAGCTTGCAGCCCCTTTGGTCCTCCGCAGTCCTTTTTACTGCTATCTTGAGCTAAGCCAAAGTTTGGCGTCGTGTGTCGTCTGACTGCTGTATATTTTACAGACTTTTAGATGTATTTGTTTCAAAGTTTCACAGAACCTTGCATCCCATACCAAAGTGTGCTGCCCTACGGGGGTCTTAAATTCATCAAGATAGCTAGAAGCCAGCTTGAAAACCCACAAAGCTCACAATTTTTGCGGATCATTCATCTGGAGAGCTATTATGCCAAGGTGTAGTACAGAGCAGCTCAAAGCACACTTGCTTCCAACGAAGCTACTAATTCTGGTTCTGATTGTGTGCGAAGTGAGGTGATTGGCAGAGATTTTGCCCCCTCCCCTTGAAGGCCTGGAAGAGAAAGAGACGGCAGGTGGCTGCCAAAGGAAAAAGGCTGACGGTAAGAAACCAATGCATAATACAAAACATCAATAGCTCCCCCCCCCCCCGCTTTTGTTCTCAAAGCTGAAAAGTGTATTGCCTTTCCAAATAAGCAAGACAAAAGAACTGAATGGGTGCACCAGGATGGCTCAGAAAATAATGCTGTAAAGGCCAAAACAATGCCACTCTGAATAGTGTCCCTTGCTTAGAGTGTGACAAAATAGGCACTTTCCATGTGAAAATGGAAAGCATTTAGGTAATTATTGCAGAAACTGCCCAACTTCTTAGAAATGTAGACCAGCGGAATAGTAGGAAAATGGGAATGTAGACTTAACATGAGAATATCTGTTATTGGAATGGTAAGTAGTAGATAGGTAGCCGTGTTGGTCTGCCATAGTCAAAATAAAAAAATTCCTACCAGTAGCACCTTAAAGACCAACTAAGTTAGTTCTTGGTATGAGCTTTCGTGTGCATGCACACTTCTTCAGATACACTGAAACAGAAGTTGCCAGATCCTTCTATATAGTGAGAAGGTGGGGAGGGGTAGATAGGTAGCCGTGTTGGTCTGCCATAGTCAAAATAAAAAAATTCCTTCCAGTAGCACCTTAAAGACCAAGTTAGTTCTTGGTATGAGCTTTCGTGTGCATGCACACTTCTTCAGATACACTGAAACAGAAGTTGCCAGATCCTTCTATATAGTGAGAAGGTGGGGAGGGGTGTTACTCAGAAGGGTGGTGGGAATGGGAGATAGGCAGATAGCTGAGAGAGCCTCTTGACGACTCTTAACGACTGTAATAGGTCTTACAGGAAAAGGCAAGGGGTGGGAAGGTGAGAAATGGTTTAGTTATGTATAGTGAGATAAGAATCCAATGTCTTTGTTCAGCCCAGGTCTTTTCATGGTTTTAAGTTTGGTAATGAGTTGTAATTCAGCAGCTTCTCTTTCCAGTCTATTTCTGAAATTCCTTTGTAGTAAAACAGCTACTTTGAGATCTTGTATAGAATGTCCTGGGAGATTGAAGTGTTCTCCTACTGGTTTCTCTGTTCTGTGATTCTTGATGTCAGATTTATGTCCGTTTATTCTTTGGCGTAAGGTTTGGCCTGTTTGTCCAATATAGAGAGCTGAAGGACACTGTTGGCATTTGATGGCATACACAATGTTAGACGATGAGCAATTAAATAGTCCCGAGATGGTATGTGTGATGTTGTTGGGGCCAGTAATGGTGTTGTCCGGGTGTATGTGGCAGCAAAGTTGGCATGTGGGTTTATTGCAGGCTCTGGTGCCAGTGTCTGTGTTAAGTCTGGTTGTAGTATTATTGTGGGTTAGGAGTTGTTTAAGATTGGGTGGCTGTCTGTAGGCAATGAAAGGTCTTCCTCCCAGAGCTTGAGAAAGAGAACTGTCATTGTCCAGGAGAGGTTGTAGATCTCTGATGATGCGTTGTACTGTTTTAACTTGGGAGCTGTATGTGATGACTAGAGGTGTTCTGTTATTTTCTTTTTTGGGTCTGTCTTGCAGCAAGTTCTCTCTGGGTATCAGTCTGGCTCTGTTGATCTGTTGTCTAACTTCATCTGCTGGGTATTTTAGTTCTGAGAAGGTTTGCTGTAGATCCCTTAGGTGAGAGTCTCTGTCTGTAGAATTGGAACAGATGCGGCTGTAACGTAGTGCCTGGCTATATACAATGGACTGTTTGGTATGTTTGGGATGGTAGCTAGAGGCATGTAGATATGTTTGTCGGTCAGTTGGTTTGCGGTATAAGGTGGTGTCTATGCGCCCATCCTGTATTTTTATAGTAGTGTCCAAAAAATGTATTTCTTGCATAGATTGATTCATTGTAAGGTTGATTGTGGGGTGAAAATCATTAAATTGCTGGTGAAAGGTGTCCAGGGTCTGTTGACCATGTGTCCAGATGATAAAAATATCGTCAATGTATCGCAGGTATAAGAGAGGTTTGAGTGGGTAGGAGTTCAGAAAACGTTGTTCTAAATCTGCCATGAAGATGTTGGCATACTGTGGGGCCATGCGGGTGCCCATTGCTGTGCCGCTGATCTGAAGAAACAGGTCATCACCGAATTTGAAGTTGTTGTGGGTAAGGACAAATTGGCAGAGTTTAGTGGCAAGGTCCGCTGTGGTTTTATCTGATATGGTGTTCCTTATAGCTTGTAAACCATCGTTGTGTGGGATGTTGGTATACAGAGATTCCACATCCATAGTAGCTAGTATAGTATTGTTGGGAAGATTATTTAAAGCTAGTATAGTATTGTTGGGAAGATTATTTAAAGATTGTATTTTCCTCAGAAAATCTGTGGTGTCACGTACATAGCTGGGAGCATTGATGGCATATGGTTTCAGAACAGAGTCCATATAACCGGAGACACCCACTGTAACAGTGCCAATACCTGAAATGATAGGGCGTCCTGGATTTCCTGGTTTGTGTATTTTGGGTAGAAGATAGAAAGTTCCTGGTCGAGGTTCTGTTGGTGTGTTGGTGAGGATCTGTTCTTGGATGTGGGGGGGTAGCTCCACAGATTTTCTGAGGAAAATACAATCTTTAAATAATCTTCCCAACAATACTATACTAGCTACTATGGATGTGGAATCTCTGTATACCAACATCCCACACAACGATGGTTTACAAGCTATAAGGAACACCATATCAGATAAAACCACAGCGGACCTTGCCACTAAACTCTGCCAATTTGTCCTTACCCACAACAACTTCAAATTCGGTGATGACCTGTTTCTTCAGATCAGCGGCACAGCAATGGGCACCCGCATGGCCCCACAGTATGCCAACATCTTCATGGCAGATTTAGAACAACGTTTTCTGAACTCCTACCCACTCAAACCTCTCTTATACCTGCGATACATTGACGATATTTTTATCATCTGGACACATGGTCAACAGACCCTGGACACCTTTCACCAGCAATTTAATGATTTTCACCCCACAATCAACCTTACAATGAATCAATCTATGCAAGAAATACATTTTTTGGACACTACTATAAAAATACAGGATGGGCGCATAGACACCACCTTATACCGCAAACCAACTGACCGACAAACATATCTACATGCCTCTAGCTACCATCCCAAACATACCAAACAGTCCATTGTATATAGCCAGGCACTACGTTACAGCCGCATCTGTTCCAATTCTACAGACAGAGACTCTCACCTAAGGGATCTACAGCAAACCTTCTCAGAACTAAAATACCCAGCAGATGAAGTTAGACAACAGATCAACAGAGCCAGACTGATACCCAGAGAGAACTTGCTGCAAGACAGACCCAAAAAAGAAAATAACAGAACACCTCTAGTCATCACATACAGCTCCCAAGTTAAAACAGTACAACGCATCATCAGAGATCTACAACCTCTCCTGGACAATGACAGTTCTCTTTCTCAAGCTCTGGGAGGAAGACCTTTCATTGCCTACAGACAGCCACCCAATCTTAAACAACTCCTAACCCACAATAATACTACAACCAGACTTAACACAGACACTGGCACCAGAGCCTGCAATAAACCCAGATGCCAACTTTGCTGCCACATACACCCGGACAACACCATTACTGGCCCCAACAACATCACACATACCATCTCGGGACTATTTAATTGCTCATCGTCTAACATTGTGTATGCCATCAAATGCCAACAGTGTCCTTCAGCTCTCTATATTGGACAAACAGGCCAAACCTTACGCCAAAGAATAAACGGACATAAATCTGACATCAAGAATCACAGAACAGAGAAACCAGTAGGAGAACACTTCAATCTCCCAGGACATTCTATACAAGATCTCAAAGTAGCTGTTTTACTACAAAGGAATTTCAGAAATAGACTGGAAAGAGAAGCTGCTGAATTACAACTCATTACCAAACTTAAAACCATGAAAAGACCTGGGCTGAACAAAGACATTGGATTCTTATCTCACTATACATAACTAAACCATTTCTCACCTTCCCACCCCTTGCCTTTTCCTGTAAGACCTATTACAGTCGTTAAGAGTCGTCAAGAGGCTCTCTCAGCTATCTGCCTATCTCCCATTCCCACCACCCTTCTGAGTAACACCCCTCCCCACCTTCTCACTATATAGAAGGATCTGGCAACTTCTGTTTCAGTGTATCTGAAGAAGTGTGCATGCACACGAAAGCTCATACCAAGAACTAACTTAGTTGGTCTTTAAGGTGCTACTGGTAGGAATTTTTTTATTTTGGAATGGTAAGGAAAGATATAAAAATTTTCCAGTCCCCTCAAGTTCAGGTACCCATGCCTGAGGCTATTTGATTATGTGGAACCTTGGAACTGGCTGATGCAGGAGATCTGGTTGCAAACCACTCACCCACCCCTGCCTTATGTTCAGATGACAAGTTAAGCTATTCTTTTCTGATGTGCTTATGGCCTGACCATTTCCTAAATTTTTATCCCCTGGTTTACTGTTTTAAAAGAAGACAGAGGTTCAAAGCACTTGCTCCGGAATAAAATAAGTAGAGTGGTACCTCTGATTGCAAATGGGATCCGTTCCAGAGGCCCATTCGCAACATGAAAAGAGCACAACCCGCAGCAGCGCGTCTGCGTACGTGCGGGTTGCGATTTGGCGCTTCTGCGCATGCACGTGATGTCTTTTTGCGCTTATGCGCATGCGCGAGCGGTGAAACCCAGAAGTAACCCTTTCCAGTACTTCCAGGTCGCCGCGGGACGTAACCTGAAAGAACGTAACATGAAAAAAACGTAACATGAAGTATGACTGTACCATCAGTTCCGGGGTGGGCACACACAGCCCTTCCTTCCAACATCTCATGGTTGCTCTCCACCTCCCCATCGTCTGCTGCCTGGTGGCCACCTCATTCTGCCTAATGACCTCCCCTGCTGGGGTAGACCTCTTTCTCCACCCACGAACCTCTCAAGGACAATGGGATTGCATCCTGAGTAGTATAGACAGAAGAACGAAATGTTTTCACCTCCATTGCACTACCCAAAAGCATTCAGCAAGCAATCCCAGGGTGCTTCATTCTTTTGGCTTTCACCTGTTTCTGAACGACAACCTCGCTATAGCATTCTTCAGCTTCTCTATCTAAAAGTATGAGATTTGGGAGGTAATCCAAGTGAAGGGGAAATGACCACAAACTACCTCTTATTCTCCACCAGTTAGTGCTAATTTCCCAATGCTATTTAAATTAAAAGAGAAAAAGGCATTCTAAATTGGAATATTTATGAATGTCTGAGTGCATGCAAGGCTGTTGCAAACAGTTTGAAAAATTAATGTGTCAAGATGAATTTTAATGACAAATTTGCTGCTGCCCTGAAGTGTCCTGCACTGAGTAAAATTTTCATTTTTTTAATAGATGCAAACGGTAATCTGTTAACAGAACAATTTTATCCATGTTTTATGTCAACTGTGCAGTACAGTATTGGATTTCTCCTAACCTATGTCTTGCTATGGTACTAGTGGCGGGTGGGTGGCTGGGGGAAAACAACAGTCCTCTACTAGCAGTTAAGGAACATGGTGGCAATATGTTGGTACAATGTTTACATTTGGAGAGAGCTGGTGCAAAAGTCTTAGCACTTAGAATTAAAGACGTTTGAGCTGAATTCCAAAACTAAAATCACAACCACTAGAATGCCTATATTAAGCAAATCCAATTGAAAAAACACGTAAACATAATAGGCTGTATAATAACAATTGTAAAGTTATTTACTAGAAACTACTTCTCAAAATTAGATACAGCTTCTCATAATGTCAAAATCTACCAGTGCCAGTGTTCAAATGATTTAATGTTGTACTCTTCTAAGGAATATGTCAGGTAGAAAAAGACAAGAGAAGAATGAAGAAATTAGAATATGAATGTACTATGGGACTGACAAAATAAGAATTGGATTTTGTACATACTGGACTCGGTGGCCAACTGAATAAGCTACATTTTAATATGTTATGTCACGATGTTGATTTTGACATTATGAGAAGCTGTATCTAATTTTGAGAAGTAGTTTCTAGTAAATAACTTTACAATTGTTATAGTACAGCCTATTACATTTTCGTGTTTTTTTCAGTTGAATTCCAAAACTAAGCAGAGCTCAGAGTCCTTCTATGCAAAAATTCAGTCTTTGTTTCCTCAGCTTTCTTCAGTTAAACACTATAGCTTAGGGGCAGGGATGGGGAAGATTTATCAATTTCAGTTTCTCCCAGTTTCTAATTATTTCCATTCTTCAGTTATCCACATTTCCATATCAGGTTCTGTTTGGTTTTTTTTAAGACTTCATGAAAATTCATCTGTGTTTTAATGTGAATTTCTCCTAATATAAATTTCACTCACATTTTTGCAAAGCAACTTCCTCTAATATAATGTATTTTTGTATGCTGTTTTCACACATATATGCATTTCCAGGGCTGAACTGATACTACCCTTGCTGGTACCTTTCCCGGGAAAATCAGAGGCTCACTATGTCAGATTCCCATTGGAAGAACGGACAAATGCTAGAACATTAGCAGTGGCAAAGTTTTTATCGGTGGTTGCAAGAACCAGTGATCCCTATATTCTGAACAAAATGCTTGTTTAACCTGGAGGTAGGCTGTGTGAATTGTGTATTGCTTTGTAATGATTTGTTGGGTCTCTGGACCATAATAAAGATTGTTGTTGTTGCTGTTGTTGTTACATATCCATGCATGCTTATATATGCATTTTTGTGCATCCATGTAAACTAAATTGACTTTCTCTCTCATTCCGATTTGGGGAGGCAGAGGCAGGAGGGAGTCCCGTGATCCTAGGATGAAGGGTGGTATATAAATTTAATAAATAAATTTCATTTCATTTCACTTTTAATTTGCGTACCACCTTTGTATACTACTATACACAAGGTGGTTTACAAGCTGAAGAAACAACGAAATAGTCAGCAAAGATCACAAACCTAATAACAATATGATCCAATGTGAAAATGTCGAAATAGCTTTTAAATAAACAACTCATATAAAACAAAACAATATTCAATAATCCATTTGAATATAAAAGCAAACAATAAAATTAAATATCAGCCAATAATAATTGAACATTTTGCACTTATCAGTTTCAATGAAGAATTGCTAAACTGTAATTAAAATAATAATAACGGCAAATCGCAATGCATAAGATACCACAAAACATACAAAACCATGTAAAAGGATCAAATTGATAAACAAGGACAGCTGATAAATAAATAAACTGCTGCCAAACCATCAGTCGGAATCCTTGCCAATCTACTTCAAAACCACCCATAGATGTACAGTACTAGTAGATCCTGATCTACCTTCTACTCACCCCTGCTTTAAACTTCATCAACTTAGAAAGGGATGGAATGCACCACTGGCAGAGGAAGAGGAGGCAGCGCAATCCCAGTGGGGTGCCATCACGGCTGCCCCCCCACCCACACTGGGCACCCCGCCCCCACCTGCTCTCTGGCCCCCAGTGCTGGAGCATGAAGCTCTGCCACTGAAATGCACATCATAAAAAGGAAGCCATATTGAGAACCATCTGGTCCGTCCTGCTTTTCTGCTCCTTTCTATTTCTCTTTTGTTGTATGTATGGATATGTCATTTGGCTGGAATGAATGGCTTATTAAAAGCTCATAATATCCAAATCCATTTATTGGTACAGAAAGTTTGCAATTGTAAGGACAATGCTGAAGGGCAGGGAAATGAAGTGTGAATGAAAAACACTCAGGATAAACTGCCCCAAACCTTAAAAAAAATAAAAAATAAATTGATCCATTTGTACCAATACGAATAAACTATGAATTTCATCAGAGCCATACACTGATGACTGTTCTCTGTCCAGACTTCACTCAGCTCTTCACAGGCAACAATACTGTATGACTATTTTATAGAGCAGGGACTCAGCTGCAAATAAGTGTGTTGTAAAGTGCAATATACATATGTGGCGCTGATGTGAGCTATGACAAATTCAATATATTTTTCAAAACGTTTTTTAAAAAAGGATTTTCAGAGTGGTTTTTTAATATGTGTGGAGATTCCACCCAGGTCTCTTTTGTCCCATGGGCCAAAAGAAGACACATGGCAGACTAAGGAACTGTTTAAAATGCACATTTAAAAAAATGGCTTCCACCAAAGAATCCTAGGGCAGTAGTTTAAGTGTGCTGAGAACTGTGTTGTTGTTGTTGTTGTTTAGTCGTTTAGTCATGTCCGACTCTTTGTGACCCCATGGACCAGAGCATGGCAGGCACTCCTATCTTCCACTGCCTCCCACAGTTTGGTCAAACTCATGCTGGTAGCTTCGAGAACACTGTCCAACCATCTCATCCTCTGTCGTCCCCTTCTCCTTGTGCCCTCCATCTTTCCCAACATCAGGGTCTTTTCCAGGGAGTCTTCTCTTCTCATGAGGTGGCCAAAGTACTGGAGCCTCAGCTTCACTATCTGTCCTTCCAGTGAGCACTCAGGGCTGATTTCCTTAAGAATTTATAGGTTTGATCTTCTCGCAGTCCATTGGACTCTCAAGAGTCTCCTCCAACACCATAATTCAAAAGCATCAATTCTTCAGCGATCAGCCTTCTTTATGGTCCAGCTCTCACTTCCATACAACACTACTGGGAAAACCATAGCTTTAACTATACGGACCTTTGTTGGCAAGGTGATGTCTCTGCTTTTTAAGATGCTGTCTAGCTCTGTGCAATTCCTTGGATTTTTGGGGGAACATCATGTGCTTTAAATGTGCATTGGATGCACTTTAAATGTTTGGTGTGGATCTGCCCTACATGTAGTGTTTGTTTGTTTGTTTGTGTGTGTGTGTGTGTGTGTGTGTGTGTGTGTGTGTGTGAGAGAGAGAGAGAGAGAGAGAGAGAGAGAGAGAGAGAGAGAGACTTTAGACATTTGTGAGTGAAGGTTTTTAGTGGCAGAATTTAGAAGAAGCTGAACTACATAAAAATACTCTAGCTTTGCATCTTAAATAATCTTGCAGTTTGTCATCCTCACCAACTCCCAGGCTTGGCTGGAGTCCCACATCCCTCTGTGGAAAGCTGTACTTTGTTCTGTGCACAATGTTCTGGCTGAAATCAATATCAGCAGCACTCAGCCCAGTGTTCTGGGATGCTTGTATTTCACCAGCATCCATCTCGTTTGAGATTTCTGAAAGCATGCACAGATGCATTGCTAACAAAATGTATTACACGGATCTGGCAGAGCACCTGGGACTTGCAACATGAAGGTATCCAAGATGACCAGTGGATCATGAACTGTGAAGCACATCAACATCTGCACATGAACCCTGGAGAATTCTGAGTAATGAAAAATTCAGCCCAGAGAAGGCAGGTAGCATGTACTAACCCCCTGAACAGAGCTTGACTTCTCAAACTCTAAAAAGGTTCCTTACATCCTTTCAAAAGAAAAGCAACAGCAGAAAAGGAGCTCTGCTGGTAGCACTCATCTCATTTCAAATATGTTCAAGCTCCATAGGAGATATTTTGGCAAAGGAAATACCCATAAGCCTTCTGCATTCCACCCCCAGTATAATTCCCATCCAACTTGGGCCCGTCTCTGAAGCTGTCTGAACAAACAGAAGGCTATATTTGCTACAGTCTCACTGTCTACATACATGGTGTAGAATTCTTCTGTCCTCAGGACAGCTGCAAATCATAGAGCAAGCTGGGGAAAAGTGATAAACTTCAGGCATAAAGTTAGACAGCTATATTAAAAAAAAGGAAAATAAGTTGGTTTGTATAGTGAGGCCTTGCAGGGCTTTTCCCACCTGGCATAGGAGGGTGGGCCCTGATGGACTCCAGCTACAAAAGCTGCTGCTGAACAGACTGGGGTATTGCCTAGGGCACGGGTGTCAAACACAAGGCCCACGGGCCGAATCCGGCCCGCTAGACCTCGTCATGTGGCCCTTGTACATTTGAATATCTACTTATATTCTAGTTCCGAGCAAGCGGCTTCTTTGAAAGACAGGAACCGGCCGCAGCCCCGGGTTTTTATTCCCCTCCCTTCCTTTTGCTGCGGAGAGGAAGCGAGAACTGCAACGAGCCCCGGAGCTGGGAAGAGGGCGCGTGGGTGGCTGAGTTGGAGGGTGAAGATTTGGGTTGGGCAAGAAGGATCAAGGGTCGGGAGCGAAAGCGCAAGTCAGGGCTCCCTCGCCACCCCCACCCGCCTCTTAGGACATCCGAGCAGACCCCGCAGCGCAGGCAGCCGTGAATGGGGTGGGGGAAGGCAGGCGAGAGAGACCACCAATCCGGGCCAGCTGTGCCCAAAGAGGGTCAGCGATTCAGCTGCGCCGCAGCCCGCCTGCCCGCCCCCCTCCTCCAACGCGAAGATCAGCCACACAAGCTCGACAGCCGAGCTCCGGGACGCGGGCCTGACCGAGTCCCCGGCGCAGCCGCCAAAGCTAGCAAATGCACGGAAGCGGCAGGGTGAGAAGAAGCTGGGCTCCGGTTAGGCTTCGCCAAAAATGCTGTAGGTGTGAGGCTGCGTGGCGCGGTTTTTATACGGCGCGCTGTATCCCTCCACCGGAGCAGCGCCTTCTTTTCCCCTCTCGCTCCTGGGACTAGGGCATGTGGCAGCAGAGTGACTGCAGCAGGCAGCCCTGCCCCCTCCCCTCCCCACACCCGCCCCGGCCCCTCCCCCGCTCCGAGAGGCCGAGCTGTTCCGCAGCAGGCAGGGAGAAGGGCAGGCTGTGTGTCTGCTGCTTCCCTCGGAAGCCCCGAGGAAGCCTGGCAATAAAAACAAGAGCGGAAAGGGGCCTGGCGAGGATGCGTTTGGGGCCAGCCCTACTGTTAGGCAGAGTGAGGAGGAGAGATCTTGAGGCGACTGATTTGGGGGTGGGCGGCAAGAAGAGGAAGCAAATTCTTGCCTAGTTCACTTATTGTTTCTGGAGTTTTGCTCCCAGGGAGAAGGAGAGGAACCTGTGGGAATTCGCAATATCCGCAATAGCCAGCCTGTATATCTACTTGCCATTATTCTGACTATGTTTCTGCTTTCAGAGCTAGTTATTACTTACATTATTACAAAAAACAGTAATAATTGAATGCAGTGACAATAATTTATGATAATAAAGAGTGGACACATAGTCCTACAGATACAACCGGCCCTTTGAGGGTGACCAAACTGCTGATGCGGCCCCCAATGAATTTGACTTTGACACCCCTGGCCTAGGGTGTTTTGTTGGGAGGGAGGTTGCTGTTATCGCTATTAATTTTTTGTATCTTAACTTTGAATCTTATTATGCTTTATGTGGAAATTGTTCCGTTTGCTTGTGTACTTTATATGTTTTATTTACAGAGAGACTATGGAAAGAAGATATCAGGTTCACAGTGTGCTATAATTTAAGAGAAAATATTATGAAAATGGTATGTCGGTGGCACCTCACCCCGGCCAGATTGGCCAAAATGTATAGGAGTAGATTGGAAAATTGTTGGAGATGTAAGGAGGTGAGAGGGTCATTTATGCATACTGTGTGTGATGGGAATGTGGAAAAATTAGGAAGTTTTGGGATATTATATATAATGAACTAAAAAAGATGTTAAAAATCCCATTCACAAAATGACCGGAAGCCTTCTTATTAGGGATAATGTCAACTGAAATAAAAAAAGAAGTAAGACCTCTCTTTATGTATACAACATCCACAGCCAGAATTTTAATTGCAATGTATTGGACAAATGAAATTACACCTACAAAATCAGAATGGCAAGTTAAACTATTAGAATATCTGCGAATGGCAAAAATGACAGGAAGGGTAGGAGGGTATTAGATGCAAAAAGTAAATCAAGAATGGATTATATTCAAAGAATATCTGAAAAAATTACTGTGACAGCAAAAACCTTATGGCAGATCTTGAATGAGTCTTGCAATGTACAGATAATCTATGTAAATTTATTGTTTCTATTTAATTTTTCTTTTCTTTTTCTATTTATTTATTATTATTATTTCTTTATCAAAAAGTTTTATGAAAATAATATAATAGTATGACACTGTGTAAAAAATAACAAGTGTAATTCAGTTTCTTTTGAGAACATTCAGAAGTCTACTTTAAGTCTTTTTATATTTCTTGTATTCCTTTTTGTTGTATGGGCTGGGATATAAATTGTAATATAGTATATTGTATAATTTTGTGAAATATGTTTAATAAAGATTTTTTTAAAAAAATAAAAAATACGTTTTATTTACTGTTTATGACTACTTTCACTACATTAGTGAGTATGTAGCTTTTTTCAGGTTGCAAGCCACCTTGCACATGCGGCATACAAATAAAATTATACATACACACTCACAGAGAGAGAGAGAGAGAGTGAGAGAGTGAGAGAGAGTGGTACCTCAGGTTAAGAACTTAATTCGTTCTGGAGGTCCGTTCTTAACCTGAAACTGTTCTTAACCTGAAGCACCACTTTAGCTAATGGGGCCTCCCGCTGCCGCTGTGTGATTTATATTCTCATCCTGAAGCAAAGTTCTTAACCCGAGGTGCTGTTTGTGGGTTAGTAGAGTCTTTAACCTGAAGTGTCTGTAACCCAAGGTACCACTGTATATATATTTACACACACACACACACACACACACACACACACACACACACACTGAGGACAAAGCTGTGTGTGTGTGTGTGCGTGTGTGTGTGCGTGTGCGCGCGTGTGTGTATGCTGCCTTGAATTAGTGTGATGTCTAGCAAGCCAATGAAGGGACAGGAGATTAGCAGCTGGGTGGGTCCAAGGAGGAAACACTGTGGTCCAAATAGAGGTGCGATGTTGGGCTGCACTCAGCCATCAGTTCCTTGCCCTATGATGAGATCACCAAGAACTGCTGAAGAATTTCAGTTCCATTTAGAAGAAAGAAGAAAGAAGAAGAGTTTGGATTTGATATCCTGCTTTATCACTACCCTAAGGAGTCTCAAATTGGCTCACAATCTCCTTTCCCTTCTTCCCCACACAACAAACACTCTGTGAGGTGAGTGGGGCTGAGAGACTTCAGAGAAGTGTGACTAGCCCAAGGTCACCCAGCAGCTGCATGTGGAGGAGCGGGGAAGCCAACCCGGTTCACCAGATTACAAGTCCACCGCTCTTAACAACTACACCACGCTGGCTCCCATGGCATTTTCTGGCAAGCCCTATTGAGACTCCATTAGTTCCCAATGCATAGTCCAGCATCCTGTGTGGTGTTATAACATTATTAGAATAACCTCCCTTAGAACATAGACTGAGTGAAACTGCTTGGATTCACCAGGAAGACATTTCAGGCTCTTGCTGTTCATTGACTTGGCAGTGGCTCCACATGGCTGCTTAGTAGCAATATCAGAGGCAGTGTGTAGTAAAAGGGAGGATTCACGGCAGATAGCAATCTGACTATAGAAATTATTTGTTCATGTTTCACTGACTTCGATACAGCCGTATCTCCTCTAAATGATACACTCGTCTCTTCTCCCCCACCCTTTCCCCAGTTAGTCATCATTATTCTGTCATTTGGGTTGACTGCCAAGGATATGCCTTCTAACCATATGCATGCTGTAAGCCTCAAAAGCAGCTGTCTCCAAAGTGAGCCAGTTCGGGAAGAATAGGAAAACAAATTATATAAAAGTAGATTAACTTCTGTTTAACATCTTTTCAGACAACCCTGCCCTCCGCCCACCAGAACCAACAGTCTCTCTAATCCTGCTTGTTTGTGTGCACTCTGCACTTGTGATCCTTCCTGGTGTGACTTGAATTTCAAATATGGAGCTTTATATTTGCCTGGTGAGCCATTGTAATTATAATCCTCTATGTGCGAGCTTGTGGGAAGTGCTCTGTGCTTCCGTCTCCTGTGTGCACTTCTGGGCCAGTCCAATGCAAAATATTTCATTTGTCTTTTTCAGGTCTGTTTGTGTGTGCACCTGCCTAGTTGCTGTTGCTATCTGTGCCATTTTTACCCCATGACCTGGGGCTGTGGAGGAAATCTGGATCCTAATTTAATTGGAAACAACTGGGGAAAGTCTTTTATGGAGAGCACTGGAAGTAAAGGTGGTATTACCACTGTGGGAGCAGGGCCGGGGCAGGAGAGTGCTAGAGTCCTGTCTAGTCAAGTTGCATGGGATCGATTCCAATCTGTTACCCCCGGGGATGTGGACATGCTGCTTGGACAAGTGAAACCAACCACCTGTCTCCTTGATCCTTGCCCATCCTGGCTTATTAAAAGCTAGCCGGGAAGGGCTGGGCAATGGGCTTCGTGGGGTGGTGAATGCTTCTCTCTGTGAGGAAGCCTTCCCAGACCCACTGAAAGAGGCGGTTATCAAACCGCTTCTTAAAAAACCATCCTTAGATGCATCCAATATGGCCAACTATCACCCAGTCTCAAATCTTCCATTCTTGGGCAAGGTGATTAAGCGAGTGGTTGCTGAACTGCAGGCACACCTGAAAGAAGTGGACC
Organism: Podarcis bocagei; assembly: GCF_964188305.1. NCBI lineage: Eukaryota > Metazoa > Chordata > Lepidosauria > Squamata > Lacertidae > Podarcis > Podarcis bocagei. Next base: position 38,948,454 of record NC_138126.1, read on the forward strand.
ATTTGGATCCCTTTCAGTCGGCATTCAGGCCTCATCATGGGGCTGAAACTGCCTTGGTCACACTGGTTGATGATCTCCGACAGGCTAGGGACAAAGGTGAGAGCTGTTTCCTAGTTCTGCTGGATCTCTCAGTGGCTTTTGACACCATCAACCATAACATCCTTCTGGACTGTCTAGAGGGGCTGGGAGCTGGGGGGCACTGCTATACAGTGGTTTGCTCCTTCTTCCTGGGCCATGTTCAGAAAGAGGTGGTGTTCAGACTCCATGGCTCTCACTTGTGAAGTGCCTCAGGGTTCTGTCCTCTCCCCCATGCTTTTTAATATCTACATGCAGCCACTGGGAGAGATAATCAGGGGGTTTGGGTTGGGTGTTCATCAGTATGCGGATGATACCCAGCTCTACCTCTCTTTCAAATCAGAACCAGTGAAGGCGGTGAGGGTCCTGTGTGACTGTCTTGAGGCAGTTGGAGGATGGATGGTGGCTAACAGATTGAGGTTGAATCCTGACAAGACAGAAGTACTGTTTTGGGGGGACAGGAGGCAGGCAGGTGTAGAGGACTCCCTGGTCTTTAATGGGGTATCTGTGCCCCTGAAGGACCAGGTGTGCAGCCTGGGAGTCATTTTGGACTCACAGCTGTCCATGGAGGCACAGGTCAATTTTGTGTCCAGGGCAGCTGTTTACCAGCTCCATCTGGTACGCAGACTGAGACCCTACCTGCCCACAGACTGCCTCGCCAGAGTGGTGCATGCTCTAGTTATCTCTCGCTTGGACTACTGCAATGCGTTCTATGTGGGGCTACCTTTGAAGCTGACCTAGAAACTACAACTAATCCAGAATGCGGCAGCTAGACTGGTGACTGGGAGCGGTCGCCAAGACCACATAACACTGGTCTTGAAAGACGTACATTGGCTCCCAATACGTTTCTGAGCACACTTTAAAGTGATGGTGCTGACCTTTAGAGCCCTAAACGGCCTCGGTCCAGTATACCTGAAGGAGTGGCTCCACCCCCATCACTCTGCCCAGACACTGAGGTCTAGCACCAAGGGCCTTCTGGCAGTTCCCATACTGCGAGAAGCCAAGTTAAGGGAATCAGGCAGAGGGCCCTGCCATGGAACACCACCACTGAATAAGACAAAAGTGGTTACCCAGACCTCAATCCTGGTTACGGAGGGGCCCTCATAGCAGTTCACGTTTCAGGGCCCCAGAAATGTAGGTCCACTTAGGTTCATTAATTTCAATTGGTTTACGCTGAGTAGAATTTAGTTGCCTGTAACCCAAAGTCTTGGGGTCACCCCCACAAAAATATTTGAAACACCTATTGAGGGGCCATCAGTTTTTAATTATGTTTGATCAAAATACTACTGATTCAAATAACAACTTAAAATACTTCTCTAGTTTTGTGGGAAAAGTGCTACATTTAAGGAAAAACATTTTGTTTTCCTTTTCATCACACTCCCTTGAATGTGTGTTATGTGTTCGACCTTCACTTGCAATTTGCTTTATTTTGACATTTTGTAATGTTCTATTTGAGGTTGCAAAGTGCTTTGAAGTGGTATTTTATATTTAAATATAAAGCAGCATGAAAATGCTTTAAATAAATACACATTATACTCTATTATATAAGTTTCCATTCTCCCTTTGGCCTCTCGTCCCCTGCCTCAAAGACACCCTCCAAGTTAAAAAAACCCAAAATGATACAATTAAGGGAACAATACAACCAGTAGAACAGAATAATCAAAAACAGATCCAAGAGCATAAAATCAATTAAAACCACAGCAGGCAAGAGCAGCGGGATATGGAACCTACTGACTACTGGATTGGAGCTATCATGATTAAAAATAAACTGATAGCTGGTGGCACCTTTTGAGCCAAGGTACCAAAATCAAATTAATGTGCCTATGCTGCTTCTGGCCCATTTCCAGCCATGCTCAGTGCTGTGCCAGAGGGCAGAAAAATAGATTTTGGAGCTCTGGCTCCATGATAATAGACCTTACCAAGGAGGGCACCATCTAGAGTCAGAGTAGACACACCTGTTTGACTTTGGAATTCCAGCTCCATCAGTGGTCAGTTTCTACACAGGTTGGCAGCTACCTACACGGGAAGGAAAAGAGGCAAGTAATCCAGGCAAACCAATCCTTCTTATTTGTTCACGTCACCTGCCACTTTGAAAATATATTTTCCTCCCCTGGTTGCCTCCACTAAAATAGATCATTTGCTGAAGGAGGCCGCCTTACCCCTAAACAGCTTATTTGGCTTTGCTTGTTAACCATGCTGGCCTCCAGTTGACCTTGGTGGTACCTTTCCTGATCTGCAGTATGCATTCTTGCTGAATCTGTGTTTTTGTGGGTTTAAATAACCCCAAAGAATTCTACAGTGATTGACCCTTTTGATTTGTCCATTTAGCATCTGTTTTAGCCAGCTGATTTACCCAATTATCTGGCTTGGCATATGCAATATTTTCACCTCTCTCAACTTTTCAGTCAGAAGGAGAGTAGACACCTAGTTAAGTCTCTGTTTTTCCTTAATTTCTAGATTCCTTGTCCAAATGATACATAACATGAGAAAACTCTCATTTGAGCAAGATGCAAGCATCTGCTTCAACACGCGCTACACTGCAATTTCCACCACTGGAAGCAGTATGGCACATTTACAAATATACAAATACAGAATTAAGCTTCTATTTCCCCATAATTGTGAGGATCCTGGACTGAATCTTTAACCCTCCAGTTCAGAGCTTCCTGAGCAAAACTTTCACTTGAACTTTTAACCCTTCTATACCAAAGAGCCTCTAAAGCAACCACTTTTTCTACCCACATTTTACAACTGAAAACCAAACACAAAATGGCTGAAAGTCCTATTCCTCCACATTGGGTTTTTTTCCCTTTTCCTTTTCAGGTCCACAGATTCCAGTCCTATTAACAGGACATTAACTATGTAGGGCTTGTGTGAAGTTTTCATGCAACTGCATAAAATTATTTTGGACACACCATACCGTACATTAACTGCTGGCTTTTGTTATGGGATCAGAATGGATACATGGAAACACCTGGAAGTTCAAAATAAAAAAATAATAATATAAAGACACAGTCTGTATTGTATTTATTGACGTTGTGTTGGAGAAGGTTTGCCACAAACAGCACAGACATCATAGAAGGGGGCACACAGAAATTGGTTCATGTGGAACAGAGAAAAATGGGTGAGAAGATGAATGGAGAAAGAGACAGGGAGAGCAGATGCAGAAGGAGATATTTTGCCATGGTTTGCTGCAGCTGAAAGGTCAATGGCGGTGTGTCTGCTTTGTGTGTGGGAAGCTACCACAGGAAATATTTTCCATAGGTTTATAACAGTTTATATCCCAGGGATAGACAGCCTGTGGCCCTCTAGATGTTGCTGATAGCATAGCTGATGGTCAGGAGTTGCAGTCCAGCAAAATCTGAAGAGCCACAGATTCCCCACCCCTGTTTTCTAGTCTGTATCAGCTACAAATGGAAGGTACTTATTATGCCAGCTTGGCTTTAGCTATCCATTGTTATTACCAGTCCATTTAACAAATAGGAGCAACTAAAACCCAAACTAGGTTCTGAGTTGACAGATTAAGGGGTGTAAATCATGTATGTGATCACTCTCTTTAGAACTTCAGTTCCCCCAAAATGAATGTTACCTCTATTTTTGGAAGCTGGGTATACATTGTAATAGCCTATGCTGGTTGTCTGCTCTGTGCCGACTATTTATTCGGGTTTCTGTGCACTGATATAGGTGTAAATAATACACACTTTAAAATATGGATTTTTCAGTGGCATATACAACAAACATATGTTCTAGCACCGTTATCCTGTGTCGTGCAAGAGAATAAAACTCAAGGCTTCTGGGGGTGTGCCAAGTTAAGCAATGGGGATTTGAGGTCACATTCCTTCTTCATCTCCTATAAAGCAAGGGAGCACCTGGAAGAGCAGATGGCAGGACTAACACTCGTGGGTTTCACTTTACTCAATTAAGGAACAGGATGGTTTTATCTGCTGAAGATACGGCAAGAATTCCAGCGCAAAATATCCTTGGTATACAGTATTCCTCATCAGTGCCTTATCTTCCCAGCACAGACAGAAGAATCTGTTGAGGCTTTCTATTAGACAACTATATTATTAAAAAGACACTTTCTGAAGCTGTTTTTATTAATAGGCATTCATTTAGGTAGGATGAACAACCTAACTCTGCAGCAACGAGTAGGGAAGCTTTAGCTGTTAATTGTTGCGCTCCTGGTGAGCAAGGAAATAGTCCCTTCACCCTGCAGCCACAATTTCAAACTCCATTTCCCTTCTGGATTTTGACGGACTCGGAACGTTTTAGTTGGGGGGTCAAATCTTCAGACGGCTCAGTCCTCTGAACGTCTGCAAGAACTGTCAAAAGGATTTAGCTCCAGTTAATTCGGCATTGCTTGAATTGTCACAAAAACTGGAAGAAGGTGCAAGGCAGCCATCTGGGCGAGGGATTGCTTGGAATGGAAACGCAGGAGCGGAGCTCTATGTGGCATGTTAGTTAGGCATGCAGGTTTCTCTCTGCACCGTTTGGGTGATTTTACAAATGCAGTACAATATACAGATTCCCAGAAAGAGGAATCGTCATGGTTAAAAATCCTTTCACAGAAATGGTTTGCTGCATGAAACATGCACAGCTGTTTTTATTTTGAGCAATAAGAAGCAATTGGGTTGAAGCTGGCAGTAGTAGGTATGCTATATATCCGTGGCGGGGGGGACGGACCTCAAACCTGGGGGTTGAATGCAGCCTCCAGGCGTTTCTATCTTTCCCTTGAAACTCTCATAAGGCCACCGCCCCTCTCCCTAGACCACACCCCTCATTGACCTGCAGTGCTTCTTGCCTGGCTGGAAAGTGTCCTTGAGCTCTGATAATGCCTCTGGATGGAGTATAGTATGAATCTGTGTAGAAACTAGCCTACTGTACAAAGGTAAAATTTACATTCACTGTAAATCCACCTGATTTTTCAACAAAGCTCTGTAGAATGCCTCCCCTTCTGCCAAGTCAGCGAAAGGGGAGGTGTTTCGCCATCCAGCTTAGCTGTTGTGTGGGAGGGAGAGATCTTCCTTGTCCTCCTGGCAGTGTGGTGGGGCTTCTTCCTGCAAGGAGAAGCTAGTGCCAAGTCCTGCCACTTTGTGGGATGGGGAATCTGGAAAGGCTCTCTTCCCACCCCAAGTAGGGGAGACACTACAAGGGCTTCCCAAGGAGAAGACCTTATGGAGGTTGCCATCGCTTTTGCAGGGGTGGCAGCAGAATGTTTCACCTCAAGCCACCCCTCCATTTATAACTTGCCTTTTCTGCTGTATGCTTCTCCCCCTCCCCATTTTATCCTCACAACAACCCTGTGAGGTAGATTAGGCTGAAAGACAAGGGACTGGTCCAAAGTCACATAGTGATTTTCATGCCCAACTGAGGATTTGAACCCCTGTGTCACTGATTCTCACCACAGGTCTGTATACAGCCACAATAAATTTTAATGCAGCTCTTTATTGGGGAAAATGGCTTATGATGCTCTGAGTTTTCATAGCTTTCAAAGAAGAGGAAGTGGAGATTGTGGCCATGTGCATTTTCAGAGCATCCAATGAGACATGGAAAAAAGATGACCTCCATTTGCTCGGACTTTAAGCCCAGTTTTGAAGTAATTGCAGAGTAGCAGCTGCATAAAGAGGCAGATCAGATCCAAATATAAAATGCTTATTTCACTTTTGATAAAAATCATTAAACCACAAATCAACTTACTCTGGACTCTAGTCAGGAAATGACTTTTATGGGCCATCTGCACATAACTGTCTCCTCATAAATCAGGATGCTGACATCTGTAATAAGCTTGGGTTCAATATCTTGGCATAAGACTCAACATAGTGATTTTATTAATTGCTACAGCAACTAGCTTTCTGCCTCTAAATGGTATCACTATTAACACGGACTTTCCTCTTCGCGCTATATTTGCGCTCATTTGTCGTCACGCTGGCAGCCTGGTGTGCAAGGAGCCAGATTGGTGTGAGCAGGATGATGGAGCAAGCAAGTGGGTGGGAAGAGCAAGAAGGCAGGAGGGCGGCCCAGGCAGGCCTTCCCATGCTCCCCTGTCACTGTTTCTCTGTTGCTGCTGTCATTGGGTGGGTGAGGGAGAAGAATGTCCACCATGCTGCTGGCACCTTGGCCAAGAGAAGGAAGCCTGTAGGGTTATGGAGTGTCAAGGCTCCAGGAAAGCTACTCCTTCCCTAGTTGCAGCAAGAGCAGAAAAAACAAGATACAGTGGTACCTCAGGTTACATACGCTTCAGGTTACATACGCTTCAGGTTACAGACTCCGCTAACCCAGAAATAGTGCTTCAGGTTAAGAACTTTGCTTCAGGATGAGAACAGAAATCGGACTCCGGCGGCGCGGCAGCAGCGGGAGGCCCCATTAGCTAAAGTGGTGCTTCAGGTTAAGAACAGTTTCAGGTTAAGTACGGACCTCTGGAACGAATTAAGTACTTAACCTGAGGTACCACTGTAAAGTGTACACGAAAGCTCATACCAATAACAAACTAAGGTGCTACTGGAAGGATTTTTTTTAAAAAAAATAATTTTGTTTCAACTACAGCAGACCAACACGGCTACCTACCTGTAACTAGAAACATGAGGATAAAATGTTATCATAAGCATAGAACATATTTGCTGCTGTTGCTACTAATCCTGCCAATGGTGGTTGATGGTGGGCAGTGGCTTTGAAAGCTTAGGCTCAGTGACCTGAATCTGCACTAAGAGACAGCCAAGATGGTCTGTTAGTTGGGGGGAAAGGAAGAAGAAATAGTTGGTCCACTAAATTTGATGGAATTAATCATGACATTTATGCTACAGAAATTTAATTAGCCAGGGGGAAAATATAGTAAAGATGCCACAACGATTCACCACAATTTCATTTCTTAGAAGGTGGAAGAAGCAACAATAGGACCATGTCTCTGGGACCTGGTCCTCACCAACAGAGAGGAACAATGAAGAAATCAGGTTTCACCCTCCAACTAAGTTGCTTTTTCACTCATGGGAGGCAAAGTACAGGGCCACTGTAGATTTTTACCCCATACACCCAGTTACTATTCCTATGTATTTTAAAGTGGACTTCAATGAGAAACACACACATGTGTCAGCACATCTGCCCTGTAGCTTGATATCTACACCTAAGTATCAGTAGGCAACTTTTACATTTCATTCCTTTTTTCACTGGTTTATAATTTGACACATAGCAACGATATACATCAGAGTCAATGTATAAAAGTATTCAGTTCTTTCGGTTTGGGAAAGGATGAATTGGTGCATGCAAATATACTTTTTAAATAAAACTATTTCTGGGGGAAACAATGTATTTTTAAAAAACCACCACTACCACACACAAAATTACCTGCTTCACAAGGGAATCAGATGCCCCCCCCCCTTTCTGGGCACATGGCTAAACACAAGACTCAAATCCTGTCAGCAATCCTCCAGAGATCAGATTATCTCATAAGAACTGATCTCTCTTTCTTATTGCTTGTGTGTGTGTGTGTGTGTGTGTGTGTGTGTGTGTGTGTGTAAAAATAGAGAGATTAAACTGAAACTTGAGGATACAGCACTGCAGTTTTAGACGAGCTTCCCACTCCAATCTCTCCCCAGTTTACAAAGACTTATAAAAAATATATATCACAAAACTTTGTATCCAGGAGATATCCGGTAGCGCTTATGAGCTCAAAGACGACAAGAAGGAATAGCAGTGGAAAGTCAAACACTTTCTGATGCCATTAACATTCAGCCAGCTCAGAGCTGAGAAAGCAAAACAGAATGTTATTATGGATATATTTGGAAGTTCCCAGCAGTAGGTAGTCTCACCTGTCTACTTCAGCATTTAGGTTCTGAGAGACATGATCCGTAAGCTTCCCAGCTATATAATAATAGGCTACAGTAAGGAATGGTCTACTTGAAGTAAATATCGAGGTGCATATTGTTGGGAAATTAGAATTTTATTTATTTCTGTGTATCTTGCGCTTCCATGTTTCTTTTGTTGTTGTGGTCCTCATATAGCCCAAACAGCAACTTCTACACGCAATGGGAGCTGTTCATAAGCTTGGCAGTACTCCAAGGTTTTACAACGTACAAAAATTATTTTAGAAAAAGAAAGGGAAGAAACTTGAAGGGTCAGCCAAGATGAAACTCTTGGGCAGAAATGTCATAGCAACAGGCCGCGGTCAGAAAAGGGGGCGGGGGAGTCAAATGCAAGGATAAGAAGTTTGCGTTGGATGTGATAGAGATGTTTGGGCTCCTTACCTTTTACGATGGCTCCTTTGGTGCCAAGTTGGTTATATAATTTGACTGAAATTGTCAGGGAGTGAGGACTGGAGGCCTTAATAAAGGGCCTCCTACACTTCCCTCCATTAATTTCAACACTTTTACAAATGATGCTTGCCACTCCAAGGAAAACAAATAGTTCTACTATCTTTACGGCATTACCTTATCTAGACCACTGTGCTGGGCTAGAGAAACACTTAATGTTATGTGCAGGCATGTTATTATGTGAAGAAGGAAGTCTAGGGGCTGGCTGGTTCTAAATCATGCTTCCCTCTTGTGCATGAATGGGGCTCCCCCACCCTTTGAAATCCCATTGCTGTCGAACTACTTCCACAATGGAGCTCATTGATGCCATCACTGTCAACCTTTAGAAAAACTAAAACTTTTTGAGCTGGTTGAGAGCTTTTGTTCTGATGCTTAATTTTAGATTGCTTTTTTATTGTAATGATGCTGCTTTGTATATTTGTAAGATGTTATCTTTGGTAAATTACCTTGAAGATTGTGACAACTGGAAATGCAGCTAATAAGGTTCATGAAACCCCCCACTTTGTGTGATTATATATATAAACACGAAGTGGGGATATATATATATATATATATATATATATATATATATATATATATCCCTGAATTAATTGCTTCCTGTCTTTGCAGAGTACATTTCTGTCACAGACTGCCTTAGTACTTAAGAATAGGTGCACATTTTGATTTCATTTAATGAGGATTACAAATGATTTATAAGGCTTTATGCTTGCAGAAACTGGGGTTTTCTCAAAGCAATGCCCTCGAGTTTTTTCCAAGAAGACAACAGTCATAACAAAAAGCATTATCTCACTGCAGAAACATTTGATGTGGGTACTACTGCTTTCTTTCAAACTTAATCCATGTGCATTCATAAATGTTTAAAGTTATACTGAGCAGAAGACAGGACATGTATTATTGTCATTTTCAAAGCCTGTGGGATAATCCTATCTGATGTTTTGAGAGAACTTCACAATGAAGTCTTCAGTAAACTCATTTAGTAATTTATACCCCTTTTCTAACTCTCACTTTGATTTGTATCGGAAAATAGTGTGTGAAATACCGTGGTGAAGAAGCAGGCTTACAAAATAAGGTGGGGTTGTTTTTTTTTATTGGGGGGAAATACAAACACAGTAACATTTTAACAGAACAGTCAGTCAAAGGGAATCAGATTATGCCTTATGAGTTTAAGCATAATATTGCTCCAGTGTTTCTTAGAGGAGGAGAAAAACCTCCTATTATTATTGGTAATGATGATGGTGATGGTGATGATGATACTTTTCCATCCCGTTTGCCTCCCAAACGAGCCCAGGGTGGGAAACAACCAAGCAGCAAAACAATGCAATTACAAATAAAATGAAAGCATATTTAAAACATTTAAAAACTTTAGAAACAAGAGCATCGAAAAACATTTTTCAAAAACAGTCATACCCTCAAAGCTAATAAGAGCAAGGTTGCCAGGAACAGCATCTTTGAGCCTCCAAACGTCTGATGAACAGAACTGTTTTAAAACCCTAAATGTTAATAGTAAGGGAGATAGTTGCTTCTCACCAGGGAAAGCATTCCACCAGCAGAAAACCACCACCAAGAAGGCCCTGTCATGGGTCAGCACCCACCAGGCACACCCATCAACCAACCTTGTGAATGGAAAAGCTCAACATGCGTTTTCCATTGCTTACTGTGAGTCTTATACATATTACAATTTGTCCAGGTTAGGATAAGTCTCCATCCTGTTTGTATACTTAGGCTGTAATTTAAACCTCCCACTCCTCACCAGTGGGACTTTGCAGAACAGTGGAGACACTGCTGTGGCAAAAGGTGGTGGTGAGGAGGAGAATCAGATATGATCCGAGCTCCAGGGCTGTCATAGTGCTCAAGTCTGGATCAGGCCTGATGCTGTTTCTGATGGCAGAGAAGACCGGCTTGGGATCCAGCAGATCCCAGGCTGGCTCAGCCTCCCCACCTCTCCACCCTTGGAACACCCGTATCATGTAAATCTACAAGGCAAGCCTTCATTTCAAAATGGCATGTTCTTCAGTCAGTGTAACTAGGATGACCTCGGACCATGTCCTTTACAGCTACTTGCCACCAGTGGCTTATACAGTGGTACCTCGCAAGACGAATGCCTCGCAAGACGAAAAACGCGCAAGACGAAAGAGTTTTCCGTTTTTTGAGTCGTTCCGCAAGACGAATTTCCCTATGGGCTTGCTTCGCAAGACAAAACGTCTTGCGAGTTCCTGCGAGTTTGTTTCCTTTTCCTTAAAGTCGCTAAGCTGCTAAGCCGTTAATAGCCGCTAAGCCGCTAAGCCGTCAATAGCCGCTAAGCCGCTAAGCCGTTAATAGCCGCTAATAGCCGTGCTTCGCAAGACGAAAAAACCGCAAGACGAAGAGACTCGCGGAACGGATTAATTTCGTCTTGCGAGGCACCACTGTAGCACTATGGGTCAGATTTGGTCTTGTGTCACACAATTTATTTTCCTCATGCCCCTAGGCTGTCAATGAGGCAGCCGTCTTTATATCTGCCTATTACCCCTCCTTTGAGGGTGTGGCAATCACACAGGGTCCCTGGATGTTTCACCGTCTATTGATCCCTGTGCCACTACTTCGCTGCCACCACCCAGGCCCTACCTGGTACAATACTGAGTCCAGTCAGGTTTAAATTGAAACATAAACTTCTGTTTATTTATTGCAGTTTAACAAGCGTGTGGTTTCATAAACGGCATCGGTGAATTACAGTCATAGGGTGCCTATCCAGACCTATAACTTCCGCTACCTGCTCTCATTCACTAAACCACCTCTCAGATATTTACTTGTCTTCCTAGCCCCTAACTATTCCTGACTCAGCTTATTTTGTTACACTAACTCAACCTACCAACAAACTCTATCCAAATTTACTCCCACTCCAACCAACCTCCCAACTCCCAACTAGCTCCTCCCTTTGCCCCTCCAAGAGCTGGTTTTATAGTGCCTCTGACTCCACCCCCTGGGTCCTGATTGGGTAACCTGTTTAACTATTTCACCTCCAGCACTCTCATATGTTAACGTCACACAGGGATCCTGAAGTATACATAATTTGTGGTCCAACAACTGAAAACACAAATGCGCTGCAAGTTCATTATGTCAGTATCGCGGGCATACAAGACAGCATAAATTGGAGTGCCAATGGGCTTAAATTTCAGAGTAGGTTAACTGCCACAGGTTTCTCGAGAGTTTTTCCTTTCACTGCGGAAGAGAAATGATCTCACTGATACAATTAAAATACTTCAAGCAAATAATTCTCTCTCTTTCTCTCTCTCTGTATATATATGAATGCATATTTTAAAGAACCTCGAGACTTATAAGACTATAATCTGCTTTATGTAATCATCATCCTCCCACTTGGCCTCATATTTCTTTCCTCAGATTAATTTCTTGATTTATAATAACAGCTATTTTTGTGTGTGTAATAAAATACATAGAGCCAGATGCTCTGCAGGGATTTCCTGCTGCCGTTACTTAGCACTTATGAGTTCGCCTGTTGGATAATAATTAACAGCCACAGAGAATGGCATGGACCCCACGCTGGAGCTGTAAAATACCACATCACATAGTCATTGACCTGGTGTGTGTATGACCCTTTATTGTTTAAATTGTATTTGACTTCATACTATCATCTAGCAGGAGGTACTATAATGTCTGTGAAGCGTATTAAAATGCTTTTAGCATTTTATTCAAGTCCTGACATTTCTATTGATTTCTTACACAAACTTGTAAAACCTCAAAGCAGTTTTCACTGTTAACCTAAACAATTTTGGCTAGTAACATTTTGCAAAATGTGGTCTTAACCATTTCAAATTTTCCTGATCAGTTTGACGTTCATATGCACAAACGCACAGTGTTTTGCAATCCCATATGCTGTTTGTTTGCTGTTTGGGAGCGTTATCTGCAAAGAGCGGTTGAGTGTTCAACCTTTCTGGAAACTGCACCTCTCTGAGCAGGGGTCTCCTCTCAACACTCGTAACAAACTACAGTTCCCAGGATTCTTGGGGAGAAATCATAACTGTTTAAAGTGGTATGATACTGCTTTAAACGTATAAGTGCAGATGGGGCCTAGCTCTCTCTGTCTGATGTCTAGTTTTCTGTAGGATGAGGATTTAGCATAGAAGAGAATATATGAGCTCCATACTGCAGTATGAAGTAATGCAGCTCTCCCCCCCCCCCCATCTGCCAGGTTAGTAAGAAGCTGTAGTTTCAGTGGGTTTGGCTTTGTTTCTTGTTAAGTAAGCAAATGAGCTTCATTAATGTAAACGCAGTGTCAGATACAAGTTGGATCAGGGGTTTTGAAGTAGGACATGACATATTTCAGGGGAGGTCACTTTGTAAATGGAGGCTGGTGTAATTGCTGCAAACTTGCATTATAATGTAAATTAGTGTTAGCACAGCAATGAAAATTATTCAGCAATCTGTCGGCGGATTAAAAACGCCAGGCATTATGGGTGTACATGTATAAGGATATATGAATACCCCGTTTCAAAAGGATGGTCCCGATGAACCCCTCATGCACTAAAAGCAGGGCTGCAGGGGCTATCCTAACCCTTACCAGCTGCACATACAGCATGTACCAATGTACATTCAAAGACTTTCTCCATGTAAGGAAGAATCCGAGACTAATCAGAACTCAGTTTTTGCATGGAGGAGGTCTCCCTGCATAGGACCCGCTGCCACAATGTGGGACTTGGAGATGGCGCATCCAGGTAGAGCAGTGTCAGGGGCAGGGCTCAACTCCCTAATACAGTCTATGCTTTTAAAATGGAATGGGCTCCACAGAGACTGTGGAGACTGTTGCAGCACCATGTGTTTAGACACTCTGGCATATAGAAATCCAGTATACAGTATAAGAGCATAGGAACATGGAAAGTCTCCATAGCCACTAAGACAGGTCACATCTAGCTCAGTATTGTCTATATCAGGCATAGGCAAACTTGGCCCTCCAGATGCTTTGGGACTACAAGTCCCATCATCCCTAGCTAACAGGACCAGTGGTCAGGGATGATGGGAATTGTAGTCCCAAAACATCTGGAGGGCCGAGTTTGCCTACGCCTGGTCTACATTGAGTGGTAGCAGCTCTCCACGGTTCCAGGTGAGTCTCTCACAGACCGACCTGGAGATGCTTTGGATGGAAACTGACAAAGCACATTTTCTACCACACTGAGCTACAGCCCTCCCCAAACTCCCCATACTTAAATGTGTGGGGCACGTAGTTCCACCCCTACTATGAAAGAATGGGAAGTTGGCAACAGACTCCCCATCCTGGTATGTGGGTTGTACAGTTTTTTAGTGGCGAAAAGGCAAGTTACTACTAAAGGTTGCAATCACATTCATTAAGGGGTCAGTCATCTGGAAAAGCAAAGAGAGGTGGGTGATTTGGTTTCCACAAGAAAACAAAGGCGTTGATTGCCTCATGGGAAAAGGGAAAAGCACATTGTATAGGTGGTTTTTCTTCCCTCCCCTTGATATATGTAAAAAAAAAATAATAATCCTTCATTTGATGGATTTGGCTGATTGCTATGCAGCGTATTGTCAGCGTGAACTGAATTCATTTACAGCATTGCTCTGTCAAGTAGGCAGGCAGCCGGGTGCAATTCTGAAAGTTGACAGGATGGAACCTCTCCCATCTGCCAATTATTGGGTGACCTTGGGGAATCGGTGGGCTGTAACGTCCACACTTCCTAGCTAACTCCTTAATCACTTGGTAGACTGAAAATAATAATGTAATTTCAGGAACTCAGTAAAGCAACTTTGTCTTTCTGGAGCGGCTCCTCCAAAGTCTGTCAAATTGTGTTTTTATTTCCTGCTGCCTTGATTTAAAAAAAACAAGCAAGCAAGCAAGCTGGTGCCAATGTGTTGCTTTTATTATAACTATGTTTTCAATAAGGTATCAGGTGGAGAACAGCCTCTGTCCATCCCAAAACAAAATTCCCTTCACCTGTCACTTAGTGGAAAGATAAATAATAAGGACAAAATGCTTTGATAATGTGTAGGAGGAAATTTCTTCGCCGCAAGTATAACGTGACAGCTTGAAGTTCTTGACAGTTAACATCTGAATAGCAACATGCTTGATGCTGAACCAGTCATGTTAGCTGTGGGATCAGTTCCGAAAAGAATCCTTTTGAATCTGTACACAATTTCCTGTCACACACATTATTTAAGAGGTGAGGTGGCTTTTGTGAAGTGATTCCTATTTGCCTCTCTCTTTCTCTAGCTCATGTGCCGTAGTGGGCAGATCCGCAGCATACATTTTGAGCATATGATGTCTCCCAAAGAGTTTGTTACGGGTGCTGTGAATTGTACCTATATGGGGAAAACTACAATTCCCAATATTTGCCTTAAATGTATGTTGAGTATGCTTTAAATGTATGGTGTGGAGAGACCTGGAATCAGAACATTTGAAACAAACAAGCGGACATAATCTGCCATAGACCGCCAATTCTAATTTTAAATCTTATAAAACAAGTGTAGTGAATTGAGGCCCAGGGATTCAATGTGGACCTCCAGGACCTCTTTATCTAGCCCTTGAGTTGAGTAACTCTTGAACTCTGATAATGTCTCTTTCTTGCCTGAGTGCAAGACAGAGGGTTTGAGTGTGTGTATGTGTAGAAACTAGTGTTGAAACTTATTAATTGCTCCACCAACTTTCACCTCTGGTCCTACCCTTTCTTACCAGAAGGTTGTCCAGAAGAGAATGTGTCCCTCAAGCTGAAAATGTTCCCCCACAACTGTGACACAGGACAAACCAATTCTCAATAAACAGAGTATGAAAATACATCAAGAAAACCATACAAAAGATTGCCACACAGCAAGTGAGTCAGGTGTTTCCAGCAAGTGTTCCAATTAACGTTATGGAAGGAAACAGAAAACCTTCAGGATTCATGCTATAGAAAATGACAGCCTGCAGAAGTAGAGCTCAAGCACAAAGCAGGTTACCCAACAGTACTCATTGAATTCATGACTGTGCTGAGAAATTTCCATCTAAAGAGATGGTGACTTTATTGAACCCAGAGCCAGGACCATTTTTTCTTCTGTGATGAATTCCAGTGCTTTCTTCTGCTAAAAAAACAACTTATGCCGATCTCAGGTTTCTCTGTTGCTAAATGTATTGTGACACTAGCTTCCTCCACCTCACCAGGTTATTAGAGAATTAGCTAAAGATAAATGCACTGGAAAAGCAAAGGATTCGTAACTTTATCTGAACTGTTTACATCCTCCTCAGTATTGCCCATGTGAAAAGATATATTCTATGGATACACCAAAACAGACACTGCTAAATAGTAAAAAGATATAACTCACAACTGAGTGCAGTAAGCTTATTACAAAAATGGTTTCTGGAAATCAAATGCACTTTGAGTTACTTACCGCTATTCATCAAGGGCACTGATTATAATGAGGGATTCTCTGTACACTGAGACAGATTTGAATCTGCATTGTTTTCACATCTGTCTACCATGGGGTTGTCGTAAGTACAGTGAAGCAATGAAGCTTTTCAAAGATTCTTAATATAACAGCAATTCAATTATTTAAATTGTTTTTCCTGTGGGGTGGTCCCTTTCATTGTCCTTATTGTCCAAGTGAAGAGCTATTTATTGCTTTAAAACTCATTGGGTTGGTTCCTAGATACTGCTTTGCAGGTGTAGGGCAACACCCCCCCTCCCCATGCTTGGATTACAATCTGGATCAAGACTTGCTCTTCCCCACCCACAAGTAACCACCCTGCATGTACATAGATAACATGGGGCTTGGTCCTTAGACAGTCACAGGGCCGGCGAAGCCATTAGGCAGGGTGAGACCACTGCCTCAGGTGGCGGAAGCCCCTGAAGCAACACCCCCATGCAGGCACTTTGCCTGCCCTGCTGCCTCTGCCAGTGATGGAGACGCAACACTGACATCAGTGCTGATTTCAAACAAGATCTTGGTGGTGGTTTCAGCTGAGATCTTGCTAAAATCCTGTGAGATTTTGCAGAAATCTCACCTGACACCACCGAAATCTCACCTAAAATTGTTGAGATCTCACCCAAAAGTGGTGCCGATGCCAGTGCTGCTAATCCACCAGTAGTGCCGGTGGTGGCAGGGTGAGTGGTGCAGGTGGCTGGAACAGACATGGCAGTGCTGGCGATTGTGGCACTGGTGGTAACAGCAGGGCAGGCAGAAAGTCCTGTTTTGTCTCAAGCTGCAAAGCAAGACACACTGCCCCTGGGCAGCCATATTTGCAGGAAGGAAAGAAGTGTGCACATATCCAGATATTTCGAAATGTTTGACCGGAGGCAATCACCTTGCTGAACAGGCAAGCTGGCTTTAAATGGAGAAGTAGCTTCCCTGTTGAGCCAGTTGATCAGCTACAGCTACAGATTATTTCCCTGTTTTGAACAGTTTCCAGACCGATAGATCTGATGAAGTTAATCCAAAGGCCAACCACATTTTCTTTCTTTTTTTTTCTCAGCCTCCATCCCCATGGATTCTAGATTAATAAATGCTGATATGCTGACTAAAGGAACTCTTAGAGACCCCCTCCATTGCCTTAGAAAAAAAATCTTACTGCTTTATGAGTGATACCTTGGAAGGCAGATAAAATACAAAATGACTGATAGCTTGGTATGTTTTAATTATTCCTTTCATAAGCTACAAAATTAAATTCTATGAAGCTGAAGACATTATCGCTTATTAAATTTTGATGGAACTCAGAAAGTGTAACTTTTAATGAAACTTTCCGCACCTTCATAACCATTTTATTTTTTTGCATTTTAATCATTCCCCCCATCCTTTGCTTACCATACAATTTCCTCCCTCACACTGCCAATATTTTTAGGGTTTTAAATGTGCATGTGTATGTATGTATGTATGTATGTATGTATGTATGTATGTATGCAGGGGTTGCATGTATAAATCAGCCCTGAGTGCTCACTGGAAGCACAGATCGTGAAGCTGAGGCTCCAATACTTTGGCCACCTCATGAGAAGAGAAGACTCCCTGGAAAAGACCCTGATGTTGGGAAAGATGGAGGGCACAAGGAGAAGGGACGACAGAGGATGAGATGGTTGGATAGTGTTCTCGAAGCTACCAGCATGAGTCTGACCAAACTGCGGGAGGCAGTGGAAGACAGGAGTGCCTGGCGTGCTCTGGTCCATGGGGTCACGAAGAGTCGGACACGACTAAATGACTAAACAACAACAACAGGGGCTGCCTATCCTGCTTGCTCCACTTGCCAAACCCACTTACCTGCCAACTCTGCCTCCTCCCCCCCACCTGGTCCCCTCTTCCTCCCTTTACACCTTGCCCATCTCTCACCTAACCCCTCACATCTTACCCCAACCCACGGAGTATGCAGGCGCAGGACTTCCTTGTTGCTGTTCTGGTTCAAGAGCCACAAGGAAGCTTATGTCTAGCTTTCTCATTGGTGTGCCCTCTAAGCCTCCCATGACATCAATGACAGTATAAAGTATTTGCTACAAAACTGTCTAGGAAAAGAGTTTATTTTTTCCATTTTGAGCTTTGTCACTCAGGGTTTATCATGACTAGAGTGCGAATTGCATTCTGGCTGCTGTCCTTGGGTGAATTCGTTCCTCCTTAGGACAATTATCGTGAGCAATTTCCTACCCTCTCCTTCGCTCATCTAGTGGCTATCCAAGGTGCCTAATGTCCTTGTTCTTCATGTGACATGTTTCTTGTTAAGCTGAAAGAGGAAAGCACTATAACTCATCTCAGCCAATTGACAGAGCTGCATGGCTTCATTCCAAACCCCCACTCCAAGAAAATGTAATTCTTCAGTTGCTGGTAGTAGGAGACTGTTTGGTTTTGAAGATGCTTCTTCACAAAAATCATTTTTCACCAGATTTGGAATAGCTAGCTGTTCCAAGAAGACAAGGGTTCTGACAGTGTTATATAGGCTTGACCTTCCCATCAGTGTTACAAAGCTTTCCTTTTTAAAGAATATATATATATATATATAGAGAGAGAGAGAGAGAGAGAGAGAGAATTCTCTACTGGGTGTAATGTGTTAGGAGCACTGCTCCAAACTGGACGTTGGATATTTTATAAAGACTTCAGATCTCTAATTGATTATTTGTACAGAAATAGATACAGTTGTTTATTTGGCCTCCAGAGTCAGAATGGTCATCTGAAGTGTTATTTTCATTAGAAGAGTCTGGGGAAAACTTTGAGCACAGGTGTCTCTACGTCTTGGTCTCCCCAAAACGGCAGCAAGGAGACAGGGTCTGAAGCAAAGGAAGTTTTAAGTGAACTGTGCATGCACAAACTGCTAAGTGCACTAAGGAAACTAGAGCAAAAAAATGCAGAACTATGGACCTTGGCCAATGATATCACTACCCACACAATGTCATCATGTCAGGTAGGTCAACAGTGCTTTGCTGATCCACACATGCAGTAGTGTTGGAACTGCCCAAGTCAAGTTTCTTAAAAGGTGGTAGGTGTTTGTTTTTGTATTGTATTTGCATTGGAGATGTACCGTATTTCACAAAGAATGAATGAGGAAAGGAGGTGGCCATTGGCAGTTGGCAGTTCTGCCTTCATCTAGGAGGCCAACTCTCTCTGCATCTAGGTCAACTCTCTCTCACACACAACTGTGGCCTTTGTCCTTCTCACTATCAGCCAGGTGAGGGAGGGGGTCCACGCGTTTGCCCTCTGGCACAGAGCAGCTTCCTTTCTTATACTAATGACCCATACTTAGGGCCAAGAAGCTGGCCTGGCTAGTCCAACAATTGAATCCTCCATTAGATTTTAACCTTTGCTGGATCCAGGAATTAGAAGAGATTCAGGTATACAGCCTAAACCCCCTTCCCTCATAAAAACTCTGAGAGTAGAAAGAGAACGTAGAGCCACAATAAAGCAGAAAAAGTGGCCAGCTTCTGTATGTAGTACTACTGAGTTCACATCAGCATTTCCTCCCATGTTCCAAAACACCATGAAGGCTTCTGGGTAGCACAATCCAACAGTGCAAGCTTTGCTGAACTGGAATGCGGAATTAGTTTCCCTCAGTTAGCAAAAATACATTCCAGTCCCAACCAAGCATGGCTCTTATGGTTCCTTTCTTTTCGATCAATATATTCTACACCCAGCATGACAGCTAAACATATCTTAGTCCCCAGTTCCTGGAGGGCAATACATCTATCTTAACAGCTGCCTTTTGGGTTTGATTTGATTCACCTGACCCGATTTAAAAAGCATATGGAAGAGACAACACCCCTAACACAGTCCTGCTGAGTGTTTGTCTCTGAGGCATCTCTGAAAATCCCCTTACAAGTCATGTGCTCAATGAGAAGCATGTGCTCAACAGTAATCTCAGCTGGTGTCCTACTAGATGGCGCGTAATACACGAACAAGTCCTAACAGCAGCAGCTGCTGAAAATGCGATTGCGTTTTCCAAGATGACAGCGTGTGAAATGATATTGGGGCTAAAACAGCTGAACTGCAGAAGCAAAGTGCTGTAATGTAGGAACCTATTACAGACTTATGAGGTGTGAGCATTTCCCAGCTAAACACATTGCAAACACTAATGTATTTTCAAGTCTACAGTGTGTGAAATGACAGACCCTCCTAAAGGAGATGAGGTGGTGGAGGAAGAGCTTTAATGCAAAAAGTGCATTACGAACTTATGAGCTGTGGACTCCTTTCTTCACTGAGAGGCAACATCAAAGAGCCACTGGTGTCTCGCCATTTAGTACTTACTGGATGCCATCACTCCTCCTCTGACTCAGCTGGCTTGTTAAATCACTCGCAACTTGGGAATAGGGGAGACGGTAGCGGAAAATACCAAATGCCAACTCCAGTCCTCCCAAACTACACTAAAGGCAACAGTGAAAGGCTAAGGAAGGCATCCCCAACCTTCAGCCCTCCAGATGTTTTGGACTACAATTCCCCTCATCCTTGACCACTGCTCCTGTTAGCTAGGGATCATGGGAGTTGTAGGCCAAAACATCTGGAGGGCCGCAGGTTGGGGATGCCTGGGCTAAGGCCTTTAGTAGAAGTGGTGGACAGGCAGACAGTTGTGGGCTTGATGGGCAGGTGCACACTTCTGGTGGCCTGGTGGTGCTTGGGTTAATTTTACTTTGGCTCCACTTGTGAAGATGGTCTCCCAGCACGCCCAAAGAATATGTTGTGAGTCCACTTTTAATGTTGCATCCGCATGCAGTCAACATGCTGCGCCTTTTGGTGTGGTGTCAATAAAGAGGCATAAAAGGGTGACATTGGCTGCTCAGACTAGAAATGACTGCAGTGTGGCAACCCCAGCATTTGTGAAGCCTCTGAACTCTAATATCCCACCACTCACTGCCATCTTTCTCATTAGGTGGTTACCTACCTGGAAAGTACAGAGAGTTTGGTAGCTTTCTAACCTTCTCCACTTGTTCAGGATTATTCATGGCAACTCATCCTGAGCAAATCTCGATAAATCAACTCTTGTCTGCCCAGTTCAATTTCAATGAAGTCATTCTCTTTAGGGTTCTGAACTCTTACTTTAAGTACCAGTTCTTGCACATTATATGGAAAAGTTCCTGTGAGAAGCAGTGGCTGTAAGGGTGGTGCAGAGCCCCTACAGCAGCCATTGACTTGCTGAGGTACATATTGTCTTGGTACAATTGAGGTACAGATGAGGGATAAACAGTATTGTATTGTATTGTATTGTATTGTATTGTATTGTATTGTATTGTATTGTATTGTATTGTATTGTATTGTATTGTACAGAGAGAAGCTGGAAGAGCAACACCCTTCCCCACTTCCTCTTTCAGCTGCATGTACTTTTCAATATTCAAATCAGCACCTGAGCAGCTGAACAGCAGGTACAGGAATAGAGAGGATAGGATAGAAAGGGAAGCAACCCGGGGGACTGGGGTGAGGAAAGCAGAGCAATTGGAGAGAGGCAGGGGAGAAAGGGTGCCACAGAAATTGGGGTGGAGAAAAAGTATGTGTGCCATATACTGGATGCAATAAAACACATTATCTTGCAATAATTCTTTTTCACATTTGTCCCCCCCCCATCAAATCACATATAGCATCTGTTTCCATTGACTGAACTATAAATTTCTGTAACCTGGTGATTTCCAGTAATGTTATGGCAAAAAAAGATAGGGATCTGAGACATGACTCATCATGGAGCCTGATAATTTTTAGATGATGATGATGATGATAACAGTAATAATAATTTATTATTTATACCCCACCCATCTGGCTGGGTTTCCCCAGGCACTCTGGGCAGCTTCCAGCAGAATATTAAAATACAATGATTCATCAAATATTAAAAGCTTCCCTAAACAGGGCTGCCTTCAGAAGTCTTCTAAAAGTCTGATAGTTTTTTATTTCTTTGACATCTGATGGGAGGGCATTCCACAGGGCAGGTGCCACTACCGAGAAGGCCCTTTGCCTGGTTCCCTGTAACTTTGCTTCTGTCCAGTCATAGGTCACTTGTGTCCTGCAATTTTGTTGCTATCATACATTAAAAAGAATATGTATTTATATCTTGCCTTTCTCCCCAAGCTGGGAGTCAAGGCAGCTTGCAACATTATGAAATGTAAAGTAATAAAAAACCTAGTTAAAAACAATTATTAAAATACATCCAACACATTTTAAACCAGCAATAAGAAACAGTTTGCCCAGACAGCAGCCCAGTGATCAGCATTATCTGCACCTTAGTTTTCAGAGGCCAGTGTGAATAGGAAGATCTTAGCTTGCTGGCGGAAGAATAAAAAAAGAGGGAGTCAATCTAACCTCGCTTGGGAGGGAATTCCACAATATGGGAACAGCCATGGAAAAGATGGTTTCTCATATCACCATCAACCATGATTCTGAAGTGGTTGGGACCAAGAGAAGGTGCTCCCCAAGGATCTTAGCACTTGGGCTGGTTCGTAGAAAGATTTGTAGATCTATGGTTTCTGAACACTCTTTCAAAATACCAGCTGTGCCCACAGGTCACCAAATTGTTGGCAACTCTGGAATAGACCAATGGTGGTAAAATTACTAGAACCCAGCAAAAATGCACAATATTTTGAGGAGACCTTCCTAGCCTCAACATTTGGGAGAATAATCTCTAGAATCACTCCAAATTCCACTTTAGTCACAAGTCAGTTTTATACAATTCTGTAGTAAAAATGAACAGTACTATTGGGCCAACTTGGTCATAGGGATGCCCTGCTGAGTGTTCTGGACTTGAAGATCTGGCTTCAAATGCTGTTCATGAGATACCAAGATTACTTTGAGCCTCTTATCGCCTTGAACTTCCAATCTCAAACCACAACTTCTAAATAATAGCGACCTGATTCACAGAATTAAGAACCAGTATGTGAAATAAAGATCTGCTGTCAACTGCAGGGTGCAACTAGATCATACTTGTGAGATAATGGTTTATCCATTTAATCTATTCCCTCATTATAAACACCTGAAACCTCTCTGGCTTTTGTGCTGGAATCACAGTGAAATGGTAACTGATGAAATAAGAACTGGAAGGAAACAGTATCCTTACGTAAAAATCACCAAAGGTTAACAATACGGAACAAAATTTGATATGGCACATAAAAGAAAACTTGGACAGTCTAACAGGTTTAATACTGTTTTATGTCAGGCTTATTCATTTAGATCCAAAAGCTGATCTTATTAAAAGAGACACACAGACACAGACAAAATTCAAGCCAGGGAGAAGCTGTCTTCTAAACCATATCAACTTCTGAATGGGAGTCTGATTCACTGAAAACCTTCAGGGTCAAATTACTAGAATGCCGATAGATGATGCAACAAAGGGTCCTGCTGGCAGGTGCTGCTGCAGAATGCTGCAATGCAGTTCTTGTATAACCACCCTCACTTCTGTGTTTGAAGAGCAAGAAACTCATTGCAGATGGGGGGGGGGAGCACAATTTCAAATACTATCCACATATACTTAAGGCATACTGGTGCTAAGAGGCTAGGCACAAAGAAATATCAATACTGTAGCTTGATTTACTTCTTCTTTTGCTAAGGGTTTGCTTCGCTACCTATGAGGCATTGTTATAATCAATAGTCCACCCTTGCTTAGTAATAATAAACAAAAGGAAATATTTCTGAAGGAATTTATATCAGATCCTAAAAGTATCTGTACTCCATTCAGAACCCCAGAATACAGAGTTCTAAGCATTTTAGATTATTTCAAAGGAGATGATGCCACCCCAGCTTGTCGTTATTGCAAATAAAGATCAATTTAAGTGGGGTTTTTTTTTTTCCTTTGGAGTTTGCTCAGCTGCAATGGATTAAAAACATAAAGTGTGGCTTGCCATACATAACAGAACAGGTTTCCAAGGTTGCAATCCTAAGCATGCATCCTGGCAACTGAATCTCACACGTCCCTGGAACTTCCTTACAGCCTAGATTCAGACTGCAAAAGTTTCAATTTCCAATTCACATATTTGTTTTGTTTTTTGTTTTTAATGGTATCCAAATCAGCAGCTGCCTGATGAGCAAATTGTATTGGCTTTTAATTCATTTCACCCAGCTCAGATTATTTGATGAATGTGGATAATTTAATAATACTAAAGAGCTCATGAAATTAAAATTTGCTGCGTTGGAACAGTTTGTTAAATCTATACTTGATTTATTCCTGTTGGCTTAATTTAATATTCTATTTTGAATTGAATCCCAGTGTATCCACTTCCTTGCTTTTCTTTTACTTGTGCTTTAAATGCATAAACTGGAAAGAAGGCAAACATAGATTCCCTTTTATTTGTACACAAACCTCATCCCATTCCAACCATCAGCTCCATCATCTGTAGTCTTCCTAGCTTCACTGAGTCACTTATTTTAGTGGGCACTACCCAATCTGGATGCACACCCTTCACAAAGGGGAAAAATTAAGAGAGATGTCTACAAGTGAAGATGGAAACTCAGAGAAACTGTAGCACAACCTAGACACACCACTGTGGAACGGTAATAGAAGCCAAACAAACACAATACAAGGCAAAATGAGATGTGGGATTTCTTACTGTATTACTATTTTAAATTAGATGTCTCCCAATCAATTAAAAAGGGAATTTAGTTTTTATTCATAGCATTTATATTCTATCTTTTCTCCAAGGACCTTCTCCCCCTCCTCATTTAACCCCCACAACAACCCTGTGAGGTTGTTTATGCTGAGAGGCAGTAACTGCTTTAGGGTCACACTGTGAGCTTCCTGACCAAGCGGGGACGAAGATTTGAAATCTGGTCTCCTAGTTCTTTGTCTGACACTCTAACCACTAAACCACACTGGTTCTCAATGTTTGGAAGTGTGGTGGGAAAATGTAATATTTGTTGTTAAAAGCAATCTTTGAACTAGAATGATAATGCTTCCACCCCCCCACCCCCCAAATAACAGCCACATCCTCTAGAAACTCAGGCCTTTTATGATCATATACTTTCTGTTAATTCTGCCCCCCTCCCATAGTGATTCAAAATGTCTGCAGCATCCAAACACCCTAATTGTGACTTCTTTACTTCCCTCTTAAAGGACATCATCTTCCAAAAATCTTGTGGAGGAACACATGTGCAAATATATCATTAACTGTAGAGCTACCTGCAACTAAACACTCTAATCTTTTAATGGGACATGAATGGAAGTGGACATATTAAAATCTGCAGAACTTCCTTCTGTTGAAATTTTACCTTTTTTGCCATGCACTATCATATATAATTTCTATTGCACCTCACATTGTGTTTAAAGTTTCTGTAACTTCATTTTTTTATGACCGAGATGTTCTGGGGAGCAGAGAGTGAATAGGCCATTTAATGAAATATTAATGTTGATAATTAACATTGGAGAGGCTTTGGGTGGTTTAAATTAGGTTTCATGTGATCAATGCTGTCACCTCAGCACAAATTTTATTGTCTTACTGTTTGGGTTTTTTTTTGTTTTTTGTTTTAACCTGGTGACATACCTCATCTATTAAAGTACAGTCTTAAGTCTTTCATTTTGCTACAGAAGGCAATGTGGCAAGGTGCTATCTATCAGCATAATGCACCAGGGAGGGGGAAAAAAAGGTAATACTGTTCTGTCACTGCATTAAAGTTTCATGCACACAGGGGAAAACGATCTATTTTGCCTCACTTTTACCCTCTGCTTTGCTTTCAAGTTGATTTTAAAGTTAGAGAAGTATTTTGAGGTAAGATTAATTGTTTCAAACTTCTCTTAGCCTTGCCATACAAGAAAAGAAAGTAAGGAAATAAAAGAATGCAAAATTAATTCACATTTCCAACTCCTTCCTTAATGGAGTTTTAAGGTCCATTGCAAGGAATCAATCAATACAAGCTGAGAGCTCTGGCA
Source organism: Podarcis bocagei (assembly GCF_964188305.1). Taxonomy (NCBI): domain Eukaryota; kingdom Metazoa; phylum Chordata; class Lepidosauria; order Squamata; family Lacertidae; genus Podarcis; species Podarcis bocagei. Next base: position 38,974,107 of record NC_138126.1, read on the forward strand.
TGTGATGTGTTCTATAAAATGGGGACGAGGGCTGCGTGAAGCAGAATGAATGAACTGGAATTATTTCAGATTATAAAAGAAAAATGATTAAGCGACCAGTGGTGGTAATTAAAAGCAGCATTTGAAAAAGCACAACACATGCACACAGACCTATCTGAAACCTTTTCTGCGGAAGACAGGCAAAAAATATTTTCATGTCATGCATTTTGATGTGAAAAATAAAGGCCTTAAAAGGGCATTGAGAGCAACTTATTGTGGCCCAGCACATTTCATGCCATCAGTGCTCTTCTTTGGAAGGGATCTGACTTGATCTCTTCAATGTTCTTATATGCTGATGTAGAGCCTGACCAGATAACATGGTTTTCAATACACTTCTGCATTGGGTTCGTGTTTCCTTTGGAATACCGTATAGCAGAGACTGTGGTGTCTTGTAATCATGCTAGTTGTTTGTGCAAGGCAAGAAAGTTTGGTCAAGAGAGTCTGAAAAGAGCAGCACATGGCTAGATCTGTAGCACTGGGATTGACCATCTTTGATTTCTCCACAGAGCAGTTATGCCAGTGTAGATTCCCTCCCCCTCCTCTCTCATGAGGGCTTAAAAAATGGAGCCAGGCATCAAAAAAAGTGGATGCTATTTCTCCCTATACTTTGCCCCCTATGCTGTATCTAAGTAGGAAAACAGATCTGGAAAATGGCTATTAGTGAGAAAAGCAGAAGGCCCCTTTCATCTGGTAGCCATCCAGTTTGATTGTGTGCCTGCTCACTCTGTTGTCCAGGTGCTTGTTGTTTGTGTGACAACCTCAGGGCAGCAGTGCTCCCTTTGTATGGTACTTTGTATTTAAATCAGATGCAGCAGCCCTTCAAACAGAGGGCTCCTTTAAATAGAAGACTGACAGCTGTAGAGTAGGACATGTGACCACCCTAGAAGGGAGTGTGATCCACCACAATCCGCTATGGCAATAATAGGACGTCTTTAAGGGTCTGTGCAATCAAAATTGCATGACGCAGTCATAAAGGGCAAGGGCAGCTTGTTACCTAAAAGCATCTACCTGGGGTTATAAAAATGGACCTAACTAGAGAACTCATTCAAACCCCACCAGCTCTTCAATTCACTTTTTTGCCAGAAAAAACCCTCTTTTTTTTAAAAAATGGTGATTTTCATTGCGTGACCAGGCAGCAACAGCCCCAGCCCCCAGGGATGATAAGGAAGGAATAAAGACTCTGACAATGTTATATGGAATTAAAATTAGGCCACAACTTTATTAAACTTCCGAATGTAGGAAGACCTTTGCTTAGGCCTTGGGCATGTATCCCTCCCAGCTCCCCAGCCGGGGGGAACTGGGGCTCATCAGGGTAAATGGGATATGGGGGTGCTCTGTGTGACGTAACTGTAGCAGGCAGCCGAGCCCATATCCCCACACGCAGGGTAGTTCACTGGCGACCTTTCAGTGTATGGCCAGTGACACCCATTTATGCAACCCCTTTAAGAGGGGACCCTGGAATCACCGCCGCAGGGGGGTGAGTCACCACATCATGCCCCCCCTCATTATAGGCAAGAAAAGACTAAAGGATTCCACCCAAGACCATAACCGCCAAAGTTGTGATGAATTGCTACGGAGAAGACAAAAACCTGCCAATGCAGGAAAATTTCTTCCTGGTCCTTCAACAGCAACCAGTCAAAGACCGCAGCAGCGCCCACTAAACAGGAAGAAAAAGTTGACCTGCAAACAAGAAAACATTAAACGTAGGAAGGGTGAATCTCCAGAGCCAACTGCCTGGATTCTGTTGGCTCTACCCCCTTATATATACGGGACTGGCCCCACCTCCCAGCAATGAAACTTGATTACTGAGGCTGGGCGTGAACCTCCAAAATTAACACTGAGAGGCAAGCCAGCCCCTGTTTGCCAGTAAGTTCCCTGGGAACTGTACCACCGCATGCAATCCCGCAAATGGCACCCGCAAAGAATGAGTGCTCATTCTTCTTATATTAATGCATCCCATTAAACTAAAGAGATGCTGGTAGGGAACTCGTATTAGTGTGTGCTTATGCATCTTATATTATGCCGATGCATAAGCACACACTAATACGAGTTCCCTACCAGCATCTTTTTAGATGGGCTTCCAAAGGAGACTATTATTCTCCAACTGGTGCTCTGGTTATTTTACAGAAGATTAATTGTACATCGTGTTTATGTAAATATGAGAGCTAAGGTTCCTCTACACCCTTATTCATAAATTAAAAACAACGCTTTCCAATGGTTAACGCTGTAAAAAGGAAATAGACCTTGACTCGAGTTAATGAGGCATTAGGGTTTGCCATAAGTATAATTTACTATAACTGCTTGAAGAGCCATCTATTCTTGTTTAGTCTGCTAAGCGACAATAAGTGAACCTAAAGTAAATCCCAGCAAACACTCATGGGTCACCTTACAGAATTTATGTACCATGATGCAACATTATCTGAAACAATGGTAAATTTTAGGGCTCGCATGAAAGTAGCACGAGCTGCTTGGTTTGATTTTTCCAGCTGTCTATAATGGCTGGTAATTAAAGGGCACCACTTTCAGAAATAATGACCTCCAGTTTAACTGTAGCTCTCTGGTGAAGTGTGCAAGGTTACCAGAGTGTTCACAGAGGATGCCAAATGAATCATGAAGCAGCAGTAACTTTCTTCCGGAGGACACACTGTTCAGCAATATTTGAGCTCGGTTGGTACCGTGCAGAGCGGCTGCTGCTGCTACTGCTAAGATTGGCAGGGCATTTCAAAAGGAATGTTTTGCCTGGCACCATTGTTTCTAAAATTGCTTTATTACAACCACTTGCAATCCTTCAGCCAGTCCAACTTTTTTTCCTTGTTGTTGCATCAAACAAAGGTCATTGCATGTTAAGAAACAACAACTCACTGGCAGGGTGTTTTTACATAGAGGAGCACTCACCAATGTAATTCCCATCTGCAGCCTGTAATTTTGTTTTCTGTTCTATTACCAAGATTCTGATTTACCACCCTAATTTGGTTGTGTGATAGAGGGAGGAGATGAAGTTCCCATTTTAATAGTCCACCCCACCATGTTTTGTCTTTAAAAGCTTGGCAGGACAAGTGGGAAAACTTCTACCTGGTTCTGAACTTCTTCCTCTGCTCCCGAACTTCTGAATCGTGACACCTGAGCACTGTGTCTGCTGCAGAGCCTGTCCTTTACTTGCCTGGATAAAGATCTGTAGAAGAAGAAGAGTTTGGATTTGATATCCCGCTTTATCACTACCCGAAGGAGCCTCAAAGCGGCTAACATTCTCCTTTCCCTTCCTCCCCCACAACAAACACTCTGTGAGGTGAGTGGGGCTGAGAGACTTCAGAGAAGTGTGACTGGCCCAAGGTCACCCAGCAGCTGCATGTGGAGGAGCGGAGACGCGAACCCGGTTCACCAGATTACGAGTCTACCGCTCTTAACCACTACACCACACTGGCTCTTACTTACTTACAAGAGCCTCTGTCTGCATGTTTTGGACTGGAGACAGGACTCTTTCTTCTCAGCCTTCCCTGGATTTTGAGCAGCTGGATCTGAATACCAAACCTGGATTTTCAATTCCTGTTCTGTCCAGGTTAAAAAAAGAGACAGCTGGCAGCCCTGGCCATATGCCTAACATGAAGAGACAATTAAAGTTTTCTAGTGGTTGTTGGAGATTTAAAATCATAAAACTTGAGGTCTCTTTAGACACCATCTCTGTCGTCTTTCATCACCTGCTGAACATCTTCCTCTTTCAACAAACCTTTTAAGCCGAAATGCTTCCCAGTCTGCAACAGTATTGGAATTGTATTAAATATATTTTTATTGTTTTGTCACTTGCTGCTTGTCACCCTTGGCTCCCTTTGGAGGAAGAGTGGTATATAAATGTAATAAAAATAAATAAAAAGTGTCCCCCCCCGAGAGTCCCATTGCATGGATACCCAACAAATTAAAGAATTTAAATTCAGAGACAATAAAGATGCTTAATTTAACATTATAAATCCCAGCACAAAAGTGCCTTTGTGAGTTAGCCATACATTAAAATATAATAATAGAATGCCATGTTCTCCTCTTATCAAGTTGCTAAGTATATAAAATAGCTATTTTTACAGAAGTGAAGGTAATTAAGATGCAGAAACTGTTTGTTTTTTTCCAAAAGATTTTAAAATATCAGTTATGAATAATTGACGGGACACAGGGATATGAAATACATTTTCCATGCAAATTAACAGGCAAAAGCAGTAACTGAAACCTTAAATTCTCTGTATGAATGGGGGTGGGTGGGAATAGTTTTCCACAGCTTGAGAGAGTATTGGTTAGACAGCTGTTCTGACAGGTGAAGATAACATAAGCGAAAAGCTTGCAAGCTTTTCTTCCGAACAGATAAATGGTTTTCATTTAATAAGCAGACAGAGGATACCCAATTACGTCGTTTCCTGTTGAATTCCAGGTTGCTAAGTGGAAAAAAATCCATTTCAAGTGTATCATTTTGAATAACTCCTTTTAAAAAAATTAGCAACAGGATTGCATTTGGTAGTCAGCATTCGTCTAAATGGCCATGGTGAGTCAGGGTTGCCATGGAGCAACATGTGAAACAGTAGCTTCAGGGTGCAGGTTCCAGAGTGGACACAATTTCCTGCATCCAATATCCATCTCTGTATATCAGAGATGGAAAGAGAGAGCTCCAGGCAACAGCAAGGGTGTCATTTTAAATTTCCATTTCAAGGATAAAAATATGCAATGGCACACTGACTCCATGAGTTTGAAAACAGAAATGAAAGGAGTGCATATTGCACAACCCTTACTAATGAGTTTCCGGCTGCTTAGTTCACAGCTACCTGTTGTGCAAATGTGATTTCTTTCCTCAAATGCGTTTTTTTACTTGGTGTTGTCCTAAGCACATTATTATTCGGAAGTAAGTGTTACTAAAATCAGTCGCTGCCACCTGAAGCAACTGTTTTCAGGACTGGTGAGGGCAATGCTTAAAGAAGAGCTATCATTTCTTTCATGCCAATGAGGATGTACACAGAGGCCTCATCCAGGCTGCCTTTTGTGCCACATTTCTAGGCACACGTCCATGCTTTAAAGCTCCATGACCTAGCTGCACTTCCTCCACAAAATCCCACTCTTTATAGATGAATTGGAGCAAAGGGCATCTGTGGAAAACCTGAATTGCCATTTGTTCCGATTCAGCGTTAAAGAGCAGGTTTTCCTGGCGAAAGCGGTGGGACAAAAAACAAAATGTGCTGAGATGCAGAGGTTTAAAGCACAGACCTGTGTCTAGGAAATGCGGGGAAAAAGGGAAATGTGGATGAGCCCACAACTCTAGTAATTAAAGGGAAAGCCAATGTAGTACATGCAACAAAATCTAGGCAACCCCCAATCAGTGTGGGGGGTTACATTCCTGGTCATTGTGAGCTTCTGCGAAAAAGTATGCAATTGAAACACACTGCCCCCTCCACCCTGCCCCCGCCCTGCCCCCATTGTGCCCTTTTAGTGATGTCTTTTATTATGTTTTTGGGTCACTTCCAGGTTTGACACCATGTGCATGTACGCGATCACACACATATTGATCACACCTAAAATAGCCTGCAGATCTACTTCAAAGCTTTTTCTTCTGGAGAAGAGAATAATGAACAATGAATTCTGTGATGAAATGAAATGCTTGCAGTTAATTAGCTATTTGACCCTAAACAATTGCAAGTTTTTGAAGAGCAGGGGCTGTATTTTTATGTGTCCATTCTGCCATTTTATGTGACTGCTGATGTTGACTTATGATTATTTTGGTTTGGTCTTATATATTGTTTATTGAGATTTTAAAATGTTTGAGGTACCCTTCCCTAGGGCTCTTGGGAGAAGGACAGGTTATGAATATTTGAAATTTAAAAATAAAATAAAAAGGCAGCAATCCTGTACACCCTTCCCTAGGTGTAACTCAATTAGGCCATGCTTAGAACTTCATTGCAATCCACTGATTTCCCTGGTACTTCAGAAAATATAATGCTAAAATCATGTCCCTTGACTATACACTTGAATTTAAACTATGTTTCTTAGATTGGGGGTGGGGGTGGGACCTTTGTAGGCACAAGTGCTTTTATACCACTGATATAGTGGTGGGAATAATTCTTAAATGCAAAATATTTTAAGAGAACTTGGATTTCAGTGGCCATGTGACTAGCATCTGTGTATTACAAATTTAGCTCTTCACATTTGCAGTGCTTGCAATTGGATTGGAAATTCACAATGTTAAGGTGTCGTTACTTCGAGACATATATGGTAATGCTGCAAACAGAAATTCAATCCTCCAATTTTTCAGAGAGAGAACTGTTGCTCTTTGCACCTGAAAGTGCTAACTACAGTAAACAAAATCTTGAGGGGAAACAACAGCAGTGGTGGGGAATTTTTTTGATGGCAAATGGTACAGCAAAGAAAGAATAGGCACTTTCCTCAAATTCTACAATCCTGCTTAAGGGGGGGAAAAGGTAAAGGACCTCTGGACGGTTAAGTCCAGTCAAAGGCGACTATGGGGTTGTGGCGCTCATCTCACTTTCAGGCCGAGGGAGCCGGCGTTTGTCCACAGACAGCTTTCCGGGTCATGTGGCCAACATGACTAAACTGCTTCTGGCGCAAGAGAACACTGTGATGGAAGCCAGAGTACTTAAGATCAGGGCCATGATCTTTCCAGAAACAAGAAAGAGACTAGTACTAATCATGCTTTTAAAAAATAATGCTTACTGTAATTGTCTCTCACTGAAATATTCCCCATATATGCCTAGGAAGAGAGTCAAGAAACAAGCAAACCTAAATATAGCCCCTTTCATAGCCCCATTCATGGGGTTTAAAGGGGTAGTGGAAACACACCACCCTCGAGATTCCATAGGTCTCCATCCCACTATCCATGTGGATTGATGTTTAAAAAACAGAAACCTACAAACAGAAACCTCTACATGAATAAACTTCCAAGGCAGCTATGATCCTGATTCCCATTCTCAATTCTTTGCTGTTGGGGGCTGGGGAGTTGTAGGGTCAGTGGTCCAAAACTGCTGCCCCTTTAATCACATTGGACCGTCATGCTTTCAATGCACAAAAGAGCTGCTGTCCATATTTAATATGCACCTAAGGCAGAGGACGCAGGTGGCACTGTGGGTTAAACCACAGAGCCTAAGGCTTGCCGATTAGACGGTTGGCAGTTCGAATCCGCGTGACGGGGTGAGCTCCCATTGTTCGGTCCCTGCTTCTGCCAACCTAGCAGTTCGAAAGCACGTCAAAGTGCAAGTAGATAAATAGGTACCGCTCCGGCAGGAAGGTAAATGGCGTTTCTGTGCGCTGCTCTGGTTCGCCAGAAGAGGCTTAGTCATGCTAGCCACATGACCCGGAAGCTGTACCTCGGCCAATAAAGCGAGATGAGCGCCGCAACCCCAGAGTCGGCCACGACTGGACCTAATGGTCAGGGGTCCCTTTACCTTAAGGCAGAGGAGAGTTTTATTTTTTAATCCTAAACTAATTCATGCCCCCATTGTAAGCTGACCTGTGAGTTGGCTTGTTTTTTGTGTGGAAGCTGAACGAATGGTTAAAGAGTTGATTCCCCCTGCCCCACTACATCAGCCAGTAATGATCCCTATGCCCAGTGAAGTATGCAGACTACTATTTTCATCAACGTTCACTTGTGACGCAGATCACATCCAAAAAATGGACAGGGTATGTGTGGAATGACCGCTCCCTGCTTAAAACGGGGGGCGCCCTTTGTGTGGACGCGCGCAGCCCTAGATCTGGAGCAGCCCCATCAGCATAGGCTTGGCTTTGCCTTCCCTCAGGTGGGATACCTGGAGGTCTCCGCCTACCTCAGTCAGATGTCCAATCCCACCTGGGGGAAGCGTTGCCAAGGAGACCAGGCCAGGTAGGGGAGGGATTACCTGCCCACACAATAGAGGGAGGATCTTACCTGGGAATCCTCACTTGGCTCCAGAGCTTCTCCCACCCTACCCACCCTCAGTTAAAGTCTTCTTTTGCAGGTTAACTTTTCTTCATAGGTTTTGCAGGTTAACTTATCTTCACAGGTATGCGGGCGCTGCTACGTTAAGGTCGCTGTTAAAGGGCCGGAAAGGAATTTCCCTGCATTGGCAGGTTTCGCCTTTCCCGTAGCAAAACGTCACAACTTTGCCGGTATCGAGCCTTGGGCGGAATCCTTTAGTCCATCTTCCTCTTTGCGGCGGCGATACCAGGGTTCCCCGTTAAAGGGGTTTCTGAAGGGAGGCTTTGACCGTACGCCGAAAGGTCGTCATTGCTCTCCCCTGCGGCGGCGGCGTAACAGGAGCGGCTATCTCTGCTTGAACATATGTTCTCCAGAGCTGGCCCATTCCCCCCCCCACACACTGGATAACCCTGAAGCTCCCTAGGTCCCCGGCTGGGGACTGGGGAGGGAGAATGCCCAATGCCTGAGCCAAGGTATACCCACATTTGAAATTTAATAAAGTTGTGGCCAATTTAATCCCATAGCACGTTGTCTTGACTCGTTATTCCACATGACGGGGGGGGGGGGGGACGGGACCGCTCGGGATCTGGGAACTCCGCCTGTCCACGCAAACTGGTGCTGATGTTTCTGCCCAAGATTTACAGTATAAACTCCTGTTCACATATTATCTCTAATGGCTGGATGCATTTTAATCTTTAAAAAATGCTAACACAATATGAACCTGCTATGGTTTTACAGCATCCTAACATCCCATTCCAAAACATATTCCTCAGTAGTGAGCCACAGTGATGTATAAATGCTCAGGAATTATTCTTTAGATTCACAGCCTAATACCACAAGCCTATTCATCTTTTCATCGAAGTAACACATAGAAGTGTGTTCAATGGGTTCCCTAGTAACTGTGTTTAGGTTTGCAGTCTTAAGTTTCAAAAGCTTATCTGTGCCATTCACATCCCCCTCCCCCCCCCCAAATCTATCTTTCTAGCTTATTCACAGGGAATCTGATAGAATTTCAAGAAAATAAATAGCTTTTCCTGAATGCATTTTCACACACACATATTCATATCTGAGATGAGGCTTAGAAAAATAGGATACTTGTCACAATGACCTTCATCGTCATTCTGAGAAAAAATGGTTTTTAAATGTTTGATTTAGACTTCTTAAGCTTAATATTTCTGAGAAGCGTAGATCCAAAACTACCCATGATACCATAAGATTAACTTGAGAATCAAATCTGATATCTTTGCTTAATTTGCTTGGGGAATAATCCCCAAGGAAACACATTGAACTGTGTCAGATTTATTTTTATCGATCATGGTTATGTACAATTCATAAAACTAGATATTTAGTGCTTTCCCCACCCTTTCAGAGCACTTTGCAGAATATTAATTAACCGACAATATCACACACTTGACCACATTTCTCTGTGCTTTCATAAAGTCTTAACCTTATGGTAGCATGGAAGAGGAAAGAAAGAGAATATCCCTTCCAGATATGGTGTCCCTTTCAGGTATGGTCAATGTTCTTACCTATTGTCCAGCACCTGTGAATGAGCCACTGCCTTGCCACTGCCCCTCTTCCCCTTGGTAAGAAACAACAATGCGCTGCAATCAGAAGATAGGAGAGCCGCGCATCTCCACCCACACAACCCCACCCACAGCTACTGATAATCGTCACAATCATCAAACAATAAAACATCCTAGCATGCTAATAGGCCAGTAGCCTTTCCTTCTTTTGCAAATAGGACAACAACCTGCAGGCTGGCAGAGTAGGGACAAGGAAACACATCCTGCCTCTGTCAACCTGCACTTGCCTGCATGCAATTCCTGATCACCTGAGGCCACCAGGTGAGCTTTTAAATATAACTTGAGTTGTTTTATTCAGAACATCCTGTTTACGATTTTGCTGATGCTGTCACTTTCTGGCAAGGAAAGGTAGCTTTCTAGATACAAGTAGGGTGCGTGGAAAAGCTAAGGGGCTGAGGTATGAAATTTCAAACTCCACAAAGCCCTTTGGGCTTTACATTCTTGTAGCAGGAGTATCTAACAGAAAGCATCTTGCAGTACCTATCAGTGGGGTTTTTTTTAAAAGGCAATTGGGAGTAGTATTCCAATGTATATGCACAGAATCCATGTCAAGAGGCTCTCAGAATTTCTAGTGTGTTCTTACCCTCCAGTGTATAATGATAGAATACTCAAATTTTAACTACAGCAATGATTTCTTTTTTAAAAAACCTCCACTATATATGTAATTTAACAAATCGCAGCAAGTCCATTGAAGGAATAAAGGATCAGTTGACTCTCTAGGCACAATGCTAGCAAATTTATCACAGGACTCAGTCTGGGAACTGCAACTTACTGTTTGTTACAATGTACAATTATTGGCGCTGTGCTTAGAAATGCATTAATAGTAAATGGATATTTCTAAATATTCCACATGTCAAGTACAGTATTTCATTGTCCAGATGATAATGAAACCTCATGTAAAATTGCTTTACCTTTATTGTTAATAACAAGGTGACATTTATGGAACTAATAAGCTGTGAAGCCCATTACAGTTTATTGTGGTATTTGAACACGAACCTTATAATGTATTCATTTACAGAAACTATTTGAGTCATTTAAATATCATTAAATGCTGAGCATAATTAAATAGTGTTTTCTCCTGTGATCTCAGGTGTGTAGAATAAAACTATTATTTCCTGAAGCTCAGTCACTTCAAACATATACTTTTTGATTAAAGCTGTGCCATTATTCAGAGCAAACATGGTAGCATCAGTCTGTAAGAGGTCCATAGCCTCTATAGCAAGCAGTGAGACACAGAAATGCTTGAATTAAAAGTAAATCCACAAGCCCTGATAGTTTAAGCAGTACATTTGCATATGTTAGAACTTGGAATGTCTAAGACTCTAGGACTGGGGAACCTTCAAGATTTTTCCTTGAACAAAATTGAGTTTTTGCTTCCAGCTGATAACCAGATAATCTACATTTCAGGATGAAACTTTGGCTTTTCATAAGAACATGTGAAGACCTCTGCTGATCAGACCAAAGGCCCATCTAGTCAGCATTCTGTTCCCATTGTGGCCAGCTGGATGCCTTTGGGAAGCCAAAAGCAGGACCTGAACCCAAAATTGCTCTTCCCATCTGTGTTTCCCAATTGCAATAGCCCTCTCCATAATGTGATGGTATTAAATGGCATAGTCCTTCCCATGTTTTTGCATTTTTCCACCCCTCCTCAGTGTCATTGCCTGTCTGCAGTTGGGGGGCGGGGATGGCAAGAAAACATGTAATATTGTGAAGAAAGATGGTGGAAGGGTCAAGAGATGCAGAAGCCATTTTCAACAATAGCTGCAGTTTTGCTGACACATCTCTTCTACATTATATTATTCTTCCTCCAAAGAACTCAGAGGTCTTCTCACCCCCCAACCCCCCTTATGACACTCATACATTTGCTGACTCAGAAAATCTATACAACTTCCAGTCCATCAATCATTTTGAAAAGTATCCCTGATTTCTTTCACATTCACAGTTCTAAATCCCCCCCTAAGGGTTATATAAAGAAGACATGGTGCATGCTAATAATAAATAATAAATAAATTTTATTTATACCCCGCTCTCCCTGGCCAAAGCCGGGCTCAGGGCGGCTAACACCAATAAAATCACAATAAAAACATAATAGAAAAAAAATAAAATAAAGCAATTTAAAATACAGGTTAAAATGCAATTTGAAATGCAGCCTCTTTTTAAAAGTAGCCCTAGGTCAAAACCGTAAGGGGAAGGGAACATAAGGGTCAGAATGAGTCCAAACCCAAGGCCAGGTGGAACAGCTCCGTCCCTGAGGAAAGAGATCAAGTCCCACAGGGCCCTAGTCTCGTGACAGTGTTCCACCAAGTCAGGGTCAGTACTGAAAAGGCCCTGGCCCTAGTTGGAACCAATCTAACCACCTTGTGACTTGGGACCTCCAAAGTGTTGTCATTTGTGGACCTTAAGGTCCTCTGCTGGGCATACCAGGAGAGGCGGTCCTGTAGGTATGTGGGTCCTAGGCCACATAGGGCTTTAAAGGTCAAAACCAGCACCTTAAACCTGACCTTGTACTCCACCGGGAGCATTAGTGCATTAGTCTGATTTATTTGTATCTCCTTCAGTTTTGTTCATATAATTTGAAGAACTGTCTCCTCTCAGGGTCGAATTTCTTATTAGCCATGTAATATATAGTGTACTCTATGTTACCATGCCCCAGTGAATTCACAACAAATTTCACAAAATTCTTTTCAGTGTCATCTGCAGCAGAAGACACTGCAATTCACATTTTGAAAGTCGTCTTGAAGAAGAATGAGAAGAAGGGAAGGCACACAGAAGTTAGATTTCACTATAACTGATGATGTGGTGTTTTTCTTCAACACCACAGTGAAGCAAGTCTTGTTAAGCAGTGCATAAGCCTTCACAACTTGATGAGAGATGTAATGATTACTGAAATAGAAGGCCTTGTTTCAAGCTGGTTTTCTGAATTCAGATTATAATCACCAAGAACTTCAAGTGTGAAATGTTTTTAGTAATGTCCTTGGATTCCATGATTTGCATAATCATGCTGTGCAAGCTTATTTTTATTTATTTATTTTAAAGAAAGGCTTTAAAGCACAGAAATTGCACAGAGCCAACTTCTCAGCTGGTGTCAGGCAGCTGTTTTGCCAAATTACATGAAGGAGAGATACAATGATTTTACACCAAGCAAAATCTGGCCCCGTTTAGAGACACACGATATACTTATGGGTTTGGCTGAGCTATATCACTAATTATAACTTTCAGAGTCAATTGATCCAAGTTATTAGTAGATTTCAGAAAGCATGAAAATCAAATTTATTATGTCACCCTTGCAACCCTGTCATTATTTGGCTCCCTAGCTGGCTTCATCATAGTCCCAAAGCTGGTAATTTCATTTTATTACCAATGTGATGTACATTAAAAAGTGAGGGTTTAAAAAACCAAATGAGCAGCAGAAAAGAATCCACTTCTAATTATATGTGCAAGTTAACACTATTGGTTTTGACAGAATATATGAAGTAAGTCTGCATATGATGGAGGCCAAATCCACCGTCACAACCTGTGCTTCACTTCAGCTGTGTGTATAATTGCATTTAATTAAAATAAAACCAGTTGCCAGTAGAACAATGTTCAGGTTCTCTTTCACACAGAAATGAGAGAGAGGATCTTATTACAATTAAATTCCAATTTCACAGCTTGCTAACATTTTGCACTGCAAACATGACCTCACTAAGAGCATACAAGTATGTCAATGAAGAAGTCTTGTTTACTATTTCATGGCAGGCCGTGTTCCATTTAGTACAGTAGCCCTAATTTTAATAGTTGTGGCTGGGAAGGGGAAAAAGCCTAGAATTGATTCTTGTCAGAGGAGAAGTTATTGTTTCAGTAGTTTTTCCAAGTTACGTTTCTCTGAACCTGGGAGCAATCAAAAGATTTATTGCTGAATTGCGTCACATCTGAAGCTGGTTCAATAATTTGCACCCGAAAGGGTCTCAGTTCTTCCCACAGTGTAGTTTCCATTCACTGAAGAAGGCAAATTTAAATATAAAAGGATTTATAATTTTCAATATATTTCTCAGGTTGACCTAGACCTGCACACCATGTTAAGCAGTGCAGCTGAATTCCCACAGTCAAAGTAATGAAGGTTGACAAATACCCTTCAGATCCAAGGCTTCCTCTGATGTGAAATTTTGCTCTTTCCACGCTCAGCATCCAAGCTCCTAATATCCCCCTTCCCCTTCCTTTCTGTTCTTTAACCAATTGGGTGCTTGCTTGTTTTCATGGTGTCATTTGCTGAGTGTAACTTCCTCTTCCCCTTTCCTGCCCTTGTTCTAATTAGCTATAATTCATTACAGGTATTTTGCTGCACCATAGTCAAAGGCATTTATAAATTCATCACCAGCAGTGACCAGCTCTCTCTCTCTCTCCTTACATTTGCTTCACTAGCAGTAACTGGCTGTTGCTCTTTTAGAAGAAACTTTTTGCATAAAATTGCACACATCCAGCCCAACTTAGATGCCACAATGAGAGCTGAAGGTGTCCTTTGTCTCATTTGGTCCTTCTTGCTGAAATCAGTTTCAGCTGGTTTCATCAGCAGATGCTGACAGCATGCCTGGAGAGATGCCTACTGAGTTTGTGGCCTTCATGCTCATCGAAGGCTTGCTGGAGTAATCTGTCACTTCTGGAGAGGGACATCCTCAGTGCCTACAGTACTTCTGTGAGCTGAAGATGGGTCCCTGTCTTAAATATATAGTTATAGTTGACTCTGTTTTATTGCTTCTTTGATATATAAACAAGGTAGAGTACATTAAGATGCACGATTGACTGCCTAAACAGATTTGCAGACCCAAATAAGAGAGACAGGTTGTGATCCCACCAGAGTTAAACACTTTTAAGTCTCATTGAGTTCAGTGGGAGGGTGCCTGCCTTTGAAATCTGTAAAATTTTAAAGCACTTAACTTTGCCTGCATTTACTTAGTTGTTAGCTCATTAAATTCTTATCCTTCCTACCAAATGGTACTCAAGACAGCTAGAGAGTAAAATAAAGAATTATAGTGAAATAAATGAAATTATCAAATCAATAATAAGGATAAAATCTCTCCTGTCAGTCCACATCATTTTCATGCTGGTTGTGAAGGGCCAAACTTCTCTTCTACTCCAGCTAACATAGAATTCAAACAGGCTTGATGAGGAGGAATGGAGTGATCTGTTCCTCTGCCACCAGCACACTCAACCACATGGAAGTCCACCCACTTGCCTGCATGAAATTCCTGGTCACCTGTGCCTACCAGGCTAGTATAAAAAGAGAGCAGGCTTACAGCACAGCAGGGTGCAGATAAAGCCCCCTGTCCCTTAAATGTCTTTTAGCATCACACTCTTTTATTTTATGTTTCAACAGAAAAAGCCAGACAGCGAACAAAAATGGATATTCAACCATAGCTTCAGCATCCATTTTCTGATCATATCTTGCTGTGTGTGACCTTCAACTTATTTAGCATTCAAGGTAAGCAGTACGTATAATGTGCCACTGGAGCAACAACACTAACAATGTACGGGTAGTTTCACAAAACCTCAAAGGACAGAAAAGAAACAGCCAAGAAGGTCATGGAGCACTTAGTCTGGGCCACACTCGAGCAGGATGCTAACGAACGAACCATACATCACATGATCAACCATTTCTGTTGCTAGAAATACCAACTACTACTGGAAGGAAACAGCCCAAAATAAAGCAAATGTGTTCTGAAACCTCGTACGGTTCCCATTGCTGTTAGGTACTTTCAGATATCTCTCAAGCACCCTTGCATTTGCCAAGCCAAGAGAGTTTTCTCTGATCACCGGTGCAAATTCTACTGATAACCTCTTTTCCCATGTTAACACCTGTACCAGAGCTCATATTCCTTTTGCATTCATAAACATCTGTCATTTTGGGCCTCCTCCTTCCCATCTGTTCTTGTTTTAGTCCTTCATTTTAACAGTTTGAGACACGGCTTGGATAAATGCTACTGCAATTTAAATTTCTCCATTTACTCAAAGAATCAGAAGGGCAATACAATGTTCCTCATGCATCCCGTCTCATCTGCCTTAATCCTGTGATAAAGGAGCTGCAGCTGGCTGGGTGAATGCTGAGCTCCTGACCTTTCTAAATATATCCAGCCACCATATGTATTATGACTGCAATCCTTAATCCACCGGCAGGATTGTAAATTTAACTGAAATCAGCAGGATTGGCACGCCTGCTGGAACACTCAATATTGCCTTGAGTGTTAGGTGAGGGATTCAAGAGAGGTCTGCATGTGAGTAATATCATAGGCACCACCACATTAACTGAAGGAAAGAATCTCATGCACTATAAGGCAGTTTTGTCCATTCCGAGCACTCTTTAAACTTTTTTTGAAACAATATCTTCTGTATCTTTCCAGCAGGACACACTGTGGGCTAAAAATCTTACTGAAAGCAGTGCCAGATTTACGTATAAGCTAAACAAGCTATAGCTTAGGGCTCCACTCAATTGGGGGCCCCAAAAAAATTAAAGGGGAAAAAACTGGATGTACATTTCCAAAATATAAGATAAAAAACAAATAAAATAAAACCTACATATAGCAACAGTGTTTTGTGTTGTGTAGGCTCCTATTTGTTATGCGCAAATGGCTTTAGATACCTATTAGGGCCATGAATTACCATATAGCATATATTCAACACAAAAAACAGCGACAATTTGTTGTTGACAAAGGACAGCTGGACATATAAAGCGCCCCATTACCTTCAGTAGCTTAGGGCCTCATCAAACCTAAAGCCAGCCCTGGGTGTGGATCTGCCCTTTATCAAATTTCCCCTTTAAACATCCAGGATCCCTAACAGAGGCAGATTTTGGGCAGTGCAGCCAGTACCACCACACTGGGCACCAATGCTCTTCCATTCTGACCACTGGGAGGAGTGCAGAGAGAAGAAACACCATGGTATACATGCATCAGCACAACCAGACACCTTCATCTGCCCCAGCTGCAACAAAACATGTATTTGCTGTATTGGTCTCTACAGCCACAGCAGGTGCTGTAACTCTCCAGCAGTTTAACTTCACCCCCCCACACACACAAAGGCACCCTCCTCCATTGTCTCCCAAGAGAGCCAACAAGAACATCCACGTTCAATGGACTGTTCGGAGATAAGGGCTTTATTTATTTATTTCTTGCAACATTTTTATATTGCCCATTAACAGAAAGGGCAGTTGACTTTTTAAAAAGAAAAGAAATATAAATAAAAAATATAAATGGTAATAAAGTCTAATTTAAACAGCATCGGGGGGGGGACACACACAGAGAAAACAGTAGCACCATTTTCTGAATGAATGAATCATTTTGTTTGGACATAATAACTGGATAATATATTGCCTGCAGCAGAATTCTAAGCATATACTCTCAAAAGCAAGTCCCATTGAGCATAACCCTAAGTCTAACTGTGCAGTCTGAAATCTGTGACAGATTAAATTTGTGACAGTTAATTAGGTGGATGCTTTGAAAACTACAGCCACATTTCCTTCTGTGGAAATTACTATAGTGAGTAGCCTGATGTTGATATGCAGTTTATTTTTATTTTCTCTTTTTTTTTAGACATCTGAGCAAAAGAACCAAAATTGTGAAGATTGTTTTGAATTGACTGTAACTTGGTTTTGACGTGTGTGTGTGTGTGTGTGTGTGTGTGTGTGTGTGTGTGCATGTGAAAACCAGGTCATAATCTTCACAATGTGTATGTGTGTATATATAAATATATAAAAGTTTCGAGCGTGCTACAGATGTCAGAGAGCATGGTTACCGACTTTACAAAAGCTACAAAGGAAAGCAAAAGGATTTCATTGATTTTTGGTCCTTTCAGAAAATCCTCGGCTGCTCTGAACAAAAGACGTATCACCAGGATCTTCTGTTATTTTTGTGAGCCAACAATGGATTTCTTTCTTTTTCTTTTTTTAGCAACACCAAAATATTAAGCACTGTTTCCTTCAGAATAAATGATAACTCATAGCAGTCTCCCCAAACTGTGGGACGTCAGGTAATTCACAATTATACTGATGCTTCTATCATTATCTTCAGC
The DNA here is from genome assembly GCF_964188305.1 of Podarcis bocagei. Taxonomy (NCBI): domain Eukaryota; kingdom Metazoa; phylum Chordata; class Lepidosauria; order Squamata; family Lacertidae; genus Podarcis; species Podarcis bocagei. The sequence continues at coordinate 38,991,705 of NC_138126.1, forward strand.
TTCTGGTGGGAATCTGTAACCTTTTCTTCCCTTTAATATACACTGGGGTTTTTTGGGGGGGGGGGGAAGAGTCTAAGTTTTTTAAAACTTCACATTCCACATGATTTCCTTTTGCTTTTTGTACTGCAATTTGAAATGCAATTATTTTAACTAACTTTAAAACACACACACACCCCTTTATGTAATTTCCTATTTTAAGGCTACTTACTACTGTCTATGGAACATTGCATCCTGTTATTTGCACAAAAGTATTGTTGTTGCTGTTTTGCTAGCGACAGAAGATGCGGCTCTGTTAAGCCTGACCAGACTCATTTCATGGTTGTCAGTATAGTTGGGACTTTCTAAGGCAGAAAAGCAAGCAGGTGTTGGAAAAGTGCGAAATCTTTCCACCAAGTGAGTTTTGGGATCTAGGACAGCAAGGTATGGTGAGCTGTCTATCATCCTCTTTCCTATGGCACTAGAGGTTCCCATCATCCTCTTATGGTGCTAGAAGCCAATGAGACAACTAACCACCCTCCTTGTGTTTCTTCTCTTTGAATCATAGGAATGCAATGTGATTGAGGACAAAAAGATCTGCCTGAATTTTCCAAGGCTAGACTTTGGGGTTGCATGGAGTGTTAGGGGGAAGGGTAGTACCTCTGGTGGGGAACGTGCTCCTTCTGGGGTAGTTTTCCCACCTTTAGTCCCCACGCTGCACTCAACTCTCACTTGTGTCTTGCTGAAGCTGTCAGTGTTATGTAGTGTAGTTTCACCCTGGGCCAACAGGGGGATACTGTATATAGTTTTCACTCAGGTCTGTAGGTAGTTTTCACTCAGGTCCGCGGCAGTTAGTTTAGGCGGGAACTCTGAGCTGTTGTGGTTACAATGTTGACAGCCGGCTGCCTATAAATACAGGCCGGCTGAGCTATTCGCAGTCAGTTCTATTCCAGCTTATCTTAATAAAAGAGCTACTTGAAGAAATCGCTGTGCCAGCTGCTATGTCAACCCACTACTTAATAGTCAGCATGTGACAATGGCCACACCCTGGGAAACAGTTTTGACTGGCTGGATAAACCAGTGCGATAAATTTACTTGGGCATAATGGAAGCTGTTCTATGTACTTGCCATGGAATTGGGAAGTGGCTTTTTAAATCCTACACTCTTGCAATCTTTCAAGAATGAGCTAAGCGCCCCCCCCCCATATATTATCCTAGGCTAAAGAAAGGTTTTCAACCAGATTTTGAGATGCCTCCTTTCTTACTGAATAGCATGGTATGATTTCCAAACAATAAACCAGTTTGTCTACTTTCTTATGCTGGTACATCTCAACCCTGCAAGCCAGGAAGTTAATCTTTGGCCTTCCAGCTGCTGCTAGGCTACAAAGCCTATCATCTCTTACCATTGGCCATGCTGGCTGGGGCTGATGAGAATTGGAGTCCAACAACAACTGAAGGGTCACAGGTTCCCCATCCCTGAGCTAAGCCTACCTGCATGCTTAAACTGCTCTGTGTTCCCTACTGTTGGTAAATGAATAGGGTGTTTTTTTAGGGTGGTGGTGGTGGTGGTGGAGGTTACATAAAAACTGAGCCACCTCAAAAAGCCTAAAGGATAGAAAGAGAAAAGCTTGGCAGGGGGTTGGACTCGATGGCCCTTGTGGTCTCTTCCAACTCTATGATTCTATGATTCTATGATTCTAAGTATGGGGGCATTTCGTATTAAATACCTATTTGGAGTACTTTCAATGACTTGTGTAGCTACAATTTTGGGGATTTTTTTGCTATTTCATTGGGAGTTTACTTGACAAGTATTATTGTCTCCAAGTTTCTCATGGGTAGCAAATCATATAATTGATATCACCTCAAATAGCATGCAAAGAAAAGCATATTTTCCAATGCTAGGTTTGAGGTCTTTGGCCAGTTTAATGGGGATATGATTGAAAGAGCATTTTTTTTAGTGTGACATCCTGGAGTCCCTATAAAAACTGGATTGTAGTTTCCTTTCTAAGTAATTGACTGGGAACTTCTAGTCATTTAAGCTAAGTATGTTTTAATTCATTAAGTACGTTCTTGTTTTAGCTTTATGAAGTTATTAAATGCCAATATGCAAGAGAATATATTCTCTTGCGCTGTGGTCAGTGCAGGGTGGCAGCAGGCAGAAAAGTCACACAGCCCTAGAGCTGATGACCATTTTAGGATTATATTTGTTACCTTATGTACCTTGTAGGATGGCTTACTGTAATAGCAGCATATATAATGATCAGAGTAATAAGAAAGAGAGGAGCCAATGGCCTCTCCTGATAAGTTCTTCCCAAATGAACATATACACAAACAGACATCTACAAAGCTGCTGTGATTTTTAAGAACCTTGAAAGATCAGACCAAAGAATAAACAATTCCAGCATTCTGTTTCCAAAAATATATAGCTGTTTGCTTCTTGGAAGTCAGTAGGTGTCTCCCACTGTTTTTTCCACCAGAAACTGACATTCAGACACATACAGCACCTCCATTTTTTACTTGTGGTGAGATCCAAGATTCAGTGGATCTTCTAGACTCTTGGAACTCATGGTCTAATGCAAGTCAGTTGAGAACATAAGCAGCTGGGATAGCTCAGTGGGTAGAGTATGAGACTCTGAATCTCAGAGTCCTAGAGTTGTGGGTTGGAGCCCCACATTGGGGGAAAAGATTCCTGCATTGCAGGGAGATTGGACTAGATGACCTTCGTGGTCCTTTCCAACTCTATGATTCTTTGACTCTCTATTACCTATTTGAATTCTCTAAAAACAATGGCAGGCAACCTACAAGCAAATATAGTCTTCTTACCTGAATACAGATTTCTGCCAATAGCCTAGTTCAGGAGAGATATGTTTACTAGGTTGCAAGTAGTCCTACAACTTATTAGCACAGGCTGGTCCCTGCAATGAATCTTCCAAAACACCAATGCATTTGTGAGAGAGGAGAAGAGACAAATTCATGGAAAAGGCTATCAATGGTTACAATGATGACTGTGTTTTACCTTTGCCGTTGGAGTCAGTAAGCCTCTAAATACCAATTGCAAGTCCAAAGAATGCTATTGCACTCTGATTGTACTTGCAGAAGTGCCATAGGCAGCTGGACTGGATAGGCCTTTGACCTGGTCCAGAATAGACGTTCTGTTCTTCTGTTTGGAATTCGTTAAGAAATTTAGAAGTCCACTTGTAGAACTACAGGAACATGTTGTTGTTGTTTAGTCGTTTAGTCGTGTCCGTCTCTTCGTGACCCCATGGACCAGAGCACGCCAGGCACTCCTGTCTTCCACTGCCTCCCGCACTTTGGTCAGACTCATGCTGGTAGCTTCGTGAACACTATACAACCATCTCATCCTCTGTCGTCCCCTTCTTGTGCCCTCCATCTTTCCCAACATCAGGGTCTTTTTCAGGGAGTCTTCTCTTCTCATGAGGTGGCCAAAGTATTGGAGCCTCAGCTTCACGATCTGTCCTTCCAGTGAGCACTCAGGGCTGATTTCCTTAAGAATGGATAGGTTTGGTCTTCTTGCAGTCCATAGGACTCTCAAGAGTCTCCTCCAGCACCACAATTCAAAAGCATCAATTCTTCGGCAATCAGCCTTCTTTATGGTCCAGATCTCACTTCCATACATCACTACATAGGAAGCTGCTTTCTCAGTATTTTCTACACCAACTGGAAGGAGCTCTCCAGCATTTCAGGCAGGAGTCCTGAAGAAACCAGGATCTGAAACTGGGTGTCTGAAGAGCAAGTGGCAGCACTCCACCCACCCCAATCCTTCCGCTGCTGAAAGGAAGGTGTCTCAGTGCACAGTGTTGTCACTTATCTTCCCTGTGCCTGGGCAGAGAAGTTGAGTGAGCAGCAACACTCTGAGGAGTGACCTGACTCCCACCAAGTTTGGCAAGAGCCTGGGTATTCCTGCATGTTTATTGTTGTTCAGCTTCCCTCAGGGCAGAGGGAAGCTGATCGGCAACACTCTGAGGACTGCCTTGGATCCTGCTGAGTTCAGCGAGAGCCAGGGCATTGCAGTGGTGACAATTCCCGTTTGCCCTAAGGCAACAAGATGGGGGAGGTCCCCCTGCATTCAGAGCCTGCCACCTCCCACTAAACTGTGACCCTTTCCCTTGTACCCATGGTTTGTATTCCCCCCCCTGCATTTCAAGCTACCACTATTATGCACAGAGCAAAGAAGAAAAGCACATGTCACAGTAGCAGCGAATGAAGAACTTACTGATCCTTTGGACATATTTTGATGTGCACCAATCTGTATCAGAGGCAGACAATGACCAAAGGATCTAGTTCTGTTTTTGGACTGGTTTGAGGCTCAGAATAACACTAATTTTTATCATTTCAAAGGGAACAGCGATTTTATATCTCCCCATCCCCCTTTATCTCTCCCAGTGTAAAGAACAAGGGCCACACTAGCAATAAATATGGACCAGAGGAGAGGACCTTACTTTGGCCTTTCTCCTTCCCAGAGATATACTGCAGGTCACATTAAATTGTCTTTCCCCCCTAATACTCAGCATGAACAGAAATAGCAGAAACAGGAGAATAGCATGAACAGCAGGAATCCACCGTTAAAAGTACATTTTATATAAGTTACACTACTCACAAGCAAACACCACCTTGACATGGTTTGCTTGCACTTACATTCAGTTCTGTCAGAGGGCATTTTAGCTTGCTCATTCCACTCCTGGCTTTTAGCCAAAAGCAGTACTTTTATTTCCAGGTAAATTTATTTTGCCACACCATTTGCTGAGGGTTTTTTTTTGGGGGGGGGTGTGAATGTTTGACATCACCTCCCTAAATGAAGTAAGGGGTGGGGAATAACAACCACAGATCCTTCAAGCCAGGAAATTATCATCCAGTTTTATGATTCTGGGGAATGAGCAGCAATTTACAATATGCAGTCAGATATCATAAGGCCTAGATGAGGCAGGGGAGGGGAAAAATAATTCTTGCGCTTTTATGAAGAACATTAACTTCACACGCTGCAGGGAGTTAAATGCAGAAGCAGATGCTCTTGCTGAGTGGCTGAGAACCTCCTTTTGCAGGAGCAGCAGTCAACACCTGCCTTGGTAAAATGATGGCTTGGCACATCCATAGCTCTGCTGGCAGCCCTGCAACTCAAGAGGATGATAAGGATGCCTGACACAGGGAAACCATATTGTATCTGAAGGAACATCAAATGAGACAGGAAGGACAAATTTCAACAAATTTCAACTCCAGCTACACACAGAGAGAGAGAGAGAAAGAGAGAGAGAGAGAGAGAGAGAGAGATGGATGGAGTCATCTGCACATTGTATACAACACTTCTTCCCCCAGCAGTAGCCTGAGCAAGTCCTAACACAAATAAGATGCAAATTTTGATCTGGAAACTCTTGAATACAAATCAACCTGGATTTCCAGATGGGTGAAACTGTCAATTTTGATTTCTTTCAGTTTCTCTCTCCACCTCCCCCAAACTTTAGTTCTGCACAATTCTACATCAGTTTTCTTTTTTAAAAAATAAATAAAATAAAAAGCCCTCATGAACATTCACCAGCTTTCTGATGCGAATTTCTTTTAATGCACACATCCTGTATGCAATTTTGCCTAATATACACATTTTCCAGTAATGTAATGCATTTTGTATGCCATCTTCACTAATATATGCATGTTGACCCACACTTTACCCCAGCATATACATTTTTGTGCCCATTAGTTTGCTGGAGAACTGCTCTGCAAAATTCAGGGAAGTGCTAATTTTGAAGGATCGGGTAAGTGTGAAGTGAATCAAATGTATTTCCAAATCGACCTGGATAGCACTTCCTTCTCACTTCTAAAACCATCAACTATCTCAGATGAAAAAGAAAGAAATATTTATCTGAGGAGAGATGAAAGGAATTAGAAAAGTAGTTTGACTGGTTAGGTGGACTCCTCTAGGGATTGTCCAAACTCCATAGACCTTTAGTTCTGTAGCTTCTTTGCTGTTCTGGTTGCTTCTGGATTTCATACCAAGAGCTGAAGAGTTGACTAAGTTCTGGGATAAGTTAGAGTGAACAACTGTAGCCTTCAAGTGTTCCCAATAGTCAACACAGGCCTTATTCATTTATTCGTTTTACAGTATTTGTCACCGAATTCAAAATGTCTTTAGGCACTTGCATATTCTATTAAAAACCATTAAGTTTAATAATAAAACAACACCACCTAAGCAAATATAGCAGGCTTATTGGTAGTGGACAGATGGAATTGGACCTGTTACTTTTTTTTAAGTGACGTATAGGATATTTTATTATGTAATCTTTTGTAAAACTTGAAAGAAACATAATGTGTTTGCAAATCTGTGTATCCTACAATGGAAAGTCATCATTTAGTCAGGACAAATTACAGATTCCTGCCAGTGTACACACATTTTTCAATCTGTCTCCACACAAACTGTATGAAATTGCTCTTAGTGGTGTCCACAACTGTTTGCCTTTTAAAAAGTGGCAGCTCCATTTTGGAACCATCTGCTGTTATCTAGTGCCTGCAGATGTGTACCTGCAGAACTGGTTTTGCACATACGTGTTCATAACTAAGTGAAGCAGCCATCATGGTTGAAAGGTCATAACAAGAACTTTCATATCAACTCTCATCACCTCACGCAAAAGGCTTTTCAGTGGAGGCAGTCGAGACACATTCAGCTGAAAATTGTTGGGCAATAGGTCATAAAGGGACAAGAAATGATGAAGTTGTTTATGTGACTCACACCTCAAACGTTCAGCAAGAACAAACCAACATGCAACTATAACACATTGCTTGTTTGAAAGTTGACATGGTTCCTTTTAGGTTTTTTTTAAACCTCTTTGTATAACTTTGTGGAGGACTGTACCACATACTGGTCTCAACATTTAAACTGCGTCTCAGATGTTCCTACAAGACCGAGATATATGCATTTTGGTCATGGAACAGTCTTCCATGGAACAGTCTTTGTGCTCTTTATGTGTCTGTGAAGACTCCCCCCCCTTTTTTTTACATGAAGGCACTAAAGTGACTTTGCACAGGCATTCTGGGGTTATAGAGTTACATAGAGGACTACCATGTGCATGGTTGCATGCTTGAATGAACACTCCATTCATCTAAAATTATACCTTATATCACACATGCTACTTTCAGAAAGGGTAATCATGAGGCAAAATAAAGAAGTACTGAACAATAAAAATCCATTAAATATGCATTGACTGCTTGCTGAGAATTCAAAATAAGTAGGTTAATTTAGCAGTGGTTTGCATCTAATAACCGCCTACATCTTTTCCCATACAAAGAGAGAATTAACACTAATTTGTTTAGTGAGATTCAGAATGATGGATTTTGGAAATGGATCCCTAGCTTAGAACCTAGTAAGGACTCCAGGAGCTATGCAGGAATGGCATTACCCATAGCTTCTTTCCAATTCCTGGGATTTCACTAGGCAGCATTTCAGAACATAACATTTTGAGAGGACCTTCTTGCTGCCGCCGAAACCACCACCAGGTTGCTTAAGGAAAAGGAAAGGGGTTGAGGGCTGGAAGGCATTTGGACCTTCGCTCTACATTCAGATGGTGTCATTGGGAACACAATGGGAGAGACCTTCTGAGCAGCTAGATTTTTATGGGCTTTGATCATGGGGGCGGGGAAAGCTTTTTATTCTCTCACACATATTCTCAGTTGAGCAGGGGGAAATTCGCCCAACACTAAACCAGTTTCTCAACTACTTTTGATAAGTTTCCAGTTGTTATTATTCATTCATTCATTCATTCATTCATTTATTTAGAATTTATATACTGCCCTATACCTGGAGGTCTCAGGGCAGTTCACATGAGGCTATATATGTGCTTGAGGCATAATATGCAGAGGAAATCTCAGCTGTAAACCCACCCTAACATAGGCAAATATTAGCCACATAACAGAGCCATGGAGTGATGTCTATACTTGAGCAGAGCTTTAGTTCCATCTCTTGATTCCTTTTCCATTGTTTATCCTTGCTATTTCCTAACTAGTCTCTTATGTGCCACTTTGGAAAAACCCAGAGGGGTGCCCTGAGGCCTCATTCACAATGACAGTCTTAAGATATTCTTCTGTGAATTGATGGAATCAGCCATCCTCCACTAACTTGCTTCCATTATTTGAGAGTCAACTAAAGGGAATTGCTAAATATACTGAAAGGCCACCCTAGGGAGTGAAGTTGTCTTGCAGCATGAAGGCATCTGCCGCAGCGCTGAGCTAAAAGCACAATCAAGCACAATCAAGCTATTTCAATCTATCTGTTGTGCTTTCTTTTTTCCAAACAAAGAAAACAAGGAGGAACAGACAAAAAGATTGCGTCTAGATCGTCAGATAAAGGCTGAAGTCACAAAACGCAACAGCTTACAATAAATTCCAATTAGGAAATGTTTTGAAGGCACACCTGACGCAAAATCCTTAAAACACAATAAACTGAAAGATGGCAGGAAGGAAAAAGACTTGTAACTCATTTCTTTATTTTGAAGCAGTTCCCATTCATATCAGTGGTGGGAAATCAATGTGCGCTGGACTCAGTGGCTGAAGCAGCAATCATATGCTCACAATGGTACAATTAGGAGCAACCATGTAAAGCAGTGATGGCCAAAATTGGCCCTCCAGCTGTTTTGGGACTACAATTCCCATCTTCCCTGACCACTGGTCCTGTTAGCTAGGGATGATGGGAGTTGTAGTCCCAAAACAGCTGGAGGGCCAAGTTTGGCCATCACTGATGTAAAGGAAGTCCTTTTACAAAGTCAATTAGCCTGGGAAGACAGGCTTCCTGAGGTGTGCATTTCTGCTCCTAGTCTCAAAAATATGGAAGTGGGTGGCGTAGAGGAAAACAAGCTCAGAAGAGGATGTGAGAAAATCTGCAAAATCCTAGGGCATGATTTATTTTGCCATGACAGAAGGTGAGCGAGGCTAATGCTAGTGTCGACCCTACTGGCAAAGTGAGGCAGTCACCTGAAGCAGCTGATTTTGGATGTCATGAAAAGGAAGTGAAGAGAGCTTATAGGGAACTGCCTCAGGCATATGCTGCCTGCAGAAAATGGGCTTGGGCTCTACTGTTTATCAGCTGAGCCAAAACATTGTGGATCAACTCCACCCTTAGTAGCTTGAAGCCCCATAGAGGGACTTCAAAGTGCCCAATCACTTGATGTGACTGGGAAACCAGATGCCTGACAGGCAATCCACCCACCTATCAAATTTGACCAGCAAACCCAAAAAGATTTCCCACCCCCCATGCTCTCCAACCTAGTCGGCTCTCTCCACCACAGTCCCTCAGTGCCCTCCCCTCTGTCTTTTGAGATTACTTCTAATTCTTCTTCACCGCTGGGAAAACACTCGCCCTCACAAATGTAAACTTCATAATTTAATGCTCTAGTATCAGAGAAAAGGACCATTTTGAAATGTAAGCATTCACGTAGCTGTTTCATCGAGCTTCTTGTAAAAACTCCAGATTTTATTATGCACTTCCCTGTTGCTTTCCTCGTTGAATAGCAGGCTTTTCTCTCATTAAGTCAGTGTTGGTTCAGAAATGAAGAGCTTTTCCAAAGTCTTAGCATAACCCTCTTATCCACAATAAAATCAAAGTAAGTAACGTATAGATACGGCAGACTGGGTTTTGCTTCATTCTGTTTTGATCCTTAAATTTAAACATTTTTTAATCTTTCCTTTTTTAAAAAAAATATATCTAAATGACAGCTGGCATGATGAATAAAATGGGTGCACGCATACACACACACACACAGCTTCTCTATCTAGATCATGGTCAAACTCAAAAAACTCAAAATCAGTATGTAGTTGACCATTTCTTTAAATTCTCATAAGCAAACGTCAGAGCCATATTTTTATCTGCACTTTAATGCACTTACCTGAGCCATGAGAATTCCAGACCCAGGATTACTCAATCTTTAAGAAAAACTGCCTTAGCTCAATGGTAGTGCTCATTCTTCACATGCAGGAGGTCCCAGGGTTATTTTCCTGCTCTTCCAGGTAAGGCTGAGAAAGACAGCTGTTGAAATTGTGAAGAACCCCTCCCATTCAGAGTAGATGATAACTAGCAAGATGGACTTGGTACAAAGCAGCTTCTGAGGTTTCAGATCTTTCCAGGTGTTTGGTTTTATTGCACAGTTGTCACACGGGTTGTGATTGGACCAGTGCAGTCAGGTGATGGCAGGGGGGATGGCTCAGAACCTGGTGGATCCTGGTTGACTCAGATCCTTCCCTGGAATGCTCCATTATGTAGCTTACTGGTGGTACTTCTGCCTGCCACCACTTTAGGTGGGCAGAAGAGGGAACTCTGCATCACTCCATAGACTGAGGCCAACAAAGGTGTCCTAGACTAGGTGAAGGGAGACCCCCACCCCCATTCAACACCCACAGTGGGTCAGGATGTTGCTTCTTATTATGGTGCTGTAATTGGCTTATTATTAATTATAGGTGAGAGATTTTACTTTCTTTAACTTTTTACTTCTTTTACTTTCTTGGGCTCCATGATCACTGCAGATGTTGACAGCAGTCACAAAATTAAAAGACGCCTGCTTCTTGGGAGAAAAGCAATGACAAATCTAGACAGCATCTTAAAAAGCAGAGACATCACCTTGCTGACAAAGGTCCATATAGTTAAAGCTATGGTTTTCCCAGTAGTGATGTATGGAAGTGAGAGCTGGATTGATGCTTTCGAATTACAGTGGTACCTTGGGTTAAGTACCGGTACTTAATTCGTTCCAGAGGTCTGTACTTAACCTGAAACTGTTCTTAACCTGAAGCACCACGTTAGGTAATGGGACCTCCTGCTGCTGCTGTGCCTCCAGAGCACGATTTCTGTTCTCATCCTGAAGCAAAGTTTTTAACCTGAAGCACTATTTCTGGGTTAGCGGAGTCTGTAACCTGAAGAGTATGTAACCTGAGGTACCGCTGTATGGTGCTGGAGGAGACTCTTGAGAGTCCCGTGGACTGCGAGAAGATCAAACCTATCCATTCTGAAGGAAATCAGCCCTGAGTGCTCACTGGGAGGACAGATCCTGAAGCTGAGGCTCCAATACTTTGGCCACCTCATGAGAAGAGAAGACTCCCTAGAAAAGACCCTGATGTTGGGAAAGATTGAGGGCACAAGGAGAAGGGAACGACAGAGGACGAGATGGTTGGACAGTGTTCTCGAAGCTACCAATGTGAGTTTGATCAAACTGTGGGAGGCAGTGGAAGACAGGAGTGCCTGGCGTGCTCTGGTCCATGGGGTCACAGACACAACTAAACAACAACAACAACAACAATTTTATATATCTTATAAATCATTCCTAGGGCAGTTTACAAGACAAGGTTTACAAGGAGGATGGTTTTCTTTGCTCAACAAAACAAAACAAAATCCTTACATAGCCTCTGTAAGTCTCTCAGCTAAGTCTCTCAGCTGAGCTTCGCTTTTGAAAGAAAACAAACACTCATCCTAGTCACCCCTCAGCTCTCGCTGCAGTTCTCCAGCTGTGCATCTTTCTTTGGGGCAAGTGCATGAGATTTAAAGGGCAAAAGGAGACGAGGAAAAACCAAACCCTCACATGGTCAGCCTCTTTGCCCTGGATGGATAAGCACTGCAGAGAAAGTTCAAATGTAAAAAGCCTTGATTCCCATATATATATAATCTTCTGTGCTTTAAATGTCACATAATCATCCTCTCTGCAGGCTCCAAACTGCATTTCTGGCTCGAGGAAAGAAAAACCACCTGGAAAGTGCAACTTGATTTCATATACTCACTACTGGAGGCAATAATGCTTCTGAATATCAGTTGCTGGAAACCACAGGAGGTGAGACTGCTCATGTCCTGCTTGCAGGCTTCCCATAGACATCTGGTTGGCTGCTGTGAGAAGACGATGCTGTATTAGATGGGCCACTTGCCTGATCCAGCAGCCCTCTTCTTATGTTCTAACTCAGCAGAAGACTCAGATACTTGCAGCAACTTGACCTTAATATTATGCAAGCCTATCCCACCTTGAAGATGTTACAAAGCATCACCTCACCATTCCGAAAGCAGCAGAATTTGCTTCTCTATATTCATGATGGGGGTGGTGTCCTTCCAATCAGAGGAGGAATCTTGCCAGCTTTTAGTGCTTTGCAGCAGTCTAACATGGAAGTGAAGAAGAAGAAGAAGAAGAAGAAGAAGAAGAAGAAGAAGAAGAAGAAGAAGAAGAAGAAGAAGAAGAATAGTAGTAGTAGTAGTAGTAGTAGTAGTTTGGATTTGATATCCCACTTTATCACTACCAGAAGGAGTCTCATGTGGAGGAGCAGAGACGTGAACCCGGTTCTCCAGATTACGAGACTACTGCTCTTAACCACTACACCACACTGGCTCTCCATGGACAGCTGTGACTGTTCCTGGTCTTGGAAAGCTTGGCCACAGTAGTCCATGTACTGGTTACTTCAAGACTGGATTGGTGCAATGTGTTCTATGCAGGACTTCCCTTCCAGAAGCTGCAGTTAATGCAGAATGCTGCAGCATGATTGCTGACAGGAGTATGACCCTGTGAGCATATAACACCTCTGCTCAGAAACCTGCACCAGTTATTGATCTGCTACTGGGACAAGTTCAAGGTGTAACTATTAGTACATAAAGCTCTTAACAGTTTGGGACCAGTTTACTTGCGAGAATGCCTTACCACATATATACCTGCTCATCCGCTTCGATCTGTAGAACTGGCACTGTTACACATGCACGTAATGTTCATTCCACATTTGTAATAAATCAAATCAGCACCTGCACTTGGGAGCTCCTTGCCTATTGATATCAGGCAAGCAACTTTACTGTATTCTTTTTGGCATCTGCTAAAAACATTTCTGCTTGGTCAAGCCTATCCAAACAGGTAAATGCTGACATGTATTTCAATCTGGTTTTTAGTTATTGCTGATTTGAATTATTTTGTTAAATAGAAAGTTGACAAAACTTACTAAAGCTAAAAAAAATCCCCTCGATGCTTACCTGGGAGTAGTAAAGGGACTTACTTCTGAGTAAGCATGCATAGGGAATGCATAGTGCTTCTATTAGCGCTTTTTTTTTTTTGGCACACAAATTTATCACTGAAGAATGCATAATGAGCAGATGGCAGGTTATCTCATATTTATGACCCATACATTCCCCGCTAAAAAGTAAACAAATCATTTTTAATTAAATCATTCTGAGAGCTTTTGAATTGACATAATAATTTCATTCAAAAACAAGCTTGATATCATAACATGGACAGTTTGTAAGGAAACGATGACAAGGAGGGCCTGTCTCTGCGTTAAACCAATTAGCAAAACCAAGACCCCGTTTAATAATAAACAATACATGACAGCCAAGGAAATAAAAATCAGAGCCAGATTATTACAATGGCCTCATTATGCTGCGTGTGTATAGTGTACTCTCTTAACTGTATTTTTGAATGCTCTGTCTGTCTTTGAGAAGAAATTACAGCAGTCTCCTCAATTCTATATGCTGCATTTGTCCACTCCAATTGTTGGTTTCTGACTAGTGTTCTAAACACTTTTAATTCATGAAATCCTTCTGTCATAAAGAAAGCAAGAAATATAATACTTTGCAAAACTACATCTCACCTTATGAAGGGATATTATTGTACAGTGGTGGCTGGTCCATTAGGGCAAATGGGACACTGCCTCACCAACCTCATTCTGCCCTCAGCCAGTTCCCTTCTGCCTGCCTTCTTACTTAAAACTGTGACGTTAACATATATGAGAGAGTGCTGGAGGTGTAATAGTTAAACAGTTTGCCCAGTCAGGACCCAGGGGGGTGGAGTCAGTGGGACTATAAAACCAGCTCTGGGAGGGGCAAAGGGAGGAGTTTGTTGGGGAGTTCGTTGAGGAGTCGTCAGGTGGTTGGTTGGAGTGGGAGTGAATTGGGATAGAGTTTGTGGGTAGGTTGAGTTAGTGTAACAAAATAGGCTGAGTCGGGAACAGTTAGGGACTAGGCAGACAAGTAAATATCTGAGAGGTGGTTTAGTGAGTGAGATCAGGTAGCGAAAGTTATAGATCTGAATAGGCACCCCATGAATGTAATTGACTGATACTGTTTATGAAACCACACGCTTGTTAAACTGCAATAAATAAAGAAAAGTTTATGTTTCAATTTAACCCTGACTGGACTCAGTAATGTCCCAGGTAGGGCCTGGGTGGTCGCAGCGAGAAATAAAGTGGTGGCACAGGGATCAACAGACAGTGAAACGTCCGGGGACCCTGTGTGATCACCACAACCACCTGTCCAGGGGATGGCACCACCTATCAGATTCCACCTCCTTAGTCTCAATGTTGCCCTTGTAGAACTCAGTATGGAAGAGGATTGGTACAATAACTAGACTTAGGGAGCTCTGTCTGTTCTGGGTTCTGGCTCCATCAACTGTGGGGCTCCCTGCTTTCCACCGCACCAAACCAAAGGGACACCAGTCACCACTGTTATTGTTGTTGTTTAGTCATTTAGTCGTATCCGACTCTTCGTGACCCCATGGATCAGAGCACGCCACACACTCCTGTCTTCCACGGCCTCCCGCAATTTGGTGAAACTCATGTTGGTAGCATTGAGAACACTCTCCAACTATCTTGTCCTCTGTCGTCCCCTTCTCCTTGTGCCCTCCATCTTTCCCAACATCAGGGTCTTTTCCAGGGAGTCTTCTCTTCTCATGAGGTGGCCAAAGTATTGGAGCCTCAGTTTCAGGATCTGTCCTCCCAGTGAGCACTCAGGGCTGATTTCCTTCAGAATGGATATGTTTGATTTTCTCGCAGTCCATGGGACTCTCAAGAGTCTCCTCCAGCACCATAATTCAAAAGCATCAATTCTTCGGCGATCAGCCTTCTTTATGGTCCAGCTCTCACTTCCATACATCACTACTGGGAAAACCATAGCTTTAACTATATGGACCTTTGTCAGCAAGGTGATGTTTCTGCTTTTTAAGATGCTGTCTAGGTTTGTCATCGCTTTTCTCCCAAGAAGCAGGGGTCTTTTAATTTTGAGACTTGTTTGCAAGTGTTAGCCATTCATTGGGTTGTATCCAATTTTGTCATACTCAGAGCAGATCTTTTGAAATTAATGTGCACAACTAACTGATTTAAATAGGTCTACCTTGAACTGAATTCAGTCAATGACCAGCACTATGGAACTTTTCAATCATATTTAATGTGAATCTAACATAATTGTTAGCTTATCTTGCTGCATTGGAAAAGAGAATAATGGCACAATTAGAATAATCTGAGCAATTTCAAGTTTTACGTACAAATACAAAATATGTAAAATATCTACTCTTGTAGAAGTAAGCATTTAATCGCCCTTGACTTTTCTTGGAAAAACATTCACTTCCTCAAAACAAAGTATATTTTCTGAAGAAAGTTTCAGATATTCAAACTAATACAAAACTTTTCTAATTCAGTATAAGATTATAGGCTAATGAGGGATAATAGGAACAAATGGTGTGCATTGTTATAAGTGAAATAGATGAATGCCATCATGACATTTTTAGCAATCAAAGCTTGTTTACTTCTTTTATTTTCTGCTTTTGGTAATGCATGTTGCTGATTGCTGACAGAAGTAGATAGAATCTGTATCTATATCATCTATCATCTATCTATCCATCATCTATCTATCCACCATCTATCTATCCATCATCTATCTATCTATCTATCTATCTATCTATCTATCTATCATCTATCTATCATCTATCTCTTCTGTAAGTTTGTTGTGTAGTACCAGTGCAGGATACAGGGTAAGAAATCATCACCTAAATGTAACAAGAGTGCACAGGCAGGTCAAATATACAATATAAAAAGCAAGCTGAGCAGCAGAATTACGAGCTTAATCTCCAAAATCATGAACAGTGATGGGAAGTTCAGGGTGAAAAGTTTACCGACATATTGGTATTGTGAGCTCTCACATATAAGGCAGGAGACAGGTTTCTGGTAGAGCGTGCAAGTTCTGGCAGAAGTTGCCCTTTTGCTCACTTTTAATGAACACCACCCTTACTTCATGGGGTAGGATTGCACTATAAGGCTTCAATCCAATACAGTGGTACCTCGGGTTAAGAACTTAATTCGTTCTGGAAGTCTGTTCTTAACCTGAAACTGTTCTTAACCTGAAGCACCACTTTAGTTAATGGGGCCTCCCACTGCTGCCACGCCACTGCTGCACGATTTCTGTTCTTATCCTGAAGCAAAGTTCTTAACCTGAGGTACTATTTCTGGGTTAGTGGAGTCTGTAACCTGAAGCGTATGTAACCTGAAGCGTATGTTACCCGAGGTACCACTGTACATACATTTTACATGGGAGCAAGTCCCATTGAGCTTCATGGGACTTACTCCTGAGTAGACATATGTAACAGTCCTCTGTGAATAAAAACAAGAAACCTGTCAAAGACTAAGAATTTCATGAGCAGACAGGCTTCCGACAGAGAATGCTTATCACAACAGAACATCTGATGAAATTGGTTCCTGCCCACAAAGGTTTATGCCACATTAAATTAGTTAGCCGTTACTACACGGCTTTCGACTGTTCATGAAATTTCAAAAATGTGATGTATCAAGAATGAAATTCACTTGTCCAGATATCCGTTAACATGTTGTTTGGAGATATTAGCAGAATTCAACAGAACCTCTGGATGCAAGGCATACAAATAGCATCTTAACTTTGCAATTATAAATACTATGACTCACTTGTGTTAAGAGTTTTCCTGGTGAGAAATACGTAAATACCATCAGGTTTTTTTGTGGTCTGGCAGCTCCATTTTATAACTCTCCCAGTACTTTTAACTTCCAAAAGGCAGTTTATTGATCTGTGCAGAGTAACAACTGTACTGCTATATTTTGATTTATGAGGGCAAAATCTTCACTCCCAGCTCATTTATTATCTTTCTAAAGAGGCGTGTGTGTGTGCCAGGAAAGTTTAAGTGGATTTGAGCTTAGTAATTAAATATTTTGTGAATTCAGTATTAATCAATCATTCCAAAATGTCTGGAAAATCAAAGTCTCATTAAAGAGGTCACAATACATAGGCAGTCATGGGGTTGAAAAAACCTAAGGTAGATTTCATCTCTGAATGTGAATTTATATGGTCCATGCAGAGTGCAGAAAGAGCAGGAGTTGACCGATATCATTAGAATAATATTAGAATAATATCCCAATAGTTTGTGATTCATGGTATATGACGGTGTATATTTCTTTAAAACGTTGAGGTGCATTTTTATAGCAAATGTGAGTTCTGTTTTTATACCTCTCCATCTCAGATTGTAAGCCTGAGAACAGGGACTGTATTGGTGTGTGGGTTTAATCTGTAAGCCTGGTCTGGGAGCCTTTTTGGCTAAAAAGCAGGGCAGAGCCACCCACTGACTGCAGCATTGCTGCAGCTTACTGAACACAGTTGGAGTGGGGCAGGACAGTCGCTGGCGGAGGAATGGGGAACGGGGGAGCGCACCGCCCCCAGCACCATTGAGGAAGGGGGTACCATCATGGCCGCCCCCTTTGACACGCGCCACGCACCCCCCAATCATGCCGGGCACCACGCTCCGCAAGCCACGCCCCCAGGATGCACACCATGCCCCTGCGGGCAGCGAGCCGTGCCCCGGGATGTGTGCCACACCTTCTGGGATGCGCGCCAGCCACACCCCTGCCTGCTCTCCACTCCCAGTGCCAGAGCATGCAGCTCTGCACTCACAGTCCCTCTTCCCCATGAAGGAAGCAGCAATGCTAGTGGTGTCAGGGCAGGGATAGCTTTAGGTTTGATGAGGCCCTTAGCTACTGAAGGTAATGGGGCCCTTTATATGTCCAGCTGTCCTTTGTCAGCAACAAATTGTCACTGTTTTTTGTGTTGACTATATGGTAATTTATGGACCTAATAGGTATCTAAAGCCATTAGCACAAAATATGTATTTTATCAAAGTATGTATTTTATCAAACAAAATATGTATTTTATCAAAATATGTATTTTAACAAAGTAATTGTTGAACTGAAATGCAATTAAGAAGTTTATTAATAGTGAAATACAATGTTTGAGGGGTTGTTTTTAAAAGTCTGGAACGGATTAATCTGTTTTGCATTACAGTGGTACCTCGGGTTGCATACGCTTCAGGTTACAGATGCTTCAGGTTACAGACTCCGCTAACCCAGAAATAGTACCTCGGGTTAAGAACTATGCTTCAGTATGAGAACAGAAATCGTGCTCCGGTAGCGTGGTGGCAGCTGGAGGCCCCATTAGCTAAAGTGGTGTTTCATGTTAAGAACAGTTTCAGGTTAAGAACGGACCTCTGGAATGAATTAAGTACTTAACCCCAGATACCGCTGTACTTTCTATGGGGAAGAGCGCCTTGTTTTTGGAACGCTTTGGTTTTGGAACAGACTTCAGGAGTGGATTAAGTTTGAGACCCAATGTACCACTGTGTATAGAAATGAGCATACCAGTGATATTTTAGGGAGCAGGCTAGCAGGCGGGGCCCATTACTTACATCATAGGAGCCTACACAACACAAAACAATTTTATTTTGTTTGTTTTTAATCTTATATTTTGGGAAATGTACATCCAGGTTTTTTTCTTTATATTTTTTGGGGGGCCCCAAGAGAGTAGGGCTCTAAGCTATAGCTTGTTTAGCTTATACGTCAATCCGGCACTGTGTCAGGGGGCATCTCTATGGCTGTGTTCCACTGCACAGGATGCTACTGGAGCAGGGGGAAAATGAAATACGTAAATACGCATTATGTGGAGTGAGAATGTAGGTGGTGCCAGCCAAATGCATTAGGGTAGCCCATAGGCAGGGCATGAAGGCAATCCCTCTCACTTCCCAAATTTAACTCTCCAACTGACTTAAAAGGGCTTAATTTTAATCGGATCATGGCCTTTGTATAATTTAATGTGGAAACCATCGACATTATAAACAAGAACAAAACACCCTATATAGACTAGGAAGGAATAGTCTCCCAAAACATTTCCAAGCTATTCCTCTACCCATCAGAAATAATTTAAAGCCAATCAAACTTTGAGAGTTACTCGCCATCATTCCTGAAATTGACCTTGAGAAAACTTCACAGGGACCTTTTTTTCTGGTGCTTTACCAGTGCACTTGAGAGAGGAAGGAGAGATCAGCTGCCATGGCTGGATCTAGACACGTCAAATAAGCAGTTCAGTTAAGCACGTTGTAAAATCATACAGGGAAATCCTGTAGGGGAAGATGGGACTCCACAGCGCCATCTGGTGTCACAGTGTTCTATCACATATACAACGCATATAAGACACCTTTTCTTTACCAGTCTAGCTGAGTCCTGTCTGGTATGCATTGTTTACAGGGAAGCAGGAGAGGAGCTGGAACTCAGTGGGCACTTAGTGCATTAGTAAATTGGCAATTCTTCCTTGGCTCAGATTTTAATATGAGCTGAAGAAGAATACAGGATTCCTACAATGGCCACTTCTTAGAGGTAAGCCCACATCAAGGGCTGAACCCAGCAAGCATCACCAGCATCTCTACAGAAGATACGGCTTGGGTAGATGGGGAGCCAACAGCTGCTCAATGCCCATTGGGATGTGTTTCCTATCTGTTCCCAGAGCTCTTTGAATTCATTCCATTGTGTCAGTAGGCAACTCCCTCTGCTGTATCTTCAATAATATTAATACTCAACCCACAGTGACGAGGGCAGACCTATATTCAAGGTATTTTCCCTGCTGGTTTTGCAAGATTCTCCAGCTTTTACATTCTCCATGGTCGAACAATTTGTTTTTATATTAGCAGCTACCTTCTTTGATTAAATGTACCATTCTCCCATTTAAGTTATTTCAGTCTACAATCATTTTAAAATTAAATGAACCTTTGAGCACCCTTTGGGAATAGCTCATTCATCTAACAGTTCTTCTTTTTTTAAAGCACTATAGCTGCGAACATTTTATTTAATTAAAAAGCACTCTTTTGTCAATTAAGCCAAATGGTGGGACATTAACCATATTTTGTTATATTTTATTTAAAGAAGAAAACAGGATAGAATAATAAAACACCTTTTCACCTCAAGTGCTCACTGCCAAGGGCAAAATTTAGCCTCTGTTCAGACAGCTGACAGCTTTAATTGTAACATTATGTTGGCTGTGATTAGATTCTGTTTAAGTAAAGCTCTCCAAAAGAACATTTCAGTGTTTTATCCAGTTCATGTCAGATTAGCCTTTCAGCAGAAAACTTCTTAATGTCATCCTGCTTTCCTGTCCATATCTCTCTAAGCTTTGGAAGCTGGTTTAATTTAAAAGAGGATGTTTAATTTCATTGGTTTCCTACCTCTTTAGGGGAGTTTGGACAGAATACGTGCTTGCCTGTGAGGACTGAAAAATATTTAGTACCATGAAATCTCACCCTGTGCTGTAAAAACTGAGGCAGTCCAATGGGATTCTGTGTCACTGGTACTGAAAGCACTGAGTTGTCTGCTGATGTGTTGCTGGGCAGATCACAAGATATTATCTCAATAGATGCATACAAAGCCCTAAATGAAAAAGAACTCAAGTAGTGAAAGAGTGGGTCTCCCAAAATCAACTATCTCGTGCCCTCTGGTCACTAGGGGAGGACCTGTGACATTGACCTATGACAGAGCCTTTCTGGTGGTGGCTCTTGATTTATGGAATGCACTTTCTCTTGAAGTGTGTCTGTCTCCCTCCTTATTAACTCTTAGGAGGAATTTAGAAACATTTCTGTTCACCCAGCTCCTTGGTGGGTGAAAGATGCTTTCCCCGAAATTATTAGCTGGGACATTATGGGATTGCTTGATAATACACTCACACATCCTTAATTGGCTTTTAAAAGATTAAAATAGGGGTTTTAAATATATTTTTTATCCTATTCTTTTTTCCTACTTGTTGTTTGCTGCATACTATTCCCTTCACATTTTCCTTAAAGAGCGAAATAAATACAGGGGTGCAAACTAAACAGGGTAGGTACAAAGACCCACAGAACCACATGCACATATGGATTTCCTCCAATACATGGATAAAAAATCCTCACCTATAGAAGAAAATGACAAATTCCTCAGTGCGTGCATGAGCTCCTGGATAACAGCCATAATGATCCTATTGAGATCAGATAGGTGGATGTAATCAGTAGAAATCCATGATCCTTCTAGCCCTTGTATATTTTCCCCCCAGTACCTCTCAAGTCACAACAGCAAGCTCAACTTTGTCACTGCTACTCATGCAAGAAGCAATTACTACCTCCACAGATACACGGAGAAATGACTGCCGGATCCAAATTTGCAGTATCAAACTGCAAACCTTTAGAAAAAGAAGGTGAAAAATAAATCTTGCTTGCCTCTGCTAGATATTTTGTATTTCAGTGGGATGCGGTGGTGCATATAATATGCCTATAGTCTAGCACACAGTTGTGTGTGTAAATTAAGGTTACCAGATTGAGAGTTCATAATTAAAAGACACCATGGAGCTGCAGTCTTTGTTCTGTGATGTCTTGGCTGCTCTGAAATAAGGGGCACCCATTATATTCAATTATAGCCTATGGGACTGACATCCTTTGGAATAAGGGCAGTCTTTCAGAAAAGAGACATCTGGCAACCATAATATATATATGTTTCACTGACAGCCCCTCCTGTTTATGGAAATGGTTAACTGGAGTGAGATAGCATGGATGGGGGTGGCAGGAATCTGTATGCGTTTGTCTGCACAGCACTGACCCAAGCAATCAACGGAAAATAGTGTTTCTTCTGCATTGAGGATCATCTTCATATAACCAAAAACATAACAAATGGGACACCACTTTTTGTTTGCCAGAAGAAGAAAATATTCCCAATATTCCAGGGGGCACAATAAGGAAGAAAGCAAATATTCTAAATATTAGGTGGGCGCAATAAGGAAGAATAAGCGGGAGCAGTCACAGTCAAAGTCACCCTCTGGGTCCTGCATGTAATCTGCTCCACTGCATTTTATAAATCATGTTCACAGACCTATTTGCTGGATGTTAAAAATTTCATTATCCTTGCTCATCTAGGTGTGCATTTTCTTTTTCTGTCAAGGAAAGTTGCAATCAATTTGGTTTGTAGTTATTTGCTTTGAATCTTTATATTTAGCTTGATCTGTTTTATTTACGGTTAACATTTTGCACCCTAAAAAAGGTTTCTCACTTTCTCTCAGAAAGCAAAAAACAACTATAAATCTATGGTGGGTATCATACTTGTGTTTGTGGAGCTGTGCCCAGAAATGTCCTCCCTCTGCAAAATACGTATTTGGCAGTTTTGGATAGCAGCATCAGATGGTTTGGGAATCATATAATGCAGACAAACTATGTGGGTCCCGAAATTGTTAACGCTTAATTAGAAGAATCACATGAATGTGAGGTAAAGCAGCACCATTTAAATGAAAATGTCTGCTTATCTATCAAAATGCAGCATTTATTACGCCTGATAAAAATCTCTGAGATCTGAAAATAACAGGTGTTGAGGCGATAAAAGTCAAGACAAAAAGTGGAAAAGGCTTTTCACATACTTTCCTCCAATTTCTACGGCAGCACAGCTTTTGACAGAGGGCTTTTGACTGCTCAATTTGATGGCCATACAAACTTATAAAAGCTGAAGCATGGCATTTTCCCAGGGGAAGGCATAATGAAATAAATGCACTCATGAATATGGATGGGAGTTGGCGGCCATCTGTTCACTAACAAATTTTCTTAAAGCAACTTATATTTGCACAGAAAAGTTGCGTCTTTATTTTGCATGTATAAAAAACTTAGTTCTTGATATATTTTTTCTTGCCCCAAAGTGTTATTCTTATAGATACAAATTCCATCCCCCAATGTTAATCAAGAGATCGGGAGGCAAGGCAGAGACCAAATATATCGTAACAGTTATAAAATATTGCAATGGCAGGTGACAAAAACATAGCTATGGTGATTGTATTGCCACAGAGACCAGGACTGAAACTTCATACGAGTGGTAGACAATGAGAAAGCTGAAAAACGTATGAATAACACTGTTAGCACAAAGGGATTGAGAAGGTAGGAGAAATGTCTCTGGCATGTTGTGGAAATCTGGTTGGGTGCAGAGAGAGGGAATATAAAACCAAGTGTTCCTGGCAATTTCACTCACTAAGGAAGCAAGCCAGTGATTTTTATTTGATCATAGAAAGCTTTCTGCAGCTCATGCTACAAATCAACCATTTGTCCTCTAGTTTTCAACTTCAAAGAAGATCTCAAGGCTAAAACAAAACAAAACAAGACCAAAAACTTTAAGTAGCATGACCTAGCCCCGTAGTTGGACTTTTGTAAACTTGACATCCTTGTGATGTTTAAAACTTTCAATTTCAGATTCATGGCAATCCAGTCATTATTGAGTCCACAGGTTTAAGGCTGATTTGACCATGCCTTTATGCACTCTGACCCACCACTCAATTAATTACAAGCCTACATCTACCACATAACCTCAATATTCAATACCAAATGATTCATCTTAGATGAATTCATCTTAGATATGAACTTTAAAATTCCACATGTACATATTCCGATAGAACTCTTTCCCCCAAACTGAAATTTGTGAAAGCATCATTGATTAGAGATCTACAAGTAAAAAGTCTGATGTTTTAAAATCAAGTGGGGATTGGTTGGGATATTCTGATGATATATTATGAGGTATAGAAACTCTTTTATTGAATGGTTCTAACCTATAGGATACTAAGCGTGCTAGCTTTCAGGACCCATGTGCAGGAAGTAGCAGGTGCATAGTAGAATTAGTTTAAAGTTAGACTAAATGGATTTTGAGGACCCTGCCAACCTTGTGATTTTAAAGCTGTAAGACTGGATTCTGGGAGGAGGGGTGTGCACAGAGATAGACTGTTAAAATGGTCATCCCAGTTTCTTTGTTAAGTAAATAGCCTAGTCAGGCCTGTTAAATAAGTTCCGTAATGTCAGCTAAGGCAATATATTGTGTCAGAAGCAAATAGCTGGGAACCCTTCTGAAAGATGAGCAGAATGGGGGCAAGCTTTTTGGTGTTATCAAACTGTGCCTGACAGAAAACAAAGAACAGCCTAGGAACAGCTGGTGTGGCCGGGTGCTGCTACTCTCCTGACAGCAGCATCACTGCTTCATACCTGGACAGTGTAGGGTTAAGCCAGAGTAGTGGTGGAGTTGGGAGTGAATGAGCACTCTGTGGGAAGAACAGCACTGACGCCACAAGTGTCCCTTCCCAGCCCAATGCTCATTGTTGCCTTGTCAAAATAAGCAGCAGCAATCCTGTGTCAGAAAAGTGGCTCTGCAGCATTGCCCAACCACACAGGCTGCTCTTTGGACAGTCCATACTGGGACCGGAGCTGAAAAGCGATGGAGAGGCCCAGCTTGCTCTCTGTGCTGGAGCCACGGCTGACACATTGGGAAGCCCGTCTAGAAACCGAATCGGGGAGCGGAATCTGTGGAAGCGTTCATGCTGCAGACCTTCTATCTTAGGCTCAGCTTGTGTGTGTGTGAAAAAAACCCTAAATCACAGAAAATACCAGAAACCTCCAGAGGCCATCACTTCAAGGAAGCCAAAGCTAAGGGATGTGTGGAGAATCCTGGGATTTCTTTTTAACCACTCTGAGATTGGGCTGCACATTGTATTGTAGAGTTGAAATCAACACAGCTAGATGTGTCCAGTCAGTCTTTAGTCATGGCTGTAGCTTTCTTCCAACTTCTTCAATTTCTCTTGACTATATTCTGTGTAATGTTTCCTCCTACAAAGTTCATCTGGAGAAAGAAATGTGGGGCCATTAATTCCAAGGAAGGCCCACATAATTTCCCTACAAGCACCTACATGTTTGTTTCTCCCCTCAGTGCCTTGGATTTAGACTAAGAAAAGCAGATGTATAGTCAAGTATAGACTAGGCTAGACCTGTCAGGATTGTGTCGGGCCTGCCTGGTTGCGACCTTCCATATCCTGAAACCCTGAGGTAGTTCAGCAGAGGAGGAGAAGGTTGCAACGCCATGGAGCAACGCCACAGGACAGGCTCCCCAACAATATATATTTTCTCCAGAGGTTTTGGAGGGCAGAACTTTGGAAGAGGTTAATGCAAAGGAAATCTCATTGTGGAACGTAGTTATATCATAAAGAAAAATAAAATGCCAGCTTTGACGGAATAATTCTTCAAACCTTTTCAAAGAGCTGGAATTGTATGCAGACACACACACACACCCTTTTAGAATTAGGAAAGCGTCAATGGTTATCTACTTTATAAAAACCATATGTCAGCAGCAAACTCTTTAATCCTGTGGGAACTGACCCAGAAGAATCCATCTGCTACTGAATAATTAAGACTGAAGATAGACATAATATAGTAGAAGGAGCTCATGGGGCTGTGAATATGCCACCCGTTCTCTTTTTATATTAACATCCATCTCTAGCATACCAGAGAATCAACTGCCTATATGTCGCTGTTACTCTTCCCAACTTCCTCGTCTGCTTTCTTCTTCTCCTCTTCCTTTGGCTGGAAGACAGCAACCGACTGCCAGGTATCTGGCACAGTAGTGGTGAAATGTACTCATATATATATATATATATATATATATATATATAATCAGCTGGGGAAAGAAAAACACTCAGCAGCAGTGAGTGGGCATGATAGCAAGCAGTGAGAGGCAAGATCCACATATCAGAAGCAGGCCTCAGTATAAGGATGGGTGATTCCTGCAGTGCATTCCTTCAACTAAAAAGTCTACAGATTCTTCCTATACAGAGCACAACTATTGTAAGGTATCTTAATACCAAGACTGGCAACCCTTTGGACAGCATGGCTGGGGCTGATGGGAGTCACCCAAAACATCTGGAGGGCATTAGGTTGGAAAAGTCTGCCACGGAATAGCAAACAAAACACAGAGCATTAAAATAGGCAGTATTTTAATGTATGTGAACCTTGCTGCAATTCTATTGCACACTTTCTTGGAAGTAAGTGTATGTATAAGCCAACATGGACGCTTTCGCCGCCATACTTTCTTCACCACCATCAGTCCACACATGTGTAAAAGTTTGGTTCCATTTACCAAAGGAGCAATACCAGCTCCTTCAAAGGGCGATACCTTTATTGATTTCCCCCATCCAAGAACATACTTGATAGCATAGGTTGGATTCTGCAGTGTTCAGGAAATCTGCAAGTTGTTGGCAGCTGTCTTTCTCAAAAGACAATGGCAAGTGCGCTGCAGCTCTAGAAACTAGTAGCTTGTAACTGCTGCCTCCTGTGTTGTTTTTGCTGTGTTACAGTCATACCTCGGGTTGAATATGCTTCATGTTGAGAGCATTTGAGTTGCACTCCATGGCTACCCGGATGTAACAGAGCACGTTACTTCTGGGTTTTGCCGCTCGCGCATGCGCAGACACTCAAAATGATGTCATGTGCATGCGTAGAAGCAGCGAAAAGCAACACGCACGTGTGCAGACATGCCATCGTTAGTTACATTTGCTTCTGGATGTGAACAGGGCTCCGGAACAGATCCCATTCGCATCCCAAGGTACCACTGTAGTAGCACCAAAACGACCTTTCCAGGGCACAAGCCTGGACAGTGTATATGGAGGTCACGGGCTGCCCAGATGACAAGACTCCCCTCTCAGCCTCGCTGATGTGGTTGAAAGGAAAACAGAGCAATACGTTTGGCACCAGCTTGGCAGCAGGAATTGCTGCAATGAGGCAGACAATATGCCATCCAACCGCCTTAGGAACTCCGCTCCAGATTTGGGTACGGTTCCCTCCTTAGTCTTTTCTTTTCCTGAAGATGACTTGCAAGGCAGCAGGTACAGACTTTTCCTTGGGATTTACTCTCAAAATCTTTCTCATGAATAGGGATAGCTGCAAGGCAGTGGAGGGATAGGATCAGAGCTTTCCTTCCCAGGTTGACAAGCTCCATCTACTCCTCATTTCCCTCTCCTGGGTTTTCCCCAACCTTTGAGCTGGTCGAGAGGGTGGGGAAGCTATATTGCACAGCTAAAAGTCATTATGCTATCATTCATAACTGTCTAATAGGATACTGCCCATAGGCAACCCACTTCAGATCTATAAAACTATTGCCCCAATTCAGCAAGCAAGGAAGTCCATCTATGGAAGCACTGAGGATGTGCTGCTGCTGAGGATGTGATCTACATGTGGGCTCATTCATATTGGGATGCACACCTGTCTTGCAATGCTCCTTCACAGGGCCGTCTTTAGCATATGCACCGCCAGGGTGCAAAGATCCGCCCAGTGCCCCCAAATTTAGTTTAGCCCCCAAATTAACTTTTATTATGCTTATGTCACTATTATCATTTGATAAATCGTGCTCACGCCTGTGCACCTCCAAAAGGAGTTTTTTTTTGTGTGTGTTTTTGTGTTTAAAACAAGCTTTTCTAAAGAAGACAAAAAACACATTGGGAGTCTGTGTAAAGACTCCATGCATGCACTTACGGTCGTAGGGAGGTGTCTGAAAGATGAGATGGGCAGGCATTGTGTGCATGTATGGGAGAGCCCTCTTGGGCAGCCTTTCATTGTGGGAGCAACCTTATTTCTAGAGGAGCTAGGGGGGCCCTTGCGAGCATGCACATACGAGTTATTCTTGGGAAGGTTCCGGAGCCTGTGCGCATTCCCATTGCTAGATAGGCGCATTCTCTTTCTGCCTGTCTCTCCCTCTTTCCTGTCACTCCCCCTCCTCCCGGCTTTGGTGAGCGAGACTTTCCAGAGAGCTCTTTTTTTCCCTAAATTACTGCTAAAAAGCCCGCAGTCTTGTTAAGATCTATTTTGGAATGTATTTCTAATTACTCCAAAATGTGTTTCTCGCTTAGCATTCGATGTAAAATGAAGAAAAAATGCAGCTTGCAGAATTCATAGTGTGTGCTCTAGGCGCGTTTTTGCGGAAATGGAAAACTAAAACTGCGTGCTGAAACGTATGTGTAGTAGAGTCCTAAGTAGTTAGTCAAAGAAAATGCCGACAATTAGCAAAAAATAAGCATTATTTTTTTAACTATTTCTCTAAATGAATTTGAAATGTAAGTGATAAAATTAAACTGCAATTTGCAATATTTCACTTGGGGTCAGCGGCACCTTTGACACGACTGATCTCACACTGCCTGCAAAGGTGCCGCTGACCCAGCTGCCGCATAGCAGCTCAATACAGTACACTTATGCGGCTTCAGCGGCGGGTGCCTGGTGCCCCCCAGAATTTGGCACCCAGGTGCCCTGCACCCCTGGGTAAAGACGGCCCTGCTCCTCCAGGCCCCGGTGAACTTGCTGATTGTTCTTTCTATAATGCATCTCCACTCTGGACCACTAGTGGCTGCAGATGAACAAAATAAGACAAGAACCCACAAATTATCTTCTCCCTTGGAACACATTAATCCTGCCTACCTTTGAGATAAACTCTGTGACAGCCAATAAAACTGAGCTCTCTGAAACTATTATCTTTGGGAGGGCCAACAATTACACCGCTGAGCCATCTTCTTTAGTTCCTTCAAATGAAAAATGCATTAATATAATAGGTGGCCAATGAAAGATTTATAACTCTTTTATGTACTTATTTCCATACATCTTTTCAGTTGCATCTAGTGAGTAACCTTATATATGTCTTGCCAGGTAATGGCTTGTAACAAAGACAAGCATTTTTCGGTTTCACCATATAAGGTTTTTTTGTTTTTTTTAACAGGGCTGCACAGAGATTTGATAGTGATGTAGGGATTTCTTGCCCAATAAAAAAAGAGCAAGAATAAGGGATGGAGATGGAAAGGAGAAAAATTAGCAACATTATTCTGTTACTATAGTGGCAATTCTATACACACTTATATGGGAGTAAGTGGTATTGAGCTCAGTTGGTCTTGCTTCAGAGAATTGCACTGTGTGTTGATTGTAATATCCTGTCGATTCTCCAAAAATAAACTGTATTGGTTAAAGTTTCTCTCTTGCTTATACAACAATCCTTTGACGTATGCTTGAATAATATTCATTGTAGTCATTTAAAATGAATTATTTGTTTGCAGAGTTGATGTGATACTGAATCTTACCATAAGTTCATTATCTTTATCATCTGGGCTATCCATTTCCCTCATATTGCACATTTATTTAGTACTGGGATTTCTAATGTGCTCTTTGCCACAGGGCCCAAGGACAGGGTTAATTTAAAAAGAACAATTCAGTATAATATGAAGTAAAACATTCATTAGAAACCCCTAATTCAAGCATTCTTGAATGAAAATACTGCAGAAAGTTAAAATGGCTCAGTAATCAATCTCCACCAAAAAATATGCAGACATCCCCACCCACAGATGGGATTTAGGCATGCTATTTTGTATAAGTTAACTTATAAATTGTTTAGGCACTTTATCATCTCATTCTTTCCGAATTCTGTTTGGATTCCTTGTCAAAGATAGCAAGTTAAACAACATTTCAGAGTGTTATAGTGTTGTGAAGAGTCACTGTATAGGAGCCACATGGCTGAATGAGAAGTTAGACAGAAGATGATTGGCAAGATCTAGTGTTTCATTAGGTCTGAGAATGACTGTGGTTGTGATTTGGCATTAACAGGTTCATATCAGCTCCAGCATCTTCCTGGATCCATTACTGTGTGTATTTTTGCAGTGGCCAAGAGCACTTTTTGCAATCTACTAAGAAGTGTGCCTCCCTTCAGTCTGCTGTGGGCCTAACAACTATACATCATGTCTTTGTTGTCTCACATATAGACTACTGAAATATATATTTGGGTGGGACTGTCCCTAAATACTTCCTTGGTGCAGAACATGGTGACCCACTGCTTAACAGGAGCACGGAACCATCTAAGTACAATGATCTGGAATCTAGTACACACTGGTTTTCTTTCTCAGCTCTTGTGGGTGGGGTGGAGGATGTGTACATTGATAACCAGTGAGAGAGATTGCCTTAATATTTCTGGCAACTGTAGACTGACATTTTTCAAAATGGACTATTTTTAGCCAAGTAACATTTCCATCACAATAGAGACTAAAAAACTGGATGGGGAAAGGGGAGGGGGGACCATCTTTGGTTTTAGGTACCGTTGACTATAGGGAGATATATAAATGAATTCAATAAATAATAATAATGCCCATCAAACTGGCAAACTTAAAACAAACAGCAACACAGATATAAAGTGATATCTGATTAATCTTAACTAAACCTCCCCAAATTACTAATGTTTGCACTAACAAGAGCATTTCAACACGACAGATACTGCTACCTGATTAAAAAGAGAAGAGTAATGCACATGATTTTAGTGTCCAAAGCTGAATGTTTAGTTTATATAGTTAATTTATTCACTTCAGCAGTTCAGTCAGGAAGAAAGCTCCAGAGGGATAATTTATCATTATTTGTCAGCTCCCCAGAGGCAAATTCCTTTGAAGGGCAAAATGTGAGCAGGAGGGCAGGAATCAAACACTGTCCAATTTTTGATGCAATATTTTTGGTCTAATTTGCAGCTGTTATGACTAGGGTATTTTCTACTGCTAATACTCCCAGCAATCTTGCAAAATCTATAAATGGCAAACATCAATCATTAATTTGGCACCACCTAAGAAAGACATCAATATGGTTCTTTTCCGTTTTTAAAATGTCCTGCTGGATATGTGTGTCTGTGAGGGGAAGAAAAAGAGTATTCTTCTTCTTTTTCAAAGCAAGCAATGAAAAAGAGTCATCACTTTTAATGCATCAAGCTACTCTTTGAAAAATTCTTCCATGAACATAATGGGAAGGCTGAATGGAGCATAAGCCACTCTGGTATTATTATAAATTTGATGCCACTGAGTTACACAGAGGTGCTGACAATATGGACATAATTCGAAGCCAACAACAATCAGAGTACAGATTTCCAATAATGCCAGTGGCCTTTTGATAGGGCTTAGCAAATTAAAACTTACTTAAAGACAATTTCCATGCACTGGGACTATGCAGTCATCACATCAATGCAATCTATCATCTCAGACTAGTCCCTTGCCTATTTTAATCAGAAACCAACCCCATTATGGTATTACAGAAAGCAGAAATATAATGGTGCGTTTTTTTACCATTTTCTCCATGAATTCCATTAACATTTGCACACACTTATGCTTTATTTTTGCTCCCTTTATTCACACCAGCTAGTACCTTACTTCATGAGCAATTTAGTGAATGCATAGGGAAAGAGAAGAAGGCATTTGGGCTTTGAAATGCTAATAACAATACATTCAGAATGTCAAACCCCCCAAACCTTTTCATCTTCTTGAACATCTGCTCTGACCCTTCCACCAAACCCGCTGGATTCAATACTTTTCATTGGGCATGAAGCTCAGCTATAGATGTTCATTATATTGCCTAATATTCTTACGTGTGTGTAATGCCTTCAAGATTTGGGACAAACAGGTTGTCCACCAACAAGCCAATGAATATAAAAATGGTACAGTATCTACATTTTGTTGTGTGGATACCTGACGAAATTGGATTGTTTGGTCCAACCCCAAGATCTCCCCTTCCCTTGCATGCTTTCAGTGCATGATAGGATTTATATTACAATGTACAAAGTTACTTAACAAATTCAGCAACCATTATCTTTGCCCATTAAAGATATGGGCTGGGGCTGATGAGGGCCAGAGTCCAACATTAGGAGGGTTACAGGCTTCATATCAGTGCACCAAGAATTGAGCAAGACTAGTGCATGGAGGAAATATGAAACTGCTGAAGAAATATATTTGTTATAGGCAGTGTGACCCATTATATTAGTGCCCACCTGATGACCTTGTGGATAAACATGGTTTTACAGAAATCATGTAAAAAAAGAGAGAAATAACTCAATTTACAAGCTCTACACATCACTGCCAGTCATTATTTGAATTGATTCTTTTACACAGTGTATGAGGAAAGCTAACAAGCCCTCCCTTGGAAGAATTTGCCGTGCAGAGGGATGTAATATTATCATATTTTTGCACACTTGAACTGGATGTTCATACTACTACTGCTTTGTTTGATACGAGTAAATCTGAAATGTTATGTGGTTGGTTATCTCTGTTATGTGACAATTAAATGTGATCACAGAAAAAGTGATACAAATGGGTTGCAAAGAACCAGTCTCATAATAATAATAATAATAATAATAATAATAATAATAATAATATATGGTAAAGTATGAAGATATGTAGCCTGAATATGATATGATATGGCCATTGCATGAAGAAAATTGCCACTGCATGCAATGCATTCAACACTGCTAATAATAATAATAATAATAATAATAATAATAATAATAATAATAATAATAATAATAATTTATTGTTTATACCCCGCCCATCTGGCTGGGTTTCCCCAGCCACTCTGGGTGGCTTCCAATAGAATATTAAAATACAATAACCTATTAAACATTAAAAGCTTCCCTAAACAGGGCTGCCTTCAGATGTCTTCTAAAAGTCTGGTAGTTGTTTTTCTCTTTGACATCTGGTGGGATAGCGTTCCACAGGGTGGGTGCCACTACCGAGAAGGCCCTCTGCCTGGTTCCCTGTAACTTGGCTTCTTGCAGTGAGGGAACCACCAGAAGGCCCTCAGCGCTAGACCTCAGTGTCCGGGCAGAACGATGGGGGTGGAGACACTCCTTCAGGTATACTGGACTGAGGCTTTTTAGAACTTTAAAAGTCAGCACCAACACTTTGAATTGTGCTCGGAAATGTACTGGGAGCCAGTGTAGGTCTTTCAAGACCGGTGTTTTATGGTCTCGGCAGCCGCTTCCAGTCACCAGTTTGGCTGCAGCATTCTGGATTAGTTGCTGTTTCTAGGTCACCTTCAAAGGTCGCCCCACATAGAATGCATTGCAGTAGTCCAAGCGGGAGATAACTAGAGCATGCACCACTCAGACAAGACAGTCTGCAGGCAGGCAGGCTCTCAGCCTGCGTACCAGATGGAGCTGGTAAACAGCTGCCCTGGACACAGATTTGACCTGTGCCTCCGTGGACAGCTGTGAGTCCAAAATGACTCCCAGGCTGCGCACCTGGTCCTTCAGGGGCACAGTTACCCCATTCAGGACCAGGGAGTCCTCCGCCCCTGCCCGCCCCCTGTCCCCCAAAAACAGTACTTCTGTCTTGTCAGGATTCAACCTCAATCTGTTAGCCACCGTCCATCCTCCAACTGCCTCCAGACACTCAGCTTTAGTCAGAAAATGTCCCATGCTACTGGCTGCTGCTTACCCTCTTTTTCTGTATATAACACGCCCCTGTGTATAAGACGCCCCCTATTTTTGGGGACTCAAAATTAAGAAAATGGGGGGGGGAATGTGAAGACTTGTTAAGCTTTTTGGGGGAGGATTGCCCAGACTTGGTGAGCTTTGGGGGGGGGGGATTTGACTGCCCGATCACCGCCGATAGCTGCAAATCGACCGACCTCCCAGTTGCCACTACGGCAGCCAATTACCTAGCCTTATACACGGAAAAATACAGTGTATATATTTGCAGTGCATCACTAGGTGGCAAGGTGGATGATCCTAGAAAAATGTGAATGGGGAACTCTAGATTGGAGGAGTCCCGCGCCAGACTCATTACTGAACATGATCCTCTACACCATGAAAATTAGTGTCAATGAACCATACAGTACCAGGTGCCTTTGATGAATGGGGTGTAGTATATGGTAGTTTGCAAGAGCTGCTGTAAAAGAAAAAACAACAACCCTGTATAAATACTTTACTGAATGATAGTGACTATGGAGAGCAGCATAATTTAATTTACAAATGCAATGTAGTTTAGAAGTGTGATATAATGTTAGAAGTTTTAAAATTGCGTTGAAATAACATATTGTATTTCTCATTAACATTATATATACAAAGGTCTCTATTTTTAATACTGCATACAGAGATGTATATTTTTTATTGTATTGTATTTCATTGTGTCCTAAGGCAGGGAAAAAGACAATGATTTCTATACAAATTAGTTCCATTTATTAAGCGTCTGGACATGGAGTTTTATTTTGAAATGTAGTTAAAAATGCAAGCAAATAAGAAAGAAGAACACCACACAACAATCCAATAAGATCACTAATTAACATCTTTTAAAAGTTATATCTACTGTAGCACCCATTACCTTCATAGAAATGTTACATCTATTTAACAAAACCACAAGCAAAGATTTCTTTCCAAGCCTGTGCCTGCGTTCTTGCTGGTTATCTTTGCTCAGACAAAATCTATGCAATTACTTGGAGAAGAATTACTTTGGTGGGAGAGAGAAGCAACCTTTAAAGGTCTGTACAACCCAATAATTAAAAGCCCCGTGATGAAAAACTGAGCACCGGAAGAGGCAAGCCAGGAGAAAGGACTATATTTCTTCTGGGATGAATTTACTAGACTACGAATGGCCTTGTAAAGAGTAAATTAGATAAATCACCAGGAAACATACAATAATAGGCACGCACTATACTTGTCAGAGGAGATATGTTAAAGGGTCATTAGCTTTTTATTAGCAGAGGAGGCAAGAAAATACTTTAACTTTTTTTTTTTAGTTCATAAAATTGAATTGTTATCGGGCAGAGCAATCCTATATCCTCGTTATACTAGGGGCAGATATACATCACTGCTACACTAGCAGAATGCCCACTTTAACCTATGCATACTTAGTCTTGGGGGGGGGGGGAAGCAGCATAAAAACAGCACACAAACCCCCGGCGTTCTTCAAAACAGCCAAATCCCAAATCTGGCCCTGTGCCAGATCCTTTATTTGCTCTCTAGATGTTACAGTTCTGAATGGAGGGAAAGGCTTCTTGACCTTAGTGTACACACATGTACATAGTGCTAAACAAGTGTGTTCCTATGTTAAATATAGGGACTAGGTCCATGTATTACTCAAAGGTAATCTCCCCTGCAAATGTTCTCCTGAAATGCCACCTTTTGTAGCCAGAGCCAGGCTGTGCTGCATCTGTCTGCAAGAATGTGGAGCTGGATGAGTCAATGGTCTGGACTCATTATAAGATCACTTCCTCCTCCTGCAGACTGAAAAGGCAGACTGTAAGGAAAGGGACATGAAAAGAAGAATAAAAATGAAAAAGGAAGAAGCTTGATGTTCTGTGGTGCATTCATTGCTAACATGATCAATAGACAAGTAAGCAACAGCAATGTTTAGGAGTACCAGTGACAAAGGTATATTAAATCGGAGTGTAATAGTTTCATATTTTGATGACACATCCCCATATCTTTTCCAGGATTTCTGTTTGGTACTGCTATTTTCTCCATTGATGCAGAAGGCAGAAAGATCACTCTATGTGTTGGTACATGAGGGTAAAGTTGCAGTCTTCTAATCTCGCAAAATAATGCTTTTAGCTCTCAGGAAACAGCTGCAGCCCATCCATTACTTTAAAGTGATCAAACCAGTTCATTCCATATCCCTGGAATACACCAACTCTGTGAGACAAAAGTAGGCTGAACATCAACATGCAGCCTAAAGTGGGGCGAGAGTTGCTTGAACACACATTTGCTGAGTTTTTTGAAGACAGAGAAAAGGTGTCCTTTAGAGATTTGTTTGTTCCCCCCATAGATAGGCACCTGTTGCTCTTGTTTTAAAAATTCAGGCACCCAGTGTAGACAGGAACAGGGAATGTGTGGAAAGATAATGCCAACTGCCCAAAGTTGTGCATTTAAACAGAAAGGACAGTCACCTTGGCGCTTCCAAGAAGTCATGATTTATATGGATGGCACATAATTCATTTACGAAATTCACTAACCACGAAATTCGGCAGTGGCCCCTAGCTTAGAAGGCTTTAAAAAGCATTAGGTAGAATTAGACTGCAATAGCAGTCCATAGTATGATAGTATAATGGCTAAAGAGACCTTCTGCTTTGAGAAGCATTATATCTCTGAGCTTGAGAGAGACAAGAGACTAAGGGTATCTTTGTCATGCCCTGCATTGAGCCAACTAGAGGCACCTCACGGGAAACAGTATGCTAGGTTTTAGTCTGAACCAACAAGCAATCATATGTTCTTAGAGCAAATAAGATCCTTAGGGAAAAAATAAAGAGAAAAAGCTGGCCTGCAGAGTATTGTTATTTTTTAAGACAAGAGGCTTAACATCTTTCCAAGCTCCCCTTAGTTCAGGCAATATAGATATTAAAAATGACTTCAACTATGTTCACCCATAAGAAATAATATATACAACTCATTAGGCAGATTCCTCTGTTTTGCTGTTGATAATTAGATTTAGAGTGTGCGCCCCCATTATAATTGATTATTGATCACTTTGCCAAGAACTTCATAATTTCTGGGACAAAGAATTCATTTAAATGATGCCAGCTATGATAAACGGAGTTTTAATTACATACAGTATTACAGATCTTCTTAGACTTTATCAATATTGAGCCTGCATCCCTGCCTCTGACCCCTGCCAATGGCAATTTTATTTTAAGTGCTCAGTGAACAGACATCGGGTTTGCTCTCAGTAACCTCTTTCACTTGGCCCTTGTTTCCTAGAATAACCATTTCATCAAATATGCTACACATTCCTCACTTTACTAAAATAGGCTCCCAGCCCCGTCAGCTGCTGGGGCCAACAGGTGCTGTGCAAAATTGACAAGAGGTTTTCTTTTTCTTGCATGCCACTATATGTTCCATGCAAATCTTTGCTTCTTTGAAGTTTTCCGTTGGGAATTAAATTGGCATCAGAGCCTCAAGAGCAGGGACAGGGAATTGGATCCGGCCACTGGACCATGTCCAAAATTGGCCTATATCCTCAATGACCCAGTTTGACAGGTGAGCTAGACCTCCCAACTATCAATCACCTGAGTGATCATCACTCTAAGTATGCTGCCAATTCTTCCTTTTGGGCTTGAATTCATCACATTTTGAATTTATAACATTTTTCTCTTGCTGGGCAGGGTGACAGAAAGACATGTCAAATTCAAGAAGTGCTGAGACTGAAGCTGCAGCTGGACAGGAAGGATTCTTCCTTTAGAATTTGGTGCCACAGGTTCACTAGTCCAGTGCCTAGTGTCATATGACATCAGGTAATGTGCAAGTGGTGCAGGCTTCCCTCCATAAAAATCACCTCATGGGCCAAATCAGGAGGCCTGGAGGCAAGAGGGTTGACACAAACATAATCTGAGAATGTCATCCTCTCACCATATCCTAACTCCTGTAGTTCTACTTGTTTCAATTTTAGGCAAAACAATTCTAAGGGCAGACACTTAAGCTGTCATAAACTGCACTTCTTTCAAACTCCGTTCAGAACTGGAGTACCACCATCTGAGTTAGCCAAAGCCTGGCAGAGGGAAATTGCGTCTTTAAAACAGAGTTTGACTTTTCTGCTGGTGTAAATTCTGCTGGGTTGCCAGGTTACGATTTGAGTGGAGTTAGGAGTGGAGTGGCATATGTCCCCCCCCCCCCCGCTGCCGCCGCCCAGTTCCACCCCTGACAATCCTCCAGAAAGCCCATTTTTTCAGGGCTAATGCCATCATAAGCTTCATTGGTCTCAGCTCGCTGGCTGAGTCAGAATGAGGGATTTATGCAGGCATATCTCCAGATGAGCTAGGCTGTGGAGTGGACAGTGGCATAGCCCTGCTGTCTCAAGAAGCAGCTGCCTGATCTGGATATCCCATTGTAGTTCTTGGGTTTGGATTATGGAACATCTTCTCCAGGCAGATTTGTTTTTCAAAGAACGTTCTTCCTTTGTCCAAGCTTTATTATTATTTTTATTGATATTTTTCTTATGAATGATTTATCATTTACTACCTGTTTCAAGAGGTCTTGTATCTGTTTTGTGGTTTTTATTGCAAAGGATAGTGTTTTTTTATTGTTTACTGAAAGCTTCCTTCAGTGGTGGAAATGTGGCTTATAAAGCTTGTAAGTCAGGTTGCAAATCCTATACCCACAGATCTGTGAGTATTTCTCACTGAACTCTATGGGGCTGACTTCTGAGTAGACATGCATAAGATTGCATTGCAAAGTAAGTAAATGGATACAGACCTTTAGCACTACATATCAACGGATCCCAAGAAAGTTCCATTACAATATGCCTCAAGTACCTTTGTGATTAATTTTATCCTGAGGTCCTGGAGATATTTTTTTTGGGGGGAGGGGGGAGCTATATAGAAAAAGATCCCATTGTTTATTCTCTAAACACATCTAGGGATTTCAGAGAATTTCAACAGCATGGAAATGGGAACTGAAATTGCCCATGTCTTGAATGGAAATCAATCCAGTGAATAAGATTAGTATTCACTGTTGTTGCTGTTTTCAGTCCTCAAATGATACTTAATGACATGTGACTTTTTATCTAATTTCCATTGTGTTCCCTTTGCATTTAAGTGGATGGTGTGTGGAATAATGACATGCTAACATAAATAATTGCATAATTAATTATGTAAAATTTTGTCATAGTGGACAGTGAGATATCTCCCCCACCCCCAAGCTGAGCTGCAGTAGAACAGAAACAGAGCTGGGTATGATGAAGAAGAAGGGTTTGGATTTGATATCCCACTTGTTGGTCTTACGTGACACCCGCTAATTGATTTATTGATCCCAATTAGCGATTTATGGCCGCCCGGCACACTTCCGCTCGCAGCTCTCCGTCACGCCTTAGCAGAGTTTCACACAGCGGTGTAAAACTGTCACTCAGCTTGCTTGCTTGCTTCCAGACAAACACACACAGTACAGGTTTGTCTATTTACAGTTGTTTATTCCATCAAATCCCCGGAAAAACCGGAACTGCTTGCAGCCATTATAGGACTGCTCCTTTCCCCTCACAGCTTAGAGTGAGACTGACAAACTCCTCCCAATCTCCTCCCAGCTTCGAAGACTGACGTCAGAATGGTGTGGCATCATGGGAACAACTTAACCTGTTAAGTTCCAACCCCAACACCCCCCTTTGCCGCCCATTCTGACAAGACCCTTTTGAGTTCAACACCTTCCCCTTTGCCTTGTGCCCCTTCTTGGCATCTTTCCCAGGCACCTGTTGAATCCCTTCAACACTCCCAGAATCACACTGTGCGAATCTTGTCCACGCACATGTTGCCTGGTATCTTTCAGGTGGAATGCCCTTTGTTGTGCGACTAGACCTTCTGGGCACAAACTCAGATGTTACCTCTGACTCACTGCCACCAGGAACTGTGTCCTCAGCATCACGGGATTCCCCCTCTGACTTAAAGCATTTTCGAATCCTTTCCATTACACTCACAGGAGAACTGGGCTCGCTTTTGGGTGTTCTCTTAACATCTTGTGGAGAAACTACCGATACCTCCTGTTCCTGACTTTGGTCAGTTACCTGATCGTCATCATCGGACTCAGCCTCTCCTTCCTCCCCCTCAGAATTTTCCTGTTCTGAATCAGAAAGACATTCTGAGAGCACATCACGCTTGACAGCAGTTTGTGACTTTTTATCCTGCTCATAGAACTCAGCGTGTTTACTGATCAGTAACTTACTCTGATCACCTGATGGAAATGCAAACCTCCATGCACTCGCTGCTGGCTCATACCCACAGAAGATCATTTTCCGGAACCTGGATCCATCTGGCCCCTGCAAAGCTTCAGGCACCGGCACAGATGCATGTGACCCAAACATACGCAAAAAATGAATCTGGGGTTTCCTGCCATGCAACAACCCAAACGGTGTGTCACCTACCATTGAATTGTAGGTCCTATTCCAGGTGAAGCTCACATACCTGATTGCCTCCAGCCAAAACCTTGGAGGTAACCCAGAATCTTTCAGCAACACCTGTGCAGTTTTAACCAGAGCCTGACACTTGAGCTCTGACACTCCCCTCTGATTGGGTGAAGTCACTGTGTGACTTATCCCTTTCTTGCGAAAGAACTTCTGCAAAGCAGAACCTGTAAATTGAGCTCCTCTGTCACTTGTAACAGCTTGCACTCTGGTGGAAAACCTTTGTTCCACTTCCTCAATCCAACGTTTGATCAGCTGTGCTGCATCATCCTTGGATTTGAGACCGTGAGTCCAGGTATTCTGCGTAAAATCTTCCTGCATCGTGAGCAGATACCTGGCCCCTCCCAGACTTGGTTCCTTTACAGGACCCCACAAATCTATGTGGACCAGTTCAAAGGTCTTGTGGTTATCCTCTCTACTTTTGGATAACTGCATCCTTTTACCTTTGCCAGCTTGCAAGTTTCACAATTCACAGCATATCCACATTCTGTGATATTACAACCTTTAGACACTTCTGGCAGCACCTGTAGTTCTTCTAAAGAACCATGAGCTGTTCGTGTATGCCAAGCATGGACACATGAATCATGATTGGGAATTGTAGCACGCAGTGCTTGTGCTCTCTCAACCCTCCCATCACCCTCCAGAGACGTTTTAAGAATGAAGAGATCATTCTGCCCCTTTTTAACCTTGGCAAGCATCCTCCCTCCTTTGGAGATTGTGCACACATCATCCTGGAAACAAACCTTAAATCCCTTTTTCAGTAAATAAGGCACAGATAACAGACAGTGGTGCATCCCAGGAACAGTACAACACTGCAACGTTTCCTGTAAAATAG
The DNA here is from genome assembly GCF_964188305.1 of Podarcis bocagei. Classification (NCBI taxonomy): domain Eukaryota; kingdom Metazoa; phylum Chordata; class Lepidosauria; order Squamata; family Lacertidae; genus Podarcis; species Podarcis bocagei. Next base: position 39,032,083 of record NC_138126.1, read on the forward strand.
AGAAATACAAATTTACAGCATTAGTCACATTTATTTTCTGTCCATTTGCAAAGAGTACAGTCTTCCCAGCCGGAATTGCCTTGCAAGTCCATCTCTCGACAGCAGGTGTCTCTGGAATCAAGTTGCAGTTAGCTGCAGAGTCAATAACAAAACTTAGCTCTGTCTCACAGCTGTCTTCAGCCAACGCCAGACTAGCCGTGATCTGATAAGTCTCTTCCTGGCACCTGGCACGTCCACCAGCCTCAGTCCCACGCCTGGTTGTTTTCCCAGACTGGTTGCCATGGAAACCCGACTGATTCCCATGAGAAGTGTCTTTGACAACATCCTGTGCAGCTGCCCTCGCTCTCTGTGGGCAGTCTCTTTTGAAATGGCTGTTTGATCCACACACGTAGCACCGACGAGTGGAAAAAGCCTGAACAAAGCTCTCATCTGGCCTGGCCCCCCCTTTTTCCCGGTGGAGCTCCCTGCGCCAGACTTGCTTTCCCTGAGACACCTCTCCTGTTCGTCAGCCAAGCGTCCTGTGACGTACGCCAGAGTCAGATCCTGCGGACTCATAGACTCCAAAGTTAGACATAAATTGTCATAACTTTTGTCCAGAGAACTTAGCAAAATATAAACCTTCAGTTCATCTGTAAAGTTCACCTGCAACAGCCGCAGTTCATTAAACACAGAGAGCATCTCTGTAACATGCTGTCTTATGTCCCCACCTGGACGCAGCTTCATCTCAAACAAACGCCTGGTGGTGTGGATTTTTGCACCAGCCGTTGTCCTGTGGTGCACTCTTTCAAGAGCAGCATAAGCTTCATGCGCAGTTTCCAACCCCTCCACATGGGGCAACTGTGAACCCTCCAAACTGAGCACTATAGCTCCCAGGGCTTTCTGATTTTTTCTCTGCGAAGCATGCGCATCTGCAATTGCTGCAGCTGCAGCTCCGGCGGCTGGTTGAGGCAGTGGAGGCCTTAAGACCGCCTCCCAAAGACCCTTAGCTACCAGCCAGGCCTTCAGCTTTCTGCTCCATTCCGCCCAATTCTGGCCGTTTAACTTTTCAAAAGGCACGGAGAATGAATCATGGCCGTCCGCCATCTTCTTCCGTTCTCCCGAGGGCCCCCAAGCTGTACTTACAAAATCACCAGCTCATCCGGCGTGGAGAAACGATTCCTTGCTGCTCTCAGCTCTCAGCAACACAGCATTCAGCAACACAGGCAAATCTCTGCGTTTTTCAGCTAGCCGCCTGCCTCCGCCTCCTGCCGTGCTTCTCTGCTCGACACCGCAGACTTCAAAGCTCCCGGCAGCCTCCCGTGACAGTTTTACGATCTGTGATTAAGGTTACCCATAACCTCTTGGAGTTTGTTGGTCTTACGTGACACCCGCTAATTGATTTGCGAACCTCAATTAGCGATTTATGGCCGCCCGGCACACTTCCGCTCGCAGCTCTCCGTCACGCCTTAGCAGAGTTTCACACAGCGGTGTAAAACTGTCACTCAGCTTGCTTGCTTGCTTCCAGACAAACACACACAGTACAGGTTTGTCTATTTACAGTTGTTTATTCCATCAAATCCCCGGAAAAACCGGAACTGCTTGCAGCCATTATAGGACTGCTCCTTTCCCCTCACAGCTTAGAGTGAGACTGACAAACTCCTCCCAATCTCCTCCCAGCTTCGAAGACTGATGTCAGAATGGTGTGGCATCATGGAAACAACTTAACCTGTTAAGTTCCAACCCCAACATTTATCACTATCCGAAGGAGTCTCAAAGTGGCTAACAATCTCCTTTTCCCTTCCTCCCCCACAACAAACACTCTGTGAGGTGAGTGGGGCTGAGAGACTTCAGAGAAGTGTGACTGGCCTAAGGTCACCCAGCAGCTGCATGTGGCGGTGCGGAGACACAAGCCCGGTTCACCAGATTACAAGTCTACTGCTCTTAACCACTACACCACACTGGCTCTCCAGTGATGAGTATGGGATGCTTTATTACTTTCCTGTTTATATCCTAATAGAATATTTTACCAAAAAACAAACAAACAAACCTCAGAACAGTTGGAATCTGCTCTTTGCAGTCTCTTATGTTTTATCACACAGTACAGAAGACTTGCTATACTTATAATTAGAAAAAGCACCTATTTTTTTCATGGCCCCTGCAATCCAATGGTCCCTGGGAGGAGAAAGCAGGGACCTTGGGGGTTTTGGGTCTCCCTCTCAAGGGCAGAAAGAGCAGTCACACACACCCCCACCTTGTAAAAGGAGACCTAACTTTGAAGGGCCCTTCCACACCATCACAGAAACCTCCCCAGGACTAGCCTCTTCATTGTTCAAGCTCTGAAGTGGGAAAAGGCTTCAAGGAGGCATGCCAGGGAATGTATCAGTGGGTTGCCGGGGGAAGTCCACATTGGGCCCTACAAATGGGGGGGGGACACAACAACCCTGGAGTTGGTGTGTGGATTTCCTTCCTATTGGGAATGATGGGATATTGCTTTGGTTAAAAACAACACAGAAGTAAAAGGAGTGCAAGACTTCCACTCCTATATATCATTTCCACCCCACTGGAGTGAGCTGAATGAGGCAGTTTGATTGCTTTCAGTTTTCTCCTCCATCTCCCCACACCTTTAGGATTTCCACCTAAAGGTGTCATTTCAGGGCAGAGTCAAAATTATTAGCACATTTGGACATTTTTGGCAGGGTTGAGAAGGGCCTCTTTTGCCAATTTTTAATGGACTGCCTATGAAAATATCCACCTACTCATCTGTCTTGTCTTCTTTAGTTATCATGCTGTTCATCTCAATAGGACTGATTTGTCCTTCGTAACATAAATCACCTCACTAAATATTATTAGCTACATATTTTTATGACATGATCCAATTTGCTGGGAAATCTTGTTCACCGGCATTGCGTCTTATTGCTCCTTCTGCGTCACTCTGCTTGCATCGTTTTTTGCCTCTTCCAGGATTAGTCTTTGTAATGTCATCCTGCTCAGTATATGATCACCGATTCGTTGCTTCTTCTCCGTGCCAACTCGAATGGGCTGCGTAGAATTGTGAAGTCATTCTGCTGGCTACAAATGCGGGAGGCGGTAAAATTTAAAGCAGTCACTATGTACTTAGTGGTCTTAAAAACAGCAAGAGCAGAACACTGAAATTTAACTACCTAATGAAAAAACTATTAGGATATCCAGTCGCACAAGCTTCTGTTTTCTTCTTGTTAAATTACATGAATGGCTTTGTTGAAAATAGAGCATGAAGAAACAGCGTCCTATATGGCCACTGCTGTGGGGGTTTTATAGGCAAATAGATGGATATTAAAAACAATACCATCTGTAAGGGAGTAGTCAGAAAAAGATGCTATTTCCCTTAATGGATAAATTCATGAATTTCATAAAGATACATAACGAAGGACACAACACCCTGGCCTGCATTATACATTTAAATCAGAATTATACCACATCTCCCAAAGAATCCTGAGAATGGTAGATTGTTAAGAATGCTGAGAGTCATAGGGAGACTATACCCTGCAAAGAGCTACAATTCTCAGGGTGCTTTAACTGTAGCTCTGCAAAGGAACCAGAAGGCAACATCTTCCTTTCTGCTGAGTCCTACAAAGGAAACAAAGACTAAAGGTGAAAGCCTGTGCCACCTCTCGGACTGGTTGTAAGTAAGAAGCTAGGCAGTTGGGGGGCTGGCTGAGCTTGGTGGAGCAGTGCCCCACTTCCTCTAATGGACCAGCTTCCACTGGTGCCACCTGAAGTAGGTTGCTTCACCTTTATGCATGGCAGGGCAGGTCCTGCTCAGCATCCTCTCTTTCTGGCTTTTCTCTTGTGAGCATGAGGTCCCCTGCTCCTCCATGGGGCAATTGAGATGTTGCTCTGTCATAGGCGTGCGGTTCCCATAAAACGTCATGTCATAACATGACAGCTCCGTTCAATTAACACACACTTGGAATTGCTAGCTAATTATTCTTCAGATCTTTTGAGGGAGAGCTGACTAATTTCACTAACTGCTTAAAGACAACTGCGTTGAGCTATTAGTACTTGATGCGGACGGAGCAAACACCGCTGCTGCTTGGCACAGCCTCAGAATACATTATTGGCGTGGAATCATATCGCACGTATGCTCAAATCACCAGGTGAAAGTTTTCTAAAAGCCAATCATAATAAGATTTGTGCAGCCAAGCCACATGTGGAAAAGGGGGGCCTGTGGATTGCTTAGTCACTGAGCAGAGGAAGCTGAGCAGGTCACTGAGGTGATGTACTCAGCGGCTGTGGAGGATAATGGAATCTGTCACCCTAGGCAGAGGTATTTGCTTCTTAGACAAGCAAAAAACTAGGATGGAAAAGCAATTCACTTGCCCTTCAGGCCTGAGAGAAGAAGCTGCTTAGAGGCACAGAGGGAAGAGGAAATCAATGGAATAGTGGAGTGAATAGCGGAATGAAAGAAATAATAAAAAGAAGAAGAAGGGAGGGGGGGAGAGAAAACAATTCCCTTCTCACTTGTTGACGGTAATCAATGGTGAATGTGAAGTCTGTCGCTTTTTAAAAATTCATTTAGCTGAAGGATTTTTCCTTCCTAGTGATGACATTTCAGAACACTCCTTTATTCAGCTGTGAGTCCAAGTATTTATACAAGCCCTGCAAACTGTCAAGGAACACACATTAACGACAAAGAGAAAGAAATGAAACAATTCAATGAAAGGTTATCAAAGTGTGTTCAAACGCGCAGAACAGTGCAAAAAGGGGGAATATGCCTGTAAAGGAGAAGCCGGTGAATATGAATTCTGACTAGGACATAAGGTCATAAAGACATTTATGTGGAGTTCGGGTGGGTATTCTTTTTTAAACCATTTACACACAAAAAAAACCTACAGGGGGAGGGATTCTGTTAAATTGATTCTGCAAAATTTGCCTTCCCTTTTTAAGCTTTATTAATAGGTCGAATGCAAACTATGGCCTTCCTGGCAACTCACGCCTCCCAATGGAGTGGCTATTTCATATCTCTTTGAAACAGTCTAATTTTTACTGTAGTTTGGCTGGTATAGTTTTTCTTTACAATCATCGCTTTGTTTTCAGTCATGGATTCTGTGTTGCCTGTTACGTGTTGTACTGTTTTTGATAAACCAATAAAAACACTTTTTGAGACAGAAAGAAAGAAAGAAAAGAAAAGAAAAAATATCTATAAAAGAGTGAAGGTAATTTTGAGCATGGCACTGTCTTAATTTCCCCACTAAAATTATATATACATATATATATATATAATCTGAATTCTAAAAACCTCAGAAGCATTTATATATACAATATGTGTTTTGGTGGAGTTGAAATTCAAGATGTGTGTGGCTACTTACACATCATCTTAAAAGAGAAAATGCATCAACAAAAAAACAGGAAAAAAGATAACATGAATTAACATATGCTAATTTATAGAGAATTTATGTTCTCGAAGCCACAAACATGAGTCTGACCAAACTGCGGGAGGCAGTGGAAGACAGAAGTGCCTGGCGTGCTCTGGTCCATGGGGTCACGAAGAGTCGGACACGACTAAACGACTAAACAACAAAATTTATAGAGATGCACTTCTAGAGAGAATTACTATAATTTCAATAAAAATATTGTTACCAGAAGACCAGTGTGCCTGCTAGGGATGGAGGAGAAATTCATTCAGTTCACATTTAAAGATACATCTATCTCATGCACACTTTCTGAAACAAAATAAAAAAATTCCTTCACAAAAGCTCATACCAATAACAAACTTAGCTGGTCTCTAAGGTGCTACTGGAATGGATTTTTTTTTTATTTTGTTTAATCTACGGCAGACCAACATGGCTACCTACCTGTAACTAACACTTTCTGAAACCATACATGGACCAAAACACAGCCATCCTTCAAAAATCACACTTCTCCAAATTTTACAGTACAGTTCTCCAACCAAGCAATGTGTTAAAAAATGCACATATAATGGTAAAGTATACATTAAAATGTATATAGGGACGCGGGTGACGCTGTGGGTTAAACCACAGAGCCTAGGACTTGCCGATCAGAAGGTTGGTGGTTCGAATCCCCGTGACGGGGTGAGCTCCCGTAGCTCGGTCCCTGCTCCTGCCAACCTAGCATTTTGAAAGCACGTCAAAGTGCAAGTATATCAATAGGTACCACTCCGGCGGGAAGGTGAACAGCGTTTCCGTGCGCTGCTCTGGTTCGCCAGAAGCGGCTTAGTCATGCTGGCCACATGACCCGGAAGCTGTACTCTGGATCCCTCGGCCAATAAGGCGAGATGAGCGCTGCAACCCCAGAGTCGATCACGACTGGACCTAATGGTCAGGGGTCCCTTTACCTTTACCTATACATTAAAATGCACAGGTTATTGAAAATAATATACAAAAAGCATAATATTGAGAGATTTTATTTGTAAATAAGTATACATTAAGGAAAACTGCATACAAAAAAATGTGTGTATTAGGATATAATGCAAATGAATTTGCATGGGATTAAAAAACAATACCCAAAAACCTTGCAAACTAATTTGGAAATGTAGAGAACTTAAGATGTAGTTAGGCATGTATACACATGCTACAATAATGTGGTGAAGTGTATAAAATCCAGTGCTTGAAAAGTTCATTAAAAAAAACTAGTTCAAGTTCATATCCAAAAAAGAACTAGTTCTATTTTATGTTTGTCCAGATGAAATATTTAATTCACAAAAAGTTCATATTTGGCTATGCACACCCCCCCCCCATTCAGAATGATTCAATACACTGTGCTGAAGCATAGGGTCCAAATCTAAATCAGGGCAGCATGCAAGTAATAAGATGTCTGACAGACAGAATTACAACAGATGAAGGTTTCCTCGCAGTTGTATTTGCATACTAGAAAAGCAAATTTCAGCAAGAAAGATACAGGAAATGTCTCACATACCTTCCTACTGGTTGCTTAGCAACAGTGACTAAGCATCCTTAGCAACAGCAGTTCCATATCTGCCTAATAAGTCTTAGAACGTTGCCTCCACAGTTTGCTTTCTAACTTTCTTATGTATTGGATTGACTGATTTATTTATTTTTAATGAAAGTTAAGAGTCTGAGCCTCTTGCTTAGAGGTGGGAGCAGAAGTAATGTGAAGATGAACTAGAAATCATTCAAAGCTCTACCTCAAAGTGAACATAATACACTTTTAGTTCACTTGGTAATTACAGTATAGGAACTACATTTCAGGTATACTTCAGAGATTTTTGAACTAGTTCAGTAAACTTTATTCAACTGAACTGGTTCATTCCAAGCAATGGCAACATCTTCACCTCTACCACACAGACACACTTCAATGCAAACTCTGTACACCGCATAAAGACAGGTGCATAATTGGCCATACAAGCAGAGAGCTCAGGTCACACTGTGTAATAAAGGAATGAGTGGAGTTTTTGCTGTTTCTCCACATCCTGTTGCAGAGTGACAGTCAGTGGGATGTAGGAACGAGAAAGTCAAGCACCCATCTTCCAGTATTCCCATATTTACACTTGTTTCCTATCGGTTTTGATTGTAAATGGCTTCAGGACTTTCTTAGTGGGAAGAGATATACAAATCTAACAAATCTAAACCTATAACTTTCTAAAAACAGTTTGGGCCCAACACATTGTCAAGCTATCCTTCTTCTTGTTATCAAATCTGAGAGCAGATCTGTGATTTCCACATGCCAAGCCGGTGCCAATCAAAAGATAGCAAGTGGTATATATTCTGCATTCTTTAGAAATTGAGATATTTCCAGCTAGGAAGTCCTTGTATGAACACTGACTGATAAGGTTCATGGGATTTATTTCTTTAAAATGCCAGTGATTATATATTTTCAACAGTTCATTCCTGACATCAGCCACGGAGATAGGGTATAAATTCCAAAAACAATCACAGGTAGCCAAAATGATTAATGTGAAAAAGCCTCTTTAACACACTCACACACACTCACTCTCACACACCGTATATTCGGTAAACAACAAAACAGTCCAAAAATAAACATGTAAAGAGTATTTGTCATTTCCATTTGTCCATATAACATTCAGAGAGCAAGTCTAGACACTCAGCACCACCAGAATCATGTTATTCATTAATCTCTAGGGCCCTCTTCAAAATGAATAATGAGCTAAAATACCATTCTAGTCACTAAAGGCAGACACTTGTTAATTCAAGCAGATTTCAAAAGGGAGGGAAGGAGGAATATCTGAGAAGGACATAGGTCCTTTTGGTCTGATCCAGCTCTGGTCAAATTGGCTACTAGCTATGGCCAAACCCTAGCTATACTAGGATGCTGTCATGGCTCGAAGGGGCAGTATCAATAATATCTGGCCAGAGGTTGCGGTGGCCAGTAGTTCTCTGTTATTTGAGGTGGAGTGGGGGGAACTATTGTGACTTCTCTGGGCATTTGCAAACATTTTGGCCAGGCCCTGCAGCTCTGGGCCAAGAGCTGTAGAAAATACTCCTCCCAGTCACAGCCTTTGTGGCAGGCGCATGACAGCAGGCACCTTAGTGTCTTAGTGTTTGGATCCCTGGTATGATTGCCATCTCTTGTGGCTTGGTTCACAATTACCGTATTTTTCGCTCTATAACACGCACCCGACCAAAACACGCACGTAGTTTTTAGAGGAGGAAAATCTGTAGGCATGCCACCCATAGGCATTCCCTCCATAACACGCACAGACATTTCCCCTTACTTTTTAGGAGGAAAAAAGTGAGTGTTATGGTGCAAAAAATACGGTATCTTAGTTCAATAATCCCAGTCTGCAAGTCAAGAATGTAACTAAAGCTTAAGTCTCAGTTTCTTGATCCAGGTGTAACAGGAAACTGTGGTTAACAGACACCAGAAATATTCAATTAAAAGTGCAAGAGAAAAAAAGACAGGGGGTGAGAAGAGGGAACACAGAGGCACCTTCTTAGTACTCTGTATGTTAGAATGATATTATCTAGGCCATTGCAGACCAGACACAGGGCTTTGTTTTTGAAAACCCTTTTTCCTACAGGGTATAGCTCGGCTTACTTACACGAACCCTCTGGAGCTATTGCTTCGCAAAGACCATGCTGCAGTGTGCTCAATTTTGGCCCCTTGGTCTCTTCCAATTTTGTGATCCTGTGATCAAATATTAAATCATAGAGGAGACTCAGAGCAGGGAAAAATTAACTCAATCTGCCAGATTTCTGCTCTCATAAATTATGGTATGAGCATTTCTTACCCATTAGAATTGGGCTGTTATTTAAAAATGAGGCTAAGCCTGATGAAAAATGAGATCCCATTTCTATTGTTTTCAAGTCTGCAAGATTGAACTCAATAAACATAAAAGAAATCAATCATCACGCTTCATTATTATTATTATTTCTTTAAAAAATATTTTTCCCTTCAAAAGAGATGTATGCAATAAGACACGGGGTTATTATTATTACTGCATAGAAATATTCTAAAATAATATCCACAGTAAAAAGAAACCAAAATGCAGAGAAAAATGCTGGGGAATGGAGATAGCACAAGTGTGTGTGTGTGTGTGTGTGTGTGTGTGTGTGTCTGTATGACTTACAGCTTTGAAAATGGTGTCCCAATGCATTATGGTGCCCTGTTAAGGGAGCAGCTCATGAGGTCAACTTTAAGCTTGTCCTTTTTTTGTGGACAATGGGGTCCTTTGGCAGCTGCTGAGCCATTCAAGAATTATGGCACTCCTAGTGCACCGTGATGAGTTTCCCAAGCTAGTGCAGAGCAGCTTTATTTACAACATTTATATCTGAGGGCAAAGGAAGGAGGGCGAAAGCTGCCTCTGACATCTCTCCTAAACAAAGGGTATATGTATACACAACAAGCTTAAATCAGTTGAATTGCTGTCCCATTACTCCAGGGACAAAAGGAAATTTGATTTCGGCCGGAGAGGGTGGCCTACATATGGATAATAATAATAATAATAATAATAATAATAATAATAATAATACCTTTATTGTCAATGTACACAACCTGTGTACAATGAAATTAACCGAGCCTCCTCGTCCCCCACAAACACTCAATCTCATTGCACTCTGTGTGCTAGTATTCTTCGATCAGGGGCTGGAAAACTCCTTTTCCAGGTCTGTAATAGATATTGATGAGCAGAGAACTCAGACAGGTGTGGGGAACCACTGTGCCTCAGGCCAGAGCTGTGGCATCTTCTGGGCCCCATTCCCCTTCCTCATCCACATCACCCAGGTGAGCTCCCGGCCTGATGCATTTCCATGCTAGGAAAGGAGAAAGAGACTCCCTTTCTTCCAAGCCCAGCATAACAGCACAGCGAGCTGCTAGAGAAGGAATGGGGAAGGGCCATGGCTCATTGGTGGATCACATGCTTTGCATGCAGAAGGTATCAGGTTTAACCACCAGCATCTCCAAGGAAGGCCAGAAAAGGCTCCTTGTCCAAACCCCCGAGAGCTGCAGCCAGTCAGTGCCAACAGGAATGAGCCCGGTGGGCCAATGGTCTGACTTGATATAAGGTCACGCTCTACATTACATTTTCCAGGAGGGAAAGAACATTCTGCTCCTTCTTTAGCAACCCACCATGTTGCCATGGGGAAATTGAGAAGCACGTTTCTCCCTGCTAAGCATGAATACTAAGTAAACCACGGAAGGAAGGATAGAGCAATCTGTCCTTCCCCTGGCAGAATGCTGCATTCCCATGCTGGGTGAGTAAGAAGAGGTTTTCACCATCTATCTACAATATAAATCAGAAGTAACAACAACCAATTAAGCTAATTGTAATAATCCTTACCAGGCCCAAAAGTTGCCCCAAGTGCATATTGATATATCAAGACCGACTCTGAAACAAAGCTGTGAGCTGTCCATCAGGTTGGAACATATATCCACCATTGAACGGCTTTTGAGACAGCAGGAGAATTATATTTCCCCCAAATCAGTGCTGATTCATAATCCTTATTTTGGGAAATGACAATGCTCCCTTTTGTCTCAATAAGTCAAGTTATGGTACATATATGGATGAGAAACTATTTTTAAATGCCCCCAGAGACAGAAGTGAGAACGGCCCACTGTAATGAATGGAGAAATCCAAGATTTTAATGTGGTGGGGACAGGCACAGGTGTGTTCACCCTAATAAAAAAGCATGATGACTTCATAAAATTTAATTACCCATACTCAGTCACCTGGCCTTCAACTCCAATTTATCTACTCCTAACTAAAGCTAGGTTTACCCATAAAAAATTCCACAGCTGTGGAATACTGTATACTGTAATTTTGTGTTTTGAATTGACCTGAGACCTACAGGTATAGGGAAGTATACGACTAATAATAATAATAATAAATGTTCAATCAGGGTTGGCCAAAGAGATTTTGTTGCCTGAAGCAAAGGACAATCCACATACTGTACAGAAGCTGACCAAAACTTACTTCAGCACTGGAGGTAGGGCAAATTCTCCATCACTCCTGAGCATAGCAGATTATCTTAGGGGATGCAGGGCAAGTTATGCAGGCACATGTGACCCTGTCCACTCCAACACCTTGCTGCCACTTTGTGCCACCTCCACCGGTACATCCACTGCCTCAGGGAGCCGCCACCTTCTGCCTAATGACAGGGCTGGCTTTGCCAGCAGCCAGGCAGGAATCTGCTAAAATGTTCCTCTTTCCAGGATTCATTTATTTTTTAACAAAATGAGAAATTCGTTTCCTTTGTATAATTCCCTCAGGGCTTTTTTTTTTTTGCCTTGAATGGCACGGCATAACTGCAACAAAACATTGCAGACAACGATCAAAATATATACTCTCTGCTTCACTGCAATCTGTGTTACACATGATTGCGGGCTGCTGGCATTGTGTTGCCTAGGAACCCATAGCAACACAATTTGTCTTTGTTTTGCACATTCAGCGGTGATGCTTCATTATCTTCCTGGCCGACCTGGTCATAACTACAGCCCAGAGCAAGGTTTTTTCCTTTACAGAATGAGAGCAACTGTGGTGGAAGCTACTGGTTTAATGAGAACACCTCTCCCCATACTGAGCTATCCTATCTTTCAGAAGCATAAACTGAGGCTTTGATGAAAAGTCCCCTTACCTGAGAAGTAAGTAGGGCCTTCCCACAGGAGCCCTATTCTGCAGAATGCCCTGTTTTAAATCGGGTTTTCCCTGCCCCACTAAGCTGCATAGAGGTTGGGGGGTTTGTGATCTCTCTTCCAGCCCTAGTATGGGAGTCAGTAGATTAGCCTCTCCTTCCTTCCTTCCTTCCTTCCTTCCTTCCTTCCTTCCTTCCTTCCTTCCTTCTCAGTAAGAATTCCCCATCCAGTGCCTGTAATAATTTAAAGAAAAATAAGATACATAGCTTCATGTTACATATTAAGCCAGGAGTGGGGAAGTGGAACTGGCCTGTGGGTGGATCCTGATCTCTCCCACTCACTCCCATGGGACCAATTGATGGGGCCACCAATCTGTCAATCATTGAATGCCATAATGAATAAAACTGTGCAAGCAAAGGTATGGCGCTTTGCAAGCCCCAGCAATCAGCTGATCATCTGGGCACAGTGCTTATTGCCATATTTCAAACAGTGAAAATCCAGACAGTTGTTGAGCTTTTTGGGCAAAGTTGCCAATTATTATTATTATTTATTCTTATTATTTGCAAAATCACAAAAGATGCCGGTTTTGAGCATTTTTTACGGAAAATTAGCAAAAATTACACTGCTGACATTGGCTGCCACCTGGGCACGGTGCGGACTGCAGAATTCTAGATATGTCCAGGAAATTCCAGGTGTATGGCAACCCTACAATCCTCAACGATCAGCTGCTAGTCAACACTTGCAAAGCACTGGGCATGGGGTTTTGTGGATGCTGTCAATCAGCTGGGCAGCCGTGGTTGCTAATTTCCTTTTGGCCCATCTTTATCTTTACCTGGCCTCTCCTGACATGTATTGTGAAGAGCATGTGGTGAGGTGAGGTGAGGCCAAAGCAACCTTGTAGGCCAAATGGGGAGGAGCTACAAGCCAGCCATTCCCCAACCCACATTTAGTAAATATCAAGTTTGGCTCTGAACTGCAGTCTCCAGCAATTTCCAGTGGCAAATTTTTTATTTTATTTTATTTCCTCAAAAGGTTTTATTGAACATCAGGAACAAGAAAAAACAAAATTATTTATTTTTATTTAACAGGATTTATATACGGCTTAATCATCAAAACCTCTAAGTGCCATTAGAACGTTTCCTCTTCAGGACCTTCAATGGTTCTCTTAATGATCTGAACCCTCCAATCCATTGCATAACTACTCAAAAGTAAACCCCAGCATCAGTTCAAGGGAGCCTGCTTCCAAGGAAATATGTATGAGATGGCAGCCTAAAGCTGCTTTATGCAAACAGTGACATATTTCCATTGCTAATTTCAATGAAAATGTGTTGTTTTGTACTCTTAATTCTTGTTAGCACTGTGTACAAATTAGCTTGATAACGATGTTTTATGAGATTTAGCTTGTAAGCCACTTCGGGTTGTTTTAGTTAAAGAAATGCAGAATGTAATCAATCAATCACACTGGAATCTGATTATATTAGCTACTAATCAGCTACTAACCGCAGTACTATAGCAAGAAGCTCTTAAAATCAGGGATGTCCGTTCTATTAGGCAAAGTGAAGGCAGCTGCCTTAGGCAGCAAATCTGAGGCACCATTAGACAAAAGTAAGATGCCAGCCATGTGCAGTGTAATCCTATAATGAGCATCTACTAGTTGTTGATTGGGTGGGTCCAGGCAGTGATCAATGCTTCACTGCAGGAGGGGAACGTACCATCTGCCTTGAAAGAGCTGTTGGCGCATGCCCCCCCCCTTAAGAAGACCTCCTTGGACACAGAAGTGCTAAATAATTATCATCCAGTGGCAAATTTCTCCTTTGCGGACAAGGTGCTTGAGCAGGTGGGGAGATACTAGATAGATAGATGATAGATAGATAGATAGATAGATAGATAGATAGATAGATAGATAGATAGAGTATTCCAAGCACGCAGCAATATCAGGAAACTTACCCAGGAAAGAGCTGTCTAGAATTTTTGTAGAAGAGCAAAACAGTAGCAAACATCAATGAGCTTAGGATGTCTGTGGTTTGGATGGGGGGCATTATAAAACGTTAACACTTCTGGGAAGATTTCAGAATACAGAACATTTTTTTTATTCCTCTATGGTGACTCTTTAACTTGATGCCGAACGCTGGGAGCTGCCAAGCTATTCCTTGCTCCCCATATAACTTTTAATTGGTGCTTGCACCTGTGTTCTTGTGTGACCTAACTGTGACTTGAAGAGACAAATCCTGGCAAAGATAAAGTAGCTCTCTATTTTCCAGCACAATCCTATTTTTCACTCCCTTCTAGTTTGGCTAAGCACTGTATTCATTTCTGGCTGGAATAGCCTCAAACAGAAGATCTGTCCCTGTTGAACTATAGTGTTACTTACAAGATGGGGGGTGGGGTGGGGGGAGAACACCCAACATCTATCTCTGCTTAAAGTTATTTTCTCCTCCATCAGAGGCAACTTGCTCTAGCACAACGGCCATATTATTATGCTTTAAACACATTGATCCATTTCATGAGGTTTTCATAGAACAGGAACGAAAGCATCAATTTCTCGTGATATTGTTTTAGCTCTCTAATTACTTTGTGACTTACAGCTCCTGCAAATGAGGGAACAGTAAACAGCAAATTTCGGTCTTTTAATTAGCTGGCAGACAGCACACATTGTCGTAATTTTGGGGCACAGGCTTCTTTGATGAAATGCGCTCTGATTGTTTGAATGTGATCACTATCAAAATGAATACAGCTTCATTTTACATAACATGTTCAGAATGTGAAGAGGAAAAGAGAGAAATACGGGAGGGAGGGAGAGAATGGGACAAAACCAAAATATGATCCATTTACTTCCTTTTAGTTCTGGACATTCATTCCAAAATGTGGGATAAAAATGTTTCAAGTCAGATGAGAGTAAAAGTGGGACTAGAATGCTAACAAGCTGAATAAGAAGCAAAAAACAGGAACACAAAAGGGGAAAGCAAAAGGACAAAAAAATGCAGGAATTGACTTGGTAGAGGTGCTGAGAAATGCAGTGAACTCCTGTGACCGGTGGCGTAGCGTGGGTTGTCAGCACCCGGGGCAAGGCAAGTAATTTGCGCCCCCTAACCCATGGATTTGCGCCCCTAACCCTAACCCCCAGATGTTGCGCCCGGTGCGGCCGGGCCCCCCTGCACCCCCCACGCTACGCCACTGCCTGTGACACAGAATAGTTTTCCACCTGGTTCTGTCATCAGCACTCATGCAATTAGCGATCATATGGGGATGGGGGGGAAGCATGCCCCACGCTCCTCTCAGATTGATCCCCCCCATCCAGAGAGGCTGGGGCAACCCTGTCAGATGGATGGGGTTTGGCCCCTGGGCCTAAGTTTGCTCATCAAAAACAATACAAAACAGTCCCCCCCATCAAATACTTTGAATTTTTAAATTTTAAACTTTCTTAAATTATAGCACAACAAAAACAACCACCACAACATGGATTCAGAGCCTCACCAAGCCTTGAAACTCACTGACTGGCCTTGAACCAGCTGCACTTTCTCAGCCTAGTTTACCTGACACAGTTGTTCTGTGGATAAAATGGCAGAACTTCCTTGTACACCATTGTGACTTCCTTGGTGAAAGGACAGGGTGCAGCTGGGTTTATTTATTTCTTTATTTAAAAAATTAAAGAGATATTCATCCTAATTAACAGGAAGGCTTACTTTACACCAGGAGTTGGGAACCTGTGGTCTCCCAGATGTTGGTGAACTGCAGCTCCCATCCTCTTTGTCCATAGGCCATGCTGGCTTGGGCTGATGGGAGTTGGAGCTTAATAACATTTCCTGCTTTATCCAGTGATTTGGGTGCTTTATCATAGTTCCCCTGTTATCTGCTTGTTTAAAATTAACTGTACTTTTGTTCTGGGAGAGGGCAACTTGTATATTTGTACGATGCCTTGTTTCCATTGAAATGCAATGATTATAACAAATCGCACAGTCTAAACTGGAAATCAGTTACTTGGGTATCGTTACTTGAATAATTTATTTTGAATTGGGGATTTGTGAGTCAAAAATAACTGAGAGAGATTATCTATAGCGATGGGAATATAGCTGGGGCTCTGAGTGCTTAGATGCACGAGTGATGTTTTTATAGATGTTCACAGCCTTTATGTGCAATATTCAAAATTAGAAATGTGGAAATGATTTATTTTTGAAAGCAGCCACATGGAAGCCTGGGAGTAAACAAACAAATGGGCTGCCGTAAAGTAGGCACTCTAAACATACATAAATAAAACAAATTCAATCCCCCAGCAGACCGTTGTTGTTTTTAAGATGTCTTTTTCTGGTGAAAGTTTGTGAGCAGTCCTTTGACAATTTAAAACAAGTTGGGCCACCCCAACAGGGATTTTAAATAGTTTAATCCATTAGTAAAAGCATGTCATTTCCTCTCCTCATTGCCAGATATTTCCACAGGAGAAAAACCACCAGTGGATTGAATAAGAACTTTTTCCGTAATACAAATAGTAGCTGTGAGCACCACACACCCAATCTGGATCTGGGCCATGGCCAGGGGAGAGGATTAAAACCCCCTCACCACCTGCTCCCCCCACACACACATCAGGGCCCTGAGCCAGCTCAGGTTCACTGCACCTACAATTTGTTTAAAAATGGCATCATGAATAATTTGGTCCTCTTTATCCTTTTCTTTCTTTGCTCTTGCCCTCTCATTTACCCAGGTTACCTTTTAACTGAATTGGCTGTTGTGAAGCACATGATTTTCTGTAGCTCACTTGGCTGCATCAATCCATATGACTTTGTTTATAAGCATCCATGACATCAGCAAAGAGGAAGATGACATCATCAAGAAAAAGCACACTCATGGCAGTGAATGGTATTATTATTATTAAAAAATGCAAATGATGCTGAAGATACTTTTTGACCCTCAGGAAAAAGAACACAAAACCAGGGAAGGTCTTTCATGTAACTCCTGACTAGGCGAGTAGCAGAGCTGAATGACTAGTGGAGCCATTGCTGCTCAACCAGTGCAAATGTGGTGGGGAGTTGTTTTCCTTTTGCTTTTTGCTGTGGAGCTTCTCCCACACATTGGTGAAGTTCAGCTGAATGGAGATAAACCTCAGCTGCATCCCAAAACACGCCCTCCACCCCATAGTAATTCTGATATTGCTATATCTTACTAACGTCTTAATATTACTTGTAATAACATGAATCCTGGTTCTTAGACACAGCATCTTCCTTTGATTTTCGATTTGCATTTATTCATAAGTACTTCTTTACCATAGGCATGGAGCTCTGGTTATATCTCTGGCCAGAATCAGTTGGATAGTCCTTTAAATGTGCAGTAAAACATCAGTTAGCTGGAATATAGTTGTCAGTCCCTGTCCCCCCCCCCCCAATAGCTCAGCATATGTTTTTCATAAATTCAAGCCTGTATCTTGGCTGCATTCAGGTTACTTTCTGTTTATTGATAGCGTCAGCTGGAAGGCAACCTAGAATGCTGTATAATCTCAGGCACAGGAAAGAGTTTTGGAACCAGTTCAAAAACTGCAGACGGGCAGATGACTCCAGCCATGCAGAGCATCAGTGATGGCAGTGCATCTTAACCCGTGGCTGAACGCAGTATCCATCAGTGCTTTGTTTGCACCAGAGAGAGGGCGAAAGAATAGCAAAATCAATCATTCCTTTCTGCATGCTGCAAATGTCCAGTTGTTCTAAGAATCACAACAAGGTGTATATTTCAGAAAGCATTTTCTCAGACACAAAGGATGAAGCTAATTGCTTAGAATGGAAGAAAACACACTCACTGGAGACAGTGTTGAGCTGGGAAGCCTCATTTGGAGCTCGGAAAACAAGTTGTGCCAACTGTGACAAAAATTTGCACCTATGACCAGATTACTTAGTGTCTTTAAAAGGACTTCATTAGATTAGCAAGGGCAAACTAAACCTTTGGCTGGAGCAAGCAAAGAAGAACCAAGCTTTATGGCAGTTCTTCTCATTTTGGTGTTGATGGGGGGGCACCCAAGTGGCCTTACAAGCCTTCCAGTTGATGGGGAATGATAGTTATGGATAATTTTCTGTCATATCTACTCCACATTGTCCTAGAGGATACTAAGCATTTGGATCCATTTGGATGAGTTTTGAGGTCTGGTTTAGTGGTGAAAATGTTGCTCCGTTTGTCCTGCTGGGTAAATTATAAAAGGGAATGGATGGGGGAAATGCAGCCCTGTAGGTTCTTCTGAATTTCTTGGCAATATTAATAGAATCATAGAATTGTAGAGTTGGAAAGGACCCAAAGGTTTGTCTAGTCGAGCCTCAGGAAACTCATTACTATTTTAGCTATGGTTTCCTTCTGGGTTACCAGGCTGATGTGCTTAGAAGCTACAATCTTATAGTGGTTCTTTGGTTCATCCTGGAGAGACAGTCCCAGAAGGTGGTTCTGGGGGTATTTGTGCTTTATGGTCTTTGGTATACGGGGTGTCCCAGAGCTCTCTTCTGTCCTCTGCACTGTTTAATATCTTAAACTGGTGGGGGAAGTTATCCGGACATTTAGGATGTGTAGCTGTCCTCATCAGTACGAGCCTGTAAAAAAAAAAAAAAACCTTGAAGAGCCATCTGTTTCAGCTGACTTTTAATTAAGATGGTTTTATTTGGATTGCTGAAGTTTTAGAATGTTGAGTTTTAATTCTCCTGCTTATTTAGTTTCGTGGCTATTTTTATACTAGGCTGTAAATTGTTTTAAAATGTTGATTAATCAGTAATTCTTGGTAGTTGGCTGTTTCTGAAATTGAAACCGGCATTTTGATCTAATATTATTGAATTGCTCCGAGTGATTTACTCCCGTGCAGTCACATCCAGAAGCTGAAAGATACTAAAAATAGGGCTATAAGAACCTCTTTCGCACGGGTAAACCCAACACATCCAGTCTGAGACAAGTAAACTATAATAGCCAGGATGGCAAAAAGAACACTCATGGGTATATGAAACAGGCAAAGCCCAGTGGAATCCCAAAGTGTTAGAGAATCCCCAGTCACTATCCTGATCCCTTGGTGTGGTCACTAATGACAATACTTAGTACTGACTTCCATGTACGGACTGGCCTGTTGTGATTGGATTCCTTCTCATATTACTAGCACACCCTCAGCACTAATAGCCAATCTCCCCAAGGTATGCAGAACAAATCTCCCTATGCCAATTTGGATGGCAGGCAACAAGTACATAAATCATATTTCACCTTTACCTAGCCAGCTAATCCTCCGCAGTAGTGAATGGATGGGAGGGTGGAGACCAAAACAAGCAGAAAACTAGGCTAGTGAGACTAGAGATGGTCTTCAATAGCCCTCAGATGCCCCACTTCCATGCCAGCCAATGTGCAAGAGTGGCATATGCTTGCAAACCAGCACCTGTGTGTGTCACCCCATTTTGACTGTAAACAATGTCACTGGACCTTCATCCGTCAAAGCTGGGGTGGCAGAAGGAGCCTGAAAATTGCAGGCAGATAATTATACAATTTATCCAGCAGTCCAAACTTAATTCAGATTTCATCCATCTCTAGTAGGAACATTACACTTGATGCTACTAATAAAAAACCAGTATGTAAATCAATGCTATTTCCTGGTGACAGACACTGGCTATTTTGGGAGCTCTGTGTATAGAGGAACCAAGAAGTGGAACAATGAAAGTTTTCTTTTGCAAGCAAAGTGAAAACAAAAGGTAATACAATGATAAAACAAGCACTGCTGAAGAGCTGTAGGAGGCTGGTTTTTTTTTAAAAAAAAATAAAAATACAAATTTGCTAACAAAGACTAATGCACTATTGTTGTGCTGCAGTCTCCACACTTAATGATATAAATACATCTGTGTTCCTTGACAATACACAAGTAAAGCAATCATGTAAGCAATATGTGGGTGAGAGTATTTTTTGCTGACCTCCCCAGGCAATCAGCTTGTGGTCTAAGCTGTTAGGTTTCATTAGCACAGTTGCAGAGCTCCATTTGCTAATGTGGGCAATTAATCCATCCAGGCTTCCAGGGAGAGAACTGCCCAGCTGTCCACAGAGTACCCTAACAGTGCCTCAGTCAAAGCAAAGAAGGAAGCAAATGGGAAGAACTTTCCTTTTGAGAGCAAGAGACCACATCGGACAGCCATAAAATGTAAATGCACTTGGTGTTTTTTTTTTTAAAAAAAGCAACTTACCGTATTTTTCGCTCTATAGGACGCACCCGACCAGAGGACGCACCTTGTTTTAGAGGGGGAGAACAAGAAAAAATAGTTCTCCCCCTCTCTGCTCAGTGCCCCTTCAACGAAGCGGCAGGAGAAACGGAGCCCCTTCCATTTCTCCTCCCGCTTTGCTAAAGGGGCTCTGCGCAGCTCTCTCTCTCTGCTGAAGCCAGGAGAGTCTTGCTCTCCTGGCTTCAGCAAAAGGAATCCGAAGCCTCCAGAGCGCAGTGGGAGTTCCCACTGCACTCCGGAGGCTTCAGGCAGCTATCCCTGAAGCCTGGAGAGCAAGAGGGGTCAGTGCGCACCGACCCCTCTCACTCTCCAGGCTTCAGCAAAAGCAACGCGAAGCCAAGGAGCGCGGAGGGAGTGCTCCCTCTGCGCTTCGGAGGCTTCGCGTTGCTATCATTGAAGCCAAGGAGCCTGCATTCGCTCCATAAGACACACACACATTTCCCCTTAATTTTTGGAGGGGGAAAAGTACGTCTTATAGAGCGAAACATATGGTATATACCGTCTAGTTACAGTAGTCTCTAAGCAGCTTCCAAAGAGACGATACAAAAATTAAAATGAATTAAAACTAAAAAATTAAACATCAGTTAAAACGCCTGCTGGAATAAATGTGCAAGAGGACGGGGACTAAAGAGCTAATTGAGGGCCATAAATCAATTAGCGGGAGTCGCGCCAGACCAACTTAATTGCAACAGGGACTTGATTGGCCTCAACTGGAAAGGAGTTCCATAAAACTGGGCTCACAAAGCTAAATACATTTCTTCTCACGGATATGACCTGGTCATCAGATGCATGGGGGACCACAAACTGTGACTCTCATGAAGACCTTGGTGGTGAGACAGGGATGTCAGGGATTAGGTGGTCCTTGAGGTATCTTGGAGCCAAATAATGAAGGACCTGGGCTGGTAGCACATGGGCAGCTACAGCAAACTTTTGAGCTCTAGAATTTTGTGCTGGTGATGATCTGTCTCCATAAACAGTCTAGCTGCAGTGTTTTGCACTAGATGGAGCTTCCAGACCAGGCCCAAGGGCAGCCCCACCTAAAGTGCTCTGAGAACTTCAAATTAAGGGATGGACAGATGTCATTTAAATAAATAACAGAGCGTACCTCTCAAATGTGTGCAGTTCTGAATAAGACCAAGGTCGCCAAAAATGTGCCACTTATTCTTAATTAAGAGCATTCTTAACATTGATCTTCATATTTACCAAAATGTTGATTGATTTATTTTTTACTTTAAAAGTCTGCCCAGAAAACCACAGTAATTAACTCCTTGACTGTTTTAATTTCGAAAGTGAATTTTATGAATATGGATACCTAAACTCTGAAACTACTTTTCATTACAAGTCAATATGTACTCGTCAAATGACAAGGTTTTTGTTCTTTAGCATTCGACATGAGATGAATGAACTGCCATGCAGTTCCTGCATAGCTCATTCTGCATTGCTACTTGCACCATTCCAATAAAATAAATGCAAAAACCCGACACTGTTCAGGCCATTGCTGGAACCCTGTCCATGACATCCCCAGCATATACATGTTGAAATGATTGCACAAGAATTCTAGCATACTAGGAGTTTGAATTACACATAAAATAGTACTATATCAGCTGATAGTTTAACAAAGCGGAATTGAAACCAAGAGGCACAATTAATCTGCTCCAATGCCTCACACTTAATGGATTGTTGCATTCTGCTAATTAACTATAAATTTTAGCTTTAAGAAGTTCGTCCTATGTAGGACCCAGTAGCTGAGGGAGGAGATGGGAAGGTCAGAGCAAAATAGGCAGAGAACATAGGCTAAGGACGTGACTGGGTGTTATGAATCAAGATCTCCATACGAATCAGTAAAATGTATTTCTCATGGATAAGAGGTTAGATACAATGGAATATTACAGGTTCAGCTTTTAGCAAAAGCACAAGAGAAGCAAGTCATGGATTTCCAGATTATGTCTGGCTGCACCTTTAACTCATGAAATCGATATTGACATTAAAATAAATAAATCAAAAAATAATAAATGAGAGGATACATTTGTGCATGAATAGTTAGTCACTGGCACCTTCCGTTAAAAGGTAGTAGAAAAGACTAGACTAAACTGGGTTCAATGTTCCAACCATCTGTGAATGCATACAAGGCACCTAATTGTTCATATATCTGTCCAAGGTACTGTATCTGTTTTTCTCACATGATGGTAAATCATGTTTGTTGTCTTTCTTTCCTTGGTTCTAGATTTTTTTTAGTACAAGTGTACCATCTGTGTTTGGTAATTGATTGCCCTTATCTTTTAACAGCTCCCTTTAAAGTGAAATTACATGTTCTGTAGTTGCACATTAGCCAGCGTTCAAGGAAGCACATTCTCAGCTTATCATGCTACAGCACCATTCTACAGGCCATAGCATATTACTCAAATCATAAGGGTAAGGAAATATCTTGCCTTATCCCCGAGAACATAAATAAATCAAAGCTTCCAAATGTTCCTTCAAGAAAGGGTTGCATCCCATTGTTACTTAAAGGGGGGAAATGCCACACACCAGTAAACTCTTGCTCATCCAAAGAGCTGGCCAAGTGCTCAAGGTCCCGTCCCCCGTCCCCCCCCCCCATTATTTAGTTTTCTCCTTTGTGAAGTCTTCTGTTGGAGGCACAGGAAATTTAGCACTAGTGCCTCATCTTTCAACCTAAGGAGAAAAGAAGTTCCACGAGACTTTTCAACATCATAGCTCAGATCCTGACAGACTTGACTGAATGAAACAGGCTATTCTGCCTCTACAGCTCCCTCAGACTTAAGATTGTAACCACAGCTGTTGATGCACCATCAAGGATAAATCCATAGTCTGAATCTGGGCTCATGGTTCATCTCCCCATGTCAAACCACAAGCAGTTAACTTAGAACAAATCTCGGTTACAGCTTGGCTAATGCCAGGCCAAACCATAGTTTAGCTCCATGTAGTGTGGTAACAGAACAGCTGGGAGAGGAGGGCTATTAAATTGCACTGATCTTCTATGTCTTCTGTGGTTTAGCTATGTAGAATTAGGTGTATATACCTGAATAAACAATACCTCATTGCACAGCTAACAAAGAACAAATTGGCAGCATTATGTGACATGAACAACAGGTGAGTTCATTTGAATGTTCTCTATCACCTTTCCCAACTACTTTAATTAAGAATAGAGAGAAGTTTATTGTTTATTCTTCCTAGGAAGGACTTTTGTAATGTATTAATATTTTGTTGATGTGACAAGGGAGGATCAATTTTTAATACATATTGCAGGATGGGTTTTTTAAAAAAACATCTTGTGAGATACATATGTATGCACAGACTTTGTGATCTGTCTAGTTAATCCTATGTCCATCTTTTGAAGGGTTCAGTATCTTTGATCGCATAGGTGGAACAAAAGTGAAAAAGGAAGATGAAAGGGGTTTAATGTTTCATTCGGACCTCTTGTGGCATCCAGATTATTATGTGCATTTGACAATTTCAAGAGGAAATGATAAATGTGCTTAAACGTGGAGAGCCAACACATTTAGAGGAGGTAGCATTCCAGAAACGACGTGTTGCAGAAACGCTGGGGTTTAACTTCTCATGACCAGAACCTATAAGTCAAGCTTTGCCCTCAGATATGAAACATGTTAGACTTGAAAGTAAATGCCTCTGAATGTCAGTACAACTCAAGTAATGGTTTATTCAATCAGTGTTAACAATACAGATTCATTGCATGTCAGAACAATGTAAGAGTTACATTCTCCCAAATTCTGTGTAGTGTTGTTTGCCATGTGTGCATTTGTGTGTTAGCAAACAGAAGTATAGCAACCTCTCTCAATAAAGATGTGAGTGGTTTTTGCATGGTTTAAAAAGTTTAGGCCATATCTGCACTATACATTTAAAGTGGTATCATACCACTTTAAACGATCATGGTTCCCCCCAAAAAATCCTGGGGAGTGTAGTTTGTTTATGATAATAGTTTATTCTCTTTCTAATTATACTGTTTTAAATGTGCATTTTATATTTGACATCCTTTAGTAATATTTTATTTTGAAATCTTTAAGATAATATTTTAATCTCCTGTTAATTATGTTGCTTTGAATGTATACTCTATACAGTGGTACCCCGCAAGACGAATGCCTCGCAAGACGGAAAACCCGCAAGACGAAAGGGTTTTCTGTTTTGGAGGCGCTTCGCAAGATGAATTTCCCTATGGGCTTGCATCGCAAGACGAAAGCCCATAGGGAAATGCTGGCGGTCGGGAGCAAAGACTTTCGCCCACAGCCGGCCTTCAGAAGAGGACCTCTTCTGAAGGCCGGCGGGGGGCAAAAGTCTTTGCTCCCCCCCCCCGCCTGCCTCCCCCCCTGCCCCGGGCGATCTTAAAATGCTGGCGGGCGGGAGCGAAGCGTTCGCTGCCGACCCCCAGCATTTTAAAATCTCCAAGGGACAGCAGAGAAGTCTCTGTCCCGGGGAGATTTTAAAATGCTGGGGGTCGGGAGCGAAGCGTTGGCTGCCGACCCCCAGCATTTTAAAATCTCCCACTGTCCCGGGGAGATTTTAAAATGCTGGGGGTCGGGAGCGATTCGCTCCCGACCCCCAGCATTTTAAAACGCTGTTCCGAAGGGGGGGCGGGGACACCTGCCCCAGCCGCCCCACTTCGGAAAGCTGTTCCGAAGTGGGGCGGGGGGCGGGGACACCTGCCCCCGCCGCCCCACTTCGGAAAGCTGTTCCGAAGTGGGGAGGGGGGCGGGGACACCTGCCCCCGCCGCCCCACTTCGGAAAGCTGTTCCGAAGTGGGGAGGGGGGCGGGGACACCTGCCCCCGCCGCCCCACTTCGGAAAGCTGTTCCGAAGTGGGGAGGGGGGTGGGGACACCTGCCCCAGCCGCCCCACTTCGGAAAGCTGCTCCGAAGTGGGGCGGGGGGCGGGGACACCTGCCCCCGCCGCCCCACTTCGGAAAGCTGTTCCGAAGTGGGGAGGGGGGTGGGGACACCTGCCCCAGCCGCCCCACTTCGGAAAGCTGCTCCGAAGTGGGGCGGGGGGCGGGGACACCTGCCCCCGCCGCCCCACTTCGGAAAGCTGTTCCGAAGTGGGGAGGGGGGAGGGGACACCTGCCCCAGCCGCCCCACTTCGGAAAGCTGTTCCGAAGTGGGGAGGGGGGGTGGGGACACCTGCCCCAGCCGCCCCACTTCGGAAAGCTGTTCCGAAGTGGGGCGGGGGGCGGGAACACCTTCTGAAGGCGGGCAGGGGGCGAAAGTCTTTGTCCCCCCTGCCTGCCTTCCCAGGGGCTTTTAAATCGCCCCGGACAGCGGAGAAGTCCTCCGCTGTCCGGGGCGATTTTAAAATGCCGCCCGCCAGCATTTTAAGATCGCCCCGGACAGCGGAGAAGTCCTCCGCTGTCCCAGGGTTTTTTAAAATGCTGGGGGTGGGAAGAAAAGCCCTTGTCCCCCCCCAGCCTTCAGAAGAGGTCCGGGGGCAGACTGTCCCCGGACCTGGTCCGAAGGCGGTTTCCCTAGGAACGCATTAATTGATTTTCAATGCATTCCTATGGGAAACCGTGCATCGCAAGACGAAAAAACCGCAAGACGAAGAGACTTGCGGAACGAATTAATTTCGTCTTGCGAGGCACCACTGTATTTGACTTTCCTCAGTAATATTTTGTTCTGGAGTGTGTTTCTTTCCCTTATGTTTTAAATGTAGGTTAAAAACTGCTTTGAGATTTTTTCCTTAAAAATATAAAGTGGTATAGAAATGATATAATAAATAATAATTTGTTAAGCGTTCTAAGAGTTGTTAGGAGACCTTCCTATTCCCTATACAGAGCTATAATTTCAGAGTTCCCTGGGTAAGAGGAACTAATGGTCAAACAACTCTGAGAATTGTAGCTCTGTGAGGGGAATAGGGATTTCCTAAGAATTTTCAGCACCCTTAGCAAACTACACTTTTTAGGATTCTTTGGGGGAAGACACAGCTATTTAAAGTGGTATTTCTTTAAATATATGGTGCAGATGGGTATTTGCTTTTAAGTAGGCAACCAGATACAGAAGAGGATAAAATTCCTAAACCATTGATAGTGAAGTAGAACATGGAATTCCAGCATGCAACATTATCCAAGTTGACAAAAGTTCCTGTATTTCAACAGACTCAAACACAACTTTATGCTAAATTGTGGACAAAGGATTGATGTGCGGGAAATCCCTTTCTTTGCGATGATATTAGAACTAAGACTGTAAAATGTGAATAGTGAGAACTTGTCTCAGAGGTTTGTCATGAAGGTAAGAAACACTTATTTAGCATATTAAATGCTCTGCTGCTAAGCTTTTTCAGACTTTCCATTCACCCCTTGATAACTTGCAGAGTATTAAGTGCAGATTGAAGCAGCAGCGTGATGAGGTTTTTACCACCTTGCTGTGATGGAGATTAAAAATAATTATTCATTAATGACACCACATATTTTGGATTATGGCAAAAACAGGAACAGAGCAACATTCTGAGCTCATTGCCCCAGTTAACCCTCTAGATGAAGGATTGGGACAAATATTTCCTTTTTAAAAATAGCTATGTTTTTATTAAAGCTTTGAACAATTCACTTTTTACTGGACTGAAAGGAAAGAGCTTGAAATGTTCTCCTTCAATGAGTATACTTACTCACAGGTTCTTACTCCCAGCTCAGTGTACACTGCAGCCTTAGTAAAGCAGAAGAGAGTCCATTGTAGCATTTGAATAGTATCATTTGTCTCTCTTAAGGCAACAGCCCCGGTCCCTTATGGTGTTTGTTACAAATTGCCAGTTCATTTCCTTACCCCTCTCTGCTCCTTTAAGTCTGTCCTCAAAACTTGCCCTTTCCACCTGGCTTTTTGCCAGTAGTGGATGGCACATTGGAAAGAGTGGGGGAAACAGTAGAGGCAGGTTGCCACAGATAGTGGAGAGGAGGAAAGAATGTGGCCCATGTACTTGAAGCTTTGTTATGTTGTGAATAAGAAGATGTGCCAAAGCTATATTGAATAGCACAATGGGGCTGCACCTCTTACCTGGCCTCTCTCTGTCTGAGTCACTGCAGGATAGAAGGAAGAGTAAAGCAGTGGCAAGGTTGGTGCAACGCAAACATGTCAGCAGAACCGATCCAGGGCTTCTTCTGGTCATAGCTGTCAACTTACAGATTTGAAAATAAGGGACCAGCAGCCTCGAAAATAAGGGATCAGCAGCCAAAATAAGGGATCAACAATTACTTTGATAAAATACATATTTTGTTGCGTGCAAATGGCTTTAGATACCTATTAGGTCCATAAATTACCATATAGCATATATTCAACACAAAAAAACAGCAACAATTTGTTGTTGACAAAGGACAGCTGGACATAGAAAGGGCCCCATTACCATCAGTAGCTTATTTAAGGGACATCATCAATAAGGGACAGCAGCGGGACATGGTGCTGGGATAAGGGACTGTTCCGCCAAATAAGGGACGCTTGACAGCTATGCTTCTGGTGTGTTTACACCACACCAACCTCACTGCTGCTTTGTCCCTCCCGCTCCCAGTATACAATGACTCAGCCAGAGGAAGGTCAGGTAAGCAGTACAGCCCTCAACACTATCTGCTGCTGTCTTTGGCTCCTCTTCTTAATCCCTATTCCCAACTGTGCATAGACATCATTCTTTGCAACTCTTTTGTGCTGATGACCAATGATGACCAATGGTGAAGGATGATGGGAGATGTAGTCCAAAGCATCTGGATGGAAACATGTTGGCTACCCTTGCTGTACACCCTTTCCTGCAAGTATGCCCCACTGAAATCTGGATAGACATGCACAGGATTACACTGTAAATTGCTTCCCTGGTGAATTTTCTGCATTCAGTGGCCGTTCAAGACATAGGTGTCTTACCAGGAAAAGTGCCCCTTATATGTGTGATGTTCATAAGGCTATGAACTCTTTCCCCTTACCCTATTAAAATAAAAAAATTCCTTCCAGTAGCACCTTAAAGACCAACTAAGTTAGTTCTTGGTATGAGCTTTCGTGTGCATGCACACTTCTTCAGATACACACATGCACACGAAAGCTCATACCAAGAACTAACTTAGTTGGTCTTTAAGGTGCTACTGGAAGGAATTTTTTTATTTTGACTATGGCAGACCAACACGGCTACCTACCTGTAACCCTTACCCTATTAGCTACAGAAAAGCCATCCTGGATGTTTTTCTTTCTTTTTTCTTTTTTAAAATTTCTTTCTTATTCCTTTTTATCTATTTTACTCCACATAGTGCAGCAAGGGCTGTAGAAATTCTGATTCCCCATGATTATTATCCAGCTGGCTGAACTGGTTACTTGGAATTAATAGTTCACTCCCACATATTAAGTACTGTAAAGTACTGGCTAACAGGCAGCCTTTTAGGGAAACAATGCAGTCCTCAAATGTCTTTCTACTCCCTGCTGATAAATTACAGATGTGGTAATAAGGTCTTCACTACTTTTAGTTTGTGTGATTAGCTGGTCTCTGACCAGAAGGATGTTGTACCCCCCACAGCTCAGGATCCAACCGATCATTGGATTTTAAAATGGCATGTGGTCAACGGCTGACAGTAGTGATGGACCATGCCTGAAAACACCTACTGTTCGAGAGAATGTACTGGTTCTGCAAAACTATTCATTAATTTCCCTTCCAACCTTCCAGCAGGTGCACATGGTGGTGTATATGATGCCCCCCCCATTTTATCCTCACAAGAACCAGTGGGGTAGGCTACGTTAAAAGAAAATGACTGGCTGGATATCACACAGTGGGCTTCAGGGCTGAGGGGAGAATTGAACCTAGATCTCCTGGAAACTTGGTCCAACACTCTAACCACTAGCTCATACTGGCACTCATACCTGTGTGAGTACCATTTTAAAGGCCACTTTTCTGCAGCATTTTCAATTTGCCAGCCTTTTGTCCTGAGATTTGAGGCTCGCTCTTGTGTACGTGTTTCCTGCAGAAAGCCTTACACCAGGCTCCCATTTAAGACTCTTACAATCCTAAAGCTGATTTCCAACTGACCATATGCTGGTATAAATCTGTACTTTCCTTAAGGAACGGACAGAATGTTCTACACAAGGGAGATATTGCAGGGAAACTAGGATGGATTGAACTATCCACAGCATTCAGCTGCCATTCTTGAGGCGTGATTATCAAGATGTTTACTCTAGACATGCAATTATTCAGGTCACGCAATTTATTATCACGGAGGAAAGACAGAGGGAGAGGAGGGGGAAAGTATATATAGTAGTAATGCCAATAAAGTAGGCGTCCTAACATATTTTCTTATTTTGCTACATTTTCTTTTGCAAAAAAAAGGTCTATTTTCCCCCCAATCCATTGTAATTTGGGAACCTCACCCAAAGCTCCACTCTCACTGAGGAAACTCATAAATGTAACTTATTTACTGGAGTTTGGTTAATCTGTGTTCCATCATAATGTGTGGGGTTTTTTTTCACTTTTCCAAAATTTTGTGGGAGAATAAAATGGTTTTTGGTCTGCTAATATTTTGGATTTGTCTTTTCCTAGCACCTAATGTTTGAAGTAAGATTTTTGGAACATTAATGTCAAATTCAATCTAATCTGCTTACACTGGCACCAAGCAGGAGCTGTTTGCATTAGGGTTAAATATGCACATCACGCTCTTAGAGTCTATGCACAAACTCATCCATACTGTGGCTGTTATTTATAGGAGATTACATCTAGAAAAAAAGAAATAGAAATGTTACCTTCAAACGTAGGAGAAAAATCAAACTAAATTGTAGGTTATTTACATCCTAAATCTGAAAGTCCCATTAAACTTTTTACAATCTGAAACAAGTTTTATTTATCACACTTTCTGAAATTATTTTCCAGAAAGAAATGAATTGATTCTAAAGCAGAAATTTAGCCAAATATGAATTTTGCAGTCATCTGTGAATTTCTGTGGTTGTGCTTCTTTTCTATAGTAGACAATTCAGAGATTTGTTGAAGAGGTTTGTTGTAATCATACCCAAACAAGCTGCAGTGGTTTGTGATTTATTAATATAAAGAAGAACGATTATCTTAGGGACATTATCGTATTTTCATACATCACAAACTAAACTCTTCAGTGTCTTGAGCACATTCACAGATCCCTATAGCTGCATTTCAGGTTTTTGTTTGAAAGGGTTTTGGAGTAGTATTATGCTTATCCCAGTGTGTTGTTTATTTTGGCCTTACAACACTTTTCACAAAGCTCAGATAGCTTTTGCTTCTTCGAGATGTTGTGTTCAACCTTGGCACTTAAATACGTACTGAGATTCTAATTAAGTCCTGGACGTTAGGTGAGAGTGAAGGAATATCTACCCTCTACTGAAATAAAAGAGTCCTGTAATTTGTTGTGAATATGTGTTGCTGTTGTGAATTAGACTGTTCTTGTGAATGTCCATGGGGTATTGCCAGGCTCGGGGGACTCGGCTTCCTCCCCCCCTTTGGCCGTAGATAAGCAGGACAAAGCAAAAATTGTCCCTTACCATTTAAAGAGATTTTAATGATCACAGCTCAAGAACAAAGAGTCCATCTCAGAGTAAAGGTGCTCCCAATTAAGGTTTCCACCCACTTGTCCCCTCCCGAGTTACTTCCACTGCTTGCAACCTGATCTCACAACCTTTTTGTGCAGCCACCTTATCTGCTCTACGTGATCTTGGACTGATATGCTCTCTCTCTTCCTATTCTTCTTCACTTTGCTGTTCACCCCCAGTTCTTCCTAACTTTTGTCTTCAGAACTATGCCCATCGGCAAACCACTGTTCCGAATCTATACCACTTCACTGCTCCTGGGCAGCTTCAAGATCCTGGTCAGAAGCAGGGGGAGGGGGAGGCTCCCACCATTCCTCATCAGAGCACTACTCCTCAGCTTGGTCTCTGATAGATATCTGGACATATGCTAGTAATACCAGATTCTGATTCATTGGGGATATTAAGATCAGCTAATGAGAGTGTGTCCTTCCTCCTAGGTGCCATTGTGTACATTAATTACATCTCCCTAAATGCTGGTGAACTCAATTAGGCTTCTGTATTATATGTTCTTAGGAGTGTAGATTATTTTTTAAAAACCCATTCTCCAGAAATTCAGGATCTAACCACATGATATGACAAAGTTCTGAAGTGTCTCCACTGAAGAGCATGATTAACCTTTAACTTCTTGAACGGGAAGCTGTGCTAAGACAGCTCACTCAGCCTTAAACCCTCAGTAAACACCATATTCTGCCAGCTACTTCTGTGTCTGTCATTAGTGCTGATGTTACCTTCTTTATAAAAAGCTAATGAGGAAGCTTCCCATGGGAAAGTTTGCCCTCCTGACCCAAACAAAACAAAGAGGTCACTTTGATAAGCAAGGACTTTTCTTGCTGCAAGCTAGACCATCAAAATCAATGACCTGCTTGTAAAGGACTAAAAAACTCTCCTGACAGGACAGCAGTGATGGGAAAGAAAAAAACCCTCCATCCATTGATGACAAAGGCAGACGGAAGCGAGCCAAAGTGTAGAGGCTAGCCTGAGTCATCAGGTGAAAAAGAAAATGGGAACAATATTTTTAGTAAAACACTTGGCAGTTATGAGTGGGAGACTTTCAGCAAGTCAGCAGCTGCTCTGCCTTGACAAAAGAAGGGCAGTTTCACACACTTTAAGTTAGGGACAAATAGGTGAAATGATGCCTTTTATAGAACTAATAACTGTTGACACAGCCTTAACAAGGATGCTCAAGGAATTGAGGATTTGAACAGCAAATTGTATGGAGCTGTTCAAACCACCAGGAGTTCTCCTCTCCCTTAAAAGCTTTTGTACACTGGTGTTAGGTTTTTTGAGGGTGCCAATCTAAAGAATATAGAAAACTAACATGGGCATTTTTTTGCTCCCTCCTCTTAATGAAGGTCAGAAAGGAACATTGTTCATTGTTACTTTAAGTTTATCCAGAATACTTTGATGGTGGCAAAAGGAATCAGTTCAAGAGCTGCAGAAAGCCACTGTTCTTATACAAACATGGTGGTACAGCTGGATATAGGAATTCTGGAATAGCCCTGAGCAGCCGGTTCTCTCATTTCTGACTCTTGAAAATCATTTAGTGGTAGTGGTAGTATTAAAATTCATTATTCTTTCTCACTGGTAGACAGGAAGCAGTGACTGGTGTGAATTTTAAACTGGCCTTTTCACTTAGCAGAACATACCTTGTGAAGAACACATATGCTTATAGCATGAATGTAAAGCAGTGGTGAGTGACGGTTGAGCTTTTCATCTAAGCAGTGTATCAGTAGCTGTTGTTCGCCACAGAAAAGTGAATCATCATACCCTACATTGTGCCTGCTGCCAGCACAATGAATTTGCAATGCAGAAAGCCCTTAAATTAAAAGGATTGCTCTTGAGGGTGCTATTAATAATATAGTGTTGCAGCTATGTCAAATACTACCATATTAAAATTGCCAGATAGGCAATTGCCTTACATAGACCTGTACGTGAAAGCGCAGGTGCACTGAGTTATATCTGAGTCTGTTTTCCAAGGTGTGCTTTGACATCTACATACATCAAAACTGCAAATGCAACAAACTGCAGGTTCGAAGTGTACATTCCTAGAGGCAGGTTGGTCCACACACATAATACGGTGGTCTTAGTATTGTTTTCATTCAAATCATCACTAGTGAACAGTATAAAAGTATTGTTGGTTGACTTGTTCCTTTCACTTGTGTGAGATCCTGTGTAAAAGAAGCACAACTCCTTTGCTCCTTTGTTGCATTGAGACATAAATCAATATTATCTGCCAGCACAGCAAACATAAGAATCCATCCCATGGATAAAAGGAATGCTCAGAGGATAGCAGGATTTGACATGAATGCAAAGGACAGTCAATGCAGTGCATCAAATATAAGCTTCTTCATACATTAATTGTGTGAAGGGGTGCAGGTTTGTGTACAGGTTTGTGCCCCTCCCCATCCATATTTGAGCAAGACTTCATTTTTTTCTTGCCTCTAATCACTCCCTAAGTTTTAATCATCTTTGCATCCTCCTGTATTTAGTGGTGCCTTTCCTGATATTCCAGTTGAACTTCTGTTATTGTAGTTTTGAAGAATCCCAAGCATTCTGGAGATTTATGAGCCTTGTGACTTTCCCTTCCAGCTTTCTTTTGACTAATTCCCATATTTATTTATTTTTGAACTGTCTCTTTTTTCAAAGTCAAATACTACTGTGCGGTAGTGCCTTGAATAGACATGGAATCTGATAGCACTGCTGCCACCATTTTGATTCCTCAATGGTCAGTTCCTTGATCAAACGTCCTAGGGCACAGTGGAAGCCCTCACACGTAATTTACTATCAGATCAACCCAACCCCCCCAGTCCACTGTGCTGGAAGCAGGGGTTGGATGGAGCAGAAGAGTCCTTCCGCCCAGCTCTTCCTGGCTCCACCAGGCTATCTAACCATTAAATTATCAGAATCTCACTTCAAAGTCCACGTTCTCTCTCTTGACTAGCTAATGGTTTCACCAGCTCTCACTGGTTGCTGGGTCACCAGGAGGCAGACCCAGGGCCAGTCTGTCACTGAAAGGACTTATTCCTCCATCACAGGGCAAAAGGAAAGATGAGGCATGTTCACCAAGAATCACTGACTATGCACATTCACTCGCCAAGTCTCACTGCATGAAAAGGCGCTGGTACGATACGCATTAAATCCCCATCAAATCTGAATTAATGAAAGACAGCCATGAAAATAAGCCAAAGGAGTCTTCAGAGGTAGGCTGAATTAAAAAGTACCCACATTCTTCCATTTTATTTCATTTCCTGAGCGTGAACTTATATGCAAACAAATGAGAAATAGTAAACAAAGGATCCCACTGTGACATTTTACGAGTAAATGTTGGAACAGGAGTTATTTTGGTACAGGCAGATCATTGCATACATCAACATAACATCAAAGTGCATCGTGGGAAACATCTGTCCATCCAGAGATCCTATCATTGATTGTAATAAACCATTACATATTTTGAATGTCTGGATTTTTTGGGGGTGGAGGTTGTTGTTTTAATTGTCTTTTTCTTTTAATCCAAGGCTATGAACAAGTCAAATAACTTAGACTTGAAGAATTGCAAAATAATAATAATAACTGCCTTGCTAATAGAAGCTCACTAAAGCACAATTGTGAGGACTTGGCATATTTTACAAATAGCCAAGAGCTGTAAGCAACCTGGTGGCTTCTGAAAATCAATTTGTGGTAATTCTCATTAAATCAGCAAGAGGAACCAATAAGGATTTCAACACTCTCTTCCTTTAGTTAGAAAGCTATGTTGTACTCGTGGGATTCAGCAGACCTTACAATACTCTGCTGAGGCATTTTCCATTATTCCATTTCAGATGCTGCCCATATTTACAGCAGCTATTTGTGTGTAGTAAACATGCAGTAAGATGGCAATTGTGCATCGACTACATAATGTGGCTACAGACAGCCATCTTCCAAGCAGATCATAGGCTTTGGGAGTTGGAAGGGAGCTTCAATTCCCTACCCAAAGCAAGATCTCTGATGCAACTGCAGCGTGCCTGATAGACCCAGGCTCTGCTTAAAGACCTCCAGCAAAAGAAATAAACTGCCTCTCAAGGCAGACTGTTCAACAGTTAAACAGTTAGTGGGCTGTCCTTCACAAGGGTTATTTCAACAAGAGGAAGGATCACACATGTTGTAGTTGCATCCTGCATTGCTGATCATGCCTTGGGCAGGGAGTTGCATGAGATGACCTCCAAGGTCCTTTCCAAACCTATGATCATCTTGGTAAATGGTTGCCTGTCACCACCACTTATAAGCAGATCATGCCACAACTTTTCATTTGGGATAATGGCAACTTGGAGCTACTGTTCTGTTCATATCCAGGCAAGACTCCAATATTGTGCAAATATAGCGCCTACCTGTCATATTTATTATAAACGCTGCCCATGTACTGGTAATCATCAAATGATAATAGTTTAAAAGGCCGGTAATTATTGACCCAGGCTGTTAAATAAGCAACAGAGAGCAAATAATTTCCCATGGCAATTTGTTTTGAAGCAGAATTCAAGACACAGAATCATAAAATCATAGAGGTGGAAGGCACCCAAGGGTCATGTAGTCCAACCCCCTGCAATGCAGGAATCTCAGCTAAAGCATCCATGACAGATGGCCATCCAACCTCTGTTTAAAAACCTCCAAGGAAGGAGAGTCCACCCCCTTTCATGGGAGTCTGTTTTACTTCTGAACAGCTCTTACTGTCAGAAAATTTTTCCGAATGTTTAGTCGGAATCTCCTTTATTACAACTTGAAGTCATTGGTTCGAGTCCTACCCTCCAGAGCAGGAGAAAACAAGCATACTCCCTTAAGCCCTTAAGATATTTGAAAAGGGTTATCATATCTCCTCTCAGTCTCTTTTTCAGGCTAAACATACCCAGCTCCTTCAAACGCTGTTTATAAGGTTTAGTTTCCAGACATGTCATCATCTTGGTTGCCCTCCTCTGCACATGTTCCAGCTTGTCAACACCCTTCTGAAATTGGGGTGCCCAGAATTGGATACAGTACTCCAAGTATGGCCTGACTAAGGCAGAATAGAGTGGTACTATTACTTCCTTTGATCTGGACACCATACTTCTGCTGATGCAGCCTAGAATAGAATTAGCTATTTTTGCTGCTGCATCACACTGTTGACTTATGTAAAGCTTGTGGTCCACCAAGACCCCTAGATCCTTTTCATATGTACTGCTAGTAAGCCAGGTGTCCCCCATCCTATAACTGTGCATCTGGTTCTTCCTGCTTAAGTGCAGAACCGTACATTTGTCCCTATTGAAATTCATTTTGTTAGCTTGCGCCCAGTTCTCCAATCTGCTAAGGTCATTTTGAATTCTGATTCTGCCTTCTGTGACATTGGCTACCCCTCCCAGTTTGGTGTCATCTGCAAATTTGATAAGCATCCCCTCAATTCCTTCATCCAATTCATTTATAAAGACGTTGAACAACAACGGGCCCAGGACAGAACCCTGCAGCACCCTACTTTTTCCCCAGGATGATGAGGAACCATTAATGAGTACTCTTGGCGTTCGGTTAGTCAACCAGCAACAAATCCACCTAACAGTGAGCTCGTTCAACCCACATTTTACCAGCTTCCTCATGAGAATATCATGGGGGACTTTGATAAAGATATGCTATGTCCACAGCATTTCCCTGAACCACCAAGTTTGTAATTCAGAAGAAGAAGAAGGAGGAGGAGGAGGAGGAGGAGGAGGAGGAAGAAGAAATCAGATTGGTCTGGCATGACTTCTTTTTGAGAAACCCATGCTGGGTCTTAGTAATCACAGCATCCTTTTCTAAATGCTCACAGACGGACTGTTGAATTATCTGTTCTAGGACCTTCCCAGATATCGATGTCAAGCTCACCAGTCGGAAGTTACCTGGGTCTTCCTTCATGAATGCTTCTTTGTTGGAACACAAACAAATAAGTGTCTATTTTAATTAAATATAATTCACCCACTCCCCATTAGAGTAGCAGACAGCTGGATGCTTCCCTTCATTCTTTGCACTATTGGTTTTTTTTAAGAAAGAAGCCACAGGGGGGAATCTCTCAGCTCTCAAGCTTGTTTATGATTTCTGAACCTACTGAGATACTCAAAGAAGAGCCAAAGGTTGCCAATTATTTTGCCCTCTGGAACAAAATCAGTCATTTCTGCAACAGCTGGTGCTTAAACACTTCACTGTCTGATAAGCCAACTTGTCTATGACATATAAAAGCTAACCATGGTGGAGATCATCTGTTGATTTGAATATTCCAGAAAAAGTGGAATGCATTTAGACAAAGGGCTCTTCCATTCCTCCACTTGTCTCATGCTTAGAAAGCATTGATCCAAGCAGTTTCCCCCTTGCCCCACTCCTTTCCCAGGGAAAACCCATCCGTTAGCTTTAAATCAGAGCAAATCTGGAGAAAACCCAAATTGCTCTTTGCTCTGAGTGCAAAAGAGCTCTTTCCCCTGGGCGAAAGCAGTGGGAAAAGAGGAAAGGTGGATAAGCATAAACACGAAAGTCTAAACTTTCGAGTCAGAGTATCTGCTTGTGCCCTTTCCAAACTGATTTAGTTTTGTTTAGCCTGTTTCTGGTATGTTTCCTGATACTAAGAACACAAACGAGCCTACTGGATCAGGGCCCATCTAGTCCAGCATCCTGTTCTCACAGTGGCCAACCAGATGCCTGTGGGAAACCCACAAGCAGGACCTGAACGCAAGAGCATGCTCTGCTCCTCCAATTTCCAGCAACTGGCATTCAGAAGCATTACTGCTTCTGACCATGGAGATGGAAACCAGCCATCATGGCTAGTAGCTGCTGATAGCTTTATCCTCTGTGAATGTGTCTAATCTTCCTTTATTTTTTATTTTTATTTTTTTAATTAAATTTTTATTGAAGTTTTAACAAATCACCACAATACAATAACAACACCATAACGATGACATACTAACAAACACACAAAAAAGAAAAAAACACGTATAACTTCAATTTTTACTTTCTTTTAGCTTACTTTCACGACTTCCTCATACCTTCCCCTTCTGTATTCCAGTTTCAAATTCAATTGTCAGCAAATCCTTACCCTACTTTTAAATTAGTTTTTAAAAAATTATTTTCTTCTAATTATCCCTTGCCGCTTTTAACCCCTTAATAACCAATCCAGCATTTTCCTAACCTTCATTAATTTTACAATATTTCTTTAAATACTCTTTAAATTTCTTCCAGTCTTCCTGCGCCGTATCTCTTCCCTGGTCACGGATTCTGCTCGTCATTTCCGCCAGTCCCATATAGTCTATCACCTTCAGTTGCCATTCTTCCACGGTGGGTAATTCTTGCGTCTTCCAGTACTTTGCGATGAGTATTCTTGCTGCTGTTGTGGCATACATGAAAAATGTTCTGTCCTTCTTTGACACCAATTGGCCGATAATGCCCAGGAGGAAGGCCTCTGGTTTCTTAGGGAAAGTGTACCTAAGTACCTTTTTCAATTCATTATAGATCATTTCCCAGAAAGCCTTGATCTTTGGGCACGTCCACCAAAGGTGAAAGAATGTTCCTTCAATTTCTTTACATTTCCAACATTTATTATCGGGCAAGTGATAAATTTTTGCAAGCTTGACCGGGGTCATGTACCACCTGTATATCATTTTCATAATATTCTCTCTTAAGGCATTACACGCCGTAAATTTCATACCTGTGGTCCACAACCTTTCCCAGTCAGCAAACAAAATATTATGACCAATGTCCTGTGCCCACTTAATCATTGCAGACTTAACCACTTCATCTTGTGTATTCCATTCCAACAGCAAGCTATACATTCTTGACAAATTCTTAGTGCTGGATTCTAACAAATCAATCTCTAATTTTGATTTTTCCACCTGGAAGCCAATTTTTCTGTCTGTTTTAAACACTTCCGTTATTTGATAATATTGAAACCAGTCTCTCACTTTCCCTTTTAGTTTTTCGAAACTTTGCAGTTTCCATCTACCCCCTTCTTGTTCCAAAATTTCTCCATATCTTGGCCATTTGGCCTCCATATTAAGTTTTTTACTGGCCTTTGCCTCCACTGGTGACAACCACCTTGGAGTTTTACTTTCCAACATGTGTCTAATCTTCCTTTAAAGCCATCCAAGTTGGTGGCCATCACAGCCTCTTCTTGTAGCAAGTTCCATAGTCTAACTATGCACTGTGTGAAGAAGTTCTATCAGTCGTGGGTCTTCCAACATTTAGCTTCATTGAATGTTCACATGTTCTAGTGTTAGGAGAGGGAGAGGGGGGGGAAACTTTTCTCCACTTTTTCCATACCATGCGTAATTCTAGAAAATTCTAGAATGCCACTTCTTACTTGCCTTTTCTGTGAACTAAAAAGTCCCAAATACTGTAACCTCTCATCATAGGAGACTTACTCCATGAGCTTGATCAGTTCTGCAATATCCTTTTTTTGAGGTATAGCAACTAGAACTGTACACAGTTTTCCAAATGTGGCTATACTGTAGGATTGTACACCAGCATTTTGATATCAGCAGTTTTATTTTCAATCCCTTTCCTGTCTTGTCATAGCTGTGGAAGACCTTTGTAGAGTGAGGTATGTTTTTCTTATGTGTTCAAAAGATTTGATTATTTTATTGCATTTTAATTTGGTATGTTATGTGATTTTTGTATCTATTATAGGCTAATATGATTCAGCACTCGGAGATTTGCCAGATAAAGCAATTCATACATTTAATAAATTTAAATCTAATCCAATACTGTATCAACCTCTCAGGCATTTAAAGGAGCAAAGTCCTGCCACTACTGTGTCGTACTTTAAAGCTGTCCATATCAAGACAGGAAGCAATCCATAATAGAGAATGGGCCCATCTATTTTTCCACTTAAGATGTTGGCTTCTATTGAAATTAGTGAACAAAAGGCTGGCAGGCATGTATATAATTCCTTCATAATGTAAGTGTACAGTTATACTTATTAGCCAATAGACAAATGTGATTTTGAAATACAGTAAGTATCAATATGGATTACTCTATCTTGCATCTGTGAGTGCTCTTGTGATTCAAGCACAGGAACTTCTAATAATTGTATAGGACTCTCAAATGACCAGTTATTGATTGTATTATTGACTCTTTAGGCAGCACAGCATTTTATTTACTTATTAGCTTTGACCCAGATTTGATTGTTTCTCTTAAGTCAACTAAGAGATTCCAGGACATTCATTGAATGAATATTCTTGGAAATAGTATATTCATGACATTTTATTTCAAAAAACAAAAATCTATGGATCTGGATGTGGAAAGATACAGAGTTTAGAAATAGCTATGCACAGCACTGCTGTTATTTTCCATTAGATTTACATGTGGCAATTCTTTAATTTCACTATTAGATTTATATGTGGCAATTCTTTAATTTCACTATTAACTCTCACAGCTGGACTTTG
Source organism: Podarcis bocagei (assembly GCF_964188305.1). NCBI lineage: Eukaryota > Metazoa > Chordata > Lepidosauria > Squamata > Lacertidae > Podarcis > Podarcis bocagei. The sequence goes on from NC_138126.1 coordinate 39,072,240, forward strand.
AGTAACTTCTGAAGTCTGATGTGATGTGAACTGGGATAACTATGTAGCAAAGATACTGTACTAATTTTATTGGTGCAACCTCTAGCTTGGAATAAAAAATCTATTTGCTCATCTCTGTTAAAGTTACATACAAAAAGAATATGAATTAATTTTTCTGTTACTTACCGGAGCAAAGTCATTCATTATGTGGAGTACCCTAAAACCATCCATCCATTGCAGGAGAAGCGATACAATTACATTTAGCCCTAGAAAAAACCAGCCAATATTTGGGAGAGTCAGATTATCCAAATAATTGACATGACCCTTAGAAAAGTCAAAAGACAAACCAAGATGAATTAAGAGAGCGGATTTTACTAGCAGCAGACATGGAATACAGTGTATTGGTATCCTTAATGTGAAGGTTAAGTATAACTTTTGCCTGGCAATGGCCCTGAGTATGAAGAAAATTTATAGGAAGGACTAACAGGTGTTTTTTATTACTGAAAGCTTTGGACCAGAAGCTAACATAAATATCTTTCTGAAGGAGGGTCAAATATCCCGAAGATGTGTTAGCATAAAGAATCTTAAACCAAAATCTGTAGGCTTAGGACTGAGCCCTGCATTCACTAGGCAGACAAAGTACTTTAACCCACTATAACTGTACAAACCTAAATTTCTGGTATGCTCTTGAATCTCTCCCACAAAATGGGAGCAAGCAAAATGGCAGCAAGCAAAATTTCCAATTAACAGTGTCAATGTTAAATAGTTCTGACATTTCTAAAGTTTTCCAAATGATTTAAAATGTAAAGATGAATAGCATTTTGAAAATGTCAAAAATCAGCCTTTTCCTCCTTCTCTTTTTTAAAAAAGGAAAATGTCATTTGGATTATTTTTGCCAGTGTGCTCTGTTTCATTAACAGAGAGATCAACATCAATTAATTTATAGCACAATCCTGTACTGAGTTCAATGAGGCTTATTCCTAAGTAAGTATTACAGGATTGAAACCTTAGACTTGTATGGAACCAAAGCTCTCTCCCAGGTGTACAGTGGTACCTCGGGTTAAGAACTTAATTCATTCTGGAAGTCCGTTCATGTAGCTACCAATACTGTAGATAAAATGCTGAAAATCTGTTATTCCCAAATAGTTCCATTAACCTCAGTCTGTTTTAGTTGGCCTTAGCTTCATTTTGAGAGAGAGCGATTGGTAAACGGAGCCATGGATTTCAGAAAATGTGAATAACATAGCAGAATTTTGTTTCTGCAATGTGTTTTGTACATTGGATTTGACAATCTTGTTGCTTTGTTTTGAAATCAAACTAATGCAATGTGACAAGAGATGATTCTCACTTTTTCTGCCTTGTCTGCATTTCAGCAAATGATATAGATGCAAAAGACTCTACCCTATTAAAAATCACCTGCTATATTGTTTCTAGAAAGCTAGGCAAGCAAAAATCCCCCCCAAAAAACCATCTAATTAGAAAGAAATGTTCTTGCATTGACAGCAAACATCCCATTGCTTCCTCAGGCATTTACTGAATTTTAAAATAAATGGAAGTTAGTGGGATCAGAGCTGGTACAAGATCATAGAATCATAGAGTTGGAATAGACCACAAGGGCCATCGAGTCCAACCCCCTGCCAAACAGGAAACACCATCAGAGCACTCCTGACATATGGTTGTCAAGCCTCTGCTTAAAGACCTCCAAAGAAGGAGATTCCACCACACTCCTTGGCAGCAAATTCCACTGTCGAACAGCTCTTACTGTCAGGAAGTTCTTCCTAATGTTTAGGTGGAATCTTCTTTCTTGTAGTTTGGATCCATTGCTCCGTGTCCGCTTCTCTGGAGCAGCAGAAAACAACCTTTCTCCCTCCTCTATGTGACATCCTTTTATATATTTGAACATGGCTATCATATCACCCCTTAACCTCCTCTTCTCCAGGCTAAACATGCCCAGCTCCCTTAGGATATATCATTGTACTTGTCCGAATAAATACAAAAACAGTGATAGATTCCCCTGTTAATTGTGACCAACGAAACAGATGGGCTACTTTTGAAAGTGCCACAAGGACCCATCAACATGGAACACAAATACATCTCCTGTGTAAAATGTGAACTAGATATCTTTTTTAAAAATATCAATTGGTGTATTTAGAAATTAATATCTGGCCAAACACAAAGCTCTAGAAGGCCAATACTCTACATATTAGGACAATACAACTCACCACACACCTAAAATCAATCCTGGTTATTCCATCAGTTACTAAATTAGACACTGTAGAAATGTATTATTATCTGCAGCTGGCAATTGGCAAGGTCTGAATTCAGCCTTCACAGTAAATCCAGCCCTTATCTTCACTCGCAGATCCAGGACTAGCCTTGGCCTTTCTCCATCTGGACCTTAAAGCTTGACCCAAGCAAATATTCCCACAATCTGAACCAAGATTGAGCCTATGTCCCCCACCTCCCCAGGGCACAAAGAGCTGCAGATAAATGTTTATCTTGATTTGCAAGCATCATGCTGTGGAGGGGTTTTTTTGTTTTAAATCAGAGACTGTAATTGTGCTTCTTTGTTTGGGAAACTCAGAGGGGTTGCCTATCATCAGTCAAGGTGGAAGAGGGAATTATGAGTGGGAAATGAAAGAAAAATATAATGGGGTAGTCCTATCTCTAAAGCTACAGTTGTTGCCACTCATCAATACACTTCCTATGTCTCAGCATGGAGGTTTAAGGGCCTTAGTGGGAACAGCTCACCCCTGTGGCCTCTCCTCAGCCTAAAGCTATATAGTTAAATACTTAACATCCTGCTGCTGTTGAGAAAAGGGGAACGCACATATTCTTGAAGAATTGGATTACCATGTGTGCCTTCCAAAACTGAAAAGAAAGTAAAGCTTCTTGATTTGTGATCTTTGTTCTCAACTCATCACTTTGTGGCTGTCTGCCCATCCCGCCTCCTTCCCCATCTCCCATTTTCAGTTAACAACAAAGAGGCTTGTAGTACTTTAAAGACAAAGGGCACAACCTATTGTGGACTAAAGGCCACTCCTCTAGCAAAGTGGATAAAGCACTGCAAGGCTGTGTGACAGATAGAATAGCTACCCCTGTCTACATTTAGAAGGGATTCTCTGAATGCAAAGCAGTTTGTAAATTCTGAAGTAAGTAAATAATAAAACATCCTTGAAAACGGAAGATCAACTCACCACAGGCAAACTTACAACCAAGTGACTAATGGGTTGCAGGAATACACCCCCCCACAAGTACAGTGGTACCTCACAAGACGAATGCCTCGCAAGACAAAAAACTCGCTAGACGAAAGGTTTTTCCGTTTGCGATTTGCCTCGCAAGACGAATTTCCCTATGGGCTTGCTTCGCAAGACGAAAACGTCTTGCGACTTTGTTAAACCGTTAAAACCGTGCTTCGCAAGACGAAAAATTCGCTAGACGGCAAAACTTGCGGAATGAATTAATTTCGTCTTGCGAGGCACCACTGTATTTAGATCCTGAAATTTAAGATAACACTTTGGGCATCTGATGAATTGGCCTGTGGTACCTAAAAGTTTTTGGGTGATTCCCAATAGTTTCCAACAAATAAATCTGATGGACACAAAAGCTTTTGCCACAATACGTTTGTTAATCTTTAAGATGCCACAAGACTTGGTTGATTAAAATACAAAGCCAGCTTTCAGATAAACAGTATTTTTGTGCATAACCCAAATTCACAGGATTCTTCTACTTTTTGACACAGAAGAATGACTTGAATCAATCCTCTGCTTAGAATATCTGGACATGGTGGGACACATCAGCTCAACAATCACACAAATAGAGTTGCCTGTGCATATGAATGAGATTTTTGTTTACTGCATACCGGTATTTGTTTTCTGCAACTTAATTTGGCCACATTTAACATGTCGAGGTATAAAAAACAAAGCAGGGCTGAATTCATGATCATGGAGACCATAGATTTGATTGGCAATGGCAATGTCCCCCTGTAGGGTCAGATAACCTATTAAAATGGTTAGTTCCCACAGACTGAGGGCAATCTGTAGGAATAAGAGACCCTGTTCTCATAATAACAGATGTGTACGTATCTTGAGGTACTCCTTGATTGTCACGGTAGGCCTCTTTCTTGTTTTTGCTGCAACAGACTGACACAGCTACCCTTCTGGAAATTCTTGCCCTAGAATGAGGATCACCAGCCTGGTGCAGTATTTTGTGTTTATTTTTAGTTATCAAAAAAGAAGAAAGCATTAGTGCATCATCCTTAACTTAAAGCTCAGCCCTCAAACTACATTTTGTGGATTAACAGTTTAAATGGCTTCAGAACAAGTAGTTTAGTAAACGCAGCATTGACCTGAAGACTACAGTTTGGCGGTGCTTTTTCTCTGAGAAGTTGACAACCTGTTCTAATTTTCAATCTGCTGCCTTTCCTCATAAGGCTCATTGCAGGCAAAGCTTTATCCAATTCAACCAAGGGACTTAAAAATGCAGAAAGTGACACAAGGTCAAATATAATGAAGTTATGGGACTCTGGAAGTGGCAAAGGAATGTTCAGATTGCTTTGATATCAGTTCCTTCCTTCCCAAATGACTAAATGACTACAAATGTCTCTTTCCCAATTTCCCACAAAAATAATATCCTTGCATTTATCAGCCAAGTGCCAAGTGGGAAAAGTGGTATCAGATTTCAAAGTGGAATACCTTTATTGGTCAAAGTTGGAAGAACCATTTCTCTTAGAACCTTCTGCTTCACTGGATAAATTTATGCTCCATGATTCTAAGCTGTTTTAGTCTTCTAAGGATTCTAAGATAAATCAGATTCCTACCAGAAAGTTTAGAGATAGGGTGGGGTTTTCCCCCTGATAATTTCCCCAATCATTTTAAGCTATGTTGAGCCAGGAAAATTATGTTACTTTAGTTATTAGTACAGCAAATGTGACTTACGGTCCAATCCTTTTCCATGCATGGATCTCAAAGATCACGAGTAAAACCAAAGTCCTAAATTAACTCAAAGTACCTATAGCCATTTCCCTATATTCTTCTTGCCATTCCCAGTATATCAGAATGTTTTCAATCATTTTCTTTTCAACCATTTCTTTCCCAGGCGGATGCTAGTGAATGGTGATAGAATTTTTGGCCCAATTTGATTACTGATATTCTATATGAATGAACATTCAAGTGTCATGATCATCACTACTAGCAGTAGCAACAAGAGTATATCTGATTGTTTTAGTAATGGCAGCAGTACTAGCCAAGCCCCTACCACAAAGGCCAAAGGTCATGGATGGTGGGAGGTGTGGTCCAAAAATACCTAGAGGGCCAAAGGTTATCCACCACTGCTCCAAACTATAAAGGCAACCTAGAGAGAGTGACAGTGCTGGTTTGGGGGGAGGGGGGAGACCAAGGAGGTGAAAAAAGCCTCCCTGAATAACCTCAGGACTGCAATTAATGGTGCAATTAATTTTGGTGCAATTAATCTGCCATTTCTAAGAGCAACCTCTTACATATCTGTATGCCTTAGTACCTTCCTTAGAAGCCAGCTGTTTGACATCCCCCTTAGGCTTACTGCCTTGGCTTTCTCTTGGCAATGAGTTCTCCAGCTCAACTTGAGAAAATCTTGATGTCTCTTTAAATTTCCGTATCTATAAAATGGGAATAAGTCACTCTGTGCACTAGAAGTGCTATAAATATAGTTGGTTTTGCTCTTTTCTGAAATCCATTGCTCCCCTGAGCTCTTTTCATCTCTCAAGATACCTATGGAAAGTGAAATCCTAATGTTGAAATAACACAGGGTTTGCCTCACTGTGTTTACTTGCAGCAGGATATGAGCACTTACATCCTCATCATTATACAAATGCCTGTAGCTGCTCTGCCACAACCCTCTCAATTATCTTCCCAAGAAAATGTGCAGTCATAATTATTATTACTATTTATTATTTATACCCCGCCTTTTCCCCTGACAGTACTCAAGGTGGCTTACATATAAAAATGAGAACTGCTAAAAACACAAAACAAACAATAATTTAAAAAACAATTCTACATTGTTAGAAGTTAAAGTATAGACATATATAAAATCTGTTAAAACCATACAAATAATTACAATAAGCATGGAACCAGCCCTTTCATTAAAAGCAGTCAGTTCCCCAAAGTCTGTAAGAACAAAAAAGTCTTCACCTGCTGGAGGAAGGACAACAAGGAGAGAACTGATCTCGCTTCCCTAGGAAGGGAGTTCCAAAGTCTGAGAGCAGCCACTCAAAAGACCCTTTCCTGTGTCCCCACCAAGTGTGATTGTGAGGGTGGTAGGACAAAAAGAAGGGCCTCCCTTGAAGATCTCGAAACCCAGGCAGGTTCATATGAGGGAATAAGGTTTTTCAGAGAGCTTGGACCTAAGCTGTATAGGTAATAACCAGCACTTCAACAACTGGTCAATAACTGGTCAATATCACAGACTAGTTAGGTCCAGGCTGGACTTTTTTCAGGAGTGGATGCACCACTGCTTCTTTTAAAGCACTAGGCACCACCACATCACCACCATATCCTCTCCATTTAGGTAGGTAGCCGTGTTGGTCTGACACAGTCAAAATAAATTAAAAAATTGTCCAGTAGCACCTCAGAGACCAACTGGAGACCAACTAAGTTTGTTCTGGGTATAAGCTTTCGTGTGCACGCATGTGGTATCTGAAGAAGTGTGCATATCCTTTCCAGTGAGGGATGTTGTACAATCATTTCTACAGGTCTGTGTCACATCTAGCACACAAAATAACTTCACATAAGCCACGATATAAAGATATATTTTTAAGAGCACCCAGCAAAAAAAAGGCACTTTTTCTAATCATTGCATCGTTTGCGATGTTTCGATAGTTTCTTTGTACATCTGTATTTTCCCTCTGCGGTATGAAACATTTTTCACCCACTGCTCCCTCTTTACATGATCACACCTGTTGACACTTCTGCAAAGAAAAGATTGTCTGTACAGCGGAAGAAAAGAAGGCACAGTGTTAGCACTGTCCACAGAATGAAAAGTAGGGAAGATATATAGCGGGCGGTGCCTGCCTAATCTATCAAGACATGAGATGTCAACGTCTGTGTAATAGAGATATGTACAGTCTACAGAGCCTGTGTATATATCTTAATAAAAGCCTGGTGGACTCTTTCTTTTTCTGTTGTACCATCTCTACATGCATATAGACGTACAGATGGATAGATGATAGATACACACACAGTAGGTTCCGATATACAATATACTACTGTATAGTGGCAATGTGTGTGGGGGAGAAGGCTTCCATTGTCTTTGGTACGATGTCGTCCATTCTGCAACAGAGACCCATTTGTCTTCAGTATAGTGAGAAGCCATGCAATCTAAGCTGCACTGAGTGGAACATAGGAAGTTGCCTTATACCAGTCAAGAGTATTTGTTCATCTAACTAAGATTGGCAGTGGCTCTCCTGAATCTTGGACATAGATCTTCCACATCACCTGCTTCTTGACTCTTAACTGGAGATGCAGGGGTTGAACCCGGGATCTTTGGGATACATAGCACCTTTTTTCCACTGACTTATGGTCCTTCTCATCAAGGGATGGAAGGATCCGTCAATTTTGGTGCTCTCAATTTATGATCTCTCCAATCTTAAATTCAATTCTCCACATATCTGTAGCAATTTGCAATTTTTTTAAAAAAAATCCTCATTGAAAATTCGTCATCATTTTAGTGTAAATTTCTCCTGATGAATACATTTTTGTATGCAGTTTATTAAGATACCCAATTCCCCCTAATTTACTGCATTTTAAGAAGTTGTTTTCACTGATATACACATTTTTATGCACACTTGCCCTTGACATTTGCATTTTTGTAAACATCTGTCACTTGGAGAACCACATCACAAAGTTTGGATAAACGTGGATTTTGAAGAAGGTTTGTGTTGTGGTTCTCATATTGCTTTAGAAAGTGAAGCTTTGATAGATTCGCCTTTGAATGTGAACTGAACCAACTCCCCCTCCCCATCCTCCCCCCCCCATCAAGAGTAGCCATTTAGCTTCCTTGCTGTGCTTTGTGCTGCAGAGCAGCCCAACGTCTCTGGAACGGTTACAAAATCAGTCCACCACTCATTCATGTAACTGCCATCTGGATACGTCTAGTGCCCCATCCTGGCTAAACTAGTCAGAGACAAAAGGGACATAGGCCACACCATTGGGCCACTTGCTCAGATTATCTACACTGAGTAGCAGCGGCTGTCCAGGATTTCAGACACCGGAGGATTGAACCAAAGACCTTCTGCATGCAAAGCAGATGCTGTATCACTGAACGACAGCCCTTGCATGTTTGGCAATAAAACAAGAACAAAACAAAACTGTTCAATGTTCATTGCAATAGAGCTCTATTTTTTAATGCCAAGCAAGCCGAAGACTGTACCTCGCATACTGGCTACTTGAATTATTGGGGGCCGAGGGAGGTTGTTGGTTATATTTTGCAGTCAAGTTCGATATCGTTGATTGTAAACTTTGCTGAAGAATATGCAACCATCCTCTTTACATTAAAAAATAATGAGCTGCTTCTCATTTGCAGGTTCTTAAGTGCACACAATCTCCCAGTCACTGGGTAATACGAATGCCCCATCTCATAAATACTAAATGAAAGCAGAGATCTTCACCTTCACAAAGGCAGGACTGAAAGCAGTCGAAGCCCCCAGGGAAACATATTTCTTTCAGGAAGCATTCATTTCAAAAGCTCTGAAAATCGTACCAGCATAAACACAATGCACAGGGACAGGGGGGGGGGGAGGGATAGGAACTGACAGACAGAGCTAAAGATAAGTGGACCCTTAAACAATCCTCACCCCACTCCGCTCAACTCGGTGAAATGTGTCGCCCCGGAGTTCCTTTTCCATTTCATTTCCTAATGTAAAATCGGACGATATTTTTGGCAAAGCCAAAAATCCATCATTTTCTCACAGGTAAACAACACAAATGCCCTTTTACCAGGCTACTGCCATTAAGCATACCACTTGTTGAGATATGTGTCGAAAGGCAGCTGCGGCTGTATGAGTGAGTAGGAGAGCATGGAGCTTTGCCCAAAGTGTTGAATTCCTATTCCTCTTTATATACTCGGGCATTTTCTTTCATCATAAAAAAGGTCATATGAGACCATTATGGATGAATGTCTCTGCTGGAAGTTTGGTCTACGCTGAAGCATACGCTGTACTTGAAATATCACAGCTAATGGCATTTGATTATAGAATTGAAACTTTAAAAGTTCACATCTTAAAAGTTGGAGCGGGACAGAGGTGTAGATTTTATTAAAGAATCCTAATCACACAATCCTGTGCTTACCTACTCAAAATCAAACCCTGTTACTTCATGGCAGGCATTTCTATAGGACTTCAGCCTTAATGACAGATGAATATTTTTTGTAAAAAAAACAAACAGGAATAGTTGAACACAGAACTGCAGGCAGATACAAGTCATATGACGCTTTTACCATAGGCAAAAGCTTCTGTCTTTGTGACCTGGGCTGAAGTGGTATGCATCAATCATTTGATGCCCTTGCCATAATCAAGGCATGGCCAAGCTTGGCCCTCAGCCAATATAAGAAAAAGTTGACCATAAACCCAGCACTCTTGAGAATCAGTGCTACCTCCAGCATTAGGTGGCATCATATTGTGAGCTACAACATGGGTTCTTTGCCAGCTTGCTTCTTTCTTTTTCACAATCCAGGCCAAGGAATGCTGAAAGAGCCTTCAAGCAAATAATGCTGGCACAAGGAGTAGCTTTGTTTTAAAAAGCCGGCTGCCATTGTAAAAAGCCCAATTGTAATTTTAAAATCTAAACATTTGGACAGGCGAAGAGATATACACTTTGCTGTTGAGACTTGAAGACACCACTTAAGATGAGACCTTGCCAAGCTTCCAACCTAGAGCAGCCCTGGACTACAGGCAGCTGAGCATACAGAGCATTAAACGTCCCTTAGTTTTAAATGGTGTTAGACTTTGGAAAGGAAACAGAGGTCTATCAATGGCTATGCTTTGCTTCTGCAGTTGTAGGCATTCTGCCCCTGGTTCCTGGCTAGCATCCATCTGCCTTGGGAGGCAGTAGAAGGGTGTGCCTTCAGGGGTGAAGACGTGTTTTATTACAGTTGGGGCAGATGAAAGTATCCAGTTGTGCTGCTGCAGAAAAAAACTATGGTGTTTCTTCTTTTTGCACTCCTCCCAGCAGTCGTTCCTCCTCTGGTCACTGCTGTGGATACATGACTTGACTGCTTGTCTCCAGGCACTGCGGTCAATTGCAAGGGTTAATGTTGCCAGCTTCATGTCACATTTGTAGACATCTTTGGAATGCAGAGTTGGTCTGCCATTTGGCCTGGTGCCTGAAGCCAGCTCCATGTAGAGCATGTCCTTGGGGATCCTGCCACCTTCCATTCTGTGGACATGACCAAGCCAGTGTAGACGTCACTGAGACAGGAGCTCTCTTATGTTCAGAATTGGGGTGGCCAAAACGTAAGGCAAGAGCTGACTGCACCAAGCTAAATTGCATCAAACAAAATGCAACTCTGCCAACTGAACATTTTCCTGCTCTGTGTTATATGGAATAGGGTAATAATCAACATAGGAAGTCCATATGTCAAAACCTTATAGATAGTTACTACATCTCAGAACTGAATTCTGCTGTGACTGTGAATAACAACCATTAGGATTGCCCTTCTGGACAGAATCCAAAAGCGATTTGCAATTAATTAGGAATTCTAGATTCTCGCCATGGTTCCCACTTCTGAAAACAGAGCGTTTCAGATCATGTTTTTTGACCAAACTCATGCTTTCACAGAGCTCCAATTCCAATTGTTGCCCACAGCAGTTTTAGATGGCTGCTGGAACAGGGCTCCATAAGATGACAGACTCTGAATATGTAGCCAACCTCAGGTGGAAGACATCACACGCTACTTTTTGATCTGACTTTAAATCTAAAAGATCGATTCTTGAAACCATTGCTAACTCTGGGAAGCAGGCTCACTATGGCAGAAACAGTTCATTTTTGTGTGTGATACTAACAGATTTGACACATATAGTGGCACTTCATGCTCTGCCTGCAAGACAGATTAGAAAGAGAGAGCTAGACAGCATTGCAATAAGTTGCGCAGAACATTTTGAGGTCTAATGGAAGTTAAGCTTGGTATGGGCTAGCAGATGATACTTATGAATTCTGACTCTCTTTCTTCAAGCTATGGATGCCTTGTTTCATGTAATTGCTGTATATTGTGTGTGATGATGTGCAGTGTGGCAAATTGTAATGGTTGAAATTGTTATGGCCTTTGGTTAATATGATAAACTTTGGATTGACTGATAGTAAAATACTGACTTTGAAGGTTCTAACACCAGGCTTAAAGCCATTTCCCTGGGGGATAAAAAAAAATTAAGTGATTGAGAAAAGCTGGGGACCTGCCACCCTCAGGCAATCTGCAAGAAAAGTATAGTCAGGAAAAGCAGGAAAACAAAATGTTGTTTTAAATTATTATGGCTGAAAGAATACATATTTTTGATGTCACATTCTTAAATGGATAGTGCTTTGATGCTCCCTTCAGCTCTAGGTTAAAAGACCATGCTCTGTTCTTATTCACTCAAGAAGTTATGTCCCTCCAGGGAATACTTTGAAACAAGTATGTCACTCTCAACCTGGGTCTATTAAACCTTATTTTTATTAACCCATTCAAAACATTGTTCCTTGCTGATAACATCTATAAAAAAATAGCATAATCCAAAGGCATGATCTCAAGCTGCTCTGACTCTGCACCTTATGGAATTAAATAAAGAAAGTTGATAGCGTATTAGACTAACTCAAGAGGCCTGAATCCAAACTACTCATTCTCAGGGCCATTGCAAAGATCATAAGGGATAACTTAGGAGTGGACAACCATGGGCAATCCAGATATTGTTGGTCTCCAGTTCCCATCAGCCCCAGCTAGCATGGCCAATGGATGATGGAAGCTGTACACAGTTACCCATACCTCAAGGCAAATCTAAAAAAATGTACTATAAACACTGACAACTGGGAAACACTGGCCTGCAAGCACTCCAGCTGGAGAACAGCCTTACCAAAGGTGTCATGGGCTTTGAATCTGTGTATCTGAAGAAGTGTGCATGCACACGAAAGCTCATACCAAGAACTAACTTAGTTGGTCTTTAAGGTGCTACTGGAATGAATTTTTTTATTTTGACTATGGCAGACCAACATGGCTACCTATCTGTAAATGGGCTTTGAAGACACTCAAACTCAGGACGCAAGGGAGAAATGAGTTAAGAGGAAGACACGCTTGGCAAATCCACACCGTGATCAACTCCTGCCCAGAAACCAATGTCCCCACCGTGGAAGGATGTGTGGATCCAGAATTGGCTTCCACAGTTACGTATGGACTCACTGTTAAAACCGTGTCTATGGAAGACAATCTTACTCGGCTACGAGTGATCGCCAAAGAAGACGACCTAGAATATCATGTATGATGCATTAATCCCCTTGAAGGATCTCCAACCCAAATGCATGTCCATTGAACTTAAAGAGAATTTAATACCTATTATTATTACTATCACTATTACTATTGTCAGAGGTGGATTTAAGGGAGCACAACTAGTTCGCCTCTTGCTGAGCCAAGAGGGTGCCACAGGGGGTGCTGCAGCAATGTCTTAGAACGGAAGGCGGGAGGTAGGAGGGCACCAAATTTTGTTGTCACAAAGCTTTCTGCTGAAATTTTAAAGCCCAAATTCTGCCACTGCTATTATTATTATTTAATATATTTATATACCACTTTTTGTCACTAGAGACATTAAAGCAGTTTCACACGTGTAATGTGTATGGGTTGCTCGTGCGTAAGTTGCCGCCTCTCCAGGCTTTGTTGCCTTGCTAAACCTTTCAGTCTGGGCAGCCCTTCACTTCGTGGCTGCCTCAGTCACTAGCAGAATCCGTCAGTGGGCGTTTCTTAAATCTTTTCCAACATAAAAGTTGTTTGACACCCAGTCTCCTCCTACTCTCTCTGCACGGAAGTCTTCTGCGCAGGGTGGCCGTGGGTAGCGGAGGACCCGTGCTCTCCCCGCTGGTGTCCGGTGAAGAGTCCTGGAGCCCTCTCGCCGATTCCCCCATCAGCCCCTCTATATCCCTGGTGTTGCGCTGATTTGCTTCCCCATCTGCGGAGCTGCCTCTCTCCCTGCTGGGCCCTTCTCCAGCATCCTTTGAGAGCCTTCCCTCCGCCTCTAGCTCCGATGTCAGTTCCCTGACAACACGTGACCTCAAAATATGACTGGAACCTAAGAATGGAATCCAGTGAGCAACTGAACATGCTTAAATGTCATGGGGACCAAATACATTTAACAATATGGTGAACTCTTCTCCAGTCATTTCAAAACCCTATTTGTTGTTGCAGATAGTGGAATTTTCAGGGAATAACTTTAGAGACTTACCAGCAGCTGCAGTATTTTCCAATGCCAGCTGTAACACCCAGAAAGGCATCACTTGCATTTGATAGGAGCACACACTTATAATCCAAAACTGACTGCAGTTTCTCTGAGTTTCTGACTCACTATTTTCAAAGCACATAGCCTAGAGGATTCATTTAGCATGTTGAATTCCTAATATTTAAATTAGGGCAAGATAAAACTGGCTTTAAATCAAGTATTTATAGAAGAAGTTCATTTCTTATTTAAGAATTCCACTTTTAAAAATAGCATATTTGCACTGAAGCGCCGTCTGAATCTATTGTGGCAAGTTCTGCCTCTGTATTTCTTTAGCTAATTTCCCATGTAACAAACATCAGGTTAGATTAGGTGGATATGTATTATATTTAACACCTCAGCTTTCATCCAATGAGCTCAGAGTTATGTGTCATTAGCCTTGGGAGGTGCAGGATAGTCTGAGAGCGAGGAACTGGTCCAAGGTTACCTGATGCATTTCATGGTCTTGTGGGGATCTGAACACAGCACTACTGCTGAAGCAAAGCAGGTCATTTCCAGTAAGCTAGATGTAACAACCATCTTGGAACCATAAGCTAACTGTTAATTAGCTCTTGGTGAAAAAGCAGGGCATCATCCATATAACAAGTCCATCGACCAGGGTGTGGTGTGCCACACTGGTGCGGCAGGAGAGGATGGCAAGTGAGGTGGGAAGATTCAAGGACAAAAAAACATTTAAACATTTCAGTGCAGTGTGGATATACAACCAGGAACACTATCTACACCTCTCTTCAAGAGCATTGGCTATTCTTCCACAGTTCTCCACAAAAGATTGTTGTAAACAGGGATTTTCAACTCTGACAAATTGATGAGGAGGTGAGAGTTTTTGCTTGTCTCAAATCAGACCTAATATAAATAATATTACCCAGCAAAACCAAGCTCACGCCTCTCATTGAGTTTGTATATATACTTAAGGCACATGTTCAAGAGGCTCGTTTTTAATTATATTTTGGGATTGATTCATGTTCTTATGTAACTGCCTTGTTTTTTATACTTTCTGGGTGTCCCATGATCGCGTTATAAAGCAGTTGTGTTCTATGTTATAATTCAAGCACCATCGCTCCTTTTTGTTTTCTAATGTATTTCTTATCAATAAAAAATTGGTGTAGCATGAGCAAATTTTTATTCTGAAAGTGTGACCCAGAGTATGGTTGTTTGTTTGTGATTGGCTGTGGTGACCCTAGGTCAACCCCAACCTTGCTCACCACCAAAGGAACACAAGTGAACAGCAGAGAACTGGCACGAGTAACGCTGACACCAAACCCTACATACATTAAGCAAAATAGAAACATTGCCACCTGACCCCCCCACCTCCACCCATCTTCCCCCCCTCCACCCCTTTTCTTCCTAATGTCTCAACAAATGAAACTGATTTGTAAAAATGTTACAGGGGGAAAAATATGAGAGACATTACATATACTTCTGTAAATCAAGAAAATCTTTAATTATATACAGTGGTGCCCCGCAAGACGAATGCCTCGCAAGACGAAAAACTCGCTAGACGAAAGGGTTTTGCGTTTTTTGAGCTGCTTTGCAAGACGAATTTCCCTATGGGCTTGCTTCGCAAGACGAAAAACGAAAACGTCTTGCAAGTTTGTTTCCTTTTTCTTAACACCGTTAATACAGTTGCGACTTGACTTCGAGGAGCAGCTCATAGAACGTGGTGTGGTAGCCTTTTTTGAGGTTTTTGAAGACTTTTGTGATTTTTGAAGCTTTTCCAAAACTTCTTTTGCAGCCATTTGGTAAGTTAAACTTTTAAAACTTTTTTTGGGGGGGGGTTGGATTTTGGGTTGGGGTGTTTGGAATTCAAGGACTTGGTGTTGGGGAGGGGTTTGCAAGAATCTGGAAGCTTGTGTGTTTTTTTCTGCATTTTTATGATTTTCTGTGACCATTGAGCCACTCTGCTGTTTTTTAAAAAAAATTCTGGATTTGAATTTCTGTGTGGTGGGTGGCTGGGGGAACAGTTGAGGAGGGGTTTGCAAGAATCTGGAAGCTTGTGTGTTTTTTTCTGCATTTTTATGATTTTCTGTGACCATTGGGCCACTCTGCTGTTTTTTTTTTTTAAAAAAAATCTGGATTTGAATTTCTGTGTGGTGGGTGGCTGGGGGAACAGTTGAGGAGGGGGTTCTTCAGCAAGAAGCAAAGAGTGGAAGAGGAACCTTCTTCGAGTTGTCCCCCAGAGTCTTAGAAAATGTACTGTACACTTTGCTGATTTTTAAATGCTTTTCTGTCATGTTTAGAAACTTAATTTATTGTTCCTTCAGTTTTTGAAATGCTCTTTACAGTATGTGTGACTTTAAAGAGCACTTAATAAACTCTTGTTGTACCAAATTTGGCTTTGTTTGGACTTTTTTGACCATAGGAACGCATTAATTGAATTTCAATGCATTCCTATGGGATTTCGTGCTTCGCAAGACGAAAAATTCGCTAGACGAAAAAACTCGTGGAACGAATTAATTTCGTCTTGCGAGGCATCACTGTATATGTATACACACACACATACAAAAAAAAAGTGTGACCCAGAGAAAAAAGTTTGAGAAGCATCGCAAATAAACCACTGTATGTGATACAGAACGAGGCATCATTTTGGGGGGTTGCATTAGCATCCTACCTAACCTATATTTGATAAGTACGATTATACATTCTGATTTAATATTGAGGTCTGAAGAGGTGAGCGCACACATGCGTAATTCTCTGTTGAGTATTAACGAGTTATTTTGAATGATGCAGGGCACACACTCAGCTGACATTGACATTTAAAATGTGTGCTGAGTATTGTACAAACAGAAGGACCGCCAACTACTTAGCATTACGCAGCTGTCCTACACGGTGCCAGCTTTCTCTGCCACCGGATTTACCCACTGGTAGGAAAATAACAGAGAAAGGAGGATTTTTAAAAAAGCAATAGCCTTCCATAAAGCTTTAAAGGACACGGCTGCTATGATCTCAGCTTGCTGGCTTTATCTCTACAAGTAAAATACCAGCCTAGGCAGACTGATGGATTAAATGCAAAATAGTGTTTGAACTATAAATATGCTTGTTTTGGTGTTTGTTTATGAAAACGCAGCATCGTATTATGTATTTAGTGCAGCTACGCTGGAGTCAGAGCCTGTTCAGAGTTGCAATTTTGGTAAAGCTCCAATAATCAAGATGTCATTTCCTTTTTTCTAATTAGAGTTTCCCGCAACTTCCAAAAGCATAATATCTTGACTTTATATAAAACTTCTATAAAATAAGGTAGCATAATTTTGTCATCCGCTCTCCCAAAATATGGCAAACTGAAAGGGAACACATGGACAGAGTTATTAAAGGTCATGTCAAAAGGTCTCTGATTCTGCACTAGACTGCTTGAAATCAGACAGTATTTGCACGTCCAGGTTCTAAGACAAAGCCATCAAAGTGCATCACAAGATAAGCCAAGATAGCTCTGGCTAGGCCAATGTTTGTGATGGACACACAATGAATGGGCACAGGCTACCTTGGCTGAACCTTCTTTCTCCTTCTGCCCCCCCCCCCAAATTACCTGATGGCACTCAGTCATGGATGCACCAAAGCAGAAGTGATATTTACTACAGGGCATTTTGAGTGTGCAAAATATATATTATGTCATTAACTTTTACAAAAGCTCTGTAAAGTAGGACAGCATTGCAATCCATTTTGGAGTCAGGAAGGGGCCGGGAGAATAGTAGCTTACTCACAAGCAGCTAATGAGTTTGTGGCTAGGATGAAATTGAACCAGGGATGCACCTAGCCACCACACTCCTTTGAAATACAAAAAATCAGGGCAATACATTGAAACCGATAAAAGCAGGTTTAGGACAACAAAAGGACGTATCAGAGCAGGAATGGGGAGTCTACAGCCCTACAGATGTTGCTGGAATTCAGATGCCGATTATTATTTTTTGAAACCAACCCAAGGCAAGGTTTTCTGTTTCTTACACAAAAAAGTCTCCTGGCAGCAACACCATGTTAAGTTGCGTGTTTGTGTGGGTTGTTCTTGTTTTTATTTTCATTATGCATTTTGTGTTTTTATATTGTGATTTTATCCTGTGAACTGCCCTGAGATCTGGAAGCACAAGGCAGTATACAAAATAGAAGGAAGGGAGGAAGGGAGGAGGAAGGAAAGAGTAGCAGATAAAACTTAACCAGTATGGCTTCACCAATCTCAGGCCTGCAAACTGAATAAGGACCTCTCCAGCCATCCCTCAGGATTCCTCCCCACACAGGCCACCTACCCACAACTATCCTGCTTCACTGTCCTCAACGCCATTTGCGTGCTGTAATATGTCCTTGGATTCTGATAATGCCCATTGCTTGCCTGCAGGGAGACTAGAGAGTTGTATGTGTGTGTGTGTGGTGACTAGTGTAGAATCTATACAAAGGTTATATTTGCATTCATTGCTCTGCTTTGGCCCCACCCACCAGTGGCATGTGGTCCCCAGAAAGGAATTGGTTCTCAGATTGGTTCCTGGATTGAAAAAAGTACTCATCCCTGCTCTGTCATACTGTTTTCATTGTGCAGTTTTAATGCTTTGTTGTTCTTGTTGTTTAGTTGTTTAGTCGTGTCCAACTCTTCGTGACCCCATGGACCAGAGCACGCCAGGCACTCCTGTCTTCCACTGCCTCCCGCAGTTTGGTCAAACTCATGTTTGTAGCTTCGAGAACACTGTCCAACCATCTCGTCCTCTGTCGTCCCCTTCTCCTTGTGCCCTCAGTCTTTCACAACATCAGGGTCTTTTCCAGGGAGTCTTCTCTTCTCATGAGGTCGCCATGCCTTTGGTAAATGTAGCGAATCACTCTGTTTATCCAGCCACCACATCCCCCTTTCCTCATTTCCACATCTTTGAATTATGACTTGCTAGTCACTTGCCTTACTTACTTTCTTTAAGCACTGCCTCATGATAAGAAGACATTTAAGAAATGTACTTTTTTGGCAAAATATAATGAATCGCTGCCACTTCCCAATATTGCTGAAATTATCGCATGCATGTTGTTCAGCTAGCTGAAAGCATGCAGGGAGGGCACAAGGGAGAAGCAGCATTTATGCTCCGTTTATCATGGCTTTTGTTCTTAGATTTAAAAGATAGGGGTGTAATTAAAGTTGCTAGGTGTTTTTAAGTGCCTATCTGGAGAGCTGATGGAGTTTCTACTAATACAGTCAAATGGGGTTTGTTCATGAAACGTTAGGGCCATGTTCGTTTGGGGAATAGGAACATTAGGTGAAGGAAAAGCTTCAGGCATGTTGATAGAATAGAGATAATGATGCTTTCCTGAATTGTCTGAACTGCTTTGAAAACTCCTCTTAAAGTGACTTCCAGGCCTTGGCTAGGGACTCATAACCAGGAGCTGGGATATACCAATTTCCTAGTTTCCACAGGATTGCTGTGTGTCCTACTTGATGTCGTGAAATGTGATCCTAAATAGACAGGAGTGCCTTAATACACTCCTTATGGTATGGTATAGAAAGTGAAATGAGAAGGACTGAAGCAGAATAAAAGCCTGTGTTAGTAAGTTTGCTAGCACTGTAGTTATCTTTAGACCAGTGTTTGTCAAATTGTGGGCCAGCCTCAGTGCCACAGCCACCCAGTGCCTCACTTTCCTGCCCCACCTATCTGTGCCATAGGCCTTGTGGTTGGATCAGGGCCAGCAGCAGCAACTTTACATTCTGAGTAAAGGTGGCCAGGAGACAGGGAAGTTTTGGGGAGGAGGAAGGCAAGATCTCTCTCTTCTGAGCAGAAAGGGCCACAGGGAGGAAGGAAATTAGCAAGTGAAGTAAAATGTTAAATGATGATGGTGATAACAGCAATGATAATAGTAAGACTAATAATACAAAGAAACTAGCATAGAATCATAGAATCATAGAGTTGGAAGAGACCACAAGGGCCATCGAGTCCAACCCCCTGCCAAGCAGGAAACAGCATCAGAGCACTCCTGACATATGGTTGTCAAGCCTCTGCTTAAAGACCTCCAAAGTAGGAGACTCCACCACACTCCTTGGCAGCAAATTCCACTGTCGAACAGCTCTTACTGTCAGGGAAGATGAGGGGGAAGGGGGCTGCCTAGGAGAGGGGGAAATATAACTTCTTCAGAATTTCTGATCAGCAAACTCTAAATTAACAATTCTGTTTCTAAATGTGTATTTAATCTATACATATAAATTAGCACATGCAAATTTTATGCAGATTAGTGTCCACTGTTTTGGCAAGGAGCAAGTAGCTATCCTATACCAAACACACATCAGAACCACCTCTCACCTTCATCAGAGAGTCTGAGGTATTTTGTTGAGGCAGCATTTCTTTGTTGCATAGAACTCTGCACAAACATTACTTGTGGAACACCAGCACGCACACAAAAGAGGAAAAAAATTATCCATATGACTGGAGCCATGTTTTGTTTTAGACATCTGGAGGTCATAAAGGCCACCTCATTCATCAAACACATGGGGCCTCTTCACAAATTACATTTGTTTAGGCATATGCCAAATGGATTTTTAAAACATCCAAAAATATTAAGTGTGAATATGGGAAGCCCATGTATTTTGCAGAGGCACACACCTGACAGCTGGGATTGGATCCTGCTCCTAGCTGACTACACATACTGTCAATGGCAAACTTGGGCTTGTTAGTGTACAATATGTGAAAGAGCCTTCATCATACATACTTATGAATACACCCTCTCCATTTTGAAGTGTCAGACAGTTACAGCTGCATGCAACAGCAACTATTATACCTCCAATCACAAAAAAGTCCTAAAATGATGGAGCTGGAAGGGACCCAGGGAATGAGCTATTCCAGGTGGCCCTTAGTCTAATGAGCTGCTAGTGTACCAACAGTTGATTTTACAAAGATAGTTATAAGACTCTTACCCAGATCCATATGTAGGCTGGAAGAGAGAATTGTGTGTGGCCCTGTGTGAAGGGCCCTGTGTGGCCCTTTCATTGGCTGACTTTTAATTTCATAACTGTGATTAATAGACCAACCTTTCTGACCTGGGCCAGTTCAATGTGTGTATGAAAGTTGGAGAAGAAATAGATTAGTCTTTAAGGTGAGAAATCGTCAAGCACTCTCACATAGGACTTTACTATACTTTAAGTATCTCTTGTGTGAAGCTACAGTACCACTGTTAATGCAGGAGAGAAAATGGAGGAGGCACATTTTATATGTAGTGCGAATGACCACTCCAGCCACTGATAAGTATTACATTTGCATCAGAAATCTATTAAAAGCAAGAGCCGCTCTCTAAATCTCGGGTGCAAATTCCTTTGACTACGAACCCATGCAAAGATCCAAACTATCTTGCAGGAGTACTAGCTAGGCTGGCTATATTAATGCCCATTGTAAAGAGTCTTTTGTCGCACATAAGGAGCCAATGAATGGTAGTAAATGGGCTTTTCTCCAGGGGTTCAGAGCAGAAACATTTATGAGAGCAATAATATGAATTCAATGTAGTAGCCAGCAATGTGCCTTCTCACTGGCCTTCTCATTAGCTTGGTATTTGAGCTTACGTTTTGCATACAAATGGTCCCAGATTCTCATCACTGGTACCTCCAGGAAGGAAGGCTGGAGGGAAACACCTGGAGGGCAGACGCCAGTTAGCGAAGACCAATATGGTGCATTCGGGATATTGTGGACTACAGCTGCCATCATCCCTGAACATTGGCCATGTTGATTGGGACTGAGAGAAATATAGTCCAAAGCCCCCAGAGGGCACCATGTTGACTTCTCCTGGTGTAGCCAACACTGAGCTATATGGACCAATGAATGGTCCATATGTATGTGTATGGCAGCTTCCTTGTGTGTCTACCAAAACAGTTTTGACCATTTAATATGAGCTTTATCTGAGCTGCTTCAGATTATGCCGTGTTGCACAGCAAATTTAAAAGTTAAGAAAAAATAATTCAGTAGATGCATATTCCCCAATGATTTCATAGATGAGTACTTAGTTCTTCATTAAAAACAAATATGTGTGCAATGTTTCCCCTATAGCAATATGCTTGACAGCTGTTTCCGATTGCTAAACACACACACACACACACACACACACACATGTATTGCATTATTTAAAATAGGGGCTGCTTTTTCCAGATGTTTAGATTGCAGATTTGAAAGTAATACAAAAAGGTTTCATCGCAATGCCTGCAAAAGGTCTACAAGGAAGCGGCAACATCTTTCTTTTTGCTGGCATTGCATATCTTTTGCTTTCTATGCAACACCATTCTTTTTCTTGGTCTAAAAAATAGTGCACTGTTATGCTATGCATCTAATGCTTTGTGACAGAAATGGGAAATTTATTCCATTAAAAATGGTATAATAAATCCAAAAAAAGATAGCTCCTGGGATGAAAATCTATTCACAACAGAGAAGGTTTTGCAAAAGGAAGCTTCAAATATGATATCCGTTTATACCAATTACACATGATGGATAGTAGCAAAGTAACACAGAGACTGACTGATGAGAATTCAAGTGGCAATGGAAGAGAAAGCAGCATTCTGAAAGGCAGTGATGACTTGTGTTCAATATGCTCACGTGTTAAAATTCAGGGCATTCTTAGCATAGCCCAAATAACCTTTCAAACCTCAAAAAATAAAATTGGTGCTCTGCATGCAATACTGCCTCAAAGCTTGAAGCATAATTAAGCCAAGACCATATTGGCTGTGGATTTAATTTATCTTCATCTGATTAAAAGGAAGAACTTCCCTTAATATCAGTGGTGAACTGATTTTCTTCTCTAATTGGTTCCTAGAAAGCACCTTGCTGGCGATTTCATTATCTTTCCAATGGCAAAAGCAACAGCTGCCTATAAACATCATGGTATTTCTGAGAACTACATCCTAACTTCTTCCAAAAAAATAAGTTTGATTAATTTTAAAATTGTAGGCTCAGGGGTTAGTGAATTGGGGGACTGTGAAGTGTGCTGAATTGATGGCCTTCAAATCAATACACCATTCAAATCTTTTGGCACACCATAATCATGCTTTTGCAAGATAAAAGTGTGTGACATTTATAAACATGAAAACATTGAATTCCTCAGGTTTCTGCAAAAGCTACCATTTTGCATCACCTGCAGGGCTTTTTTTCAATCCGAAACTTGCCAGACCTCTCAGGTTCGTGGTGAGAGCTAGAAAAATAGCACTGGTTTGGATGTATTCCAGGCATGGACCAAATAACTCCTGTGTTTTGTATATGCCCAGTAATATTATGAACCTTCCTTCACCACTTAAGGTAATTGTATAGAGCATTACTGAACATTTCCTCTTTGGGGAAAGTCACAACATCCACAACCAGGAGTGGGGCTTTATCAGCTGCAGCCCTAAATTATTGAATAATCTCTTGTTACTGGTTTGCATATTAATATTTACTTTAGCCTTTAGGAAACAATACAAGGTCCACTTGGTTTACACAATTTTTGTCATTATAGGCTAGCCTTCCTACACTGCTGAATTATTGCTGACACTGCTTTAGGATTTCCTGGTTGATGCTGCTACTTTCAGTAGGGCTATGCCGGTAACTTTGCAGTCTCTTTTCTAGGCTACAGAG
This sequence comes from Podarcis bocagei, assembly GCF_964188305.1. NCBI lineage: Eukaryota > Metazoa > Chordata > Lepidosauria > Squamata > Lacertidae > Podarcis > Podarcis bocagei. The sequence goes on from NC_138126.1 coordinate 39,095,232, forward strand.
CAGCCCTCCTCCTTTCCTCATATACTAGGGAGTGGACAGGGGGGAGGGAAACAGTCGCTGTATTGCTGAGAAGGGTCTCTCCTCTCACTCCCTTGCTGCGCTACAGCCTTGCAGCACAGGACTGAAAGATAAAGAAGCGTCTCCCCCACCCCCATCATTTGGGCAGCCACCTTCCAGCCCTGTGCCGTACCCTCACACTTCTGTGCTTGTGAACTTTTGCGAGCCTCTAAAGAAGCAAGTAAGGAATGGTAATTTTGGACTAGTAGGAGCATTTTGCCTTTTAAGTATTGGCCTGGTGACACCGAGAGCCACGCTACACATTATAATAAGCACACATTTTAAAAGCACAGTGAAACTGACCACTTTTATTTGGAAGAAAAAACTGTAGGGCCCTGCTAAAAATCATCCCCAGGCTGCTATTTGTCCCCCCCCCTCAAAAAAGTAGTATTTACTCATCCATTGGGAGCAAACAGCAGCCAGTGGGCAGAAACAGAGGGGAAGAATTTTCAGCAGAAAATTGGTGAGGGCCCCTGATCTGGCATGAAAACTTGTTTTAAGCAGGTTTTTAAGATGTGTGTTTATCGTAGCAAATAGATTGGCCCTTTAGCTAACCTCTTTAGCTAATTTTAGTGCTTTTATACAATATTGTTACAAGCCACCCCAATCCCTGAGCAGTGTGAGATTCCAAGGGTCTTGGCATTTAACCAGGGTTTGTGTTTCCTTTAGAGACTATGGTGTCTTTATACACACATATACAGGCAACTCCCCATTCGTGTGAGGGTTGCATTCTGGATCATTGTGTGCATCAGTGGGGTGCGCATAAGTCCGTTCTGCCTCCTTCTCGGGCCGAAAACAGCACACACACCAGCTGTTGTGCAGCAATCAAATGTGCACAAAATGATTGCTGCCTGTAGGATGGAAGGGTGTACAGCATTCACAGTCCAAAAGGAGCCAGCTTCCGCAGCAGCAACCTATCCAAACAGGCAGGCGGCATTGTCCTGAACCATGGATTCAAAGCAGAAGCTAGCATCGTTCAGAGCCTCTTTGTAACAGCCTGTTCCAATCACGCCACAATGGCTTCTGCCCTTCAGTCCCTGCATGGAGTTCTGCCCATTTCCTCGTGCTCCTTCCCAGCAGTGCTTGATTACCTCAGCACCCAGGAACCTAGAGGGTATCAGGGGACCCACAAACCTGTAATTATATATTTCTTTTTTTGTTGATAAGGTTTTAGTCATTTGTTGTTGAGATTCCTTCTCTTGTTGTAAGCTACTACAAGCATGTGGTGAGGTAAACTAGTAATATTTTAAATAAATTAATAAGATAACATAGAAGAGTGCCTTTGTCCATCCAGTTCTGTCTACAGTGAATGGGACGCGGGTGGCGCTGTGGTCTAAACCACTGAGCCTCTTGGGCTTGCTGATCAGAAGGTCGGTGGCTCGAATCCCACGACAGGGTGTGCTCCCATTGCTCTGCCCCAGCTCCTGTCAACCTAGCAGTTTGAAAGCACACCAGTGAAAGTAGATAAATAGGTACCACTGCAGCGGGAAGGTAAACAGCATTTTTGTACACTCTGGTTTCTGTCACAGTGTTCCGTTGCACCAGAAGCGGTTTAGTCATGCTGGCCACATGACCCGGAAAGCTGTCTGTGGACAATTGCCGGCTCACTCGGCCTGAAAGCGAGATGAGCGTCACAACCCTACAGTTGCCTTGGACTGGACTTAACCGTCCAGGGGTCCTTTACCTTACCTTAACAGTGATTGGCAGTGGCTCCCTGAGATTTCAGACAGGACATTCCCAGTCCTAAATAGAGATGTTGGGGATTGAATCTGGGACTTTCTGCATGCACAGCACATGCTCTGCCGCTGAGTTATGGCACTTCCCCCTAAAGCACATTGTTAGTGCCAAATTAGACTTGGGAATAGCTGCATCCCTGGCCAGGTACGGTAAGTTAAGAACTGCTTCCAGGTATGCAAGCAGCGAAACTTTACAAAAGTTGATGTTGTTTTTCACACCTTTTCACAAATGACTAACATTGATATGTGTAGTCAAGCAAGCAAGCAAAAACATTTATAGATAGGCAACTGTGGAAGAATTTATTAATAGGCTGAATGCACAGCAATCATTACTGCATTGCACATCACTGCAGTGCACGCCCTATATTTATGCAGACACCCCAGCGGCCTAAACAAGGAGGGGAAGAGCGCAGGGTAGGAGCAGAGGGTAAGAGCAACATCACTATTCCTCTCCTTTGAACACAAGTTTCTGGGCATCGCAAGTGGGGAGAGTGTGGCTGAAGGGGTGGTTCTGCTTTAGGCAGTACCACAAAGAATGATGAGGTAAGAAATTGCTTTCTGAGACTCACAGATGCTTTTGCACTTGCGTGAGTCCTGCTTATGAGTTTCCCATTTGCATCTGGTTGGCCACTGTGCAAACAGGATGCTGGACTATGTGGACCATCTGCCTGATCCAGCAGGGCTGTTCTTATGGGCCTAAGGTTGCTCGGTCCAGCTCCTGCCAACCTAGCAGTTCGAAAACACGTCAAGGTGCAAGTAGATAAATAGGTACCGCTCCGGCGGGAATGTAAATGGCATTTCTATGCACTGCTCTGGTTTCGCCAGAAGCGGCTTAGTCATGCTGGCCACATGACCCAGAAAAACTGTCTGCGGACGTCGGCTCCCTCGGCCAGTAAAGCAAGATGAGCACCACAATCCCAGAGTCATTTGCGATTGAACTTAACTGGCAGGGGTCCTTTACCTTTTAAGGTTGGCAGAAACCAACGACAGGGTCTTTTTAGAAGTGGCCCCACCATTCTCCCCTGAGAACTTTAGTTACCCCCTCTTCTCTTTAGCCTTTAAGCACTTCCTAAAGTAGATATAGATAGATGATAGATAGATAGATAGATAGATAGATAGATAGATAGATAGATAGATAGATAGATAGATCTGGTAGATTCCACCATGCTTTTTATTGCGGGCACCCACATTCTGATGTTATTTCTATTTGGTTTTGTCAGATTGCTTTGCTTTCAACATTTTTAAAATATTGCCTACCCTTAAGCCTTGACCTAAAAGGAGGACCAGAAACGCACACAAAGGCAACAGCGCAGCCCTAGAGGAGGCGTCTGCTTGGCAACAAGCGCCACTGAGTTCAATGGGACTTGCTATCCATGTATAGGAAACATCTCTTTGGCGCAAACACTGAAAGGGGAAGTGCCAAATGCCCTACAATTCCACCTGCTCAGAAGAAGGCAAATACAGACAGAGAGACCGAGACCGAGCTAACGTGTTGCACATTCTTCCATGGGGGGGGGGGGTAATCCGCCGAGCAGAAGCGGTTTCCTTTGTGCGCTCATTGTCTGCTTGGTTCCCGCATCCAAAAGAAGCAGCCTCCCTCCCCGCTCCGTCCCCCTGCTCAGGCCCCAGTGCAAAGGGGTCTGCGAGACGCGGCGGGGGTGGGGGCTCTTGTCGCTGCCTGTCGCCCACCCCACCCTTCGCCGCCGTTCCCACAGCAGCCCTGGCAGCAGGGCAGAAGCCCCTCGCGGCCCCCTCGAGCAGGCTCCCTCGCCTTCCCCCTTTGTTAGCAGCCCCTACAGATGGTGCCCAGCTCGGGTCTCGGGTGTATTGCGAAGCGGGCGCGGGGGGGGGGGGGAAGGGCGCGCGGCGAGCGGCCAATGGCGAGGCAGCCCGTCAGCTGACCTGCTTTGCTTACACCAGGTGCACGCCGGCTGCGGGCTGTGCAAAGCCGAGCTGAGGAGAGAGAAGGAGGAGGCAGAGGCAGCAGTAGCAGCAGCAAGTGCGCGCGGCGGGAGGAGGGAAGGCGCCCGCGAGCACGAAGAGACCCCCGGCCAGCGGGGGGAGGAGGAGGAGAAGAGCGCGCGCCTTGCCCGCGGGGCCCCGAGTGGAAATTACAGCCGCGGTCGCCTCGGAGAAAGGAGAGGCGGCGGCAGGAGAGGGGGGCGCGCCCCGCCGTCCTTCTGGCCGCAGACTTGTGGCGTTTGAAACTCGAGCTGCCGGAGCCTGGCTAAGCGAGCCTCCTCGGCTCCCCCTCGCCACCGGGGATTGTTGTGCCTTTCCGGGCGCGGTTTAAGGAGCCTCTCTTGCGTCCTCCATGGGGGGGAGGGCCAGCCAGGCTCGTTCCTAGCGGCCGCTGTTGCCTCTCTTTGGGTAAGTGTGTCCCTCCTCCGTCTGAGCAGCTGGGAGGAAGGGAGATGGGTTACCTGGGCGGGGAAGGGGTTAAAGCGGAAGCCAAGTTGCTATGGAGTAGTAAGCAGGGAGAGAAATGCTCTATAGTATATATGCTATATCTCTAGCATTCCACCAAGACACCAGTGCCGGGAGTTTGTGGGCTGGGAGGTGATGGCATTTCACTGGGCAGAAAGATAAGCGAGCCCTCCAGGGAGCAGAGGCTGAGATGTCACCTAGCAGGGATTGCTTTTGTTTGGAAAGGCTGCGCAGGGAATTGGGACGCTTAGAGAGCGTTGCCTAGCGGAGAGCGTCCAGAAGGCTGATAAGCAATGGGCAAAACAGATGGAGCAAACAGCACCCTGCCCTCTGGCCCTGGATTTCTGGGCATGGTTAGAAGGGGAAAGGAGGGTAAACAAGGGGGCGATTGTCTTCTCTCCCCTTCCCCTTGCCCCAAAATTTCTTTTTCTTAAGTGTTGACTTGCGGTTGGAGACCCTAGAACGAAGAAACAAAGGTCAATCTAACCTGGTTTAAGGGGGGGGGGGAGGAAGGGAGCAGTTAGGTGTTAGCTGTTGTTCTTTTCTGCAATAGGTGTGATGATTCCAAAGGCTGGCTGCCTCCATCCAGCTGGCTGGAAGACTAAAAAGGGTGTGTGTGTGTGTGTGTTGCTGTCTCTCATCTAGCCCAGGCAGACCAAGTATGGAAAGTTTGCCAGCTAGTGTCCTTTGTCCTCTCCCAAGGCAGGAGGGTGAAGAGGATGCTGGCTGGTAGCAGCTATGATGAAAATCTGCACCCCCTCCCCAAATCTTCCCTGAACCAGACAGTTTGCTAGTTTGTGGTTTCAGCCGAAGCATGAAACTCTTTCCCCGCCTTGTCTTTTTCTGCAGAGGCTTGAAGCACTTCAGTGGGATGCATGTGCTTTATCTGCAATTGTCATGCTCTGCATTGGGGAGCTGGTTGCTGTCAGGAAAGTTATGCCCAGTGATTATTTCATGACTTTGGGACTGTGTTAGTGTACCCTCCAGGGGAGGTTTCTTCTTTAGAAAAAGAAGAAGAAAAGCATGTGTGTGAAATTAGTCAAAGTCAAGAAGATGTTTTCTGGAATATCCTCTGATGCCTGGATGACTTTTGTTACCATCCTCTGTCTTGCTCTTAAGAAGCACTTTACTACTTAACTTTGTCCTCTTTCTTTCTTTCTTTCTTTCTTTTTTACTTCCTTCTGATTTTTAATGGACTTGCTGCATTGAGCTGCTAAGGCGCAGGCAATGGGAAAAGTACCAGGCTGAAGTTTCTGTGATTCCCATTTCTCATGGGGAGGAGGAGGCTGGTGCTGTGTGTCCCCCTAAATCTCTGATTTGCATGCAAATGGGAATGCACCCTGGCAGATGTCTTGCCTCATCCATTCACATGAAGGAATTTGAAAAGACAAGGAGTCTTCAGTTTAACAATAGACCTTAAGAAAATGGTATAAAGGCTTAGTGTGAGGGTTGCTCCCCCACCCCACTCTTCTGCACCAGCTCCCCTTGCTGTTTGGACATTTATATGGCAAGCTGTCTCTAGTAATCTGACCATGATAGGGTAAAATATGCTCCCTCTGGAGAAGTTTGTTGCAACCTCGAGATTCCAGGTAGGATACAAGATCCAACAGGGGCTTTTCTTCCCCCAAATTTGTTGAAACTGATGGCCAGTCAGCCTGGCAACTTGAAGACCAACATCCACATCCAAACTGGTGTGCCTGTGTCTGAGCCATTGTGTGAGAAGAAGGAGCATCCAAAAGTACAAAGTCCTGGAGTTGTTACTGAGGTTTTAGACAGTGAGGACTTTAGGCCCTCTGCAAGGTCACCTAGCCAGTAAGCTAGAGGTACAGAGCTGTCCTCAAGAGAATCCAGTTTCTGAAGGAAGCCATTCTCCAGTGAGGGAAAGGAGATCTCTGAATCACACCCAGAGGGGAGGAATGTATTCATCCTTTTGGGGATGGGCCCTAACAAAGTTGTAGAAGGTCCCTGGTTCAGTCTCTGACCTTCCAGATAAGACTAGAAAATACTTCCACTGGAGATTCTGGAGAGCTACTGCCAGGCAATGGGAACAATACTGAGTTGGATGGACCAGTTATAAGGGAGCTTCCTATGTTCCTGTCATTAATTGAGGCAGAGTTCGACCCTTAGACATTATTTCCAGGTCTTTCAGTTTCTGCCGAGTCTCATTCCAGCAATAAGCAGCCTGTTTTGGAAACTTTCAAATGAGTAGGAGTTCAATCTATCTCTCTATATTACTGTTCTATATAAAACTGTGCTATCATTATCTGAGAGCTTCAAGTAAAAGGGTAGAGTTGCTTCTTTCATATCTTTCCAGATGTTCAGAACTTTTTCTCTCCAACTGCATTCCAGAGGGGAGAGTATTACTTTGTTTTCCAGAGTATTACTTTGTTTTCCGTTAAGTTTGAACCAAATGTAGCTTTGCCATCAAAGACAAAATGCAGTTCCCTCCCTTTCTCTGTGTTGTTCATGACATTGACATCAAATAAAGGATGCAGTAAGCTTCCTTGCCTTCAGGCCAGATAAGACAAGATCCTGAGTCAGTAGGTTTTAATGGTGACCTAATCTTTTTAAATTGTTGTGCGCACCTCTAAAGACTTTGAAGTGCTTAAGGGGGGGGGGCAAAACCACATCCACAAAGCATTCAGTGTGGTTCAGTGTGGAATGCTAGAAAATACCAAGGCAATTTATACGTCTTCAAAGCATGCCCTTTCCTCTGCCCTTTCAGGCATTAGTTTGGTAGACAGCAGCTGGCGCGTTTCACCTTCTGGCTTTGTGGAGCCCTCATCACAGACTTGTGGTGTGGACTACACGTGAGCATGGATGAATATACCTCCTTGTGTGCCAGGCACCAGTTGCCTCCTCCTTTGTTTAGCTGCATAGCCGAAAGCAAAAGACCCCATTCACCAAGAAAGCAGTTAACCCTTGGGTTCCACGGTTTCATTGAAGAAGGCGTTTCAGTGAGCTAGCGGGAAAGAAGGCATTGTATTGGTTGTATTGGCATTGTTTCGGGGTGGACAACAGATGTTCGCCTGCTATTTTACATGTTTTGCTAAGTTATTTAGTGCCGGTTCGTTGCGTGCTTCCCAGCGAGCAACTGGCTAGAAAAAGAGGCAGTATCAAATGAAGAGTTTGCAGTACAGTTTGCAGGTGGGAGAAAGAAACATCACCACTGAATGATCAGCCCTCCCCCTTGAACTGTTTGGGAGTTGCCAAGGAATACATCAGAAAACTCTTTAGGTTGTACGTTATTTTCTTCTTTGTGAGATCCCATGTGAAATTACTTCACTGTTCAGTCCATCCATTAACTTATTAAAAAGTGGAAAGGAAGTGCTTTTAAATACGTCTTCAGGGGTTGCCTTCAAGAAGATGATTAGTGGGGTAAACGTGGCTGTGTTTAGCCGCCCCCGCCCCCAAACCTGTGCAACTCCTGTTGTTGCTGCATTGGACTAGGACTTCTGAATCATGACATCTGCTCTACATTTGAGGACTTCTTGTGCAATTTAGAATCCTTCATGATCAGTTTCCCAAACTGTGGAGTCCCCATGTGTAGAGCAGGCTCCCTGTTTTCAAAGTTATAGTCCCAAACACCAATGGCAAGTAGAGCCATGGTAGGCTGAAGCAAGCGCTTTGTGCCACACTTGCCCAGTTCGCAGGAATCCTATCTAAAGAGGGCTATTATTTCATGCAATCAGATCTTGCCTTTATACTTCCAGTGAATTGTGAATTTGAAGTTATTGGCCTATTTTGTTTTGTTTTAAGGTAGGGTGTACACAAGCTTGTCAGAAGAGAGCCATCCCATGTAGGGTTTCCACATACGTATCTCTTGTTTCAGCTTTGCAAATAAATCTGGAAAAGTTACTAGCCCACCTCTCCTTATGTAGCTGCATCCAACATTTGTGGCATAAAAGTGACAACTTGTATAAAGATGCATTTCCTCCCTCCCCATGGATGACTATCTGTTTGGAAGTCTGGCTGGTTTTTGAGGTTTCCTACTACTTTTAGTATGTTGCAAACAATATTTTATGAAAGCCTGAAAAGTTATGCTTGCAGTGTTTGTGGTGAGTTCTGGATCGTGGATTCTTCACAGGGCACACAAGCCCCTCTCCTGTACTTCCTGACTGATCTGGGCTGTATTCACGTGCCTAACTGAAGCATTTAGTGCTCATTTCCATGTCATTTGGAAACAGTTTTTCCCCCCTGGGTCCAAATAACATGGAAAGAGTGTTAAACTTGTGCTGTTTTCCACTATATTTCCAGAAGTGGCTTTTACATCCTGAGAAAGCTCAAGTGCAATGTGGAAAAGATCAGTTAGGGAAACTATGGGGAAACTGAATAAACTGCCCTAGATTAGCCATTTCCCCTTTAAATATTGCCAAACTCTGCCAATCTTTTAAAGGCTCCAAACCTTTGCAAAACCCAGCCAGCAGAGCCCCTGGGAGCTGCCCAGGGTTCTGATTTCCCTCGTCCTGCTGGGCTGGAGTGGAGTGGAGCAGAGCTGGTGGCTCTGGCGTTCATTTTCACTTTCCCTGTGGTCTCCAAGCCCCAGCAGAACAGGACAAATGGTCTCTAACCCAGGGCAGATGAACTTGAAGCCCTCCAGATGTGGTTGGACTTCCAGCTTCCATTTGCCCCAGCCTGCATGGTCAGTGATAGGGTGGGTGTTTGCAGTCTACCAACATCTAGAGAGCCATCGGTTCCCAACTTATGCTTTAATTTTAAAGTGTTTGCTCTTCAGTAGAGCAGCAATGTGAAAAGTAGGCTCTTCTGCCCCTAAAGTACCCAAATTTCTAACTGGACCATTGATACTTACACACACATAGAATCTGCTTTGACTTCAAAATCCTGCGTTGGAAGATGTCGTTCATGGCTCATGAAAATAAGATGGCATACTTGCTCGTAGGAGGCCTGTATGACTAATTTTAACAATCCAGGTCATAGGCTTAGACACTTTCAATGCTGGTAGTCACAATTACTGCTTTACCTGCTATTTCTTTTCCACTGTAACTTTTAGTCGAAGAAATGTGATGGTCTGTGTATTTCTCTCAGCAGTACTTTAGGTAAGTCAAAGCTAAAAGTACTAGAATTGCATTGTACTTTAGTACAGTATATTGAGACAATTTAAGAGTCCACAAACTTCCTCTTCTGCAGTCTGTTTCTTTTAATACATTGTGTTGTAAAGTGTAATATAATACAAGAAAAGCCTTAATTAGAACTGTCCAAACATTAAGGGAAGTATTAAAAATAAACAATTACAAGCTCAAGATTAAATGTAAATCAACTTGCATAACTGCAGCTTAGTGTGGGAAATCATTTAAGTTTTCTGAAACTTTTAAGACAAGTAGCAAACTTTACAAGTCAAATCAGGCATTCATTTTAACATAATCAGATGCATATTTGCTCAGGATAAACTATTTTCCTTAATGCAGTTTTGTTCTGTTCACTTCTGAAGCAAGGTTTCTTAAAAAGAGGAAAAGGTCCCTTATTCTTTCACGCCCCATTATTTTCTAAATATGTAGTTAAAAGCACTGTGCACCCAAACTATTGAAAATCTGGGTTTAATTTTTTGTACTCATCTTAGAGCTGAACTGAAATCTATTGCACAGACTAAGAACTTTAAAAAACCAAAACCCTGTAAGTATGCCTGAAATTATTAACAAAGAGGGAGTTTCAGTTTTACAGTGCAGATCTGCTTTGAAGCATAATAAAACATAATAAAAACAAAAAGTAAACAAATCCATAATCTCCTTCCACAAACACATTTAAAAGGACATATAATGTTAATCAGCCAAAGGCCTGGTTGCAGAGGAATGTTTTTGCCTGGCCCCTAAAGCCTCCCTGGGGAGAGCATTCCACAAATGGGGAGCCACTGCAGAAAAGGCCCGTTCTCATGTTGCCGCTCTCTGGACGTCTCATGGAGGAGGCACACAAATAAGGGCCTCAGATGATGATCACAGTGTCCAGGTCAGTTCATATGGGGACAGGTGGTGCTTGAGGTGTTGCAGTCAATGGGATTTACTCTGATAAATATGTATAGGTTTGCACCTTTATTTTTTTTAGTTCTGTTCTTTTGGTTAGCCTTAGGGACTTGATTCTCAGATGTCACTGCAACCCTTTGTAGGTCAAGTAGTCTTTGGAGGATGGCCTGAGAGTGTTTCTTCTAAGGAAATTGGCTTGCAAATACGCATACCAGGATTTAGTTTTCCTAGTATGTGTATTTGCAATCTGAATAGGTAAAAAAACCAGGAAGGATTAAGGTAGGGTCAGGGCTTGAGAATAGCTTTAAAGAAAGGGAACAGGAAATGGAACAGGTGAATAACCTTTAACAAAGGACATTAGAATATTAGTTTAATATACACATTCATTCAGAAAAAGGAAAGGGGAAAAAACAGAAATAATGAAGATACTTGTAGTAACAGAATCTGTCTTCTCTAGTGCTACTTTAAGCTCCTTTATTATTTCTTTAATTTTGGAGCTTTTCTTAAGAAAAACAAACTGTAATTTTCAGACTCGAGCCATCCCAGTTCACCAATAATACTCTTTGGCAGGCATGTGGTCCCCACAGCTGTCCTCTCATTTGTGTATGAAATAGAAACACTGGTGTCATTTGTAGGTTACCATAGTTACATGAACAATACACGTGTGATACTTCATCCTTCCAAGCTAAAAGGGTTTCTCAGTTCTGTGCCTAGAAAATGTCTGCCAGGCAAGGGGGACAAACCTATGGGAAGGGTGACTTTAAACATTTTTTTTTTAAGCACCCCCTTTAATTCACTTTCTACAATGTTAATTTATTGCAATTCTCCTTTTCAGTTTAACAAAAGCTAATTGCAGGCCTCCAGCCAATTAAGCACTTCATCCAGCAAGCTGCCACACTAATGTGGGTTTGCAGGTGTCCTGTAGGCTCAGGAATCTGGGGCTGATTAATGTTGTTGTGTCACAAAGTAAGCTTTACCTGGCATTCAAGATTTACAGGATATTTAAATATGAGATGTTTAGCTTGACTCCCAAGAGGTTGCATAGTCCAGCAAAAGGAATGGTGAACTTGGATTGGGGTTTAAAACGCTCCTTGGCTCCTGGCTTCATCGTGTGACAGAGAGTCACCTGCCACAACCCATCTCCATTCCCTGTTTGGTAAAATATTAAAAGTACTGAACACAGTGGGGTTGGCCTCTGTGACCAGAGGTTTAAAATCTTAAGGTTTTGGGGAAAGAATTCTGTGGAAGAACTGCCACTTCCTAAGCCTGCTGGCTTGCTCCAAGCAGGGAGGTGGTGGAAGGGTGGTGTGGGGTTTTTCTGAAGCCTCCCATTGACAACAGTGGAAGGGAAAATCAATATGTCAGTTTCAGGACTTTTTGAGGGGGCTGCGGTGAGACTAATCAGATTGGATTTGTTCTTCCAAGCGTGCAACATCCTCCAACAGATATATTTCAGGGTAGTGGGCTCAGGATTGCTAATGGTATTGGTCACCTTCCCTTCCATCCTCTTTTAAGTACTAGGGATGCTGTTCCACGTATCAATCAGGCCAAGTCCTGAGATCAGTAGTGGGAGGGGGTTGCTAATGTGTGTGGCCCATTGTGTGGGAACCCAAAGTAGGGCCTTTTCCACGGTGGTGCCCAATTTTGGAATTTCACGGAGGCACAGATAGCCATGAAATGGATGGGATTCTGCTGCCTTGTGAAGACTTACTTGATTTTTTAAAAGCTTTTGGAGGCCCTGTGTTTTGCTTGACTTAACTTTTTTTAGCCTCTGCTCCTTTTGCATTTTATAATTATATGCGGTTTTATTGCTGGTTTTTAATATTTCTATCAAGTCTTCGTGATTTCTGTCAACATGTTGTAAACTTATTTGAGGCCTTTTTTAAAAATGAAAATGGTATACAAGAATGCAACATAAATAACAAGTAATTAGAGCCTCCTCCTCCTCCAGGATCTCATCCAGTTCTGATTTGGTACTGCCAAGAATGGCTGTAGGCAGGGACAGAGGAAGGTGTGTGTAGTGGGTGCGGACCACCCCGGGTGTCACCACTGAAGGGGGTGACAACACTCACTGCAGGGCCTACAGCGTGCCCAAGCCATGCGTCTCTCCTGAAAGAGATGCAGTGGTTGGGTGCGCACACATTCCACGCTGCCCAAACGGTCCACCCGCTGCCTCCCCCCCCCCAGCTGTAGGGCGGCTGAGTGAGAGGAGGAAGGCAGACTCCGGAGGCCCTGCGGTGCACCCCGACCCTGGGCGCACCACCCCAGGCACCTGAACGGCTTCCTCCGCCACTGGCTGTAGGGCATGATATCCTGTTTTAGCTGAAAGTAAGAACTCTGATTTGAAAATGGTGCTTTCTTGATCACCAGGCTGTAAATGATGTTTGGACTTACTTTGTATGGCAAAAGTAAGGGTGAAAGGTGATTCCTAATTCTTAATAGTAATATAAATACTAACAGGAAATCCCCGCATTTCAGGAAGAGATAAGCTGTACCATTATTATGTATCATCTCCTGGTGTGGTTTAGACTTGCAGTAACAATTTCCTTCTGCAAAGGTAGGGGACCTCTTAGAATTGTCCATCCTTTCAGAGGCGGATGTATCTGGATGAAATCCTGAAAGCTCTCAGGGAGCTTCCCACTGCTATGGTTGGCGTTCCTGTTGAAGTATTTTTCCACGCAGAAGCTGTAGTTAGTTGCTAGGTTTCTAACTGGGCCTGCCTGTAACAAATTCACCTTCCCTGTTCTTAAACAACAGTGCAGTTTTCCAATCCAATTTCAAGCATAACTCAGAGTGATGGTGCTAACCTTTTAAGGTTTTAAATGGCTTAGAATCCAGGTTTCTAAACAAGCACCCTGTTGTCCTGCAGGACTCTTATTTGAATGCTGAAGTAATCTTCAAAGCTCTCTTCAGTGTTCTCCTGCCTGGCAAATTCTGTGGGTTGTGACTGGATCATAGGACCTTTGCAATGGTGCAAATATCTTGAAGTTGATTATGTTGTCACTAAGACCACTTCATTTGGCCAGCCTTTTCTAGTATGTCACCTAAGCTGGTTTTATCTGTTAACTATCAACCATATATGTGCATACCCACATATTCCTCTGTTACAGCCAGGGGTGACTGGTGGACGCTGGACCTTGTCAGGCCAACTAAGCAGGACTTAGGACCTCCATAAACTTCCAGACGTATAGGAAAAGATTATTCCCCTCTTCCAGCTTGTTCACTTCTAGACCTACTTTTAAAGAATAAGCCATAAAGTGGTGTGATATTAATTGGACTAGGATCTGAGGGAACAGGGTTAAAACCACTACACAGACATGAACCTTGAGTCAGACATGGTCTCTCAGCCTAACACATCTCAGTATTGTTGTGAGGATATCATTGGGAAGAGGAAAATCATGAGTGCCACTTGGAACTCCTTGGAGGAAAGGGGGAGATATAAATGCAAAGAAGAAGATGATCTTCAGCATGTTTCACTCTGTTTTTGAAGGCAGCAGGGAGAGGGCAGGTTTAGAAAAATACTAAAACAAACATTAAGAAATCAAAGAAAAAATAATTTGGGGCACAACCATGATATTATGGCCTAGTCATGTTAGATATTACATGCAAGTCCATAGCAATTCCAATTTGAGGATGGATGTCTGCTGGGACAGGCTTGACTGGGCGAGTTGTGCGAGCCACATGTAATACATGTGCCTATACTGTGTTTAGACTCTGTACACAATGTTCTCATCTACAGCTTTCTGCTTTTTGTAACAGCATTTTGTTGTTGTTGTTTAGTCGTGTCCGACTCTTCGTGACCCCATGGACCAGAGCACGCCAGACACTCCTGTCTTCCACTTCCTCCCGCAGTTTGGTCAAACTCATGCTGGTAGCTTTGAGAACACTATCCAACCATCTCGTCCTCTGTCATCCCCCAAAGTGTATAGTCCTCGCAACAACCATGCAGAGTTGGCCACCATGCAATTTTTAGCAAAACGGAAAGAGCAGTGCTTCCACCTTAACAAATCCACAAGCTTGGAGGAGAGCCAGTATATCATCTAAACAAACAAACAAACAAACACCCAATCCTACAACAAGACATTTGCTGGTTTTCAGCTCTGCTGTAGATGGCAACTAGGTGGATAGTTACCCCTTTGAAAGTGTACCAGACAATTTTATATAGAAATACTGAGAGTAATTTACCCAACAGTAGCATCATACAAAGAGGCTATAGCAAAGGAATTATGGTCCCCGATCAACATTCTATTACCTAGTGCACTGGTTTGGGGGTGGGGAGTATAAAGATGAGACTCTTGCCAGTTGGCGTCCAGAAAAGAAAAATGTGCAGATAACAGAGATGAAGGACCAACCCATTCCAGGTCACCCACAGCATCTTCATACAGATTTAAGCAGGCAGAAGAGGCCTACTTACAAACTGTGTGCCTCAGAAATAAAAAGAAAAGGCATATACAATGTGCACCTGCCTTGCCAGTGAGGAACTTCTATATTTAATAAGAACAGTAACTTTTTTTAAAAAAATGTGCCTTCACGGCTGCTTTACTGCTGTCCACGTGCAGTTTCCAAGTTCACTTCTTTAACAATTATTTGTGGTGTCCAAAGAAAACAAGCTGCCTTTTGGAGAACTGCAGCTAAAATGCAAGGAAAGATTTGTAGTATTGGTTCATGTCTTGGTTACATGTAACATCCTTACATTACTTGCTGCCACGGGCTCCTTCAGGAGAAAGCTTAGGATGCAAATTCAGTAGTGATGCTGACGCTGTCAAGCTTATGTTCATACAAGCCAATCATGCGTCTAATATTCATTCATTCATTTGGCAGCTACTAAATTACTGACAATGGCAAGGAAGAAACACAGCTACTGTAACAAGCTTGAAGTGTGCATGCCTTTATCAAAAGTTGTCCTTCAGAAAGATACTAGATTAGCCCACCTTCACATTAGATAGACAAATTTCCAGTTCAGGTTTAGTTACATGTTTCTCTAATGCATCACTACTTCTCATTTAGCACATATTGTTTTAGGATTGGCCGAGCAGTGGAAATAACTGATTGATGGAAATGGTTGCACCAGTTCAAATGGAAAGCTAGGGAATATGCAGGGAACAGAAAACTGGGGGGTTGGGGGGTGTTATTTGGGGAGAAGCTTTTTATTTTTGTTTCAACTTAAGCTCCATGTTGCCGTGAGTGAGCATCCTCTACTGATCACCACCTTCCCCGATCTGTTGTCCTCCGATTCCCATCAGCCTCAGTTAAGTATGGCCTCTTGTTGGGAATGGTGGGAATTGGAGTCCAATCACATTTGGAGGGCACAGGCAGGGAGGGATCATCTGTCACATGCTTCATACTGTTTTGTTGTGATCAGCCTTGGGCATTCTTGCTAACTGAGGAGTGGCATACAAATGTGTTGAACACCGTAAATCACTGTTTCAGCCCCTTGTACTTGTTGTATAACTTCGTGACTTCTGTCACATAATTTGTCCTGCAATAAAGTGATTTATCTCACTATATCATATTTTAGATTGTTTGCGAGAGAGATCCTTTAAAGGGTATAAGAAATGAAATACTGAAAAGGATGAAATCAATGGCAGTTTTGTCATTAATGGCCTCCATTTTTCACCTTAAGTGGCATTGCACTATACACCAAACATTTGTCAACAGCACTTGCAGAACGTTGCTTGGATTAGAGTACTTCAGAGGTCAGGAGAAGTGGTGCAGGTGCTCCCAGGGATCCAGTCTTTTGTGCAAACTTTGGTGTATTCTTTCATTGCACACCTTTGCTAATCTGCTAACCAACAGGACTTCATGGCAATACTGTTGCACATTGTCCCTTGCTGAGGGTGTACAGCTAAACAGTTCTACATCATGGTGAAAATAAAACCATTTCTGGCCTCCAAATAACTTCCAAAAGAGTTTTGAAAGTTAGGAAACTGTAATGACATGCTTTCATAAGTAGACAGCTGCAGGTAACAGTCATGTTTAAATAGAAAGTTCATGAAAGGTTACCAATTTTGTAAGTGAAGGCACCTCACTGTGAATCTACCAGAGTGCTTCTCAACTGCTGAGAAATGATAGAACAGCAAAACCAGAGATAGGCCTTAAGTAGACATGCATTGAGTAAGGTGCTGCCTTGCATCGTCAGATCAGGACTCTGGCTACGCAAGTAGCATAGAATCATAGAATTGTAGAGTTGGAAGGGATCTCAAGGCCCATCTAATCCAACCCTCTGCAATGCAGGATTCTTAACTAAAGCAGCCATGACAGATGGCCGTCCAACCTCTGCTTAAAAGCCTCTACAGTGGTGCCTCGCAAGACGAAATTAATCCGTTCCGCGAGTCTCTTCGTCTAGCGGTTTTTTCGTCTTGCGAAGCAACCCTATTAGCGGATTAGCGGTTTAGCGGCTATTAAAGGCTTAGCGGCTATTAAAGGCTTAGCGGATTAGTGGCTAAAAGGCTATTAGCGGCTTAGCGGCTTAGAAAAAGGGGGGGAGCGCAAAAAAAATCAGAACACTCGCAAGACGTTTTCGTCTTGCAAAGCAAGCCCATAGGGAAAATCGTCTTGTGAAGCAGCTCAAAAATGGAAAACCCTTTCGTCTAGCGGGTTTTCCGTCTTGCGAGGCATTCGTCTTGCGGGGCACCACTGTATTGACAGAGTTGGAATCTCCTTTCCTGTATCTTGAAGTCACTGGTTCAGGTTCTATCCTCCAGAGCAGGAGAAAACCAGCTTGTGCCATCTTCCAGCTTGTGCCATCTTCCAGCTTGTGCCATCATCTTCCAGCTTGTGCCATCTTCCAGCTTGTGCCATCTTCCAGCTGGTGCCATCATCTTCCAGCTTGTGCCATCTTCCATGTGACAGCTTTTAGATATTTGAAGATGACTATTGTATCTCCTTTCAGTGTCCTCTTATTCAGGCTAAATATCCCCAGTTCCCTCAACAGTTCCTCATACGGCTTGGTTTCTAGACCCTTGTTCATCTTTGTCACCCTCCTCCGCACACATTCCAGCTTATTAATATCCTTCTTAAATTGTGGTGCCCAGAACTGGGCACAGTACTCCAGGTTGGGTCTGACCAAGGCAGAATAGAGTGGTGCTATAACTTCCCCTGACCTAGACACTATACTACTGTTGATGCAGCCTAGCTTTGGTTTTTGTTTGTTTTCTTGCTTTTTGGCTGCATCACACTGTTGACTCATGTTATGCATGTGGGCCACTAAGTCCCCTAGATCCTTTTCACATGTACTACTGGCAAGCCAGGTGTCCCCCATCTTATATTTGTGCAGCTGGTTATTCCTGCCTAAGTGCAGAACCTGACATTTGTCCCTATTGAAATTCATTTGGTTAGTTTTGGCCCAGGTCTCCAATCTGTTAAAGTCATATTGAATCTTGATTCTGTCTTCAGTGACATTAGCTACCCCTCCTAGTTTGGTGTCCTTCGCAAATTTGATGAGCATCCCTTCAGTTCCTTCATCCAAGTCATTTATAAAGATGTTGAACAACAAAGAGGCCCAGGACAGAACCCTGCGGCACCCCATGTATCACTTTCCCCCCAGAATGACAAGGAACCATTAATACACACAAATTGTCTGAACCAAAGGACAGGATGGCATCTTCACCCCCCCCCCCATTTCACATATAGAGAATGACTGGACAGGCAGTTGAACCTTCCCTGTGGTGACAGGTCAGTGTAATCCACTACACTTGAGGACAGCAGGCTACCTTACAGAGTGCAGGCCAGGCTATGTGGTACACAAAACTCTGTCCTCCAATAAATAGGTTTGTACTGTTGCATCAGATGTTAAGCATCAGCAAACAATCAAGACATATGATGTGTATGTCCATGTTGGCAAGTGGCAAAATGCAGCAGTAAATAACTTCCTCCAGGACGTCAGTTTAAGCTACAGCATTATTTGGCCTGTGTTGATTACGTACAGCAGGCACGTCATTTCCCCTCGGTTGTAGCATTTGTACCAATTTCTGTTCAAGATGCCTGCTTTGCTCAGACAAAATTTGCAGGCAGAGTTACAAAGTTCTGACACAGAAGGCAGAGCGGGCAGGCAGGAGGCCCAGGTGAGCTGCAGAGGTTTGGTGAGGTGTGAAGGGAGGGAGGTAAGTGTCTTAGGCAAGGTGGGGTTGATGAGTGAAGCAGACAGGGACACACAGCTGCTGTTTACACCTATGTAGGTGTTCTGCAAAACAAATGCGCAGTTTCAGTTGTGCTGGTAACACCTCCTAATTATACTCAGGATGCCCAGTTGATGTTTACCGTGCCTTTGGACAACAGTGAACTAAATCACACTCTGAGTACACCTGTTGAAATCAATGGGCTTGTGCTACTTTCATTGGGCATGGCCCATAGAGTTAGGTGTGCCCAGAGGATATGTATCCACCAGTGCTTCGTAATGTATTTATTTTTCAGTTTATCCCTTAATCTGGGTTGGTATTAAATCTTAAAACCTTTATCACCATGTGCCTGTTTCCTCCATGGAAGACTGTGATGAATGCCTCCTATTTCACAAAGTATGCTAAATATGTCTAGTTTCACCTGTGCACATTTTATCTTAATCCAAGAGATGAGCAGGAAAGGCGGGGGGGGGGGGGGCTCAGGAGATTTCCATGCTTTTGTAAAGTAGCAGAGGATGTGCATAGTCAGAAACAACCATGTATTCCTCACAAGAAAGAAATTAGTCTTTGGTGAGTGGTTGGACAATGTGCAGGTGAAGTCTATGAAAAACGGGGGTAGCTTTGTTGATGGATGGGGTTAAATGGTAGTTATATACAAATTATCCCCCCCAAAATCAAGCAATCAATCAAGCAATCAGGAATTAATTAAAAAGGGCAGAGCTATACAATAGATGACGGGTAGCTCAGGTCTTTTCCAGACAAAAGCATATAGATTGTGGGAAGCTGAAATCATATTTTTTTTAAAAGATTTAAACTGTCATGTAAGGAAGCCGTGGAAGTGTGACACTCATGACACTGCACATTAACTTATGGGATAAGGTGCAGGCTACCTTGCCACTACTTTCAGTAACGGATAGTGGGAAAATGTGTAGGCATCACCTTTGACTCACCTGATTTTTAATAACCAGCAAAATAACCTTGAATTCTAGAAGTCAAGTCCTCTAATAATAATAATAATAATAATAATAATAATAATAATAATAATAATAATAATAATAATTTCCATAATGATGTAGTTATAGCAAATCAATGGATCTTTATTTATTAACAAATTTTAAAAATCTGTTTCTATTCAAAAGAACCTCAAGGCAAATATACCAAACAGGAACCAGATCAATACAGTAGATTAAGAACTGCATGAAAGCCTATTGAAATAGCATGATCCTGTTTCAAAATTAACAGTATATAAACAGTAAAGCATCCAGGCCCAGATTAGCCTTCTGGGAAGGCCCGATGTAATAAAAAGATATTCAACAGGTGCCCAAATGGTTGGCACCTATCTGATATGCACCAGAAGGAGTTTCCAGAACACTACACTGTTGCCCTGCACTGTGTCATCATGGAGCAGAGCCCAGTGTTATGGGGCACAACTAGAAGTTCCTCTCCTGATGACTGCACCAGTGTATAGCGAATTCTGGCAATTGCGGCTTGCCATTTTATTTTTAATTGCAATACTGAACAGTTTATTGCAGAAGAGCTATAAATAAGAGGAGGAGCCATTTAGGTCCCTCCCCCCTCATTTTCAGCTGTTCTGCAAAAAATGAAAGGGCACATGGCTTTATATTGGGGGGAATATTTAGGTCCCCCACCAATATAAATCCTTGTGCGCTTTCATTTTTGCTACCATATTGTTGAAGAGTCGAGACTATAAAAATGGATGAACTGTTTATACGTGTATTTATCTCAAGCTTTATGTTTTTCCGATAGCCTTTGTCATTAATATGTTAATTTAATAAACGCACACTTAGAAACTGTTGTTAAATTTGATTTTACAGTCCAGCATCCTAGCAAAGGGTTTCCTAGACACTGGGGAAGCCCCCGGAGAGAGAGTGTAGTGAAGAATGAAAGTCACTACAAAAAGAATAGTAGCATGTAAGCATCAGGCATCCCGGAACAGATTCTGAGATCAGGGAGACGGCATTGTCTGTGGTGTTCCAAATATCCATTTAGAAAAACTCTCTTGTACCCTAGGAATTTGAAAACAAAACCCAGCCTGGAGTTTTTACACATTGAACAAAAGGCATTTCTGTGACTGCAACGGGAGTCACAGAACGGAAAACATTGGATCTGCCTTTTCAAAATGGCTTTGATTCATACTTTTGTCCCTGAGTGATGCAGAGGACACACCCATGCAATGATGCTTTCCTGACTTTCCCTTTCTTCTGTAGCCCCCTCTGCTCTCCCCAAATCTGCTGCTGTTGGGGCTCACTCAAAAATTACTTTAGATATTGGGGGGTGGCGAGCTGCAGCAGTTGGAAAAGGTTGTTAATCATGTCCCTTACGTGAACAGAGAAGCAATTTAAGATCCAAGCCAATCATTACACAACTTAAACTACGGTCTTTCATGTAAATACAACGCATATACTTCAGAGTCTCCTTGCTTGTGAGTGGACAGATGTTCTGTATGATCATCTACTGGCTGCGCTTTGAATCATGTTGGTTAGTTAAAGTGGGAAAGAGAGAGGCACAAAAGTGAGCACTTTTTTGGTTGTATGCAATAGGAAATAAGAGTTCTTGATTGCATCTGATGGCTAAAATTGTGAACTGTGCTACCCCTTGGAACCTAGCAATATAAGAAACATGAAGCTAGCACAGCACCCATCTTCCTGTCATTCAAGGTTTGGTACAGCTTTTATAATTAGGATATGTTTCCTTTTTAATGGGTACCAGCTGAAGTGGTAGCTAAGGCTTCATTTTGTGTACCTCTCTCAAGATGGTTCTTAGTGCATGGCAGTCCACATCCTATCTTGAGTTGGGAGCAGGTGCGGAAGAATTCAAGAAGCCTGTAGCGGCATTTATCACCTAATCAATTGGCTTCTGCTCACTGCTGCATAGAACATCTAACAAAATTCTTGGCCTGTTTAGATGTTGCTTTGAAAGCCCGTAATGTAACTGCACCGAGAGAGCACAATGGTTGAAGGTGGTTCTTCATTGTAAAGTCAACAATTACACAATTACATTTGTCTTGCCATTTTACCCCCTAGTCTTTAAACAAGGGCATATTTTATTTCCACTGAAAGCTAAACCAAAAAGCAATCTGGTATAGTAGATAATTTGACAGCCCACTATTTGCAAGCACTTATTATTTTTTAAGTTTCTAATATGATTTGGTAATGCTTTGCTAATGACATATACATAGCTAGAGAATGACAGAAAGGAGCAATGTTGCAATTCCCTGGTTGACTTTTGCAGAATGCCAGTATGCAGTAGCTGCACTTTAAGACTTCCAGTTATAAGAACTTGCCGCAGAGAAAGAAACACAAAAGTTCCTGTGCTGACAATACATTAATCTTACATGGTCCAATAAAAGTAATAACACAGAGGCTTTAACATAAGAGGAGCCCTGGCGATCAGACCAAAGATTAATCTTATCTAGCATCTGCTCTCTCACAGTGGTCACTAAAATCCTCTGATTTGGGACTTCCAAGGAGAAAACTTTCTCACAGAATACAAGGATGTACTGGGCAGTGGCGTAGCGTGGGGGGTGCCAAGGGTGCCGGCCGCACCGGGCGCAACATCTGGGGGGCGCGAGTCCAGAGGGAAGGGACAAGTTCCTTCCTCCGCCGGGCTCCCCGCAGCCACCGCCAGCCTTGCGCCCTAGTGCGCGCACGCCCCCCGCTGCCGCTGCGGCTGCGCTCCACTCACTGCTCGCAGGAGGAGCAGCCGCTGCAGCAGCGGCGACGCCGCCACCGACGCCTGGCCGGCACGGGCAGCCTCCGCACCCCGACGCGCCGCCGGGCCTCGCCGCACCCTGCGCTCCCCAAAAACCTCCGAGAGGAAGCCGGTGGGCGGGCGAGGCCCGGCTAAGCCTCTCGCCAGCGGGTTAAGGGGCTTTCGCTTTTAAAAGGATTAGCTTGGGAAGGGGCGGGGGGGGCTGCTCGCCGGCAAGCGCCTGCTCCGCGTTTCCAAAGGCGCTTGCCATCTGAGGGACACGGAGCGCTTGCAAGGAACGGGCTCCGTGGAGCAGGTTAGGAAGAGATCCCTTCCCTGGCAGGCCGCCGGCTTCGCCAGCTGTTTCCCATTCACGATCAGGAGGAACTTCAGGCTGCTTTCAGCTTTGGTAGAGGGAATCTAAGCAAGGGGATGGAGCCGGTGCCCTGAGGAAAGGCGGCAGCATTGGGTTTGTTTTTAGTTTAGAGAAAAGGCAAGCAAGAGGCGACAGGAGAGAAGCCTGCAAAACTAAGGCATGGCAAGGAGAGAGTGGACAGAGAGGAAAGTTTTTATCCCTCTCTCTGTACAATATAACTCGTGGGCATCCAGTGAAGCTGAACGTTGGAACGGTGGCGTAGCGTGGGGAGTGCCAAGGGTGCCGGCCGCACCGGGTGCAACATGGGGGGGGGCGCTCGCACTCGGGTGCTAAAATCCACGGGTTAGGGGGCGCAAATTACTTGCCTTGCCCCGGGTGCTGACAACCCACGCTACGCCACTGGTACTGGGTATATAAGGGATAAGGTGGTATTCCAAATAACCTGATCCTGAGCTTTATAGGGCCTTATAAAGCCTTATATTGATCTTGGTCCAGTAGCAGATAAGCAGCCCATGCAAATCTTGCAAAAAACCCCAAAAACCTTTATATGTCAATGGTAGTTTGCTCCCCACAAGCACTCTAGCTGATGAGTTCTGCACTATCTGCAGCCTCTGGACCAACCTCAATGGTAGCCCCACATAGAGCACATTGCAGTAATCCAATTTTGAGATGATCAATGCGTGGATGATTAGTGGTCATACCGTCCTAATCGAGAAACAACCATGCCTGTTTTACCAGCCAAAACTGGCAGAAGGTTCTTCCAGACACTGGAGTATCCTGTGCCTCCAGCAGCAGAGCTGCATCTAAGAGCACCCCCAGATTATGGACCTATTCTTTCAGTGAAAGTGTGCCCCATCCAGAGCAGGCAACATACTAGTTTCCTGGAGCCAAAAACCACTCATCCACAGAACCTCTGACATGTCTGGATTCAAACTCAGTTTATTACCTCCCCTCCAACCCATCACTGTATCTGGACACCAGTCCAGGGATTGCTCAGTGGCTCCTGATTCAGATATTACAGAGAAAGAGAAAAACAGTTTTGTAATGGTTTTCAATTCTACCCTTCAATTTTCTCTTGGATAAATGGGGAAATACTAATGTTTATTTTGAGTTCATTATTGGATCTGTTCCTTTCTTTCCTCAAAAACAAGGATGAAGAGGAAGGTAGATAAGCAAAGGCAGTTCCCTATTTCATTTCCCAGGGATCAATTTTGTGGTGTTTGGTCTAAATCCATCTTTTCGGAGCCTTTTAGGCAAAAGAGTTTTCTCTTACTTATTTCCTGAAATCTCTTAAAGCAGTTCCATTCATTGTTTTGTGAGTAGTTGCTTCTCTGAATCAGCTTGCATAAACCAACTTGATACAAACAACTGCCATGTGAAATTATACAGTTTCTTTAATTGCTTTAGCCAGAGGCCATTTCAATAGCATCAACAACAGTACAAATAATTACATTAACAATCATGTTGGCCAGAGTGTTCAAACATCAGAACTCCCGCTCTTTAGCATAATGCACCATTATTCAAATAAATTGTCTAATAATTTCACAGATGATCCCCCTGAAGAAAACTCCATTAGCCTTTGCAAACCGAGACCGGATTTCAAATGCAGCCAATGCAAACTATGTTCCTTTTTTGTGTAATTGTTTTCTCCCTAGCCCTTAATGAATATTATGTGTTATAAAACAATATGCAATAATATTTGAAAATATAGACTTCCTCATCCTGGGCTCTAACTAGACAGTTATAGATAGATTTTCAATATCTTAACATAATTTTTGAAGCTGCTTTATTTCCCTTTGATTTTTGTATTTTAATTTAGTGTAATCAAAGTGTGAGCAAGTGGCAATCAAACAGTGGTTTCAGTGACTGGATTTGTGTAGAATGTTGCATGGAGCTGTGATTATGTTGTTTCTTCTGTTTTGAAATGACTTATTTCTTGCCATTCACAGGCAGGTCCTGTGCGTGTACTTGTACTGAGGATCGCAGTGACCCTCAGGACTTGTTGCTGATAATGTATTGTGTGGATGGTTTTGACTCTTTATTATGACTGTGTTCTGTAAAAACAAATTACAGTGGTACCTTGGGTTAAGTACTTAATTCGTTCTGGAGGTCCGTTCTTAACCTGAAACTGTTCTTAACCTGAAGCACCACTTTCGCTAATGGGGCCTCCTGCTGCCGCTGCGCTGCTGGAGCACAATTTCTGTTCTTATCCTGAAGCAAAGTTCTTAACCCGAGGTGCTATTTCTGGGTTAGCAGAGTCTGTAACCTGAAGTGTATGTAACCTGAAGTGTATGTAACCTGAAGCGTATGTAAGCCTAGGTACCACTGTACAAAGCTCTAATTCAGGTTAGGGGTTGGTGATGTGTACAGGGGAAGAAAGAGAGAGGTTAGTAGCAGTTGGTTATCTTGTTTGTTTAAATTTCTCCCAAAGATGGGTAAGAAGCAAAACAATTGCTTTGGAAATAAATTTGTGGCCAAAATCTAACTGTATAATGGCCCACTCACCTAGCACATGGTATGCAGTGTTCAGTTGTTTGAAACTTGCCATATAGTATTCATTAATATTATCATTTAGTGTCTATATGGGGGGAAATATATAGAGGTAGGGAAGTTTTTTATGTTAATGCTGTATTGTGTTTTTAATATTTGGTTGGGAGCCACCCAGAGTGGGTGGGGAAACCCAGCGGGATAGGTGGGGTATCAATATTATTATTATTATTATTATTATTATTATTATTATTATTATTCCTTGCCAGCTCACTGATCATGACCACTCCTTCCTTGGGTTCTCCATTAATTTCCAATAATACAGAGGAAGTGAGGCAACTCAACAGTACCACAAAATTTATATGCATTTATAAAGTCGTTTATATGCAAACATAAATTACTCCCTGAAAGCTACCATCCTGAGAGCAACCAGGGGTAGGACAAAGTTTTAGTAGCAGAGAAGTCTTGAACATTGTATTTGTTCAGTTAAAAACCAGTTCCTTCTGTAATTAAAGAACATAGACATTGGAAAAGACTTTTCAAGAAACAATAAGGGATACTTTAAAACAATTCAAAGAGCACACTGTTAAGAACATATGAATGACCAACCATAAAAAAAAATACATTAGAGGCAGGAAGCTGGATAGGAAGAGGCAGGTGGACTTTTGGATGACAGGGCAGTCAAAGGGTGTGCTAAAGGAGATTTTGGAGGAGCTGAATGAAATCTTTTGCATCTGTCTTCACAGCAGAGGACATAGGGCAGATCAACCTGAGCTAACTTCTGCAAGAAGAGAGCCTTAGGAACAAAACTAAATAGAAGTGACAAAAGACAAAGTTCTAGGTCTCATTGATAAATTAAAAATTGGTAGATCACTGGGTCTGGATGGCACCCACCTGAAAATATTTAAAGAACTGGGTAAATGAGCAGTAAAATGGCAAGCAGGATTCACTGTAAGCAGGTGTAAAAAGATGCAAATTAGAGTAAAAACATTGAAATTTCATACATACGCTTGTGGTTGAAGTGGTGGCTGATGAGGAATGAAATGTTGGGGTCTTCCTAGGTAACATAGTGAAGATGTCAACAGCTGTGTGCAGCAGCTGTGTGAAAAAGATGAATTGCGTGTTCAGGATCATTAGGGAAAAGGTTACAAATAAAACTGCCAGTGCCATTGTGCATGTGTGGCCACACTTGGAATACTGTGTACAGCTCTTCCAAAAAGAGATTTTAAAGTTGGAAAGGGTTCAGAAAAGGGAAATGAAAATGATGAAGGGGCTGGAGCAATTCTCTTAAGAGTAGTTCTCTTAGGCTGCAGCGCTTGGGTATTTTTGGTTTAGAGAAATGGGAGCAAGAGGGGACATGATTTGGGTGTGTAAAATTATGGGGCAGAGAAGGTGGGTAGGGAGGTGTCTTTCTCTCTCATAATACTAGAACCTCGGAGCATTCAATGAAGCTTCAGGACAGACGAAAGGAAGTACTTCTTCACAACAGTGCACTGGAATTTGCTCAAACAAGATGTGATACCCACCAACTGGGATAGCTTTAAAAGATGATTGGATAATATCATGGCAGATAAGGATATCTGTGGCTACTTGCTAAGGTGACTGAGAGGCAGTGTGCCTCTTATACCAGTTGCCAAGAATCACAAGTGACAAGAATGCTGTTGCACTTGTGTCTTGTTTGTGGCATCTGGTTGATCACATTCCAAACTTTATCAATCTTTATTTTTTTCGTGAAGTCAGCAATGAGTGTTGGGGCCAAGTATTCCTCCCTCCTGTCCTCCTGCCAAGTGAGATTTACATTATGAAGATCACTACTCGCATTGAGCCAGAGTTGTAATTATTATTTATAACACAAGATTCCTAGTAATACGATGCCACTTTTTCGACAGCAGAGAACAGCATCACTTTTCCCATTTGATTTTTGCAACAACTCTACAACAAAGCAGTGTTATAATCCACTTTGAACCACTGCCTACCGTTATAGGCATGCGCTTGCTTTCAAAATCCTTATTTCAAGGTCTGCCTTTACCCATATGAACTGATTTGGACCCTGCAATCCTCATCTGAGGCCCTTCTTTGTGTCCCCCCTTGTATAAGAGGCCTGGAGGGTGGCAACACAAGAACAGGCCTTTTCTGTGGTGGCTCCCTGTTTGTGGCATGCTCTCCCCAGAGAGGCTCACCTGGTGCCTTCATTACATATCTTTAGGCTATAGACAAGAACGTTTCAGGCCTTTAGCTGATTAAACATTCTATGTCCCTTAAAATGTGTTTGTGGGAGATGTTTTGCTTTTGTTTGATTATGCATTTTGTGTTCTCGTTTTGTTATGAAGCACCCTGTGATCTTCAAATGAAGGGTGGTATACAAATAACAAAAACAACATAATGCAGTCTGCCACAGATCAGCATCATCCTGAGCAGACGTTTTGGTGCCATATCTGTAGTGCAGTGTATTTGTGAAACCTGGCCTCCTTCCTATAGAATCATTGCTAAATGAGAGTTGGCTAGGTAAACTGGCATCTAGATTTTTATTTCAGACTACAGACCAGAGACTTAATACAATAAAAGGCCGAAAGTGTACTTCTAAAAGTACTCAAAAGTCCAGTGTAGAGTTCACTTCTTTTTTCTTTCTTTTCCTCTCTCTCTCACAATTTCTGACTTACTCTCCTCCTTCTAAACTGCTTTTGCACTCTAGTCTGAACTGCAGTTCACCTGAGTGCAAAAATTAAAATGGAGCACAGCATGTGAAAGCAATTGCAATTTACTGTGTTAAAACTGAAACATACTTTCATTAATAGATAGGTACAATCAATCACTTCTAGCCATTGTTTAGAGAGAGAGGAAAAAAACTAGTATGCACATTATTCATAAAGAACATTTTCCCAGTTAAAATAAAATTACATTTTCCTTCTGTAAGAGATCACTTATTTTAAGAAACAAAAGGAGCCACGCATTCAGAGTGGGGCCATTTTTGTGGAACTCCCTTTCGGTTCAGGACAGATAGGCTCCCTCCCTGCTGAACTTCCGGTACTTACTGAATACTTTTTTTTAGTCCAGCAGACTTAGTTTTAACTCATTTGGGTCTCCTGTACACTGCTTAGAGAAGACTGTGATTAAGTGGTATTCAGATTGTTGACATAAAAATAATGAAATGCTTAATAATTGCTATTCTGTTTGCTGAAACCAGAAATGTACAGTTGCACAATATGTGATATGCAGTTGATAGGATATAAATATTAACACCAGAATCGATTTGAATTTGTGGCTTATCCTGAACCTTGCTGTGTTTTATGTGTTTTACTATAGGCTTTGTATAAGATAAGTCTCCATAAACAGATATAGCCAGAGCAGTTTTAAGCACATAATTGAGAACAATCATTCTCCTTGCTGAATAGAAGTTATATTCATGGAATCAATTACTGTAAACTAATGAATGATATTTGAAAGGAAGAAAAATACTTTGTGGATTAACAGAGTTATTAGGAGTCATCTAGTGCCCAGCATCTATAGAAGCTTCCCATTCATATTTATGAGATGAATTTCTCTGCATGTACGGTGGGGAGTGGCTGAATATGGAACCCTTGAGAATTGGCTTAGATGATGAGAGAGAGAGAGAGTGTGCACTGAATTCGCAAAATGATGCTGATTTCCTTTTTGGGTGGAAACAAAATAGCCAGTTTAAGTCTACCACAAATATTGTGTACATGCAACGTGCATAGAGTGTGCATCACATCTGGACAAATATTGAATCCTGAGACAGTGCCTTGGAGGGACTTTGGACTTGCTAGAAATGAAGAGGGATCTGTAAAAAGTTACACAAGTTTGATGATCCAGACATTTTGATGATCCAGACATCAAAATGCTGCAAACAGTTGTTTGCTCAAAGCAATAGTAATTTCTTGCAGTTTACTGTGCAGAGAATCACACCCACGTGGGATGATGTTGGGAAGTCACAGCAAGCAGCAAAGTTGGGGAGAAAGCAGAGGGAAAATCAGATGTGATTGATATGTCAGGCATGTATTCAGAGCAAATGATTTCACCCAGAAAATGAATCCTCCCCAAAATCGGCTTTGAAGGTGCCTAGCACAAACCGCATTAGACTTACTTGCCTGCAGTTCCTTACCCAGGGGGCACATCTCTCATGTCTGAAGTTTTGAGACCAATTGCCCACAAAATGTATGGGGAGGTCAAGTGATTCCTTTTTTTTTAACCAACACAAAACTGCAATGGGAAAACCACTCCAGCTGAAATTTTGCAGGATTCATTCCCTCTGAAGATGTGAGTGGCTGCAAAATCTATCCATTTCTACCTAAAAATAAAGAAGTTATAGATAATATCATTCACATTTAAAGGTCCTTAGCATAAACAGGGTCCTGGACCTATTTGCCCATAACTGGGCTGGCTTTATCCACTGTGGAGGAATAATACTTCTGTAAATGTTATCCACTCCTGACAAAGTTATTGCCGTCTTTTGATTTCCCGGAATGAATAGGCAGGGAAATGGAGATATGGGCCCTAAGCTGAATTGAGCAACCTATGAAGCACTAGGACCAAGGCAGACTGTTTTCTAATGCTCTGAATTGGGTCGGGAGGAAATCTTGTCAGTGGGCATCCCTCATTTGTACAGTATTTATTAACTGTGTGTGTGTTCATGGATTGGAAATATATAACTATGGACTAGTAGAGGGATGGGCAAACTCTGGCCCTCCAGATATTGTCAGACTGCAACTCGCATCACCCCTGACTACTGGCTTTGCTGGCTGGGAAGGTGAAGAGTTAAAGTCCCGCAACAGCTGGAGGACCAGAGGTTCCTTTATCCATGGTCCAGTAGCTCCATAGAAACTTCCATGTTGTTATATATCTGATGCATCTCCATAAGTTAACATCTGGCCGCTCAAGCAAGCACAACATTAGCACAGGAAGCTGCTCATAGTAAGTCAGACCATTGGTCCATATAGTCTGCACTGACTGGCAGTGGCCCTTCAGGGTTTCAGGCAGGGTTCTCTCCCAGCCCTACCTGGAGATGCTGAGAGTTGAACCTGGGAACTTTAGCATGCAAGGCAGATGCTCTGATGTTACTGAATTACAACCCCTTTCCCCAATCATGTCACTGGAGACTACTCCAAATTGTCACCCTATGCAGTTAGAAGCAGTTCTGTTTACATGAGTAAACAAAGTCAAAAAGGACCAGAATCGGTGTGGGGAGAGACACCAGTGAAATACCATTGTTGGGGAAATATTTTACGACATTGAACTCCAATC
This sequence comes from Podarcis bocagei, assembly GCF_964188305.1. NCBI lineage: Eukaryota > Metazoa > Chordata > Lepidosauria > Squamata > Lacertidae > Podarcis > Podarcis bocagei. The sequence continues at coordinate 39,125,377 of NC_138126.1, forward strand.
CAAATGTTGTCTGTTCTGTTTATGATTAAGAGCAAACCTCGGAATATTTGAATGGCAATTTTGAACATTTGTAATAGTCAGGCATTTTTAGAAGTTCATTAAATCAACATTGGCTGCATATAGAAAAGCTCTAATGATAGTGTACTGAAAATAAAGTCTCCAGAAGACAGAAGGCTTTAATTTAGGAAATACATGGCATGCATTTCATATCTGTTTGTTTCTTTTCAGATGTATCCCAATATATCGAGGAACATAGCTTCCGTAGAGTGAAAGAACTAGGCTTGGTGAAGAGACATCGCATCGCTAACTGTTCACAAGAAAATAACAAGAACATCTTCCATCTTTTGAATGCCTAAGCATTTGATCTACTAGTACTTGCAAGTAGTAAACCAGAAGAACCTACTAGGAAACCGCTATGGCTGGGATTAATTTTACATTAAGGGTTTGCCATTTGGTTCTGGGATTACTCGTAAATCAATTTAGTGCATCTTCCATACCGAATAATGAATGTCCACAATTGTGCGTCTGTGAGATAAGGCCGTGGTTTACACCCCAGTCGACCTATAGAGAAGCTACAACAGTTGACTGCAACGATCTTCGTTTAACAAAAATCCCCAGTAATCTTTCCAGTGATACTCAAGTTCTTCTCTTGCAAAGCAACAACATTGCCAAGACCACTGATGAGCTCCAACAGCTTTTCAATTTAACAGAACTGGATTTTTCACAGAATAATTTTACTAGTATAAAAGATGTGGGGCTGTCAAATCTTACTCAGCTCACTACTTTACATCTGGAGGAGAATCAGATCACGGAGATGACAGATTACTGCTTACAGGATCTGTGCAATCTTCAAGAACTTTATATAAACCATAACCAAATCAGTACCATTTCTGCAAATGCATTCTCAGGCTTGAAGAACCTTTTAAGACTTCATCTTAATTCCAACAAATTAAAAGTTATTGACAGTCGCTGGTTTGATTCTACACCCAACTTGGAAATTCTGATGATTGGGGAAAATCCTGTCATTGGGATATTAGATATGAATTTCAAGCCACTCTCAAATTTAAGAAGTCTGGTTCTGGCTGGTATGTACCTGACTGACATCCCTGGAAATGCTCTAGTAGGCTTGGATAGTCTTGAAAGTCTCTCTTTTTATGACAACAGATTAGTTAAAGTTCCTCAGCTTGCACTTGAGAAAGTTCCAAATTTAAAATTTTTGGATCTTAACAAAAACCCAATCCACAAAATCCAAGAAGGAGACTTCAAAAACATGCTTCGGTTGAAAGAACTTGGAATCAACAATATGGGAGAGCTGGTCTCTGTTGACAGGTATGCACTAGACAATCTTCCTGAACTTACCAAGCTTGAAGCAACAAACAACCCAAAGTTATCTTATATACATCGTTTAGCATTTCGGGATGTTCCTGCTCTGGAAAGCCTGATGCTTAACAATAATGCCTTGAATGCAGTCTACCAAAAAACAGTGGAATCCCTGCCAAACTTGCGTGAGATCAGCATTCACAGTAATCCCCTCAGGTGTGACTGTGTCATCCACTGGATAAATTCAAACAAGACTAATATCCGTTTCATGGAGCCCTTATCAATGTTCTGTGCTATGCCACCAGAATACAGAGGGCAGCAAGTCAAGGAGGTGTTAATACAGGATTCCAGTGAGCAATGTCTTCCAATGATTTCTCATGACACATTTCCAAATCATTTGAATTTGGACATCGGCATGACTGTCTTCTTGGATTGTCGGGCTATGGCAGAGCCAGAACCTGAAATTTATTGGGTAACTCCACTTGGGAATAAAATAACTGCTGAAACCCTTTCGGACAAATACAAGCTTAGCAGTGAAGGGACTCTGGAAATATCAAATATTCAGACCGAGGATTCAGGGAGGTACACATGTGTGGCTCAAAACATAGAAGGAGCAGATACAAGAGTAGCTACAATTAGAGTGAATGGAACACTGCTGGACGGTACTCAAGTTCTGAAAATATATGTCAAACAAGCAGAATCTCACTCAATCTTGGTGTCTTGGAAGGTTAACTCTAACGTAATGACGTCCAACTTGAAATGGTCATCCGCTACAATGAAGATTGATAATCCTCACATTACCTATACTGCTAGGGTCCCGGTGGATGTGCATGAATACAACCTCACACACTTGCAACCTTCCACAGATTACGAAGTCTGTCTCACTGTATCTAACATCCATCAGCAAACTCAAAAGTCCTGTGTTAACGTTACAACAAAAAATGCAGCATTTTCCCTTGAGATTACTGACCAAGAAACAAGCACAGCTCTGGCTGCAGTCATGGGATCCATGTTTGCTGTTATTAGTCTTGCTTCTGTTTCTGTCTATGTTGCTAAGAGGTTTAAGAGGAAAAACTACCACCATTCACTGAAAAAGTATATGCAAAAGACCTCCTCCATCCCTCTGAATGAACTCTATCCCCCACTTATTAACCTCTGGGAAGGTGACAGTGAAAAGGACAAGGAGGGCACTGCAGAAACCAAGCCAACTCAAGTGGACACGTCCAGAAGCTATTATATGTGGTAACTCAGATGGTATTTTGCTTCTGGTAGTAAGGAGCACAAAGACTTTTTTGCTTTATTCTGCAAAAGTGACAAGTTTGAAGACTTTTGTATTTTTTTGACTTTGCTGGTTTTGTGGCAGAGTGGTGAGGACAGGTGGATATTTCAAAATGTTTTTAGTATAGCGTATCGCAATTGTTTTGACACAAACAAATGGCAGCTTCACTTAGCTTCCAATTTTTTTTTAGTTCTGCTTAATTTAACAATGCTGTTCTAACGAATGCTGGGTGGGGAATGGAAGGCTGGGATTGCCCTTTGATTTACAAGTCGCATGACCCCTTTCTTCTGAAGCCATCAACAGAAAGTACAGTGTCCTGCAAAATCTTAACTCAACCAACTTGAAAATACATTAAACCAGCTTTGTCATAATCTGGTCTAAGGACTCTTTTACTTGAGATAAAATGACAAGATTTTGAACAATGTTAGTTGGCTGTACTGTAATGTTGTATCAACTGATTTGAATGTTTTTTGACTATGAACAACAGGTTTTCTTTCTTTTTTTATAGCTGAAGAGACTTAGGTAAAGCTAACAAAGCAATTAAGTGTGTACACTTTTTCAATGTAACAAACTAAATGTTAATTGCTCTTTTATTATATTTAGTAGAAACTTTTAAAGAAAACTTAATTTTTTTCTGTGTAATCCACCAACACCTGGCATAGAATGAAGACAGAAGTATAATAAATTATAGTTTTTGTTCTGTTCATTTTTTTCTAGAACAATTGCAATAATGTATCTTTTTAGTTGCATCACCAGCTTTAATGGGTGATTATGTTTTGACATAAAATATATCCAATCTTATATAAAATTGTGGGTCTCTGAGTCAAATTAGATTTCATTTTTTTCCTAAAAAATCTATTTTATCAAATGTGAGTTTTAGTCACAGTTGGTTTATATATTAAACAAACAAAAAACAACCAAACCAACAATCTATGGATGGGTATTTCATTGGAAGAAAAAAACTTTGTATGTTGAATGCACAACTTGTTATGTTACAGTCACATCAAAAGCGTGTTTAGTGTTTTCCTTTCTGTAGTGTATGAACTACATTCCAACTGGAACAAATGGTATCTTTCATTAAGAGAAGGAAGGCAGGTTTAAATGGGCTTAGGATTTGTCTGTAGGACAATACAACATGTATACATTTAGATGTGATCCAAATTTTCCTCCATTGCTCTCCTGCAGTAACAGAAGTTATTCTTCTCCTAAAATGTTGATATACCAATAACTCTGCGCTAAAGGGAAGCTTTAGCTAGAAGCTTGTATTTTGCTCTTACATAAAGAGTTATTTCTGATGTGAACAAGAAACCAGAGGTTATGTGCAACATTGATTTGATATATCAGGATATTCAGCAGATGATGCTGAAAGCTTTCCCCCTTTTTCTGTCTCTCCTATTCTAGTTACATGAAAACATGATTTGAAGGCACAAAATCCAAAGAATTAGGGCTTTGAACATTTTAGTCAGCTTGTCAAAGAGAGAGATTAAGAGTGCAGGTGCAACTGCCTTTACAACAAAAGGAAATTAGTTCAATAGATAGAGATAGTGTGCTTTCATATATTGAGAGTGAAACAGTAGGTGTGATTTTAAACACCAAAAGCTCTTAATTCTTGCCTACCCCCCTCGTACTGTTGTAGGTACTATGCATAAAACTTCTGTGCAAGACCACCACTGCCATACCCTCATACCCCTCTTAAGGTCTAACTATTCACACATATGAAATATATTTTAAAAATATTTAAAAAATTTCAGTAGCACCTTAGAGACCAACTAAGTTTGTTCCTGGTATAAGGTTTGGTGTGCATGCACACTTCTTCAGATACACGAAAGCTTATACCAAGAACAAACTTAGTTGGTCTCTAAGGTGCTACTGGACAATTTTTATATATATGTCAACTGCGTCAGACCAACATGGCTACCTACCTGAATCTATTCACCCATATATACAGGGTGAGTCTTTTAAAAGAGACCCTGTGGAACATGTGTACTCTGTATCCACGGGGCCTCTTTTAAAGGACTAACCCTGTACAACCTGAGCCTACAATGGAGGGGTTCATGTCATTAACACTCCAAGAAAGTCTTGCTTCAGCCATGGGTGTAGCCTTGGATCCAGACAGACATGAGACACCATGCTCTGCCCACTGCTTTTCTTTTCCCAGTCACATAACTCCTTCCTAACCTAAGATTCCAGCTCGGATTGCTTCCAACTCTCTACTCTTAAGATCTGGCTTTATCCACCCATTTGCTGTCTCTCACGAGCTCTTTGATGCTTTGGCTTTTTAATGGCTCATCAGCCAGGAGGCTAGCTTGGTTTAATTAGCTGTTAACACTTGCTGAACTTGAGTCTATCACTCCATTTAACAGCCCAAGGCTTGATTGGATTCTAACACTTTGCTAGAACCAGGGATTATAGTGGTCTGGCCATTTCCCAGAATTAGAAGCCTTAAATTCTAACACTTACTAGTTCCGGGGATTTAGAAGTGTCTTAAGACACACGGATCTGGTCCCAGTTTTAACACCACAAATTCATAACAATACTAAACTGTGTGGCCATTCAATGAAACTCAATGATGGAAGATTTGAGGCAGACGAAAGAAAGTACTTCTTCACATAGTTAAACTATGAAATTTACTCCCACATGCAGTAGTGGTGGTGATCAACTTGGATGGCTTTAGAAGAGGATTAGATAAATCCAGATGGCTACCAACCTTATTGATTACCTTCACTGTTGGAGGGCATGTGCTCCTGAATACCAATGGCTGGAAACTGCAGGAGTTGGGGTAGTGCTGTTGCTTTGGGGCTTCCCATAGGCATTTGAGTGGCTACTGTAATAATAATAATAATAATAATAATAATAATAATAATAATAATAATAATAATAATAATTTATTATTTGTACCCCGCCCATCTGGCTGGGTTTCCCCAGCCACTCTGGGCGGCTTCCAACAAAGATGAAAAACACACTAAAATGTAACATATTAAAAACTTCCCTGAACAGGGCTGCCTTCAGATGTCTTCTGAATGTCAGGTAGTTGTTTATCACTTTGACATCTGATGGGAGGACGTTCCACAGGGCGGGCACCACTACCGAGAAGGCCCTCTGCCTGGTTCCCTGTAACTTGGCTTCTCGCAATGAGGGAACCGCCAGAAGGCCCTCAGAGCTGGACCTCAGTGTCCGGGCAGAACGATGGGGGTGGAGACGCTCCTTCAGGTATACTGGACCGAGGCCGTTTAGGGCTTTAAAGGTCAGCACCAACACTTTGAATTGTGCTCAGAAACGTAATGGGAGCCAATGTAGGTCTTTCAAGACTGGTGTTATATGGTCTTGGCGGCCGCTCCCAGTCACCAGTCTAGCTGCCGCATTCTGGATTAGTTGTAGTTTCCAGGTCACCTTCAAAGGTAGCCCCACGTAGAGCGCATTGCAGTAGTCCAAGCGGGAGATAACCAGAGCATGCACCACTCTGGCGAGGCAGTCTGCAGGCAGATAGGGTCTCAGCCTACGTACCAGATGGAGCTGGTAAACAGCTGCCCTGGATACAGATTTGACCTGTGCCTCCATGGACAGCTGTGAGTCCAAAATGACTCCCAGGCTGCGCACCTGGTCCTTCAGGGGCACAGTTACCCCATTCAGGACCAGGGAATCCTCCACACCCGCCCGCCTCCTGTCCCCCCAAAACAGTACTTCTGTCTTGTCAGGATTCAACCTCAATCTGTTAGCCGCCATCCATCCTCCAACCGCCTCCAGACACCCACACAGGACCTTCACCGCCTTCACTGGTTCTGATTTAAAAGAGAGGTAGAGCTGGGTATCATCCGCATACTGATGAACACCCAGCCCAAACCTCCTGATGATCTCTCCCAGTGGCTGCATGTAAATGTTGAAAAGCATGGGGGAGAGGACAGAACCCTGAGGCACCCCACAAGTGAGAGCCCAGGGGTCTGAACACTCATCCCCCCCCACCACTTTCTGAACACGGCCCAGGAGGAAGGAGCGGAACCACTGTATAACAGTGCCCCCAGCTCCCAGCCCCTCAAGACGGTCCAGAAGAATGTTATGGTCGATGGTATCAAACGTCGCTGAGAGATCCAGCAGAACTAGGAAACAGCTCTCACCTTTGTCCCTAGCCCGCCGGAGATCATCAACCAGTGCGACCAAGGCAGTTTCAGTCCCATGATGAGGCCTGAATCCCGACCGGAAGGGATCCAAATGGTCCGCTCCTTCCAGACGTGCCTGGAGTTGTTCAGCAACCACTCGCTCAATCACCTTGCCCAAGAATGGAAGATTTGAGACTGGGCGATAATTGGCCATCGTGGCTGAATCTAAAGATGGTTTTTTAAGAAGCGGTTTAATAACCGCCTCTTTCAGCGGGTCTGGGAAGGCTCCCTCACGGAGGGAAGCATTCACCACCCCACAAAGCCCATCGCCCAGTCCTTCCCGGCTAGCTTTTATAAGCCAGGATGGGCAAGGATCCAGGAGACAGGTGGTTGGCTTCACTCATCCAAGCAGCCTGTCCACATCCTCTGAGGTAACAGGTTGGAATTGATCCCACGCAACTTGACTAGACAGGACTCTAGCACTCTCCCGCCCCGGCCCTGCTCCCACGGTGGAGTCTACTTCTTCCCGAATCTGAGCGATTTTATCTGCAAAAAACTTTGCAAAATCATTGCAGGAGATCATGTGGCCCATACTGGGCCCAGATGTCGCAGGTGGTTCCGCTAAATTGTGAACCACCTGAAAAAGTCTCCTGCTGCTGTTTTCTGCAGATGCAATAGAGGCGGCGAAGAAAGTGTTCTTCGCCGTCGCTATCGCCACTTGGTAGGCTCGACATTGAGCTCTAACCTGTCTCCGGTCAGATTCGGAATGGGTCATCCGCCACCGGCGCTCTAGCCGTCTCAACGATTGTTTCATTGCCCTCAGATCCGTGGAAAACCACAGGGCTGTCCGGGCTCCATGCAATCGGAGAGGGCGCTTCGGAGCCAGTCAATAGCCCTGGTTAACTCCACATTCCAGTGGGCCACCAGGGAATCGGCTGAAAGGCCATCAACATGGGATAAAGCATCCCCTACCACTCTCTGGAAACCATTTGGATCCATTTAGTGGCGGGGGCGGACCATCCGAATTGGTCCCTTACTGTGAGACTATCATGCTGAATTAGATGGGTCATTGGCTTGTGCCAGTTGGCTCTTATGTTCTCATGTCTAAACCATGTGGATTAATAATTACAAGAGAGTGCCTTTAAGCTAGGGCTGCCATACGTCTGGATTTTTACAGACATTACCAGGATTTCAAAGGTGGAATTGACGTCCAGGGGGGAATATCCGAAAGAGGGTGCTTTTTTTTAATAGTAGATTTTATTAGTATTTTCCACACCACTACAAAAATAAAATGAAAAATAACAATACACAAAAGCAAGCATATGAAAAACAAATCCAAATCTTACAAATTAATAACTAAAAAGGAAAACAAACATTGACTTCCACCAATCCCACAACACCTCCTTTACCTCTCATTGTATCTTCCTGTTTTCCTTATCTCAATCCTAGCATCTAGATATAAATCTCTTTCTTATCCTTTCACTTCACAAGGTTATTCCAGACTCAGCCAGATTTCTGTCCTCGAACCTTGGCTTTTAAGGTATTCGTTTAGGTACTCCCATTCCTTTTTCACTTCACTTTTTGGTTTTTGTCTTATTAAATCTGTCAATTTGGCTAATTCTAAATATAACCATTCTCACTTAGTGGGTAACTGATTCCCTTTCCAATACTTAGTCACCAGGATTCTTGCTGCATACGTCACGTATAAGAAAAATTTAGTTTTGTCTTTTGCAATATCGTTTAAAATTCCCAAAAGGAATGCCTCTGACCTTTTACTATATGATATTCTTAGTATTTTCTTTTACTTCTTCATGAATCATGCTCCAAAATTTCCCAGTTTCGGGGCATGTCCACCATATATGGTAGAAAGTTTGTTTTTGTTTCTTACATCTCCAGCACTTATTATTATATGTTTTATTCTGAGTCAACTCCCTGGGTCAGTTTATAGTTGTACATTGCTGCTAAATTTAGTGTTGTACTTCGTTTTAACTGTCTGTTTTAACCATATCTGCACAGCAGTTTTTAATGTGAGTGTCCTCTATTTAAGAGGCTTTTACTCTGCAGCCTCTTATAGTTGTTTTAACTACAATTTTTTTAGTTCTTTTCTCTCACAGTTGTTTTAACTGCGTGTCCTTGTTTGTTTTTAGTTCTTATTTTATCAGTTTTTTATCCATCCACTATTCGTGTCTAATCCTGTATTTTATCCAGATGTTTTATCCTATCCCTTATCGGTTAAAAAAAATCCTAACTGCTATTTTATCTATGTTTTATTCATTTTTGCCAGCCTTTTTGGCGCCAGGTACCACCTATGATGCATTTTCATATAGTTCTCTCTTATTAGGTAACATGCTGTGAAATTTATATTTTTTGTCCACAGTCTTCCCCATTCATTATATTCAATTGAGTGGCCCAGATCTTGTTCCCATTTTTTAATAGGATAAAATTGTAACAATTTATATATTTTTGAGAGAGTCTGTTGGTTGTTGTATTTGATTTCCTTTTCCCATACCAATATTTTTTTATCAAACCCCTTAAGTTTATTATCCTTCTCAAATACTGTTTTTAATTGGAACTATTCTAACCAATTCACCCCCCTCTCTTTTAATTCTTCAAACTTCTTCACTGTCGGGCAGTCCTTTATCTCTTCTACAAGTTCCCTATGTTAGCCAACTGTCTTTTATATTATTTCTATGCATGGCTGATGACTCTATAGGCGATAGCCACCAGAGAGTTTTGGCTGTTACTATTGTTTTGTTTCTTTCCCAAACTTTGAATAGGGCCTTTCTCACCAAATGATTAGTAAAGCCTCTATGTGTTTTATTTTATCATGACCCAGGTAGCCATGCCACCCAAAAACTTTGTCCCAGTCCTCCAGGTCTAGGATTTCTGTATCTGTCAGTAACATCCAATCTTTCAGCCACATCATGCATGCCGCCTCAAAATACAGCTTGAGGTCTGGGACCATGAACCTGCCGCTTTCTCCGGGCTCCATCAGTACTTTGATGACTTTTGGCTTCTTACCCTGCCAAATAAAATTAGAAAGATCCTTTTGCCAGCCTTTAAAACATTTTGTCCCAATAATTATTGGGATCGTCTGGAAAAGAAAGAGCATTTTTGGGGGAATTGACATTTTTATCAAGGATATCCTACCCCATAAAGACAAGTTCTTATTATTCCATTTATTTAGATATCCTTTTCTTTCTTTCCACTTCTTCACATAATTATCCTTGTACAAATTGGTATTTTTATTTGTAATCCAGATCCCCAAATACTTAGCTTTCGTGGTGATTTTAAGGCCTGTTACGCTTTCCAATTCTTCCTATTCCTTTACCCCCATATTTTCATTAATAATTTAAGATTTTTCTTTATTTAACTTGAAGCCCGATACTCCTCCGTACTCAGTCAATTTCTTTAAGGCTTCTTGTATACTTTCTTCTGGATTTTCTGTAGTAATAATTACGGTACATCGTCTGCAAATGCTTTAACTTTATGTTGTCTGTTACCTCCTAGACTAATCCTCTTAATTTTTGGGTCCTTTCTTATCGCTATTAGGAGTGTTTCCAGCGTCACAGTGAACAAAAGTGGGGATAGAGGACATCCTTGTCTGGTGCCTCTTTCAATTTGGAATTCTTCAGTTATTCATTGTTAATTATTAACTTAGCTTTCTGGTTTTCATAAATCGCTTTAATACCAATCAAAATTTTCAAGTTTCAAACTTTCCACAGTGTGAACCAGAAAGTTCCAGGCGGTGCTTTTAGGCAAGTAAATCGAAAAATTGCATTTTGGGGCGGTTTTTGGGCTCAACAACTTTGGGGGTGTCCTGGTTTTTACTTTGTGAAATATGGCAACCCTACTTTAAGCACATGTAGAATAACTTGCCTTGCTTCTAAAGGCTTTGATAAAACAAACAAACCCAAAAACCCAAGCACAGCTCTGAAACTCCCAGTTCGGCAGCTCAGCAGGACAGCACAAGGCACAAAAAGATTCTTGTTAATGACTTATTTATATTTTGTTTTGGATTGTTTCCCTTCTAATCCTTCAACAACTTCCTTCCTCTTTTTGCAAGAGCTCTCCCTTGGAGACCAGGGCCACTGATGATTATGTCAGTATGATTCAGATCAAGCACAAGCAACTCAGCAAGTGGAATTTTAATTTCAACCTTCACTATAATCTATCTTGCTGACTTCTTTTTCTGCCATGAGTAAATGAAAGCTATCTCCCTTAATGCCACTCTAGTTTTTCCTGTGCAATGTAATTTGACACACTGAATAAGATGAGGCCCAATGCAATTTTGTCCATTTATTGTGATGCCCAATTAAAAGCCTGGTTTTCCTTCCCATCTGTAAAAGTAATGAACTTCAACACACGGTTATCGAAACTGGCGGTTGAATGCTGAGCAGAAAAGCAGCTGTAGAAGTAACTTTTGAAGATTGAGGCTGCTTCATATAGAACTGTGTGTGTACAAGAGATAATGCAATAAGCCACTTTCTGTTACTGCCTAAATCTGCCACCTTCTCGTTCACTACCCAATAAGCAAAGATATAGTCTCAATGCAAAAATAGCATTAATTGTATGTTTGTGAGGCCTTCCATGCTCATCTGATGTACAGTCAAAATCATTTTCAGATTACCTAGTCTCATTGCTGATCAGGTGAGGAGAGAACAGGACTGTGCTTACTGACCACATGGGAAACCTCCATGTGTTCAGTATACATAGAGTGACAGTAGTGTCTGGCCTTTTGCAGTACTGTAGTCTGTGCTGACAAGGGATGCGGGTGGCGCTGTGGGTTAAACCACAGAGCCTAGGACTTGCCAATCAGAATGTCGGCGGTTCGAATCCCCGCGACGGGGTGAGCTTCCGTTGCTTGGTCCCTGCTCCTGCCAACCTAGCAGTCCGAAAGCACACAGTGTAAGTAGGTAAATAGGTACCACTCCAGTGGGAAGGTAAACGGTGTTTCCGTGTGCAGCTCTGGTTCGCCAGAAGCGGCTTAGTCATGCTGGCCACATGACCCGGAAGCTGTACGCCGGCTCCCTCGGCCAATAAAGCGAGATGAGCGCCGCAACCCCAGAGTTGGTCACGACTGGACCTAATGGTCAGGGGTCCCTTTACTTTTAGTCTGTGCTGAGAAAACTAACAGAGCTTGTATCCCTGTGGGCTACACTTTCCTCTGAACGTATACATGGGCACAAGCCTGATTCAGCCCTTCATCTATATGAAAGTGCTAGAGCAGAGATGGAAGATGTTTTCAGGCAGAGGACCACGTTATCCGGTGGGTAGGCAAGTGGCGAAAGTGGAGCAATGTTTGTTACCTTTGTACCACAAGCTACATTCCAACTGTGCAAACATCAGATCTCCATCCAGGCAAACAAGAAGCATTTTCACAGTTCAAGGATGCATTCCGACCAGGCAAAAGCACTCGGGGACAGTGTGGAGCAGAGCCACTGAGGAGTGTGGGCTAAGGCAGGTGTGCAGAACCTTTGGCCCACCAGTTGTTTCTGAACTATAGTTCACCATTGGCCATACTTGCTGGGGTTGGTAAGAGTTGTAGTTCAGCAACATCCATGTAATTAGGTGCCTTTAACCCACAGTGTGTGAACAGTTTGCCATTTGATGACAGCTTCCACACAGAGCAAGAAAAAGCTGACTTCTACATGTGGTGGTGTAACGTGGTCCATCATCTAACTCCATTTGAAGTTGATGTTTCCTACAAGTTTAGCTGTCCCATCCTAGAATTCAGTTGATTTGTGGCAGCTTCCTGCACTAAGTTAGATTCTTGGTAAAAATAATAATGTGGATATCTAGTGATAGTCACAGAAAGAGCCCATATTATCCACAATGTTCCTATATGTCCCTCCTCAGCCCTCCATTGTTAACTACTCCAAATTTTTCTTTCCATAATGGCTTTGCAACACTATTGTCTGCCTAACTTTATTTTTCTTTTCCTAACAGGACAGTTCACATAACTAATTTTGCGCATAGCTTGCATGCTTTCACCGTCCATCATGCTGCTCAGTTCCTCTGGCAAGTGGATTGCCTATTCTGTCATGAGTGTATTATTATTTTTCAATTTTGCAGCCCATCATTCCAAACGAGTGGTGACATGACAAACTGATTTGCACTCCTTGCCAATTATTCCCATGATGCATTATAAGTGTGTGATCTGGGCGAGTAAAGAGAATGGGAAGCATCTGGCTACACTTCTGATCATGTGACCTGGCCCTGATCCAAGGGTACATATATTTATAGACAAATCTTTCCGCTTTCTTGCTTTTCCTATTAATTTTAACTTGAAATGGTGCCATTCCATCTACCAAGTTTCTTGTGTACTGTGCAGTCAGTATCGACAACAGTACTTAGATTAATCCACCTATAAAGAATATATCATTTAACCACTATTGAGCTGCCCAAAGAGCTGATGTTGATTCTGAGAGATGAGGGAGATGGAACCTAAAGGGCGCTCCAGGCAGCTGTTAATAAAATTAGAGCACAGTGAATAATGCTAATTCTGCTCAATAAATAATACTGCCAATACCAGTGGTAATAATGTGAGTGTTAAAAAATTGAAAACTGGCATTCTTCTTTACTTGTGTTCGGGTTGCCGACCAACTTCCCCCATTTAAATGACTATTTCTCAAGAGCTCAAATGCCTTCCCGTCTTTATAGCCTAATGCTCCAACCTATAACTTAAGAGCATTAAAAGTCTGCACTTCGATAGCCCTTCATTTTACACCCCGAGCTGCAGTTTACTCTGCAGCGCAGCACTGGCCATATTTCCAATAGCTTCCGATGCAATCTGAGACACTCCTCAAGGGAAGCCATAACTTTATTGGAAAGCAACGTTTAATTTCCGCTAACAACTCAGGGAAGATAAAGCAGACTTCGGTCAGTACTGCCCTCAGCTATACATTGTTGGAATGGAGATAACGGATATTACCCACACAGGTTCGTGTACCATATGCCTAGAGAATGGCCAATGTGTATGGAAAACGGAAATACGATATAGAAGCAAAAGAGAATTACATTTGCTGTCAGAAATGTAAATTTTATCAGCACCAGATCCGTATCCTCCATCATTTCACAGATAACAATAGAGGCATTTGGTGTGATTTTAGAAACCCCTATTCTTACATCAATAATTGCTTTAATCCGTGTCCCAACTAGCACATTTTGCTGGGCCTGCTGTGTCATATGTTGCAGCCTTTTGCCCTGAAATGGCCTGGCCTGGCCTGGCTTCTGACGCAGGATGTTTTGATAAAATGGTCCAAACCATTTACTGAACAAACCCTGCATGCTTAACCTCTGAGTGGATCTAACTGAAGGAACAGGCTGAAATCCACAGTATCCAGCTGTGGATGTATTGATATTTTGTTTTTAAAAACATCCTCAACCCCCCCCCTAAAAAAACAACAACAACAAAAATTGATTGTTTTACCATGGACAGACCATATCCTTAGAACAGGCATGGGAAACTTACCCTCCATATGTTGCAAGACTTCAACTCCCATCTGTCCCAGCCAGCATGTCCACCATGGATGATGGGAGTTGCAGTCCGGCAACATCTGAAGGGCCACAGGTTCCCCATACCTATTCTAAGGATGAGGCCTTTTTATGGACACCCCTCTATCTGGGCAAGCTGGAGGCATTCATCCCAGTTCAAGGACACATTCCAGCCAGGCCAAAGGCTCTGAAGAGCATGTGAAGCAGGGCCAGTAGGCTAGGGAGAAATGTGACCAGAGGAGAGTCTGAGGGCTGGAAAAAGAGGCTGGGAGGGTTCTCTATAGGGTGAAAACAAATGTACAGTGGTACCTCAGGTTACATACGCTTCAGGTTACAGACTCCGCTAACCTGGAAGTAGTTCCTCAGGTTAATAACTTTGCTTCAGGGTGAGAACAGAAATCGTGCTCTGGCGGTGCGGCAGCAGCAGGAGGCCCCTTTAGCTAAAGTGATGTTTCAGGTTAAGAATAATTTCAGGTTAAGAACGGACCTCTGGAACGAATTAAGTACTTAACCTGAGGTACCACTGTAATGTAAAGGTCTAATAGCTACTGCATTCTTCAGCCATTCTGCAAACCTTCCTTCACAACTGAACTCAGACCACTATACCAGCAAGCTTCGCACTGGCTCATACCATCATTTTCCCCAAATTATCCTCATCTTGAATGGGAAGTCTGAAAATTATTTGCTAAATTCCAGATCACATTTTAAATCTGACGATATCTTCTTTCTCCCTCGAGCTTAATTGTCCATGGCCCCAGAGGTGCATAGGTGGGATTTCTCTCTCAAATTGAACCACTTAAAACCATTGCCTACTTTTGTTTTGGAGGTGCAAATATGCTCAAGGCTCGAGGCCCTGCAAGAAATAGTTTTTCAAAGAACAAAAGGCAAGATTTCTAAGTCATCACTTCACAAGAAATGATTTTCCTCATTTCCTTTTTCCTTTAATATCCTAGCGAGAAGAAAATAGATCAAAAGAAATCATTAATCATAATCTCTTTTTTTCAAATATTTTGGGCCACCTTTCCAATTGTTCATAACTTCTCTTCTGTGAGAAAAAGCAATAATTGCCAGAAGTTCAAGACTGAATAAGCCGTTAACAATTAACTCAGAAGATAAATCTTGGAAATCCCTTTTCCAAGTCTGTCAGACATTCAAAGGAAGAAAAATGCCATTCTGCTATAACTGATGAAGTCTGTTGAATTGCCTGTCATCTATGTAGTTTTCTCAAAATACAATTTTAAGAGAGGGAGATAGACCAGTTGAATAGAACTGTAACCCCAATTCCTTACATTAAGCTACCCTTGTAGGGGAACTATGGGACCAGTATTCAAGCTGTGGAGAGATGTAGAAGGGTAAATGCCAGTGCCCCCAAATAGTGTTTGGTGCTCCTAGTCTATGGAGGTTGTAAAGAAAAACCACTGAGCAACTGAACTGAATGGACTACAACAACAATTTATTTGGCAAGAGGAGAAGAAAGGATGAAGTGTAAGAGGAGCAACTCAGATGAATCTGCCAGATAAGGTAAGCCTTTAATATACAAAAAGGAAAAGAAAGGAAGGGGAAGAAGGATGGAGTGCAATAATTTAGCTATCCACAGTTGGGTGATTGGTGTCTCTCAGAACTGACTCTCATTAGACATAGTCCTGGGCTCAGTCTCTATCATGCTCTTGCTTTGGACCTGCTGCTGGATACACATTGCAACTACACAGGGTAATTCAGAGGCCCCACCCTTTCAAATGAATAGGGAGACCTTCCTGCTGCACCCCTTTCTGGACCCCACAGGTCCAGGGTGCTTTTACAAGTTGACCCCAAAGGTGCTTCCTGACCATGGAAGTGGGCCCCACTGTCCTGATCTCAGAATCACAACCTTCAACTTTAAAGGTTGCTAAGAGTGCTCACCAAACCCATTCTACCTCATTACTTCCAGCACCTTGGCAGGGGGTTGGACTCGATGACCCTTGTGGTCTCTTCCAACTCTATGATTCTATGATTCTATGACCTACATGCCTCTGTGACTAATTAACATGTTTAATGACTACCCCCACTAAGTACACCCACCACTAGTTGCCTCTCAATAGTTAACAGCTGGACAGAGGAGTGAGTCAGCACACAGATGACTTTGTCATTGTCATCTTCACTATGGTGAGATGCACTGAATTTCTATCATAGTTCTTATTTCTACATTTGCATATGCAAAAACTATGCATATATCTGCCCTCTTCTGAGTGGATGAGTGCCCTATGTTTTGGCAATGCACAAGCAACTCTCCTCAGAACTCCTCAGATTTATTTCACAGTCTCCTCCGAAATCTTTTCAACCCTCTCTGGGAGCTACTAACAACCAAAAGGAACTGTGCTACAATCACCAAAAATGAGGAAGACCATTCCACTTTCCAAAAATGAGGAAGACCATTCCACATTAGACCATGTTGGGGTATCATATTCACCTCAGTGTAACCCTACTAAGGTTCTGCTTTCGAGCACGAGGCAAAAATTGAGTTGCAAGCAGCCACTGATAGGTCTTGTCCTTGAACAAGGTCTCCAGTGGTGGCTATCTGCTAATATCAGGCCCGTAGTCTCCAACCTAGTGCAATCCAACAATGAAGCATTGCTACTTAATATTGAATCATTTGCTTCAACCTAGGTTTACCTCCAGATCCTGTCAGTATTTTGTGGCAGGGATTCGAGCACCAGAAAACTTAACTTTGTGCAATTAAGGAGTGCTCTGTCACTCTAGTACAACAGATCCACTAAAGAAAAAGAAAAAGAAGGTTAGGAAAGTGACAGTGAAATACATTGAAAGCTGTTGGGATCAACAAGTTATTAACTGGAAGACGTATAAACACCACACAAACAAATCAGAATGAATGTTCAATAAAGTCTAACATCCTCATACACTTCGCACAAGCAAATCAGGATGAATGCTCAGTAAATAGGTCAACTGGAATAGCCATAGATCTGATAGGTTCAGCAGGCTGCAGTCCCTCGAATTTCACTTCAAACCTCCCCAATAAAAATACTGGCTAGAGTCCAGAATTTTGAATATCTGTTACCCTTTCCTGTGCTAGTTGTCGTTAGCTACGATGCACACCCAATGGTGCAAGTGATTTCCATTTATACAACTTCCCCTTCCTCTCCTCCTCCTCCTGCCATGTTTTGGGGACAGGGGGACTGCAGGGAGAAGCAGTGGAAGGGGAAGTTCCATTTGGGACATTGAATGTCTATGCAGGGTCTGAAGCTTCACTGTGTGTGTCCATAGGTGTATGATGTGTTCATGTAAGAAAAAAACAGTGGTACAATGCGATATGTAGCTACTCAGAAGTAAGACTCAATAAGTAAGACTCAATAAGCTCCATACATTTACCCCAAAGTCAGAAGGTCAGCGGTTCAAATCCCCATGACAGGGTGAGCTCCTGTTGCTCGGTCCCTGCTCCTGCCAACCTAGCAGTTCGAAAGCACGTCAAAGTGCAAGTAGATAAATAGGTACTGCTCCAGTGGGAAGGTAAACGGCGTTTCCGTACGCTGCTCTGGTTCAGCAGAAGCAGCTTAGTCATGCTGGCCACATGACCTGGAAGCTGTTCGCCGGCTCCCTCGGCCAATAAAGCGAGATGAGCACCGCACCCCCATAGTCAGTCACGACTGGACCTAATGGTCAGGGGTCCCTTTACCTTTTTAAGTGTGTATAGGATTGCAGCCCCAATGAACCATGTCTCTGTTCAGCAGCTGCGTAAGGAAAATGTATAAGTAAGGTAGAATAATAATAGTAAATAGCATATAGCTTTGTTTTCTTGGCTGAAGTTTGTTTGTCTGTTTAAAAACAACTTTACAATGAACTGATGTCTTGGATATTACCCTCTGTTTCAGAAATATATTTCACCTTCCTGTCCTACTACAGCTATATTGGTTTCATTGATTTGGTTGTCAGAATGCCTTGAAGCCATCCCAGGAAGGAAGTGCATTCGAAGTGGCATTTAGAAAGTGACTGATATTGGTCACACGTTCTTATTTCCTCGAGACTTTCTTCACTGCTTAAAACTATCATACCTTTTCAGCTGCCAGTTTTATTTTTCGGAAGAGATTCCATATGACAGCTGCTCCAAACCATTATTTCTCCATAAATATCACTTGCAAAGCAGAACATATGAATGTATACAAAGCTGTGGGATTTCTAGCTCCAGTGCACTGACCTTTGGGTGACTGAGCTACAAATATGACACCCCTCCCCTCCCTGCTTTACATTCATTCAGATGTTATGGCTTTAAAGGTCAACGTGCCAGGGATTTACGCTGCGAGGAAAACCCATGAACCAATGCCCATTTTAAAGGTTGTAATTTTTAAAGGGATAACCATCTCTAGCATAGTACGGCTGAAAATGACCAAATTCCCGTCCTAATTTGCTTCTTTAATAGTTGCTCATGATATTTATAGTTAGTTATAGTTAGTTGCAATATTTATTGCTTGTATGAATAGGCAATTGCATGTAAGATAAAATACACAAACATAAAAGCATAAATAAATGCAATCTCCACTTGAAATCAATGTCAACCTTAAAACTTCTTGGGGTTGCTCTTGATTTTAGTTCAGTCAAATTAGCAAGTCCCCTTTGCAGACCACTGGCATTTGGCTCAAAATCATCATCACTTGGACTTCCTTTGCTGCTGTTACAAACAGTGCCAAGTAATGCAATACCAAATGGAGGTAGATTCTGCAAGGGTAACATGGAATTCCTAACCAAGATTGGCCCAAGATATCTTGGCCCTTCGGTAAAGGTAAAGGGACCCCTGACCATTAGGTCCAGTCGTGTCCAACTCTGGGGCTGCGGTGCTCATCTCGCTTTATTGGCCGAGGGAGCTTCCAGGTCATGTGGCAAACCAGAGCAGCACACGGAAACGCCGTTTACCTTCCCACCAGATTTATCTACTTATCCCACCTATTTATCTACTTGCACTTTGACATGCTTTCACACTGCTAGGTTGGCAGGAGCAGGGACCGAGCAACAGGAGCTCACCCCATCGCGGGGATTCGAACCACCGAACTTTTGATCGGCAAGTCCTAGGCTCTGTGGTTTAACCCACAGCGCCACCCGCGTCCCTTATCTTGGCCCTTATCACACACCAAAAAGGAAAGCCCCATTGCTGCCCCCTCTGCTGTTCCCCATAGGCTGGCCTTAAATTCTCCCTTTGCCAGCACCAGTTACAGGTAAGCTGGTTTGGGGGGTGTACTAAGCTGCTGCTCTCTCCCATTCACTTCCTTTGCTGCCGTCAAGCCAGCCCTTTCTGTAAGCCAAATGGATTGGGTTGGGAATGTTCAGGGGAGAACTGGAGGACATGAGCAGTCCCATGTTCACCAGCTCTCTCCTGAAAATGTCTTAGGATTTTTGTTTGGCTCAGCCAGGCTGCAAAACTGGAAGATGTTATTGTTTTTAGTTAAGCCGGAGAGAAAAATCACTGGCAACCAAAGGGTGGGTTAAACACACCTTCCCTGAAGGTTTTCTTCCATCAGAATGTCATCTCGGCTTTTAGAACACATATTTGCCAAAGTAGCATGAAATTCAACCCGCACTGTGCTACCACTAAGCGTTGAGTGGCAATTTAACAGCACTCTGTACTTGTGTGTTGTTCATAATTTTATAGCACCTTATAAAAAGCAGAAAGCCTTTACTAGACCTCACATTCATTTTCATGACAAAATTTGTGAAGTAGGTCACACTGCAATTATTGTTTCCCAGAGAAATGGGTGGCAACACACGTCCTGATTTGATGTAGCTAAGTGGATGAGGAACGCCAGTATATGTGCAAAAGTGTGTTATACAATTCTTCCTTCAGTGCTTCCTCCTGCAACACATAACCCAGTTGAGTTTAAGTCTAGAAACAGATGAGAAATGATAACCTGTCCTTGGGATGTACCAGCTTATAGGAATGCAAGAAGCTACCTTATACTCAATGAAGCCATTGGTCCATCTAAGTGCATATTGTCTACACTGACTGGCAGCAGCTCTCTGAGGTTCCAGATAGGAGTCTCTCCCAGCCCTACCTGGAGATGCCAAAGTTTGAACCAGGGACCTTCTGTGTGCAAAACAGAAGCCCTACCAAACCTTCACAAGCTGAATTCAGACTTTAGGTAGAAACTCAAAATAACTGAACAATACTCCACAACAATAAAATAAAATCCCACTCATGGACTGCGAGAAGATCAAACCTATCCATTCTTAAGGCAATCAGCCCTGAGTGCTCACTGGAAGGACAGATCGTGAAGCTGAGGCTCCAATACTTTGGCCACCTCATGAGAAGAGAAGACTCCCTGGAAAAGACCCTGATGTTGGGAAAGATTGAGGGCACAAGGAGAAGGGGAAGACAGAGGATGAGATGGTTGGATAGTGTTCTTGAAGCTACCAGCATGAGTTTGACCAAACTCTGGGAGGCAGTGGAAGACAGGATTGCCTGGCGTGCTCTGGTCCATGGAGTCACGAAGAAGAAGAAGAAGAAGAAGAAGAAGAAGAAGAAGAAGAAGAAGAAGAAGAAGAAGAAGAAGAAGAAGGAGAGTTTGGATTTGATATCCCGCTTTATCACTACCCAAAGGAGTCTCAAAGCGGCTAACATTCTCCTTTCTCTTCCTCCCCCACAACAGACACCCTGTGAGGTGAGTGGGGTTGAGAGACCTCAAAGAAGTGTGACTGGCCCAATGTCACCCAGCAGCTGCATGTGGAGGAGCGGAGACGCGAACCCGGTTCCCCAGATTATGAGACTACCGCTGACTAAGCGACTAAACAACAACAACAAAGCCAAGTCTTCCTGACCTAATGTTTTCTATATATAGGGTTGCTACTTTATTTTGCAATCTGCAATCTGTTTGCCGCATGCAATCTGAAGTAATATTGCCTGGGGACTAGTTTACCACTGCAGTGAAAAATAAGTTTCTGTAATGCCTTCTAGCTCTACTAAATTTTAAGACCGTTGTTGAATTTACAGAATAATTTGGTACAGAACCACAACAACACCCTGCCAGCCGCATGGGCTGCAATGCAAATGCATGTGCAACAATAGGTTTCGGGCACCTAGTAACATGCAGGTGCGATAATAAGTGGAAGAGTCGTAGCTTTCACTCATTTGGGAAAGGGTTAGAGCTCAGTGGTAGATCAGCTGCTTTGCATGAGAAGGTCTCAGTTCACTCTCCAGTATCCCCGGATATGGCTAGGAAAGATTCCCTGCCTGAAACCCTGGAGAAACTGTGCCAGTCCGTGTAGCAGCTAGATTGACAAAAGGTTTCACCCAGTATAAGGCAGCTTCCTATGTAAGTACATGCAGTTGTCCTGGAAAGGAGATTGGAATACACAGCCTCACCCTTTAAGCCAAATATACCATATTTTTCGCTCTATAAGACGCACCAGACCACAAGACGCACCTAGTTTTTGGAGGAGGAAAACAAGAAAAATATATATTCTGAATCTCAGAAGCCAGAACAGCAAGAGGGATCGCTGTGCAGTGAAAGCAGCAACCCCTCTTGCTTTTTAGGAGGGAAAAAGTGAGTCTTATAGAGCAAAATATACAGTACCTTTGGAGACCCACTGCTTAATCCTGTTACAATCCAACTTGAGTCAGGCCCCAGTCCTCTAGTGCAGAGCTTTCCAAACTGTCTGTCAAGACACGTTAGTGTTTCAGCTGCAGTGTGTAGGTGTGTCGAGCGAACGCTCCCCATGCTCTTCCTGTGGCTGGAAAGGGGTTAGTTTAACCTGTGGTTTGCTAGTAAAACTGAATTGCTGTGTTACTAAATGATTCATGTCTAAAGCATGTGTCGCCAACATGAAAAGTTTGGAAAGCTCTGCTCTACTGACTCCCAATGCACTAGTTTAAGCCCAGTGCACCAAATGGTGGCGTTTTCCTGTCAAAAATGATTGGGTGATTTCACCTTTAATGAGAGACAACACTGGTATAAGAGATTTCTAGGTTTCAGAGTCGATGCCAAAGTCTTCTGACATGATCCATTAACTAACCTTTACTTCCTATTGACTTTGGTGAGCTTAAATAGCAGTTACATTGATTTCAAAAGACACACTTTCAGTACAGCTCAAGTGCATCGTCACACTTCTTTTTCTAGCCAAGGGTAGAACAGAAACTAGATCCAGAAAGCTGTGAACTGGAGGGAAATGTTCTGATGTTCGTGCCAGACAGCAAGAAACTGCAACTTAACATGGGGACAAAGATGACAGCACACTGAATTTTTCAAAAGCACTTTGGTCAGACTCCTGAATTTGACACATGCAAAATTTCCAGCTGACTTCAGTGCCAGTCTTAAAGGAGTGGTGAGTATTATTGTTATTATTTATTAAATTTGTACGTTACCTTTCATCCGAAGAATATAGGACAGTTCACAACATAAAAATACAAATAACCCAATAATATATAATAAAAACAAGAACAAACACAAAACAAGCCAATACCCCCCCCTTCCACAAACACATTTAAAAGGACATAAAATGTTAATCAGGCCTGGTTATGAAGAAAATTTTTTGCCTGGCACCCAGTGATATTTTGCCTGGCACCCAAAGGTGCCTGGCAAGTCTCCTGAGGGAGCATTCCACAAACAGGGAGCCACCCTCCAAATCTTTCATGGAGGAGGCACACAAAGAAGGACCTCAGATGATGATTGCAGGGTCCAGATTGGTTTATATGGGGAAAGAGGGTCCTTGAGATGATTCTAAGGGAATTGTCTGTAAGACAAAAACAAATCTCTCAGCATAATAAACTAAGGCTACAAACCTGTGCCTGCTTACTTTGGATCAAGCTTTGAAATGCTATTACAGTAAGATTCCAGAATACAAATAATAGCTTAAAAATAAACAAAATGTCAGCTCTAGCTTCTACACCATCTTTGAAGAAACTACAGTAGTAAAGCCTGAAGGCATGAATGATTTAATCTGAATGCAAGAGGAATAGATGTAATATTCTCTGCTTGGAAAAGAAAATACTCAAACCAGAGATGTATCTTCAATGAGATTCAACATAAGGGACTTGATTTCTTGACCGATGGTTTTTTAGTGTGTCAGCCACTTTTCCCTCTTGAATCCATGCACTGACCAATCCACTCAGGAATGGTCTGGTCTCCTGTTTGACCTTTGCTCAAACTAGCAACTATGGATGTTTGGATTGCCATAAGACTGAGTGCAGGGGTAGGAAACTTAGGACACTTCAGAAGTTGTTAGACTCCAACTCCTATCAGCTTTGGTCAACATGGCCAGTGGCAAGCAATTATGGGAATTGTAGTCCAGCAACAGAAGACACAGTTTCCCCATTCACGCCTTCCTAAGCATGTCTGTTCTGGCGCTACGAGTATTTAGGTAGGGTAGATGTTAATTATCTGCAAAACAGCAAAGTGTTAATTGCAACAAAATAAAATGAGCAAAAATGAGCTTTCACTTTAACAGAGGGCCTTTGTCTTGGCTGAAATTTTACTTGGAGACAAATGATCAATAACCACTACCGCTCAAGAAGAAATAATATTGTTGCGCCGTATGCTTTTAAAAGTGCTTAAGGCAGTGTTTTAGTAGACATTACAAAGATAATTAGGAATAGGTATAGCTTTTATATGCCGAGAGAAAACTATACTGCATGCTAAAGGTCCAGAAGTGCAGAGAAAAATGCACTTGGTGCTGTGGATCAAGGATTACAGTACATCTGAAGTTCCAAGGAAAGTATTCTGAAAATTATTCTGAAATGCATGTTGCTGTCCTTTATCTGTTGTCACAAGTAGCAAATTTAAAGGGCAAACCTATGCACATTTATTTTGGAGCAATTCCTGCTCCACACAGCAAGATTCATTTCCAAGTAAAGATGTTGATGAAGGAATTAGTGATTGTCCCCTCATGGGGGAAGAGGGCTATCACTGGCTTCTAGCCATGATGCGTATACTGTGCCTCCACAGTTAGAGGCAACAGTGCTTCTGAATACTAGTTTTTGGAAACAGCAGGAGGGGAAAGTGCTCCTGTGCTGGAATCCTGCTTGCTAGTTTCCCACAGGCATCTAGTCAGCCACTGTGAGAACAGGATGTTGGACTCGATGGGCCTGATTCTAATGCTAAAAGCAGGATCATAATACGACTCACACAGACTTCCCAGCTGATGGATCATGTGCTTTTGTTCCAATAGATGCAATCATTCCACGTGGATTTCCAGTAGCAGCCATGTTCCAATAGCCATGTGAACTGGTTCACTGTGCTTCCATGCCCCTGTCCTGCTCAGGGAACTTGACAGCCATGAAGAAAGGAAGGAAAGGTCTGGTAGTCCAGACTGTGTCCTTACCACATCCACTAACTAATGCTGTCAACATCACGGAAAAGAAATTGTGCTTTTTCGTTAATAGCTTAATTGGGTGCTTTATTTCTATTTATTTCTAAGGGACTTGAACATGTCTGAATATAGTGGTTCAGCTTAGCCTGGTAGGTCAGTCAAATTACTGGCTTGGTCAAGAGTGAGTTTATTAGGCAGCCCCCAGTCACATAGTACAAAAGGCTTATCCTATTTTCCAATGTGGTAGGAAGTGACACTCCCATTTTTTTCACATAATGACAGACAAATTCTTTTCCCCTCTAGGGTGGGAAAGAGTCCCCTCTAAAGAAGGGTTCAAGTTGGTTTATCCTGGGGGCGGGGGGCTAGAGATGGTCAGTTTGTGACCAATGACCAATAAAGACACCAGGAGAGACTCCTTTATAAGTCTGCCCCTACCCAGAGACTTCCGGAGGCGGCGCGTTCAGCAATGGCGGTCCTCTTCAGCTGCTGAAGAGGCGCTCCGCGGAAAAGGGTCGTGTGCTGCGGCACAGTGACGACCCATTCAGAAAAACCACGGGTAGAGTGAGCCCGTGGCCGTGGGGTTTGGCGGGCACCAGGAGCGACCTCGGAAACGCAGAAGAGACCCCGTAAGGGGTTTCGGAACGTGGAGGGGGTAGCGGTGCTGTGAATCCATCGCTCTTTCCGCGGAAGTGAAGCCGCGCGGCTGCTGCTGACCAGCGCTGACCTTTCTTTCTTTGAACAACTGAATTGAAACAACAGACTCGTGAGTAAGAAATTTGAGGCTTTATTTGAACCTAATTTGGCGAATTTCGGCTGAAAGCGGGAGACGCTAAAAAGGAAGTCAGTCTTCCGGCTCTGTTTAAAGTATCGAGCAAAGACTCTTTAAAGCGGAAGCGTTAAAAGGAGCTTAAAAGAAGTTGGAATATACTCTGCAAATTCGGATTCGATTGCTTAAAAGTTAAAGAAAAATTATAACAGCTTTATAAGTGGATTAAGACTGTGATTCCTCTTTCTATCTTTCTGTGGATTATAAAGTTATGAAACCCTGCTCTCGGACTGTCTGGATACAAAGTAACAGCGGACTGCGGTAACTATATATAACAATACAAAAAGTTACCTTGGGCTACTTTGTAAGTTGCAAAAAAGGAACTGTTGCATGCACCTTTGCAAAGAACTTTTATTCTCTGCAGTTAAAATTGAATTTGGAGGGCTCCCCCCTGTTTTGGATTTTACCTTTTTTTTATTATTTGTGGGAACTTAATGGTGGAAACTTTCTATCCTTCTCCCTAATCTCTGGGGAGCTCCCCCTGCTGGATTGCGGATTTATTAGTCTCTGGGAACTGCTGTTTGATTTGGAATTTTTATGTCTGGATGTTTACTTTTTTTGGATTGTCTTTCCCATGGGATTTACAATTTGACCTTGACGCCTAGACAGCTGTGGAATGAGTGGTGCAGGAAAAACAAGGGCTGCTAAGAAAGCGAAACAAACTGAACTTTTGCAGTCAACTTTGCCTGTGCAGCCACGCAGATCATCTGTTCCTATTGTGACAGGTCTGCAAGAAGGACAATTCCAGCAGCCAGCTTTTGGGGATATGGCCGCAGGAGGGCTAGACCCTGTTTCTAAAGAAATATTGGATCAGCTGGCAGCATTAAATAAGAAAGCTGATGAACAAGCAGCTAAATTTGAGGAACAAGCGGCTAAATTTGATAAGGTGACAGCTACAATTAATAAACTGACAGATCAAGTCGCTCAAAACACACAGGCAGTAGGTAAAATCGAAAAGATTACAACAGAAAATCGAAATTTAGCTCAGGAAGCAAATACTAAAGCAGACCAAAATAAAGAGAGGATTGAGGAATTAAGAGGGGAAGTAAGACCACTGAGCAGACAGGTCAATGAACAGCAAGCGTACCTGTCTATGGCTGAACTGAAAAACAGGGAAAGCAATCTTAGGTTGAGAAATATCCCAGAATCAGAAAAAGAAGACTTGATCGGCTTTTTGACAACAGAAATATCCAAGTTCTGGGGTTTGGCAGAAGAGAAGGACTTTAAAATTGTTACCGCTTTTAGATTGGGAAGAGTGGCCAAGAAGGACAAACCAAGAGACTGCTTGATCATCTTGAGATCTAAGCAGGAAAAAGATAATATACTCGGCCTACATTTTAAAAATTCATTGGTAATTCAGGGAAAGACAGCAGAAATCTTCAGAGACATACCAAAGCAGTTGTTGGACTTAAGAACTACCTACAAAGATTTGGCAAGTTTACTGAGAAACAACACAATCTCCTACAGGTGGGAATTCCCTCAAGGACTATCTTTTACTTTGAAAGGGAAGAAGGTAAGAATAAGAACAGCAGAAGAGCAAGAAAAGTTCCTAAACGACCACGGGGAGGACCTCCGGAAAGGAACAGCAGGAGCCTGGCCACCTCCTTCGTTTGGCCTTAACCCGGCTCCACCTCCAGTCAAAGACGATAAAGGAGACACCCCCACTGGCTAATAAACTGATCCAGGATGTCTCTACAGCTTCTTAGTTGGAACATTCATGGCGCAAATTCTCCCGAAAAAAGGAAAAAGATTTTTCACATATTGAGAAAAGAACAATTAGATGTCATTTGCCTTCAAGAAACGCATGTGACTAGGCTCCACAGGAGAGTGTTAATTAACAAGAGACTAGGCCAAGAATTTATTTCATCAGACAAGGTTAAAAAAAGAGGAGTAGTGATATATGCAAAAGAGAGCCTAGCACCAAAGTTGGTGTTTAAAGATGAATTTGGAAGAATTTTGGCAATTGAAATACAAGCACAAGGAGAAAAATTTTTGATAGTAGGAATCTATGCACCAAATGACGGGAAATCGGAATTCTATAAGAAGCTGCATGAGATAATGCTGGAACATATTGACTATTCTAACATCATTTTGATGGGAGACATGAATGGAGTTGTCTCCACTTACATGGATAAGTCACAAAACCAAAACTTGACCAATGATGGCAGACTTCCAAAGACTTTTTTTGAACTTACAGACAATATGGACTTGATTGATATTTGGAGAACAAAGAACCCTTTAGGTAAAGAGGGAACATTCTTTTCTGAAGCCCACCTATCTTGGACAAGAATCGACCAAATCTGGTTATCTAGAGGACTGGCACCTAAGGTAAAAAAATTAGAGATTTGTCCTAAAACCTGCTCCGACCATAACGCCCTGAAAATGGACCTGAGACTTACACCAACTGGATCCTTCAGATGGAGAATGAATGACTACTTATTCAGAGATCAGGAGATTGTAAAGCAGGCCCAAAAAACGCTGAAAGACTACTTTGAAATAAATTTGAATACCTCGGTGGAAAAGAAAATAATCTGGGACGCGAGTAAAGCTGTTATGAGAGGATTTCTGATACAACAGAATTCTATCAAGAAAAAACTCCAGAACGGTAAAAAGGACAGGATCTTGGAGAGGATAAGAGACGGAGAGAAAAAGTTGAGATTAAATCCAAAATCAAAAGAGGTTTTAAGAGAAATAAAATTCCATCAAGCACAATATGCGAAACTGATAAATCAAGAAGTTGAATGGAAAATTAAACAGATGAAGCAAAAATCATTTGAATCGGCAAATAAATGTGGGAAACTGCTGGCCTGGCAGTTGAAAAAGAGACAAAAATTGAACTTTGTTACCAATCTTGAGGTGGAAGGAGAATGTATTCAGAAACCAGAAGAAATTAGAAAGTGCTTCCAGAGATATTTCAAAAAATTGTTTACCCAAGGACACCAAGCAGAGACCAAGATAAACCAATTTTTAAAAAGTTATGGCCTGCAAAAACTAACACAAGATAAACAAACAGCCCTGAACTATAAAATAACACAACAGGAAATTGAAAGTGCCATTCAGAACATGCAATTAGGCAAATCCCCAGGTCCAGATGGACTTACCTCCAAATATTACAAGACACTGAAGGAATATTTGGTCCAGCCACTAATGGAGGTATGTAATCAAATTATGGAAGGGAAGGGGGCACCAGAATCGTGGAAAGAGACATTCATCACTTTGATACCAAAATTGGAATCTGAAAAGACTCAACTTAAGAACTACCGTCCCATCTCACTCCTAAACGTGGATTATAAAATTTTTGCTGATATTTTGGCAAATAGATTGAAAAAAGTTTTAAACGAAGTAATACATAAAGACCAAGCAGGCTTTCTCCCTGGCAGGCATTTGTCTGACAACACCAGGAATATTATTGACGTTTTGGAGTTATTACAGACAAATTTAAACACAAAAGCAGTTTTGATTTTTATAGATGCAGAGAAGGCCTTTGATAACATATCTTGGAAATTTATGAAGAAAAACTTGGAAGGGATGGGTGTGGGAAGGGCGTTCCAAAATGGTATTGAAGCAATTTATTCAGAACAAAAAGCTAAACTGATTGTAAACAATGTGGTGACAGAGGAGTTTAAAATTGAAAAAGGGACACGACAGGGATGCCCCCTATCACCTTTGTTATTTATTTCTGTCCTGGAGGTGTTGCTGAACTTGATTAGGAAGGACCAGCAGGTGGAAGGAATACAGGTCGGAGAAAAAGAATATAAATTGAAGGCCTTTGCAGACGATTTGGTTTTGACAGTACAGGAGCCAGTAACTAGTACAAAAAGAGCTTTAGAGCTAATCTCTGAATTTGGTCGGGTAGCGGGATTTAAGTTGAACAAACAAAAAACTAAGGTTTTGGCAAAAAATATGACACCTTCAGAAATAGAGGGGTTCCAGAAGGAAACAGAATTAAATGTGGTAACAAAAGTGAAATACCTGGGGGTTAACTTGACCGGGAGAAACTTGAACTTGTTCAAAGACAACTATGAAAAATGTTGGTCTGAAATTAAAAGGGACTTAGAAATTTGGTCAAGATTGAAACTTTCCTTGTTGGGAAGGATTGCTGCAGTTAAAATGAATGTATTGCCAAGAATGTTATTTTTGTTTCAAACCCTCCAGATCGTGGACAGGGTGGAGTGTTTTGGAAAGTGGCAGAAGGACATCACGAAGTTTGTCTGGCAGGGCAAAAAGCCCCGAATAAAATTTAAGATACTAACAGATGCGAAGGAAAGAGGGGGATTTGCCCTGCCGGACTTAAGATTGTACTACGAAGCTGCATCCTTCTGCTGGATGAAGGATTGGTTTCTGTTAGAAAACACTGATGTCCTAGATCTGGAAGGGCATAGCAATGCTTTTGGGTGGCATGCATATTTGTGGTACGACAAGGTAAAGTCTCATAAACTGTTTAAAAGCCATATTGTCAGGAAAGCCCTATTTATTGTCTGGACTAAATATAAGGACTTACTTGAAAATAAGACCCTGAGGTGGTTATCACCGACGGAGGCTAAAGCCATTAAACTACGTAATATGGAGAGTGGCTGGGCAAAATACTGTGAATTAATAGAAAGAGATGGTGACACTTGGAGGTTGCAGAGCTTTGAAAAATTGAAGGGAAAGGTGCGAGACTGGTTTCATTATGCCCAAATTCTAGAGGTGTTTAAAAAGGATAAAAAAATTGGCTTCCAGGTGGAAAAATCAAAACTAGAGACAGAACTACTTGAACCTAAGACGAAAGTGCTTTCAAGAATGTATAACTTGTTGCTTAAATGGAATACTCAAGATGAGACAGTTAAATCAGCTATGATAAAATGGGCACAGGACATTGGGTACAACATTATGTCTGAAGACTGGGAAAGGTTATGGACCACCGGTATGAAATTCACGGCATGTAGTGCCTTAAAAGAAAACATTATGAAAATGGTATACAGGTGGTACATGACCCCAGTCAAACTTGCAAAGATATACCATCTGTCTGACAATAAATGTTGGAAATGTAAGGAGGCTGAAGGAACATTCTTTCACCTCTGGTGGACATGCCCGAGGGTGAAGGTTTTTTGGGAAATGATTTATAATGAGTTGAAAAAGGTGTTTAAGTACACCTTTCATAAGAAACCAGAGGCCTTCCTCCTGGGCATTGTGGGCCAGAGAGTGTCAAAGAAAGATAGAACTTTCTTTTTATATGCTACTACAGCAGCAAGAATCCTTATAGCTAAACATTGGAAGGCACAGGAGTTACCCACGCTGGAAGAGTGGCATTCGCAGCTGATGGACTACATGGAATTGGCCGAAATGACCGGCAGAATCCGAGATCTGGGAGAAGAGGCAGTGGAAGAGGATTGGAAAAAATTTAAGGACTATTTACAAAAACATTATAAGTTATATGAATGTTGAGAATTTGCTAAGTCTTTGGGAAAAACATGCTTCAGCATTGAGATTTATAAATGATGGAAATTAAGTTATGATTTTGAAAAGTATAAATTACAGATTATATAACTAAATGAAAGCACAAAAACACATAAAATAAGGTATCAATTTGCTGTTTATTTCTATTGTAAAGAAAGCAGGGGATGGAAGATCTGGGGAAGTCCAGTTGACTATGAAAATAGATCTGGAAAAGTGAACTTTCTTTTATAATTTCTTCTTTTTTCTGTAAAAACGCTTTTGTTGTGTTGTTGACGATCTTTTCTGACCCTGGAAAAAAAGCAATAAAAAACTATTTTAAAAAAATATATATAAGTCTGCCCCTACCCAAACTCTTCCTCTTCTTTGCAGTGCCCTCCCCCTCCCTTAAAACAACTAGATACCTGTTGAAGAGTTCAAGTAGGAATTTCTGGGGTGGGGGGACCCTACTTGGTCCATAATGCCTCTTTTTCACCTACATCACACTTGTTTAGAGTGGCATTTCTTTTGGCCTCTAGTCAGAGTAAGAAGGTAAAACTTGAGACATTTGGCTTAAATTCCTGGCTCATTTTGGGCATTCCTTCACTTTTCACTGCAATGCTGGCAAAGTGATTTGGGGTCACCCATGGACATGGGTGGCGCTGTGGGTTAAACCACAGAGCCTAGGACTTGCCAATCAGAAGGTCGGCGGTTTGAATCCCCGTGATGGGATGAGCTCCTGCCAACCTAGCAGTTCAAAAGCACGTCAAAGTGCAAGTAGATAAATAGGTACCACTCCAGCAGGAAGGTAAACGACGTTTCTGTGCACTGCTCTGGTTCGCCAGAAGCAACTCAGTCATGCTGGCCACATGACCTGGAAAGTGTACGCTGCCTCCCTTCGTCAATAAAGCAAGATGAGCACCGCAACCCCAGAGTCAGTCACGATGGACCTAATGGTCATGGGTCCCTTTACCTTTACCTATGGGCTAGGCATGGGCACTGGGGTGAACACTGAACCCCAGTAGGGCCACAGTGTGCTTGTCCAGTTCACGGTCCAGGCCCCTGTTAGCAAGGGGGAGTTACATCTAGTCCTTGCTGTAGGGACACAGGTGTCGCTCAGGAGCGAGGAGGAAGGTGACAGTATTTTTGAAATACTGTATCTGTTAATTTGCAACAAATTATATTGGATGAAACCAGATTTATATTCTATGCATCAGGTTCTATGCATCAGGTATCTGCATCTCAAGGGTGCTTTGACTTCAGCCAACAGCTTACAAAATCACACCAATCTTAGCCCAAACTGAAATGGGAGGGGGGTGTTTCTCTGTCCCTCCCACTCATTGGAGGCTGTGGCATTCACAAGGCTGTTGAAAGATGTCAAGCAATTCAAGTCTACCAACCTCCTTTTATCCAGGCTCCATATTATGCAAAACTAGACAGCCAAAGTCATAACATTATTTGCTGTCAAGGAAGGCCATATGAACCTGATTTCTTTTCCTTTTTTTACAACACAGGCTGTGATGGCCTGGGATTCCGATTCGGAGGATGAAACAGAGGAATCCCAGCCTGCACAGGAGTCCCCGCCTCCAGGGCCAGCTGAACTGGGGCAAGGCCTAGAGGCTGAAGAGCCTGCACCTGTGGCAGTGCAGCAGGAGCTGGCCCCAGGTGAAGTCCTCCTGGCCCCAGAGGGGCCTGATGACTCAGTGGCCACAGGTGAGCCTCCTCCAGGGCCCAGTAACCCTTCGGCCTCTCCTGATCTGCAGAGGCTTAGGGCAGAGAGGCGAAGGGAACTAGTTGCCCCCAGGAGGAGTGCTCGCCTTAAGGCCAGAGTAGGCGGGGCTCCTGGGGGTCGGGACCGCCCCTGACCTTAGAAGAGGATAAAAGCCCACTCATCCCGGCCCCAGGTTGCGGGAGCAACGTCGTTGTTGGCTTCGGACCTTCCTGTGATCCTGATCCTTGCTCGGCCTTCTGTTCCTGACTAACCGGTACTCCTGTTCCCTGCTCGGCTTACTGTTCCTGACTATCCAGTACTCCTGTTTCCTGCTCGGCCTCCTGTTCCCGACCATCCGGTGTTCCTGTTACCTGCTCAGCCTTCTGTTCCAGCGTTCCTGTTCCCCGCCCGTCTCTCTGCATCGGACCTCGCCCCGCCTCGTGTGGACTCTGCTACACTCACGGTACCTTACCCCCGGGACCAGCACAGTTTGCTCCCGCCACACCCGCACTCCCCCTTCGTAGGGGTGCGTTCGGGAAGAGCCAGAGGCCATGGAGGACCAGGCGGCTGCACTGGTGACTTTGGCCCAGGAGAACCAGGCCTTGACTCACACCGTGCAGCAGCTCAGTGACGCGGTCGTGGCACTTCAGCAACGCTTAGAAGCCCTACCGGCTCCTGGGGCCGACGCCCCGACTCCTGGCAAGTACCCAGTGGCTTTGCCTGAGAAATTTGATGGAGCCCCGGCCAGCTTTCCTATGTTCCTGGCCCAGGCCAAGCTATATATTCAGGGGCGAGCCCGGAACTTTCCTGACGACCGCACCAAGGTGCACTTTTTGATTAGTTTGTTAAAGGACCAGGCGGCCAAGTGGGCGTTGCCGCTACTCAGGCAAGACTCCCCCTTGCTGGCAGACTATACGGGGTTTTGCAATCGTTTGGAGGCCGCGTTCGGCAACCCCCAGAAAGGGAGTCAAGCCAACCGGGCGATTCGGCGGTTGAGACAGGGCAAGTCCACGGTGGCCGCATACACCACAGAATTCCGGCTGCTGGCACAGGACTTGACCTGGAACGACTCGGCTCTCCGGGACCAGTATCTCGAGGGGCTTTCAGATGAGATACTGGACCAGCTGGCCACGATGGAACACCCCACCACGCTAGACACCCTTATCCAATGGAGTCTACAGATTGACGATCGGCTAGAGGACCGGCGTCAGGCTCGGGACCGCCGGCACCTCCAGTTCTTGGCCCCAGTGTCTACCAGCAGCCCCACGGGCCCAGCTAAGTCATTGGAGGAACCTATGCAGCTTGGGGCAGTGCGGCCACGCCTCTCCCCCGCAGAGAAGTTGCGGCGTCGGGAGGGGAATCTTTGTCTCTATTGTGGCGGAAGCGGACACTATGCAAGGTCCTGTCCTGAGAAACGCCAGCCGCAGGGAAACCACCAAACCCCAGTAGCTGAAGGCCCTGGCTACCTGGGGTCCCAAACAGCACAGAATGGGGCCGCACCAATTGAATTACAACACCTTATGGTTCCGGTACATCTATACCCTCCAGGAGGGCCATGGATTCTTACCCATGCGCTGGTGGATTCGGGCGCAACCCGCTCTTATATGGACGCTGCTTTTGCTGCCCAGCATCGAGTGCCACTTCGGAACAAGCCAGAACCGGTGCAGGTGGAGGCAATCGACGGACGGCCCCTGCGTTCGGGTGCCATCACTCAGGAGACCCAGCCCCTGGTCCTGTGCCTCCAGCAGCACCGTGAGATGCGAACTCTGGATATTGCCTCCATGCCCCGGTTCCCCCTGGTGCTTGGGATGGACTGGCTGGAGGCTCACAATGTGCGGATTGACTGGGTCAAACGGACTGTACACTTCCCAGACCCCAGTTCTCCTGCTGAGACTGAGATGCTAGCAGCTGCGCCCACTGAGGAGGTTGCTGCAACGCTCCCCGCTGAATACCGGGACTATCACGACGTGTTTGAGGAACGGGGGGCAGACCAGCTGCCGCCGCATCGGTCCTTTGACTGTGGCATAGACCTCCAGCCCGGAGCGCCTCTACCGGTGAGTCGCTTATACTCGTTAACCGAGCCAGAGCGCGAGGCTTTACAGGACTTCTTGCGCAAGAACCTGGAGCGTGGGTTCATTAGGCCTTCTACCTCGCCCACTGCTGCGCCAGTGCTCTTTGTTAAAAAGAAATGTGGGGAGCTCCGCCTTTGCCATGATTACCGGGCCCTGAACAAAATCACCATCCCGGACCGGTACCCTTTGCCCCTTATTTCGGAGTTACTGGAGCGGGTGCAAGGGGCGCAGGTGTTCACCAAGCTAGACCTCCGGGGTGCCTACAATTTGATTCGGATCCGCGCCGGGGATGAGTGGAAGACCGCATTTGGGACCCGGTACGGACAGTTCGAATACCTGGTTATGCCCTTTGGTTTGTGCAACGCGCCTGCTGTGTTCCAACGGTACATCAACCACGTGTTCCAGGACTTGCTAGACAAGTACGTGGTGGTGTACTTGGATGACATTCTGGTTTACTCCCGTGATCCGGCGTGCCATGAAGGCCATGTCCGGACCGTGCTGCAGCGCTTGCGCGAGCATCGTCTGTATGCAAAGCTCAGCAAGTGCGAGTTTCATCAGCGGTCAGTGGACTTCCTGGGTCACCGACTCTCACCAGGTGGGGTGCAGATGGATCCTGGGAAGGTGGCAGCGGTTCGAGAATGGGCGGCACCTAGGAACCGCAAGGACCTACAGCGTTTCCTGGGGTTCGCCAACTATTACCGAACCTTCATTGCGGACTATGCTCACCGCACCACCCCGTTGACCCGACTACTGCGCCCCAAGACGCCGTTTTCCTGGGACAAGGAGGCGGAGGAGGCGTTTCAAGGGTTGAAGGCCTGTTTCCAGAGAGCGCCAATCTTGCAACATCCGGATCCTTCTCGACCCTTTGTGGTAGAGACTGACGCCTCCAGTACGGCTCTCGGTGCCGTCTTGTCTCAGCAGCACGGACCGGAAGCACCACTTTTACCCTGCGCCTTCTATTCCCGCCAGCTCCTCCCAGCGGAGCGTAACTATACTGTGTGGGAGCGGGAACTACTGGCCATCAAGGTAGCCTTTGAGGTCTGGCGCCACCATCTTGAGGGGGCACGACATCCGGTGGAGGTGAGAACCGACCACCGGAACCTGGAGTACCTCCAGACCACCCGCAAGCTGAACCAAAGACAGATCCGGTGGGCGTTGTTCTTTTCCCGGTTCCAGTTTCGGATCCGCTACATCCCTAGCTCTCAGAATCAGAAGGCGGATGCTCTGTCCCGGAAACCTGAAGACAACGCAGACACGGTACAGCAAGCAGAACCCACCACGATTCTACCTCCGGCTGCATTCCTGGCCACCCAGGAGGCGCAGCCACTGCAGGTTCGGGTGCGGGAACAGCAGCGGGTCGACGCTTGGGCCCAGGATCGTCTCCGGGAACTGGCTGAAGGGTCCAGTACACAATATCCGGGGCTGGTCCTGCATCAGGGCCTGCTACTGCACCACGGTCGTCTGTACGTCCCGCCAGGGCCACTACGGCTGGAGGTTCTCCGGATGGCCCATGATGCCCCAGCAGCGGGGCACTTTGGACGGTATCGGACCACCCATTTGGTCAGTCGGGAGTTTTGGTGGCCCCGCCTGAAGGCTGACGTGGCTCGCTACATTGCTGGTTGTGATGTCTGCCGTCGCGCCAAGGGTCCTACCGGGCGACCCCCCGGCCTACTTCAGCCATTGCCAGTTCCACCGCGCCCTTGGCACACGGTTTCGTTAGACTTTGTAGTGGACTTACCCTCGTCTCGTGGCTGTACCTGCCTTCTGGTTTTCTCCGACCATTTCACCAAGATGGTACACTGCGCTCCCTGTCCATCTGTACCCACAGCCAAGGAAACTGCGCAGCTGTACCTTCAGCATGTCTTCCGCCTGCATGGACTACCTGAGCGCGTGGTGTCCGACCGGGGCGTTCAGTTCACATCCCGGTTCTGGCGAGCATTACACCAGACCCTCGGGACAGAGGTCTGCCTCTCGTCAGCCTACCACCCACAGACCGATGGCCAGACGGAACGGGCGAACGCGGTGCTAGAGCAGTACCTCCGGTGTTACTGCAGCTACCAGCAGGATGACTGGGTCGACCACCTGGCATTGGCGGAGTTCGCCTATAACAACGCGGTGAATGCGTCCACCCAGCAGACCCCGTTCCAGGCCAGCTATGGTTATCATCCACGGCTGTTTCCAGAGGTGCTGCCGGCATCCGCGGTCCCGGCAGTGACGGAGTGGCTTCAAGAGCTCCAGTCCCAGCAACAGCTTTTGGTGGAGCAACTGCACCAGGCCAAGGAAGCGTACAAAGCCCAGGCCGACCGCCACCGCCAGGTGGGGCCGGAACTTCGCGTCGGTGACCTGGTTTGGCTCTCCACTCGCCATCTCCACCCCTCTCGACCTTCGCGGAAGTTGGACGCCCGCTTCACCGGCCCGTTCCCTATCGTGGACCAAGTCTCTCCTGTGGCATTCCGTCTCCGGTTACCCGCAACCCTGAAGGTTCACCCGGTCTTCCACAGGTCCCTTTTGAGTCCTGTGGCCCCACCCGACGAGTTCCACCCGAACCGTCCCCAACCGCAGCCAGTGTTGGTTCGGGGAGAGCCTGAGTACGAGGTGGAACGCATCCTGGACTCCCGATACCGCAGGGGAAAGCTACAGTATCTCATTGACTGGAAGGGGTACGGACCAGAGGACCGTTCCTGGGAACCAGCGGCCAACGTCCACGCACCTGCCTGCCTCCGAGAGTTCCATGCGACGTACCCCAGCAAGCCGGGTCCGGACCCTCGGTTGAGGGGGGGGCCTGGGAGGGGGGATGGTGTGATGGCCTGGGATTCCGATTCGGAGGATGAAACAGAGGAATCCCAGCCTGCACAGGAGTCCCCGCCTCCAGGGCCGGCTGAACTGGGGCAAGGCCTAGAGGCTGAAGAGCCTGCACCTGTGGCAGTGCAGCAGGAGCTGGCCCCAGGTGAAGTCCGCCTGGCCCCAGAGGGGCCTGATGACTCAGTGGCCACAGGTGAGCCTCCTCCAGGACCCAGTAACCCTTCGGCCTCTCCTGATCTGCAGAGGCTTAGGGCAGAGAGGCGAAGGGAACTAGTTGCCCCCAGGAGGAGTGCTCGCCTTAAGGCCAGAGTAGGCGGGGCTCCTGGGGGTCGG
This sequence comes from Podarcis bocagei, assembly GCF_964188305.1. Lineage (NCBI taxonomy): Eukaryota > Metazoa > Chordata > Lepidosauria > Squamata > Lacertidae > Podarcis > Podarcis bocagei. Next base: position 39,163,007 of record NC_138126.1, read on the forward strand.
GACCGCCCCTGACCTTAGAAGAGGATAAAAGCCCACTCATCCCGGCCCCAGGTTGCGGGAGCAACGTCGTTGTTGGCTTCGGACCTTCCTGTGATCCTGATCCTTGCTCGGCCTTCTGTTCCTGACTAACCGGTACTCCTGTTCCCTGCTCGGCTTACTGTTCCTGACTATCCAGTACTCCTGTTTCCTGCTCGGCCTCCTGTTCCCGACCATCCGGTGTTCCTGTTACCTGCTCAGCCTTCTGTTCCAGCGTTCCTGTTCCCCGCCCGTCTCTCTGCATCGGACCTCGCCCCGCCTCGTGTGGACTCTGCTACACTCACGGTACCTTACCCCCGGGACCAGCACACAGGCACTATGTGTTTAACAGCTGCAGGTCATGCAAAGAGGTGTGGTACATTCATCACAGGAATGCCTGTTATTCAGCTGTTAATGGCACAAAACCTCATGGGAAGTTTATACCGGCTCACATGATTTGTCATCCATCTAGCTATGCATAACCACCAACATTTCTCCCATGAAAATAGGGACGTCCCATTCCATAATGATAATTTTACTATTTATACCCCACACATCTTACCGGGTTGCCTCAGCTCATCTGGGCAGCTTCCAGAATATATAAAAACATAATACAACATTAAACATTAGAAAAAACTTCCCTATACAGGATTGCTTTCAGATGGCTCGGGGGTCGGATAACTCCATACCCTCCAACATTTCTCCAGTGAAAAGTGGGACATTCTGGGATCAAATCAGAAACCGGGACGGCTTCTCTAAATCAGGGATGTCCCTGGAAAATAGGGACACTTGGAGGGTCTGGTTACATATAATGTCCACTTAAGCAGCAGCTGCCCAAGATTACCCATCCTTTTGCTTTCTGGGGAAAGGACACAATTCAGTGTTAAAACTGCCTTGCATGCTGGAGGTCCCAGGTTCAGTCCCCAATATATCTGGGTAAGGCTGGGAGAAACTTCCTGTCTGAAATCGTGGAGAGCCACTACCAGTCAGTGTAGACATTACTGGACCCAATGGTTTGACTCAGTACAGGGCAACTTCCTATGTTCTTCTTTCTTTCTTGGATACCTTTAAGCTAAAATATGGCAATGGCAACTATAGACTTTGGTTTCTGGAAGTCTACCTGGGGTTTCCTGGAGACCTGTGCCACTTGCAAGTCATTGTGGTGAAATGAAAATATCCCACACTTTAGTGATTTCAAAAACTTGAGAAAGGGCATCTGGTTAATAAAGTCCTTCGGGTATAGGGTGGTATATAAATTTAATTCATCATCATCATCATCATCATCATCATCATCACATTGTTCTTGGGATACAGTGGTACCTTAGGTTACAAACACCTCGGGTTACAAACACTTCAGGTTACAGACTCCGCTAACCTGGAAGTAGTATCTCAGGTTAAGAACTTTACCTCATAGTGAGAACAGAAATCGCATGGCAGAAGCGGGAGGCCCCATTAACTAAAGTGGTACCTCAGGTTAAGAACGGTTTCAGGTTAAGAATGGACCTCCAGAACAAATTAAGTACGTAACCAGAGGTACCACTGTACAAGTTACACAGCACTTATAAATCAGTGACCTCAAAGAACTTTGCAGGCAATTAATTACAGTGATCCCAGCTCAGTTAACCTTATAAAAGCTTAATATTAGTATTAACAGAAATTATATGCTTTTCGCTCCAAGAAGGGGAATATTTAACCTGTCCTTCAGTTGATCTGGTGTCCCTAGATGTATCTGTGATTTTATGGGCAAACATAAAGCTTATCATTTGCTAAAGAACATAAATCCATATTGCTGCATAGAGAGGCTGTGTCGTGCTTTATGCCTGACGGTTTATCATTGGCAGCCAGCAAACCTCTGACTTTTCTAGAGAGTAAAAGAATTATTCTGTAAACTCCTTTTAGCCTTTGTGAATATATTGCTTTGTCTCTTTGGCCACCCCTTGTCTCAACCAATAAGGCCCCATTGTAGGCTTGGCACTTAACTTACCCCTCTGGAAGGCATGACTTTGTGACTGCCCTGCACATAGGCAGACTCAGTCACCTCATCTCTGATAACAGCAGTTGGTGTCCTTTAGGTGAAACGGGCCCAATGCTAGAATATTCTAGAAAAGTCACTCAGCTGGGGGTTGCTAACACAGCTTTCGGTTGTAAAACAAGAGGTGAAGGACGGAGAATTTTATTGTTGCTAAGCAATCGTTGAGTCTGAATCAGGGCTGCCATCAGGGACTGGCAAGGTTGGGCACATGCCGCCAAAGGCGCCATGCACCCCAGAATTCCCTGCCTTCACTTTTCCTCCTTTTTCCTGTTGCTACTTGTTTGGGAGTCCAGAGGTGATAACGAGCAATTGAAGCAAGGAACAACAACAAAAACAGATCAGGCCTTGTCTGGGGCTTTTCCTTTTCACACACCTTCATAGTTAGAAAGCTCTAGACATTGCTATAAACAGTCCAAAAGAACAAGTAGGGTTCAGAGGAGGACACACTACCATTGATCAATGTTTTACCCTGAACAATATTATAAGAAAATATACTAAGAACAGTAATAATAATCTTTATGTAGCCTTTGTTTATCTTTCTGCTGCATTTGGCACTATTAATCAAATTAGACTGGGAAAAAATTCAGATTGCCAGCATCGTCTGCAGACTACTGCTATTGATCCAAGAACTACACAGCAACAAAGAAACGAGGGCCAGAGCAGGTTGAAATGGTGGTTTGACTGATTCTTTAAAAATGTCATGAGGAGTGAAGCAAGGAAGTGTCCTGGCTCCAACTCTGGGAAACAGAATCTGGACTAAATAAACCTTTGGTCTGATCCAGCTGCAGCACTCTTCTTATGTAAACCAGCAGCAATTGCAATAAGGAGGACGAAGCCCCCTGAAGAGGGGAAATTATCTTTCCTGAGCCCATCCCACCCCCCAGCCTGGAACTGGAGTGGCCTAAACTGTATGTTGCTTTGATTTCAAGGTAATTCAATTTGGTCTGATTTAAGCCTTGGTATCACCTAACATAGGGCTCGCTTTATGTTTCCAAAAGAGATGCTACAGACATTTTAAATATTATCTTGGGGCTGGGCTGCTAACCAACCCAAGGAAGGACTTTGCTCAGAGAGCCTAGCATGTGACCTATAAAAATTGTGCCACCACAGTCTTGGAAATAGCATCTAGGACACTGTGGCTGTATTTATGGAAAGTCCGGATAATAGGCTAGGCTCTCTCAGTGCCTCTGGTACATCACAATGTACCAGAAAGAAGACATTAAGATTTCCTGAACTATATTTCAGACAATCGAAATTTTCCTGAAAGGTCTATTGACCCTTAAGTCATGGTGTTAGTCCTGCAGGATATACTGCACATTTTTTTTTTAAAAAAGTGGGTAACAATAAGAACTGTACTCTGTACCTATCAGCAGTATTGGGCACACATTTCTGAAGTTGCCCCAAATAGGACCTTTATTGTTGAGATTTAGAAAAAACAAGCACTGGCTGAAAAGATGGCTGCTGGCCATAAATACTATATGCATTTAATTTCCCCCTGATCACACTAAACATGCCCCCTCACCAATGCTTCTGCCATTATACAGTTTGTTACTCTTTAAGGTGCAACATGACATAGAATCATAGAGTCATAGAATCATAGAGTTGGAAGAGACCACAAGGGCCATCGAGTCCAACCCCCTGCCAAGCAGGAAACACCATCAGAGCACTCCTGACATATGGTTGTCAAGCCTCTGCTTAAAGACCTCCAAAGAAGGAGACTCCACCACACTCCTTGGCAGCAAATTCCACTGTCGAACAGCTCTTACTGTCAGCTCTTACATTCCTGCTTGTTAAAAAAAAACAACCCAAAGAAAACACATTTAAGAGTTCGTAGGAACATATAACATTAATGTCAACATATACAAGATGAACTGTGCAGGTCTACTTGTCTAGCATGTAGAGACTTCTGGGGTGGTGCCATCGGCAATGGCGGACTCCCTCTGAACTGGAGGGACTAGCTCTGCGTGAAATGGGTCTTTTCTGCTATGGCGAAGCGGGGACCCAGCTAAAAATCACAGGCAGATGAAGCCTGTGACCATGGGACTCGGCGGGCACCCTTAGCGCCCCCCAACCCGCAAAGGAACCCACTAACGGGCTCCGAAGTGAAGAGGGGGAAGTGGCGCGGTGCTGTGAGTCAACTGCTATTTCCGTGGAGTGAAGCCGCACAGCCATTGCCGGAGAGTGCTGCCTTTTTCCTGGGACAATTTGGCTTCTAAAATAAGCACCCGTGAGTACTTAAACTTTGAACAATCGGACTTTAAATAAGGACTTGCGAGAAGAATGGAATTGGACTTAAAAATTTACTTTAATTTGGTACTGAAACGAGAAGGTCTAAACAGGAAGTCAGCCTTCCGTTTCTTTGTAGACAGAGTAAAGCAAAGACAACGTAAACTAGAGCTCAGAAAATCGCTTCTAAAGGATTGGCTTTTCATCATTTAAAATTGTTGAACCCCCCTTCGGCAGCAGGAGAAGAAGGGGGATCTTTTTTGGACTGTTTAAACCTGCAGAAGTGAGTTTAAAGTAAAGTAACTTTCCACCGTCCTGATCCTGGAGCGGGGTGTCAGGACTGACGTTTTGAAGCTCATTGACCAGAGACAAACGTTTTTGACAGATAGTTAAAGGAAGAGAAACATAGTGATTCCATTGTTTCCTTTCACACTTTAAAGGAACAAATATTGACAAAATATCTCAAAAAGGATACTTTGTTGCAAGAACAAATAGAAGTTCTCCCCCTAGAGGGAGACTGTGAAACTGTAACTAATTCCAGGGAGCTTGCAGCTGTCTCAGATTACAATCGTGGGAATGGACTTGTGACCTTGTAGGACAATGTATTCAGAGGCTCTGTTGTGTGCTCTCTGTAACACAAGTGCCCTACTGGAACAGTTAAGTGAGAAGGTGGATTTGATGACTAATGCGGCCAGAATTTTTGAACAAGCAGTGGGAAACTATGTGGAGCCCACCCAGGAATTAGATCAGGAGTGTGTCCTGACAGAGCAGATGAGAGAAGAGGATGTTGCTGATTCTTGGGCGCCAGAGATGGAGGGAGCTGTGGCCCTGCAGGAACAAGAGCTTTTGGATTTGACAAATGAACTTGGAAAAAGTCAGATTTGGAAAGATAAAGTTTGGACTGGTCTGGAAATTGGGGGTTGGATAGACCCCCCTGTGCAAGGATGTTTGGACTTTCCGAGTCTGGCAATGGGCCGTGAGATGTTTGGAGCTGTGAGGGCTCTCAACTTTGGAGGGATTCTGAAACATCATCTTAAATAACACATGGACTTGAGTCTGGACTATGGAAAAGGGGCTGATTTGTTGAAAAGGGTCAAAAACATCACCAAACTGGAGTTCCCACGAGTGAAAGGAGAATATGAAGAAGAGCTGCGGAAGGGACATGGAAGAGATTTAAGGGCCTCGGATATAAGGTTGCCAGGTTAATGCGCTAGATCGATGGGATAAAAAGGACTGACAAAACCCGGGACCAGGAGGAAGGGATGCTGGACGAAGATTGGATTGTTTTTATTTCTCTTTTTATTATCAGGATTGTTTTATAAAATTGATGAATGTTAGAAAAATGTTGGAACGAAATTATTTGGCTCTAGTAAAAATGTTTAAAGAATTAGGTAAGAATATTATGGTTGTGAGAAGTCGGTAAAAATAAGATTTAAGTTTTAAGTTTTTAAGGTTCTCTATAAGATAAGATGAAAATAGATTAAGGTAACGTAATGACAGAATACTATGAAATATGGAAAGGATTTGCTGCATAATTATCAACCAGGATACAAAAAAAGGGAGGAGGAGGAGGTCAAAGAAAGAAGGTAATGAGAGTTGAGGATTTAAGAATGATGGATTTTTTTGTTTTTGTTTGCGGTGTATTTTTGTTTTTTGAATTTGTATTGTTTGAGGTGGTTTGTTTTTTCTTTGTTTTTTCTATTTTCTTTTTCTGCTTTGTTTTTTCTTTGTAATTTCAAAAATTTTCAATAAATATCATATTACTTGTCTAGCATGTAAAGCAATCTGGCAGAAGTGGGAAACAGTCCAGTAGAAGTGGACACCATTTATTCCCCAAGCATTTAAGACAAGATGGGGAGCCAAAAACACTGCTGAGCTAGCAGAAACCTCTTTTGTGACTCAACATGGCTCTGTCTTTAATCCAGATTTTAGTTCAGAAAACTCCATTTTTCCCAGACACACTTCCTCCCTTTCTGCCTCTCCATTCTTCTCCATATCAGTAGTGATTTCTTATGTCCATTCCTAGCATTCCCAATTGGATTATTTCACCGGAGAGCAAGGGTTTGGCTTGGAAGTGGAAGGAAAGAATATTGGAATGGGATTGGGAATTTTCCAATCCAGAGTTTTCTTTTCTTCTACCTCTGAGGCACCCCACACCCCACCCACTTCCCCCTGAAATGAGCCATCTAGCCTCCACTCTACTTCAAATGAGAAATAATAATAAATATCTCCTCCAGTCCAGACTCTCCACTCCTGTTGCATAGCACTCCAGTCTCCCTTAGATAATTTTTGTCTTCATCTCTGCTGCAAGCAGCAGAGGAAACAGGGCTCAGCACCTGCTGGTGCTCTTCATGTGCTCTGCATACTTCTGCAGTCCTACACATCATGCCAGTCACACATGTGCACTCATAACCCTGCTCCTCCAGCCCAGCTCTTCTTCTGCACTCCATTTCACCACTGAGCCCTAGAGATGGAGGTTAATTGGGAGGGGGAGGCAGGAGCTGGCTCCTGCTAGGCTGAAGCTTACCAGTTGCATGCACTGTGTGTGTATATATATAAAATAAAGGTTCTCTTGCCCACCTGAAGATTCAAGCCCTCCTCTTGCCACATGGGGGCTGGAAAAGCAAGAGACTTCAGGTCGCCCCTGGGCGTCTGGCAACCCTATTTGTGAATGTCGAATTTAGATATAGTGCATCATTCATAGACAAACTGCAGATAAAAATTAAAGGAAAAGAAAGCTTATGCGTATCAAGCAAGCCCAGAGAAATAAAAATAGCACTTCCAGTTTTGTAAAGCAGTAGCCATTATTTCCAAATAAAGAAAACAGGCTACTGTTGTAAGGTCAGAAAATTATCCTCTCCTCATTGTAGAGATTTCAAGCACAAACAGCTTTGTGGGGGGAAAGAAACAGACTGACGCATTATAAAGGGCAATGTTTTGCCAGCTTGATCTGCAGAGAGCTGCATTCTTTAGATGGAAATGTATCCATGGCAGTCTTTTTTTACCATTGGTTCTTGTTCTTTTCGGCATTTAATAATGGGATTACAAGGTACAGCGGCTAGCCAAACTGAAACCTGCAGATGACAATATTATATGCTGGTATATCAATAAATATGCAGAAATAATAGCCTGAACTCTTCCGGACGAAACAGTGGTCCATCTTTGTTTTCTAAAAGGTCAAGAGGAAATGAGATTTTGTTCTGCTTTGTAGCAAGATGCATGCATTTGCTATATTTGTTGAAATGCAATTGACCTAGCAGACCACACAAAAGCAGACTCCTTTCCCTTTGGGCCCTAATTATCTTTGCATCCTGCCTGCTCTTTATATTCTCTAGCATTTCATCTCTCGCCTTGATTGCAGGCAAGTATCCTTTGACAATAATTTGTAATAAAAGAAGCTCACTACAACTGCAAGGATTTTCAAAACAGACTGCTTTAGCATTGTAGAAACAATTCTGCTCCTGAATAGGCCAAGAAAAGTAGCACAAAGCACCACACTTTACAATTATAGCACATTATGTATTCTGCCTGGGCCTTTTATTCTATACACTGTATGCAACAAGAGCACGTCTCACTGAAGGAAAACCAGCATGGTTTCTGCAGGGGTTGTTGTTGTTTAGTCATTTAGTCGTGTCTGACTCTTCGTGACCCCATGGACCAGAGCACGCCAGGCACTCCTGTCTTCCACTGCCTCCCTCAGTTTGGTCAATTGTTGGTCAACTGTTAGTAGCTTCAAGAACACTGTCCAACCATCTTGTCCTTTGTCATCCCCTTCTCCTTGTACCCTCATTCCTTCCCAACATCAGGGTCTTTTCCAGGGAGTCTTCTCTTCTCATGAGGTGGCCAAAGTATTGGAGCTTCAGCTTCAGGATCTGTCCTTCCAGTGAGCACTCAGGGCTGATTTTCTTCAGAATGGATAGGTTTGATCTTCTTGCAGTCCATGGGACTCTCAAGAGTCTCTTCCAGCACCATAATTCGAAAGCACCAATCCAGCTCTCACTTCCATACATCACAACTGGGAAAACCATAGCTTTAACTATACGGAACTTTGTCAGCAAGGTGATGTCTCTGCTTTTTAAGATGCTGTCTAGATTTGTCATTGCTTTTCTCCCAAGAAGCAGGCGTCTTTTAATTTCGTGGCTGCTGTCAACATCTGCAGTGATCATGGAGTCCCAAAAAGTAAGATCTCTCACTGCCTCCATTTCTTCCCCTTCTATTTGCCAGGAGGTGATGGGACCAGTGGCCATGATCTTAGTTTTTTTCCGCAGGAGTAATCCTGCCTAACTAACCCTTTTGAGTTCTTAGAGAGTGTCTCTGAGCATACTGTCAGGGGTGACTGAGAAGACATTATGAAAGGAAACACAATGTCTCCAACTGGCCAGTCGTGACCCATACATGGGTCCTGAAGTCACACCAGGTAGGTTGAGCTTGCTGAGCTTAGAGATGATCAAGGGAGCTTCCGTTGCCTCAGTCTCCTGCATCTCTGGGAGTGAAAAAGCAGGAGGAGGTGGCAGACACACAAAGGCTGGAAGTTGAGGAGGTGTGTCCAATGACACTGGCTGACGAACATACACACCCCATTCCTCTATATCCCTTTGCCCATGTGTCCAGGCTAAAATCTCTGTGGAGAGCTAAAAATGTCTATAGAACAATGTATAACATCACAGTGATACATGAGTTTACAAAGTGCCCTCAGTAAAACAAATTGCTATTTTTAAACATCATTCCCATCTCCTTCTCTTACTCCCAACATGGGATGGGAAAACTGATTTGCGCAGCCAGCAAGATGTGTATAGCTGTAACCTCATAGCTACACGCCTTCTAAGTGTTGATAAAGTGTTCAGCAAGTGCTAAAACGTTACTGTTTATAGGAATCTCAGAGACTATACACAGGGGAAGGATGACTAAGGAGCCATTACCATCTTTAGCAATTCAGCACTTCTTGGTTGGAGGCAAGCATTGTCCCTTGTGTGTTGTTTAAAGCCCAACAACTTCTTTGAAATGTTTTATATAACAAAGGCTGGGTTTTCTAGTTCCACCTCACATATCTGCCCATTTTAAACACATCAGATATATTGGTGCTATTTTGACTTAATACTACCAGCTTTTATTATCCAGTGGCAGTGACTGCTAAATCATCAAAATTGCATCTGAAAATTCAAAGCTACTACCTGCCTAAATAGAGATTCAAATGCATCCATATCTAATCACATAAAGCAGACCAGAATGCAATCAACTTTGACACTCAACATGGATATTAATCTATGCAACATTTCATTACTCTGGGGAAATGTGCACAAACCAGAAACAATATTACTGCAGCTAGAAGACAATCAGAAGAAGACAACTGAGGATAGACAATACAAGCTAACATGGTTCATGTCTGAAACTTTTCTTAGGCAAACAATTAGCAGATCCTGACAACAATCCAAGTGAAGAGGATAGCAACAGTGGCCTAGTTTGCATGAGCAATTCCCAGTTTAATAAGGCAGTAATATTTATTTATTTATTTATACCCCACCCATCTGGCTGAGTTTCCCCAGCCGCTCTGGGTGGCTCACAATTGAGTGTTAAAAACAATACAACATTAAATATTAAAAACTTCCCTAAACAGGGCTGCCTTCAGACACGAACAAGTTGGTGTATGGATGTATGGCGATCCTTCGGAGCCATTTCACTCATCCTTTCGTTCAAGCCGCTGTACAAGGCAGGATTCGACTCTCTGTGGCTTTCTGTAACCAGAAACTATGGTTAATGGCTTGCAAATAATCCAGGACATTAAATAATGGCTCAATATCCTGCTTTGTTTGTAAATCATCAACCATAGCTACATATGAATGTAAGGTTTCTTTCACTGGGCGGATTCAAGAGGGGATAACTTTGTTGGCTTGTGAAACCAATGAAGAGTTTTGCGCCATAAACTTTTCTGCTGCAACCCACTTTGTTGGATGAATCTGCTAAAGTGAACTCCAGTACACAAAAGTTACAACATAATAAATCTGTTAGTCCTTAAAGTGCCACAAAGCTCTTCGTTGGACAAACTCCACCAAGTACTGACAAAGCTTTAAAAGGTGTGAATCATCTGACAGAGGACACAGTTCTTTCAGGAAGGGATATTAATATGTGTTGAAAACTAAGCCAAAACCACTAGTGCATATTGTCCAATGTGAATTATGTCTTTCTGATTACAGCTGATCCATAAATATGAGGTTCACGCTGCTCTTGTGCCATTAACAAGACATGCAGAAAGTTGCATAGATGTGCAGGGAAATCCAATGGATATGTCATCAGAAGTAAGCTCACTGAATCTCACTCTTTTGAAAGCAAGCAACAACCTGAGCAGCGGCGCTGACTTGGGCCCCAGATTATCAGCGCCCAGCAATGCCGACATAATGTGACATCACCCCAGGAAGTGGTGCCAGAGGTGCTGTGATTCCTAGGACACCACTTTCAAAGTTCCCGTGACCTTGTGAGGAACTGGAGGTCCCATTCAAGGCCTTGCAGGGCCTTGAAAGTGGTATCCCAGGCCCCGCAGGCCCTCATGAGGAACCAGAAGGGGCATCAGAGGCCCTGTGAGGCCTAGGACACTGTTTGCAAGGCCCCTTGAAGCCTCGGATGGGAACCGGAAGTTGAATCCAAGGCCCTGAGCACCCACAACCAAAAATCTGTGGGAGCCCTGGAGTTGGTACCAGTGGACCTGAACTTTACACTTCACTTTTCCTTTGTGATGCTCATAGGAAGACACTGAACTGCTTCATTTGCGTGTTATGCTGCTTTTAAGGATCAGCCCAGGAAAGAAAGCTGGCAGACCATTGTGCATACAAAAGCCACATTGCTGTTTATGACATGCGCTCCCTGGATAATGGGTAGCTAACTTTCCTTTTCATTATAGTATACCAATATGAGGAGGCTTCAGCTGTTGCGATGCTTCCCTCAGTGGTTCGGCAACACCAAAATATCCATTTGAGAGACTTTTAAGTGTCTAAAAGCAGATGGTAAATGTTTTTCCTGTTCTTCACCTTGGGAGCTGGAATATTCAGGGACCCCCAACTATACACTTTAGGAAAATATATCTGTTAGTCTGTATTGACTAATAAAAAATCATGGATATGCAAGACCAGTGTTAAGGACCTTTAGTACCATCAGATAATTGTTATCCTTCCCTTTGCTCCAATTGCAACAAGCTATGTGTGGAAAGAAATGTACATCTGCATTCCTTTTACACCGGATATGCGGATTCCTACTCATTTAGCTCATTGGATGAGGTGTGTTGTATAAAGCAATAGCTTCAGTCATGGCCAGCTAGGGGGAAATGATTGCCTATTTATTGTTCAGAGCAAGGAAACTTGATCAAAGGAGACCACCTAGTAATTAAGCATGGCTTAAGTTGAACAAGGAACGAGCCCCAAATTCCATTTTAAATGCCAAATTCTAACTGGAGACCAACTCAAGAAATAACAGAGGAGAGAGTGTCTTCCCTTCTCATATGCAAATTTGAGTCAAAAATATCATGGAGTACTGCTGTGTGACCATGATCACTTGGGGCTGTGATCTTGCACCATACTAATACAGTACTGGTTTTGCCTAGCACTGAATAGAAATAGATAGATATGAGAGAGAGAGAGAGAGAGAGAGAGAGAGAAATGTAGTATTAGGGATTATTAGAAAAGGGAGGAAATACAGCCACAGTGAACAGGACAAAATAAATGATACGGGTTCCTGCAGAATGTGCCTTAGATTCTTCCTGAGGAGAAAAATATCCTTATTGGGGACATAGCCTAACCTACCTCACAGGATTGTCATCAGGATGAATGCAGAAGGAAAGAGTATGTATGTAGGCCACCTTGAGCTCCTTGGAGAAAAGATTGGATATAAATGTAAGAATAAATAAATCAAATAATAATGAAAATGACTCCCTGATAGTAAATGATGGGCCAACAATACTCTGGAGCTTGTATTTTCCATTTCTTGCTGTTAGAAGCTCATTTCCCTTTTCAAAACTGAGATGTATTTTTGCCTGGGAAAAGAGACAGGGAAACTGGCACAGGATGGGAGAATGTGCTTTTGTGCTTCTATTAGCTTTCTGGTGGGGAGATACTTAAAAAAAACAAACACCTAATGGGTTTCAAGGCAGACTAAGGTGAATTCACCCATGACTAATGTTGAATACTACGTACAGTGCCACCTAAAAAAAGAGAGAGGATGTTATAGCACTCTACAAGGTAGAGAAAACAGCAACTAAAAAGAACAGGAGGGTGGAACACTTTCCCCTCAGAGGGATGACTGAATCGTTTTGAGGCTTTTAAGTTTAGTTTGGGTTTTTGGAGTTTTTTAAAGACAGGCATGATTGAGGCTTTTAAATGTTATGAACAATGTTGAGAAAGTAGAGGTCGATTCCCCGCCTTTCCATAATCCTAAAAATCGAGGTCACCTAATGAAATTGATGGGCAGTAGACTGAGAAATACTTCACACAACATATAATTAACTTCTGGAATCAGAGGTTATGGTGATGGCTACTAGCTTGGATGGCTTTCAATGGCACTGAGACAAATTTCTGGAAGAGAAGTCCATCCGTGGCTGTGAACCATGATAGATGAAGAGAACCTCCATGTTCAAAGTGGGGAATGTGCAACGGGGAATGGTATCTGCTTTCATACCTGTGTGTCACACCTGTGTGTCAGCTTTCGAGAAGAATCTTGTGGCCAGTGGTAGAAGCAGGATGCAGGGTTAGAAGGACTGTTAACCCAGCAAGGATCTTTTTGTGCCCTTAGTGCCTAAACAAAGCATGCTACAGAGATTAAAAATGTGCCCACATTCCATGCACATTGATTCCTCAAAGCATTTACCTCCACCTTTGAATTCAAGGCAGTGTGTTAGAATGCAATATGCAACAGGAACTTTCCTCAGAGCATATTATAAAACAAGGAAATGTGTAACTCCCCCACCCACCCACCCGCCACCAAAATAGTGAGTTATATATAGCCTACATTTGTCAGCAGCCAGTAATTTGCCATTTTGCTTTTCTAAGGAGCTTCTTCTGTCTCAGCCAGTCCTTAGTTTTCAGTCTAGAAATCACGCTGAGTAATGACATTTAACAAAAACTTATTCTAAGTCACAGGTTATGTGATGCACTAAATAAATTATAGCGAAGGTATCAGTTTGTCATTCATCATCTGTTGAGAGAAAGACCTCTGCCTCTTCTCTACAGGAAGAAATGCATTGGTGGTTAGCATTAACAATGGCCATTTTAATGCCAAATATCTTTTCCAGCAGCCATACTAAGTGACGATAAGCATAGCCTAGGCTCCACCAACCCGGAGCCCTCTGAATGTTTTGGACCACAATGCCAACCCTTCTGCTCACATTGCTCCTCTGCCCAGTCTCTGCCCTGCCTGCCAAAACCCTTCAGTCCACAGTGCCAGCCAGCTGAAGCAGCCCACACAATCAAAATGGACCAGGAATCTGGTCCTGGTGAGGGTGGTTTTATAGTATGTGTGAGGAAAATACTGGCATCTGTCTGTGAAATGGTGTGCAGCGGGAAGAGAAAAGTGTGCAGCAAATGGTACTCGTTCCTTGATTTCAGCATATTGAAACAACCTTCAGGGTTGCCACTGATAGCATGCATGGGTGCATTGCCTGATGGCAAAGGAACTTGTCAGCCCATGCAAGAGCTGTGGATTTCATGCGGCATTTTGTCTGCCAAGCCAAAGGTCAAAGAGGTAAACCTTTCCAGTGGTGCTCTGCATGCCCATTCCATCATCATGCATGCATGCACCTACGTTACAAGACAGTAAAGAAACTCAGGAATAGGTGTGTTTAAAGAACAACAGCGCTGAGAGAGGTTGAAACCCACAGTTCATGAAAGCACCCTTTGTCTTGGTGTAGCAAACCAAGGTTTATTATCTGCCAGCCCCATGTAACCAACAAAAAAAGCATTTCACTGAGAATTAGAGTTGACTTTGTGAGCAGCTGCTGGGACTCCCTCGCCACTGCTTGCCCAAGTAGGCATGTTGCCAAGGCTACTGATGCTCCTTTTCATTCCTGGCTGCCAGGCCTCCTTTTCCTATGTGCTTGCACAAGGATGGTTTTCCCATGCCGCATGGCGCTTTTCTCTTTCTGTCTCTCCGTCTCTCTCTCTCTCTCTCGGCAGGCTCTCTAACACTCTGAAAGACTCGTCCTCCCTTTGAGCCGTTCGCAATCTCATTTTTCCTTCAAATGAGACACTTCCCAGCGTGCATATCTGTATGGCATCATCTGAGCTTCACACACACACACACACCCCTTTGTAACAGGAGCTATTTGAATTTTATCTTTTTTTCTCACAACAGGATTGGAGAGCTGAAGCAGCCTGGTAGGAGAGACAGGATCAGAAACCTTGACCTATATTCAGTTATCTATATCCAGCTGATCATCAAATTTGAAAGTACCTTCTTTATATAAGCAGTTCTTTTTATATGTATAAAGTGGGATCAATAAAACGTTTTCATTTATTTATATCCTGCTTTCCCACAGTGGTCTCCTGGCACAGATCATTTACCATTGTAAGCCAGGTAGCTCCATCTTAAAATGAAGCCAGAAACCAGACTGAAATGGGCCCTGATAATCAGTGTCACTCAGCAATGCCTAGCACTGCACAGCCATCACCCACTCAGGGAAGGCAAATGGTGCCTAGCAACTCAAACATTGCTCTATGCCCAGACACATCTAATCCCTCATCCTTACTTTGCCAGCTAGTGAGGTAAGAAGAAGACAGCGTGGGCAGAGGGTGGCAGTGGCTTTATGTTACTGGGTTCCCTACATTCCCCAATTAATAAGCAAGTTGTATTAATTGGAATGATGCCTTAAAGCTACCTTTTCGGTTACGGATGATTATGTACAAGTGTGTCATCAGCACTTTCCCCTACAAATTATGCAATTTGTGGCATGTGTTCTTGTTTTGGTTTTTAAATTCAATCTTTATTGGTTATAATCAACAACAGACACACAGTGGAAACAAAAGAAGAAAACACACAGCACATAACTCACAAAAAAGAAAGAAAGAAAGAAAGAAAGAAAGAAAGAAAGAAAGAAAGAAAGAAAATAAAACAGTACAACGTGAAAACATTTCAGCCATCAACTTGCGACCTCCTTGGTGTGGGTTCTTTGTTTCCTTGTTACTTGCCTCTATTTTTCAATAAACTTAACCTGCATTCAGTGGCGAAGCTGCATGCTCCACTACCGGGGGCGGAGAGCAGGCGGGGGTGTGGCGTGTGTTCTGGGGGCATGGTGTGCCACCTGTGGGGGCGTGCCATCTGGCGCCGGGGGGGGGGGGTGCACGGCATGTGTCCAGGGAAAGCTTCTGCAGCCAATCAGAAGCCATGTCAGACGTTTGGGTTCCAAAGAACGTTTGCAAACCAGAACACTCACTTCCGGGTTTGCAGGTTTGGGAGCCAAAATGTTTGAGTCGCAAGATGTTTGCCAACCAAGGTACGACTATGCCATCCTTGAGCAAAAATGGTCATAGTGTAGTTTACAAAACTAAGGCAATATTAAAACATAGGGTTAAATCTATTGCTGCCATTCTGCTTGCACAACAGACTTCAATTTGCGCAACAGAACTTTCCCCTTCTCTCCCCTGAAGACCCCTGGGCACTCTCCAAATCTTCTGCAGATGGTTGTGGGGACAGATAAGGGTGGGCACAGGGAGAGGAGAGGAAAGTCCAGTTGCATAAGTGGAAGTGAATTTACGCAGCACTGGATACAATCCATAATACAAAACAAACACTGAAATACTTCTAATAACTTATATAATTAACAACATCATAAAAATAGCTTAGCCCATCAGTCTTTAAAAGTTCAGCAAAAAGATGGGTTTTTACTCGGCACCTAAAGGCTGGGGAAAGACAGCCTTCAAGGGGTGTAGGTGTTGTCATTCCAAAGAGCAGAGCCACCACCAAAAAGGCTCACACAACCATATATATTTCACCAAATGTGGCTGCCCTTGGCAGTTTCTGCTACCTAATCACAAGGTAGATTATGGCTCTCTATTTTCCAAACTCCATTTGAAACATAATTATGTATGAACCCATTTCTGCATTACAGTTCTGCAGAGCATATGCCACATTGCAAGGATTCGTGTACACCTATGGTGTTATTAAACAAAGACATGGAAAATAAATGTTGCCACCTTTCAATTTTTATCATCCAGGGACTGACTACTTATGCTGCAATGCAGGGAAACATTTGAAAGCCTGCATTGCCCCCAGTTCTTCACAGTAACTGAAGAAACACCAGGTGATTTCAAATGAGTCATGCTCAAATCAAGGGCAGTATCTCGCCTTTATTAATTAAGGTCATGAATGGGGGTCTCTGAGCTGTAAAATCAAATAGATACCAAGAAAAGACCAAGGCAAGGGGGGCAGGGAGAAGAGAAAGTCAATGGGGCTGTTTGGGAAACAAAGGGACAACACTGAGCTTTTCATTTTCTGTAATTTGTATGAGCAGACTGTAATTTAAAATTTGAAAGGCACTGTATTCAAAATGTTGTTGGGATACCTTGTTTTTAAGATGAGATTTCATATAAATATTGCAGTATAATTGACAGAGATCACATAGTTAATAATCACAATCATAATAACTGTACTTATTAGTTACTTATTTTTTTACATTTTTAATCCCTAGTTATGGTGATTGATGATTAATAAATGTTGATAGTTCTTGACTATACAGTATTTCATTTGCATTCCTAAAAAGTTGGGTTGGGGCCAACAACTTCAGACCCTCTAAGTATCCCTATTTTCCCAGGACAATCCCAGATTTACAGACGCCATCCCGGTTTCTGATTTGATCCCGGAATGTCCCACTTTTCCTTCGGACATCCCTCTTTTTCAGAGAAATGTTGGGTGGTATGGTAGGACATCCCTATTTTCATCAGAAGAAATCAGACATTTGGGAAACCCTGCAAACCACCACAGCAAACCTGGTCGACTACTTCTTCCTAAATTCTTCTGATGTTTCTTGCTCGCACATATTCCTTGTTCTCCTGTCCTGTTTTGGAGAAGTGCTCATAGAGGCATGAGGCGTACAGCAAATAAGATAGGACAGGTAAGGTTCACGGTCAGTACTTGTGCTAATTTTACTTGTGATAATACTACGCTGGATGAATGTATAGCTGCCATCACAGGGCAGGCCAAAATCTGATCTGGCAATATAGCCACAAAATCAGAGTAGGTTAAGATTTTTCCACAGGCCTTCATGCAGAGGATTTCCAGGACTGGCTTGTGTGAAGGATGGGAACGGGTGATTGATAAATTCAACCCCATCCACACACAAACACTTTCAGGCACTCCAGTCTATCCAGCTTCCTAGATCGCAGCCTGTGGCCCTCTGACCCAGAACTCCCTTACCTGCAATTTTCCTCATTTGCATAAATAGAGAAAGCAGTCCCCTTCTACCCAAAGTAGTAATCAAGCTTAATCAAGGGGAAGGCTTACAGAGAGTTTTCATCTTAATCTTTTTCAGTGTCATCTTTTGGGTATTGTTCTTCTTTGCCTACAGGAACATCTCTCTCACTCTCACACAGGAAAGCAAGATAAGTTGCCAAGGATCAATGGACTATGGCATGCATATAAAGACTTTCACAAGGAAACTGAAGTCTGGCTTGTGTTCTGCAGCAAGACACACTCCAAGGAGCTTGACATCCATTAAAGGAAACTAGATTCCACACACACACCCCACCTCACTCTCCAGAAAAATCTGTTAGGACACAGAGAAAGGCCTTTTATTAGCTCTCTGCATAAAATAAATTTTTAACAGCATCATTTGCACTTCATTGAATTGGAAGGTTTTAGGGGGTGAAAATAGCAGTCAGTTTCACAGATGACCCCAAAAGGGTGACAATTTCACAATCTTTCCCTCATTTGACTCCAACTAATCCTCTTCGGGCATTTTTCTACATGAAATAATTGGATAAACTAAGGCAGGAAAATAAACAGGCTTTTATCTGTAGCATCCCTCGAGATCTCAGGCAGCCCGATGCCCTTGGGGCAATATCAGCAGTTAATGATTCTTCATTCCTCCAGCAGGAAGAGGCTTAATTAACAAAAAGGCAATGTTTCACAGACGCGGCATCCTTTTTTTGAGTTAATGGTGCATAGTGCTCTCCCAATGAGTTTGACCAAGCTGCGGCAGGCAGTGGAAGACAGGAGTGCCTGGCATGCTCTGGTCCATGGGGTCACGAAGAGTCGGATATTACTAAACAACAGTGCTCTCCCAGTGACTTTTTCAATTGGGGAAGAGAGATACAGAATATTGGTGCTAAAAATGCTGCAAGCTTTCAAACTCATACAGATTCATTGTCATTCATAGATGTTTTGGGAAATAAAGTAGGCCAAAAGACATATTCATTTAAGAGAATGTTCAAAATATATAGGGAAAGTGTATTTCTTATCTTGCTCCACTTTTCAAAGTCCCATGTTCCACTTTGTGGGAGACAGCATTTCCCTTTGCAGTCCACAAGATGGCGGGTATCCTTTTTCTATGTCATAAGTATAAGAGCGTTCAAGTACAGTAGACTCTACACTTGACCTTGGGCTGTTGTCATGCCATGGCCTCCACATTACTTTGCCTTGTTGTCCAAGATGCCCATGGCTCACATGCTTTGCATACAAACAGACTCAGCTTCAACCCCAGGCATCTCCTGGTAGGCCTGGGAATGACCCATCTGAAAAGCATAAGGCAGCTTCTAAAGTAACTGGACTCATTTGGAATGTATGCAATTGCCATTGGCAGAACAGTGATAAACACTTATCAGTCATAGGATGGGCATGTCGCTACATGCTTGGTGAATACCAACAGCAGGAAATCTGCCTTACACCAGTCCTGTGAGCACACTCCTTGCTATCTGCAATACGTTGACGTGCAGATTTTTCTATATAATGTGTATTCTCAGCATCCATTGCTCTGCATTATTAAATTACAATTTTCCTTAGGGACAGAAATGACGATCTCTGTAATGGAAACAAAATCTTAAAGCAGGCAGGCAGGAAACCTTTCTGCTGCAGGCTGATATTATAAGCTTATCGTCATATTGTTCAGCAGCGCAAGAAAAAACCTTTCTTCCACCTGCTCACATTCAACTTTGTAGGCAGGTTGCTGCTGAATTCATGTTGATTTTTCTTCCACAAGGGTCAGTGAGGATGCCAGTTCAAAGCATACCTCGGAACTCTTTGTTTTTCATTGATATTAATGTTTTCCCCCATAGCAGCCTTATGACACATTAATCCTCATTATCCTGTTCTTCAGAGCAAGAAGACTTCCACGGTAAGCATGTAGGAGCCCAGTAATTACACACTCTGTGCCTACATTTTATTTTCACCTTGGTAAGCAGCGTTGGTTGATGTCTTGTGCACAATGATATGATACAGGAAATAAGAAACATACTTATAGCCCTATTTACTGACTCCACTGAAACCACATGAAAATTGCACCCCTATGAATTGCAACCAGGGCTCTGCATTAGAAGAGTTTTCTTGTACCACTGACAGTTTCACATTGTTAGGTCAGGATATGACTCAGCCCAGGAGAGCAGCCCATATGCATCTCTTCAGTCATGGCAGCTGCATATACTAGCATCGCTCCAGTTCACACGATGTATCCACCATGAAATTTGGGACACCCATGAAAAATCATAGCAATGATTTCATGCAAGATGCAGCCAACTATGTGAACTAGCCCTTTGTTAGCACAGGAATAGATTGAGGACCAACATCAACCAAGAACCTCCATGCTCCCAAAGTGCAGATAAGAGCAACTCTGATTTTTTTCGACGGGTGTTTGTCTAGCCTATTCCTTTCTAGCAGCACCTAGAGCTGCTTTGGCTCACAAAAAGGGGTATTGGAACGCATACTGCATAAACTAGCTAGAGATCTCATGAGGAAAAGGGGGATGTCCTGTTTTCCTCCAGAGTATTCGGAAGGTATCCAACACTGTCACATGGCATCACATCAAGTCCCAAGTTTTTCCAAGAAGTGTGGCTGTCTCCACAGCTTCTTGCCAGCCACACTTCCTATTGAGACCAAGTAAGGCAGAGTTGTGGAATGTGCAGCTCTCCAGATGTTGTTGGACACCCTGTTCCCACCAGTCCAGAAGGTTAGGAATGATGGGAGCTTAAGTCCATCAACATTTGTAGGGCCACAGGTTCCACACCACTGCCGTAAGGTAAGCAGTAACCTGAAATTTCTCGGAGAAATGTATGTTCCCTACCTCAAGAAAGCAGTGGAAAAATCAGCTCCCTTCATATTTTTCTGAGCTGCAGCTCCCACCAGCCCTAGCAAGCATGGACAATGGCCAGGGATGGTGGGATTTGTCGTTTAGCAACCTCTGGAGAGCCAAAGGTTCCCCACATCTTCCCTATGGCAGTTTCATATATGCACAGGTCACAACTCCATCGTTCTTTCTGCTCATAATGCTTATAACTGCTGAGGCACATGTTAAGCTGCCATTTCTAGCAGTAGTAAAATCAGCAGGTCACTGCCCCTGGCAGCCCCATGCCCAGGCAAGAGCCGTCATGGTCACCAAAAACTGCAGAACTGGGCATGGTATTGCACAAAAGAAGCTGTATAGATATCATTTTACCTACACCTTGACTCTTCATGGCATGCATTGTTCTTCTTACTTGCAGGGAAATCTAGCACAGCCTTCCAATTTCATTTCCTGTTGTTCAGGTGACACTAAGAACCCTGGAGCTGCCGTGCTGCATCCAAAAGGCTGTCGTCATTTGATGAAATACCATCACTGGGAAACAGTCCCAGCTAGCCAACATAACGCTAGTTAACTTTCTGTGCAGCTGGCAAAGCATGACTGTGTCTAAAGCCTCTCTCCCCTTTGTCAAGTGAGCATGGCAAAGGTAACCTAGCTGTTAAGATAAATGTCTTTTTTCATGCCATGTCAGTGCAGCAAGTAGATAAGTGTATAAACAGGAACGTCCTACAGATACTGCAAGCACCGATTTTGAGTTCTGGGTGTTTTTGTGTGTGGGTATTTCAGAGCAATAACTTTTCCATGGGGGCTAGAAAGAGTATACATTTAAAAAGGAGAACAAAGGTGATCAACCATAGATTAGATTTCTTGCACGCAGATAATTTATTCTATATCAACTTTCAGGACACACACAAGCTGTAATCCTTCAAAAAAGGTGCTGGCAAACACCCTGTTTGTGTCAAGCGACCTTTAGCTAGTTTCTCTTTAAAATATATTAACTTAAATATTCACGTTGGTCCCGTTCAAAGACATCCTCTTAGGCTGGAACTAGCTATTGTGGACAATGTGGGACAGCCAGGGGGGAAATAGGAGTCCTACATTACTATCTCTTCCCTCCCTTGTAAAATTCAGTGGATAGTATGACACTATTGCACTGCACTCCACTCATTGCACTTCCCTGCCTTGCAAGGAAGAAATAAACTTGTTGCACAATGATGTCACACCACATATTTAGCAGCAGTAATAGATATTACTGAGGAGACAAGGGGGAAATGAGGTTGCTGGTGTAGCAGGCAAACCGTGCGGACTGTAATGACTAGATCCAACCTTTGTATTCTTAGCATTATGTAAAGAATTGGGTGAGGCTGTTACAAATTCAGCTTTAATCCGATGATTCACTTCAGCAGAACTTAAATACATTCAGAAAGTCTATCAATAGTCTGAGCTATTTTAACTAGACTAAAGGATGAGCCCATTTCTCAGCAACATCTAGTATTGGCTCAGCACATGGTATTAGTATTATTAATATTGTCACCATCATTTCAGAGTTACAATTTGCAGTGCCCAGAATTTCTTGGGGTGCGGGGAGAGAAATGTGTTGTAAAGGCAGAGTGTGCATGCAGCCAAAACAATGTGGGAGAAGGGGAGGACCTTTGTAATATGGCCCCTTGAGTGAGGACAGAATTCCAGCACACACACACCGCAAAATCTTATTTTCACAATAATTTATTTTGATACAGTTGCTTTTTAATAGATCTTCTCAATAGGCCTAACTTGGTGTAGGCAACCACTTAAATATAGGCATTATTATTATTATTATTATTATTATTATTATTATTATTATTATTATTATTATCATCGTCATTGTCATTATGCGTTGGCTCAGCGCCCTCTGCAGGAAACCCACCCATGCTGCCCCAAATCTGGTGCTGATGGAAGGCCTTGTGGAAGGTTTGTCAAAATGCCCTAAAATGTCAAAACAAGCAGTATTAAGGAGTAGCAGCTGCACACATGTAAAGTTATTTGTTCCCTTTCGAATATTCTCTTGGGTGCCACCCAGAGTGGCTGGAGAAACCTAGCCAGATGGACAGGGTACAAATAAATTATGATGATGATCATCCTCCTCCTCCTCCACGAATGTGAATTCAGTTCTAGGACTGATGGTTTCGGTTAAATATATGGGAACGTATGGGTGCCTGTGAATTTTAAATGGGTCTCACCAGAATTGCACTCCCCACCCCACCCCCAGCATTTTATTCCTTCAACTCTGGGCAAAGGAAAAGCTCCACCCTTCTATATATCTTTGATATTTCACAGAACTTCCAAGCATACTTTTCTAAAGGGATTCATGGGGTAATTGCTACATGTTAACAAGCCATGTAATGAGATAACAGCATTGTTAATTCATAGTTGCATTTTTTTTTAAATAAAAAGGATAATGTGCCTATAAACACTCCCTTAGTGAGGAAACACTTCTCCAGAAGGTCCTTGAAATGAACGAGGCGCCGGGGTGGGGTGGGGGTTGGTTTTGTTTAGTTTTTTGAGAGGGTTTTTTTTTGCATTGAAATACTAGGTTTATGGCTTGTAATGCAGCCATTCAGTTGGTCATACAAGCGCCTTCGTCGGGGGGAAGGCTATACATTATTCTTCTGAGCTGCTGATTACATTAATTATGAAGATGATTTTAATCTTCATCTTCAACCTCCCTTGAATCCCAGGTAGGCGAGAAAGAAGCTTTAGGGAGCAAAAGGGCAGTAACAACGGCTAATTTGTTTCCCATTTTTTGCAGCGGCTTGCTAAAAATTGCCCTTCACCCAAATTCCCTCAAGAGATATTTTTACAGATGCTAAGGCGGGGGTGGGGGAGAATGATGATTGTTTTTGAAAAGCTGAGATAAAATGCTTATTGTGCAAAGAGTGCTGTGCAATCAAGGTTGCCCTGATAACTTTTTCAATGTAAAACATATCATAATCAGCAAATATGGGTGCCTAAAATTAAAGAAAGCCAAGTTTAGGATTTTGGATGACAAAATACTACCTTCATCTCTCTGCTTTAATCAAGAGGGGGAAGACAAAAGAACCCTTAGTGAATTTCAGTATGACATGAGCACACCTTTGCAGCCAAATAAAAACAGTATCTAATGGTCCAATCCTATGCAGAATGAGCTCTAAATTTGACAGGCGCACACACCACAAACCTCTGGAGCAGTGATTATTTTGAGAAAAGCTGTTGGCCGCCCAAAACAAAGAGCCCAAGAAGATTTAGGGCTTGTTCACACTTCCACTTGTCCTGTTCTTAGAAAGCACAGGTCTGAGGGTTTTCCCCTTGTCCTTTTCACGGAAAACCCACTCTTTGGTGCTAAATTGGAGCAAACATCCATCCAGAGAAAGCCCAAATTGTCATTTGCCCTGAGTGCTAAATAGTGGTTTTCCCTGGAGGAAAGCAGCGGGACAACAGGATGTGTTGATAAGCCCTTAGCCTATCAGCTAAAAATAAAATAAAAAATACAGACCATGACCTCACTTTCACTCGAATGTCTTAGTGTCACTGGAACCTCATTGCAAATCTCATTGTGGCATGTCAGTGTTCATTTGTCGAACCAGACTGATAAAAGGACCCTTTTAGGTCCTGAGAAAGCCATCTTGTTGAATTTATCTGGAACTTCCAAGCCACCAGCTACAAAATTGCTTAATGGCCATGAAGTGATGTGCATTCTTCACATTACTGAAGCATTCAAAACTTAATTATATTGTTATACATCACGGTTAATTCACCACAGCGGAAAAAGGATCACTTAAAGATCAATTCCAAATCTTTTATGCAAGAAGCATTAGGAAGGGTCACTCCGCCTCAGCCAGCTACATATTAATGCAGTCTCCAGCATACCCGATAAAAATCTCCTTTAGGCTCTTCTCTTATAGCAGAGTGGTCCCTTTGTACAAAGTAATTGCTTTTACTCATCTCCTAGAATGTAGTACACATTGCAGGCACTTGCGTTATTACCAGACAAACATTCCCTGCAAATGCAAAGAACCCCAGAGCTGTTGCCAACCCAGTACAAATTATTCCAAACACATAAAAGCATAAAAAGAGTTATTCTGGATCAGGCCAGGGGCCCATCTAGTCCACCATCCTGGACTGCAGCCATCTTGTTCGGCAGGAAACCCTCTCTGTCACCACATATTTGAAAGTTCTGCAGCAGCAGCATAATTAGAGCTTACCTTACATATTTTATGGCAAACTCCACCAGATATTTGTAAAAAGCAGTGGGCTGAATGTTATCAGATAAGAGCAAAGTATTTCCACTGAGCTACTATGGAGTTATAGTTAGTGCTGCACAGCTGAATTTCTTTGGTATACATTTGCTCAAGGAAAAAAATGTGTCATCGCTGTGTGCGAAAATTTTTTTCTAACAGTATTTATATTCCCCCTGCTGCTGAAAAATCATGACTTATAGTTTTGTGTTGCCTAGGGTTGTACAATGCAATCTTATGCCATGTTAGTAGAAACTACGTGTTTTAGTACTCAGCAGTACGGAGCCAATGCAGGAGAATGGTTTCTATGATCCTGACATGGGGAGGCAACATTATTTAACAAGGCCTTTGACTAATTGTGCTGGCATTGTTAGTTCTCATGTTCCCATAGATCTTATGTTTAGTTGAAAGGGATGTGAGACAGTGTTTTTTTCTTTAAAAAATGTTTAGGGGCACTCTCATTTTGACTCCTTTTGACACTGTGGAATGCCCTCTCATCAGATGTCAAAGAAATAAACAACTATTTGACATTTAGAAGACATCTGAAGGCAGCCCTGTTTAGGGAAGTTTCTAATGACTGATGTTTTGATGTATTTTTAATCTTTGTTGGAAGCTGCCCAGAGTGGCTGGGGAAACCCAGGCAGATGGGAGGAGTATAAATAAATCATCATCATCATCATCATCATCATCATCAAGAAAATCACCATTTTATAGTTCAAATTGGGAAAAATTAATACAGTAAATGGACAGAAGTACAAAGATTCACAAAATGTTTACCAGTATGCATACCCATGCATACTCCCAGAAAAAAAGCACTGATCGGAGAAATTATTGAAATTACCACATGAAAGCTGAAATGTGTTTGAGAACAGCTGAGCAAGTGAGGGCTGGGATATGAAGGCAGGAATTAGGACAACTTACCTATGCCCTGACATCCTACATTCTCCGCTGCTTGTCATTGGCTGCTGCTGGCAGAAGGTGGAGAAACATGTTAGACTGAAATGTTAGAAGATAGTCAAATTTTCCTTGATGTTATCGAGGAGCAGTGGCTGGGCAGAGATTAAATGCTCAGTATGCCACTTCTGGCAATGGCATCCCATTTAATGTAGCATATAGATCCAAGCTAAAGTGCAGAATAAAAAT
This sequence comes from Podarcis bocagei, assembly GCF_964188305.1. NCBI lineage: Eukaryota > Metazoa > Chordata > Lepidosauria > Squamata > Lacertidae > Podarcis > Podarcis bocagei. The sequence continues at coordinate 39,188,916 of NC_138126.1, forward strand.
TACCCTTTACTCAGTGACCCCAGAGTAAAAAGTAATAGACATCTAATTAATTTTGGCTTGGCTCCATGAATGATAATGGATGAATGCCAAAGGATTACGGAGGGAGAACCTGGCAAGTCTGCTGAGCTCAGGGAACCTGACAAAAACTGTCAAGCTATCATCTGAGCTTCTCACCACTTTTCAAACCTTATTTTGAGAGTTGTTTCCAGGTGACATTGAATGAGTGTACAATATGAGCACACAAATACTTGAGCTGTACACTCGTATCATTTTTCGCAAGTAACATTCAACAAGTGTACAGTCCGTGTTCACAATAGCTGAGCTGTACACTCTTTCACACAAACACTTGTAAATTTGTAGAGACAACTCAAAACTCTGTTCAGCGTATGTGAACAAGCCTGCAGTTTTGCCCATAAAATGTGAAAGAAATCCCGCAGGACATAAATTTATTGCTTATGAACGTTTTATGCCAGTCCTTATTCACTTTTACTTGCTTCTGATTTGTTCTTAGGCCCAATTCAAAGTTCTGGTTTTTAATTCTCTCATCAATTTAATGTTATTTTAACATCTCACAACATTTTCAAAGATTAGATATTGATATTTTAATTGTGAATGTTTCAATTTTAACATTGTATAATTGGTTTTATACTTGTAAACTGCTTAGAAGCCTATTTTGGCATGAAGCAGTCTACAAATCAATAAGAACAATATCAGTATCTGCTTAGGTGGCAGCTTGTCAAAGTTTTAGACCTTTTGAGGTTGTTTTAGCTCTCCCTAACACAGATGGTTTTATAGTGGTTGGAAATCTGTTGTATTCCCCCCCCCCCCTTGCAGCTTCTGTATTTTACTGCTGCATGTGATTGCATTGTTATGCTTAATCTTGTTTTAACCTTACTAAGGTTCTTACAATCCAAACTCAAGATGCTCCTGGATCACTGAGTCAGGAATCTCCCGCTCAGCGGAGGTAATGCCAGCATACGTCCCTCATATTGGCTCAGGCAAAATCAGCTTAGTCAAGGCCCACACAAGGGGTGTTCTGGAGGTGTGGTGGAGACATTGTTGGGAAGTAATGAACTTACCTTGGAAGCAAACTTTGTGCAGTTCAGTGACATGAGTTGGCATCCCAGCAAAACGTACACCAGCCAAAGACCAAACTTGTTTGAAGGGCTTGTTTTCCCCTCTCACATACTTGGGTTGGCTCAGCCACCATCAGCCTTGCTCCTGAATTTGGATCTGGCATAGTGCAAAGTAGTGTTAATATATCCAGAGCTAAGAAATAAAGAAAAAGATTTAAAATGTTTTAGTAGTCTAACTTTTGTCTGTTTTAAAGCACGGCTGTGATTTCCCCCCCCCCCTTGATTTTACTGTTTTATCTTTTGTAAACAGCTTTGAGGTGTTTTTTTTTAAAAAAAAACACACAATTAAGCAGTGTATAAGTTTCAGGAAATAAATGAACAAATTTAAAAATAAAAATAGATACTGATGGTGTGTCATCTAACTTTTATATCGAGGCTGGTACATGCCTATGTAGATTCCAAGATTAGCAAGCTTAAGATGGGGAGCTAACTAGACGTTTCATCCTTGCTAAAGATTTTAGTTTGTGCTGCTGATGGCGATGCTCTGTTTAATTATGCATGCTATTTGAGCCTGAATTTTTAATAAAAAGAGACAGATGTGGGAAAAATATGGTAAGGGGTGGATTTTCCTACAGCAGCTTTCAGTCATGGTGCAGAATCCATAATGCATGAAATCCAATTGAAGCTGCAATTGTAAATCCATCAGATGGGAATAAGCAATCTAATACTGAGCCCTAGGTTTTCACTGTAAAACTATAGAACTTGTATACTGGGAGGAAAATGCAGGAGCTGGAGATAAACTCATTGCGATTGCAAGCAATATCAGCTAATGACCAGTACTTGCACAGGGCTTTGCAGAAGGGCTTTAGATAGCTGTGCTCAGAAGCAGGTGGAAGATGGTAGAAAGGGATTTGCAGGAGAGCTAGTTGCTCTGGATGACATATAGGGGGACATTCATTCGTATTTGCACAAAAGTTTTTCTAGGCCATTCAACTCCTATCCTAAGCACTTAGCAATAGTAGCCTTTGAACCAACCTGCCCGCCTAGGAAATAGGCTTTCAAATAGTATTTATTTGTTTGCTTGGCAGTGTTGGAATACTGTACATGGTGAAGGGTCCTGCCTTAAGACACTGACAATTTAAAAATCATCAGTAACAGAGGGAGCTCAAAGGTGAGGCTTAAAAGGAAGAGTCTGCATTTTTATATTTTGGTTACACATATTTTAAGGGGCTGTGCCAACGAAGAAGGTGGGTTTTGAGGGAAAATTGCAAGGAAGGCAGAGAAAGGCAACATCTTCATAAGAGCCTTGTGAGGAAAGTCAGGACAAGAGATTGCAACGGTCCAAGGTCACATGGCAGTGCTGGATTAAACCCTGTGGAGGCCCCTGGGCAGCTGAAATTTCAGGAGGGCTCTTGTACTCTAGTGGGATAACACTGAACTAAGAAAGCTTGATTGTAGTTTTCTTTCAAGATCAAATCAATATTACTGTATTTTGATCTTTTGTTGTGGGGCCCCTAAAAGGTGTGGGCCCATAGGTTGCTGCCTACTCTGCCTATTTGGTAACCCAGCACTGTCACCTAGGACATTGTGTGGGCAAGCAGGGATTTGAACCTAGTTCAAACCCAAACTCTCTAACCGGTGGCCATTTGCAGTACATGCATGGCTTGGGAGAAGAAAAGTGCCGGCTGTCTTGCAAAAAATTCTTTTCCTGGTTTCCTGGACTTACCTGTTAACTGTTTACAAGCCTAGGTAATAATTTTCCTCTTGGTTTTCTGAACATCACCCTGAGATCTCATCAGGTACCAGAATTTTGTTTTTTGGGATTTGGTCATTCTAAACTGGGGCCTTCAGAAAAGCCAATGGCCTTGAATGGTTGTTTCAGACTCCTTTCACTTAACTAATTTTTACTTCTTTAATAGGATTTGCGCCTCACTTTTCACCAACAAGGTGGATCACAGCCGTAGAAAGTATTAAAATGCATAGAAGTAATAAAGTAAGAAATACAAAGATAGAAGCAGAAACTCAAACCATACCCTCAGATGAAAAAATTCAAGAAAACAATGAAAAACTCAAGAAAAAACTCAAGAAAACAAACTATGGTACCAGGTTAGGTTGGGTTAATGTACCTAACAGGCTGTGGGTGCAAATCACAAAATGTGGCTTCTACTCAGTCACCATTCACTTAAAATGAGGCTTGTGAAGAGGCAGTGAACTGCAGAATTAAATTGGGAATATCATAAGAACTTGTTCCACAGTTATTATTTCCAGGCAAGCAATGGAATGGGTTGTCAAGAAACTACTCCTTCGCTGTGAAACGTGCCCATCCTTCAGTGTTTTACTGCAACCCTTGATTTATTTTTAAACTTCTTGCTGATGTCAACTTAACTGATGTCTATAGTGTAGTAATAGCTATTTACTGAGCTCTTGAACTTCTGCTCCAACCTGTTAGTGCCTTAATTCTGCCACATAATTAGTTTCTTGGGGATAATGGGTACTATTCCAAAGATCCTGCTGAAACAAAAAACAAAAAACAAGCAAACAAACAGCTTCTGTAGTTATTATAAAACACATCTTCTCCACCTGTTAGTAAGGCCTGATCTCAGTTCCATTGTGTGAAATACATTTTTAATCATTACATTATGGGGTGAAATGGCCAAAATGTTCACACTTGCCAAAATAATATTGCAGAAAAAGTCCAGCAAGCTGATTTGTATCATGACATAGAACATAGATGTTTCCCTTTCAAAGTCAGCATCTCTGTTATTACAGCATTTGCAAAAACATGTACAATATTTATGAGACTAAGATAGATAATATAGATTAATTCATAAGTCCCTTATACATAATTGATCATGTATTTAAACAGTAAAATAGTCGTAACCGAACAGATAGTGCAAATGCACTCAGTTAAAATTTTAAGGGCATTTGTAGTGGTTGTTAAGAGAGTAAGCTCTTTTTTTATTTAAAGAAGCACACTAGCCTTTCTCAGTGATGCATTTACAGAAATGCATAAGCTTGAAGAGGAAAAACAGCATTTGTGGAAGGTCAGGGAGGCGAGCTAGAAGGACATTATGCATGAAATAGGGACTATTGTGGTTCACATGGCAGAATGCTGTACTTAGAAATTTGAAAAATGGGTGGAAATATCTTGGACCTTTTAAAGGTTTTATTTATGGATAGCACATGCAAGTTTCCTCCACATAGCATGGGGAGGATTGTATACTCCCACTCTAGCAATTGTATGCCTTGCTGAAAACAGGATGAGAGGGAACATCAGTGAACAGCCATTCTGTCATGGACACTAAAGGCCTTTCAACACTTACAGTGGGGGTGGGCATCCAGGTGCACTTGTCCCAGGTCTCAGAGCTGGTGGGTGGGGTTCATCAGGGTCTGGCTGCTTTTTTTGTTTGAGTTTATAGCTTTATACTAACAAGACTCCTGCCCTGGGCCTCAGACAAGCTGGGCATGGGAATGGTGGCATGATTACTGTTTGATCCAACATTTTTAAGAGTAAATTTCTGGCTGATTGCTGCACCTTTAGACACATGTTGCTGTTATTAGAGAGTGAGTGTGAGGTTTTCCTTTCCACACTAAAGGCAGGCTGTGCTTCCATGTTTGTAGCATACCCTACAAGTCTGGAAAAACCATGACATCCTCCAGCCAGTACATTTCAGAGTTATGAGCATACACCTGGGTATGGACGTTTTGTGGCTTTTTATTATTTATTTAATGCCTAGTATTTTAGAATTCTCATATTGAACTTAGAAAAAGAACTCCAATATATGTCTGCCTGAACTATGGCAAACCTCATTATGGTGATGAAATTTTGTCTGCTGCTAATGACTTCTGTCAGTCAGTACCGTCATCTCTATCTGCCACATCTCTCCTCCAAGCTGAGCTCTCGAACTGACAGCTCCCACCAGGCAGAGGGAAGTTGTACATAAGACATGTCTTTCGAACCTGTTGTCATGGGCCAGGAATCGCTTTACCTGCTGAACAGCAGCCCGAAGGAGCAGAAGGTAGAATGACTCCACTTGCTGTTGATCAGCCTTCTAGTTTCTGAAGTGAATCAGCTGGCTCCAGCCTTCTAAAGCAGGATTTCCAGCCTCAGTCAGTTGCGTGGCAAGTCCCCTCCCCCCATGTGAAATGAAAACACCGGACACATTATTTAAGGTTAATGGGCGTAAAAGGCCACAACTTTATTGATTACAGGGATTAGAAGGTATTAGCCTTAGGCATTGGCTCCTATCGACTACCCGGCATGGAGACCGGGAAGGGTTATTCACCAGCCGTGGGAGTCCTGTTGAAGTATGCCAACTAGGATCCCACCGGTGTCACCGCTCGGGGGCGTGCCAGAGGCCCTCACCTCCCTAGGTTTCGGACAAAGCAACGCCCCCCAGAGTCCTTTACCGAATGGGGCAAAGAGGGCGGTCCCCGGGCGTACCTGGCCTTAAATGGGATAGGCCACACCTCCCCGGCCCGCCAATAGGCAGGCAGGGTTGCAGGCACGCCCACTGATTCCCTCGATCTCACGGGGGCTAAAGGCCAGCCCCCGCGGGTGTGGGCCCACAACCCCACCTCCTCCCAAGCTCGGAAGTGGCTTTGCTGGAAACAACATTTGTCGTTCCTGGCCAGACCTTGCTGCTTCTTGTTTTTCATGACCTTGGACTCTCAGGTTTCTTGACCCCCAGACCATCTGACTACATAAACGGAGATACTCCTGACCTTAGGACTGGACTGAACCTTGCATACAGACTCTGCCTCCAGGCAAGTACCCCCCCAAGACTTGATAAATAATACTGAGGATCTATTCAGGATCTTTCACAAAAAAAGAAATTGTGATGGAAGAAAAAATTTTCTTTTCAGTACATTATTCTGGAATACTTGCTGAATACTGATATTATCATTTGGCAGCAAGCCAAAACAACAACAACAACTATAAAAACCCCAGCAACTATGCTACTATAAATGGTAGGTTCATGAAGGCCTGAAGAACAGGGCAGGAAAAAGTTGGAGAGGGACCGATGGGGATTGATTTAGTAAGTTAATCATAAATAAATAGTCCACAATTACTAAATGATAGCTAGAGACACCTCTGGAAGGTGAGAGCTACTTTGGCAAAAGGCATAACTTCCTCTAGGGAAGTTATCTAGGCTGGGTGGGTGGGTGTAAAAAGTATCAGTAGGTTGCAATCGCATACACAGTTACCTGTGAGATTACCATTAAACTTAACAGGACTGATATCAGACTAGATAGATGTATAGAAATCTGCTATTCAGCATTCTGTAGCTAAAGGTTGCCTAACTATGGAAGACAGAGGTAAAGATTCAGCTGTGTGTGTTTCTTAACATTAAATAAACAAGCAAATCAAGTTCATTGTTGTGAAACACACACAGATGGTTTTCCAGGATTGTATGCGAACCATTAAGCACAGCACTAGATAAATAAGAGCAATTTCTTATTGAAGAATGGGAATATTGCTTAAGACGAGATATGGAGAGCTCAGCTAGCATCAACAAGCTTTTCTTGTTTTACTTTAGCAAGACAAGATTGTTGCTACACACCACTATCCTCACTTCCCACAATCCATTTTGCACTTGAAATGGTCATACCATGTTCTACTACGCTTACATGCAAAGGCTTCAAAGTTGTTGTTTTTTTAAATGAATTCTTAATGTGATTTCTAGGAAGAGAGGAGGAGGTTTATATAATAGCAGCGCCAGCTTTGCAGCACAATTCTACACACAATCCTTTTGTAAGTGTGGGGTGTAACAACAAAACAGGGATTAAGAACAAAGCATGCAAATCATCAACATTTTTCATGCTTCTTTACTGCTGCCACACAAAAGCTATAGCTATGTTATTATTGTGCTAGATCAGACCAAATGCCTGCCTAGCCAAGCATCCTCTTGCAGGCCACAACGCAGCAGGCCGAGGGGGTGTGAATTAACAGCATGAATACTGTAAGAAAGACGTGCCACCCCCTTGGGATCAAAATGGCCACAACATTATTGATCACAGATGTAGATCAGATTTGGCAGAGGCACTGGGTGTGTATTCTGAATCAGCCAACCTGGTTGCTGACTGATATCTCCATCAGGGTCTGTCCTGGTGAGAGGATATCCTTCACTGATGCTGTTCTGACAAGGAAATCCCACTAGGATGACATTCAGCTCCCATTTAGGCTTTTGGGCAGAATTCCTACCCTTGGACCTCCTTACCTGGGTACCCTGAGTTCACCCTGGAATTTTGGGGATGGGCTACCCATCCTGCTAGCTTGACTAAGGTTCCAATCCAATGCCTTTTCCCTCCAAAGTTGTGATAATTGCTATGAGGGAGGCAAAAAAACAAACAAACTCCAAACGGCCCAAATACATATTCAGGTAGATTGCTTTTTGGCCTCAAATACAGTATGCGGGTGGCACTGTGGGTTAAACCACAGAGCCTAGGACTTGCCGATCAGAAGGTCGGCGGTTCGAATCCCTGTGACGCGGTGAGCTCCCGTTGCTCAGTCCCTGCTCCTGCCAACCTAGCAGTTCGAAAACACGTCAAAGTGCAAGTAGATAAATAGTTACAGCTCAAGAGGGAAGGTGAACGGCGTTTCCATGTGCTGTTCTGATTCACCAGAAGCGGCTTAGTCATGCTGGCCACATGACTCGGAAGCTGTACGCCGGCTCCCATGGCCAGTAAAGCGAGATGAGCGCCGCAACCCCAGAGTCAGTCACGATGGTCAGGGGTCCCTTTACCTTTATAGTGACTGAAAGTTTCCCCAGCATGTATGTACTGTCTATTTTCCACTGGGCAGAATCACAAAATACAGGGTGGGGGTGGGGTGGGGTGGAGGACAACCATTTTGGACACTGCTGGATAGCAGCACAGCCAACTTTTATGCCCCACAACCAGACCAGACTGAGAACTGTCCCTGTCAGGTCCCCTCTCTTCTGGGTCTCTGAGCAGCCCATTTTAATTTTAATTCATTGGTGGGCAATCCTTGCAGCCAGCTTAGGCCAGTCCTGATGCTAGCCGGCCACACAAGGTGATCTCCCTTGGCCTCTGCCACCACTGTCAAAGTTACGATATGTGGTCTTTCCTTACAGTAGGCAATAAAAATGCCCATGGAAAGCCCACAAGCAAAACATGAGGGCATTGTTCCCTAGTGAATGGTATCAGCCACACTTCTTTTGTTTTTGAAGCAATGGGATTTGCACTTCTGGCATGCATGACTATACCTATTTAAGAGTTTGTGTTCATAATCACTCAGTTTGCAGAATGGTGAGCTGGCTCCTGAGAATTATTTCAAGTCTGAAACATGAGGGTGGAAAGAGCCTAAGAAGTTCAGCATCTCATTGTCTGGGTCAAGATGAAATGCGCTCCATGGGCATTCAGTTTCTTATCTCACCTCCAGCCAATGACGCCATTTATTTAATGAGAATAATGGGGCAATCTAATGAAATGTACCTAGCAGGAAAGGTAGTGGATAGGGACAGAAGCTCTTCAAGGTCTCTTTCAGAGCAAGCTCCCTTCTTCTGTGTCTCCTTTCCTTGGGGTCGCAGTGATAGATCTCACCGAGTCACCCATTAGGCAGGACACCTTTTCAGCAGTGGGGGAAGGAAAATCACAACCGAGTAAATTTAAAATAAAGAACCACCAGTTTGACTCTCAAGCTCTAGGTGGCTGTGAGCAATCACTGCTGTGTCAGCTTAACTGGACTAGCGACTCTTGGCTCAGCACAGTGGATTTCCCCAGAGTCCTTCCAGGGGAACAATTCCTCCGCTCCAATGCATCAAGTGCAGCCATTGTAGATGGTTTCCTATTGACAAGCACGTTAGGTTAGATTGAAGCCCTTCCATGCTAGGTCTCGGAAGGCCCAGTCAAAAGGTTGTTCTGATGAACTTCTATTTCTCTGAGATAAAATCCCAATCAAGGGGGAAATGAAAGGAAGCCATTTTACACAGAGTTTTGGAGACAACAAAACTACTTTATAATTAAGAGTTTGGCACTTGTCTTTCAGGGCCTGCCCTCTGTGCTGCCAGCAGCATTGCCATCTTCAAATCAACAAGTCTTTAACCTCCTTTTCCTGGAGTGAGAAAATGGAACATGCCAAGAGTTGAAAGGAAAGACGGCTTTTTGAGGAGCTGTAAAAATACGTAGAAGAAATGTGATGTTTCTGGTAGAAACAGTTCTTTATGGGCTGAGCTGTGCATATTCTGCTATACTACAAACAGCAGAATTGTCCCCTGTGATTTCTAGTTTGTTGCAGCCTGTGAGATTTGTGGTAGGTTGGCAAGGATGTTTGACTCATAACTACTTAACAATAGCAGCAGTGAAAGGATCCCCCCCACACCATGCTAAACGCAGAAATGGTGGGCAGAGGGAACAGTCCAGGGTAACAAGGAGTAGCTTTCACATGGAAGGACTGTGAGCTCCATGAAGTTCTGTAATGCTCAAAACCAGAGGTAAGCCACTGATGGTCCTTTCCAGATGTTGTTGCACTTCCAACTCCAATCAGTCCCAGCCAGCATGGTCAATAGCCATGGGGATAGGAGTTGCTGTCTAGCAAACCTGGAGGTATCACATTGGCTCCCCTTACTCATAACAAATTCCTGGGCCCAGAATTATTTAATTCTGTGGATATGTCTTTGGCACAGAACTCTGGACGATGGGGTGTATATCAGCTCAAACGTAAACAATGGTCTTCCTTGAAACAGTTGTGCTCTGAATTAAATTACATCAATAAAATTAGTGGATAAATTAGTTTTTTATTCAGGGACTTAAAGTGAGTTGGTCACCCTTCTTATATTTCCCCTGCCTTTAAATGCCGTACATCATGCTTCTGATTCTGGCTTCCTGTTCCATTCATATAGATGGGATATATATTTTAGTTGAAGTAAATTATGACAGAAGATAAGAACATTAAAAGGAATAATGAATTGTTTAATTACCTTGAAACGAGGCCTTGTGAAGAGCTAATAAGCTTTGGAGTGTTTCTGTTACTAGTCAAATTAACAATCAAAAGAATGTGGAAATGTTTGCATTACTTCTGCAGGGTCCAGTAAATGAAAGGCTGGGCCCAGAAGTTTGGTGTCCAAAGAAAGATAAAGCATCTTCTTTTTTTTCCCTACTCTTTCCCTGACAAAAGCTGTTCATCCTTATGTTGGATCCTGCAATATCTCCAGACCAGGGAGAATCACAGTCAGTGGAGGGTCCAGTAGGACAAATGGGGCATTGCCCCACCAGTCTGTCTGCCCTCAGCAGTCCCCACCTGCCTGCCTTCTTACTTACAATGAGCCCAGAGAGTGGCACTGGCAGTTAACTTCTTCCTCCTTAGCAGGGCCAGATTAAGACCCTTAGAGGCCCTAAGCACTTACATTTTTTTGGGTGCCCCCATATATCTAATTCAGAATATAAACAATAATAAACCATAAAATAAAAGCTTATTTTTCAAAATGAAACAAAACCCACAGTAAGAAGGAAAGTCATGCTTCTTTTGTATAAATAATGTTTGTTTTTGTTCAGCTGCACTATATGGTCCATGGTAAATCCAGCAATGGGATATTTCTGTGGTGCCTGACTTCCCTTGATGCCCTAAGCCCGTGCTTGTTTTGCTTAATGGTTAATCCAGTCCTGCTCCTTAGTCTCAGTGTTGAACTAGTAGAACTTAGTGGAGAGCAAGATGGGGAGAAAAATAGATTTAGTTGGCTATGTGTGTCATTGGCTCTGGCTCCACCTAGTACTAATGCCATACCAGTACTAATAGATACCAGCCACCATTCACAGGACAGCCCCAGGCATACCTAGGGATTGGCAAAACTCAGGCCCAAGGTGGGGGCCAAAATTCACTGATCAGGCTATGGAGTGTATGATGCATATGCGTGTCGCACCGCACCACTCTTTTCATGGTGAGATCAAATGCGGGCAGTGGCGTAGCATGGGTTGCCAGCACCCAGGGCTGCGCAAGGTTGCGAGGAGGGAGGGAAATGGATAGAGCAGGCATGCACATTCAACTGCCTAATGGCATCTGCATCACCCAAGAGATTGCAGCTGCCGAGATAAGAAGAGTCATTCCATTGTCCAGAGAGGTAACTTCCTGGTTTGCATGGAGAAGCCGATTTCAACAGAGCCCGGCAACGGAAGTGCACAGCTGTAATGAGGCAGCACCAGGTATTGAAATTAACAATTTTGTGCCCCTGCACCCTTCCCCCACGCCACTGAATATGGGAAAAGCTTCTCGTCCTCACACTGCAACCCTTCCTCCTTGCCTTACTCTCACTCCAGATGCTTCAAGTGCTTGGGTCATGTAAAATGTAGTAATTTCTAACCTGGCTACTGCTGTAAAGTGATTTATTTATTTTTTAGGGGGTTGGGCTGATACAGGTCCTTATGGGGACACTACTACTGCTGCTTGCCAAGGACACAGGGGACCCTTTGTGCACACCTTTGTACAGGCCTTCTTGGATGCTTCCGGATTTGATCCCAAGTTTTATAATTCTGGGGAGTATTCGTTCCCCACAGCAACCTCATTAAGCAGCCTAAGTCTCAAATCTACTTACAAAAGTTATATCAGAAAGCCTTGAAGCTTATGCTCCCCAAAGGAAGTGCCAATCAGCTCCCACCTGGCAACATAATTTAAGGTTTTGTTCTCTGGTTCCTTCTGTCAGCCTCTTGGGCATAAAGGATGGCGGGGAGTAGCTTCCATGAGACTCTCGAGTTTGAGAGAAACCCTGGGGAACTTGCTTCTCTAGTCATTCATGCTCCCATCCCACTGTGACACAGAGCTCCTCTACAGATAGTTGTTGTCCTCTGCTCTGCAGGGCAAGTCACTTTCCCAAGTGTTAAATGAGGGTTACTATACAGAAACTGGGAAGAGATAGAGATCATAAAAAATCGTGAAGTTCTTAAGGCTCAGCAATATCTGGAGGGCCACAGATTCCCCATCCCCACTCCAGAGCCAAATAACTTTCCATATATTGTATTTTTGGGATACTTAGCTATACTATAAGGACTCTATGGTCCTGATAGTTGTTCAGTACAGTGGTACCTTGGTTTAAGAACAGCTTAGTTTATGAACAACTTGGATTAAGAACGTTGCAAACCCAGAAGTAGGTGTTTGGTTTGTGAACTTTGCCTTGGAAGCAGAACATGTTCCGCTTCCTGTTGAGTGTGTTCCATTTGTAAATTGAGTCCCCTGCTGCTATGGGAAAGCACGCCTTGGTTTAAGAACGCTTTGGTTTAAGAACGGACTTCCGGAACAGATTACGTTTGTAAACCACTGTATTTCTATGCCACCATGATGTTTATGAAGTCCATTCAGTATAGATCTCTTTTCCAAACCATCCCTTCTGGGTGGATATATATGCATAATGCAATGTTTCCTAAAGATGCATAGGACTGGGCCAAACATCAAAAGTAAGTTTAGCATCTCTTTTATTCTCATATAAAGGGTTTGGCTGGGATACAAAGAGCTACTTCAAATTGAGTTAATCCATTGAAATGTTCCCTTTCTTTTTTTCTTTGGCTCCATATTGCAAATGGTTTCAGATGAGGTCTTCCATGCAGCATGGAGACATTGCTGTCAGAGAGAGAAAAACAAAAGTGTTTATAAAACTGGTTCCATGGTTCTTTAGACCCAGCCCTCTGTTTCCTTCCCAACGCCCCCCATCCACCCAATCCCAAAATTCTTATTCTTCTTCTTTAATATTGGAGAGGGAAAGAAGAACAACTTGTACTCATCTTTAATCTCACCTGCCAGGAACCCTCTTAGTCACTAATGCTTTTATTTTAATTTAAAGCTGTATCAGTCCTTTAAAACACAGGCTTATAATAGTCTTTGGAATGTTGACAAGTCCTTGGCTGTAGAGGCAAATGGAGCACCTTTGTAATCTATAATTGCTTTTTCAGCCTAGTTAAAATTATCTGATGGCAATTGTTAAGATTCTTTTGTTTAAGTTAGAATATACTGCTCTGATGCCGAACTGCCGTGCAGATTTGACCTTTCAGACTTTCACTGGGATCTCTGGAGAATCTCTGTTTTATGACAGTCGTGCAGGCAGATCCCCCAGCTAATATTGGATCCATTTTGATTTAAGGGCACTATAGGGAGCCTCAGAGCTAGAACCCTCTAGGCTGGTCCTTGTCATATTTTTTTACACTCAGGGGTGCAATTGTAAGTCATCGCATTCCTCTATGTGAAGAAATTTATAGCCACGTCGGTTTGCGAATTAGGCATAATTTTCTGTTTAGATAATTAGGTAATTATTTAGTTAGTTACTTCTATCCTCAAATACTCATCAGAGGAAACAGCATTGACAACTGAATTATTATTATTATTATTATTATTATTATTATTATTTAAGTCCTTTTTTCTTTTTTTAATAAGTTTTTATTGTTAAAATAGTTCATCATTAATACACATATACAAGCATACAAACATACATTTCATACAATCTTTAAAAGTGTTCAAACATACTTACACTCAATCCCACAAATAATTCCCTTCCCCATCACCATCCACCATCCACCACCCCTCACCCCACCTTTGTGTTTGACTTCCAATCTACTCAATTACAATTTCTTTCCACTTCTATTACTTTCTTTCACACACCCTTAGCCTAATTTCATACTTCTTTTTCTATTACACATTGTTATCCATCTTATTTGATATTTCAGTATTTGAAACGGAACTTGTTTATTCTAATAGGAGTTCTGATTTTTCGATATGATTTTGCAAGTCCTAAAATTATTAAGTCCTAAAAGAACCTCTTGCTTGTCTGGCCACAGCACTTTCAGGGCTCACCAAAAATTGTTTCACAAGTGAGCGTACACCACTCATTAGCCACAGTAGAGGCAAGAGATTATCTGTGGCTGGGAGTCGGCCACCATAGATTAATCACCTTGGACAGAACCAGCCTTGAACCATCCAGAGGCTGTATATGCAAGGATCCAAATGGGAAATCACCCATTTCCATATATGATTCCTTGGGTGGTATGCAACTTCCTCATTTCATCAGCACAAGGTTTTCCACCTGCACAATGAAACTCCCACACGCTTTCTCTCCCCATACACCCCTCATGCTTTCCCTGAAACTGCTGCAGTAGGTTGGCAAAACACCCAAAACAGATTTAAGGGCACAGAGGAAAAGTTGCAGTAACCACACCCAGACAGGCTTAGCATAAGCAAACATGTGCCTTCAGACCATACCCTGGGACTACAGTCATATAAACCATCTCCACTAGCTTATTTGGGTCATCTGTGATTAATCTGTGACGACTAATTCACAGCTGCAAATCAAGTGAGCACACAGCATCCTTGGACAGCTGGTGAGGAGTCCCAGCAGGTCTCAGGAGGGTCTCCCAACCACAGGTAAGCACATGCAGCTTTGCAGCCTCAGGCAATATATGTTGATACAGCCTTTTGCTAAGACAAGCTCCTGCTTATTCCTGACGACAAAACGCTTGCCTAGATAAAAGCATCTTGCATTGCTTTCAGAAATAATCGTGGTTTTTATTAAAAAGAAAAATAGGTTCCATTCACTTCTGAGCTTTTCAGAAATGCTTTCATTTTATTTTTATAAAGATTGCCGCAATCTTTAAAATAGCTATGCTTTTGAAGTTAAGATTTCCAGCCTTCTAACGGCAGCAAAATGACCACTAATGTACACAAATATCCTTCTGTTTATTACCATTTTTAAAAGGTTTATATGGATTATAAGGAACTAAACTTCAAAGGACCCATGAGACTTACTGCCAGACAGATAATCTTAACACAGGAGTAGGCAACCTAAGGCCCGGGGGCCGGATGTGACACAATTGCCTTCTCAATCCGGCCCGCGGACAGTCCGGGAATCAGCGTGTTTTTACATGAGTAGAATGTGTCCTTTTATTTAAAATATATCTCTGGGTTATTTGTGGGGCATAGGAATTCGTTCATGTCCTCCCCCCCAAAAAAACAAATAGTCCAGTCCACCACGTGGTCTGAGGGACGGTGGACCGGCCCATGGCTGAAAAAGGTTGCTGACCCCTGGCTTAACACTTCTGCTTCTGTTAACAGATGGAAGCAGCCTCCCATCAGTGGTGGTCCCAGGAGGAGGAGGTGGAGGAGCAGCTGCAAGTCATAGAAGCCGCATGGCCACTGCATTTAGCTCTGTCCTCAACTTCTCCAAAGTTCTTGACATCACACGCCCAATGTCAGGACATCGCAACACTCATTATGTCACTCGCAGTGTTATTACCCTCACAAGCTGGTGCCTCTGGTTCACAGTCATATAATTTTCCAAGTGACCTTGAGCTAGTCACTGTCTAAGCCTAGTCTGCTTCACAGGGTTGCAAAGATAAAATATACTGCCCCATACCCATGTTTATCACCCTGAGCACAGACACTGTGTGAGATGATATCAGCCTGCTCTGAAAATATCTGAAAGCTGTGCTGCCTGGGGGTCCCTTTCCTCTTCGCTTCTGATGTTACATTATTCGTGTCCGACTCTTTGTGACCCCATGGACCAGAGCACCCCAGGCACTCCTGTCTTCCACTGCCTCAAGCAGTTTGGTCAGACTCATGTTTGTATCTTCGAGAACACTGTCCAACCATCTCGTCCTCTGTCGTCCCCTTCTCCTTGTGCCCTCCATCTTTCCCAACATCAAGGTCTTTTCCAGGGAGTCTTCTCTTCTCATGAGGTGGCCAAAGTATTGGAGCCTCAGCTTCAGGATCTGTCCTTCCAGTGAGCACTCAGGGCTGATTTCCTTAAGAATGGAGAGGTTTGATCTTCTTGCAGTCCATGGGACTCTCATGAGTCTCCTCCAACACCATAATTCAAAAGCATCAGTTCTTCATTCAAATGTTACATAGCTAATCATTTATTTATTTTGCTATGTGCTAATGCCAGTTAAGGCAAATGAAGCCTATTCAGAGTAAGGGCAATGACCCTGAAGAGGTGGACCTTTTTTTAGTCCTTTCATAGCAATTCCAGGAAAAAAATTCATTGTAAAGGGAAGCAGCTTCCAATGCTGATGAAAACATTAGCAAACCACCACCATCACTTTGTCTCAGCACTATATTGTGCAAAATTACCAGACCTGGATAAATAAATGATTCATGTGAGTTAGTTTTGCATGAATAAATGATTCATTTCTTCTCTAAGCCTTGTTAGGGAAGAATACGAAATTAATGCTATTCCACGTGAATCAAAAATTCTATTTTTAAAATACTGACTTAATTATGAGTGTTTGCTAAGCCTATCTATCTGTCTGTCTGTCTGTCTATACTGTATCATATTAATGCTGCTGAAGAAAAGAAAAAAACCTGAACTAACCATAAGATGGCCCATTTATGGACATTCATTATAGATGAGCTATTAGATATTGATGTTTCCATGTTTTTTCCCCATTCCCCTTTGGAATTGCAGCTTAACTGCTGTTCCGAACACTTTCTTAACACTACTCAGAGTGAAGGGGTTTATCAAAGGAGTTCTCAAAAAGCTTTGTATCCTGAGAAACAGTCATTATCAATCAAAATGCTTTCTTTGAAAGGTCTTGCCTCACCAAGAAATAGAATAAGTGCAGGATGATACAAGCCCAGCTCCCTGTCAGTTTGCATTTCTGAGTGCAGAAAGTATTGATATGATGTGTAGAGATCTTTCCTATTCTACTTAATTCAAGAGGGTTCTGGAAGCTTCTGTGTGTGTGTGAAACAAACAAACAGAAGGTTCGTGATATTTGGGTTATACCTTCGGAGAAGCCGAGTACAGCTGGCTTAAATTGGTTCTGTTATCTCTTTTAGTCAATGTCATGCTGACTATAAATATAGGCCAGAAGGAGCCTGGGCTTCATTTTCTCTTTCTATCTCTTTTCCTTCTGGTGTGGTTTTCTGTACATAGTATGCTTAGTGTTAAGATTTTGACTTACTGTAAATTTAAGTTAAGTCTGTGGCAACTGGATTTCTTATGGACAGTGCCAATCCTGAATGTATTAGATTTGTGACCATTCTGCTCATGCGCCTTCAGTAGCAATAAAGCTCTGCTGGATAAAATATAAGTGCCTCTGGTCTATTTTGGGGGGATTCTGCAACGTGTTTAAGTTTTTACTCTGCTAACTACTGGTATACATTGGATCACTATTGAGTAGAATCCATGACATTCCCATATGTCACACAACTTCTAGGTATTTGGATATCTACCTAAACAAAGCAGATCTCCCCTGAATGTAAGGCAGAATAAGATTTAAATAAAAGAGCTTTAGCACCCATTAAAAACCTCAAATAAGGGAGCCATTTGAAGTTTTCTGAGAAGGAGTTCCTCAAGGGCCACCAGTGAAAAGTCCTGTCTTCTGTGCTGAGGATAAAACCAGCCTGCAAACTTCCGATTAAAAACAAAATTTCAAGATATTGCTCAAGCTGTAAGATTACAAAATTTTACAAAACAGTGACAATAGAAGGGGGCAATAATTCATTTTTTAAAAAAATCATGAAATATTCATAAATAATATTCTCAGTTTTTTAAAAGAATCTTCTATGCATCCCCAAAATGTTTGCCCCAATGTTTTATTACTGGTGGAATGCCAATGCATTTAAAGTCTTTCTAGAAGATGCCTACAGGCTGAAATAAACCTAAATCAGGAAGCCAGATTATCAACCTATTTTTCAAAAATGCAGTTTACATTGTGTTCCTATCCCCTTCCTTCCAAATGCATATGGACATTTCATCTGCAATCCAAATCTTTCAGCGCAGATGTACAACCGGCAGCCATTGGACAGTGTCCCATCACCATATGGTGTTCAGCCCACTTAGCTACAGAAATAAACTGAAGCAGAATTTAACATTTAACTTGTAGTATTTTCTCTACATTTAATCGGCATATGGAAAACTCTCAATCCTTCTGCCACATCAGCACCCACTTAGGACACATCCCTACACACACTTATCTGAGAGAAAGTCCCATTGAATGCAATGAAGCTAAATTCTGAGCTGGCTTGTACAGGTTGCACTGTGAGCTATCACAGCAAGATGAATCAGTTTCTCACCTCAAAAATCAACATTTACACAGTACAAAAAGTTATGAGATTTCGAATAACACCTCAGTTTGGTAGAAGTTTTGTAATAATTCTAAACATATTTGAATAAGAAATCAAGATAACAAACTTTTAATGAAAGAATGGAAATGGTTTATTGAATATTTACAAACAAACTGTAAACAGGTAAGGACATTGGCAGGATTATTGTAATAACCTGCAGTTTCATAAGAGTATATATTTAAAGTAGATGAATAAAAGAATGAGTTGTTAATTTAGAATGTGCAGGAAATGTAAAAAAACAAATTTAAAGAACCACAGAAAGAGTAGAAAGTCGAGTTTTGAAATGTTAGAATGATTGTAAAGCTACTGAAATGTATATAACTGAAAATTTAAAAAGAAATGTATTTGAAATATATACTAAATATATAGAATCCTGTAATATGTTGGTCCTCTTTTATTCATGGAAGAAGCTTGGATATGGCAGATTTTTGCCGATTCCCCCTTCTCTCCATAGCTCAATGCCATCCTAGTGTTCCAAAGAATCCACAACTCCCCAGAGAATTATTTGGGTGGAATGGACACAGGGACATTACAGATTATGACATCCCTGCACCACATACTGATTTTCAGAATGCAATAACCCGAAATATCCTGCAATAGCTCCCCCCCTTATGGAATGTTCCTCTCAGAGAAGATCATCTGTTACCTTCATTATATATCTTTAGGCACCAGGCAAAACATTCATCTTCTCCTGGGATGATTAAATAATCTACAGTGGTACCTCGTGTTACATACCGTCCCCCTTACAAACGCTTTGGGTTATGCACTCCGCTAACCCGGAAGTAGATGCCCCTTGTTGCAAACTTTGCCCCCGGATGCGAGTGGAAGTCGCGCTACAGCGGCGCAGTGGCAGTGGGAGCCACCATTAGCGAAAGCGGGCCTCATGTTACGAGTGGTTTCCAGTTACAAACGGACCTCTGGAATGAATTAAGTTCATAACGGAGGTACCACTTTATGGCCTTTTAAACCGGGCAGGTGTGTTGTTTCTATTTGTTACTATGTCATGCATTTTTGCGCCTATGTCCTGGTCCATTGAACTCAATGGGACTTACTTTTGAGTAGGCCCTCATAGATTTGTGCTGCCTTACAAATAGAATACACTCTGTTTCGTTTATCAACATTTAGAACAACTGATTTGCAAATAGCAAATAGTACCCCTCACTTACCTTCCCACCATTTCAATACTGGGAGATTATTCACCAATAAACAACATATTATATTATAAAAAGGGTCAGAGGCCATATTGTATTATTTTTTAAAAAAAAATACTTCAAATAAATATTTCAGTGGTACTTCCCTCTTAGAAGATTCCAGTGTGCTTGAAGAGCATCTGACTTGAGCATCAGCAATAAAAGACAGCCTGATCTCTAAATCTGTGAGGGGGGGTGGGGGTGGGGAGGGTGTTGCTTGCTTGGCAATATACAGTATGTGTGCAAAACTGGGTTATTGATTGGGCCGAGAGCCAGAGATGAGAGCAGATGGAAATGGCATCATCTGAATCCTGTGAAGCAAAGATAACCTTCTGCACATTTGGACACATGTTTTCATATCCTTTTTTATTCAAAAATGGGTAAATGTCCACAAAGTTGCACTGCTTCTTTTTCTGCTAATATTTCGTTTGCAAGTTTCAACAGAATTAATGTTAAAAAAGAAGAAATATTTAATACAAAATAACTCTAAATCAGAAATTCTCCCACACTTTTAACATTCCATGCCTAAATCAAAAAGAAGTTTTCATCCGAGACCTGAGATCCTGGCTCTCATATGTGCTCCCTATGAAGAAGAAGAAGGAGGAGGAGGAGGAGGAGGAGGAGGAGGAGGAGAGTTTGGATTTGATATCCCGCTTTATCACTACCCGAAGGAGTCTCAAAGCGGCTAACATTCTCCTTTTCCTTCCTCCCTCACAACAAACACTCTGTGAGGTGAGTGGGGCTGAGAAACCTCAAAGAAGTGTGACTAGCCCAAGGTCACCCAGCAGCTGCATGTGGAGGAGCGGAGACGCGAACCCAGTTCCCCAGATTACGAGTCCACCGCTCTTAACCACTACACCACATTGACTCTCTGAATCTGCCGATATCCCATGGTCAGCTGCAGCTGATCTTTCTCTCATCCCATTATGTTCCATTGGATTCATTCGCCAGTAAGTGTGGATAGTGTCCAATCTTATCCACACTTACTGGCGAATGAATCCAATTCTATCTGAGTCTATTGATTGATTTATTATTTTGTTTATTTGAAAAGTTTTAGGACGTTGCCACATTCTTTGTTTTTGAATGTTGCTCATTGCCTCAGGAGTCCTAGGCTGAGAGAGGACATAGAAATGTTTTAATAAATTAATTCATTGTTCGTTAATTTTATTTTAACACCAAACACGGACTGGACAGCCTTTCAGATGGAGGACTGTGCACTGATAGTCCTTCAAACGGTAGACTGCCCTGAACAAATTAGGACACATGACCACCCTAAGTATAAAAAAGCAGAGGCAGTAATGTTAGATATGCTAGACCTTAATTATTTCTTTACAGCTGAAACTTAACCACATTCATGTGGAAGTCGACCCTGTTGGTGCCTTTGGGGAAAAGCCAAAAGCATGCCCCAATCTCCCTTAAACGCAAAATTGATTGCACAGTCTGTTCCCTTTTTTACTTTACCTAGGTCTTATTTGCAATTCAAACACCATTAAAAGATTTGACAGCATTGCTCATCACAAGTGGAAAGTATTGTGCTTAAAAAAACACAGAAGCAGCATTAAGGGGCAGTTAAAACTGATACCACAAGGTAGTTAAATTTGGTTCATTAGCCAGCAAGTGATATGAGGTAGACATTTTGCTGAGGCCATGACATAACCCCTGGAGATAATTATGGCAATGCTCCCTTCTGTAAAATGGAAAAACTTATGACTCGGCGCTCTGTGTGTGTGGAGAAGGAAATGAATACTATATTATTTACATATTAAGGAGTTACATATTATTTACATAATAAACAGTTCTTAACAATTATGTGAATTTGTGGTGGCTTTCTTGCATTTTCTGTCCAGATGATTAGAACTGAAAACTGTTTCATACGAGGTCATTGTGATTTCTTTCCTGCCTCTCTGAAGAAGATTCTTGACAAATTTGTTATCACCTTAAATCCATCAACAAAAGAGATTTGGATGTGATCATGAGTAGAGGTGGCAAAAAGTCAGTGCTGTTAATTGCAAGATGACTGGGTGCTAAAAAGCTCTGCAAGGCCATTTGGATAGTTCAGAAGCAAACTAATTGAGGTCGAAGGCCAAAGCAATAGTTTCTCTACCGCCAGAAAGCTAGAAAGCAGTGAAGTTTTCTTCCACTTTGCGGTGTACATTAATCTAGAGAAGCACTTACATAAAGTGCTTAGAACTTACCAGTATAGTCTCCAATGTACTGAATGTTTTGTGGTTGCAGCACTGACACAGAGATCATATTTTTAAAGGATCCTCATCCACAATATAAATACTCAGTGGAATCTTATGGCTCATCCACACTTCCTCTTGTCTGACGGCAAACATGCAAAGGGACTCATCTCTGCCAAAAATTGCAAATCCAGGGGGCCACCAGGTGGCGCGTTGGAAGATGGCCGACAATAACATCTCTCTGACCCATACGAGGTACTATGGGGCTGCTATGGGAAGTATGCAGCCTTCCTAATCCCCCCAGGATGCGGGGGGACACTGTCCTGCCAGCTGTGTTCACAATGCACCCCCTGATACGAGTGATGGGGGTGCTGAACACTTGGCACAGGCCCTCGGTGAAGTCAGATCTTCCTGACGCCGATTCCAATTAGCGCGTGCTGGTTGCTTCAGCTCGGAATTATAATTGGAAACATACGATTGGAAATGAAGCTGAAAGCACACACATCAAGTAAAGCTCGACTGATAAGACTGCTGATTAATGGATCTCTGCGACCAGGAGTGACGGACGGATAAGTAAATCTTCTGATGAATTACCATAAGGAGACTGTATGTTTGGAACAAAGGGGGGGGGGGAGGAAAAAACTCCTTTTTTTCTCTGCATGATGTGACATTAATAACCCTTCATCCCAGATAGAAACAAGACCGTCGTGTTTTTATGAATCATAGGCAGGATTTTAAGAACTATGTGGGATGGAGTATAACAGGAAAGAAGACTGGAGAACGGTGAGAAAAGAGGAAAATTTTTATGACGCAGTTAAAAAATGGCGTCTCGCCAAGACAGGCTTGTCGGAGGAAGAAGGACTGGGGGAGGAGAATCAGGATTGTTCGAATGAGAAGGAATGCTGGAATGCAAGTTTGACCTGACAGAACCCCCAGACTCATTTGATTTATTTGGTAAGCCTGAGAAAGATAAAGGACAGATCGGAGATTAATTTTGTTTATGGAAGCGTTGTACAGAGGCTGTCCCTGATCAATATGATTTTTGGAAGAGTACAAAATCCACATAGAATGCCAGTGTTTAACCTGCCTGTGAAAATCATCAGAGATCACAAAGAAAGGAATTTACGATAACAACAAGAAGAAAAAGGAAGTAATAAAGGACTATCCGGATCAAACTGGACAGAACTGTCTAATTAAAACAGTAAGATAAGTGATGCTGTTTTGGACTCGAGCTGAGCTTGATGTATGGGTACCCCAACAAAATTTAAAATTTGGCTGTATAATTTGGAATTAATGTGATATGGATAATGTGATGTGATTGGCCTGTTAATAAAAATTATTTTTTTAAAAAATTGCAAATCCAGGACCTCATTGGTATGTTGAGACTGTTAAGTATAATTAATTTAATTGACACCGAAATGGGAATGTCTGTGTATTGGTGGAAGGGTTTAACTGGAATATTCTATTGAATGTTTTAAGCAAGAAGAGCTATCTCTGAGTTGGTTATTGATTGTTGATTGTTGTGCTTTAGCACTGGACATGTGAGTGAATAGCTTTTGGATCATGTGAGAAGTATTGAATTGCAAATTCACCATCTTGAGAGGGTGGTGGGTGGTTCCTTTGTCCTAAAACTCTCTGAGAGTGAGGGTGTAAATGAAGCTCTCCAGTTAAACAGTCTAAGGCAAGATACAGACTAGAATGCAGGCATTGGAGGGAGGAGAGAGAGAGAGAGAGAGAGAGAGAGAGAGAGAGAGAGAGAGAGAGAGAGAGAGATGTTTGTCTGCTCTGCTTATAAGTTTATTTTATTTCTAAAATGCTAAGCCTGTGCTGGACAGCGCAAGACTTTGTATAGTTATCTTGGAAGTATATTTGATGCTTTTGTTCTGTGATTTGTTTTGTGTGTTTTTTTAAAAAAAGTTCTGCAAGTAAAAGTTTGGATAATATCTAATGATTCTGGACAATCCTTCATTTCCCAAAGGACTCAGTTTTCATGCATCCAGTCGCTTCGAACTGCTCAATATGAATATCTGCAATACAGACTTTACAGTCAGTGCTGTTTTCATCCAATAAAGTGTTCCAGTTCTGCAATACTTGTTTTGCTTCTCATCCATAGCTTGCAGAGAAGCCAACTGTTTGCAATGCATATATCCTATTCTATTTATTTCTCCAGTGAAGTTCCCTAGGGGAAAAAAAAAATCTCTTTTAGCTAACTATAGAAGATCACCCTTTAAATCAATGACCTACATCCCAAAGTGTTACTGTTAGCTGAGCTGGTGTACTCAAAACAAACTTACCCCAGAGGAATGCTACTGGGAAATGTTCTTTCATCACTTGAGGGTCTCCGTACAGGGCCATCATTCTGCAAACTGAAAGGTTTTGCATCCTATTAGCCAGACAAGGCATCTGACCTTCAGCATAACAAACATTTTTTGATGACTGCAGTAACTGCCACATGTTTCAATGGCAAAACTTGCCTATTCCTTAGAAAACAAGAAAGAAACACTTCACACTCCAATATTACACTCTGTCAGCTCTGTAGCAGGTCATTAATCATGGTACCACACTTTTCTTGCAATGTTCTTCAGGCAGACTTTCTTTTGTCTTCTCTTTGCTTCCCTTCTCAAAAGATTCCTTAAGAAAGGAATACCTTAATAAGAAAGAATGAGAGAGAGAGAGAGAGAGAGAGAGAGAGAGAGAGAGAGAGAGAGAGAACTAGGAAGGATTAAATGCCAAAGTTTCAGGCAATTATGAGTCAGAGCAATTACGTGATACAAACCTGAAAATATTTGTGTCAGTTTCATGAAACCTCAAAGCACTTAAATACCTGCTCTGTTCTAGTGAGAGGGTAAAGGAGTACTCATTAAAAATAGTGCATCTGACCACTTCTAAATTGTTTGTTCACATGACGACTATCACTATAAGGTCCACTTCATCTCTTCTCAAGTGGTGAGGAAAGGGGTGACTCTTTCCTGCCTCAGAAGCAGAGCAGAGGAAAAGTTTGAGATATTTGCATGTGGTTCCAATGATGTGAAAAAAACCTGTGTACATATGGTACAAGATATCCCATTTTTATTTTTTTTTATTTATAACAAATATGCATTTCAGCAATAAGTCAACATTTCAAAACTCGACTTCCCTCCCACTATTTCTGCGGCTCAAATTTATTTTCATCATCCCCTGCATATTCCAAATTGTCTCAACTTATTCTTTTACTCATCTGGATTCATGTATGTTTTAGAAACTGCAAGTTTTTACAGTAATCCTGCTAATGTCTTAATTTATTTGCAATTCATTTGTAAATATTCAATAAACCA
This sequence comes from Podarcis bocagei, assembly GCF_964188305.1. Classification (NCBI taxonomy): domain Eukaryota; kingdom Metazoa; phylum Chordata; class Lepidosauria; order Squamata; family Lacertidae; genus Podarcis; species Podarcis bocagei. Next base: position 39,213,741 of record NC_138126.1, read on the forward strand.
TTTTCATTCCTTTATAAAAAGTTTGTTGTCTTGATTTCTTATTCTTCCAGTAAGTTTCGTCATTTCTGCATAGTCCATTAATTCATGTAGCCATTCTTCTCTTGTCAGGACTTCCTCTTATTTCCATTTTTGGGCAAATATCACTCTTGCAAAGATATCCCAGAATTTGATCAATTATTACTAACTCCTATAAGATATGGTGGAGTCAAAGCCTACACATTAAATCAGATGAGGTAATGCTATTTGTTCACTGTTATTCAGGGAGAGATGATCCTGACCATATCTGAGCAATGTCATAGAGGTTCTGATCCATGATGCCCATGAGACTCAACAGGGAAGTCTATTCCCCACCCACACTGCAACACATGAAGATTTTCTACCCTCCCAGAATAGAAATCACACTAAATAACTCCAGATGTCCATCAGGACATTGATGACCTTGATACTCTGCTGGATCTCTGCATCTCATATGTGCATCCCAATTCCCATCTCATCCAGCAAGGGAATCAATCCATAGGTGGATTGTACTGACAGTGTAGGCTCTCTCTGGGGGTGGAAATGAAGCCATTTCTTCTTTGTCCCAGAGGCAAAGGCAGGATGACACTATTACCGATATGACAACTGTACTTTCTCTCGAAAGGTCCTCAAACATTATTTAATGTAATGCTCTTCCTCTTTCAGTGACCTTTGTAACAGGGTAAATATGACGGAGCAATATATAGGTGCAGTACTTTTTCAGCTTGACTGCAGCATGCATCATAACATAAGTCTGAGCTACGCTGAGAAGGGCTTTCGGATGGAAGCTCGCTTATTTTGTTCTAGGTAAGTAAAGATGTCAAGCACACCTTGAGGAAAACAGATTTCAGATCTTACTGCAAGCACACAGCGGCATGGTTACAGCCTGAAAGACTGAGCGGCAGAGAGGAGGAGGGAGGTGCTTTAATTGATCTAAATGAAGCATGTTGATTCAGGTTAACAACCATTAATCAACCCTCCTGAACAAGTAAATGAACTCTAAATTAAACAAATCCTGCAGCATGCTCCCATAAGTAGCCTACCCCCAAAACAAATTGGGCAACCCTATTTTAATTGCTACTGTCTGGAAAGGCAACAAGTGAAAGTTCAAGACTCAGAGGAGCACAGGCATATGCAAACAAAAGGAGAAAATAAAAAGTATGCTGATTATGCAGACGTTTGGGCATCTCTAAGCCATGTCTCCACTCCCGTTCTTGTCATCTGGAGAGGGAGCACAGGGTTATGTTCCAGCCACGTAAGTCTGAAGGGAAGAGAGAAGAAGGAACCTGCTGTGGTAAAGGCCAGATGACACAGCAGGTGAAAAGATCCCACAGGTCCAAGAGTGGAAGGATGCAGGACCCAAGGAGTACAAAGCTGTGACAAACCTAGCTAGGAATGGATGTTAGGAGTGACAATCATCCACTGCTTAACTGCATCTTAACTTTAGGATTTATTTGCAAACATCTCACTATATTAATAACAGATGCATTCATACCCTCCAACATTTCTCCAATGAAAATAGGAACGTCCTATTCCATAATGATAATTATACTATTTATACCCCACACATCTTACCGGGTTGCCCAAGCCACTCTGGACAGCTTCCAACATATATAAAAACATAATACAACATTAAACATTAGAAAAAACTTCCCTAGACAGAATTGCCTCCAGATGGCTCAGGGGTCGGATAAATCCATATCCCCCAACATTTCTCCAATGAAAATAGGGACATCCTAAGGGAAAGTGGGACATTCCGGGATCAAATCAGAAACTAGGATGGCTTCTCTAAATCAGGGACGTCTCTGGAAAATAGGAACACTTGGAGGGTCTCTAGGTTTTTAAAATAGTACTTTTCATGCAGCTATGCAGAGGATAGTCAATGCCTGGGGTAGAGGGTGACAGCAGCAAGACATACCGCTGTCCTCTTCTTGTTCGTGGGTTTTTCTGCACATAGCCTACAGTATGTGCACATGGTGGTTGTGTAGGCTTCAAGTAGGAGAGCCAATTAGGCTATGGAGATTATGATAAGGCCAGGGCCAGCCCAGGATGTTTTGTTGCTTGAGGCAAAACAGAAGATGGTGTCCCTGCACCCACCTCAGAGGCAGTGAACAGTGCTCTCCTCATGTGCCCGGATCTGCCGCTCCTCCCAGATGTGTCCCCAGATTGCCTCATGCCCCGAGCCTCATGCCAATGTAATTCCACTTTTCCCCACACAGATTCAGTTTGGTCACATGAACAGGACAAATACAGGACAAATGTGTTGTGCAGGTGAGGGTGAGGGTGGTGAGAATCACTGATTTGTCCATTTCAGAACATGGACTTTATAAATGTTTCCTTCTTGAAACTCTGACGACTTTCTCTCAGACAAGATCAAATGTCTATCCTTTTCCTTCTTTCTCAACATGTTTTCCCACCTTCAAAAGTGTCAGTTCTCAGGATAAGCTCAGCTTCAGTTGATAATATCACAAATAATCCTCTGTACTGAATAACCTTTCAACATAATGATGTCCTGCGAATCAACCCAGACCAATACGCTGATTACTTATGGTCCCTTCAAAAAGGTGCACCAAGTAAAACAGAAATTGAATTCTAGAATATGGTCTGTGATCTTGCAAACAGAGAGAAATTCTTTTATCCCATACACCTAAGGCTGGTTTCATTGCTCATACTCCACATATACCAAAGCAATCCTAAATCAAGTGTTAGTGTACCAGGGGCACTGTGAATTGGCTGGAGTTTTCAGTGTTGCTTTTGGCTGTATAAAGCCTAAGCTCAGTTTTCAGCTCAGCCACAGGCTTTCTGGGTAACGATAGATGTGTCTTTCTCTCCCTATCTCAATTGTCCATCTGTGAAACATAAATAGTGGCTTGATGTTACAGGGCTGTATAGATGACAGAGAAGAATGATAAAGCTGTCTATACTGTGAAAGGGTTGTAAACGCTGAAAAGAAGCCATTCTTTTCTGGTGCCACATCCTGGGCTTCTACCTTGTACATCAAATCAAACCATTTTGCAAATAACTGAAAATTGCAAACTGCAATTCTGTTCTGTTTGTTATGTTCCAGAGATCAGAATGATTTCAGCTAAAGTAGGAACGGTTTTCCCAGTAGTGATGCATGGAAGTGAGAGCTGGACCATAAAGAGGGCTGATCGCCGAAGAATTGATTTTGAATTGTGGTGCTGGAGGAGACTCTTGAGAGTCCCATGGACTGCAAGAAGATCAAACCTATCCATTATTAAGGAAAGCAGCCCTGAATGCCTGCTGGAAGGACAGATCCTGAAGCTGAGACTCCAATACTCTGGCCACCTCATGAGAAGAGAAGACTCCCTGGAAAAGACACTGATGTTGGGAAAGATGGAGGGCACAAGGAGAAGGGGACGACAGAGGACGAGATGGTTGGACAGTGTTCTCGAAGCTACCAACATGAGTGTGACCAAACTGCGGGAGGCAGTGGAAGACAGGAGTGCCTGGCGTGCTCAGTTTCATGGGCTCACAAAGAGTTGGACACGATTAAACAACTAAACAACAAATAAGGAAATAAATTCACCATTTTTCAATAGAGCAGCTTCTTCTCAAGCTGGGTTTTTCGAGGGAGGGGCTTTCTGTATGTTTATGGAAGCTATCAAATGAACACAACCTGCAATTTTCTGCTTTTTATTCTAAATATCCAGCTCAAATGGTAATTTTACTGGACTGGATAACATAGGCTTGATTGTTAATGTACTCTTTGCTGGCAATTGAAGTCATTCAAAAGTGTGCTCTTTTATTTCTCTCCTTTTTAATATATAGGTCCAAGATTTTCACATCTTTTAAGGGCATATGTGCAGTGATTTATACAGGGAACAAACACAGACAGCGTTTTCTTTCTTAATAGATTGTGGCTTTTTTCCCTCCAGCCCTTTGTTATAACATATTCCGGAGGCTTTGTTCCTCTGGTAGTGTTTTGAAATCAAGTTTAAACTGCTGGAAACACAGCAGCATATGAACTGGAGCTACTTGAAAAAAAGTAAAGGAAAAAGAAAAATTAAAGAGGGGTAGCAATTCATGGACATGTTCTGAATCTTTACCATGCATATTTATAAACAAGCAGAAGAATTTGGTGCAGAAAACTTTGTGGCTATTTAATATCCAGAAATGTAAAAATCAAATAAGCAAACAGACCCCCCCCAAAAAAAATGTTGGCTAGTTCAAACCAGCATTTATAAACCAAACTTCAGGATACCGTTGCCTGAGATGGTAGGCCAAACCAGGCAAACAAATACTCTCAAGACAATACATCATTTGGCATCAATTGGTTTGCAATGTTTGTTCCAACTATGATCACAGAAGTAGAGGGAACTACTCAAATTTTATCTGATTTTTTAAATTATAAAATTATTTGAAGTGTTTTGAGTTCACATGACAGGGACCCCAGAACAGCTTGCATAAGACCAATAACGTCAATAATAACCCATTAAAATCAGTTAAGATAGAAGGTTTTAGCAGAAGATTTGTCTGACCTGTGTGAATTTGGAGGTGGAATTGTGGAACCATGTGATTTGGAAAGCTGACTATCATTTGGCTGTCATGGACATGTGGCCCTTAGAAGGTTGCCCAGAAAGCAATGAGCTTGGGCTAAAAGAAAAAAAAGGGTTCCCCAATTCCACCCTTGCTCTTCTGTTTACCAAGCTAGAAGATGTTAATGACACAAATCAGTACACAGCACTCTATGTTGTTGAGACTGAACATGGAATACTTAACTGAAAGCTGTCCATGGTATCTCCAGGTAGGGCCTGAAACCTTTGAGTGTTGCTGCCAGTCAGACAATAGTGAACAAAATGGACTAGTAATCTGACTTGTTCCTAAGTGGGTAACTTCTTGCACAGTTAAATCCTGTCTCTATTTCAGCTTGCTCTCTAGATATAAATATTGTTATGGGTTTGGCTGTGTTGATTATATTAAGTTGCACCAGACAATTAATGGATTTGCCACATAACAAACACAAGACTTGTGGGTTCTGATGGGCTAGATGGCTCGCAGGTTGTACAGGCCTGGTATACCTGAAATGGAAACAGATCCCATGCGGTTTGTCACTTCCCCTTCCCCTTGCATGCTGGACATAAGGTATGTTGTGTTTACACCTTATTCTTTTGAAGAAGAAGAGGAGGAGGAGGAGAGTTTGGACTTGATATCCCGCCTTTAACTTCCCTTAAGGATTCTCAAAGCGGCTCACAATCTCCTTTCCCTTCTTCCCTGCACAACAAACACTCTGTGAGGTGAGTGGGGCTGAGAGACTTCAGAGAAGTGTGACTAGCCCAAGGTCACCCAGCAGCTGCATGTGGAGTAGCGGGGAAGCGAACCCAGTTCACCAGAGTACGAGTCCACCGCTCTTAACCACTACACCACACTGGCTTTTTTTAATTCTTCCAGACTAACAGCACTTGGCTATAATGAGCTTATTTCATCCTACCAACAAAGAACAAGCAGAGCAGTAGAAATGTTCCCTTACTGCAGCATTGAAAGGCAAAGCTACCAAAAACTGAAGTGGATGGCACTGAGGTTTTGTAATGTTGTTTTGGCTTGCTGTGAAAAATAATGATCTGTTGATCTGAAACTGTCATTCACACTGAGTGCCCATTACGTTAGCATCTGTCTCCTCATTGGATCCCTCTCTGAAATATATGCTAACTGCTAAAAACAAAGAGGAACCTCTTGTGGCATAATCTAAATTGTATTTGTCAAGACTGGCAAAAAAGAAGAAGAAGCCACTGATTCACAGCAGATTAAAAGAAGTACCACTATTGGGCTTAGACACTAATGGGAAATCACTAATGGTGCAATCCTATACACTCTGCTCAGTGGGATTTACTCCCAGGTAAATGTACAGAAGATTGCAAGATGAACAGTGTCATCCTGTACTTGCCTATTCGAAAGTTAGCCCCATTAAATTCAATGGGAATTATTCCCAGATAAGTGTGTACAGGTTGCTGCCTTAATCTAGAAGTCAGAAGCTCAGAATGACTGAGGTATTTTGAAGCCGCTAGGAAGCAATATTTGTAAACTAAATATTGAATAAGTTCAAACTTTTAAAGGTAGTGAGCAGAAGGTCTTGGAGATAATACAGGAGGCCTTCACTTTTGTATATATGTGCAAGTTATCGTACATCTAGATAACTATTCATACCACCTTCTGGAACATAGAATGCTGCCTTTCACAAGGTCATACTAAGAACACAAGGACATAAGATGAGCCCTGCTGGATCAGGCCAATGGCCCAGCTAATCCAGCATCCTGTTGTCACAGTGGCGAACCAGATGCTTATGGGAAGCCTAAAATTCTGAGCACTAGAAGACGATTTTTCTATTTGTGAGCCTAGAAACATCTGAGCCCAGCAAAAATCACTCACATAATTTTCTGGCTGAGAGCCTTCTAGCTGGGGAAATCAGGGGTTGACCCTGGAAACTTCTGCAGGCAATGCATGTGATCTAATCCTGAGCTACAGGTGCCTCCCCTTAATCATCATGGGTGGTGCCCACTATTGATAACAGGGAAGTCTGTAAATCCCTACCTACTTTATCCTTGACTATTTCAAGCAGAAAGGCTCTCCCCTTAGCATGTGATGCTATTATGGCAAATTGCCCTTAGCTGCCCAGGTCTCCCTTTCAAGAGAACCATTTCAAATTTTACTTGAATGCGGGGGGGGGGGGGCAGATTTCAGAGCATGGAGAAGAGGGAAGAGATTATACCCAGGAACACATTCTTAGAATCTGTTCAGCTAGGCACTAGACTATCTTTAGGAGCAATAATTCACAGTACCAAAAATGGAAATAATATACTTTTTTAAAAAAAAATATGAAGAATACACACACACACACACTTTATTCTATAAAAATGACACCTGTATTATATCTCATTGTCACTTTTAATCTCTTGGGCTTCCTTCCTTTCATAACACTCTGTGGCCTTTTACTTTCTCTTTCTTCCAGCTTTGTCATTTTGGGCAAATAAAAACATGCGGATGGTTCCACATCCCATACCCTTTGCTCTTCAATATGACGGTGGGGGAGGGGGATTCATCCTCTGTCAGCAGCAACGACAAATCAGACAAACTCGTGGGATCTTCTGGAAGGATTTCAAATGCTTCTCCTTTCCACAAGATCAGTCCTTGATTTCAGTCTTTAACTCTAGGGTGCCCTTCCCTGTGACACGTTGTACAAATTAAAAATGTTAAAATGTGTCCAAAATCAATGCACAGAGTGGGACGGAAGTCTCAATTGAGCTTTTTCAAAATGGCAGCAGTTCTGCCCCACCCAGTAGGAGGAGGCCAGCAGGACAGTGAACCAAGGGGGGGGGCAGCTGGATGGGGAAATGAATTGTCTCCCTCATTAACAAGGGTGCCGGGTGTTTCACTGGCCCTGGAACAGCAGCCTGGTGTGCTGAAATGTAGCTGGTGAAACTTCCATTGAATTTGGTTGCTAGATCTGACCTCAAAACTAGGATGCAATATTCAAAATGTGGATGCAACCCCTTCACATATGCTTAAAGCAACCTTCATGTATTTGAACTGATTGCTTGATTTTATGGTAATATGTTATATATTTGATGTTAGCTGCTCTGAGCCCAGTTTTGGCCGGGGAGGGCAGGGTATAAACAAAATTTATTATTATTATTATTCACATGACTACCAGAAAGTGGATGCAATCTCTTGTGTTTCCATGGCTTCCTCTCTTGCACATACACCCTCAATATCCATGCGCTGATTGTGGATGTCTGCAGGGTGAAAACATAGGCTTTCCCCGAAGTTGGAATGCTTATCACACAGGATTCCAGCTCTACTGGAAATATACTGACATCCATGCAGACACCCATGCTCAGTGCATGAATATCAGGGGCCAAGTCAGCAGTGTAGCCTCACACCCCAGTAATTCCATGAAGGGGGCTTTAGATTTCTGATAGTAATTGCTGTTTCATTTCCGATCTCTTCCTACATCACGGTAACACTGCAATTTGCCTTTTCACTGTCATAGTTCACAGAGTTGACAGTACAAAACACTAATGGGGAAGAAAAGCCATTATCCTATTAGTCTGCGCTGCTTATTGGCAACAAGCAGAGTGTGGCTGGTGTTGCTGTGAGGGTCTGGGGTGAAGCCTTGATAACAGCCTGCTTGCACATCAGTGAGAGCTCAATGCTGTCTTTGTTCTTTTCACTGAAACACTAACAGCAAAATGTCATCAACAGCTCTTCAATTAGTTCCATGCCCTGCAAAGGAGAAGTCTAAGGATTACTAACCCTGCTGGCTGCTACTCCCCACATACCAACTGTGCTTTGTAGACTGAGGAACAAAACCGGCTAGAGTTTATTATTTCGGTGTCTAACAACTCTCAAAGCCAGATCTGCAGGACAGGAATATATTTCAGATGAAAGCTTGAGTCATGGCTATTTCTGGTCATTAAGTAGCAAGCTATTAATTAAAAGCAAAGGAGTGTTACAATAGTTGCCCTCATCAAATCCCGCTCTGTATAATTGCTCTTTTCCAATACAAACTTTCTAATCATTTCATTTCAAATGATCACCCTTTCCCCGCCTTCCCTCCTTCAGTTTCTGTCAAATGGCTGCCATACTCCATTAACACACAACCCCATCCCAACGCCAAGATGATTGCACTTCCAGTGATGGGTGAAATGATTTTGTATTGCTGTATTCCACAAAATCTCACTCACTGTAAATGGTTGCCACAGAGAAGAGAGAGACCTCAATTCTTTTAACTTAAGACACTGCCTTTCAGATGTTCAAGATCCCTTCCAGTGAAAAATGTGTTATTCACTCTATATGTGACATAAAAAACAAGCTTTAATCTCTGTCTGTCTGTCTGTCTGTCTGTTTGTCTGTCTGTATCTCCGCCTCTCTCCTCCAAACCCCATAAAACCATTTGTTCCTCACCAAAGTGGGGTGCATGCTCTGAGTCATTTATGCGGCAGCTCAATTCTTACAATTATGTAAGTATTATCTTTAACCATGCAATATCTACCGCTTCCTTCATTTTTAAAGGGCATTTTGCCCAAACCACCTCCAAAATGTAACCAAAGCAAGAGCCCTCCTGGATAATGAAAACAGCTGCAATGAACATGAGGCAAAATGTGAGGAATCCTCTACTGATTTTCAGTACTAAAGTGGGACCCAGGTATAACCCTCAGACTTTCCCTGAGGTGTAGCCCCTGTTGTTTATGGAAGATCGATTTTATATCAAATGAAGTTTTGTTGATTTTAGCATTTGTGTGGATGGTTTTATTGTTTTTAGAGTTTGTTGAATTAATTTTATTGTTTTTAGAGCTTATGTGTATTTATTTTATTCTGTTTCATCTTGTACATCTCTTTGATGGATTTATGCCATGAAACAATCTATAAATTCATTTAATAATTATGATTATAAATATAAACACCAGAAAACTCTGGCACCTTATCCTGTGAGGAAGAGGAATTCTCCTTGAAACTCACAACTGGAGAAATGTCCAATTTCTCTCAGGGGTTTTACTTACACTTCACTCAAAGGACCCAATAGTACCATTTCTGTTTGGAGGGGGCATCTGTCAGGTGGAACAATGATACAGTGTTATCACATGGCTGTAGATTAGGGAGAGGCAAGACTTCATCAGACTGGCTGAGGCTAACTGCCATTTTGCTCTTCCTTTCCCAGAACTGTCTCTCAAAGGTCATTCCATCTAGTGGGTAAACATTTCTGTAGAATGAGTGCCTGAAAGTGCTTCTTCTCATGAAGGAGAAGGCTATCAACAGCTGCTAGACACCTTGGTTACGTACTACCTCCACTATCAGAAGTCCTGCTTTTGAGTTTTCTGTAGGCATCTGGGTTGACCACTGTGAGAACAAGATGTTGGCATAGATGGGAAGATGGATTAGATGGACCATTGGCCTGAGGCAACAGGCTCTTCTTGTGTTCTTAGAATGCATATTGAAAATGAGGTGTATTAGCTGAATTTCTATGTTATTTTCCTCATCCAATTCTATCCATTCTTACTAGATATAGCCCATTAGGTACTAAATGTTTAGTGACTGTCTCAATTAATTGGTAGGTGTTAATGATCTCTCCAGGGAGATACTTAATTTTGCACTGAATTTAACTTTGCTTTTTACTTTTTGGGAGATGGGTCCTAAAGGTCTGGATGAACTAATTGCCTCCTGTTCCCAGTGAGAGTCCCAAAACTGTAGTCGCTGAAATAAAACATCATTAAGGGTAGGAATAACATTAGGAACAAAGGAACCTGCTGTGAGTCAGACTGTTTTACAGAGTTGGACTATTGGTACATGTAGCTCAGTACTGACTACACGGATGGCAGTTTCCCCAACTCTCTCTGGAGATGGGAAAAATAGAACCTGGAGACTTTTGCATGCAAAGGAAGTGTTTTTCCACACAGCAACGGCCCTTCTCTGCATCTTTGAAAAATTATGTCTGGATATAAAAGCAGCAAGCATTTTTATATGACTTTTATAGCAGTGATGGGGAATCTGTGGCAGTCCAGATGTTGAATTATAACTCGCATCAATCCCAGTCAACCTGACTAATTGGTTAGGAACAATGGGAGTTGCAGTCACACAACCTCTGTAGGGCTACAGGTCCCCCATCCCTGTTTTAAGGAATGTATCATCTTAAAGTCTGTGCATGTTCACTCATAACTTAAGGAAGTTCAACTCTGTTCAATAGGCCTTAAGCCCAAGTAACTGTGGATGAGATTGCAGCCTCACAGTGGAAGCCTATACATGCTTACTCAAAAGTGAAGACCCTTGTGCTTAATATAGTTTGCAGTCAAGTAAATGATAACTTGAGAGGCAGCCGAACCTGTGCCAAGGAAGTCACACCGAAGTCACATTTCAGTCCACCATCTTGGTTCAAAATGATGCGCCGAATCCAAGCAGTAAGGAAGTTCACTGCCCCCACCTTGGGAACCTTCATGCTGAGTTTTGTGACAATATCTCGAGAGGTGGGGGAACCTATGCCAGAAAAGGGGCAAAGTCATGCCACAGTCATGTTTCAGGCCACCGTCTTGATTCAAAATGGCACTGGCATCCAAACAGTGACAGCGACTGCTGCCACCAGCTCGGGAACCCTTGTGCTGAGTTTGCCCATGATATCCTGCGAGGTGACCAAACCTATGGAGAACAGATTGACAGACAGACAAACACTTTCCCAAATATTGTGTGTGTGTGTGTGTGTGTGTGTGTGTGTGTGTGTGTGTGTAGAATTAGTCACCACTTTAAACAACAAAAAAACCTGACAATGTATGATGACTCAGGCATAGGTGGGCCCTCAATGCAAGGGGCAGGCAGAGTTTGATTGGGTCAGCACTGCCAAATCCTGTGTATTAATCTGTTTACAACAGTTTCCTCCTCCATCGCTTTTCAGGAGCAAAAGGGTGAATTTTAGTAACCTATTGAGCAAACTCACCCTTTGTCCTTTGCCAAACAAACATGAAGGGGTGAAGTGGGTAGCAAAGGTGAGGGGTGAGAAAAAGGTGCATTGAGGTCCCTCACCTCACCACCCCAGATTCATCATCTCCCTAGCATCAGGACCACGGCCTCTGCTCTGCTCTGTGCAGCTGCAGAATAGAACAAGTCAAAGTCATTCTCTTCCTACTTCACAGAAAATACTCTGTTCCATTGACATAGCAGGCATCCATCAGATCCTTTTTAACAAAAAGCAGCAGTGGCTGGTGCTTTTATGAATCAGCCCTCTGTGTACAGCTGCCTTGCTGGGCGAGGGATACTAAGCACTGACGCATTCACGACTTTTCAGCAACCCCAATGTTACTAAAAGAAAGAAAACAGAGTTTTATAGGAAGCTTTTTTTATGCTGCTATTTCCGGTTTAGCCGAGGCTCCAAGCACCAGGAGTGTTGCTTGCTCATAGTCCAAATGTGGCTTCCGTACGCAGGGAGGATTGGCAGATTCCTCACACAGCAGAACCATGCAAGCTGTGAGAGGAGTCCATCGCAATCAGTATTGCCAGTATCTCAGCAAATGGATCCCTCTCATTTATTCTTGTAATAATTTGCATCCTGATATTTTTCCCGCTTACAAATGAATCGGCCTTGATTGTTCCGGCAATAGCAGGAAAGAGTCATTTAAAAATCTGCCGGCATCAGACTGTGATAATCTTACACCAGAGATATGTAATGGGGCCTGCCAAGAAAGTGTCCATTGATGGAAAAGGCCCTCCACATCGCTAATGAGGTGTAGGTGCTGGCACTGTAGATAAGATGCCTATAAAGTGCTCACTTGATAGAGCGCATGGACCAAAATGGTCCTTAAGTGCACCAAGTGGCCACTATGCCTTATAATTGGAGCCAATAAAAAGGAGTGTTTGTTTAAAGTATATGGGAAGCTTTTAGTGGAGAATTGTGGAAAGAGAGGCAATAAAGCAGTTGCTAAAATTAATGTGCAGAGCGAATTTTGTGAGTTTGTGCTGGGTTGTTTTAATAATATTTCTTCTATAATATATGCATTTAGCTTGATCCAAACCTGCAACTTTTTATTCACAACTGGCAGATAAATAAAACTTATTAGAGCTAATTAACGCAACCAAATTGCTTATTTATTTTTTGATATTCAAATCTTTGTGCTTTTGATCCAGTGGTGATGTCCCCTAATGTAAGAGGATATTTTCCCTTCTTTCTGCAACCCTCTATGCTACCTTCCACCTTGTTTTGCAGGGTCATCTCACCCTCAGAAGCTGATTCTGGGTGGTGGGCACTGGTGAGAACATTTAGTTAATGTTCTTTTTTCCTGGTTGCAGATGTTCTAGGGAGTGATCCAAATCCAAGATCCATTTGGGTTTGGATGAGTGAGTGAATCTCCAGCTGAGCTGGCTGATTCTTGGCATAGCCAGACTACAACTCATCCAAGACAGCAATAATTTGACAACATCAGGGAAGTATCACAGAACTGATAAAGTGAAAGGATGTGTGACTAGTCCAGCATAAATCCACCACTAATGTACTATTATTCCATCAATGGCATGCTGCAAAATATACCTGCCCCCCCCCATGAAAGTCTGCAGTCTGGAGTGGTGGTCCTTCATCACATTTACTCATGAGGATATTAAGTTCCAATGAAGGTTGTCAGTTGGGGGACCTCCGATGAAAATGATGGTGTCTGGTGCAATGTGATATAGATGTTTATGCTTGTGATGTTTCTGGTAGAAATAGTTGTTTCACATGGGAAAATTAACTCTCCTTCTTTTAGCCACATTCCATTAGCTTAAGACACAGCATTTTAACTACAATGGGATAGGGAAACAATGATATCTAATGCCAGACCTTGGCACAGACTGTGCAAATTAGATCAGGATAAGCAAAAAAGAAAAGAAAAGAAATCTTTTGAATTAAATTTTCCTTGCGTTAAATTGATTAAAGCCCATCTTTAGACAGATACAAATGAGCAGCCCAAAGTTGGCAATTTAACCTCATTGGCATGCAAGTGATGAAATGTTCCACCCTGTCAAGTGCTATCTCAGAACATACCTGACTTACCCAATATCTCTTCCAGGTGCTATGTCTTCCGTGAAAAATTCTGCTTGGTCCAGCAAGCTACTTTGCCATAACAGAAACATTCCCCGTAAGAAATGGTGTCTATCGTAACCATGCATATTATTTTAAAGATCTTGATAGTTCACTCTTAGAGATGGATTGATCAGTCTATTTCTGTTCTGTCTCATGTTCACAAGTCTTCTTTTCTACATCTGCTCCATCCTGATTCCATTTCTATTTGCAGTGTTAAACGAGCACACCACACTTAAGTTTATACGGACAGAGAGCTGCCATTTCTCTCTCTTTCCCCCCATGAACCCACAAAAGATGCTCAGAGGGACCCCCAATGGAGTGGAAGAGCAGCATTAGATAAAACACATAACGTACCATGGAATTATGAAGCTGTTCAAGGCGTGCTTTTAAACTTTTCTATTATTCTCTTTCCCAGTCCCCAACCCCTTTGGGGGGGGGGAGTGTCCTAAAGGGTTTGAATGTGGATTTTTAATCTTCAACTTGAATACCAGAAACCACAATGGATGGGATTTAAACTACAGCTGGCATAATGAGGAGTCTCCTCACACCTCTGGCTGCCCCGAACGGAGCAGAGTGGGGAGTCTTCCAGGACTTGGGAGATTTATGAAAATCTAATGTAAATAACACATTTAAAAGAGAGAGGCTGAACTTGAGAAATGGCAGATTTCTTAGACAATTTCCGATGGCCTGAATGTGAGTTGCTGCTGTGGTAGCTGGGATTCTGTTGTTTTTTTTTTACAGGTTGGTGGATAATGATAGATGCAACAGGAGTTAACCACAAGCCAGAGCAAATGAACCACACATTCCATACTTGTGGAGTGTTTTCTACTCTAGCTTTTTTCATGATAAATGCAGTATCAAAAGCTCAGGTGAGAGGATACAGCTATAGCGATGGATGTTTAGGAAGAACAGGTGCTCATGTCTGGCTCTTCATTGGCTTCTATGTGGATTCTTTTTGGAGCATATGTTACCCACAATATTAATCTCTACCCAGGCTTAGCAGTGTTTTTTTCAGAATATTTTTCAGCATCCTTATCTACAAATTTGAAAGAACTGAAGAGCTGTGGGCTTCACTTAAGAGTACTTTTTTCATCATCTTGCTTAGCGAGTCTTGTATGTAGATATAACTTACATTTCTGTTTTATAATTTGCCAGATAGATGTTGCATTATAACATTTATTTGTTTACTTATTTTTGGAAAGTGAACTGATTTAAATATTCTGCTCAAAGTTAGAAAACATCTGAAGGCAGCCCTGTTTAGGTAAGTTTTTAATGTTTGATTCTTTTTTAAATATTATGTTGGGAGCCGCCCAGAGTGGCTGGGGAAACCCAGCCAGATGGGCGGGGTATAAATAATTATTATTATTATTATTTATGTATTTATTTATTATTATTATTATTACAGTCATACCTCCGCTTATGTATAAACTTGGGATATGTAAGCAGCAAACCCGGAAGTATATTTCTGGATTTTTGCCATGTGCACATGCGCAGAAGCACTCTACCACCCCACCCGCGTGCACAGAATCGGTCCCTCTGGTTGTGGAAACCTCGGGATCCAACCGCAGCTCTGGAATGGATCCCATCCGCAACCAGAGGTACCACTGTATTCTGTTAAACACAATTCTACGGTATTGTGAAAATGCAGTAATTATTTAAAAAATAGATCATAGGCAGTTTACAACATACCTTAAAACATCAAATGTAACATTACATAATATTAAAATAAAACATTTCAAATGAAAATCTAATGCAAAATATAATACAGATCTATATTTAATGCAGGATAATTAGCAATAAAACAAAGCATTCTCTTAAACATAAAAAAATTACAAGTGAAAATCAATCAGAAAAATACAAAAATTCTGCCTATTAAAACGCCATTAGTTTCTTAATGGCAGCTCTCTTGCTTGCCCTTTTCCCACTTTCTAAAGCTCTCCAGTGTGTCTTGCTTTATTTTTAAATTTTATTCCAGAAAAATACTTGAATTATTCACAAATGCCACTGCATTGATTAATTTTGAATGACGGGAGATTTTTACGCAAGTTCAAGAAGATGATGAAGCAACAAAATACCTGCTCCTGACTTCAAGATGCATAGTGCTATTGTTTTTGATCTACATTTCAGATTTTCTAAAGCCTCGTGGCTTTCTGGCAGCACTCAATACCAGAAGCAAAATCCGGTGGGAACTTCCTTCCTGAAAAACTTAACTTGGTGCTTATATTCAGGAAGGATCCGGTTTCATTTTCTCTGACTGTTATTTGCAGCAATCAATATTGAAGTGATGAGCAAATGGTCACCTGGAGTTTATACTTTGATGGGGATGCAGAAGTAAACCCATCATTTCTTCTGGCTCCGAAAAGACCTTAATCTAAACATCATGGGAATTATTTTTCATCACTGAAATATTTATGGGATGGCCGTGGCCATTAAAGAACCCTTCCATTATTTCTGTATGCCCCGTTTCCTTTAAGCATAGCAAGTGCACAAGTTAATCACTCGCTGGTGACAGCCAGGGGAAAATGTTACACTATTATCATACATTCTGGCAGAGTCCCGTTATCTCAGAGATAGAAAGCTTTAAGCAGCACGAAGAGACTAGAGTGAGATGCCCACTCCAGGCATTATTGCCATAAGACGCAAAAGGGGGTATAGTTGGGTCTGTGCAGGAGAGCCAGATAGCCCCACCCCTAGGCTGCAAGAATTCTCAGAGCCTTAGTAAACTTCTGCAGTGGAGATCTTGCAGGGTTCTCAGACTTGCAGAGAGTTTCCACAGAATCTTATGATTGCAAAAAGTTTACGCAAGGGGCTGGTAGTGTTATGTACTGAAGTTCTCACCCTGGGCCAGCAGGGGGATACTGTAGATAGTTATGCAAATAAGGGATCGAAAGTGACATTCAGTGATTGGATAGTTTTAGAAAGTTGTTACAGTAACATTGTACTGGAGCTCTATATAAGCAGGCTGACTGAACCCTTCAGTTCAGTTCTGTTCTGGCCTGTGAATAAACAAGAGCTGCTTTGAAGAATCGCTGTGTCGTCTGATATGTTCACCCACAACTTAACAGGTAGGATCCCAACAGGCCGATTATACCTGTGTTGCCCTTGCTCACATTGGAGGATGAAGAACTCACATTGCATTTTCTGTCAGAATTGTTAATGTTTAAATCAGTATGGTACATAAGCTAAGCAAATTAAGACATTTATCCAACAAATGGCATGGGTCCTGTTTCTGTGAGATGGGTTTTAACAGTCAGGAAAGGATATATTAATTGCAATTTATCCCTCCAGGTGCCCACATGTGTGGTTTTAACAGAGTTTCAAATCCCGTCCTTGGCTGCAAAATTAAAAGCATAGGAATTAGCCTGTAAAGCTTTGTTTTGAGCAAGTCCAGCAAACGAAGGAAGCTGGCTTCCCCCTTCTTAACCCACTTAACAAAGACGCCGGCAACAACTTGGGAAGTCTTAAAATATAATTTACTTATAATCTTGCATTGGTTTACAACAATGGCAGCAGTAAAAACTATGCAGGCTAAGTATTTATATTTACAGTATAATCAGCTTCAGGCATGGTCCTGTTAGCTAGGGATGATGGGAGTTGTAGTCCCAAAACATCTGGAGGGCTGAGTTTGCCTAAGCCTGGCCTAGGTCTGCCCTCATGGCTGGTCACAGGAAGATAGAGAGAGGAGAGAGCAACAGGAAGTACTATATGTTCCTTCCTCTCCATGGGAGGAAGAGAAATGACATCACACAGAGCCTCTTCTACCAACTGTATTTCTATGGTCTGAGTACGTGTCCATCAGCAATAAAGCTCTGTCGACATAGCCCCTTCTCATGCTAACTAGGAAGACTATGCATTTGTTAGGTTTGGCTGCTAATCTACCATAGTTATATGGGAATGGGGTGGGCACAACTTCAGTATGGCAAGTGGGAAATTCCTTTGGACTAAGCAGGCAAACTTTCCCTCAAGAGAAAAAGGTTGTTAATGTCTCTTGCAACTTACATTCCTGCCTGAGCCAACAGACATTTGATTTAATGTCTTCTTATACTTTGCGAAGGATGGTATCAACTAAATTTCACACCCTCCATGTCAAATATTGCATTCCATTACCAAATATGAAACTACAGATGAGATGGCAAAGAAGATCCATCTTGATAAGTGCATTAAGCTACAACTTATGTCAATCACCACAGATTTAGGAATGCAAATGTAAAGAACAATAGTATATTCTGTTGCATATTAAATGGAGCTGGCCTTCGTATACTATCTGTTCTTCTGTTTGTGCATTTATGAAACACATTTGTAGCTTTTTATTTTTATTTATTAAATTTGTATAATGCCCTTCATCTGAAGTTTTCAGGGTGGTTCACAGCATAAAAATACAAAATGGAAACACAAATACATAGTAAAAACAACAACAAAAACCCATAACTCCCCTCCCACAAACACATCTAAAAGGGCATAGAATTGACCTTCATAGCTTGACCTTCATAGCTTGACCTTCATGAGAAATCTCAGGGTGGGGTACAATAAAAATTACAACCCTCAAAATTTCTAAAGCATTCAGGAAACAATCCTATACACAAGAAGCTGTCAGAAAGCAAGCCCATGTAAATTAAGCTGGCATAAAGTTACACCAGATCCAAACCCCATTAAGCAGTGGGGCTACTTCTGGCTGAGCCAGCCTTAGGGTTCATCCACACTTCCGCTTGCCCCATGCTTTCTAGGCAAGAGTCCAATCAGTTTTTCGTTTGCCCTGTGCTTCCCCCCAGGAAAACCTACTGTTTACTGCTGAATCATAACAAACGTCCACTGGGTTTCCTGCAGATTAAAGTTTGTTCCAATTCAGCGATAAACAGCAGGTTTTCCTGAGGAAAGTGGTAAAGAGAATGAAAAACCTCCCGGGACAAGCAGAAGAAAACACAGAACAAGTGGACGTGTGAATGAGCCCTATAATAGTGTTTGAGTTATGCTATCCTTATTCCAGCTTAATTTACACTGGGTTGTCAAGTCAGATCACCAAGTTGAATGGGTTTAGGATCTAGCCTAAATTAAATGGCTTTAGGATCCAGCCTAAGTCCCTCCTCTCTAGCATCCACTCCCACCACACCTCCAGAATTCCTCCTTTTCAGGCCTTTCTTTTGCTGGATTGAGATCTGTCAGGCTCAGCTCAACCCGCTGAGCTGGGATGCAGAGATATGTGAGTATAACTCTAGCTGAACTAAAGACGAGCAAATTCAGCTGGCATAGCCCAGTAGCACTGGGAGTCTCCTAGCCCAGCCGGATATCTGCTGGATCCTAACCCACTCATCCTGGTTATGATTGCTCCCTAAACAATCAAACCATAAATCAATTTACAAAAAGTGCAGACAATAATAACAACTCCAGAGAAGAATTCACTTCCACATATAAACATTGGCAAAATGCACACCCCCAGGCTCACAAATGAGTCTTTACCTGGTGCCTGAAGGATAAAAGTGCAGGCAGTGCCTGTGCCAGACCTACTTCTTGGGGAAGGCAATCCATAGACAAGGCACCACCAGAAAGAATGCCTTCCCCCAGAAGCAAATGGGCCATGTGGGGAGGGGTACTTTTCTCAGGAAAATGCATATGAACTAGACCCTAGATGAAAACAGCTCATAAATTTGTCCTGAGGAAACTTTCATAGATCAGTGGCTCCCACATCACCTGCCTGTACACTGCAGAGACCTGCTGTTTCCCCCTCTAAGTGCCCTTGCTGTCTGAGGTGAGATGGGTGGCAACTGGCAAACGGGGCACTCTTGGCTATCACACTGTCCTTTGAAAAACTCTCCTCAAGGAGGTTCATCTGCTACCATTGCAGCTCCAGGTTTCTCCCAGGTGTTTCAAAAACTCATCTGTAACTGTTGTTTTGTTACTTTTATGCATTGTTAGGTTTCATTGTGCAATTTGCAAACCGCCCTGGAAACTGATGGTTGAGGGGTGGTGCAAAACCCACCAAGCAAATATCTATAGTTCGTGTTCCTACACACTTACACTTAGAATTTCAGTTCTGAAAATGTCCTCAGTCACTGACAAAGAAGTCATCGGCAACAAAACTGTAATAGAATATGGTAGCCAATAAAATAAATCTGAAGCATTAAAGAAGACTTCAGATGTGAATAGGAAGAGACGCCACTTACTTCCGCCACGTCTAATAGCTCTGGCTTCAGTCCCCAGGCTTGCCTGTCAGCGCTGGAACTGCATGCCTATTTATGCACATGTTGGAAATACACAATGATTACCTCAAACCAGCAACATAATGAAATGAAAAGTGGTTTGTATCTCCGCTGTGAGACAGTTGCCCTAATTTAGATGAAAAGCCCATTGCAGTCAAATACTGCAGGATTTCTTGAACATGACACTGACCCTCACTAAAGTATGTTCTATGAACTTCTTTGTTTGCAGACCCTCCAACTGAGATTATAGCAAACAATTATTGCCCAGCAGCTACGGAAATTTCATCATGAAAATGTAACCTCCTTCGGCTATACAGGATCTTCAAACAACAAAGCAATAGCAGCAGTATGACTTAACACACAACTGTTGGAAAGATAAAAGTTTGGGGGAGCCCTCATAATATCAGTGCATTGAAAGCAAGCAGACCTGAGGGGGGGGGGTTCTTCATCACTGCAAAACAGAGCAGTCTCTGCCAGAGTCAATGTCTGCTTTCCAAGAAGGTGCCACCAGCCGATGAAGAGGTGGCCTTGAATGTTGCTGCTGTCTGAGCCCAACAAGGACAGGGCACTAATACTTCCCTTCTGTCATCAGAGAGGTCTGTCCAGGCTTTCTGTTCATGTGAAGGAAGAGGGTGTTCATAGCTCTGAATGCACATAGGCCCTCTTCTCATATGTGAGGAACATGCAACTGTCAGGCATGTTTGGAATTGGAGGGTGGCCAGTAAGTATGATTGCTCTCACCCTACGGCCTCACACCTTTGGTAAACATGTGAGAAGTTGAAGTGCCTCCTTTTGTCCTCTGCTCATTCAATCAACTAAAATTGTTGGGCGATCCTGAATAACAGGTAACCTCAATTGTGTCCCTTTCAGTCATCTTTTTCCACAACTGAAAAGGCCCAGCTGAACAGCCCAGATCTGAAAACCCTTACATAGAGGAGATATTATGATTGTTTTATTTTTCGGAAGAAGCAGTTCTTGTTTTTACAGAAGGTAGAAACAGGCGGCTAGATCATTCTAACCATTAATCTAATGCCGCCATACAAGGCAGTCAGGTTTTGTTAATAGCTTTTATACTACACTTAACTTCCAATTTGTTGAGATGTCAATCTGGGAGGCTTTGTTGGAAACCAATGAGTTGAGATTACTCCAGCAATTACCAACAATAATGGATTACTGCATTTGACAAACCTGTAAATATAAGAAAATCTCTCTCATATACCCCTTTCCATTAGAGAAATAATCTGGAGGAGGGAGTGCACTGGACACATAGTACCTGAGAAGTCACTATTAATATATATGAGAGATTTATGCAGCATCCTTTCTGCAGTGGCTTCTGGGTAAACCTTTAACAAAGGAAATTGATAGGTTAAGCAATTGCTCTGCAAACTCCTTAAAAAAATATTTAAAATGTCCACTGAATGTTGATGCAGCAGAGCCAAATCAATTCAAAAGACTAAATTAAATGACCCTTATTCTAGTGATAATCAGATGCTCAATGGGTTGAATGTCTGCCTCTCCTGACAGGAGTGTTGTGCTGAAAACCTATCCTGCATTTTTTGCCATTCTCCATCGATTAATGAGACAAGAAACTGCTTTCAGAAATTGCAAGAAGGAAGAGAAAATTTCAGTGAAATTCTTATGAATGGAGTACAAGCTTTTTTCTTGAGCTTTCCATACTTCTGGGGGCTTTTAGTTGGGCCTTCGTGTCAGGGTCTAGAAACCAAGCCTTATGAGGAGCGCTTGAAGCAGCTGGGTACGTGAAATATACTCAGAGTCGTGTTTAGCCTGGAAAAGAGGGGACTGAGAGGAGATAAGATTGCCATCTTCAAATCTATCAAGGGCTATCACATGGAAGAGGGTACAAGCTTGTTGTCTCCTGCTCTAGAGCACAGGAGTTGAACCAATGGCTTCAAGTTACAAGAAAGGAGATTCTGAATAAAATACAGAGAAACTTTCTGACAGTAAGAGCTGTTTGACACTGGAATAGTCTTCCTTGGGAGCTAGTGGGCTCTCCTTCATTGGAGGTTTTTAAGCAGAGGTTGGATGGCCATCTATCATGGATGCTTTAGCTGAGATCCTTGCATTGCAGGGGTTGGACTAGATCAGTGTTTCCCAACCTTTTTTGGGCAAAGGCACACTTGTTTCATGAAAAAATTCTCGAGGCACACCACCATTACAGCCCCGTGACGTCAGCGCGCAGCGTCACTCCGGGAGGGACATGAATTGCTAGCAAATTACATAATCACCTCCTTGAGGGCTGGCTCATCTTCTCCGAAGGCAGAACCCCATTAATTAACAGCACAGACTCACACCATAGCCAAGACGGGGGGGGGGGGGGGAAACCTCAGTCATGCACAGTCATGCACATGTGGGGGCTAAATGAGGACGAAGACCGGGCAGAGAGCAGGGTTCAAATCACCCCACCTGGCCAGGACAATCCCTGGGTGCTCCCTTGGGCCACTCGCCTGACCCACCTCGCAGGGCTGTTGTTGCGAGGATAACACGGGGAGAACCACGCGCGCCCCTGGGAGCTCCTTGGAGGAGAAAGCGGGCGATGAATGCAATGCACGAAATATATGAGAGGCGACCAGGTTTTGCAGGTGAGGGGCCCCCGCCAGCCTCCGCTTCCAACACCCGACGCAACGACGCCGAAGTTTCCCCCCGGGCTCGGCTCGGGGAGCAGCGCTGCTCCCCCCCGGCTCTCTCTGCCGCCCACTGGGGACCCCCCTCACCTGCCAGGTCCGGAGCGCCGGTGGAAGTTGCATGCATGCATGCAGGGCGCCGCGTTGCCATTGCATTGCACTGCACTCCATGCAACGCCTGCACGCATGCATTGCCTTGCACGCCCGCCAAGGGGTCTCCCCGCGGTCCGATGCGTCCCCTCCGGCGCGGATGCAGCATTGCAAAAATAAAAAAACCCCGACGCAGCCCTACCTGGGGGGCAGGCTCCGCCTCCGCCGCTCCGCCTCCGCGGGGATCCCCGGGCTCCATCCTGCCGCCCGATCTCCGCGGGGGCGCAGACAGGCTGCGCGGGGTCTGCGCGGAAGAGCCCCTGCCCGCCCGGCCGCCGCCGCTGCACTCATTCCATGGCCGGGAGAAGAGCGCTTCAAACAAAACGCCCGGCCCGCCAGGCCACGCTGGGAAACGTAGTTTGCGCACCCCGCGCGGGCGCAGAGCCCAAGGGCAAGGGGACTACGGATCCCGGCAGCCCCCGCGCCGGGGACGGAGGGGGAGAGGCCGGGTGCAGGGATGGAGGGACGGGTGGGCGAGCGAGCGAGTGAGTGAGTGGCAGCCGCCAAGCCTTGGCCGAGAGCCAGGAAGGGCCTCCCCGGAGGAGGAGGAGGAGGGAGGCGCAGAGCGGGAGGGAGGGAGGGAACCCCAGGGGTCATCTAGTGACGGCGCCCCAATCGAAAATTTGACTTAAAAAAAAAATCTTTTGAATTTTTTAATTTTTCCCGCGGCACACCAGGCAACATCTCGCGGCACACTAGTGTGCCGTGGAACAGTGGTTGGGAAACACTGGACTAGATGACCCTTGGGTCCCTTCCAGCTCTATGATTCTGTGATTCTATAATTCGATGCTGACTGGGGAGCCTGATTGCTGTGCACTGCTATTGTTAAAGTGAAGTTAAAGAGATCAGCCCAGAAACATTTTTATAAGGTAAAACTAATGAAGCTGGCCCATTACCAAGAGGATATCTGCCTGTGCAACAGCACTTCCTCTCCCCACATGCCCCCCAAATCTCATTGGTAATGGGGTCCCCCAATCCTCCAGAGCAGATTTAGGGGGATGTGCAGAGTACACAGGAAGAGCAGGGGGGAAGCCTGTTCCGTGGCACCCACTAATGTGCATTGTATCAGTATTTGTCCAGTTTGTCTGAGTTTCATGGGGCAAGCAAGCGAGTGGCTCATTGACTGAGTTGTGGGAGTGGTTGCAGAGCATGGGCAATGTGATTAGAGAGTGTGCTAGAAGAGTGAAATTTGAGCACATTGGTTAATAGTCTTTACTTGTTTGATTGTTGTGGAGGTGATGATTATGTAAGGGGTGCATTTGAGTGGAACTGAGTGAAATGTATTTTTTCCTGTAGTTAGATTAAGCTGCATTTATTGTTGTATAAGAGGCTGGAAATTTAATTTGATTGGTTTGTTTAATTGTATGATTGATTAGACATATGGTGGGTTGAAAAGAATGACTTTATTTTTCTGTTGCTTAGTTATTTTTTTCGAAAGTGGAATCAGTATTATGTATTTTGGTAACTGATTTTCATCTGTAGTGTTTTATGCTGATGTTTTAGAGGCTGTTTAGTTTAGCTGCCTATTATAGCGTTCTATAATGTGGGGATGTTTTGGTACAGTATTTGATTTTTATTTGTGATGTTTTAAATGTAAGTGGTATATAAATTGTCTCAGTAAATACCAAGGAGGTCTGCTCTTAAATTAGAGGCATCTGCAACAGATCCACAGGCAGCAGTATAAAATGCTTTATGCAAAATGCTCTGGTTCAAAGAGTCATCTTTCAAAGCATCTTTCTGATACACCACTAATCAGAAGCACAATAGGTTTTAAAAAAAAAAAGTACGGATGTTCCTAAGTTTTGGAGAGTTATCCAGTTTCAGGATAATTAATCCAATGTGTTTTTGTGTGTCTTTGCAAATAGCCTAAAGGAAGACCATTTTAAAAAGTGTATCTTGTCCAAGAAAGTGCTGAGTATCTTTAAACCAATCAAGTAAAATGTTGTTCAGCAAGAAAAAGCAAACTTTAATGGTCACTTGTCACATTTAAATGACAAAAAATGGGATGCTCACTACATTTGTCAGGCTGACTGCCCATCCAATCTCCTATTATTTCTGGTTTTTGCAAGTTGTTATAACATTACACCTTGCCTCCCCTCCCCAATAATAATAATCCAAGCCATTGGATGTAGCCAATGGTCATTTCCCCATCATTTCCATGCTGTGGAAAAGTTATGTATTCAACCAAGCAAACATCGAGTTGGCTGATTTCTTTTGTAAAATCGACATTTTAAGAAGATTTGCATTTTGCATCTACAAAAAAAAAAAGAAGCTACATCTGTTTTCTGTACTTCGAAACTGTTTCCTCTGCTTACTCAGACCTGCTGGAAATGTGCTCACTAGTTCTATAAGGCAGAGGTGATTGAAACTGTGGTCCTCCAGAAAGGGGCTGTCCATACAGGTCGGAGCCAAACAGTATAAACTGAGAGCATTTGCAGATGACTTAGTATTGACGTTACAGGAGCCAGAATCTAGTAGTAAAAGGGTTTTAGAATTAATTCAAGAATTTGGTCAAGTGGCAGGATTTAAACTGAACAAGCTAAAAACTAAGGTTTTAGAGAAAAATTTAACACCAATTGAAAGAGAGAGGTTTCAGAATGAGACAGGCTTGACTGTGGTTAAGAAAGTGAAATACTTGGGGATTAATATGACAGCAAAAAATGGGAATTTATTTAAAGACAACTATGAAAAATGCTGGGCCAAAGTGAAAAAAGATTTAGAAATTTGGTCAAATTTGAAGCTTTCACTGTTGGGTCGCATTGCTGTGATAAAAATGAATGTATTGCCTAGAATGTTGTTTTTGTTTCAGACATTGCAAATTGTGGACAAGAGGGACTGTTTCAAGAAGTGGCAGAGAGATATTTCTAGATTTGTCTGGCAGGGCAAGAAGCCCAGAATAAAATTTAAGATACTAACAGATGCAAAGGAAAGGGGTGGAATTGCCATGCCAGACCTTAAACTTTACTACGAATCAGCAGCCTTTTGCTGGTTGAAAGAATGGCTACTTCTTGAAAACACAGACATTTTGCATTTAGAAGGTTTTAACAATGTATTTGGATAGCATGCATATTTATGGTATGATAAGGTCAAAGCACACAAAGCATTTAAAAATCATATTGTCAGGAAAGCATTGTTTAATGTTTGGATAAGATACAAGGATTTATTGGAAAATAAAACCCCAAGGTGGTTGTCACTGATGGAAGCGAAAGCTTTGAAAAGGCTCAATATGGAGGCCAAATGGCCGAAATATTGGGAAATTTTGGAACAAGAAGGAGACAAACTGAAATTGCAGAGTTTCGAGAAATTAAAAAACAAAGTGAGAGATTGGCTTCATTATTATCAGATAATGGAGGCATATAATTTGGATAAGAAAATTGGCTTCCAGGTGGAAAAGTCAAAACTAGAAACAGAACTGTTAGAACCCAAAACTAAGAATTTGTCAAGAATGTATAACTTGCTGTTGAAATGGAATACTCAGGATGAAACGGTGAAATCTGCTATGATTAAATGGGCACAAGATGTTGGACATAATATTATGTTTGCTGACTGAGAACAGTTATGGACCACGGGTATGAAGTTTACGGCATGTAATGCTCTAAGAGAGAATATTATGAAAATGATATACATGACCCCAGTCAAGCTTGCAAAAATCTCTCATTTGCCCGAAAATAAATGTTGGAAATGTAAAGAAACTGAAGGTACATTCTTTCACCTTTGGTGGACGTGCCCAAGGATTAAGGCTTTCTGGGAAATGATATATAATGAACTGAAAAAGGTATTTAAATATACCTTCTTGAAGAAACCAGAGGCCTTTCTTCTGGGCATCGTTGGCCAATTGGTGCCAAAGAAGGACAGAACTTTTTTTATGTACGCTACAACAGCAGCAAGAATACTCATCGCAAAGTACTGGAAGACACAAGATCTACCCACCTTGGAAGAATGGCAGATGAAGGTGATGGACTACATGGAATTGGCAGAAATGACCGGCAGAATCCGAGACCAGGGAGAAGAGTCAGTGGAAGAAGATTGGAAGAAATTTAAAGACTATCTACAGAAATATTGTAAAATTAATGAAGGATAGAATGATGTTGGATAGTAATTAAGGGGTTTCCAGCTGTAATGCTTTAAGAGAATATGAAAAAAGGGTTATAAATGGGTTAAAATTTAATGGTAAGGATTTGCTGAACCAATAATTTGAAGTGGAATACAAAGGAGGGAGGTATGAGGAGGTCCGGGAAATAAGTTAAAGGAAAACAAGTGACAGAAAATATGTGTCTTTTTTTAACTGTCTTTATTTTGTATTTTTCTTTTTTCTTTTTTACTGTATTATTTTAAAAAACCTTAATATTTTTTTTAAAAAAAAACCAAACAGAAAGGGGCTGTCCATCCCATTTCACCACCTGAGGTGAAATGGAAATGTGCCACTCCCTGTACCAGACGTCCCCATTTCCCGGGGATATTCCCCGGATTTACAAATCTGTCCCCAGACAAGATCCGTCCCTGGAATGTCCCCGGATTTCATTTAATGTTTTCATTTATATAATGTTCATTTATATTTTAAGTGTTGTAGATTTCTTAGTAGGGAATGAATGTTGCATGATTGGTTCAACGGCACAAGACACATCATATGGGGACTTCCGGCAAGGCAAAATGGTGGACGCCACGGCAGCCAGCAGCTCCTGAAGCCAGCCAGAGCCAACTGCGCTACCAGGCTGGCTCGGGCTGCTGAGACTGCTGCTGCTGCCGCCACTGCCAAGGGGGCACCAGAGACGCCCGCCGCGTCAGCTGGGGGAACCGCTGCCCCCCCATGACCCAAATCGAGCTGGGAGCGAGAGCAGCCGGGCACCCAGCCGACTGCCCAGCGGCGCTCTGGGGCCAATGCAGTGAGAAGGAGGAGAAGGAAGAGAGAGAAAGAAGAAGGAGAAAAAAGAGGGGAGCCCCAACCTTGCTACGCCACTGAGGAGGAGAGGTAGGAGAGCACTGGGAGGGCAAGGACACGTGGTTGAGCCCAGGCCCGGCCTGAGCCTACTCCATGGTGGCTAGCGCTCCAAGAGAGCAAGTCGGGGCCCAGAGGAAGGCCGTGTGACAGAGGAGACCACAAAAGAGAAGATAGTACTACTTATTTTTTTTAAAAAAATAACTTTTTAAAAAACAATTTTTTTCAAAAAAAAAAGCGTCCTCGGATTCTTTGAAAAAAATCTGGTAACCTTACTGTACCCCCCTCTCCCACACTCCCAGTTTCACTGCATGCCAGAACACCCCTCTTGGAGCATTCTGCAAGGCTTTGATGCTCGTCTTCTCTGCCCCAAGGGCAGAGAAGATGAGCAGCCAAGCAGCACAGCAGAACACTCCTGGAAAGGTGGGGCATTCCACCAGCAGTAGAAGGAGTCATGGGTGGGCCAGCTCTGCCTCCAGAAGTTTTTGAAACAACTTCCATCAGGACCAAAGCTCAGGGAAGATAGGAGCTGATGTTCTTACAGTCTATCCACATAGCCAAGGCACTCTTTCAAACTATAGCATGTACTGCGAAGAAAAAATAGATAAACTATTTGGGATGCTGAGGTAAAATAAAAGTTTTCAAAAGCTAAAATGAAATAAATCAAATGAACCTAAAACCAATAAATATATTGAAATTTATCCACTCTTAAATATTCATTTGTTTTGATGAGTATCTCTGAAATCATATTCACACCCTTGAGGAACTGCAACAAAATTTAGCTAATTTGTAATATGCATAATTAGCAATCTGCATTTTCTAACTTGTAATAGTTGATGTATGGTTTTGCTATTGATAATTTAGTAATTCCCACTTCACGTTTCTGAAACGCATTAAGTATATTCTGTTTGAGGCCTGGACAAAAGGACAAAAGCCTACCCTGGTGACTATGCTGAGTTGTATTCTTGAGTTCAACTTATTTGTGATCTACATCGTGACCTGGCTTTGGCCATTTTGGCACCACTGAGTGATAAATTGCAAAAAAAAAAAAAAGTACAAGAGAGTCTGCAATGTGCAGTGCTTTTCTGTCCTTCTTTACACTGATTGTCTTCCTCACGTTGCCTTAAAATTCCTAACCAAAATAACATGACCTATTTGCTACCAGAGAAAAGGTTGCCCCCTAAAGATATATTTTAGAGGGGATAATTCAGAATATGTAAATGAGTTATTAGGATAGGGGGGAAGAGCCATTCTATTAATTGTAGATGTACTGCAGGGTTGGCCCACCCACAAGGTGAGGTGAGGCATTTGCTTCAGGTGACAAATCGGCCTCCTCTGCCACTGCCCTCCGCTCTGCTCTTTACTCCGTGTACACCAGTGGTGTAGCGTGGGTTGTCAGCACCCGGGGCAAGGCAAGTAATTTGCGCCCCCTAACCCCTAACCTGCCGCCGCTGCCAGCTTCTTCTTGCTGCTGCCTGGTCTGGTCTGGTGTGGTTCTCTCCCGCGCTCAGCGCTGCGCTGGGCGGCCGCTGCACTGTCCCTCCCCCAGATAGTCCCTCGCTCTCTCTCTCTGCACCACACGCCTGGCACCCCCCCCCACACAGTGGGCGGCGACCCAGCGGCTCGGATCGGATTCGTACAGCCAGCACTGCAGTGAGAGAGAGTGAGTGAGCCAGGTAGGGGCAGAGAGCTGAGAGTGCAAGTGCGCCCCCCCCAGATGTTGCGCCCGGTGCGGCTGCCCCCCTGCACCCCCCACGCTACGCCACTGGTGTACACCTCACATCAGGCTATATGAAGGACCATATTTTCCACATGAAGCTGTCCAGGCTTTAGGATCTTTAGCGGAGCCCCTTCTCTCAGCCCCAACACCATCACAGCCCAGGATGGTGGGGATACCAGAAAGGACCTTCCCCATGGCTGTTCCCAGGCTTTGGAAATCCCTTCCTAGAGAGCCTTGACTGGCTCCCTCCTTGTTTTCCCTCTGCTGGCAGCTAAATGCTTTTTTATTCTGACAGACTTTTTTGAGAACTGACTGCTTTTAAGGAGTGGGCTCTTAACAGTGTGCTGTTTGTGTATAACTACTGTATCCTCATTTTAATACGTATTTTAAATATTGTTTTAATTCCGCTGATAATTTTATTATTTTTAACAATAACCTTTTCTATATATATTTAGCTATGTGTGTTTTTTCTGCATTTGCTTTAATTTTTGTGAGCCTCTCTGAGTCCTGGTTCTTGGTTCTGAACATAATAATGAAAGAAATGTCAAAGAAATCATTGCCATTTCACTTATAGGTCCAGATCTGAGCAGGCCTTTTGCATCTGGCCAGGGAATGACATAAATGAAATTGTCCTTTGCAAGGTTTCCCTGGACCTGGCCTTCCCCTGCCTACATCCCCACCCAGTCTATCTTGCGAGAGACTCCAAGGTATATGACATTAGAAAGCTGGTGCAAAAGAGCAACTATTAGATTAGTGCACATTTAATACTTATGTAATAAATGTCTTTTAATGCTAAATTGGAAGGTCAAAATCTTTGGTGGACGAAATGAAATAATCTTAATGAGAAGTCAAATTGTATTTTATACTTCACTGATAATTGC
Source organism: Podarcis bocagei (assembly GCF_964188305.1). NCBI lineage: Eukaryota > Metazoa > Chordata > Lepidosauria > Squamata > Lacertidae > Podarcis > Podarcis bocagei. Next base: position 39,243,831 of record NC_138126.1, read on the forward strand.
CAGACAGATCAGCTGCCACCGGCAATTACTGATTGCTTTTTGTTCGTGGATATTTTTTCTTAAAAGGAAGAAAATTAGTGATGAAGGGACTGATTTTTTAAAATTAAAACATTTATGTGGCAATAAAAAGAAATTGAGACTACATTTTGTATCCTGTTTAAAAGATAAATGAAGAAAGGTTGTAAGTGGTTGGGTTCCACATGCTTTTAAACTGTGGAATCAAACAGAACCTGAATGAAAAACTGAAATAAATCTTTCATTTTTACTGAACTGGAAGAGAACTTAACAGCTAATTGAAAGTCTCTACTGAACTTGATACAGAATAGACCAGCACAGGAAAAACGAGTTTGTTAGTTCCAAATTAGGGTTTGACCGAAAAACACCTGTTATGGTACATTCACAGGCTCCCCCAAATCAGAATGTGGGAATGAAATGAAACCAACATGTGGGTACTTTCCCACTGTCTCAGGAGATGGACAGAATACCAATATCCAAGTTGCAGTTTGGTAATGACAGCAGTAGCCATTGTAGTACCTTCTGAAGTAAAGGTAAAGGGACCCCTGACCATTAGGTCCAGTCATGACCGATTCTGGGGTTGCGGCGCTCATCTCGCTTTATTGGCCAAGGGAGCCGGCGTAAAGCTTCCGGGTCATGTGGCCAGCATGACTAAGCCGCTTCTGGTGAACCAGAACAGTGCACGGAAACGCCGTTTACCTTCCCGCTGGAGCAGTACCTATTTATCTACTTGCACTTTGACGTGCTTTTGAACTGCTAGGTTGGCAGGAGCAGGGACCGAGGAACAGGAGCTCACCCCGTCGCGGGGATTCGAACCACCAACCTTCTGATCGGCAAGTCCTAGGCTCTGTGGTTTAACCCACAGTGCCACCCGCATCCCGTAGTACCTTCTAGATATTGTTAAAGTACAGGTTGGGGGCAATGGGAGTTGTAGTCCAACAATATCTGGAAGGTACCCATGTTAGCTACCTCTGCTAATGATAAACATTTTTGCTGGTGCTTTCCATGAGCCCCATGGAGATATCTTGGAGGAGCTAGGCAGAGCTTCATGAGTTGGAGTTTGATTATCCTGGAGAGAGACCTAGCAGGCTGGGATGGGCAGCAATGGGTCTCACAGGAGGTCTTGGGTTGTCCAGGGTGTCAACCCTGGGGACAGGGGGTTGTCCAGCCCACAGACATTTCCTGGCATCCTCATGGGGTGTGTCAGCCATTGGATCAACATCTTAGTTCATCTGGCCATGCATTACCTTTGATGCACTTTTAACCCTTCATTTGCCTACATTCCGTAATGATCTGAGCATTACAGTTTGGGGTCAAAACCACAATCCAGGTTCCACTTCCTCATCCACCAGTTCCTCATCCACCACAAGGTTAAGGGTGTCTAGCTCATCCTGAAATAAGGTTCCTATACTTCTTTGTCTAAGGATCAGCATTAAAGCAAATAAAAGGAGAGAGGACCTAACAGACAAGAAGTTAAGCTGTCAGGGGCAGGGTCTGTAGCTCAATGGAAGAGCACAGAAAACTCAAGGTTCAGTCTCTGGCTTCCCCACAAAGGACTGGGAAAGAACCCTGTCTGGATTCCTCGAAAACAGCTTTCACGCAGTGAGGGCAATTCAACGTTAGATGGATCAATATTCTGACTCAGAATAAGGAAGAGTCCTGTGCTGCTTACAATGTCAGTGGCAGTAGAAAGAAAGGAATCCAAAATTACTAGGTGTAATGTGAACTATGAGCAATGGCAGCACAGCAAAACGAGGAACAAACGTCTACATGCTTATCAAGTTGTACTTTTTATTTATTTATGACATTTTTTAAAGTGCTCTAAAATAAAAATTTAAAAATGGAAGGGCGGAAAGCCCATTACGATTGGGCAAAATATGCATCCCAGTAAGAAATGTGTTCACAGTGACCTAGTATACAAAAGGGATCAGGTAAAAAATGGATGAAGAAAAATCGTATGGAAATGGCAGCCTATAAAGCATGAATTTCACAGTGCTTTATCTTCCCAAACACAAAGCAGAATCACTGAAAGGAAGGATACCACTGAGGTTACTGTGTAGGCAAGCACTTTGGAAGAAATGGCACTTTTGAATGCCGTAGTGGAGAACAACCACTGAGCATTGCTGCACAACTTTCGCTTGTTTAAACAGGTGTCCCAAGGTGTTTCAACCACTTGTTTCAAGGTGTGCACCCTTGAAATGAATGGAGCCTGTCTGGCAGTGATTCTTCTTGTGCATCATTCAATTCCCAGCAGTCACTAGATTCTTATTGTCCCTCCTGTAGCATTGTTGAGCCGATGTTTCCAGTAGCACCTGCGTGTTAAGGCACTTTGGATTATAGGATCAAGGCCAACTTTTTAGGCTAATAGGTACATAAAAAATGCATTATATTGGAACAGAAAATATATGTCCCACCTTGTACAGGAAGCAGTAAAAATATTGTGCTGAACTGAAGTACTACCAAGTCCTTTATAATTGTCTTTGCTTCTAAACAAGCCTTGCCTGTTGATTTGCTAACAGACTTGTTCTTTGCTAAACTGGAGGGATCCTTTCTTTTTACTGAGTAAATTCATTGTTGTTGTTGTTGTCTTGCAGTTGTGGGGGGTGAAATAGTAATAAATAGGGTATTTATTCATTTCCTGTGTGTGGAATATCTTGCTCATGTTCACTATATAAAAAAAATACAGTTTAATGGCAAAGGACCCAGCCCAGTCTGTGTCCTGAGTGTAGCAAAGCATATCTGCAACCCCATTAAAGCACAGCTTTATGTAGGCAAATGTAGGGGTGCTTATTTAGGTAAATTATATGCATTGAGGAGAGTATGTTAGAAAGGAAAAAAGAGATGTCATCAATTTTAATTATCATTTGTGTACAATGCCATGATAGTTTTCTCTGAGTTGGTGATTTATAAATATTCTTATAAATAAATAAAAATGACAAAAGAAAACCCTGCTAGCTCAAACTAGAAGCCCATCTAATCCAGCATGCTGCACCGCATAGCGGCAAATCAGATACCTTCAGAATTCTGCAATGAGGACACAAAAGCAATAACCTCCTCCAGTAGCCTCGTGTCTCTGAACAGGGTGGTTCAATGTCATCTAGGCATCCTGGCTAACAGCCATTGCTCAGATTATCTCCCACTGGGACTACTGCAATGCCCTCTACATAGGGCTACCTTTGAAGGTGACTCAGAAACTACAGGTAATACAGAATGGGGCTGCCAAATTGGTGATTGGAGTGGCTGACGGGACCATATAACACTGATCCTAAAGGATCTACATTGGCTCCCAGTACGTTTCCTAGCACAATTCGAAGTGTTGGTGCTGACCTTTAAAGCCCTAAATGGCTTCGGCCCTGTATACCTGAAATAGTGTCTCCACTCCCATCGTTCAGTCTGGACTGAAAGTGAAATTATAGGGAACCAGGCAGAGGGCCTTCTTGGTAGTGGCACCTGCCCTGTGGAATGCCCTCCCATCAGATGTCAAAGAAATAAACAATTATATGACTTTCCAAAGACATCTGAAGGCAGCCCTCTATAGGCAAGTTTTTAATGTTTGATGTTTGTCTTACTGTGTTTTTATACTCCTTAAAAGCCACCCAGAGTGGCTGGGGCAACCCAGTCAGATGGACAATGATAATAATAATATTAATAATAATGGCCCTGTTCTACATGAATTTGTCCATTCCCTCTTTAAAGCCCTCTAAGTTTTAAACATTATGTGCCTGTGAATTTCATAAATTAATTGTTTTGTATGAGGAATTGCTTTCTTTCACCTGCCCTGAATCTCCTTCCAACCATGACTCTGAGTCCTAATAGTAGGCAAGATGAAGATAAATGTCTCTTTCTCCACACCATGCAAAATTTTATTCAATTAACCTTGGGGCTGAAGATGTTGCTATAAGCGATTTTCATGTTCACCCACAGCTCTAAAATGCCAGGAAATCACAGCTGTTAAGAAACATGCCATTAATGGATGTTATTTGGGCAATCTTCATATAGCATGGTACCTTATCTTGTGGTTAGGTCTGGCTTCACTGGACTTTGAAGCTGTTAGTGGAAGAGTGATGACCCTAAGTCCCAGAGTTGACCGTTCACTAGAATAAGCACATGGGATCTATGCAACTGAAGCTACTATTCTACGTTTTGTTGTTGTTGTTTAGTCGTTTAGTCATGTCTGACTCTTCGTGACCTCATGGATCAGAGCACGCCAGGCACTTCTGTCTTCCACTTCCTCCCGCAGTTTGGTCAAACTCATGCTTGTAGCTTCGAGAACACTCTCCAAAACTCTGTCGTCCCCTTCTTCTTGTGCCCTCAATCTTTCCCAACATCAGGGTCTTTTCCAGGGAGTCTTCTCTTCTCATGAGGTGGCCAAAGTATTGGAGCCTCAGCTTCAGGATCTGTCCTTCCAGTGAGCACTCAGGGCTGGTTTCCTTAAGAATAGACATGTTTGAACTTCTTGCAGTCCATGGGACTCTCAAGAGTCTTCTCCAGCCCCATAATTCAAAAGCATCAATTCTTCGGCGATCAGCCTTCCTTATACTCCAGCTCTCACTTCCATACATCACTACTGGGAAAACCATGGCTTTAACTATACGGACCTTTGTTGGTAAGGTGATGTCTCTGCTTTTTAAGATGCTGTCTAGGTTTGTCATTGCTTTTCTCCCAAGAAACAGGCGTCTTTTAATTTCACGGCTGCTGTCACAAGTCTACGTTACAAGTCCTCAACTTCTAACTACGTTTCAAGAGCTGCCTGACTCTGCCTTATGGTGGAGCCACTGCTACTTGAAATGTTTCCAGTTTTAAAAAGCAGAGGGGCTGGTAACCTGGTTTGTTTTGGATTCTCATTGATGGCTACATAGGTGCCTTGGGACTCGTGAAAGAGCCTAATAAAGAAATGTTCGGAACATGCAGGTTTTCAGCCCTGCTTGAGATCGAAACACATTTTATCCCACCTTTTATGAGAGAACCTGCCTTGGTTACACACGCTCTGGCTTATTTTGCAGAAGCCAAGAAACTTGGCTGAATCTCAGACCCTTAGACATTACCCATGGTTTGTATTTATTTTTGCAGCATCCAAGTGACTCTTAACCACATAGCGGTGACAATTATGAAGAAATAGTCCTAGCTAGCATGATTTGCTGATGGAGTTTTGCTTCCTGGGCATTAAAGACTAGAAAATGTCGCCTAAATATTTTGCTGGTGCAAGGACTTTGGAAGGTAGAGATTCCGTATAGGAAGCAGAAGTATATTTGCATGGGCAAACTCTAAAGCAACAGTTTTCCCATGGAAAAGCTTCCAGGATGTAGGGTGGGCAAGGCTTTCTGGGGCCAGAATCTACTGTGTCTATTTTGGAAAGTCATTTGGAATATATGCACAACTGGATAATTGGAAACCTCCGGAAACAGCTATAAAACTCACAGACCATGAAGGACACAAGCCATGAACCCACAGATTGGCATCACTTATTTCCCATCACCTGATTACTCAATGCTTGTTAACTCAATAAATGGATGAACTGTCTGCATGGGAAAGTCTTATGCTTGAGTTGACCTAAGGTGATAGAAAAGCCGACTCGTGATGGTTCAGTCATACATATAAGATATGACTTTGTACTGCACTGCAGGCAACATAAATTTGCATGTGTGAAGCAGCTCTCAGAAGACAGAGCTCCTCACAGATATAGAAATGTAGGCTAAACAGGGTCTTTTTAGATGCTACATATTATAGATCAAAATATGGACAGCACTTCAGAAAACACTATTGATTTTTCAAGCATAAAATCAAGCTAATGTACTAGTAATGGGGCAACAGGGGTGTTCAGTGATTTGCAAGGATCTGCTCTTCACCTTTTAAATAAAAAGTGCAATGCCAACATTCTTTACATAATAATCACGGAGGGACCATGAGAACTGAAACAGACTGCCACCCAAATGATCCACCATTGGGAAATATGCCAGAGCTGTTTTCTGAAACACCTATGAAAGTCAGCAGCTGTGCACCAGTCTTTTCTGTACATTTAGATAGCCTTCACTGATAACTGATCTGGAGGGTACAAGAAAGAGAAGATTGTTTTTTAATTGTAGTAACTTGGTAATAAAAAATAAAGTTTGGACCTTCTAGATGCCAGGTCCTATATGTTCAAGGGCTACATCTCAGCTCTGCTATGTTGCAAATGGCCAATGATGATGTCACAGACTGTTTCAGAAAGAGGCCTCATCCTGACTTGTAGGGAGGGAAACCATAGCTGGCATGGGACTACAATGTTTAGTTCCTTGTTAAAGAATAAATGGAGATTAGGAACTGGAACAAAACTCCTTAGCCCATTATCACTCCCCAGAGTCTACTTCCTTCCTGATCATCAAACCCATGTAAACATCAAAGGCGCCTGACTCAGCTGAGTACTTGGAAGATCAGGTCGATAAGAATATGAGGGTTGTGTTTAAATGGGCATAACATGACAGGAGCGGAGAGTCTGGCTGGAAAACTGACTTAAAAAGTGCACTATGGTGGAAGAGAAGAAGAGTAACCAGAGAAGACAAAGAAGATAACAGTATATGCCCAGGTCTCGTTACTACATGAGCAATATTTTGTAGATCCCCAGGTCAAACAAAGGTGGAAGCAAAACCATTTGACAAATGCTGTGTAATCAGTATCTCAAATGGTTGAGGGATAAACATGACATTATGCCAGGCATGGCCAAACTCGGCCCTCCAGATGTTTTGGGACTACGATTCCCATCATCCCTGACCACTGGTCTTGTTAGCTAGGGATGATGGGAGTTGTAGTCCCAAAACATCTGGAGGGCCAAGTTTGGCCATGCCTGCATTATGCTATCCGTACACTTTCCACTAACATCCTGAACTATGTGGGCACCTAACCAAATTGTCTGAATGGTCTGGGAAATTTTCAATCACACCAGGAAACTCCACGGGAACTGGAGATAGGAAGCAAATATCAAAGAGGACAGTCAGTAGACCCAACCAGAAACTAATATTAACGAGGGTCAGCAGGTGTTAAGAAAGAACCTGATCGGCCCTGGCTTTACGACATAAAGAACCAATACGATGTCATGTAATTGACAGAATGCCTAATTTAAGATTGAAGAGATCTGGTTTCAAGTCCATTCTAAGCTATGATTTTCACTTAATGTGAAACAGTTGGTTCATTCTTTTCAACCTGATTTACATCACAGGCTTGTTGTGATGATAAAGTGAAAAGGACCATATGGGTGGGGGTGGAGTGGGGTTTGAAGGATTGGTGTGGAATAAATATATAAACACTTCTTTTTAAAAAAAAAAAGAATAAAAAAATCCTATTATTGCACTTTCAGGAATTCTGCTCTAAAATTTCAGTTTTTCCTGTAGATACAAGAAAAAGCAGCTAATATATTACAATTGTATCCTACTTTCAGAGAGCAGCTATATTTCACTGTATTTTTTGGTGGGTGGGCACCATGTGTTCTGCTTTACACAAGACCTCTGTTTTGAATAGCTGGCAAAGGAAAAATCACTTATTTGAAGGTGTCTTTTCTATGAGCCCAAAGATAAGGAAAAATAAAAAGGGAAAGAAGGAGCCTTATAGCTGCCAGCAACAGGTAACACCACCTGGTCAGCAGACTGTACTGATACACAAGTCATTTGGCGCCTTCCTCACTTTAGTTCATTATACTATGGTATTTCTATTTAATGTCTAGTAATTATGGACACACACATACATATATATGGATGGATGGGCATTATATTCAAATCAGTGCCCTTTGTTACGGTGATGCTTAAGCTGATATCAGGAATTGTGGAGCTCAATGAGGTGCACATCTAATCAGGGAATCTCTAGGCATTTTGATTGCTGACATGGACAAGATGGTTCTCTTTCTGTTCCATGTACAAAAGCTGTACTGGCAGTTGAATCTTACTTAAACAGTGATGTAAAGGACAGCATCTTCCATGGTACCTGAGGGTAGCAAGGTACCTTAGGAGGTGCAGGACAGGCCCTGTGGCACACACACACACAGTCCATCTGTCCAGTGGCAAAGCTGCATGCTCCGCTACCAGGGGTGAAGAGCAGGTGGGGGCGCCCGCAGGGCCGTGTTGTGCATTCTGGGGGCGTGGCACCTGGCACGTGGGGGAGTGCTTGGTGCATGTCCAGGGGGCCCGCCGCAATGGCACCCTACCAGAATAGTGGTGCCAGGGGCGGTCCGCTCCCTCCGCACTCCCGTTCCTCTGCCAGGGCATCTGCCAACCCCTCATCACCACACCTTTCAGCATCTGCTTCCTGAGGTAACTGCCTCACTCTTCCAGATGCAGGTATCATCAATTCACAATCATTGCTTTCAATCAAATGTGCATTTTGATGCACAATCGGATGCTCTTCCACATACACATTCTTGCATCGGTAGTCACATGTAGCTGTGGAGGACATCAGAAGCTGAATGAAGGCTTCTGTCTACATTGCATAATGAAATTGAGGATAAAAATCAGGATTTCTGTATGTTGATCTTCTATAGGATCATCTTTGCCGCAGTCGTAACATTTCCAGGTTTGACACCTAAATGGAAAAGCCTAAAGTACCATCAAATTTGATCTATTTCTTTTGACTTGAAAGTAGTCAAACAGATGTAGAGAACACTATGAGTTCTGTTTGATTGTAATTTCCTGGAAGAAGCAAAGCAAATATTTGCACACACATTCAGGAGACGCTAGCTGGTGTGCCACCTTCTGTGATCCTTGGTGATGAATAGAGATCTGCTGTGGAAAGGGATGGTTTGTAGTACAAATGACACCCTCCTTCCTTTCCCACCCCCACCCCAAGTCATCCCATAATAAAGTCCACCATTGTGCTAATTTTAGCTGATAGAACAGGTGGCATGTGGAGTAAAATAATTTAGGAGCATAGAATTGTAGAATCATAGAACTGGAAAGGACCCCAAGTGTCATAAAGGCCAACCCCCTGCAATGCAGGAATTTCAACTAAAGTCTACATGACAGATGGCCGTCCAACCTCTGCTTAAAAACCTCCACAACCTCCCAAGGGAGTCCGTTCCACTGTCGAACAGCTCTTACTGTCAGAAAGTTCTTCCTGATGTTTAGTTGGAATCTCCTTTCTTGTAACTTGAAGCCGTTGTTTCAGGTCCTACCCTCCAGAACAGGAGAAAACAAGCTTGCTCCATCTTCTGTGTGACAGCCCTTAAGATATTTGACGGTGCCTATCATATCTCCTCTCAGTCTTCTGCATGCAAAACAGATGCTCTACCACTGAGCTGCAGCCCTTCCCCATAAGGTCCTTCCTCAGAATGCCACTTCTGTCAGCTCCCGCTGATCTATTGGCCATCTGCGCAGCGTATGTAATGGGGAAAATAAATATGAGAAAACTGTAGTTACTGAAGCAATACCCAAACTGAAACACACGTCTTCAAATTCTGTGGTGTGGTTATCCAATTAAAAAATGCCTTCTGTGAACAAACATGTATATATCACTAAAATGACATTGTGTGCATTATATTAGAGAAAAAAATACCTGTTCAGATGGCAGAATTCAACACAGAAATGAGTTTCTTATGGGAAATGCACACAAAAAGCATGCAAATGTTTGTGTGCATCAGTCTGGAGAGGCTTTTTTGTATGCATTTTTGTGCAGAAATGAAGTAAACTGAACTCAAGAGTTGAAAAACGGGGAACAGACAGTTTCTTCGCATCCCAGTGAATACCTTTATATAGCTAGCATAGTGCATGACTAGAGAATCACTGCTCTAATGGGGGTGGGTCTCCTGTAGCATATTTTCTTTCTGAAAGCCTGGAAAATGAAAGGGGCAACACAGCCCAGAAAAAAAATCTCCGCGAAGATTTCAGCACTAAGACTGAAAATCCTTGATGCAGACTATTAAGGGAGACGCACTGATATGTTTTCACCACAGAAGAGAAGTATTAAAATTTTACAAAGCTAAAATGAAATAAAAGCAGCAGCCAATGCCATCTGCCAGAACAAATCGATATATGAGGGACCATCTTTCATTTAAGATTCAAGGTGGTCACACATATATTGATTTGTCCTCGCAGATGGCATTGGCTGGAGGTGGGGGGGGGGTGTTGCCTCACAAATTCCTGCCAGAAGAATGCAAAGAAAGCCAGTGTTTTAAAATTATGGAACAGCATATCATGCTAGCTGTGCCCTGCAGATATATAAATACCAATACTTTATTTATATATATATATATATATATATATATATATATATATATATATATATATATATGCTTTCGTAGATTTTCACGGGTACAGGAATGCAGGTTTTGGTGTCTTCGGGTGTCTTCCCGTGTAAGAGTTGGGGTGTCTAGGCGACGTTTCGACGAGGTCTCACTCGTCATCTTCAGGCTGGTGCTTTCGGCTTCTTGTTACTAGAACAGAGCAGGATCTCAGTGTTTGAGTTCCTATAAATACTGTTGAGGGGGTGTGGTGTATAGCCTCCAACGTTCTGGGCAGAGAGGGAGTTCCCAGGTTAGTGTGCCTTTTCTTCTTTTGTTCCTTAATTACTTGAGGGATATCTTGAGTGATTTCTTGAGTGATATTCTGAGTACCACTTAGGAGGGTCATTAGGTGTGGATTAGTTGCTAAAGCTTTCGTGTCTTGACCTCTTGAGCTTGTGAAGAGTTTTTCTGAGAAGATGGCTGTACTGCACTTAGTTGTGCTCTGGCTTGGCTTCGTGTATAGGGGCGAGCTGTGGTTTTGTGCCCTGTGCCAGCCAGATCTGTGTAGGGATTGCAGGGGGGTGCAGCATCCAGAGGTGCCACTATGGTTTGGCTACTGGATGGTGTCTGTACTTTATCTGTGGAGAGGGTCTGGGTTTGGGTCTGGTGTGGTTGATTGGAGATGGCGTTCTGTGTGTCTATCGCTTCACACGTTACAAACTCCTTCCAGTTCATAGAAACAATAAAGAAGCAAAACCTACATCCCGATGACCTACTTGTGAGCTTCGATGTTGTATCTCTCTTCACACAAGTGCCCATTAATGAAGCCTTGACAGCCATTCAAAACAAATACAATCCACCCGAATACATCCTGGACCTGACCAACCACTGCCTAACCAACACGTACTTCATCCACAATGGACAAAGATATAAACAGATAGAAGGAGCACCTATGGGATCACCCCTCTCACCGGTCATCGCAAATCTGTACATGGAACACTTTGAAACCAATGCTTTAGACAAGTCAGAACACAAACCCAAACTTTGGCTCAGATATGTTGACGACACCTTTGTAATTTGGCCACACGGGAAGGAAAAACTAGATAGCTTCCTCACACATCTCAACAGCCTACACCCCAAAATACAATTCACTATGGAAATAGAAGCCAACAACCAACTTCCCTTCCTTGACGTCCTAATCTACAAAAAACCTGATGGCTCCCTAGGACACACTATCTACCGGAAAAAAACACACACCAACCGCTACTTACATGCACAATCACACCACCACCCTGCACAAATAAACTCCGTAGCCAAGACTCTCATCTCCAGAACCAAACGCCTGGCTGACAAAGACCACTTGACAACTGAGTTACAGAATCTCTCAAATGTGTTAATCGCCAACGGATACCAACAAAACAGGGTTACGAAGCTAATCCAAAAAGAAACACCCCCCAAAAACCAAGACACAGAAGAAAACAATGGCATGGCCCTCCTTCCTTATATCAAGGGCACTACAGATAAAATTAGCAAAATCCTCCATAAACACAATATCAAAACAGCCTTTTGCACCAACCAAAAAATAGCCAATATCCTCAGAAACCCAAAAGATAAAATCCAGTTAGAAAACCAAGGGGTCTATGAAATACCCTGCAAAGTCTGCCCAGCCACGTACATTGGACAAACAAACAGACGAATAAATGCACGTATCGCAGAACACAAGAATGCCGTCAAAAAAGAAGAAAAAACTTCCTCTCTTTACCAACACATGAAAGAAACAGGACACGAAATCAATTTTGCAGATTCCAAATTGCTCTTTAACATGGAACATCACCACAAGAGAATAATCATGGAAGCCATCGAGATAGAGAAACACCCTCACAACATGAACAAGCGTGACGACACGTCCCGCCTGCCAGACATCTGGAAATTAGCCCTCCCCACAAAAACCGACACCAGAACCAGAGACACACAGAACGCCATCTCCAATCAACCACACCAGACCCAAACCCAGACCCTCTCCACAGATAAAGTACAGACACCATCCAGTAGCCAAACCATAGTGGCACCTCCGGATGCTGCACCCCCCTGCAATCCCTACACAGATCTGGCTGGCACAGGGCACAAAACCACAGCTCGCCCCTATACACGAAGCCAAGCCAGAGCACAACTAAGTGCAGTACAGCCATCTTCTCAGAAAAACTCTTCACAAGCTCAAGAGGTCAAGACACGAAAGCTTTAGCAACTAATCCACACCTAATGACCCTCCTAAGTGGTACTCAGAATATCACTCAAGAAATCACTCAAGATATCCCTCAAGTAATTAAGGAACAAAAGAAGAAAAGGCACACTAACCTGGGAACTCCCTCTCTGCCCAGAACGTTGGAGGCTATACACCACACCCCCTCAACAGTATTTATAGGAACTCAAACACTGAGATCCTGCTCTGTTCTAGTAACAAGAAGCCGAAAGCACCAGCCTGAAGATGACGAGTGAGACCTCGTCGAAACGTCGCCTAGACACCCCAACTCTTACACGGGAAGACACCCGAAGACACCAAAACCTGCATATATATATATATATATATATCATTTGATACTTTCCTTTTGAGTACTAAAGGAAAAAACCTGAACTAACAGGACAACTGAACTAACAGGACAGGGACGCGGGTGGCGCTGTGGGTAAAACCTCAGCGCCTAGGACTTGCCGATCGCATGGTCGGCGGTTCGAATCCCCGCGGCAGGGTGAGCTCCCGTCGTTCGGTCCCAGCTCTGCCCACCTAGCAGTTCGAAAGCACCCTTAAGTGCAAGTAGATAAATAGGTACCGCTTTATAGCGGGAAGGTAAACGGCATTTCCGTGTGCTGCTCTGGTGCCGGTTCGCCAGAGCAGCTTCGTCACGCTGGCCACGTGACCCAGAAGTGTCTGCGGACAGCGCTGGCTCCCAGCCTCTGGAGTGAGATGAGCGCACAACCCTAGAGTCTGTCAAGACTGGCCCGTACGGGCAGGGGTACCTTTACCTTTTTAACAGGACAATAAATAGGTCTGCATATTCCTTCAGACAGAGTGTGCCTAAATTATTTCACTGACAGAACAGACCAAAGCAGTGGCGGACAATTTCTATATGACCTATTCCCTAAACATTTATCTGTAGGCGAAAGCATGTTCTATCATAGGTGAACATTATCCGGAGAACTTGCTCCCCCACCAGAAGCCGTGATAGCCACCAGCTCAGATGGCTTTGAAAGAGCATTGGACAAAATCATGGTGGATAAAGCTATAAGTTGCTGCTAGCCAAGATTAAGGCTGCGGCCTGCTTCTACAATCAAAGACAGTATCCTTCTGAATACCAATTGCTCTTTTGCTCTGCTTGCAGACTTCCCACAGGTATCTGGTTGAAAAGGATGCTGGACTAGATGGGACATTGGCTTGGTGTAGTGGGCTCTTCTGATGTTCCTATTCTAATCTATGGATAGTTGTTTTTCTCTTTTTAAAAATCACATAAATGAGTTCTTTAATACAGTGGAACCTTGGTTCTCAAACTTAATCCATTCTGAAAGTCCATTCGACTACCGAAACCATTCAAAAACCAAGGTGCAGCTTCCGATTGGCTGCAGGAGCTTCCTGCACTCAAGTGGAAGCCGCATCGGACGTCCAGCTTCCAAAAACGTTTGCAAACCGGAACACTTACATCCAGGTTTTTGTCATTCAGGAGCCGATTTGTTCATCAACTAAGCCGTTCGAGAACCAAGGTTCCACTGTATTGCTGTTGAGACGCTGCCACTTCCACAGTTAACCAGAGACAGTGCAGTGGCTGTCCATGTTTTATGAACATTTTACGCTCTTGCGCTTGCTCTCTTTGTGTCCTGGCTTCAGTAACTGTCTTTCCCTAGGCCAGATTTGGCAAGTAAGTGGGAAAAATCAACACATTCTTATCAGGTACTTCATCACACACATCCATCGCCACAAGATGAATGCCAGCATCACAGCAATGTGGCCTGGGAGCAATTATCAAGGTCAGAGTTCATGAGAATTATCAAGCCTATTGCAAAGACCATGGTATAAGAGCAAGTGGTTTTCTCTCAAATGAGGAGAATATTCAGAGTCTCGTGACAAAACTCAATCATGGGCAGCTTCAATGCAATCAGCAGGGTTTATCACCCAGTGGTGTGCTTCCCCTCAGGGCGGTGTATGAAGATTTGAGGAGGGGTCACTAGTGTTTCCTAAAACTATGTACAATATAAATTTAAAATTTATAATTAAAAGTCGCAATATTTCAACCCTTTTGAAAATTAAAATAAAATGAGACTCCCCACCGCCATCTGCTAAATGTTTTTTTGGAGGGTGTGGAGAGAGGAGAGGGCTGAAAGTCCCATTGCGCAAGTAAACCTTGTCCCCCACTTAGCGCTATGTTGAATTTCATCCATAGTTCTTTTTCAGTGTACTGGAAACAGTGCACCAGAAACTACTTTTTTTCTAAAAGACTTTAAAAGTGTAACTTCTAGTATGCAGGCGTTTAACAATACCTTCATCTGGGCAAAGGGCATATCTTGTAGCCATTCCACGGGTAAATGAAGAATAAAGTTTTCATCCTTATGCTACGTCAGGTTCTATACTTCTATTTATTTCGTTATTTATGGCATAATAATGCTTTCACGTCCAGCATACTAATGTTGTCTCATAAAATATTAATCTCTCACCAATATATTTTACAGATAAGCACCTGTTTGTCTGCAAAGTGCTGCATTGATTGAAACAAGATGAGCAATACAACATTTTCTGGAATTCATATATCATATAATCCTACATTGATGTACTGTCCTGGATAATATTCAAATGTACAGATATACTGCATGGTGACCATGGAGGAGATATATTTTGTCATTTAATAGATTCCACAATGGCTTGCAAAAGGTGCATTAGTCGTAAGTACAGTCTGCTCTTAACAGACCAAATTGTTATAGGTTGATCCTTTGTTAATGCAGCGCTGCACAACTTGATTGATTCAACTTGTAATTTGTCAGTTCTGTTCTCCAGTTTTGGAGCCACTGAAAGGAGAGCATCAACTTCTAGTTTCATTATTTTATAGGCAGTAGCAAAGTCAAGGTAAATTGCTTAGGGTTATTAAAAGGTGGAAATTGAAATACAGGCATGTTAAATAGTTGACTCTGAGAGAAAGTCTATTCTTTTCAGACACTAATAGGATCATGCTTCGTTTCACACTCCCTTTCATCAAGAACAGAAGTTCAGAATTCAAGGTGTCTTGTACGCAACATAGGGGAAGATTCCTTACACAAGAGACTGTGGGGTCTTTGCAATAATACGTTTACCTACAGATGTGTAGACATTATGGTGACAGAGTGGTAGTCCTCAATGTGACATCTGTGCAACAGCTCCAACTCCTAAATTTGTCCTTAAGCCAAATGGAAAATGTCCTGCTTCATCAGATGTATGGCGTAATTCATCCTCCCCCAATCTGGTGCCTTCCAGAATTAGACTACAAATCCCATCATCCTTAACTGTTGGCCATGAGGCTGGTGTAAATGAGAATCCAACCAGGGGCATACCTAGCTGTTGGCAGAAAAATAATGCCACTGCTCAGCGTTTCCCAGCAAGACTGCTGAGAGGGCGTCTGCACGGCATATGTAGAGGTCAGCTCAGCTTTCAGACCACAAATGACCTGCAATCTGTGACATGTGTGAGGTTAAGCATGTGGCAAGGAAATGGCCCTTGCAAAGCCTCCTAAAGGGTACCACTACCTCTGCCTTTCCCCTCCTTTCTAAACACACACGGGGGGGGGGGGTTCAGGCCTTGGCTTCTGGCAAGATTAGTGAGATACCTAGGAATTTTACGATCAAATACATTGTGAAAATTAGGAACAGAAGTCACATCTTAATATTTCCAGAAGCATGTTTCATGCATAAGTGTAAGGTGGTTGCTGAAGTATATCCTACATTGTAGCAAAAACTAAATGCATGACTTCAAGCAATAATAATACTGTCACCCAATTAACTGATGACACTGCTTATAAAGCTTTTGGTTTATTCTGCAGATTTTTTTTGGTACCCTAATTAAACTTAAAGCTGTAATTAGAAGCCGCAGCAGAAAAATTGCCTTTTTTTTATTCCCTAATTGCACATGTAATGAGGCAAGTTTTAAAAACAGTGTACCTTGGTGCTTACATTTTAATGATGCTTTTACTATGGTCTGAGTGGTAATGCTCTCATTTTTGTTACTCAGTGATGCTTTTCAGCAAAAGGCTTTCAAAAGGATAAGGATTAAAAAAAAGCCTTACATCCGTAAAAATAATCCATCATAGTTCATGTTACAAAATGAAAGCCTTGAAACTCTGAATTATAGGATATGTTTATTTTGTATGGTAAAGCTCTCTGTTAAAGGAGACATCCATATCTCCCAATCATGTTGCTTTTTCTATCTAAACAGAATAGGCTTCCAAAATCACAGTTCAGTTCTTTATAACATCAAAGTTAGCAAAGAAGCTTTGCCTTATTCATCATTATCCAACCATTCCCCTGACTTATAATAGAAACGACACTCAGACATAGAATAATGAAGAACAATAGAACAAGGTCTTCAAGTTCTGTCCCCCCAATTTTTTTTGTATTTTTATAGATATTTTTTTAAAAAGAGAGTGATCTATATAGTTGCATAAGTAACCTTGAAAGGTTGCTGATACAGAAGCTCCTGCTTTAAGCCTGCAGGTAGCACAGAGCAATAGATCTTACCAGTATGAGGTATCACCAGTTCACTTCAATCAGCAGTTTGTAAACTCTTGATTCTTTTGTCCTGTAGTACAGCATTTTCCCAGAAAACAATGTGTTCATAACTTGGAACTCTCAATTCTCAAAGGGTTCACCATCAGGGGCTATGCGCTGAAAAGCAAATGGGAAAACAATGTCGTTATGGGCATTGACGGAAAGTGAAAGAAGGTGGCAAGCGGTTATATAACAATAGGTTATATAATAATGAATAGATTACAGTTAGTACGAGGGGGATCTGTGACAAAATGTTACAGTGCAGAGTATTACTGTCTGTGGCAAGGATGCGCCCTACCATTCTTACTGCTTAGTATGCTCAGTCCTTAGTATGCCCACCCCCACCCCTTTTTAATGAAATTTCTTTTTGTACTTTTGCAAAAATTGGAGTTCTTCCTGCCTTATAAAACCTGCTAATACAGACACAAGATTTACCCACTCTGGAAGAATGGCAGATGAAGGTGATCGACTACATGGAATTGGCAGAAATGACTGGCAGAATCCGAGACCAGGGAGAAGAGTTGGTGAAAGAAGACTGGAAGAAATTTAAAGACTGTTTACAGAAATATTGTAAAATTAATGAATGTTAGAAGGATGTTGGATAGAAACTAAGGGGTTTCCAGCTGTAATGCTTTAGGAGATACGAAAAAAAAAGGTTTATAAATGGGTAAAAGCTTAATGGTAAGGATTTGCTGAACTAACAAATTGAAGTGGAATACAAAGAAGGGAGGTTTGAGGAGGTCTGGGGAAATAAGCATAAGGAAGATATGGTATGGAAAATTATTTGTTTTTAAACTGTTTTTATGTTGTATTTTGTTTCTTTTTTATTTTTTTCATTGTTATATTTTAAAAAAACTTTAATAAATATCTTTGGGTGGGAATATAAAACCTGCTAATACCTCCCACTTGTGCATGAATGGTGTTATTTTGGCTACATAAGGATCAGCACTGAGAGCGTTGGTTTGTTACTGGTGAGCACCATTTACATGTCTAGGATGGGATGCAGGGAGGATCTCTCCCTCACATCTAGCCTGTCAAACAGCCTGCTTGTCAGTCTGAAGGGAACATGCTTCAAAACACGGGTGAGGAACCGTTAGCCCTCCAGATGTTGCCAAACTACAACTCTCATCACCCCCTGCAAGCATGGACAATGGCCAGGGCTGATGAGAACTGTAATTCAGTGACATCTGGAGGGCCTAACGTTCCCCACGCCTGATTTACATGGATAGGACAGGGCTAATGGAGGCAGCAAAATCTATTGGTGGGAGGGATTAGATAGCTTAAGCACCCACTTGGGCTGCATGAAAGCCACCAAGGGCATGAAGCCTATGGACCATGGGTTGCCCAGATATGGTCTGTAGGATTAAGTACAGCTGTGAAATACCGTATTTTTTGCACCATAACACTCACTTTTTTCCTCCTAGAAAGTAAGGGGAAATGTCTGTGTGTGTTATGGAGCGAATGCCTGCGGGTAGCGGGGGGGATCTGCTGCAGTCGTGAGCAGAGGATCCATGGTTCCCCTTCCTTCCCTCCTCCGTGGTTACAAAGCATGGATCCACATGGATTTTTGCCTTGGGCTACTCCAAACTCACTGTCAGATCACATGTCTGTGGCCACAGCATGAACCACAAAAATCATATATCCACTATTTCGTTTAGAATATTTTTTTCTCTTATTTTTCTCCTCTAAAAACTACGTGCGTGTTATGGTCTGGTGCGTGTTATGGAGCGAAAAATACGGTAAATGTTAGGAACAAGATGTTTACAGCAATAAGAATAATAATTGCTTCAGACATCCTGATTCAAGTACACTCGTATTAGCAGTCTCAAAAATAATTTTTGTATTACATCAAATACAGTGGTGCCTCGGGTTAAGTACTTAATTCTTTCCGGAGGTCTGTTCTTAACCTGAAACTGTTCTTAACCTGAAGCACCACTTTAGCTAATGGGGCCTCCTGCTGCTGCCGCGCCACCGGAGCACAATTTCTGTTCTCATCCTGAAGCAAAGTTCTTAGCCCAAGGTACTATTTCTGGGTTAGCAGAGTCTGTAACCTGAAGCGTATGTAACCTGAAGCGTATGTAACCCAAGGTACCACTGTAGTTGCTTCCTCCTTAATACAGTGCCCTGGCTTTCAGTGGATGAAGGACTCAGACTTGGGTAATAGATATATAACAATATTTATTGCTCAGAGTAAAAAAAGGTGGCAAGGGTAAATATGCACAACAGGTGCTAGGCAAGATTAGAGAAACTAAGACTGTGATCCTGTTATATGTGAATGGAGTGAACACAACTTAGTGCAGCAAACAGGACTGGGCAAGCAAACTGGGACGGCTCTAGGAACGCTAAGCCCGACTCCTCTGCTCCCTCCAGAGCTAGTATTACCTTTTCCTTAGTGACAAAGGAGGCATGAGTGACACTTTGGGAACAGATGAGAGACTGAGCTGGGGGGCTGGCTCTGTCAGCTCCAGACCTCAGTATGACCTGACCCAGTCCTCAGGATCATCTATGGATAGCTCCTCCCACCCCTTGTCTTCTCCCAGACAGCCCACCCTCCTCAGGGCCGATGAAATACAGTTCCCAACAACAGCCAACTAGATGCTCCTGCAAAACACGCAAACTGGACATGAAGGCAACAGTCTTCTCCCTCTGCTATTCATGAACAACATGCATATAACCTCTGGATCTGGAGGTTCCATCTCGGCATCATGGCAAACAGCCATTAATAGATCTATTCTCCATTAACTCGATTCCGTTTCAAAGCAAGCCATGCTACTATTTTCTACTACAGTTAGATGCGACTCGCTACTACCCACCCACACACCTGACCCTTGAGAGAGTTTCTTTGCATTCCTCTTCCTACCGCTCCAGAAAACTATTTCCACTAGATTAAAACACTGTAAAATAAGCAAAGAATATTCCACAGAGGTCACATCCTAGTCTAGATGTTTTATATTGTCACTTATGACCTAATCTTTAGGCAATATGTAACTGGGGTGCTGCTTCAGTCACCACAGAGGACAATATTTAATTTTTAAAATTGAAGCACTTTATAAAATGAAGTTCACCCAAGACAAATATAAAGCAATTAAATCCTGGAGAAGGAAACGAAATGTGTAAATAGAAAATGGCTTTGCCTGCACTGAGCAGAAGCCTATGGAAAGTATACAGATAACAATCTGAGCCTGTATCAACAGTGTGGCATTCTTGTCTGGGGTAGTGGGGAGCCGATTCCTGATTAATTTTTCACAGTGAGAGACAAGCTACTACTCTCCTTGGCACTTGATACAGGAGGGCTTAGCTCAAGTGGCGTGCGGGAGTCTCGGTCATCACAGTTTATGGGGATTCAAAAACTGGAGGGAATCCAAAGGAAATAAACAAAGCAGATGATTTGAGTTGCAAGAGGTAATCATGCAGAGTTTATGGAAGAACAGAGAACACAATAGCAGTTTTCAGGCATCTAAAGGATAGTCTCAGGGGGAAGGAAAAGAAATAAACAGAGTTTCATTCTACAGCCCTTACTGTAATATCCAGGGTTCAGGTTCCAATGTTTTATTGTGCCCTCTTGTTCCAGTACTTAAATCACATGTGCTGCTGGGTCAATGCTTGATGAAAGCTCCTAAACAAACTACTGTTCTGCTACCCAAAGCCTGTTGGGAGTTTGGCATATAAGAATTATTATTATTATTATTATTATTATTATTATTATTATTATTATTATTATTATTATTATTATACAGCCCTTCATCCAAGGATCACAGGGCTATTTACAAACACTCACACACAAATATGTGACATAGTAAACAGAAACAATATCCCCACAAAAACACACACACACAGTTTAAAAGGCCATAGATTGTTTAATTAGCCACAGGCCTGGGAGAAGAGGAATTTTGTTGCCCCTATTATTTATTTAATTTTATACCACTTAATGCCAAAATAAACTTCTAAGTGTTTGTGAAGATAAAAAAAAACCCAATTGCACAAGCATTGACATATAGGCATCCATAATTAAAACACACAATAAAACAATCCCATTTAAATATTAAAATATTAAACAATCCAATTAAAATATAAACATCCACAATTAAAATATGCAATATAACAATCCCATTCAAACAACAGTGCAATGAAATAGCCTTTTTTGTTTTTAAATCTCGCTTCCTTTCTATAATATACCTCTGTAACTGTTGAAACAAGCCTTTGCTTACTACAGGACTGCCTAATTGCATATTGGGAGTAAATATTCTAATTCTAAGGAGCAGCTGTTGAAAAAAGCTGTGTGATCTCTTTTCGTGGATGTTTTAAACCATGGCTGTTTGAGCATCCATTGAGGGTGTTTTTAAAAGGGTCAGGAAATAAAAGAGGGAGTGGAGAACTCTGGATTTGTGAGGAAGATCATCCGTCATCCTAACGAGGGAATGTAGAGGTTGAAAGTAAGAGTCTAACCTAAATCATTTCTAAAACTTGACTGCAAGGGAATGAAATAAGCTTTGAAGTGTAAACATTCTAATTTTAAAATATAGCAAAAGTACCGTATTTTTCGCTCTATAACACGCACCTGACCATAACACGCACGTAGTTTTTAGAGGAGGAAAACAAGAAAAAAATATTCTAAACGAAACAGTGGATGTATGATTTTTGTGGTTCATGCTGTGGCCACAGACATGATCTGACGGTGAGTTTGGGGTAGCCCAATGCAAAAATCCTGAGGATCCATGTGGATCCATGCTTTGTAACCATGTTTTTGCGCCATTGCAGCCCCATGAAACAGTGGGTGTGGGTGTGTGTTTTGGTGCAGGCTGTAGCCATGCATATGCTATATGATCTGATGGTGAACTTGGGGTGACCCAGTGCAAAAATCCTGAGGATCCATGTGGATCCGTGCTTTGTAACCACATTTTAAGTGGGGAGGGAAGGAAAAGTATTAAAGGGAGAAGGAACAAGCGTGGGGTGGGTGGAGAAGGATGTGGCTAATAATGCAGGAGAGGGGTCTAAGGGGACAAGGAACACGTGTGGGGTGTGTTCAGAAGGATGTGGCTAATAATGCAGGAGAGGGGTCTAAGGGGACAAGGAACACGCGTGGGGTGGGTGGAGAAGGATGCGGCTAATGATGCAGGAGAGGGGTCTAAGGGGAAAAGGAACACGCGTGGGGTGGGTGGAGAAGGATGCGGCTAATGATGCAGGAGAGGGATCTAAGGGGAAAAGGAACACGCGTGGGGTGGGTGGAGAAGGATGCGGCTAATGATGAAGGAGAGGGGTCTAAGGGGAAAAGGAACACGCGTGGGGTGGGTGGAGAAGGATGCGGCTAATGATGAAGGAGAGGGGTCTAAGGGGACAAGGAACACGCGTGGGGTGGGTGGAGAAGGATGCGGCTAATGATGCAGGAGAGGGGTCTAAGGGGAAAAGGAACACGCGTGGGGTGGGTGGAGAAGGATGCGGCTAATGATGAAGGAGAGGGGTCTAAGGGGAAAAGGAGCTCGCGTGGGGTGGGTGGAGAAGGAGCTTTTCGGAGAGCTGAGCGGGGAGGGGGGAGGGAAAGAGGACTGTTGCTTTAAAGGAGCCAACCGGACATCAGCCACTTACAGCAGTGTAAGCAGCTCCTTTCCTCTCCCGCTTTCCTCCTTCTCTCCCTCTTTGCTGCTTTACGCAGCTAATGGCAAATCCCCTGCAACCCAAGTCCTGCTCAGCAGATCAGCTGAGACGCTGGGAGAATTGTAATTTCCCCCTCTCCCTCATCCCGTGCCCTCCTGTCCCCAGCAGCCTTTTAAAAAACTTTTTTACTGATTTTCACTGCGCTCGTGGCTCAGAGCCCTCCTGTGCCTGCCGTTCCTCTGCAGCCTCAATGCTCCGTTTAGAGAGCGCACGGACCTTTGCTAGCTGAGGCTGCAGCAGCTGTTGCTGGCTACGCGGCGCTTTTTCCGGCTCGCTATGGCTCCCGTCTGTCCCTCCTCGCGTGTAAGCGGCTGCTGCCCGCTTTGCTGCCATGGCTCTCCTTCCCTCCCTCCTCCTCAGCTCCTCCCCCTCCTCAAGGCTGTAAAGCAAGCAAAGCTAGAGCCGTGCAAAGCCCTGCAAGCGGCTCCTTTGCTTGATTGACGGCAGCCATGGCTCCGGTCGAGTGCATTCGCTCCGTAACACGCACAGGCATTTTCCCTTACTTTCTAGGAGCAAAAAAGTACGTGTTATGGAGCGAAAATTACGGTAATCTGTAAAGCAACAGATCTTATAGATAATGAAAAGAAGTTAGCAATTAAAGCTCCAGCCTTAATTTAAGATCCAGGGGGTCATAATTGTATGAACTGAGGAAATATTACGACTATTCAGTTTCATTCTCTTCCCACACCCCAAGTTTTCTTCTCAACACGTCAGTCAGCATTCCATACTCAGTGACCTCGCTCAGTCCTCATTGGTCTGTTTAAGGGTGAACACATTGGTGCCCAGATAGACAGTGGTACCTCGGGTTAAGTATTTAATTTGTTCCGGAAGTCTGTACTTAACCTGAAACTGTTCTTAACCTGAAGCACCACTTTAGCTAACGGGGCCTCCTGCTGCTGCCGCGCCACCGGAGCACAATTTCTGTTCTCATCCTGAAGCAAAGTTCTTAACCTGAAGCACTATTTCTGGGTTAGCGGAGTCTGTAACCTGAAGCGTATGTAACCCGAGGTACCACTGTATTAAACCCTTGGATTTCACCATTGATTTCCAGGAACAGATCTTTTCTTCCCTAAGAAATCTTTTTCAAAAAGCTTCTCAGTGATAACTAGGGGTCTATCCAGACCAAAAGATGGGTCTCTATATCTCTATGCCTCTTTCTCCATTCCCCTTCCCATCTGGTTATTTTCATGTCAATCAGTTAACCTCATTTGGGCACTGAGAAAGCTCAGGTCTCACTGAGCAGTTTTAGGGGTTTCTCCCTTCCTTTGGATTATTATTATTATTATTATTATTAGAAATTGTACTTATGCAAAACTCAGGATTCCTCTGAGTCCAGTACACCCTGGCTGCTGTCGTTTTGGCTGCATGAGTTATGGCACTCTGAAAATTTAATAAGAATTACAATATAGGGTGGTTGCCAGCTCTCAAGGACCAAAAGCGTAAACCACTGCAGCAGCCTTATGTCATTCCTCCTTCTCTCGTAGTAACATTTTGCAATACAAAATGTATGAAATGACATCCTCACCTTTTGAGTTTTCCCACTCCGTGAGCATCAGCCAAGGAAATGGAGAAGGACGGGGAAGTTGGCTGTGTAACAATATCACTTTTCTGGGAGAGACAAGAGGAAACGATATGGTGCTACTGTATTTAGCAGTTGCCATGAGTCTCCCATAATGTTAAGTTATTTGGGACATGGAATCCTAACATCCAGCTGTACCTTTCCATACTATCTGACTCAGGTGAGACTATGCAGATGCTAAACCAGCACCTGAAGGCAGAAACAGGTGATGGCTAAAAACTAAAGGTGAATCCCAACACAATAGATGCACTGCTCTTGGGTGGCCTGTGTTAGGAAACTGGGGAGCCTGAAGACAGTGGAGTCTCACTGTCCCTGAAAACAGATCTGTTGCTTCAAAGTATTTCTGGATTTAATCCCTATAGGTCCAGACATGTCATTGGCAAGTAGTCTCGATTTCCAACTCTGACTTGGCATGATTGCTGCAGCTGCTCCTGGGCCACGATATCCTTCCAACAGTGATCCACCCTCTGGTGACCTCAAAATTAGATTACTGCAATGTGCTTTATATGGGTTTCTCCTTGAAGATGGTCTGGCATCGCAGCTAGTGCGGAATGCAGCCGCCAGTGCTGTATGATATGACTATCCAAAATCATATTAAACCAATTCGGCTCAAGTTGCACTGGCTGTTCATATGTTAATGGGGCCGATACAAGGTTTTGATATTAACCTATAAAACCCTAAATGATTTGGAAGCCCTAATGCCTGAATAAGTGCCTCTCTCTGAACCTACTGAGCTTTAAGATCTGTTGAAGGAGGGGCTCTGCTGGTGTTCCTGTCAAAAGGGAAAGGCCTTTTGTCATGTGATGCAGTGCAGTGCCTTCTCTGTGGTGGCACCCAACCTCTGGAACACTCTCCCTTAGGAGATTCAGTTGGCCTCCCCACTGATGAGTTTTCAACAAAGCCTTAAGATGCATCTCTTCCTTTGTGCCTTTGTGAGTGCTAGATGTGGTTCAAGATCAAATGTACTGAAGTGGTTCGCCTGTTGCAACACTAGGTTTTTTTAATGTTTTGATTGATGTTTATGTGGTTTCATAGCATCTATTGTTTTAGCTGTATTTGTTTGCCAATCATTTCTATTGATTTTCCAATATAAACCCAATTACACAAATTAGTTCCAAATTAATACAATTTTGTTAAGAGGCTTCCCGCGTACCATTCTTGATGGCTCTTTTTAATCTAATATTACTGCATTTCCTATTCTTATTTATTTCTATTACATTCCATTTTTCAAAATTATCACATAATTAACAGATGTATTCTTAATGATTTCTATTTGTGTTATTATATTATTTAACTTTTTTTTAAAGAAAGAAAAAAGGCTTGTGGTGAGGAACCAAAGCTTTTCCTTTTAATCCTGCATGCGCCACATCCAAAAGTCAGTTGTTAGTCTCTTGGCCTTATATGTCCCTCTGATGTTTTCCTCTTTCCTGCGGCGTTTGGGGCTATCTCCTTACTCCCACTGTTGTTGTATTCCAGCCTGGTCAGGGCGGAGCTGCAACTACTTATTTCTCTGGCTCACCTCCTTCCCATAATACTCAAGCAGCTCCAAATCAACAACAGCAGATCCCTCCCTTCCACTGGCATCAAGAATCAACAAGTTCCAGAGACTCGCCATTTCTTCCTCTGGCTGGGAAGAGAGGAGAAAGGCAGTGCCTTTCCTCTTCCAGCATCCAAAAAGCCCTCACAGCACTTTTCCTTTTGCTGCTACCATTGCATTTATGTTGGCTATATCTCAACCATCTCCATGATCTCTTTCAGTCTTTTTTAGGGGTGGTATGCCCAGCAACATCCTTCCAAACAAAACAACAAGGCTCTCCCTTACTCCTTTCAAGCCTCATGCTTGAAATACATCTCTTGAATCTCAATGTTACATTGTACATCAAACCATCCTCACTTTGTACGTATATCTTAAAATTCACTATTAGGAGAGGATTGCCAAATCATAAATTCAAAAACTTCCATAAAATATAGCAGAGAGCCCCTACTCTCCTCCATCCACCTCCAGCACAGGATAGAATCTTCTCCCAATTTCAAACCTCAGTTCCATGAGCTGATTGTTCCCAGTTACAATGTCCATCTCCTCTGGTGCATGCCTATTCTTAATGCCAATTAAAACCCAATTATAAGGAGAACCTCCGCATCATTTGGGGGGTTTTGCATCAGGCGAAGTGCATAGCATCCGTCCCTGTGCTGATCCATGTGGGGACAAACCGTTGTACCTCCCAAGAGGTTTATAGAGGATAGTTTAACCCCTTCCATCCCCTTTTTCAGCCTGTGCCTCTCTCTGATGTTGAAAGAGCCATCACCATGGCAAGACAGGAACCAGAAGCCTGTTTTAGCTGTTGTATGCCACCCTGAGATCCTGACCAATGAAGGGTCGGCTAAATAGATGTGTTCATAAATAGTATGGGCATGTTTGTGGGACCCTTCTCATCACACCTCACCAACCTTCTTTCTTTTTATGCACCAATCCCTTTGCTGCTGAGCCACAACCTGCCAAAGGACTCCAGGAGCATTTGATGGTTACACAGAAATGAAAATAATTGGGAATCTTGAAAAGAAATTGAAGCTAAACTGAAACACTTCTTCCTCTCGCTGCCAGTAGCATTATTCCTTTGACCAGTGCAGCCTAGTGAGTAAGATAATGGGCAGTACGGAGTTCATCCCATTAATCACTAAGACACGACTAAGGGATAATTGGTTTAATATATGGGCCTGGCCTTCATGTAAAGCAGGATCTGAATCTCTCCCCCTGGTTTTTCAACAGACAAGTCATCCTACAGCTCAATCCTATTATTTTCTTCCTCACCTATTAAAAAAATATTTCTTGAAAAATAATTTCAGCTAATGATTCCCAAAATCCAGGAATGAAAAGCCTGAAGAGCAAGCCATGGTTCTTTTCAGCTTGCCCATTGCACACAATAGCTCAGCAGGGGCTGGCTAATAGCCTTTTCCACCTAAATATAAACTGCTGCCTACTGTGCTAGAAAATCTCTTTGCTTTGTGCTAGGAGAGTGAAGTTGAGGTGAAATATAAGCCACTTAGAGTGCATATAAAAATGAAGGATATTTACGCAATCATGGTTCAGGACCTGCTTTTAAGTTTCTCTCCTGCCTCTTCCCACCCACCCTCTCTTCTTCAGGATTTTGGATTTGCTGAAATGTGTTAAGACAACGTGGTAATATCAAATATTGCCTATAGAGTAAGCAAATTAGCTGACATGTAAGGGATATGAGAACAGAATTTGTTTGATGTTTTTAGCAGGTACCGAAAAGAGTGCACTGCTTGATCTCAATAGGCAGGGTGTTCCGAAGTATAGGCACTGCCATACTAAGCAATCAAGTTCTTACAAATGCGGATCAGGTATTCCATCTCACCTGTGATCGTGCCAGTTCCGCCAATCAAAGCAGTCAAGTGAGCACATGGAGGGTAAGGTGATTCCGTAGGCCAGCTGCTCCCAAGTTGTTAAGGGCTTTATCTACTCCACCTCTTTTCAGTCAATCAGATTAGGGGACCAAGGTTGAAATGGTTCCATCTAACAGCGAGATCGGTGGGGAGGGGTGCAGTCGGAAATGGAGTCAAAATGTGGCCTTAGAGAAACAAGAATAAAGTATCACCATGTCTGGGGAACATCTGCAGAAATTCCACCCCCTCCCCAAATGAAAATCTTAGGGGGTTAGCGAAAAGAAAAATGAAAATTGAGGTGGGATGGGTAATGGTCTGCCCTGCTTGAAGGAAATGATGGGTTGGAACTCAGCACACTCCTAATAACAGAGAAGAGAAAAGAGGGAGGAGTTCTGTCACACAAGCAGAATGGTGTCTTTGGACACAGCCTATTGTGGCTAATGAGAATGTGTCTTATTAGAATAAGGCCACTAGCCAGGAAGAAGTTTATGCAATGTATTTGCTCAAATAAATGTGCAGAGGGGAATTAACGGAGAATTTCAGAATGTATTCTACGTCAATTATATTGGGGATAAATTAGCTTAATTATCCTTAAGGCTGAAATGCTGACTGTTTCACTAAAAATGTAGAATTGGTTGGCTTTCCTCCATGGTAGTTTCCTAGCTTATTAGAGCTCAGCCTTCATGGAAACAGTCGTACAGAGAAACAGATCAGTGGTCAGACACACAAGGAGCGTTCATGTATAGATGCACAGAAGAACGGGAGCTTATTAAGGGAAGTGACATAACTCTAAGCTGATCATGCTACCCCATAGCAGAAAACCATAGCTACCATGGTGGGAAGCAGTAATGCTTTCAAATACCAGTTGCTGGAAAACATTCACCACCATCAGGAAATCTGTCTAAAGTCAATTAAAGATGTTTTGAAAACCAGGGGTGGAGAAGATAGGGTTGCTGTTTTTGTGTGTGTGCCTTCGGCTAGAGCATCACGTGCAGGGCCAGTAACCCTAGCCTTATAACCTGTGGGCCCAGACCAACCAGCCTCCTGTTTCACATAGTGGCTAATCAGATGACTATTGGAAGCCCACAAGCAGGACATTAAGGCAATAGCTCTCTCTTTCTCTCTCAGTCCCCAGCTTCTGGTATCTAGAGGTTTGCTGCCTCTGAATCTTGGCGGCAGTTTCTTGCCATCACGACAAGTAGCTGTTGATAGCCTTATCCTCTAGGAATTCTTCTCATTCCTTTTTAAAGCCACACAGTTACCACAGAGGTTGCCAGCAGCCCTACTTCTGCCTCTCCTGCTTGCTTAGCTAAGTTCTGCTGAAAATCAAGCTTTTCTATCAAGGAACATTTCTAGAGTGGGGCAGATGGGAATGAGCTGTAAAATGAGGAGAGGGAGAGGCAGAGATGACCACAGCTTCTTGCAGATACTGGTTTTGAATTCTATGGTTGTTTGATCATTAAAGGCATGCTCTGCTCAGCATGTATTGACCTTGTGGGCTATTTCTCTGATATGCAGAGAATTCCCAGTGATGTTAAAATACGACCTGATTTGATTTATATTATATCAACCCCATGAAATTCATTGGTTGTGTTTGGATAGTTTGCTTAGACACTTTAGAGCAAAGACACTTTAAAAAATCAGTTGTTGGCATCCATGACTTTCCCCATCCAGAGTCTTTGTAATGAATAGAGATTGCCATGAAGGGCAAATAAAGGCTTTCATATTTGTGGATACCCAGGTTCTGTTTCACTAGCCCTTGACAGGCAAAACCCTGAGCACACAAAATCTCAAAGTGTATAGATGGGGGGTCAGGAATGTGCAATATCAGGCAGGGTATTCAGGTTCTAGGTACACCAATAAAGTAACGTTTACTGTGGGTTTACTGTGGGTGATGTTGGCCTGAAGTTAAATCTTTATCTCTAAGCAGAACATAAACATGCATGGTTTATATTCCATTATATTAAGGCTGCCAAATGCTGTGTTACTGCATAGAATATGCAGGGTGCCTGCATATTCTGCCCACCATAGCTTGCAAAACTCTAAGCACTTCTGGTCCTTAGAAGCAAAGTATTTCTTTTCACATTTTGCAGACTTTGAGTAACTAGACATCATGGAAGCAGTTTCTCCTTGCAGCCAACTAGAATTGGATACTCCTCAAACTTTGTGGCCCTGCAACTGAAGTCAAGGGCAGGGGAGAAAAAGAATGTGACTTCATCAAACATTTTATCAGTGTCAAAAAGAGCAGTCCTTTTGGCAATTTTTCGGTGATTCCTTCAAAAAGATGAACTGTTTCTCCAGTTAGGAAATATTGCCCTCTCCTTCAATATGTTTCATTCACCATCAGATATGTCTGTCTGCAGCCAAATGTTTGTTGACATCATGCTGCCACCCCAATGTAGTCACTTACTGTCCAGTATCATCCATGAGACCCATTCAGAATGGCATTAATTCAGCCTCAGTGATAGCAGCATGCAACCGAGTCCAATTAGCTACATAGCCCAGTTGATCCCTGACTGCCTGGGATCCCTCTAAGGCAGGGCAAGGATGTTGAAAGCAGAAGGGGGGGGGGAATGATGTCACAATAGCCGATAAAGAAAAGAACAACAGTTAATGATGTGCTTTTTTACAACAAGCAATTATTAAAGTCACATATTTAAGCAGTTGAGGAAATGTATCTGCTTCCCCAGCATTGTATTTTACAATATTGTATAAATTATACAATTCCAGGTTTGCACTCCTAGGCTAGCCTTCACAAACCTGGTGCCCACAGATGCTTTGAGCTGCAACTCCTATGGCTGTGCTGGCTGGGGCTGAGAGGAGTTGCAGTCCAAAATGTCTGGAGGCCACCAGTTTGGCAAACCCTGGCTGAGGCTCTCCTTGCTGAAGGTTTTTCAGCATCTTCCAACAAGACAGAAACCCTGAAAAAAACATTCCCCTGTGAGTCTTAGTGACAGTTTTGAATCTGAATGTCTCAGTTGAGCAGACGATGCCAACTGGAATTATAAGAGCACAAAAATGGTGTGTGGGAGGAGGTGGTTTAATGAGGTGAGGAGAGCAGTTAGTAAGACTTTTTCTACTGTTAAGCATATTTCATCCATGTCTAGACTAAGGCATTGTCAAACTTCTGAGTTGTGTGTGTGTGTGTGTGTGTGTGTGTGTGTGTGTGTGTTAAGCTTAGCCTTTTCCAAAGTCTGTGCATTTTCACAGCTTATACTTCAAAATTCATCGGCAAAGGTCTTCATAATACAACCAACGTGATAGGTACCTGCTGCTCCTGTTCCATAATGAGCTACTAAGACCCAGTTGGAACTCGAGCTGTAGAGGCTCTTGCTTGGGTAAATGGGTGTCGTCATCCCCAGTTCAATCTTGTTGCGGCAATAGCGGGCAAGACTGTATGTATGCCTTATGGTGGTTGCTCTAGTTTTAATGGGATGACATTGTACTTGTATAATACTGAATGGAAGCACACTGGAGAAGAAGGTTCTTTCCCCAGCAAAGGTGAATGATTTATGGATTGACAGATTCTCTCCAGCTTCCCCCTGTCTAGTCACAGGCAGCAGGTTTTGAAACTGCTTCCGATTAATGAAATAAATGGGGATAACCAATGGAAATAAATGGAATGAATGAATGAACGAACAAGAAATAAATGGGGATAACCAATGGATAACTGTGGTGACACTATAGGGTGGAATTAGAAGGCTGGAATGCGGTATACATACAACTTCATAACGGCAGTTGTGATATGTTGAGTTTGGGGTACCAATGACATCTTGGTTATACACCCTGCCTTGTATGTTAATACCAGGAGTTAATCCTTAGGGCCCTTCCTCTTTCAACCTCAGACAGTACAGTGGTACCTCTGGTTATGAACTGAATTTGTTCCGGAGGTCCATTCTTAACCTGAAACCATTCTTAACCTGAGGTACGACTTTAGCTAATGGGGCCTCCCACTGCTGCTGCCACCGCGTCGCTGCCGCCACGCAATTTCTGTTCTCATCCTGAGGTAAAGTTCTTAACCTGAGGTACTACTTCCACGTTAGCGGAGTCTGTAACCTGCAGTGTTTGTAACCTGAGGTGTTTGCAACCCGAGGTACCACTGTACTACTTACCTACAAATTCTCTGTATCACTTTTTATTAGTAGTTGTAGTAGTATTTTGGAGCATCTTTGCCTCCGAATTTTGCCTGCTCCCACCAGCTACGAAATGAATGACTGCATGAATAATCACATCCCCCTGAGGCGTACAGTGTGCAACACTGACACTGCTTAATTGCTTTGTGTGGAATCTTGTCATAAGAATAAATCATGCCAGCATAATTGGTTGCTTAGCAGCACAGCCATCTTTCCTCCAGTATCCTGCACCATCTGCCCTTTTTGTAGATGTGTATGCAGTTGAACACAAGGCCCTTAAACGCCAGCATTTCATGCTGAGACAGCACATTTTACTGTGTACCAGTGGAGACCTTGCAGCTACTAATAGCATTCAGGCAGTACCAGGCTTTTTGTTCAAATGAAGAAGATTTGCATTGGGAGAAAGGGGCTGTGGGAGGAATTCAACACCACACGCTTCTGATTGTTCTGTCAGCACAAAGCATTTCAGCTTGTCAGATGGCACAATCCCTCCCCTCTTGCATGCTTTTCTAGGAGTTTCTCCTGACCCTCTGGGGTGGCTTTAGGAAAGGTGCAGGAGGAGAAAGCCCCTTTGCACAGCGAGAACCTTTGCAGTGACTTCCACTAGCGTGCGGGGTTAGTTGGATCCTGTATCCCCCCCCCCTCCGAAATAAATATTAAACAGGGGTGTTAGGCAGCATTTTTTTTGATCCCATGATATTGCCTGCTTCTCAATATTGGGACCATTTCTGGGGGGAAATGCATGGTGGATTAAAGTCGATACAATAAACAGCTGAGCAATGTTTCAGCAATGTGTATCAACTCCATTCAATGTTAGAAATCTATCTAAAATTAAATCCTTTTTTGTCACTTTACTCAGGGTTGTACTGTATGTCTCTTGAGAAACACCCACCCACGCATCAGATTTCTATGTGAACTGTCTACTGGGATTATGACTGTCTAAATGGGAGTTCACATAAGCCTCCACAAGTTTTTGTGGGATCAAACCAGTCAGTCCTGCCTCCAACAAAGACACAAAGACCAGCTTTATCTCCTGCATGTTCAAGAGCCATGTGAAGCAGCCAAACACACACAAGGGTCTTCCATGCACTGGAAAATATTGGACCAAGAAGGATTCTCCCTACCACTGATTGTTCCAGGGTATAGCTAGAATTATCTACAAGCCCCTCATATACGTTTTCAACACATGAGGGGATTTTTGTGAGCGCCACTCTAGAAAGCCATAATTCCAGCAGGCATTATGTATAGAACTACTGATGTGGGCAGGGTTGGGGAGGCATAAAAAAGCTGAGATATGAAGTGAGATACCATGCTACAATGAGCCTGGAAGTCTTCCATTAACTATACTTTGTAGCACAATTGTGGCTGTACTTTGTAGCACAAATTGCAATGGCTTTCTAGATCTTTCCATTTGTTGATTATGGTGAGCCGAGAAAGGAGAAGGGAAAGGGCAGTACATGGTGCCAAAAGGCTAGTTCATAACTTTGCTTATTTAGCTGAGATGCGTATGTCCAAACCAGGCCAAGAATATATATCATTTTAGAGAGCTTTTCCGATAGTGGATGAGATCAATATCCATCACTGAAATATGAACTGCTATTTGTTCACTTAAGTTCTTTTTTAAAATTGTATGTTTTTTGTTAAAGCAGAGCAACAAACCAACCTGGGGCTCTTCAGAACTCTGCAGGCAGTATTTTACACATCCTCACATTGTTAAGTCGATTATAGACATGTAAACATGTATTAGGAGCAGTGCTATTTTTCTAGAAAAAGTGGTTCCAGAACTCACCATGAACGCCTCCCTTGTTCTCTTATAATGGCAATGGCACCTACCTGAGAGGTGCCAGAACTGAGTTCCGGCTGGGAAAAAAAGCCTTGATTAGGAGGCATGTAAAGGCATATTAAGAGGTCTGTAAAGCCTGTCAGAGGGCACAAACAACCATAAGAAAGAGTGAATCCACCATTTAAAAAATGCACAAGGCAAGAATGCACACCACTCAGTCAACTCTTAATTATTTTAAGGTAAGAAAGAAAGAAACCCTCGCATCCACTCTGCTTATAAGGGAGTATGGAGAAATCACTCTCACACAAAAAAAGCCACTAGACCTATTTGTCTGCAATTTGACAAGCTTAATCCATTCTGGGAGGGCTCCTCTTCCTGTAAAGTTCATCTATTTTGGCCAAAAAGGAGGGAAGTTATAGACATTTTTAGGTTCCATGTTGTAGTAACTGGAGATCACAGAGCTTCATTTTACACAGATCAGATACTGAAACACAGATTGAAGCAGAGAAAGCACATAGTGACTGGATTTCAAAACGTGTGTGTGTGCGCACACACACGCATGCACATGGAAACAGAGAGAGAGATACAAGGCAAAGCTTGGGAGCCGTGCACAGTCCTGGTAAATGTACAAAGAAAACCACATGGGGTGCTCTGCTGGTATATCTACCATAATGGCAGCAAATAATTGCCTTCCTCTGTGGTAGCAGGGGCTGGCACAAACCTTAAAAGAAAATCCATCAGGATTTCACCCCATAAAGCCTTGTTTTAAAATATCTATAGAAAGATGAAATTCTCTCCTGGGTTGTGGAGTTGGAACCTTTAGTTGGATAAATCAAATAATCATTTAGAAGGCATCCAGCCAAATGTTATAGTTTGTTTATAGCTTAGACAAATCAAAACATCTCCCTAATCAGGGGCAAATTAACCATACAGAAGAACATCCATAATTCATTGCATTTTGCTGTTACTTAGAATACTGTGAACTTCATTCTGTGTACCTCATGAGGTCCTTGACTCTCTTCCCTAACTGTTGCCTCTATCAGTAAAAACAAACAAACACTGCTTTGAAAACCCAATGAAATTGCAAAAGTGGCTTGCAGTGCAACACAGGGGACTGATATTCAAAAGTAGTGGGGGAAATCAAAAGCTTTGCTCTGTGTCTGACATTTTGGGGGTTCCTGCAAGCATAAATGATGACCTCTAGACTGAGGGTTTTCCCCCCCTTAATACTGTAATATAATATGAGTTCTGCTTAAGCAGACCAAATGCCTATCTGGCCAAACACCCCAGACCCTCCAAGTGTCCCTATTTTCCAGGGGCGTCCCTGATTTAGAGACGCCATCCCAGTTTCTGATTTGATCCCGGAATGTCCCACTTTTCCTTAGGATGTCCCTATTTTCATGGGAGAAATGTTGGGGGGTATGGAGCTATCCAATCCCTGAGCCATCTGAAGGCAATCCAGTATAGGGAGGTTTTTTAATGTTTGATGTTTTATTTTTATACGTGTTGGGAACTGCTCAGAGTGGGGTATAAATAGTAAAATGGGGTGTCCCTATTTTCATCGGAGAAATGTTGGAGGCTATGAGCATCCAACCCAATGCCTACAGAAGTAGGGTGCAGATAGTCTTCTCCTAACTGTCCTATGCAACATGTTATTCAGAGGCACTTATAACAACTAGTCAGGGATAGCTTTATCCCCCAAGAATTTGTACCACCCCCTCTTAAAGCCATCTAAGTCGGTGGCCATCACCATATTCAATGTGAGTCAAATCCATCGTTTTAACTAAGTTTTACTTTGGGGAGAGGAATCCTGCGTGCTTTCAGATATCTCTGGACTACAAATTCTCCGATCCCTGACCACTGATTGCTGAGGCTGATGGGAGTTCAACAACAACAACAATTTTTTATTTATACCCCATTTATCTGGCTGGGTTGCCACAGTCACTCTGGGTGGCTTTCAACACATATAAGAGCATAATAAAACATCAAACATTAAAAGTAACAATCTGATAGTAATAGTAACAACATCCTGGAGGGTCTGTTTTCAACTACGATGGTGATGGTGTCCATTTTGCAGGCAGGGAGCTGCAGTTGGAGAGGTCACCACAGCAGAGCCATGGTCAAGCTGAGGTTTGAACGCCGTTCACCTAAGTCCAAGTAGAACGCTCTGCCTTGCCCTCCTCTCCAATTTTCTGTGCTATTCCTGGAGCATCCGAGTTGCTCTCTTTCTTTAAAGAGAGTGTTCTTTACAGCAGAGTTAAGTACACCTGTGCTCATTCTGTTGACAGCGGAGAGGAAGTGAAAGGAGGCAAAATAAGGTTCCTTTAACTGGAGTGAGCATTCCTCTGTGTATCTCTGTACTCCAGGGGACCCTCAAAATTATTGCTGCCTCGGTGCCCCTATCAACTTTAATTTAGCCTTGTTTGACAGCCATACTGGGAGTGAAAAGGTAACTCTGAATGCTTGGCAATTCTGATTTGATCTGAGCTGCAACACCCTTCTTTTGACTGCATTGTGTCTTTCGGCATTTGAAGCCAGTGCTTTTTGGTTCCTTAAGTTCCTCCCCACATCATCATCACACACACACACACACACAGAGAGAGAGAGAGAGAGAGAGAGAGAGAGAGAGAGAGAGAGAGAGAGAGAGAGAGACCCAAAGCAGTGTCTGTATATAGGTGCCTTTGTTCTATAACCAGCATGTATCTGCCACTCTCTTAAATTCCCCACAGTCCAAGACAAGGCTGGCTGAGTCTATTGGAAATTAGCATTGACATGCAAGGAGAAGTGTGACCTTGGTGACTTCTGTGCAATTAATGACTACTGTATTCATCTGGGCAAGAAAATGTTTAACCCCTTTTGCACTGGCAGGACTCTCCCCCCCCCCCCTTCTTCTCTGCTAGGCAATGACCTATAAATAATGCATTAGCACACTGGGCAACCAAACTACTCTAGTTCTTGGTACCAAGAGGTTAGAGAGCAGATTGTAAGGTAGCATTGATTTTCTAGAGGTTAGTGACTTAATCATTAAGAGGAATCTCCGCACTGACAGTCTAATGGAGTGCAGAAAGTGGAATGCATCACAGATTCCTTCATACTGTTTTTCACCTTGCACTGCCAGAAATACAGACCACTGGGTGTTTGTTACTGGAATATTGTAAATTCTGATTTTTTTAAACCTACTTATCCAGCTTCCATGGCTTCATAAATGAATGACTAAAACACAAATTAATACGAAAACAGGGGAGCAGCTAAAAAGGAAGTTCCAGTTGCTTTTGTTATCCAGCATATATGTGATTCTGAATCAGAATTTTGCAGACTCAGTACTACACATCTATCAATTGTACATATTAATAAAAGATAAAAATTATGTTAGCAAGCAACCTAGAGGGGCATGTTAGCTGTGAATGTCTGGCTCTTTGTGTATTTTCAGTGTAGCATTTGGAACTGAATATCTTTCTAATCCTTCTTTTAAGAAGAAGAAAAGACACTTGCTGGTCAGGTCTTTCTCAAGTTTAATCAAGTTGGATCGCTTCTATACAGATTGTTGATGACACCAAATATATAGTTTGTCATTTAAAAAAGATCAATGTTGGGTATTATTCATTGATGTGGTGCTCTGTCTTTTTTTCAGGCATCCAGCCTGAAAGAAGCCATTAAACACCACCAGACTCACAAGCTACTTGATTGATTGATTGTTTGACGTTCAGCGTTGAGTTGGGCATTGAGCCCCTTACACAAAGGCTATCATGCATCATGTCAAGGTGAAGGAGGGAAGCCATAATGAACTGCGAGAACCAGTAAATTCAAATGTAAAGCTTGCAAGAAATTTGCTGCAGTGAAACAAGTTGTTTTGAGGGTTCCTATAAGAATGGAATGAGGTTATTTGGCTTAGATGTCCAGATACGATTCAAGTCTTTTACTGGCAAAAGAATCCACTAATAAAATGGGTATCACATACAGCAAAGACAAGTCCTGCCTGTGGTAACACAATAAGAGCTCAAGTGATTGCTGACAGAGAGAAGGGGGAAACGGCAAAGGAAATTCAGAATACTTTCTCTGAAAACTCAGGGCAACACTTCCATCTCATTTGGACCAAAGGTCCAACTAGGACAAAAGTCCCAAACTTAAACATTTCTCATGAGGCAAAGTAATTTCAGGAACATGGAATATTGTACCTCTAAAAGTCAATATTAAAGATGGACTTAGGGTGAATTATGATGTAATATTCCCTCTGTTTCTGATGTTCAGACTTGCAAGATCAGATCCAAAACAACCCAGTGAAAACTCAGGGTATTGACAATTGGGGAGCATAAAACTGATTGTGGATGGGGAGGAAATGGCTTGGCTGAAATCCTGAAGAGGATATCATTCCACTTCAACATTTTATAGCAGGTCGCACTGATCTGAACATATAAGAAATTCATCAGATGTATGCAAGCTTCTCTTGTGATGATTATTAACAATATCTGTATGTTAAACGTTTAGCAGAACACCGACATCTGGCACCTCTAGCTTACAGTTTTGATGGGAGAGGCGACGCTCCTTACCTGACCTCCTGTTACCACCATCGCTATGGTGTACCAGCAGGAGGAGGAGTGCCAGATTAGCTCCACCGGTGCATTTGAACTGCACCGACTTCACTACCAACTCACATTCCTGGTATGCCACAACAGTGGAGGTGACAGGAGGTCAGGTAAGCAGTGCTACCCCTGCCAACTAAGAATCATATGCAGCAAGCGGGGGGGCGGGGGATGAGACCTTGGAAATGCAAACGCCAATCAGCACTGACAATACTGGGCTAGATAGACTCTGTTAGGAGCTCGTCCTACACTCGAGTAGGACCCTGGTAGAGACACATGCCCAACTGGCATGTTCTCTCCCTCCTAGGTCATTCGTTCGGCAGCTTCAAAAGCTTTCTTCTGCCCAAACATCACAGCAACCGATGCCAACAGATACTGGCACACTTAGGGATCTGCAGAGTCTTCGCAGCGTAACAGACCTCAGCAGCATAACAGACCTTGCGTAACAGACCTCAGCAACTCAGCATTTTGGCTAATCTACTTATTTACATATAAACACACACGGAGCACTGCAACATGGCTTCCTCTCTCTCTAGCATCAGACAGCAAATAGAAAAAAGAACAAAGGACAATAGTCCCACTTCACGGAACACAGTAACACAAACATCCTGTCTCCGTCACTTCCCACCCTGTGGAGTCAAAACATACACCGTCATGTGATAGACAAAAATCCCATGACTGCAATCAGGGAGCAGGAATTCTAACAGACTCAGCATAAAGAAGCTTTGTGCATTCATATGAATTCTTCCAAATCTGAAGCATCAGCAAGAGAAAAGCTGCAAATGATCAGTCTGGTGTCCAGGATATGGGATGCAGGAAATACAGGCAGATGATTAATCCAGGAAAAGAAACTAAAATCAAATGTTTAAAAATAGAAAACTCAAGAGCTGTACAAAATGGATGTTGAAAACTCAGCACAGGAAAAAAAAACTTAACCAAGCGTAAAATTATTCCAAGCAGCAAGAATGCAATCTAAAAGCAAAGTTTACTCTGTGTGTGTATTCCAGAGAAGAAACATTAGAACAACAATAGCTAAAGCTGCTTGTATAGAAAAAAATGGAGCCACTACTCTCTCTTCTCCAACATCCCACAAACCTTTTCCTGTTCACTGATTGGCTCCTTTCTTAGCACACACACACACACACACACACGTATACACTACTATTGGTTCTGTATGGATAAATGACAGGCCACAAATTCAACACCTGCAAAAAAAAGTTTTCCAGTGTTGGGGGGGGGGGTTAATGTGATCTCAAGCCTTATTGGAATATAGGGAGTCTAATGAAGGTGCCAGCAGTGTTAGCCATATGCAGCAACAAATTTATCATTTTCACACTGGTGTGTTGTCTTAGCTCAATTAAGGCCTTGTTAGCATTTCTGCTTCTCACACACTCCAGACAGATAAACATTTCTGCCCTCAGGACAGACATTCTGGGCTACTTACGTCATGCGCAAGAGTCTCTTGACCAAAGTTTTCTTCCATGCAGAAATATTTGCCCCCCAAATTGAGCTTATTGATACATATGATCCTGGGTTCCAGGGCATATCTAGACAGATATGCTTTTTTCCCTTTTGCAAAAGAAAATCACTCTGCAAACGCTCAGGATCATTGTTGAGGAACCCCTTTAGTCTACCTGGATGAAGAAACTCTACATGTGATAGGAAGTGCACAATCTGACATGTCAGAATTGAGAAAACAGAAGATGGTCATCCTGAGCATCCAAATATCTGTAGTACTGATGTTTCAGAAGCAAAGAAAAGCATGCCTTCCAACAAGTCACAATAAATAACCAGGGTGCCATTTTCTGGGGCTGCACTCCCTGCATGTCATGCTTTTGGGGGTGAGATCACAGGCCTCAAAATGGCTGCAGTGCTCTTGCAGGACAGAGTAACTCTTTCTATGTCTGCCACTGTCCTGACAAAAATCACCCCTCGGAAGCTGCTATTTGGATTTCAAAGAAAGCCACCATTGATGCCATTAACTTTGGAGAGCCCATTTTTCATTGGGACCAGAACATGACACAGAGAGAAAGAGTTAAACTCTCCACATCAACACAAACATTGTGAAGCAGCTGAGACTCCTCTGCAGCTGCTGTTCTCATTACAAAAAAAGGGTGCACATAAACTGCATTCTTGCAAATAACAATGTGCCTAGTTTGACCCAGAACCTGGATATTCAGTCCAGGTTACGGGGGCCGGGGGCCGGGGGCCAGCGATTACTATTATTTGTATGGTCCAAGTTGAGATTGGCTGGAGAAATGGAGTAGAATTCTGAACTGCAGAAACGTAAACATGTTTGGAATTAGGACATCTTTTCTCCCCCTGAGTATTGGAAGGTTGCCTTTTAACTTGCACATTACAGTGTAGCAGACAAGTATTTTGTAATATTACAGTATTTCCAACATTTCCTATGAGCAGGCAAAGTTATTTAGTCTGTCATTAACAGAATGGCTCTTTAAGGACCTCAATAGTTTCAGAAAACGAAATATGAATCCTCATCAGGAATATTTTTAAAAAGTCTAACTGAACTCAACAATTAACAGAAGAAACAGTGGGATACTAATCATCTAGAGGAAGAAAACTACATTGCACAGCTGATGAAAACAGTAGGAAGGCACAGGGGAAACAAGAATGATGCATTGCCAATTGCACTCTATCTTTGGGTATCCCAGCACTGTCAAGAGGCTGGCATAGACTAAAAA
The DNA here is from genome assembly GCF_964188305.1 of Podarcis bocagei. Lineage (NCBI taxonomy): Eukaryota > Metazoa > Chordata > Lepidosauria > Squamata > Lacertidae > Podarcis > Podarcis bocagei. The sequence goes on from NC_138126.1 coordinate 39,284,634, forward strand.
GAGAATCGCTTTACATTGTCTGTCAGAAGGCTGGGATATCTGCCACCTGAGAAATCCTGAGTCTCTGAAAACTAATCATATCCAGCTTAGCACAACAACATTGAGAAAGAGAGATAACAGAGCTTCTAAGAACTCTTAACTTCTTGGGGTCACTGTATCACAGAAGGGCTTAGCCATACTAAAATTCTCATCCCCCAAGCCAGTCTAATGCTTAGCCAGAAGACATACCAGAGCACTTCCAGCAGATGTTACCTAGAAACAATTATATGTGGCTGACAGGTGAGATGCCCCCTTGTAGAATGGGAAGTGTTGCAACTAAGCACAAAGCCCATTGAAAGGTATGTCATGTTAACAAATCCATCACTAGTGACCTATCCAGGGACTAAACTATACTACAGCACACAGGATTTTTAAAAATGCAAATAGTATCAAATGGGGGCAAAGCCTCCTGGAGGTATGAATTGAGAAGATATTGAGTGGTGAGTTCATTCTTGATTGTTTCACCAAACATGAATTAGCTTGGGTGACGTTGCATATATTTTAACCCAGTCACCCCTTGGACATCACTGCTTCATTCTCTCCCCCCGCTTCACTGACTAAATGTTGGCTTCAAGGAAAAATAAGGGTCTATAAAAGGAGAATTCCTGGATACCAAGATCCAAGTTTGGGGCAAGTACTCTTTGGTGAGAGAAGCCCAGCAGAACTTTTAAATTGCAAAATATGCAGGAAAGTAAAGCTTGGAAATATAGGCTGTTAGTGCTGTTTCAAAAAAAAACACCCAAAAAACATACCCCCCTCTTCCCCCAACATAGAAAATGACCACATGTTTGGTGAGTTAAACATCAGTCAGAAAAGTTGCACAGACAGTAAAACTTGGCTTAGTTACAGTGATGAAAGTTCCTAAATTATTGGCGTAGAAACTAAAGAGTGGCTTGAGTGGCAGCTACCAGCTCAGACCTCCTCACATGCTGAACTTCTATGAGGGGTGAACAACAGGCTTGATTACCATCCTCTCAGGGTGAGGGGAAGTGACCTAGCTAAGCCTGACAGGACAGCTTACTCTATGGTGTTAACCCCTTCATGCATTAATTAGACTTAAACATGTTGGTTATATGAGGCTGGTTACCCCATACTAAATAGTATACCTGGAAGCATATATGGAGCTTTTCACAGCTGAGCAAGGATCTAGATGAAGACAACTTTTTCTATCAAGGGTTGGATTCCTCCTGGGGGGCAGGGGATATCATCTGTTGCATGGAACCAAAGACCAAAGATCTCTGGATTAACTGCTCTGGAGTATAAACTGCTCTGTTTCGGTTTACATGATGGCCAACTCCCATCAGAATTCCCAGTCCTATATTTGTCTAGTATAACAGATATATACTAGACTGTATGATGTACAGTGACTATTTTGGATAGCAATTCCTTCCTTTCTATTCCCAAAACATTACAACCAGGGTTTGCAGGGGGAGGGGGTTAGGTATGCCTTCCAATTCTTCTGAAACTACACAGAAGGGGATCATTTTAAAAAAGCAAGGAAACATAAGGCAGAAATGGGAAAGAAAGAACTCTGATGGGATGGAAGAATGGGCTGCATAAAATGAAGTTGCAGACCACATTTATCTTCTGGGCTTCAGCTTGACCACCTGTGCTTAAGACTAAGTCCACACTGGCTCTCAAGACATTAGCCCAGTTCATTTCCCAAGCCCATTCTTTTTCATTCATTTTTAACCCCCTTTTATCATGGTGGTTTAAGCAGACCGTAAACCACAATTCTGCAGAATGAGCTCTCAGCTCTGAAGAGCTATTACTAAGAATGATTATTATTAAATTGCTATTGCTAGTATTACTGTTATTAAATTCTGTTAACTATATGGCTGTCTTAAATGAAATTGAAGATGGGGCAGCTCCACTGCACTTGCTGTACTAATAGCTAGGATGCTGACAGCCGGCTAACAAAAGACCTCCTGGCTATGCGTTTCATCTTGTGTGATCAGCTGTTGGAGTTAGGGGAACAATCTTTCATATTTTCCAACTGTTCTCTTCTCATTTTCAGCATTCTAGAAGTTCTACAGAAAGGACTGATCATAACTAAAATACAGCCTTATCACTACTTGGGGGCAGAATCTTTGCTGACCTCTCATTCCAGAAAGGTCTTATTACTGGGCAGCACCACATCATGTAGAAGAGAGAGTCCCAGCCCTACTTCACATTGCCAGTGCTTCAGGGAGAATGGTAACAATTTGTTGTGAAGCCTTCTCCTTTTTGCTGGATAGATGCATCTTTACATAAATAGCTTAATGGCTGGAAGTATCAAGGACCACCTCCTGTGTCATGTGGGACGTTCAGATTCCCTGTTCCACTCTTCTCATAGGTGGGACACATCAATTTTGATCCCTTCAAGAGCCACCAGTATAGACAAGACTCTAGACTGAGCAAGCACTGGTGGTAATGTTGCAGACCAAATGATTTTCCTGTGGGAAAATTATTGTATGCATTGAACAGCTTGGCTCAGTTCAGTAGCAGCGGGGGGGGGGGGCAGAGTTTGGAGATGACTATATTTTTGCCTCTGAGTTGGCATATGCAGGACACAGTTTGCATGTAATGCAAATCAAAGCATGGCTTAGCCTTGGGTAGTGCCACGGCAGCAGGACTGAAGGAGTGCCACCACTGCAATCTTTGCTCCAGGAACCTGAGTGTTCCCTCATTCGTGCCAAACCAAGATTTGGTTTAGCATTGCATGCAAACCAGGGCACAGTCAAATATGTCCTTAATTGCTGAAGTGTTAATTGCCTATGTATATGTTTTCCATTGCTTTCTTGTGCTGTTGGGTCCAAAGACATGTGTGGACTGTATTTCAGAAATTGGAACTTTGGAAAAGTTCACCTGAAACTAGTATCCTCCTCAATGATGACCAGCAAAGAGGTCCATATCATCGGTCATAGGCGCCGACTCCATGGGGCTTGAGGGGGCCCGAGCCCCCTCAAAAATTCGTTTGGGGGGCTCCGCCCCCCCAATAATCTCCGGCGCCCCTCCAGCAGAGCGCCATCGCCGCCCCTCCCCCAGCCCAAAATGCACAGGGTCGGGCTGCATGCCTCCTGCCCTCCCTCCCGAGCAAAAGCTCCACCCAATTTCCTTCGGAGCTGATTAATAGGCGCAGCACGCTCTCCCCTATTCGCTCACGAGGAGGCGGCACCACTTTATTTGCATATTCATGAGCTTATTTATTATTCATGAGCTTTCCCGGGGCCCCCCCAATATTTTTTATAAGTCCGCGTCCCTGTCATCGGTATGACTACTAAGAGGACTAAATCAGGCAACAAGATGTTAGCATTGGACGTCAAGCTGTGTTCTGTCCTGCTGCTTGCTTCTGAATGTTTGGAGTGTGCCCCAAAGTGCTCCTGTAACTGTTTGTTAAATAAATATGCACATGGATCATCCATAAAACTTTTGCCTCTAAAACTTCTTTACCTTTCATCTGTACTTGTCCCAGCACGGGGCCTTGGAACACCAACATTTTAAAAGTCGTCTTTTTAAGTGGCAATGATTGGTGTGAAAGCCAAGTTGAAGAGTAGGGGGATAAGAGTAATGTGAAGAGAGAAATGGGGACTTAGAACTACGCCTCCTTTGACTTACCTAAAGCAAATCGCTCTGTGCCAATCAGAAAAACCCAATATGACTTTGAAAGCAGTGGTTCTCAAAGGGTGTGGCAGGAGAGGGTGGCAAGCATGGCAGGAAGATTTGAGGACAATCAAAGAAGCATTTAAACATTTCAGTGTAGTATGGTATAGTATAGTATGGTTTCATTTTTTTTTATTTTCTTGGGGGGCAGAATACAGATCTTTTCAATATGAGAGCAAGAGCATCAAGTGTGGGGAAAATGATTCTGGTTCTTATCTAGCTGCATTGTTTTGTGCTTTCTGGCTGTCCCATAATCATACTATAGTGTTCTATGATATAAATCAAACACTGCTAGGAGTTGTTTCTTTCTGTTTTCCAATGTATTTCTTATCAATAAAAAATTCAATGTGGCACAAGCAAATTTTTTATTCTGAAAGTGTGGCCCAGAGAAAAACGTTTGAGAACCACTGCTTCACAGGAGCACTATAGAGCTACCAGAAAATGTTGCAGTGTGGAAAGCTACTGTTTAGGATGCTCCCCTCCCCTCCCATTTTGTTCCTCCCAGTCGGCCAATATTCCATGGCCATTGAGTTCAATCAGCCCTTACTGAATTGTTCTTGGCATCTTCTCCCCCTCTCCTAAGTTTCCTCAGGTCTGTTGATACCTCCCCTCTCATGTGTGTGCAATGACCTATTGGCTACATTAACAATGGCAGCCACAGCTTAGCAACTGGAAATAGAGGGCAGAATATGTACTGACCGCATGTTAAGTCTAAAGAACTAAAATGTTTCCAAGATTCAGTGAGAGAGAGAGAGAGAGAGAGAGAGAGAGAGAGAGAGAGAGACTGGATGTGCTCTAAAAGACCTCTGATTAATGCATTATCCTCCCAAATCCTTGTGCAGTTGTACCCAATAAAAGATCAGAAGGGTGGTTCTGGTGTGTTTAGGAAAAGAAAATAATTCCTTTTGCCCATTGAAATATACTCGGAGTCGACAGTGGATTTCATGCTCTTTCTTCAGCTCATAGTGGGAGGAGGAATGAAAGTTCCCCCAAAGTATCTGCTTTATATACATTATTTACACAATGGGCTGCACGTGATTGGCTAATTCCGGAATTCTCCTGTAGGCCAATCAGGTTGTGGATTCACTTCCATCTGGAGCTGGATTGGGTGCCTCCTGCAGACCAATCATACTGCTGCATTGTTCTAGGACCAATCAGACTGCTGCATTTTGGATCCTATTGTTCTAGGACCAATCAGACTGCTGCATTTTGGAACCTATTCAACTCAGTACATAACATCCATTAAAAATGCACAGCCTCTCCAAGGGAAAACACAACAGATTGTGCTCCTAGAGATTTCTTCAGGTTGCCAAATTCTTCTGCATCCTTCCTATTTCCCCCTTATCAGGCTTGGGTGACGTTATCATCCAGAACACAAACTACCTTCAGATTTGCAGCACAGGAGATGCTCTGTGTGGCAAGCAATGGAAGAGTTTCCCTTCCAGTGACTCTCTGGGCAAAAGTATATCCCTTTTGAGCTTAGAAATCTCTTTTCACAGGTACACAGCATATCCCTTTCTCTTCTGTGTAATCTTGCCATTCAGTGCTAGTGTCAGTGTGGGTTTTCACTGTCCTCTCACAGTCATGCTCTGCCACTGCTTTTAATAACATCTGTCACTTCGTTCTTCTGTCACCTTCTTCCACAAGCATCGGTGCAGAGGAAAGCACTCAAGACGGTGGTGTGCAAATTCGCAGAGGCACAAGCAGCTGTCGGCTGTCACAGAGAAGCAGGGAGAGAACAGTGCTAGCTTAGCACAATTCTCTTCACCCCCTTGCTATGCAGCAGAACTTAAACTTGTCGTGCTGAGCTGCTGGCTATTTCAGCTCTCTAGGAACTAAAATGTATGCTGCAAAGCATTATCAGTAGAAGATGTTCTTCCATGCATGCACATATTTCAGGAGGATTTTCCACATGTAGTAACTCAAGCTTCAGGAGATCATGCACAAAACAGCAGTACTCTCTTTCTATTGAAACACAAGGGGGTGTAGTGGTTAGCAGTTCAGGATCAAATTCCCACCAAGCTATGAAGCCTTGGGCCAACCACTTGCACCCACTTGCATAGGATTGCACAGTAAGTAACAGACTTATTATGGCAGTAAGAATTTGAGGACTAGTGGTTAGAGTGCTGAACTAGGACTTCGGGGAGCCAAATTCAAATTCCCATTCAGCCATGCAACTTACTGGGTGACCTTTTGTCTCAGCCTACCTCAGAGAGTCATTTCAAGGATGAAATGGTGAGGTACACACCATGGATGCTGCTCCTGGCAGAATGGCAGGATATAAATGTAATAAAAGAATGTATGAAATAAGAAGCTGCTTTGTACCAGGTCAGACTATTTGTCCATCCAACTCAGTACTGTCTGCTGTGACTGGCAGTAGCTCTCCAGGCAAAGGTCTTTCACATCACTGGTTATCCTGAGATCCTTTGTGTGAACTGAAGATACAGGGCAGGGTTCAACTAATGAGTCTGCTGGTAGAGAAGGAGCTTTTACAGGCTGAAGTCTTACAACTTATTTCTCAGATCTTTCTGTCATATACACACACAGAGAGAGAGAGAGAGAGAGAGAGAGAGAGAGAGAGAGAGAGAGAGAGAGAGAGAGAGAGAGATGATAGAGATAGATAGATGATAGATAGATAGATAGATAGATAGATAGATAGATAGATAGATAGATAGATAGATAGATAGATAGATGATAGATGATAGATAGATAGATGATAGATAGATAGATAGATAGATAGATAGATAGATAGATAGATAGATAGATAGATGATAGATAGATAGATAGATGATAGATAGATAGATGATAGATAGATAGATAGATAGATAGATAGATAGATAGATAGATGATAGATAGATAGATAGATAGATGATAGATAGATAGATAGATAGATGATAGATAGATGATAGGATGATAGATGATGATAGATGATGATAGATAATGATGATAGATAGATATGAGAGAGAGAGAGAGAGAGAGAGAGAGAGAGAGAGAGAGAGAGAGAGAGATTCTTTGAGGCCTTGTAAGGACCGTCCTCTGCACATAAATGTGCAGAGCTTGACAGATTGCCACTGGCCACCAAAGAGTCTGACCAGCAGCTCAGCACTGGTGACAGACCATTGTCATCTGCTGCACCTGAAGGCAGCAGGCTAGCTTAGTGGATGCAGGGCAGGCCTTGTGGCATACACAGCTCAGCCCACTACTTGTCCCCCAGCATATGCTCCCTGAGGCAGCTGTCTCATGTAGCCTAATGATAGGACTGTCTATACCCCAGACACAGGTTTATCATTTCAGTGAGATCATTCTCCTCTTATTCAGCCTAGAAGCAGATAAGAATGGCAGCTTCACAAACGCTCAACTCATTGTAGATGCACCATAAACTGGAAGCATGGGCAAATAGCCACCCAAAAATGTGTGTACTGACATACCATGATTCCTACTATGTGAATTACATGACTGATACTTGTTCTGTGCTTGCTACTATCCTGAGTTCTGAGGTACCATTGGATTAAGGAGATGAGTGGCAGGCAGGCTGAGACTGACAAGGAGAGGAGCAGGAGGTTTGTGGGGTGGGATGATACTGAGGAATAGAGACTGAAGCAAACAGGTGCTTCGCCCTTCTTGAATCAGGCTGCCCTGGCCAGGGAAGGAGGGCTCTCATCTCCCTTCTTCCTGCCCAGGGACAGGAGCATAGCAACAGAATGGGGAGCAGCCCACCATGGGAAGAAAGGGGATTCAGAAGGGGAGGCACAGAAGGGGTGGTCCAGTAGCCTGTGGCACTCCTATCATTAGGAGCAGATGCATTCTCTCCAATGCAGTGAATGTCCTCACAAGGTACAAGAGTCTCACAAGTGAGTGCTCCTTGCACTCGTTTAAAAAGATGGTGGGAGGGGATGCTACCTCATTGGGACGACTCCTTTACTTCCATGCAGGTCTGACCTCCTTGACTCCTTAAACTTGGGCCACTGCTTCTAGAGTAGTTAGTCTTGTCTTTCCTGTCATCTAGCTCAGTGTTTCCCAAACGTTTTTGGGCAACGGCACACCTGTTTACCGGAAAAAAAATCTCGCGGCACACCACCATTAAAGCCCCGCCCCCGTGACGTCATTCGGGGAGCCGGCGGCCCGGGCCTGAGCTGGAAGGAGAGGCGGTGCTTTTCGGCACAAGGCAATCGGCCTGGAATTGTTTCCCGCGCGCTGCGAAAGGGAACAGCTGCGGTCGCGCGAACCCTCCGGCGCTGGGAGGGGAAAGGGCGGAGTCGCAGAGCACCAGCTGGCCGAGCGGTTGCGCGCAGCGTTGCGCTTTTGGAGAGCGTGCGGCTGCTGCTAGGGGATCCGGGGACGTGAGCAGGCCTGGCCCGACCCGGGTTGAAGGAGGACAAGCCGGCAGCGCGCCAAGTGAGTTCGGTTGCGCGCGACGGCCCCCGCTCCCCCCACCCCCGCCGGATCCTCGCCGCCGCCGCCTCTCGCCCGCCTCCCTCCCACGGCACACCAGCCGATGTCTCACGGCACAGTAGTGTGCCGCGGAACACCGGTTGGGAAACACTGATCTAGCTTGGCCATAGCAGTTTCTGTGACTCATTACTTGCTGCTGAGCCTATATCTCTTCCCTGCCACAATAAAGATTTCTTCTTTACTCTCAAGTCAGAGCCACTGTCTTTATGGGTTGGACAGGTGCTACAACATCTACCACCAGCAGTAACGAAGAGTAGTGACAGGCAGGGATTGGGGGAAGGAGTCTCTGTTACATGCAGACTTTAGTGGAGAGATGTATGCTGGATGCACAGTTTCAAATCCACTGTCTAGTGCGTCGTTAGATCAGCCATGGTCCATTTTGTCCTTCCTAGTTATATCTGTAGGATATTATAAATGAAAGGGCACATTTCATTCCAGAAACCAATTGGAAGGGTATGGCCTCATCAGTATGTTTGGTGCCAGGTCACTCTGCAAAAAAAAAAAAAAAAAAGTATGCAGACATTATTGAAAAATCTATAATACGTGTATGAAGACTACAATGATTATTATTTGAATTAAGGATATTAAAGGTATAGGTTAGCTAGGACACAGTGTGTTGTTTTGTTGGCCCAGTCCTTAAGGATAATTCAGAGACAATGTGAGCATCCTTAATGGCCTTTTAAAAGCCACCAATATAATTATTTAAAAATGATGTCAACACAATTTAAACATGCGCTTGCAAAATCCACATCTCATCAGTTGTTCGAGCAACTTTCCATAAAGGAAATGTGTGCATCAGTTGAATGAGAAAAATAAATTCAAAGGGAATGTTAATAGTGCCTGGCAGGGTCTCTCTGCATCCCATCTGGAGAGCATTGATTCAATGGGCAATAATAGGCATAAATGTTAGAGGAATCCTCATTCTGAGGGTCAATGAAATGCTAAATCATAATAGCATCCTTATCGTTGCATCAAGGAGTCTTGGTCTACCGATTATATCACAGGGGATGTCATTATGTTCAATCATGTCAATGGGAGATGGCACATTTGAAAGAGAGTATACTTGGAATAATCTTGCTCTATGAGCAGAGAGCCAGCCTGCATACTAAAATGCCTAATAGACTAGTTGTTACAGAAAAGGCATCTTAAAGCTCAATATTTCCATTACCTTTTGGTTAAAACTAGAGATATACAAACAACAGCAGCAAAGGAACCGCCTCATCAAATATCCTTGAAATTCTTAAATACGTTTTAAGCAAAATTCCTCCGCATTTAGAAAAATCAGTGCCAAATCTTTTTGTAATCTCAAATTATAGTTTCTCATGGCACACAGATGTAATGGTTCAATAATTCATATGAAAATCACCACAGGAAATTACTGCAATAAAATGCGCCCCCTCCCCCAATGAACCAGATGCTTGCTTGCTTTCCTTTCTCTGTTTTTAGCACACACACAAACCAAAACCATTCAAGTCTTTGTTAATCTATGGTCTTCAAAATTGCAGAAAATAATTCAGATGAAGAGAAACTGATTGATTCCTGTGGCACATTTTCCCACATTCAGGCAATTTTAAAGGGGGTTCTCCTTATCTAAAACATTCTGTTCAATGCAAGCTTGATTTGCTGGTTCCTTATGCATTTTTCTCAAAGTGAAATGAGCTCTTGTGAAGTTTCACTTGAAACAATTTTGGAGAATTCCTTCTAAAATGCTGTTTTCAACCATGCACAATATGGTTTTGAATATGGAGATGAATTACTTTTCTAAGTAAGCCTCTGATGTACTTGGAGATTGGCTTAAACAGACTTTCAAAAGATGATGAGTGCCTAGGAACCCTCTGAAATGAGTCACCTTCAAAGCATCTCATACTGAAAAAAGTTCCCAGGAACTTCAGTAGGATTTTTGGCAGCTTAAACACTTTGAGGATTACACTGCCTAACATGACACTCAGAGGTCAGCATTTATGTGATAAAGCCATGGAACATGCCAAATAATGTATTCATAAGTCCTGAAGAACCTTACAAAAACTGCATTGCATGTATAATGTGACTTTAAAATATAGGCAGCATTGCAATATTTTCCTGTTGGATGTAGCAACGATCATGAACTTGAATTATGACTTGATTTTCATATTGTGTGTGATTACTCTTAGCGGTTCATTTAAAAAATGACTTATTTCAAATCTAGTAAAATTACTTGTTTAGGGAATAAAGACTACATAGATTTATTTAGAGTGGAAAAGAGCATTAAGCTGCCAGTGATAGGAAATCATCAGACATCAGGCGTACCAAGTTGGGAAGGTGCTCTGGTGATCCTCAAAGAGATCTTGCCGGAACCTGCCACTGCCACTTCACAGCGCCGCACAACCCAAGTAAGGGAAGCTCCTTTCTGTTTTGCCTCAGATGGGCTGCCCCTGCTCATAGTCAAACCTGTTCCCATGTAAATCCATATCCCTAAGAACTTCAGGAATAAAGATTTAAAGGGCTCGTAGTAATATCTCAGCATCTTCTGTATACAAGCTACAAGCTAGCTCTACTGGACAAATTGATCGTTCCCCTAAACATGGTGAAGACTGGGAAGCAGAGTGTATATTTTATAGCCCACCTCTGTAATAGCCATATAACCAGCCCACTCACACGAACAGATAAACCTCTGGCTTGATACTGCTGAAAAATGCTGTGCTGTTCAAATGCCAGTGCAATTCTGAAGTTTGTTTTCTTAAAAGAATCAGTTTAAGAGAAGAGTTAAGGCACAGATTAATTCACGTACCAAAAAAAGCAGGGAATTTGTTAAGTTAAGATTAACTCCCCTGCCGTGTAAAGAGCAGTAACACATTATGCAGGCACATATTGTGCTTGCCACTTACAACTCAGTCCCTATTCATTTTTCAAGCCCTGTCATATTCTATTGCAGGTCAAGAGCAACACTGAAGTGGAGAAGGGGCAATAACATGTAAATCTTTAATAAACTTTTCAATACTATTTTTTCCTACTGCCTACTTCTGAGTAAAACTGCATATTCTGCAAGCTTCACTGCTGAAATGCTATGCATTCTTAGTTTGGAGTAAGCCCTGCTGGACTCAGTGGACTCACTGAAGAGCAAAAATGCTTAGGAGTGGGTGGTTTGTCATTCTAGCCTTTTTTAGAGAGAAACTGAGCACTTGGCGTAAGTTCAGCAGTCTACCCAGATTGCCCGCCTATCCTATCCCAAATTCTTCATCACTCAGAGAGAAAACCACGTTTATACTACAGGCATACCTTGGAGATATTGCGGGCTTGGTTCCAGACCACCACAATAAAGCGGATATCAAATTGCCAAGACTGGTAAAGTCCATACCATACAGAGTAGTACTGGGGAAAGATGGAAGTGTGGGGAAAGAGAAAACTCTAGAATACACCAAGCTACCAATGAGAGGTGAGAGAGTGCAATGGTAAAACACACACTCAGAGAGAAAGCAAATGGTAAAGAACAGAGAATGAACAATGAACATTCAGAGAGAAAGAAGGAGGAGATGAGAGAGAGAGAGAGAGAGAGAGAGAGAGAGAGAGAGAGAGAGAGAGAGAGAGAGAGAGAACACAAGAGCAAAACACTCTGAGATAACAAGGCGACACCTACACAGAGACAATAAATTGGTTTCATCTCAGTTCAAAGCCAAACAATGAAAGTCAGCCACACAATTTACTGTCTACAGAAAGAAAAGATGCTTCAATAGGGGTGACTCCTAGCACTCTGCAATCATTGCACTTCCTCTTTATGTAAGCTACAATCAGAATTGAAATTTACTTCCCCTGCCCTTGGAAGTGTTGCCCTTTTTCTCTGTGTACATCCATTATGGTCCATTACCCAAGTGGCCATTCGAAGCTCAACATGCATTCACTATTAGGGGCGTGCATAAGATGCAGATGAATCCTGGATGAAGAATGAAAGCTGAGCCACTTCTGACACAGTCAAGGTAGTCCAAGTGAGATCTATCTGAACCTCCCCCAAACAAAGTGGAGACTTCTGAACTTCTTCAGATGTTGTTGTTTGCAGGCAGGAAAAACATTTCTCCACAACTCAACATATGAGTAAACATTCCAGGGAGGGAGACCTGTTTTGTGACTGATAGATCCAGCTTCTAAACAAAGGAGATGATTTTACCAGTGCTTTGGAAAAAGGGGGTGCTGAGTTCATGTCCTCATGTTCTTGTTTGTTCCGTGCTCTTTCCTGGTTCTGTTAGCAGTGCTTGTTTGGAAAATGCTAGGCATTCAAAGCCTTCTGCCTTTGTCACATGACCACACATCCACTTTTGTCAAATAAGCTTGGCACTCACTTTATGATGCCATTTGTGGCCTGAAGATGTTAAAAAAAAAAAATCACCACATCTCCCTAGCTCCTGCCCTGTTCTTCTGAAATTGGATAGGTTACTTTCCTAGGGGCACCTACACTGCGCATCCCATTTTCACAGGGAAACTGTTGTCCACAAAGCATAAGGAGGGAAGCAAATCACTTTTAAGTCTCTCCTTTATTTAACTTTAAAAGGTGCCCAGCACACACACTAACACACACACCCCCCCAACTGGACCTGTTTGTCTCTAGTAAGAGACACTTTTGGGTATAATGTTCCATACCCTCCAACATCTTGCTGATGAAATTCGGGACCTTACCCTGAATTCAACACACTTGAAATCATGCCTTCTCCCAATGCCTCCCTGCTCCTTCCACAGATACATCCACCCCTCAGGGATGCCCCCCCCTTCACACAGGACACCTCAACAGAGGCTCCGCCTCCTCTCACCCAGGCCCCCTCCTTCCCTCAGCGCTCACCACTCCCCCCCATCCCACTGATGGGCCCCGCCTTTGTGCTGCCACCACTTCACCACTTCACCTCTCCACCCCAACAGTCTCTCGCCAGCCCCCTCCACCCAACACACCCACAACACACCCACACACTCATGCACATGAGTGTCTTTGGGTCCCACACTCTCATGGGAGCCAGCTGACTCATGCAAGAGCGCAGGACCAAAAACTGGGACATTCCAGGATCCTAGCAAAAGCTGGGATGGCTTGTGCAGTTCTGGGATGTCCCAGTCAAATTGGGATGGTTGAGGGGTATGATTTGCTGCACCCCCTCCATTGAAGACTCCAGGTGTAAATATGTGTACAATAAACCATATTTCTTAACTACACTAGCCTCCCCTGTGCCTTGATTTTCCCAATGGAAACACAACTATGGAACCCCCTTGAATTTTGCTACTGCTTGGTGGAGGTTAGGGATTAACAATATTCTGTAGTATTGCAGTCACATCAGGCACATAGACACCTAGACGTGGTACTATCCTTACAGAATAAAAGACCAGTCTCTATTCCAACAAAAAGATGAGAGGGTGGGGGTGGTTTATGAGCACACTCTGCTATCCTTGTTTGGCTTACTGCTCTGCGTCAAAGTCCCCAATTCAATCCAAATGTCCTGGCCTCACCTTTGTAACAGAGATGGAGATGTCATTATCTTTTATCTGTCCTGTGTTCATGTTCTTTTTCCTCTTCATGGTTATTAAGGGCATGATAGGCTTTTGCAGTGGGAAATACCAAGATTATATTAAGGGCCTGTTATACTGAAAGAGCTTTCTGAGAACAAGTTTGTGAATTATTCCCTTGATGTGATAATTGCAGCCAATGGACTCTACTTCAATGTTTTTTTTTTGTGTAGTCAAACAAATCATTCTGTGGAAACAGAGGTCATCTACAGTTGCACATTCCATGCCTCTAAATCAAAAATTATCCAGCAGCCAATTGGCCCTCAACTCAAGCGAAGCTACTCACACATTTTGGCTGGTTCTGCAGCACACACTGCCCAGAATGGCACAACAGCACTATTAAAAATAAACTGCAACAATGACAAATAATAATGACAATCCATAAGCTAAGAAGGAAACAGAAACTGTCATGATCAAGCAGGGCAATAATTGTCATCCATAAAAAGGGACTTTGCTCGCACCGTTAGCATGTTTATACCACTTTAACAGTCATGGCTTCACCCAAAGCCTCCTGGAAACTTTAGTTTACCTCATAGTGTTAGAGTTCCCAGCACTCTCAACAAACTACAGTATGATGTGAATGTGACCATAGAAACAAAGGTTTGACTGTGACAATGAACTCACTGCCTGGCCAGAAAACTCAAGTCCAAGACTTGAGGAAAACAGGAGCATTTTCTAGGATTTGTGCTCAAGAAAATAAAACCAGTTACTCTGCACTTGTCCCTGTCCTACATTTCCACACCCATTTGCAGCAGCTGATCTTCTTGTAACTAGTGAGAAAATAAGGAACATAACCAGTAAATGGTACACAAAGCAGCGGGAGGAGAAAGCTGGATAAAATGCTAGCCACAGATTTGTGGTCTGACCACAATTCCTAGTATCCTGGAATACTCACTCCATGTATAGCTGTGTTTTGTGGCAATTACCTTATGAATATCTGTGTACCCAAAGGAGAGTGACTCCACTCTGACCCACTAGGCTGGAAAATTGGTTTATATTATGTTTGAGTTGAATTTAATAGGATGCAATGGCTTCTAGTTATGTATAATGATGTTTATTAGTTTTCCAGAAGGAATAAGCATCCATATTTTCCAGAACCTTGAAAACGAAGCAGATCTCACGGTGAGAGTGCAACAAGGACCACTTACGTTTTGTGAATAAGGCAGACCTATTGCTTGATAAATATTGTAACAAAGAAACACGCTGAATCTAAATGTAAAAGTGAATATGAAAGTCTTCAAGCAACAACAATAACTGCCAAAACACCACCAGTAAGCAGCTGCTAATCAATCTAAATAAGAGGTCCATTTTAATCTGATGCTTAGTCCTATTTGATGCTTAAAGGTAAATGGACACTGACAGTTAAGTCCAGTCGCAAACGACTCTGGGGTTTCAGTGTTCATCTCACTTTACTGGTCGAGGGAGCCGACATTTGTCCACACACAGTTTTTTCCAGGTCATGTGGCCAGCATGGCTAAGCTGCTTCTGTCGAAACCAGAGCAGCACATGGAAACGCTGTTTACCTTCCCGCCGAAGCAGTACCTATTTATCTACTTGCACTTTTTTTGGCGTGCTTTTGAACTGCTAGGTTGGCAGGAGCTGGGACCGAGCAACGGGAGCTCACCCTGTTGTGGGGATTCGAACCACCGACCTTCTGATCGGCAAGCCCAAGAGGCTCAGTGGTTTAGACCACAGTGCCACCCGCATCCCTATTTGATGCTTACCTGGCCAATAAAAATCTGGAAATTCTCTACAGCAGGCATAGCTTCCTTAGCCTAGAAATGCTTGTTCAATTCTTTTTCATGATCATGTGTTATTTTTTTAGCATTATATCTTATAAACTAAGTACATCCTGACCTTGTTGTTGACACATGTCAAGGTAATAGCATTCGGCTGAGGAGAGACCTTTTGGCATATTTACAAATTTCTGCTCTGTCAGGAAGCCAGTGCAGTGCAGAGGCTAATGTTCTGTTTGGAGATAGAGATAGATAGATGATAGATAGATAGATAGATAGATAGATAGATAGATAGATAGATAGATGATAGATAGATGATAGATAGATGGATGGATAGATAGATAGATAGATAGATAGATAGATAGATAGATAGATGATAGATAGATGATAGATAGATAGATAGATAGATATAGATAGATAGATGACATGTCCTAGATAGATAGATAGATAGATAGATAGATAGATATAGATAGATAGATAGATAGATAGATAGATAGATAGATAGATGACATGTCCTAACTCACAGTGACTCATGAAGTTCACTTAACACTGTAATCTTCCTCGTTTCTACTCAAAAGCAATCCCTGAGTTCAATGGGATTTACTGCTGGGTAGGTGTATATAGGATTGCAGCCTGAGTGACATTGGGCAAGTCAATTGGCTGGTCCACACATTCATCAATTCTCTTTACCTGAAAGAGGAGAAGGTGGGTGTACCTTCCCTCAGTCATGAACCTGTGGTGATATGCTAGACAAGAGCTTCGTAGCTGGAGCAGCCCACTTCTCTATTTTTCATTTATTTAAAAGAATAGCTGCCGTTTGTCAGAAAATTCCAGGGGGGTGTACAAAAGGGTGAAAAAAAATCAATCCCTCCCCACGTTTCTTGGGATGCAAGAAATTCCATGAATCAGGCCAGAAGCAGCTCTATGGCAGGGCTACAGAGCTGGCCTTCTGACTGTGCTGGGGCTGCCACTTACTGGGATGGGGCTATGGCAGGAGAGAGCAGAGGCATGGTTGAGGATGCCCAGCCATACTGGTGGGAGCACCAGATTATCTCCACCAGTGTGTGGTGCAGCCTGAACATCACCACTGCCTTGCCCTGTCCGAGTAAGCTGCAGTGATGTTGGTGTCCGGAGGGGAACATGGGCAGGTACTGAATCAGAGCCATGTCTGTCTGGCTTCACACATAAAGTCCCCAAGCCACACAGTAATGTCCATGCCCTCCTATTTATCTGCCACACTAAGCAGTCCGAAAGCCGTGTGCACGTATGGGATGGATTGCCATCCCTTAGTGTGCTTAGTTACAAAGATAAAGTGAAATAAACTTAGCTGTGCCACTGCAAGGTCCCTGGAGGAACACCAGGATGGAAACATAAGAAATGACTTCAAAAAAGAAAAAGATAAAAAATGGAAGGGAGAGAAAATATGATAATGTATGTGTGGCTATTAATAAAAGTTGCTAATAAATGCATTCATGAAATGAGAGAAGCGGCAAAAATGTTTGTTGATGTCACTGACATTTGGGCATCAAAGGAGCATGTTCAGGAAGGCAAGGCATAATGAGGCACAGTTTGTTTTGGAGACTGCAGGAAACTGCAAACATTGTTTTGGAGGCCACAAACTCCAGCTCCAGGTTTTAAGAGCAGTGAGCATACTATAATACCATATTGCCTAGTATGGGCCCCAACTCAGAAATCCAACTAGCTGCAATTAACACATTCAAACCTCCTGCATATTATCAAATGTGTTGTAGAAAATTTTCTCAACAATCATCGTAGGGACATCAGATACTTTCCTGAAAGCCCAATGTGGTTCATTTGACCCCAAAATAAATTTGTGGGTTTTTTAAAAACTGCATAAAACTTATACACCACTTGATTGTGATTTACAAAGAGAATAAAACAAGAAAATTATCCGTATAAACAATTAAAAATAACTATTTAAAATATTCAGAAAATAAAATAAATTTGACAATAACCTAAAAACATACTTATTGAGTTGTCTGTGGCATTTCATGATGTCTTCTTTTAAGTTTGCATTTGTGAGTATATTCATAAATGCAAACTGCTGCTTGACAGATCCATTTGTTATGACTATACTTTGCCTCAAAGTTCCCTAGGCCAGGTCCCAAGGCCCATTTTTAGAGGAACAGAGGGAAGACAGTGCAAGGGTAATGGTTAATTTTAAAGTCTATATTGAAGGTCACCACAAAGTGAGTGTCAAGAAGCTGTCTAGCTGTTAAGGGAGCCTTTGAATATTTTCCCCCCATTTTTTGTAGAAAGAGGTAATATCTTCAATTGAAAGGAGGCACAGTAAGAGTAGTGATTCATGCATACGCAAACCTCAGTGAAGAGTTTTTAAATCCATATAGGACAAATAGGTCCAAGCAGCCTCCACCCTTGAGGTATAGTAGTCACCATCTGTGATTTTAACTCTCTGCCCAAATGCACAAACAGTTCAGGCTGACAGTTTACACTTTTAAAGGAGAACAAAGCTTTTTTTTTTTTCCAGGGCTTGCTTCATAAATCTGTGAAACCACGCTGGTAGGAGCACCAAGAGGTAGTGGTGGGGAGCCAATTCAGCCTAGATAAACAACTGGGACACCTCCAGAGTCCGATTGTTGTTTAGTCGTGTCCGACTCTTCGTGACCCCATGGACCAGAGCACGCCAGGCACTCCTGTCTTCCACTGCCTCCCGCAGTTTGGTCAGACTCATGTTTGTAGCTTCGAGAATGCTGTCCAACCATCTCGTCCTCTGTCGTCCCCTTCTCCTTGTGCCCTCCATCTTTCCCAACATCAGAGTCTTTTCCAGGGAGTCTTCTCTTCTCATGAGGTGGCCAAAGTATTGGAGCCTCAGCTTCAGGATCTGTCCTTCCAGTGAGCACTCAGGGCTGATTTCCTTAAGAATGGATAGGTTTGATCTTCTTGCAGCCCATGGGACTCTCCAGAGTCTCAAGAGTCCGATTAAGTACATTTATAATCAGATAATCAGAACAGAGATTCAGAAATGGAACATTGTTTTCAAAAGAAAATAAAACACAGAAGTAACTAATTGACTATTTATGTGTAAGGAAACCTTAGAAAAACATAGCAACTCATGTTTCAAAGTAGCTTAAAGGCAGATCATATTTCAGATCAGCTTCCAGGTCTCTTCCAGAGACAGGCAAATGCTGCAGATCCATTCCAGCCTTTTCCTTCTGCCTGTGTCTATTTTTGTTTCATAGCTCTGTCCCTGTCCAAGCTCTGCTCGCCACCTCTTTTGTGAAGAGAGCTCTGTGGGGTAAGGGGCTGCTTTTGTGGCACACAAGCAAGGAGGAGGACCCATCCTGCCCTCAGCCCTCCAGATCCACCCTGCCTCTAGTCAGCTTGGTGTGGGTTGTCTTCCCTGCAGGAAAAATCTCCTGCACTTCTTGATCACTCTTGTGGTTCTTTTGTTAGCTTTCTGCCTCTTTACTTATTTCTCGTCCTTATTTTTTCCATCCTGTTGATTTCCAGCCTTTCTTCTTCCTTCGTTCATAATTTTGTATGTTGAACAAGAACTGGATTCATCAGTTAATTAAAATGATGTGACTGAGGAATTTTAAGTCCAGAACACCTGGTGAGCAATGTCTCGTTCTCCAGGACAGGAAAATGAAGAAGTATTAATCTAAAACAGATTAACTCATTATCTGCTTAACAACACAGTCAATTTTCATCATCTTTATCTTTGTGTACACTTTTATAGTGCTGTGCTGTTTTTATTATCTGTACTTTAATAGATCTTTTTATATTTTAATTCTTTTTCAGTTTAATTACTTTTTCTTTAATATTTTATGTTTTTGCATTTTGTATTTTATCTTTGTTACAATTTGTTGTAAGACACATTGAGTCCCAGTCTAGAAAAAGGCAGGATAAAATTTAATAATATGCCTGGTAAACAAAACAAAACAAAAAACCTGGTATTTTGTGTCTCGTTTTTTAAGTTTGCATTTTTTAAGTAAAGTTGTTAATCTGAAAAAAGTTAAGTTAATAAATGACAACAACAGCAACAACAGCACATGCAGTGTGCCATTGTCTCCTCATTAAAAATATCAATTATTTTCTTCACATCTATGGGCAGGAGAAAAGAGGTCCAAGTATGATTTGCAGACAGGATTGGCTGCATGCCTCTTAGTTAGAAATTAAGCCATGCCACATGAGAAGTTTTTGAATTCATGCACTGATTATACCTACACATCCATTGCCAAAATCGAAACACAAAAACTTTAAAAATGTGAGGAACACTTCGCTTCCTGTTGCGTGCAGTTTTCCTTCCCACTTCCAGTCCAAAATCAATTTAACTTTTCATTATCCAAAACACCCTTTTCTCTAAATTAAAAGAACAAAGCATTCCAACTCATTGACAGAAAAAGTCATTAAACAATTTATTGTATTTATTTATCTGCATGTAT
This sequence comes from Podarcis bocagei, assembly GCF_964188305.1. NCBI lineage: Eukaryota > Metazoa > Chordata > Lepidosauria > Squamata > Lacertidae > Podarcis > Podarcis bocagei. The sequence goes on from NC_138126.1 coordinate 39,304,444, forward strand.
GTTCTGTGGTGTTCTGATACGCCTTGGCTCAAATGAAGCAGCAGGGTATTTCAGATTTTCATTAGTAGAACAAAAGAGAAACAAATAATAAGGAAGAGGAGGCAAATGAGCTAAGAAACGGCAAGGTGTGGGAAAAGAAAAGAAGCCATATTTTTGTGACAACAGGCAAAATATTGCAAAAAAATGTTGGCAAAACATAACTAGCTTGATCTTGGAAGAGCCATGCCAAGAATGAAGCAGTCAAAGAAGGTGGTTGTGAACCATCCAGGAAGTTAATCAGTTTCTTGTAACGAACATGGTTTTACTGCCATCTCTTGGTCAAGTATTTAGACAGCAAGAGAGGTTGGGAGGTTTATTATGGTTTCTTTTTGTTTTGCTGATACTGCAGTGCTAGAGGCCTTTGGACTGGAAGAAATTGAACTTCTGCTTTGCACAGATGTAAAAATGAGAACTATGGGGATGGATAAAGGAGATGATTAAAATGGCCATTACCTACAAAAGCTGATGACAAACATGGAGATGAATGTGATTACAGAAAGCGGAAGCTGTGTACGAACAAATATTTTTAACAAGCAACAAAATATTTTTAACAAGCTACCACCATATTAGCAGCAGACGTGTCCAGCAATGGTACATTTACCACTGTATTGGTGTAACAGGTGCAAGGAAAGGTAAACTTCCCTTTTTTGGGGGGAGGGAACAAAACAAAAAGAAACCTTACGGTTCTGCAGTCCTGATCCTATACCCTCAGTAGAGTGCTGAAAATGATCAGATAGACAATCACTAGCTTATCAATTTCACTCTTAAAAGGTTTTTAAAACAGAGTGTTCGTGAATTGTATACTGTAGCAATGCCCTAAATCAGTTTGTGAAGCTGAAAAGCTTGCTATTGTAACCAGAATTTTAATGAGTTGCAAATTATCCATTTTCTACTAGGTGACAGAGTGGAGTAGCAATGTTTACTTCACTTTAGAGTGGTCACTAATGGTTCCTCATTGTCCTGGTAAACAGTGACAAGTGGGGTGCCACAGGGTTCTGTCCTGGGCCCATTCTTGTTCAAGCCATTATAGATGACTTGGATGAGGGAATTGAGAGAATGCTCATCAACTTTGCAGATGACACTAAACTGGGAGGGGTAGCTAATGCCACAGAAGACAGAACTGGGATTCAAGATTACCTTCACAGATGGGAGAACTGGGCAAAAACTAACAACATGACTTTCAAATGGACAAATGTAAGGTTCTGTACTTAGGCAGGAAGAACCTGGTGCACAAATATAAGATGAGGGACACAGTTATACTTGTGAAAAGGATCCAGAGGTCTTAGTGCTGACCTTTAAAGCCCTAAAGGGCCTCGGTCCTGTATATCTGAAGGAGCATCTCCACCCCCATCGTTCAGCCCAGACACTGAGATCCAACGCCAAGGGCCTTTTGGTGGATCCCTCATTGCGAGAAGTGAGGTTACAGGGAACCAGGCAGAGGGCCTTCTCAGTAGTGGTGCCCACCCTGTGGAACACCCTCCCATCAGATGTGAAGGAAATTAACAGCTATCCTATCTTTCAAAGACATCTGAAGGCAGCCCTGTTTAGGGAAGTTTTTAATATTTAATGCTGTATTGTTTTTAACACTTGATTGGGAGCTGCCCAGAGTGGCTGGGGAGACTCAGCCAGATGGGCAGGGTATAAATAAATTATTATTATTATTATTAACCACAAATTTAACATGAGCCAACAGTGTGATGCAGCAGCAAAAAAAAGTGAATGCTATTCCAGGCTGCATCAACAGAAGTCTAGCATTCAGATCAAGGAAAGTCACAGTCCCACTCTATTCTGCTTTGGTCAGACCCCACCTGGAGTACTGGGAGCCACAATTTAAGAAGTATACTGACAAGCTGGAACTTGTGCAAAGGAGGGTAAGATGATAAAGGATCTGGAAACCAAACCTTGCAAGGAACAGTTGAAGGAGCTTGGCCTGGAAAAGAGGAGACTGAGAGAAGATACAATAGCTATCTTCAAATATATTAAGAGCTGTTACATAGACGATGTAACAGATGCTCTTGCAGAGGTTGGATGGCCATCTGTCATGGATGGTTTAGTTGAGATTCCTGCACTGCAGGGGATTGGACTAGATGACCCTCCGGAAACTCCTCCAGCTCTACAATTCTATGGTTCAATGACTTCCTGGCACTCCTGCCAGTGTGTTTGCACAGCACTGTTCTCCCTGTTGCTCCTCCCACCCTCCCTCCCCATAAGTAGCAGCGACTACACTGTGGGGAGGCCAGCTGGATGCCACCACCCTATCCAACATTCACTACTGGTATTATTAGATTTCTTACCTACCCTTCATTGTGAGATCCCATGGCAGGTTGTAATAATTTAAAAATGCAATATTAAAATCTGTTAAAATGAATGTGTTTTAATAAGCTTTTCCTTTTCTGTGATAGTATTAAACATATAGTACAGTATACAAGCAAACTACGCTGCCAAGCATAACATCTGGTTTCATTCCAAAAACTTTTTTAAAAAAATAATATTTATTAAAAGTTTAACAATTACAAAAAAAGAGAAAACAAAGAGACAATAAAACGTTACAATACATCAAAAATAAAAATAAAAAGCAGAATAAAAAACAATACAGCACAATAGAAAAAAACCAAAAACATTTAAAAACAAAAACATTTTAAAACACATCCAGTATTTCCATTTCTTTGTCTTTCATTTACTTGTTTCATCGACCTCCTCACACCTCCCTTTTTTGTATTCTAATTCAATTTAGCTATTTCAGCAAATCCTTTCCATCTTACTCAATTTTTGTTCTATAATTTACCTTAACCAGTCTGACCTTAAATTTTACACTTTGGCCCATTAACACTCCATTTTTACTTAATTCTTTATAACATTTCTGCTAAAACCATGTAGCTTCATTCCTGCATCCTTCTAACATTCATTAATTTTACTATATTTTTGTAAATATACTTTAATTTTTTTCCAATCTTCTTCCACCGACTCTTCTCCCTGGTCTCGGATTCTACCAGTCATTTCCGCCAGTTCCATATAGTCCATCAGCTTCATCTGCCATTCTTCCCTGGTGGGTAGATCTTGTGTCTTCCAGTGCTTTGCGATAAGTATTCTTCCTGCTGTTGTGGCATACATGAAAAAAGTTCTATCCTTCTTTGGCACCAATTGGCCGACCATGCCCAGGAGAAAGGCCTCTGGTTTCTTCAAAAAGGTATATTTAAATACCTTTTTCATTTCATTATAGATCATCTCCCAGAATGCCTTAATCTTTGGGCATGTCCACCAAAGGTGAAAGAATGTACCTTCAGTTTCATTGCATTTCCAACATTCCAAAAACATCCCTTTTACAAGCCACTTCTTCCTAATAGCTTAACTTGTAACTTGCTAATTTTGTTAAACCGTACTATTAAAAATATGTATTACAGTTTTGCCAAAATTAGCATGGAGCTATAAGGCACTATATATCCATAACTTACAGTACTTCACTTTCTTCAGTTGGGTCTAATCAGCTAAAGAATTTGGAAATCAAATACTATATCTTGTAGATCACCTTCAGCAGTCTGACATAATGTACCACATTCATCACTAAACAAAGAAACAAATCAATCAGAGCTGCTATGGGAGTGGGGGAGAAGGCAGGCAAGCATTTTATTTATTTATTTAGTCCTGCATGAAGGGCTGATAACAAGATAATATTCAACATCAGCCCAAGAGAAATGTTAACATTTCACATAAGGCAAATAAATTAAAAAGTGAAAAGCATTACTGGCAGTTTTTACAGCATATCTGTGCAATGATAGCAAAAATGAGACACCAGGACACAGAACGTCAGACCCATAGATCTATAGGTTGTGTTTAAAATTCCCAGACAAAATTAGTTATCTATGTCTTTGTCGTGAACTTTATCTAATACTAGAATAACCCAGAGGAGGTCTAGCAAGGCTAGTATCAAGGCTCTTAGACTTGCTTGTACTCTCCACGTTTATCTTCTTCACCTGACAGTAAGGAAGAAGAGTCATTCAGGGAGCCCCTAAAGGGTTTCTCCCTAACAGCCTTGGTAAATCTGGTGTCCATAATGAGATTAGATTATTTATTAGAGAATAGTTTGTTGGAGGAGGTGTGTGATGTTTGGTTTGTATCACATGTGGTGGACCTGTGATAAGGTGGCCACAATCTGGGAAGTAGTATTCAAAGAAATTAGATAACTGGACAAAATATAGGAAAAGGACTTGACTTTGATTGAATTTGATGGGATTGTTTTTGCATTCTTGCTATTGTTGTGATTAAAGGTGTATGTCCTATATACCTCGATTGGATTTACTTCTGAACAGACATGTCTAAGATTGCCCTAGTAATTCTTAATGTTTAAATACAAGTAAGAAATTACCCTTATTTATGATTGAGATACCACTAAGCTTAGGGTTTTTTTAAGCCTGGTGTTATGGACTACTTTTGTGATGTTACACAGGATTTTCACTCCCCCCACCCCCCAAAAAAAACCCAACACAACAACAGTCAATTTCAATAATTCATGCATCCCCCATTAGTCAGACTTGTCTGGACTACTGAACCCTACTAAGTACAGTAGTAAATGCTTTGCTGGTATTACGGTGGAAATTTGAGATATACTGTTACTATGGCAATAGCAACTTGCAGAATTCAAGGTTGTTGAGTGTTATGTTAAAAGGAGGAAATCCAGTTGATAAAAACACAACATTTGGGGGAAGAAGAGAGTGGGGAGAGGGAGTGGGATAGTGAAACATATTCTTTTATATAGTGTATGTGTGGGGTTTGTGTCTGCGTCAACTGAGTAGGTTCTCTGTCTATTCACTTATTACACTTCCTTGACAGTGAGAGGGATTGGGGGGGAGTGCTTGGTTAGTTGTCTTTAGTTGGCTACATTGAGGTTTGTTTGCATATGTGAGGGGGATATTGTTCGGTCCAGTTAGCCGTATTGATTCATTACATTCGTATGCTGTTGGGTGGTTTTCATTGAAGCAAAATCCTTACCACAGGAAATATAATTTTTTAAAAAAAAAATGATTTCTCCACGTAGGCCTATGTGATTCCAGCTTTCCTCCAGAGGAGACTGCCCAGTCTTTCAGCTAAACTTTATGATGCAATGTGTTTGCTCCAATTTCTTGGGCAGGGATTCTATCTTATGTCAGACATTCTTAAATATTCAGTGTCTATTAAGAAATGTGAATGAATGGATTCACAAAAACGAAACTGTGGCCTTAGGGAAGAACCCTCAGGGAAAGTAACAAAAAAACCTCACCATATTATCTGCAGTTCTCACCTGAAATTTCTCCAATGTATTCTCAAGAAACTGCAACCCATCTTGGAAAATGATGCCTTCACTGGGCCTTGGCATGCACACCTGTCTTTCTCGTAGGCAGACCCTCAAGTTGAAATGACTACTTGCCACCGGCAATGGACCATCAAAAATGCAGCAAAGGGAACCAAACCCTGAAACAACCCCCAGTGCCAATGATTTCCCCATAACAATGCTACATTATTGGACCAGATAACACTAGAATTACTTTCGGATGCTTTTTCAGCTGCAGAGTCCTCTAACGTGATCTACAACAATGGTCTTCTGCTGCATAAGCCAAACTGAATTATAAATTGCATAGACAATCTGATATGATTGCCCTCAGTTACAACTGGGACGAGTTTCTCACAAGAGGCAGACATTCTTCTCCATCAAGTGTTAAGATTGTTGTGAGTCTTTGCTTTAAGCAAAATGAGGCAACCAATAGTCTTGGGCTGCAATGGGGACACCTAGTTGGTTTAGGGGCTAGTTGGGAGTGGTTACCCTAACTATCATTGCTTTTGCCTTTGGACAAAGAAAAGTCAAGTGACATGCTGACTTATTTGACTTTGCTATATTCCATTAATTTGATTGTGGTTCCAGCTCTAGTTTTGTTCATTAGGGCTGCCCATCTCATTAGTAAACAGCAGGAAAGCCCTAATGCTTGTGAATGCCTTGGAAGTGATCTTTGACTTCCTTTTTGCTTCTCAGATCAGGAGAAGCCAGCTGTGACCTACAGATAATGAGCTTGGCCTTTCAAAAGAGGGGCACGCTGACAGCCCAATGGCTCTGCAACATTTCACAGTAGAGGGACTACACAGAAGTTTATAAAATGAGCAGCTATTAAGTATACTTTCAGATACTTTGTGAGCTAGAAAATAATTAATGGAGCTAAAGGGTTGACGGGGATTGGCTTTGCAACTGAATTAATGTTCTGCATTAATTTAGCTTTTAGAGAGAACACACATCTAGCTGTGCTGGGAGCAAGAAAATGAAACTTTGAAACCTACTTGTAATAGCTGAGGCATCAAAAACTAGTAAAACAATTATTTCCTGTCATTCCTCCCCCTCTCATCTTCTCCAACATCTTTTCATGGTCTATGCAGTCTCTATCGCCCGTACAGGTGGGTAACCACTCACCATTGCTGGAAGGAAGGAAGGAAGGAAGGAAGGAAGGAAGGAAGGAAGGAAGGAAGGAAGGAAGGAAGGAAGGAAGGAAGGAATTTAACACATCACAAAAAAGGCAAGTATTTTCACACCAAAAAATGTTAATACGTATAGATGCTAAGTTAAAAAATAATTGCTAGAATTTTAATAGAAATGCAATGTATCTTGCCATAGTGAAGAAGACTTTGAGTAGGTAGCCTGTGTGCCTGTTCAGTCTGCTGTCTAGGTGCTCCGTTCAAGGCCCCCCTCTCCCTTCTCATGTTTCTTTATCTTTAATTTAGATTTAAACCAGACAGCACACTTTTTTTGCTTAGGCTCACTACAAAATTTGTATGGTAGTTTCCAGAGGGTGATGCTTGGGGAATGCTCTTCAGGCCTATGGTACCCCAGATCGGATGGAGGTTGCTTGCTCTTGATGGGGTTATACTCCCTTTGAAGGAATGGGTACACAGCTTGGGGCTTCTTCTGGATGCTTTGCTGCCGCTTGAGGCTCAGGTGGCCCCAGTGGCGCAGATTGCCTCCCATCAACTTCAGCTGGTGGCCTCTGCCTGGCCAAGGATGGCCTAACTTCTGTTGCCTATGCTCTGAAACTGTTGTAACAGAGACATGGCAGAGGGTGAGAAGAGAAGCGGGGTTACAATAGCCCTAATATAGCCGAGTAAGTAATCCAGAAAGTTTACAAGGTTTGGCTGTGGCTGCTTTGTCCCCCCCCCCAAACGATCACCACAAGTCCTACACACTGCCTCTCAATTTGCACCAAAGGAAAAATGTGAAATATACTCAGAGTCGCAAAGTGATTTCATGCTCTTTATTCAGCTCATAGTGGTGAGGAGGAATGAATGAAAGTCCCCTCACAGTATCTGCTTTATATACATTATTTACACAATGGGCTGCACATGATTGGCTAATTCCGGAATTCTACTGTAAGCCAATCAGGTTGTGGATTCACTTCTATCTGGAGCAGGATTGGGTGGTTCCTGCCAACCAATCATACTGCTGCATTGTTCTAGGACCAATCAGACTGCTTCAGTTTGGATCCTATTCAACTCAGTACATAACACCCCTCCCCTCTAAGTTCCAGTCCTGCCCGGGAGGTCGCATTCATAGTCCTCAAGGTACGCCGGTGGCCTACGTGTGCGTTGCGGCCTGGGGTGTTCCCTGGTCCGGGCTCCAGGTTCTGGCTCGTGTTCCAAGGATGCTGGCTGTGATGGGGTTGTTTGGTCGGGTGCAACCGGCTCGCTCAGTCGTGGTTCTGGTTCTGGTGTCCTTTCGGCCTCACGGGTCCTCTCTGTATTTACTGATTCTGCCTCTCCTGCTGGCCCCTCCTGCTCTATGGGCCTCACTGCCCCGCTGTTCCCTTGGGACTCCTCTGACCTGTCCTCCTCCTGGGTTTCTCCCGGGAATCGTCGCCGTATCTGGTCGCAGTGGCGGCGCCAGCATTGCCCCCCATCCGTTAGCACCTCGTACGACACTGGGCCAGTGACCCTGGTGACTGTGGCGGGTACCCATGCTGGGCCTGCCCCAAAATTCTTTGCGTACACTGGGTCCTGGGCCTCGAAGGTCCGGGGGTTCCTGCCTTCCCCCACCACTACCTCATCCTGAGCTCTATCGGGGTGAAGGCGGTCCAATCTGATTGCAAGGCGCCGACCCATTAGTAGTTCAGCGGGGCTCCGGCCAGTCGTTGAGCTGGGGGTGCTGTGCTGTGCTAGAAGGAATGTGGCAAGGCGGTACTCCCAGTCCCCTTGCGTCATGCGGCGAAGGGTGTCCTTGGTGGTCCGCACCATGCGTTCTGCTTGGCCATTGGTGGCAGGGTGGAACGGCGCCGAACGGATGTGGCGGATGGCGTTCTGTGCTGTGAAGGTTTGGAATTCTCCTGACGTAAATGCAGTCCCGTTGTCTGAGACGAGAGTGTCAGGGAGCCCGTGGGTTGCAAACAGCCTGCGTAGTACCCGGATGGCTGCGGACGTGGAAGTGGACGGTACCAGTGCGACTTCCAGCCATTTGGTGTAGGAGTCCACCACTATGAAGAATGTTTTCCCCTGAAAGGGGCCAGCGAAATCCACATGCAGGCGTGACCATGGTGCTCGGGCGGACTCCCAGGACTGGACTGGGGCCCTTGGGGGATCTGGGCGGGATTCTTGGCAGGCCTGGCAGTGTTTGACCCAGGCCTCTATCTCTCCATCGATCCCCGGCCACCACACATAACTCCTGGCAAGGGCCTTCATTCTTGCTACCCCTGGATGTGTCTCGTGTAGGGCTGTGAGGACCCTTTTGCGGAGGGGCTGGGGAACAACGACTCTGCTTCCCCATAACAGGCACCCCTTGTGGGCCGACAGTTCATGTTTGCGGGTTGTGTAGCCGGCGAATTCTGGCTCGGGGCTGCTGCTGGGCCATCCCCTCCACACCCAGTCCAGGACCCGGGAGATGACCCTATCTTTCTTGGAATGGTGTGCAACTTCTTGTGCCTGAATGGGGCGGTCGGGAAGCAGCTCCAGGCTCATAACCTCTTGTGCAGGTGCTGGGTCAGGGCCTGTTTCCGGTAGTGGTAGCCTGCTGAGGGCGTCCGCATGGCCCATCGCCTTCCCAGGTCGGTGAATCAGTGCATACTGGTAGCTGGCAAGGAAAATTGACCACCTGAGGACGCGAGGAGACAGCACTTGGGGGGTCTGCTTTTCGGGGGCAAACAAGCCAAGCAACGGCTTGTGGTCAGTCACCACGGTGAAGGGCCGCCCGTACAAGAAATCATGGAATTTTTTTACTCCCTTCACGATTGCCAGACCCTCCTTGTCAATTTGCGAGTAGTTCCGCTCGGTTGCGTTGAGTGTCTGGGAAAAGTACGCCACCGGTACCTCTCTTCCATCCGGGAGTTGGTGCCCCAGGACAGCGCCAATGCCATAGGGTGAGGCGTCGCATGCTAGCACCACCGGCAGCCTCTCGTCGAAGTGTGCCAAGACAGAGTTTGAGACAAGCAAGTCCTTGACTGCCTGGAATGCGGCCTCCTGGCGCTGGCCCCACACCCAAGGGGCCCGCTTGTCCAGGAGTCTGTGTAGGGGCTCCGCTACCGCCGCCTTGTGGGGAAGGAAGGAATGGTAAAAGTTCAATAGTCCCAAGAAGGCCTGAAGTTCAGTCTTGCTCTTGGGCGCTGGGGCATCACAAATGGCCCGTACCTTGTCCCCAGTCAGGTGGACCCCTTCTGCGTCCACCATAAATCCCAGAAAGTCCACCTGAGGCACTCCTAGTAGACATTTTTCCCGCTTCACCTTGAGACCCGCCGTCTGGAAACGGTGCAGAACGGTGCGGAGGCGGTCCTCAAACTCCTCTGGTGTGGGCCCGGCAATCAACACATCATCGAAGAAGGGGGTGACACCAGGAATCCCTTTAAGGAGAGAGTCCATTAGATTCTGGAATATGCCTGGTGCCACGCTGACCCCGAATTGCAGCTGCTTTACCTTGAACGCTCCTCTGTGCGTCACAATCGTCTGTGCCTCTGCTGTGGCCTCATCTACTGGCAGCTGTTGATATGCTTGGGCCAAGTCCAGCTTGCCAAAAATTTTCGACCCAGCCAGGGTGGCAAGGACATGGCTGACCACTGGCACTGGGTATGCGTGGGCCATGAGGGCCTTGTTTATGGTACATTTGTAGTCTGCGCAGATGCGGACCGAACCATTAGGCTTGACGGGTGTGACGATTGGAGTTTCCCAGGGGGCATTAGGCACCGACTCCAGCACTCCTTGCTCCACGAGTCGGTCCAATTCCTCGTCTATACGGGGTTTCAAGGCGAACGGGACCCGGCGGGCCTTGAGCCTGACCGGTCGTACTGTGGGGTCAAGCTGTAGCGCAATGGGGGGGCCCGTATACTGTCCCAATTTCCCGTTGAAAACCCCTGGAAATTCCTTGCATATGGCGTCCACGTCCACTTGTAAGCTAGTGTGGTTCACCCCGGTGACAGCTAGCCCCAGTGGTCCAAACCATGCCAACCCCAGTAAGCTAATGTAGGGGCCCTTGACCACAAGCAAGTCCAGTTGCCGCGTCCGCCCTCGGTATTGCACCCTGAAGGTCCCCACGCCCATTGTGGGGACCTTACGTTTCTGGAAGTCCCGTAGGGTGAATGGGGCCGGCCTGAGTTTGGGACCCCCAGTAGGACACAGTTTCCTTAAGGTCTTTGCCGAGATTATGGATAGAGTTGAACCCGTGTCAAGCTCCATGCGGCATGGGGCCCCCTCTATCTGTACCTCTACATAAATTTTCTCTACGTTGGGGTGGGGCAACTGGTATACCTGGCAGTCCGTGAGCTCCGGCGAGTTGCCTTGGTGCGTTGGGCCCCAGGACCTGGGGCTCTTGGGTTGGTCATCTGATGCCTGGTGTCGGGTGGGCCGAGCCCGACACACCCGGGCGATGTGTCCCGATTTTCTGCACTGCCTGCACTCTGTGTTGCGGAAACGGCAGGTCCTCCTCTCGTGACTCTCCCCGCAGCTTGCGCAGTTTCCTCCTTCTCGTCGAGGCAGCTGTGGTCTGTGCGCTGCTTGAGTGCGCTGCTGTACTTGGTGCACCTCCTCCCTGTCGGATCCTGAGTCGTCGGTGAGGTCTTCGTGGTGGACCCTCGGTTGGGATGGCAGCCTCGGCCGTGCCTCTTGCGTTGACCTCTCGGCAGCTTCCGTTGCCAGGGCCTCCTCCAGAGCGACCTGGAACGTTAGGTCCTTCTTGGCGTAGAGGCGTCGTTGCAGCTTCTCATCCTTCAGGCCACCGACGAGGCGGTCACGAAGCATGTTCTCCAGCTCTGAGAAGTTGCAGAACCGGGCGGCTTGGCGGAGAGAGGTCACAAACCCAGTTATGGTTTCCCCAGGGGCTTGTCGCTTTGCGTAGAAGGCATTTCGACGAGCCACCACTGAGGGCTGCGGCGAAAAGTGCCCCTTCAGCTGTTCCATTATTGTTTTGTATGGAACAGTAGCGACGTCTTCAGACGCAAGGAGAGCCCGGGCGATTTCAAACGTCTCCTCTCCGCAGACGCTGAAGAATATCGCCCTCTTCTTGGCGTCTTCTTCGTCGGTGACCCCTTTGGCTTCTAGGAGGAAGGTGAAACGGGAGGCGTACGCTTCCCAGTCTCCAGATGCTGGGTTGAATGGCGAGAAGCTGCTGTCGGTTGCCATTCTGAGTTCCTTGTGTCCCGGAGCTGAAGCCTGGATACACGGTGCGAGGCAGCGGTGCGGCAGGTGGCGGTGCTGCGGTGCTGTGTGTGGCAGTCAGCTCAGCGGGATCCCACCTTCGTCGCCAGTGAAATATACTCAGAGTCGCAAAGTGATTTCATGCTCTTTATTCAGCTCATAGTGGTGAGGAGGAATGAATGAAAGTCCCCTCACAGTATCTGCTTTATATACATTATTTACACAATGGGCTGCACATGATTGGCTAATTCCGGAATTCTACTGTAAGCCAATCAGGTTGTGGATTCACTTCTATCTGGAGCAGGATTGGGTGGTTCCTGCCAACCAATCATACTGCTGCATTGTTCTAGGACCAATCAGACTGCTTCAGTTTGGATCCTATTCAACTCAGTACATAACAAAATGTGACCTCCTTCTCTCCTCCCAGCCTAAGTTCAACACATGCAGACCCAAGTGCTCAGCAGACTTTTCTGAAGATGCCTTATTCTTCCACTTTAAATTTTGTGGGGGGTTTTTGTGTGTGTGTGTGTTTAAAAACCCTTTTTCTTTTGGTTTGGGTGAGACACACTGCTCCTATGCTTAAAAAGTACAGTGTTTTCCTACGCATACACAGTTTTCTACAGGTAGCTCTCAAATGCCTTCACTGTACTCTTCTCAGCACCTGCAGTAAATATTCTTAGAAATCCGAGGTAATTTTAATTGTAGAATCACAGAAATGTAGAGTTGAAAAAGGGCCCCGCGGGTCATCTAGTCCAACCCCCTGCAGTGCAGGCATCTCAACACGCAGTCACCCATCCAATTTGAAATCAACCCTGCTTAGCAAATGTGACAGCAGTTTTATTGCTGCTTTGTAATGTTTTAAAATACAACTATGGTTTTTTTAATGTTCTTTTATCATTTTATATTTTTGCAAACCTGCTTTGAGCGTTTTGTTTTTGTTTTGTTTTACAATCAAGCGGTGTGCACATTTTACAAAATAACTAAGGAGAATGCCTTCCTGCAACTTAAGCCCGCAAGCGATATTCCATGCGCAACTCTCAACTCAAGTCTTTGGCTCTTTCTTCCATGGAAGCTTCCGGCGTCCATCTCCAGCTTGTCCTTCATTGGTGGCTTGGCCTTTCATTGAACGAAGCCTTGCGCAGAGCTGACCAATCCTAAGAGAGCAGGGCGGGGGAAAGAGTAGGTTTTTTAAAAAAAAAAAAAAAAAAAAAGCCCCGGCCGTATTGGCTCTTCGGGTTGACGCTTAGAGGCGAAGCATGGACGTGAGTGGAGGGCTGGAGAACTTCCCCGTGGCTGTGTGGCCGCGGCTGGAGGAGCCGCCGGCGTTCCAGGTGAGAGCGGCGGCCGTTGAAACGGAAGGGCGGGGGACTGAGAGGGCGAAGCCAGTTTCAGCAGCTCTGAGAAAGCTGGTGGAGGACGGCGGCCATGTCTCTCTCGCAAAGGTCGCTGGGAATTGTAGTTCTTTCTGGGTCTGCCACTTACCTCTGGTAAGGAGAATTTCCCCAGGTCTCTCAGTACAGAGGTGGAGAACCGCTGGTTCTTCTAACTGCTGTTCCTTCGGGGAGAGAGTTCACAGGGGATTAAATGATGAGGGTGGCCGAGCTGTGTATGCCACATTGAGTTCCTTTGGAGAAAAGGGGGGTGTATATTATTATTATTATTATTATTATTATTATTATTATTATTATTATTATTATTAGTGGTTTTTTTCTAAAAAAACCTGTTTAGGGGTATGCTTCCCCCCAGAAAAAAAGCACTGATTATTATTATTCACTTACACAGATGTACTCAGAAGTGTTGCATAGCATTGGGCTGTGCATGTACCGATGCTGTACCTGCAATGTTTGGGACTGAAGCCCACGTAATACCGGTATATCACCCATCACTGCAAGAATAGTTCCGTGCAATTTCATTTAATCGGTTTATTGCATTTGCATGCCCTCTTTCCCCCCACCTCCAAAGGAACTTAAGGTGGCTCACATGGCTCTTGTGCTCTCCCACCCTACCCATTTAAACTCCCAAAACAACCTTGCAAAGTGAAACAAAATAATAATAATTCCTTCCAGTAGCACCTTAGAGACCAACTAAGTTTGTTATTGGTATGAGCTTTCATGTGCATGCACACTTCTGTTTCAGTGTATCTGAAGAAGTGTGCATGCACACAAAAGCTCATACCAATAACAAACTTAGTTGGTCTCTAAGGTGCTACTGGAAGGAATTTTTGTTTGTTTCGACTATGGCAGATTACCTACCTATAACTCGCAAAGTGAGTTAGGCAGAGATAGAGAGGTCACCCAGGGAACTTTGCAGGTGAGCAGGGGTTTGATCCTTGGTCTCCCAAGTCCTAGTCAAGTGCTCGAACTACTACACCACACATATATTTAGTTAGCACATTTATAACTTGCTTTTATTCCACCATGGAACTCAAGGCAGTGTGTATTGGGGGGGGGGGCACTGCTTGGTTTCCCACCCAGGCCCCAAGCAGACCCAGACCTGCTTTCAGCAAGGTGTCCACTTCCTGTGGCCTCTCTAAAGTCAAGTGTGAAGTCAAAATTTGTTTTACTTGGAATACTATTCCACCTTAGTCCTAAACATATTAACTTATAGAATCATAGAATGGTAAAGTTGGAAGGGACTCTGAGAATCTTCTAGCCCAACTACCTGCAATGCAGCTGTCCTATATGGGAATAGAACCTGCAACCTTGGTGTTATCAACACCACACTCTTAACTGTGCTATCCAGTTGGTCCCAGTTAGAAAAATTCCTGCATCGCAGGGAGTTGGACTTGACCCTCGTAGTCCCTTCCAACTCTGCCATTCTATGATTCTAAGTAGGGCTGAGTGATGTAAGTTTAATTCACTTTGGTACAGTGGTACCTTGGGTTACAGACACTTCAGGTTACATACTTTGCTAACCCAGAAATAGTACCTTGGGTTAAGAACTTTGCTTCAGGATGAGAACAGAAATTGCGCAGTGGTGGCAACAGGAGGCCCCATTAGCTAAAGTGGTACCTTAGGTTAAGATAAGTTTCAGGTTAAGAACGGACCTCCAGAACGAATTAAGTTCTTAACCTGAGGTACCACTGTTTTGCAATCTCCCCTGTCTTTTGAAAGTATAGATGCCATTGTCTTCTGGCAGGTCTCCTATAACTTTAATCCTCCTGTTACAGGTAGGTAGCCGTGTTGGTCTGCCATAGTCAAAATAAAAAAAATCCTTCCAGTAGCACCTTAAAGACCAACTAAGTTAGTTCTTGGTATGAGCTTTCGTGTGCATGCACACTTCTTCAGATACACTTCTGATACACTTCTTCAGATACACTTCTGAAGAAGTGTGCATGCACACGAAAGCTCATACCAAGAACTAACTTAGTTGGTCTTTAAGGTGCTACTGGAAGGATTTTTTTTATTTTAATCCTCCTGTTAAGGCAGAAGTTCAAAAGTTGAAGGTATTTGCACTGCTATTACCTCCAGTTCAATTTCCAGCTCTTGTGCGGATGCTAAAGCCGCTGGAACCCTTCCAGACACCAGCCCATCATTACGTGGAAAAGCAGGCAGGTTTCCTTTGCTTCCTCCAGTGAGTGCTAAATGACCCTGCACTATCAGTTACATCCATGAGATGTCACTCTTATCTTTGGCAAAACCGTTCCATCTTATTGCTTAAATTATTAGTGTTCTTTGAAAACGTAATTCACAGGCAAATGTTTGGATTTCCTGTTGCTGTTTGATTTTAAAGTTTGTTAATATTAGATGTGTTGTTTGTATGAATGCTGGCCTTATTATAAATTAATTTAAAAAGGGTTGCAATGACATGTTTTTCCAATACGTGTGTACACTGTGTACCAAGTAAAAATATTCTTACATCAGTCATCAACATGAGATGTTACAAAAAGTGGGTGAACTTTTGAAATGTTTTCTTATTGAAATATAGTTTGAAATTACATAATCTTAAATTTTGGAATAGACATGATACATCAGAAATTTATTCCTCCCAGTCAATTTGTAGTGAAAAATCATTACAAATTTAAATTTGGATTAAATATGGCAGGGAAAGGGGAAAAGAATAAGAGACTTATGGAAATATTTTATTTTTCAACATCAACACAATCCCTTCTGGACTATGTGCCATCTATTTCAGGGATGGCCCAGTTCTCCGAACTGTTAAGGTCATAGTGAATCCCGATTCTGTCTTCTGCGATATTAGCTACCCCAACTACACTCAGCTTTCCTTTGTCTCTGAAAATGAAACCTAAGAGGATATGATCACTTCCTCCCAAGGTTCCCAGTACTTACACTTTGTCAATCAACTCCTCCCTGTTGCTGAGCACCAGGTCCAAGCTAGATGATCCCCTTGTTGCTTCTTCCACCTTCCGGGAAATGAAACTAGTGAAGCTGTGATAAATCAGTATGTACATTATCACAGCCACGTATTGATGAAAATTAAATAGGAAACTTCATTAAACTTCAGCCATCTCCTTTCTGTATTCTGTCATGTAGAAATAAAGCAAACTTTATTTCACATTCTTCTAATGTTCTTAAAGGATCCATTTGCCATCCCAAACACGCTGAGTCATGGCTGGTCCCTTCAGATAAAATTAGAAGCATGAGATTTGTGTGGGCTTGGCAGTGTAATTTTATCCTTGCTTTGGCTAATGAGCTACTTTAGAGGAATTAAATTATTAGTGCATCCTCAGCCATTGCATTGGACTAGCACCTGCATTGTAAAAATAGATCTCTGCAGAAATCCTCTAGGGAGCAAGGCAAAATCAAAAACGCAAATGCAGAAAAGCATTTAGTTGTGTATGCTTGTAAACATCAGGATGTTTACATTTCATATGTTGATGTGTATTTCAGCAAACATACTGGCAACCTTGAATGGAGAATTCAATTGTATATGTATTTACCCCAAAGTAAGTCCTGTTGAGCTCAGTGGTGCTTTCTTCTCAGTAGACATATATAGGAGTATGCACTATTTGTATCATATGCTATGGCTGATTTGTTTTTTTTTAATGTAGAAGACACTACACAATGATCTGTTTTCTTTTGCAGTACAGCCCAGATCATGTGGCTGGAGAGGGAGGAGGACCGGACCCATCTGAAGTCTCCCTTAATGGCTGCAGCTGTCACTCCTCTTCCTGTCTTGCCTCCACGTGTTCCTGCCTTCATTATGGGGAAAACTATAACAATCAGTGCATTAACTGTGAAGGAAACGAACTCGATTTTTCAAAGCCTGTTTTTGAATGCAACACTATGTGCCATTGTGGAGAGTTGTGCCAAAACAGGGTGATTCAAAGGGGCTTGCAATTCCGGCTTGAAGTCTTCAGGACTGCCAAGAAAGGATGGGGTCTCCGCAATCTGGAGTTTATACCCAAAGGAAGATTTGTTTGTGAATACGCTGGGGAAATACTCAACTTCGGAGAAGCATGTAGAAGGATACAATCGCAGACCTCAAGCGATTCAAATTACATTATAGCAGTAAGAGAACACTTCTGCGATGGGCAGATAATGGAGACATTTGTGGATCCCACTTACATTGGTAATGTTGGTAGGTTCCTGAACCATTCCTGTGAGCCAAACCTCTTTATGGTCCCTGTCCGAGTAGACTCAATGGTACCTAAATTGGCACTTTTTGCCAACCGTGATATTTGTGCCAATGAAGAACTTTCATATGATTATTCAGGTAGATACCATAATTACTCGCCTGAGAAAGATCAAGAAGAGCTGCAGCAAGTGGAAGTATCTAAGAAACCCTGTTATTGTGGGACCAAATTATGTGCAAATTTGTTGCCTTATGATAGTTCATTATTCCACAAAGATGACCTAAGAAGCCGTGCTGTAGAAACACTCTGAGAATAGAACCAGTAGCATCTAATGCTGTATATATATATCAATTACATTGCAAAAATACTAATGCCCTATTCTGGTATGAGGGATCAGTGCATGGAATCAGCATTCCACACAGGTAGATGATGGAGGTATGTTTCCCTATCTAACATTGCAATGCTGATTGAAGTGGCTGGATATACCTTTTGATGCACATGGAACATGTGACTTCCCAGGCCACTACTAGCTGTCACATTTGACTAATTGCATTCAACCAGAGCTGGATCAGGGCCTCTCTTCCTGAAATAATCCTTTGGGGACTTAATGAACTTTCAAAATATATTACTGTGGAATGAATGACTCACCATATTTATATCCAGAACCCAAACCTAGAAATGGGACATGATGATTTCATTGAAACTTGCTTTTGTGTACATGTGATTAGCAGTACATACGTATAACCAGTAATTTTCTGGTCTTGGATTGTACAGCAATAAGTTATTCCCCTTCTATATCTTGTTCTAGTCATAAAAGGATAATGCATGGCCCTCCATAGGTTGCTGGACTGCAACTCCCATGATCCCTGAACATTGACCATGCTCTCTGGGGCTTATGAGTCCAACAATATATGGATGGCCACAGGTTTCCAACTCCTGTGGTTAAAACATTAGGGACATAACAAATGAATGCCAGTGTGACTAGATTCCTCATCAGACCTAAAATCTATCAATATAAAAAATATTTATGAAACAGTCTGTGTATACTATTAACTGCTTAACATAAGCTGCTGTCTCATATACCTTTGTAATCTGCCTGGGGTTATCACCAGGCCCTTGCCCCTAGAGGTGACTTGGTAATCTCAAATGACTGTCTAATAGGCAGTCCACTGAGTTCACACCCATCATAATATCTAAAGTAAGTTACCTCTATCACTACCTCCTTTAAATATCCTTTACTTTGCTGATAAAAGCATGGATGTGGGTTGAGATTTATTATCCATCCGGACCAGAAGGCATCAAGTATATGAGCCAGGTATTTTATTTTATTTAGGCAACAAAAGCAACTCTGAACATAAACAAGTGAAAATGTGCAGCCATTCAGTAAAGAATAGGAAATAATTCTACCCAATAAACTGGCACAGTATATGACACTCCTTTCCACTCACCATCTTGCTCATCAACTTTCCCCCCTGCCCTTTTTTACTGACTTGTTTAACTGTCCTCAACAGATATTCTCCACTGATCACATTTTCTGAGTCTTCCCACCATTCCATCTTGCTCTCTTTGTTGCACTTCTGCAGTCCTGTTTTCAGAAACACATACTGCCCTTGCTTTTTCTTGTCTCTGTTGCAGTCAAGTCAACATAAATTATACCTAGTGATTATTCTAATAATTCATTCAGTGGGGACTGGAGGCAGAGCTCTGCTTCTGTCTTGGCCATTTTCCTGCCTCCTTTGAATCTCACATTCCTTTCCCAGAATGGAAATGTGTCAATCAGTGCCCCGACATTGCATACCAGTAGAACAAATACCCTGATACTGGTGTTGAATACACAAGAATGTATATTATTATGACGGTTTCCCACCCCTTCAATTTCGGCGCTCTCTAAGTAGAGAAAGGAAATCACTGTAAGCAATAGCACTGCTGTACAGTTATTTTTAGGAAGTGAAATATTCAGTCTCGTCCCATATATATATGAAGCCTTATTTCTATGATCATTCAAGCCTGCCTTCAGCAAAAGCCAAGGGGCCTGTTTTCCTATTTTGTGAATTTTTCAGTCTGACTTGGAAGCAGCAACAAGCTGAATGTGGCCCTGTCTTGCTAAATGCAAGGAGCTTCTTTTAATGAGATTCAGAAGCAATGCAAACACAAGTGAGTGAGAAGATTAAAGATTTTATTCTAAACAGCAAACATTACCAAACAAGAACTTCGATCTGCCACTGGGAAGCCCTCAAGAAGTGGCAAAGTGACCCCCAGGTAGCCTTCAGTTTTTGCACGACCCTCTGGCCATTGGTTCATGCAAGAGCTTCTCAGAACCATGCTCCAAAACCATCCAATTTATAGATAGCTAACTTGCTAGCCCACGTGCCTTGCCCAACTAGCTAGTGCAGATTATTAATTAGCTAGCCCCCTCTTCCGATACTGCATGTTCTTCCAAACAATGTCTAACATCAGAGAAGGTACCCTGCGTTACCACTTCTTCCTTCCACCAGATTATACATTAAAGGCTGATCTCAGCCACCAAATAAGTTTAACAAGAGGTAGGGGATGTAAACAGAGGCAGGAAGAGATGACCATGTCAGATCACTAAACTCAAAATACAAATTTATTTGTTGACACACACCCCCCATCCATATAGCCATCTGTTAGCACGTCTAGTTATTCCTGAGACTGAGATACGGTTTATTATAAGGCATTAAAAAAGAAATGAATAAAACATGATGCCCATGTTTAAACCATTTGTGTTTCAAGCCTTAAAGACATGAGCCCTGCTGGATCAGACCAAAGGCCTCCCTCATCTAGTATCCTGGTTCCCGCAAAGGCCAAACAAATATCACTGGGAAGCCCACAAGCAGGACACTGGAATGATAGCTCTCTTCCACTGTTTCCCCCAGAAACTTTTAGGAACATTATACTGAGTCAGGCCCTTTCTCCACCTGGTTCTGTATTGTCTACACCGACTGGCAGCAGTTCTTCAGGGTTTCAAAAAGGAAACCTCTCTCAGCTCTACATGGAGATGCTGTGGATTGAAATTGGAGCCATTCTGCAAGTAAAGCAGATGCACTGCCTCTGAGCTATGGTAGGGTTACCAGACGTCCCCGTTTCCCAGGGACAGTCCCCGGACTTCATCTAATGTCCCCGGGAAACATGGCAGCGGCAGCCTCAGCAGCCCAGAGCCAGCCTTGTAGTGCAGTTAGCTCTGGCTAGCTTCAGGAGCTGCCTGCTACAGTGGTGCCTGCCATTTTGCCTCGCTGGAAGTCCCCATATGATGTGTTGTGCACAAGACACATCATATGGGGACTCGGAGTAGGGGCTGAAGACACGGTGCTGGGTGCCGTCGGCGGGGTCGTTGAGCTCGGTGCGCCGCTGCAACTTGGCGCTCAGCTTGCTGTCGGCACCATTTCCCAAGGCCATCGGCTTGGGCTCCGGTTCAGCCTCCAGGTGGTGCTTGGGCAGCTGTGGCTGCTGCTCGGCTTCACCATTGTGCTCCCCTACTTGCAAGCGGTGGCTCAGCTTGTTGGCCAGCTTGTCATTGGCCATTGCGGATGAGAAGTGAGCAGGAGAAGAGCTGATCCGGCCCAAGTGCGCCTCCCGCTCGCTTGCTGCCGGCTTTGCCCCAGACCCGCTGACTGGGCATGCCACGGCACGGATGGGCAGCCGCTGGATGATGCCTGCGCAGGAGACACCCAAACAGACAGGCAGGGCAGCAGCAGGAGGAGGGGGTTCTGCTAATGCTTACTCCCGAGTAAGCCTGCAGGGGATTGCAGTGCAAGGAGGGAGGGAGGGGGGAAGCACGGCTAGCGCTCCAAGAAAGGCTGGGATCCAGAGGAAGGCCGCGCAACAGGGGACCACAGAAGAGAAGATATTATTTCTTTATTTTTTTAATAACCTTTTTCCTCTTAAAAAAATATTGATTGATTGTGTCCCCGGGATTCATTGAAATAAATCGGGTAACCCACCAAGAGCTATGCTAATTCTTGCAATGACAAGCATCATAACTAGCTCGGCATCTATCTGACTTTGTAAGATAAATCTGAACTGTCCCCTTGATCACATCTCTGCTGCAAAGGCTTGGGTGGGGATATGAGCTTGCCAACCTCCCACTTTTACCACCAGGCTGACTCCTGAAGCAAAGCACTCCCACACCAGCAATTCATAACAACTTCATTACCGCAAAAGACCTCGTGTTTTGGTGGATGGAAGGGAAGATGGAGATGGGCAGAGGAATCTCATTTTCATCGCAACTCCATACTGTAGATTTTTTTAGCTGGGAAAATACAGTTCCTCAGCAGCCGAGTTCTGCTCTTCAAAATGTCATCTGGATCAGCTGTGCATTCCAGTTAGTAAAGGAAAGTTCCATAGTCGTTAACTCTATGCTTATACAGAGGAAACAAGGAACAAATTGGGGGGGGGGGATGTTGGAGTTTGTTCTCTTTGAGGATAATGGGTGTTGCTCTCATTTGCGGTCTGCCTGTGACAGGTTTACTTTACCCAGTACCCTTTTTTTCTTTTTTGCGAGACAAGTTTGGGAAACCAACTGGGTCACAGTGGACAGATGAAGATTAGCTAATCTTATCATAACATAACTGCTACCATTGCCTTTTGAGGCGCCATGTAAGCAGCCTGAAATTCAGTGCCCTGTCAGACATTTCCCTTTTCGTTTTATACACCGACATGTGTCTATTGTATTACCTCAAGTATTAACCACTTTTGGGGAGGGACCACTTCCCCCTTTAAAAATGAACGTTCACTTACAATGTAACACTTTTCCTCTTCCCTTTTTGTGTCAAAATCCACAAGCACAAACAGCTTGCGTCGTTGTTATAAAGGCATTCAGAAGTATTTTATCTGCTTAGATTTCTGATACAGAATTATTGTAATTATTACAATCGTGTGTATGGGTGCACATTCATACCTTTAAGAACACAAGAAGAGCCTGCTGGGTCAAACCTTGTAGTCCACTGTCCTGTTCTCACAGTCACCAGATGCCTGTGGGAAGCCAATTCCAAGTGAAGAGGCATGCCCCTTCTAATAGTGGAGGTAGCCATTGTTAGCCTTGTCCACGATTTCTTTCTAATCCTTTTAAAAAGCCATCCTAGTTTGTGGGTGGCCCTTCTGTGGGGGTGAGTTCCATAGCTGAACTATGCAGTGTGTGACGTGCTTTATTCTCTCTGTCCTGAATCTTCCGACAAATTGCTCAGCCACGATTGAGAGTGGCACTATGGAAGTACATTTCAGATAGTCTCCCACCCCCACAAAGTGCAGAAACTCAGAAGACGTTCCAAAAACCTGTGTGTAATATGCCAAAGAAAATAGGCCAATGTAGCAAAATAAGTTAACATACAGTTAAAGGTAAAGGGACCCCTGACCATTAGGTCCAGTCGTGGCCAACTCTGGGGTTGTGCTCATCTCACTTTATTGGCCGAGGGAGAGGGATACAGCTTCTGGGTCATGTGGCCAGCATGACTAAGCCACTTCTGGTGAACCAGAGCAGTGCATGGAAACACCGTTTACCTTCCCGCTGGAGCGGCACCTATTTACCTACTTGCACTTCATGCTTTCGAACTGCTAGGTTGACACGAGCAGGGACTGAGCAACGGGAGCTCACCCCGTTGCGGGGATTCGAACCGCCGACCTTCTGATCGGCAAGTCCTAGGCTCTGTGATTTAACCCACAGCGCCACCCGTGTCTCTGAACATACAGTTAGGCAGGTCTAATGATTATGATGCCTTTTCTAGAAAAACTGGAGCTCCTTAGTAGGTGGGAGCATCCCAATGGAGAAATGCAACTTGGCCGCAAATAGTTCTCTCAACTACACCTGCTTTTTGCTTAAGGGTGTAACCTATGACTGCCACTGAAATGAATAATGGTTTTGTGCCAGGACCAAAGCCAAAGCAATTTGTTTCATATAGCATTTGTAGTTGTGGTTTGGATTTCATTTTTTATTGACTGTGCAATTTGTACCTGGCTTGGGATCTCTTCATAGGCAGGAAGAAGAGATCTTTCAAACAAAGAAGTGATATGAGCAGTGCAGAAGTCATGTACTTCCCAGATAATGTTACAGTTGGGGTGAACGCAGCAAGTGTGATGAGCAGGGAAGGAAAGCAGCAGCTGAGTCAGCCGTAATTCTGCACCATATTCAAGTGTGAGATCAAAAACACCCCCTTTATGAGCTTTGGCTTTAAGCAGCTAAGAGTCAGTAACAAAACTGCAGTTCTTCTGTGGTGTTTACTCCAGGCTTAGTTCTCAGCAATGACGTGAATACACTATTGCCTCTTCTAAACCACCAGTTTCCCTAAAGTTTCTTTACTTCTGAACCAGTCTTTTAAAAGTGTAAAAAGAGAGCTGCTTTTTCTGAGCACAATTCCGAGTGTTGGTGCTGACTTTTAAAGCCCTAAACGGCCTCGGCCCAGTATACCTGAAGGAGCATCTCCACCCTTATTGTTCAGCCCGGACACTGAGGTCCAGCGCTGAGGGCCTTCTGGCAGATCCCTCACTGCAAGAAGCGAAGTCACAGGGAACCAGGCAGAGGACCTTCTCGGTAGTGCACCCACCCTGTGGAACGCCCTCCCATCAGATGTCAAAGAGATAAACAGCTATCTGACTTTTAGAAGATATCTGAAGGCAGCCCTGTTTAGGGAAGTTTTTAATGTTTGAAGTTTTATTCTGTTTTTAATGTTCTGTTGAAAGCTGACCAGAGTGGCTGGGGTATGTATTAACAAACATAATAATAATAATAATAATAATAATAATAATAATAATAATAATAATAATAATAATAATAATAATATCAGTTCAAGGGCCCATCTGATCCATCTTTCTGTTATCCCATTGGCCAAACAGCTGTCTGCAGGAAGCAGCTCTTAAGCCCAACAGCACTTGTGATTCTCAACAGTCATTCAGAAGCTAACTGCCTTCAATACTGGAGATTTGCTGTGACCCTTAATGCTGCCATTCTGCTACAGGGCAGCAAGACAAATAGTGCAATGCACTCCTGAGTTCCTCACCTTCGTATTCCTTTCCAAACATAAGGAATATAGCTGTGTCTTTCATCTAAAAACTGCAGAGGTCATCAAATGAAATCTGAGCTAGTGGGGCTGAAAGCTTTCAAAACAGTAAAGTAATTTCATGGCCCTGCTGATATTTAAACATAGTATACCAGGGGGCAGTTCTAGTGGTATCCAAAGATGACAAATCACTTTGTTTATACATATCTAGCTGTTGTTGCTTTTTAATTCCTGCTCTGCAGAAGACTTCCTGTATCAGTGAACATAGTTTACTGAAAAACCATATGAAAGAATTGACTGCACTATGCTTTAATACCAGGTTTTGATTTGGCCATGCAGAGCTGGCTTTGTTCTAGTAAGCAAATTTTTAGCAATCTTTTCTCTGGTATGGACACCAGTCAGAATCAACAGTTAAAGAGGTGCAATGGAGCTCCTATTTCTACCATCTGGAAGACTTGCATATAGGTGCACCTTAGAGTTTGCTCTAAGCATAATAAATCTATTTGGAAAATACAAATTAAATGGTGGAATAATCTAGTGGCAGAGATTCATGAGAAGCAGCTGCGATCTCTCTTATCCCTGCCTCAAAATCGAAATCACAGCCCCTTCTCACAAATCTCTGCTGCAAGACTGTTCCACACTATCCCATGTATGATCTAAGATTTATCATGCTTAGATAACTGTTGTCCTACAGATGTTGCTAGATTCCAACTGTTACTGGCCTTTGGCTAATTAAACAATCTATGGCCTTTTAAACTGGTGGTGGGTATGGTTTTTGATTGTTACTATGGTATGTATTAGGGACGCGGGTGGCGCTGTGGGTTAAACCACAGAGCCTAAGACTTGCCGATCGGAAGGTTGGCAGTTCGAATCCCCGCGACGGGGTGAGCTCCCGTTGCTTGGTCCCTGCTCCTGCCAACCTAGTAGTTCGAAAGCATGTCAAAGTGCAAGTAGATAAATATGTACCACTCCAGTGGGAAGGTAAACAGCGTTTCCGTGCGCTGCTCTGGTTCACCAGAAGCAGCTTAGTCATGCTGGCCACATGACCCGGAAGCTGTACGCCGGCTCCCTCAGCCAATAAAGCGAGATGAGCGCTGCAACCCCAGAGACAGCCGTGACTGGACCCAATGGTCAGGGGTCCCTTTACCTTTACCTTATGGTATGTATTGTTGTGTTTTTATATTGTAAGCCCCCCTGCAATCCTCAGATGAAGGGTGGTAGTAGTAGTAGTAGTAGTAGTAGTAGTAGTAGTAGTAGTAGTAATAATAATAATAATAATAATAATAATAATAATAATATCAGTCCCAGTCTTATGGACAACAGATAGATGATGGGATTTGCACTCCAACATCTGGTGGGTCACAGGTTCCTCACCCACATTTCCACTCATTTATTCCTAGAGTGTGATCTTATTATTTCCCCTACCTTCCACAACCGACAGTGCTACACTTTCGTCTTCCATAGGATTTTTTTTTTTTTGAGGGGGTAAAATAAAAATGGCATTGAGATGCCATTTATTGCTTATAAATTCAAAGATGCATGGAGGAGGACCCAGAGGGATAGACATAGATCAGCACTGCTAGCCACTCAACCAAAAAAATAATGGCCTAGTCAGGGCTTTGGGGTGGTTTTTTTTTACCCGCTCAGATGATTCTTTCATAGCCATTTTCCATAGGCTCTGTTGAGCTGGGATAGCTAGAGTAGCAGACTGGAACGAAGAGAGGTTTACAGCAACAGCTGATTTGCTATACATTCCTCCCTGTGTTAGAACCTAAGGGCAGACTCATTCCTTCACAGCTGCCAGACCAGCCGCAGGCAGCAGAGGTGTGTGTTTCGGGGTGCTATTGGAGTTACTGCTGCATATGGGGGATGGGGAATGATTGCTCCTTCCTGTTCACCCACATGGACTCGACCTCACCACCCTGCTGGCCCAACCGTGTCCAGGTAAGTGTCAGCAGGGTGCACCACTACTGGCACAAGAGTCTGCCAAGTCCTGCTCCCTACTGGACTAACTCAAGATATTTTGCTGCCTGAGGCAAAGGAGCAGATAGTACCCTCACCCAATCCACATACAGAATTCAAGCAGATCAGCATGTTAATGTGACCTGGGTGATCCTCCATTGTACCTGTGGGCAGCTAGTTAGCTCAGGGAGTGTAGAGCAGGCTACCTCAGGGGGAAAGAATGGCAAGCCGCTGTGGTCCCCAGCATCGGCTGTCTGTCTCATGGCCAAGCTAGCCCTGATTCCCTTCCTTAGTATCAGACTGCAAGTTTGCAACCTTAGGATACAGCAACAACCACAGAACGGAAAAAAGGATGAATTACCTATCCTTAACAAGGAGATTTTCAAAAAGTTCACTACTCAGATGTAAAATGTGACAAATGTCTTCTAGAATATTCTCTAGGTGAATGAAGTGTCTTTGTTCATTCCATTCCCACCAGTCTGTCCCCCCAATTGGTCCCTAGATGTTGGACTACAACTCCCATGATCCACTTCCAATGATCCACTAGTCAATGATCAGAGAAGATGGGAGTTATAGTCCATCAACATCTGTAGACCCAAGGCTGAAGAACAGCCCTGACCTACCAGGTGCTGCCACAAACTGAATGTAAGATCAACAAATGCTGAGGGACTAACTTGGTTTCTTTACCTACAGTTTCATTCTATTAAACATACAAATTTTCAAGACATGAAGGTTGCAGTCCTATATTCACCTTAGGGTAAGTCAGTTTCCAATGTGTAAAACCGGAGCTGGGAGTTCCTGGATGCGAGAATCAGCTATCTTGCACGCCTCTGCTCACCCAATACTTACCATTACCAATACCTCTTTAAAAGCAAGATTGCAACTGACAGACACCAGAGCAAGAGAGAGATGTCATGCTTACCAAATGCATAGCTCTACAGGCATGAAATCACAAGCTACTGGTTCAGATGCCATCCATTTCACTTGTGTTCTGATTTTACAGATGAGTGGGTAGATCCAAGAGCAAGGCTTTTCAGACTTGTTAATAAATATATTCAAGAGCCTTTAGTCCCATACAAGAGATTTGTTCAGCCATATGTCAGGAGCTTGAAGGGAACATTTTGTTTTGTTTCATACTGGTGGAATATTAAACAGCAGAAAGTACCAGGAAACCAATGCTTTGAACTATCTATAAATGTTCTAAAGTAGGATTTAGTGACAACTGCATTTCTTTCAGCACCCCTGCTTCCCAACTATCTTTCAAAATTAGATTTATCTGAAGAATTAATATTCTGCTCTGTTAAAAATATATATCTTCATAGCCTTGAAATCTACTAATTGTAGGGATTAAGCACAAAAAGGCACATAGAAATTTAAGATTAGATATGATTAGATTAAATCTAAGATTGGAACTTTCAAAATACTTAATTGACTTGAGTTCTGCTTGTGCATAAACACACATTCAATTTTAAGCATAAACGGACAAAGTGGATCTGGATTACCGGTACATTCAGATTGGCTCATGCACTTCTCTTTGCTCTCTCTTACTGTGTGTGATTAGTACATAACATTGTAAACTGCTTTGAAGGGTTTTGGTTTTTTTTACATTCAAGCAGTGTATAATTTTTATGAAATAAATAAATGGCACACCAATAACCAGACTTGTGCCAACAGTAAGTCAGACTTTCTGGCTTTACATTAATCAGAAATGAACACTGTCCACCTGCTTTGATCGTCCCCTGTCAAGAATCAGATAAAGAAGGAAACCCTGGCTTAACACAAACCAGGGATCATTTATTGTTGCTCCTTAACAAGTCAGAAGAAGCCATGGCTTGTTGTTGGTTTGCTGATGGTGGCTTGTTCAGGAGCAGCAAACCAAGAATGCTGGTTTGGATGTACTACAAAGCCAAGGCTTCCTGGTTTGCTCATCTCACTCACAACCGGGGAGGAGAGAAACAGAAGCAATCAAGTACACTGTTCATTCCTGCTAACCCAAGATAGGGCAGAAAATCTGCATTATCATGGCATACAAAGGAACCAAGGTGAGAAAAGAATCCCTCTGTTTAAGGGTCTCTTACACCTAAATGATTTGCATATTAACTAGTCAGATTGAGCCACATCTGTGCTATCACAACTGGGAAATTACTTGCATAGTGCAGGAGTAGTGTCCCCCACATCGTTGCCATTATGCTGGTACATTGTAGACATCTGTGGTCTAAACCAGTGTTCCCCAACCTTGGGCCTCCAGCTGTTTTTGAACTACAACTCCCATCATCCCTCGCTAGCAAGACCAGTGGTCAAGAATGATGGGAATTGTAGTCCAAAAACAGCTGGAGGCCCGAGGTTGGGAAACACTGGTCTAAACCACTGAGCCTAGGGCTTGCCTATCGGAAAGTCAGCGGTTCAAATCCCCGCGAAGGGGTGAGCTCCTGTTCTTCTGTCCCAGCTCCTGCCAACCTAGCAGTTTGAAAGCACATCAAAGTGCAAGTAGATAAATAAGTACTGCTCTGGCGGGAAGCTAAATGGTATTTCTGTCCACTGCTCTAGTTTTGCCAGTCATTTATGGGCATACACAAGTAATTGCTAGATACACCAGCAGGAAAGACCAAGGAATGGTTTTAAGCTTGTAGATATGTTTTGCATTAACTGAGACAGGTTGCAGGTTGTGGGTATAGTGCAAAGGATCACTCTGTGCCAGTGGAGAAGCAGGAATTGTAATTTCATCCTGAAATCCTATTCATACTTGAGAGCAAGCCCCACTGAACATAGTGAGACTTACTTCTGAATATGTATGCATGCACAGGATCAAGCGGTTTTCTCAGATTTCAGGGTGTAGCTGAATAAACTTGAAGGATGGGAGTCAAGGTTCTACTTACCTAGTCACTTCTCAGTTACTGCCGCACGAATCAGGGTTCATAACCCGAGAACTGCACTGGGCCACACTTCCCAACACAACTTGCCTCCTGCAGTGTTATGCCATAGCACAAACAGGAAAGCCTTTGATGATAGCTTTAGACAGCAAACTTTTGCAATCAAAGGCTACGGGATGATACAACAGCTGAGCACTTTCCGTTATGATCAAAACAACTCCCTCTGACATAATCTAACACAACAACAAAATCCCCATCTCCATCTTTCCACGTCTTCAAATCTTGCTGGGGCACTTCTTCCCTAGTAGAACACAGGGCAATTTGCTAAATTCACAGCTGGACTGACAACAATGCAAGAATCACAACTGGGAACAGAGTGTTTAATTAGAAGCCATGATTTGTTTATTTTGATTTTGTATTTTCAAAAGAAAATTGCAGGACCAGGAAGAAAAAGAGAAAGCACTTTTCTTGCCCAAAGAAACATGGAAAACAAAACACATTGCTTGATCCAGGCAACAATCTTGACTGGGTTGTCAACCTTTAAATGTATTTGCTAGAAAGCTGAAGATGGGTGAAACTGCTAAATAATTACCAATGGATTTCAATATGAGATCCAGTATAGCGAAGAAATCCCTGAGCAATATAGTGGCAGGAATGAGTGCTGGACCTGTTCAAATTTCTATGCTAAACTGCTGACATGGACTTCTAACTGCTTTTCTTAACAAGACAACTAGATAAAGAAGTGTGTTACTATTTTCTCAGTGTGTATTTGTGGTAAAGGTTTGCTTCATATTCTGTGCATTTTGTGAAAACTGGCATCT
This sequence comes from Podarcis bocagei, assembly GCF_964188305.1. Lineage (NCBI taxonomy): Eukaryota > Metazoa > Chordata > Lepidosauria > Squamata > Lacertidae > Podarcis > Podarcis bocagei. Next base: position 39,334,301 of record NC_138126.1, read on the forward strand.
GAAGATGCCCTTGCAGAGGTCATTGTGGGTAGCTGGTGGCTTTAGTGATGATTAACATGAGGTATAAAGCAGTGCCACTCTTGCAAAAAGTCATCTGTTGCAACACAAGCTCATGCTACTCTTATCTGCTTAATAAGCTTCTCTGCTAACAATGTAGTCTAGACAGTACCAGATAGTCAAAGCTATTTCTTCTTCAGTTTTCCAGCACTTTGCTATAACTTGCCCCACTGTCAGCAAAACAAATACAGGGCTGGCCCTACCATTAGGCAGAATGAGGCTGTGGTGATTATTAATCCTTCTAGCACTTTAACATCCTTGTCTCATTCACCCCAGAGAAAATTCTTCTTACTTCCATTTTACACATGGGAACCAAGGCCAAAACTATCCAAGTGTTTGCTGTTGATTAACTTAGCTCGTCTCAGTTTTGTGCTATTTACTAGGCCACGTCATGTGCAGGTATATACAAGCTAATACTGGCAGTTTCCATTACACACAAGTCACTTTGATGGTTTGGCTTGGTTCTTCTGCCAAGGTCAAAATCTGTACATTTACTACCCAGAACTCCAGCATAAATGGTTTTAGAGTGAAAATGTCTCTGTGGTATCCAGTTCTATTGTACCAAAACACCAAACAGATACAATATCCTTCTTTGGAAGAAGAATGGAAAACAGTAGAATAGATAGGCAAAAATGAATTGAATTAAATTCACTTTTAAATACTTGAATTAAATGAATTTAGAAACCATGTATTTTACATCATGAAATGTGAGAAGCTTACAGCACACCAGCTTGCTTAGCATTAACAGATGCTTAATTCATATGATTAGAAACATTTTAAGTCAAAGGTGGGGAACTTGTGGCCCACCAGATGGACCCCGAGCAGCCAATGGTCAGGCATGACAGAAGTTAGAATTCAACAACAGCTGAAGTGCCATAGGTTCTCTATCCCTAAGTAGTAATGGCATTTCAGGGGTTAACAATATGGTGCCCACCAGATGTGCTTAAGACTCCAACTCCCATCAGCCCCATGGCCAATGGTCATGAATGTAGGAGTTATAATCCAGAAACATCTGGAAGGCACTTCATTGCTTATGCCTGATTTATTGTATTTCTTACCCATCATAAGGTTCCTAAGTAGGTTACAACTACCTGTATATAAAATGCCGAATCAAAATAAGTTAAAAGTTAAAACCATTTACAACCAGAAGACTAGTGTGTGTACACACACACACACACACTCTCTTTATAGTGACTAGAAACAAGACAGAAATTTTAAATTCTTACAGCAAAATGTTTTGGCTTCCACCTTTATCAGTTCTCAGACCGAATGACATCAAAGATATTAGTTAACTGCTTCAAAATTCTATAGCTAGGTCTCAATATTAGCACATTTAAGCCTCACAGCTTATTTTCATCATCATTTTCCCTATCATTATTTTTGATGTATTTTCCTCCCAAAAGGGCCATTGACTAGAGAAAGAACTTTTTCCTGTTCTGCAAAAGGAGTATGCTTAGTATAAGTCAGTGATGTGCAAAAGTTCAATGGCAGTTTGGTAGGAAATATCCAAAGACACCTGGAGGGTCCAAGTTTCCCATCTCTGGTGTACACTGTGTCTGATTTTCACCCTACCCCTCCTCATTCCACACACCAACACTTCAGATGTCCCGTTCATTCAACCAACAATCACATTTGGTCCAGAAATGCCAACGTTACTCCTAACTAAATGTATATAGGTTTCAATCCTTAGTGAAAGTACCTTAGATTTGGCAACAAGGATAAACTGGAAACATTAAATGCATTGTTTGTGCACATTTTTCTAATTTGGGTCATTTGTAGCTCCTATAAGGATTCTACACACTCTATGAAAACATATTTGCAGCTAATTCAAACTGTATACACTGATGCCTGCATCTTTAGGACTGTAATCCATGAGGCTAATTAAACAAAGGTTGATTCCAATATTGCAGGAAGTTGGCCACTGAAGGCCATATCTGGTATTGGGGGGCCACTTGGAAGCCACACACTGAATTATTAAAAGAAATAAAGCAGCATTTCACTTCCTGCTTTTGTAAATCCATCTCCTAGTTGAAGCCAACTGCCTCTAAACATTTCTTTTCCTTATTAAGAGAGAACCCCCTCAATTCATGACCATAATTCTTCTCAGTTGTCAAACATAAAACAATCAAAGTTAATACTCCATACATCAGTGCTAGATTTCCGGAAACACAAATGGAAATCCAGCCCGTTTCCCCCCTCCCGCCGAGGTTTATTAAAGCAGAAAGTTCAGCATTTCAATTTTCATCTTTCCAAGCAAGACATCCTTCACTGAGCCAAGGTCCTTCTCTTCCTTAAGCGCTTCTTGCCTCGGGTGAGATCTTTCGTTCCTCCACAGCTGCCAGCCAGCCTTTGTCACTTTAAGTAGTCAGGCAGAGTGTCAGCAGCGCAGCGGAACCCCAGGTTCGAAGCAGAGCTGTCAGGGGTGTTTTGGCTTCGGGCTGTGCATCGATACCTATAGCAGTAGGACTGAGAGGGACAATAGTGACATTACCACGGGTGTCAATTAAAGTGTGCCAATTCATTAGCTGAACATGGCAAAGTAGCTCTGCACTGGGGAGATCCTATATCAGCAACAAGGAACATGTGCAGTAGCCCCCCCCCAAAAAAAAATGGTGCCTGCCTGAAACGAAAAATCATAAACTAGATAAATTAGCCCGTCTGCTTAAGGGATGGTCTTGACAGCCTGCCTCTTTAGGATGAGAAGAAAAATGGTTAGGTTTTCTCCTGTGCACTACTGATGTAAAGGCTTGGCACCAGTTTCACATTTCATGGCTTTTTCACTCAGACAAATATTACTGGAGCTCAACTCCAACAAGCAAAACAATACCTTCTGACTTTAAGAACATCCTCCAACTCTACAATTTTATGGTTCTGTTTTGGAAATGGTTCCAGATCATCCAGTACCCTGACTCTCAAGCAGTCACAGATTAGACTCCTTCACTTTTTCTGCCATAAGTAAAGGGGCCCCTGACCATTAGGTCCAGTCGTGCCCAACTCTGGGGTTGCGGCGCTCATCTCGCTTTATTGGCCAAGGGAGCCGGCGTACAGCTTCCGGGTCATGTGGCCAGCATGACTAAGCCATTTCTGGTGAACCAGAGCAGTGCATGGAAACGCCGTTTACCTTCCCACCAGAGTGGTACCTATTTATCTACTTGCACTTTGACGTGCTTTCGAACTACTAGGTGGAAAGGAGCTGGGAGCAAGCAGCGGGAGCTCACCCTGTCGCGGGGATTCGAACTGCCGACCTTCTGATCGGCAAGTTCTAGGCTTTGTTCTAGGCCCACAGCACCAGCCACATCCCCAAACCTGTAACGTTTTCCTAGGTGTATGATTCCCCTTGCCTAGCAGCAGTCAAGCCAGGGCTGCTTTTAATGCGTCTCTTGGTGCGTGATCTGAAACCCCTTTAGTAGTCAGGGATCTTGGTGCCAATGTTTTACCACCTTTGAATGAGCCTCTAAGAAGAATTGTCCCTTTCTCTCCACTTTAGCTTCTTTTAAAATCCTCCTCCACACTTTTTGCCCTTTTTTTCAATTTTATTCTGTCATGGATTGCGCCTCCCTAGCAATCGTTTCAATCTCCTTGGGGAGGCCTGCCTTATCTTTTGAGAAGTGCAGCTGTAAGAGAATGATAGGAATTTTGTTGCCATAGTGATCTCAGCCCCTTGTAACCCTTTAGCATATCTGCTGCGGCGATATGTAAGGCAGCCGTATCTGTGTGATACAGTGATATATTTAGACATGGGGAAGTGGTAACAGAGAAATGCTGTTGGTGTCCATACCTGATGTCCACAACCACATACCTAGTAGAGATTCTGGGGTCATGGGGTCTATCTGTAATATACATATACATATACATATACATATACATATACATATACATATACATATACATATACATATACATATACATTCCCTCTAATACAGCTAATGGGACACAAATCCCCCCCCCCCATAATTTTGCAATTGCCTGTTATCCCTATTATCTGAAAACTTTCCAAATTGCATCCAAATGGATTTGAACTAGGGAAAAAACCCTCATGCTTACAGAGGACACAGTTTCAATATTTGTTACCTGCTCACCCCCAATCCACTGCAGCCATCCAAAAGATGTACTGCTGAGAGTTGGAGGGACCCTCTAGAACAGTTTGGGAAATGATACTGAAGGTGGTAGGAGTGACTGGCAAAATGCTTTTCACTAGTGTAAAGCACCCATTGGATACAACCCATTAACACAAAATAAATCCCAATATTTTATTTACATATTTATAAAAACACATTAAAATCAACAAAGTTGACAGTTTCAACAAGTTGGAGTGTATTTATCTGAGAATACTTCCAACACATCTGTAAGTGTGTCTGTAACCCTACTGTAAAGTAAAGGTAAAGGTACCCCTGCCCGAACGGGCCAGTCTTGACAGACTCTGGGGTTTGTGCGCCCATCTCACATCTATAGGCCGGGGGCCAGCGCTGTCCGGAGACACTTCCGGGTCACGTGGCCAGCGTGACAAAGCTGCATCTGGCGAGCCAGCGCAGCACACGGAACGCCGTTTACCTTCCCGCTGGTAAGCGGTACCTATTTATCTACTTGCACCCGGGGGTGCTTTCGAACTGCTAGGTTGGCAGGCGCTGGGACCGAGCAGCGGGAGCGCACCCCGCCGCGGGGATTCGAACCGCCGACCTTTCGATCGGCAAGCCCTAGGCGCTGAGGCTTTAACCCACAGCGCCACCCGCGTCCCAACCCTACTGTAGGTATGTGCTTTAAGAATTTGCAAGGCTGGCTCAGCATGTACAGATCCACTGAAATCAACTAATTTGGACTTTAACAGATAGCTGCATGCATTGGCTGCAGGTTGCACAAAGAAGAAAACCTTAGTTCATGGAGCAAAACTCAACCACCTATTACGTTCAGCCCGGACACTGAGATCTAGTGCCGAGAGCCTTCTGGCGGTTCCCTCATTGCGAAAAGTGAGGTTACAGGGAACCAGACAGAGGGCCTTCTCGGTAGTGGGGCCCACTCTGTGGAATGCCCTCCCTTCAGATGTGAAGGAAATAAGCAGCTATCTTATCTTTAAAAGACATCTGAAGGCAGCCCTGTTTAGGGAAGTTTTTAATATTTAATGCTGTGTTGTTTTTAAAACTCGACTGGAAGCCGCCCAGAGTGGCTGGGGAAACTCAGCCAGATGGGCGGGGTATAAATAATAAATTATTATTATTATTATTATTATTATTATTATTATTATTATTATTATTATTATTATTATTATTATACAGCCAAACTCTTTCTATTGATCCTATTTAGAAGCTATGTGATAGTATAGCAAATTTTAAAATCCAATTATCCATTACCATTCACAGAAAGACATAAACCTGCATTTCTTGAATGTGTCTGCCACACACACACACACACACACACACACACACACACACACTGCATTTGATGCAAAGACTAGGCCTGCTGTCCTGGGATTCTTGGGAGGAAGGGTAGGATACAAATCTAATAAAATAAAACAAAAAATAGACCGCTGGTTTGTTTGTTTTTTGCCCACAGAGGCTTATCTCAAAGAAGTACACACATTATCACAATATACCATGTGAGATCTTGATTAGAAGGGCCATCCAGTGCCTAATCCTGCAGCACATAATCACATGTGATCACAGCTGGATCACTCATAGTCTATAGCCAGTAACCCCCAATGGGATTTATAGCTTAATAAACAGATTCAACCTTTCTGTCTGAGCTGTAGCCCAAAATGTTTACTTAATGACAATGATTAATGATAATGACCTGATACACTTTGTAAGGCAAATCCATAACTGGATTTGGTTTGCCTGTGGCCACCCTATTAATTTGTGGCAGAAGACAGAAACTTACCGAATAAGGCAGAGGGTTCTGCTTTCAGTTTTTCGTGTTTGACTATCTGAGCAGCACTACATTTAGAAAAGCCAAACATTTCCTTATGTGACTGATTAAATTGATACAGTCAGCAGTTGTTGGGACGCATGACATCAAGATGACTTTTCCCATTAAACGAGATCAGTCATCAACACTGACTACTCATTTTCCTTCTGCATTAAAACTCGGCTCACGGGTCAACAACTGACTTTGAATTAAGATGACCTGGAACAGAGAGGTAATGACATATGTCTAGGAGAATCTTATTTAATTGACTGTAAACTTAAGAAAGAGGAAGGGTGGACCATACAGCTGTGCCCTGGGATTTCAAAAATTGCCAGTCAGTGTAGAGATTCAATTAATTTGATATAGCAAGGATGGGCTAAAAGTGACATGCCAGAATATACAATACAACCATGAGCTACAAGACACACGTCAGTGTAATTTCATATCTCCTCTCAGCTACTGTTGATGCTGAGAATCCTCTTTCCCTCCGGAAGCTTCTCTCAAACTCATCACAGTCCCAGTTTTCTTCACTCCCTCTGCCCCTGGTCACCCACTGCTTAATCTATTTCCCTTTCCCCATTCCACAATTCCCGAAGCTAGGCCTGTAGCCATAAGGTTACTGCTGCATTCCTTCTTCTAGCTTTAATATTTCTGTACCCAGAACCTGTAGGCCGTTCACGTACCTCAATAGGCAAGCTCTGTGTATTATGGTTGTTTCCTTTCCTGACCAGCAAAATCTAGCTTCCCCTCAACAGTATCACTGTTGCTGCGCTCTCCCTTGGACGCTTCTGCTTCTCCAACACACCCTGCCCTGGGTTATTGCTGCTGCTGCAGTGGCAGCACTGACTTCCTTGCATCACCCTGCCACTTCAAGCCCCCGGTCGCTCCCTCTTCTCACTTACAAGTTCCCTTTCCATCTCTGTGTTGCTGTGGTATGTTGTCATTGTGCCTTAAACAGCCTCCCGCAGTGCCTCCAAGAGACCACCTCCCCTATTTCTCTTAAGTGCCTCCTCCATGACAAACTGGGGGGCAGCTGCAGGACTGTAAGACCCCAGGGCCTCCATGAATTGGTGGGCAGAAGAGAGACTGTATCCAGCCCGCCACAATTGGGCAGGTGCTTTACCCTCACACTGAAACAAACAGGACGGGCAACCCAATCATATTCATGCACTGCAGAGGTCTTGAAGTAGATCACTCTTGGGATCCCTTCCAACTCTATGATTCTTTGATTACTCTGAACAAAGTCACAATGAATGAGTTCAATAGGCCCTTTAAAAATGTGTAACCTTCGTCTAGATCGTGTCTGACTTTTGTGTTTTGCTCTTTTTTGCAATTTTAAAATCCTGGCACAAACCGCATATTATAATGTTAAGCTTGGGACTGGCAAGGTATAAGGTGGGAAAACACAAGGCAATAGAAGTGCAAGGTTTGTGTGGTGCTCCTTACAGGTAGATCACTTTGATTGCTTCATAAAGGCAGGTCATGTTGAACTGTTAAACTTGGAGACATCTTTGGACAGCAAGGAAAAGTGTTGTATTAGTATGCCTGCTTTCTATCATAACACTTTGTCAGTTTCTCTGTTTATAGGTTGTTTTATTTTCACACCCAAACACTGTTTATTGACAGGCAAAAGACAAAGAACAAATCTGCATATAAGATCTCTAAGTAAGCTTATGCCATTTGACCTCTAACATTTATTGCTGGGCGTATGAAATCTTTTGTACAGTTGTCGTGCTGAAACAAAAGCGGCTTTGAAGAGTATTCTACTATAAGTAATAGGAGGAAAGGGAGGTTGGGAGTTTATGGGCTCAGGAGGGGATAATTCAGGTTGGTACTTTCAGAATTCAGAGAAAGTTTCTTGGCTTATTTCAGATAATCTCCTGCAGATTTAGTCTCAGTTACCTTACCTATGTCTAAACCCTAGAAATGGATAGACAATCCAGGTTTAGTAAAGGCTCTGCACTGCTTCGTTATACTGTGCTTTCCGACCCTGAGATAACAGATGACTTTTCACATCCTTAAAAAAAAGAAAAGAAAAAAGACTACACTATCTTCAGTAGACTCTAAAATGGGCCATATTACTCATCTGTAAAGAAAACTGCAATGCCGCTGTTAATTTAATCAAATCTGCTAATTAATGTGTGACATTGATTTCACCCCAAAATAAAACCTGGAACATGTGATCTGAAAGTAGGAAATGTAAGCTTCCTATGGAGGATAGGTTACAGATGAGAATCTTAAAGTGTGTTTTAAAACAGGACCTTTCAAAGCACCCAAATGAAAAGATAAACACAGTAAGATTAATTTTGAATTAGAATAAATAAAATTGGGGTCATAGCTGTGACTTAGTTGTTGTTGTTTTTTTAAGAATTATGCTGTGTGGTTCACTGGAATTAGCCAAATGATGGAGATGGAGAAGCATGCATTTCCTATTGCAACACTGTGCAAGAAGTGTTACTGGTTGCTAAGAACGTAGGATTTATTTCTTTATCATTAGCCTCACTTATATTCTCAAGTCTTTTTCACAATCTATTTAACAACTTCTCCCAAAACTTTCATATTTAAGATGAGAAGAATGCAAAGGTAGACTGCTTGTCTGTCTTGTCTCTGTACTCAATTCTTCACCATAAGGCAAGGAGGGGAAACCTGTGGCACCTCAGATGATATCTGAACTACAGAGCCCATCATCCCTGACCATGCTGGCTGGGACTGATGTGGTTTGGAGTTCAACATCATCTTGAGGGTCATAGGTTCTCCTCTTTTTTTTATTTGAAGGTGAGTAGTCCAGCTCTTGAAGCTACTAGCATGAGTTTGATCAAATTGCGGGAGGCAGTGGAGGACAGAAGTGCCTGGCGTGCTCTGGTCCATGGGGTCACGAAGAGTCAGACACGACTAAACGACTAAACAACAACAGTCCAGCTCTAGCAAAAGTTGGCTTCATAAAAATTATTGGAGATCCCACAATCTTAAATTTAGCTTTGTGGCTGAGGTGGCTTACATTCCTACCTGCAATAACTTTCCAGGACAGAAAGCGTGCTATTTTAAAAAAGAAAAGAAGGGAAATTAAGCATTAAGCTAAGATTTTCTCTTGGTTTCCTCTTAGGTTAAAACACATCCCAACACCAAAGGATGGGTGTGAACTACTGTAGGGTCAGCTGAGGGCTCTGTTTAATTACATAACTCCTGCAGAATATAGTTCGCTATCATATAAAAACAGCTAGCATCCTTGATTTTGGAGGCCTAAAAAGTACACTATCATCAGGCATAGCAACTGAGAGTCTCCACATTAGAAAACCAATCGCTCGGCTGTCATCCTGGCATTGTAGTGGTGACAGGAGCCAGAATCCTAACTGGTTGTAAGACCATGTTTTAAAAAATAAAGTACAGGTGTCCTGGGATCTTCGAGAGGTGGTAGGTACATATACACAACCCACCAATAGCTTCTTCCCTCAATAGTACACTCCTCTTATTCCAATCAAGGGGCGCAGGTGGCACTGTGGGTTAAACCACAGAGCCTAGGACTTGCCGATCAGAAGGTTGGTAGTTTGAATCCCCACGACGGGGTGAGCTCCCGTTGCTCAGTCCCTGCTCCTGCCAACCTAGCAGTTCGAAAGCACGTCAAAGTGCAAGTAGATAAATAGGTACCACTCCGGCGGGAAGGTAAACGGCGTTTCCATGCACTGCTCTGGTTCGCCAGAAGCGGCTTAGTCATGCTGGCTACATGACCCGGAAGCTGTACACCGGCTCCCTCAGCCAATAAAGCAAGATGAGCGCCGCAACCCCAGAGTCGGCCACAACTGGACCTAATGATCAGGGGTCTCTTTACCTTTACCTTATTCCAATCACCATAGCTCTAAATCAACCTGCCAAAGTAATCTTCTTCTTCTTCTTCTTCTGGGGATGCGGTTGAGGACTCAGAGGGGGAAAGGAATGCATTGCCATCCCCAGAAGCCCATCCACCAGATGAGTCTGTGGCTTAGATTTGTCAGCAGTAGGGAACCTCCAACCCACAGGCCTAATTAGCCGGCCAGGCTTTTCCAGTTGGCCTAGAACCCCCATTCTGGCCAAGCTACACCTACCTGCTCTACATCTGATGTAACATCAGGTACAAGGAAAGTGCAGGCATGGCTGGACCGTAAGAGCTGCAGACATTGCTGATCAGCTGGAGGACCTGCAAAGCCCAGAACTTGCATAGATCCACGTGACAATCAGAGGGTTTTTGGGGGGAGAGGGAGGCCTTCAAACTACTGCACAGGTGAAACTGAGTTGCCCGGCATCCTTGTGACATCAGGTGACTGACATCAGGTGGCCATAACTAGTTGTCAAACTGGGGCAGGGAGACAAGGATCTGTCTCACCCACCAGATCCAGGTCCTCACCCCTGAGAGTGAGATGGGCCTTGTTTGCAATTCAGCATTGTTCTCCTTATATCCTTACACGGTTGCACTTGAAGAGGCCTCAGCAGAAGCTCGATTTAAAGAAGCACTTGTGCCAGCAGTTGTGTGGGTTGGCCGCTGGAGTAAAAGGAAGATTGTAAAGTTCCTTGCTGTCTTAACTATGCAAAAGTGGGACAGCTAAATTGCCGTCAAGCTAAAATTAGGAGACAACTGATATTTTATCTCAGCTTAGATAAATGGGAATTCAAATTAACAGTTCATTGTTTTATCTCCCCCACCCCACCCCGCCACATTTGTCCACCCAGAAGTGCTTCTTTTCAGATGTGCACCACGAGATGCAATTCTCTCTGTGTGTCATTTTATGCCACTAATTCTCAGGCGTACAAAATAAGAGCCTATTGCACAGCAGCAGATTGACAACTGCCTTTTAGCATTACCTTGTGGCACATATAGGATCCTCCTTTCTTCACTCGGTCAGTCCCGGTCGGGGGTCCTTTCTGTGGATGGAAAAATACCAATGATTGATCATCTGTACAAAACTAGGAGCAAACATCACCCAACGGAGGGGTAGAAAGGAATTAAGAGATGTTCTAATCTATGTGTAAGCAAACTACAGCTGCTTGGCAGGCGGGAGGGAGAGGGGGGTTTGAAAAAGCTTGAAAATAATTACATTGCTCAGGACTAGAAGACAGTCCAGCGTAATTGCTCCAGCCAAAGTGCAGCAGTGACTGCATCAGTGTCTAATTGCTGCTTTCTTCTGTCAAGTCTGCAGCAAGCATGTTATTTTGGTTTCCCTGGGTAAGTTTATAACATGAGCTCAGAGCTCAGTGACACTAAAGAAATTGTGATGATGGATTGAAAACATATTAACAATTAGTATAATTATGTCCAACTTGCTGTGCTCCTATGGCATATAGCTTTAAGATTTGTGCCAGTTTAAGAGATGCATCACTGTGATACGTTCACCTATTTGGTGGTAGTCCATATTCCCATTGCCGATCAGAAGGTTGGCGGTTCGAATCCCCATGACGGGGTGAGCTCCTGTTGCTTGGTCCCTGCTCCTGCCCACCTAGCAGTTCGAAAGCACGTCAAGGTGCAAGTAGATAAATAGGTGCCGCTACGGCGGGAAGGTAAATGGCGTTTCTGTGCACTGCTCTGGTTTCACCAGAAGTGACTTAGTCATACTGGCCACATGACCGGAAGCTGTACACCGGCTCCCTCGGCCAATAAAGCAAGATGAGTGCCGCAACCCCAGAGTCGGTCATGACTGGACCTAATGGTCAGGGGTCCCTTTACCTTTACCATATTCCCATAATGTGTGCCGCTACCAGCATATCGCTCGGGACCTGAGAAGCATATAGATCTTGCCCCACTCCCTCTTTCAGACAGGTAAAAACGACGCGCATTAACTATCACATGATTAAACAGATATTGTACAACTAGAAAATGGCAGAAAACTAAAATGAACCATGCTCCTGCGAGGAAAGGTTATCACATCTTGGGCTTTTAAGTTTGGACAAAAGGTGAGTAACAGGGGGCAGGGCAGAGGTTTATAAAATTATGCATAGTGAGGAGAAAGTGAATTCTCCTTTTTTTGTATCGCTAGAAGTCGGGTCATCCGATGAAGCAGAGTGTTGGAAGATTCAGAACAGACTTCTTCACACAGCACATACTTAAAACTATGCATTTCGCTCCCACAAGGTGTAGCGATGGCTACCAAGTTAGATGGCTTTGAAAGAGTATTAGACAAATTCAAAGAGGATAAGGCTATGCCATACCTCAACTGACATAGGCAGTGTACTTCTGAATAGTAGTTTCTGGCAATTGTAAGTGAGGAGAGCATTGCTGCACTGAGGTCCCCCTTTTCCACAGGCCTGGTTGCCCCACTATGCTGGACTCGATGGGTCTTTGGCCTGATCCAGAAGGTCTCATCCTATGCTGTTAAACAGCATGGCTCTGGGGAAATCTTGTTTGCTTTCAAAAGTACTTGCTTTCTGAGATATCACAAATGGTCAAAGCCCTGGAAAGCCAGTATTCTACTACCAACACAACCTTGCTTGCCAAGGCACCAAATAAAAGGCCTGGAAAGAGATTATTCAGGAACAATTGCATAGCTGCTAATCAACCCAATTTTGAATTGACAAAACACTTCATTCCTCAAAGGGTATAGCTGGGTAAGAATCATTCCCTTGTGATTTGCCAGGTGCACGTACTTTAGCATTTTGTGATTTAATAAAGATTACAGGTCAGGCAGTAGATAACAAAACCCTGTGTGGAGTTTAATTAATTAAGAATTAAGGTTTAAAAGGACTCATTCACCTCAAAAACATACTGGGCAGAAACTGTAATAACCAACTAATTCTGGAATTTATCTTGAGCTACCTTAATTCTGTCATTTGCGCTATGACTAGGCTACGTGCTCTATTCCATTTTTTAAAAAATTGACATTCTGTACTAAAGTAACCCAAATGATGCTCCAAGAATAGCCGAGCTTTACAACCTGTATAAACAAGGCAAATTAAATGAGCTGGTAAAATTATATTGTTTTTTTTTTGTTTGGGGTTGTTGTTTTAAAAAAGAAAATCATTGCTATCTTGAAGATTGATTCAGTAGAAACTGCTGCATATAAACCTTTTAGTAAATATATCTGATCGTGTTTGGGTTTTTTTGTTTTGTTTATTCGGCTTCTGCTAGTCAACATAGAAGTGGGAAGAGCTACACAAAGGACTAAATCCTTAAGCAGTGGAAATCTGACAAAACAACAACTGGCCCTTTCCTGCTTTGGCTCCTGGGACCCTCAGAAAGCTCTGCAGCCCTGGGGAACTGCAGCTTCCCAGCAGCTGCCAAAAGGTGATGTCTAAAGGAAATTACTAATGCCGGGAACCTACAGCTTTGTGTAAAAAGAGTGCTTTAGAGCTGAGGGGGAAATGGTGTGCTGAAAAATGTACCAAACAGGGCCAACAAAAAATACCAATGGGCTGCAGGAACTCCTCTGTGAGGAAAGATTAAAACATTTGGGAGTTTTTAGATTTTAAAAGCTGGGGAGTAAGGTGAGGACAGGATAGAGGGTGAATAAAATTGTACATGGTGTAGAGAAAATAGACAGAAGTTTCCTCCCTCTCCCATAATTCTGGAACCCAGGAGCCATCAAAGTGAAGCTGAAGCGTGTAAGATTCAGGATACGATAGAATTTTCTACCACAAGATGTATCTTACACAGCTTTTAAAGGGGATGGGTGAGGGGAAAAAACATTGAAGGTAAGGCTGTTTAGGGGTAGCAGCCATTATGGTTGTGTACTACATCCAGTATCGGATTTATTTGGAGATTTTTGCATAGCAGGGGTAATAAATACCAAGCGCATATCCCCGTAGAAATGGCAGCGTAACAAGGCATGAGAGACAGTTTCTACCTCCATCAAGTCGCAGGGGCAGACTCGTTCTGTGTATGGTTTACCCTCAAATCTGCCCTTCAATAAGGCAGATGGCAGCACGTTGAATCTTGCAAGGGTAAATGAGCTGTGCTATCATAATCATTAAGGCCTTAAATGATAATTTTAGGTTATATGTTAACAACTAAGTTTTAAATTTTTTTAATATATATATATATATATATATATTAACTGTTGCTATATCTCTATTGTCCCTGTTATACCTAAATGTAAATTCAAATGTATCCCTATTGTAATTTATGACTTCCTTGATATTGTATGTGGGCTGGAACTGGTCTGTGACTGGAATACAGTGGTGCCTCGCAAGACGAAAAGAATCCGTTCTGTGATTCTCTTCGTCTAGCGGTTTTTTCGTATTGCGAAGCAAGCCCATTGACGGATTAGCGGATTAGCGCTATTAGCGGCTTTTAGCGGCTTATCTGCTGATCGGATCAGCTGATAAGCAGCTTAGCGGCTTAGAAAAAGGGGGGAAAGGAGAAAAAAAAACAGCAGGAACTCGCAAGACATTGTCGTCTTGCAAAGCAAGCCCATAGGAAATTCATTTTGTGAAGCACCTCCAAAACGGAAAACTCTTTTGTCGAGCGAGTTTTCCGTCTTGCGAGGCATTCGTCTTGCGGGGCACCACTGTAATAAATTCATTCATACGTCCAGTATCAAAGGTGGCATGCCTCTAAACACCAGTTTCTGGGGAGCACAAGGGCAGAGAGTGCTGTCATGCTTCAGGACTTCCCAAAGGCACCTGGTGGGCCACTGTGAGAACACATGGAATTCTAACATATGGAACACATGGGCCTTTGGCCTGATCTACATAGCAGGGTCCCTTGGGAACAATTTGCAAAATGGTGAAATGGGATAGGGTTTAAGATGCTGGCAAGGCAAGGACTGTAACAGAACCATATTCTACAGTGCAGGCTACGGTGTTGCTGGGAATGGCAAGGAGGGAGAAGTAAAAGAAAGCTTTCTAATATTACAAACTTTGGGAAACTTATGGGTGAAAATGATCAGTATGTTGTTATTTCATAATGTCATTAGAATTATTAGTAATTAGCATGGTTAGTACTATTAAGTGTTCAAAATGCACCCAGGGGACCAAAATAATCTCAAGAAAAGCTTGTTAGCAAAATAAATAAATAAATAAATGAAAAGAGAGATCTATGCAGAAATAACTACATACTTCTCTCTTTTCATTTTTTACTTATAGGCATTTAAAATGCAGAAAAATAAGGCAGAGAAAAAAAATATGCACCCCTCTGTTTCTAGTATTATTTGGGAACTCCATTTAGATCCTTTAGCTACATGCAAGTAGCTAGAGCATCAAGTTGGGTTTTTATATATACTGTATATAAAAAACTTAACAAAAGGTGAAATAAAGTCTGGAGTCAGAAAGAACATCAATGCTTGTCTTGCTTCTGTTTTTGTTTGTTGATGCTGCTGAATCATAGCATCCGTGAAGTCCTTGATTTCAGAACTGCAGGGAATGAGCATGATTCATGCTGCGGTTCCACCAAGACTGAGCTGGAGTCCTAAGAGTCAGAGGAGAGGACAGAGAGATACTGGAGCAATGGTTTCATCTTGAATAGGTCTCCTGGTTTGGTATGCACACCTGGGGCTGGCCTTGAGGACAATTCCATCTTCCCACTCTGAATCCTTGGGCTGAATAGCCTGCAGAATGCCAGGATCACGACACCATACTTGCTTCAAAGGGTACTGCCCACACACTTTCAAGCCTACCTTCAGTCAAATGCTCTATATACAAGAATTAATACACCGATGTGTGTTTTATATAAGAAGAGCCTGCTGGATCAGACCAGTAGCCTATCTAGCCCAGCATCCTGTTCTCACAGGAGCCAATCAGATGCCTACAGGAAGTCCACAAGCAGGACCACAATGAGTACAACATTCCTCACTTCTGTGGTTTCCAGGGACTGGTATTCAGAAGCATAATGCCTCTGTCAGTGGACATTTGGATCCCATCTTTCCTTCCTTGTGACTGGCCCAAAGTCACTCAGAAAGCTTGACGGCTGACTGAGAATTCAAACCTGGGTCTCCTTTGTTTTCGTCTGGCACTGTAAGCAGAAACCAAAGCAAATTGTATAATTCTCTGCCTGCTACCACATCCCAATCTTTTTCTCCCCTGTACCCACTCAGAAGAACGGCAGTTTGTTTGTTTGTTTGTTTGTTTGTTTGTTTCACTGGATATGCGGAGGGTTGCGAGATAGTCTCATTGTTCCCTACAAAAGAGTTAGTTTAGGATTGTATCCAACATACAGTGGTACCTCAGGTTAAGTACTTAATTCGTTCTGGAGATCTGTTCTTAACCTGAAACTGTTCTTAACCTGAAGCACCACTTTAGCTAATGGGGCCTCCTGCTGCTGCCACACCGCCGGAGCACGATTTCTGTTCTCATCCTGAAGCAAAGTTCTTAACCCAAGGTACTATTTCTGGGTTAGCGGGGTCTGTAACCTGAAGCGTATGTAACCTGAAGCGTATGTAACCCGAGGTACCACTGTACTCAGAGTAAACCCAATGAAATTAATGGACCTAAGGTAGCCATGTCCTTTAATTCCAATGTGTCTACTCCGACTAACATTTGGCTACAACTCTTAATGTCACCGAAGGTTTCAGGTTCATCCTACTGGTTTCAATCACAATCCAATCACAATCTGCTGAGATATATGAGTCAGGCAAAAGTCCTTCTAGAGGTACTTGTAGTTCTCAGGGTCTGTGCCTGTTAACTCCACTAATATAATTTCCGGGAGTTCTATTGCCATAAAGAACTCCCACCTCTCAAACTGTGTACAAAATGTGGAAAAGGACCTGACCACTGCCTGAAATGGGGTTCCCTGTAGAAACATTGTGCCATCAACAAAAAGTGTGACTGAAAATCCAGAAGGCATGTCTATCAACAGCAACACTGAATGTGACCCAATCTTAGGGTAGTCAGTCTTTTGCTGGTGGAAGAAGAGCAACTGATATGAAAAGCTTTGCAGTCTCTGATTCCACAAAGGGCTCAATCTCTCACAAATATGGTACGTGCTCAGGATTATAAAAGGATAACCTCTGCTACTAAAGCACAGATACAATGAGCAGGGGGTTGTTTGGATTAAGTGCCCCCTCGAAAGCTATTAATTATATGAAGAGAATGCAAGAGAAGAGAGTTTTGGCAGCAAAGCAAAAATTAAAGTGAAAACTGCCTATTGCAAAATAGGATTAGTACATAGCCACGCATTACTGAGCCACTTGAGCTGTACCTTCTTCAGGCTGCCTATTGAATTACACAACATTATCCCCTTAATGGAATCCCCTTTCAAGTACAAACAGTATTTATTACAGTAGAGGGAATTCACTGGTAAGTAGAAAATATCCCATCCTAACAGATCCACTCCCTCAGCTTGTTGGCCTCTATTTATTTAGCCGCAAATATGCTTCTGTACTCAATCTCTCTTCACACATACCCTGACTCTAAAAAGAACGGTTAAGGGCTGGTTCTGGAATGGCTTACCTTTTAAAAATAAAAATACCCTCAATCATACATGTGTAGAAATACCATGCAGAATCTTAAAACACATTCTGGAAAAATCTAGGATTAAGCTAAGCCCTTAAAAGTTCGCCTAAATTTAAGAGTGTAATAACCACAACCGATTTATTTTTTAAAAAACAAAGCTATTGTTTTGTTTTGTTACCATTCTTATTGATAAAAAACCCCTCTCCCTTTCCAAAGACTGCCATTTCTCCCAGATAACACTTGCAGGTCCTCTAGTGTCTTTGGCGACATTTGCATGTAATACTGCATCATGGTTTAATGGGAGGAGCTGCTGCTAGCCTCTCATTCTCACGATTTCCCTCTCCTCTTCCTGCATGGCCAGGAGAACGACTGCAGCAGTTTCATTACGGTTTCCACGAAATCTGGCTTTTCGTTAGAAATGGGACCATAAATCGTGGCTTAAAAACTTGCCAGAGCTTGCTTTAAACAAGCCAAAGCATGGGTTACGAAGATGGCATGTTGCAAGCCTATTAAGGGCAGGCTTGCGTATGTAGCTGTATCGCTGGATCTCCTGTCACTCTGACTGTTCCTTTTACTTGCTATCCATTAAACCATAGTTTACCCGAAGGGGTAGCTAATGTGGTACTCTTCAGACGTTGTTCGACTACGACCCCCATCAGCCCCAGTCAGCATTGCCAGCAGTCAAGAGTGATGGGACATGTAGTCCAGTTACAACACATGCTGTTAGGTTATCCGCAAGGTCACAAAAGCAGTGGCCTGAATACAGAATGTATTTGTTTTTCTGCTGGTTTTTATTCAAATTGCGGCGACAGATGGGCTTCATATATCAGTCATTCATATCAGGATGATCTGCCTGTAGTTAAAAGGAACCTGAGTAAACAAGCTGTTTCTGAAATATAATTTGCAAGGAACCCTGACAGAGTCGTTTAGATAAACAATCCTTGAACTGAATTGGCCTTTCCTTTTTAAAAAAGAGAGATTTTTTCCTTTGTTATTATTTTATGCGGATTTTTTTTTTTTTACAATATTTACTAAAATTTCCACCAAAACTAGAAATCAGTGAAGACTCGGAAGCAGGACTGCTTCAGAACTGCAATTGATCCAACAGATCCAGCAGACACCCCCATCACTGGACTGGTCCTATATAGAGGCCCCAGCGTGCCATATGGGTAGTATATTATTGTTACAGCAAGCACTGAGTCAAGTTCCCACCTAAGTTTATATGCAGGTTAAGGTCATGAAAAGCTAATATTTACTTGTGCTTGCATCTTGCTGCTTGTTTGCCTTCAGTCATAACGAAAGACTGGAAATCAGCCTGGCTGATTTGAAAGAGACAAACTAAGGGCCCTATTTGACACCTCCCGAAGACCTTCTGATTATATGTCATTATGCATGCACTGTTATTAATTACTTCCAATTCTTAAGTGCCAGCTTGCCGCTGTACAAGCACAGACTTAAAAATAGTTCCCTGCCTGAAAGTGGCTTACAATTTAGCTCAGAGGAGGGAGACCAACACTGGAGGGACAGAAGTTAACACACACGTTACAAGTACAGTACAGCTCTGCAATAATCCTGGGAGAAAAGAACTATGGAGAGACTAAATTGGGGTTGGGGGGTGGGGAGATAAGGTGCACTCTAAGGGAAGAGCTGAAAATAGATACCTAAATTGAGTTGAAACACTTTTAAGAGAAAGATTTTTGGATGAAGAAAGAGTAAAAAGATAAGAAACAAAAGGTTGGGCGGGTAAGGAAAACGAAGGAAGAGTTTTGTTGAGTAAACACAAAGAATTTATCTCAGAAAGGAAAGTTGGACTGAAAAATTCCACAGGCAATTTACTCTGGACTGGATTATTTTTGGGGTGAAAAGTGAGGTATAATTTATTAAAGAAAAAGAAGGAGGAGGAGGTGACTGAAAATGCCATCCCACTCCCCTGTCCAATTTAGGGGGGGGTGTAGTTTTCCTTTTTTTTTATTCAGATTTTCTTATGGAAATGGTAAGCCTGGATTAAATGGGGAAATGATGTCAGATGGCACATCAATGAGGATGGTGCTTCGTGAACATTGCACAAAACTTGCATGCATGTGGTTCGCCAAGCCCCAAACAAAACTGCTGTGTGGAAGTGCACCAAGTGAAGGAAACCAATGAATGATGGCTAATTGTGGCAGCAGATGAGAACAAGGAAGGCCAGGGAAAGAGGGATGCAGTAACCAAGGCAGGCAAATCGATCAGAGTCATCTATTGCAGATTTAGGCATAGCCAGATGTTGGCTATTGTAGGAAGAGACAAAAGAAAGGTAGAATTTTATTTTATATTTTATTGATAGAATTTTATTCCTCCTTCTGGTAACCCAGAAACTGATTCAAGACTCAGGTGGCAATAAGCATACATCATCCAAGAGGGAGAGCTCTCCAGAAGATATAGCAAGGCTATACAGGAATTATTCCCCCTCTTGGGAATAACTCTACCCACGATTCCAAGGGTGGCTGGGTGGACAGATGCCTGGCACTCTGGTTGGCTTGCTTTGAGGGAGGGATCCCATTAAGAACATAAAAGGAGCTGGCTGGCTCAGGCCAATGGTCCATCTAGTCCAGCATCTTTTTCTCACAATGGCTAACCAGAATCCCCAAGGATGCTTGCAAGCAGGACCTGAGTGCAACAGTGCTCTACCCACTTGTGACTCCCAGCGGCTGGCATTCATCGGAACACTGCCCCTGTCAGAGGAGGGACTGCACAGCCACTATGGATAGCAGCCAATTCACCACTGGGATCCTATAGGACTGGGGAGGTTTCTTCTGCTTTTCCCATGTAGAATCTTGAGGCAGTTAAAACTCTCTCAAAGAATCTGGGAACTTCGTCTATTAAGGAGGCTGGGAATTTTAGCTCTGTGAGGCATAAACTACAGTTCCCAGGATTCTTTGGAGGAAAGGTGTGTGCTGAAAATGCACTTTAAATGTATGGCGTGCACACAGCCCTGGTTTCTGTGGGCATTGTATCCCTTCCATTCAGAACCTAGGTCCATCCCTGAGGCCTAGACTCAAGAAGGAAAACTGAGGGGAAAGTCTTTAGGCCAGAAGGTGGTACTCAACCTGGAAGCCTGCTTCCCTCCTTTAAACCTGCCCTGCTTCCCTCCATAGACCAGGAAAGGTCCCTGCTAAGCCTGGAAACTGGTTGAGGTGGAATATGCAAAGACAGATTCAAGGGAAAGCAAGTCTCATTACAGCACCCATAAAAGCTTGTTTTACAAGTGCTTCTTTAAATTGTCCCCCATCTGCTAACACTTATGAAACAATCCAAAATGCATTTCAAAACACCAATCTGTAACTGTCCATGTATAAAAATGGAGAGCCCTAACTTGCTGTGGCGCCACAAAGCTAATTTAGCCTTTCGGTGCTGAACTGCATACAGTTCTGCCCGGCAACCATGCATTTCCAAGAGCTGAAAGGGGCTGGAATTAAAAGCCATCTCTAGGTTAAGAAGCACGGTTCATTTATCACATTCATGCTTGGCTGCTTCTCTGCAAGCTGATAAGTTATAGTTGACAAAACAGGAGGAGACAGTCGTTCAAGTCCTTCCTTTTTCTCACATACAACGGTACTGTTAACCAGCCCTCGCTCCACTGGAACTATCAGGAAAATGGCTTGGTTTGCTGCTGATAATTCAAAGAAGATATGCTGTTTCATTCACAACTCTGTTAGCAAGCATGATCAGGAAACACCAGATACTGAAACAATGCCATGTCAAAATACTAAACTCCTAAAGAAATAACCTAGGGTCCTTGGAGCTATGCCAGTGGGTCTGCAAAGCTTTGCAACTAGTGCCCCTCAGCTCATTTTCCCCTCAAGAGGAAGAGATAAAGGCTATCCCATTGAGATTGCCAGCTGTGTTTCCTGTTGTCCTTCCCCTCAAGGGGAAAACGGGTGGCTCAGAGTTGGGCAAGGGTACCCCAACTCCCTGGGGAGAGCAGCTGACCCATAGTTTGAAAAGGGGAATGGGGCAACTGGTTGGCTGCGTGTGTGTCAGGTAGAGTGGCTCTCACTGCTTCTGTATGAGTGGGTATGAGGAGCAGGAAAGAGAAGTGAATGAGTTTTCCTTGCACAGACATCCACATCCATCCCCTTCTCCCCTTTCCTCCTCCCTGGTAAAGTGACAGATGCAACCCCTGTGAGATTCTGCAACTGTATGATCCCAATGAGAGCTAAAGTTACTACAGTGGAGGCGGCCCTTCACAGTTAGTACTATGGCTCCCTTCTAAAGAAAGAGCTGCATCTCATTTGCAAGGGATGGGGAAAGAGAGGGAGAGAGAGAGAGAGCGTTCAGATAACCTGGAGAAGGGGAATCAAAGCTGAAAATCTGAAAGTTCTGTTGGCATTTGGAACCATTGATCTAGTCCACTCCCTGCCAAGGAAGTTGTCATGGACTTTGAAGACACTCAAACTCAGAACGCAAAGGAGAAACGTGCTAAGAGGAAGGCACACTTGGCAAATCCACACCGTGATCAACTCCCACCCGGGAACCAATGTCCCCACTGTGGAAGGACGTGTGGGTCCAGAATTGGCCTCCACAGTCACTTACGGACTCATTGTTAAAACCCTGTTTATGGAAGACAATCTTACTCGGCTATGAGTGATTGCCGAAGAAGAAGAAGAGGAGGAGAAGGAGGAAGAGGAGACTATGGAATCTCTCATAGGTGGCCATTCAGCCTCTACTTGAAAAACTAACTCAAACAAAGAAGATTGCACCACCTTCTGAGGCAGTCTGCATCATTACCAAGCAGCTTGTGCCATTAAGAGTTGTTCCAAATGTTTAGTCAAAAATTATCCTTTCTCATCATGTGAACTCATTTTTTCAGGGTCCTACCCTCTAGAGCAGCAGAAAACATAATTTGCTGCATCATCTAGGTCACAGCTCAGTATTTGACAACATCTTATCTCTCATTAATAGTAATCTCTTCAAGGCTAAACATAATTGGCTCCTTCAACCTGTCCTAAACTGATAACTTGTACAAATAAAAATAAAAATAAGGATGTAAATCTCCTCCACAGCAGAAAGTGAGAGAGATATTGCTCTAGCCAAAGGCCCTAATCCCATGCACCTTGCTCTAATACCATACTCCACGGCTGCCTACTGGCCTAGTGTCATGAGGAGAAAACCAGCATGGGGTAGTGGTGGGAAGCAGAAGGAATCGCAAGGGGGTTGTTAGGAAGAAAAATAAAAAGAAGAAAGTCTTTGAAAGTGGGAGATGTGCATTAAATTTGGAAAGATATTCCAGTATTTACACAGCTGTGTGCTCCCGGTCTGTGTCGCAACAGCCTTGCACCAAAATGAAAAGAGAAAAAAGACAGAAAAAGCTACTGTTCAGGATGGTGCTTAAGAGCCCAACTTCTTCCATTCCTCAAGCTCTGATGCCTTGACCCCAGCATGAAAACAGAAAGCCTCACAAAAACAAAGAAGCGGCCTGATGGAAATCTTAATTAGAGTAATGAAGAATTCTTGATTATTTAGGCCACCCGGAGAATTTGTGTTTACTACTTGACGGCAATAGTGTTTTGTAGGTCTGAGCATCAAGCTTTGCTTGCGCTTTCTGATTCAGCAGCTAATTAAAAGTTCCTGTTCCAAGCTAGCAGATCTGCAGAATCTTTACACGTTGAAGAGGAACATGGCACGACAGGTTCCTGTTCCTTTGCAAGAAAAAAACCATTTTGAGCACCAGCTCAGCTAGATAAAGCCTATCTAGTTTGCATCCTGTTTCCCACAGAGGCCAACCAGATGGCTCTTGGGAAGCCTATGCTCAGGGCATGAAGGCAATGTAGAGTCTTTAAAACTCGCCCTCAGAGGAAACAACAACCCCAAGGACAGACAGACCCCCATGACAGGAAGGGTGAGGAGAGATGCCGCCCTCCATCCCCAATGTGTTTCAAGAGCAGCGCTTGACAAATGAAAAATTCACTCATGAGAGATAACTGGAAAATCAGCTAGTCCATCTCACAGAGCCCGAAGTTTTCATTTTTTTAAGTTTGATTTAGTCAACGTGTCTAGAATCTGCAAATTTCTTCAAAACCGCTCTTAAGCAGATAAATGAGACAGGCTGGCAACTTCAGATATATTTTCAGAGATAAGCAGATTCTAACTGCCTCAAATTCAAACAAGCATATAAGGCTCCTGTCTGTGGGGATTCAGACTGTTTTCATGAGTGAACTTGTTAAAACCTTAACCCTGGGGGAGAAAAGAGAGTTGACTCTGAAACACATCAGGGATAAGGGATGTGTTCTATACAGCTGTTTTAACATTCTTTTCCCCTTGGATGCTTCTACAGATGTTTGTTCTCTGCTTTGTCTTCAGACTGGACCATCATTCACTTTGAAAGACGTCTCTGCAGTGTAACACCTTTGCAGGAAGGAAATAAACCCAGACAGGTGCCACATCCACTCTTTACTGCAGGACTAGCCAAGGTGAGATGCCCTTCAAATGTTGGTAGACTACAACTCCTATCATCCTTGACCACTGCCCATGCTGGCGGAGGGCTGATGGGAATCCACATTTGGAGGCCACCTGCTTTCCTAGCTGCTGCTCCACTGGTGTCCCACCCCTAATACTGGGCTCAGGCAAACAATGAAGCTCAGAGCTGCAAGGAGGTAAAGCAGCCACAAACCCAAGTTGAGGTGATGAGGATCTTCAAAAGTATTCAAAAATGGTGCTTCTTTCAGATAATTCCATAGCATTAATAGGACATGGGTGTATCAACAACGATAGGCGTCTAATGCAACAGCCATGTTGAATAATATGAGCCTGCATATATATTTCAATCCAATGTCTGCATATCAAACAAAACAGTACAAAGAAAGAATGGGAGACTCTCTACATCAGGGGCTGCCAAGGTGGTACCCTATAGATTTTGTTGGACTCCAACTCCTATTGGCCCCAGCCAGCAGAGCTGTAGTCCATAGTAGTAGTCCAACAATATTTGGACAGCAACACCATGGCTACTTTTGCTCAATACAGAGGTGGTTTTGTGTAGACACCTGCCGTCCTGGTTTGCCATTGCTACCCACCATTGGCATGTGGCCCTGGGAAACTTGCCCAGCAAAGAATATGGCCCTCAGGTTGAAAAAGGCTGCCCACTCCAGGTGTATAGGAGTCCCTGCGTGACCTTCTATGTAGCTATATTTGAGCGTGCTGACTTTTTAACGCACCATAATCTCTAGAGGTGAAACATGACAAGGATGTGCTGCACTCGGAACAGTTTTTCCAACACCTTCACTGCTGAAAGCTTTACACCCCAGATAGTCATCTGTCAAATTTTAATTCCATCAGAGATTTCATGCAGGAGCACAGACAGCAGGCTGGCATTTATACCACATTTCCCATCCAAGGTTTGTGAAGCTGCTTATAACTAAGCATACAAAAAGTGCCCTTTGTCCTCAAAACCACCATAGAAGGTAGATTAGGCAGGGAGAGAGAGAGAGAGAGAGAGAGAGAGAGAGAGAGAGAATTAAATGTATGCCAAGGTCATTCACTCCAGCATGCAGGTGGGCAAGGATCTGAATGCTTGTTTCCCTGGTCCTTTTCTCACTATCTATGGTACCACTGGTCTTTAACTGGTGGGTCCTGACTCGTTTTCTAAGGCAGTGATGGGGAACCTGTGGTCCTCAAACAACCCTTTGAGGACCACAGGTTCCTCACCACTGCCTTAGAAACGACACCTCCCACCCATCACCCATGATCATCGGCCATGCTGGCTGAGATTGTCAATCAGAGTATTAGGCTAACCATCTGACTCACTGAAAAGAAATCACCTAGAGACACTCAAACCTGAGGCTGCAAAGATAGGACAATTCAACAGAGCCGTTTTGTGCCAACTCAAACCTAAAGGCAGACAGACAAGTGATAAAGGTGTGTGTGTGTGTGTGTGTGTGTGTGTGTGCAATCTTTAAAAAGAAGGCACATGTATGATTGTTATTTGACTGCAGCAGATTTCACTTTTCTTTCTAAAAAATAAGAGGGAAGTGAGCATCCTTCTGGAAAACCATTCCACAACCTCAGGGCTACGAATGTAAATTAATAAAAGGCTTTAAAGGTCAATTCTAGCACCTTGAGTTGGGTCCCAAAGCAAATTACATATGGAGTGGGTGGCTGTGGAAAAGATCCTGGGGCTCCTAGTGTAGACACAGCCATTGTATTAGGCGCAACCTGTTGGGAATTTTCCATTCCACCTTTAGTTACAGA
Organism: Podarcis bocagei; assembly: GCF_964188305.1. Taxonomy (NCBI): domain Eukaryota; kingdom Metazoa; phylum Chordata; class Lepidosauria; order Squamata; family Lacertidae; genus Podarcis; species Podarcis bocagei. The sequence continues at coordinate 39,359,828 of NC_138126.1, forward strand.
CATGGAGCTGTTACATGACACGTGTCTGTTTACAATCCAGCATTGTTTTACAAGGCTTTACACCGGAGCAGGACCTGCACTGTCACATGCAGAGATATAATCAGAAAAGGAGCAAAGCAACAGATGAGTGCCTTCTGATATGCTTATCAATAACAAAATGCTCACCGGATTGTATGTTTCATCTGCAGAATGCCTAACACCCCACCAATCCGAGGTCCACTCCCAGGCATTTCCCACAATGTTGTACAAGCCATAACCATTAGGAGGGAATGATGTTACCTGCCGAGAAAAGAAAAGAAAAAGAACAAAGGGTATTGGAGAACAGAGAGGTACACAAGCCAATACAATAATGTTGTTTTTATTTTCCTCTTTCCATTTTATTTCTCCCCTGATCCAGAAGATAAATAAATCTGGTCCCTGTTTGAAGACCTCATACCTCACTGGCCATTTCACCTATCCGTATATATGACATTAGTCATTAATGGGCAGAGCTATTCAAACCCACCATCAGCTGGGCAAGGTGGGGTGACTGGGGAAAACTGTCCCTCCAGCTGGCCCAACTGGGCTTTACTGGCATCTTATCTGCCTGCCCAGTGGCACCAGTGGCACTCTGCTGGTGCAGAGCTCTCTCTTCTACTTGCCAAATGTGTGGGCAAACGTCTCCTCTAGGCCTGGGCGATTTTTCAATATATCGTTCAAAATCGGTTATGCAGGCCACAGCACGATAACGGTTTCATGTTATCTGGCAAACAGCGCAATTTTGAGAAAAACTGTGCAGCCGGCCAGTGCTTCTTAGTGCTTCTCTGCCTCCTGCAGCGAGCGACCCACAAGAGCAGGCATGGCAGCCGACACTTTTTGATTCTGCAATGAGCCCCAGCTCAGCTGCTTTGCCTCTGCAAAAGCCGGTGATGAATATCAAAGGAGCTGGGAAAGCAGCAGCCAGCCAGCAGCAGAACTTATCCACCCTCTCCTTTTGATTTTGAAGCATGCCCTGGCTCAGCAGGCTAGTAGCCTGCGTGACAGGTCTGTAGATATGGTTTAGGTATGCTGGTCTGAGCCTTTGCCCCTTCCTTACCCCCGTTAAAGAAGAAACTGGGGCTGCTTTCTTCAGAGTAAAAACAAAAAACATTGCCCTGTTACTTAACTCTTTTTCTTTACTCCCGTCTCCCCTTCTGCCTATGTTAGTGTGTGAGTGCATGTGCTAAACCCCTTCCTGCCCATTCCCACCACTCCCGTGTAAAAGGACAAGAAACCAAGTTGCCCTGTTATTTAAGGCTCTGTATATTCCTGTCTCCCCTTCTGTCTCTGTGTGTACGAGAGTGAGAGAGAAGCCTTTCTCTCCCCTCCCTGAAGCCTTTTACTAGCATCGGAGGCTTTGATGGAGCCCCTTTCCCCCGTGTAAAAGTAAGAAGAAGAAAAACAAGCTGCTGTGTAAGACATTGTTGGTTCACCTTAAATAGCTTCCCTCATATAAAAAAGGAAGTTAACAAAAATATTAAAGGATGTTATCTCATTGCTTGCTTGCCCTTCCTCCTTCCCTTTGATAAAAAGGGAGAGATTGGTGGGACGGGGGCTTTGGAGCCTTCTGTGGGTGGGTGGAATGGAGGAGGCAAGATTTAACAGTTGCTGCCTTATGCTGAAATGGGAGATTGGAAGGTTGTTGTGAGGTGAGAATGATGGGGAGGGTGGATGCTTATATTTAAGCAGTGCAAGTAAACGTGTGTCTGCTCAGAAGCAAGCTCTACTGAATTCAATGGGGCTAACTCCCAGGGAAGTAGACGTAAGTTTAGTTGAACTGAGTGGGGCTTACTCATACATAGAATTGCAGTTTGCCCTCTGAGTGGGGAAGGAGACACTAGTAAATTACTGATATTACTCTTAAATTGGTAGAAAATCATATGCATGTTAAAGTAATATTTTTACTAAATCTACTACTTCTGTAAATTTTAAATTTGCCCCTGAAACTGCAAAGAACATTAATATATTATCCATAAATCTTTAATGGTTTAGTTGAAGCATACTATCATTGAGTTAATTTTCATATAATTATATACATTAAATTTAGATTTTTGCTGTTGTTGTTCAACATTTTCCCAGATTATTTGTATTCACTATGAGTCACCACTGTATTCTGGATTGTCCTGGACCTGAATATATATTTGGTCCAAGCCCCAAACCAAAATCCTGTTTGGATGCATTTTGGCTTGCCTGCTGATGAAAGTGATGATTTCATCAGTGTGTGGTGATTTAGACCCATAACATAGTAGGAGTTCCCAGGACATTACCATAGCTCCATCTTATTTCAGATACCTCTACATAGCTCCATCTTATTTCAGATACCGTGATATATCAGTATAACGTGATGTTTAGCTGGTGATATACAGTGGAACCTCGGGTTACAGATGCTTCAGGTTACAGACTCCGCTAACCCAGAAATAGTACCTCGGGTTAAGAACTTTGCTTCAGGATGAGAACAGAAATCACACGATAGCAGCGCAGTGGCAGCAGGAGGCCCCATTAGCTAAAGTGGTACCTCAGGTTAAGAACAGTTTCAGGTTTAGAATGGACCTCCAGAATGAATTAAGTTCTTAACACGAGGTACCATGGTATTGTGATACTGAAAACCAGATATCGCATCAGTGGCAGCGAGAGGTAAGACCCAAACAGGGACTGAACCAGCCTGGGATCTGCTGGATCCTGAGCCAGCCTCGCTGCCATCAAATGAAAGCATGAGAGCCAATCTTGGTCCAGTCACTGCACCAGTTCCAGGCTGCTTACCTGCTTTCCTGCCAACTGCGTATCTAAAAACCAACATTTCCAGATTGGGCCTTGGCAGAAGGTTAGCAGCAGAAAAGCAGAAAGGAAATATGCAAGGTCATGAACAAGGACACCATTCAGGTGTGGAATGATGTCTAGGCGTGGGTTTGGCAATGTAAAAGCAAAACAATCGAATTACAAAATCCTTGACATTTTTTCTTCCTAAGCGACAATAGGCATAAATCACCACCATGGATTGAAACAACTTGTTCTCATTGCATTTACAAGAACAATTGTTAAGTTGTCAATCGTCTACTTGCTGATCCTGACATTTGTGACCAGAGAATGATTTGTAGAAAGAAAAATGACACCCTGCATAGGGCAAGCAGACAGCCGGATGTTTTCATCAACAAACCGGTTAGTAACTTCATTTGCAATGTAATAGGAATGAGGCTTCAGTCATCAGTTCATAGAGCCAAGTAGCCTACATCTTGAATACATGCCTTTTCTACACAAAAAGAAAGGAAAGGAAAGGGAGATTACCAACTTTCTGCTTCTCATCTTGTTCCAGTTTTGTCTCTTCCTGCATTCATACTAAGGATTAGTGTGGCATGTGGCCATTTTTAAATGGAAAAGTCACCATTTTCAGGTGGGGTAGATGTCATGGGAAAGAATTTGTTCCTCAGCCTTTCAGCAGCAAAAGAGAGAAAAGGGCCAAATTGCACTCTATGCCTTTGCCTGAAATTGATTTATGTTTCCCATGATCTCCCAAGTTTATACACCTTTGCACTGATGCTACCAGTTTACTTCATCCACCACACTTACAGGTGCAGTTCCTTGGTATCCATCTTCCCCAGTGTTGCTTGTAGGGAATTCTCCCTGCCAGATATTAGCATAGTGCCGACCACTTGGGTGAAGCTTGTTTCCCCAGGGGAAAAGTCTGTTGGAAAAAGCACAGGCAAGTGTTATTCAGGCCAACAGTGGGCTGCTTCTGGCTTGGTGATGAGAGAAGGTTCAAAAATGAGAGAAAAGAGTGGCTATGAATTTCAATGATAGTTTTATAGCTCCCAGTGACGTACAGAGATAAGTGTTTTTAATCCATAAGAAGTAGGTCAAAAACATGTACCCAACATTTTCTACCTATGTGACAGTTTTTGCAAGGCAACATTTTAACATATCAAAAAGCAACACTGTTGATCCTATTACCCAAAACGTATCTCTGAAAAGGAACAAGAACTGGGAATCTGGAACTCTTATATAGTTGACATCCTGGGGGTCCAGATGAACAGGATATATAAAGCAGAATGTAAGTCATACGAACAGGAGATTAAGGCTGCGCTCTTGTTTACAAAAAGGGGACACTGTATTATCCTTCTGATTTAAACACAAAGTGGCTTTAAGAAACAGAAGCAATAATGGGATTAAATTTGGAGATTTATACATCATGCTTTGTGGGTCACAATTTCCACCGTGCAACATAAACGGCAGAATTTAACCACTCCCTGGCATTAGGAAATGTTAAAACGTGTATAAGGCAGTCCCTTCACAGTTTAAAGGAATATGGGAAGGGACTGGGCCTCGAATGACAATCCAATCCAATTCCTTTCCTCTTCCCCCTTTTCACACATCCCCATGTGCATTTATTAAAGTTCTATTATGTTGATGCTTCTGCATATAGCTGTTTACCATCAAATATTAAAGGCCATTTCTAATATGGCAGCTACTTCTCCCCATCCAGGTTTTCCAGGAGCTAGAATAATCAAAAGTCTCTTCATCACAAGGTGATGGGTGGGGGGAGTCTTCGTTAGTTACAAGATTTGTAGGACTCATATTTAAACTTAAACAATTTAAGTTATTAGGGGGTTGCATGTTGTCTATTTAGAAGGTGAGACTAGCAAGACTTAAAGACCGAGGGGAATATATAGGATCAACTTAAGGAAGCATATACAGTGGTACCTCTGGTTACGTACTTAATTCATTCTGGAGGTCCGTTCTTAACCTGAAACTGTTCTTAACCTGAAGCACCACTTTAGCTAATGGGGCCTCCTGCTGCCGCTGCGCCGCTGCTGCATGATTTCTGTTCTCATCCTGAAGCAAAGTTCTTAACCTGAGGTAATATTTCTGGGTAATATTTCTGGGTTAGTGGAGTCTGTAACCTGAAGCGTATGTAACCCGAGGTACTACTGTATAGGAAAGGGCTTTCTTTCTTGTTTTTGCTTCCACTTGCAAAAAGGAAAGGATCAAAAGTAAAGAACCTATTCTCAAGGCCCCCTCGACAGCTATATTCCCATTCAGCCTCCGTTGGTAGCCGTTTTCCTGCCCAACTGCAAAATGCCACAGCGTCATTCCAAGAAACATGAAGAACTGGATGATCCATTCTGAAAGACAAATAAAACAAAAAACAAAATGGTGTGATCAAGGGCATCAGAGGTGCTAACTAACCTCAGCACAGGTCCTTCACGGTGAAACACTAAGAACGTCACACCAAACCATGAAACTGCTTGACACAAAAGTGTACGAGCCCACCAAAGCATATTAAACAAATGCAACCTGCCTATTGCTAGTATTCCCCCCATTAGGCTCAAGTGGGTAGAACGACAGAACACAACACAAACATACAAAGATGACTGGAGGAAAAAAGAAAGTGAAGCAATGGCTCAGAAAAGCGTGGAAGGTGGAAATAGCAAAGGAAGTAACAAAACTGATTTTGGCGCATATATGAGCAAAGTAGAGTCACTGAAATACAAAGGAGATCAGGTACCTAAAGACCAATATGGTGGCACTTTTTTGAAGTGTTATTCAGACCTTTGGAAACCACTTTCATTTTGTGTGCACAACATAATGTCTAAAACGATATGGCAAACAATACTCTGATGAGTTCTAAGCAATCTTTGTTGAATGCTCATCATTATCCAAAGTTGCTAGAAAAAAGAAAAAAGAATGGGACATTGAAAAATTCATTTTGGGTTGAATATACGTAGCTTAATAAAACTATAGTTAATTAAGCCAGGAAATCCTTCATTTGTGCTCTCACATTGGCCCAAATCTGGCTGATCTGCAACTCTACATGATGTCCCAAATGGAGATTTGTGGTTTAATAATGTCCTGTTTAGTCCTGTTTAACAATGGTCAAATTGCGGTTTGAGATCCTGGTTTAGTAAACAGACATTAAACCACAGAGGAGGCAGAGGGAGTATGTGTGGCATTCTGACACCCACTTCCAGCTTAATACATTATGTTTTCTTCAAGAAGAAAAGCAGGAACATTACGTCCAATCCAAGCCAGAGAGTTGCACCGCTAACTTGATTCACAGAGAGCAATGACGTGTGTGCATGCCACAGGACCAGCCAACAGTAACCAAAGTGCATTTAGCAATGCTCACTCATCTCTCCCCTCTGATTCTCCCCCCTTCTCCAACGCACACACACACACACACACACACACCTCCCTCACATGCGGACTACATGTTGTGAGTTTTCACTCCTGCAGTCCCAATAAGATAATGGTCTTGCCAAAACAGTTTGTCTGAATCTCCCTTAGCAAAACAACACTCCCTACACGTCACAAATTCAGCAACCCATTTTATTCATCTGTATTTGGCTTCTTCTTTTTTCAGGTTTTTATAAAACCTACAAAGGAAAGTATCATAGAACGCTGCTCTATAATAAGATAGTGTCTTACACTGCCTTCTTATTATAGAATACTATTCTGGAATAGCATGCCTTTGACCTGTCCTAGGTCAGGATGACAAACTTCCAGAATGCAGTAGGAAGAAAGGGAGCAGCTTTCTAGAACTGTTATTTAGCACTAATTTTGACCTCTTTTTTTTTTTTAATTAATTATCTCCTGGCAACTGGTGTAACTATTTTTGATGTCAGTTCATTCTCATTCCGTCCCATCGGAGAGCAAGTGACGGAATTGTCCTGAGGAGCAAGCATCAGATGATATTACAGTGATGTGGTTCTTGTCTTAAAGGATTTGAAGAATACGCCAAGTTTTGCCAGCCCTGAGGGGGAGAATCTGATTAATGCATGCTAATGACAGACTCAAGGCCACTTCATTTGTTGTAGCATTCCGCAAAGCGATTCAGGTAAGAAAAATAAAGGGTGCACATTGTGGTTACACATAATAATAATGGAAAGGGGTGCAGGGAGGAGGGAAGGCATAAATTTTGATAATAAATGAAGTAGAACAAAGCTTTCTATGAATGTTTGAGGCCTTTTAGGTCATTTTCTGCTCTTCCATCCCTCTTCTCCTGCCTTGCAGAAGCCACTTCCAGCTCCTTGGCCTTTTGTATTTTGACAATATAAATGAGATTCGTTACATACTTGATTAAACCTAATAAAATAGTCTAACAGAAAATGTACCTGTGAGGCAGCTTAACAGCTCACATTAAAATTGACAAGCAAAAACTAATATAAAAATACATACAATTTCAGATAATAGAGCAAAAGCAGACCATTCAAAGTAGCAAATATGAAGAACCCAAACAGCTGTGACACAACTTTTAACATATTCTACAAACAGCCCAAAAAAATCTCAAATATGTGTTCTTGGTGCTGGGGATTAGGAGTGGCCTTTTTATTTTATTTTATTGATTGAATGAATTTATATACCGCCCTATACCAGCAGGTCTCAGGGCGGTTCACAGAATAAAATCAGAATATAAAAGTTTCTCTTAGGGTTTGTTTTTAAATGTCCTGTTTTTATCTGAAGTCGTATGCATCTTTAAGTATTTTTTGCAGCCTTTCCCAGTTTGGCATTCTCTAGATGTTTTTGGCTACAAATCTCATCAGCCCCAACCATCACACCAGGGCTGATGGGAATTGTGGTCCAGAAGGCCTGGAAAGCCCATGGTCTGCTGTTTTCATAGCACACCAGAATACTTCACCATATTACAGTGCTCCCTGGTACAACATGGTAGCTTTATTGGGGGGAAATGAAAAGAAACCCTGCATGCCCTCCTCAAATACTCTGTAAAGAACATGAGAAGGCTATAAACAGAAAATAGGTTCACAGATCCTATGGTACTCATAATTCCTTGCCTTGTGCATCTATAAAGCAATGCGTATCAATAGGTTAATGCTGTTCACTAGCCATGGCACCATGGTGCCATTTTTCAAAGAAGGTCTTAATAACATACAATGAAATGTTTTGTTTATGTTTATTATTATTATTATTATTATTATTATTAAGCAAAGGAACGCTTCTACCAATGTTCACAGGAGGAAAATAGAAGAAAAACATGGAAACCTGAAAGGAAATTGATAGGTCAAATAGCAGGAAACCAAATACCCTAGGGATCACATTACTCACAGGAAGATGATGTACTTAAGGGCCCTTTCTCACTAAGTGTTCAGTATCTGGGCACAGATGTCGATGAGCAAAGTATATGCACCCTACATCAATTATGGGTACAAATGGCTTTCAAAAACTGCTGCTCTTCCTTTTAAAGGACAGAGCAAAGCCCTCTACCTCTCTTTAAAAAGCTGCATTAGAAATAATGTGGCTTTCATAATTGCTGAAATGTAATCCTTAATTCAAAATATCCAGTGAGAAGCAGCCTTAAATACCCCAGCTGAATCCCAATACGTATCTGAGGCTCACCTGTTTGAGATATTAGAATCAGGACCCTCAGGGTGCTTCCAGTTGGCTCCTTTAACAGGCAGCCACCAAGGAGCAACAGCCACCTAAAACAAAACAGGCAAAGAAAGTGTTGGCAGCCTATCAGAGGTCATTCAATAAGGAAGTTATCATTGGCAGTAAAAAGAGGGGTAGGAAATGACTGGTGCACATTTTTGACTTAGTGGCAGTTAATGGTCCGTTTCAGATAAGTGTACATGAAACGGCTTTCGAACAAGCACCTTGCCTGTATGCACAATTACTTTATGGAAGCTGTGATTTGTCCAGGAAGTCTCTAATTAACCATAGTTTCCTGTTTCGTCCAAACAAGGAAACTATGGTTACTAGCTTTGGAACAAGCCAGGATCATAAAACCGTACTTTGATGTTAGACTATTGTATGGCCTCGTATAAAACAGCTTCCTATGTTCCATTATCCTATTCCGTTGATCACCTTTGGGTTTCTTTTCCGCCTTCCTCTGTCTGAAATGCTACACCACGAACGTTTTCTCCCATTTGGAACACTTCCAGCAGCAGTTCCAAGAACATGGCTGAGTATACGTCATCCAACCTAATTCCAGTTGCAAGGGCTCAGAATATCCATAAAGCCCTGCCTAGGGATTTCTTACTAACCTTCCCCACCCCCAACATGTGTGTAAACATCACAACAACGTCCCAGTTTAAAGTTTTAGGTATTCCACCATTGTAAAAGCTTCAGGTTTTTCAGTCATCAACAAGGATTAGAGCTTTAATCTCTATTGCTTTCGCCCGCATTATGTTTCTAAAACTGAGAAGAAAGCAGAAACAGGGGGAGGGAGCATGTTAACTCCCTGGCTGCTGGGCTTCTTTTTGCCCAGGGCCTGTTGTTTCCCAACCCATGCTACTCAAGATCTTGCTGTTCCTTAAACAGAATTTGAAAAGTGCAGGCGCACAACTGGCAGGGGGTGATGGGAGTTGTTTTCCAACAACACCTGGAAAATTCCACATTGGCTATCCATGCTTTTTTACATGTGGGGATGCTGTGATGAGATCCAATTCATACTCTGCACTGCAATAAAGAGAAAATGACAGTCACCCATTGCAGGTAAGCCAAGTTCCAACGTGAGGTACGTCCACAATTCACAGGACAGTGCCTCTGCCGAAACAATGTCGCAACCTCAGAATGAAAGCTTCCAAGTGCCTATTAAGTCAATTATTTTCCAGCATCCTCTAAGTATGCTTCAAGCTGCTCTGTTCAAAATAGAGTGAGCTGCCTAAATCTTACATCCTTCCCAAAAAAATTCTCAGAATGCTGTAAAGCTTCTAATTGTTATAAATCTAATTAGCCTTTGTACTAATGAGGTAAGAGATATAAGAGCCCCAGATCATTTAATACCACAATCCTTCTCTTGCAACTAAGGGGATTAATTGCTTTCCTAATACCTTGCATTCTCATGCTTCGGATCAAAGGAAATGTGTTCTACATCAGAAGCAGCAATACGTCGGAAAGGGAAAGGGTTGGGGCAGAAACACAGATGTAGGGAAGTATTGACTAGAGAGAAAAACATGGACTTCACTGTGTTCGACTCTCTGTAGAAGTGCTCTATAGATCAACAGACGCAATCCTCTGCTCCAAAGATGATGTATTCTGCACCTAAACACTTTCTGCCTTTGGTACTTTTTGAGTAGTTTTGGATGTTGCCCTTTCTGTATTTGCCCTAATCATTCAGTCACAAAATAACAATTGCAATCTGGTTAATAAGCAGATAGATTTTTTTTTTATTTTCCTACAGCAATAACAAAAATCTTGGCTCTGTAGGTTTATAGGATGATGTCTTGTAGGGTCAGGAATGGTGTCATTTAAGGCAGGGGTGGGAAGCTGTGGACCTTCAGGTGTCGTCAGACTCCAGCTCCTATCATCCATGAGCACTGGCTAGAAAGGGCTGATGGGAGTTGGAATCTGAGAACATCTGAAGGGCCCCAGGTTTCCCACCCTGGACTTATATAAACGTAAGAGCATTGGGCTGTCTAGTCTAGTGTTGACTAACAATGGCTCTAAAGCAGGGGTAGTTAACGCACGTCTCACAGGCTATATCTGTCCCCCCCCCAACCCTTGTGCCTGGTTCCCTAATAATAATAATATAGCAGCCTTTCTCAACCATGGGCCCCCAGGTGCTGGACTACAATTCCCATCATCCCTGGTCCTGGTCCTACTAGCTAGGGATGATGGAAGTTGTAGTCCAACATCTGGGGATTGAGAAAGGCTGATACATGTGATACTGTGAGGCCAAACCAGGTTTTGTGGCCTTAAAGTCCCCCCAACATGCCATTATGTTTTAAATTTTTTAGAAAACTTACTGGTTCTGCAGGTCTCCTGCTGGGATTCTATGACCCCCCCAAAAAAAAATTTGTGACACTCCCAAACCCCATTCAAAATTTGTCATTTTAAAAAATGGGGGGGACACCTCTGTTTAATAATGAAAACATGATAAAAACATTTAATAATGAATGAATGATAAAGACATTATTTAAAATAATTGGAAACCTTTGGAAGACAGCATTCAGAACTGCAGCTTTTGTCATGCCCATAATTACACTTCGGCTACACCCACTTTTGGTATGCAGCTCTGGAGAACCTGCCCTGAAGATCTCTCATACCCAAAGTGAGAATCAGACCACCAAGCCTGGCTCTTTCTCAAGATTTAGCAGTGAAACAACCTTCCCAGGAAAAACTGACATCAATGTGAAGTTACAACAGAGCCTTCCAACAGACCCACTCTGACCCAAGTGGAGCCAGCATTTATAATCGGCCTGTTTTAACAACAGTGGCAGCACCAGACAGCAACATGGAGATAGCACAGAGGGAGAAGTGGCACATCAATTTTGAAAGAAGTAGATGGAAGTCTACATAAGAAGCTGGGAAACACAAAGAACAAGGTCCCAGAATTGGGGGGAATGGGAGTCACTTGTGGGATTCTGTGATAGGGCATTAATAGGGAAACTGGAGCACAGATGGTGCTTTGCAGAGATGCTATGGGGTTGCAGTAAGTTTTGACGTGTGCTTTGGATTCTCCACTTGGGTTCAGGGTATCAAGTTTGAAAGGAAAGTAAGGGTAGATACCGAAGTATAGAGGAGGGTTCCGGTCTACCTCAGGGTCATGCTTTCTGATTTAGTAGTCTTCTCTCTTTACCCCAGATTTTCAGAGACTGGGTGTGACTACTGAGTGGTGAGACAAAGGAACTTATCCATACTCAGTTGCATTCTCTTACGCCTTCATGTAGACCCCACAGCTGAAACTTGGCACTGAAACAGGTCCTGCTACTTTGCCCTGGCTCAAATTAAACCCTGCCTCTGTTTGGGTCTTGGCATATGATTGTGACCGAGTCCTGCTCCATTAACAAGCACAGGCTCAAGATCTCGGAGGGAAATGCTTGCATAATTGCAAATGCAGAAATATGGTGTGATGTATTTCACAGGCAGAAACCTCCAATCAATCGTTTTGCATTCTTGTGCGTGTGATCAGCTTACAAAACCCACATCACCAAGACCATAGATTAGCTCCATCACTGCGCTCGCAAAGAAATCTGTGTTCTGTCGACAAGGCATTATTAGCCTTGCCAAGTCATCAGGTCACGGCCAAGCTTCCTTTAAAATGTTGAAACATAGCAATCTCACTTTTCCGTAAAGGCAGTTTATTTTCTGAAGTTACATAATGCCTAAAGCTGGCAGCTGCATACCAAATGCTTGAATTCAAAGCCAAATGCAATACATACTTGGGGTAGAGGGAATTGGGGTGGGGGGGGAGAAGAAAAGTCACAATTTGTTTCCTCAGTGTCCACCCCTACTCCCAAATCTCATTTAGGGTTTGAAACTTCTTCCAGGAAAAAGAAGTGCGCCCAAATAGGGATGATGGGTAGACAGTGGCGTGCTTGTGTTTGTGTGATTACATATCCATTTATTTACTTCCCACCCTTTGTCATAGTGTCCCAACACGGGCTACAACAATAAAATGCAATATTAAACTCAGTTTAAAGCAACTTACAATAACATCTGTCATGGATGCTATAACTGAGATTCCTAGGGATGCAGGTGGTGCTGTGGTCTAAAACCACTGAGCCTCTTGGGCTTGCTGATCGGAAAGTCAGCGGTTCAACTCCATATGGTGGTGATGAGCTCCAGTTGCTCTGTGCCAGCTCCTGCCAACCTAGCAGTTTGAAAGCACACCAATGGAAGTAGAGAAACAGGTACCACTGTGGCGGGAAAGTAAATGGCGTTTCCATGTGCTGTGGCTTCCGTCACAGTGTCCTGTTGCGTCAGAAACGGTTCAGTCATGCTGGCCACATGATCCAGAAAGCTTTCTGTGGACAAATGCCTGAAAAGCATGCCTGTGGACAAATGCCCTTGGCCTGAAAAGCGAGACAAGCGCTGCACCCCATAGTCGCCTCTGACTGGACTTAACAGTCCAGGGATCCTTCACCTTTACCTTAACTGAGATTCCTGTATTGTAAGAGGTTGGACTAGATCAGTGTTTCCCAACCACTGTTCCGCGGCACACTAGTGTGCCGCGAGATGTTGCCTGGTGTGCCGCGAGATGTTGCCTGGAGGGAGGCGGGCGAGGCGGGCGGCGAGAGGCGGGGCGGCGGCGGCGAGGAGAGGCCGCCCAGCGCGGGGCTCTCGCCGTCTGCCTGCCTGGCTGCCTGCGAGCTCGGTGGGCAGCGCCTCCGTCCGCAGCGCCCGCCTCGCGGCTCTCATTCCCTGCCCCTGCCAAAGCTCACCCAGCCAAGCCGTGCTCTCCTTCCTGCCTCGCTTTGCTGCCTCCTCCCCCCCCCACCCCCAAAGCTTGGAGGTTCCCCAGCAAGGGGGAGGGAAAAAAATTGAAACTTACACTTTCGTGCGTCCCTCCCGGCGTGACGCTGCGCGCTGACGTCACGGGGCTGTAATGGTGGTGTGCCTTGAGATTTTTTTCATCAAACAAGTGTGCCTTTGCCCAAAAAAGGTTGGGAAACACTGGACTAGATGACCCCCAGGATTCCTTCCAACTCTACTCTTCTATGATTCTTCTATGAAATAGAGGCACATTCCCTAAACACCTAAGCCAGGGGTAGCCAATGTGGCACCCTCCAAACGTTCTGCCCAGCCAATTCCCATCATTCCTGCCCATTGGGCAAGCTGGCTGCGGCTGACAGAAGTGTGTGTATATCAAGCTTATAACAAAGCACACTTTAATCTGCACTCAAACAACCCAGGCTATGTCTTACAACAAGATCTTTAATTCTTTTGTGGGCCAGGTTCCACACAGCCTTTGCTTACTGTGAAAGGTCTCAAAACCTCTTTCCTCTCAATGAAACGTTTGTGATGATGGAATGTACTAATGGAGAGACTGTTGCTTGTGCAACACAGTACTTAATCTGATAAAAAAGCTCCACGTCTGATAAAAAAGCTCCACGTCCTGTACAATGAGAGTTCCTGCTCTTTCAGCTAGAATCAGGACTGCAGCTTGCTCCCGACAGCTGCAAGAATGAGAAACCCACAGGTTGGAGCCTACAGCTGAGGAGACCGCACCTAAAAGGAGTCATGTTGCTCTAGCAACTGAGCTATTGGCCTCGGTGCCACCAAAGTATGGCCCTTTTCATGTGCAAATCCATACATCTTTGGCGTAAAAGTGTGCATGCAACAAAACATGTCTACAAACACCAGTCTCCTACAGAGATGCTAGTCATGGAGGCAGGTTTGCTGCCAATGCAATGTTGGCCGGAGAGGGAGTGACTCCTTTTACGCTCTCTGTTGTCCACCTACAAAATAAGTATGGTAGTAGCCAAAGTTCTTGGGAAAACATGGGGCAAAAAACCCTGCAAGAACATTCCATAGCGCTTTGCTAACTTAAAATATGTCATATAAATCATCAATAGTAAATCTATTTTTTCCCTACAGGTCTTGGGATACTTGCCACAGTTGCATGTTCAAGCTTTACTCTGCCAGAGGCAGAGCTTATAAATTACCAAAAAAAAAAAAAAAAAAGGTTTTGGTCCCTTTATTGCACCATTGCTAACCTGTTTACTTTGATAATTTCGATTCTTACTAATGCAATACTGTCATGCTGTTGCATTAAAAGAATTATGGAACATCGCTGGGGTACATTTGTTTTGAAGCTGACTGTTTACAGAGTGGTTATTTACAAAATCATGAAAATACTTCTAATTCCCTTAGGTTGGCAAGACTGTGTGTTCTAAAACTGGAAATGGTTCCAGATTCAAAGAGGAAAATGTCCATTTAAAGAGACATTGTTGCTTTGTTTACTACCCTTTAACTCACAATAGCACCCATGTAATACATAGCAGCTAATGTTTGGAAATCCAAGGAAAGTGCATTTAAGGATTAGGCATTCTTCTCCCTCCCACCCAAAACTGCCATCTTATGCATAGTGACATCAGGAATTAGGCATGCACGCACACACACACACACACACACACACACACACACACACACTTCCCACCCACCCATCCATGTACTCCCTTGCAGAAGTGACTGTCTAAACTGTGGTATCTCTCAAAAATGGATATCAAACGTTTTTAGTTTATCAAATAAATGTAGGCTTTCTCAGTTCAGGCATTTGTTCTGATTCAATATAAGATTCATACATGTTGGTAAATGCATGAGCCTGAAGCACACCCAGGGTAGAGTGCGGAGATAATAGCCAAACAGCTTCTTAAGTCTTTTCACTTTGACATCAAAACCAAAGACCATTTACTGAAAATAAAGCCAATAAAATGAGGTCCGATACTCTAATGCTGGATGTGCCTAACTGTAGAAAATAAATCCATTAAAATGCCACTTTTTAATAAAAGAAAACGAATGTTGACATTCTGTTTGTCCTGTTTGTTAGGAAGCTTTAGTGCCTTAACTTTAGTTATTTCCCAAAAGCTCAATTAACTAAATTGAAGTGAATTCTATTGTATTCTCTCACAAAATTTATTGTATTGAATGTTACCTATTAGAAGTAGCACAATCGAGAAAAAAAAGAATGAAAGCTGGACTCTTGATTAATGTGACATGTTTTGGCAATTTTTGTGTATTAAAAAAAAAAAACCTCTCACAAGTGATCCAAACTTAGATTTTGCAGTTGAAGCAAACCAGAAGTGACTCTGGAAATTATATGACTCAGTTTTTGGTTGCTGATATCAATGGACGCAGAAACAGTGCGTGGAGAAGACAGTGAAACCACATGTTTGCTTGTGGGCTTCCTAAAGGCATCTGGTTGGCTGCTGCAGGAAACAAGAAGAGAGGCTTAAAAAGGCTTTTGCTCTGATCCAGCAGGTCTTGTCTTATGGCTAATTATATCAAATCAACCTCTTTCATACAAAGAGGTGCTTTCTTCCCAAGATGGAAGATGAGACACTGCAGTGTAACCTCAGGGTAGCCACCCTTAAGGACAATGCCCAAACTGTACATGCTGTACAATGCAGCTGTCAGCCTCCTAGTAGGAGCAGGGAAGAGAAAGGATAGAAGACCAGAATTCTCTCAGACGAAGGAACATCCCAAGATGTTTACCCATGAAAGGGGGTGGGGTGCACAGCTGTCAAATAAAAAAAGAATGGGAAAGGAATCTAAAATGATAGGAAAATTACTGGGGAGGGAAACAGGTAGCTTTGTTGATGTTGTGTTCAGCATTAAGCTTCTTTAGTACAGTGGGAAAGCATTCATCCTTCTGGGCAATAATATGGTGTTTCTTAAATGTACTAAAAATGGTGTGGGCATGGGGAGAAACTGTTGCCATGAGCACTACCCAGCTGGTTTAGCATCACTGACTCAGGGCAACCTCTAGTCATGTCTGCCCACTTGTCCTCTAACACTACGGAGAAAATTTGGGAAGCATGCTGGGGGGGGCAGGGAGAGGAAGGTAGAAGCTCCTTTGGTCAGCAGATACCAGTTTACACCATATTTTATCTCATCCTCAGGCTGCCACCCTTTGCTCTCGAAGAGTGTGTCTTCATTTCCTGTGAAGTGACAAGCATAGCATTTTCTCTACTCAGGAACAGGCTCTGCAACAGGCAATACAATTATCCAAGTCTCATCTGTAGGATGACACCTCAATAAGTACCTGCCTGTCTTTTTCACTGCCAACCTCAATTCTGTCTCTGACCCCAAAGTATATGGGATCAGCTTGCACATTATCATCATCCCACGTACCCAACAAACCTTCCCTGTCACTCTGTGGGCAACAACCGATGTGGCAGCTATTTTATTTTCAGTTTTCCTCTTCCAGAAGCCAGAACGGAGACAGCCTGCACAATTCCCATTGCTCAACCCCACCTCTGTCAACTAAGGCAACAACAAGTCTTCTTAGGATTTCAGGCCCGATTTATTTTTTCTACCCACGCAAAGTAAACAAGACTATCAGCCCACCTGTCTCACGGCACGTTCCCTGTCCACTTCAGCGTATTTGACAGCCCCGATCAGAAAGATATGAACTTAAATACAGGTACATGTGCTCTTCCAAACAGACTGTCCACAAGGCAAGACACCTTTGGTGCTCACCTGATCCACATTTCTCTCCAGCTAAGCTTCTCTGCTTCCCAAGCACATCAGACCCTGTACTGAATTGACCTACTTCTGTTCAACGTTCTGGCTCCATAGCAACAGAATTGCGTTAAATTTGAAAACAGCAGCCACCGACCATACAGAGATACCGCAACCCAAATAATACCAAGAGGGAAGAGTTGCTCAAGACAAAAAGAAAAGAGGGCCTCCTCAGGTTGCGCTAACCTATGCGGATGAGATATTTCCAAGAGATTTTATAGAACATTGTTCATCAAAAAAAAAGGTAAAGATGAAAAGTTACAGTCACACAAACCAATACACACATGCTCCCCAGACCTCTAGTTCAAATACAGCAATGGAGAAACCAGACACATATTACCCCATGCCCCCTTATTGGTTGATATGCAACTAGTTCATCTTCCTAGTGGTAGGTCTTCTTCTGTGCAACAGGACTTCCCATGCAAAGGCAAACAATGACACCATATAATGGGTTGATGCCGAGTTGGTTTGGAAGTAGTGCAGGACAAACAGCATTAAAAAAGGCCATGCAAAAGCCATCATGGAGAAGTGTATACAAAAACCCAGCATGTGTGGAAGCAGCAGCCCAGGGGATATGGCAGGCAGGTTTCTAGGCTAGAGTAAAGATCAGAAGATCTAAGGGGGCCACATTTTATAAAGTTTTGATAAACTGCTGTCGTAACCAGCTACTTAGAAGAATAAAAACAAACATGTCAAACTATCCTCCCTTTGATCCTTATTGGTCTGTATTCTTGTGCTCTGCAATTTTTCCACTGATTATCCAGTGCCAAACAAATTAATCCTGCCTGCTTTTTGGATCCAACTTTGCATCCTTGGACTGGGAACCTGATGCAAAGTTGACTTGCCTTTCCTAATGCCTGTGCAAATCAATATTTTTAGGTATGACCCTTGTTAGTTCCTTAGATGGCGTCAATGACTGTGATCATAAAGCCTGAATGTCAATTGTATGTATTCCTCAGCCCTGGCCTTGCCAGCACCATCCAATTTATACCCAAGGGGGGGGGTGCACGCACAGTATTCAATTACATACAACTGAGCGCTCAAAGTTTAGAAAATTAGCAACAAAACTGCACTGTATTTAATGCTTTAAATGTAAGGATACAGTGGTGCCCCGCAAGACGAATGCCTCGCAAGACGGAAAACTCGCTAGCCGAAAGAGTTTTCCGTTTTGGAGGTGCTTCGCAAAACGAATCTCCTATGGGCTTGCTTCGCAAGACGAAAATGTCTTGCGAGTTCCTGCGGGTTTTTTTTCCTCCCCCCCCTTTTCTAAGCCGCTAAGCCGCTTATCAGCTGATCCGATAAGCCGCTAAAAGCCGCTAATAGCGCTAATAGAGCTAATCCGCTAATCCGTCAATGGGCTTGCTTCGCAAGACGAAAAAACCGCTAGACGAAGAGAATCACAGAACGGATTCTTTTCGTCTTGCGAGGCACCACTGTATTAAAAAAAAAAAGACAACAAGCAGCAAATATTCCTCCAGATGTTGCTTTTGTATTCTCCATTCCAGCCTACATACTTGAAAAGGGAAACACTTTGGGGTGAACTGTTAAATAACAGGTTAAGAATGCCAAACCACAAGAAAAGCAAGTCCCTGCATCACTAGGCTGCTGGCCAAAGTCATCAGAATAATATCATTTTTCCATGCCTACCCAGATGATGTTCTGCATGCCAGGATGTCCTAATAATACATATTGAAAAACAAGGCAAAGGACAGTCCTCTAAAAGTTACTCTAACCAAATAGGGGAAATCGCTGGAAAGAAGCAACCGCGTTTTAACACTTTGGGCCATGAGCCAGTTCCAACTCACTTCCAATTGCAAGCATCGGGGACAATGCTTGTTGAGTTAGGCCAAGGACCGTGACATACAAAATAGCTGCTTTTTTTTTCTGCCATTTGACTCAGGGTAGTACAGTAAAATGTGGAGGCACAGATTAGCAAACAGAATATTAAAATGGTTGTTTCCTGAATAGCTCTCTAAGGGAGAGATGGACAATCTCCCAATGTTTATTGCAGGGTTTTGTGATGGTATTTCACATGTGTTTGTTTTATAAGGCATGCAAACAAATAAGGGGGGGGGCTTAATTACAGCATTTCTACTTCCCTGCCAAAATTGACAATTCCTTGAGGGGGAAAACAATACGGCAGGGCAAATATTTTTAGAGAGGCATGCATTCCCTGCCTGCCTGCCTGCCTGCCTGCCGTTGAGGGGATCATTTTGTTGCCATAAGGCAAATGTCACTATCACCCCTGCCCAGCCACTACAAAACAGCAGGCCTTGAAGTGCTGGCCTTTGTAGTAATAATCAGTTTTGGGTTCAACAGGCCATGCCATTTTGAAAAACTAAAATTGTGCTCTAGATACAAATCCATAACCTTGAGTGTATGCAGCCCTCCCCTATTATGTGCCTGTGTGATGCTGAGAGTCAGCATGTTGTACTGCAGGCGTAGGGACCCTTTGACCTGCCAGAGGTTGCTGAACTACAACTCCCATCAGCCTCAGCAAGCATGTCCAATGACCAGGGGTGATGGGAAATAACTGAGCTTGAACTCCCAACAGATTTAAGCTCCAGAGCCCCATTTGGAAGCAGTGACGCCTCTTCAGGCTTCTGAAAACCAGAGCTTAATAATAATAATAATAATAATAATAATAATAATAATAATAATAATTTTTATTTATATCCCGCCCTCCCCAGCCGAAGCCGGGCTCAGGGCGGCTAACAACAATAAAACAGTACAAAAGTACAACATAAACAACATTCTAAAATCATTCATTATAAAAATTAATTAATTCAAGCCACTAGCAACCATTGGCCCAGAGCTCTGCGAAGATTGCCGAGGGAGGGAGTCAGGCTATGCCCTGGCCAAAGGCTTGGTGGAACAGCTCTGTCTTGCAGGCCCTGCGGAAAGATGTCAAGTCCTGCAGGGCCCTTGTCTCTTGTGACAGAGCGTTCCACTTGACACTTAATACTAAGCATTTCTGGAACACACACACACTTCCCAGCTTTACCATATGTCTGTCAGACTTGCCCAATTCCCCTCCATCCCACGAACAGGAGCAGAGTCTGGCAATCACAGAATCCTTTGCCATTCAGCATTTATCAGAATCCTTCATCTTCAAAGGATGCAAAAACAACAACAACAAAACCATGGAGGCTGCTGAACAAGATCCTTCTAGCTGAATTTAAAATAGGCCATCTATCTTGCCCTACAAGCAGCAAGCACGTCACCTCAAAGTTCGTCAACAGCAGAAGCAGGGCCCATTTCCCCAAAGAGTTGAGGGAGGTGAGGGAGTTTTGTTTTGCCACATGTATCGGGTCAGAGTCAACACTCCATTGGTTTCTTAAACTGTGGCTTAACAGATTTGTTAAGTTTCCTCTCTCCCCTTTTCTTCACAGCTTCCACTTTCTTCAACAACAAAGAATAAACCCGGCGAGGTCTAATTGCACCTAGAAGCTCTGCACACAATGTGCTCCAGTGTGTGCTATTATTTATCCAATGCATAATATTTTCCTTTGAGAGCACAGTGGGAGCATGGTAAGATGAATCACTTCTGCGAAAGCTAAACTGATTAAGGTACAAAAACACTAAGTCACCTGGCGCTCTCCCCGAACAGCCAGCCAAAATGCAACTGAAAGCCCACAAGAGGCCCCCTACATGTGTTTAAGGGGAAATTAATGTGTTCTTGCCCCTCTCGGCAAACTGTATTTCTCAGGTGAAAAGCAGAAGCAAAACAGAGGGACAACATCTGTATAGCACTGCAAGGCACTTATCCTGACTCTGAACAGCTTATCTGCTCTGTAAGCCTTCAAGTCACCTAGCAATGTTTTGTTTTTGTTATACAGGTATAATCACCACCACCTTGAATTTTAGGGTTTTATTCATAGAAATGTAGAGCTGGAAGGGACCCCAAGGGCCATCTAGTCCAACCCCCTGCAATGCAGGAATCACAGCTAAAGAACGACAGGTGGATGGCCATCCAACCTCTGTTTAAAAACCTCCAGTGAAACCTCCACAACCGAGGTGGTAGCATTAAACATCTCATTCACCAGTGCAGGGATTTCTCCTTGCGCAACAGAGCAATCTCTGCCCCCACCCCCCCAGTCTGCTCTGGGAGTTCCTACAACCCTCTGGAGGTGATTTGTGAGCAGCAGTGGCTTCACATGTGGTTGGGGAAAGAGAGGGGGGAAACTGCATCACGCTAGTTCTATTCCTCGGGACGCGGGTGGCGCTGTGGTCTAAACCACTGAGCCTAGGGCTTGCCGATCGGAAGGTTGGCGGTTCAAATCCCCGCGATGGGGTGAGCTCCTGTTGCTAGGTCCATGCTCCTGCCAACCTAGCAGTTTGAAAGCACATCAAAGTGCAAGTAGATAAATAGGTACTGCTCTGGTGGGAAGGTAAATGGCGTTTCCGTGCGCTGCTCTGGTTTCGCCAGAAGCGGCTTAGTCATGCTGGCCACATGACCCGGAAAAACTGTCTGCGGAGCGGACAAACGTCAGCTCCCTCGGCCTGTAAAGTGAGATGAGCGCCGCAACCCCAGAGTAGTTCACGACTAGACATAACTGTCAGGGGTCCTTTACCTTTTTTTTTTTTTAATTCTATTCCTTGCAACAATTTAGTCAAATGCCACCCTTAGTTTTCAGTATCACAGCCCATTCCCACATCACATGTTTGTAGATGCTGGCCTATAGGGATGTGTGAGTGCATGGGCTATCTAGCAGTGCTGCAGTAACACTGCTAGAGCATTTGCAAAGATAAGCAGTGTCTGGTATAGTTTCAAACTGGATAGGGGAGGGGCCATGTGTTGAGATTCCTGCATTGCAGGAGGTTGGACTAAGATGACCCTCTGGGTCCATTCCAACTCTATGATTCTATGATTGGAAGTTGGCTTCCTGATAGTAGCAACAGCTGGGTTCACTGATGTCGCTGTGGATTACCCAGAAAGTGTTGGGAAGAGGCAGCAGCAACGTGGAGGAGGCATGTACACTTCAGTGGAGTCAGTCCAATGCAACCCCAACTTCACCACTGCCCCAGGACAGTCTACAGCGATGCTGTTGTCAGGAGGGTGGCTCCACCACACCGACTGCTACAGCATTGTGCAGCTCAGGATACCAAGAGCCATCTTTCCCCACATGAACAGATCCGGACCCTGCAATCATCATCTGAGGCCCTTTTCCATAAGCCTCCTTCATGGGAGGTCTGGAGGCTGGCTACAAAAAAAAAAGTGCCCTTTCAATGGCAGCTCCTTACTTCTGGAATGTTCTCCCCGGCAGCATCTTTAGGCACCAAGCAAAAAATAATAATTCTTTTTTACCTGGGTTTTTGGCCCTTAACTTTAAGTGTTTTAAAGTATTTGTAGCCTCTTTTAGACCTCATTTATATAGCTGGTTTTCTTTTTTAAAAAAGTTATTATTCATTGTGTCTTTTCTAATTGGTTTCAGTATTTCTATTGTGTTTGTAGATCACTTTGAGTAATTTCTATGAGTAAAATGATCAGTAATTTTGCACGCAAAGCTGATGCTCTACCAGCGAGCTACATTTCATTTCTAGGAGCTCCCTAAAAGTACCTTGTAGCTGTCAACCAACTAATTTGCAGGCATCTTCAGAGCCTGTGAAAGCCAGATGGACAGAGATGACAACACTTACATCACAGGGGGTTGGACTAGATGACCCTTGGAATCCCTTCCAACTCTACAATTCTATGATTCATATTACTGCTTACAAGGAAAGGCACAGCTCTGTTTGCATGGGTCACTGCATCAACCCTTAGAAAGGAGAGAAAACCCAGCCACTGTTAGAATTCCTGCTCCATGATTGCAGTCATGGGATTGTTGTCTATCACATGACAGTGTATGTTTTGACTCCACAGAGTGGGAAGTGATGGAGACAGAATGTTTGTGTTATGTGTGTTTGTGTTACTGTGTTCTGGGAAGTGGGACTATTGCCCTTTGTTCTTTTTCTCTTTGCTGTCTGATGCTAGAGAGAGAGGGAGCCATGTTGCAGTGTTCCGTGTGTGTTTATATGTAAATAAAGTAGATTAGCCAAAATGCTGAGTTGCTGAGGTCTGTTACGCAAACTGCGAACACTCTGCGGATCCCTAAGTGTGCCAGTGTCTGTTGGCGTCGCTGTGATGTTCAGGCTAAAGAAAGCTTTTGAAGCTCCCAAACAACTGACCGGAAGGGAGAGAAAATGCCAGTCGGGCATGTGTCTCTGCCAGGGTCCTACTCGAGTGTAGGCTGAGCTAGAAAGGAGAGAAAACCCAGCCACCACCTCCTCATTTACTTCTGATATACTTATTCCTTTGTAGTTGTATTTGCTCTTCTCCCAAGGTGTTTGAGGAATACAATGGACAAAATTAACGTGAACTAATAATCCTTGAAAATAATTATGATAATGTTTCCTGTACTGAAATCTAACACATCTTCGCAGGTCTCCGCATACTTTGATTACAACAGACTTATTAGTATTATTACTAAAAAATGTTCACAGTCTTGAATTATCAGGCCAGAACACAATAGCTAGGAAGGTATGTGACTCACAGCTTGATGAATTCCAGTCTTCACTTGTTCACTCAACACACCTTCAAATACAAAGGAATCTCCAAATCTTTCTGCCTGAGAAGAAGAAAGGGGGAGGGGGAGAGAAGAAGAGGCAACTCTAAGTCAATTGGATTTGCATGCTTGTAGCACCAGTGTTTTCATTTCCAAAATGCCAAAAGAAGAAAGCATCAAATCAGACAATTAAGCGCACAATGGCCTTTACTTAATCCTCCCTAACAGCAATTCAGGTTTTGTTGTTAAAGGAAGTAATACGCCATGCGGCAGACTCACAGGGAGATGACAAGATCGCTCTGCTCAAGGTCATGATCGTTCCTATAGCTATTTTTCTCCCTCATAGACTACGAAATAAACCCTACCCAGTGAACTAAACTGTGGTCTAAACCTCCCTTTAAATCCATCTCAGCCAAAAGAAGGGGGCTGACCTTGAAACATATCTATAGATGGTTCTTAACACCACAGAGGTTGGCGCTGATACACCCAGGAACTTCCTAAAGCCATTGTTAAGATATAAACTGACTTGGACCCCGAGATCATCATCTGAGGCCCTTCTTTGTATGTCTCCTCCACAAGAGGTCTGAAGGCTGGCAACATGAGAACGGGCCTTTTCTGCGGTGGCTTCCTGCTTCTCGAACACTCTCCCCAGGGAGGCTTGGCCCTGGCACTTTTGTACCAGGCAAAAACATTCCTCTTCTCTTAGGCCTTTGGCTAATTAAACAATCTATGGCCTTTTAAACTGTGTGGAGGGAGGGTATTGTTTTTATTTATTACTATGGTGCGCATTTTTGTGTTTTTCTGTTGTAAACTACCCTGTGATCCTTAACTGAAGGTCGGTATAGAAATAATAGGAAATAATAGTAGTAGTAATTAATAATAATAATAATAAACAACTGTTGGTTCTGATTAGAAGAGCAGATGGCAGCTGCAGCAAACATTTCTACTTCCATTGATTGGGAATGCTGTTTTATAATGTTTCAAATTCAATTATTATTATCATTTAGAAGTTTATTTTTAAAAGCTGAAATGAAACTTGAGGGATACAGTCATGCTCATGTCAGAGATATTATTAAGTAGGGGAGAAGCTGAAAGAAAGCAGCCTGATCAGAAGCATCTAATGAACTTGTCATTAAGGTGGGATTTGAAGACCAGCAAATCCATGGGAAATGGTTCACTATCGAAAAACATTTTATATATTGTATTATTATTAAGTAGGGTGCATCTTCTCAGGGCAGGACCAGAAGTCAGCAGCTATCACGTATACTTGTGGCACCGGAAAATAAGCCAGTCAAGCAAGCAATCCTGGAAATGGCGAGAAAGAGCTGGAAAGTCCTCAAGGCTCATGAGGAGTCTCTCCTCAGAGCCTGAAGAGAAAGTCAGTGAGCCAAAAGTCCAGAAATAAATATTTGAAAGGCTTTTTAAAAAGAACCTATGGGCTCCCAAAATGGCGCACGGGACCTCTCACTGCTGCAGCGCTACCCCGCTCAACAGCTGTTGGGCAGGAAACTGTATTGCAGCAGGATCAGAAGGGCCGTTCCCTGCCCTTTCTGGTGATCGGGAGGCAAAGGTACAGTATAAAAGAAAAGGTTATTTCTGATGCCTCTTAAATTGCCCTAGTTCCCTGCTCTGATGAGGCTCCCCACTTCCACACATTTTGCTTATGTGCACAGGGGCCCGGAACGTAATCCCCTCTTAAGTGGGAAGTCGCCAGTATTATATTATTTTATTTTATCTTAATCCATCACATTCAATCGCTTTGTAAGTTACCGTTTTCCTGCAACATTGCTGTGAAAAAGCCCCCCAAACATTTCTGTTCCCTACCTCTGTGAGGTAGCCAGTGGCATTCACAAACTTCTCAAATTCAGCATTGCTGACTTCATAGCGATCCATGAAGAAATGGTCAATGTGGACTCTCCTGGCGGGTGACTCTCCATCTTGTTGTATAGCTGGCTCATCAGTTCCCATCGTGAACACTCCGGCTGGAATAGAGGCCATCTGCAAAATGAAGAAGGCTGTTTCAGGAAAGTACATATCAGCAAAGCTCCTCATTTTCCTTCCATGCTGGATGTGGAAAGAAGCAATTGCTGTACTTGTATGGTCGTCGGCTTGCCATTGACCAAACCCTTTACACTGAGGTCATATTGGGTAATCGTCAATGTTAGTGCTTCTCACAGTAGACCCACTGAAATCAATGGATTTAAGTTACTTAAAGGGGCTAGGGGAACTTCAGGTTGTTGATAGTGGGGATATCTGAAGCTTTACTGTATTACACAGGCAAAACAGAGCAGGATGGGGAATCAGTAGACACTGAATGCAAAAGAGGTAAATGACAATGGGGGTATATGTAAAGGTGTGCTTCAAAGAAGACTGAGATGAAGTTTGAAAAACAAATGAAGACAAAATAATACAGACTATTCTGACTGCAGGGAGGCAGGAAGTCTATTTCTGAATAAAATTTGGATGTCATCTTGAATCAAGATGGTAGACAGGACCTTTCAAAACAGCACTAATATATTTGGTTTATTGTAAGTCTCAAGCAACAAGGCTGTCAGTGATCAAAAACTGCAGTCTATATTCAAATAAACCTCCACAGCTCTGCCTTCAGTTCCAAACTGTTGTGCTCCAAGACTGGATCATCTTTTTATTTTCTATTTCTTTCTTTATCCCTCCTGTGCCTGGACACAACCACCTAACAGGCAAAAATCCAACAGGTAGAACATTTCCCAGCAGAGATTCAGCTTCATTAG
Organism: Podarcis bocagei; assembly: GCF_964188305.1. Classification (NCBI taxonomy): domain Eukaryota; kingdom Metazoa; phylum Chordata; class Lepidosauria; order Squamata; family Lacertidae; genus Podarcis; species Podarcis bocagei. The sequence continues at coordinate 39,386,058 of NC_138126.1, forward strand.
ATTTCTTTATAATCAAGCCAAATACAAAATGGGCACAAAAGTTAGCAGCACACCCAGAACTGGGAAGTTCCCTAAAGAAAAAGAGACACACATGCTTTCAACAGAAGTCTGTTTATTTCCTAAGCTTGGGCTGGATTTAATATTAGCAATACCTCCTGCATCTCTCAAGCGCAGCAGTTGCCTAAATGCCTTGTGATCATCATCAACAGAACCCATCAGCTGAAGAGTTCTGTGTTCTCTCTTCCTTGGTTTATTGCTTGGCGGGGCGCAATTATTTGTGTGCGCGAGATTCTTTTGATCTAAATAAAATGCAAGACTCTGACGAAGGTATGAACTGCAGCTCTGCCTATCTTCCCATTTCTTGCTGACTCACTACTGCTAAGGTAGCTGTTCCAAGTTGGCTCAGAAATCACAGATTAATAGCTCACCCCTCGGTTATCTCTGGAGCACACACAAGAACAGGAGCATTTCAAAAATTAAAGGCAGAAGAACAAAAACCCTTCTTTTATGCTTCAGCGACTGAATCATCCCACACTGACGTATGAAGGCAGATTCTCGCCCGTCAATGCACAGTTTAAAAAACCCCAAAAACAACAGCCTCTCAATATTGTCCTTGAAGCTAAATTTCAGCATACCTTTAATTATGTACCTGCGTGGATTATTTTCAGCCTTAGCTGTAAAGGAAATATAGCTCCTAAAGTGCATGCTCTTCATTTCAAAGAATCACAGGACTGTAGAGCTGGAAGGGACCCCGAGAATCACCTAGTCCAACCCCTTCTCTACTAAAGAATCCATGACAAATGGCCATCCAACCTCTGCTTAAAAACCTCCAAGAAAGGCGAGTCAACAACATCCCAAGGGAGTCCAATTTGTATTGCTATTTAACATCAATGTTGGTTTTAAGTCTCCAGCAGAATTCAAACTTGTTTATGTTATATAGAGGGGTGAGGGATCTGCTTGCAGGCCAGATATGGCCGGCCAGGCCTCTCCCCCTTGGTTTGCCAAGTCCCCAAATGACACCCACCTGTCACACATCTGGCATGATGTCAGGTGAGGGGGGGCAGGTAACATAAGCTGCTTGTGTAGCACACATACCCATTTTGCTTCTCCCATCACATGAGTGGGTCAACTAGCCATGAAGAATAGTACAATGGCTGAACCTCAGACCGGGTTTTGTTTTGCTCCAATGAAAAATGATCGCTGGGAGGCCTTAAATCATGGCTTGCTGTTGAATCCATGGTCGCAGCTTGTTAAGGATGGAATAGACCACGGGCCCTGGATTCAGACGTTACACTAAGATAAACTGTTTATGGTTTGTTTACTTGCTCATGCAGAGCAGAAATGCTGTTCACAGCTTCTGAACAGCGTGGTGCAATAACACACTTTACGTCGTCTCACTGTTGTTTGACTCCAGTATACCTGAAGGAGTGTCTCCATCCCCATCATTTAGCCCGGACACTGAGGTCCAGCATCGAGGACCTTCTGGCGGTTCCCTCATTGTGAGAAGTGAGGTTACAGGGAACCAGACAGAGGGCCTTCTCGGTAGTGGCACCCGTCTGTGGAACGCCCTCTCATCAGATGTCAAGGAAATAAACAACTATCTGACTTTTAGAAGACATCTGAAGGCAGCCCTGTTTAGGGAAGTTTTTAATGTTTGGTGTTTTATCACTTTATTATTAATAATATTCTGTGGGGAACCACTCAGAGTGGCTGGGAAAACTCAGCCAGATGGGCAGGGTATAAATTATCATCATCATCATCGTTCCCAGCAAAGCCAATGGTCAGGTATAATGAGAACTATGATCTAACAACACCACAAGAATTGACCCTGACTTAGTGTTAATGTGAATATATATAATATATAAAAAATTCATGAGAGATGCATTCTGGACATTTCACTGATCTTCCTTCCCCTCCCCTCCCCAGCCTTATGTCATAACAACAACAAGTGTCAACTGTTGAATGCCTGCTGGAAATTTTTCTATTCCAGCAGGCCTATGCAGGTGATTATGAGTAATCCCCCACAATGGCTTACTGATTTGTTTTTATTTGTTTTCCATTTTAACTTGTTTTTAACGTTTCATGTTTTTCAGTGTATGGTTTTATACTGTTGTAAACTGCTGTGATATATTTTTATGGCACAGTGGTATAGAAATACTTTTTTATAAATAAATGAATTTTATGAGCAATGTAAAGGGGACGGATACTTGGGAATGAATGACTGCAGGATGCCAATTTATTGGCATGTCAGTCAGCCATTTCCAATGCAGCCACCAATCACTCCAAGACTGGAAAACCATACAAGAGTCCAATTTTTAGCAAGCGAAGGAAGGCAGTGCCAACAATATTTATTTATCATAAGAATTTATATACTACCTTTCATTCTGACAGGATGAAAATCAACAAAAATTTGGATGACACGTGATATAGACCTACAGGTGTTACTAATGAATTAGCATACTTAAGATATTCTACCTGCATGTAAAACACAACAGCTGGGGCAAGCACAATTTAGGAATGGTTTTTTCTTTCTTTCTTGGAAGGCAGTATACAAATTGATTAAATAAATAAGTTGGAAGACCAAGTTTCTAAATTTTGCAGGGAAGTTCCTTGACTGCACATGTTTTCTCGCTTCAGAAATTTAACCTCCAACACGTGGAACGGTCAGAGCTTTGCACACTTGTCTCCAAACTGACTGTTGGTTTAACATGTGATTTATACTGTAAACTGCCCTGTGAGTGAGTGAGTGAGTGAATGAATGAATGAATAAATGTGAGTAGGGTGCCTGAGGAGATCAATCATGGAAGCCAAATATGAGGGAACAGCAACCATACCACAAAGATAAATTACTAGAACAAGCTCCAGTTCAAAATTTCAGACACATTCCAAGACACAGGATAAAAAACCAGAAGTGTTATCCGCACAGAAACAAAACATGCAAGCATGCCGTTTCATATATTAGCCCTTCGCAGAAAAACTTGGAGTCTTTAAACTTCTTAATGGTGAAATAATTTTCCTTTTAGTTTGTCCTTGGCATTCTAAGGTTTGCTGCCAATGTCTGAAAGAGCTGGAATGAAGGGAAAGATCACTTTTTATTTTATAGCCTCTGACTTTTATGTTTTCCCCTATCAAATGAACAATAGTTGTGCTCAATGTATTAGCTAACATGCAAATATCTAATGTACAAATGGGCGGGGAATGTAGGGGAGGATTATGTTCACAAATCATATTTTCCTCAGTAAAAATGAGTTTTAGGAGTTGAGACATCCAATTAATTAATATCCTCCTGGCACAATGCCAGAATGTGCTGAGTTTGCAAAGCTCTTTGCAAATGGAAAATTGCTTTTGATCAAGCCAAAGTAGTTCTAAAGTCACGAGGAAAAGTTAGCAAGATAAATAATGGTAGCTCAAAGACACAACAGTGCTTTGCAGTTCACCCTCCATTCACCTCATAGTGTACTCCTTTAAAAATAGGGTAATCCAATAGACAGTGACTTGTCTAAGTCACACAGTAAAAGGCCAAGAGGAGATTTGAACCTGCGTCTCCCAAAACCAAGACACAACATGGGGAGCCAATGCAATGTATCTCACAAAGTGACCCTGGACCAAGCACTATCTTCACAGGGTTTTTTTGCAAGGATAAAACTTAAGGAGGAGAGGATGGGCAAAACCATGTACGCTGCCTCAAGCCCCTTAGAGGAAAAGCAGGATAGAAATGTAATGCAGTGGTACCTCGGGTTACATAGAATCATAGAGTTGGAAGAGACCACAAGGGCCATCGAGTCCAACCCCCTGCCAAGCAGGAAACATATGCTTCAGGTTACATACGCTTCAGGTTACAGACTCCACTAACCCAGAAATAGTGCTTCAGGTTAAGAACTTTGCTTCAGGATGAGAACAGAAATCGTGCTCTGGAGGTGCGGCGGCAGCAGGAGGCCCCATTAGCTAAAGTGGTGCTTCAGGTTAAGAACAGTTTCAGGTTAAGTACGGACCTCCAGAATGAATTAAGTCCTTAACCCGAGGTACCACTGTATATGAATAAACAAAACACTCTGATCACAGCACCACACTGACTTCAAATGTTGTTTCTATCCAGTATTATGTAGCATAAAAACACCCTTGAGTATTATTATGACGTATACTTGTGTACCTTGTTTTGTCTTTAATAAGGAATCAGCTACGTTTCCCTAAACCAGGGACTACAACTCCCATCATCCCTAGCTATTGGCCATGTCAACTGGGCCTCATGGGAGTTGCAGTCCAACATCCTCCGGAGGGCTACAGGTTCCCCATTCCTGCCCTAAGCAAATATGTGGTGGCAAAGCCTCCTGCACTTGCTGCAGCTATATGGGGTGGGTATGGGTGGCCCCAGCTCCTTAGCTTCACCATTTATAGAAGTTTCTGGCGTCACCTACTCAGAATATGAAAACTTCTAGGTCCCAGGAACAGCAGCAAAGATAGCTGTACTCACCATACTCTATTGGGAAAAGGAAGACTAGAGAGAGATTCCCAGCCATCAGTTCTGTTCTAGTCATTTCCAAACAATGAATGATAAAACGTTGAGAGATAAAGACTGGCTGCTCCTGCAGTCCTGGACCACTTGCACTTATTGCTGTAACTTAGAATTATGGAACAACCAACAACTGAGACTGCAAGTTCAGTATGAGAGGTTGTGTGCAGTTCTGGGAAGCATTTATCTAAATGCTGCTGTGCAACAAAAGAAACAGCCAGGGGCGTTCAGCAAAGAGTAATGACATGAAGGGGCATGCTTGTAAAAGTGCTTGCCACAAAGCCGCTCAAATTAATCAGGACAGAATTGGCAGAGCTGAGCAAAGCATCAAATATACTGCCCAATTACACAATTCATCCTCTTGCATGGCGTCAACCCCCCGATTAGAAGGTTCACGGAGTGCCCGGGTTTTATTTTGCTTACAACTGAAATTAACCACTAGAAACTCCAGCAGCACACAAGATCCATCTACCAGTAGCTTTGCAGATCCAATTCCTATTCAGCAAAAAGCATTGGCAGGCATACGCAACATTCTGTATAGCATCACCCAAAACAGTCCTCCATTCTGCACCAGAGCCCTGCCAGAACAGGCGCTTGCTCCTTCAGCAGAGCAAAGGCAGCAGCTGGGCTTTTGCTGACAACTTGAGATTGCTGGTTTGCTGATCAAGTGTCTTTTCACTGTGTCAACTCTGTACTTCAATTTGAAAAAAGTTTTCAGTACATTCAGAAACACACCCTACTATCTGTATCCGAGATATTAGGGAAGCACATGAGTATGTGCTGTCCTAAAATCTCGGATACAGAAGATAACAAAATCTAGAAGGTTCACGGAGTGCCCGGGTTTTATTTTGCTTACAACTGAAATTAACCACTAGAAACACTGACTGCACATTTCCATGCCATCTTTCCTGAAGATAATTTGGAAACCGCTAAAACCAGACCACAGTGTGGTTTATAAGGTCTTTCAAGCTAGCAACTTTGCAGTTGCTTCAAATTAGTTCTACTGATTTTACAGAAGCATGACATTGGAAATGACCTGATAGGTAGCAAGAAGAAGGACTTTGCTCCTAAGCTGTGGTCCGCCAATGGTCCACAAACTTCATTCAGCTGGTCCACAGCTTGTCTGTGGATTTCTGGTTAAAGATGGGATATTAAATGTTTATGGAATTCAATCTGTAATACAATAAAATATAAAGGTATATAAATATACCAGGATGCGGGCGGCGCTGTGGTCTAAACCACCGAGCCTCTTGGGCTTGCCAATCATAAGGTGGGCAGTTTGAATCTGTGAGACAGGGTGGGCTCCCATTGCTTTGTCCCAGCTCCTGCTAACCTAGCATTCAAAAGCAAACCAATGTAAGTAGATTAATAGGTACTGCTGTGGCAGGAAAGTAAACAGTGTTTCTGTGCACTCTGGCGCTCAACATGGTGTTCCGGTGTTTTGTGCACCAGAAGCAGTTTAGTCATATTGGCCACATGACCCGGAAAAGCTGTCTGCGGACAAACACTGGCTACCTCAGCCTAAAAGCGGAGATGAGCGCCACACCCCATAGTCGAATTCAACTGGACTTAACTGTCCAAGGTTCCTTTACCTTTACAATGAAATATAATATAAGAAATAAAAGAAGCAAGAAAATACTATTAAAAATCATATAGCATCTCGCATAGTGCATTACAATTGCCACCACAGGCAGAAAAATCATTGCATGGTCTGCCAAGACTCTTAGCAATTATTGGGATGGGGAGCATCTTCAACAAGCTCTACCAAACTGTTCTTGAAACCCTTTAAGGAACTAGATTCCAAAGCCCTACTTAAGTTTCTTCAGTTGAATTGCTCTTCCTTAAGTAAATTCAGAACTGCTGCGAACTGTATTCTCCTCAGTAATGCAAAGATGAGCAATTGTAAGGTAATAAGGCAAGCACTTATACCTCTTCTTCCTGGAAGCCTTTTAAGTATTTGAAGGCTCTGCAAATAAGATGCAGAGTGAACCCTGCAATTTATGAACGTATTGTACATGTGTGCTATGTAATACATTCTTCCTCTAGCAGAAATTGCCCACCAGCTCTTAGATAACTACCCACTGCCCATACTGCAGTTGGCACACGCCCTCCCAAAGACACCTACTACTGTATATGCAAAAAAGCAGCTGCAGGCTAGAAGTCTGATTATATAATATAGTAAGAAGTAAGAAGGTATCTTCAAATTGCCAGAAGCCCCAAGAATAGGACAGCCACTGAATTAAATGTATGCTTCCTGTCTTTATTTAGTGGTCTTAGGAAGCACTTCAATGACTTCAACCATGGAGACTTGGGAAAAGCTAGGGCACCACACCTGTCCAGATGTCACGTTCAGACACCATGAGGAGACACCAATGTCAGGACTCTTTCTTTGCCAATGGTGTGTGAACGGGTCCTGGGATTCAATTTCACTTCTTTTGCAATCATATGGTCTTCTAGAAACTTGCTTAAAATCATATCCACACAAAATACAATCATGCCAATAACCTTAGATTTGCCATGCTCCTTCCAGAATCCTAAAAGAAAGTTGGAAATTCTAATTACCTTACAACCAACCCAAAAAAGACTGGCAGAACTGTACGAGCATTCTCAGAAATGAATTCTATTTAGCATTGACAGTGGTCATCCCAGACCCAGTCATGCTTGCTAGATATCAGTCTTCCCATTAAAATTAACAACGCAATCATATATATTTTCATTGGGATAGACTCTTTATCAAGCTGCACTTAGTACCATGCAACCAGACCTTTATTCTACTAGACAGTTCAGAATTCAGTGGTCAAGACAGCAACAGCATCAAACTCTAGGGTAGCTGTGTGCAGATCTGAAGACAGTTTCATATCTTATGTGTGGGCTAACATATTTTTAAGGATCTGAGCATTCCAGCACTGGACTGCATGCATGTTCTGCCTGAATGAAGGAATCCCATTTGCAATCCTCAGTTTCAGAGTCCTGGACTCTGCATGCATCATCTGAGACCCTTCTTCCTGTGCCTCCTCCACACGAGGTCTGGAGGATGGCAACACAAGAACTGGCCTTTTCTGTGGTGGCTCCCCGTTCGTGGAATGCTCTCCCCAGGGAGGTTTGTCTGGCGCCTTCATTATATATATTTTAGGCTCCAGGTGAAAACGTTCCTCTTCAACCAGGCCTTGGACTGATTAATATTCTACAGCCTTTTAAAGGTGTCTGTGGGAAGGGGAGTATTATTTTATTGTTTTTGCTTTAATTATTTACCTGTGTTTTTATGTTGTATTTTATTATGTGAACCACCCCAAGATCATGTGATGAAGAGTGTATATAAATTTAATTAATAAATAAAATAAATAATACCCATTGAGGGCTGAGAAAGTGATTTGCCTGAGATCTTTGAATGATATCACATTAATGGTGCTCCTGTTTCAAATCAATGAGTTGTTAGGCATTATTACTATTATTGTAAGTATTATAAGGCCTGATTAAAGAGAAATGTTTTCACCTAAGTGCCTAAAGATATGTAATGAAGGCGCCAGACAAGCCTCCCTGAGGGAGAGAATTGCACACGTGGGGAGCCACCAAAGAAAAGGCTCATTTTTATATTTCCACCCTCTGGACCTCTTGTGGAGAAGGCACATAAAGAAGGGCCTCAGATGATGATTACTGGTTCTGGGTCAGTTCATATGGGGAGAGGCAGTCCTTGAGGTATTGCAGTCCTGAGCCATTTAAGGCTTTATAAGTCAAAAACAGCATTTTTAATTGGGCTCAGAAACTAACTGGCAGCCAGTGCAGTTGGGCCGGCGTGGCTATACCCAACAATGAACAGGAGAATCTAAATTCCAGACCAGATCAAATTTGTGAAGCAATCAAGCTCCTAGGATCCTCATGAGCTGTGAAAAAGAACTTGTACAAATCATTCCATTTCTGCTTTCTGAGGTATAGAACGGTGATATTATTGATAGAAATAACAAAAAGTCCACAAGATGTTGTGGATGTGGGTGTTGTCACAGTTACTTAAGTTTATTAATGAGAAAATGTGGCCTTTTTACAACAAACTAAACAAAGGTAGCTGGGGAAATGGTATTTTGATCAACCCAGCTCTCATGTGATATGTTAGATGAAGAGGAAAACCTATGGCTACCTCCACAATAAGGGCTTATCCCCATTTCTGTTTGCCCCATGCCTAGAGAGCACAGGGCCAAGAGGTTTTCCACTAGTCGTGCTTTCTAGGCACAGGTCTGAGTGATTTTGCCTTTGCCCAGCCACTTCCCTAGAGCTCCTCAGTCAGCCTGGCAGGCAGGAAAAGATGATGCGAATTGTAGCCCTAATTATCTGGATGACACCAGGCTGAGAAATGCCAGTGGTGTTTTTTTTCTGGTGGTACTCAAGGATACACACAGAGGAAGGCTATAATATGCCTTAGACTTAGGCACACAGCCACACTTGTTCACATAGCACTTCTAAGGATACCTCCTGGGTAACCTTGCTTGAGGTCCTCTTGGGATCATATTGTAGAGTTGGAAAGGACTCTGACTGGGTCATGTAGCCCAACCTCCTGCAATGTAGGAATCTCAGCTAGATCATACATGACAGATGGCCATCCAGTCACCAAGGAAGCCGGCCAACTCTTGTGGGAGTCTGTTCCACTGCTGAACAGTCAGAAAGTTGTTCCGTGGTAATCTCCTTTCTTATACCTTGAAGCCATTGGTTCGGATCAAATGCCATCCGCAGAGTCCACTGGAACAAGTTCACCAAACTTCGCCGTGCTCCTAATCTGGTCTCTGCGGTGCCACCATCTGTACCGCCCCCTTCTTCTCCCCACAGCTATCCTTCGGCCGCTTTCGCTTGACCCACCTACCTGCCTGCCCTCCTCTTTCGATTGCGGGCTTTCCGGCCCGCCTCTTGGCTGATGGGCGACATTGGCCTCCAGGGAGTACTTCCTCGCGGCTGCTTCTTCGCCGCTCGCCCGGTTGGCGCTGCTGCAGCCACAAGTGCCTTGGCCTCCCTCCAAGCACACGGCGGCGCGGAGCCACACAGCCCAGCAAGCGAGAGCGAACCAAAGCGGCCTGTGCCTGGGCGCAGCCATGTTGACTGGGACGTCACGTGAAGCCAAAGCGGTCAGCTGACTTCTCTCGGCGTCTCTTTCTCCCTCTTCCTCCTCTGGCTTCCCTCTGGAACTTTAAGCATCTTTCTTCGGGATCGCGGATTCCAAGGGAACTGGCTCCCCGCGGTTTTCGTCTCCCGCGGCAAATGATTGGGGCGGGGGGGGGGGGAGGAGAAAGAGAAAAGTAAAAGAAAGGGCTGGGAGCGCGAGCCCCGCTCCTCAAAGAAATGCAAACCTGTTCCTTCTTAAACCCATTTCCTGCTTTCATTCTCGCAGTCGCGCTTCCTTATGCATTTCCCTCCTGACCATGTTATTCGCCTTCTCTCTCGCTCCACTTGGCGCTGTGAAATCAGACCCATGCGCGCAGGTAGCAAGCTGGGTTAAAGCATACGGCAAACGGCTCCAGAGGTAAAAGAAGTTGAACACCTGCTGAATTTTGTTCTAGGTTAATTTGAAGAAGCGCAGGAGCCCGTCTTCCGTTGCATCTGGCTAAGTATTGCCCTTGCCACTTTGAAGGCTGCCCTCTTTTTCTCATTAAATACGAACGTGTGAAGCGACCTTGGAAGTAATCGTTGGTTCTCGCTGCCCACGTTATCCGGGCTCTATGGGCATCTCATCCGTTCCCCCTCTTACGACCCTTTTTGACAGCATCTCTGAGAGCAGAGTATTGCGCCTTGTGAATGCAAAGCACGAGCGCTTTCCCTGACCTGTGGCTCTTCCCGGAAGCTTCTGCTGCATAAGAAATGCATCAGATGCCACTTAACATTCTAACCTCAGATTAAACCAGATTGCGTACGATACTCACAAAATACATACAGAGAGAATTAAATATTCCAATCTGTTTAAAAACTGCATTATTAACCTGAGCTGGATCCTTTGCACAAGCTAAAATGAAAGAGTAAACCCTACCTCCTTTGCTTGCCTTAGGGTATCTAGCTGACAGATATTGATTCAGTAATACAAGTTTGGTCTCTAATATTGATGGAATATTGTTATATTTAGACATGGGTACTATACAAAGTCTCAGGAAATTATGGGAAACTGATTGTGGTAAAGAAATAGAGGAGATGGCCTAGAACTAATTGCACAATCAGTCAGTCCCAAAATTAGTTTCCTCACACACCCAATAAATTATGTTAAAGGTGACACATGGATGGTGTGGTACCCACTAAAACTCCAAAATCAACCAAGTTTCTCATAACTGCCGGCTTAGGGGCGTACCACTATATATGTTGGACATGCCACAAGCACAAATCTCTCTCTCTTCCAGGGATTAAAGAATAAAACTAATCAACACATAGATCCAGAAACACAGTTCCAAATATCTTTTTTCCCCCCTTAAAACAATGCAGATCAAAAAGTAAAGCCCCGATCAGCCACTCAGTGATCACAGTTTGGAACAGTATGAAAGGGGCCACAAGGGACTGTTATCATAAACTTTTTTGGGAGTATTACAGTTGTGGGGGAAACTAACACACGAACAGAATGGCCAAGGGGAAGATAAATGTTTTGACTTGTAGAAGTCAGTTGGCCCATGAACCTGTTAGAGCAGGCTTCCTCAACCTTGGCCTTCCAGATGTTTTTGGCCTACAACTCCTTTTTTTTTAAAAAAATAATTTTTATTAACCGACCAATCAAATCAAATCAAATCACATCACATAAATTCCGAATTACAAAGCCAAATTTTAAATTTTTGTTGAGGGGACCCATATTTCAAGTTCCGAAGGGGGATTCCGATCATCTTCTTGCTACTGTGTTAGTGTCCAAATCAGTCCAAATAAAGTTCATAATTCTATCCAGTCTTATCTTGCTGTTTCCACATCTCATCTTGTTCGTATATTTTTTATTTTTTTCTTTATGATCTCTTCTGATAATCTCCTTAAGCAGATAAACACCAATTATATCCTGTGTGGATTTTTCCGTTCGTCCAATCCTCATATCGAGATGGTTTCCATATATCATCACTTTCATAAATAACATCGCTCTTTCCATCATTAATCTCAGGATCTGTCGTTCTTAAGTCCCACTGAGGAGTCTCACCCACAATATAAAAACAGCTCTTTTCTTCCTCCCAGATTCAAGTCCTCCGACAGAGCTTGCCAACATGGTGACGATATTTTTAACTGCGTCATTCAAAAACTCTTAAACTTTCCACGCTCTTCTTAAAACATGCTTTGGTTAGAAAATTCATCTCCACACAGTCGTAAATCCACAGCTTAAGTCATTAAAACGGCATTTCTGACTTGTGGGGGGGGGATTCTTGTTTAATCACATAGAGGAAAGAAAGGAAAGTTTTTTTCCCCCTCCCCCATCCAGTCCCTTTGCCATACCGAGTCTTGGCATATCTTCTCATGATTGATTCTTGTTCCTCCGACTCGTCTTGTTTATCAGATAACTCTTCAGTTAGCAGTCTTTACTCCCCCTCCTTCCTTGAAATATGTGCATTTGCTTCTTCCTAATTGTTCCTTTTGAAGTTCTTGCAGCTAGCGGCGCGGATCAGAGACAGCGTCCAGAAGCACCGAGATCCACAGGAGGGCATTCTGCCTAGTGCCCTCATCCCCACAAATTTGGGGGTGGTATAGGGCACAGCAGGCAAGGGCAGCCTCCCCATAACCTTGGGGGGGGTAGGGAGGCTATTTACTCCCATCACACCCTCCTAATTACCTCCTATGGGTCGGAGAGATGTTATTGTCAGCCATCTCACGATGCGCCCCTAGTGGCCCCTCGTTTTTGGCCTACAACTCTTATGATCCCTAGCTAGCAGGACCAGTGGTCAGGGATGATGGGAATTGTAGTCTCAAAACATCTGGAGGGCCGAGGTTGAGGAAGCCTGTGTTAGAGACTTGGGCCCACCATCTGTTGTTGATATTACACCACCCCGTCTCTTGCCTCCCATTGCCTCCCATTGTTGCAATGTCTACTGTGGCACCCTCTCAGCTTGGTGTCTAGTGTGGGAGAACTGGTTGTGTTCCCCTAAATCCATCTCTGAGCAGAGTGTTCAAGCAGAACATCACAGTTTTCCTGCTCTCTAATAGTCAGCCTTTTCCAGAGTTCCCAGTTAAGAAAACTCCTATCTCAATCAGTTCAGTTTAGAATATAAAGTCTCGTGGCACAAACATAAACACGCTAGCTACATAAACTTTAGGAGATGCTGACACATCACGAACTAATCTACTATAATACAGTTCTTCTGGTCTTAAAAGTAAACCTTGTAAAGATACAAGTATACAGAGAAATCCACTAGCACTTTACCATGCTGGCTCACCATACTATATTGAACCATACAGTATGTAACCTTTAGCTTCTTTGCTGCTACCTTGCACTGAGCAAAAACCCCATGTACATACACACATTCCTTGGAGAAGGTGAGGGTAAATGAATTGTGTTCCAGGCATTTAGCCTTGGACTGTTTCTAAGCCACCCAGTGCAACTGGTGTGCTAACTCTAAACAATCCAGACATGGAGAATGAGCAGCTCAAGACATAGACTAGTGCATTTTCACCCATTTTTCCAAATTACACCCATGATAAAGATGGACTGTTTTCCCCACAAGAAGCATTTAATGTTATTGTGTATGTTAACTAAAAGGACAATGGCAGAGGACCACTATCTCAGTATACTAATGTCTGGAATTCATAACGGCTTGTTTATGCTGAATTAAAGAGAAATATATTCAGTCAAGTCAGAAATGGGAAAATAGTAATTAGAAAAAGCTGTGAAATTACAATGGACCAGATCTTCCAAACTATTGATGTACCTAATTGTTTCTGAAACACTGTGCCAGTTTTGCAATGTCTTGTGTTTTTGCAATTATGAAGTTCGTTCAAAAAACTTGTATTGTTTCCTGTAGCTCTTAAAACACTGCACACTGTTTGGAAGCTCTTGCAACGTGATCATAAACAGATTTATTGAGTTCAACAGAACATAGTCCCTAGTGAGTGTGTTTGGGACTACAGCTCTCATGTATTATTCATATTTTTTCCCACAGTGAATCCCAATATCAGAACTACTGTTTACCAACTTTAAGCATAATTACAGTTCATTACTTTTTGATCAGGTATTGGATCCTTTATGTTTATCTATTTATTTTTGGTCATATTTACTTTACAGATTTGGGGGGGGGGCAGGGGAGGATTAATATGCCCTCGTGGACTGTAAGACTTCAGCATAATTATAATTTCTAAAGGAGTGGCCATGTTAGTCTCCTGTAGCATAAGCAACTAAAAAGCCTTGTGGCATTTAAAAACTAGCACATTATTGTGCCATAAATGTGTGTGCATCACAGCTCACTACTTGAGATAAATAAAGTGTTACACTGTGTTTATACACACACATTGTTAGTGAGGCCCCATCTGCACTATACATCAAAAGCAGTATCATACCACTTAAAACAGTCAATATTTCCCCCCAAAGAATCCTGGGAACTATAGTTTGTTAAGGGTGCTTAGCATAGTTAGGAGACACCTATTCCTCTCACAGAACTGCAATTTCCAGAATGGTTTAACAATAAATCCCTCTTCTTAGTGAACTGGAAATTGCAGGAGAATAAGGCTTCATTCACCTGATGAAGTGGACTGTAGTTGGCAAAAGATTGTAGTCTAATAAATTTCTTAGCCTGCAAGCACAGTTATGTGGAAGTAAATCCCACTGAAATCAATAGCAGCTGTTAATGGATAATCTTGCTTATGATCTCACTGCCACATCCCCTGCCAGCCACATCCCACACTGTCTATATTTGGGGGAAAGTCTGAGGAAATGAGTCTATAGGCTCCCCCACCCCATCATAGAGACTCATCCTATTATCTCCATTTTACCCATAGTGTGAATGTGTGAGAGAGAAGAGGAGAATAAAGCCTGCAACCTAGAGTACGAAATCAATATTTCTGGCTATGCTTCTTGTAAATAAATAGTAGTTAAAGTGTTTTGAAGGCCTGTGAATTTGTGACATGGGAGATAATCCTTTAAAACAGGGGGCACTACCTAAAACAGAAGCCATCTGGAAACCCTAATTCTCGCCGTTGTAACAATTAGATTACAGCTTAATATTTGCAAGAAGTGAGGTTAAAGGGAACCAGGCAGAGAGGGCCTTCTTGGTAGTGGTGCCCACCCTGTGGAACGCCCTCTCATCAGATGTCAAGGAAAAAAACAACTATCCAACTTTTAGAAGACATCTGAAGGCAGCCCTGTTTAGGGAAGTTTTTAATGTTTGAAGTTTTATTCTGTTTTTAATGTTGTGTTGAAAGCTGCCCAGAGTGGCTGGGGAAACCCAGCCAGATGGGCAGGGTAGAAATAATAAATTATTCTTATTCTTATTATTCTTATTATATTTTCTGTTAGCAATTCAACTCAAGCTCTGAGCAGCGTTGCAACCACTGGCGTCCCTTAATCAGAATGTGCACGTTCACCTACATGAAAAGACATACCCAGATGTTGCAACAGAACTCAAGTAATAATTACAGGGTAGAAAGGGGTACTCATCCAGATGTGCATCCAAAGCAGCTAAAGGTGTTGAAAGCCTGCCACCACCAGCAGCTCACCCAGGGTAGACTTGGTAATATGGCACCCTGATCAAGGACAAAATATTCTTATTTTCACAATAATTCCTTTTTAATCTTCTCTTATTTGCACCCCCTCGGCTCGGCACCCTGTGCAGGGGAACCACCCACATCGCCCTAAATCTGGTACTGGCTCACCCTTGTTGCAGTGGGATGAGTTACAATTTCAAAAGCAAAAGCTATCTCCCATCTTAAGGGTCTGCACATAGTCCTGGTTCTATAAAAACTCCATCGCACTTAATAGAAAAACTCATGATGTGTCATAAAGAGGAAATGAACACATCAGACATTCACTTTTAAGCTTTCATTTAGATCACTAAATGAGCTAAAAAGCAAGGTACGTCCAACTGCATTTGCAACAAATCATTTCCCTTCAGCTCATTTCTATCCAAGGCAAATGCAACTCCTTACAATACTTGGAGATGATGGGATCCAAAGGCACAGAGCTGCCAAACTGAATTTCAACCATTGGGTCCTACATGCGCTAGGTGGGATCTGGGTATTTGCCAGTGGTAGCATGGAGAAAAGCAGGACTATCCAAGGCCAATCCTAGGTACGGGGAAACAGAGCCCCAAACAAGGAACATGCAAGGCTATGCAAGGGCATGTTCAAGTGGGGTGGTCCATGAGGCAAACAAGGATGTAGAAAGATGGCCCAGTTCAGATTGACCAGACTGGACAAAGCACAATACTGATACATAGTTTAATGGGAGGCCCCATTAGCTAAAATGGTACCTCAGGTTAAGAATAGTTTCAGGTTAAGAACAGTCCTCCAGAACGAATTAAGTTCTTAACCTGAAGTACCACTTTATTTCTATTTCTTCTTTTTTGCATCCTGTAGTTTTTATTTGGGGTGTTCTATGCTTGTTTACCTAGATATTAAAATGTATTATTATTATTATTATTATTATTATTATTATTATTATTATTACAGTGGTACCTTGATTCTCAAACTTAATCCGTTCCGGAAGTCCTTTCCCAAACCAAAGTATTCAATAACCAAGGCACGCGTTCTCATGGAAAGGACTGCAAAATCGACTGATCCGTTCCAGACTTTTAAAAAACAATCCCTAAAACAGCAAATTAACATGAATTTTACTATCTAATGAGACCATTGATCCATAAAATGAAAGCAATAAACAGTGTACTGCAGCCATACAATCAGTCAATCAATAGCTGAAC
This sequence comes from Podarcis bocagei, assembly GCF_964188305.1. Taxonomy (NCBI): domain Eukaryota; kingdom Metazoa; phylum Chordata; class Lepidosauria; order Squamata; family Lacertidae; genus Podarcis; species Podarcis bocagei. The sequence continues at coordinate 39,402,399 of NC_138126.1, forward strand.
TGGGTTCCACACAGTCACACACATACAAAAAGAGCCGCAAAAACAAAAATGCAAAATAAATAGCAAAAACAGACAGACGTCGGCATAACACTCAAAATGGAAGTGTGGCACTCAAAACGGAGCATGTCCAGCTTCCAAAAAAAAGTTTGCAAACTGAAACACTTACTTTCGAGTTTGCAGTGTTTGGGTTCCAAGTTGTGTGAGTACCAAGGCGTTTGAGAACCAAGGTACCACTGTATTACTACTACTACTACTACTACTACAGGAAAAGAGGTGGTGCTAGTCCTGTGCACCTTACTTACTTACTGTAGTTTGTTAAAAGTTTGGGGAATTGTGTCTCTGTGAAAGGGAAACTACAGTTCCCATGATTTTTTTTTTTTTTTTTTTTTGATGTATGACATGAATCTGCCACACTGTCATAATCATTTCAGTGGAGCTTTTTTTCCCCAAATAAGGTACTTAAGATCTAAGCATGGAAAGCTACAGGGGAGATGGAAGATGTTGAGAATGGTGAGTTCAACAGGCAGGCAGGCAGGCAGGCAGGCAGCCAGACACTGGGAATGCAGGATCAGCCCTCAAAAGAAAAGAAATATTCATTAATTCATTTTTACAGTTAAAGCATATTAAATGTCATCTTAATTTGAACAGAACATTTATTTTGTCCTGTGAAATAAAAATAAGCAGCCTCTTATAACGAAGGCATAGGAATGATTTGTTGTCTTTAGGATTTGGATAGGAACATATTAACAAAGTTCTTTCCCCCAGCCTTGGAAGTTTCCAGGGAGTTAAGAATACAGAGCTGAAAGCTTGCACAAGTATGGTTTCCGTTTATCTGTCTTGGTTCCCTCCAGCATTGTGACATCTTTAGCAAAGCAGGAGAGTAAAACAAAAACAAACTGAGATCAAATTTAATTAGGAAGCCAATTTTCTCATGTTGTTTTTTGGGTCAGGGCTGTGCTAAATATCCTTTCATCTTGTAATAATGGGTTGTTTGTATTCCCTGGTGTGAAGTGCACAGAACAATCATTCCACCTTTCCACCACTTTTTTGGGTGAGGAACAGAATTCAGAAACTACATTCAGAAAGGATGCGTTCACAGTATACCTCTAAAGCACATTTAAAACACATTCTCTCCCACAAAGAATTCTGGGCAATGTAGTTTACCCCTTACAGAACTACAGTTCCCAGCAACCCTTAGCAAACTACACTGCCCAGAATTTGTTGAGGGAAGGAATGTACTTCAAATGTTCTGAAAAGGTATAATGTGGACACAGTCCAAATGTGTATCCAATCCAGTAGGCTTGTTCCCAAACACAACCCTCTAGCCTTCACCCTGTGTTGCTGCTGATCAACAGGCATTTAATAATATTGTGATGAGTTTGACTTGTAATCCCTATAATCCCAGCAACTGTGAAAATATAAATCAATATATCTTTCTCATGAAGTGGTCACCTGGGGGATGGTCCATTAAGAGAGCTAAGGAAAGGGGCCTCTGTGCCAAAGGGAGTGGGGGTCCTCTACCCTCTCTTGGATAGTTAGTGGGACAAAAACCAGAGTTTAGAATTGAAAAGTATGTGTAATGTGTCACCTGGAAAAAAAGCTATGGGCTGAAGAGGCAGAGAAGAAACCATGGCTGATTTATGCTTGAATCAAAGCCTGTGGCCACTGGAGAAGCAAGACCCTTTTGGGATGTTAATGCTGTGAACACTTCCATCATAGGCTCAGGTTGTATATATGTGTAAATAAGCCATATATCATAAAGACACCACAGTCTCCGCTGTGGCTCATTCTCAGAAAAAAACACGAACCCTGGGCAAGCACCTGGACCCCTGGAATCTTGCACTGCTCAGAGACTGGGGTGGTGTGTGACAATATATTGCTTTCATGGTTGCAGGTAATATATTTGTATGCTTCTCAATTTGTATTGTATTATTTTATGTACTGTGGCTTGCCGTTGTTTTATTGATTATGGTTTAGAAATTATTTATTGTTGAGTAGATTTCTGTTTAACTTTTATATGCTGATATTATCATTTTATACTACTCTAAAAATTGTTGAATGTTACTTTTTGATGTAGGTTGCTTATTTTAAAGTTTTGTTTATCATCACATTTTTCTATTGCATTAGATTGTTATAAGATGTACATTTTTTGTTTCTTCAGCTTGTAAACCGCCTTGAGTATTGTAAGATAGAAAGATGGTATAAAAATAATGAAAAATGAAAAAATGATGACATTGCTTTCAATATATTGCTTTCTATCCTCCACAGATTCACACACTCTCGAATGCAACTATTCATTTATTTTATACACTAAACTTTGTTTAATGACTTTTTTTGGTGGCAGATGAAGACATTCCTTTTCTCCCAGGTCTTTTAACATCTTTTAACATTTTGATGTTACTTTAGATTCATCTAATTTTAGTCTCTGTTTAAAACTGACAGCAGTTAGGTTTAACTTGCATGCTGGGTGGAGAGGTTTGCATAAGAACATCCCTAATGGGTATGACTAAAGGTCCATCTACGTCCAACATTCTGTTCTCAACAGTGACCAAACAGATCCCTTTAGGAAGCCCATAAAGCAAGACAAGAGCAGAAGACCTCACTCCCCAGCAACTGGTATTCAGAGGCACCACCTCTGATACTGGGGGTAGTACAAAGCTAGTAGCCCTTGTATGTATGTATTTGTCTAAACCTCCTTTAAAGGCACCATCTGATAGCAACTTATGGCAGCAGATTCCGTAAAGAAATTGCACGCTGTGTGACGATGTGCTTTCTTCTGCCTGCCCAGAATCTCCGGCCAATCAGGGGATGACCCTGAGTTCTAGTACTGTATTATGACCTAGGGAGAAAATCTTATATATTGGCCTGTTAATCTCTATCAACCTTCTAAGTGCTAAGAAAGATTTCCCCACACATTTGATATAGGCATACAAGAATACAGTTGTCTTGGTTGTACCGTTAAAGAATCAGCCCTCTGTCCTGTTTACTTTGCTGAAATATGTCGGCATTGGATGTGATTCTGTTCTGCAGCATTACCTTGCATTTCCCACGTTTCCTTCTGAGAACATTTTTATGCTACCATCTGCTGTATTTCTGTTCCAATGGCCCTGGAGATGTTTGAATCAAATTTTAAAAATGGATTTCTCTTCTAAGAAGAATTGGCACAGGGCATGAAAATGTCAGTGCAATGTAAGATATGCTGCTGCCACCACCGAAAGAGAGGTCCTGGCTCAAGTTCTCAGATGTGCTGGCTTAACATGTCACTGGTGCATCTGCTAAACGCTAGTAAAAGTCTGCTGCTGCAATGGCTAAAAAGAGGCAGAACACATTTATACCATAGTGCAGAGCTTCCCAATCTGTGTGTCGTGACATGTTAGTGTGTCAGCTGCAGTGTGTAGGTGTGTCCTGTGAACGCTCCCCACACTCCCCCCGGGGGCTGGAAAAGGGTTAGTTTAACTCCCGGTTGGCTGGTAAAACTGAATTACTGTGTCGCAGAATGATGCATGTCTAAAAGGTGTGTCACCAACATGAAAAATTTGGAAAGCTCTGCCATAGTCTATATCCTTCCAGATTGTCATGGGCCCTGGGGGTGATGGACAGGACAGACCAGAGGAGTGACCTGGGGTGGGGGAATCCAGTGAGCTGGGAAGATACCTACCCAGATCAGAGAACCTAAGGAAAAGAATCCTGGGGAAGGTCCCAGTGAAAGGCAGGTTTTCATCACCTTGTCCCATCTCCTCACCAGTCTTGCTGTGCTAAGTTGTGCCCACCCCTTTCCCAGAGTTGCAGAGGACGTGATTGTTATGTACTGAAGTTCTCACCCTGGGCCAGCAGGGGGATACTGTAGATAGTTTTCACTCAGGTCCACATATGCAAATAAGGGATTGAAAGTGATGTTCAGTGATTGGATAGTTACAGAAAATGGTTACTGTTGTGTTCTAGTGGAGGTCTATATAAGCAGGCTGGCTGAACCCTTCAATTCAGTTCTGTTCTGGCCTGTGAATAAACAAGAGCTGTTTGAAAAATCTCTGTGTCGTCTGATATGTTCACCCACAACTTAACAGTGATATTGTTGGATCAACATCTTTGCTTGTGAAGGCATGGGGTAGCACCTGCTGTGCCTCTGAAATACATCAAACCTATGTATCTCACTGACCTCAGACTGATGGCCCAGTTGTTGTTGTTGTTGTTGTTGTTGTTGTTGTTGTTATTCCTTTCATCTGAGGATTCACAGGGTGGTTTACAATAGAAAAATACATATAATAGTCACAAACAAAAACAATAAACACCCACGTCCTTAGTTTCAAAGGCCATAGTTTGTTGAATTAGCCAAAGGCCTGGGACAAGAGAAATGCTTTTTGCCTGGCACCTAAAGATATGTAACAAAGGTGTCAGGAAAGCCTCCCTGGGGCATGTATTCCATAAACGGGGAGCCACCACATAAAAGGCCCATTCTCATGCTGCCACCCTCCAGACCTTGAATAAGGGCCTCAGATGATGATTGCTGGTTCCAGGCTGGTTGATACGGGGAGAGGCTTTTCAACTTTACAGTGACCTCACAGCTGACACAAGGAATTAGTGGGAAATGAAGTCCTTGGAGAAGGAAAAAATAATTTTACAATTACTATAGCAGCACACATTTTCTCTCTGGAATTTGGTACCACAAGATGAAGTGAAGGCCACCAACTTGGATGGCTTTAGAAGCGGCTTAGACAAATTCATGGAGAATAAAGCTATCAATGGCTACAAGACACAATGGCTGTATACTTCCAGTTTCAGAGTTGGTATGCCTCTGATTACCAGTTGCTGTGAATTACAAATGGGAAGAGTGCTGTTGCACTCAGGTTCCACTTGCTTGTGGACTTCCCACAGGCATCTGGTTGACTACTATGAGAAAAGGATGCTAGACTAGAGGGGTCTTTGATCTGGTCCAGTAGGGCTCCTCTCTTGTTTCTCTGCTCTACATGTCGCTACAGTAGGGTATAGGATAGGGCATAATCACAGCATACCACCCATATGCAAATCCTATCCAGGGATGCTGTTACGTAATTAGATGAGGGGCTGTACTGTATGGGGGAACATTTTTTCTAGTCTCAGACATAGCTGTCAACGTTTTCCCCTTTTTAAAGGGAAATTCCCTTATTCCGAATAGGATTCCTCGCAAGAAAAGGGGAAAGTTGACAGCTATGGCAGATTGTGCACAGTTAGAGCACATTGGGAAGAACTCTACTGGTGGGAACCTTGAAGACAAAGCACTTTGCACACATAGCCTGTTGTCAGTGTCCTTGGATCCCCAGATTTTGCTGGACTACCACAACTACCATAATCCCCAACCAGTTTAGCCAAGGGTGAGAGACGATGGGAATTGTATTGCAACATCTGGGGCCCCGAGGTTGAAGAGTCCTGGGGAAGACACAAGAGAACATGAGCACATTTCATTCAGTACATCTGCTTTGGTGAAACTACATAGAATAAGCCAGACTGTGTGTGAATGTACTATATATTTAAATGCTTGTTTAAGAAAGAATGCCAGTGGGAAATTTTTAAACAAACGAGCATGTTCCTTCTTCCCTTGCCTGTGGGAAACTAAGTTGGGATCTGAGTACTGTGAACAAGTAGTAATAAGATTGCTAATGGGAACTGTGTCTAATCCTATTAGTGGGATTTTTGAATAAAATACACTTTTAAACAACAGTAAGTTCCAACTGATGGATGTTGGCTGTTACATAACCTTGTTTAGTTACAACTCCCCCTTTAAACAAAAAAACCTCTGCAGCTACGGAAGGTCAGAGTGATTTGAACAATATAGAAGGGTGGGGAAGTATTTGTTAAGGATTTCCATTTTAAAAAACAAGCACGGCTCCTTGGGTTGCCAACCACAAGAAGTTTGTAGGGCTGCAAAAATGAAATAAAGCACATTTTAAAATAAGACATGAACTTCATATAAATGCACTAATATTCTAGTAGCCCTTTGCAGCATATGACATGCTTTACCATTATTACATAGTTCACTTATATCTACTCACACATAAGCCCCATTGCATTCAATGGAACTTACTCCCTGGTAAGAGGATAATAGAAGGTTTCTTCAGGGTAATATAACCCTATCTGCTACAGATGCAAGAAATCCATTTTTACATCAACTTTGATCATCCACACCATACATTGAAAGCACACTTTAACATTCATTGTTTCCTCCAAAAGAGTCATGGGAACTGTAGCTTGCTCCTTGCAGAGCTTGAAAACTCTGGTTTAAGCCTAGATGTCTTATGCTGGGTCAAGCTATAGGCACATCTAGGATTGTTCAGTGTTGTCTATCTTCCCAAGGAGAAGTTATCCAAGGCTTCAGTCCATCCTATCTGAAGCCACCCTGTGCATCACTGGTGCAAATGTGAATATAAACAAAGGCTGAATCTTAACACACTACTTCCTGTGGTACGTAAATTCAGTGACCTTGTCCCTCTACTTGGGACAAGGACTCCAAAACAGTTCTGCAAACTTCACAGAAATTCAACAATGTGCCCATTGCTATTGCTAATAAAAGTAACTTTCCCCATTGCTTCACACTGTGCAGTGTTAGTCAAAAACCATTTAAGGGGGTTTACGATGCCATTGACAAACCACTTAAACCATCAAGCTTGCATTTAAATGGGATTAGATCTGTTGATTGCATGGGTTAGTGGAAGTGCTGTGCATTATTAGTGCCAGTGGTTGGTGGATTGTAACCATAAAACCTTTGCTGGAAATTAAGGTAATCAACCACAGCCTGCTGCTCCAAGGTCGAATCCTGCTTAGCCTGATCCCCTGCAGAACTCCCAACATGACTGACGTGCTTCTGGTAAAGCAACATACTATAAGCAGAGACCAGGACAGAGTTGGCACCAAGATGTCTTGATAGTCGAGGGAGGAAATCCAAATGGCATCCTCCCTCCCATTAATTGGGAAGTTTTTCAGTGCAAACCCCATTAAACAGTAATCCTACACTATTGCACAGCCCACATTTCTTTCAGGACAGTGTTTGTTTGTTTGTTTGCATAATTTTTTATTAATTTTCCAATACAATTATACAATTTTATCCAAATTTTAACAAATTATCTCTTTTTGGACTTCCTTCCGCTTCTCTGGTAACCATCCATATTTATCTTTTTAATACACATTCCCTTCATTTGTATTCATTTGTATTTCAGGACAGTGTTTTGACCCTCTTGACTTTGCCTTTCAAGTTATTTTTTATCAATCTCATTTGGGAGAAGTTTCCTCTTTTGAAATAAAATGTGACCACATTGCATTTTCTGGGAAATTGACTATTTACATGTATATTTAATTTAATAGCACTATGGTCACTGCTCCCAACTGCCTCAACAACACTTAGAATCTCATTCAAGTCATCCATCGCCACATACAGTAATTTCCCCCAGACAATCCTGAGAACTCACAGAGCTACAGCTCTCAGTAACCTTAACAAACTACAGACCCCATTATTCTTTGGAGAGGGGGATATGCTTCCAATGCATTGTTAAACACCACCCTTCTCCACAGCAGTGCAAGATTCCAGGGGTACCAGGCATGCCTACCCAGGGTCTGTGTTTCCTTTTGGAAATGAGGCATAGCAGAGACTGCGGTGTCCTTATGATATATGGTTTATTTGCACCTATATACAACCTGAGCCTGTGATGGAGGGGTTTGCAGCATTAAAACTCCCAGAGGTTCTTGCGTCTTCCATAGCCACAGCAGCTTTGGCATTATGCCAGCCATTGCTCTCAAATATTGCTCTCTGGCTCTCTCTCTCTCCAGACTAATTTACTAACTCTGTTGCATAACTCCTAACCATAATCCCTAAACTCTAACCTAAAATGCTAGCATTGTCTTTTTAAACTATCTTCTGTGGAGAGGGAGGGAGCCCACTCATTTGCAGGTGAGATTCATCTTTGATCCTTGCTGTTGTCTTAATGAGTCATCCCCAGGCCATCACCTCAAAAAGAAATTATCCTGACTTAATTAGTTTTTAACACTTGTTGATTCCCTAGGATGAAAGAGGTGTCTTACACACATGCAGGTCTTGATGAGAGTCTAACATGTGGGAACCGGACACACAGTTTTAACACACAAGCCTTAATTATTGGTCCCAGCCACAAACTCATAGCAGTATGGGGTGTTTTTATGTCCTTTGTCACAAACCAGCATATTGCTGCGTACTTTTACATCTGGCTGATCCTTAGACTAATGAGTTGTCTTTCTGTCATCACTCCCCCCCTTCCTTTCATAATAGTTATTACAAGGAGATTTCCAATATATACTACATATGCATGTTGCTCAATCCTGTCCCAAAACAGACTCTCTCTCTTTTTTAATGTCACAGATGGTTGAAATTCTTGGCTGATTCCAAGACAGCTCAAAGGACAGTTGACCGCCTCCAAAAAGTATTGGGAGGGGGGCGAGGAAATAAATGCTCCAAACAAAATTCCTCTGGAAGCATGTCTATGAAACTGAATGGAAACACATTTTCTTCGGGAAACAGGAGTACCCCCTCCCTACACTGGAGATGGGGAAGGTGGGCTGCTTTTGGGCCAAACAATTGGTTTACAGGCGGAAGCGGGGAGGGGATAAAGGAAAAAAGCTCAGCCAATAGCGGCTTAGGAAATACTTTTGGCTTCCAGCGCTCATTTGCAACACATTCCTTTTGATCTGACACAAGGAGTGTAACACTGCCCCGTCCGCGAGCCTCCCTCAGCAGCCCACCCTTGGAGCGGGGTGCATGCTGGGAATCGTAGTTCCGCGGTGAGGCCCCGCCAGCTAGCAGCGGGCGGCAGGATCTTTCCGGCGGAGACTACATTGCCCATGGAGCCGGCGGGGACTATATAATCAGCCGCAGAGAGCCCGAGAAGTGCAGTAACCATGTGGATGTGCTGCTGAGCCAGCTCTTGGCTGAGGAGGGTTGGGAGCCGGAGCGGGGGCTAGCGAGCCTCCATCCCTCACGGAGCTCCTCGGCAGGGGCAACAGGGCTTCCTCCGGGAACATGGGATTACAAAGCGGCTCCTAACCCGCTCCAGCTCCAGGGCGAGCCGAGCCCCTTATGCAATCAGGTAAAAGGCAAGAGGCAGCGGGGGGCGGCAGTGACAAGAGACCAGAAGCAGCAGAAGTTGGCTTTTCCCCTCCAGGGGAGGGGGAAGCTCAAAAGCTCAGCTTCGACTCGCCTTAGTTTGCAAGCTTCTCGTTGCAGCCCTTTACAAACCTCCTGCGGTGGGTGGTTATTTAAATATATATGCTTGCCTTTCTTATTATCAGATCACCCTGATCCTGTTTATACAGGAGGGATTGTGGTTTTGGCGGCGGCGGGGAAAGAAGCAACAGATCAAATAACTCTCCCTTTTCCTTTCTTTCTTGAATCCTAAATCCTTCCTTTCTTGAATCCTAAATCCAGCCCCCCCCCCCACCGCCCAAGTTTGCAACTCTTGACAGCGACAGGAAGAAAAAAAAAAATGCTGCTTGAATCATGTGGGGAAGGCATCGACCTCTCTTGAAAGGCGGCGTCCCCCGGCTTGTTAAAACTTCATGGCTACTGATGCAGCAAACTGATAAGGAGGCGGGTGTTAGAGCGGGGATCCGAGAGGTGTGATTGTGTGTGTGCGGTTGGTGTTTGGGCGGGGGGGAAAAGAGAGAGACGGGTTAAAACACGGGTGATTCCCAAAGGTCTCGGCAAGATGTTGCGGCTCGACATCCTCTCCCCTTCCGTTTTTAAACTCGCCTTCATTTCTTGGAAACCCTGGCAGATTCCCCCCCCTCGGATCTCTGCTGTCGTCTTAAGCGAGAGCCGAGCCTTCTCTAGCCTTCTGTAGGTCTGTTTTTTTGGCAGCAAACTTCTGACTTGTGGGGAGCAACACGAGTTCCTAAGTTATTAACTTGATTGCTTTTGCATCAAACAGAGTGGAAGGAAGCTGACACAAATTGGCCCGAGTTAATGTGCGAAGGGCATGTGGAAGGTTGCCTTTTGGAGTTTTAATGGGTTCATTTTTTTTTTTAAAGGTTCTTAAAATTCCTTTCACTCTAGTTCAGGGCAAGGATTCCAAAACTGTGGTCCGTGGACCACTCATGAACGTCATTCAGATGGTCCACAGCACACCCACATTACAGATTCATATCGGTTTTTAAATTGTATTTTTACGGCTTTGTATGTGTCACGCATTGCATTGTAGTTTGAACTCTGTGGGATCCAAGTTGTGATACATGGTATAAAACAAGCAATAAAAATACCATTAAAAATCATACAGTGTCTAGCACAGTGCATAGCAGTTGCTGCAACAGGCAGAAAAATCATCAAGTGGTCGGCCAAGATCACCAGCAATTTTCAAGTGCCCCCTAGGAGGGGAAAGGTTTGGGAAGCATCTGCTTAGAGATTTAGGTGTCTAGTTTTTTGGGGGGTGGGAGATTCTAATGCTGTGGAAGTCTGTCAGAATGATGCCTTCTTGGGAAAAGCAAACAAAACACCCAGGTTGTGTTCACACATGCAGTAGTCCATGGTGCAGTTCTCCTGTGGAAGTAGCTGAACAGTTGCGTACATGCAGTGTGCAGAAACTGAATGTTTGACGAAAAGGAGATATGTGTAATCTTTAAGAGACCCGTTCCCTACACCTGCACCTGTTGGCAATGAATGAAACAATAGGTAAAATGAGAAATAATTTTCAGGTGGGGGAGTGTTTAATGTAGTGTTTAGTTTTTATTAATGAGGGTGCTGGAACTGGATACAAAATTCCAAATGCAGCTGCACCATATATTTACATAAGGGCATTATGATACTGACCATTTTATTTTCAGTCCTTTTATTAATAATACATAGCAAGGAATTGACCATGTTTACTGCCACAGCACACCTTGATATTTTAGAATGAAAGTGGTCTATAGATGTTTAAATAATACTTTCACTGAGCTTGCCACCAAGACCCCAAGATTTATTTCCTGGAAAATTGCAGATAGATACCATCTGCATGTGTACATGCTTGTGTGCGCTTAATATATAACATATCTAAGTTTGTGACTGAGAGTGTGCATTACTTTATAGTTGCTTATATAAAACACCATTTGCTGTTCTATTGCCCATTCAGCCAGCATGAAGTAATTCATTTAGAGCTCTTTGCATCTGTATAATTTGGTGTGATCTTGCCTATATTACTGTTCACCCTGACTCAGATTAAATAGCATTGGTACCAGTACAGATCCTTGCTGGGGCGCCACAGTATACATTCCTGCACTGCAATTATTGTCCACTTAATGCTTTATGATCTGTTGCTTGTTTGTTTTGACCAGTTGCTGATGCATAAGTGTACCTGTCTTATCTAGTGACTGCCACTTCACCTTTAGTGACAGACTTTTTGACAGCCTAAGTATTCGCTGTACAAGACCATCCAGTCAACCTGTTTATCACACTTAAATCTAAAAGACTAGTGATACAGGACTTCCCTTTGCCCAAGGCATGCTGATTCTTCCTTAGCAAAGCGTTTCTCTCTCCCACCAATCAGTATTTCAGAATTCCATCTTTAATACTTCTTTCTGCTATTTTACCTAGCTGTTAGGCACCACAACACTTCATTTGTCAAAAATAATTCCAGAATGGAACCAGGAAACGGCAGGCCTCTTGGGCTGTTTTCCAGTCTGTAGGTAAAGAGACTGATGTTTGCTGCAATAGGTAACACATCTGCACAACAACCCTATGAGTGTGGGTGTTCCGTTTTAAAGATGAGCAAGTTGAGGTTGAGGGAATTGCTGTGATCCTCTCCCCTTTATTGCTGTTCGTAAGACTTATTAAAGGGTGTCTCCATATATTCCAAGTATCCCTAAAATTGCTTGGATGATGGGGAGAAGTAGAGAAAAACTTCAATTTAAGCAAAGCCAATATTTGCATGCATGGATTTTAATGCTGATCAATATTCCACTTTAATCATTTGTAAATGTAATATTCTCTCTCTCCCCACCTTCACTTTTTAGATCCTTGTGATAGGTGGAATAAGCTTCTCTTCCAAGAGTGGAGTCTACTTTCAGTGACCTTGCTAGATCTGTAGGCTGCACATTCAAATCAATGGGATATTGACTTGGTCAGTACTGCATCCTACCCGTTATTAATACAATCCTGTGCATGTCAATTCAGAAGGAAGCCCCACTGAGTTCACTGTCTGAATTCATCACAATGAAGTCTCTAGCTGTTGATCACATTATGCTAAAAGATTGAACTATCACAAAGCAGGTTGAGTATAATGATAAAGGCTCGATTTCAACAGTCACATTACCGTGTTTGGTATAAAATGAGGTAGCTTCCTTTGCAATTAGAAGTGGACAAGCATAGCCACTTTCTGTGGTGCCCTCTACATGTTGCTGGACTACAGCTCCCAGCAGCCCTCACCACTGGCCATGCTGGCTGGGACTGATAGGAGATGGAGTCCCATGACATCTGTAGGAAGCACCATGTTGGCTCCTGCTGTACTAGAAGATGCATGTTAGGTGAAACTGGTGTACGTCGTATCTTTCTTTCATTTTCAGGAGGAAAGGGGAAATGCTATATTTGCACCACAGTGGGGCTCTGAAAAGGTTGCATGCACTGTACCATTTAGGGCACTGTTCAGATTTCAAGGTGCTACCCTTGGGGGTGGGCAGAAGTAGGCTGCTGGGCGGATTCAACAACTGACTTGACTTAATGGACAGTTGGAGATGGTGGAGAGCAATTCTCACTGAGAGTTCCTCTGTCACCTGCAAGCTGAGTCAGTGTTACGTTATTTTCCAAAGTGCTTCACGCACATTATATTGTTGTTGTTGTTTAGTTGTGTCCGACTCTTCATGACCCCATGGACCAGAGCACGCCAGGCACTCCTGTCTTCCACTGCCTCCCGCAGCTTGGTCAAACTCATGTTTGTAGCTTCAAGAACACTGTCCAACCATCTCGTCCTCTGTCATCCCCTTCTCCTTGTGCTCTCCATCTTTCCCAACATCAGGGTCTTTTCCAGGGAGTCTTCTCTTCTCATGAGGTGGCCAAAGTATTGGAGCCTCAGCTTCAGGATCTGTCCTTCCAGTGAGCACTCAGGGCTGATTTCCTGAAGAATGGATACGTTTGATCTTCTTGCAGTCCATGGGACTCTCAAGAGTCTTCTCCAGCACCATAATTCAAAAGCATCAATTCTTCGGCGATCAGCCTTCTTTATGGTCCAGCTCTCACTTCCATACATCACTACTGGGAAAACCATGGCTTTAACTATACAGACCTTTGTTGGCAGGGTGATGCCTCTGCTTTTTAAGATGCTGTCTAGTTTTGTCATTGCTTTTCTCCCAAGAAGCAACCCTGGAAGGTAGGTCTTGCTTCCATGTAAGGCAAATGAGTCTGTGGTCCCATAATACAGATGGGAAGCTGAAAGGTAGCAATTTCCCGGCAGCCACCTGGTAAGTTCACAGGGTTAAAGTGATCCCTAGGTACATTGTATCAGATCAATTCAAAAAGAACTATTAAAGTTGTATCTCGGTTGGGCAAAGAGGCTGTTACTTTGAATATTGCTAGTACTTCTGAATTGCTCTTTTTCCTTTTTGAATCCTCCCTCAGCCCTCACCCTCCATGGTGCCTTTTTAAGAATGTGCAGTGCTGTGCTAGGATAGGCCTCTTTAACAGTCATTTGAGAGTGCATTGTCCCTTCTCTCAAGCTTTTAAGAATACTTGATACATAAGTTAAAGGATGTATTATATAAACACACATGAATGTTGTTGCAGATTTGGCTGCAGATGGTCTTAAATGGTCAAAAGATGGGCAGTTGCAGCTGGCTAGTTCTGAGGGTCTTGGTAACTAGTCTAACAGTCTAAATATTTAGTTGTTTCCTGGACTACAATAACTGGGCCTGAGGAGGGGAAAAAGCCACATACTTCTCAATTGTGTGTTCTTTAGCTTCCTGTTGACTTCTTTTTAAAGACTAATCAGACACTGCTCAGAATATTTTGTTGCTGGAGCCAGAAAGCACACAAAAAAGTCCCCACCTGTAACAGGAAAAATAATAATCAATATAATAATAATACACTAAATTGAGCAGTGTATTACTCCTCTAATAGGGCTCCAAAATTTACAACAGTATGCTGCCTGGTGAGAAGACTGGTACTACTGGCAATTGTTAAGAGACTTTTATTTGTGTCTGGATGTTAGGAACGTGGGAAGCTTCCTTCTACAGAGTCAGACTACAGATCCCTTTTGCCTAGTTTCGGCTACACCGATTGGCAGCAGCTATCTTAGGCAGGGGTCTATCCCAGGCCAAACTGGAGATGCCAAGGCCTTGATTGAACTGGGACTGCCACCTTCTGCATGCAAAGCATGGGCACCCAGTGTGGTTAGGTGAGAAACATAAATCCGGTCATTACAAACGTCCTGAGGCTCATAGGTGATGCTCCTGTGATTGTAGCAGGAGACAGACAATTAGGGGGTAGCTACCATGCAGAATTCTCACATAGACATGGACAGCATGAAAGCCCTGGGAATGGATATCGTCAACAGGTTCATGGAGCAACAAGTACATCAAGTGTTTCTCCTCTGCTGAAATCTCATTGGTGAAGTATAAGCGGGAGAGTGAAGGTGCAATAAAAGCAGGAAATTAGGATGCGTGTAAGGAGGCAAGTGGAGCTTTGAGACGGATACAGCTTTTTATCCACTTCAGCCAAGCAAGCTTGGCTTAGGACTTCATATGGAATCCTAGCTAAAAGCCAAGGGTTTCCACAAAAGAAAAGCAATGAATCCTAAGCCATTAGATTTGTTCCCAGGTATTTGCTTAAGAGGTGTTCCCTCAGGTTGACAGTGGGCCTTTGAGTGCAATTGCTTTCCTATCTGGGTGCCTGAGAAGCTAGACCAACTCTGATATATCTTCTGTAACCAGTTTTATCGGCTCTGTGAGGAGCCCTCTCACCCTGCTCTGAGTGAAAGTGTAGGCTATACTCCTTTTTTCAAGGCACACTTGTATTGCAAGAATCGTAGATTCGTGCCCAGCAATTGGATTTGCAACAGTTAATAAACCAGAGAGGAGTTAAGTGCTTGTAATTTGGATATAGCTGAAACTGTATATAGATAGAGCTATTTCAATTAGTTATCCAAAGCCATGGATAGGCACCCTTTTTGCAACTGCAAGGTAGCCCAGTTAATATTTTCTCCTAGCATCCCATCTTCCTCTTTGCCTAGTCACTCATGAGTTGGGAGACAGGTTTGTTGTTTCTGGGCAGAGGTAATGTTCCTGAATGCCCTGCCTCTTGTCAGTTGTAGGGAAACTTGAGGCAAACGTTCCCACTCTCTCAGGATGATGGGGAGATAGATACTTCATGGGACTTCCCTGTTCTGAGGGCATATAGTAATGGATACCTTTAGTAAAGTGATTTGATTTTGCAATGCATGCTTCAGCTCTTGTGGCATCCTATTGCACAGTCTGAGAAATGCTGATTGAGAGTCTTGGTGAAGTTGCTGTACAGTCAGATGAGCTAATTTGAGATGGGTAGCTTTGCCAAACTGAAGTCTTCTGCACACCAGAAATTACATCCAAGATGGCATTCTTTTTGGACGCTGGACAAGGCAACTAATTACTCTGCTTGCTTGAATGCCAAGCCTATCATAGAAGAATATAACTTGGTGTGTACCTGACATTCTTCTTGGCAACTTCAGGGGAGGAAACTGAACTGGAGCAATGTGTTCTGGTATTCATTCCATGATAAAACGTTAGGGTGCATTAGATGGAGAGAGTGCATGTGGTTGACCCACAACTATGAATAGTGAAGAATCATGTAGCCTCACTCATAACCCTTGCAGCTGGCAAAGGGTGCAGTATCACAGACAATAAATGGACAACATCAACAAGGGCTCCTTTTGTTTCTGTTTGTGGGTGAGCTGGGTTTAATCTGACCCGGATCTCAGCCTTGGAACTCCTCTTTTGACTCATTTCCCCACTGCCACCAAGCATATACAAAGTGTCTTTCTCTCCCTGCTGAGTAATGCCATGACTAGTCCCCTTGCATGTTGGAATTGCAGGTTCAACTAGCTTAAACTCTAGGTAAAAGGTAAAGGGACCCCTGACCAGTCGTGGCCGACTCTGGGGTTGCGGCGCTCATCTCGCTTTATTGGCCGAGGGAGCCGGCGTACAGCTTCCGGGTGATGTAGCCAGCATGACTAAGCCGCTTCTGGCGAACCAGAGCAGTGCACGGAAATGCCATTTACCATCTCGCTGGAGCGGTACCTATTTATCTACTTGCACTTGGACGTGCTTTCGAACTGCTAGGTTGGCAGGAGCAGGGACCAAGCAATGGGAGCTCACCCTGTTGTGGGGATTCGAACTGCTGACCTTCTGATTGGCAAGTCCTAGGTTCTCTGGTTTAACCCACAGCGCCACCCGCGTCCCTCTAGGTACTCTATGTACCGCCACCTTTATGTGTTTCTAAATCACAGTGAATGGGAAGGAGGATGTTGTCTCCATTTCAAAGTGAAACACAGCTGGGCATGGGAAGGCTTTGAGAATGTCTGAGGTATATTTCCCACCCTCCCTGGAATCCCTTTATGGACAGTTATAGCTGAACTAACCTTCCCAGCAGTAAGTGTTTTCTGGAATGCATTTGCTGTGCCACAAGATGAGCTAAAGTGTGCCTTGGAAAAAGTAAGGTACCACCTTGAGCGTTCCGCCAGCTGCACCAGAGACAGCCCCTGTGTAGCATCACTCTTCTCTTATACCAATAGATAAGAAGTATGCTTGTGCCTGGATTGGAGGCTCCAGCAGGCACAAAATTCTGTGGCTAGATTTTTGATGGGGACAGACTAGTGCTAGCACATAACACTGGGGCTCAAAACTTTGCACTGGCTGCTGCTTATATGCTACTGGGGCAGGCTCAAGGTTCTTGTATGTATTTATTTGCAAGGCCCTTAACAATTGGGGTCCAGGATACTCAATGACTGCCCAGTCCCTTATATTCCCAGCCTGATCCCTGAAATCTTCAGGTGAATGACTGTTTGTGGTCCCGTGTAGCTCAGATGCATGGCTCGTATCCTGCCAGGAGCTGCACATTTAGTATTGCGGGCTCAAATTTATGGAACTGACTTCCTCCATGCAGAACTTCTGTGGCCTGCTGAAGACTCTTTAAATATCCCAGCAAGCATTTTAATTGAAGTGTAGGTTTATAGTTTCAGCTGCCATTTGCTTTTTGTATTGTATCCTTGTAAATCACGCAGGGGTGACTGCAGTTAAGTGGTATATAGATTGTTTAAATAGATAAAAGAAATACATCATGCAAAGAATGACGGCACACAAGATTTTTTGACTGCTGACTGTGTTAAAGGTGCAGGGGACTCTCAGAGGCATCACCACTGTCCAGAAAGCATAGTCCTCCTTCAGGGCCTTATCTGCCCTGACAAAGGCTGGTGGGGTGCCAAATGATGATAATAAATGAATTACAGTGGTAAGAAAGATGTCTGCTCGTTTTTCTTGGACCAAGTTGAGAAAAGGCTTGTGTGTGAGCATAAGATTAAAGAGTTCATCCAGCCACCCCACCAATGCACTACAAGGGATCACAAGATAAATGCTGGTTTTAGGGGGCAGAAAGCTCCAGTTTCTACAAAGGTTGACATGCAGCACCTGAGTACTTGGCAAAATGCTTGGGAGCACATCTCTGAATGATTGGGTTGATCGTGGAAGCTGCTGGTAGCAAGAGTACTATTTATACTGGATGACAGTTCTGTTATTATTCCAGGCTTGGCTTCTCTGTTCTGAAAGCTAATCTTCAGGTATTGACAAGCTTGCAAGTTCTAAATAAGGAATTGTCCCTGTGACTATAAAATGTGCATTATCTTGACTCCTGTTTTCTGCTTAGTCGGTGGTGTCTGTGGCTGAGACTCACAGGTACTGACAATTAGTGCCGGAGCACATGCTAAAAATACTTGGTGTGGCAAGGCGTTATGTACGCTGAACTTCTCATCATAGAAAAACTTGTTAACTACAGAAAAAGTTGGACTGAAGGGGAAAAGATTCAATGTGTGGGGAACAAAACCAGTGTTAGTTCTAGTGAGGCTACGCAAAGCAGCTCACCAATTTTTAAAAAGTAATCTTTGTTTTAAAACTTACTCAAATGTTTGTTTAAATGACTGAAATTATAGGACTTCGGAGCACCTAAGGCAGGTCTGCACCCTTGCTTCATCATGTATGGGACTCAGTAGCCAAGCTTTGGTTTTTGCTTCTTCATTTTTAAAAGATGCCACACAAAAATTCCCACCACAAAAAGATGTCACACAAAAAATCCCTCTTGGAACTGGGCAGGCTCTGTAAGGAGCTAATGAGTAGGGTGTGCCATATAAAACACACCAAAAAGGTGTTGGATTATCTCTACTTCTCAGTTTTTGAAAAGCATTTTCTTTTCCTTGTGTGTGAATCTGTGGGCTAGATTTTTACCACACCTTGTTTAAAAGTAGTTCTTGGTATGAGCTTTCGTGTGCATGCACACTTATTCAGATACACTCATGCACACGAAAGCTCATACCAAGAACTACTTAGTTGGTCTTTAAGGTGCTACTGGAAGGAATTTTTTTATTTTGACTATGGCAGACCAACACGGCTACCTATCTGTAACTTGTTTAAAAGATAGATGTGCTGTCGGGGCCCAACAACAGTTTCATGTGCTTCAGGGTTGGGCCAGGATCTGTACCACTAGTTGTCTATCTCTGGCCTAAACCAAGCAACCTGCCGCATGCAAGAGATGAAAAACTCTTGTCAGAATGGGGTCCCTCAGGTTGCAGATACCCTATCTGAAGATGGGTACCTGTGTTTTCAGTGAAAGAGACTGTATTAAGATTTCTGTTTGTATGAGGTTAGGACCCAAAGACAGAGAAGTGTATAGCTTGTATGCCTTGGGACTGAGTTTGACCTAGCGGGAGAAGAGTGAGTATCCTGGTTGGGAGCAGTGGGATGACGCCCTTTGTATATCTCTGAGGGGCAGGCAGCTTAAAATGATTTGAGATTCTAGAACTCTTCGTTTGCTTCACTTTCTGGTAGCTTTAGATTTGGACACATCTGGTTCACTAGTGAATCAAGGGATGAAGGGAAGTAAAATCTATCAGTTTGTGAACGTTTGTGCCGAGTTCTAAAATGAGTCCTTTCCTTCCGATTTGCCAAAAGGTGCTGGGGAGGAAAGGCAAACTAGCTGGTTAGATCCTGTCCATGGAATCTCTCTGGTGCTGGCATACATTTGAATGAGTAAAATTATTGGCAGGGATATTGGCACAAACTTTCAGCTGGTATATCCCTATAAATCTTGCATTTGGCAGTCAGCTGGCTCATGAAGACACACCTGTTTAAACAAGCATTCTCCTGATCTTAACCTTGTGATCTAATTGCTGTTTTATCTGCTTTCTTATGTTGTTTTAATAGACTTGTTTTATTAGACCTCTTAATCATGGATGTTTTAAATGTTTTGATGAAATTTCATTTTGTGTGGATATGTTTTTGTAATTGGTTTTACACTTGTAAGCCTTCAGTTTATTGCAATTAAGCTGTATTAAGAATTTGTGCTGCTGCATGCTGGGACTGCTACGCTTCAAGCACCCTGAGGATGTGTTGCAGTTGCATTGAGGGCAGATTAACGTGTCTGCAGCTGCTTCTCAGGACCCCAAGTTATTTACCATACCTAAGCGTGCTTGCATGCATGACTTCAATGAGCCTACAAGCCAACAAGTTGTGCAAGTTACTTTTGCAGGTAGTGTTTTTTTTTGGGGGGGGGAAAGCAGGGGGTGCATACCCCTAAACATTTTGTGAATCGTAGTAGGAAAATGAGAGTACCCCTAAACATTTTTTTCTTAAGAAAAAAGCACTGTTTGCAGGTAATGTACGGCAAGAGAGATGGCTCTCATCCCTGCCAACAAATAGCTCATGAAAGGCAGAGGACCTTATGAATTGGAGATCATGGGTTATTGTGTAAAAATAGGATTGCTGTTGCATCAGTGCAGGTTTAATGTTATAAAATTGGTGTTTAAGTGGAATGTTTTTATATGCTGGATTAGAATTGCTAGCGCACAATAACTTGAGCTGAAAAGCCAGCCATTTATAGCAGATAAAGCAGTGTTGCATTTTTTTAAATCCCAGATTGCACTGTGTAAACTGAATCTGCTCATATTGGATTGCAAAAAAGGGCTCTGTTTGGGCCTCCTGAATTGCAATAGAAGTTCTCTTCTGTTCACTGCAGGGCAGATCCCTGTTATTTGGAACTGAGAGGGACACACACGAAATTACAGAAGTGTTCTCTTTTTCCTGAAAGCCATCTGTGCAATATGACTGCTTCCTTTGACTGGGTGAAGTATCAGTCAAGGCATGGACAAATGTATCTTATGAAAGTTAGGGGTCTCTCCCTCTTTGTGTAATATATTGCAAGGGAAGGCACCTAACATTTGGGATCCTGTATTAGCATTTGCATGCATTCAGATCATATTCCTCAATGTACACTAATCTATCCAATCGAGTGCTATGTGGACTTGAGCCCAAAGTCTTTAAAAACTCTTTCGATGCTCAGCTAGGTCTCTCCCAGTAAGTTGTACAGTACAGTGAAACTTGGGTCTGAGGCATCATAAGGGATCCTCCAATTGTGCCTGGCCTTGGTAGCCAACTATGGCTAGTAACTAATGCGGCTGGGGTTTCTTTTTTCATACTTCCCAGAGGCAAAATAAGCATGTTCCTCTTCTGGCTTCTTGAAAACCTGTTACTCTTTGCAAAGAGCTGAGCTGTATTGCAAAATGCTGTTACACAATATCCTTGCGTGATCAATGAAGGGTGCTCTATCAACATTAGAAATCTCATTTCAGATCGGGAGAACTCAGCCCTGTATTCAATACTGGCTGGCTCAAAGGAGACTGGTCTGTACAAAACTGGGTTGAAGAAGGGCTTGCTTCTCCACTAGCAAGTGCCACACTCTACCTCTCACAACTGTGGCTTGGGAAACCTTCTTTGTGTCAGATGGCTGAGCACGTTGGCTATTAATGGAGTCTGAAAGCTGGGTTTCTGGAAGCAAATTCCTTCCTTTAGTACAGTGTTTCCCAAGCACTGTTCCGCGGCACACTAGTGTGCCGTGAGATGTTGCCTGGAGGGAGGCGGGCGAGTCCGGCGGCGAGAGGCGGGGCGGCGGCGGCGAGGAGCCAAGCCGCGCTCTCCTTCCTGCCTCGCTTTGCTGCCTCCTCCCCCCCCAAAGCTTGGAGGTTCCCCGGCAGGAAGGAGGGAACTTAATCCTCTCCAAGGGCTGCGGAAAACAGACATGCAAATGGGGGCTTGCCAGCTCTTCAAGCGCCGCCGGCTTTCTTCGGGAATTACCGCCCGCCGAGCCCGGTAACGCTGACAGGCCGAGCCGCGGGGCTTGGCAGCGCAGCCGGCAGAGTGTGGGAAAGTACCACAAGGGCCATCGAGTCCAACCCCCAAGTAACTAACCAACCGAGTCCAACCTCCAAGTAACTAACCTCCTAGTTAGTTAGGGCCCTCCAAATGTTACTCATCCTCTGTACAGGGCTTCCTAGTCTGGTAGACAACTCCCATCATCTCTGCCCATTGGCCATACTGAAGAGAAGTGATGGAACCTGTCACTTTCCAGGACTCAATAAGTAGTGTGATAAATAGGTAACTGAGCTGAATTCCCATTATGGTATTGGTCCATAATTTGGTGGTGGTTTTATCAATCCTTCCTTAGCCCATCCCTTAGTTGTGCTGAATTTCATCCAGTCACCTGCTAGCTTGCCCCGCTTAATTCGTTCTGGTTAGTTAGGAAGAAGTCAAGAAAAATTGCTGTGTGTCAGATTGTGCAGTCGCTTCACACTTGAAGGGGCAGCTACTGCTTTTTAAATGGGCTTAAACTGTTGGGAGAAAAGTTTTGTATGTACTGCATAGAGCGCTGAATGGAGTCATGCCTCACCTACCTGCTAGAGATTGT
Organism: Podarcis bocagei; assembly: GCF_964188305.1. Lineage (NCBI taxonomy): Eukaryota > Metazoa > Chordata > Lepidosauria > Squamata > Lacertidae > Podarcis > Podarcis bocagei. The sequence goes on from NC_138126.1 coordinate 39,424,333, forward strand.
GCCTTCATTATCAGTGCTGCCCACAAACAGACTTTGAAGCATTTTAGCACTAACTCCTCCCTCTTATAACTAAGGTCTTATTTAAGGGCCGTCCCATGAGGAAATGACTCTATGGGGAGATATAACGTAGAACTTCTAGTCAACTTCTCAGGGCTTCACTTGGTTCAGGAGAGTTAACACTTGTGTATCAATAAGTGTAAAAAAAAAAAAAGGAGAGAGGCTGTAAGTCTCTTTTAAAATGTGGCTGTTTTTTGTGGAGTGTTATTGGGTTGTTTTTATTTTGATTATATACATTGTGGTTTTATATTTTGATTTTGTTCTGTGAACCTCCCTGAGACTTCCGGGTATAGGGTGGTATATAAAATCAATCAATAAAATAATAATAATAATAAGTCTATCCTTATATCCCTTAAATACAATGCCCTGTCTTCAACAGGTGAAAGAAATAAAATAAAGAAGAAATCAGGTGGGTCCATTTCAGAGCTGCGACAGAGAATGCCTTTCTCCTTATTCCCATTGACAAGACCTCAGAAAACTCAGGGTCACCCAATGAAATTAGCTGTAGGTTTAAGACTGGTAATTTATTCACACAGGACCCTATTAACCTAGGGTGCTCGCTCCCACACGATGGTAGCTTACTAGCTCAGATAGCTTTGCGATAGGAAAAGACCAGTTAATAACCATCAGCCATTCTAGTTGTATGTAATGTTGACATTCAGATGCAGTGTATCCCTTAGTACCAGATGCTTGGAGGGTGAGGAAGCAGAGATGGCCGCCATGGAGGCATTTGGTTGGCCAATGTCAGCAGAATGCTGGTCTTGAGGATCTGCTGTTAATTCTTTTAAAAATTACTACTTCCCCTGACCCAGTCAGAATGGTAATAATTGCATCTGGACAGAAGGCAAGCAATGAATAGGTTTATGTATTTTATGTATTAAATATCAAATTCTGTAGCACTGGTTGGGAGCCGGGTGCCCTGCAGATCAGACCCAACCATCATGGCTAGTGATCAGGAATGATGGGAATTGTAACCCAGCAACATATGCAGGGCACTGGGTTCTCCACCCCTGTCCCACAGAGACAAAAGCCCTGGTTAGGCATTCATTTAAAGCCACGTGGTGTGAAAGTGAGGAAGGGGCAAGGAAATGCTTACCAGCCCTTTCCCAATGCATTATATTGAGTCATGAGACCATTTTTTGTCTAGAATGTGTTGCTGGATGGCTGGAACTAGAAGATTGTTGTTTATCTTTTAAAACCAAGTATACATATTGGTTCATACTAGCATTTCGAATTGTAAATACAGTAACTGTGAAAGCTAATTCTAAGCGTGATTTGTGGTGCTTTCAGGGAAGATATCTCTCTCAAAGGCTTTTAATAGTAACTGTAAGTATCTGCAAGAAAAAACAACAAAACAAAACAACAACCCACCTCTAACTGATCATGTTTAGGACCACGTTGTCGGTATGTGTTCATTTCAAGGGTATTGTGGAAGATATATTAAGAAATGGTGTGGATTGACAAACTTTAACTGTAGATTAAGGACTGTTACATGCCTTAACGTTTAACATTCACCGATGTCGTAATGTGGCTCAAACAAGAATACGATGTGGTACACAGAATTTCCAAAAAGCTGTAGCCCCTTGCACTGTATATATCTGTAGAGAAATGCATGAATCTCTGCTGTAAGCTGTGGAGCAGCCTTAGTGAACAAGGTTAAACGCTGTCTCCCTTTGAAGATGCCTTTTATAGAACCATACATATGACTTAATATAAAGATTAGCAAGAACCTCATTTTATCTTTTCCTGAGTGAAGGGATTATGTGAGTCTGCATTCAGAACTGTCAAGCAGAATGGAAACTTTTTTTAAAACCTATATCTAGGTATGGTGAATAGTAGAATTACTTCACCATTTTAAGTCATGGCATGGAGGGCATCTGGTGCAATACTTCATTATTATTATTATTATTATTATTATTATTTTACTTTATTATTAAAAAATTGTAAGAAATTGTAACAAAACAAAAAAGCCATGTGGAATTTACTCTGTCCTGTATCACTACTTTCTCATTATGGCATTTTATATCCACGGTGCATTTCATCCAAGTATGGGCAAAGAGTATGTACATTGCAGGCTTATAAACTGTCCATCGTTTTAATGCAACTCTGGAATTCAGCCAAGAATTTGACAATTCAAATCTAGGTTGGACAGGCAGGGCTTAGTGGAATCAGACACTTGGCTACTTTTCTTCGGCTCTGTGCCTTTAGAGTTGGCTTCAAGAGCTCATTTGGAATTTGTCTTCTGTGACCTAAAATAACCTGTTAGATCCTTTGGTTATTGTTAATACAGTAAAGATTAAATGGACTATAATTCATTGAAGTTGTTCCATTGGTGCAAGCACTTCCACCTCTGCTGTGGAACTTCCTCTCCCTGTCACTCCCACATTTCCCCACAAATCTGTTCTGTGGTTTCCTCCTCAAGCCCCCTAGATCAGATGAGGGGCAAGTTGAGGGAGTTCTGTTGTTCGGGCAGAAGTCCTTGCTCTAATTCATGGGTAGGCAAACTAAGGCCCGAGGGCCGAATCCGGCCCAATCGCCTTCTAAATCCGGCCCGCGGACGGTCTGGGAATCAGCGTGTTTTTACATGAGTAGAATGTATGCTTTCATTGAAAATGCATCTCTGGGTTATTTGTGGGGCATAGGAATTCGTTCATTTTTTCCTTCAAAATATAGTCTGGCCCCCCACAAGGCCTGAGGGACAGTGGACTGGCCCCCCGCTGAAAAAGTTTGCTGACCCCTGCTCTAAATGGATGCTTTCATTGAATACAACCCATTGGGAATGGACATCAGGAGCTTAGCAAACATAATCGGAAATAAACCCATTTTTGAGTTAACTCCCCCCCCCCCCGGTTAAATTTATTTAGGGTCAAGTGCAAGTTGCTGAAACATTGGAGAATGTCATTTTAACTGACTCGTGTTTTGCGTTACATTCTGCCTCAGGGCGAAGTGGAAAGCTAGCATTATGTGGGCCAAAACTAGAGCTTCGTAATTATTTTTTTATCCTAATGGGAATTGTTCTCCTCTCTAAAACTAGATCTCTTGGCCCGCCCATGACACTCTTCCTATAAAGCATGCGCTTGTTCAGGTGATTACTGCACATCCGTTTCATACAGCCATCCCGATACTTTATTGCGGAGACGGGATATTTGCACAGGCAGCTGTAAGAGACAAGAGGCTAGTTTTGCTTGCATTAAGATCACCTCCAGCCTCTGCGAAGAGAGGACAGCTGCTGCTGCTGCTGCAGGGAAGAGCAGCAGGCAGACTTCCTGCAGGGATCCAAAACAGCAAGGAACTGTTCCCAGTTTTTTATTCCAGAAACCTGAAGTCTGAAGAAGGGCCACAGCTGCATCCGAAATGAGGTGCTTTGGGGGAAGGTAGAAGGCATTAGAAGAGGGGTGGGTGGGGTAACACATACGGAAAAATAAAGTAGGTTGGACTAAGAACATAGGTTGATATATATGGAAAGTGTGCTTTTTTAACTGTACAGTGGGTAGTATAAAACGTAAGTCTGAGTAGACCCTCTGAAATAATGAACTTAACTTACCCACAGTATGACTTAGTTTTACACCACTCAATAGTAATTTTGGCATAAATCACTTTGCATATCAAAAATGTGTGTAATGGTGGATTGGATTCAGATTTAAACTGCTGAGAGAGAGAGAGAGAGAGAGAGCGCAGACATGTTAAAAGGCTAGTATTTGGCTACAAATTGAAAAGATCAGAGTGTACTCATTATTGCTTTGTGTGTGAGAGGTTTGTGTGTGTGTGTAGATAGATAGATTAGATAAAATACCGTATATGAACATGGAGATGAATTGCACTAACTGCCTTGTTCCTGTTTATATTTTATTTTTGGTGTGTCCTTCTCTACCTTCCTCTTTAATATTATTAAACACTTTTAGCAGTCATGCTTCCTCACCAACTTGTGGCTTTTAAAAGACTACACTGTCATTTTCTTAGCCACCAGGTATAATTTTGAATAAAGCATTTTGCTTTTAATGAAACGGAAGAGACTGAAAGTTGCATCAGTCTTGCTCCCCCAAAGTATAAAAAGATGTTGAGTCTGACAGTGATGTTTGTGTCAGTCAGGCTGCAGGTTGGATGCATGCGTAAAATAAAAAGCCCTTCACAAAGAAAAACTATATGTGAGGTAGAGAGAGTCAAATTGAAAAATCTAGGTTGGTGCCCTTCTTGGGGATATCTAGTGTCCTGTGTTCTTGGCTCCTGCTGAAAACCTTTGCGTTTAGATAAGCCTACCCAGATGTTTAGAATGTTGAGGTAATTTTAATCTGTTTTAGTATTTAAACATTTGTATGTTTTAAAATAGTGTTGTAATTTTTTCTTGATTTTACTGTTTTATCTTTTGTAAACCGCTTTAAGGTTTTTGGTTTTTTTTACAATCCAGTGGTGTATACATTTTATGGGGCGGGGGAAGTTCCGACAATGTTTTTCATTGTGTGAGCATCTACCTGCAGTCCAAAGTAGTCCAGCCCCAGACCACAACTTCACCACCTCAATGAATAAGATCACATCCACACCATACATGTGAAATCACATTACTTCCTCGACCCTCTTTTTTTTGGGGGGGGGGGAACTGTAGTTTACCCCTGATGGTGCTATAACCTCCCTCACACCCTGTGTAGTGCAGGGGTTCTTAAACTGCAGTCCATGGACCACTCATGGTCAGCAAGTGGTCTGCGGCAGTTGGTCTATGGAAGGTCTGTAAAAACAAAATTAAAGGCCATCCGGCACAACTGCTACATAAGGCAAAAAATAAATATATCGTTAAATGGTTGGCCAAGACACTTGCCAGTTTTCAGGTGGTCCATGGGCGGGGGGAATCTTGGGGATCACTTATGTAGAACATATGCTAAAGAAGCATAATTCTGGTCACGTAACTGAAGATTTAGTAGGTTAATGGCCAATTATAATTTGCAGCCCTATTGGCTAGAATCAAGCAAGTGTCTTCTGGGGATGGCTGAAGTTAGAATACTGTATAAGACAAGGAGTGATGGCAATGGCTCTAGGGCAACTGCCAAATGTTTGTATTGTTAAGGAATGCCCTGATAACAGTGGCTGAGAAACTGATAATGGTGATAGGGAGGAATATTTATGTCAAGTGCTTAATTACTACAGTTTGTGTGTTGTGAAGCATTTCCCTGACTGAGTACTTCTGTGAGCTCTTTGATCACTCCTTCATTCTTGTAGTGATGCTTTTATGATTCATTCTGAGCTCTATTTTGACCCTGTCTAAAATTGCCACCATTGTTTGTAGTAGGCTTAATGTATGGGAACCCTTCCATTCCCTCCCTTCCTGTTATACTTGAAGAAGGGCATGATAGCCCAATTCTAAAGATGGGGTCATAATTGCTGCATGCATATGACCCTTGATGTTGTCCCCTGTTAAAACAGTATTTAGTAGGAGAGCTTGAGGGAAAAGTAACCTGGTGAGTTACTCTAGTCTGAGTCGGCATTGTGACTTGAATATATAGATTAAAGTGGTACCTCGGTTTTCGAACATCTCCGTTGATGAACATTTCGGTTTTCAAACACCATAAACCGGGAAGTGAATGCTTCAGTTTTCGAACACGCCTCGGAAGTTGAACATGCCACGCAGCGTCTTCTGAGTGCAAGATGCTGAGGCCTAGCTGTCGGCTATTGAGTTTTCGGTTTTCGAACGTTTCAGAACTCGAACAGTCTTCCGGAATGGATTACGTTCGAAAACCAAGGTACCACTGTATAGCTATGGAGTGGCATAATGATATCTGCTAGATTTTGGATCCAGCTCCATGCTACTGACATTGTCCTCCAGTCTAAACTAGTATTGAGTTCTGTACTACTGACAGCATTCCTGTTTTTCTAAGGAGCTGAATTCCGTGGGGGCTATAACTAGCTTTGTTGCAGCCCTTGAAAACTGATTACAAACTGCCTTGAATATGCATACAAGTTATTTCTACTCTATTCCAAAGTAGTTATCTTTGTTTTCTAAAGGAATCTCATTGTTATTTAAAAATTGGGAATATACGGTAGGTTCCTTGCCTGATAGAAGGATACTACCTAATGATCTACAATTGGAGATCATTTTCAAATCCTAAGAGGGCAATCCTAACAGAGCCAGTGTGGTGCTGCAGAGAGTGTGTTGGACTAAGACTTGGGAGACCAGGGTTCAAATCAGCCATGACGCTTGCTAGGTGACCTTGTGACAGTCACTGTCTTTCAGCCTAGCCTGCTTCACAGTGCGATTATGAGAATGCAATGGGAAAGTGAAGAATTATGTATACCACCTCAAACTCCTGGGAGGAAAGCTAGGACAAAAATAACAATAGCTACAGACATATCCCTGAAAAACAGATGTTGGGACAGCCAGCTATCGTTCCCTGCTTGTGATCTCTAAACAGCATCTCTCTGGCTGTTGTCTGAGGAAGAATTTGGGGCTTAACAGACTTGGCTGAATCTAGAAGGGAGTTCTTGGGAATAATAACCTTGGATTGACATTTCAGGAGTAAAGGATCCTCTGAACTTAAGGGGTACTTATTATGTATTTGGATTGCTTTTAAAGATTTGGTGCTGGAATATTGATGTAATATTTTGAAAACAGTTACTGGTGACAATTATGACCAAGTGTATTATGGAGTCGTCTTGTTTAGTGTTCAAGTCAGCAACATCCTCCTCCCAGGATACCTTATTCTATTACCCCCTTCTGGTTTTCCTTTCCAACAGCCGGCTGGCATTCCTTGCATGCTCCAGCCTCATTGTGCTGCTTCTGGGCTTTCCCCTTATGATCCCCCTCGCCCCCCAAAGTTTTGTTGTATGTCTGCAAACGTCGAGGTTCCCCAAGGCTGCTGATACCTCCTGTTGTAGGTGGGTGGTGCCATTTTTGTTACATAAACAATACTCCTTTCCCCTGAAAGTTGGAAGTGAAGAGGATGGTGCGATTGCTGGAACAATTAAAAGCAACAGGATTCTGTATGCTAGAATGCTTGCTAAGGATGCAGGAGGGTTTAGTGCTGGTGTGTGTTTGTTGGGATTTAAGTTAATAACATATCTTCTATTACATGCATGCACGCAGGCACGCACGCACACACACACACTTTGGTTGGACATTCAAACAGGTAGGAACAATCTGGGACAGTAATTGTAAGTGGCTTAACTTTCTCTAGGGTAAAAATGCTTTCTGATGTGTTTTATTCTACAACAATGCATATAAAATCACTAAAGCCTATTTGCAGGGAATGAGTGAGAACACCTGGTATAAAATGTTGTTAAGAACATTCTTCTGAGCTCAGAACGACTTCAATTGCTTCTTTCAAAGGCTGTTTAGGCCATTTGACTGTCATTGCCCATGGCAGCTTGAAAGAATTTATAGAGCCTGCACTCCCACTAAATTGGTTGCAGGCAAGACGAACTAACACACCAAAATTTCTCTAATCAGGCTGCATGAGAGAACCTAAAATCTGGTTTCAAAAAGCTGACCATTCAGTGGATATTGGATGCCTCTGCTATTTAAAACTCTTTCTTTTATCATTCTGGCCCAAATATAAGCCACACCTTTAAAATTTAAGGGGGAAAAAAGAAGAAAAAACAGAAAAAACCTGAATATAAGCCACTCTCTTAAAATTCTGCAGGCACTCACACCTGTTCCGTTTTACTGTATGTCTGTCTCAGCAATTATATCGTAAAAGCCAATTTTTGTAAAAAGGTAAAGGTAAAGGACCCCTGACAGTTAAGTCCAGTTGCAGACGACTCTGGGGTTGCGGCGCTCATCTCACTTTACAGGCCAAGGGAGCTGGCATTTGTCCGCAGACAGTTTTTCCGGGTCCTGTGGGCACCATGACTAAGCCGCTTCTGGAAAACCAGAGCAGCGCATGGAAATGCTGTTTACCTTCCCGCCGCAGTGGTACCTAGTTATCTCCTTGCACTGGTGTCCTTTCGAACTGCTATGTTCGCAGAAGCTGGCACAGAGGAATGGGAGCTCAGCACCATCATGGGGATTCAAACCGCCGACCTTCTGATTGGCAAGCCCAAGAGGCTCAGTGGTTTAGACCACAGCGCCACCCGCGAATTTAAGCTGCACTTTAACTTTTCACAGTCGGAATTTGGGAAAAAAAGTGAGGCTTATATTCAGGCCAATACGGTACTATTAGAATTTGTTAAATTACGTCCTTAGCCAGTCAAAGTAGTCAGCACTGATGGTTTACAACAGTCTTCCCTAAGCTGGTGTTCTCCAAATTTTGGAATACACTTCTCATAATCCCCAACCATTGGCCTTTGTTGGCTGGGGTTGTTCAGAGTTGTGGACTCCCCTCCCTTTCTCAGCATGGCTTCTGAGAGATCACAGGTTAGATTCAAATTGCTTGTAAACTCTTTCAAGTTTGTTACACTAAAAAGGCTCTCAGGAGAAACCCAAACTAGCCCAAATGAGAGAAACCCAAACTAGCCCAAATGAGCTTGAAATCTCTCTCTTTCAGGTGTGTTTGTGTGAGCTGCAAGTGCTGTCCTTGGCTGATCTCGCAGTTGGCTTTAATATGCTTGATCTGTACCTTTCACTGTAAGCAAGTTAATGTTCAATGAAATGGGAACAGTTCTCCCCCTTATGATGTCAGGGCTGTGTTTTGCAATAAGTGCCACATTTCTTGCTCTTGAAGCCATTTCTCCACCAAAAGAGAAATAATCTCAGTGCTTGCATGTCTACTTGAGCTGTGTCATGAGGGGTGGGTGTTGGGAACTGGTAGTGAAGCACTTGGTCACACTTAAGAGCTACAACATGCTGGCTTGTTCCTGAAATTTTTAATTAGTCACAGGTCTCTGCAGGGTCAGCGGGTGAAAAATGAATAAGCAGAGCCAAGTGACTGTTAATGAAACACAGCACACAGAGCGGTTTAGTTCAGAAACAATTGTCATTCTTTCGCTTCAGTTTTTATACTCCCAAGTGTCTGTATACTTGATGATTTCCTCTGTAGGAGTAAGGTGTAAACCTTTTTTTAAAGAACAAAAATAAAAAAACCACGGTTCGTATTTGCAGATCAGAGGCTGTGTTTACATTGCAATAAAAATATTGGATACTACTATATCAACTTCCAAACAACTCTAATGCTGTGTTTAATAATTTCTCTATCTCCATTGGTCTTTTGTTTGTCCTTGTGTGCACTTCTTGCTGAGAGAGGAATCAGGGCAAACTTTTACAAGCGTTCCCCATATCATGAGGGCTCCTTCCTAGTTGCACAATCCCATGTATAAATAGTGCAACCACACAAATGGAGATGACTGAATGGGTTATTTCCAGACAAGTACCCTTTTGTGAGGCTGCTGATTGGCTGAGAAAGCTCTGCATGATTGGACCTGCCAATGTGGGCATACTGTTCACACATTGACCCCTGCACTATGGCCTTTATGCTTGCTATACAGTTACTCCTAGCAGTCTCACCATTCATAAATAATATACTTCACAACCTGTTGAATTGTCTGTGGACATCTAGATTTAGGTTTGTTTTTCTTCATTGAGGCACTGAGTTTAACACTTGCTGGTGAGCTGTTTTCACCTACTCTTGAGAAAGCAATGAACCGGCGGGCCTGTCAGTTCAGCTGCTGCATTGCATGAAATCAGAGATGTGGTGCTGGCCAATATTTTGAAACTGATGTCCAGTCAACCCAGCATTCTTCTCATATTGCATGGGTTTTTAAGCGTCAGTGATAAGCTGATGATTCCCTTGCATTAGTATTTATCGTAGGAGAAGATGATGCCCAGCAACATTTCTAGAAGACTATGGTAAACTCATATTGAGCTATTATATCATGTCAAACCATTGGTTTATCTGGGCTGGTTACCTGCAGGATGTCCAGCAGGGGCCTTTCCCATCACTGTTACCTGATTATTTTAACTGGAGATGGCAGGGATTGAATCAGGGACCTTCTATTCCACCACTTAAGGTATGCCTCTTCCCTAACTCACAAAGGAGAGGACAAAAAGCCACAAATGTCATTCGACTCAGCTCCTTCTGGATAATCCCTAGCAACAGTAGGTTTTAGGTACCTGAACCGCAGGCTATAATTCAAGCCTGGGCATTGCATATATTATGAATAAGTTTAAATGTCTAGTTTTGATCATGAGTTATTGAATTTGTTGCAAGCGGTATAGTGATGGTTTAATCTGTAAAGGTGGCACTCAGCTAAATTTTATGCAGAGTAGATAAACTGTAATGGACCTAACTTAGTCACATTCATTAATTTCAGCCAGTAAGGCTTAGATATTTGATACTTGTATTCCGGGGAATGCAATAATAATAATAAAAATAATATATATAGTTACAATAAATACGTGGCAAAACTTCCATTGACTTTAATTGCCTGCCCTTAGAGTATAATTGAGCAAATGTCTAATAAATAATGATGAGTTTGTTTTCTCTCTCTTAGGGCCAACAAGCCAGAGATGTCCGACAAAATGTCAAGTTTCCTGCATATTGGAGACATATGTTCTTTGTACGCAGAGGGATCAACAAATGGATTTATCAGCACGTTGGGGTAAGTGAGCCATTTTTCAGGTGCCGCAGGGTGTGTTTAATGAGCTGGCAGTGGAGGAAAAATAAGCATGGTTGTCTAGAAGCCAACGCTGTCATCGCCTTGTGTTTAACAGCGCTGGGTGTCTCTTTCCTTCCCTGCAGCTATAAATCCTGGGATAAGAAGTTTCCCAGGTGAGTGAATCTGCTTCAGCAGAATCTAAACATTTCACTTAAGGTAGATTTGAAAAAAACAACTGCAGCAGCTTTTTCATCTTCATTTTGTTGCTCAGGGCAGTCTCGGCAGAATATTGAAACCCGGAGCTCTGTGGTTTACTATCTAGATGAGGAACTGGCAGCGGAATCCAAAGAGAGAATAACACTATGTCATTGCCTTCTGCTTCTTAGGGGGCACTCTTTATTACCGAGAAAATTGAGGAAACAGTGAGATGAGGGACCAGAATGGAGCTTATTGGCATGATAGCAAATTGAATGACAGTAGGGAACCCGAAACTATTCTCTAGCCTAATGTGGAAGGTTGTATGAAGAGTTAGTGTGCCGCGCATGATGACGAGACCCTTGACAGGGCAAATACTAATGATTTGGAACCTCTTCTATTTTACAACCTCCTGGCCGAATTACTGCAAGGTGTTTATATGTGGGGCTGCCCTTAAACAGTTTCAGAGCTTCAACTAGTACAGAATTTGGCTGCTAGGATACTGGCAGGTTTCCCAAATTGATCTGTGTTACATCAGTTCTAAAAGAACTCCCTTGCCTCCCCCCCCCCCCCGCGCCACTTGCTACTAAGTCTAATTCATGGTGCTGATATATAAAATGAAAGTAAAATATTCTCAGAAACTTTTAAGAGATAATATAAACTAATATGTGTAAAATTATGCTCCTCAAAGACCAGAACTGTGCCCCTCTGAGTTGTGTGCCCTAGGGGGTGGCCTAGTTGGCCCAATGATAGCATTGGCCCTGCTTGGATGCCAGATGTCTGAAGGAGTGCCATACCAACCTGCCCGTGTGCTAACAGGTTAAGGGGAACTATCTCACACATGTTCAAAAGGGAGGGCCTTCTCTGTGGTGGCATCCTACCTGTGGAATGCCCTCTTGAGGGAATTAAACCTGGCACCAACAGTGTATTCTTTTCAGCAGCAGGTGAAAACCTTTTAATTTGCCCATGCATTCTAGAACAATGCCTATAGCTGTTGAATGGTTTTATTCCCCTTTCTCTTGTTGCGTTTTTGTAATTTTAAATCTCCTTGTTTGCTGCCCTGGACTCCCAATTTTTGAGGAAAGGTGGATCACGATTAAATAAATAAGAATAAAGCTATGTTTTGAAGACATCAGTGTTTAAATTAGCATATCCTGCTAATTCTATCTGGGCAGAAGCACTCAAAGAGGACATGGAGAGATAGTCTCGAGGGCCACTTAGAGAGGTCTAGAGGGCCACATTTGGCCTGCAGGCCTGAATTTCCCCTCCCCTGCACTAAATGTTGAGTCCTCTGAGTAAGTAAAGCCAGGAAAGTTGATGAAAAAGGTTGTGCATTGTTAAATATGATTCTCTCCCCACACCTACCAACCTGTATAATTAATTCATATGTAGAAGAAGTATTTTGGTGTATTTTCTTTTCTTTTTTTCCTTTGTAATGACATAAGTTTAAGCTTTCTGGCCAGGGCTTCTCTCCTCCTCCTCGGCAGAATTAATTTGTGTGTTTTGAGGATCCCAGTGTGAAGTTCTAGAAGCAGATGTCCAATACAGTCAGAGTATATACCTGGCTTTTGACCAAGTGAAGATGCCTGACGCCTGACATCTCCACCATCTGGGAAGCATAGGACCTGGACTGTTTTAACACACTAATACCCCACCCTCTCACACCACCGGTAGAATTCTATCAGTTATATTTTATCTGCACAATCAGAATGAATTTCTGGAACCAAAATGCCTTTTCTGTGCAGCCTGAGCAGGAGTAGTCACCATTAAGAAAAAGAGGTCTGATTAGGCCAATATATATGTGGACTGTCCCTGGGTAAAGTTATTGTATTTCTTTAAATTCTCAAAGTTCTATACCTAGCTCAAGGTTTCATCTGAACTAGTCGGATGTTTAACTGAGAATCAATCACATCTGACAGTCATTCGAAAAAAATAAGACTTTATAGACATCTTGCCCCCCAAAGTGGCAACTAGACGTTCTGTTTTGGTGACTGCAACCTTGGTTTAAGGAGCCATTTAGTGCCTGGCTTATAGATCCGACTTTCTAACACTGCTCCCTGAGCTAGACACCACCTCAGGTGACAAAATAACTTGCGCAGCCTTGGATACAATATTTGTTGTTCTGCCTTGGGCAGCAAGCAGTCTTGAGTCGGCCATTAACCACCAGAACACCCTGTCGGAGCAACTGTGCAAGGGTTTACATGTTAAGAGCTCAAGAACAATGGGATCTGAATACAGCTAAACACAGTAATGATATTTTGTTCAAGTAAATATTTCTCTGAAGCTGAATCCTGCTTAATATTCCTGTGAGATGATGACTTGAAGCTTAATCACAGCCTTGCTTCTGTTTTTCTAAATACAGTGCTCCAATGGCTTTGGTTCCTAGTTTGTAATATACCTAATTGCCTTTTGAACACTAAGCAAGCTGTGTAATCTTTGTTTTGATCATCTGTTTGCCTGGAATAATGCTCCCTTGCCTGTGATCTATTTTTGGAACAAGGTGAATCTTTCAGCTACTAGAATTAGCTGTCTGGATGCTTTCTGCAAGACTTTTTTTGAACTTCATAAAATTAGGGTGGCTTCTTGCTTTGATACTCAGTTCCTCCTACCCTTTCCTGAGCAAGTCTTTCCCCATCCTTTGATACTTCTGGGGAGGTGGGAGGGCAGATGCAACAGAGAATTTCAGCAGATTCACCTTTTCACGTCATTGCGCTGTAGCAGTGAATAGCTGTCTAGCTGATATTCCCTCTTGCTTTAAAGTTACAGAACCAATGTTCCCTATTGCATTGGGTGTTTTTATCCTCCTTATCCCCTGCTGCGGATGAAGATCAAGTATAGCCTTATTCATAGTCTCAGAGCATATGTTAGTCCTGTTAAAGCAATACTAAGGCTGAGAGCTGGTCTCTTTCCTTCCTTTTTGAACTTTAGTTTAGAGAGAAGGCGGCGGGGGAGTTGTGAGGGAGTCATATAGCATTTATTTCCCTCATATGAAAGCCCTGGGGTGGAAGGTTGTTTTAATTTGTCAAGGGGGCAAGTCATAACTGCAAGTCCTAAGTGGAATTTCTATGACGTGTGACTGCCTGGACTCCATTAAGAAGACGTTTTTAAAAATAACTAACAGTATCAACATATCTTGAGGGCATTACCTAGTTTACGCATAGTGGTGAGCCGACCAGGTGCAGAGAGAGCCAACATGCTTGGCTCCTCCCAGTCCGTTAACTCAGTGTAGTTCAGCAGCGAAGGCAAAGTTTGGCTTAACATGTCATCAGATTGTGGTTAAGTGCCCCCTTCCTTCACCACAATCATTAGCAAAGAACAAACCATGGGTATAAGTCATGATTAAGGAGGAGAAAGCTCAAGCGTGGCATGCTGTGTTGAGCTACAAGGAAGAGCAAAGTGGCTGGGATCTCCTCCCTAAAAATCAGCACGTTTACTCGTTTGTGCTAGGTCATGGTTTGGCTTGCTGCTGCAAACATGGCCACTGAAACCAACGTTCCTATGGACTACACAGATTGTTGTTGAATGCCTCCCTGGTGGAGTTATTTTCACTTAAAGTGGCTTACATTGTGCTCTTAAGTGTGCATACTTGGAATTGTTCACAGGATATATAAACAATTGCATATATAAATATATATATAAAACCACTGCATATATTGTAATTTTTTTGCCATTAACTCTTCTCACAAACCAAGGGCATTTTTATTGGAATCTTATCTCTGTTATGGTCTTTCTTGCTGCACATTCCTACAGAAAAATAAATATTGAGACTGGAAGAGCATGCTGGGAAAATAAAAATTTAGAAGGGGAAGAAGGCCAAGATGGCACCTCATCTTCTATCTTCCTAAATCTGCAGCTGAACTGTATTACTTTGAGACCCTGAAAGTTGCCATTAGAATGTCTGCATGAAGTATCCCTGCCTTGGCTAGTGGAACACTTGGATAGACAATAGACTTTCTTTACAGTACTTGGTCCACAGATCCACCACTTGAAGGTACCTTCTGGATGTCAGAGGTTTATCAATAGATGATGAGAATGGAATTGAGCACCGTGCTGTACAATAATAGTGGTTTCTTCTCCTTTCCTGTTTCTCTGCATCAAAGTATGTCTAAAATACTCCCTCTCTGGGGACTTTCTGTCTTCCATGTTAGCAGGGACTTAGAGCAGAACCTTCTTTCTGGTGGAAAGCATTTCCAAAGAGGTCTTAAAAATAAGTAAAAGTCTTTTGCTGTAGTCCTTTAAAACATCGGGCTAGGGCAATTTTATTCAGACTGGCATATGGAATATGAGACTTTATGGATGCTCTGCTCATTTTTACAAAGTTGATACACTATTTTATAACCGCGGAACGCCTTCTCCAGAGAGAGTGGCTGTCAAATATTCCTTGTGCTTTAATAGTCTAATGAAAACATACCTCTTCCACCTGGCTGACTGCTACAAATGTAACTCTTTTTGTTTTATACTTTGCAATGCCTCTTTAAATTGCAGTAAATCAACAGATACACTGTTATTTATTGATCACCAAAACCCATTTTATTACTGCAAACATAATACAGTGGTGCCTCGCAAGATGAAATTAATTCGTTCCACGAGTTTTTTCGTCTAGCGAATTTTTCGTCTTGCGAATCACGAATTCCCATAGGAATGCATTGAAAATCAATTAATGCGTTCCTATGGTCAAAAAAAGCCCATACAAAGCCAAATTTGGTACAACAAGAGTTTATTAAGTGCACTTTAAAGTCACACATACTGTAAAGAGCATTTCAAAAATTGAAGGAACAATAATTTAAGTTTCTAAACATGACAGAAAAACATTTAAAAATCAACAAAGTGTACAGTACATTTTCTAAGACTCTGGGGGACAACTCGAAGAAGGTTCCTCTTCCACTCTTTGCTTCTTGCTGAAGAACCTGTCCATGGTCTGCTGCTTCATCCGCCTTTTCAGCACCTCCCTGAAAGGCGACATGACCCTCGTATCAAAAGTGTTCACAAGGTCATGTGCCACGTGCTTGTCAGGGTGGTGCCGCTGTGCAAAAGCCTGCACATCCTTCCACTTCAGGCAAATGTCCCTCAGTTCTTTGGAGGACAGCCGTTCCTCAGTTGCTTCCTCCTCTTCCAGCAAGGCCTGCTCCTGCGCAGCCTCTGCTTGCAGTTCGACCAGCTCCTGGGTGGTCAGCTTGTGGTCGTGCTCTTCCACCAGCTCGCTGATGTCCTCCTCTGTGACCTCCAGGCCCATGGTCCTCCCCAAGGCAACAATGTCCTGCACCACTGTTGTCTCTGGTGCATCAGAGTCACTTGGTGCCACACAGTCCGGCCACAGGCTGCGCCAAGCGCAATTCAAATTTCTCTGGCTGATCCCGTTCCAGGCCGTGGTGATCATCTTCAAGCAGGTGACGATGTCGAAGTGGTCCTTCCAGAATTCCCGCAGGGTGATGGTGGTGCAATCAGCCACCTTGAAGCATCGCCTGAAAAGCTCCTTGGTGTAGAGTTTTTTGAAATTGGCAATGACCTGCTGATCTATCGGCTGGAGCAGTGGCGTGGTGTTAGGTGGCAGGAACATGATGCTGATGAAGCTGAACTCCTCCAACAAGTCCTCCTCAAGGCCTTTAGGATGAGCAGGAGCATTGTCCATCAGAAGCAAAGCCTTCAGCGGCAGGTCGTTGTCCAGCAGGTACTGTTTGACAGCAGGGCCAAAAGCATGATTGACCCAGTCCACAAACAGCACACGTGTGACCGAAGCCTTACTGTTGGATCGCCACATGACACTCAGCCGCTCCTTGTCGACCTTGTGTTTCTTGAAGGCCCGTGGGTTCTCCGAGTGGTACACCAGCAGGGGCTTGATCTTCAGGTCGCCGCTTGCGTTGGCACAGAAGAGCAGGATCAGACGGTCCTTCATGGGCTTGTGGCCAGGCAGCCTGGACTCCTCCTGTGTGATGAAAGTCCTTTTGGGCATCCTCTTCCAAAACAGCCCGGTCTCCTCGCAGTTGAAGACCTGCTGTGGAATGTAGCCCTCCGTCTTCACAACCTCCAGGAACTCCGCTGCAAAGTCTTCAGCCGCAGAAACATCAGAACTGGCAGCCTCTCCATGCCAGAAAAAAACACACAAGCTTCCAGATTCTTGCAAACCCCTCCCCAACTGCACACAGCACACAGAAATTCAAATCCAGATTCTTGCAAACCCCTCCCCAACTGCACACAGCACACAGAAATTCAAATCCAGAATTTTTTTAAAAAAACAGCAGAGTGGCCCAATGGTCACAGAAAATCATAAAAATGCAGAAAAAACACACAAGCTTCCAGATTCTTGCAAACCCCTCCCCAACTGTTCCCTCAGCCACCCACCACACAGAAATTCAAACCCAGATTTTTTAAAAAACAACAACAGCAGAGTGCCCCAGTGGTCACAAAAAATCATAAAAATGCAGAAAAAACCACACACACACAAGCTTCCAGATTCTTGCAAACCCCTCCCCAACACCAAGTCCTTGAATTCCAAACACCCCAACCCAAAATCCAACCCCCCCAAAAAAGTTTTAAAATCTTAACTTACCAAATGGCTGCAAAATAAGTTTTGGAAAAGCTTCAAAAATCACCAAAGTCTTTAAAAACCTCAAAAAAGGCTACTATGTACACTGCGTTTTATGAGTTGCTCCTCAAAGTCAAGTTGCAACTGTATTAACGGTGTTAAGAAAAAGGAAACAAACTTGCAAGACGTTTTCGTCTTGCGAAGCAAGCCCATAGGGAAATTCGTCTTGCGAAGCAACTCAAAAACGGAAAACTCTTTCGTGTAGCGAGTTTTTTGTCTTGCGAGGCATTCGTCTTGCGGGTCACCACTGTAATTAGAAGGAAAGAAATTCTGCAGGTGATGACCAGCTCATCAGCTTCTGGGGTCAAAGTAAAACAGGGTCAACCATTCCTTTTGCTAAGTTAGTTTGGTAATGTGAGCCGTTGTTAGAGTCTGTGTGGTGTAGTTGTTAAAAGCTACCATGTTGGTCTACAGCTGGGGAGACCTGCACTTAGATTCCACTCAGCTGCAGAACTCACTATATTTTACATCCTAAATTTACTTCACAAGGTTGTTGTGTAGAAGAAATGCAGGGGGAGGGATGAAAACGGAGGGGGAAGAACTCTGCGGCCAGCTTGAGCTTTTTGGAGGAAAGACGAGATACAAATGAAGGGGGGAAAAGGCATAATAGCTCTAGTGTAAGATGGTTGATGGCTGAGTAAGCAGCCACTGGGAAAATCTGTATATGCTTCTAGCCAAGGAGAGCAGCTGAAATGATGGCATTTCAGACTGGGAGCTGGTTGAACTATATGTTGCACTTTGACTGTATGTGTGAGAAGAGTTACATCAGAGTCTCTAAAGATCGAGGGAAGCTTTTAGCCACTTGAATGTCACTTGGTTGACTGTAAACATCTCTCATGCAAGCAAGACTTGGATAGGAATATATTGGAAGGAATTCAGCGTCACGCTGAGGTAATTGTTCCATTTGGGCTATCATTGCAGCTTGCCGGATGGAATTATCTCCCCTCCCCTCTTCCCTTGCACTGTTCGGGGCGGGGTTGGGGGGTTGGAAGAAGCCAAATTGAAGGGGGGAGAGGCCCCTTGCACAAGCCCATGGAGGGCTTCCATGGACAGGACTCATACTTTTGTTTGTGGTAGTAACTTCCACTTGTTAAAAATGTAAGGCAATTAATACACCGCTTCTCAGGCAGACCTCATAAAGCTGTTTATGATAACAATAAGCAGTGGTGGGAGTGGGTTTTAAATAGTAGGGCTTTTTTGTGGCACTACTCACAAGTATGGAGTAGCCTCGCTTCTTATTTTGCTGCCTATGGCGGCCATTTTGTGCTGGCGCCCGTGGCATTTTTATCAATGTATGACTAGTGGCACTTTCCTTTTTACCAAAATGAAAAGCAGTGAAAAGTGTTATACTGAAATGGAGAAGACAGCTGTTGAGAAGTAGCTGCCATTGCCTCTTTTACTTTCCCCTCTGGGCAAGGTGGCCCTGCAGAAGCCCCTGTGGTAACTCTTGGAGGTGGGAGTGGCCACTCAGGGAGCTGTACAGCCAAGTTTAGATTTATTTCTTGCATATTTTTTGGATACATTTGGATAACCTTTCCTTCTGAATGGATGGACTTAAGGGTGTCAATGTTGCTGTGGTTCAGAGTCAGCACTTCCAGTCAGAACTGACAGAGCTACTTACTAATAGAACTTAAACAGTTTATTTTAACATAAATCACAATGAAGACCCAGAGACTTGTAACTGCAGTCCGCAAACAACAACTAGGAGCTCTCCTTCTAAAGCTGTCTCTAGAAGGCAGGTGAACTTTTCTACAATTATTAATTCCTACCTCTCTCTGTACTGTGGCATGCACTTTACCATGGGTTCATAACATTTAAATTAACTGAATTAAAATAGCTCCATTAGTGTGTTAGGTGAAGTAGAGTTCATTGAACTAAGTTTCTTCCAAACTGAGGTGATTAAAAAATATATATCAAAAACATGTTTGGACATTTTTTCCTTTTTCCATGGAATTCAGACTGGTGTGCATGGGTCACCTCCATATTTTATCCTCTCAACAGCTGGTTAGGTTAGGCTGAGAGGTAGTGACTGGCCAAAATTCTTCAGTCATTTTGTTTTGTGACTCAGGTGAGGATTCAAATATGTGTTTCCACATTCTAGTCAGTCTTTCTCAACCTCTGCACCACACTAGCTTACAAGCGTGTGAAGAAAACACAAAGCACTTTTAAACTGTCAGTTGAAGCTGTTTAGAAATCAGTCATTGCCTTCTTCAGTTTTCATTTGGAGACCAGTAATTTCCATATAATAGGACTTTTAAAATGGTGTCTGTCCTAAACGACATCCATATTGTGTCATCCGAAGAAATCTGGATAAGTGCTTACTTGTATATCAGTTTCACATCTCTGTGCAAACAAGGACATTTGTATTCTGAAAGGTGTAATGTTTAAGTCAGTCACAAATACCTTTATTTCATGATTTGTGATAGTTTCCATGTGCGAGAATCAGAGTAGTTCCACTACAGGTTTTAGCAATTACTTGGCCTGGATTTCTCGGCAAGCTGAGTCTGTGTATGCAGCTATAAAGCATTACAACAGGTCTTGCTCTACATTTACAGTTTGCACTGGGCCTGTTTCAATAAAACTTTTGCATCTACTATAACATCTCTGCGTCTTCCTGGGTCCAGGAAGTACACTTCAAATATTCGGATCTTTCTCCCCCCCCCAAATGCCGTAAATCTGTTGGATGGTAGCCTACCTGTCACTGAGCAGGAGACACAGGAAGCGGTACTGAACAAAATCTAACTTTGTTCCGGGTCATAATGAGCACAGCAATTATTTGGGTACATCATCAGCCTCACAGAATCTTGAAATGAATTCATAAAGTTATTCATAAAGTGTGCTGGGCTAGCTCAGTGTCTTAAAACCAGTACTGTGTACTTTGAAGATGGTACATGTTGCCATGTACTTATGAACAATGCTTCTGATGTAAAAAATGACCTGGAGTTTTTATACTGAATATTTTGGTTTTTGTTTTCCAATCCATCTAAGGATCAGGAACCTAATCTCTCATTTCCCCACTTAACAAAAGACGAATCTGCACATTTAATCAAATGGAAAAGTCATGCATACACACACACACACTTTACTGACCACATTAAACTTTGACTTATATACTTAACCCATTTTATTGAGACTATTATTTTATTCTTAACAAGGTTGGCAGTATCTATGTGTTGCACAGCAGGAAGAAAATGAACTCCACTCAGATCTTTGAAGAAAGGTGACTTTTGAATAGTGACTGGGTTTTAGTTCAACATTTTTTTAAGGAAGATAGCTGGGGAGGGCGGGATATAAATAAAATTTATTTATTATTATTATTATGGTAAAAGGGACAGTCAATTCTGTGTAGCTCAAAATCTCGAGAAAAGTAAACTTTCCTTTAAACTTCATTGGCCATTTTCTTCATGTCACTGGTTCTCTGCCTTCTGTGGGACTTCAGTTTTTGGATAAAACTATGCTCCAGTAGCAGATGGTGTGGTGCAGCAGCAGTCAGCCTTGCTGCTGATGCTTACCTTACCCAAAGGTAGAGAGGGTACGGGGGGGGGGGCAGCAAGGTCAGATGCTTAATTGGCTCCACCAGTTCATTTGCACCATGCCAAACTCAAGGCTGCCTTCTCTTCCCCTTCCGCATAAGCAGCAGTGATGTGATCAGCCAGAGGCCAAGTGAGTGAAGCCATCCCACCCTATCATCTGCTTCTGCTGTGCTCATTCTTCTTTGCCGCATAAGGCTTCCAAACATTTAGTGTGGTGCAATCCAGGGTGTTAACCTATTCATGCAGCAATCATTTGTCCACTGTAGGTGTGATGAAGAGTAGGTTTGAGCCTATTGTCCTTGCCTCTAACCTATTAGGTCTAAACAGAATTTGCATGACTACAAATGATTGGAGTGCTGATTTTTCCCCAGGGTTCCCAATCCCACGGAAAGCTAGGGCAGTTTTCTGACAATCTTTTAAATGCTTTCCATTTTTCTCTCTTTCAGACTTGTGGATGACCGGTGTGTTGTACAGCCAGAAACAGGGGACCTTAACAACCCTCCAAAAAAATTCAGAGGTGAGATTTCTCAGTCATCTGCTGAAATGTTGATACGATACTCCTTTGTACGTGGGTCTAGCTTGTCCAAAATAACAGCTGCGCACATGAAACAATAGTTTTGGTTATTTGTTTGCAATATAATGGTGTTTTGTCTTTTGGGTTGAGGCTCCAAAGTTGGTGTTGGTTGCCAATACAAAGAGTATTGCCTTGAAGAAGCCTTGCACATTTGTTTTTATTGTACTTTTCAGACTGATTTACCTCTTCTAAGAACCCACATAAATCTGAGAATGTGCAACAAGACATCTTTGTGACTAACAGGATGTCTGTGTAGTTTCACTTGCTTTTCTCCAGGTGTGAAGGATAATACTCATTCTAGTATTGAATAAACAAGCAAAAAAAGATGGGTTGGCAGACCATTGACTGACTCAGACATGACTCTTGGCTTAATCTCAGCAGTGTGTTGTGAACTTACAACCTTTCTCCTTTAGATTTTTATTTTATTTTTGCAAATGGTGGGCTTTGTCACGGGAATTAACCTAGTTCTTTTTAAACAGCAACTTTTCAGTTCACAAAAGTAAAATGGAGATATAACACTTGGTCTTCTTTTTTGAGGCAAATCTTGTTATAGTTTTTTTTAATGTGTTTTATTTACTCCTTCTGGCACTTTGAAGTGACTGAATTCAATCATCCTCCATGGGGATATTAATTGAATTAGTGATGCTGCTGGGTATTCTCATTGGACTTTGATTTTCAATGACAAAACACTCTGGTCTTTGGTTTATAAAAGAGGACTCTTGAATAAAGGTAACACAACTGTTAAAATTCTCATCCAAGGAGTGTCCACTAAGGCATTTATATCCTATATTCCTAGGTGAAACACATTTTATTTGGACCATCTTAGTATGATAGATTCCCCCCCCAACCCAACCATCCTACAAAATTATGTGTGCACTGATTTGGTTGCACTGCAGTGGTGGAATTATGTGTTCCACACAAAATTAAACCAATGTTGTGTTGATGGAACCTGAGTACTTAAAGGAGATGTGAGTGGGTGGATGTTTAATGGGGCGCTTCAGACTAAATGGAAATAAAAGATCATCATATAGTGAGATACACCGGGGGCAGGGGGTGTAATTGCTGTTTCATGCATAACACAGTAGCTTCACATCTTGTTTTCAAGCAACCTGTACTTGGGTTATTAATCCCAGCTGAGGGTGTACTACTACTACTATTACTACTGCTGCTGCTGCTGCTACTAATAATAAGAATAATAATGCAGAAACTACCTCTGTGTAGTAGTAGTAGTAGTAGTAGTAGTAGTAGTACTGTATGAAGCATTGTTTATGATTTAGAGCTAATGGTTTGGACACATACTTAGTAATTGCTGGAGGAAATGCAAGGTCTAACTCAGTAGGGAACTCTGCAATGCCCACTTCAAATGTAACTATATATCATGTGTTTTCTTACTATGTGAACAAGCTGCACCAAGTCTTGGGTTTGTGTGCTTCTCTTCCCCACCCCACCCCACCCCACCCTCCTCTCATGCATCAAAAAGGGCACAATGAGAAGTTTTCACTTCCACTTTACACTAACAGTTCTCGTTGTATCTGAAACTGGAGAAGGAGGGGGTTAAACTTGGTGAGAGCAAACCAGGTTCAAACTGTGGCTTTTTGGACAAGCCACACTTCCATTAATTCAAACAGAATGGAGGGCTGTGGTTTGTTAAAAAAAAAACCCTGGAAGCCTACAGTTGCCCTTTATAGCTGTGGAAAAAAAGGAGATGGGAGGAAAGACCATGTGAACCCAAAGCTCACCACACCTATTTGATTCCCATATATTCTCACACTTCCATGTGTGTGTTCATGTGTCTGAAGAGAATAAGTGCTTTGATGGAATATAGAACACTATAGATTACTAAGAGGCAACAATGGAAGTAATTATTGATAACCTGTGGACCCTAGTGATGTCATTGCTGCATCCTAGCATGTTGAGGTGGTGTTTTGGGGGCACTGGTGGGAGCACAGGGTTGACTCCATTGGCAAAACTAATCAACACCTTTATCCTTCAATATAAGCAGTTTTCACTGTAAAAAGGTAGTGTGGTGCATTGTAGCTTCCCATGACCTATGAACAAGTATTGGGCAGCTACAGTCAAATTAGGATTCCCAGTTGCAGGCATGTTGTTCGAGCTTCATGTCTTTGCTAAAAGAAACATGCTAACACTTGTATGCTACTGCATAAAATGTAGAGTCTCATTTCTTTAGATGAGGCGGAGGGAGGGAAAGATGGTCCCTTTATTATCTACATTGCTTTCAGCAGTTCAGAATTATTCCAAAGAAGCTGGCATTGCTTTTTATCTGCACTGTCATGGGTGTGTGTGTTTCAGCAGCGTACTGCTTGACTAGCATACTAGCAGATTCAGCCATGGCACCTTTGTAATTATCCATGTGTCTGTTTGGGATATGAAAATGAGTGGTTGTTGAGTTTCTTCCCTGGCAGTATAAGACTTGGAAGGCTCTTTTTGTCTCCATGATGACTTCTTGTTCATGTGAATCTTAAATTATTGTGTTAAGAATTTGTATTTTATCAAATCAGGAAATTGGTCGAAATGTGAGATGGTTTAAGAGGGATTTTTTAAATGATATCTGTTCAATTCTGCTTTCCTTTTGGTTATGATAATTTATCCTATTAATTAGAGATAAGAGAGAAATTCAGTTCAGTTTGCATTTAAAGGCAAACTTACCTAATTTTTACCGTCTGAAATATGACAACACAGCCATCTATTGGAATTTGTACTTCTCCGAATTTTGCAGTGCTGTTCTCTAGTCCAGTGTTTCCCAACCGGTGTTCCGCGGCACACGAGTGTGCCGTGAGACACCGGCTGGTGTGCCGCGAGATGCCTGGAGGGAGGCGGGCGAGTCGGGCGGCGAGAGGCGGGGCGGCGGCGGCGAGGAGAGGCCGCGCCTCCTGCTGCTGCCTGGCGCTCCTCCTCGCAGCCGGCAGCGCTGCCTGGGCGCCTCTGCGCGACTCTGCCTCGCTGGGTTTGGTCTCCCAGCAGAGACGGGTCACACGCGCACCTCCCTCCCTCCCTCAGCCTGCGCGGAGGGAGAGCCAGAGAGAGGCATCGCTCCTGCGCGGCGGGAGAGGGAGCAGCCGGAGCGATGCCCCAAACGAAGGCATGGGACCGGAGGGGAAATCCTCCCGGCGTGACGCTGCGCGCTGACGTCACGGGGCGGGGCTTTAATGGTGGTGTGCCGCGAGATTTTTTTTCAGTAAAGAGGTGTGCCGTTGCCCAAAAACGTTTGGGAAACACTGCTCTAGTCTAGCCAATTAATGTGTACAAAAATACATATACTAGCATAATGTGTGCATTATATTAGTGAAAATTACATACAAAATGCCCTATTTTGCAGAACTTGTGCTGTTACAAGTATAGTAAAGGTAAAGGGACCTCTGACCATTAGGTCCAGTCGTGACCGACTCTGGGGTTGCGGCGCTCATCTTGCTTTATTGGCCGAGGGAGTCGGCATACAGCTTCCGGGTCATGTGGCCAGCGTGTCTAAGCCGCTTCTGGAGAACCAGAGCAGTGCACGGAAATGCCGTTTACCTTCCCGCCGGAGCAGTACCTATTTATCTATACCTATTTATCTACTTGCACTTTGATGTGCTTTTGAACTGCTAGGTTGGCAGGAGCAGGGACCGAGCAATGGGAGCTCACCCCGTCACGGGGATTCGAACTGCCAACCTTCTGATCAGCAAGTCCTAGGCTCTGTGGTTTAACCCACAGTGCCACCCGCTTCCCTTTTACAAGTATAGTATATCATACTTAATCTGCACTTGTAAGAAATTGATCTTTTAATGTGGAAGCATACATAGTTTAGAACTCACTGCCTATTGATATCAGGCAGGCACCTTCATTGTACACTTCTCAGTGTTTTATTTCTTTTTAGCTCCTGTTGATTTGAATAACCCCTTGAAAAAAGAAAGTGAAGTTGACAAATTTGCCCATTCCTGCCACCACTAGAGTTAATTCTATGCAGGTATTTTGCATGAGGGCTCTCTGTTGCTGGCAACTCTGTTCTACATATTGTTCAATTCTACAAGAGCTGGCTGTGTTGCCGCAACCTTAACGTCTGACATTCTCACTGCAACAGGAGGTTTCTGATTTATTACATTTTTAATCCCACCATTCCTTCAAGGAACTCAGTATGCTGTGCATGGTTCTTTTCTTTCCATTTCTTCCTCACAAAAACCCTGTGAGATATGAGTTTGGCTGAGAGGCAGTGACTGCCTCAAGGTCACCCAACAGGTTTCATGGCTGAGGGCAGACTTGAACCCTGGAATCCAAGATTCTGGTCCAGTGCTTACCACTATATCATACTAGTAGGATCCTGATCAGGCTTTTGTCTCTGCCATAATAACAGCACAATCCTGTACTTGTCATCTCAAAAGTAAGCCCAGGTGAGTTCAGTGGGACTTATTCTTGGGTAATTGTGTATTGGATTGCAGCCCAGGTTTGCTGAGTTTGGTGCCTTTTACAGCCTGTTGTTATGCCTGCTAAAGTTCCTTTGAATTCCTTTTTAACCAGGCCTTTGCCTGACTTGATCTACATCCTATGCCCTTTTAAAAATGCTGGCTCTTCTGGGGATTTTTTATTTGGTTGTTGTTTTTGTTTTGATTTTATGTATTTGATTATTCATGTGAACCGCCCTGAGACCTTTGGGTATAGGGTGGTATAGAAAATAAATAAATAAATAAATCATTTTTTACTTACTCTTAGGTAATTTTGTAATGGATTGCAATGTTAACCTTTACAGTGGCATATTTAACTATTTGTGTATTTTAAATAACGTGTGGAATAATAAGCTCATTTCATTTACCTCCCCTGTAGCTTTCAGAACTCTTGACAAACACAAGGCAATATTGTGAGTTTAAGCCTGTTTCTCAGGTAGCACGTAATGTGAAGCCAAACCACAGTTTAGTGTGAAAGAGCAAACATGCAGGTTCTCAGAGAGAAGCTCTTGGCCACTGCATCCCCCCACTAATCCTGTTGCTGCTGCTTGAGCTACCATGCTACCTGGGGCTTAGCAGTTCATCTGA
This sequence comes from Podarcis bocagei, assembly GCF_964188305.1. NCBI lineage: Eukaryota > Metazoa > Chordata > Lepidosauria > Squamata > Lacertidae > Podarcis > Podarcis bocagei. The sequence continues at coordinate 39,450,814 of NC_138126.1, forward strand.
ATCCTAGTCTTGCTGTAGACAAACCATGAGCAATAAAACAAGGACAAACCTTGGTTACAACTTGTGGTTTCTCTGAAGTGAAGCAAACCATGAGCCCAGGTATAATGCTGAGCCCAACCATGGATTAGCCTTGGGTGGTGCAGCAGGACCAGGACCTGGACAGGAGTACATTGCCCATGGTTATTTTTTCTCTCTAGGAACCCACAGATTTGCTCCTCCATACTAAACCATGCATCACAAGCAAGCCAGATCATTGTTTCCTTTTAAAAACAACATCAACAACAAAAAACCTGTTCAGCTATTCTTAAGCTGTAGTAGTTTGTGGCTCCATAATGTAGGGGTTCTGCATTCATGAATATATTAACTTGCAGAATTTATGGGTGAACCTCACCTTGTAACTGCCACATCTCTGGCTGTGAGACTTGGGTATATGTTCCAACTGATTATGATGAATTTTTCCACAATTTTCCTACTAAATCGCAATGCTTTGCTTGATCTGGTTTCCTCTAAACTCCTTAGTATCTTAACATTCTTAACATGAACACACTTGGAACCAAAATTTCCAAAGCGCCTTCAGTCTAGTTTGCAGCCCTAAAGTATGGCAGTATTTTGGTGTCTTAAAAGGATGATCTAAGCACTTTGTGGACCATTCTGCAAGGTGTTTCTAGCAGCATGCAACCACCTGGTTGTGAGTGGGAGTTGGCATTATTTCCTCAAGGCTTGTGGAGACCTGTTGCCATCAGCTGTCCAGGAAGAATGCCGTAGAGCATCTTTGTGCTGGAATGTTAACAGCTTTCTTCAGTTGTGATAGGGATCTAGGGTGATGAGACCTTCAGAAGCTGGTAATTTATTTGTGGTGCTTCCCTTTAGTTCAGTAACATGCACCACACGGCTCTCTGTATCTAATGGATAATTCCATAAGTAAACCATTTCTTTCTCCCTTGGAGATCTATTGTGACAGAAATGTTCATCACATAGTCTGGCTTACCAAAACTCTTTCTGTGAACTTGTGCTTAGTACGGTTGATTTAGAGTCAATTGTGCCTTATGTTGCTAAGTGACACAATTTTTAAAGCATGTTGTTGGAAGGATGGAGTCCATGAAATGTATATAATGAGGGAAATCCTCATAGCGAAACTTATGGCAAATAGTTTTCAGTTCTGTTTGGCCCTTTTGACACCAAACCATACCATGTTTGCTGAGGTTTCCAAATACTGGTATCACGCAGTTTTGTTTTTTGTTTTTGTTTTAAATAATGTCTGCTTAGTAGGGTATAACTACTGCTGAGTGTCTAAACAAAAAATAATAATTCATATTATGGAGAGGTGTCAAAATACTAGATAGCATGGAAAAGTTCTGCTTAGCTTTGTGCATCATGCACAGTTTACTAGATTCTGAAATTAAAAGAAGTTTAGGGCCATGTCAAAAGTTTAGCACACAGACACACGCAGACACACACAGACACACACACACACACACACACACACACACACACACACACACACACAGATTTCCTGCTACAAATTAGACAATGAACCCAGAAGTCTATAGGTTTTTCCAGCAGACCAGCTGATTGACCTCAGAGGCTATAGTTGCATACTCCTGACTTCTCAGTATTCTGTACTGTGTCCTTTTTAAACATGCTCGGCAGTTTTTATCTTTGTGGGACTAGTATCTGATTCATGTTGCTATGTACTTTGAAGGCCATGGGTGAATATAGCAACACTGGCTGCTGGGCGATTATTTGGCAAGCTAAGGGAGCAACAAGTTTGCTTCTCGTTCCTTCTGGCCCAAGATCACCAAGATCACTGTGACGTCAGGGAACCTTGAAATGATTGCATAGCGAAAGTTCAAGCACTCCCTACAGTTTCCCCAGTTTGAGACATGATGTGATTTGTCTCATCGCTACCATCTCTACGGCTGCTACATCGCAATCATAGTAGGTCACAACACATTCTGTGTGGCACTGACAATTGGTTTACCAACTTGTAGCCTTCTAGATGAAACTGGAGACTTGTGAATGATGTCACTGGCCACTATAGGAGTTCAGTGTATGCTCTAGGTCCAAGTTAGAGGACCAGAGTTATCTCCATATTAGGCTGCTCTCTGACTCAGATGCTAGTCTAGCTGGCTGACAAAATCCCCTTAGATATCAAAACGACTCTTGGGCTTATACATAATAGGCTTCCGTGGATAACATGTTTGCATTTTTGGCTCATTCAGGGCAAAACAGAACTTTATAACTGTCGGAATCCCAATAAGTCTAGACTCATTACAAGGTTAGATCTCTGGTAGGTATTTTTCTGCCAAGGCTTAAGCATTGTTTGCTAAAACATTCCATAAACTGTTATGCTGCAAGTTTGTGGCCTCCAATACAAGTATTTAATGTATCTTTAAACATAGCAGTTCAGTTTATACTGTACTTTGATTCCATTTTCAACATGTTTGGGCCCCTCTGCTAGTTTTTGAAAGGAAGAGGGGGAAAGTTATCATTTTGAAACCATGGGTTGGCTTTGCATACTAAATTTTTGAATCTCTGAGTTTTCAGTTCAGCCCTATTCATATTTTTATGATGAGTTTCCAGAAATTTGGGTAGATTGATGCTTTCTTGTCTGACCACATGGGAAGTTTCTGAAGTGTTATGAACTTCTTCTTGGGTGGTGTCATGGTGATGCTAATGTTAGGCTGAGAGAATGGCCTGGAGGGACATGATGCAGTTCCTGTACTGAAGTGCACTTCCTGTAACCTACCTTCAAGGAAGCCACTTGAGAAATGTAGGTAGAGCGCCTTGGAGGAAGAGTGCAATGCATGGAGATATAGGACTTAAGAAAACAAAATCAAATCAAATTTCTTGTGCATATCCAATAACAATTTTTCAGCCCAGGTCTAACCTTGCTGATGTTGACTTTGATTTTAATAATGTTAGAGGCTGAAACTTTCCTCTTCTTCTGTTTCATCTGCCTTTAGTGCGTTTAGAGTGCCGCATGAATTGGGACTGCGTTCCCTCAGATTACAACTTTGTGGGAATTGAAGATCTTCCTTGAAGTTTGTTTCTTTCTAGACTTATGAGAAGGAAGGGCAACATATCCACCATATTGTATATATTTATTTATTCTTGCTGCTGTCCTCTCCAAATATTCAACATGCATACACAAAGCAAAATTTTTAAAGCAGGATGAGAAACATCTGGCCCTCTAGCTGTTGGCCTCCAACTCTCCTCATCCTTGACCATTGGTCATTTGGGCTGGGGCCAATGGGAGTTGGAGTCCAAGGACGTCTGGAGGGCCAAAAATGTTAAACATCAATGTGCCAATAAGCATTTAAGTTCCTTTTTAATGGTTCCTTTTTCTCCAGTATGGAAATAAACTGTAAAGGTACTGCACGTGTGTTACTTTGAAATACAAGCTGCAGCAGAGATGACAGCGGCAAATGTGATAAAATTGAAGCCTGGGGAGCGGCATAGAGATGGGAGGTTTAATTTGGCATTTCTGAATATCTAAATCTCCCCAAATTGAAAGAAAAAAAAGGCAAATGTGTTACTTGGTGTGTCTGGACTGCTGCGGTTTGCTAAAGCAGCGTACACAGTATAATTTAGAATGACTGGACATTTTAGCCCTTGTAAACAGCTGATTTCTATTCTTAAATGAAAGTGAGATATATTCAGACAATAGGAATTAAAAAGCTATAGGTTCCAAATGTAAGTAGAATAAAAAAAATTCAAAAGTGTTCAGGGAGTAGTATATGTGGGATTGTTCCATTTTGACTTTTAAATGTAGCTTGCATGGCTTGCTATGATAGGGGGCTGATAATGGTGACATCAGTGACGTACATTTAGGACACAGTTATACCACTTTGACAATCATGGCTTCCCTCAAATAAGTCTGGGAAATGTAGTTTAACACCCCCCCCCCCAGATCTATAATTCGCAGCACACTTAAACCAAAGTTCCAAGGATTCTTTGGGGGAAAGCAATGTGTTTTAAATGTGCTGCTGCTTTCAATGTGTGGTGTGGGTGTGAAGGATGATTCAGAACAAAGGAGAGCACTGTGTCATATTAAGAACATAGAGTCTTGCCATATACCAGGGCAGCTTGGCATCTGTAGCAGCTCTCGAAAGTCCTTCTAGCTGGAGATAGCATGAATTGAAACTGGGACATCCTTCATGCAACACATATGCAATGATGCTTACCTAAGAATTAGGGTTAAGTGAACCCTTGTGAATCAAGTTGTGCTGCAGGGCCTGAAAGCTACCCGGTTTACTTCATGACTGCCTCTAGCTGTGACCCCTGCTGAGTAGATTTGAAATATGCTTTTAAGGTGGCATTGTGCAGGGTGAAGGAAGACATTGACAAGATCTGCCTCTAAATAACTGGGAAACAATGAATACCAGCGGTAGCCAGTTTAAAATTGGTGAGTGTGTATTTAAGGAGCTTATTTAACTCCTCCATCCTCCAACCTTCACTTTTGCAAAGAAGCACATAATGTTTTGGGTAGGGCTGAGGGCAACCATGCCAAAAGGCTGAGTTAGCTATAAAGTAGAACACTCCGGCAAATAAATCTAGCTCCAGCGTTGTAGACAAAGGCATATTGCAGATTTGTTGCCATAGCTGCTGTGTAAAATCTGACCTTAACTGCAGTAACACTATGTTAGAAAGAACTAGATAATCAGTTTTCTAAAATTAGTGTGTTCCCTACTTAATAAGCTGGTATGAGCAAGATATTTAATGAAATATTATACTTGGTTACAATATGCCACGGGACTGAAATACTTTGGATCTATGGGGAGTTGAGCTCAGGACGGCTTAGCCTCACTTATAGCTTCATAAAAGCCATTAAAAGTGCATAATGAAGTGTGACTGTGAAAATAATGTTCAGGTGGTCTGAGTATCTTCCCTGAAAGACTAACGGTGGAATCCAGTGTAGCACTAAGGATTTCTGCTTGAGCAATGGGACATTCCCTGCCTCCTCCTGCGTGCCCCCCAAATCTGTTGTAAATATTTCCCCAGCCCACTGGAGCTGATTTGGGAAGGGGTCAGGGTATATGCTAAGGTTACCAGACGTTCCTGTTTCGCGGGGACAGTCCCCGGATTTACAAATCAGTCCCCTGACAAAATCCATCTATTTAGTAGGAAGTTGAAAAGTGCCCCCTGATTCATTGAAAAAATCTGGTAACCTTAGTATATGCCCAGAGAGGAGAGAAGGAAAAATCCTGATGCACAAATGGGGAAATCCTTCTGCTGATAGGATGGTACAGTTGTACCTTGGAAGTTGAATGGAATCTGTTCTGGAAGTCCGTTTGACTTCTAAAACGTTTGAAAACCAAATCGCAGCTTCTGATTGGCTGCAGGAAGCTCCTGCAGCCAATCAGAAGCCACAGAAGCCCATTGGACGTTTGGCTTCCAAAAGTAGTTCACAAACCGGAACAGTCACTTCTGGGTTTGCGATGTTCGCAAGCCAAAACGTTTGGGAACTAAGCTGTTCAAAAACCAAAGTACGACTGTATATTGTTAACACATCTGTATAGCCAATCCTAGTAGATAACTCAGGAGTTCTATTTAATGAGCTTACTCCCAGGGTTAGGACTGCAGCCTACGATTTCAGGGACTATAAGTCCAGAATCCTGCACAAATTTGGTGTACACAGATTGCCCACCTTTAGCTTTCTGAATTATGGATATTCAGAACACAACAAATTGACATTTTCAAGGTTGGTTCCCTGATGTTCCTTCCAGCTGAGATTGTAACATACCAAAACAAATAAAATAAAATAAAATAATAAACAACTGACAAAAGACATGGTTGTGTACAGAATGTTCAGTTCTCAGCATGCTTATGGCAGACAACATAACACTATACTTACTTAGCTTTGTTTTATTTTTAAAAAGCAGTATTTCCTTTCCTCTCTCAAATAAGCACTTTTGAAAGAGGAGACAGGGCTGTTTGAAAATCATTAAGGCAAGTAATCCTTCCATATACGTGTATGCACACTGTTACTAGTAGGACTGTTAGTTCCTGAAATATGAATTCATACAAAGTATGACTGGATTCCATCCTTGCTATCCACATTCATGATGCATATATGTTCGGCTTTTACAACAATATATCCAAATGTTTTAGTATATTTCCTTTTTTTAGGAAAGGGGGAAACCGTGAACAAAATATGGGGAAGGAATGCATGTATGTATGTGTGAGAAGTTTTATCAATTTGTACAAGTACAGTGCAAATGATGGCAGACTCTGCAATTCTGTTCTCTTTATGATCCCACCGCTGTACTACAGTGAGTAAGCATTCATGGCCTGATACTCTCGCCACTTAATACATTATTACACTAAGTGAAACTAATGGCATCACTACCTGGTGCATTCAACAATTATTTATTTATTTTTAAATTTTCTATACTGCCCTTCATCTGATGATCACAGGGTGGTTTACAATATAAAAACACAAAAATACACATTATAACAATGAACAAAACAACAACCTTCCCCTCAGATTAAAAGGCCACTGACTTCCTGCTTTCAATGTTGTTCTGCTTTTCCCCTTTGTCTTCTCTTTCTCTCTACAGTTTCAGTACACCTGCTTGTGCAACTGTAATTATATCTGTATAGCAAAACCATCCAGTCCTTGACTTCTGTCCTTGAGTATGCTGGTTTCAGTCATTTTGTTATGCAAGCTATGAAAACCTGCCTGTCCAGTTCGTCTGTGCTGGAGACTTTCCCTGTATTCAGTGCGTAAGCTCTGGAGGTGAATTTATAGTTTTCACTAACAGGATAGCAAACCACAGAACGAATGTTGTGTCTTCAAAGATAAACAGCTTTTATACAAACATTAGGTATGCTTCGGTTGCAGAGCATCTATACCCCATCTATTGTGACTTACTGGTGGATTTCAGCCTGGGGGAAAATAGGACTTTCAGAACTTACTTAATCATCCTTAATAGTTAAGGAATATAGTGCATAATCAAGTGGCCCAGTGGTGGATTTTACTTGCCAACACTTTGGGCATGTCCTGATGGTTGCTTCACTCCCCTCTGATTTTAGGTGCCAAAGCTCCTTGCATTGCATGTTGACTGCAGTAACCGACACAAAGCAATTTATTGAGGCTGTTTTCTCTTTTCTCTGCTGCAAGGAGTTACTGCTATGTGTTAAATAAGCAAAACTGTTCATCCAGCGGACAAACATTTGATAAAGCAATTGTTTCAAATTCGAGTCACTTCTCTGAAATTATGAGAGTTCATAAATAGAAACCAGTGGCTCCATAGTTCTATGAACAAAGGGCCATGTATCTTTGGCTTGGCTTTTGTGTTGGCTCTTAATTGCCACCCCCCCACCTCCCCCCCCCCCGAATGTTGTGGCATGTGCCAAGAACTCAAGGGAAGGGAGAGGTGTTTCCTTAGGCTTCACATTGGGCTTCTACTGAAGGGAGAGCAAAATCTATTTCTCCCAAGTTCTCTGCAAGTACAGTGGTACCTCGGGTTACATACACTTCAGGTTACATACGCTTCAGGTTACACACTCCTCTAACCCAGAAATAGTGCTTCAGGATAAGAACAGAAATCGGGCTCTGGCGGCATGGCGGCAGCAGGAGGCCCCATTAGCTAAAGTGGTGCTTCAGGTTAAGAACAGTTTCAGGTTAAGAACGGACCTCCAGAACGAATTAAGTACTTAACCTGAGGTACCACTGTAATGGAGAGTTTGCAGAGCAAATCTCTTCTTGGGCTGTGAGACAGGAGTAGCTGTTGGAGTGAGGGAAAGGCAAATGTCACTGTTGACTTATCAAGTACATTTGTGGAAGCCTCACATGCTGCAGCTGTTTGCCTGCATTTGTTTATTTATTTAGAAAATTGTTCCCCAATCAAAATCACTGATTTTTGTTTTGTTTTTGGATCGAGCAATATTGCCTTGCAGCATAAATTTATGACTTCTGGTACCTTCATGGACTCCTGCCAACCTAGCAGTTCGAAAGCACGTCAAAGTGCAAGTAGATAAATAGGTACCGCTCCAGAGGGAAGGTAAACAGTGTTTCTGTGCGCCTCTCTGGTTCGCCAGAAGCAGCTTAGTCATGCTGGCCACATGACCCGGAAGCTGTACGCCGGCTTCCTTGGCCAATAAAGCGAGATGAGCACCGCAACCCCAGAGTCGGTCACGACTGGACCTAATGGTCAGGGGTCCTTTTACTTTTACCTTCATGGAAGACCTAAAGCTCCATTAATATATGCGACTCTTAAGATTTTGGAAGCTGAGACCTTGACTGAAACTATTCAGCTGATTGTTCTGTAAAATAGGGTGCATAACTGGATTGAATCCTTGTCCTTTTTCACTTTGAGTTTTGGCAGCTTCTCTTTGTACCCCCTGCCTTTCAACGTAAGCTAAAGATGTATTTTAACTGCCAGTACTGTACCTGGCAATAGAGATATAATTTTCTTCAGCAGGTGATGGATACATGATTAGCATCTTAAGCATGCACAAAGTAACATTCTGTCCTCCATCAGAAGACAGAATTCTTCTATTAAGCAGTACAGTCTTTTATTTTAAGCCAAAACAACTTTAGATAGAAAATATAGACTAGCTTGAGTTTAATAGCATGTTTTTATTCTTCCAAGGGGCTGATGGATTTTGTCCACTGTACTGTATTAACACAAGATTGGTTAAACTGGGAGGTAGTGGCTGGCCTAAGGTTACTCGATGAGTTTCATGGCTGAGTGGAGTTTTGAACCCGGGTCTCTTTTGCCTGTGTCCAGCACTTTACTCAGTACGTCACACTGGCTCTCAACAGCGGTACTGAATAGTTCCTTGGCAGCAGTTCTTCATGTATAGCCAGGCTAGACGTACCTTAAATAACCCTCACTTTGGCATAGGCTTGCTCCACTAGCAGATGAAATGGGTTTGTCCTTCTCTATATTGCCTTGGTACATGAGTTGGTGTTCAGAAAAGTTAAGGGCAAAGTAGGAAAGGACAGAGGCTGTGATGCTAAAAGGAGGCAAAGGAGGATCAGCTAATAGGCAAAAGGGAATAGAGTGCAATTGGTCAGCAGCAGCCAATTAAAACCAGAGATTTGAGTTGCCATTTGGGGGAATTGTGTGCATTTCTCTAATGTGTGCTTTGCCGGGATGAAGTCGCTATAGGGCTAAACTTTGTATCCCTGAGAGAGAATGTATGATGATGATGATGATGTTAATCATAACCATATTTATACCCTGCCCATCTGGCTGGGTTTCCCCAGCGACTCCGGGCATCTTACAGTATACTGTATATAAAAACATAGCAAAACATAGTATATTAAGATTATATAGTATGAATGTGCATAATATTTCTGAAACCAGGATATTAAAAATTTAATAAGAAGATTACGCTAACTTAATTTTGGATAAACTTCATCAGACTCTATTTTGTATGATATCCAGTGGTGAATGGAATTTAAATATTTTTGACTTGGTAAATTTGTTTTTTCATTTGAAAATTGGAATCATTGGGTGAAATACAACACCACCATCTCTTTCAGTTGTTCTACCTATACAAGGATTTCAGCTTGCCAGGTAGAACTATCCCTTCCACCCCCGCATGCTGTTCTAGGGGTTCTCCTGACTGCCCCAAGCCAATTTTGGAGGGATGCAATTTGGGGGGGGGGAGTCCCATCACACAAGTGGAAGTCCTTGCACAAGGCTTCCACTGATAGGGCTGGTTATGTAAATCTCGCCCAGTGTGTTGTATTCAGTGTAAGTCCTACTCTGAGTAGATCCACTAAAATTAAGGCATGATTAATGAAATAGCAATGTTAGAATGTAAATCTGCATAAAGCCGTTTCCACAGCGAAACCTCACATCAAGTAATGGCTAATTGAAATAGGAGGGTTTTCAACATCTTGTTTAATATTACAACTGAAGGGCCCAACTGTATATTCTTGGAGAAGGGACTAATAAGACCCTATCCCTAGCGCCTGCCAGTCTAACAGATCTTTAAAGGTGACCCACAAGCAAGAGTTTGGATACTAATCTTACAGCACAGGGAGATTCAGATGGGTGCAGGTAGGCCTTCTGGTCACAAACAGTTTAACGAAGAAGCAGGCTTTTTTAAAAGGGTGTTTCCCCACTGCTTGCTGCCTTTACTTTATTATTTAATCGCTGGTGATGCCTATTGCTCATCATGCTTAAAAATAAAAGATTGCAGAGAGTTCCAAAACAATCTATCCAAACTGGGTGAACGGGCAGTTAAATGGAAAATACAATTCAATCTGAGCCATGTGTAAAGTGATGTACATTGGGACCAAAACAAAAAACAAAACAACAACAACCATTTTTTTAAAAAAACAACAACAACCATATGCTAATGAGATATGAATTGGTGCTGACAGACCACAAAAAAGACCTCAGGATCATAGTGGATAGCTCAATGAAGATGTTGACCCAGTGTGCAACAGCTGAAAATGAACTGGCAACCAGTGCCACTGTTTTATCACAGGGACTGTATGCATTCTGAATGGAATCTGGCCACTGCATTTTCGACCAGTTGAATTTTCTGAGTTGTCTTTGGAGGGGAGTCCTGCACAGTGCGTTGTAATGATCCTGTCTGGAAGTTACCAGAGCACGGAGTACAATGTCCAGGTCATCTCTGTTCAAAAGGAGCTGGAGCTGGAAATAGGCAGCCATAGCTACTGAAGCCACCTGAGCCTCTAGTGACAATGTCATTGCTTTTAAGGAAAATGTAGGTTTTTAGATAGGAAATCAGATTTTAGCTAAATGGCGTAGGATTAAAACGGGAGGATTAAAAGCTAAAACTCGTGCTTGAAGCTCATGGGTCAATCAATTTTTGCAAACAGCTTCAGTAATAAGTCAAGTTTCTGGCTTTAAATTTTGAGATTTTCTTTTGCCTGGAAGAAAACCTTTTCCGTGGGAGGCCTAATATCAGATGGTGGCATTTTAATTGGGAGCCAGTTTTCTTCTGTGGTAGCGAACAGAAATTGGCACAGTACGGTGTAGAATGAGATATCAAATGTCATTGCTGATACAGTCCTGGTGGACTGCTTTTGAAGTAGGAGGACCTTGTTAGTTCTCTAAAACACTTAACAGCAAGAAAACAAGTGGTGGAACATCCAGTGCAAGAGTTTCTGTTTCCTGTTCTCCTTCTGCCCTTTCCGTTGCTCACACACTTCATGTTAATTTAGCTTATTCAGGATGCAGTTCTCTACCCGTTTCCCCCAAGAGGAAACCCTGTTGAATTCAGCAGGACTTGCTTCTGTGTAGAGGAGATGATTATGATTTATTGAAATTATATACCACCCTATACCTGGGGGTCTCAGGGCAGTTCACATAATAAAATAAAGATATGAAACCACAAAATACATAATAAAAATAATGTGGGATGAAGGAGAAGTTCGCTTGGTTTGCATTTTGATGTGAACCTGTCGATTTTTGCTCTTTGCACAGCGATACTTTGAATATTGTAAAGCAGTTCTCCAGCAACAAAAAGCATCCAACCGTATGTATTGGGGAAATAGCAGGCAAAAATAATAGATGGAATGGCTTGTAAAACGTTCATGAGAATGAGTATAATTTTTCATGCAGGTTTTTCTTTATTTCAATGAAGTTTGTCCACTGATGGAAAAAAATAGGTAAACTGTACAGTACTTTAAAACTGAGAGAAACCAAAATGCATAGATTTGTTCATTTCTACTTTTGAATAGACACATATAGAATTATCTTTCAGTCTTTTATCCTAATGTCATCTGGTGGCTAACAGTTTGTCAAACAAACAAACAAACAAACAAACAAACAAGCCACCAATAACCTATAGTACTAAAAGCATAAAAGCCACTTAGCTAAAATGAAACAAAAATGTAACTTTAAAAATAGTAAAATGCCCCAGTAACTCAAAAGTAGCCCTAATACTCCTTTTGAAATAGGCACAGGCTCAGGCGAAGTCTTCAGAGGCAGCGAATTCTGCACTGATTTTATCTTCGTGTCCTTGACGTTCTAACATGGCAATGGTATCAGGGGTGAATTCAGAAATCTATAGATGTGCAAAGCCTTGCAGCTCTGCGTTTGAAAATGGTTGGACTTGTATTTTTTCACCTGAACGTCCTTTGCATAGTAAGATAAGCATGCTATAGAAGGCAGAAGTACATTGCAAGATCCCTGTTTTTATTCTGGTACTATTCTGCAGCAGTGGAAATGTTCTGCGATACGAGCTAGTAAAAAATGCTCGAGATAAGCTCTGTACCTCCACCCCATCATCAGCAACCTGTGTTGCCAATAATACTGTCAGCACATTTTAAATCCTAGGTCTCAAAGACCAAGAAGAAAGCGGATGCTGGTCCCAGTTTATGAAGACTGTAAGATGCAGCACCTCAGATTAACCTGCAAAGGAATTGACAAACAGTGAAGTTCATGCTAAGTTGTGCATCTTGTTCTCTGTGTCTCACAGCTGAAACCAGTCTAATTGCCACATTTTGTAGCTTCTCAACAGTTTTAAAGGCCAGCCTCACATGCAATATATTAGTCTGGTCAGGAGGCTCCCAGGGCACACACCATAATGATAAAAATCCTCTCTTTTTTTAAAAGGAAGGGGCATAATTTACAAATCCGCTTGTTGATGAAACATGCTCCTGGACACTACCTGCACTTGGGCATCCCAGAGAGAACCTGGATTTAGGAACATTCTCAAATCACACATTAGTTCTTTCTGGGAGTATTATCTAATCTTTAGAGCAGGCATTTCCACCATCAGTCCTGGAGCGTCAACAATTGAGACTCTTTCCATTAAAGCTGACCAGGGAGCCCCTGGACATCTTTGCTACTGACTTTGAAATGCCTGCTTGATTTTACCCTCTACCACAGGACTTCTGTTTATTGTTACTGAGAGACTCACGTCAACCGTGTTTCCTCTTGAACACTGAGCAACTGATTCCTTCAGGAGGCAGCTAGAGCTACTCTTATGTTTCTTCTCTCTCTTCTAATGCTCAAGCCCAGAGGTAGCCAACCTGGTGCCCTCCAGATATTGTGGACTACAACTCCCATCAGTCCTGACTACTTGTCACACTGGTCGGGGCGGATGGGAGTTTTAGTCCACAACATTTGGAGGATACCATGTGTCTAACCTTCCTCTATCGCAATCCTCTTGTCTTTTGCAAATTAGCCCCTGTTCATTCACTGTTCCTGTCTAGTGGGTAAAATGGTCATATTTTAAATTAGAAGCATGCATGGTCTCATAGTGTGAATTCTACACCCTGCTTTATTTATATCCTGAAAATATGATGGGTAAAGTGTTGTGTGAATATTTGTAGAAAATTGAACCAATAGTTGATGGAAAGGACTCTCTTTTATTCAGAGACCTGTTAATATGCTCAGCATTGCCAAGGGCTTCTGCAATATCTTCCCACCTAGTATAGCGTGTGATGTAAAGGTAAAGGTACCCCTGCCCGTACGGGCCAGTCGTGTCCGACTCTAGGGTTGTGTGCCCATCTCACTTAAGAGGCCGGGGGCCAGCGCTGTCCGCAGACACTTCCGGGTCACGTGGCCAGCGTGACAAGCTGCATCTGGCGAGCCAGCGCAGCACACGGAAACACCGTTTACCTTCCCGCTATAAAGCGGTCCCTATTTATCTACTTGCACCTGGGGGTGATTTCGAACTGCTAGGTTGGCAGGTGCTGGGACCGAGCAACGGGAGTGCACCCCGCCGCGGGGATTCGAACCGCCGACCTGACGATCAGCAAGTCCTAGGCACTGAGGTTTTACCCACAGCGCCACCCGCGTCCCTAGCATGTGATGTAGCCTATGTTTAAAAATAGCATGCATCAATCCTGTCATAAGTGAGAGGCACTGTAAGTCTTCTACGATGCTCACACTGTAGAAGCTTTCTTTGGGGAACCTTCAATTTAGGCCCCAGTTCTTTGATTCATGTTTTTGCAGTGTTTCAGTGGCGAGCCTCTATATGGGGAACCGTGGGAACACCAGATGTGTGGAGAGAAGCTTGAGCCACTGACTGCCTGCTGAAACAGGAAATGCAAGTTGACTGCTGGTTCTGGTTCTCTTGGTTGACAAATGTCTTAGGCAGCTTCCCAGAGCAATATACTAAATGATTGTGCTGGAGGACAACTTAATGTTGAATCATACTTTAACCACATTCTCATTTCTTTGACCCAGCTTAGCCGCTTCCTCTCTTTTTGCTACCACCCATGCATTTATATTCTTATGGCTTATCCTATTTACTGAAATATAGCTTAATATCCTGAAAGTGATATGCAGAAATCACTTTTGTTTTTAAGGCATTCAAAAGATGTGAGACATTGAAGCACATTATCATTACTGTAAACGTACATCCATTAAACAGGACACCTTTTTAAAATCCTGCTTTGTAAGGCTCTCTTAATTTGAACGCTCCTCATATTGAATCGGTTCAGCAAGTAGGATTTTCAAAGATTGTGCTATTTAGGGCTTTGTAACCGTGAACAGGCAATGAGAATAACTTCATATTATTCTCCTGATGTAGGTTCGAAGCAGAAATCAATTTAGCTTTTGAAAGAAACGTGGTTTCTGAAGAAGTAAAGGTTTTAAAGCTGGCAAAGTGTGCAGTCCTAGTTAAAATTTTGCCGTGGCCTTGAACTTAATTAAGAATCTTAGGTAGTTCTTTCTCAGGGCACTACTGTTAACACAGGGACTGCCAATGAAGCTGAATGTTGGAAGATGTAGAGCAGACAAAAGAAAGTATTTCTTCACACAGCACATAGTAGTAAGCTGTCTATGCTCCTCAACATTTCAAAAAAATTCCTCAGAATTTATCTTGCAGCATTTACATTCCAAGGTGTGAATACCCTTATGTCTAGAGCATTTTGTATGGTTTTTGCTTAAGTGTTACAGTGGAAATGACAGTCACCTAGAAGAGAGGTGTTAAAGCACTAAAAGAAAAAAAGGGGGGAACCCCCACAAAAACACAAGTGTCTAATGTAGAATACTGTATATTATACTGGGGTGCACTCTGCATTTTAAACTTGCAGTTGTTTATCCAGTGATTGCTTGTATCTCATGAGCACAAACAATTATTAAGCTTTAACTACCCTGCTGAAAAAGACAGGCTAGGCTGTTTAACTCTAGACTTTAATATGTCCTTCTGTGTCTAAAAATGTGTGGTAGCATTCTGAAGCCTGGTTTAAATGCCTTTAGGTCCCTTTTTCTGGCAGACCTTGCTTCCGTTCATGGTTTCTGAACATTTGTTCTTCCCATCTGAGAACCACTCTAATAATGCTGGTATAGTTGCATTTTCTATTATCCAGCTGTCTGATCTTTAGCACACACCACCAAAAAAATAAAAAATACCCACAATGAGGCCTGCTTCTTTCTGGCGTTTAGCTTTCACTTGCCTTATTTGGTAACGCTCTGCTCCTTGTTGCTTCTGGAAGGAACTGTTCTGCTAGTTTAGGGACTATTTTCCACTTTCGTTTCCCTTCCTCCAAAGTTAAGGAGATTGTTTTCAGTAATAGGGAAATCGTCAGTGTTAATCAACTTGGATTATTGTGGATAGGAAATAGGCTTGGTGGGAGGTTGTTCTGTGTATATCTGTGTCATTGAACCTTTAAGCATTTGAGAGAATTATAAGTCCACTTAGTTCAATGTCTTCATGCAGGGCGCCCATGTCTGCCAGTTCCTCTGAGAATGGCTTTCAGTGTTCTAAAAAGTGCCGGAATAGCTGAGTTGATGATATTGTGCCTCTTCTGTAATTTTGGAAAGGGAATGCTGTGGGCATGTTAAAGCATAAGGCATAGCTGTGTCAGGAGAACACTAAGGACACGTGTAGGCAAACAGTCCAGGTAAGAGCCAAAGACTTGGATCAGATCAAGGCAGGAGAAGAGAATTGGTGAGCAGGGTGGGTCTTGGGGACCTGAGAAGGCCAACACTCCTGAATATATGGGCTGGCTACTAATTCCATGGTTCCCATCATTGTTGCTCCTTCCTCCCCCTGCCCTTCACAAGCATGCAAGTAGTGATGGGCCAAAGAGAGCAACACCCTCCACTCCCCTTGCCCCTCTCCTTTTGGGCAATGACATGGAGGCAGCCCACTTGGAGATGGGGCCCATTGCAGGCATCTTTCCCCAGGACCCTAGCGCCAATAAGGAGCAGGTAGTGGGTTGGAGACAATCATGGAACCCTGAGTTGGAGCTGCTTACCAACTTGCCCAAAGTCTCTTTCTGTTTACATTCATAGGGGAAGTTAGAGCTACAGAGATTTTGGAAGCTTCAGTGGTCACAGGTGAGCTTTATATTCCAAGATAGGTTGAGGCTGGGAACAATTAGGCTGGGACCACTCCCATGTTGCAGTTAGGCCCGTCTAGCAGACTTCCCAGAGGCATCTTGATTGGCCATTCTGAGAACATATTAGTTGGAGAACACTATGCTGGATCAGGCTGAAGCCTATGTTCATTTTGCCACACATGGCTTTATTGCACTTAAAACTTTGGGGGTCGTACCTTTTAACAGGTACTTATCTTTCAATATTTGGAGCAATTCAGGTTTTGTTTGTTGACTTTTTATCTCAGATTACAAGAGGGTTGCCAAGTGAGAAACTTTCTCTGTTTCTTTTCGGAAGAAGTGGGAGACTGTTTCAAAGCCACGTCTCTAAAAATGTCTTGATGGAGAAATTCCATGCTATGTTACAATAATTTTTGATCCTCTGCCAAAAGATTGTAGTTGTTTAATGTAGACTGTCTTGGGCCTCCACTAAGGATTTGAAGGGCTCATCAGGGCGGGAAGAAGGGAAGAGAAGGGTGAATTCCTCTGAGCTTGAGCAGTTGGGTCTTTCCCTAAAAGCATCTAAAATTAAACAGGAACTGTGCAACATTCAAAAAGCAGCTTTGAGCCATGTTATTCTACAGGTTTCAGAGATATGCAAAAGGGCACTATTGAGCAAAATAGGGAAGTTGCATTAACAAAATAGGGAAGTAGTACTACCAAAAAATTAGTAAGTATGCTTTGAAAATGATACTTTAAAGCTGACTAGTTAAGTAGTAGTTTCGGGGATGTATTTTTTTATCCTGTTTAAGTCTTAATATTAGGCAATGTACTTTATCAGCTTTATAAAATGACCAGTGGGCTTTGTTCATCTCTTGTAGATGTGGGGAAACAGCAGATTTTGACTGATCTTTCTTTCATATTCATTCCCTCTCTCTCTCTCTCTCTCTCTGACACACACACACACACACACACACACACACTCACTCACTTGCATTTTTAGGCAAGAAATTCATGAAGGTGCTAATCATACAAACTAGCTCTTAAATGTTGGGGATTGTGCATGTCACCTCGCACAATCAAGACTGCTGATAGAAGCTTGACAAACACTGTCCTTTTAAAATGTGGTTATCTCCTCTATAACTTGCTTCGCTTTCTGAGACTCCCCAAGCCCTTTCTAACTATCTGTCTGGTGAGTGTTAGAGAACATCACATGCAGCTAGGTACTATTTAAAGTAAAGGACTCCTGACAGTTAAGTCCAGTCGCAGACGACTCTGGGGTTGCGGCGCTCATCTCGCTTTACAGGCCGAGGGAGCCAACATTTGTCTGCAGGCAGTTTTTCCGGGTCATGTGGCTAGCATGACTAAGCCACTTCTGGCGAAACCAGGGCAGCGCACGGAAACACCGTTTACCTTCCCACCAGAGTGGTACCTATTTATCTACTTGCACTTAGACGTGCTTTTGAACTGCTAGGTTGGCAGGAGCAGGGACTGAGTGATGGGAGCTCACCTGGTCGTGGGGATTCAAACCGCCAACCTTCCGATCGGCAAGCCCAAGAGGCTCAGTGGTTTAGACCACAGCGCCACCCACACCCCAGGTACTATTTACCTTGCTGCTAAATATGAAAATGCAGAGCAAAGAAATACTGCATTATTATTATTATTTTTGAAATCCCAGTTTGCTTTACTCATCTCCAACTTTTCTCCATTTCACTCAGTTATCTCTTGGGCCAACTACTAGATTGCATAAAAAAAAAAAGTATCTGATATTCTACAAGTAGAGTGCATCAGGTAGGCTCTGTTTTTTTGGCAAACTGTTTCTAGGAGTTCCCAAAATGCCCCCCCCCGAACTTCTGAAAACACCCACTTATTCATTTACATTGACCTCACTTGCCTCCTTTCTCTCAAACATCCTCAAGGGCCCCCTAACATTGTCATGTAGCCAAATCTGATTGTGTGTGCAGTGCAGTGCATTTGGTTTGCTGTATCACCCTTCTTTGGGTGAGCTGCAGAAAGAGGCCATCAGAGAGAATAATGGTGCCAAACAGGATTGGATGGGGAGGTAGGGTAGATATTCGCATAAACTGGATTTTTCTTTGGCGGGGGACGGGACAATAGTTGCCCCACCTAGTTTGCTAGCTTCTTTCTGAGAACAAAATGGAGAATATTTGGGGCAGCTCTAATTCTGGTAACGGGAATTCAAAGCTACTGTCCTTTCTCTAGCTGGGAAGGAAGAGTTTGGGTATTCCCACTGTTCTGTCACCAACTGATATATGCTAGTCAAGAGATTGCTGAATATGGTGCATTTGTTTCAAATGTGGCTTTCCTGTTCCTGCTCAGAAGTTTCTACACAGCCTAAATCTTCCCTCCTCCAAAAAGGGGGAAAGTCACAATTGAAATTTGCACACCCTTTGCCACTGACAACGTTATGCATATTTTGTACTTGGTTAACTGTACCTGAATATAAAATACCTTGCAAGAATTACGGTTCTTGTTGAGCCTTTCGTGGCTGTCTGCATTTTTAATGCAAAGTTTCACACTACTACTGAAAGCAAATAAGGAGCGGACAACACTGTGGCTACCTTCTCCATTTATCAGTTATTTTCCCTGACTCTTCCCAATCTAGGAATGAAAACGTAGGACAAAACTAGACGTGGCATTTGTCACATAGTTTTGTCATTGAATAGCCTTTTAAAAAAAGCAAATAAGCTAGTATTTGAGGGGTTAGGGTCACTAGTTTGGGTTCGTGAGGGAAAGAGATTAAACTGTTGTTCCTGTCTTGGCCTGGCTTGTCCTCCCACTGTTTTCTAAAAAATCAACTACTTACAGGCAAACCAAATGACAATTTTCCTGCTTTCTTCAGAGTTGCATTATCTGAAGCTTTTTTAAAAGAGCTACCCATTTTTTAAAGCATGTGTGCAATCAATTGGAAATTGTGGCAGTCGGACCAGGGAAGTCTGTGAATACGAATCCCTCAGTAGAAATATAGAGTGCAGTTTGTTGCCAGACCAGATATGCTTGAGATTCTGTTGCCAGAAAATATTGTTTCTTCCATAGGGATTTTCATGGTATCTCTGGCTAATATTGATATACACAGAGACAGACAGAGATTTTGTTTCTGTCATAAGGATGGGGCAGGATGTTAGCATATATCCACACTGCAATCTCCTGCCTGCCATTCACAGTTCTCCTTTTAATGATTCTATTTCCAATAATTTTGAAGAATATAAAACTTAAATATCATGAAATAATAGCTAGTGTGACTGGTGACCTCAGACTTGCAATTTTTTAAAAATTGTTATTTGAAAGGAGCTGTGAACTTAGAATCAACCTGAATTCCTATTGTTCTAAATTACTATCGTGGAATGAGAACAGGTGGATTGGTATTTTCATAAGCGCTTAATATATGACCTGCATACTTAAATATATATTGTGAAAAGCATGTGTGACCGATATGAAAACGGAATTTTGCTTCTAAATGTCTTTCTCCACATGCCTTAAAAAAAAAGTCACTTTGCAGGTACCGTATTTTTCCGTGTATAAGAGGTGGGTTTTTTTGCTTATTTTTTTTAGTCCAAAATAGGTGGCCGTCTTTTACACGGGGGTCATCTTATACACAGAAAAATACGGTCCAGCACTTCACCTGCCCGTTCTACTTCTGATTGGTGTCCGCCACCTTCATGCCCTGCTTGGCTCTGAATCCTTCTCCCGCTCCCTGTCGCTAGCTATCGCTCACCCATCTGCCCTGCCTTGCCTCCCTCCCTCAGTGGCAGCACATTTGGGTGAATTTCCTAAAAAAAAGGTCAACAAGTTTGGGAGATCTAAGGTGTTTAAAATATTGATCTCTTAATTTAGAGTTCAAAAAAAATAGGGGACGTCTTATACATTGAAAAAATACAGTAGTCTAATCCAGCTGAAGACAGTAACCACAATTCATTGCAGAGATATGCACATGCAATTCTGTTAGAATTAATGGATCATCTTACATTGAAATAATAGATTATAAATTTTTTTTTAATCAGCCAGCAACCATAAGATGACTAACGTTATAAGTGTGAGTGAGGGTAAAGAACCAGATAATTTATTAATTAAAAAATTGAGGGTTTTATTTTATCATGCATTGGTGCAATAAAGCACAAGTAGATGTTAATCCTTATTTTATATTGTAAACAAATTTAGCATTTCAAACATTAATTTAACGTGTTTCAGCCCATTTGATCATTTATTTATGTATTTATTTCCTCCTTTTTGCTCACATACATTTTTTATATTTATAGCGTTAACTTTATATTATTGTGGGAAATAAGTAAACAGAATATAAGTGCATTTAGAGCTGTGTTGGCCTCTGAGAGATGCTTGCCCAGCCCTCTCTTAAGTGTGTTTGAAAGGAAATTCTAGAGTTTCTGGAAGTGGCTTGTTCCATCTGTTCAAGGGTCATCGTACTTAATAAACCGTTTCTAATATTGTACCTTTTGTACAATATTAGACTTCCCTGACAGTGTTGATTACTGCCAATACTGCTACTACAGTACTACAATTTACCTGGATAGGGCTGCAGGTGGGCATGGCAGTGGCAAAAGTTGGGGCTGAGTGGACACACTGCTGGGAGTCCAAGATTGGCTCACCACTCACACTAGATTTAATCTCCTTGAGGCTGCCTCTGTTCCTCTGAAAGGCTCCCTTCAGCTTTCCCCTGAAGTCTTCCTTCTGGTCAGGTAACTTGAAGATCCCAGGAAAATATTGCAGTTGCCTCCTCTGAAGTCTTCCTGTGGCCAGCTGTTGGCGACCGCAGCTCTGGTCAGAGGCTATCCGAGAAAACTGTCTCTGGAGACTTCCTGTCCTTTCTGCTTCTCAGCTTCTGCCTCGATGCTTACTGACTAGCCCCCTTCCCTCTTAAACAGTACTCTGCTTGTCCTTATGGTATTTCCAGTCAGATCCCTCTGGCCAGTCATTAGGTTCTCCTTGGAATTGTGAATCTGTAGCAACTAAGAACTGATGATTTATTTTATTTTTTAAAATAGAATCTCCAGTATCATAATCTGACCCTTTCCCAACTCTCCTTTCTTGTATAAAAGCCAAGTTCTGGTGTTAATTGCCATCACAGAAAACCTTCCAAGTATGTAAAGACCTTTTAAAAACCCCCACAAACCAACAGCCTAGCTGTTTCTTGGAAAACTGCCAACTGAACCCCTATGCATTGCATCTCTTCCTGGCTTTAGTCAGAAATCAACTGACAGTTTATCTCTTCATACAGTTCACTCTTTACCAGTGTTAAAATGTAACAACAGCGTTTTGTTATAAATATCCTCTCACATTGCAACTGTTTCTTCACATCCTTCTGGTAATTTAAATGCATGGTTTTGTTTTCTGTATGTTATATTTATTCTTTGTATGGCATCCACTGATAAGCTATGAGCTATCAACATGTCTCTTTCAATTCTGTAACTTTTTAAATGGTGAGCCTGAGGTGAATGAAGCACAAATTAAGCTGCTACACACACACACACACACACACACACACACACACACAAACAATAACTGAAAAGTACATCCAGGTGGTGCTGTCGTTTTGCTGTCAAATATCAGTTAAATCAGTTAAATATAGTCTGGTGCTTAAAACATGGGAAACCAGGTGTCAGGTTAGCAAACTGGGGGGAAACAATTCAAAGTTGCAACACTATCACAGAACTCACCCCTTTTTTCCCTGGGAGCATTCAGACAGAGAGATTGTTGTGTTAGTTTTCCTGCTTATAATGCTAGCACTTCTGTCCTTGCTTCTAATGTCCGTTACACACTGCATTACCTGTTTCATTATGGAATTGTGGCTTTTTAAAACTGTGCCCAGTAGAGTCTCCCTCCCTTGGAATGTGTGAGCAATAGGAATGGGTGTTGTCTTCCTCCCTTGCTGCTTCTCAGAGTGGTGGGGAAGAAAGCATGATATTCTCTCTACTGTGCAACCTGGAGAGAGGATGAGTAGGCAGGTGGAGGCAATAGCTGGCTGTCTTGGTCACACTTTCATGTTCTGGGCCCAACCCATTGCATTACCCAGAAGTTCTACTCCAGAAATGAAGAATATGTTGCAAGACTACAGCTCCCATAATTTCTGACCTTTGGCATTCTGGCTGAAATGGATGGGAATTCGAGTCAGTCAACTTCTGGAGGATCACAGATTCCTTAGCTTGGTCTAAAATCTGTGCAAGCTTAAATACGCTCCAGTTGGTTGGGAAATATTTTTGTCCCCTGATTCTCCCAAGTTGCTGCATTATTACATTCCTGGAAGTACCATTTGCTGATTGCTAATGGCAAATGAATACATTTCTTTCTTGGGTAGAAATGAAGATTCTTTGTGGCTGGCACGTTGATTACAATTTTCAATACAAAAATACCAGCCTGAAGTGTACCTTCTGTGTTAGTCACAGCTGTCAATCTCGGCAAATCATTTGGATGTAAATTTGAAACATTAGTGTCTGGGGAAAAACTCAACTTGAAAGCTTAACCCCTCTTCCATTTCCTTCTTTTTAAAGTCAAATATTCTTGCTTTGGGACGCGGGTGGCGTACTTTTTATCCATATATATATGTAGGCATTCTTCTAAGGGGTTAATGTGGTGCAGCAGCTAGAGTGATGGGTTTGAATATGAGAGACGCAGGTTAAAATCCCAATAAGTACCGTATTTTTTCCATGTAGATTTTTCCATTAGACGATGTTTTTTATTATAAAAAAAATGCTAAAAGCTTAACAACTCTGGGCAATCTCCCCCCATTTCCTTAATTTGGGGTCCCAAAAAATAGGGGTCGGCTTATACATGGGGTATGTTATACACGGAAAAATATGGTACTTGATGAGTGTTAGATTGGTTGCTAGCTTTTGTAGCCTAGGCATCTTTGTAGCCTTTAGCATCTTCCTAAAGCTGATACAGGGACACGGGTGGCGCTGTGGGTAAAACCTCAGTGCCTAGGACTTGCTGATCGTAAGGTCAGTGGTTCGAATCCCCGTGGCGGGGTGAGCTCCCGTCTTTCGGTCCCAGCTCCTGCCCATCTAGCAGTTCGAAAGCACCCCTAAGTGCAAATAGACAAATAGGTGCCGCTTTATAGCGGGAAGGTAAACGGTGTTTCCGTGTGCGGCACTGGTGCTGGCTCGCCAGTTGCAGCTTCGTCATGCTGGCAATGTGACCCGGAAGTGTCTGTGGACGGCGCCGGCTCCCGACCTCTTGAGCGAGATGAGCGCGCAACCCTAGAGTCGGTCACGACTGGCCCGTACTGGCAGGGGTACCTTTACCTTTACCTTTTTATTCTTGCTTTGTTTTTGTTTTGATTTATGGAATTGGGAAGGGGTTGTTGTTGTGATCATGGTCAATAAAATAGAAATTCTATTCTTCTTTTCTGCTCTTTCTTTTGATCTAGAAGAATCTCAAGGTAGTTTACCTAAAATGCAATGTACATCCTTCTATTCCTTGTTCCATACTTCACCCCACCCCCATATCCAGTTCGCATTAGGCTGTTGCCTGGATGCATGCTTCTTACTTCCTCCTCTGGCCCCTAGGACTGAAGTATTTTCATTGTCCAATGACAGGATTATGTTTGGAGATCTTCTGTATCTAAAACCCTGCAGATTATCTGCTAGGGTTCAAATCTAACTATTTAGCTGTGTCTCCCAAGATTTCCTGTTCTCATTTTGCCAGGACTCTTTCTGAAATGAGTTTAGGATTGTAATTGTGCGGGTAGGATAGTAAATAACTTTCAGTGATAAGATCCAGGTGACTTGTTGTTCTAGGTCCAAATGATTTGAGCCTTGAGCCATCAATGTATTTTTTCTACTGAAGAGTATTGGGACTGACTACCTGCAGAATAGGATAATAGGTTAGATTGGCTCATTTCTTGTCTTTTCAATAACTTGATGTGGGATACTAAGATCCCTTGAAATAAGTTTTCCCCCTTAATTTAGTAAGAGGCTTCAGATGATCCTATATCTGCTTATTAAGCTGAAACAATGCACAGGCCTTTTACTCATGCACAGAGCCCCGCCATGCAAGCTGTGATTAAATTTCTTAATTAACCATCATTTCCTGTTTTGTCCGAACTGGGGGACTATGGTTAACTGCTCTAGGAGAAACCAGGATATTAAGCCATATTTTGAAGTTGATTATGCAACTGCATATAACATTGCATTGTCTATTGCATTACATAATGAACAGCCTAAAGTTTTATTTCTGCATAATTGCAAAGAGGCACTTGGAACAGCTGTTCTATTTTTCACTTTTCTGGCAGCTAGAAGTTCTAATGGTTACTTGGAGCACTCAATTCTGAAAGAGCTTGATTTAATTTTTGCATTATCTGTTGCTTAGCAACTGATGAGGGGAAAATTTGTTCTGATCTAGGGAGAATCTCTTTTCCTTTTCTCTCCCCCTTTCCCAAGCAGTTATATCTAATTGTGGCTTCCCAAGTTGTTGGTGGAAATAGCATCTTGAACTTGCTAAAACACGTTCTATTTAAAAACCCTCACTGCTGAAACTTACAATACATTAATATATTTGCTTCATGCCACAAATACAAGCAGCAGTCAGTGATTGACAACCTAAACTCCATAAGCAGCCCTTAGAAGGTCACTTACTTATCTCTGTTCTTCTTGCCATGTTGCCGCTGCTTGCATAAATGGTTAAATGTCATGTGCTTGCTCACTGGTGCTTATGGCAAAACAGAAGGAAGTCATAGGTATTAAATGTCCAGAACCTGTCTACAGTTGCCTTTCTCTCTCAGCTTGAAAAGCCTAATGGCATAGTCATGGGTCCTTTAAATTATAGCTGCTCAGAAGATTGGTACTGCTGTGAGGGATGGCAAAGTAATCTTTACTTTGGATGTTGAGATGAAACTTTGCACATTAGTGGCACTCACACATTCTATGGTGGAATGTTAAGCCAGTTGTAGAAGAGAGTATTGCAACTTGTATAAACCTCTGCGAGCAAACGACTATTATAACCTTTTTAGTATTTGCCTGTTGGCATAAGTAGATTTGGCCCATAATTCCTGTTTAGGTCCATTTATCCTATTTAAATACATTGCTTCAAAATGCAATTATTTTGGTGTTTGAAAAAGCGTTTCTTGCTTGACTAGATTTTGTTAGTTTTAGCCACAAGCTGTTTTAGCTGTAAGCTGCAACGAGAAAATGTCAGACCAAAGGAACCACTTAAACAATAAGTAAATCTAAGTGATCATGGAACCAAAGTATAAACAACAACGTTAAAATGTACACAGCAATTTGCTCGTAAAGAAGGAAGCTATTTTTGGTGTGGGTTTTTTTTTAAAAAAATAAAATAAAAGCTTCCATCTCAGGTTCATTCAAGCCACAAGAGGTTTGCCATTGTTTCACAGCTGCCAAGGCAAAAGTTTCCATAGTTTCGACTCCTGCCATTGTTTTCACTGACCAGGATAGATTATTCTTTCTGCTGGTCTGAATAATTTTCTTAATTTTTCAGTAGCTTATTCATTGCATTTTATGAGATATAACCCAATCTCTCCACAGGAACTATGGAAATAAAAAACATATCAGGTGAGGGATATCAGATACCTGATAACATATCAGAGCCACCGTCTGTCCCCATTTTAGTTGCCTTCCATGATTTAGAATGTGACTTTTTGCAGTGGACAACTTTTTGTAACCACGAGGACTCCTTACACATTTTGCAATCTGGATTTTACAAGACGTATTCACGGAGGCCTTATAACTATTGGAAAGCCACAGACCCAGGAAGCTGGATCTAGCATGCTTATAACCCTGCTGCAGCCCCATCACGTGGTAACTTCCCCATTGCCATACCTCCTGAAGAAGGCTACAGTGGAATTGTAGGGAACATTGTACCTCTACAAGTATGATGCCATAACTTAAACAACACATAGAATCATAGGCATGTATATCCTTTATTTGTCTGAAATTGTGGAGGAAACTCACTGAAAATGCAGAAGGCTTGGAACACTCCTTGGCATGAAATTTGATAGGGCTATTAATAGGTGGAATTAATTATTGCATATCAGGGTGTTTTTAATCCTGCCAATAAACAAAATCTCTGCCCAAAAATAATGTATTTGCGTTTGGATTCCAGTTTGTGTTCAGTGGCTACATTTCCTGAAAACAGTACGTAGAAGACACATATAGCTGAACCATATGAGCAACTTTGTGAAATCAAACATTTGAGTCAGAAAAAGATTGCATCTGCTTGCTTAGATTAAGTCTTGAAAGTCATAATTCTACTGTGTATGAACTTTCATTTCTGCTAGATAATATCCCAGTTTCAGCCCTCAACAAGAATTGAGGGGATTTCCCTTAGGTTAGGTGCTCATAAAATAGACCTGCCAGATCTTATTCTGAAAACAAAATTGCATTAGTTGTACTGTCAAAAGGGTGGGTAAAATATAATAGTTGTGCCTAGTTGTAGCCAGTTTGTCAAGTTCTGCTAGTGCAATAGGGCTTGGCCCCCTTCTCCTCCCTTCTTGCCCACCTAATAGGCTCTGGGGAGAACTCACAGATTGGCATGTGGGGCAAGAAAGAGGGAGATCATTCCATTAGACAAGCAGAAATGGTTGTACTGATGCAGCAATCTCCTTAGTGCTACTTTAAAGTCCCCTATTTCAGTTCCATATAAGAGTAGGGCATAAAAGTTTGATTCCAGAATTATAAATGTCACAGCCTTCCTCTGAGTTTTCAAAAAATATTATATGAATCATCGATTTATTCTTTCAAAAAATAAAAATAAAAATCAAGCCATATCTAGATGGCCAAATCTAGATCTGTGTACTAGAGCTAAAGAGAATTAAACTTGGAAAGCACAAATTCTTTTATCACGTGCTTGATTATATAGAAATCAACATACTATTTGTGTTTTGCAGATTTGAAGTCAAATACCACCATTCTGGTGTTTATCATAAATCATGGAATAATGAATTATTCTGTTTTATACAATGGCTTTGTTTTCCTCAAAAAAAAAATTCCCCCAAATGTCTCCCAAATATTTAAAATTAGTGTACGGTATTAAAACTAATAATAGTTGCTAAAACTAATATCATGTAACTGTGGCTAAACTATGTCTCTTTCTTATGTCTCTTTGTAGATTGCCTCTTTAAGTTATGTCCCATGAATCGCTATTCTGCACAGAAGCAGTTTTGGAAAGCTGCTAAGCCAGGCGCTAACAGCACAACTGATGCTGTATTGCTCAACAAGCTACATGTGAGTATGGTACTGATCTTGATCTTCATCTTATGCTACTTTTTGATTTCAACATCTTACGTTACAGTACTTTTAGATAATCATTTTTACACACACACACACAAACACACACACACACACACACACACACACACACACGTAAGACTGTTGCCATGCTGCAGTTGATATGGCTTTCAACAGGCATCCATGCCAACTCCTGCATGGTGAACGACACGCAGGTGAGCAGGCAATTAGTGCTGGTGGCAGGTTGCCTAGGCGAGCTGTTTAATTGAGTGGAGTATCACCTTACAGAGCGGTTTACTAAGCTACTCTGGGAAGCACCTTCGCTCTCCTTTAAAAGGGGGTGGGGGTTGTTGTGATCTGTGAGGGGAGGTGCTTGGAGCAAACTGCGAAGGGATGGGGAGGTGTGAAGGGTGGGGGGTGTCTTTGTTTAGGTGTGGACAAAGGTGGCTAGCAAAGACGTAGGCAGATGGGTCTTCTCAATACATGCTTTAATGTGAACAATCCAAACCCAGGTCAAATGGGGGGGGGGGAATCAGAGTTGATGATACTTTTTCTTAACATCTGCAATCAGCTATATGTATAAGAGAGTGCAAGAAACTAAGAGCATAGAAATGAGGGACATGGGCATTGAATAGATTCTGCATGTGTAGGACAAGAGAGCTCCACAGGGAAACAATGCCTACCCCCTTTCAGGTAGGGGCTTTCCCCAGACCTGAATCATTAAAAATGTGGTAGCAACTTGGCAAGGAAAGGCTGGGAAACCTCTTATTACACACTAGTTTCTCATAACAAGCCTGTTGCTGAAAGTACTCATAGTTTAGACAGGTACGTTGGTGAGGTTGACTGTGCCCGAGTCTGCTTCTTTAAAAAATTAGACTTACCAGTTCTCATCTATGCAGTAAGCAAATCTCTTATTATGAAAGTGTGGTGTGAGTAACAACATATAATTTTTGAAAATAAACTATTCTACATGGGTAGTGAAGAAAACTAGAATAAGCTTTATGTCTATCTTACTTTGAAAATAAAGACTTAATAATTGAAGTCAGATGCTTTTAAGTTCTTTTATTCCTGCAGTTTGTAGCTGGCTTTACACAAAGTACATAAAATACTTTTTTTTTAAAAAAATACTTTTTATTGACATTTTTCAATAAACAAAAAACAAAAAACAAAATAAAACAATCTTTACAATCAATCTTAATATTGCCTTATTTACATTGCGCTGAGTCACGCCTCAACTTCCTTAAATAAAATACTTTTTTAAAAAAACATTTCCTACATAAAATACTTTTTAATGAAGTACATAAATACAAGGCAAAGGCTTACACTCAAGTTGAAATAGGAGCATATTTTAAACAAGTGATTATTTTATTATATTCCCATTATAAAAAATACATTTTTTAAAAAAGAAAACCTATTTGAAATGTTAGTTTAAAGCCCTAAAACTTTAAACCTTTAAAGCCCTAAATGGCCTAGGTCCAGTATACCTGAAGGAGTATCTCCACCCGCATCGTTCAACCCGGACACTGAGGTCCAACTCCAAGGGCCTTTTGGCGGTTCCCTCACTGCAAGAAGCGAAGTTACAGGGAACCAGGCAGAGGGCCTTTTCGGTAGTGGCACCCACCCAGTGGAACGCCCTCCTATCAGATGTCAAAGAAATAAACAACTATCTGATATTTAGAAGACATCTGAAGGCAGCCCTGTTTGGGGAAGTTTTTAATGACTGATGTTTTAATGTATTTTTAATCTTTTGTTGGAAGCCTCCCAGAGTGGTTAGGGAAATCCAGCCAGATGGGTGGGGTATAAATATATTATTCTTATTCTTATTCTTATTCTTATTCTTTCCTCTTTGTCCTAATTCTGTCCTTTCTGAGAGGGATGGATATCCTTTCAGTGATCAGTTTTGTGACATCGTGATCAAGACTCACTAAATGTTCAGCTTTGAATATAATACGTTCCATTCCGAATAAATGTATATAGCTCTTTCGTTGGCACCATGTGTTTGGCATGCTTTGGCCTGAAAATACCCCTGCACATATCGATCTAGCTAGAACAAATCAAATGCTCATTGGACTATGCTAAGTTCTTCTGGGAAAGGAATGAGACATAGTTAATCCAAAGAACCAGCAGAGTGTATAATTGCCAAGTGTATTAACTCTTAATTTATTCTTGGGAAATAATTAATAATGGGTTGACCTTGCATGTGAGGTCAGTTCCACATATTAAAAACTACCTTCACTGGATGCTTGTAAACCTTCACTGTAGTCACAGCAGGTACGAGTCTGTCTTTTAAAAGCAAATTTGCAACGGCCCACAGTGTCTCATGACCAACTTATTCTGAAACAGAGGGGTTTCAAAAACAATAGATATGACTTGGATTGTTCAAAGCAAGCAGATTATTATTATTATTTTAAGATCTCTGCCTCAGCAAGTCATGGATCTCAGTGCTATACTTAACTATGGCAGACAAGTGATGGATTTCTATCATATACAAGAGTTTTTAAAGGAACGGCTCATCCAGAAAAAGATCTGAGCGTACCATCACACCAACCAGGAGATTTTTTTTAACAATGATAATTTGTTTTATCAAACCTAAACTACACACATGAGTATATAAAAAGAAAAGCATTTAGGAGGGATAGCGGAGTTTGTTTTTCAGGGGTAAATCTAAAGGAAAACGTATTTACTGGTTCACAGCTGAAGCATGTGCCTGTAGACCGCAGACCTAGACACCACAATTTCCTGTAGCAGTAAAAGTTTAATTACGGCAGTTTTATTACAGCATGAACCTTCATCACAATACATAATGCCATAATAAAATGAGTTAGCCTTCAAGATGCCAATGGGCTCTTCTGTTGTTTGTTCTGCAAACAAACTAATATGGTTAGAAGATGCCAAAGTGGTACCATGGTGTGTATTATTGCATGAATCTCTTGCCAGCATAGAAACACACAAGCATCTTAGTGTGTGAGGACTGTTCATTGAGAATTCCTGGCGCAGTCTTTGCGGAACGTGAAAGCAGTTTCCTGCCTTACTGTTTTTGTGTCATGTGGGTTTGGAGTAATCTTTAAGGAAACGTTAAACTCCAATATTTAATTACTTGCATTTTTGGCTTGTGTGTCTACCAATGGAATTCAGCATCTTCTGTTGCAGATCAACCAATGCGAAGGGTCAGGTTATTTTAAGCTAATGCCATTTAAGGGATTTAGGAATCTGGGACGCTGAAGTTTTTGACCGGCATAAAAAATGAATGCTCCTTTTGGAAAGCTGACACCTAGTGGCCTTTTTATATAGTGCTTGGTTTGATTTGTTCTTCAGCATCAAAAGTTGGTCGTTCCAAGCGTGTGCCCCTTGTGTGTAAGCCATTACAGTACTGTCATTTTGTGATGTTTATACTTGTTAACCCACATCTAGTTCTTCGCCACCTCTGCCAGCAGCTCAAGACCTCAACTGAGAAGTTTACTCTGGCTGATGGTTTTGAAAGTGCTGTGAAGTTTCCAAGCAGAACCGACGATGAAACATTTTGTGACTCCAGGACACTGATGGAGTTCACACATTACAACACTAAGCCAAACCATGGCTTAGCACAAATTAGCAGCTGTGTGTGTTCCTGGACCAAATATTGTGGCCGAAGTGCTCTTCCTCTGGTCCTGCTGCTCCCATGCTACCCAGGACTAACCAAAGTGTCTTCCTGACCCAAGTCTGACTGAAATGGATCTAGATAAATATAATAGCTTTGCTACTAGTAGACAGTAACCTCATATTTTAGGTTTCTTGGTCTTGTGAATGCTTTTTAATTTCACACTTTTGGGATTCTGAGTATCAAGAGTTGTGGGACCCTATACCTCCATTTAACACCTTTCAAAAAATGTTCACTTCTTGAAAGAATGAAGTGTAAGAAACACTTGAAGTATTCTCTTTCATTTTGATTTTTGTTGTTGTTTAAAGTATGGATTAGAGGAATACAATCATTTGGGTTTATATCCCCCTTCTTGTCTAACCTTGTATGGTTGTTCCAAAATATCCTTCTTGGTGTTCTGCAATGTAAAGCCACTTCCAGCATGTTTTAATGGAAAGCTGACTACCCTGTTTAACAAGCACGTCAAAAAGGAATGTTTGTCTTAGGAGACATTCTGTGAAATACGAAAGATGACTTTTCTTCCACAGTGCAGGACTTCTTGTTCCTTTTGTAATGCACTGTAGGCCACCATTGTACATGATGGAACTGAACTAGCCACAAACCATCTAGACGTACATTTTAGATCCAAGCTTTCTGAAAGACTGTATTCCCTCATACGAACGTGCCTGGGTTTATATACTTGAGGGAGGCCTTTCTCTTAGTCCCGAGAAGGCCTTCTTCATGGCTGCTCCAAAACTTTGGAACTCCCTCCCTAGAGAAGTTAGACTGATTCCATCCTTGTACTGACTGCTTTTAATGAAAGGGCTGGTGTTGTGCTGTTTTTACTGTAATTATCGGTATGTTTTTTAATGAATCATGTATGTGTGTGTTCCAATCGTCCCCCCGTTTTTAGCTGTTCTTATTTGAGCTGTAAGCTACCTTAAGTCACTGTCAGGGAGAAAGATGGGATATAAATAAAACAACAACAGCACATATCACTTTAATTCATAATGTTGCCTTTTATATATTTGTGTAGCTCTGTTTTGGGGAAACTTGAGTCCTGATTTGGTTTTGGGGTAGTTGTGGGTTTTTTTTGAAAATGCTTTAAAGTACAGTGGTACCTCGGGTTACATATGCTTCAGGTTACAGACTCTGCTAACCCAGAAATATTACCTCGGGTTAAGAACTTTGCTTCAGGATGAGAACAGAAATCGTGCTCCAGCGGCGCGGCAGCAGCGGGAGGCCCAATTAGCTAAAGTGGTGCTTCAGGTTAAGAACAGTTTCAGGTTAAGAACGGACCGCCGGAACGAATTAAGTACTTAATCCGAGTTACCACTGTATAAGTAAAGCTAGATGGTTTTAAAACTAGCATTCAGCAAAGGGCCGACCTTTTAGACTTCCACAGTATTTTTCCTCCCTAGAACTCTGTTCTTTCCAAACTTCACTACTGCCTTGCTCTCCAAGCAGTCTTCATAAAAATACTTTTGTTTGTTTGGTTGTTTATTAAAGCAAGCAAGTGGTCACCCAGTTTCCCACCCTTGCTTATCAGCATTCTTTTTTCCTTTGTAGCATGCTGCAGATTTGGAGAAGAAGCAGAACGAGACCGAGAATAGGAAGTTGCTTGGCACGGTTATCCAATATGGCAATGTTATTCAGGTATGCTTCAGCTGTGTTTTAAGAAGTCTCTGTGAACCTGGCACCCATAATTCTATGCAGCTGTATATGCCACACAGACTGGCTTGAATTGACATGAAGTTGCAACTTCATTGTTTTTCAAGTAGAGATGCACAAGCATCATAGCCTTTCTTTGACTCACAAGAGGTTGTGCTTTAGTGAGCCTTGTTACCCTGTGTTGTCACAGCACTTTGGGCCTTGTACTTTTTATCCATATATATGTAGGCATTCTTCTAAGGGGTTAATGTGGTGCAGCAGCTAGAGTGATGGGTTTGAATATGAGAGACGCAGGTTAAAATCCCAATAAGTACCGTATTTTTCCATGTAGATTTTTCCATTAGACGATGTTTTTTATTATAAAAAAAATGCTAAAAGCTTAACAACTCTGGGCTATCTCCCCCCATTTCCTTAATTTGGGGTCCCAAAAAATAGGGGTCGGCTTATACACGGGGGCATGTTATACACGGAAAAATATGGTACTTGATGAGTGTTAGATTGGTTGCTAGCTTTTGTAGCCTAGGCATCTTTGTAGCCTTTAGCATCTTCCTAAAGCTGATACAGGGACGCGGGTGGCGCTGTGGGTAAAACCTCAGTGCCTAGGGCTTGCCGATCGCATGGTCGGCGGTTCAAATCCCCGCGGCGGGGTGAGCTCCCGTCTTTTGGTCCCAGCTCCTGCCCACCTAGCAGTTCGAAAGCACAATTAAGTGCAAGTAGATAAATAGGTACCGCTTTATAGCGGGAAGGTAAACGGCGTTTCCGTGTGCTGCGCTGGTGCTGGCTCGCCAGAGCAGCTTCGTCACTCTGGCCACATGACCCGGAAGTGTCTGTGGACAGCGCTGGCTCCCGGCCTCTAGAGTGAGATGAGCGCACAACCCTAGAGTCTGTCAAGACTGGCCCGTACGGGCAGGGGTACCTTTACCTTTACATTTAAAGCTGATACAAGGGTATATGCAGTAATAACTTTAAGGTATTTATAAATACACTGAGTGAACATTTAATGCTCTTTATAGCATCCTATATAGCTCTTAATTATATTGGTATTCTACAGATTTTTACTCCATAGTCAGCAGTATTCCTTCAACTATGGAGAATTTTGGGTAGGAGGTTTCAACTTTTAGCTTGACCACTCTGTGTAAGAAATGTCTTGGGATAATTTTAAGGGGGCCTCAAAAACGGAATTGTCTTCTGCTTTCAACCTCAGTATGAAGTACAGTATGTGAAAGCATTAAGGAACGAAAGGAATTTTCTCATCGTTCCTATGAAAACTTTGACTACTGTAGTCAGTGGGATAAAAGTTTCTTTTGTTTTTGTTTTAATTGCGTTTGTGGTGCCCTTCCCCCTCTTTCCCCCTTTTTTTCTTTTTAACTTCTAGCTTTTGCACTTGAAAAGCAACAAATACTTGACGGTAAATAAGAGACTTCCAGCTCTGCTAGAGAAGAATGCTATGAGGGTGACTCTGGATGAGGCTGGCAATGAAGGGTCCTGGTTTTACATACAGCCCTTCTACAAACTGCGTTCCATAGGAGATAGCGTAAGTTTACAGGGTTGTCAGAGAAAACAGTGTGCGGTGCAATATATTGCAAAGCTGTTTCGTCAGTAGCTTACTTTCTTGTGATTAATTAAATGCACAAGAGTTTATACAGTATACATGTCTCTCTTTCCTGGACTGAAGAGAGTGGGAGGTGAATTGCTATGGCAACAAATGTTTTGGAAACAAGGGACATTTTTTAAAGTCTGGAACAGTAGCCATCTAAATCTCCACTTACTTCAAATGGTTATGAAAACACTTAAGTTATTTTGTTGATGTATTAATTTGTTCTTAAGCTAAAATACAGCAATGCACCAAGCATTTAGTTTCCCGATCATAAAACGATTGGGAACTTTTTAAAAAATTTACTTTAATTGCAGCAAAAACTGGGGGCGGGGGCAGCATCCATGAAAGTTGTGTGCCAAAATGAGCATTAGGTGACATCCTCTGTTGTCTGCCCATCTGCACAACAGAAATCTACTTGTGCAAGTGGATTTCTTGTTCCCCTCTTCGCCCTCCAGCCCCCTGGGCACCCTCCAAAATCTGCTACAAATAGTTTCCTAACCCTCTGGAGCATAATATGGAGGCACTTGTGTGGCTGCATGGGGACAAGAGAGGAAGGAGAAAGCCTGTTGGATCTCACCCATTCACTTTGAGGTGCCATGGTAGTCTCCATTAAGACTATTAAGAGCCATTAAGAGCCAGTGTGGTGTAGTGGTTAAGAGCGGTGGACTCGTAATCTGGGGAACTGGGTTCGCGTCTCCGCTCCTCCACATGCAGCTGCTGGGTGACCTTGGGCTAGTCACACTTCTCTGAAGTCTCTCAGCCTCACTCACCTCATAGAGTGTTTGTTGTGGGGGAGGAGGGGAAAGGAGATTGTTGGCTGCTTTGAGACTCCTTAGGGTAGTGATAAAGCGGGATATCAAATCCAAACTCTTATTCTCTTCTTCTTCCATTGCTTTTTCTGTAACAGTTTAGCATGTCTGCCCCTCAGTTACATGGGGCTAGTATTGTTCATTTCTTTAAAAGTTGTATATATCCCCTTCAGTAGAGCTGAATATGTAATAGTTTGTGCATTTTAAGAATGAAAATGTTAAAATGCATTTCAAAGCTTGGGGGAATAAAAATCCCTTTGCCTCTAACAATATGTGTCAGACACGTTTCTCTAGGGCAGGAAATCGACCTACAGTGCCTTCCCTGAGAATGTGCACCCTCTGATCACTGCACACCTTATCTCAGGCAGGTTGGCGGTGGTAGGCATTCCTTTAAGAACCTGCGTCCTAAGTGATATATTGTCCTAAGTGATATATTGAATTGTGTTTGGAAATGGACCTGAAGGTTCTTTTAATACTATTGAGATACAATCTCTAATCCAGGACTGATTTATGAGAATGTATTTTGCTTTGATTAAACTTTCCAAATAGTCTTCAAAGACAGTATAACATAGTATATTAGGCAAAACCGGATGTTACTAGAACATACTGGCTAGGCTGCCTTTGTCCAATAGAGGCTACAACTGGCACACCAGCCTAATCTGAAGAAAGGCAGAGAAAAACCTAGGCCACTTTGGATACAGCTGAATCTAGGAGTACCCCCCCAAAATACTAGCTCTTTGGGGGAGAATTCTCTCTCTCTCTCTCTCTCTCTCTCTCTCTCTCTCTCTCTCTCTCTCCAGATAACTTTCCCACAAAAACTCAGGGCTGAGTTTCCGTTTATTGGCCTTCATCTAGTCCATTGCTGATTCCAGGCTTTTGTTGGGAATCTTTAACATGGCGCATTATAATTCTTTCCATGACCTTGATTTTCCACATAGGTGATTCTGTGGCAGAAGATGTAGGACTGAGACGTTTTTAATATTTTTTTGTTTTGCTTTATGGAAATAACATGAAGGACATGGCAACTCCAGTATACTCTTTCTTGATAGTGATGGTAGATAATTGGGTGCTGTAGCTGTGAGATTCTGAAGCTGATGAAGTTTTGATGCACCTCATATGCCCCTGTTATAATAGTGCAAACACGAAACACAGCCAATTACTGTATCAGGTTGGCCAAAGCACTTTAAATAGCCAGTTTTCAGGAGAGGCTCCAGATTATATTGCCGTACACATTTTTGTGAGAGTGATTTAAACGTAGCTTTATTGAGGATATGAACCCTCTTCAGGCATTATTTAAATGTGTTTGTTACCGTGTGAGGAAGAGCAGCAGGGACAAATGCATAGCCTTTACGCTTGGTTGCCATTTCTGTCACCTTCCAAATTATGGAAGGCAACAATATGGCAGGGAGAGCCTCCTGTCTTCATGGAGACTCCCTGTACCTGTTAGACCTCTGATTGTTCAGAGTTCTGAAGTGCCCTGGAACCTACAAAAGGTTTCCTGCTTCAGGCAGCTGCCTTCCATGAATGACTTGGTAAGCAGCAAACTGTAATGATGGGGGTGGTGGAGCTGGTACTTTCCATCCTTGCTGTCTCCCCCCCTCCCATGTGTGCGAACACTTTAAAGTAATGTCTCAGTACTGCTGTGGAAATACTGCTCAAGAGTCGAGAGCTTCATTTAAAATGCATTAAGCATTATTATTTTTAAAGAGAGGTTTCCGTGACTCATGATAACATGCACTAGCGAAGGCGGATGGCATCGCTGAAGTAAACTATTGTTCGCTATTTTGCATTTTTGGCTATACTTTTTGATGTTGTTGAGTCATGTCTGTGAGAGAGATGATAAGATATTTTAATCTCTGAACTATCGTGGATGGAAAAAGACTCACTTTGTCAACTTTCAGATTAACCTCGAAGTATGAATGCTGGTGGAAGGAGCACTAGAAAAACGGTGCCTCTGTCTTGAGTTCCATTCCTTGATGGTCAAACAGTCCATCCGAAACTTTGTTTTTCAAAGTTTCCATGAGGCAGAACTGAGCAGCAGCTGGTTGTTGTATTTGCAGAGAATGTGGCTCAACCATTCTGTGTTTCTTTTCCCCCAAAAGGCAAAAGCGCAACCTGAAACCTTCATTTGCACCTGAAAGTGCCTCATTTGAATGTCTGCTAACTCCTCCCATACTCCATCTTAAAACTTAACAAGATGTGGATATGGAGGACTTGACAAACACCAACTGTTGTTCTCTCTTTCTCTCTCCCCTACCTGTTTTGTTTGTGTGTGTTTTAAATAAAACCATCTAGCCTGAAGAAGAGTTCTGGGAAACTCAAAAGCTCACACACTTTTTATTTTGACTATGGCAGACCAACACGGCTACCTATCTGTAACACTTTTTCATGACATTTTGGTTGGCCTAATAATGGTATTACTCTGAAATGAACTTGTAGAAATATTCTTTTTATTATTCATATTACTTTTTGAATTTTTGTCCTGCCCTTCCTCTTGAACGGGACAAAGGGTGGCAAACAATACAACAACATAAATGGAGGACCACAACCAAGAAGGCCCTGTCATGTGTCAGTGTCATCCATTCAGCAGCACCACTAACAGTGGGCTTCCTTCAGAAGGTGACATTTTAGGATGCTACTTGGGTTATCAAGCCATTTATGGGTTTGTACTCTAGCACGAACACTCTTTAATTGGGCCCTGAAGCTTATTGGTAGGTGGTGCAGCACTTTCAGGACCAATGACACACAGCTCCATTGAACTGTGCCATGCATCAGCCTGGCAGCCTCATTCTGGATCTGGCGAATTCAAGCTAATTCAAGGGCAGCCCACAAAGAGAACATTGCAGCAGCACAAACAGGAGGTCACTAGAATTATAGGGGCAACACTGTACCTTTACTCCTTTGTTTTTCAGGTCGT
Source organism: Podarcis bocagei (assembly GCF_964188305.1). Classification (NCBI taxonomy): domain Eukaryota; kingdom Metazoa; phylum Chordata; class Lepidosauria; order Squamata; family Lacertidae; genus Podarcis; species Podarcis bocagei. The sequence continues at coordinate 39,488,856 of NC_138126.1, forward strand.
CATAGGGGACAAGGTGGTATTGAATCCGGTTAACGCTGGCCAGCCTTTGCACGCCAGTAGTCACCAACTAGTAGACAATCCTGGCTGTAATGAGGTAAGTTAAAACAAAATACCCAAGCCAATAAAAATTTGTTGGACTATACACTGGTTTGCAGATTAACTGGAGTAGTTGTTTTAAGCTGCAAATAGAGTATAAATGAGATGTTTCAACACTTACATTAATAGTAATACTACATTAATAGTAATATTGCTATGACACATCTTTCATCTGTAGCTCAGTTAGCTTTACTAAAGATGTTGAAGGACAGAGCCTTGAACTGACCACTAACAGCAAAATTCCCAACTTGCTTATGCAGAAGTAAGTTTGCTAAATTCAAGAAACCTACCCATGTCTTCTCAGAAGTAAGTTATAGTGATTTCAGTGGAACTTACTCCTGGGGAAATTGGGTTAAGCTTACCTGGAGGCAAGCCCTATTGAATTCAACTTGGATCTACTTCTGATTAGATATGAGTAGGATTGCACTGTAAGTCTTCTCGAATTCTGAAAACTTCTGCATAAGAGATAATTTTGCTGAGCTAACTAGGCAGCTACATTCAAGTTGTTCAGAATCATAGCTTCAGTAAGGTTGTTGAACTAAGCTTTGTTGTCTGTTTCTATACCTGTCTCCTAAACTGTAAAGATTCCCTGTATTTTTGGTGAATGCTCTCACACTTAACTATGCTGCATGATTGAAATTAGCTTTGGGAGTGTTTGCGCTTTCACCAGAAATTCCATTCATCAGACATCTCTCATTAGATAAAATGTAAAGAAATATACAATAATAAGAGTACATTCATTTGTAAAAAATGGAATATACAACAGGATAGACAGGAAATCCAAAGTGTTGGTACATACATGATTTTGGAATAGTTTTTTGTCCTTGTTTCTTTTCTTTAGGTATATAAACTTTGTATACATGCTGAATATTATAATAAGCCTTGTGATGTAATATGATAATGTTTACTGATGTAACATAAGAATGTTAATAAATAAATAAAATTCCAAAAAAGGACAGCTCCCACCATGGTTAGCAAGCCCTCAATGAGAGAAATTCCTAGTTAGCTTCAATCATTGTTTCCATTACCATTCCAGATGTTTCATGCACACTGCCAATTCCCTTGCAAAATTTATATCACCAATGAAGCGCGCACGTGTGTTGTTTTTTTAAAAAAGGCAACAGCTGAACAAAAGTATTTCATAACAATTCATGTGTCTGCATGTTTCTGTTTTAATTGCTTATGCTTGCTTTTGTTACAGGTGAACTCGGTGAACTGCAACACAAGTTGGAAAATAGTCCTCTTTATGAAATGGAGCGATAACAAAGACGATATCCTGAAAGGGGTACGATGAACAATGCACCTCATTGCTAGGTTTTAAATTTCAAAAGTATTTGTTGAACTTCCCACCCATTTGCCTTCTCATTGCCTTTGCAGGGAGATGTGGTGCGGTTGTTTCATGCAGAGCAGGAAAAATTTCTGACTTGTGATGAGCACAGAAAGAAGCAGCACGTCTTCCTGAGAACCACTGGGAGACAGTCAGCTACTTCTGCAACTAGCTCAAAAGCTCTGTGGGAAGTTGAGGTAAAGATGGGAATAGAGATTTCTGAATAGGTTTGTTATGAGTATTGCCTTTATTTAAAACCTAGATGGAAAGCGCCACATACACAAAAGCTTGTTGTGCTTCCCATCCTATATTTTTCCCCCTACCTGGAAACACTGTTTAGATTTCAAAAACAGCAACATGTTCTCAAGGACAGGTTATTAACTGGATTGGATACCTGGCCACCTGGTGTTGTGCCTGGAAAGCTGGTTGAACACTTTAGGAGAGCTTTACCCCTCACCCTTGTCTCACCTGATTTCTGTTACACAGTGCAGGCTGGCTTGATGTTCAAGCAGTAGGCTGGTGTTTAAACTTCCTTTCCACCTGCCAGAGTGGCATTTCAGAGCAGCACCTGCAGACCAGGTTAGAGGGTGCTAAAAACAAGCACTCTAAACTATTGAGGCTAGGAGGATGTTGTGTCACAGTTGTCTTAATAGTCTTCCTCTTGACCAATTATGTCAAAGAGAACAACACTTCCGGGTCAGCGCCATCGGTGAATGGCGGAGTTCCTCTGTCCGGAGGAACGGGCTCCGTGGAAACTGGGTCTTCCCACCGCAGTGAAGGTGGGGACCCGCTAGAAATCCCAGGCGGAGGAAGCCTGGGAACGTGGGGTTCGGCAGGGCACCAGGAGCGCCCCCCTACTCGCAGGGAATCCCATTTAGGGGCTCCGGAGCAAAGTGGGGTGAGAAGCGCGGTGCTGCAAACTGACTGCTACTTTCACGGAGTGAAGCCGCACAGCCATTGCCGGAGAGCGCTGACTTTTTCCTGTGGACAATTGGATTTAAAACAAGTACCCGTGAGTAGAAACGGAAAATTGGATCAAGAAATTTCTTAATTTGGCAACGAAGCGGGAAGGTTCAAAACAGGAAGTCTGCCTTCCGCTTTTTGTATATAGACTAAAGCAAAAACTTTGTAAGCTAAAGCCGGGAAAGCTGTCAAAAAAAAAGTTTAAATTTCCTACATCCAGAATTACTGAAACCCCCTTAGAAGCAGGAGAAAAGGGGGGGGACTTTGTTAAACCCTAGCAGGAGAGGGAGTGAAGAAGGATAAGTTTCCACCGTCTCTAGCCTGGGAATGGGGTGTCAGAGACAGAAATCGTTGGAGAGGTTAATTGACTGAATGGAATATCTTGACAGATAGCTAAAGAAGAGAAACAAGATGATTCTAATGTTGCCTTTTGCATTCTAAAGAAACAAAATATCTGAAAAATATCTGAAAAACGAAAGTAATTTTCCTTTGTTGGACTTGCCTAAAAAAAATGGATACAAATAGAAATTGCCTCCTCTAGAGGGAGCTTGTCAAATTGTTGCTGCAGTATATTTGAGGGCTCAACAGATGTGAGATTAACACCGTGGGAACAGGCTTTTCTGACCTTGACTAAAGATGAGCTAGAAAGAAGACTGGGTGCTTGCCCTATTTATTATTGTTGTTGTTGTTGTTGTTGTTGTTGTTGTTGTTGTTGTTATTCACAGCATCATTTTGCCTGCACAACATTTATTGTGGCACCAATAAATGCACAGTATACATCTCCACAAACAAATACATCCCCAAATATGGATGTTACATTATCTCTCAGCGAGGAGTCCAGGCACCAAAGACAACCCTTTCCTCCAGAACTCAGTCCATTTCACCTGTGGTCATAGAACCACTCCTTTCTGCTCTCACTCAAGGCAGCTATCCTCCGACACCAAGCCATTCTTTTTACACTCACTGGTGCCAATGTTCTTTCAGCGTAGCATTGCTACTCATCATAGGAAGATGCACTATCACAAACTATCAAGATGCATTATCACAAATATATTTTGTCATAGCTGTTTAGACAACTTCTTTCTTGTTGATCGTCCCACTTCTCTTCCTCCGATCTGTTAGCTTTGGCCCATTCTCTTGATTACCCTCTGGAATCTCTTGATTACCCTCTGGTTTCTGGAAGCGCATCTCTTCTTGCTTGTAAAAAACGATGTGTCTGTTACAGGTAGTACAACATGACCCTTGTCGAGGTGGTGCTGGATATTGGAATAGCCTTTTTCGTTTCAAACATCTTGCCACTGGACACTACTTAGCTGCAGAGGTCAGTATCCCGAGAACCTTTTCCTTACATGCTGCCTTCCTCCTTTGTTTTATAGGTACTGTTACTCAGGATAAGTACTGAGTAACTAAATTGAGACTTGGAAAGAATATCTTAATCTGAAGGGGTTGCAAGTTAGGCAGCACTGACATTTCTTTGAATTAAGCTTGAAACAAACACTAAACTCTCTCCATAAGTGACTTTCCTACTATAGAGTTCTGTGGATGTACTTTAATAAATAAGTGCCCTGAAAACTGTGATATCTTGAACTGGTTGATACAGTCACCTCAAAAAAGATGTTGTAGAGTTAGAAAAGGGCCGCCAAAATAACCAAGGGGGTGGAGCTATTCCGCTGTGAGGAAAAGTTGCTGCCTTTGGGACTTTTCAGTTTAGAGAAAAGACGAGTGAGAGGTACCGTAATACAAGTTTATAAAATGATGCATTGCATGGAGAAAGTGGATACAGAAAAGTTTTTCTCCCTCTCACATAACACTAAAACTCATGGGCATCCGATGAAGGCTGAATGTTGGAAGACTCAGGACAGATAAAAGGAAGTTCTTCGCATAGCACATAGTTAGTCAACGGAACACTATCCGACGGAAGGCAGCCATGGGCCACCAACTTGGATGTCTTTAAAAGAGCATTAGACAAATAGATGGAGCCACAAGGCTAGCAACAGTCACAATGGCTGTGTTCTACCTCCACTGTCAGAGGCAATATGCCTTTGAATACCACTTGCTGGGAATCACAGGTGGCCAGAGAGCTGTTGTATTCTTGTCCAGCTTGCAGGATTCTCACATGCATCTGGTTTGCCACTGTTAGAGCAGGATGGTGGACTTAGATGGGTCATTGGTCTGATCCAGCAAGCTCTTCCTATGTCCTGCACAAATTTGCTCATATTAAAGAGCTGAGCCAGCACACTACACTGATGGGTTTTTCTTTTTTCTTTTGCTTTAGCCTTACAGTTGCTTAGCTTGCTTTTGTGAGTGGCTGACCTTAGCATGGCTATGATAGCATTTTATGAATTTATTTATGCTCATTGCGTACTGTGTTATAGATTTTGGGCGGGGGGGGGGGAGCTAGTTGTTGTTTTGACCTGCTTGTGATTCTCTTCCATCAGGTAAATCCTGACTATGTGGAAGATTACCAGGAATGTCAGTCCTCAGTAAGTATAGGCAAGAGTATCCTCTTGCCTCTAATCAAGGGGTGCTGACCAGTGCTCAGATTATTGGGGGATTGGAAGTTAAGGGGGCCCTTAATGAAATCCACAAACTCAACCCCTGCCTACCCCCCCCCAAATGTTAGCTAAATTATGCCCCTGATATGCTTCTAGAGTTTCTAAAGTAAGTCTCTAAGGGGGCAGCACAAAAAATAAGGGGGCTAAGCCCCGCCTGCCCCCTGTAATTTGAGCACTGGTGTTGACACAGGCCCTGGTATGATTGGCAAGCATGTAGACAAATCAAAGCTTACTGTGCAATCCTAACCATGTCTACTCAGAAGTAAGTCCAATTGAATTCAGCAGGGTTAGTATTGCAGCTTTTTGTTAACCTCTTAATTGATAACGTATTTAACATGGCGTTTTCCACTGCCATCTCCAGTGATACTGGGCTGTGGTAATCTTTAGTTACCTAGGTAAGATACCTAGCTAAACAAATCTGCTATCCTTCTGCCTGCTGTAATCTCACCTTTATTTATCCAAGCATGTTATAAAGCCCTTCTTACAACTTGGTTAGAACAGTGTTTCTCTACCTTAGAAACAGGGAAACTATATCCCTCCATTGAAATTGTAGTCACTCTCCACTCTTGCTTGTAATAAACGATGTGTCTGTTGATAAGTTTCCAGAACAGTGAGCAAGCATTTTCTGTGCTGCATGACCAGAAAAAACAAGGAGCTGAATGTTCCCCACTCCTGAATTAGTCTTTCGGAAGTATGGTATATGCAGATGCTGATTGTCCTCCAGACTGTAGGAGGTTGAAGGTCATGTCTCCAATGTATGGATAATAGTGGGATGTGTGTGTCAGCATTTGAATGTGCCAAGCTAGCTGTTGCAGTTCGGAATGTTTATGTGGTGCAGGGAGCACATTGTGTGCGAATAGTGGAGGTGAAACTGCAGATCTTTGTCTGTGAATTGAGCAGCAGCATTTTCACAGGGTTCTAAGCACTTGGAAGTGAGATGCTGTAATTAAAGGACCTCGGGAAGTGTGTATGTGTGTAGAGAGAGAGAGACAGAGAAAGTATATGTATAGATACAGGAAATTGTATCCCATCTCCTGATTGAGGATATTGTGTAGGACAGTGGGAGTGTCAGTAACCAGAAGGACATGATTTCAGTGCTAAATTAAGGAGACTTGTTCAGCTCTTTCAGAAACTATTAAAAGGTTTCTAATGGTGGTTTGTGCACAGCAAATCACAGAGGTGGGTATTCTGTGCTGTTCATTCAGCGCTGCTCATTTACTGGCTGAAGGAATACATCAACAGAATGGGGGGGGGGATGGAGGTGGTTTTAAGAGATACCTCCTTGCAGCCCCCTCCCCCTGCATTTAGGACCTTCCAGAGCAGATTTAGAGGGTTTGGTAGCCTTTAGGAGGCAGCACCGAAGATTGGCTTCCTCCCCTGTACTAATGACAGTTTCCTTCCTGGCAAACAGCATTGGATTACCACCCCAGACAAGAGTCTCTCCCATTTAGAGTTGTGAACACTTGGGGAAGGCAGGGGAATTTGGAAAAGCCCTTAAGGACACTTATAAAAAAATTGTAACTGTTCTAAAAAAAGACTGAGGAAGTTCAATAACATGTTAGTTTCATTACAAGGTTGCTGATTTCAGATAATTTTTTAAAAAGAAATTTTGGGGTTTTCCCCTTTCTGTTTCTACATGCTAATGCTGTGAGAGCTGCTTGTTGCTCATAGCTATTTCCAGCATTTTATCATGCTTTGCTTTCTGTAATAACACAGAACTTGGGGGACGGGAGGAGAAGTGGGGATGGGAATGCAACTATAAGCAGAAATTGTAAGTTATTTTTGAACTGTTTTAAACACTCTGCTTTAATTGCTATAACCTGCCCGGGGACTTTGCATGAAGGGTGGGTTAGTCATCACTGAAATCATCATTAATATGTCAAACCCAAATTCTATTTACAACTTAAGGTCCTGGAATGCATGATATAGGCTGTCGCACAAAATAATGCTGTTCATATATTTTTTATATGGTTATGAAGAAGGTCCTGCAGAGTGTTCAAAACACACACATGGAGTGCCCTAGCCCTGAACCTAAATATTAGTGAAGGGGGGAGGAATTAAAGTAGTTCCCTCTTTCCTTTGCTTCCACCCAAAACCCCTTTCCCCACTTTATAGCTGTGTTAAACGGGGTAAAAGTAAAAGGACCCCTGACCATTAGGTCCAGTCGTGACCGACTCTGGGGTTGCGGCACTCATCTCACTTTATTGGCCGAGGGAGCCAGCGTACAGCTTCTGGGTCATGTGACCAGCATGACTAAGCCGCTTCTGGTGAACCAGAGCAGCGCACGGAAATGCCATTTACCTTCCTGCCGGAGTGGTACCTATTTATCTACTTGCACTTTGACGTGCTTTCGAACTGCTAGGTTGGCAGGAGCAGGGACTGAGCAATGGGAGATCACCCTGTTGCGGGGATTCGAACCGCTTACCTTCTGATCGGCAAGTCCTAGGCTCTGTGGTTTAACCCACAGCGATACCCGCGTCCAAGTTACATCCATCTAAATATAGAACCCAGCTGCTTTTCCTTGCACCCCCACCGTCATCCCCACTGTCATCAACATGTCTAATTTCCAACATTCCCCTGTCAGTTTACAATCCGACAATGCTAATTTAAGTTGAAATCAATCTGTAAAGCAGACAATGAAGGAACTGCTGAGAAAAGTGCTAACAAGTGAAGCAAGTCTGTTTCATCCCTTTTGCTGAGAGTCAGTCTGCCTTCAGCCATTCCATTCAGGCTGCATCCCCACTGGTTGTTATAAGAAATGTAACTAAAAATAACCATCTTCCTTAACTTACCCTTTTCTTCCTCCCTCCACAATACATTTTCCTTGTGTGCGTTTTATTTTAGATTGTAGGCCTGAGAGCCGGGAGCTTTTTTTATTACTTTTGTAAGCCAATCTGGGAGCCCTTTTGGTTAGATTGGGAGAAATGCTTCAAATAAGAAAGCAGAAACAATGGAAGCTGGAAGAGGGGTAAAGTACTTAGGTTCAGGAGAAGTGCAGCATGGTCCTTTTAATGAGAAGAAGTCGCTTATTGAGGTTCAGAGGTTGCTGCCTTATATGCTCAGAGCCCAATGGCTGCCAGTTTCCTCATTTTCTTTTTTAGCTTCAACACATTTTGCTTGCACTACATTATGTAGGAAATGCTAAGTTTTGGTGGGGTCACTTTTGTGGTTGACAGATACTGTCAGAGTCTCCTCGGGAGGGAAAGAATAATTTAACAGGCCTGGTATTTTGCTTTATCAGTTTATTACCAGGGTTTGCTTTAAATCAAGTAAAATAGCAGGAATCCCAGGAATGCCTAATTTAACTTATTTCTCGACTGTAGTTCTTTGATAGCCCTTCTGTGTAATCAGGGATTGCATCTGGGGGCTTGTGCACTCTGAGCATGATATCCCACTGTCCAAGGGTGAGGGGACTTTGCTAGATGGGTGTTGAGCCACTAGGGTGCACAATATGGTTGTCCACAGCATTTACATAATGCTATGGACTTTGGGGATAGGATGAGTTGTCTTGCCAGTACAGTGGTGCCCCGCAAGACGAAATTAATTCGTTCCGCAAGTTTTGTCGCCTAGCGAATTTTTCGTCTTGCGAATCACGAAATCCCATAGGAATGCATTGAAAATCAATTAATGCGTTCCTATGGTCAAAAAAAGTCCAAACAAAGCCAAATTTGGTACAACAACAGTTTATTAACTGCTCTTTAAAGTCACACATACTGTAAAGAGCAGTTTAAAAATTGAAGGGAAAATAAATTAACTTTATAAACAAAACATGTCTTTGTTTTTAGACAAAGGAAACAGTTGCGTGACGTTTTCGTCTTGCGAAACAAGCCCATAGGGAAATTCGTCTTGCGAGGCAAATCGAAAACGGAAAAACCTTTCGTCTAGCGAGTTTTTTGTCTTGCGAGGCATTCGTCTTGCGAGGTACCACTGTAACTGTGTCACAAGGAAGAACCAGTAGGTCCCCATGATTGTGGCACAGGCCCATGTGGCACTGCTGTTGTCTTGGCATAAGGGCTGCATCGTTATCTTCTCCTCCTCTGTTACATATTACTCTAATACAGAAAAAGCAACATTCCAAAATCCTTAAGGGGAAACTCTGTGCAAACCAATAAACAACTACGTTTCTTACACACACAGAGGTTGGAGGTCTTACTGGCACTATTTCCTCTTTTCTTGCTTGTAACCACCAGATGGCGAGATTAGACCATAAGCAAGATAAACACAGTGTGAGGCAAATTGATATTTTCCCTTTACAACAATGTAATGGTGTGTATAAGAGAAAAGATGAGATGGTGTGGAGATGGTCGCTGGATACATAAGCATATGGTAAAATAAGACATCAAGGGCTCAGTCAGTCTCTTGCACACAATTTCGTCTTTCGGAATGTAACCTGAAAGGTTGAAATTTCCCACTTCCCTGAAGCTCCACTTCAACCAAATCAGGCTCCTTTAAGTTCTCTTCTTTTTGAACTAGAAATACTTGGCAGTGTACTCAACAAGACATTGGGCCAAAATCTATACAGGTGATCTATGCTGCCTCTTCTAGATCTACATTTTACTGCTCCGTCCATACACTGCAAGGGCAGTTTGTGGTGCCTCAACTAAATTACCTTCCCTCACTCCAAACTCCACTTTTTGTAAGGGCTGGCTTTCTTCATCTGATTTGTGCGGTGGTCTGAATTTTGCTTTTCCTCTGCCTCCTTTCACTTACAGCGCTGCGGAGTGCTTCTTCGCTATGGTTTTCTTGGACAATGTTTCTAGTTCATTGTGAGGTGCTTTTGCAGAAGGGATTGTTCACATTTTCTGTGGAGGAGTTGCAAGGGATTCAAGTTTGCCTCTAGGAAGATGCGTGGACAAGCCACTTGCAGTTACTTATTTTATGTGCATGCACCCATAGAAACTGTTACTTCCGCCAAGTAAAAATCATATGCCTTTTTGTATTTAGGGTTGCTTTCTTGTAATTCAGCTTTCTAACAATATTTATTATTAATTAATTAATTAATTAAATTTACATATCGCCTTATAGCTACAGATCTCAGGGTGGTCCAGCACCTTCATATTTATTATAAAAATTGAAGAAAAGATAATTCATTTCCCCCCCATTGTATCCTTGGCCTTTCCAAGAACCTTCAGTTTTTTTAATTCATAAGATTTATTTTTAGTGGGAGGCAATTTCCACTATTTCCCACCTTCTCTCTGCAGCCCTCTACATCACCTTTCATCCTCCTCCAAAGGGTCCCTCAACCCTCTGAGCAGATTTTCAGGGGGCTGCAGAGGCAATGAGGATTTGGCCAAAAAATGCCTCTCCCTACACAAGCAGAATTCAGGGGTCAAGCAGATATCAACTTGCCCTTAAAACAATGAGAACAAATGTGAAGTAATTGTTGGTTGCCAAAACTTGGCAGCTGTCATTTGGGTTGCCTAACTTGGGTAGAATTGTCCTTTTTAGGAGACTGAGGGGCTCTGGAAAAACCTAGGCTATGTCTTGGCTTCTCAGTGACTTTGACACAACCCAGCTTGATGGTTTACTGTTGCTTCTAAGTCTTCTGCCCAGTTCTAGTTAACCCTATTAGATTGTGATGTGCCATTGAGTTTTTGTGCCTGTATCTATATTTGAAATGCTTCAGTTATAACCATGAGGTGCTCTGCCTTCCAGCCTGGGCAGACAGCTTTGCAATGTTGATTTGATTTGCAATTTCTTCCACAGCTGGATCCTGACCAGGATGCAGCCAGAAGGGGCTTGCATAATACTCCAGAGAAGATGGCATACTCTTTAGTCTCTGTGCCTGAAGGAAATGATATCTCTTCCATCTTTGAGCTTGACCCCACTACTTTACGAGGGGGAGACAGCCTTGTCCCAAGGTACGATGTTATAAATGATGAAGGTGTCTGCAGCTGTTGTGAGACCACTTTAAAATGCCTGACCATTTGCCAGGCAATCTTAGATAGCTGTGGCAGACAGTTACAAAAGGCAGCACTTTTGCAGAAACAAATTGTGACTTATTTTCCAGTGCTTCCTTGATGTGTTTATGGCTAGGAAACAACACTCCCCCAAAATCTGTGCCAGTGAGTTGGGCCCCCCCCTCTGGAATAGCTGAGGGCTGCAGGATGAAGCATTGCAGCTCCCAGCACAACGCTGGATCCCACCTTAAAAAAAACAGTGTCACATTACACCTCTACAACTAGCATCCGGTTTGTACCTGGGAAAGATAATTTGAAATAGTGAATCAGGCTTCATAGAAGTCATTACATACTGAATACCTTGCAATTTAAGACTTGGCTGCATTTCATATTCTAGTTGAAATAAAACCTTGCAAGTAAAAAATTAAAAGGAGATTCCAAAGGTGTTGTTTTTATTTGAAAAGTATTGGCTTACTGAGGAGCTTAATAATATAAATAATACCTGGTTCTTTTTAGGAACTCCTATGTCAGACTTAGACATCTGTGTACAAATACCTGGGTTCACAGCACAAATATCCCCATTGATAAAGAGGAAGAAAAACCTGTGATGCTTAAAGTAAGTCATGCAATGGAATCTCATCTGTATCTCATCTCTTCTGCTACCAATAAAGCTATTTCAGAGAAGACACTGATGAACACAATTCTTATTTAGGACATGATTCACACAGCATTGCTTGGGCACAACCCCAGTCCATTATTAAAATGGAATAGTAGAAGAACATAAATTTTTCATCTTAAATTGAAAGAAATAAGTATCTCTTGGAAGACCTTGCAAAGGTTTTTATGTATCAGGTACGATACTCATGCTGAGTGCTTGTCCATTTGTCTAACGACAAGTCCCTCTACTGTCTCAACACTTAAACCCTTATAGTAGCTAGTCTCTCATCCAATTATTTATTTCAAGCATTGATGTACTGCTTTTCATCAGAAAAGATAACAAAGTGGTTAACAAATCATCTTCCTCGTCCCCGCTGCTTTTTTCTGGTTTAGCACTAGAGTCAAAGGGGAAAACAGAAGTCAGATCATAGCCTATAATTAAAAAATAAAATAAAATCCAATGGATAATAGTAGAATATTCACTAAAAAAACCCCTGAAGAATCTGAAGCAATGAGTTTGGCTTGAACTTTGATAATTAAAGACAATGAATTGCCTATTGTGGTAATGGAACTATTCCTACCACAATTTCACAATAATGTTTGGAGAACCTGAGCATTGTTTCCCTAGGGTCTTCATTACAAAAGCGTTTTCTCTGTGAGATTGTGACTAAAATTGCCTTGTTTTTAAAGATTGGCACCTCTCCAGTAAAAGAAGACAAAGAAGCTTTTGCTATAGTACCAGTTTCTCCTGCAGAAGTCCGAGACTTGGATTTTGCAAATGACGCAAGCAAAGTATTGGGTTCCATTGCTGGCAAGTTGGAAAAGGGGACAATAACCCAGAATGAACGGAGGTAAGGAAAAATAATAATGCGAGCTTCTTAATGGAAAAAAGATGTTCTCCAACATAAGACGAAGGTTGAAAGACACAGAAGGCAGCTTTGTTTATTTCATTCATTCATTTAATATTTAAGTTACTTATATACTGCTTTTCAGGTGGATGTCACAGAGTAGGAGCATTTGCAAGAATAAGCATCAAGTTATTTTTAGTTTTTAAAACATGCTAGGGATTGTTAGAAAAGGAGTCAATAATAAAACTGTTACATGTTGTAATGATCTTGCATGAGTTTCTTGTACCAATTTCTTTGATACCTATGAATTTAACAACCCCTCTCCTTCAACAATTAATCAAAATATAACTTTGAACTTTTAAATGTATCTTTTCTTCATTGTAACTCAGTGGCTTTTAAGAGGCTGATATTTTCACTGTTCATATTATATTTTGGATTAACAGCTAGGATTTTCTTTCAAAACAAACGAACTGTAGGTCTGTTACAAAGTTGCTGGAAGATTTGGTATATTTTGTTACCGGTGGAACAAATTCTGGACAAGATGTGCTTGAAGTCATGTTCTCAAAGCCAAACAGAGAACGACAAAAGCTAATGAGAGAGCAAAATATTTTGAAACAGGTACAGTAAATTGTGTTTAATAAGGTTGTTTCTGAATAAAATAGCTGGTGGTCTGGACTTCTTGGGATAAGGGGCTTGTAAATAGAGATGCTGCAACATAAATCCCTGGCCAGAATCCCAGATTTCAATTGAGAATTATTTGTGAAATTGGACCCTGAATAAATGGGCGACAAAATATCAAATGTTGTTCAATGTAAGTTGTAAATAGTGGGGCAAATATCTGAAGTTCACATCTACAGTGATGGGTGTATGCTAACTGGGGGAGAGAAGTTGAAGTCATAGGTAATATCTCTATGAAAAAGTGTCAGCCCAGTGCATGACAGTAATGAATATTTGCTCCAAGCAAACATGATCTAAAGCCAATGATTGTTCTTGTTGACTTCCCGGTTATGGTGTGAGCAAAGCAAACTATGATACTTGATTTGGGCATAACACTCAGCCAAGGAGTGTGGCTTATAGCTCCCACTCATGTTAGGAGAGGAATGAAGTAAATCAGTCTGCTCATTCTTGGTAAACCTTTAACCATGGTCTACTGTAACATGTGAACCAGCCCTTATATAACTGATTATAAGGGGAAGTTTGCTTGTCTGGTGTCACCTGCCATGCTCAGAAGCCTATTTTTAAAAATGCTAATTTGCATATGGATGGGGTTTAGCAGCTTGGCAATATAGGCTTCTCCATCATGTGATTAGTTGCTGTAGGCAAGGATCCTGGCATGTAGACACGGCCTCTGCTGAAAGGGAAGTGGCTGTCAGTAGATAGGATCACTTCAATCTCATAGTAAACCTAAGGCAAGACTCTGTGTCGATGATATTCATGGTTCTAGTGCTGCAATATTAATGCTGATTAATTTCTTCTTTCTTTCTAAAATAATTTGCCAGATATTCAAGCTATTACAAGCACCATTTACTGACTGCGGAGATGGACCAATGCTGAGACTAGAAGAACTTGGAGACCAACGCCACGCTCCTTTCAGACACATATGTCGGCTCTGTTACAGAGTTTTGAGACACTCCCAACAAGACTACAGGAAGAACCAGGTTAGCAAGGAGTTTGAGACAGTCTGGTGTGTTTCTAAAATGTAACCAAAAAGGACAACTGAACTGCTTGGTGTAAAGACTTTTGAATCATTTACATTCTCTAGCCTCCCCACCACCACCCAATAATGATCAATAAGAATAATTGTTTGCTGTTAAACCCAAATCGTAAAAAAACTATGACTTACGCAAAGAACAATTGGGCTGACTGCAAACTGGAACTGCAAATCCAAGTTAGACCAGGCAGTTCATATGACAAAAGGATCATGCACACCCTGCTTTCAGTAGTCTTTTCTTAAAAACAAAAAATCACATCAAGAAATCAACATAAATGGATAATTTCACATTTCCTTTCACTCTAATGGTTTTTAAGTGATGTAAGCATCTAGTGTCTCTCTCTCCACCCCACCCACTTTCTCTTTGCAAGGAATATATAGCCAAGCAGTTTGGCTTTATGCAGAAGCAAATTGGGTATGACGTCTTGGCAGAAGACACCATAACAGCACTGCTCCATAATAACCGCAAGCTGTTGGAGAAGCACATTACTGCTGCTGAGATTGATACCTTTGTTAGCCTTGTAAGGAAAAACAGAGAGCCGAGGTAAGAGAAGACTCTTCCTTCTACTGCTTAGACAAAATAAACGGTGCATAAACACTCCTGTAGGTTTTCTGAAACTACCTGAATCAGTAGTCTGTTTTCATGCCTGCCTGGTCAGTAGTCTGTTTTCATGCCTGCCTGGGTCTTTCTGCTTGGAGAAATTGACATGCCAACACTTGTGAGCTTTCCACACAATGTCATGAGTTGTAATGATGCACAAGGGGTGCAACATAAGTTATCTAAGGGGTTATTGCTACAGGTACGTAGGGGTTATTATCAGTGCCTGTGCCCTGTGTTGTTCTCAGCAGACACCCAGTGAATACTTTTGGGGTCACTTCTGTTATGTGTTATAATGTCTGGATGCAGCCTAATGGAATGAAATCTACTGCTGATTCAAAAATGAATAAACACTGGTTTCGTGGGAGTCATGATGAAACCTAGCCTTATGAAGAACAGTTGAGGAAGTTGGGTATGCTTAGCCTGGGAAAGAGGAGACTGAGAGGAGCTGTGATAAGGTAAAGGTCAAGGTACCCCTGCTCGTACGGGCCAGTCGTGTCCAACTCTAGGGTTGCGCGCTCATCTCACTCTATAGGCCGGGAGACACTTCTGGGTCACGTGGCCAGCGTGACGAAGCTGCTCTGGTGAGCCAGCACCAGCGCAGCACACGGAAACGCCGTTTACCTTCCCGCTATAAAGCGGTCCCTATTTATCTACTTGCACTTAGGGGTGCTTTCGAACTGCTAGGTGGGCAGGAGCTGGGACCGAACGACGGGAGCTCACCCCGCCGCGGGGATTCAAACCGCCGACCATACGATCGGCAAGTCCTAGGCACTGAGGTTTTACCCCCAGCGCCACCTGCGTCTGAGGAGCTGTGATAGCCATCTTTAAATATCTAAAGGGCTGTCACCTGAAAGATGAAGCAAGCTTGTTCTCTCCTGCTCTGGAGGGTAGGGCCGGTGGTTGGTTTGCTTTTTTGAGGGGGGATACTCAAGGATATGTAGTAACAACACCTTTGTTTTTCTTCAGATGTTAAAAGTGTGGCATTTGCTGCAACTACTTAATGGCTCTTTCTAAAAAAAAATAAAAAAGAGCACTGGGTAGGCCCAAACCAATGGATTCAAGGCAAATTGCAACTCAATACCACAAATAACTTTCTGATGGTATGAGCTGTTTGACAGTGGAATGCTCTCACTCAGGAAGTGGTGGACTCTCCTTCTTTGGAGGTTTTTAAGCAGAGGTTGGATGGCCATCTGTCATAGCTGCTTTAGTTAAGATCCCTACGTTGCAGGGGGTTGGACTAGATGACCCCCGGGATCCCTTCT
This sequence comes from Podarcis bocagei, assembly GCF_964188305.1. Taxonomy (NCBI): domain Eukaryota; kingdom Metazoa; phylum Chordata; class Lepidosauria; order Squamata; family Lacertidae; genus Podarcis; species Podarcis bocagei. Next base: position 39,504,776 of record NC_138126.1, read on the forward strand.
AATTTTACAATTCTTTGATTTTATGATTTTTTTAAATACTTTTTTTGTAGAAAATGAGATTTTAAAAATGAGATGTCTGATGACAAGAAATGATTCAGTAGGTTAGGTGCATCTGGTAAGTTATTAGTTGCATACCCTATGCCTTAATCTTTTGAGGGCCTGGGGGAGGGGAGGTATATTTTATCACCTTCCTTAATACAGCTCTTTAGCATTTGAAACACTGTACAAAGTTTAATGGGCTTTGGCTTTCCTTCCCCATTAGGTTCTTGGATTACCTTTCAGATCTTTGTGTGTCCATGAACAAATCTATTCCGGTGACCCAGGAGCTGATTTGTAAAGCTGTGTTAAACCCAGCAAATGCAGACATACTCATTGAAACCAAGTAAGTTGAGGTGTTCTTCAAGAACTTTCTTTTAGAAATAAGAAGATTGCGGCAGTCTGAGCCTGACAATAATGACACATAAAAAAAATTCCCTCCAATTTAGGGAAAATACAGATAATATGTAGATTATTATTTTTGATGGAACAATGGATTCTTCAATCTTTTAATCCTAGAAGTAGGTGTGTCATGAAGTAGATTTAAAATTAACAAAAGCCTTTATCCTACGCCAAGGTGTGCTGTTCCTATTGTATGTAGTGTTGGCTGGTAGAAAATGGCTTTCTGATAACAAATAGAAGAAACTTGTGTGGATTCATTAAGATATTTCATATAAATCATTGCTTTTCCCTTTTTCTCAATTCTTAGACTGGTCCTGTCTCGGTTTGAATTTGAAGAGCTGTCGTCTGGAGAGAATTCATTGGAGGTTGGTGAGGATGAGGAAGAAGTCTGGTTATTCTGGAGAGACAGCAACAAAGAGGTCCGCAGTAAGAGTATCAGAGAGCTGGCTCAGGATGCTAAAGAAGGGCAGAAGGAAGACCGGGATGTGCTCAGCTACTACAGGTTAACACCGCAAGCGATGTTTGGCTATGGCAGTGTAACCTGAAGTGTATAGACAACTGACTCTAGCTATTTGTAATGTTAACCAGCTTCTAGAAGACTTCAAGGTTAATTGATATAATTGGTTAAAGAGATAGCTCTCAAATGATGCTTTCCATAACAACAGTTTCATACAGCTGTGATATTGGTTCTTTACAATCAAGCTACATTTTTCACTGATCATTGGCAAAATTGGTTGTTCAAATCTACTTTTGTATTATAAACTCCTTAAAATTGTTTGGAGGCTTCATGTTTGTTTGGTGGAACTTGTCCAAATTTCTAAAATACATACATAAAATACATTAGTTTTTTTAAAGGTTCATCAGCAGTTCCATCTGGGATATTTTTCAAATTGGATTTAAGGAAATGATAGTAATGTTGAATTATAAAAGGTAAAGGTACCCCTGCCCGTTCGGGCCAGTCTTGCCAGACTCTAGGGTTGTGCGCTCATCTCACTCTATAGGCCGGGAGCCAGCGCTGTCCGCAGACACTTCCGGGTCACGTGGCCAGCGTGACAAGCTGCATCTGGCGAGCCAGTGCAGCACACGGAACCCCGTTTACCTTCCCGCTGGTAAGCGTTCCCTATTTATCTACTTGCACCCGGAGGTGCTTTCGAACTGCTAGGTTGGCAGGCGCTGGGACCGAATGACGTGAGCGCACCCCGCCGCGGGGATTCGAACCACCGACCATGCGATCGGCAAGTCCTAGGCGCTGAGGTTTTACCCACAGCGCCACCCGCGTCCCCTAATGTTGAATTATATGCGGATATATATATATATATATGCATATATGTAATAGGTCCAGAAGTGAGAAATTTAGCCTCCCATGGACTGCTAATGTACTTCTGTTCCTGAAGAAGTGTTATTTCTGCTGCTGCATCAGAATATGCATTGTATTGTTCCCTCTGAGGTATTTTCAGTCCCAGGCAAGCAAAATGATACTCTTCTCCTTCTCTCCTAACTCCCAAAGGTACCAGCTGAATCTTTTTGCTAGGATGTGCCTTGATCGGCAGTACTTGGCTATAAATGAAATATCTGGCCAGCTAGATGTAGATCTCATCCTTCGCTGCATGTCCGATGAAAATTTGCCTTATGACTTGAGAGCCTCGTTCTGCCGGCTGATGCTGCATATGCATGTTGACCGCGATCCCCAAGAACAAGTGACACCAGTAAAATATGCCCGGTTGTGGTCAGAGATACCTTCTGAAATTGCAATTGATGAGTGAGTATTTTGTGATCAAATGGTTCTCTGAAACAAGGGCCATCAAATACCTAGATGCTTTTTCGCTCCTTTACACAATGCCTTGTAGCAGTCCTACTGTGAGACCGTATTCAGGAATGTCAGGAGTGACTGCTTGGTGGCTGGCTTTTGGAAAGTATAAATGTTTGATCCAGAAGCCACATTTTTTTTAAAAAAATTATGCTAAAAATGTTACAGAATGGAGCTAGATGGACCAGTAGTCTGATTCAGCATAAGACAGTTTTCTGTGTACTTTCTGACTGACTCAAGAAAAGGAAAAGAACCATAGGTTTCCTCTGGCATTCACCCATTTGAAGTTTTTTGTTTCATTTCTTCAGCTATGATAGCAGTGGAACTTCCAAAGATGAAATCAAGGAGCGGTTTGCACAAACCATGGACTTCGTTGAAGAATATTTAAGAGATGTTGTCTGTCAGAGATTTCCCTTCTCCGACAAAGAAAAAAATAAACTCACCTTTGAGGTAAATATCTTTTTTTTAAAAAAAAATAAAGACCTCTGAATACAGTAGATGCTAACTCACGCTGGAGCTAATCCTAAATTGCCCACATAGTTGGACTAATAGTATCAACAGATGAAACTTCCTTACACTAAGACAGGCAAAGCACAACAATGACAAGTGAAACTATACAAAAAAGACCAAAAAGAATAGCAAGTCATTAAAAAGCAGAAAAGCCCACAGAAACAATTGCAGGAGATCTGTTACGAAATATTGAGAAAAGCTCTCTGAAAAAGCACTGCCTTAGGCTGGTGTCCAAAAATCAATGGTAAAAATCGTTTAAAAATGAACTGGCAGATTTAAATCCAGAATATTCAGTTTCTATATATAATACATCTGTATATGCAGTAAAACACAGTAGATAACTTACTAAAATACAGAAAATTATGTATATTATGACAAGGTATAGTGAAGTGGTTTTCCCAGTAGTGATGTATGGAAGTGAGAGCTGGACCATAAAGAAGGCTGATCGCCGAAGAATTGACGCTTTTGAATTATGGTGCTGGAGGAGACTCTTGAGAGTCCCATGGACTGCAAGAAGATCAAACCTCTCCATTCTTAAGGAAATCAGCCCTGAGTGCTCACTGGAAGGACAGATCGTGAAGCTGAGGCTCCAATACTTTGGCCACCTCATGAGAAGAGAAGACTCCCTGGAAAAGACCCTGATGTTGTGAAAGATGGAGGGCACAAGGAGAAGGGGACGACAGAGGACGAGATGGTTGGATAGTGTTCTCGAAGCTACCAGCATGAGTTTGTCCAAACTGCGGGAGGCAGTGGAAGACAGAAGTGCCTGGTGTGCTCTGGTCCATGGGGTCACGAAGAGTTGGACACGACTAAACGACTAAACAACATAGTGAAGTGGTACAGCATGGTGTGTTATGATTATATATTCTGAAAAATAAAGGATAGCTGCATCCTATTCAGGGTGTTACCAACTTTTAATGCTCCCAGTGGCCTAGTCAATTGAGATAGGCTTAGAATTAGTAACTAGCCTGAGATCTTCCACTGAGCTTCATCTCCATGGTTGAAGTCTACCAGTGTACCACACTGGCTCTGCGCAGATCCTTTGAATAGTAGGTGCCAGAAAGTCAATATTCAGGTGCTTTGGTACATATCATAGAGATTGTAACAAACCATTTTTTGTTTCTTTTTAAAACAATAGGTGGTGAACTTGGCCCGAAACCTGATCTATTTTGGCTTCTACAATTTCTGTGACCTGCTCAGGCTAACAAAAATCCTCCTAGCTATTTTGGACTGTGTCCATGTTGCTACGATCTTTCCTATCACAAAGGTTGCAAAAGGAGAAGAGAGTAAAGGTATGAATGGCCATGGGGCATAGAGGAAGAAAAACGTGCTATTGAAGAATGATTGGTCTCTGTCAGTGCCATTTGTTTTTGTCACCCTGTGTCAAGGAGTGGGAGAAGCAGGCTTGTAAATTGTAAAAGATAGGCTATTTAGATAGACTTATCTAGTTCCTGCTGAGAAAGCTGACTCCTATCGTGGAGGCCCCTTATCATGAAAGTCAGGTGTGAGGAACACATAATTTTCCATCCATATTTGACAAGGTTCATCAGTGGGATGCATCCAACACTATCTGTACACAAACGGAATGGACTTCCACTCGTGCAACATATTTTTACCTTGCTCTTCCCCGTCCCCAGCAGCCCTCCATGTAATCTCAAAAATCTGCTCCGGAGGGCTGAAGGAACCTCTGGAGCAGATTTTCAAAGTGCATAGTATGGGACAGGAGAGGCAGGTAAAGATCCATTCCTTCTGCCATTGTTTCACATGGTCAGGGGAGAGGAAGAATAAAGTATAAGGATGCAAATTTTGGGGGCAACTCCCATGCTGCATGTAATATGTGGATTTCCCCTCAATATGATCCAGGGTAGGGTTTGTTTCTTTATTTAATGCATTGGTGCCCCACTGAAAAGGCTTTCAGTGCACCTTACAAAAATCACTAGTAAGGCAGTCCCTGCCCTTAGGCTTGCAGTGTAAAAGATATGTCACACAAGGAGAAAGAGTTGGAGAGGGAAGAGGAGGGGAAGAAAACAGGTCCCAATTCTTAAAGTAACTGCTGTTATAACTACAACCTGGAAAAGAAATTGCTTCGTACAACACAGTATCCATTAAATGTTCCTGCTACTTTCTTTAAGTGTGGAGGATGTTGCCTATTTCACAGCATGTAGATTTTTTTATAACAATGTCGTATCCTTAATTGTATTATATCGGATTTGTTTGTTTTATTTTTCTCTGCCTTTGCATGCCCATTTTGTATCACTGCAGATGAAGGGCGATCTCAAAGCATTTTAATAAATAGCAGAATACCACAAATACGTTATTTCTGCAGTTTGTAGGTTGCACATGTTGCATCCGATAGATAAGGAGCAGGTACACATTAAATCTGATTCCGCTATACAGTAATGTGTGTAATAGGCTGAGACAGGTAATGCTGAGACAGGTCTTAACTTAATTACTGTATTACAAAACTTTATCCTGTATTGTCTCTCTGAAGGGAGCAATGTGATGAGATCTATCCACGGTGTTGGGGAGCTGATGACCCAAGTTGTGCTCAGGGGTGGAGGGTTCTTGCCCATGACTCCTCTTGCTGCTGCCCCAGAAGGTAACGTGAAACAGGTTGAACCTGAGAAAGAAGACATCCTGGTAATGGACACCAAGCTGAAAATCATTGAGATACTTCAGGTATACTTCAGGTGACATAGCTTAGAAAACTATATTGACGCAAGAGCTGTACTGTCACGCTTATGTTGTTTGGGGATTTTTCATTCTAGACCATTGTTCTCTTTTTGACAGAATTAGAAATGAATAATTTTTTCACTGGATAGATTGCGTGTAAGCTTTATTTTTTTAAAAAAATAATAATTTATCATTAGAAAAAGAATTAAGAAACATTGTTGCAAGTATTAACAACAAAATACCAATAACAACTACTAATTGCGAACAGTTGCAGATTTTAACCCATGCCCTCATTTAAACCAGTTACATACTTTAAAACTTTTGCGTGCAAGGTAACTTCAAATAACCCAGCTCCTATAAAACATTGAGCAGTCAGATTGAAATACAGACATTGTTCAGGAGAGTTGGAGCAGAGCAATCCAAAGGAGGTGTTCAGAAAGCTGCTTGCTCCCATGACAGTATTTCCAAGGCTTCGTTTGAGTTCCACTGCAGATCCTATTTTGAAGGCTACGGCTTTGCAACAGGCTGCCTGACATCCAGTGTGCTGTGCATTGTCATCAACCCAACTGGGGCAAGGTTTCTGGGTCAGATTGCACAGCCCTGGGATAACTACTGAAAAAATATATTATAAATTAGAAGGAAGCTGAAACTTTTTGTGTCTGCTCTGTAGCCTGTGCTACTCTTAGATAAATGCCATGAGGAAGGGACTGTAGTTCAGTGGATAAAGTACATTTTTTTGAAAGTGGAAGGCCTCAGGTTCATTTTCTGGCATTCTGCAGCTAAAACATCAGGTCACAGGTGACAATAAAGGGAATTCTCTGGTCAAAAGCCTGAGGAGCTGCTGACAGTTAGGGTCCACAGAACTGGGCTTCATGAGCAAGGCTGTTCCTTTCGTTCCTCAGTTATGCTTATACAGATTTATTGGTTAACTTACCGAAATGTATAAGCATGAACTGACAGGGTAGTACTGACTGATGCTGTGACTTTAATGTGAATTAAAACAGGAAAATGTGAATTAATGTGAATTAAAACAGGAAAAGCCAGAATGACCATCTTCTTATTTTTACTTAGCTACAACAGGGAAAAATCTGATATATTGTGTTGTTTTGAAAAAGGTGGTTTGTGTTTTGTTTTGTGTGTGCTTTTGTCTAGACACAATATGCATCTATGATATATAATACAAACTAGACCGGTAGATTTTGGTTTTCATGGCAGGAATTACTTTCGATATCTAATATATTTTAAATCAGTGGCGTAGCATGGGGGGTGCAGGGGGGCCCGGCCGCACCGGGCACAGCATCTGGGGGTTAGGGTTAGGGGTCGCAAATCCACGGGTTAGGGGGCGCAAATTACTTGCCTTGCCCCGGGTGCTGACAACCCATGCTACGCCACTGTTTTAAATGCATGCTTTAAGCATGTGAAAGGGAAGGTCCTTGCTTTTAAAAATGCAAAAGGGGGAGGTAATGAGTTGTGCTATTGAATCTTCTTCTTCTTCTTCTTTTTAAAAACACTATGGAATCATCAGTTCATTTTGAATGTGAGATTGGATTATAGAATTTCATGCCTTCTGTGCATATTTAAACATGAGTTTGATGAAAGCAATGCTCAGACACCTGATTCACCTACAGGAAGCAATAACCAAGAAATGCCAAATGTACCAGGTCAGTTACAACATGTTCTCTTAAAAGTGCTGTAAAATTTTTCTTAGGTGCTGGTATGTGCCACTTGGTAAAGGTAAAGGTAAAGGGACCCCTCACCAGAGCAGTGCACAGAAACGCCATTTACCTTCCTGCCGGAGTGGTACCTATTTATCTACTTGCACTTTGACGTGCTTTCGAACTGCTAGGTTGGCAGGAGCAGGGACCGAGCAAAGGGAGCTCGCCCCGTCATGGGGATTCGAACCGCCAACCTTCTGATCAGCAAGTCCTAGGCTCTGTGGTTTAACCCACAGCGCCACCCGCATCCCAATGTGCCATTTAGTATATTCCCTCAATAATGACTAATTGAACCATTTGTGAATAAAAGTAGAAAAACAGCCATTCCATTGTCCATGTGGGTGTTTTTTAATTAAGCAAGATACAATAATATGCTATCAAACTATAATGACTTTATTAATTTTGGGAAACACTGCTCTAGATTGTGGACTTCATTATTTACCTCCACATCTTGAACCCTGTGAGGAAAATTTCTGTAAAGAAAACCCTGTGAAGAGAATACAAAGGAGAAAGAAAGTACAAAGGTTATCAGTATGCATAGTTATTGAGCTTATCCTTTGCACTATTTGTTTCATTTTTAAACTTTTATTTCCAAAAAGAAAGTTTAATAAAGAAGTCATATGTGCACAGTCTCACACTATGGAAGACATAAGTTCCCTTTGAAACTATGTAAGGTGGAGGCTGCACAAATTGCTATACTGTTCCTCTGGAAAAATCCAAGGCTGCCTTTAAATATTGCGTGTTTGTGTATGGATGCAGGCATAAGTTTGCATGCACACAATACCCTCACATATTCTACTGTATAGTTTGAAACAGCTTCACACAGTAGTTGCCCATACAACTGAAATGGATGCCAACTGGACTAAATTTATACAATTATACAATCGAAAAACAACCTTTTGGATCTTCTTTCACAGAGGATTTTCTTGCCTTTCAGCAGAGAATTCTTACAGTGTAGTTTCTGTGATGGAAAGAATGATAGCTTGCTTCCTCTGCTCCCCTTAATGAATTTTAAGCTATATTTTCAGCTTGGCTTGGCATAGAAGACAAAACTGTTTGTTTTCCTTTACAGGAGCTCTTGACTTTGAACACATTGAAGAGCAAGCAGAAGGGATATTTGGAGGCAGGAAAGTAAACTATTGCAATTTGCATTTGTCTGTTCTGAACTGTATGTGAAACTGCTTCTGGACAGTTGCAGGTCACAGTTCTTCAGAGGAGCAAGCCACTTGCACTAATCATTCATGTATCCATTTGCTCATACATTAATTGTTACTTTAATTACCATGAATGAGTTAAGAGAATTATCCATGTATGTTTCCTAAGGTACTTACTAAACGAGAGGGCAGACTGGGGATGTAAACTGTATTCTTGCAGCTATGGTTTCATGACCCCATTGTCTGTCCCCCTCCCCTGCACACAGTGGGGTGTGTTTGTGGGGGGTGTGGGTGTTAAGAATACCATACAGCAGAACAGGGGTGTGATACAGTATAGCAGCTGCTTGTTCAACAAGACATCTCCTTCCTCTCCTCCCTGCTTCAGCTCCCTGTGCAACCCCAGAATCTGCCCGGGAGCATGGGGGGGGGACCCCCTGGAACCGATGTAGGGGGCATGTAGGGGCTGGAGGGGAAAGAATAAAAACTGGATGTCCTGTTGTACAACAGATTTTGGTGGTGCAAGCAAGCAGTCATTGCTAAATGTCACCCAGAATACTTAATGGGATAGATACGTACTCCTAAAATGAAGAAGAATGTAAATCAAAGAAATACACTTTTAACTGATGGGAGGAGGAGAGTTTGCCAATGATTGGGTAGCACTGCCGGATCGGACAGCCTTGCTAGTGTTTGCCAAAATGCAGGAAATATTTTAAAGGCCATTAGGGGGGAAATAACTTTTTAAGAAATAATGTTTTCAGAATGGCAAAAGGGGCAAAGACTTTGCAGAATCCAAGGTGTTAGCTGTGGAGGGAAGCCTAGAGAAAGAGTGACTATGATGAGGGCTGCTCTTTTTAAAAAAGTGTTGATATCATGGATGTTGCTAGACTATAACTCCCATCATCCCTGATCACTGGCCATGCTTGTTGGGGTTCATAAGAGTTGGGAGTCCAGAAACATCTGAAAAGCCACAAATCTCCCACCTTGGTCTAGATTAACTAGAGAAAGGTAAATACGTTTTTAGGGTGTTGCTAAGTTTCAAGAGAATAAATGAGGAGGTGAAGTGCTTGCAGTGCTGAGATTGTGGTGGTGAGTTGGTGAGATTGCTGCATTACAGGGAGTTGGACTAAATCAGTAGTTCCCTACCTTTTTTTAGCCATGCCCCACTTAAGCATCTCTCAAATCCTGATGCCACCCCCCCCCCCCGGTGACATATAATTTTTATTATTCAAAAAGTGAACTCCATATGGAGGAAGCCTAAAAGGCCATTAACTTGGTCTAAAAAAGCTATCAAATTGCCCTCCGTGTGCCCCATGTTGGGAGCCATGGGACTAGATGATCCTCTGGGTCCCATCCAACTCCACAGTTTTATGATTCTAATATGAAAAAGGGTGCCCTCCCTCCATTGCCACTGGTAGCTTACATTGTACAGTGATACCTCAGCTTTCGAACGTAATCCGTTCTGGAAGACTGTTCAAGTTGTGAAATGTTCGAAAACTGAAAACTCAATAGCCGACAGCTAGGCCTCAGGATCTTACACTCAGCGGAAGCTGCATGGCTTGTTCGACTTCCAAGGCATGTTTGTCAACGGAGATGTTCGAAAACCCAGGTACCACTGTATTTGAATTTGAATTTGTGGTGGTTTCTGGTTCCTCTACCAACATCAGATAGACTTAACACAGTTATGGAAGCTGCCTGGAAGTTCTTAAATGGAACCATCCCCCAGCCCAATTTTACTCTATATATTTTTATTATTTTCAGTGAAGAGAATACACCGCTAGATTTGGATGACCATGGTGGCAGAACTTTCCTTAGAGTATTACTCCATTTAACAATGCACGACTACCCTCCTCTCGTGTCTGGAGCCCTTCAGCTACTCTTTAGGCACTTTAGTCAGAGGCAAGAAGTCCTTCAGGCCTTTAAACAGGTAAATGTAGTGTTCTATACCGTCCACACTTTCACTCTAAATTTGTGTGGTGATGCAAGGGTGTTATGCAACTAATGGATTGCAATTTATGTAAGGTCCAACTGCTTGTCACCAGCCAAGATGTGGACAACTACAAGCAGATAAAACAAGATTTGGATCAGTTGAGATCAATTGTGGAAAAATCTGAACTCTGGGTGTACAAAGGCCAGGGACCTGATGAAACGATGGATGTAACGACAGGAGAGAATGAACATAAGAAAAAGGAGGTAAGAATAGCTTTTGTCTTTGTTGCATTGCCGATGTAACGTAGTGGTCAAGAGCAGGAGAGTACAAATTTCATCTCAGCCTGAAGCTATATACAGTAATGGTGGCTTTGGGGCAAATTGCTTTCTTGCAGTCCTCATTTTGTGTGCTGCCCTCTGCTCCCGAGCAATGTCATTGCCTAACTCAGATGGCTTTTGTGAAGGTTGACCGGGTTGATTAACATGAATAACATTTCAATGTTGTACACAACCTTAAAAGTATTATATTTTAAACATAAGTTCTAAAAGACTTTAGCAAAGTTATGCTATCATAGTTTTATCATTTTGATTCCCGTCTCTTCTCCTCCCACCCCTCTCACCGTCTTCTTACACCTTTGTTGTTGTTGTTGGTGTTTTCTCTTTCCACAGTTTATGTTTATTCCCCCTGCCCCCGGCCAGTTGTATAGTTGTTCATGTTTGTGCAATATATTATTAAAGCTACATTTACATATTTATTCATTTTTAATTCATGGGAATCCTGAAGACTTCCTCTAAGAGGTTTCTTGGTCTGTTTCCCAGCTGCTTTTAACCCTAAAATCTGATTGTCTCCTTTTTTGTTCCATTCATCATGTTATATATGCCTCCTCTAACCTCCGTCCCGTCCCCTGTCCCTATGCCTCAACCACCTCTTCCATAGCTATTCACATTAAACTAAAATTTAGAATAAAAGACCAATAACGCAGTGTACATATGTGTAATATCTCCTCACTGTTTACTTGCAAACAGTACCACTAATCATACTGTGCCTTTAATGTAACTAGTATTTTTTAAAAATGCTGCAGTTATATTATTGTGCTGCTATAAGAATTATCCATTTAAAGGAATTGGGGGGTGGGGTGGATATAAATGCCTTAGGTAAATAGCACGAGTGTGTGACTTGATAATTTGTGAAGACTCACTATAGAAATACCTGTTAGCATTTCACTCCTCCGTTGCTGGATGTGTGATTGTTACATCACATGTCAGTGTTTACTTTCTAGGCTTGGAAAGTGTGAGAACGGAAGTCAGTCTTATCTCTCTTCTGCTGTACTGTACTTTTGTACTTTCTTTCTCTCTCTCTTTTGGAGAAGAAGTGAGAGGACGCCATGGTTGCTTTGTCCTGTATATATTGCTTAATAAATCACTTAGAATGCTACACTCACACTCCACAATCATTTCTGCTATACTCTGCTGAGTGAGTGTGCACATGTCTTTTGATATGTGTCGCTGGCACGCAGCAGAACTGATTTGTGAATATCCCGGGCTGGGCTTCATCAGGAAGACGCCTGGAGAGGTCTGTCTCATTCTGGGGGCTGCATGTGCCCCCCAGGCGTGTTCCGACAACACCGCTGTTAAGTTTGTGTTAAAATTGAATATTGGTGAAGAGAGAAAGGTTGGTAGAAGTTTTAAAACTTCTGGAGAGTTTTTGGTGTGAAATAGCTGCTAAAATTTGTACTAATGATCACCAGAATTGGGGGTGGGGAGGAGGGGGAATGTAATAAATTAATAAATCTTGCTTGTCCCCTAGGAAGGCCACAGCAAATCACGGAAACCCGAAAGCACTAGTAGCTATAATTACAGGGTGGTCAAAGAGGTAAGACTCATCCTTTCCCAGCTGCCCAGTACTTTTGCCTTCTTCTTCTTTTCTATGAGTTGAGGAATGCTATGAATATATACCATGCACCTTTACCTGTCTGAATATGGAATATTCCTTGCCTCCTAGAAGATAATAGGCCACTGCACACAAAGAACTCTGTGCGTATACTGGAGCCTTTGTATACCAAATGAGTTGTTGGATCATGGCACCTGGGGGTATAGTATTTATAATAACTTGGTTTAACTAAATCATTAAACTCTCATAGTGCTATGGACTAGACTAATGAAGTACAGACAATTAATGTATGTGTTAATGGTTTATATAATGCATGCACTAAAATGTACTCAAAGTGCGAGCTTTAAAATAATCTACACAGGTTTACCACTGGTTTTTAGAAGGAAAGGAAGAAAAACCTTATGCAACATTGTTGTATATTTTCCATGGGCAGTCTTTCAGTCTTAACATTAATTCTAGGGTTATATTCAGGGTTGTGTGTGAATGAAAGAAAACAGAAAAGCTGCATGAGGTATAAATTAGGCAAAAAGAATCAACTTTGTCCATAGCATTCTGCTTCTTTTGGTCCTTTTGGAAAGGGCAAGGAAGTTGTGTGATGCAAAGAATGCTTGACCCCTATACACTGGAAATAATACTTACTGACATGAGAGTTTTGCCTGGTATTGTGTAAACCACCCTCTCCCCCCCCCCCCACATCTACAAGTGTTTTAGATTGAATCTCCCATTAACTCCAGTCAGCAGGCCAACAGGAGTTGTAGTCTGAAACATCTGGAAGACACCAGAAGACTTGTCATTGTAGCACTAAAAGGCTGACACTCATTTTCCTTGGTAAAGGAAAGCCAAGATACCTTAGCCAGTGCCAGTTTCCTATACATGCATGGTGCAATACATGCCATCCAAAATGTAATTGCTCTGTCAGTTGCATGCAACATGGTGTACGCGTTTTTGTCTTTATCTCCTTAATTTCACTCTGCTTGTTTAATGTTATTCTGTGATCTGTTGAAAGCGAGCTTTTCCTCCAGCCTGTCTGGGGGGGGGGGGACCATTAGTATGTCATCTGGCTCTAAATGAAATGTGTTTCTGCAGATTTTGCTTCGACTTAGCAAGCTTTGTGTACAAGAAAGCATCTTGGTCAGGAAAAGCCGGAAGCAGCAACAGAGGTTGCTCCGAAACATGGGAGCTCACACTGTGGTCCTGGAGCTCTTACAGATCCCGTATGAGAAAGTGAGGTTTGCATGCATCAGTTACTTTACAATCCATTAACAAACCACTAAAGTGTCTTTAGATCTTCCTAAAAGTTGTCTCTTACAAGTTGCATTGAACATCAAAGGAGTGGTTGCTAAATATTCATGTCTTAAGGAATAATTCATTTGTTCTGGGTTTATTGAAGCAGTTTCATACATTAATTATTGCAAGGACGAACAAAATAGGAACTAAGGTTTATATAGTCTTTCCTGGCTGTCTCAAGGAGGCACTAGGCATAACACTACAAAGGTGCCCCCAAGGTTTCTGAATTTCTCTTGTACAAATTCTTCATAAGTCAGCTGAGGACTTTCCAAACCTTTTTACTGTGGAAAGACAAATTGAAGCTGTATAGTTCACACAGTGGTCATTATTCTAAGTCACAGCAACAAGTGTGCTTTAAATGTCCTTATAAAAGGGCAATATGCTATATCTGCTTCCAGAATGGTCAGTCAGATGAAGATAATGGAGGCACATGCTGCTGTAGTTCAGAATGGGGGGTGGAGCATATGTATTCCATTTTTAGTCTTGAAGTCCTCTAGTCCACACAAAGGAAAGCATTGTGCTGGAGAAACTGAGAAGGAAGGAGATTTGTGCCTCCTTAGGCAAGGAGTCTGGACTCATAAATTGGGGGGAGGGGTAAAGCAGGAAGGAAGAAAGAAAGAAAGATAGCAACCCTACAAGTATTTTAGTTAAGAAGCAGAAAAATAAAAATAATGCAACTAGTTCTGTCTGATATTTCAAGGCATATTGTTATAGATCCTAATCCTAATCTGACACACTGCTTGAGATGTAAAGGTAAAGGACCCCTGACAGCTAAGTTCAGTTGTGAATGACTCTGGGGTTGCGGCACTTATCTCGCTTTTCTGACCGAGGGAGCTGACATTTGTCCTCAGACAGTTTTTCCAGGTCATGTGGCCAGCATGACTAAGCCGCTTCTGGTGAAACCAGAGCAGTGTACGGAAACGCCATTTACCTTCCCACCAGAGCAGTACCTATTTATCTACTTGCACTTTGACGTGCTTTCGAACTGCTAGGTGGGCAGGAGCAGGGACCGAGCAATGGGAGCTTACCCCTTTGTGGGGATTCAAACCGCCGACCTTCTGATCGGCAAGCCCTAGGCTCTGTGGTTTAGACCACAGTGCCACCCGCATCCCCATTTAAACATTACAGAGCCTTTAAAAACTTACTCTCTCTTCCCTCCCCCACCCCAATTTATCCCAGTTTGCAGCATGCTTTAAAAAGGGAATAGGAATACTGGTATTTTGAAATTAGAACTGAGCAGACTGGTCAGTTTGCTTAAGCACCTCGTAAATCAATTTAACTTTAATTTATTCTGGAGCACTTGTGCCTTGTAATTCCAGGCTGAAGATACAAGGATGCAGGAGATCATGAAGCTCGCCCATGCATTCCTGCAGAACTTCTGTGCTGGCAACCAACAGAACCAAGCATTGCTCCACAAGCATATAAATCTGTTTCTCAACCCTGGGGTAAGAAGTTAACTGAAAAATATAGAAGAGAATGCAAACCTTTTCCTGATTGGGGGCTGTAACCAGAGTTACTTGAGAGTGGAAACTTTACAGCCTTTTCATGAGTTTTCCAGATTTTCAGCAGGACTACCATTCATTAGACAGAGTGGGACAGTCATCTCAGGCAGCAAGGCTGTTCTTTAACCCCTAAACTATTTCTGCTGATCTCAGGTGCATGGAGGACAGTGTACTTTCTCCAGTGTTGTAGTGAGATTGTGCTTCTGTATGTGGAGGTGTGGGGTGGGGGAGGAAATGCGTAATACGTTGGAAGGAATGAGATGTATTGCATTGTGTACACTAGGCCTGCACAACTTATGCTCCTTATGCACTACAACTTACAGTGCAGCCTGCCTTTTTCTTCTTCTTTCTACTGCTTTACTGGAACTGCAAAAAACAGGGAAAGTTGCAGTGTGCCTGGAAGGCCACAATATATTGCTGCTAAGTTGCTTTTGGCATGGTGTTAGGCCTATTGTGGGGGTTTTCTAAGGAAAAAGAGAGTTCAAGCGGTTCAGGGACAGAGGAAAATATCCTCTAAATACTTCTGTGTCAGTATGTTCAGAATGCCTGATTTCTGAATCTTCTCTGACCAAACGCGTCTTCCATCAGCTTGCTTTCAGAAGTTTGTTTGTTAGCACTAAATCTACTGTTCTGCTCTAATATGCATTCCTTAAAAGCTTCCAAAGTGTTGTGGTGTTGACTTTGTCAGGATTCACATTTTTCTCTACTACTGTCCCTTTTAATAGATCCTGGAGGCTGTAACGATGCAACATATCTTCATGAATAACTTCCAGCTTTGCAGCGAGATTAATGAGCGGGTGGTTCAACACTTTGTGCACTGTATTGAAACTCATGGACGGAATGTCCAGTACATTAAGTTCCTGCAGACAATTGTTAAAGCCGAAGGAAAGTTCATTAAGAAGTGCCAGGATATGGTCATGGCTGAGGTGAGAAGGCTGTGTATACATATTTGTGAGCATAAAATCAGCCTGAGGAAAATCCATGCAAAGAGAAACTAGTTGGTGGACAGGCACTGCTGCCTAGGTGTCAGCATTATGAAACTTCAGATTAATTGCAATGGGTTGTCTCCAACAAAATTGGAATTGAATTATTTATTTTCTGGCGTTGCACGCAAGCCGTTACCACATAGGTGGGGAGGATGTATCTATTGCTAACTTAGAAAATATCAGAGCAGTGTACAGTAATATGTATGCAATAACACATGAAGCACAGGTTTTTTTTAAAAAATAACAAAATGGTTAGCTAATCAGGAATATTTTATTAGGAAGTCTCTCCTTAAAGAAATCTGTGTGTCATCATCACCAATGTCTGGCAGCAAAATGAAAGACTTTTCGATTTAACCCATCATTTCATTATATTAACTACCTGGTTCTTTTCTGTTTACCCTCAGTCTGGTTATGGACTGCTGCTTCCGCAATTTTACTTTTGTTAAAATTCTGTACATTACATTTTAGTTGTGTATGTTTTGAAAGTTTGTAGCTTGCACCAGTCTGGTTCTTTAGTGGTGGCTTATAAATTTAGGAAATAAATAAATAAGCGATCAAAACAAACACCGTAAAGTGCTTTGTACACTGATAGAGCTGTAGAAATCATTAATCGTCAGAGAGAGATAGCATGCATGTTGGTGCATATGAAAACTTGATTACTTTACATTTTCTGTGTTTTTTATGTTTAATGGGACAATAATGCTATTCTTTTGCCAGCTTGTCAATGCGGGGGAAGATGTCCTTGTTTTCTACAACGACAGGGCCTCTTTTCAGACACTAGTGCAGATGATGAGATCAGAACGGGACAGGATGGATGAAAACAGTGCTCTGATGTATCATATCCATTTAGTTGAGCTGTTGGCTGTTTGCACTGAGGGCAAAAATGTCTACACAGAAATCAAGTGCAATTCTCTCCTCCCTTTGGATGACATTGTTAGGGTGGTGACCCATGAGGACTGCATACCTGAGGTGAGGTTCTGTCCATCATCCTTTCTTCCCCTTCCTCTCTCATTCATAAGTCTCATCCAAATAACTCTCTGGTCACTTCTATCTATCACTCAAATTTAAGGACCTGCTGCTCCCTAACAAGGTTTCTAAGAGGGGCTTATGTAAGTCGGCAGAAGGATTCCAAGTTAGCTCTTAAGTATAGAACTTTATAATAAATTCAAAACCTACCTATAAAACAATCGTTTTGCCGCATTAGCGTCACTGTGGTTGTCAGTATCCCTATAATACTGGGGGAGGGGGGAATACAGAAGCAGGGTTAAATCCTGTTCACTGCAAATTATTCTTGTTAACAGCAGAACAATAAACTTTATTATTAGAGATAATTAGATGGCTAGCCATTACTAAGGTTTTCTTATCACCTGTGTTTTCCTGTCTGCAGGTTAAAATTGCCTATATAAATTTCCTAAATCATTGCTATGTAGACACAGAAGTTGAAATGAAAGAGATTTATACAAGCAATCACATGTGGAAGCTCTTTGAGAATTTCCTCGTTGACATCTGCAGGGTAAGTGTTTTCAATATTTGGAAATATTAAAAAAGCTGAGTGACACAAAACACCCATAACTGACTGCTGATCACATCACATCATATAGTTAACACTCATGAAAGTAATATCCACTGCCTTAATTTCATACATTTTCATTCATCCATGGCTATAGGATTCAATGATAATGATGCTGCATGGCCATAGCTAATTATATGTATGAGCACATCTGCGCATGCCTTGCAGGCTCTTCACAAAGTCAAGGCTCCTAGCGCTTTAGTCCTTCTCACTCTTGGGTTGCTTCTAGCTGTAACAAAATAAAGTATGGCAAATTGAAATTAGGTGGGGGGAAATTCTTTGTTCTCTTGACTCGTCGTCTCTTCGTTAGAATTTATGGCAACTTCTGCCTTAGTTCATGTTGCTACAGTGTTGTACAAATGATGCCTACAACAAAATGTTGCAGAGTATTCTCCCTCCTAAAATGAGTGTTTCTGTTTGGCTCTTCAGCTGGCCACTCCCTTTAAGGAGAGAGCATTCTGTTCTCTCCCACCTTCACAATCCAGTTTCACTTTCTGTTCCATGACCACAGAACACGCTCTGTCCTCAACGGGCTGTTTTCTTTTGCTGCCTCAGGTTCCCCCGCTTCTTTTTGCAAACCTTGAAGTTCCTTTGAGAATTGAGATATCTCACATTTGTCAGTAGCAAAATTTTTACTACAGTCCTGGTATCACTTGTTATTGTCAGGAGTTTGCTGTCAGGAGTGATGCATCACTTGAGTTTATGTCTAGTACAGTCTGTGGTATTTTGGAAAGTGCATATCGCAATGATATTAGCTTGCATTTGTTGGGGAATTATCATTATTGTATAGGGTTTTGTTTTTGTTTTTATTCTATTTTGTCTTAATGTGAATTGTTTTCCAGACTTGCAACAACACCAGTGACAGGAAGCATGCAGATTCTGTATTAGAGAAGTATGTGACTGAAATAGTGATGAGTATAGTTACCACTTTCTTCAGTTCCCCATTCTCAGATCAAAGCACAACTCTGCAGGTAAGTAACCAAGAGGAATCATTTACACCCCCACACACGAAAACATATTTTGTTCTACTATTTACTATCTGCTCCACCTGTGAAGCAAGACAGCATTTGTGCATCAGACTAGAACACCAACTTGAGTTTGAAAACGGTGGTGTCTTCTGATAGTGTTTCTCTGTGGTTAACTTTACGGCAGTGATCCTTCCAAAAGCAGTGAGTCCATTGCTTCAGTCTTTTCTCGTTTCCCTAAAAGTGTGTGTGGGGGGAGCTTCCTGCTTGTCTGTAGTACTCATTTAGTAATGCTGGAGTATGGGAAAGTCCCTGAAAAACAGGAACAATTTGACACATTTCCCCTCCATACAGACTGTATGCATGTTTCCTGTGATAGCCCCAGTCCCCATGGCTGAGACATGTACTGCTGCCTATCAAGTTGAGCATTCTGTTTCCTATAGCGGGCAACCATATGCTTGTGGGAAACCGACAACCAGCCTAGGGAGGCATTAGCCTTCTCATACTGCTGTTCCCAGCAACTGGTACTCAAAGGCATGCTGAGGTAGAATATTAGCCATAGTTACTAGTAGCCATTGATAACCCTCCGTGAACTTGTCTCATCCACTTTTGAAGTTGGATGGCTATCACCACATCCTGTAGCAGAAAACTCTGCCTGTTCCAAATCTCCCACTATTCACTTTGGAATCTCCAGATGGTTAAGTGGTCTATAAATAGGAAAAATGAAATTTAGCTTCATTGGATGAGCCCAGGTTCTAGTACAGTGGTACCTTGGGTTACGGATGCTTCAGGTTACAGACTTCACTAACCCAGAAACCTCAGGTTAAGAACTTTGCTTCAGGATGAGAACAGAAATCACACGATGGCGGCAGGAGGCCCCGTTAGCTAAAGTGGTACCTCAGGTTAAGAACAGTTTCAGGTTAAGAACGGACCTCCAGAACAAATTAAGTTCTTAACCCGAGGTACCACTGTATTAATGAAAGAGGGGATGGGGAGGACTTCTCTCTATCCATTTTCTCAACACCTTGCTCCTGGTAAACTGAGCAGCTCTATACATTGTAATATTTGGTGAAATTCTCTAGGCCCTTAATCACTTTGATTGTCCTTTAATGAGTAGGAAATCTCCAACATTTATATTTTCAGGATTGGGAACATCAAAATTTATATCCTCATCTTTTGGAAAACAGAATAACTAGTTTAGAGATTTCATGCAAACTTGTATATTCGGGCACTATTGTACACTAGTGGGGCACTTTTATACGTATCAATGTGCCCCATGTCTTAGTGTATCAAAGTGCCCGAATGGACATTTTCAAAAAACTAACACTTATTAATAAAACCACTGAACTTATTTAAAAATCACGTGGAATCCTGATTACTAAGTGGAATAACTTACCTTTGGTATTTTTAAATCTTAACTAAACAATGTAAAACAGCGTTGGAACACTTTTACATTTCACGTTCCTTTTCTAGTTGGCTGCACTAAAAACACACCTACACTCATCAAACACCAACAGCTAACTGGCGGGCAGCGTGGTTGCAACTGTTGCACTCGCACATGTATAGACACATTTTAGTGATGTCACGACCACGAATAACGTTTCTCGAAATTGAAATGTTGCTGGTGTATCAGTGTGCCCCGTGCACCAATGTGTCCCGCCTCACCCTACAGATAATCCCTCAAGACTAATGCGCAGGGGGTGGCAGAAAGCCTCATTTCCCCCTGTCTTCCTTTGTACCATTACTTGCACGACTGACTTTTTCCTCCTTCCAGAGAGCTGTGTGGCAGCCTTGACAGCTGCTCATCGGCTCCTGTCACAATAACAGCGAATGGCTGAATTCAGTGACACTTTAATAGTAGAGGAAACTTTCCGAGTATCTGTCATTAGTCCTCTAAATAGTTTTTCATATGGTGCCTTGTGGGTGGTTTACTATTCTCTACACCCCACCCCACCACCAAAGGCTTCAGTTTTCACATTTTGCAGTGGCTATTGGAAACTCATTCAAAAACCTGGCTAGGTTTATGTTTGGATTTCATTGCATTCTGGGGATTTGAGCAATACTGGCAGATTAGCAATTGGGATGCATCTGCTGTGTATATGCTGATATGCAGCTGCCACAGACACTCTGTTGTGGATCACTTTGTGCATTGGATGTAGAACCATTTCTATCTAAACCAGAAAGAATTGTGAGAGATATTGCATTTGGAGAGGTTAAATGGAATCAATTTGTCCATGCAACTATTTTGGGATTGTGCCTGTGAATGGATCCCATAGAAATACAGGGACTTTTTCCATGGTTACACCAGGAAAATCATTACTGTCCCCATGTTGAAATACAGAGGAAGATGTGATGGCTTGAAAGTCTATCCACGAGTGCTTGAGCTTAACCTGAAATAACATGGATGGCTGTATTTAAATTGACTTCTCTCTCATGTAACTGACAGTTTTAGTTCCTATGGGTAATGACTGCTTTTATTTCCTGCCCATGCTCTTTCAAAATACGTTTCCCCCTTCTTTTCTCTAATGCTTTTTACACACTTTCTCCATATAACAGCAATCAGTCTTTGCCAAACTAAAAGAGGTACTTTTTGGAAGCTCCTGAACTCCTTTAGTTTCTGTGTTAGTGTCACTAACCTCCATTAGCTAGTTGAGATGCTTAAGATGTAGATAATAGGCATAATAGATATTACTATTTATTAATTGGGTATTTTCTACTATTGGTAGGCTTGTCTACACATCCCTGGAAAATCTTCCTTTAGTTTCTGTGTTAGTGTCACTAACTTCTATTAGCTAGTTGAGATGCTTAAGATGTAGATAATAGGTATAATAGATATTACTATTTATTAATTGGGTTTTTTTTCTACTATTGGTAGGCTTGTCTACACATCCCTGGAAAATCTTCCTTTTGGGGTTGTTAGTCCTTGCTAAAATACAGAGCTTGAACACAATTATTACTCCTGCTCTACAACACAGTAATTATATTACTGGTTTAGGCAATGTCATTCATGAGTGAGATTTGGCACAGCAGAATTCTGATAATCTCGGGGTATCCAGCCTATCCATAGTGGAAAAATATTCCTGTATCTCTTTGTTCCACATCAGTTGCTTATGTTGCTTTCAACCCTGGAGCTAGGAATGTAGATTTTAGAAACATTTAAAATATATATCATATTTTTCTGTGTATAAGACTATGTTTTTTCCTGAATTTTTGAAGTTTAAAATAAGGGGTCATCGTATACACGGATAGTGCATAGTGCATTTTCTTAATTTTGAGTCCTCCCAAAATATACATGGAAAAATATGGTAAGTTGTGTTCCAGAACGATCAATATAAAAATAATTAAGGAACACATTTAATTGTGCAATAGAGCTTTAATATTTTCTTCTTCCTTAAGTTTTAATAACGTTATAGAGCCACCTGCTGGTCAGTTGTAAATTTAATTACTTTTTTTATCTGTAAATTCTTAAAGAAAAATGTTTTTTCTATCTTTTCCTTTATAAAGTTAGCATGCGCTAAGCATGTCCTAGTTAAACTTGATCATCTAAATCAGTCACAATCTTTTTACTGTTTTACAATACATATGTAGCTCAGAAGTTCAATGTGGTTTTGCTTTCAAAGTGTCTTTGGACTCCTGAACAAACCCACTAGTTTGCTTAGCATCCTGACAGACCCCTTAGTTCTCCAAATATAAGAAGAAGCTTTTGGAACTGTTCCCCTGCCTCAGACTTATGCTTGTGTGTGTGTTTGTTTCAGACTCGCCAGCCTGTATTTGTGCAGCTCTTGCAAGGTGTGTTCAGAGTGTATCACTGCAACTGGCTCATGCCCAGCCAAAAAGCATCAGTGGAAAGCTGTATCAGAGTACTTTCAGATGTAGGTAAGAAAACTGTGTGCATGCATTTAAACATAATATAAGCAACATCTGTTACTCTATATTACATCAGTACTTATCAGAACACCTGTTGAGTGGCAGCAAAAGCGCTCCAAGGTCCATCTTCTCCCCCTCCCTCCACTATTTTTATAGTGGTTCAAGTAATACATTTTATTGAGACAATTTGTCCTGATGAGCCTAGGAGCCTTTTAAGTTTTACAGGCCAAATTCTGTGCAATCTCAAATTTTACTGCCCTTAGCAATAATAGCAAGTCCAATAAAATATAAAATTTGAACTGTTGTTGGTTACAAAGACAGAGACCAGGCACACAACACACATGAGATATTCAATTTCTAGTTGATTTTTGAGATGTGGCTGGCTTAGTCCCAAGGCATGTGGGATAATAAGCAGATCTGGAGTACCATCACTTAATAAAGTGGTCCTGAAGTTGCCTGGCAAGCTCTTGTCCATTTGAAAGAACAAACAGACTTTCTTACTAAACAGATAAATGAGGGATGAAATAGCCATGCCCTACTTTGAATACTCTCCATATTTAGATGACACTATTTGGCCATTCTAAACCTTCTACAAATTTTTATGCGTACAAGCCATGACTTTTTATTAGGCAGTTGTTGATTTTTAACCTTATCACTCAGTTATCCAGGCTGACTTGTCTCTCTTGGTTACTGGTGGATGTTCTTCATAGACCAAAACAGTCCTTCCATGTAATTGCTGCTGTATGCAAAATATACATATGTTCTAGGTACATACAAAATATTTTTCTTTGCCCTTGCTAATACTAAGCATGGCTTCTCATGCGCTGATTGATGTATATCAGTGATGTATATATTGGTGCAATTGATTGGATTTGTCAGCAGATTCAAATCATGTCTATTTCTATTGATCTCTCTCTCTCTCTCTCTCTCTCTATCTATCTATCTATATATATATATATATAAAATGACAGCTGAATTCGCAAATACTTGCTCAGGAATTCATTGGCTTAAATCAGCTTAATGCTGGTGTGTAAACTTTGTTGAGTAAATAACTATTTGCTGGTTCCTGAAACTGGTTTGTGGCCACATCCATAATTGGTAAAAGCTGAATTTCATTGTTGCTATGGATGCATGACCTGACCTGACCTGACACTGAAAGATTAGGTCAAGGGTCAGCACACTTTTTCAGCAGGGGGCCGGTCCACTGTCCCTCAGACCTTGTGGGGGGCTGGACTATATATTTTTTTTGGGGGGGGGAATGAACGAATTCCTATGCCCCACAAAATGAGATGCATTTTAAATAAAAGCACACATTCTACTCATGTAAAAACACCAGGCAGGCCCCACAAATTACCCAGAGATGCATTTTAAATAAAAGCACACATTCTACTCATGTAAAAACATGCTGATTTCTGGACCGCCCGCAGGCCGGATTTAGAAGGCCATTGGGCTGGATCTGGCCCCCAGGCCTTAGTTTGCCTACCCATGGATTAGGTTCTGAAATCTAGAATTGAGAAGATGTGGAAAGAGACCTCCTCTGCTCTTCCCACAATTTTGCAAAAGTGTATATATCTGGCTGCTGTTTGCATTTTTGGTTTTGGCAAAAATATTAACATTCTCAAACTTGCTACATATGTGGTACTTGGGGTGCTTTGCCATCAGTGCAGATACGTGCTGTTCATTCTGTATACTGAAAACTGCTTCACATCCTTAGCCTATGGTTGTTCCTGCCACAAGGTACTGCCAAGGGGCCATGCTTTTCCGTATAACTGAACCGTGTTTAATATACAGTTGTGCATATATTATTTTTAACTTTAACATGACTCGTGTAGAAGAATGAGATGGTTATAAAGCATTTTTAAGAAATTAAATCTAAGTAGAATAAAGGAACTTTAATAGCTAGAACAGTTCATTACCATGGTAATGCACAAACATGCTTGTCGACATTTACGTGCATCATATGGTTTTAACACACTGTTCTGTTTCAGTTGATGTGTGTACTAATTGTATGGGTCTGACCAACATAGAATAAAGCAGCGCTGTTACTTCCCATGATCTGGGCTCTATGGGTCCATTAAAATAGCCTGAAATTCTAGATGCATCACACCACTGGCTTGCGTTCAACTTACGATCAAGACACCTAGACCTGGTCTCTCCCCAGTCCTTGCACCCTTTGCTATTATTTTGTACTTAAGATGCAGGACTTTTCATTATCTCTGCTAAATTCCAATTCCAGTTCCAGCTGTTAAGATCATTTTGAATCATGATTCTGTCATCTTTGATGTTGGCTTCCCCTCCCAGCTTTGGGCCATAGGGAAATTTGATAAGCCACCCCTTATATACATCCTTGCCCAAGTCATTAAAATGTTGAACAGAATGTTCAGGGTACTGTAGTGGAGAGAACAGGTCAGAAAATCCAATTATACATGCAGCCTTTCATCTGCACAATTTTTGATCCAACCCATGAAACTATTTCATAGTGTGCTACAACAATGTGTGTGTGATTACACGGAGTGAAAAACAATATTTGTTTGTTCTACTCACAACAATTCTCCACCTCCCTCCCCTGAGGTGAACAAAATTCCTTGTTGAAACTTGCCGTAATACATCTAGATTTTGTATGATCAATATGAATAAGCACCTTATGAGAAGAAAAACGTTCTGAAATGCACATTCTGTGACATACTGTTGGATCATGGAGACACTTTCATTTATCTGTTTCAGCAAAGAGCAGAGCAATTGCCATCCCGGTTGATCTGGACAGCCAAGTAAACAACCTCTTCCTGAAATCTCATAACATAGTACAAAAAACAGCAATGAACTGGAGGATGACAGCAAGGAATGCTGCTCGGAGAGATTCGGTGATGGCTGCTTCTAGGGATTACCGCAACATCATTGAGAGATTGCAGGTGCGTACATAGCACAGTGGGACAGAAAAAAATTCCAAATTTCAAAAAATATTCTATTGGGGTCTGGACTGGCAGTGACTGCACAGGAATGAGCCCTTGGGGTTCTGGTAGATAGCTTGATGAAGCTGCAAGAAGGTGAAATTCAGTGTTAGGGGTCATTGGGAAATGGATTGAAAATAAAACATAAAACTTTTTATAGAAACATATACAGTGGACACTCGGGTCGTGAATGTGATCCGTGCGGGATGCATGTTCGCAACCCGCAGCATTCGCAACCCGCATCTGCGCGTGCGGGGGTTGTGATTCGGCGCTTCTGCGCATGTGCAAAGCGTGATTTAGCGCTTCTGCACATGCACGACCGCCAAAACCCATTTTGGTACTCCCAGATTTCGGCGGTCCGCAACCCAAAAAAACGCAGTCTGAAGCGGCTGTAACCCGAGGTACGACTGTACTGAGACCACACTTTGCATAATGTGTACAGTTTTGTTGCATCACCTCCAACAGGCTATTCTAGTGCTAGAAAAGTTTCAGAAAGGGGCAACCAAACCACTTGGTACTTCTTAGTTAGGAGAAAAGACAAGTTAGAGGGGATGTGATATAGTGGTGGAAGATGTGTGGAGAAAATGGCTAGATCTCTCTCATAATACTAGAACTCAGATTCACCCAGTGAACCTGAATGTACTTCTTCACACAACACTATAGAATTCACTCCATAGAATCAAAAGAATTGTAGAATTGGAAGAGATGCCGAGAGTCATCTAGTCCAACTCCCAGCAATGCAGGAATCTTAACTAAAGCATCCATGACATAATAATAATAATAATAATAATAATAATAATAATAATAATAATAATAATAATAATTTATTTATACCCCACCCATCTGGCGGCTTCCAACAAAATATTAAAATACAATGGTCCGTCAAACATTAAAAGCTTCCTTAAACAGGGCTGCCTTCAGATGTCTTCTAAAAGATAGCCATCCAACTTTTGCTTAAAATCCTCCCATGAATTTAAAGACGATTAGACGAATTCATAAGACTAGAGGATAATACTGGTAATTGCTACTGGTCACATGGCTATGTTCAGTTCTCCCCTGTTGGAGGCAGTACGCTTCTATGTATCTGTTGCTGGGAGTCAAAAGCAGGAAGAGTGCTGTTGCATTCAGGTCCTGCTTGTGGACATCCCATAGACATAGTTGGCCACTGTGAGAACAGGACACTTGACTTGGTGAGTCATTGGCCTGATCCAGCCAGCACTCTTCTCATATTTACTTTTTAAAGAGTTAGGTTGTATTTACATGGATATGGGAAATGGCATTAGTTGCTTGTGCAAGAGATATTCAAGACAGCATGTCTTGCTTCTGTAAGCCACACATACTTTCATTTACAAGGATGTGTCTTGCACAGTGAGCATTGTATTCAATGTAATTCAGAACCGCATGGATAACACATTTAGAAAGCTGTGTGAAGTCCCTCCTCCCACACCACAGTCTAGAAGACACAGACCATTAAATTGGTGGGAATTGCAGCAGCGGGGATGGGGAATATTCAGGGTACCAATCAGCCGCACCTTCTTCCAGGTAATCCATTACATTCCCCCACCCCAACAGACACTCTGAGTTTCACGGCCAATGAGCATGTTCATTCATGACTTCTGAAAAGTTTATTTTTTATTTCTTTTTCTAAATCTTTTTTAATATATGTACTTCCTAAAACATTTGGGTTTTCCCCCTCCCAAGCCTGCTTATAACTTCCTCTTCTGCATAGGTGGTGCTATTTGGGCTAAATAAGGATTGCCACTCAAAACTATGAGTTTCCTATTAGTATATAGGAAAAATAATTCCTTGAAGCAAATGCTTTTGCTAGATTAAAGCACTGCAAGCTTGCAATATGTTGAAAAGACCTAGCATTCTCAGTGACAAGTTCTTTTGCTAGTAAGCATCAGACTTACTCCCCTACCCTTTAAAAACATTTTTAAAAAATTATTTTTATTATTTTTTGAAATTATTACAAATCAAACAAAATTGCTTTAATGCAATTTCTTAAAATCAGGTTTCCCGCTCCTGTTGCAGACATATGTCCATAATTCCCCCTGTTGCTGCTTCATTTCTTATTTTGTCTCCAGTTGACATCTTTTACTTGCCATTAAGCGGTTCTTCCAGCTGACCAATTTTTCACCTTACAAACAGCAGCTCCGTTACATCTTATAAATATATAATCCATTTCATGTGTGTAATCCTTCATATACATTTTGTTCCAGACCTGGTGTGTTTCGAGGGTTCAGTTCTTTCTTTCGTCGTTGTTCAATTTTTTGCAGTGTTTATCTGGATGGTACAAGGTCACGTGTCATTTCTTTCCACTGTTCTCAAACTAACCTATGAACCACAGCCATAAATAACTCACAGGGTGCACCCCAGGCTTCCGCCATTAAGTTCCCCTCTGGAGTTGTTTCTTGACACACAGTTAACAGCAAGGTCTTTTCTCAAATTCAGCCTCTCTTCCACATCTATTCAGCTGCAGGACATTCTCCCCCCCCCCACTCCAGTCCTCTGACAACACCCCCATCCAGAAGTGGTCATACTTAAAGTCCATTTAGCCTCGATTGAGAGGGGAGGGCATAGCAAAACCTTATTAAATTCCTTATTGAGCATAAATCAAAAGGCTCCCCCCTCTTTTTCGAAGTGTCAAACAGAGTAACAAAGCAACGACTACACACGTCTCTTTCATTGTGCAGCGGAGGACAAGAAAAAGAAGGACCATTTGGAAACCATAAAGCACAAAGCACCTTGTCCTCCCCTTCCTTTCCCAGCTGTTGCAAGTCTTCTCAAGCTTCAGAAAAACAGTCAAATACCTTCAGAGAGCCAAGCCCAGTCCTTTCGGCAGCTGATTGATTGCAGCCCATTAGAATATGACGCTTCAGGAGCGCCTCTTGATTAATGCCAATTGTCCAGATTAAGGAGGAACTACAGTGCTGCCTTGGTTCTCAGTCTTAATCCGTTCTGGAAGTCCGTTCCAAAACCAAGGTGCATTTTCCCAAAGAAAGTAATGCAGAATGGATTAATCTGTTCCAGGCTTTTAAAAACAACCCCTTAAGCAGCAATTTAACATGAATTTTACTATCTAATGAGACCACTGATCCATGAAATGAAAGCAATAAACAATGTACTGCAGTCACACAATCAGTACCTGAACTAGGTTCCACACAGTCACAATAACAAAACAAAACAAAAAAGCCACAAAAACAAAAATGCAAATAGCAAAAACAGACAGACCTCAGTGTAACACTCAAAATGGTAGTGTGGCACTCAAAACGGAAGCATAACACTCAAAATGGAGCATGTTTGGCTTCCGAAAAACATTCGCAAACCAGAACACTTACTTCTGAGTTTGCAGTGTTTAGATTCCAAGTTGTTTGAGTACCAAGGCGTTTGAGAACCAAGGTACCACTGCATTCACAAATCATGCCAGTAACGGAGGCTCTTCCATGGCAGGGACACACTCCTAGGTCGCTCCTGTTTTGCCTTTCAAGTTGGCAGACACAGGATTACGCGGCACTGCAGGATACAGTGAACTCCCCAGACCCTGCTGAGAAGCATTGGAGGATTTATATCACATTTTCTCCCTTTCCCCTATCTGAACTTCTTCACAGGCCGCGGAGGGCTGCAAAGAACATCAAACATTGACTCATGGGCATAGCCAGAAACCCCTTTAAAAAACATTTTAGTCCCTACGAATTTCCCAATGTTAATCTTAAACTGTTTTATATCTTCACTTCAGGATATAGTGTCTGCTCTGGAAGATCGCTTGCGCCCGCTTGTCCAGGCTGAGTTGTCTGTATTGGTGGACGTCCTTCATAGACCAGAGCTGCTCTTCCCAGAGAATACAGATGCAAGAAGGAAATGCGAAAGTGGAGGTTTCATCTGCAAGTGAGTGGTGGAGTTGTGTTTACTTACCGTATTTTTCGCTCTATAACACGCAGATTTTTTCTCCTAAAAAGGAAGGGGAAATGTCTGTGCGTGTTATGGAGCGAATGTGTGGTCCCTGGAGCCGAAAAATGAGGCAAAAATCAAACCGCGCTTCAGGGAGAAGGGAAGCCTGAAGAGAGCAAGTGGCAGCTTTCCTGCATTCTGCCTCAGGGTCTTACTGCCCGCCCTCTCTGTTTCCTTGCTGTGTTTGCTCAAACGGAACAAAGAGCAGGGAAAGCCCCTCCCCTCCAGGCAAGTAGAGAGGGAAAGCAGAGCGTCCGAACAAAGAGCAGGGAAAGCCCCTCCCCTCCAGGCAAGTAGAGAGGGAAAGCAGAGCGTCCGAACAAAGAGCAGGGAAAGCCCCTCCCCTCCAGGCAAGTAGAGAGGGAAAGCAGAGCGTCCGAACAAAGAGCAGGGAAAGCCCCTCCCCTCCAGGCAAGTAGAGAGGGAAAGCAGAGCGTCCGTCCTTCTATCCTGCCCCTGCTCCGGAGGAACAATGTTTGTGAAGGGAAGAGAGACTACAGGTTCGGCTTAAAATTCTGATTTGACTTCCTGCTTTTTGTTTTTGGAGACACACAGCATTCAAATATGCTTTCTTCCATTTAAAAGGATGAAATCCTTAAACAGTGGCTGGCTTGTGTGGGTGGGTGGGGGGAAACTTTTGCCTTCCTTTCCTCACGTTATAGCCCTCTCCTGCATTCTTAGCCTTCTGTGTTTTTCCTTCCCTCCCCACTTAAAATGTGGTTACAAAGCATGGATCCACATGGATCCTCAGGATCTTTGCATTGGGTCACCCCAAATTCACCATCAGAGCACACAGCATGCCCATGGCTACAGCCTGTCCCCCCCAAAAAAAATCACGCACCCACTGTTGCCTGGGGCTGCAATGGTGCAAAAACGTGGTTACAAAGCATGGATCCACAGGGATTCTCAGGATTTTTGCATTGGGTCACCCCAAATTCACCATCAGATCACATGTCTGTGGCCACAGCATGAAGCACAAAAATGATACGTCCACTGTTTCATTCAGAATATTTTTCCCCTTGTTTTCCTCCTCTAAAAACGATGTGCGTGTTATGGTCAGGTGCGTGTTATAGAGCGAAAAATACGGTAATTCTCTTCCAGTAAATCCTGGTCCTTTTTTCTTTTAGGATGTTGCACCGTATTCTAATCTCAGCTTGTTATCATTTATCTTTGGTGAGATATTTGTACATGGATCAGGCTGTCAGTAAAAGGTTCTGGATACAGGCAACATCTTTTTGGTTGAGGAAAACTATAATATACTGCAGATTCTGTAACAGTAACACTGATCAATAGGGCCCCCCAAAATATGAAGTGCAGCTTCAACAACCTGGATGAAGAGTTATAGTTCACCATATTTCCTGCCGTGTGGGCGGTATCAGGACCAGTAGGACAGTGCCATTTTCTCAAGTTTATTTTGAAGAAATTTCCATTTTTTTCCTGCTGGTTCCCAGGATTTCAATAACAGAACTAGATGTGTGACTGTCCTCAAAAACAGCCTTCCCTCCATAATGAAGGCTTCCAGAGATATGATCCTGGCTGATTTGTTCCTCCCTGGTCGTTCTACTCCTGTGGTGCACTGAGCTAAGCTGCAGTTTGCCATAGTGTGTCATCTGAACCCAGGCTCGTGGTTTAGCGCTCTCAAAACAAACCATGAGCTGTAACCATGTTTCTTTATCTCTGTGGTTTGCTGTTCATGGTTTGTCTGTGGTAGCTACACCACAAGTCCAGGATGGGACAACAGGTCAACAATCCTACAGCTTAGCACAACACAGCAGTAGAATGATTAGGGATGAGCAAGGTGACTGTGATACTCTCCTTGGGAACCAACACATTTGCTCGTTCATGCTAAGTCATGATGAATGAGGTCATTGTCATGTTTGGGGTTTTCTCATTCTCAGAAGTGTAGGGATGCCATGTCATTTCTATTTGCTAAACTTTATGTGGGATTTGGTGGGGCTGCTGTTTTTGGTAGAAGCCATGCATCTCTTGTAGTTCAGCCCTAAGTGCCTAGAAGCTTGCCTTTCTTTAGGTTGTAGTTGTGTTCCTTTGTTCAGTCCTTCAGGAGAATTCACAATGAAAGAGTCTGATAACTTTTAGACCAGAAATAATTTTAGAGCATGAAAATAGGTAAGTGACCCAATAGCTTCCAAAAACAGCACCCCAGAATCACATGGTTCATTTGCCATCAATGAGGACTTATGTTGAATGAAATAACATAACAGCACTTATAGTTTCCTTATTCCATATTTAAAGCAGTCTTTATTTTATCATTACACCTTGTAGTCCTTACATATAGGAGAATTGTGAGTCAAAATTATCTTGTTGTGTGACACCTATCACCAGTAACACGGCAAATATAAACAACAGATGAATATGGCATATGCTAGCCAATTTGTTCTCCCTCTTGACCCTTGATTTTAAATAGCCACAAATGCCTTCCTAACCAATTAGAAATTCTAGTACTGAAACAAACTGTGATCAATTGGTTGTTTTCAGGTTAATAAAACATACTAAACAGCTGCTGGAGGAAAATGAGGAGAAACTTTGTATTAAAGTATTACAGACACTCAGGGAAATGATGACCAAAGATAGAGGCTATGGAGAGAAGGTACTTTAATTTACCGTATATTATCTTGTCTTTTATTCTGTCTTTATATTTGCAGTGTAGTAAAAGAAACATCAGTACTGGATCCTTATCTTTGTCTACTTTCTGCATTGTAAAAACATCTGAAACATTGTTGTGCACAATTGAATTGCTGCTGTTATTATTATCCCAGGTATTTTTAACATAGGCTGGGAATACCAAAGTACCTCAGCCACACCCTTTTCTTTGCTGTTGAGGATAACCCACCTTAGAATGGCTTACCTGGCTTTTTATCACATCATGAATACAGAATCAAGGGGAAAGTGATTCTGTTTTGTTTTTTTCAGGGGTTCCCTTCCTACTCACTGTGTAAACAAATACTGAAAATATTGAAATCAGTGAAAATACTTATAGAGCTGCTAGCCTAGGATAACCAATGGTTTAAATCGGAGGTGGCTATCCTGCAGCCTTTCAGATGCTGTTGGACCCCAACTCCCACCAAGCCCAGCCAGCCAGCGGTCAAGGGTGATGGGAACTGTAGTCCAGCAAAACCCGGTGGGCCAAAGGACAGCCACCCCAATGTAAACCCTAAACGATTGTTCTACTATACTTCACATGGTCTCCCAGGATCCTTAGTGTAAAATAAAAATAAAAATGCATATGGTCTATGAAGTCCACTTGTATGAGGATAAACTATATGTTACATCTGAATCTTAAGGTTATGTAAGTTTTGAGGTGCCAGTGAAGTTCATCCAGTTAAGAATCAGATAAGAAATTCAGGGGCTTCACAAAAAACTAGCACACATGAGAGGTGAGCTCTTAAAACCCCTGACTCGGAGGCAGAAAAGCGTTCTTGGCTCCCTCTGTATTTCTTAGACCCAGAAGCCCTCCCTGCCAGCGATGGCTACACATAGGGAGGGGACAACAGGGACATTTTACCTTTCAGTCCTTCTGCCTTTGTTCCCCAAATATATTCTTGAACAAAACCCACGAACCTTTCATGCGTCTTTAAGAACTCAAGATTAATATTTTATCTGGTATTAGGTCCTCTTTTGGGCATGGGACTTCCACGCTTTAGGAAACAATAACACATGGTTTCGCTCTAAATCATCTGCATGGGATCGCTTGCGTTCTAACGCTTATAAGTATGTGGTAGGCATAAAGAAGATTCTACTGTCTCAAAAAAATTGAAGAAGAGATCCATTACTGCTTTTGTTTTCAGTGAATTTGGACAAGTACTTACTTTCTTGACTCTACTTAAACGGGCAACATTACATTCCTATGATTTGCCACCTTTTTACTTCATTACAGTATCCTACAAATACAATATTGGCAGTGGTTGTGGGTAGAGTATGCATTGTGGATCTTGGTGCTCCTATCACCTGGTTACTTGCAATTTCTCTTGTATTAATTCTTGTTTTCAACTTTTTCTCCTCCTTTTTCACTTTCCAGTTGATTGCACTTGGTGAATTGGATAATGCTGAGGTTTTGCATTTCTTTCTTTCCCCCCCAAAATGTAGTGTTTGTAGCCTTGTAATCTGTTGTGCTGTTTTGCCAGTGCTTAAGCGTTGTGGTTCGTGTACTTGTACTAGTGACGTAGTAGAATGTAACTTGCCAGTGCCTGCAGTGAGGAAACAAGTCATTATATTGTCTCTTATCCTTCAACATTAATTTTGTCCAAATGTCCTCTGGAGGCAACATTTTTATCCTCTCTTGAAAGGTAGAATGGAGAGGTAGCCATCATTTGCATTACTAAACATAATGTAACCCCCACCCCCACCCCAAGATTATTTGCGTGCCTATAGAAGCAGTTAATGAAGATGCAAGGATGGAGGAAGTTTAATCCCTTTGTCCCATTGTCTGCCATTCTGAGTAATTAAAATGTGGGAAAGACAACTTGAATATGGGATCCAAATAGTTTCACTATTCATAAATAGACTTGAGCGTGTCTAGTGAAGTTTTTGAGCTCATGCCGTATCTCAAATTGCCTTTTAAAGGACTTTCGGTTTCCAAAATAGTTTGCTATGCAGAAGGAAAGACTGCTGTTTTGAGAAATGCTGGCACTAAGCATGTTTAGATATGCAGAAGTAGTTGTGTGATGCCTTGGATCCTGGAAACTGACTGTTGCTACCAGGGAGACACCACCCTAGAACAGTGCAGTCCAATATTAACTGCTTATATTGTTGATTAATTTTCCTATGCTGACACCTAAACAGAGTGAGTCTTTCAGTGGGTCAATGACTAGCTGACCCAAAGGTTTCATTCTAATAGGGAGCTGGGATCAGTGACGCTGAAAGATTTACATTTATCTCCTAAAGTGAAAAGTGGCCATACACCCTAAAACTTGGAATGGAAAGTTGAATCTAGGTAACTGAATGTGAGAGCGAAACCAATTGGTGAATTTTTATTGTGGATTAATTAATCAATTCTGAATAAGACTGCAGTTTTGAAGGTGACACCTATAAAGCTAAATCAGCAAACCTTTGCATATGGGAGTAGAACTATTGAATTCTAAAATTCTAAAGCTTACTCTGAGTAGACATGGGTAGAACTGGGGTACACTTGAGATAACTTGAAAAATGTACATTTTGTATGCATGAAGACACTCATTGATGGGTGTTGAAATGTCTCTTAAGTGTAGCAAATTTTCTTATTTCTCCATTGAATAGATCTGAGAAAATGGTGAAGGTTTATTTAGAATATTTACATCTCACTTCTTTTGATCCCAAAGGTGGCTTAAAGTAGTTTGCAATAAGATGCACACAAAGTCCACACAATTCAGCAACCCTATGTCCCCTAGCTGATAGCACAGGCCAGGATACGTTTTGCTGCAGTCCCAGGACAGCTGGCAGTTGTGTCTGAAGAGTGGTTGACTGGGAACAAGCCTACTGCAGCTGCTCCTTCTCAGGTGAATGGATAGGGCTAGGTTGCTTTTACTTTGGCTCAAGGTAGTAGTGTTGGTCGTCTTCTCCGCTGCCAAAATTCCATTCCAATCCAAGTTGACTGCTGCTGTTTAAATGTCACTAGGATCTGGTCTATGTCTACATTGCTATTAGGGACTCTAGGACCTAGATACTTCCAAGGTTCTGGAGGAGAGCATAAGCTAAGCGGCAGAGTTGATCAAGTATAAGCATATTGTAGCCTTTTTGTATTGATATGTAGGCTTTCTTTCTTTTTTTAAAAGAAATTGTACTAAAGTGAACTCCTTCCTAGAATGCTGTATTGGAAATCCGCTGTCTCCAAGGAGCTAAAGTTTTTCTTCAGCCTCATCCTAGACCACATTGGCTTCAAAGTCTAGATTAGCTTTCCCCAACCAGATGCCCTCTAGATGTTTTGGATCACAGCTGCTTAGAGGGCTGATGAGAGTAGCACTCTAAAACATACTGCGGGCAGTGAGTTGGAGAAGGCTGGTGTAGAGAAGCTTCATGTATTTCTCTGTCTAATTAATTTGTGACAAATTCAGATGGAGTTTGGGGCTGTTTGTTTTTTTGCTTTGATTTTTATTTAAACTCTTCCCTCTTCCCCACCCAAGTCTCTGGCCATTGTAGCCTGCTGTGTTTTGCAGTAAATCAACTACAGTGATCAGGCTCGATTTAGAACTTAGGCTCTTGATTTCAAGTAAGAACTTTGTTGGCTGCCTTGCATGGAAGGGATTTCATGCTTCAAGCAGGTGTGTTTATAAATATAGGAAATGAGCGCTGTCTGTTTATTAAAAGTGTCTTCTGGCAGTAGTTTGGATTCCCTGAAGCCTCTGTAAGGAAGCCACAGTGTTTTCCTTTGCGTAATTTCCACCAGCCACTGTAAAAGCATGGAATGAAAGAAACTCATCCTTTTAGTGTTCATTCTGATAAAATGTGCTCTTGCAAGTCCAATTATTTGCTCATCCTCTTTGCCAGCCCAACTATATGTCTTTGGTTTCTGACATGTATAGAACTGCAGGTCTCTTCCACAAGGTTTCATGCACTAGAACCCACTTTGTCCAATGCAGAAATAAAAGCAGCAGTACTTAATTTTGTGGGTGTGCGTCCTCCATTTAACCAGTGCTTTGTACTGGTCACCAGCAGCACATACTGTGTGACACATTAAGTAAAGAAAGGGATCCTGGCTAGGTTGACAAAGAATAGCAGTAGCCTAGTGCAATGGTTAACTCGGCTGTGGAGTTTTCCAAATAAGAAATACCCCATTTATACCAATGGAATCTCTGCTTGAAGTGCTGGGCTTTCACTCCATTGCTGCAGTTGTGGACCGGCTGCTGATAAACAAATTCCTTTTGGAGCAAAAACCGTTGGTTATATTAAACCTAACCTCAGAACAAGTATCAGTAGAAGAAAGGTGAGATAAAATTACAGTGAATAGTAATGATGCAGTCATGAAACTGCTGCCTTAAGGTAGAAGAACAGGAAAATAAGAACTCTCTAACTCCTGAAAACTCCTTCAGCAGTTCTGCTAAGAAAAATGAAGGAAACAGAAAACCTTGGCTAACAATTACCCTAATGTGCACAGTCAGTCTTGGAATAGAGGCAAGTACATGCCATCTTAGGTGAATCTGGCCATACTGGAGAAAAGGGATTGAACAAATGGAAAATGAGGAACTAACCAATTGGAAGGGGCCCCCTTGGAAGGTTGTGAACTTTCCTTCCTTGGAGTTTTTTAAGCAGAGGTTGGATGGCCACCTGTCACAGGTGCTTTAGTTGAGATTCCTGCATTCCATGGGGTTGGACTAATGACCCTTGGGGATCCCTTCTAACTCTATGATTCTATGG
This sequence comes from Podarcis bocagei, assembly GCF_964188305.1. Taxonomy (NCBI): domain Eukaryota; kingdom Metazoa; phylum Chordata; class Lepidosauria; order Squamata; family Lacertidae; genus Podarcis; species Podarcis bocagei. Next base: position 39,541,313 of record NC_138126.1, read on the forward strand.
TATTTCCTACATACTACCAGCTTCAGAGCTTTGTTACCCAAGGACCTTATGTGAAATGGGCTTCTGTGCTGGGGTGGGTGGGTGGGAAATATATATGCATGTAGGACTAATATAATTTTAATTTTGTATTTCTGCTGGTTACATAAATGGATTAATTGCCCTGCCAATTAATTGGCTCCTGCCAACCTAGCAGTTCGAAAGCATGTCAAAGTGCAAGTAGATAAATAGGTACCGCTCCAGTGGGAAGGTAAACGGCATTTCCATGCGCTGCTCTGGTTCGCCAGAAGCAGCTTAGTCATGCTGGCCACATGAGCTGTACCCCGGCTCCCTCGGCCAATAAAGCGAGATGAGCGCCGCAACCCCAGAGTTGGCCACGACTGGACCTAATGGTCAGGGTTCCCTTTACCTTTTATTGATCTTGGAGGTGTGTTGTTCCTTCAGTAGCAACAGGATATATTAAATAAGCCTTATCTCTTTTTTAAAAAAGAAGGAGGAAGAGTAATTGAAAATCTTAATGGCCTTGATAAAGAAAGTTGTAAAGCAGAAGGAATCAAATGGAACGCTGGAGTGAGATAGCGTTTAGAAGAACTGCTCGCTCTTCTGATACTATTAAACTTTGCCTGAAGGGGGCATTCTGGTGATGCTGAATGGAGCAGAGAGATGTCCTACTTGCCTTCTCTCTCTCTCTCTCTCTCTCTCTCTCTCTCTCCCTCCTACATTGCAGTGAACTGCTCAGTTGGGCACCTGCCAACAGCCAAGCAGCAGTTACATAACAGGCATCTTTTTTTTTTTCTTCCTGGAATTTAGGCTTGCTGCTGATGTGTGACCTTCAGCAGTAATTGCCAATAAAATGTGGTGGAGCTGTTTACTGTTAGTTCAGCCCAGACTCTGGCTGTCAGTATCCCAGACTATGCTGGCAGATATTGCAGTCTGTGTGGTTGCTAAAGCATTTCTTTTTTAAAAAAAAGAAAAAGAAAAAAGCAGCAACATTAAAATGCTAATACAGCTTCAAGGAAGCATACAGGGAACTGTGCCCAAAGCTATAATAGTGCTGTAAAAGCAAGAGAGGTGGTGGTGGGGGTTTGCATACAGAAAGAAAGAGGGAATATTTTATAACCAGCCCTATGCTGGATAATTTGCTCGTCTATAAAAGACTTTGGTCCAGATTGCTAAGCGGCTCATTATGCTTAAGTGATTGTATTTAAAGGGAGCTCCCCCATCCCCGTATATATTTTCTCACGTACATCATAAGCAAATTTCCATTTATTATCAAAGACAACTGATAGGATAAAGAGAGTATTTTTGAGCCTTTGCCTTTTCAGCTGCATGTCAGGCACGCATTCAACAAATGAAGTTTTTCCCATGGCCACTGTTTTATAACTGTTGGGTGTCTTGCCAGAAGAAAGGGCAGCAGTTCCAGTAGGGTGTGGAACGGGAAAGGAGGAAAGTGAAGCATTTCAAGACTAGTCGTAATATTGAGTGTTTTCAGCCAAGTGTTTCATGCCTCTCCTCTCCTCTCCTACGTAGAAGCTGTAGATCAGGGGTCGGCAAGGTTTACCTCACCTGGGCCGGTTCACTCCAGCGGAGATCCCTCTTGTGGGCTGGATTGCGTGTGTGTGTGAGTGCCGCCCCCCCCCGATTTCCAGTGTCTCTGTCTGCGCAGACGCTATTTCCAGTGCCGTGGAAGCAAGTCCCCGTGCCTCACTGTGCTGGTTTAGTGCAGTGTGCAAGGACTCACCAAACAGGCGGTAAATGACCCCCGTGGGCTGCTTGTGGCCCGTGGGCCTTAGGTTGCCCACCCCTGCTGTAGATTGCTGTTGGAGGGGGGAGGGGGTCAGTCCACTAATGTAACTTACCTTGTCAGCATTGCCTTGACTTGTTACCGACTCAGGGAAGGTTTTCGTTTTAAGTTCCTCTCTGCATGGAGGGAAGAGTGAAGTAACACACAAACGTGCAACTCTGTGTGAACAGAGTTTTGTCACATAAGGACTTTCCTCTCCAAAATTTGCTCTGGAATGTCTCCCAAGTTGCTGGAACACATTTTGATGAGTGTGGGGCTGCAGAGGAGAGGAGTGGGAAGTTTCATTGCACAAGCAGACCAGTATTATTGGACACAAGCATGTACAAATAAATAATCTGGGGAACAGCATACTATATTAGACCCCAAAGACAAAATATGTATGTGCGTGTGTGTATGAAATTTTTCAATTCATGTTTTTGCATATTTGCTTTTAATCTGTTTTTACGCTTCGCGTGTCACTTTAGAATTTGTTTAGGAAAAAATATGCATTGGAAATAGGAATGCTGAAATTTTGGGACACAGTTAAACTTGTAATTTTGCTGACTAAAAGTACTTTAAGGAAACTGCCCTAAGCCACAAATAGGGATAAGAATAGCTCCAGGTGTACTATTCAGCTTATGTCTCCTTGAAAACGTTCTGTTCTCATTTTAATGGTCACTTAAACTGAAGAGTAATGAAGTGGACTTGTGATTATTTTGTACCTGTATAGTCAAGTCTCCCCAAAATGCACTGGTACATTCTTTGAAAGTATGAAATATATTTTAATGACTGAAACCATATTTCAGTGCTACACTAACAAGACTCCTTCTGTCTCTAGCTTCTGTGCTCCCGTTCCCTCTTTTCTGATGCATCCCAGAAGAGGAAATAAGTAGCATTATGCCCAGAAAGGATAAACTGTGCTTAGTTTAAACTATGCTTCATTGAAACAAGCAGAAATAAGTCTGTCATTTCTGAAGCTAGCATATTCCAAGGAACCATAGTTTAAACCAGCTTTCTCTCATTACCAAAGTCCCCTCCATATATATTTTTTTAGACTACAACTTGGCTGGGTTAACTGGGGCTGCTGTCCAAAACATGTGAAGGCCATCAGATTGGGGCACACTGGTTCAAACTAAAGGTGGGCCAAACATTATTCTCCATTTCACAGGTCCATTCGTTACCTGCAAAACCGGAGGTAACATTTCTTGAGCTCATGACCTGGAGGAACCAATGAAATTGGGGGCGGGTACACTTTTGTAACTGTACAATGTGGCCAAGGAATCTTTATTACCCTTAAAGTGACCCTGTCTACATGAATGCACTCTGTCGTCTTTCTAGAAATAACCATGTTACTACATGTGGCCCCATGGGCATACCAGGAAGCAGGAAGCTTGCATGTAGAGTGCCTAATGTTCCTGCTAGCTAGTATGTGGGGGCTTTTAAATGGTTTTAAGAACAGTGAAGACTGCTTAGTTTTTATATGGCATGCTCCCCAACTCGCTTACGCACTCACCCCAAGAATCCAAATCATTTTCACCTAAACCGTTTATGCTTGTCCTACAGCAAGGATGGGGAAACTGCCCCCCATAAGTCAAATATGGCGTGCATGGCCTTTGACCCACAAGGCTCTTCTTGCCAAGCCATATCCCTTACATATCTACCTCCCCTTACCCCCAGGGCAGGCAATTAAGGGTGGGGCTTGGCCGAAGGGCCTTTCTACAGCGGTTTCCAAACACAAATCATAGGGCTTGCAAAGCGCTTTGTACAGTGATTCCCAAATGCATGGCCTGTTCAAGAGGCAGCAACACAGGCATCCTACTGCCTCCCTCTCCAAGATGGATCCCTGCCCCTCTTCCTGCTTCTTCCTCCAAGCTACCTTTGCTTGAAAACTCCCTTTTCCTGTCCCCTCAAACACACACCCCATCACCTTGGTAACATCTTATCCCCCAGGCTGAAGGATTCCTCTCCTCAGTGGCCCATCAACACCTTTTGTCATGTTAACAGGTTTTCTCTTTACTAAGCCAGCCAACCTTTGCAGCTTGCATTCTCCTTTCCTATCACAAATAACTAAAACCCTAGCATTCATTAATTTCTAATCTATAATGACTAAATTCTCTTCTGAGATTTGTTGTTTCAGCAATATATGTATATATATGCTTAACCATTACAGTAACTTTACTTTGCTAAATCTTTGATAATATGTAAATAGTTGGCCAAGAAAAGTCCCCCTTTACTTAACAACAATATAGCAAAACAGCAGGGAAATGCTTTCAGAGTTACATTTTTGGGGAATGGAACTCTTTCTTTAACTGCTTATACCTTGCAATCCTGTTGTTAAAAGGTGGTAGTATTGGAGTGAATGGGCCTTGGAGTTGTAGGCAAGCTATTTAACATTTTTATACACTTTGGACCGGAAGAAAACTATTTTGTTTAAAACTTCCAGTATGATCTGAAAAGAGGATAGATATACCAGAATGAGCTAGATCAAGGGTAGGCAACCTAAGGCCCGTGGGACGGATGCTGCCCAATCGCCTTCTCAATCCGGCCCGCAGATGGTCCGGGAATCAGAGTGTTTTTACATGAGTGGAATGTGTCCTTTTATTTAAAATGCATCTCTGGGTAATTTATGGGGCATAGGAATTTGTTCATGTTTTTTTTTTTTTCAAAATATAGTCCGGTCCCCCACAAGGTCTGAGGGAAGGTGGACTGGCCCATGGCTGAAAAAGGTTGCTGACCCCTGAGCTAGATGTTAGGTGAAGGAGGATAAGCTCCTACAGCTGCTTCTCATTTAAGGGTTTCCGAAGTCTCCTAAAAACAAGCATCCATCTTCTTGGAACTAGTTCAGTAAAAGAGGCCACTCCAGAAATAGTTGGGCATTGTACAAGATTGTCTGGGAGTTAGCCGCTCGTAACGTTCTTTGGCAAGACTTTAATTTACACGTATTTTCAGAAATAGACCCGAATCTTGCCGTTCCATATATTTAAGCATATTATGAGAAGCATCCCTTTTTCGTGTAACATGACCGAATTCCAAGTCATCATCATTATTACTACTTCTACTACTGCTGCTATTACAGGTGATAGTCCAGTGCTTGGTGTGTCTGTGTGATGTAGTTTGCCTTCAGTTTCCTTGTGTTATCTAGGTGTTTCCTTGTGCATGCGGTATTGGTTTGCAATAGATGTTCATGTTTTTAATGGATTTTGGTATAGTCATTTAAAGTTTGAATATGTTCCTTAGTCATTTTTTTAACATTTAAATGCTTAAAGCATTACTGATCAGCTATGCAGACATTCTGTTTTGCTGCTGCTCATAGCAAATCACATATATTGTGGAAGAGGAAGGTTTGGTATTGGAAAAGGTGAGAATCTAATTGTGTATTCTTGGACATGGCATTGCTGCTTGTGTATGTCTTGAACATTTTTTCTTCCATTATTTTGGACTGGAGGTGAGAAGTCCACTGTAATTAAATTAATAAAAGGGAACTGGGAACAGATATTTAACACTACATCCCTAGCATATTGATGTGTATACAACTGGGATTGACATTTCTGAGCAAGATATGCATGTGGTCATTGTGCTAATGACCATGTACTTTAGGCATATGCCTATTTTTCCAAGGATCATTTTTTTGTTTTTGATGGGGGACAGGATTCTGTACTGTTGTCAAATTAGTATTTTGTTGTCTTGTAAAAAAAACCCTCAATATCTCCATGTGCCAATCATTGGTTTACAGGAAAGATTGATGACTAATGAATTTTCTTTTTACAATTTTGCTTTTAAATAGCTGCCACAGTCACCAGAAATGGAAAGCTCCATAGAGGTCTGTCACTCGCTCACCTATATTTGTAAAACATACAAATATTGGTGGTTTTTAAAGTAGCTGTGGTTGGATGTCTGTCTGTCTTTTTGGTGGTTCCAATTCTGTTCAGATAAGTGAAGTTTAGCCAGTGATCTCTGCATGTGTTCCAACTGCTTGGATTATAGTGCTAAGTGGACAAATTCAACCTGCTTCACTAAAAAAGAGAGAGAGAGAGAAATGGAAAAACAAAACAGCAAAGGGCTATGTCTGTTAATTCTGATAGATGCCTAACTACACCTTACTATCAAAGAAATATTGAACACTTCAAAAAGTTGGAATATTTAAATATAACTGCAATGTTCTTAGTCTCTTGAAATTCAAAATACCTATCACCTTGGTGTAGCAAGAGAAGCCTGTACTTGGATCACCGTTTACAGTAGATTGCCCTTGAGCTATGTGTTTCTGTTTTTATTATTTATCTTTTGAACTTTTATACTACTTTTCATGAGGCTTTTGAAGCGGAACATGATGCCCATTAATCTTACAGGATGACTCAGTAACACAATGAACATGCATGCATTGGGAAAGTGTGGTTCAGTGTTTTGTATGCGTAAACATTGGTGACTGTCACGTGTGAACGTTTTATCAGAGAGAGTACTTTGCATGTTACTTGCAGACTTTTTACTTTTGTTTCGGGGTGATATCCAGTATTAGTCATACAGTAGATTTTGGTCAATTGATATCAGTGGGTCTACTTAATTCAGGGTACCACAGTAAAGGATCCAGAGGGAAGGTTCTTTCCAGTGGTCCAGACAGGGGCCGTTGGGCCAAAGAACACCCTACTGGCGCCCTGGTGGGATTGCTTCATTTGATCTGCGTTATGGGGACATCCTTGAATCCCCGATCAACCCTGAAGGAGTAATCAATCAGCAAGTGGGTTGGTTGATTTAGGATACACACTCAGTGCCTATTCCAAAGTCTACTACATCTGTAATCAATGAAGTTGTGGCCAATTTAAATCCCAGATTATTATCTTGTCATCATTCCTGCTATTACAAAATCACCACCCAGGTCACTGGCTCACTGTGCTTGGACCCACAATCAGACTTACATGCACCCCTTTCTTCCTCTTCTCACACACGAGAGGAAATTAAAATCTGTTGCTTTTAAACTAACCAGAGTTCCCAGAATTCAGACATAGCAAACAACTGTGATTGGTTTAAAATCAGAAGTGGATACTTTGTGTTTTCTCCTCAGGTCTGTGCTAGAGGGAGGAGAAGGGGAATGTCTAAAGCCACAACTCACTATGGCTTCTGCGTGAAACACTAAACCATAGTTTTATACAAACCAGACCAAATTTCCAAAACATTTCTTTAAAAACTAATAATGAAGGTTGACAATAAAAGATCCACTTGTAGTGTTGGCCCTTCTTTTAAAGTTAACATTTCTAGTTTACATCAAGCAGAAATGAAGCACTTTTTCTTAAGTTCTATTTTTTGAAACAGAGATTTGGAGTGAATTGTGTCCAGAATAACTGCACATTAAACTGTGACGTGTCTGTATATTGCATGGAGGCAACCATTGGCAATTTCTTTTTCTCTTCGTTCATTATGGTTAGGTAGAGAAAGAATGCTAGAGCCAGTGCTCTCAAAGCTAGATGAATGTTGAACAAATTCATTGCAGCAACTAGTTAGTTATTGGTGCTAAATTTATTTAGTGTCTCTTTAGTATCAGACTTTAAAACAGAATTTTTGCATACTCGCCAGGAGCTTGATCAAAGTCTACCACAGAGACAGCTTGAAGATCATAAAAGGGTACGTATATTCTGTGGTGGTGTTTAGGTTTAATATGTTGGGTGCTAATTACACCTGGGCTTTCTTTGTTCCTTTTTCTCACTTTTTAAATAGCTTAAAGAAAATGTGGAAGTAGCTGAAGGATCCATCTGTTTGTTGCTGTTGCAAATTTCAAAAATATTATTGAACCAAGATGACAAATGCCATTTGATAGGTCCAGATTAGATTCTGGAGGCTTTCGGATGTTAGAGAATGTGTGGGTGTGTTCTTTTATTTATTTTTAATGGTGTCACCTGACTTGTGACATATGACATTGTAAATTAAGTTAATATAGATGTAGCTGCAGTGGCAACTGGTAGTAAGTGTTTTAGAAATTAGGGCTTGCTTTCAGGGGGAAAACATTGGTGCAATGTCTCTTTCCTTATATAATGTGTTCTGTACCATAGGTCCAGGGCTTCAGTTTTGGGGGGAAGGTTACAGCATTAATGAAGCCCATTAATATCACCTTGTGTGCCCCTCTCCCCACTTGTAGTAAGACCATGTCCCTCAAAGTCTTCTGTAATTTAGAAGGCGTATCTCTCTAGGGGTCCTGTAATATTGCAGTATTCTGCTGCATAGACTATTAGAAACAGAGGTGTCTTCACTTGACCAACCCAGTAGTCCTAAAGCTCTGGATTTATTTTAACATAATCAGTTGGAAAACTCTTGCAGCCAATGCTGAAATATAGCAGCAGAATACACGGAATTATTTGTGTTTTTTTTCCAGTAGCCTACTGTCTGCCTATTTCAATGCATGATTTTAGCAATGTGATTTCTTTCTTTACTGGAAGTAACACAGGTGCCCCATACTAATATTATGAAGAGGCATGCCTTCTTTTTCCTGCTGGGCTTGAGGATCAATACTACTGTTCCATATACTGTAGATCAGCTTTTGCCAGTCTTTTAGGCCCCGTGGGCACATTTTCAAACAGGAGGAAGTATTGTGGGTGCTGCGCACACCCTGAACAAAAACCGCATACTGCAACCTGAACTTCAGCCAAGACAGATGGAGGGGGTCCTACAGGAACTGAGAAAGACTTCTGTGGGCCAGTTGTTAACGGCAACTGGTAGTAAATATTGTAGAAATAAGAATATAAAACTCAGCTCTAGCACTTCATTAACATAAATCAATTTTCTCCTAGGGGGAGGAAATACAATATAATTGGATGCCTATTAAACTTGCCTGGGTCTGTTGTATGTGCTTTGCTTCCAGCCTCGCAAACTGTGCAGGATTGATGTCAACATAGACAGCTATGCAGATTTTGTTGTCTCCTTCTAATTAACTCACCCCATGATTGTTTGAATTGGGTTTTTGTGAGGTCTGTATTGTCATTAATGCTTCATTGTGATGCTGAACAACTTCTTCTTCTTCTTCTTCTTCTTCTTCTTCTTCTTCTTCTTCCACCACCACTACCACCACCACCACCGCTAAATATCATTGATTTATTAATAATCTCCTAAACAACCATCTAAAGGCAATTTGCACTAAAAATATTTAAAACAAGACAGAAACCATACAAAATAGATGTTTCTGTAGCTAGGAAAGCGTGACAGAACAAAAAAATATTTAGTTGTTTCTGGAAAACGCAGATAGTGGGTACTTAACAGAATATTTTGGTGGAACATGTTCCACAATGTGTTTTTTTGTGGCTGAAATAACTCTAGAGAGAAAGGTGGAGTTTGATCTCATTAAAAATGAGATGCTTAAAATGCATTTGAGTCTCTGGACTGGCTCACTCGCTGTGTCACAAATCATTGTTTCATGGTGGAAGAAATGGACTGTGTTCTTCTCCTTACCATGTCTATGAGGCACTTTTGTACCTCAGTGACATGCTTTGCATGCAAAAGGCTCCAGGTTCTGTCCCTGGCAGACAGTAATGAGCCGGGTGGACCAATGATCTGAATCTGAATAAGCCAGTTTCCTCCACCACAGAACAATGATCCTAGTCAGGTAAGTAAGTATATAAGTTGGACTTCTGTGTTTGTTCTAAAGGTGGCCAAAAGGCCAGTGCATCTATTTTCTACTAGATGGAAAAATATGAAAATATTTAAGCCATAAAGTTCATTCTGTTTATAGAAAATTATTGTTTTTCTGTCTCCAGTAGAAACCCGGTTGTTTTTAGATTCGGACGAACTGCCCTATGTCAGGATTTTTCTAGGCAGTTTATAACCCGTTTACCTTTAACATGGAGGTATGTTAGAAGAATGAACCACCTAGTTGCAGCTGTCAAACAAATGCTAGTGTAACGGATAAGGACATTTCCATAACGTGTGATATTTTATTGTATTTTTGGTTTTTATGGAAGCCGCCCAGAGTGGCTGGGGAGGCCCAGCCAGATGGGCGGGGTATAAATAATAAATTATTATTATTATTATTATTATTATTATTATTATTATTATTATTATTATTACCACCATACCTAGATCAGGCATTGGATTCATTCTTTGAGGAGTTGGGCATCTTTTATAACCTTTTGTTTTCGTGGACAGTTGGTGAGAATTTTGCTATCTAAAGTCATCCAGTCTACAGTGAAGATTCACAGCCACTTATTCCCATAATTTGCTGGCAGATAAATTAGTGACTGTTTCCAGTGTTGTGAGGCGTGTGGGAGTAGATGAAGGGGGCTATAGGTTCTATCTCATGTTGTGTGATGTATCTGTTCAAATAACCTAGATATCCTACCCACCATGTGGGGCCTTACATCTTGGTGACTAAGAGGTCAGTGCTCATAGAGTGTGTTTATAGTAGGAGGACTAGCTGTCTGATTTAAAGAGGTAATAGGCCTTAAAATCTATGAATGTAACAAATCAGAGATAACCTGAACCACAATAGCTTTATTCTAAGTGTAGTGATCATATTCAAAATACTTTGTAGGTAGTGACACTTGTTACATGGTAGTGAATAAATTTGTATCAAGTCTGAAATTAAAGAAGAATGTTTCCTTTCAAAATATGCTTTCAAAACACTTAATGAATAAATAATAACTGGTATTAGTTAGAAAAGGACAGGGTAAATTCTGGAAATAGCATCTTTCTATTACTATTTCATAATATTTATCTCAACTTATGGAGACAGATTTTTAAAGTGATATATTTTATATATCTGGCAACAGTGTTTTTTAATTATTATAATATTTTAATCCCTTAATAACATTCTCTCTTTCTCAGCGCCATTGCTGTTCTCGTCTTGCTGTATAATTGTACTAAAAATAACTTTTTCTAGTCCTGTTGAGTCCTGCAACCCTGCTACACTCATAATTTGTCTACATGTTGTTGTTCTTTAATTTAATATCTTGTTTGAATTAAGGGTGAGGCACTCAGACAGGTTTTGGTCAACCGTTACTATGGCAACGTCAGAAGCACAGGAAGAAGAGAGAGCCTGACCAGCTTTGGCAATGGCCCATTGTCTCCTGGAGGCCCTGGCAAAGCTGGGGGAGGAGGTAGGATGTTCACTGTGCTAATTATGAATTTTGTGTGACTCTAGCCTGCCATGTTGAACGTTCTGTCTCTGAATAACAAATCAGTTATTTAATAGCTTTGGCAGGTTGTCAGCAGGTATTTTTTTCACATTGTCATTTACAGAAGAGAATTACTGCAGTTCCTTAAAAAGTTGAAAATTAATCCACTAATTGCCTTCTCCATCCTTCCATTTCTAGACTTTTCAATTATATATACACACACACACACACACACACACACACACACAGGACCAATTTCTTGCCAGTTCCCAAAATCTGTATGTAGAAGTCCATTCCGAACATGTGGTCTTTCGTCATATTTCACACGGTTTTTGTTTGTTTGTTTGTTTTAAAAAAACCTTTATTTGCATTTTGAAGGACTTAGTACTGCTTTCAAAACAGAGGTGGCTTGATGACCTACTGTTAACAAGATGGTGCCTTTTCCACAAACCTTACATGACTTGCCGTTGGGTCCAAGCCCTTGCTATTTAAAGAGATTTCTGACACATGGATGATAATGATGATCAGTTAAATTTATATCCTGCCCTTCAATCCAAAGGTTCATAGGGCAGTGAACAAAAAAATCCCATTAAAATACAAAAAATCTATACGGATCCACTGTCAGAAAGTTTCCCCCGATGTTTGCTTGGAATCTTCTGGTATTGAGAGGCTGTAGCTCAGAGGTAGAGCATGCGCTTTGTAGGCAGAGGGTCCCAGATTCACTCCTCAGCAACTCTAGATAGGACTGGAGAATTCCTGCCTGAAACCCAGGAGAGCCGCTGCCAAACCGTGTAGACTAGTGTTTCTCAACCTGTGGGTCCCCAGATGTTGTTGGACTACAGCTCCCATCATTCCTAGCCAGTGGTCAGGGATGATGGGAGTTGTAGTCCAACAACACCTGGGGACCCACAGGTACTGAGCTACATGGACCAATGATGGTCTGATTCAGTATAAAGCAGCTTCCTATGTTCCTACTCCAGACCAAGATTACATGTTAGACGTAGCCCCTATGTGATTTTATTTTATATAAGACTTCATGTGACTTCTTCACAACTGAAAGTAATTAGAGAAATAAAATGTACTGTTTGTCTCCTTTAATGTCCTTTATATGGCTTCCCCCCCCTTTTTAGATAGGTTTTTGGGCCACAAACAGTTGCTCTGTTTTTTGGATTTTTTTTTATGGTGATTGTATTTTTCTTCTTATTCTCTGTTGGTTTTGTTTGTCAAGGCTGTTTAATTGTATTTATTGTTTGTTGCTGTACTGTTAACTGACTGGTTTAACGTCTGTTAGCTGCCGTGGGTTTGTTGAGGAGCGGGAGAGTATGAATGCTCTTTACATAAATCAATCAGTCTTAATGACAGCATCATCTGCTTGTATTATTAAGAGGCAAGCATGTTGTTCACACTTTAATGGTTAATAAAGCTGTGAATAAATGGAATATGTTCACAGTTACACTTCGATTCATTCGTTTTTATAGGTGAGTGACCAATGTTTTCAGATAGAAATAATTAAGCTGGGTTCATAAGAGGCTTCTTTTTGCTCAAACTGTGTGACTTACCTTTCTGTAGGAGGCGGGTCTGGTTCCAGCCCAGCAAACCGAGGTGAAATGAGTTTGTCAGAAGTCCAGTGTCACCTGGATAAGGAAGGTGCATCCAATCTGGTCATAGATCTCATCATGAATGCCACCAGTGACAGAGTTTTTCATGAAAGCATCCTTCTGGCTATTGCCCTTTTGGAAGGTGGAAACACTATTATACAGGTAGGAAAAGTGCTTGTGTACTGTTGATAAGCTTTGTGGGTTTAACATGAAAGTCGGTGAGCCCAGTGCATTGTAAAGAGGTGGGATCCATCATGCTCAAGTCACTCTGCTGATATTGAAGTACAATAACTTCACTTTCCACTCTTTGCTCTAGGTTCACTGCTGGAGGAGTTGGGGAGGTAGCCATACTGGTGTGCCAGATTTAGTACTCAAAGGAAAAATCTAACAGGGTTTTCTCAGCCACAGCTTCCCATGCAGGTCTGGGGAATCCTGAAAAAGCAGCATGAGGGTGTTAGTACTGATTGTGTAAAGCTTACTAAAGATTTCTAGACAAACATAATTTTGATAAACTGTTCCTTTTTAAAAAAAAACTGCATGCAGCAGGATTTTTATTTTTTTTAAATTACTGAATTTTGAAACTTTATCAAATAGATTGTACTCTGCTAGTTAGGCTATGTTCAGCAATATTGATTTGCATAAGACTGCAGTTTCCTTAGTGGCTGGGTTTTTCTCATCTATGCCCCAAACTCAGAGCCATCTGAATATCTTAAGCAGTCTCAGCATGCAAATACTGCAACATCTACTGTCATGTTTGTATATTTCTCTCTGTGTACAAGGGTTTATGCAAGACATTTTGGTCCCTGAGTTAGAACAGTACCTTTCTACATCTCCCCCCCCCCTTGGAACCCTGCATCCCAGTCAAGGTTCATGATACAAAAAGTTGACCGAGTTATTTCGACACCTTGGGCAGAAAGTCTCACAAATATTCTCTTTAGTAGTAAAAATGTAGACAAGCTACTGCTGAATTTAACACTGGTGAAAAGAGTGTTCTGTGCTGGGTTGCCAGGTCATGTGATCAAATTGACTAGGTTTAGGATCCAGCTTAGGTCCTCCTCTTTTAGTCACACCCTGACCACACCCCTGGAACACCCCTTTTGGGGGGAATCACACCAACCTCAGCTGAACTCTGAGCTATGATGAGCAAGTTCCAGCAGTGTATCTTTGGCTGAGCTGGAGTTAGAGACTTAATGTTGGCTGAGCCCAGAGATCTGCTGCATCTTGAAGCCGCTGATCCCAGCAGCTCTTGCTATAGGATTTCCCCCTTAATATAATTTGAAGACTTGTAGCTGAATCTGCAGTATTTTGAGCTGATGTGATCATGATATCTCCAGCAGTTTTTTTTCATTTTGCACGGTGCTGTACTTTACAGCATGCACAAGTTTGAACTCATCCTTACTTTGGAGAGCATTAAAATACTAGCATATTATTCACAAATGTTGTCATAGCCAGCTGCCATCTTAATTACAGGTTTTGGTGTTTTGTTTTGTTTTTAAATAAAAATCTGTTGGAAATAGCATAATAGGCTCTTCTTATGTGGCTGCCCCAGATTTCACGAAAGCAAAAACTCTTTATTGTTTGACAATGCCCTTGTGTGACAATCCATTCCATGTTTGCGCTTTGATGCCCAAAGAGGTTTTTTGGGTGCTGGCAGTGCGGGCTGCTACAAACGCCAACTGTCTCTTATCTACCAATGCTAACATTTGGATGTATGGAGCTCATATCATTGTGCACAATGTATGTGTGCTCTTTTTCATGCACATTGGTCTATTTTATTAGGTCTTTTTTATCTGAGTGTGTGCCTTCACTTGAAAGTCCCTCAGCTAACTTCTTTTCCCCTAGAGAAGTCACACACTCTTCCTCTGAAATGGTATCTCCATTCTAGTGATGCCTCTATATGCAGTACTGTGTCTTAGAAATCACATTCTGAAAGTTGGGTAACGTTGCTGCTGTAGTGATAATATTGTCTTATCTCAGTTCGTTTGAGCACTACGTGGTTCTCATCTGTAACTAAGGCATATACAGAAGGTAGTGTGTTTTACAGTCACACATGAAGGCCCAGATATTCCTGTTTTATCTGCAAAGTCTATATAACATTTATTCAGACTTTTCAGATGATCCCTAACAAGATTAAAGTCCCTGACAAGCAGGCAGAGGCAGGCTATTGAAAACAAGGTCATGCTACTTTTTTTTTTTTTTTTGGTAAGCACAGGAATCAACAAAGATGTTATATAACTTCTATTTATATCCTACTTGCTCACTAGCTGCAGGCATACAAGAGAAGCTGAGGAGGGAATTTAATGAGCTCTCAAGGCTTGCTCACCTTCCCAGGCTGGTAGAGACAGCTTGAGTTTTTCTGCTGGGTTTTTTTTTTAAAGTGCGTCAGCAAATGAAGCTGGTGGCTGGTGGGTGGTGTGGGAAGATGGACTGACTAGTTGCTATGGTTTTTCTATAATTCCCCTCTCTTTCACTTTCTCTCCCCCCCCCCCGTTTTTTTGAGGGTTCCTCACTTCCAGGAGCCTGTAAAACATCCTTGTTTCTCACACCTACATAAAACTCCCTCATTCAGGAAGGAAGTAGGATGTGTGCTGCCTTGTATTGATAGTGCTGCGTGGTTTAAAGGCTCATGTACTTGTGTGGGTATGTGTTTGTGTGAAGCTGTGTTTAAATGTATGAACACAGAGGCTCCGTTTTTTGTTTTTTGGAGCAGTATTGAAATGGTAGCCCCACACCTTGCACATAACCAGAATCATCTGCTTCATTCTATTAAATGTTTAATCCTCATAACAGAAGCAGAACTGTAAAGTGTGCACATTCAGCCTCCAATCAGTTGCTTTAAGGTCTCAGAGTCCTTTTGTCCTGTCCTTTCCCCCCATCTCTCCTGTTTGGTTAACTGCCTCCTTTAAATTGGAGACAATCAGGATTTTAGGTGTGCCTATTGAGGAACCATCAAATGAAATACCTTTTTCAGGAATCAAATGTCACAGATGGCCCCATCCGACATCCCTTTTATTGCTTGCAAAGGAAGACAAGTAGCAACCCAAGCCTATCCTTAAACAATTTTGTCCCTTTGAAAGTGTCTGCTTAATCAGGTTTCTTGTTAAAATGTCATGCATCCAGTTCTGATGATTGGCCTTTTGGGAAGCATCAGGAATACAACCGAACTGTGCGTTTGATTCATATTAGAACTTCATACTCTGACTACGTGATGTCCCCATGACACTCTCTGGTTATTTTAAAACCAGATTGTAAGCTTATATTAACTCTTAAGGCACAAAGCAGAAATCCCCAATGAGCTTCCTTTTTAGGCTGAGAAGGATGACTGCCACCAGAACATTTCTTGCTTTTTGGGGGATACTTGAAGAAGAGCAAGGGAATTATTAAGTATATATTATATATTGGTTTCAGGCCAAGAAAAGTGCATCTTTGATGTGCCTTGTTGGCTTTGAAAATAGAATTTAATATTTGACAGTAAACAATGAAGGTTTACTTATCTTAGGGAAAGCATAAAGGGCTGACTCCCATATCTTGATAAATAAGTTTTATGTATGTCCAAAGGGTCTTAGGTTATGCCCATCCCCTTACAGAAACCCTTTATCTAAGCTAATCCTTTTTCAGATCCTCTTATGTTTTGTCTCTGTGCATTTTCTTCAAAATTTAATGGGAACCTAAAGTCCCATTTCATTGATTTGTCTTGATCTAAAAGCATATATAGTGACTGTACAGGAGAGAAGCAGCATTGCTTCCATAGTCCCTGTTGTCCTCTACCTCCCTGTGTATGGTTTTGTGCCTGTGGGCGCAGAGCCTATGGATGCTTATATGTGAAAAGTATTCCTTAAGTATAACATATTCCATGTAAGTTATTCAAGGGCAAGATACCATGAAAGAAATTTTTGATTTTTCTTTGGGGGGGGATGCATATGAACAAGTGTGAGAAACCCTATGCATGAAATATTCCTAATGAATGTTTCTGTAATCACATTACTGTTCTCTTTATGAAGGAATGTGGATAAATCCTACTGCTCTTACAACATGAGCTTGCAACAAGCAAAGCCTATGCAGTAGCAAACCTCTAATTATCAAGTCTAAGCAAAAACCACACCACCTGATCCAAATTTTCGTGTGTGTGTGTGTGTGTGTGTGTGTGTGTGTGTGTGTGTGTGACAATATAAATAGCTGTAACTGCAGGGCAGACCAAGTTAACAGCTAACTGGGATGATAATGTTCCCCATGTATATGGCAAATGCGCACGCTTCAAGATCTGAGCAAAACCTGATACGCCACATAACGGTCTATGAAAGAGTAATCCTTAAGCTACCTTTAACTAGTCCATTGCATCTGAAATGTTGGAGGTTTTTTTTAATATAAAAAAGTTTGGCCCCTGAACAGTTGAATATGCTTTACCAGTTCAGCAAACCTGCAGCGGCAGAGAGAGGTCCATGCTGAGTGTCCACCTTTTAAACTACGGTTCTCTAGTGTGATTTGGAATGAAGACATCAATCAGCAAGGCATATGATCTGCTATTCAATACTTCCCTGAATCTTGAAAGGACAGATTTGTGGCTTCAGCCAGCTAAGATGCAACCCTTGACTTATAACTGGACACCAATGTTTATTATTTAGCAACAGCAGCAGTTTGATGGACCTAGATAAGAGGACTAATTAATGTGAATGAGTTCCATTACACTGTGCTTCTTTGCATTGTAAATAACAGGACAGTGGTGAATGGCCAGATGGGGGAGTTGATGAAATATGAGGAGGAATAGGAAGATATAAAGGTGAAGCGGGAGATGGCTTGCATTAGCAGATACTGAGGAAATGAAATCTGTTCAAGTCATAAGCTGCAACAGGATGCTATTTAATAATGAGAAGTGCACTTGTGGCAGTTATGCAAAGCAGAATAGGGGTGATAAAGTGAGCAAATAAACAGAAAAGGATCAAGGAACAAGCAGTTATATCCTCTCCCCCTATTATTATTATTATTATTATTATTATTATTATTATTATTATTGATATTGATATTCTGAGTTAGACCGAAAAGTGCAGCTAGGATAGTTGAGTCTGGAAAAGGATGGAAAATGAAATATATAGCACACTAGGAAAGACCCATGGAGAAAGCTAGAGAGTTCCAGAAAGACATCTACTTCTGCTTCATTGACTATGCAAAAGCCTTTGACTGTGTCGACCACAGCAAACTATGGCAAGTTCTTAAAGAAATGGGAGTGCCTGATCACCTCATCTGTCTCCTGAGAAATCTCTATGTGGGACAAGAAGCTACAGTTAGAACTGGATATGGAACAACTGATTGGTTCAAAATTGGGAAAGGAGTACGACAAGGCTGTATATTGTCTCCCTGCTTATTTAACTTATATGCAGAATTCATCATGCGAGAGGCTGGGCTGGATGAATCCCAGCCGGAATTAAGATTGCCGGAAGAAATATCAACAACCTCAGATATGCAGATGACACAACCTTGATGGCAGAAAGTGAGGAGGAATTAAAGAACCTTTTATTGAGGGTGAAAGAGGAGAGTGCAAAATATGGTCTGAAGCTCAACATCAAAAAAACGAAGATCATGGCCACTGGTCCCATCACCTCCTGGCAAATAGAAGGGGAAGAAATGGAAGCAGTGAGAGATTTTACTTTCTTGGGCTCCATGATCACTGCAGATGGTGACAGCAGCCACGAAATTAAAAGACACCTGCTTCTTGGGAGAAAAGCAATGACAAGCATCTTAAAAAGTAGAGACATCACCTTGCCAACAAAGGTCCGTATAGTTAAAGCCATGGTTTTCCCAGTAGTGTTGTATGGAAGTGAAAGCTGGACCATAAAGAAGGCTGATCGCCGAAGAATTGATGCTTTTGAATTATGGTGCTGGAGGAGACTCTTGAGAGTCCCATGGACTGCAAGAAGATCAAACCTATCCATTCTTAAGGAAATTAGCCCTGAGTGCTCACTAGAAGGACAGATTGTGAAGCTGAGGCTTCAATACTTTGGCCACCTCATGAGAAGAGAAGACTCCCTGGAAAAGACCCTGATGTTGGGAAAGATGGAGGGCACAAGGAGAAGGGGACGACAGAGGACGAGATGGTTGGATAGTGTTCTCAAAGCTACCAGCATGAGTTTGACCAAACTGCGGGAGGCAGTGGAAGACAGAAGTGCCTGGCGTCTGGTCCATGGGGTCACGAAGAGTCGGACACGACTAAACAACTAAACAACAACAACAACAGGAAAGACACAAGTCTATAGGAAGGTTTGCTTGGTTAAATGGAGTGTAGAGCAGCCTTTCTCAAAATGGCGCCCTCCAAATGCTTTGGACTACAATTTCCATCAGTCCAAATGTGCTGGATGGGGATTATGGGAATTGTAGTCCAAAACATCTGGAGGGCATCAGGAGTGGGGAGGGTGGGAGAGAAGCTGTGAAAGGCAAGAATTCAAATATGTGAATTACTATGACTTTTCTGAAATTCTGTGGCAATCAATCACAATCATTATCTCAAATGTCCTACCAGAAGAAAGACATTCTGTTTAGAAATGAAAGTGTGCTTGGGCTGCATGTGTAGTTACTGATGCCCATCGTTTGTGAAGCATGCCTCATGACCTCTGCACGTCATGTGATAGTTCTTGTTTCATGGCAAATGATTTGGTTGTGAAACAAAATACCATCTGATTATCAGTGGTTCCTCCAAAAAGCAGTTTCAATGGCAGCCGGCTTTGCCATATGTCTGGCATTGACTCGTTCTCTGAAGTGTTATCCCCCGTCACCATTGGCATATGGGACTGTACAGTTTTCTTTTAAATGTTTTCTTCTTTTTTCTAAAAAGAAAGAAGGAAGGGAAAAGGCAAGTAAGTTCCAGGGTAAACTTACCAATCAGAAGTAGAAGGGTTCGTGCAGCACCAGAAACAAGATAAAAGGAAGTAAATGTGAGGCTCCAAACAGTGCCTTTAGGGAAACATGGGGAAGTTGTGATTTCCCACTGTTGAGACATGTCAGGACCTTGTTAATAAGAGGAAAAGGAGGAGAGGCAGTAGCAATGTAGGCATAAGTGAGTGTGAGGTGACAAAGAACAGCAGGTGGGCTGAATATGTGACCTCAGCAAAAAGTCTAGAAAGCACTTTCAACAAGTTGGAATTGGAAAAGGCTGGTCAGTGGCTGCTGCTGCTGCTGAGGCCTTGGGGAAACTCACAGGGGTTTCTTACAAGGGGTTTCCCAGCGTTTTGCTTGTCGACAGTTTTTCTGAGACAACGCTAATGAATAACTGGCTAGATAACAGTGGGATGTTTAGCGACCTTTAAAAAGCAAGCAAGCAAGTAAGCAAAAACAACCACTTGTTTGATGCCATGGTTCAATACTTCTTTAGAAACATAAAGGAATTGAGGTGCCTGTACTTAGACCTTTCATGCATGGACAAGACAGGACAGTTGATCTCCCATCTATATATAGAAGGAAGATATGATTACATTAGCTCATAACTCTTTATTGGGGGATAGCTAAAGAAAACATTGAAAACCCTAAGTCTGGCAAGAGACACAACCTTAGTGCTCCCCTCAATATCCCAGAACCAGAAAAGGTTACCTTCAAGTTGTTGTTGTTGTTGTTGTTACATACCATCCTTCATCTCAGAATCACAGGGCAGTTTACAAAAACACAAAAATACATAGCATAGTAACAATAAAAACAATACAGTTTAAAAGGTAATGGACTGCATAATTAGCCACAGGCCTGAGAGGAGAAGAATGTTTTTGCCTGGCACCTAAAGATATGCCACAAAGGTTCCAGGTGAGCTTCCCTAGGAAGAGCAAGGAGCTCTTCCATAAGCAAGGAGCCACCACAGGAAAGGCCTGTTCTCATGTTTCTTAGTCACTTCACAGGACAAAGGTGCTTCAAACTTTTGGTTCTTGTTGACGCCTAGAAAATAGCACAACATTGCCTCTTAGCATACAGCGTGAAGGAATTAACCCAGGTGGAATTTGCTACTTTAGGACAATCTTCATCCAATGTGAGCTGTAAGCACAAGTGCCCTATAGGATATACAGTTTTGTGTGTGAAATGCAGTGAAACAGTCTTTAAATCTGAGAAAAGATATAGCTGCCAATAGTATGTGAAATACAGCACAGCTTTCACTGTTTCCTAAAAGGCGATATTCTTTCGGCAGATAAAATCTGACATGAAACACTAGAATGACTTGTGATCTTACTGTGTGCAAGACTACAAACTGTCATTTCCAGAACCGATGTGTTGCAGTTTCTAATATTTATTCAGTCACTTTAACTTCACTTAGTCTTAGTAGTGCATTTCCCACAAATTTTAATAGGATACAAATACCAAACTGAAGCAGTTTTTTCAGATTCGTACAGTATGAATTATATATTGTTATCACAGTGTTTTATTTTTTTCATCTAGATGCAGTTAACCAGTTACTGCAGGCTAGCTCAAGACAATTCAAAAGAAAGCATCTGATTAAATATTTCAGGCAGAATACAGTCAGACTGAAGTTCTGCCTCATAAAAAAAAGTTTTCTTGGAACTGAACAAACCATGCACTCCGCCTTGAGCTCCTTGGAGAAAAAGGTGGAACATAAATTCAATAAATAAGTAATAAATAAAACATGATACACTAGCCATTATTTTAAATTAAACAATTGCACCTTTGTTTTGGTTTAATTGTTTACGTGTATTTTATCTTGTATTTTATTCTGTGAAGGGCAGTATATAAATTTAATAAATAAAATAAATATTTCCCCCCCCCCCAGAAAATAGGTTGTTGCTAGTTGTGTTTTGAGTTGTAGTTCTCTAACAAGTTAACCCAGATCCATTATGGGATTAAACATTTCGTTCTTTTTGTTTTTAAATTGTTATGGTCAGTTTATTGACCATGCTGGTATAGCTTTAGAAGCCAGAATAAGTTAACACAGCTACAGAAATAATACATAATATTTGACCACCGTGTAATGGAAGGGAAGCACATAAATGTTTTAATATTTTGTATGAAATTAGTTAAAAATTTTAGGGTTAAAAATACTTAAGAATGTCTTTATTTTCATCCATGAAATGTTGGAGACATATTTCAAAATCTTTATCTAGCCACCCAGATTCAGCATACTGGAAGCAAATCAACATCCAAATAAGGACAAAGGAGGCATAATCTCTGAACAAATAAAATTAATAGCATGCAGTTTGCTGTGGTTCATGTTTGCTCAATATTTGTACCCAGCTGGCTTGTTTGAGGAAGGTCTTCTTCTTGGAAATGTTCAGGACATTTTAAACACATGTTCATTATACTTTTGAGGATGGTTGTGTACGCAGCTCTTTTTACTAGCAGTTACCGGTAGATTCTCTGTTTTGCAGCTGCATAATGCACCCTGTTATGTTGCTTCACTCCTTGAATTCTTTGTAATAAAGTAGGTAGCCTAATCAGGTTTTACATTTCTTCTTGTCTAGTAAATTATTTAATATAATTTATTTGCTGTCTATCTAATTAGAATTAGATTTGTGGACCAGTTTTAAGGCAGTTTCTTTAAACTACTGCCTGCCTGTGCTTGCATTGATAGAGGCTTACTGATAGTATAGGACAGGGGTCTGCAACCCGCTGCTCCGGAGCCGCATGTGGCTCTTTTACATCTTTGCTGCGGCTCCGGGGCATATACTAGCGAGGGGAGGAGGCGCATTGTGCGCCCCGACACTCCTCACTGTGGCGGGCGCTGTACTGGCTGTGACATCGCATGGGGGCGGTGCGTGCGTTAGTCACGCACCGTCCCGACGTCACCTTCCCGCCCGCTGTCAGATCGTGGCTCCGGAGATATATTTGTTTTAAATGTCGCAATGGTTTTGCGGCTCCCAGTTGTTGTTTTTTCTTCGGAAACGGGTCCAAGTGGCTCTTTTTGTCTTAAAGGTTGCAGACCCCTGGTATAGGAGCTTAACTTGACTCAGCTGCAGAGCATCTGAAAGTACCTCTGAACATGTGCAGAGTTCTTCCATTACTTTATCCTCCCTTTATCATGTATGTATCTGGGGTCCGGGAGAAACTTATAGTTGAGACTGTATGGCTTCTAGGCAAGCTTAAGCATTTTACCCTGCATTTTTGGAAATTAATTGGTGCATGTCAGGAAAGGACCATGTGTCTTAGGAGGATGGCTGCAGCATCCTCTCCCTTTTGCTCCTTTGGTGCAAAGAATATGAGAATTGACTTTCTAATCACACACTTAAGATTCACCCAGTCCAGCATTCCCTGGGAAGTCTGTGCACATGCAGAACAAGTCAATAAATTGTTTGTCCTTAGTATCAAAAATCTCTTCTTACGAAGCCTCACATAGTATTTGTGACAGCTGCCTTATCTGCCTACACTTCCATAAAGTAAGGGGAAATGATGTTACCCATATTTCAAAGTCACCTTGCCACACAATTTCTCTGGAGAGTGATTAAAGGGCACCATGCAGGGGACAGCCTTGTGTTCTCTGCATCTCAGAGGATGTATTGCCATCGTCCTCTTCTTTTCCTCTTTTCGATTTGCTTTTCCAATAAATCTGACTTTGTGTCAGTCAGCTGTAGGAGAAGCTGTTGCAACATGAGCCACTGCAGAATGCTAACTAATTTCATAATACTCCGCATAAGGTGACCCACTTACAAGTTCATCCTGCAGTCATGCTTTAAGCTTTGTTCCTGATTTACGTAACAGCATATTGGTTTCATCAGATAGCTGTCAGATGTAGTCCCTGGCTGCTTGCTCTAGCTTCCTCCATGCACACAGTCTTTGATCTGTATTCCACACAGTTTTGGGGGAAATGGTGCTTTATTTGACTTCTCCACATCAAAATGATATGAACACTAAATGTAAGTGAAACACTAACGTTAGGTCTGACTATGACTAGAGAATATTCTTTCCCATGCATCAGCAGCATTCATGCCAGGTTTAAAGAGTATTCCCTGTCCCTTCTGAAAGCATCATATGTAGTATATCATATCAAACCGGCAAATTCTGTAAGGTAAGTGCTAAACAAACAAACAAACAATCCCTCTGGCCCAGAAGTGCTAACCCCTAATCCCAGATGTGTTGAGAAGTGTCTAAAAATGCAATCTTTTGTAGCCAAACTGACATTTCACATCCTTTGAAGGATCTGCAGTGTTTTCTCAGTATTCCATGATTCGAATATCTTCCTTTCACCAGCAATTATAAGCATACAACCCTGGGGCCAGCATCTGGTTTCACAGGAGGATTGCTTTGAGGAGAGGTAAAGGTGGCGGCCAAACCTCCCTTACTAAGCGTATTCCAAATAATACCCATTTCCATAACATTTATTCCCTCATTTCTTGCCCTGAATATTGCAGTTGGGAGCATTTTGATACTCTTTAAGAGCTGCATTTGGCTCTGGGGCCTTCACTTGCTTTATTTCATTAACAGAAGCTCAGTCAGTGACTGTGGGGTTCACTACATGGTATCTATGTGCCATTGATACTGGATTTTACCATTTAAGGTGTTCTGCATCTCTGTTGTTTCTGTAGCACTCATTCTTTTGCCGACTAACAGAAGATAAAAAGTCGGAAAAATTCTTCAAAGTTTTTTACGACCGCATGAAAGTGGCTCAGCAAGAGATCAAGGCTACAGTCACAGTTAACACTAGTGATTTAGGAAATAAAAAGAAAGATGATGACTCGGACAGAGATGTACCAGCCAGGAAAAGAGGTAATTCTCCAGTGGTGTAATGAAGACTATGAAAATCAAACCCTTCAGTGAATTATTTTATTGATCCAGAGGTTCTGGTCCACAACATGGAAGTTAAAAATGCAGCCCTACCATGGCACTGCTTTCCTCCTTCATCCATTTGGGATGTGGCAGTTGCTGTAGTGGTGACAGGTATTTTTAGCATTAAAGGGCCAGCCAGCTTGAGTAGCTTGACATGTTGCTTAATCCTTGTTTTTAACACTCTGCTCTGCGTGCAATAGGTCTAGGATTCTGTAGCTAAAAACAGATGTCCCATATTCTCCATTTGTAATAAGAGAGGAATTGAGATGGGCACTGGCAGTCTCAAACGTCTCTTTTCCTTTGGAATCATTATAACGTACATGTCTGATGCATCAGTACATACTGTTTATTGTCAATAACATGACACTGGAAGAAACAGAAAAGGTTGCTTTCTAATGGCACTTTACATGCCTACGGTCAGGTGTTCTGTTGTGGGGTTGGTTCCCCTCATGTATGAAATTTGTCATTGTCAGTTGGCTTCAAAATGCCAGCACATATTCTTGCCATTCCCCACTATTTAATCAGGATGTACTACTGAAAATTCAATACTCGTTAGAAAGCCCTGCTGCAATATCTGAAGAACCTATTTGCATTATCAGTCACCCTGCAGCATGTACTTAGGCACCAGATGCAAGCATTCAGGGTTGGGCAGGGGGAATAGCATGGACATGAGTATGATAGGATCATAGGGACACAGACCAAAGTCCATCTAGCTCAGTATTGTATACACAGTATGCCCCAGCACTACATGGAGATTCCAAGAATTGAACTTTGGAGCTTCCCCATAAAACTTCTCAAATCCTGTTTTTTGCTCTAAATCTCATTTAATTCGTGTTCTGTAATGGTGGGTGCTTATCTATTCTTTAGGGAACAGCCTTCACATTTACAGAAAGGATATTGCCGTGTCTTGTGGGGTAGTATAAACCAAATCAGGCTGCCTCAGTAAAACTTACAGCATTAATTTGGATTAATTACAAAGGTTGATGTGTCAACACGCTGAAAAATGTTGATTTGACTCTGCTTGGTTGTTGTTTGCTAATGGACCTTTGTCTCTGTGTTCTGTAGCTTTGAGAGAACCCATGACCCAAATAACAGAGGAGGTGCGAGATCAGTTGGTTGAAGCCTCTGCTGCTACAAGGAAGGCATACAACACTTACAGGAGGGAAGCTGATCCCGACGACCATTATTCAGCTGCAGATGGCGCACAGTCTGCAGCAGACAAAAACAAAGACGAACTGGAGATGAGTCCTGTTATCACAATAATGCAGCCCATCTTGCGGTTTTTGCAGCTGCTGTGTGAAAACCACAACCGGGACCTGCAGGTAGGCTATGCAGCATCTTCAGGCTCAGCTCTACAAAAAAGGTTTTCTGCCAGCCTCTCAGTAGAAAAGCAGACATCTCACTTGAGCTGAGGGCATGGAGACATATGCTACTTTACCCCTAAATGAACAGCAGTTCCTTCCCAAGACATGTTGTTGCCAGCTCATTGAGGAGCAAAGTGTTTCTCTGATGGAGTGTGGTAGCTTGGAACTGAAGCCCATGTGATATTTCCATTGTCCCTTCCTGAGTGGAAACCAGCTAGAGGCAAGGAAGCATGGGGAGATGTTGATTCATGTTGTTGTTGTTTAGTCGTCTTAGTCGTGTTCGACTCTCCTTGACCCCATGAACCATAGCATGCCTTGGAAACTCTGACTTTCTTCTCAAAGCTTCTCCTTTTTTATGCCCATGGAGTTTTCTTGGCAAAATACTGGAGTGGTTTGCCAGTTCCTTCTCCGGGTGGATCACAACTCTCGGCTATGACCTGTCCATCTTGGGTGGCCATAGCTTGTTATTCAAGCCCTTGCGCCATGATAAGGCAGTGATCCATGAAGAGGGTTGATTCATGTAGCTTCCCTCTAAAGATTATCCCTGATCATCTTGATTCGGTGCGGTTTACTTTGATCCAAGAAGATAGGTCTGTCTACTGTTTTATCTGTGTGGCCCAGTTTTGATTGTGATAATTTCACAGTGCTTAACAATAGATGGGCTGTTTGTTCTGCATTAGGCTTGTTAAAGGTTCCAGGTCTAACCAATGAACTGAAAACCTGACAATATGTTTTCTTTGAAGCTCCACAATCTTTGAGACTATTTTGAAACATGCAGTGCTGAGACATATTTTCCCGTGCCAAAAGCTATAAGCAAAGCATCTCAAACAAATCTCACAGGCATGAGCTGGGTCATTTATAGTTTTAAGCCTAAAACACCATGAATGGATTCATACGAAGCAGGAGATTTTAAAGACACCCTAGACCCAAATCAGTTAAAATCACAAAGATCAAAAACAGCTCCTTAAAATGAGGAGCATGAAATTGCTTCAGAATTGGCACAGTGTTCTTCCTTGCAGCCTTCCCTGGCCAGTATCCTGGTGGCCACAAAACCAGGTGCATACACTAAAAAGTGGGTGACTGATAGAATGCCTATCAAGGGAAGTGGGATCCTAATAGACCCTCATCAAATTTAGGCTGCGGGTGATGATGGTTTGTAGCCAGATGTGTTCCTCCATTCACTGAAGGCTTGATTCAGCAGAGGCTTCAGTGCATGGAACAGGGAAGAAGGCAATTTTAAAAAATATACCCTCACACACCCATCTCATGCTTTTCTGGATGGTTTTTCTAACCCTCTGGAACAGATTTTTTTGGGCGGAGTGGTGGTGGCTAAAGACTGAAGGGTGCGGTCAGCCAAAAAACCAGCCAGCTCCCTGCTTCCATTTCTGGGAGTTTCCCCTTTTATCAGAGAGCCCTCCATGAACAAGACACTGTTGAATATAACCCAAATATGGTGAATGCATCCCTTAGATGTGGTAGACTAAGTCAGGATCTCATTGTTGCACACCCAGTTGTCCCGGTCATCCAGGATCAAATGCTTTCCAGTTACCAACAGGGCATTAAATGGCAGCTAAAGCAATGGGCAAGAAACATTTCCCTCAGACTTCCACTGCTGGAAGGGGATAAGAGAATAGCATAAAGATGTCTGATCTCTCTTTCCATCTTCAGGCTTGCTTGTCTTATCTTCCCCTACCCCAGATACCAGCATACTTTCATCTATCTCCCCATATCATAGGCAGACATGTGACAACCCCTCTGGGGTTGGCAGTGAGTCTTGGCATGTGTCCAAAAATGCTTGCCCCAGATGCTGACTTAGGAACAAAGATACTTAGCAAGCATGAGGGAAAAATAAAAGAATTAAGCTCAAAGAGGGAATTTCTAACTAGCTGTAATCTGCAGGAACTTTGAGTGGGTGTAATGAAAACATGTTGCTCTTTATAGATCAAAGACAACTAACTAAAAGGAAAGTTTTGAGGGGAGAGAAATGAGTGTAATCGACCTATAGGCACTTGCAAAACATTACAAAAGTCAAAAGCCCTAAATATTTATCTATGGGTGTGTTGAGGGGCTTGGATCACCACTGAGATCATGTTCATTAGTGCTTTTAGAAAGTGATGCGTGAATGGAAAACTGTGAATCCGTTGCAAAAAAAATATCACATTTTGATTTCTTTTGACCAGCATCAATGTTCAAAAATGAAACTGAACTTTCCCCTCTCCATTATTTCATATTCATCTATAGAATTTCCTGCGTTGTCAAAACAACAAGACAAATTACAACTTAGTGTGTGAGACCCTGCAGTTTCTGGACTGTATCTGTGGAAGCACAACTGGAGGACTTGGACTTCTTGGGCTGTACATTAATGAGAAAAATGTAGCATTGATCAACCAGACACTGGAAAGTTTGACTGAGTACTGCCAGGGACCATGCCATGAAAACCAGGTAATCCAGTTATTGCAGTAGAAAACGTGTCGTAGTCGCAAAAGTGGGAATCTCCTGTACAATTTGGAACCCTAAGAACTTATCACAGAACTGTTGGAAGGGAGCTCAAAGTGGCATCCATTCCCATACCACCAATCGTTCCAAAGTGTGCTGCTTAACTACAACACCCCAAAGAAATCATAAATGAGAAGTCTAGAACAGAGCATCCTCATTAGTGAGAACCCCCAACTCTTTCTTAGACCAGGGGAATAGCTGGTCTCAGCATGAGGCTCTGAAAATACCTTGGTGCAAATAGAGAATAGTTGGATTTGTAGTAAGGTAACAAAAGGGACACGAGTGGTGCTGTGGTCGAAACCACAGAGCCTAGGCCTTGCCGATCAGAAGGTTGGTGGTTCGAATCCCGGCAACGGGGTGAGCTCCTGTTGTTCGGTCCCAGCTCCTGCCCACCTAGCAGTTCGAAAGCACGTCAAGTGCAAGTAGGTACTGCTCCAGCGGGAAGGTAAACGGTGTTTCTGAGCACTGCTCTGGTTCACCAGAAGTAGCTTAGTCATGCTGGCCACATGACCCGGAAGCTGTCTGTGGACAAACGCCGGCTCCCTTGGCCTATAGAGTGAGATGAGCGCTGCAACCCCAAAGTCGTTCATGACTGGACTTAAATGTCAAGGGTCCTTTACCTTTACCTTTACCTTTACCTTTAACAAATGGGAAGCCCAGTAGTTTAGCTTACTATGGGCTGAAATGAAAGTAGCATTAAGTAGAATGCTCTGTGAGCATTTTGATTTCTCTTTGCTCAATGGGACACTTTCCCCTCCTCCTGCCCCTGTTCCCCCCTCCCCTGCTCAATCTATTCTGGGGTTTTCTCCAACTTTCTTGAGGAGGTTTTGGGACAACATGGGCTACGCACACGGAGTGGAAAGGGAAGAAATTCCTTTGCATTAGTGTAATAACGAAGTTGAATTCTTCCCTATGGAACTCTTCATGGGAGTGGTGGGCAGAGAGAGACTTAATAGGACTTTGGGAAGAAAAGTTATGTTTTCTTGTTAGCCACTTAAAAAAGGTTTCTTCTTTTTACGTTTCTTTCTCCCCTGTGCAGAACTGCATCGCTACTCATGAGTCCAATGGTATAGATAT
Source organism: Podarcis bocagei (assembly GCF_964188305.1). Lineage (NCBI taxonomy): Eukaryota > Metazoa > Chordata > Lepidosauria > Squamata > Lacertidae > Podarcis > Podarcis bocagei. Next base: position 39,570,456 of record NC_138126.1, read on the forward strand.
AATTACAGCATTAATTCTCAATGATATCAACCCTCTGGGAAAGAAGCGGATGGATCTAGTATTAGAACTGAAGGCAAGTGGATACTCAACTCTGAAGATGGACGGTAGTATCACAACAAAAAAGCAAAAGCTTCTATCCAGATCTTGATAACCCTAGCAGGCTCCTTGAGTGCCCTGGGCAGTTTGCTATCACATGGGATTATTATTTTTTAAAAAATCATTTTAAAATAAAGACTTCATAACATTTTGTTTCAAACAGCTTGCCTGTTCTTAATTTAAGATATGGAATGTATTTCATACATTCAAAACCTGAATTTCAAGGAGAACATTAAGTACAATTACTTAGCTATGATACTGTAACTTGCAAAATTATTTCAGCCTGTTAAGGGGCTTAGGACATGTGATCAGAGCTGTATACATAACCAGTCCTGTGACAGAAACCATCAGGTGGTCTTATGCACAGCTGTCCTACAATTTAAGGCAGAATATAGATGTTGAGGGAACAGGACAAAGGGGCCAGTCATCTATTGATCAATAGCTACTTTGGGCAAGCCATCCAGTGCTGATCCTGATCCGTTGGTTAGGCTCAACTTTGAGTTGCAATTAAATCAGTGGAGCCTCTACTCTGCGTTAGTGCATAATTGCTGGACATAGTTGCTGACCTTGCTGCCAGCATCGACTTCTGCATTGTGAATTTAACATAATTTTTATATACAGAACTTAACATAGGGGGGACTTCTGGTGCTAATTGCAGTTGGGAGAAGCAAGACAGGATAGGAAAGCAAGATAGGAAAGGAAAAAGTCCCATTGAGTCCCCTCACGCTATATTGGAGATGGGTCAACTACCATCTGTGTCTAGTACACAGTGTTGCAGTGTGCTGTGCATACCCAATATTACAGGAGGTGTAGAGCGATCCTGTAGTTTCTTGTGAAATAATGTGGTTTGATGTATTCTCTCCCCGCCCCCAAAAGAAATCCAGCTTCAGTCTGATTTGAAACCATATCAGGAAACCAAGCAGGCGACTTACACCATGGAAAACACCTGTGCCCACTGAAGCAGACAGGCAGTGGGTGGCATGGATATATACCAAAGCATACTGATGTGTACAGCAAAGTTCAATTGTGACTTGAAATGCAGTAGGGAGAAAGCTACCTCACTGTGTCCTAAGGTGGTAATGTGTACACAGTCTCACCTGATTTCAACCAATTTGTGGTTCTTTATATTTTTCCCCTTTCAAGCTCAGCTGCCATCAGTATTCTGTCAGCTCACAGGTTAACAGATAGGTTGTTTTTGTTTTGTTTTGTTTTTAAAAATCTTTTAATGTATAAATATCTATACTTCCGCATATTTAGGGAGTGCCCCAAATGCAAAACAACAACAACAACACACACAAAAAACCATTCCCTTATTGTTTATAGTGGTCCTATTCTGCTTCCAAACTGATAGACACTTGACTTCACAGTTTAAAAGGAGAAAAGATGCAGCTATCTTTTGTGTGTTGCCTGAAACCTACTTTCATTGTATTTATGTATCTAAATGACATCATTGCTTCTTAGTATAAATCGTGTTAGATTTCAACTTTATGATACCTTGCGGTCTTTCACATTTGCTCATCTTCGTTGCTTTGACAGGTTTATGCAGCTGGAAATAGTCACATAGATCTGTGGGTTGTCTTTTTTACTTCTTTCCGTTTTTATAACACATTCAACTATTCATCAGATATCTTTCTTTGACTTTTACCAGAACAATGCCTCTAAGTTACTCTTGGCAATAATGGAAAGTAGGCACGACAGTGAGAACGCAGAAAGGATCCTGTATAATATGAGACCCAAAGAATTGGTATGTTTCCAAGGATACGCCTCCAAATTTTCAGGGGTTGTGGTGGCAAAGGCGAATTTGGCAGTATACGATAATCTTGCTGCTGGTTGGGTGGCTAAGTTCATACTAAGTTCAGGATCTAAGTAAAGTAATTACTTCCACTCACTGAACTCTTGAAGTGGACTGCAAAGATGTTGGGGGAGTTCATAAGCACACGGGTCAGTTGAGGATGGGGAAATTAATTTTTCCAAGTGAGATTAAAAAGTAAAAGGGTGCATCCAGAAAGCACTGTTTGTGCAGCATCAGAGCCTATAAGGATTTGGAAGATTTGAGAAGCATTGTTGTACAGTTCTCTTCTGACAAATTCCTGTGAAATTATCTCCTGGGCAACTTGGGGCTAAGAGCTCAGTAGCTCTTGGCAGCCTGGAAAGCTATGGTGGTCCACTCTGCCTGCTTCTTTGAAGATCAGATAGCAGAGGGAGGGGAAACATCTGAGGTTCCATGACGGTCCTCTCTGCATCCTCAAATTTATTTTGATGTAACTGCTAATCAGCTGCATAGTAGTATGGCTGCTTAATTTGCAAGTGAGTCATTGAGATATCACAAATGGGTAGTTGGCAACGCTGTAAAAAAGAAATGGAAACCTTGCAAGCGTGAAGTGCACTGATCCATCAACACCCATATGAAAACATCCTGTGTTGATGAGGGGTGACAGTGTTTGGATTCAAATAATCTATCACAACTAGATATCAATTTGACGAGGAGTTGAGACAAAAGCCATTTAACAGCTTCTAAGCGTTTTGTTCCATCCAGCATTAATAAACAGCAAAACGTCAGCTCTGGGATTCCAAAGTGCAGGGCTGAAAGTCTATAAACTCACCACATTGTGCCTTGGTTATGGCAGTAGTCCGAGACGGGTGTGTGATGCAATGTATTTATTATCCAGCAACAAAGGGGTGAGCTGGGGATAAAGTTTCAGTCTTTATTTTGGCTCCTATTCCACTGAGTCAAGTGATTCGTAATGTAGACTCAATTTGACAGCAAATACCAGCTGCTTTAAAGACAAAACAAAACGGAAAAACCAACCTTTTTATAACTTGAAACGGAGACCTCTACTTCAGGAGGGAGGGAGGGAGCAATGAATGTGAAATTTCTTTAGAGGAGTTGTCCACTGGCAGTATGTTTTGGCTTTGGCCTTGGTATTTCTGTCTCTCACACCATCACCAACACCACAGTTTTGAGTGTTGTATTTATCTTTTCTCCCCAGGTTGAAGTGATTAAGAAGGCATATCTGCAAGGTGAAGTTGAGTTTGAGGATGGAGAGAATGGTGAAGATCTTGCTGCATCTCCTAGAAATGTGGGGCATAATATTTACATATTAGCCCATCAGGTACAATTGCATTTATGCAAGGAGAATTTTGTGGCACATTCTATTAGTAGCAGGGCCCTATACCCAAATATAGGCATGGCCTTGTGCAACCTATCATTTGGGCTCAAGTGCGCAGATTCAGGAAATCTGATCTCTGTTGGGACAGCCCAGATGTACTGATTCTGCACGCTGATCATGTTTTCGTACACAAATGACCAGGAGAGTAATGAGGTCAGCATAGATTCATTCCACTGGCAGAAATGTTGCATAAAGTTTCACAGACTGGTGCCTCCCATTGGTGCTGTTTGTACTAAATTTCTGGTTTACCACTGAAATGCTACACCTGTAACTTAGGGAGCACAGATTCAAAACAGCTTTAAGCCACTTCAAGAAAAAAATATATTTTAAGTTACCCTGACCAGCCAACACCTGGAAAAGTACAAAGAAAATGCAAGTACATTTTCATTGAGATGCAGGCCACTATCACCAAATGTACTATTCATTTATTTTAGCTCGCTCGTCATAACAAAGAGTTGCAGAACATGTTGAAGCCTGGAGGTCAAATTGATGGAGATGAAGCTTTGGAATTCTATGCTAAGCACACAGCTCAGATTGAGGTAAAGGCTACAGGAAATTCTGGGTAATCTTCGCTTGGAAAGATAAACCAAGAAATTGTTTTAAAATTAGGCGGGAACACCAGCAGAAGTGTCCTGTGCAAACAATACAATGCAGATGTACTACATCAAAAACAACTTGCACCTATGGAATATTATAGCAAATACAATGCTATCCAATATGTTCTAAACTGGCTTATATTCCATCCTCTTTTGAATTTAATTGGGTTTGCCAATTCTTTTCTCAATCAAACATTTTATAAATTTAAAAAATGGTCCTTGTGGTGAGCTTTAGACAAGACGGATTAGCCACATAGATCTTATGCTACATAGCTCTGTGCAATTGTACTAGAGATATACACACAAAATTTCATACTGTGAGATATCCCCCACTTAAGCAGGGGAAGGACTGTTTGGCTTGATTTGTTCTGGGTAAGCACTGTTCACTGAGGGGTGAGTGTTGGAGACATTTGGTATATTTGCAAATACTGAACACCAGAACCAACCTGTATCCCAGCAGAACTGTTGCCCTCAGATCCCAATGAGCAGTCCTCCTTTGTGATTGTACTCACCAGGACAGAAATCTGTCACCTTCCCCCGCCCCCACTGTCATTGCAGTCATTTTGTCCTGGTATCCATGGGAGTATTGGCACCTCATTTATTTATTTTAAAAAAAGCACTGCTAATGAGAGACATGGCACAGTGTTTCATCTTCTCGTATCTGTTCTTCTGTTTTTAGAAATTCCAAATGAAAACCTGTTTTTTTATCCCATCTCTTACACATGTTTTCATTCTTCTAAGCTCTGATCAGAGTATCATTCAAAAACAGAGAGAGAAAGGTCCTTAGCTTTCAGGACACCAAATAACCATTAACTCATTTTTTTAATGGAAACATAATTTAACCACCCTGGACTGTTAAATTTGCCTAACAAAGGAATAGCTGGCCATCAACCATAATGATATATGTATATAATATTGTATATGGAAATGACCCAGCTTTTTGGACTTGAAATGTTACTGAAACAAAAGGAAGAAACCTACAGTAAATGGTGTTACACTAATGGAAATCATGAAGTATTTTTGTGAGGAGAGTAGCAGGTCTACTGCATAAGTGAGGTTCTGATAAAAGAAGAGTTTGCATCGTGGGGGATGATACATTCTCGTTTTAAGGGGCAGCCATACGAAGTAATACTTAAATCCTGTCTTCTATAGATTGTTAGATCAGATCGCACCATGGAGCAAATAGTTTTCCCTGTGCCCAGTATATGTGAGTTCCTCACGAAGGAATCTAAACTACGGGTGTACTATACTACCGAGAGGGATGAGCAAGGCAGTAAGATAAATGACTTTTTCCTGAGATCAGAAGACCTCTTCAATGAAATGAACTGGCAAAAGAAACTCAGAGGTAAACTGGATTGCTGCCAAAGGCGATTTTTCAAGATACTAATTCTTGATCTGAGAGACTGCAAAGTTCTTCTCTGTGTCAGAGAAGCAATTTCAGCCTCTGGGGAATTTCATCCTCACACAAAATTATTCTCCATGTAATTTTGCTTTCAGTATCTTAAATATTTTCAGAAAGACTTGGTTTAATCATTAGCTGTGCATATTGTTGTGTGTTTCCAGCATTACGTTTCCCGATTACTATTGTGAAAACAAATGCTTTGAAGCAGCCAGAAGATTATGTAGATGGATATCATTGGGAAGGGAATGGCCAGCCATTAATCTTAGGGGCAATTTGCCCTAGGATTCTTGTCAGATATGTTACATAAGGACTAAACTAGACATGACAGAGGAGATCTGTGTTCACAATCTCCTGTGGGGTTTTGCTTTGCTTTTTACTTCAAGCAGCTGCATTGGGATGCTAATTTGGGGAAGTAGCTCTCTGAGAAAGTGTGCTGCACCCTTTTCTGCAGTATTTCCTGGATGTAGACCTCTTAATGTACAAAGCTACTATCAGCTCAGGGTGGAGTTTGGGGAGAGAATATAGTACAGATTGCCTGCAGGGCTAATAGCAACTCCAGCTGTCTCACAGTGCTGCTCCTCTGATCAAATTAGCTTTAAAATTTCAGATGTATATAGTCACAGGAGACGCTTATCACTGTTCTCCTGCACCATGCCCATGTCCAAACTACAAAAGCTCACATCTGTGACAGTTGTTTTTGCGGCTACATAATTTCAGCTGATATAGTGGCGAAAGGAGAAGAACTTATAAATAAGAACCAAACATTACATTCAGCAATACTGGACTTAGGTAGACAGGAAGTTGAAACCTCTGAGACAGCTGCATCTGCTTGGCACAATGGTCCACTTATATCTTGGTTGCTTTCTCAGTTTGAGGTTATGACATTTTCTAAAGCTCACATTCCACTGCATCACTTTGAAGTTTGGCAATGTAATGATCAGGGACCAAACTTGATGTGACATTAAACCTATAAGCTATACTTGATGTTTGTTTACTAAATAGCTGGTGTGGGAAGGGTGATCTAGATCAGGACTATACCATGGAAGCCGAGGGATATTATTCCCCTGCCACAGTTTGGGTTGCACCACTCTCCCTACACAGCCGCAGAATAGCATCTGTGGCTGGGTGATCCCAAGCAGGACCATAACAGGACTAAAGGGTCAAATCTTCTCTTGTCCTCCATCCTGAACGTTGTGGTCCCAATCTGGTCCCACAGCTACCATTTAGTAAACAGAAACCAGTCACACATTAAATGCATAATGCAATTATCTGGTTTAGCTCTGAAGCAACCACTTCCACTGCAGAGAATAAAGGCTGGAAGTGGAAATGAGGGTGTGTCGGTCTCAAAAGTTCACACAGCGCAGAGTGCCATGGCATGCAGTCAGCACATTCTGACCTTTTTGTGTTTTTTAACGCACGATCAACTTTTGCTCTCCTGGTGCTTGTAAACCAAGTGTTTATATAAAAAGTTGGTTTCTGTTCAGTATGGCCTTTGATCGGAAAAAAGGTTCTCTAGGAAGCAAATGCCCTGAACTTATGGACTCTGCAAACAACAATTAAAGCACAAACTTTAAATCAAATAATAAAGATTACTACAGTTCACAGTGTGTGATTCTAGGAAAAGTTGGCAATACAATGATCTCTGTTGATTTATTCATTGTTAGGGGCAATCTTGAACTTTGAATCCCTTGTAAACATTTTTATTTTTTATTTTTTGCAGCTCAGCATATACTGTACTGGTGCTCGCGCAACATGTCCTTCTGGAGCAGTATTTCCTTTAACCTTGCAGTCCTTATGAATCTTTTGGTAGCATTTTTCTATCCTTTTAAAGGAGTCAAAGGAGGTACTAGTATTTCAAAGTTATAAAATGTAGTTTTTCACAAAAATCAAAGCACAATGCAGGTGGATGGCGGCGGCTAACTTAAGCATCTTAGTACTGGCGAATTTTTATCAGTTGTATTATTAAGCACACTCTGCATCTCAAGGGATGTAGGGGTGGTGCTGTGCTCTAAATCACTGAACCTAGGGCTTGCTGATCGGAAGGTCGGCGGTTCGAATCCCTGCAATGGGGTGAGCTCCCATTGCTCAATCCCAACTCCTGCCAATCTAGCAGTTCAAAAGCACATCAAAGTGCAAGTAGATAAATAGGTACCGCTCTGGTGGGAAGGTAAACGGCATTTCCGTGCGCTGCTCTGGTTTCACCAGAAGTGGCTTAGTCATGCCAGCCACATGACCCAGAAAAACTGTCTGCGGACAAACACCAGTTCCCTTGACCAGTAAAGTGAGATGAGCGCCACAACCCCAGAGTCGTTCGTGGCTGGACTTAACTGTCAGGGGTCCTTTACCTTTACCTTTACATCTCAAGCAGTGTGTCAGATTAGGATCTGAGAGAAGTGTTGACTCTCAAAATGCAGAGTTCTAAAGGTGTTTTATCTCAAAATGCAAATTTTAATATTCATTTTGATGTTTTTGATCAAAGAGCATGCATCCTAGTCCAGATGGTACACTTCAAGTTAGACTGGAAGCTGCAAATTTCCCTACTTAAAAATGGTTTCAGTAGTTCCTCGCCTCAGGGAACCCTGAGGATGGTAGCTGTATAAAACAGATCCCAGATTCAGAATTTTCAGGAGTCTCACAAAACTAGAGTTCCCGGGAGTTTTTGGAGGACATCATGACCATTAAACTAGTATGGCACCAATTTATATCTGCAGTGTATATCTGCCGCAAGAGAGCAGAATATCACGGAAAGTTATGTTCTGAGTGCACAACATAAACACATAACCAGTGGCTATGGAATGGATGTTAGGTTCATTAATATAGCCTGTGATGTTAGAGCTGCATCCTACCAGCTTTGCTCCGCTGCAGCTACTTTGTAAACATAAAACAAGGGTGCCTCACAATGGATGTTGCAGTTAAGTCACATTTCTACGTGGCTTATTGGGAAAGAGAAGTAATAACACGCTTTTGCATCAATGTTGGCGTGATTTCACCTGGAGTTGAGCTCCAAGTTCAGTTGGAGTTTTATTAATATGACAGCTTTCACATTTTAATGCAGGTTTCTATCCATTATTTTGTATTAATTTATTAATTGGTATATTTATATGAGGCAATTCAGCACAAGGTTCCCATTACTGAGACTTGAAAAGATAATGAGCAGAAATGGTAGAAAGAAACCAAAACCAGGTCTTTAAACACACACACACACACAATTTTCACCACTGTTTGACTTATGGGCCATTGACAAGTAAGCTAGTTCCCACATGTGGAAGTGGGACTTCACCACTTTTGGCCATGGAAGGAGAAAGTGTGAGTGCTCACAAACTGGCAACGAGGGACCCTTGCAATGAGAACTTTGGTATTGCAATAATTGCTTCATATTATTATTTTAAGCACTTTCCCTTCAAGGTGTAACGTTTGTGAAACTATACAAAAGCCTGTTTACAAGGCGGGGAAAGAAGTAGGGTGAGTTCATGCCCCACTTTCAGTATAACTCCAATTCCCTTAAAATGATGGCAAGCAACCATGTATCTCTAATGTCAGGTGATTTCTGTTGGATCCCATAGGACACATTCCTAGCTAGGTTTTCAAGATATTTATTTAAAATGAAAAGGGTATTTTGACTGATGTTGGCTACCGCATTGGAGTTCATGTCGGATGCTTTCTGAAACAGGAACAGGAGCAACAAAAGTGCGCTGTTTGCGCCAGGGCCATTTCAGACTGATCATTGGCTAACCACAACAGACTTTTAGGTACTCAACCACTTATTCCGTCCAAAAATAGTAGCCAAAAGGTTAATAAGCAATACTAAATGTGTATATCAGAATATGGCACTTCCAAGGGTAGTTTTGAAAATTTTGTGTCAGGTGAGGAGGGATGCTGCCAAACCAGGGCAGTTAAATTCCCCCATCCCTAGAAGGTTTGTCTGGAGGCTGTGGGGAAGGCTGGTGCATGTTTACTATAATCTACTGCTTAGGTTTTTTTTAATGCCTTGCTTTGTTGCCTATGCCAGTCAGTCTGTAAGTTATAGATGCTGTTTGTTGGCATATTTCAAACTGATATTGTTTGAGATATTGTTCTTAGCAGCCCAGGGGGCTTTGTGGAGCAAGCAGGATAAATTTTAAACTGAATAAACAATGAACTGTCTTTGGGTGTCTTCCTCTCCTCAGGTACGTTGGAGCCCCACTTGTCAGGCTTACTTTGGACAGCCATGCTGATATCATTTGCCATAGTTGTTGCCTTACCTAAACCCCACGGCATTAGAGCCTTAATAGCTTCCACAATACTGCGGCTAATATTTTCTGTAGGCTTGCAGCCAACATTATTTCTTCTGGGGGCTTTCAATGTAAGTATCAGATAGAAGTCTCTCTGAAATTTTCTTGCCCTGCACCATGAAATATTCTCTAATAATAATAACAATAATAATAATAATTTATTATTTGTACCCCGCCCATCTGGCTGGGTTTCCCCAGCCACTCTGGGCGGCTTCCATAGAAACCAAAAAACACTAAAATATCATACATTAAAAACTTCCCTGAACAGGGCTGCCTTAAGATGTCTTCTGAATGTCAGGTAGTTGTTTATCGTTTTGACATCTGATGGGAGGGCGTTCCACAGGGCGGGCACCACTACTGAAAAGGCCCTCTGCCTGGTTCCCTGTAGCTTTGCATACATGCTTGTATGTTAAAAATTCATTGTTCTGCCATAAATCATTAATCATTAACAACAACCCCCCCCCCCAGGGTTTCAATCAATTGTGGCTAACCTACAGCCCTCCAGTTGTTGCTCCCAATCATCCCTAACCCACTCACTGTGGATGATGGGAACTGTGGTTCCGTAAGGTCTGGAGAGTCACCGGTTAGCTACCCCAGTTTAAAAGAAGAATGCTGGAACTGGTGTGTTGTGTTTTCTAAAATATGTTCAAGAACAAATGTTCTCCAGGCATTCATCTTCTGTCCTGTGCTCCACAGGTTTGTAACAAAATAATATTTCTGATGAGTTTTGTTGGTAACTGTGGAACATTCACTCGCGGATACAAAGCCATGATCTTGGATGTGGAGTTCCTTTATCATCTACTATATCTTCTTATTTGCGCAATGGGGCTTTTCGTTCATGAATTTTTCTACAGCTTGCTGGTAAGCGTTTAATCCCAACAATTTATATTTTTTACTGTACTTGATGACTGTAGATATTAGTGACCTGAATGATGCTAAATGGGTTTAAGCTGACTTACAGATGATTCCCAGCACCAGCCATGGCAGAAAGCAGCTCAGAAATTCAACTGCCCCTCCACTTTCCAAACAAATACGCTAAGGGACAAGAGAAGGTTTTAGGTTAGACATACAATATTTTCAAGAAATCATTGACAGTTACCAAAACAGCAAAGATATTCAGCCATGTGATCTGGTCATGTACTTCACAGCAGTTAACAAGTGTTTACATAAGCAAAGGCAGTTCAATGTGAAATAAATCTTTTACATGTGACTACAAAGCAGCTCGCTTTTATGTCCTTGAGCTGCATGCACGGAACCTCATTTTTATTCTAAGCCAGAGTAGAATTTATGGGCGAATTGCTGCTCAATTCATAAAGCAGCCTAAAGTTATGAGTTGGCCAATTTATATTGCAAACTTCAAATGACATCACTACAAAACACTGAGAACACCTATTAAGAATGTAAAAAGAGCCTACTGAATCAGGCCAGTGACCCATCTAGTTTTCTTCTCACATCCTGTTCACCTCTACTACAGATGTGCCAAGGGCCTGAAACCACCACCCCCAACCATTTTTGCCACCCCAATTGTGGGGTGCAAATATGGCAGGCATTTTTGGCAATTTTCAAGAGGGGGTGACAAAGAGATCAAAATAGAATGCTTGCAGTAGCTCTTCTGGTGACAGGAAGAAGACATTTTACCACCAACACCTGCTCCTGTGAACTACGCCGTTTCATCATTACAAGTAGCATTGCTGGGTTTAAATAACACAGACACCTTTTCTTAAAATTTAAAAAAACACCCTAATTCCCTTTGGAATGATGTCATGTGATAACAAACCATCATTCCCAGGTGGGTGGGGAAGAGTAGGCAGTTAGTTACGTAGGGATATTGCCACTGCCACAAAACCTGGGGAGGGGGAGAGTGAGCATGATTGAAACAGGCCTCTTTCACCTCAAATCTCTCCTCACTTGAAAGTGGGGGATATTGTTGGAAAACTTTTGAAGTGACCCTTAATTATGATCCATGCACCTCTGAGTTCTGTTACCTGAGCAAATTGAGATTTGGGGACATGCTGTTTACAAGGTAACGTATAGTTCTGTCAATGGACTTCAGGGTGACTAACTTCCTTTGACTCAGGCTCACTGTCTTCTGGTGTTACTGCAGTCCAAGAGGCAGCAAATTTTCCATCAGGCTGCATTGTGGCTTTTCACTGATACATTAACTACTCATATGGGAATTTCCATGTCCAATTTCAGTCTTTGATTATATTGCAGCCCAATGGTATGTATACGGAGCAAACAGGCAGTGGAGAAAAACCTGAAGGATGCAGTGATGTGATCACTATGACACTATTGGTGACTTGGCATATCTTGTAATTTATGAGCTAGAAAGCAGCTAAGTTCAGCAAGGTTCTGGAACAAGAAAGCCAGCTATGTTTATAACTTTTGAGGGGATTTTGAAAGAAAAACTCTGGCCCTCAATACACCCCTTTACTATGGCTTTCCATGTTCTTGGTTTAATAATGTTGCTGTTTTCGTTTCATTTTTTTAAATTTTTGTTAGAGTTGTTTTAGAAAGTGATTCTAAACTGTGGCCTCCAAAAATTTATTACCATGAAAAGCATGTACGTCAAAATATTGCACCGTTCATGTAGGTTACTAGGTATCGTGGTGCTCTCTGTAGTCAAAAGTGAACTGATTAAACATTCTGAACTGCCCTTTTTCCAGCTTTTTGACTTGGTGTACAGAGAAGAGACTTTGTTGAATGTCATTAAAAGTGTCACTCGCAATGGACGCTCCATCATCCTGACTGCTGTTCTTGCTCTTATCTTGGTTTACCTGTTCTCGATAGTGGGCTACCTGTTCTTCAAGGATGACTTTATCTTGGAAGTAGATAAGCTCCCTAATGAGACGTTGTCGCCAGGTTCGTACCAGAATCATCTTAAACCTCTCCCCCTGCCCCCCAAAGTTTTCTATCCATGCAAATGCACCAAGGGGGTTTATCCTGTGCTCTCTCCGCAGATGACTGCCTGCTAAAATCAGATTTCCTTAGAGAACATTCTGCCAAAAATTTAGGTCTCGGTACTTTGAAAGCATAGATAATGAGGCTGAAAATAAAACATGACTGCATCAATAGCTCCTTTGGAGAATAATGTGGATGTTTTTTGCCCTGTAGCACACATTAGTAGGGATTATCTAGTACTTTGTGATCAAAACTATGTGCGTGTGTTCCAAAATAGCCCATAGTGACCCAGCAGAGGACCAAATGTAATCATGTTATGTGTTCTAGACATACTTGTGATTTTTAAAAGATCATATAAGCGTCTTACATAATTTCCTTTTTGTACATTTTTGGCAAAAAGAAAAAAAAGAAAAGTTTTTTGGGGATGCCTAGGATAGCTTTACGCAGCCCATTGCTCTTCAGATGTTGCTTGGTTGCAGCTCATGTTCTCCCTAACCATTGGCCATACTGCCAGGGGCTGAAAGGTATCAGCAGTGCTTTTTTCAGGGGGGTGTTCAAGGGTACACAGTACCGGCACCTCTTTTTCTAGAAAAAAGCACTGGGCATCAGACTCCAGGGATATCTGGAGTGCACCAGATTGGGGAATTCTGGTCCAGGAAAATTTAAATGCAAAGAGTATGGAGATGCAAATTGGGGAGAATAGCAGAGAAGAGCTAGGCATGCAAGTGGAACCCTATTTTTGATCAATGGTAATTCAACTTAACCCTATTTAGGCATCTCATATGCCTCTAGAAACTCTCCACATGCCCAAACACCTGCAGTTGCTTTTCCAGGCACGGGTAGGGCAGAGAAGCATGCATACAATTTGCCTCTGTTGCACCTCTAACTTTCTGTAGCCAAAATAAAGCAGATTGTCAGCAGAGTCCCAGGAAAAGTCTAGAGTGACTCGCTGTGCAGCTTAAAGGTTAACTTGGTCTGGAGCAAAAGAAAAGGGGAGGGGAATGTTAACTTTTGCTCTGGCAAAAGTGTAATAAGTACCGTATTTTTCTGTGTATAAGACTAGGTCCCCCCCCAAAAAAATGTCAAAAATTAGGGGGCATCTTATACACGGATACATCTCCCCCTATTTTCTTAAACCTGGGTCCCAAAAATAGGGGGAGTCTTAGACATGGGGGCGTCTTATAGATGGAAAAATACAGTATATGCCTGCATGCTGGCCAATGGAGTGTGAAGGCAGTTAAGCGCTGGTTGGGTTGGGAGGGAGTTTAAAGAAGGGAGCAAATTGAACCAAACTGACTTGCTGGGACCTGTTGTGTGGTGCAAATGTGGGAAGGGTATTTTGGCTAGAAATCGAAGCAAATAGATCAGATGAGGAAGGATGGTGGTAGCTAATAACTCCTACAGCTGCATTCTGTTTAACAACTGTGGGGCTCAGGCGGCACTAGGTTGTTTCAGGGTCAGAGCCATAGCTAGGTGATCTTGTGCCCCTGTAAGAACTGTCCAGATTGCGCCCCCTAGCCACGGACAAATTAGCTCTTCTTTCTGCCTCTCCTCCAAGCCTCCCCCATTCAATTCCTAACACATTTCACCTTGTAATGAATTCTGATTGAAGGAGGACACCAAGATGGGGAAGGCTGACCTAAATGATGGTATACAGTGGTACCTCTGGTTACGTACTTAATTCATTCCGAAGGTCCGTTCTTAACCTGAAACTGTTCTTAACCTGAAGCACCACTTTAGCTAATGGGGCCTCCTGCTGCCGCCGCGATGCTGGAGCACGATTTCTGTTCTCATCCTGAAGCAAAGTTCTTAACCTGAGGTACTATTTCTGGGTTAGCGGAGTCTGTAACCTGAAGCGTATGTAATGTGAAGCGTATGTAACCCGAGGTACCACTGTACATGCGGAGCACTCCACTTTAATAGGGAGAAGGGCATAGGAGCCAACTTCTTGGGGCCAGGGTTCCTTCACACACACCCTAAAATATTTGAGGAGTCCCCCCCAGTTAATTGGCATTCCTATTCAAACAGTGTGCATTCACTCCATCTTGTGGTCAATTATACAGGGTGGTGCTTACCTCCCCCCCCCCCTATATTTTATTCAAGTTGGCACCCTTGAGGGAGGGTGTGTGAAAGGAGAGAGAAGTGACATGACTCCGGAGCAGGCTTGGCATCTGGAGAGGCAGGGGCACAGGCAGTGAGGTGGGCCAGGCAGTGTCAGGGGCTGAGGCTGGTGGACCTTCCCAGCCCCGACCCTGAGCAAGGTCTGGGAGAGGCAGAGCCAGATGGCCAAACAGAATGAGGCACTCAGGGCTGCCCCACCAGGCCAGCTACCAGGAGGGCCAAGGGGCGAGGGGGGCAGCCCAGAGCTGGCGCCGCCCAGCACGCCCTCTTCACCGCTCTGCCTGGGCTGTGGGCAGGGAATGCTGGCTGGACAGGGCACCTGGCAGAGGGTCTCAGCAACTGATTTTGCACACACACACACCCTTGCCTGCGCCCCTGGCGGGGGCCCACCTCACCACCCCCTAGCTATAGCCCTGTTCAGGGTTTGTTTATTTGTTTTAGGGAAATAAGGGGAGGGGCTGTGTAGGTCATTGCAGCAGGGGCACTGGAAGAGGGTGGCTTGACAGTTTCTCTTTAAGCTGTCTTTGCAAGCAGAATCCCCCACCCCAAGTCCTTTTCTTTCCCCTTTCACCCCGTCTGCCTAGCACTGCTGCTACAATCAACTTTGCAGCAGCCTCCCCCCCCCCCTTCCGCCCGGGCTGTATTTCCCTAAACATAACCAATATCAGGGGACTAGGTAGGAACATCCAGATTAGGCTGGTAATCCCCCACTCACAAATAAGGATAGCAGTACTGGAAAGGTTTTACAGGGCTGGCATAACAACACTTTCAGCCACAGCCATTCATCAGGTGGAATGAATTAGAGAAATGTTGTCATGATCACGTTTTAGCTATCCTTAGGTGAAGATGGCTAGAGTTCAAGTCCCTTTTTGCCACAGAATTGGGCCCAGTTCTGACTGCCATATGAAAGAAGTCAAGAAAAAACTGTGTTAACTTTGGCTCAGAGAATTTTTTTTTACTTGAATGAGATCTGGGATATAGCCCATACTGGGCAAACCCACTAACACACACGCCCCCCCCCCCCATCTCTCAAACAGATTCAAATGAAATATTTTCCCTGCTCCATACATGCTACCTTAGAAGTGTCACAAAGCCATGTCTGTTTTGGAAATGCAACATATATGATGACTACGAGCTGTTGTTCAGATTTTTAAGCAAGGATATGGAGTAATTGTATCATTGTGAATGAAGTAAACAGGAACAATTGAGTTTTGGTGGGGTGTTTTTTTTTTACATTTAATTCAATATAAAGTATCAATGGTTTTGAATGTTAAACCCTGGTGAGCTTATAAAGAAAGCTGGCAAAACTTGTACAGTATGCATTTTCCTTTGCCTATAAATTTTATACATTTTTATTTGTTTCAAGTCCTCTTGAGAGTCTAAACGGCAACACAGACATTTTAAAATTCACAATAATTATTTTTAAAAAAACAAGTGGTAACCGTGCATTCTAATAGTTGTGTAAGAACTTTGGTGTATTGTTTTTAAAGCTACATCCTTGGTGTCTTAATTTGCACACATTCAGATCAGCATACTGAAGCTGGTGAGGCAATGACCGCAGAGTTCCTGTATTCTAACGTATGCAGAATAGAGAGTGGGGAAAACTGCTCTTCTGTTGTTCCTTCGGCAGGTAAGTATCGGGTACCAGTTTTTAAATGCAGCTCTCAATGCATGATTTCTATGTCATATGGAACCTACACACGCCAACTTCCTTTGCATGTTAGTCCTACCACATACTGAGATGACAACATGTGATGCTGTGCTAGAATCCCAAGCTGGCATAGAGCATTGGACCCACATAACAATGTTGGTTGTTGCTGGTGCTCTGGTAACCCATGCTTGGTCTTAGCCAAAAGGCTGAGAAGCAGTGCTCTGGTATTCATTGCCATTGTTAGAGGCAGCAAATCGGCATCATACAATGTTTACATGAACTAGTGAAAACTTAAGAGGTACAATCCACTCCCACCCAACCTTTTCCTTGGGATCCACATGCTCAAAGCTCAGCCCCATGGAAGCTGCTTTTACCAGCTATTGCATCTAAAAGGAATGCAGTGTTCAGATGCAGTGTACGCTGTTGCCCTTGTGCCCTTCTTGCAAGCCTCCAGAGAGGTTCATGGCCTGCAGCTGGAAACAGAATCCTGAGCCAGGCCTGATCTAGCAGAGATCTTTGTGTATTCTTATGGAGCAACAGCATCTAGTTACCATTACTTATGCTTCAAATCCTTTTCTCTCCTTGCAGATAAATTTGCCTTTCAGAACCCTTGCCTGCCCACCCAAAATCATTTTCTCCCCAAAATTCAATTTCCACAAAGAGGTGTGGTTTTTCCCCCCAGCAGGAAGTTTATTGCAGAATCAGTGCTGCTCATGCACACAAGTTTTGTGCCCCATTGGTCTTAATTAAATGCCAGCCCATCTTTTCTTATTTCTTCTTTTTATTGCACATATAATCTGGATTTCCTCTCACTGAGGAAAACCCAATGAGCAAATAATAATAATAATCTATTATGCATCTGTAGTTGCCACTGGTGTGGAAGTTTGTTAGTGCTTCCTCTACTTTTTTCGGGTTGGTGGTTTGTTGTACGTGGTAACGTTTCTGTGGCTGTTCTCTATTGCCACGCTTCTACTTCCATTTGTTTCTCACCTGAGGACAACCTTGCTATTTTGTCTCCAGTGTCCCAAACAATATGACCATTTTTTTAATTTATGTATTTCATCAAAAGAGGGCTCAACCCTGCAGCCGCTAGCCTGCCCGCAATCCAAAATAGCAGTGTATACACAAAACTAAAATTTCTTAGAACCATTGTGTTTTGTTAGGGGAATCAAATACCTTATCAAATAAACTTTATCCTTTAACCAGTCTGCAAACAAAAAATGCTTTAACAACTCGAGAGAGTGAAAGTAGCTATTTCCACCAATTGCTGTATGCAGAAGGCACATTAGAACATCAACAATCCAGCTCAGAAGAGCTGTTCTCAACCTATGTGAGAGATTACCTTGGAGACTGTAAACACTGTACATGCACCAGGAGTTTTTAAATTTATTTTTAATACAAAGGTCTTGTACAAGATCTCTTTATAAGAGTTTCAGTTTACTCTGCAGCACAAGACCTCTTTATCAGCATTTCAGTATATTCCGCTGCAACTGGTTTCTGCTGCTAAAGTTTTGCTGTTTGTTTGTCTGGGTCTGCTTTTATGGTTCACTGTAATGGTCTATTGTGGGACGCGGGTGGTGCTGTGGTCTAAACCACAGAGCCTAGGGCTTGCTGATCAGAAGGTCGGCAGTTCAAATCCCCGCGATGGGGTGAGCTCCCATTGCTCTGTCCCGGCTCCTGCCAACCTAGCAGTTTGAAAGCACGTCAAAGTGCAAGTAGATAAATAGGTTCCGCTCCAGCGGGAAGGTAAATGGCGTTTCCGTGTGCTGCTCTGGTTCGCCAGAAGCGACTTAGTCATGCTGGCCACATGACCCGGAAGCTGTACGCCGGCTCTCTCGGCCAATAAAACGAGATGAGCGCTGCAACCTCAGAGTCGTCCACGACTAGACCTAATGGTCAAGGGTACCTTTACCTTTAATGGTCTACTGTATGCAGTTCTTTATTTTATGCTTTGGCTTCAGGTCTTAATTTTTCACTCAGAGACTCTCTTATAGTGAACAACTAATAAATGATTATTAATAATACAGCTAAATTTCAGACTGGTGAAAGACCTCTGTATTATGATGTATTTTTTCAAAAACAAACGAACAAATGGAGGTGGGTGTTGTCCAGCCCCTGAAAAAGGCACAAACCTCCACTGGCCCCATTGTGAAACATGGGAATATGAGTTGGTTGTGTTTTTTCTTAAGCGCTTCCTGTAGATACATTTTGAAAAGCATAAGATTGAATCTGCACAATGAAGCTGAATGCTGGAGGGTTTGGGACAAAAGGAAGTACTTCTTCACACAGCAAAGAGCTAAACTCGCACAGGAGGTAGAAATGGCTACCAACTTGGATGGCTTTAATAGAGAATTAGACAGATTTGTGGAGGACAAGGCTATATTTCCCCCTCCAAAGTTGGAAGCAATAGGCTTCTGAATACCAGTTGCTGGAAACTGCAGGAGGCGAGAGTGCTATAGGGCTCAGGTACCTGCTTCAGGCTTCCTGCAGGCATCTGATTGGCCACTGCGGGAAAAGGAAGCTGGACTAGAAGGGTCACTGGCCTGATCCAAGAGTCTCTTCTTATGTTCTTATGCCAACTGCACACAGAAAAAATTGGGATCTGAGTGGCTCGTTGGCAAGGGATCACCCCCCATCTGGAAGCATCCAGGAGCGGCTGATTGTTCAGTCACATTTATTATGGTGATTGACTTTTAAGTAGTGCCATTTCCCCCATCATTTTCTGCAACTTTTTTTGTTTGTTACTGCAATGAATAATATATGCTATCAGGTCCAGATGGAATTTTGGCATCTTAGGAAGTCAAAGTGCTTTAAGATCTCAAACTTCTGAAGGTCAGTGAGTCCTTTTAAGACTACCCTGGTTCATTCCTTAAGACAAATTAAGAAACACAGAATGATTCATCCCAGCCACCTTGAGCTGGAGGAGGAGGAAGTGGTGTCGGAAGACCTGACGAGGATGTAGTCATTCTTGGTAGATTGCTTCTATCCTTGGGGGAAAAGGAGATATGTCGTACTTTTTTAAATAAACCAAACAGAACAGAAACGTTTTCTGTATGATTGTGGTGCATAAGTTGAATCACTCCGATGGTCACTTTCTCTTTGCTACATTGCTGCATTATTTGAAAAAGAAGAAGAAATTTAATTTAACTTGGACTCTGCTTTTTAAACCACCACCATTACGCTGCTTTCTTCTCTGTAACCCATACCACGTGGTCTCTTCTGTATCTCCTGTTTTCTGTCCATAATGTTCTCTCTCTCTCCATTGTATGTACCCCATAGCTTGATCACACCAGCAGATACATACACATTCTTCTTTCTGTACCACCACAGATCTACACTCCTACGTTTCTGTTTCTCCAGTACCAGCTCTATTTAGCCCTCTTAGTAAAGAAAACAGCTCTTCTCTGCTTGCAAGGAGCATACACTGGCTTAATCGCATCTCCTAAAAAAAAAAATGGCTTTAAACTTGGCCAGTCATTGCATTCTCTGCACCCCCATCTTTCATCCTCTCCTTTTAAAATTTCTCTGTTGTGCCTTTTTCTGTTCCGTCCTTGTTGAATTTGGTGACAGTAGCCCACAAGGTGCTTTGCTCACCCTGCGACCCTGGGAGCATTGGAAATGTCTGAGATATGCAGCTTGGCTGCCTAGGTGCATTCCACAGGCAAAACTGTCCCCAGCTGCATCATGTACCTTTGCATCCAGGAAGAGAAGGGCAGTGCAGATGTAAAGGCACAGATAATTTTCCATTTCTACCTGCACATCTGATAGATGTGGGTAGACTTTCATTCCGAGGTGGCTAACCAGTGGCTGAACTACAACTCCCATCATCCCTGACCATTCCAGAAAGAGGTGGGAAAGAGCTGCAAACAGCATTTGGCATTCTTCCAGGGAGCTGGAGATCGTAGGGGGACTACAACTACCCATAGTCCTGCTCCAAAGTAACTCTTGTGAGCTTAAAAATTATGTTCAGAGAGATTCAGAGCTCTGCATTAGTAACGAGAAATTGAGATTTGTATCTTTTGTGTATGTTCACATGTGCACATGTTTGGCTTTAGCTACTATGTTCAATGTTTCTAGAACTGGTAAAGGACCATATTAAGATTCATTTAAGTTTGCTTTAGGATTTTCTATTCATCTATGTCTTAAAAAATAACCTATATCACTCCTATCGTGTTCTGGAGGTATTTTTAAAGTCCCCACAACTCGGTCCATGGTGGCTGAGCCCTTATCATTTGATGGGGGGTGTTGTTGCCATATTCCTAATGGGTGCAATTTTTTTACACCCTCACAACTTGTGTCGTTCTGTACCCAAGGTGTGGCATCTCAAGAGGCGAAAGAAAGGGAGGTCTGTTCCTTTGACTTCATGAGTATCTTCAAAGTGGTGGTGCAAATTCAAGCAAAGATAAAAATGTACTAGATGAGAGTTTTGCAAACCAACCTTGTCTCACAATGGTACCCTAACTTGCTTTGTTTAACAGAGCTGTTTTCTGAAGAAGCTGAGGAAGAGGATAAAGAACATACGTGCGAGACATTGCTGATGTGCATCGTTACTGTGCTTAGCCATGGCCTGCGGAGTGGGGGTGGTGTTGGAGATGTCCTCAGGAAACCTTCCAAGGAGGTAAATTACCACTATATGTGAAAGGGGATGTAGTGCAAGAGAGAACCAAATAGGGTTAGATGCCCATTAAGGGATTAGAACACTTTTCCATGGGGGGAAAATATGTCGCTGCGTCAATTGGAAAAAAGTCTAGTTGTGTGCCATGTACAAAGGAGTTTGGTTATTTGACTTTAAGTGTAGGTGTGTGTAATTGCCTTTACTAAATGAACAGGTTCTAGTACTGCCAAGAATAAGGGAATGTGAGTACTTGGAGACTTATACTTTAAAAGTACTCTTAAGTGGAAAAATACTGCTGTAATAATTAAGCTCTGTGCAAGCACTCCCCAACAATGTTGTGATTTTTTTTTTTTAAACTATATGTGACATACAAGCATCTTTTGGTCACGCAAAGAGGTTCCTATGAAATGCAGCAGTTAATACATGCAATATCAGAACTACTGTAAAAACTTTTCTAATGTTATTGGAATGCTAGCACTACAGTAGTTACTAACAATTTTAATAAGGCCACAGGTACACAAAATAAATTCTTCCCACCCCCTGCAAATAAATAGCAAGGCTTCCCCCCAAACACACATCTATGTATGCAGTGGTCACAAGTTTACGCCCTCTTGATATCATTTTTCTTTTCATGTTGCATTGTGCAGCATGCTCTTTGCGCCAAAGCCTTTTAGGCTTCAATTTTGTTCATCTTAAAACTATTTTATTTTAGGAGCCCCTTTTTGCTGCAAGAGTGATCTATGACCTCCTCTTCTTCTTCATGGTGATCATTATTGTCCTCAATCTGATTTTTGGTGTTATTATTGATACCTTTGCGGATCTAAGAAGTGAGAAACAAAAGAAAGAAGAAATACTAAAAACAACATGCTTTATTTGTGGTAAGTGTTGAACCCAGTGCTATGAAACTAGCAGCTGTTCTGCCCCAGAGTCAAATGCAGTAATAGTAATGTATGGCTTCGACAGCAGATTCAGTATTTACCTGATGATGATGTTTGTAATCACTTGTATAATTAGTAGAATGTTTCTTACTTTTTGAATGAATGAATGGAAGGAAGGAATCTCCATGTAAATCTGAATGACTGATTTGATATTGTAAAATATGTTGATTTGGTAAGGGGACTTTCCGTTCCTGTTTTATGTCTGCATACATGTTTTTAAAACTATTTTATGAATGAATTGCTTGTGGGTACAAGCTTACTTGTGTATTTGTAAAATGTGCACCTGAATGGCAGATAATACAGTGGTACCTTGCAAGACGAATGCCTCGCAAGACGAAAAACGCACAAGACGAAAGAGTTTTCCGTTTTTTGAGTCGTTCCGCAAGATGAATTTCCCTATGGGCTTGCTTCACAAGACGAAACGTCTTGCGAGTTCTTGCGAGTTTGTTTCCTTTTTCTTAAAGCCGCTAAGCTGTTAATAGCCGCTAAGCCGCTAATAGCCGCTAAGCCGCTAATAGCCGTGCTTCGCAAGACGAAAAAACCGCAAGACGAAGAGACTCGCGGAATGGATTAATTTCATCTTGCGAGGCACCACTGTAATTGTGTTTTCACAAACTCAGTGTTAATAATGGCATATAAATAGTCATCAGATACTTATGCAGAGTTGAGATACTTCATTTTCAAAAAAAGAGAGTTGAACTTCTTCAAAGCTTAGAAAAGACTGTGGTTTTTATAATGTGTTAGGTCTGCACCATGCTGAGCATCTGCATTTTATATGGGTACTATAAAGCCCATACAATTTCCCCCCGCAATATATGGAATACCTTGAGTTTTTTAAGCAGCGGAAAAAAGTGTGCTACCTAAAGTAGTTTCATATACAACAGCTGCAGAACACCCCCCCCCCCCCGCAGTGTGGCTGAAACCAAAAGCTCCAGTTGGGTGTCAAGACATAATTTTAGCAGAGAACCCGTGGTAGCGCCCCACTTTCTGCAATTTGAGCAGACATAAATACTTTACCTCCAGCTGAGCTCAGGGGCAACACATCGTTCCTGGTTGCAGGAGCAGCACTGATGCCTTAATTGGCTGGGGACCAGTGAGGTCACAAACCCAATTCACTGTTCTTCCCTGAAGTAGGTTTTGTTTAAGATTTTAAGAAATTCCTCCAGCCTTCCAGAACAGATTTAGAGGCACATGCGGAGGGAAGAGGAAGTCACATTGCACAAGTGAAAAAGTTTCTATTGCTGGTTGCAATCTATGATATCTAAGGTGGGAACACCACTTTAGTTGCTTCAGCTGCTTGTGGTTCTGGCACTGAATTGTAGGGGGAGGTTATAAGGGTCCAGGCACCCACATGTCAACAGTGGGAGGTCAGAACTGCAGGCTGCTGTGGCCAAACTGCCTTCCTCCCCCAACACATCCCGCTCACCCATATGAACAAATGACAGACCAGTGTAAATGGAAGCCTTTGTTCTGAAGGGACAGGTGGACAAATTTGGGAAATCCTGTTACCATCAATGTGTTCATCTCATTGTGATAATTTTCCCACTGTAAAAATCTTAAGGGAGGTGACTTGGCTGTGTGTCCCCCTTTAGGTCTGGAGAGAGACAAGTTTGATAATAAGACTGTCACTTTTGAAGAGCATATTAAAGAGGAGCATAATATGTGGCACTACTTGTTCTTCATTGTCTTGGTCAAAGTAAAGGATTCTACGGAATATACCGGGCCTGAAAGCTACGTGGCTGAAATGATAAAGGTGAGTTGGGCATGCTGTTCCTAAACTGTGGCTTTTCCAGACTTCTTTGCTTTTGATTTAACTAAATGCAAATCCAGTTTGTACCATTAAGTGAGACCTAAGGAAAAGAAGATGGGGGAACCAAAAGTATCCCAATCAATCAAACAAGTCTAGTATTGTTTCCTTCATTGTTGGTTAAACATGCAGAAAGCATGAAAAGGTTGTAAATGCTCCAATTATTTTTCAGGTGACTGGTTTTTTTGCCTACCACCCTAGTCACTATCCAGAGGCTGTAGTGTGCCATTCTGTCTGCCTGTACGTTGGCTTTTTCCAATCCCAAAATATGCATCAGAAGAGGTGGTGGTGGTGAAGATGAAACATTAATATACTACTTAATTGCAAAATAGTCCAAAAAAGAGAAATTTACTAATACAGTTTCTTACTTTTTCATTAATATGGAGTCATCGTCAAATACATCTAATTTTTAAACTAGGATTAGATTGGGTTCTGTAATGACAATAGCCCCATAATATGCAAGCAAAGGAGGGGTGAATTCGTTTTAGGTTCCTTTCTGATTTAATATTAAATTAATCAAAGCATTCTTTGGTGAGACCCAAATGTTCATTGCAGCAATCAGTGTTAGCATCTTCATAACTAAAGTTGTTAAGCCTTTAACATATTTATGCAAGGAAGCCAAATAAACAGGGCAAAATAGCAAAGTCTTGCCGTTGTGTTTTGAGATCAGCCTCCTAGCAGACAGTTTACTTTACTTTGAAAACAATTTATAATAATATAAAGGCGTTTCCTCCTTTTTTCATCACAATTGTCTTATGAGTGAGAAAACTTTAAATCAGGACACATTTATTGTGTGTTCCTATCCTATATACTTCATGTTGATTTATGAGGGTTTTATTTTAAGTCACTTTTCTGTAGAAAAAAAGTGGACCCCCCCTTTTCCCCCCTGGTCATACTAGATTAATAAGTCCTGAAAAAAAATTCTCTCTTCATAGTCTGATTTGCTGGTTGGCACATTGACTGGTCAGGAGAGTGAGCTGCATCCCCCCCCCCCGATAGCTTCTGCATCGAAACTTCCTATGAGGCAAATCCAATTAAATGCTGGTTTTGCATGTTTCTTAAAGGCATGGAACTGCCCTTTTTAGGTGCAACATATGCTAACTTGTTGGGAATATAAATCCTGTTGTCAAAATCTCTTATTAGGTAACCTATATTATCTCAGGGTCATTGAATGTCCTGGTTTTGGAGTGCTTCCTAAGGGCTTAAAGAAATCTTGTGAGTAGTCACCTGACAAGAGGATTAGTGGTGAAGTGAAGCATGTTGCAGTCCTCTGTGTAAACAGCCTGTTATTTTATGACTCCTCGGCATGCTAGAAAAAGCAGCGGCCAAGGAAATGCAGCATTCTGTTGGAATGGATTTTGTAGTTCAGACTGAATGCTAATATAGCATATGGAAAACCTTTCTAATTCCATGTTTTGCTGGAAAGCTATAGTGTCTTCCTTTCAAAGTGCCTAGACTTAAAAAGGTGTTACCTTTGTGATCATGTATGTCTGAGAAAAGCATAGGAATTTGCAGACAAAATCTCTGTAAGAGCATCTTGGGTGTTGGACCTGTAAAGTGCATTGAACTTGTAAATTAAGTTTAAAAATACTCATGCATTGGTTCACAGTAAGAGTAGCAGTAAAAAAAACTATGCAGGCAAAACACTTGTATTTACTTTTTAACCTGCAAAACACCTATAAGCATGCCTGAGGCTGGAGCAAGCAGAGGCATGTCTTCATCCAACACTGGTCAAAGGAAGAGAGATGAACAGGAAGTACAGTATGCTCATTCCTGTCCAGGAGAGATGACATCACACGGAGCCCTCTCTACCAATTGTATTTCTGTGGTCTGATGATCTGCCTGTCATCAGGGCAGCACTGTAGACTTTGCCCCTTCACAGGCTAACTAGCAGCAATATGCATGTTAGGTTTGGCTGCTAATCTGCCACATTCATAATTCAGCATCCTTTTCTCTCAGTGGCTGAAGAGATGCTCATGGGAAGCCTGTAAACTAAACATGAGCGCAACAGCACTCTGCCCACTTGTGATTCCCAGCAACTGCTGTTCAGAGGCATTATGCCTCTGACTGTGGAGGTAGGACAAAGTAATCATGGCTAGTAGCCATTGATAGCCCTCTCCCCTGTGAATTTGTCCAGACTTCTTTTAAAGCCAGCCAAGTTCGGAGGCCATTATTGCCTCCTGTGGGAGCAAGTTCCATAGTTTAATTATGTGCTGCATGAAGAAGTACTCCCTTTTATCTGTCCTGAATCTTCCAAAATCCAGTGCTATAGTTTCACACACTTGTAAGATGCATGGGCAGTCTGTTCCAAAATGCAGTTATTAAATCTAGTTCAAATCGCAATGTTCCTGAATTTTCTGTTCTTCGTCACTTACATATGCTGTAGCACATTTTCAGCATTGTGATGCAGTATCATAACCGTAAACAACTTATTTCCTTAAAGACTGTTGGAAGAAGGCTCATTGTGCTTTTGCCTAAATGTCTGTTTTAATCGAGGAACGAAGCAGAACTTTAAAATGGGTTATGTAACTTTTTTTTGTGTTGTTGTTTTTTTGCACCCTGCAGGAGTTTGTTCCAAAAAAAATATGTTGATCATGGGAGTCGCATACATAATAGCGGAAAGGTTTTGGGCTATAGTTTTCCTTAGGATGTGAGCACAAGAAAAGCCAGCAGTTGAACTCTGCTAGTCAAGCATCCATGGCACAGCATGGCTTGAGGGTGACTTAAGTGGCGTGTGTTCAAGAGAGACAGAGAGAGAGGCAGACAGAGAGAGAGAGAGAATATATGTATGTTTTGTTTTTCCAATTTCATCATAGTTCCATGCCTAGGGCTCAGTAAGAGGGACAGAAGTGACATGGTGCACCAGTTGCCCAAAATAATAGAGCAGATACATAGCCTGGGGGTACTCCTTGATCCATCACCAGAGGTCCCAATGACTCTTGGCCAAGAGTACTATTTACCAGTTCCTGCTGGTTATGCCAGCTGTAACCACACTGGTAAACTCAAAGTTAACTTTTTATATGGTTTTTATTGTACGGTTTTATGCTCTATTGCAGCAAAACACACACACACATGCTCTGAAAGAAGTTAGAAAAGCATAACAGTGGCATACACCATAGGAATTAAGATATCGGAAGACATTTAAAAATGCAAAGAGCTTGTCGGGGATTCCTTCTAAGAATGAGAGCCGCTTCAGAAGCTCAGAGACAGGGGCTCAGAGAACAGGGACTTGCAAGTATTTCCTCTTCCCTGTGCTTCTATGTGAACTTCTCCCTCTGCAGTAAGATGTGAATGCTTTAAATGTGGAGACAGTTTTAAGCCTAACCGCAGGAAATGTGAAACCTCCACTTGTGGAAGTTATGGAGAAGTGAGGAAATGAGATGCACGGGACACTTTTACTTTCAGATACTGATACATATTTAGCCCAAGTTACTCTTGAGGCCTGGTTCAAATGTTTTACAATGTAGCTACAAAATGGAGCCATTTGACCAGGGCCCTGTGAAGTTGCAAGGAAGTTCAAATGCCTTTATGACATGAGTCTGTCAAACTGGGAGAGAAGTCTGCATGCTATCTCTTCTGCTAGATTCTGGGGAGGTAGAGTGCTGGCGTGGTTCTTTCCCTTGTGATTTACCAGACTTATGGGGAAAGAGCATCAAACTGTTTTCTAAGCCGCATGGAGCCTTGCCCACACGGCTGTGATTATTAGCTGCACCCTACCAAAAACAGAACAATTGGCTCTGAGAGAGAGAGAAAACTCAAGAGGTGGTCCGCTGCCTTTTAGGGAAGACCACAATAACATTTCTATTGTGTGCAGTAGGTAGCTGCAGCCATAGTTTCGAATTACCTGCTCTTGCAATCTTGGCATCATCATTGCATTTGAGTAGAGAAAGAATTCAAACAAACCTCCTTTTTTGTAATATTTCCTTTTGTGGTACTACAGTCCAAGAAACTGAGAAGCACAGAAACATGAAATTTTGGTTTGAGTTAGCTGGATTAAAGGGAGACCTGGGTCTCTGCACAGGTTAATTAAATGCTTAGGTTGAAGTTGGGATATTTTTGCCAGTGAGCAGAACAGAGATTCCATTTCATTGTATTCTTTGGATGGCCATCTGTCATGGATGCTTTAGTTAAGACTCCTGAATTGCAGGGGGCTAGACTAGATGACCCTCAGGTTCACTTCCAACTCTATGATTCTGTTATTCTAACCATCCTGTTTAATGCTATATTTGGCCTAAGCTTGAGGTCGCTGAACTGCTGATCATGAGCAGAATCCACTTTACTCTTCTCCTGAGTAAGCTCCACAACAGTGAAATTTGTTGGTTTTGATGGATGTTGTTTAGGTAAGGGAAATTCAGTGGATTGGCCTCATTTGTATGTTTTCTTTGCTATGTGTGTGATATGTATTCGACCCAGAATGATAGCTAACTACCAGTGTACCCATACAAATGAAGAATGAGTGACTTAAATTACGGCAGGGTACAGTTTAATTGATGCTTTGTCGCCACCCAAATGTCTAGAGAACCAGTTCACATAATCACATGTTTAAATAACTTCAGAAGCAAAGGAAAGCTATTGCTGTGATGGGTTTTTTTGGGGGGAGGCAGGTCACTTTGTATAATGCTTGAGTCCTTTCTAATCCTCTGGATCCAGCAAGGATTAAAATCTAATGGAGAATTCCATTGTTGAATTAGCCGGGCAAGGGTCATAGTTGCCACCGAAGTACTAGAAGTATGGTCCTTAGTGTAACAAAGGAAGCTCCTCTGTGCAAGGGATGATGATGATGATGATGATTCCTGCCATCTGACCGGGTTGCCTCCACCGCTCTGGGTGGCTGGGTGGTTCCAGCAAAATATAAAAACACAATTAAACATCAAATGTGTGTGAGCCCCTCCCTCACCTGGCTGGTACTGAGAAGGACAATAGCCAGTATGTGTGAGAGAGCAGAGCTAGAAGCAGGCAGAAGCCAAAGAGTGAGAGCCACACTTGATTTCTGCTGGAATACAAAGCTGTGACTATGGGAGAAGCAAGACATTCCAGGGTGTTAATGCGCGAGCCCCTCCATCTTAGATTGAATATATGTGTAAATAAACCATATATCCTAAAGTCCCACATTCCAAGGAAACCGAACCCTGGGTTAGAACCTAGAACCCCTGGGATCTTGCACCATTTGAAAATCAGGGTGGCATGCAACACTATGTTGTGCCACTAGTACTGGGCCAAGGCTGCTGGAAGCTGGGTATCATTAGGCCTCAGGATTAAATGTGCCTAAATAATGCTAGGGTTGAAACAAATGGCCTAAAAAAAATGGGTGTGCCACACATCAGCCATTGCTGCAGGGAGAAACAAGTCTGTCCTGTTCATATCTAGTACGTTCTGTCCTCTAGACGTAAAGTCGGAAACTGCATTTGACGTATGCTTGAACTAGTTATTCAGAGTTTTTCTGCTGTGCCACTGCTTAGCTTATTGGAAGTTGAAAGAGAGAATTGTGTGTCAAATCTGAGAGTGCACATGGTCCAAGTATTTATTCATTTACTTATTTAAAGCATTTTTGCCAGTTCCCACCATGTCTTGCAAAGATTGTTAGTAAGACAAATCTCTGTTCTTAGGCTTACAATCTGACACACAAAGAAGAAGGAAGAGGGAGGGAGGACAAGGGAAGCAAGCTCAGGGACTAATTCTTAAGCTTACACTTCTTACAACAACTAGCTAGGATCCCAAGTTTACAGGGGGGGGGGACCAAAAGCAGCCAGTTTTTCCAGAGATGATGGAATTGTACTCCTTCTCTTCTCTCCCTCTGCCCTGCAGCCTGATAAAAAGTAGATATAATAAACTTGTTGCTTTGCCTTGGTTGAAGCTGGCCATACTAATGGCTGATTTTTAACCATCAAATGGGAACATTAATTACCACCTTCCTGTGGTTGTCATGAAGATTAGTGGAACAAGGATTGCAGCCTTTACATGCTGTAATAGGAACAGTAACAATTTCCGCCAATGAGTGGCTTATTGTGGAACACTGAAGTGAGCTAATGCGCTAGATTTAAAGGCAGCACACCAGCGTTAAGACTGATAACTGTGGCTCTGCCTCACTGTAAACTTTCAGGGCAGGTGTTCAGTTGCCTCACTCTCTTGCTAATCTATGAGTTATCTATTCTGTTTACCTGGATTGCTATCTGTTATGTTCAAGTGCATTTGTTGCTCTCATCCAGTATGCCTCCCTCCAAGTCCTGTGTGTTGACTCAATTTTAACCCCTTTATTATTGCCATCTGTTTATTTAGCCAGAAACCCTGTGCATGAACCCCTTAATATGCTTGATGCCTCTGCATGATCTATACAAAAGTGTGTAACTTCTAGACAGGAAGGAAATTCAATGGCCGGGATCAAAATATGTGCATGTACATGGGCGGGACTGATGGTTTCTCCATTCGGTAGTAATCTGTCATGCCCCACTCTGAAGGGTACCCTGTCCCTTGGCATGAGAGGGGAGTTTCTGTTATAGGAAGGATGGGGCATTCCTGCCAATTTCAGGATCCTAGTCCAGAGAGACAAGGTTAGAGAAGCTGCCATTCATGGCAACACTGAAGTTTCACATTTTGTGTGGAATTGTCCATTCTTGTAAATTGTTTGGGTCCCAGAGTGCTATGCAGAGTGCTGTGTTCAGAAACAGGTTGCATTTCATTGACAAACGAAATGCAGGGGGTGGTATATAGAATTCCATTCTTTGGATTATAAATAAATTTGTTTTACTTTAGTCCATGAATGCTTATGTCAAAATAAATATGTGTTGCTCACACTGCTGTTTGTACTGCAAGAGACTAATGTGGCTGTCCCCTCTGGAAATCTGCTGCTTTCTGAAATGTGGGTATGAAGTAGTTGCTAGAATTTGGTAATGATCAAACTTTTCTAAGCCTCCCTGAACTGAACATTCCCATAGAGAGCAGGTGTGTGGGACCTTCCATCTGCCATTCAGTACAAGCCCAAGCTGCCACCATGTCTGTGAGGAAATGAAAAATCATAGACATTATCCTGGTAACCCTGGCAAGCTTTGCTTGTGCTGACTAGCTGAAAGCCGTGCCCCAGAACCATCCCCTGTGGGCATGATCACTCCAGTCATAGTGGGATGAAGAAGCAAGTGCAAAGGGATTTTTGTAAGTAGGGCAGCAACTAGAAGTTGTGACAGAGTAGTAAGTTAAGAACTCTCAAGTTCTTGAATACTGGAAGTCTCTTGTTTCTGTGCCATTTGCAGATTATTTTTTTGCAAAACAGAGTACTAAAATTTTTTATTCATAGAAGCTGAGGTCCAGAAGGAGATTGTGAGTGCAGAAATTCAGGTTCACGGGGACTTCCGGGTTAGCGCTATCGGCGAATGGCGGAGTTCCTCCGACCGGAGGAACTGGCTCCGTGGAAACTGGGTCTTCTCGCCGCGGCGAAGGTGGGGACCCGCTTTTTGTACATAGACTGAAGCAAAAACCTTGTAAGCTAAAGTCTGGAAAGTCGTTAAAAAAGTTAAAATTTCCTTCATTTATAATTACTGAAACCCCCTTGGAAGCAGGAGAAAAGGGGGGGGGGCTTTGTTTAACGCCTGCAGGAGAGGGAGTGAAGAAAGATAAGTTTCCACCGTCTCTAACCTGGGAACGGGGTGTCAGAGACAGAAATTATTGGAGAGGTTCATTGACTGTGAATGGAATACTTTGACAGATAGCTAAAGAAGAGAAATAAATTGATTCCAATGTTGCCTTCTGCATTCTAAAGAAACAAAATATCTGAAAAATGAAAGTATTTTTCCTTTGTTGGACTTGCCTTAAAAAAAATGGATACAAATAGAAATTGTCTCCTCTAGAGGGAGCTTGTTAAATTGTTGCTGCGTCTACTTGAGGACTCTACAGCTGTCAGATTAAGATCGTGGGACCAGTCCTTTTTGACCTTGACTAAATATGAGCTGGGAGGAAGTTTTGGTGCTTGCTTTATGCAAGACAAGTGCCTTGCTGGAACAGATGCATGAGAAGATGGATTTGATGAATGAGAAAATGGATTTGATGACTGTTGTGGTTAATAACTGTGGACAAACAGGGAATATTGATACAGAAACTATTCAGGGACCAACTCAGGAACCTGTACTGATTGGGCAAGTGCAGAAGATAATGGAGGAGGTTGTGGTTGCACCTCAAATAATACAAATGGAGAGACCCGAGGCCCTACAGGAGTATAAGCCACTGTCTTCGAAGATTGTCTTCGAAAGGTCAGAGGGGGCAGGGTTTCTGTTGAGGCAGGGGATTAGCTGTGGGAGGAGCTTCTCAGAGTTTGTAGGGCAGCGGCGCGCGCCTAGCGGCGCGCGCAGTTATATCCATCTTTTAGATTTAGGGGAGCTCGTCTCAAACGTTTGTTGGGGGAGACCTAGGTTTTTTTTTGTGTGGGCGAAGTTATTTGTCCTGTCTTCAAGCTTTTTATGATGGAGGACCTCTGTAGCCACCCCCAACAACACGATCTCAAGATGGAAGGGGAGGGAACAGCTGCAGTCGCCTGTGATTCCTGCGCAATGTTTGCCATCTTGCCAAAGGTTGCAGGCAGCTTCACCTGCAGCAATTGCATGTTGATTGCCCTTTTAAAAGACAAAGTCCAGCAACTGGAGGAACGTGTAGCTACGCTCCAAAGAATTAGAGAGCTGGAGCTCTTCTTGGAAGCAACAGAGCACACCGTCCCCACCAAGGAGGAGACAGGGGACTCCCCTGAGAAGGAGGCTAGTTCATCAACACAGGAGCCAGATATATGGAGAAACGTGACTCAAAGAAGTAGGAGGCCCAGGGTTCACTCTGATTGTTTAGAAATACACAATCGCTTTGAGGTCCTCTCCCCTAGCATGGAAGACGAAGAGCAGACTCCATTTGAGGATCTCTCCCTCATTACAGTCGATCAGGTATATGAAGACGAGCAGCAAAGTCAGTCCTCAGGGAATGTGCAGGCGACCTTGGAACGGACAGCTCACGGAAGAACCCCGACCAAACCCAAGAGGAGGCGTGTAGTGGTGATAGGGGATTCCCTACTGAGGGGAACAGAAGCAGTGATCTGTGGGCCTGACAAGATGTCTCGGGAAGTGTGCTGTCTCCCCGGGGCTAAGATCCAAGATGTAACTGAACGACTGCAAGGAATCATAAAACCCACTGACAAATACCCCTTCCTCTTGGTTCATGTGGGAACCAATGACACTGCAAGCAATAGCCTCCAGAAGATCAAAAGAGACTACGAGGCTCTCGGCAGGAAATTGAAGCAACTAAATGCACAAATTGTCATCTCGTCTGTCCTCCCAGTTGAACGACGTGGCCCAGGGAGAGAGGGGAAAATAGTGGAAGTGAACAGCTGGCTTCGCAAATGGTGTAAACAGGAACGGTTTGGATTCTTAGATCACGGACTGCAGTTTCTTGAAGATGGACTTCTGGCAAGTGATGGGCTGCACCTCACAACGGTTGGGAGGAATGTTTTTGCCAAAAATCTCAGAAACCTCATCAGGAGGGCTTTAAACTGACTAATGTGGGGGAGGGAGACAGTGCTCCTGAAGGTAGGAGTCTATCAATTAATGAAGATGATCATCCAAATGTCATAGACCAAATGGAGCAAACAGCACGCGGACCTAGTGGTGGGAGGAAAAAATCCTTAAATAAGAGACACGGGGGAATGATTAATGGACTTCAGTGTCTGTACACTAATGCGCAAAGCATGGGAAATAAACAAGATGAGCTTGAGCTCTTGGTACAGCAAACTAAATATGACATAATAGGCATCACTGAAACCTGGTGGGATAAGTCCCACGATTGGAATGTAATAATGGGGGGATACAATCTATTTCAGAGAAACAGACCAGACAAGAAAGGAGGAGGAGTGGCGTTATATGTCAGGGATGTGTATACCTGTGAAGAGATCCAAGATTTAGAACCTCAAAGCCAATGTGAGAGCATTTGGGTCAAAATTAAGGGAGAGAAGAATAACAGAGACCTCATTGTGGGAGTTTACTATAGACCCCCAAGCCAAACGGAGGACATAGAGGATGCCTTCCTGGAACAGATGGCCAAGCATGCAAAAGGAAGGGAGATAGTAGTAATGGGGGACTTCAATTACCCGGATATTTGTTGGACGTCAAACTCAGCCAAGAGCATAAGGTCAAACAGATTCCTCACTGGCCTTGCAGACAACTTCATTGTCCAGAAAGTGGGAGAAGCAACAAGAGGAACAGCCATTTTAGATCTGGTCCTAACCAATGTTGATGACCTGGTTAGTGGGGTAGAAGTGGAAGGATCATTAGGCGCGAGTGATCATGCTCTTCTCAAGTTTACTATACAGCGGAAAGGAGCAGCCAAGCATACTAGGACTCAATTTCTTGACTTTAAGAAAGCCGACTTCATAAAACTTAGGGAAGTGCTGGGTGAGATCCCATGGACAGCAATACTAAAAGGAAAGGGAGTTCATGATGGCTGGGAGTTTGTTAAGAGGGAGATAGTAAAAGCACAACGTCAGGCAATACCAATGAGACGGAAACATGGAAGGTGCCTAAAGAAGCCAGGGTGGCTATCTAAAGAACTTTTAACTGAATTAAGATTAAAAAAGGATGTGTACAAAAAATGGAAAAGGGGGGAAACCACCAAAGAGGAATTCAAACAAATAGCCAGCACGTGTAGACACAAAGTCAGAAAAGCTAAAGCACAGAATGAACTCAGGCTTGCTAGAGAGGTTAAAAGCAACAAAAAAGGCTTTTATGGGTATGTTCGTAGCAAAAGGAAGAACAAAGAAACAGTGGGGTCACTCAGAGGAGAAGATGGTGAAATGCAAACAGGGGACACAGAAAGGGCTGAACTCCTCAATGCCTTCTTTGCCTCAGTCTTCTCCGATAAAGAAAACAATGCCCGACCTGAAGAATTTGGAGCAAATGATTCAGCAAAGGAAACACAGCCCAGAATAACTAAGGAGACAGTACAAGAATATTTGGCTAGTTTAGATGTATTCAAGTCTCCAGGGCCAGATGAACTGCATCCAAGAGTATTAAAAGAACTGGCAGATGTGATCTCAGAACCACTGGCAGTCATCTTCGAGAAATCCTGGAGAACAGGCGAAGTCCCGGCAGACTGGAGGAGGGCAAATGTTGTCCCTATTTTCAAAAAGGGGAAAAGAGAGGACCCAAATAATTACCGCCCAGTCAGTCTGACATCAATAGCAGGGAAGATTCTGGAGCAGATCATTAAGCAAACAGTCTGTGAGCACCTAGAAAGGAATGCTGTGATCACCAATAGTCAGCATGGATTTCTGAAAAATAAGTCATGTCAGACTAACCTGATCTCATTTTTTGACAGAATTACAAGCCTGGTAGATGAAGGGAACTCAGTGGATATAGCCTACCTTGATTTCAGTAAGGCATTTGACAAGGTGCCCCATGATATTCTTGTAAAGAAGCTGGTAAAATGCGGTCTTGACTCTGCTACCACTCAGTGGATTTGTAACTGGCTGACTGACCGAACCCAAAGGGTGCTCATCAATGGTTCCTCTTCATCCTGGAGAAGAGTGACTAGTGGGGTACCACAGGGTTCTGTCTTGGGCCCGGTCTTATTTAACATCTTTATCAACGACTTGGATGATGGACTCAAGGGCATCCTGATCAAATTTGCAGATGACACCAAACTGGGAGGGGTGGCTAACACCCCAGAGGACAGGATCACACTTCAAAACGACCTTGACAGATTAGAGAACTGGGCAAAAACAAACAAAATGAATTTTAACAGGGAGAAATGTAAAGTATTGCACTTGGGCAAAAAAAATGAGAGGCACAAATACAAGATGGGTGACACCTGGCTTGAGAGCAGTACATGTGAAAAGGATCTAGGAGTCTTGGTTGACCACAAACTTGACATGAGCCAACAGTGTGACGCGGCAGCTAAAAAAGCCAATGCAATTCTGGGCTGCATCAATAGGAGTATAGCATCTAGATCAAGGGAAGTAATAGTGCCACTGTATTCTGCTCTGGTCAGACCACACCTGGAGTACTGTGTCCAGTTCTGGGCACCACAATTCAAGAAGGACACTGACAAACTGGAACGTGTCCAGAGGAGGGCAACCAAAATGGTCAAAGGCCTGGAAACGATGCCTTATGAGGAACGGCTAAGGGAGCTGGGCATGTTTAGCCTGGAGAAGAGGAGGTTAAGGGGTGATATGATAGCCATGTTCAAATATATAAAAGGATGTCACATAGAGGAGGGAGAAAGGTTGTTTTCTGCTGCTCCAGAGAAGCGAACACGGAGCAATGGATCCAAACTACAAGAAAGAAGATTCCACCTAAACATTAGGAAGAACTTCCTGACAGTAAGAGCTGTTCGACAGTGGAATTTGCTGCCAAGGAGTGTGGTGGAGTCTCCTACTTTGGAGGTCTTTAAGCAGAGGCTTGACAACCATATGTCAGGAGTGCTCTGATGGTGTTTCCTGCTTGGCAGGGGGTTGGACTCGATGGCCCTTGTGGTCTCTTCCAACTCTATGATTCTATGATTCTATGATTCTATGATTCTATTGAAGTTGGAGTTGGCCAGGGGGAGTCTGGAGCTGAGGAGGTTCTTAACTTTGGAGAGACCTCGAAATATGTTTTTTATGTCTGGTTTTTTTTCTTGTTTTTTTCCCCTATGTATTGTAGTGTTGTTTTTATTTTTTTTCTTTCTTTTCTGTAATTTTGAAATTATTAATAAATATTATTTTTTTAAAAAAGAAATTCAGGTTCACGGTTTATAAGAAACGGTTCGTGTCCCAAAATAATAACAGGGGATTTCATATAGTGTTTGAAATTCTCAAGGGGGGCGGGGACTCAATCTGGCTTGCACTTAAATGTGCTTCTACCAAATCACACTTTCCAAAACAGTGTGAGAAACAAAATATAGCTGCCCTTCAAAATTCACACTTATCCAACTTTTGCAGTGCAGTTCTCCAACCAAAATGCATATATTAGGGGAAAGTGTGCATAAAAGCAATTATACTGGTGAAAATAACATACAAATACCAAGGAGAATCACTTGCCAAAAATATATGCATGAGTACTTAGTACGAAATGTGTTTATTAGGAGAAATTCATACTAAAATGCTGAATAATTTTCATGAGGTTTTTTTATTTTATTTTCATTTTAATCACAAAACTGCTGTAGAAATGTGGAGAATAAATTTAAGATTGGGAAAATAAGAAACTGAGAACTGAAACTGACAGATCCAATCCATCCGTACTCAAGAATATTAATGTTGCTTCCATTTTTCTTTCTCTTTAAGAAAACTGCATCTTTCAGTCACAGCTTCCCCAGTCCAAAATATTTGCAACATACGTTGGCTTGGTTCTTAGCCCATCTTGTGTGCTGCCATATTCTGTGCACCCAGCCTAGATGTTGTGGAGCTCTGCATTACCTGCTTAGCCCTTCTACTTAGAGAACACCTCGGTCACTGCCCTCTTTATCCATTTCACAATAATTTTAGGGTGGAATTCATTACCATGGGCAGGTTATAGACAATCCCTGTTGTGTGTGTGTGTGTGTGTGTGCTAGTGTTGTGTTTTTCTAATGATCCATTTTATGCAATCGGCCAATTAATTCCAGCCCAGCTGCACATGATATAATGTGTCCTGGTTTACTTATGTAATCCCTACAGTACCAAACAAGAACTAGGTTAGCGGAAGGGCCAGCACTGTCATAGTATGAAACACAAAAGGGAACCTCCTTTGGGCAATCCCTCAGCAGCTCTTCATCACTGGTTATGTAAAAGCTGGGCAAGGTTTGCTCGTAATGAAAATTACTTCATCATGGGAAACAGCTGTGAGCTGTGAATTTCCCTGCAGCCAGTGAACTATTTTAAATTAAGAAAGAAAGAAAGAAAGAATGAGCTCTCAAGTATTTGTCTTGCTTGGCCTCTGGGTGGAGTGGTGGCTTACTGAGAAGAACTCATTTCCTAATAGCGAAGGGCTGCTACCTGGAAAAGTTTCCACCAAGATCAATGGTCTGTTGAATTGTCTTGTCTCCTTCTCTGCACTCAAGTTGGCATGTGGTGTTGGGTGTGGTTAAAGTTGCTTAATATTAGAACTAAACTGAACTCAAAGCATTGGAAGCAACTGGCTAGCTTTCTGCGTCTGAGAAAGGCCTAAGGAGAGAATCACCAGCAGATGCAGGTGTGCTCACTCTCACTCTCCATTTTCTTTTAGAGATGTGGAACCTACGGCTCTCCAAATGTTGGACTCCAAGTCCCATCAGTCCCCAGCCAGTATGGCCGATGAACTGGGATGATGGGAGATGGAGTCCTACAACAACTGGAAGACCACAGCTTCTCCATCGGTTTTTTTACATGGCAGCAGCAAAACTCTCTACCCACGCCAGAGTTCATTTGCCATTTTCATGTACAGAATTGTTGACCATAATTCTCATGTTACATATGCATTGATTTTCAAACAAATTTTGAATTTATTTCCAGTTCTTACAAGACTGCATCTACAATTCACAGCATGGCTATAAGCATAATGTGGAATGGCTTCAACTGGTCTTTCCCCATAGTCATGGCAGGAGGCTGAACTGTTTCAGGATCCTTTTAGATACATCCCCGTCTGAGTTAGGGATAGTCATTCTTTCCACAAAATGACTGCGCTGTTAGTAAGATTCCAAGAATGAAAATTAAAAACTGGGAGATGGATCTCAGACTTGGCTATTATTCAGTGGAGGTTTCTCTATCTTTTAAAAAAGTGGTACAAACAATAACTCTTGGATATTTTTCTCCTAGCCACTGTACCCAAAAGATCCATGCAGAATGCAATAAATACTGCTATTCATATATTGCAAGAAGTTCAGGTGTCTTTCCCCCAGAAAGGGATACTGCATTTTCCAGCACTCCGATATTTATCACTGTATAAAATAAAATTCTCCGGCCAGTATGTCCACCACAATTGTTACTGCAGGTGTAGGATGTGGCGAATGCAAGTAAGTAGTAGTCACGAGGCCCTATTAGATATGACATGTGTTAACCATAGTAACACAAACTACAAACTCCATTTCATGTCTGTACCATTCTAGAAACTGTTTAAAGTCTTTAATTTTACTTCTTTGTCGCATTATTTTATGAGGAAATGTGATGAGATGAACAGAGCTACCTGTTCCACACCGTAACAGTACACTGTCTTTGAAATACATCTGTTGCCATGCTGTCTTTTAAGAAGGTGTGCTCCCCCCCACCAGCCCCCCAGTGCTGAACCCATATGCCATGGTTTAAAAGAGGGTAAACATGCAGCTATCCCCCACTCACCTCCAATCAATTACAGGTCAGGACTGCGCATTGGAAGATAGATTTGACTTTTAACGATAAAGATAAAATCCAAGGTTGGAAAGACCCCTTAAGCAAGCTCAGTTCAGTGAAAGCAAGGAAGTGTGAGATTTCTCAGAATGAATTATCATTTCCATCGCACATAGCAGCTTCCTTTTTTGGAAAGAAAGAAAAAACAAACAAGTTACCAATCATGGACATTTTAAAAGCTCTGGCCATCACCGCCCCCGTGTCTGAGATTCTGACGATTGCTACTTGAAAGGGACTTTTCCAACTTTACCTAGAAAAGAGCTAGCCAGAAACACAACACTTGTGGTTAGCCAGCTTCCGTCAGTGGCTTAATTCAGTTGGTCTGTTTAAAGAGAGGAAGCTGCTGCTGTGACGGGAAGAGGGAGCTGACGGCACCACCAGGCTTGTAGGAGGGCCAAAGCAGACAGTGCATAACAGCATTGGTATGTGGGACACTAGTAGGAAAGGGGTGTGCCTGTGGAGGCAAGGAAACAGACCAAACATAAAGACTCAAGATTATGGCTCACTTAATGCATGCAAAAAGGAGGTGGGGGGAGCCATGGTAACTTTACATGTTGCTTGCAAGACCAGACACCTTAAGGGCTTTGTTGAACTTTTAACAGAAACCTGCTTGTCAAGCTTACTCCTTGGACACAACACCTCCAAAATTAAAATATCCTGTTCTTATTTTAATGACACCATCATGGCAGAAGTGTCTGTGGACGGGATATATTGATTTAAAATGTATTGTAACTTTTGAATATATATTTTTTATAAAAAACAAACAAACAACCCTCTGAAATGGGTATGATTTGACAGTGAGATGAAGGAGAGGGGAGAAGCAGGTTAAGGTGCACTCTGTTATATAGGCTGTAGAATTCTTTGGCCTGCAAAATGAGCTGCTTTGAATGCATGTTTCAGGTTCATTTCTTATGTCTCCTGAAAACATCAATATAACCTCATGCAGGGAATTGAGAAGCAAACCTGGTGCACCATCTTGCAGAAGCATATCAACTGCTACTAATCCAGTTGATGTGCTGCTTGTTGGGTTATGACCAAGATCTGTGAAACAAGGATGTCAAGTTATTTGCCAAAAATATTTGTTTTGTATGTCTCTCAGCAACAGAAACTATTATCTGCTTTCCACCCCTTTCCTCCCACCCTGAAGGTGTACCTGTCCCATTTTACTAGTTATGGAGTTCATAGCTTTTGATATTTATTTGAAGACCAAAGTAATCAGTGTAGGGTTTCTGAAAACCAGATTTGTTGAATGTGTCAGCAGTGTGGTGCTTGGGGTGGCACCATATTTCTACGGTAGTAACCACTCACTCACTCTAGCTCCCTCCCCTTCTTTTGTTGTTAAATACAGCCCATGGTTTATAACTACCACCCAGTCACAAATACACATTTATTGGGTAAGGTGGTAGGAAGAGAGATGACCGAGAGAGAATATATGGGTTATAGCCAACAAAATTCTACTTAGAAATAAAGCCATTGAAAGCAATGTATTTAAGTTAGTCATGTTCATTGACTAAACCCATTAGTCTACTCTAGCATTGCACAGAAACTTGTATGTGTAGTCAGTATCTCTATACTATTCTTCTATTGTTCTATTCTATGATTTAAGAAGATATCATGACTCTGGGAGTAGTAGTAGTAGTTGTTGTTGTTGTTGTAGTAGTAGTAGTATGGAGTGGTGTTTGCATAAAATGTTATATATGTGCTTTATTGCTTTTAGTCCTATTTAACTACAGTGGAACCTTGTGTTACATACTATCCTCCTTGTGAACGCTGCGGGTTACGAGCTCCGCTAACCCGGAAGTAGATGCTCCCGGTTGCGACCTTTGCACTGGGATGTGAGCAGAAGTCGCGCGCTGGCAGTGCAGCAGCAGCGGGAGGCTCCATTACCAAAAGCGCACCTCATGCTGACCCAGTTTTAATGAGCAGCCCCTTATTTTTATTGTACAGTCGTACCTTGTTTTGCGACCAGGATCTGTTCCAGAGCCCCGGCTACTAGCTGAAAAGGACGCAGGGCAAAGTGCCGTGTCTGCGCATGTGCGCGGAGCGGTTTGTGCTTCTGCAAATGTGCGAAGTGTGATTTAGCGCTTCTGCGCATGTGTGAATGGCAAACCCAGAAGTAATCCATTTCGGTACTTCCGGGTTTGCTGTGGACGTTTGCTGAAGCAGACGCTAGACGAGGCAGACAGTATTCCTGTACTGAAACCCTTGTTCCCCATGTGCACAAACCACTAATTATTAAGTGGAGATATGCATGCAAGTAAGTTATCCATACAGAAATGTTTTGTTATGTATATCCTCAGCAGCTGACAAGGGAGCTAATGTGGGTCATTGTCTTAGGTTTCATAGCCAGCTGGGATTAATAGTCATAGATCTGTGATAAAACTAGCCAGTTGCCAAGCACCCCTGCTCCCATTTACTGCTTTGAGTAGGTTAAAGGGCGAATCCAGTAACAGCGAAGAATACGTAAGGTTCGGCAGGTGTACTGCTTGCCTCATGCTGGGGTGAGGGCCAAGCAAGCCACCTCTCTTAATGTTCTTTGGTATGCCTTTAAAAAATCCAGTTGAGAGTCTCTTCTCTGGTTACTGGATGTTTTTCCCTCATGCATTTTCAATTCTCGTTACAAAGGAAAATGGTTTGAGACTCTGTCAGGTGAATGGCAAAGGCAGTGGGAGGGGGGTTGTGTTGGTAGGACTGCATTCTCCTTTTGTCCATCACTGAAGGATTTGTTTTATAGTTTTTATAGTTTTTAAACTTAGGGCAGGAGAAACAAGCTGGTCTGTTCAGAGTTCAGACAATTGTGCATTGTGCTCTATGGAGTAACGTGAGGTTTATAAGGTAGGGGAAATAGCTGATCAGGTTTTATGGGTTTGTGCTATATAGAAGATAGAGGACTGTCCTACATGGGTTTTGTGATTTGGGTATTACAAATTTGTCTGTGGGGCCTGCCCTCTGGGAGAAGACACTCGGGAGGGGGGGGTTGGAGAATTTATGGCAGTTTACAAAAGGGACAAGGCCGTATGAAAGGTTGTGACTGAAACATGATCACGCTGTTGCCAGCTGCTGACCATAATGGGATCTATCCTTGGCCTTGCTATACCGTTAAACCCGTAGGGAAGAAGAAGAAATGTTTTCATGGAAGGGGATTGTGGCAGTTGAGTAGGTATGGACAGGGATACCACAAGGGATTCCAGAAACTTAAGTCGCAGGAGCTTGGATTAGACGACCCTTAGGAATCCCTTACAACTCTACAACTCTATTCTTCTTTTAGTTATGTTTCTGATAAAATGCTAGCACTAGATTATAAGAATGCTGCAAAACAAGTTCAAAAATGGTAACAATGGTTCTGAAAAGATCTTGTGATTCATTCATCTGCAGTGAGAACTTTGATTCACCCATCACTATTACAAGCATATGCCTGTTGAAAATAGAAGTTAGATTGTAAATTCATTGGAAGAGGGCAACATAATTTGCTTTCGTTTTTGAGGTGCTCTAAAGCACTATCTACACTGATGGTGCAGCTGCATAAATGGTAATAGGACTGAGCCGTTAGTTCTGAATTTCTGTTTTTACTTGTTTCTGTTTTTCCATTTAATATAATGACATTTTACTTTTTAGTGGTACTTTTAGTGCCACATAGAGGCAACTAGCACAGCAGGGCTATGGTCACCATGTTTGTGTGCCTTCCAGATGCATGACTGGCTACTAGAAAGTAGGATGCTAGACTTTATGGACTTTTGGTCTGATCCAATTGGTACATGTGTATATGTACACTCAAAGGCACTAGAACCTCAGAATAATAAAAGATTGGTTCCTAAAGCAAAAACTGGTTTTTGAAAGGTCATCTATCAATTTCAAGTGTGGTTCTGTGGAGCATGAAGGTGAATGCCAGATTCCTCTCCTCAGGTTGTATCCGACACTGCTATTTTCCTCACACAACAGACGCCAGCTTGCGCAACAGAACTTCACCTCCTTTCCTGCCGCTCCTTTCCCCTCTCCCCCAAATGCACCGTCAAAATCTGCACCACAGGGTTGGAGGATCCTCAGCAGACTTGGGGCAGAGGGAGAGGAAGTCCTGTTGCGTGAGTGGAGTACCACTGGCACAGCATTTGATACAACCTCTGTTGCCTAACCTAGAGATGCTCCACTGACTAAATGGAAATAGCTAGAGCTTGGCAGTTGTCATAGCGTGTGGTTGAAATTGATTGTTACAATAGATAAAACTTGGCAATCAGACTAGTTTTGTCCCAGGTTTCATATGAGGTAGTATTAAAGTGCATCTGCTTACACCCAGGCTTTCTTGCTTCCTCCTCCTCGTCTGAACTTCAGCATTAAAGATATGCCTCCAACGTGGGAGGGGAGAGAAATCAAACAGTAGCACTGAATGGCTGTCAGTTCTGGCCTTTAATGAATTGAGAAACTTTTGTCTGCTACGCACCCTTTCTCTTCCCTTTCTGCTCCCACAGTACTTAGGGGGTTTTCTTTTTGCCAGTTTTCCTTCCCTTTTCTTTTGCATCACTAGCTGTATACATCAGTACAGAAGCATGCAATATCACATTTATAGAGTTGATTTACCTGTCAGCAATTAGCTGTGGAACCCCCAAATATGTAGTCAAAACAGGT
The DNA here is from genome assembly GCF_964188305.1 of Podarcis bocagei. Lineage (NCBI taxonomy): Eukaryota > Metazoa > Chordata > Lepidosauria > Squamata > Lacertidae > Podarcis > Podarcis bocagei. Next base: position 39,613,978 of record NC_138126.1, read on the forward strand.
TCTAGAACTGGGGGTGGGAGGGTTTCAACATTAGATTTTGCATTCACTTATTACTTGCTCCTCTGGATTCTGTCAAGAAGTGTTGGGATGTATGTTGATTTCACTAGGGGTTACTCCTCCACTTCCTCACCTTTGGGAGAAAGTAACAAGACCACCAGGAGATCTTAGGTTCTGTAAGGAACCCATATTCTGTAGGGAAGAACCAGCTTTCTAATGGATTCTGTCCTGCAGAACCAGGGAATTTCAAATACACAAGGAATCTTCCAGTTCAGTTGTTCTTGCCTCATAAGGAAAGTTGCAAGGGAAATCCCAAGACTTACTCCCCAAATCACCTGTAATAGATTTAAAGAGGCCAACTAGTGAGTAAAGTCGCCCCAAATATCTTGTGAAGGCATCTCATTATTTTAACTGAATACTTTGAAAGGATCACAGAACACATTACTATTATGAAAGTTAGCATTGTGAAGCTTTAGCCTTCTCCCATAATTTGGGGAATAAAATTGATTGGTAAACATACTGCTGATTAAAACACATTTTAGGCACAGCCTATCCAGACATATAGAAGTTACATGTGTTTTCTTCCTTTTTACCTACTGTTGACTTTAGTGCTTTTAATATTTTTAATACCTGTTTTTAACTGTTTTTATAGATAATTTAAAATGTTTTATTTTCTATTGTTGTAAACTACATAAAGATTTTTGGAGGGTTTTACAATTAAGTAGTGTTTAAGTTTTCATAAGCCATATAAATGAGTATCTTGTTTTTCAAGTGTGGAGGGATCAAGAAAACATTGTTACTAGATATGTAAATGGAAAAAATTAATGTGGGGAACATGTTACCTGTAATTCAAAAGCAGAGGCTACAACAAACAATCTCTTCTTGAATTGCTACAGTTAAGCATGGAATAACTTCACAGTTATGAGGTGTGAAGGAATTCTAATATTGCATTGTTTTGTGACTTCTGAGCAATAGTCATTAAAATTGTCTGAGATTAATTGGATTTTTTTTTTTTTTACACCAGAAGCACATGAAACGCATTTTTAGTGATACAAAATTGTATTTTAGAACAACCTTTTGGAGTGTTACCCATATTCAAGTGAATTTACAGTGGCCAATATGCAATTGTGCCTTTGCCGGGCATTTATGTCATTGTCATTCCTGAATTTCAGGAGAGAAATCTGGATTGGTTCCCTCGGATGCGTGCCATGTCGCTTGTGAGCAGTGATTCTGAAGGAGAACAGAATGAACTTAGAAACTTGCAAGAGAAGCTTGAATCTACCATGAAGCTGGTGTCCAATCTTTCTAATCAGCTGTCTGAGCTTAAAGAGCAGGTAAGAGACTTCCAGATGATGCAGACAGGGTATGAGTTTACACAAAGCCTCTATGTTTTCACAAATTTTGGAAAACCAGAAATGTCCTGGTCACATTTAATAAGTGTCACTGAATGGAAAACCTGAGGGTGGGGAAACCAACTGTTTGTGTTTTTAATGCAGCCTTCAGTTTACAAAATAATATTGGACTTGGGAGAAAGTATGACAGACTCTCCCCCTGCCTTGATATGACGGGTAATAGGTAATACAGCAAGAAGCTTCAAAATTATTGGTATTCTTTGCTTGTTCTGCAGGGTTGGTGACATTGGTTGCTACGTTAGAAGGCCAAACACACACATATCCTAGGTTACCATTCACCAGGCTTGTTTAAACTGGCCTAGCAAGAGGGGTTATTATTTTTTTCTGTGACGTGTTTCATTGCAGTTTTCTTCCACCGGGATTTTTAATTTGTTCTAGCTTAAAATTAGTCAGAGGGAAATTGACACATGCAAATAAGCATTCTTCTGGTTCTTTATTTCTGGCAATGTGGCAACCCTCATTTCTATTATCGTAGTACATCCCTAATTTACATATAATATGTAAAGATGCTAACATCCTGCTCCTGCGCATGCCCTGTCTATCTGACACTACAAGACTCATTCATTGCTTTTTAAACTTAAAAAAGTTTATGCCTTAATAATCTTTTAAAAACACACACACCATAGGATTAAGGGCTGAGTACAGTGGTACCTCGGGTTACATACGCTTCAGGTTACAGACTCCGCTAACCCAGAAATAGTACCTTGGGTTAAGAACTTTGCTTCAGGATGAGAACAGAAATTGTGCTCCGGTGGCGCGGCAGCAGCAGGAGGCCCCATTAGCTAAAGTCGTGCTTCAGGTTAAGAACAGTTTCAGGTTAAGTACGGACCTCCGGAACGAATTACGTACTTAACCCGAGGTACCACTGTAAAGGCATGGATCTCAGTGCAAATGCACTGTCCTTCTCAGAATTCCTTTGGATACTGCACATCCTTTTGTCTCTTGCTTGTTCCTTATCAACCACAACATGCATTGCTGCACTTTGGATTTGTAGCCAGTATTTTAAAACATGTGACTGAAGTAATCCAGAATGGAATTTGATAGCAAGCTCAATGGGAGGCCCCTCTTCTCCTTCCCCACCTTTTGCTTCAACCTCACCAGCTAAAGCCCTTAATGTTTAAAGCCTTCCACTTTTAACTTGCCCAGCTTTTAAACTTTGCCCTTGTGAAAATGAGAGAGAATGACATTAGCATTCAGAGGGCCTCTGCCCTGCTGAGGAAGAAGGGGAAACCAGGTTTATTAACACGAGAGGACTCTTTGGAATTTCCCCTAAGTGCAATCATTGAGTGTGCTCAGATCAAGTTGCAGCATGTACCAGTTGTGTGACCATACCAATACATCACTTTCTCATTAGGAACAACCCTTTCTAGAAGGAAGAGCTAACTGAGAGGCTGGTTTGAATCAAATAAGAGCAAGCTTCCCTTTCACAGCTGTCACTTCTAATTGGTTTCTAGAGACTAGAGCTGTCATTAATGCCAAAATTCAACAACTCCATTTGAAACACTATTGAACTGCAACAAGTGGTGTAAACATTCCTGGCAAACTATTTAAAAAAAATACCACTGGCAATTTAATGAATACAAAGTTGTTGGTTTGTTACGAATTTTCAGTACACTTTATGCAGGAGTTAATAGGACCTTTACATTTTCTCTCTCTCTAGTAAATGCCTTGGTCTGCTTTTTTATACCACAGTCCACAGCATGTCATTACATCACACGCACACACACAAACACACACAAAATTAGTAGTTTGCAAGCAATATACCAGAGAAGGGTCTAGTTGTACATGTGATTGTACCTCTCCCATATGCTCCCACCGCCTTTGCTACGTAGCTCCAAATTTTCTCCAATGAAAACAGGGATGCCCTATCCAATTATTATTATTATACACTGTCCATCTGACTGGGTTGCCCATCCACTCTTGGCAGCTTCCAACATACATAAAAATATACTAAAACATTAAACATTTAAAATCTTCCCTATACAGGGCTGCCTTCAGATGTCTCCATGGCTTGGGGATTTCATAACGCCATACCCTCCAACATTTTTCCAGTGAAAATAGAGACACCTTAAAGAAAAGCGGGACATTCAGGGATCAAATCAGAAACCGAGATGGCTTCTGTAAATCCAGAACTGTCCTTGGAAAAGAGGAACAATTGGAGGGTCTGTTGCTGTGGCAACATTGCTTGTTCACACACCACATAACTCAAATTTTTTTTTTTGGATTCTCCATAATGCTAAGAATGGACCAAATTTGTACTGACCAAGCACTTTCTGCAGTGACTTGTGGCCTCCACTTACCCCAGCCCTGTACATCTCACAAATGCACTCTGTGAACCTCGTATGAATATGCAAACAACCAGGTTTTAAAGGTGCATACACCCTTCAAAAAAAAAGGTTTTAAAGGTGCATACACCCTTCAAAAGGAAGGCAAGGAACTTAAGTGATATGTTGCAAATGCTAATTGGCAAGCAATATGCTGCAAATAACAAATTATTAAAGGGATCTGGTTTAACAGAAAGTTATCAGGGACTGAAGCACCAAGCTTAAACATTTCTTCCACCATAATGGAAATGGAGCTAATTCATAACAGAATGATATTTCATGAACATTTACATCATGAACATTTGCATGAAGATTATGATTAGGCCCTCATTCCACTAAACTAGCTAATTAAGTGTGCTTTAGTTCTGGTTTTTTTTAGCAGTTAATTTAGTAATCTGCCCATTCTCTATGTAGTATAAAATCTCAATAACAATTATATACATTTTAGTACATGCTTCAAGCATATGCAAATTTAAAAATAATGTAAATACTTATTGTAGTTGGGGTGGGGCTTAAATATTTGTTTAGTAATACAAAGTTCCTTTCAAAAAGGGGGGAAATTGACTTCCAGAGAATGTAACATTCATATTGTAACAGAAACAATCTTTTGAATTGCACTTGCTACTGTGTTTAATTTTATTTTGTTTTAGCCCTTAAATGCCACTTTTTCAGTAGCTGGGCAAAGCACATTGTCTACAGAGGTGTGGATCTTACAATGCAGTCCTATGCATGTCCACTCAGAAATTAGTCCACTGCAATTTACTCCTAGTTGTGTAACATTGCAGCTACCTTAAAATTTATTGTTTGAACCAGCTTGTTGTAAACACTCAGTGTATCTCCTCAGCCTAAAATGTAATTTTCAAATTGCCATTTATATCTTGGGTACATTGCAAATTCATATTCAAATACCTTCCAGCCCAATTTTATGAATCAGTGTACCAGTTCTAGATGCAGGATCAGGTTAACATAGCCTGCCGCTGTGTTAACAAAGGGTGACTTGCCTCCCTTCCATTGGGCTGAACTCTGTTCCCAATCCAGTAGCATTCTGTGTCCCCAAGCTCAAGTTTCTACTCAGGGATATGTGTGGCACACAGCCTAAGAGTGGGTTGCATCAGCAGGCGGGGATAGAATAGAGTCCATTCCTATGTCCTTCTGCAAGATCCTGGAGAATAGCAAATAGCTGTGCCAGCCAAAATGATGGGGCTGTCATTTTGCAGAACTGAACATTCTACCTAGGAAGCTGCTACACACAAAATGTTGCCACATATAAAGCAGGCCCTTCAACGTTGGATTTAATACAGCTACCATGCAAGCATTTATTTGTTTGAACTTCTTATTTGATAGCTTGCCCATGTCACCCAGCTGAGCTCTGTGGGGACTGAGTGGGGATTTTCCTTTGCATTTCCCATGTCCCAACCTCTCCATTCCACCACGTAGCTTGCTTGCTGTCATGAGGAGTCAATGAGCACTTCCTGCTAGACTCCCAAACTTTCTCTCTGGATTTTCCCAGCTGGGTGGGGGTGCGGTAGCTGTTTTTCTCTTAATTGTTTTTGATGCATCAAACAGGATCGTGCTTTTCTGTTGCAAATGGCTTTCAGAATAAACCTTGACCACAATATAACAGCAATAGCTCATTCTGTGGTCTGACGTACAGGAAGTGCTTATGTCTAACCAAGTACATGTTTCAATTTTCCAGATGACAGAGCAGAGGAAGCAAAAACAGCGTATTGGTCTCCTAGGACATCCTGCTTCTATCAATGTGAACCCACAGCAACCAGCATAAATCAGATGGGTGGCTTGTCTGCCCACCCTATTCCCCATTTTCATAACAGGAGTTGAGATTCAACCCTTAAAGCTGTTTCTGTATACCTAGTTCATTGTGTGTAAATAACCTTCTTTTTATACTGTATGTATAGGGCTTCATTGAGAAAGTATGGGCACATTATTGGAAGGGGGGGTTACATTTGTGCCAAAAAAATGCCTTTTATAGGAAGAAGTGAAGGGCACACCTAACTTGCACTTGAAAATGATTATTGATTAAAATAGTACGTGACCTGTATTTTGTATTTAAGACCTTCAGATAGCTGGTATTTATGGGTTTTTTATACAGTTGTGCAATATGAATTATGCAATCACACTATATTTGTTCTTTACTTCTGTGTGTCCTAAAGGGAGTGCACACATCTTTGGTGTCATCTTACATCATTTACTAAATGGCATCAGATGACACAGTTAAGCAAGGCTGCTGAGAAACCGTGTTCCTGGTGAGGTTTTGTCCTCCAGGACATTTTTGTAACACATGGCATTCTGAGAGATTGACACATCATGGCAATGGTGCTTCCTCTTACCACCCCCACCTCCCAACATTCCTCTTTATCTATTTTTGATTTAAATTAAAATGAGCATGAGGTTTTATTCAGAATAGACCAATTGGAATGAATAACCATGACTAAGTTAGGTGCATTATTTTTCAAGCGGTCTGCTTTGAGTAAAACTCTGAATACCACCCAAAGTTCTTAAATGTTACTTTGAGGATTCCAGAACCCACCACAGTGCAAAGCTGCACCTTGGAGGACTGATCCCTAAATCTCAAGAGGTGTGGAAGAGGCTAAAGCATTCATTTATGAAAAAATCTGAAGTATTGAAATGAACCTTTTTCTTTATGGAAAAATTAAAACTAGGAAGATTTGACACTGCTGCAGATCAGTGGAATCTTCTAGATTCCCCCCCCCCCCCCCGTGCGTGCATGTGCCATATTGATTTAGAGGATCCTAGAAGGGTTTGCAGGCTACCACCTCAGTTGAGCATCAGCACTTTGTAACTCAGACAGAAGTACATTTCCCTCATGCATTAAACCAATTAAAATGTTAAATATCCCTTTTGGGACTCCAAGCTGAGCACTGATTTTGTAATACTTGCAAAAGAGCCACTGGTTTGAGATTGTATTTTAGTTTTCATTCCATCTTGGTCACGTTTTTATTGCTCACGACAGCTGAGAAATATGGGAAAAAAACAAACCTGTTGCCTAGTTTTGTACATGGTCATTTTACAGAAGCTAATTCTCTGCTATAAAAAAGTGGAGATGAAGAATGCTTATTAAAGTTTGTAAATGCATAAATATAGATATTTAAATAAAATATATAATAATAATGTATAGTACTTCAGTGTGATAGTCTCATTCTTCTTCAGCACTAATGAAACTATTCTCCATTCAGCTTATGCTGTCATGAACACTGCTTACCTGAAGGGGAAGTAAATGCATTTGCCAATAAAGTACTGTGCTTGAAAACCAAAGGCTGGGGTAGATAATGATTGATCACTTTCTGCTACACCAGCCTTATGCACTGTGTCTAATACTAAAGTCCATTTCCAAGCCAGGCAGCATATCTGGTATTTCTTTAACGTGCAAAGGCTAATGTTTCTATGTGCAAGTGTTTTTAGTCTTAAGGCAGTTGATGCTTCACCAAACCAAAAATAGCTGTGTTCCTCTTCAAACCCATGTTTAATTAAATTAAAAATTTCATGTTAACCTTACCCACTGGTTTCCTTCCGTATTTGAGTTCCTCAGTGTTTGCTTTATATGTTGCTGGATACAAAGGATAAACTAGGGTCCTGGCACTGTGAAAAGTAACAAAAGATAGCCCGTTATTGGAACACATGTTTTAATACTTCTGTTTTTGCGCATTTTCTCTCTTATATACACACACACACACACACACACACACAAACACGCCTTATGCCATACTGGAATTACCAAACAAAACCAAAGCATGCTGATTTATTTATATTAAACAGGTTAAAACTCTTTACACCTCCTGCAAAACTAGTGGCCTTTTGTGTCATTCATTCAACTCTGAACCCTACATTGTGGATTTTAGTTGCAATGCTGGTCACTACTCATAATCATTACATGATGTGAGAATATAAACTCTGAATTTATCACAATTGTTTCTCTTTCCAGTTACATTTGCAATCCTGCCTATAATGAAGGGTTAGAGTTACCATACTGGCTGGGAATGGTATGAGTTGTCATCATCTCAACAACATCAAACATCTGGGGACCCAAGGGTTGGGGAAGGCTGATGTAGAGGAATCTATAAAATTTTCTATGGGTGATTATAGCTAAAACAAAACCTGTTGTTCCAAGCTAGAGATCTTCATGTGTTTGTGTATGCAGATTTTTTACCTGTGTGGACTGCTCAACTGATTTTCATATAGTGTCTCAAGCACAGGCTGATTGGGATCTGTTAAAACAAATGGGAATAATGAGCTTTTTATGAATGTTCAGAACTCTTGCACAACTGAGAACTATGCTCTTTCCAATGGACATCTCTTCATGAGCATTATCATAGAATTTCTCTTACACCAAAACTTGTATATATTTTAAAAATCCTCTTAAGTAATATTCATGGAAAAACAAAATTGTTGTTTGGTGAATAGGAAGAATGCTGCAGGATGTTTTGGATCTCACCAATGACTGTGACTAGACAAGGAGAAATATTTGTAAATGCTTCACAACTGTACAACTGTTGCAACATAATTTTATTCCTGTTTACTCAGAGAAATCCCACTGTGTTTAATAGGTCATCCTCCCGGGTGAGCGTTCTCAGAACTACAGCCTAAATGTGAACCGAGTACTGAAGTTCCCATTATTCCAAAATGGGAAGAATCAGTACATGTAAAATTTTAAGTACCGTAATAAAACATTTACTTCTTTTCAATCCATTATAAGTCAGTTTATAATTAAAAATTAAATCTGTCAAATACTGAATTTGCAAAGAATATATTACTTTATATATTGCAAAGCTTCAACATTTTTCTTTTAAAGGAAAGCAGCTTGGCATTTATAGGTACAGTTATTAAGTCAGATGTTTCAGTTGAGAACTCAGGTATGGGTAATACTGAGAATCCAGTAGTTTTACTTACAGTAAGTTTAAAAAGGAAATTATTTCCCCTGGATTTATTTCCATTGCATAAACAGCTGAACTGCATGTGGTTAAGAACAGCTAGTTAAGCCAACAAATAAAAATATGGTTCCTTTCATCAATGGACTGAAGACATGACGGCACTTGCAACATCAGACTTTGTTTGAATAAATATGCTTACATGTGAAACAAGTTTATACAGAATATAGGTGGTTATTAATAATTATATATGTATCAGCACGTATAAGAATAATAGAACTATAGAATCATCTAGTTCAACCTCCTGCAATGAAGGAATATGCAGCTGTCCCATACAGGGACTAAACTTACAACCTTGGCATTATGGCCACCATGCTTGTATACAGTAGCATATATTGCACTTTCTTCTTTTTTCTTTTTTCACTTTATTTTATACAACTGAAAAAACTTTAAAATACTAATAAAAAAGCCAACATACTGTAATGAATCAACAACCAAAGTTAAAAAAACCACCTGGCAATTGGAGTCAAGGACTTACAACTATCTGAAGTCTGTCACAATATATCCTTCATAAAACAAATTTGGGGATAATTTCTCTATGTTTCATCAGGAGATCATCTTTTTCCCAACCTTTATTCAGGAGACATGAGCCTTATTCTCCCTTTGTTCCAACCTAATCATGCCTTGTGGCAAAGCTATTGTTTGGATTCCTGTGGGCCTAAACAGGGAAAGCACTATATGAAGTCCACTGGTAGAACACATATAGGACCCCACAACTAAATGAAGACTTTTCTTTGCCCTCACTACCCATGGTGAGAAAGGAAAAATCCCACTACACTCTAGATATTTTCCCCATCCTATGCTTTAGTAAAACTACTTCAGTAAAAAAACCAAGCCATTAAGAGGAATTCCCAAGTAGAACCATGTTTGTATTTTGCTTGTGGCTTTTGTTTCCCCACCCCCCACCATGCAGCCTTCTCCTTACATTGTATTTTTTTCCCAAGGCAACTCACAGCTTAGATTACAACTCTTCATCGTGGCCTTTTCATAGATGTTCTAGGGAAAAAATAGTTAAACCTTGTTCTCTCAAAGGGTGTCTTAGCCACCATAAGAACTTTCTGACAGTAAGAGCTGTTCGACAGTGGAATGGACTCCCTCAGGAAGCTGTGGACTCTTCCTTGGAGGTTTTTAAGCAGAGGTTCCTGTATTGCAGGGGGTTGTACTAGATGACTATCAGGATCCTTTACAATTCTATGATCGCAAATCATAAGGAATAACCATGTGACCCCCAGTGCAGAGTAAATCCCTGAGGAAGAGTCGCTTCTACCCACCTACCACTGGTAGTAACTGTGCTCTGATCTCTTTTTCCCTCCTCTCCAACTAATTTCTCTCTTGCCTCTCTAGTGCTTCAGTCAACCATGCATCCCCAGGGAATGTATGGCTGCATGCATTCTGCATACACTTTTGGCTTCTTCCTCTAACCCAGCCTTCCTTACACTGGAGTCCTCCAGATGTTGTTGGATTATATTGCCCATCACTCCTGACTATTGACTATGCTAGATGGGCCTGACAGGAGTTGACGTCTAAAACATCTGGAAGGCACCAGGTTGGGAAAAACTGCTCCAACCTGATTCCTTACCCATCTGTGGGCCTACTTTCAATTGTCATCCTGCATCCTTATTTGGCAATGGTTGCCTTGCTCCTTCTCTGCCTTCCTGACACTCATATGCTGCTGCTTCTCAGGTTTTTCATCTCTTACTCTCTCTAGAGGCTTAACCAAAATATTGCCAGCTGCACTGAATGCTCACCATTTTTGTGCTGTGGCACACCATGGCTCATGATTAAAGGGCCAACTGTGTGTTTCTTGGATGTGTGTGCAGTCATATACATGTAGTGACAAGGACAGGGGGTAACAGAAGGTGCTTATTCTTTGTAGATTTGCTATAGTCTTATATTACACTCCATTTTCTTTCTAAAACAAGATCTGAAACCTGATTATTGGAGGAAACTTTATTTAAAAACCAAAAAAGTTACATCCACTAATCTGATTCATTGGCTAAAAAGGTTATTCAGCTATTACCTGCTGGCTTAATCTAGACTCTAATGACGCTTTGTATTGACCGGTACAGCTTTGATTATTAAGTGTAACATAAATCCTGCTAGATGACAAATATAAACATTTTAAATAAAGAAATCAAAACTAGCAGTAGTTATAATACTAAAACTAAGAAGCCATAACACAGGGCATCTCTGTGTGTGCAGCTGCTGTACAGAAGTTTTGTCTGTTAATAAGCTCCCCACCCCCACCCCGCACACACACACCTTTGCTGTCTTTCTGTATTTTAAGTGCTTGACACTTGCACATGATGATGATAATAATAATAATAATAATAATAATAATAATAATAATAATAATAATAATTAGTACCCCGCCCATCTGGCTGGGTTTCCCCAGCCACTCTGGGCGGCTTCCACAGAAACCAAAAAACACTAAAATATCATACATTAAAAGCTTCCCTGAATAGGGCCGCCTTAAGATGTCTTCTGAATGTCAGGTGGTTGTCCATCACCTTGACATCCGATGGGAGGGCATTCCACAGGGCGGGCGCCACCACCGAAAAGGCCCTCTGCCTGGTTCCCTGTAGCTTCGCTTCTCGCAATGAGGGAACCGCCAGAAGGCCCTCGGCGCTGGACCTCAGTGTCCGGGCAGAACGATGGGGGTGGAGACGCTCCTTCAGGTATACTGGGCCGAAGCCGTTTAGGGCTTTAAAGGTCAACACCAGCACTTTGAATTGTGCTCGGAAACGTACTGGGAGCCAATGTAGGTCTTTCAAGACCGGTGTTATGTGGTCTCGGCGGCCGCCCCCAGTCACCAATCTAGCTGCCGCATTCTGGATTAGCTGTAGTTTCCGAGTCACCTTCAAAGGTAGCCCCACGTAGAGCACATTGCAGTAGTCCAAGCGGGAGATAACTAGAGCATGCACCACTCTGGCCAGACAGTCCGCGGGCAGGTAGGGTCTCAGCCTGCATACCAGGTGGAGTTGGTAGACAGCTGCCCTGGATACAGAATTGACCTGCGCCTCCATGGACAGCTGTGAGTCCAAAATGACTCCCAGGCTACGCACCTGGTCCTTCAGGGGCACAGTTACCCTATTCAGGACCAGGGAGTCCTCCACACCAGCCCGCCCCCTGTCCCCCAAAAACAGTACTTCTGTCTTGTCAGGATTCAACTTCAATCCATTAGCCGCCATCCATCCTCCAACCGCCTCCAGGCACTCACACAGGACCTTCACCGCCTTCACTGGTTCTGATTTGAAAGAAAGGTAGAGGTGGGTATCATCTGCATATTGATGGACACCCAGTCCAAACCCCCTGATGATCTCTCCCAGCGGCTTCATATAGATGTTAAAAAGCATGGGGGAGAGGACGGAACCCTGAGGCACCCCACAAGTGAGGGCCCAAGGGTATGAACACTCATCCCCCACCACCACTTTCTGAACACGGCCCAGGAGGAAGGAGCGAAACCACTGTATAACAGTGCCCCCAGCTCCCAACCCCTCTAGACGGTCCAGAAGGATGTTATGGTCGATTGTATCAAAGGCCGCTGAGAGATCCAGCAGAACTAGGAAACAACTCTCACCTTTGTCCCTAGCTCGCCGGAGATCATCAACCAGTGCGACCAAGGCAGTTTCAGTCCCATGATGAGGCCTGAACCCTGATTGGAAGGGATCCAAATGGTCCGCATCCTCCAGGCGTGCCTGGAGTTGTTCAGCAACCACACGCTCAATCACCTTGCCCAAGAATGGAAGATTTGAGACTGGGCAATAGTTGGCCATACTGGCCGGGTCTAAAGATGGTTTTTTAAGAAGCGGTTTAATGACCGCCTCTTTCAGCGGATCTGGGAATGTTCCCTCACAGAGGGAAGCATTCACCACCCCGCAGAGCCCATCGCCCAGCCCTTCCCGGCTTGCTTTTATTAGCCAGGATGGGCAAGGATCAAGGAGACAGGTGGTTGGTTTCACGCGTCCAAGCAGCCTGTCCACATCCTCGGGGGTAACGGATTGAAATTGATTCCATGCAACTTGACCAGACAGAGCTCCAGCACTCTCCCGCCCCAGCCCTGCTCCCACGGTGGTGTCTACCTCCTTCCGAATATGAGTGATTTTATCTGCAAAAAACTTTGCAAAATCGTTGCAGGAGATCTTGGGGTCTTTACAAGGCCCCGGTGGTAAAGGTGGTTCCGTTAAATTGCGGACCACCTGAAAGAGTCTCCTGCTACTATTTTCTGCAGATGCAATAGAGGCGGTGAAGAAAGTCTTCTTCGCCGTCGCTATCGCCACTTGGTAGGCTCGACGTTGAGCTCTAACCTGTGTCCGGTCAGATTCGGAGTGAGTTTTCTGCCACCGACGCTCTAGCCGTCTCAGCGATTGTTTCATCGCCCTCAGCTCCGAAGAAAACCACGGGGCTGTCCGGGCTCCATGCAATCGGAGAGGGCGCTTCGGAGCCAGACAGTCGATAGCCCTGGTTAACTCCGCATTCCAGCGGGCCACCAGGGAATCAGCTGAAAGGCCATCAACAAAACCTCTGCTATCTCATCTATTTGAAAGTCTGAAACGGTCTGCCTTCTTAGTACATTGAGCTGACTTTTCCCTGTGAAGTGACACCTTGATACAAAGTTTCCACAGTGCCTGACTTTTGTACATTTTAAGAAGAAACAGTATAAACAGTATACTGGGCAACTGTGGCAATTGGAAGCTATAAGACTTTAGTAACATTGACTTTGACTGGATTAATCTCCTTTCTTTCTACATCTTGGATGGTCTCCTTTGTTCATGTATTTGGAAATTTCCTTCTATGGCCATTTTGATTTGCTCCCTCTAGAGGATAAAGTGAAGTCCAGCACGGCCTAAGACAGTGGAATTTTCCAAGGGAGAATAAATCCCGTGGGAATTGACCTTGACATGAGTGGGCCACAAGAAGAGATAACTACAAGAGCCAAGACCAAGCAACAACAACAGCAACAGCTGCAGCTGCAACAAGCAAAGAAAAGAGGTTCGATCTCAGGCGTAACAGCCGGACTAGCTGGAACAACAGGACAGGACAAAGGAGCAGCCGTTTCTATGGAAGCTGTGATCTATAAACAAATTGGTCGAGGAAAATGCCACCACGCGTCAAATTGCCGAAGAGGCCAAAGCCACAGCTGGAGAGACGCAGGAGAAATTAGAGCCACTTGCCAAGAAGGTCTATGAGCATGATGCAACCTTGGCCTTGTGGGAGTTACAGAGGAAAGAGAGAAACTTAAAATTAAGACTGATTCCGGAGAATGAAAGTGACAACCTTGTGGAATATTTGACACGGGAGTTTGCGGATTGCTGGGACCTGGAGGAAGACGATTTCAAAATTACAACTGCCTTTAGACTGGGCAAAAAGCAAGATAGAAAGACACCAAGAGATTGTTTGATCACACTCAGATCTAAGGAGGAAAGAGATAAAATTTTAGGACTACACTTTGGAAAAGCCCTGCAAATTGGAAATTCAGCTGTACAGATCTTTAAAGACATACCAAAATATATCTTGGACTTAAGAAACTTCTACAAGGATTTGGTGCTTTTGTTAAAGAAAAATCAGATCCGCTTCAGGTGGGAATTCCCACAAGGACTGTCATTCGACTACAAGGCAAAGAAAGTGAAAATAAAGACAATTCAAGATAAAGACAAATTTCTGGCAAGATATCAGGAGGACCTACAGAAGGGGACTGTGGACGTACTTGCAGAACAGAGGAGAGCACTGGATATCCTGAATCTCTCGTTTGGACAAAAACCACCACCGTCAGAAGAAGAGCAACAACTTGGAGCTGTTGGAGGAGCCTTAAGAAAATAACAAGATGGCTCTGCAATTCCTTAGTTGGAATTGTAATGGACTGAATGGGCCTTTGAAGAGAAGACAAGTATTTCACATTTTGAACAGAGAACAATTGGATTTGATATGTTTACAAGAAACTCACATAACTAGAGCCCACAGGAGATTACTCACAAATAAAAGGTTAGGACAAGAATTCATTTCATCAGACAAAGTTAAGAAGAGAGGAGTGGTAATATATGTGAAGGAGAAATGGGCTCCAAAAATGATATTCAAAGATGAACAAGGGAGATATCTGGCTGTGGAGATACAAGTACAAGGAGAAAAACTTTTAGTTGTTGGAATTTATGCACCAAATGAAGGCAAATCTGACTTCTTTAAGGGACTTCATGAAACTTTGACGGACTATCTGGATTATAATATGATAATCATGGGAGACATGAATGGCGTGGTCTCCACTAATATGGACAAGGCACAAAGACTAACAGTCACTAAAGAAGGGAGACTCCCTAAGACTTTTTTCGAAATGACAGAAAACATGGACTTGATAGACATTTGGAGAACAAGGAACCCTCTGGAGAGAGAGGGAACCTTCTTCTCCCAAGCAATGATGACCTGGACCAGAATTGACCAAATCTGGGTTACTAGTGGATTGGCTCCAAAGATTAAGAAAGTGGAAATCTGCCCAAAAACTTGCTCCGACCATAACGCCGTGAAGATGGAGATGAAACTCACAATAACCGGTCAATTTAGATGGAGAATGAATGACACCCTCTTTCGAGATAAGGAGATTCTCACGAAGGCCCAAAAGACCTTAAAAGACTATTTTGAAATAAATTTGAGGACTGACGTGGAGAAAAGAGTGATCTGGGACGCAAGTAAAGCTGTTATGAGAGGATTTTTGATCCAACAAAATTCAATAAAGAGGAAAAAACAAAATGAGAAAAAAGAGAAGATCTTGGAAATGATAAAGGAAGGAGAGAGGAAACTAAGAACAAAACCAAAGTCTCAGGACATTTTAAGAGAGATTAAGTTATATCAAACTCAATATATGGAATTGATGAACCAAGAGATTGAATGGAAGATAAAGCAAATGAAACAAAAGACTTTTGAATCAGCAAATAAATGTGGTAAACTTTTGGCATGGCAATTGAAGAAAAGGCAGAAACTAAATACAGTTACAAGCCTAGAGGTCGATGGAAAGAGCATATCTAAACCTAATGAAATTAGAAATTGCTTTTTAAGTTATTTCAAAAAACTTTACACCCAAGGCCCGCAAAATGAAGAAGATATAGACAAATTCCTTGGAAGATATGGATTACAAAATATCTCTCAGCAAAGTAAGATGGACTTGAACCAGAGAATCTCAGAACAAGAGATAGAGGCTGCCATTCAGAATATGCAATTGGGCAAATCTCCGGGACCAGATGGACTGACTTCTAGATACTACAAATCGTTGAAGGAATGGTTGATTCAACCATTAAGAGAAGTTTGTAATGAGATCCTTGAAGGAAAAAGGGCACCTGAATCGTGGAAAGAGGCATATATTTCACTCATACCAAAGTCAGAGACTGAAAAGACCCAACTCAAGAACTACCGCCCGATATCACTCCTCAATGTGGATTACAAAATTTTTGCAGACATTTTGGCAAAAAGATTTAAAAGAGTTTTGATGGAGAAGATTCATAAAGACCAAGCAGGCTTTCTCCCTAAAAGACACCTAGCAGACAATGTAAGGAATGTAATAGACATTTTGGAAAAGCTGGAGGTGAATATAAACACTAAAGCAGTATTGATCTTTGTGGACGCGGAGAAAGCCTTTGATAATATCTCTTGGAGTTTTATGAGGAAGAATCTTCATGGGATGGGGGTAGGCCAGGGTTTTGAGAATGGTATGGCTGCAATATATTCCGAACAAAAAGCTAAGCTGATTGTAAATAATGTTGTGACTGAGGAACTTAAGATAGAAAAAGGAACTCGGCAGGGGTGCCCAATTTCCCCATTACTTTTCATTTCGGTTCTGGAGGTGTTGCTGAATATGATAAGAAATGACCAGCAGGTCAAAGGTGTGCAGGTCGGAGCTAAACATTACAAGTTAAGAGCGTATGCAGATGACCTAGTATTGACTTTGCAAGAGCCAAACACTAGTACGAAAAGGGTTTTAGAAATAATTCAACAATTTGGCCAGGTGGCTGGATTTAAGTTGAATAAGCAAAAAACTAAAGTCTTAGGGAAAAACCTAACAGATATGGAAAAGGAGAAATTTCAGGAGGAAACAGGTTTGACAGTGGTTAAGAAAGTCAAATACCTAGGGGTTTATTTAACACCTAAGAATGTTAATTTGTATAAGGACAATTATGAAAAATGTTGGTCAGAGATTAAAAAAGATCTAGAAATATGGTCAAATCTGAAATTGTCAATGTTAGGCCGAATTGCAGTAATTAAAATGAATGTATTGCCTAGAATGTTATTTTTGTTTCAGACCTTGCAGATTCTTGACAAGATGGAATGTTTTAAGAGGTGGCACAAAGACATTTCGAAATTTGTCTGGCAGGGCAAAAAGCCCCGAATTAAATTCAAAATACTGACTGACGCTAAAGAAAGAGGGGGTTTTGCCCTGCCGGACCTAAAATTGTACTATGAGGCAGCAGCGTTTTGCTGGCTGAAAGAATGGATGCTCCTCGAGAACACGGACATCTTGGATCTGGAAGGCTTCAATAATGCTTTTGGTTGGCATGCATATCTTTGGTATGACAAGGTTAACAGTACCTTTAAAAATCACATTGTTAGAAAAGCATTAATTAATGTTTGGATAAGATACAAAGATTTATTGGAAAATAAAACCCCTAGATGGGTGTCACCAGTGGAGGCTAAAGCAGTGAAGAAACTCAATATGGAGGTCGGATGGCCGAAGTATTGGGAAATTTTAGAACAGGATGGAGACAAGTTTAAACTACAAAGTCAGGAGAAATTGAAGCACAAAGTAGAAAATTGGTTTCAATATCGCCAAATAATGGAATTCTTTAAACAGGATAGGAAAATCGGTTTCCAAGTGGAGAAATCAAAACTAGAGACCGAATTGCTAGAACCCAATACTAAGAATTTATCTAGAATGTATAACTTGCTGTTGAAATGGAACACACAGGATGAAACAGTCAAATCTGCTATGATTAAGTGGGCGCAGGATGTTGGACATAACATTATGTCAGATGACTGGGAATGGTTATGGAACACCGGTATCAAATTTACGGCATGTAATGCCTTAAAGGAAAACATTATGAAAATGGTATACAGGTGGTACATGACCCCAGTCAAGCTGGCAAAAATCTACCATTTGCCCGATAATAAATGTTGGAAATGTAAAGAGACTGAAGGTACTTTTTATCACCTTTGGTGGACATGCCCGAAGATAAAGGCCTTCTGGGAAATGATCTATAATGAAATGAAAAAGGTACTTAAATGTACATTTTCTAAAAAACCAGAGGCCTTTCTCTTGGGCATTGTCGGCCAATTGGTGACAAAGAAAGATAGAAATTTCTTTATGTATGCCACAACAGCAGCAAGAATACTCATCGCAAAGTATTGGAAGACACAAGATTTACCTACTCTGGAAGAATGGCAGATGAAAGTGATGGACTATATGACACTGGCTGAGATGACAGGCAGAATCCGTGACCAACGCAAAGAGATGGTGGAAGAAGAATGGAAAAAATTTAAAAGCTACCTTAAGGACTACTATAAACTCAACGAATGTTAAAATGTTGTGGTTGCTAGAAGTAACAGGGTACAGGGATATAAGGTTAGATAATAAAGGAGGACTAGAATCATAGAATCATAGAATCATAGAATCATAGAATCATAGAGTTGGAAGAGACCACAAGGGCCATCGAGTCCAACCCCCTGCCAAGCAGGAAACACCATCAGAGCACTCCTGACATATGGTTGTCAAGCCTCTGCTTAAAGACCTCCAAAGTAGGAGACTCCACCACACTCCTTGGCAGCAAATTCCACTGTCGAACAGCTCTTACTGTCAGGAAGTTCTTCCTAATGTTTAGGTGGAATCTTCTTTCTTGTAGTTTGGATCCATTGCTCCGTGTCCGCTTCTCTGGAGCAGCAGAAAACAACCTTTCTCCCTCCTCTATGTGACATCCTTTTATATATTTGAACATGGCTATCATATCACCCCTTAACCTCCTCTTCTCCAGGCTAAACATGCCCAGCTCCCTTAGCCGTTCCTCATAAGGCATCGTTTCCAGGCCTTTGACCATTTTGGTTGCCCTCCTCTGGACACGTTCCAGTTTGTCAGTGTCCTTCTTGAATTGTGGTGCCCAGAACTGGACACAGTACTCCAGGTGTGGTCTGACCAGAGCAGAATACAGTGGCACTATTACTTCCCTTGATCTAGATGCTATACTCTTATTGATGCAGCCCAGAATTGCATTGGCTTTTTTAGCTGCCGCGTCACACTGTTGGCTCATGTCAAGTTTGTGGTCAACCAAGATTCCTAGATCCTTTTCACATGTACTGCTCTCAAGCCAGGTGTCACCCATCTTGTATTTGTGCCTCTCATTTTTTTTGCCCAAGTGCAATACTTTACATTTCTCCCTGTTAAAATTCATTTTGTTTGTTTTTGCCCAGTTCTCTAATCTGTCAAGGTCGTTTTGAAGTGTGATCCTGTCCTCTGGGGTGTTAGCCACCCCTCCCAGTTTGGTGTCATCTGCAAATTTGATCAGGATGCCCTTGAGTCCATCATCCAAGTCGTTGATAAAGATGTTAAATAAGACCGGGCCCAAGACAGAACCCTGTGGCACCCCACTAGTCACTCTTCTCCAGGATGAAGAGGAACCATTGATGAGCACCCTTTGGGTTCGGTCATTCAGCCAGTTACAAATCCACTGAGTGGTAGCAGAGTCAAGACCGCATTTTACCAGCTTCTTTACAAGAATATCATGGGGCACCTTGTCAAATGCCTTACTGAAATCAAGATAGGCTATATCCACTGAGTTCCCTTCATCTACCAGGCTTGTAATTCTGTCAAAAAATGAGATCAGGTTAGTCTGACATGACTTATTTTTCAGAAATCCATGCTGACTATTGGTGATCACAGCATTCCTTTCTAGGTGCTCACAGACTGTTTGCTTAATGATCTGCTCCAGAATCTTCCCTGCTATTGATGTCAGACTGACTGGGCGGTAATTATTTGACGACAGAGATTAGAAAGTAACAACTGGGAGTTGCTAGTTCAAATATGGACACTGGGATGCAGAGAGGGGGGGTATGGGGAAGTCCAAGAAAAGAGGTTTATGAAAATATCTTTGAAATTATTTTGTATGTTTGTTTTGTTTTTTGTGTGTTTGTTTTTCTTAAAAATGCTGTAAAACCAATAAAAATTTATTAAAAAAAAAATGAAAGGCCATCAACATGGGATAAAGCATCCCCTACCACTCTCTGGAAACCATTTGGATCCATTAAGTGGCGGGGGCGGACCATCCGAATTGGTCCCACCTCCCTGCAGAGGGGAAGGGTCGCGGAGAAGTCCAGTTGCACCAGGAAGTGATCTGACCATGGCACTTCTTTGGTTTCACTTTTACTTAGTGTCAGATCACCCACGTCACTAGAGGTAAATACCAGGTCTAAGGCATGTCCATGACTATGAGTTGGGCCCAACTTATTCAGGGACAGCCCCATGGAGGCCATGCTTTCCACGAAGTCCCGAGTGGCCCCTTGTAAGGTCGTGTCGGCGTGGATGTTAAAATCCCCTAGGACAACCAAACTAGGTGTCTCCAGGAGAACATCCGCCACGACCTGAAGCAGCTCGGACAGGGAATCCTTGGTGCAGCGGGGAGGTCGGTACACCAGTAAGAATCCTGTACTGCCCCTATTGCCCAACTTCCAGAACATGCACTCAGAAAACTGGGTCTTCCCAGTAGGACGCCTGATGCAAACTAATGACTTCCTAAAAATCACTGCAACCCCCCTCCCCGCCCACATGACCTGGGTTGCTGTGCGTAAGAGAAACCTGGTGGGCAAGCGGCAGCAAGGACAGGCCCATCTGCCTCATTCAACCAGGTCTCTGTCACACAAGCCAGGTCAAATCCTCCATCCACAATCAGGTCGTGGATGGCAGTGGTTTTATTCATCATTGACCTGGCATTACACAGCAACACCTTCAGGTTATGTGGGTTTCCCCTGTTGATTCCAGTATCCATCTGGTCAAGGCCAGACCCGGAGGCAGGGATAGTCTTCAAACAACGACTAAACCTGCCTCCTCGGTAATGACATGGTCTGGTCTTAGCGTAACTCCACCTCCTGCCCATGATCACCGAGATTGGATGTCCCAGTGCTTCCCCCCCTGTGGAACTTGTCCCAGCCATCGTGTTGGCTGGGGCCTCACTCCCAGGCAGCCCTGATCCCGTCCCTTAAAAACAAAACACAAACTATACAGAACCAATAAAACAACAGAAAACAAAAACAGAACAATTATACTAAAATTAATCCCCAACCAAATATCCATTACACCCACCCACCCCCAACAAGAGAAAAAAGGGGGGGGGGAAGAAATACAAATTTAAATTGCCACCGACTGCTTGAGGACATTTTAAAACACATTGGAACAGGGAAGCAATTGCAAAACACTTCCCAGCTTCCCCAAAAGTTTGTTCCAAATAAGGGCCTGGGCCACGCCCCCTGGGCCAGTTGGAGAAGGCCCTGGAAGGGAGCAGGCCCTGCAGTCCTCACCCAGCCGATGGTCCGAGGCTTCCCTGCAGCAGGAGTCCCTTTATAGCTGGGAGAAAGGGCCTGGGCCACACCCCCTGGGCCACTTGGAAAAGGCCCTGGAAGGGAGCAGGCCCTGCAGTCCTCACCCAGCCGATGGTCCGAGGCTTCCCTGCAGCAGGAGTCCCTTTATAGCTGGGAGAAAGGGCCTGGGCCACGCCCTCTGGGCCAGTTGGAAAAGGCCCTGGAAGGGAGCAGGCCCTGCAGTCCTCACCCAGCCGATGGTCCGAGGCTTCCCTGCAGCAGGAGTCCCTTTATAGCTGGGAGAAAGGGCCTGGGCCACGCCCCCTGGGCCAGTTGGAAAAGGCCCTGGAAGGGAGCAGGCCCTGCAGTCCTCACCCAGCCGATGGTCCGAGGCTTCCCTGCAGCAGGAGTCCCTTTATAGCTGGGAGAAAGGGCCTGGGCCACGCCCCCTGGGCCAGTTGGAAAAGGCCCTGGAAGGGAGCAGGCCCTGCAGTCCTCACCCAGCCGATGGTCCGAGGCTTCCCTGCAGCAGGAGTCCCTTTATAGCTGGGAGAAAGGGCCTGGGCCACGCCCCCTGGGCCACTTGGAAAAGGCCCTGGAAGGGAGCAGGCCCTGCAGTCCTCACCCAGCCGATGGTCCGAGGCTTCCCTGCAGCAGGAGTCCCTTTATAGCTGGGAGAAAGGGCCTGGGCCACGCCCCCTGGGCCACTTGGAAAAGGCCCTGGAAGGGAGCAGGCCCTGCAGTCCTCACCCAGCCGATGGTCCGAGGCTTCACTGAAGCAGGAGTCCCTTTATAGCTGGGAGAAAGGGCCTGGGCCACGCCCCCTGGGCCAGTTGGAAAAGGCCCTGGAAGGGAGCAGGCCCTGCAGTCCTCACCCAGCCGATGGTCCGAGGCTTCCCTGCAGCAGGAATCCCTTTATAGCTGGGAGAAAGGGCCTGGGCCACGCCCCCTGGGCCAGTTGGAAAAGGCCCTGGAAGGGAGCAGGCCCTGCAGTCCTCACCCAGCCGATGTATGTCTAAATGACAGATGAGCCCTGTAGACCATCTAAATGACAGATGGGCCCTGTAGACCATCGGACCCCATGTCCGATGCCTGAAATCCAGCACTAGGGCATCCCTTCAGATCTCAGAAGGCGGCGAATCCACCACTCTGCTAGTTAAGTGGGTCCATTGCTGAACTGCTCTTAACATCAAGCAGTTTCTCTTAGTCTCTTTATTATTTCTAAACTTTTTGTTTAATTGTTTTTCCAATTCTTTTATTTTTTTTACAAACAATATTGAGAAGGGGAGAAAACTGAATGAACAAATTCAGTTTGTGTAATCATGCTAATTTTCAGATGAGGCGACGAGCTGCAGAAGAGGCAAACTATTATATCATTGTGTCTCATGTTTATTACAATGTCTCACTTTTCCAGCTGATTAGCACAGAATATGACACAAAGATGTGAGTTGAAAGTCTGTATTCTCACAGCAGGGATTTTAAAAAGGCTGAGTGTGATGGCTCCCTAATTGCAAAAGGGAGCCTTGAATGATACTTTTGTCGGAAAAGTTATAATGTAGTTCCCAGCAACAGTTCAAGTTGTATATAACATGATCAAATTCAAGTGTCATAATTGGATTTTCAAACTGTCCTTTGGGTTTCTGAATAGAGGAACCATATATAGAGTACTTAACATTTTGAAGATATTGCTTTGGATCGTCTCACAGATGCCAACATCACATTTGGAATTCAGTGGCTAAAAACAGTATGTGATCTCTCCTCTGCAGATTGAATGAAGTTAAAATAAATGCATTCTAATGCAACGAATGGCCGCTTACCGTACCTCATTGGTGAGCGGTGGTTGCGGCCCGGTGCAACGCCTCCATTGCTGCTTGGATGCACAGCATGTCCCCCTCAGCCACCATGGAGGCTCATGGGTTCCCGCCAAACCCGCTGATTCAAATGAGCCAATCCGTGGCCACCTTAGTGGGGCGTGGATTGATGAATGGACCTGAGGGAGAATTGCTTCACTCAGGTCCGCTTGGCAACTGCAATTCCCAGCCAATCCTACCCTCCTCATCCAGTCAGGCAAGAGCGTCACCCACCCTTCTCCCTCCCTTCGTTTTAGTTGTTTGCTGTTTTAATCAATTCCTTTTCAGCTTGGAGGGCTTTGCTGTGGTTTTTTGACAGTCATCATATTCAGGGCTGGGAAGGATTCTTCCCTGTTCTGCAGGTTTCACCTTCCCCATAGCAGTAGTCACAACTTTGGCAGTTTAGGCCTTGGGTAGAATCCTATAGTCTTTCATACATTCATCCCTGTGACAGTGATAACAGAGTACCACATTAGAGGGGTCTGGAGGGAAGTCTCTGTCCAAAGAGTCAGCTGTGCAGGGCTAGTGGGCTTAACGCAGCATTTGGGGGCCATCTGCGTAAACCTAAGTTTTGCTATGGATCCACCCCTGAACAGACCCTGTCATGCCTCAGATACACGCCCAATGCCTATGCCAAGGCTTCCTGCAAATTCTAAAAACAATAAGACCTTTCCTACAGACATAGTTAATAGTTCACAAAAGAATGGGTCACATCTCACAAAAAGCTTCTTAATAAAAAATATGGGTGTCTAAACATCCTGACTCTTGGTGCTTAATTCTAGTTGGTAATTTATTCCAGATGGCTGGAAGAATTTAGTGCAACCTGAAGCGTATGTAACCAGAGGTACCACTGTACTCTCTTCATTTCCCCTTATCAGGAACGCAGTTGCCGGGCAGAGATATATGTGGCGAGGCGATCGCTTAGGTGACCACAGCAGTACTACTAGAATTACTGGGGCCAAGTGCACAGTATATGGATTGGGCCCTCTGCTGCACTCACAAAAGAACAAGCTTACATTGCAATTGCATTTATGGCCCCCTTTGCAGGTGGGAGTTAAAGCCCCAAAAGTAAATCAGGGGCCGCACAGAAGTAATAAGGTGTCTGAAAGACAGAATGCCTCTTGGCAGCTGTTGTCCCAATTTGTTAAGTTATTAAGCTGTTCTATGTACAGTGGTACCTCGGGTTACATACGCTTCAGGTTACATACGCTTCAGGTTACAGACTCCGCTAACCCAGAAATATTACCTCGGGTTAAGAAATTTGCTTCAGGATGAGAACAGAAATCATGCTCCGGCGGCGCAGCGTCAGGGGGAGGCCCCATTAGCTAAAGTGGTGCTTCCGGTTAAGAACAGTTTCAGGTTAAGAACAGACCTACAGAACGAATTAAGTACTTAACCCGAGATACCACTGTATATCCTGCTTTTCCACCAAGAAGCTTGAGAGAGCATAAATAATTCTTTCCCCCTGCCTGCTTTAAGTTGAGCTAAGAGAGAATGACCTCCACAGTGAGCTTCTTGGCTAAGATGGGAACGTAAATTTGGGTCTCCCCAGTTCTAGTCCAGCCCTAACCACTACATAACACTGCCTCTCAAGTATATCATTTTTCATCTTCCATATTATACTTGCAGCTGAATCTGTGATCTGCCTTCATAGGAAGTTGAAAAGCAATGTTTTTGAGCTGATATAAAATATCCATCCATTGTTGGTCTGCAAGAGCTCTTGGACATATGCAAAAAATAAATTGGCCATCATCTTCAAGTAACCAACAAGCAAGGATGATTTTGTGGTGAGGGTGGCTTTTAATAAAGTACACTATAATGTAGGGACCTGATCCCCTCTACTGAGGCAGCAGGGTTCTCTAGGTATGTTGCCCCTAACAGAAGACTGTGTGTCAAAGCAGAAAATATGAGCAACAAAGGTAAAATGTGCTTAGGAAAATATGTAGTTACATACGCAGATGCCTCGCATCTATTGTACTCACTACAGGAAAAAGAATTGCTGACACATCTGATCTGGGGGGAATTCCTTTCCACTCCCATTCCTTTACACCTAAAGCATGGGGGTGGGGAAACCTCATACAATAAAAGGGTTTTTTAAATTAGTGGCATCAATTCATTACTTTCAATACTGAAAATTCTTGTCTCACTGGATAAAAGGGGATTAAAGTGATACTGGGTTCCTGTGTCTAATATAGTTGCATAAACCGCCATATCTTGCCATGCACAACTTCTATAACTCTTCAACAACCGAGTGCAATATTAACTGAACCAAACTTCTTCATTTCTATTTAAGCTACTAATGTTGCAGTCCTATCCTCTTACTTCAGAGTAAGTCCCACTGAACCCAGAGTGACTTACGTCTGAGTACATAGGATTTGTTGAAAGATGGAAAGAATACTCCAGTATATGTTACTTCTAAAAGTTCTCATCCACCATCTTTCACCATTGGTTTGCGTATATGAATAAGCACATTCACGTTCTCCTTTTGTGAAATACCTCACTAGTATACTATCAATTCACTTTATCAACACACAACAGTGACCACCTAGAAACAGTCCTTTTCCTTTCCCAGAGTATGGCTACCTGCACTATAAGAGATAAAGGCTTCCTCAAAACCAATATATCATGCCTTTTGTGCTTTGGATGTTTGCAAGTAGAAGGCTTTCAATATTTTGGTATGCTGTGTCCAAATGCTACAAGTTCCACAGTGATTCCTGTTCCTCTATAACAACCTTCCCCAAACTGGTGCTTTCCAGATGTTTTGGACTGCAACTCCAAAATTGGCTGGGACAGATGGAAGCTGTAGTCTAAAATATCTGGAAAACATCAGGTTGGGAAACACTGTGCAATAGCATCAGCATGGGTGCCAGAGCTTGTAAGAGTGGATGCTGATCAAAAAGCCCACCTTAGCTGTTTCTTCCACTATAGCCCTTGCAGTATTATTTGTTCTCCTACACCTGGAGTGGTATTGCTATGTTTTACCACACTCAATTTCTTTTGGGGTTGATTTCTTTTTGTTTTGAATGAGCGTCAAAGATAAGCAAAAAAAAATGTCTCCGTCCCCCTCCACTAACCTCAGCTGATTTGTTTTTGAGCAACCATCTAAGATGCTGGAAAACCCCTGTAAAATACTTTTGCTTTAATCAGAAAGTACCAAAAACTCCACCAGTTTTGCATTGCAAAGCAGTGGGTAAAGATTTGAGTCAGGCATCATGTCTGTGGCTTTTGTGGGTGGGTGTCTCTCAAAATGACTGTTATCCTCTATCAAAAGGGAAATCTGCATGTCATGTCTGAATAAGACTAGTTAAATCTATGGTAACAAATACCTTCCCATCAATTCACACAAATGATTGACCACATGCCACTGTTGCCTTCTAGGCTACTAGCCCTGGACACTAAGCACAAAGTGCACAGCAAGTGAAATAAAAGAGCAGAAAAAAGTAAATGTCAACACAGTTTTAGAAATGCAATCTAATGCTACCTATGTGCTTTTCAGTGGACAGGAGGTGTACTCAAATGTGTTTGTGATAAATGCTTGTTATCTGTTCTAAACTTTATTATTTTCTCATGTGTACAAAATAAACATGTACACAGAATATAC
Organism: Podarcis bocagei; assembly: GCF_964188305.1. Taxonomy (NCBI): domain Eukaryota; kingdom Metazoa; phylum Chordata; class Lepidosauria; order Squamata; family Lacertidae; genus Podarcis; species Podarcis bocagei. Next base: position 39,640,663 of record NC_138126.1, read on the forward strand.
AATAGTGACCCTAATCTGTAATAGTTTTGAGTCTCTGACACGGTTATCATACTAAAACCTCAAAGCATCAGCCAACCAACCTGGAAAGTTTTGAAATTATTATGCAACCTATGCCAACCTTGTGCTCTTCAGACATTTTTGAATACAGCTCCCACCGGTCCCAGTCAGCACAGCCACTGGGAGTCTGGGACAATGAGCTATAGGTCAAAACATCTGAAGGACTCTAGCTTGATTACTGTAATTCAGCTACTAGACTGATTGATGCAAACAGATTTTTCCCATTTATAGTATAAGCTGCTTTTGCTTTATTCCTCTTGTCATGTTTCAATAAAGCCTAATATTCAAACTCTTCTACACGAGGAGCAAAAAGGAATATGAACTTCCTTATGCACATGCGTTACCTAGTCAATTTGCTCCTGTGAATGTTAAAAGTAGTGCTTGGGCTTCTTTTCCCATAATGCCTTTGTTCAACACAGATAATTGTGTTATGAGTTGCGTGGGGGTTAGGCTGAATGCCCGAGCCCCCTTCTAATTCTTGGAGTAGCCAAGCTAGCTTCCTGGTGAGGTCATGGGTCATTAAGGGAACAAAGAAAGGGGCTCTGTGCAAGATGAGAAATAGGTGGGGTCCCGTCTCTCAACTCGCTGGTGGTTAGAAGAACAAAGGCAGAGTTGAGATCAGAGAGTTGTGTGATGTGAACTAGAAGCAAAGCATCAAGCTGGGAAGCCAGAGAGTCAAGCAATGTTTGATTTCTGTTTGAATCTAAGGGTGTAGCTATGGGGAAAGCAAGGCCCTCTTGGGGTGCTGATGCTGTGAAACCCTCCATCATTGGCTCAGATTGCATATGTGTGTAAATAAACCATATATCCTAAGTGTGTAAATAAACCATATATCCTAAGAAAACCACAATCTTCACTGTGCCTCATTCCAAAAGGAAACACGGACCCAGGGTAAGCACCTGGAATACTGCACTGCTTTTATATTGGGGTGGCGTGCAACAATATAGCTACTTGTAGAGACTACAACTTGGGTGTCAAGTCCAAGGATCATATCACACCATTCCCAAATGAATTCGTCTACCATCTGAGGTCATCTAGTGAGGCCTTTTGCACATCGTTTTGCCTCCTGAGATACAGTGGGAGGGTGGTCCTTACGAGTGAACCTTATCTGCTGTGGAGTCCACTACATGGACCCCTTCACCCAGGGATGTTAGACCAGCTCCTTTTTTATTGATATCCCATCATTGCTTGAATACTTTTCCAGTGATTTTTTTATCTGACTGATGCGCGCGCGCACACACTCACATATATAAATTCCTGGCTCTTTTTAAATGTTTGTTTCTCTCTATATTTTAGTGATCTGCTTTTTTATTTGATGCTATTTACTGTTGTTTTGCCCTGATTAAAGTCACTCTTCCACCCGCCACTGAAGGGAAACTTTCGGGTATCTGTATATCCCAGGGTCTCAAAATGTTGGCTCAGCGTACTAGTCAGCTACCTACCACTGCCCCCTCAAGTCCTCAGGCATGTACAGAGAGCTTGAGAGGCAGGTTATCTCTCATTAATGTGAGATAAGGAAAAGGTAAGAAACATTCTCTGTTGTTACTCATAAAAGTCTCCTGCTGTTTCTTACCTGTTAAAAAATGCAGTGGAAATGAATCCTCTGGAGCAGGGATCTGTATGGTCTTGAGTGTTCTGTTCACCAGAGCTGGAAGCAGATATTTTTGTGAGCTGGTGAATTGATTTGTGGATGTCTTTGTATTGCCAATCTAGACAGAAAGCCAGAGGTGCAGACAAAATAATTAAAACCTGGTCCACACCCACAGTCTATAGCTGAAGATTGTACTTAAGAATATTTCAAAGGTTCTGCCAGCCCAATTCCACTGCCCACTTGTTTTTAGAAAATTAGTAATTCACTAGTCCTACTTGCAATGATTATTTTGAGAATGTGTTTGTTCTGAAAAGATAGTGGGAGGAATTCAACATCACTCTTCTGATTGCTCCATCAGCATGCACATACATACATACATACATACATACATACATTGGTTTGTTTGTGGTTTTTAAGCAGAGGTTGGATGGCCATCTGTCATGGGTGCTGTTGTTGAGATTCCTGTATTGTACGGCATTAAACAAGATGGCCACTGGGATCCCTTCCAACTCTACAATTCTATGAGATCAGCTTGCCTGATGGAATTATCCCCCTCCCCCGGCACAATGTTCTGAGGGTTCTCCAACCCAACCTCCCCCCATATCATTTTGGGGGGTACAGGGTAAAGAGAGGGGAAAACCCCAGTGGAAGTCCTTGTGCAGGGTCTGGCTGGATGCAGAGGGAGAAGACTGGGAGGAGGAGGTGTTGGAAGTTGAAGAGGCAACAGAGTTTAGTGTGCAGAAGAGGCTGTGGCAGATGATAAGTCATGGCAGACTCAGAGGCAGGAGAGGAGGGGGGCCAGGAGACAGAGATGAAGCAGGTTGCAGAAGAATCCAGGGAGTCTCCCCATCCTGCTGTGACCACCTCCCCTCCTCACTGGTCTCCCAGAACACGCAGAGAATTGAAGAGGCCAAAGCAATGAGAGACAAGGCGACAGAGCCTTCTGCTGCTGGGGAAGGAACTGGGGAAGGTGGGGACCTTCAGTCCTTGCAACTGACTCATTGTGGCAAGACCTTCTGGGAAGAGCTGCTCTGATCACTAGGCCTGCACTGTTTTGGTTTCTTTGACTACAGAGTTAACTTCACTGACACCAGTATCTTTTCATTGCTAACCTACTCCTGACTCCAGCTCCTAACACCTCTGTTGACGGGGACTCATCAGGTGAATTCCCACCCAGTAGCTCCATACATCACTTCTTTTATTCACAGATTGTATGCATGGGGCATTTCTTGTTTGCAACTTCATATATTATAATTTAAGCAGCTAAATGTCAGTTCACAGATTTTAAAATACTTAATATGCCCAGCAAAGTAGACATAAATCTAATTAGATGTACAACAGGAGTTTCATTTTCTCTTACATTCCTATGAGTTAGATTGTTTAAGCTTGTCCATTCTATGTTTTGCACAAATAATGTATAGTGCAATCCAGAAATGCATTTGGCATGCATTTTATTTCCCACTTATGACATGATTCGAACCATATCTACGCTGTGGTAAGCCCAAATGCAGTCAATGAAGCTAGTTCCAATTAAGCGTTGCTTAGGAGTGCATCCCAAAATTTGTTTGAGCTGGTCTTCAAGGAATTTAAAATCCCCTAAGTGTGCAATCCTAAGGCAGGAGATGGAGGCTGATGGCAGGGCATCAGCCATATCCAGCACTGTGTCAGGCCCTAGCTGACATGGAGGAAATAAGGGTGGAGAATTGCTTATGCATTCCTACATCCTTTTCTATTTTTCCCCCATCAATGGGAGGGAAATAAATGGGACTGGACTATACCAACTCCAGGGCTGCCACAGTTCCCTCTCTGAGTTTGGAGTCCTTGGAAGGTGTTGGATCCAAGGCTTCCACACAGTTCTCCTTTGACACACGTCTAATCCACCTCCAGATATCCCTTTTTCAACATTACCATTCCAACGGTGGTAGGTCTAGGAATGGAAGGAGGGAATCTGACACAGATCTCAATCTCTGAGCTCTCCAGTGACACTCGCTCCACTTTCAGAGAGGGAGATCTGATGCTTCCTATGGCCCCTGGATGCTCTCGCAGGAGCCAAAGGGATTGCTGATCCCATTACACAAAAGGCAATACCTATCTTAATTTTTTTGTTCTAATAGTCTTCAATAAAAAGTCTAATGCTCAAAACAGAATTCTCATTGGGTATCATATAATTCCCCATAATTTAGTAAAAGTTTGAATAATCAAGGTTTGATTAAATTTTGCCAAACAACAGAAACCCCCTGGAAATTATGCTAGCAAGCTAAGTCAGCTCAGCAGAGCTAGCTGGATAGGCCATTAGCATAGGACAAAAATACCATGTCTGGCCACCTCATAAGAACAGTGCCTATCAAAATGAAGCCCACCTTCAAACTAATGTGTTATTTGCCACGTCCTGGTTCCTCAGTCAAGGCCAATTATAACTAACCTCATGATAATGAGGTAACGTCTCTGACTTTGGGTCAATTAAATGCTGTTCTTCTTTGTTTAACAGCTAGATGTGTTCTTAATAAACATATTTTTAAGCCTCAAAAGAAAAGTATCAAACTCCAGTAAGACTATAATTCAATAATAAAAATCTGCTTCTTTTTCTTGTTCTAAATTTAACTATTAATTAACCTACTTTTAAACACACAATTTTAAAAGTAATAGTAATACTTTATTATTTATATGCCACCCATCCTACCAGGTTGCCCCACCACTCTGGGCAGATTCCAACAAATTAAAACATCAATCACAGTAAGACATCAAACATTAAAAACTTCCCTATACAGGGCTGTTTATGTCTTTGACATCTGATGGGAGAACATTCCACACGGCAGGCACTACTACCGAGAAGGCCCTCTGCCTGGATCCCATAACTCACTTCTCGCAATGAGGGAACCATCAGAAGGCCCTCAGAGCTGAAGCTCAGTGTCTAGGCTGAACAATGGGGTGGAAACACTCCTTCAGGTATACAGGGCCAAAGCCATTTAGGGCTTTAAAGGTCAGCACCAACACTTTGAATTGTGCTTGTAAATGTTCTGGAGGCCAATGTAGATCTTTTAAAATAGGTTTTATATGGTCCCAGCAGCTACTCCCAGTCACCAGTCTGGTAGCCACATTCTGCCTTAGTTGTAGTTTCCAAGTCATCTTCAAAGGTAGAACGCATTGCAGTAGACCAAGCGGGAGATAACCAGAGCATGTACCACTCTGACAAAACAGGGCATAAGCAGGTATTGCTTGAAACAGAATTGATCTGTACGTCCATGGACAGCTGTGAGTTAAAAATGGCTCCCAGGCTGCACGCCTGGTCCTTTAGGGGCAAAGGTACCCCATTCAGGACCAGAGAATCCCCCAAACCTACCCATCACCTGTCCCAGTTATTCCTCAGACAGTAAAAAATTCCAGAAATACCTCTCCAAACTGGATGAATGGGCAACAAAATGGCAAATGACGTCCAATACAAGTATAAATTGATGCACTTTGAGGCAACATTTTATAAATTCTCATATCAATTTCCAGAGGAATAGCTGTATTAGTCTTTTGCAGCAAAAACAACAAAGCCTTGCATTCACATATAGACTGATGTGCTTTGAACTGGCCATGACTAACCAGTGAAGTGATATTGTTCTCGTGATATCTCAATGAAAATGCCAATTCACATGTTCTGTGGCAATAAAGGTGGCAAATTCCATGCTAGGGATTTTAAGACAAAGGACTGAAAATACAATTGCCAGTATCATAATACTTCCAGGTTGCAGACACTTCTGGAATAGTGTATGTAGTTGACCCATCTCAAAAAAGCACTTTACAGCAAGAAAAGAAGCAACTAAGAAATATGAAGGGATTGAAGTACCTTCCCTACAAGGAAAGTTGAAGGGGGTTAGTTTATGTGTTTTTAAAATTACTAAGGGCAAAGGAACACAATAAAATGATGCATGGTGTAGAGGAAGATACACTTTCTCTATAACCCTTAACACTAGAACTCGCCGCAACAGACTTACTCCACTAAAAGTTACCGTATCTAATAAAATTTGACTAGCAGACAAAAGCAACAGGTGATAGCTGCAGGCGCACATTACTTTAAATAGGATTAAAGAAATGAAGAGAGAGCAAGGCTTACCATGATAGCCAAATGGAACCTATATGTTTAGAGAGTATTGTTCTGCATAATAGTTGCTTATTTGCTGTATTTGTATTGTCATCCAATACAATACAAAAATGACAATAACAATTTTTTCTCCAGGTGGCTGACAATAAAAGGACGGGCCATTAGCCATGGCCATACATTTCAATGGGTCTACTCTGAGTAAAGATTGGTTGACTACAAACCTTTTTAACAAAATCTCTTATCCCAAAATCTCATGGAGCCATAAAAAATTAAAAGGCCTGAGAAAATATATTCAAGGACACAAACAAACAAACACAAAATCCAGAGCATATGTTCAAGCCTCTCCAGGAAGTGCATTCCATGACTGCTGGGTTCTACAAGCTACGCAGCACACTTCGCTTGGCAGAGGCATTCTGTTAAGATTTGGGAGTTGAAGTAGGTGTATGTGGAAGGATATGTAATCCTTCAGGTAACCTGGTACCTGTACTAGGTTAAAAAAAACACCACTTTGAATTGGTCCCAACAATAAACTGGAAGCCAGTGCTAATAGCAAAGTACCAGCATGATGTGATCATATCACTAAGTGTTTTTTGCACAAGCTGAAGTTTACAGACCATTTTCAAAAGGTGCATTCCATGCACGACAATAACTGTTGCAAGGCTATCTCTGTCCAGATAAGAGTTGCAGTTGACTTCTTTGCATAAGCTGGGTCCCACCCCCATGCTGTTATTTTTCATGCTGCCATTATAGAACAAGGGAGGTGTTCATGGTGAGTTCCCGCACCTATCTTCCGGTAAAAATAGCACTGCCCCCCTAAAAAAAAAAAGGAAAGGAAAGGAAGTACAGGCTTGGAAAATTCCCTGCGCGGTCTGGAAAGGATGACATGCGAGACAGCGCCAATTCCGCTGTGGGCGAAAAGGGAGTTGGAAACCCTGGGAAAGAAAAAGGGAAAGGGCTCTGGAAAGAACCGCCACAGGGTGCGCCAAACCCGGGGAGACACAGACAGGCCCGGCAGCCAGACACGCATGGGAGGGAAGTCAGGTCAATAAGGCACCCGCAGAAATACGGAGGGGGAAACGTGGAGCAACAACCTTCAAGCGAGACGGCGCAAAGGGCCAGCGTGGCAAGAGGGCGTTCTGACACAACCACGTTTGTAAAACGAATGAATTCAGAGAAGCGTCTGCAAAACACAAACAGGGACCAGTGCTTCCTTGCAATACAGTACAGGAAAAATGGACCTACCGGGGGTGGGGGTTGGAAGCAGCTTAAAATGCCGCCGGTGCGCAGTTCCTCTCCCCCCCCCCCAATTTGGCACATCGTTTTCATGGAGCGTTTTCCTGCCCCGGTTTCTGTCGGCGAGGGGATGGAAGAAGGAAAGAAAAAAGAACGAGGTGCCTTCGTTTTCCCCCTCAGCCAGGGAACACAACAACGGCGACTGGAGGTGGGAAGATAATTTTGACGAGGGAAAGGCCATGGGGCAGATTTGTCAGGCGCGCGCAAGCACAGACTTTACACAGTGAGGAACCCCACGCGGGTTTTCCGCACCGTCCTAACGTGCAGCTTTGGCCGTTAAAGGAAAGGCGAAAGCAGCCGCCGAGGCAGCCTCTCCTTCCCCGCGCCCTTATTGGGAGTCCGCGTCAGCCCCACAAGTACCCCGCCTTGCCCCGTGAGCAGAAGAGCTTCGACCGCGGCCACATACAACACACACAGAGAGTGCACCCGAGTGAGGGCGGGACCTGGACGGGGGTTTAGGAGGAAGCACGAGGCGGTCATGCAACCGCCTCAGCCCTCGAGGCCGTTGCTAGGCTAGGCTGGCTGAGGCCAGCTAGGCCAAGAGGGAGGGGGGAAGCGCGCCCTGGGCACGCCCCGAGCACGTTCTCCTCCTCGTGGGCTCGCCCGCTGCGGCCCCGCCCCCCTCACGCGGCTCCACACGCTGGCGGGCGGCACCAACGGCCGCAGGGAGGAGGAGAGCGCACGGGAGGGACGGTTAAGGGAGGGGCTGCTGGCCCGAGGACTCCTGCGAGGCACTCGGAGCCAATGAGAAGCCGCGCTCCCTTCTCCCTCGCCCACCGGCCGCTCGTTATCTGTGTTTCTGCGCCTTGTCTCCTGTTGGCAATAAAAAATATATAAAGACGTTTACCACACGTTAAGGGTCGGGACGGATCTGCCCCCCCGGTCGCAGAATTTCAACCCGTGCCTCGCATATGTTACAATGTGTAGTAGGGATGTCAAAGCAAACCTTTCTTTAAATCGTTATCATTATTATGAATAATAGCAATGACAGGTGCGACGCTGCGTTCATTTCACTTTCAATTTGTACGGTATACCGCCTTTCTGTATTGCAGCCCAGAAGGTGGCTTACAAGCTGAAGGAACAAGATCATGCAGTTTACAACAGTCTGAGCCAATTAAACAAGCAGACAAACAAAAGTCATAATAAAACATGACTTCTGATGTGTTCCGGAAGAAGGTTCTAGCAGCCTAAACAAGGATGCGTTGAATCTTCTCAGAATGCGTTTCGAAAGTCTGCACTTCCTCCTTGATTAATTTTGTTGGTATATAAGAACATATGGAATCTGAAGTTTGGATATACACATCTCAACTCCAGAATGCAAGGGATGTGCCGACTGCTCCTGCTGAAATTCTTCCCGACACCTGTGGTACAGGAGCAACATCCTCTTTTGAATCTGGCCTCTTGGCAAAAGCAGAGCATGAAGACCATGGCCTTTCCCTGATCCCTCTCACACAAGCAACACTTGCTGAAAACCCATATTTTGTGCAACTGTTGAAAATGCAAGAGCCCTGTCCTCCTTTTCCCACCACCGGACAAATTTAACTCCTTGCTAATAACTAAGGGCAGGCATAGGCAAATTCGGCCCTCCAGATGTTTTGGGACTACAATTCCCATCATCCCTGTCCACTGGTCCTGTTAGCTAGGGATCATGGGAGTTGTAGTCCCAAAACATCTGGAGGGCCGAGTTTGCCTATGCCTGGCTAAGGGCATCTGGCTGGCTACCAGTGGCGTAGCGTGGGGGGTGCCAGGGGTGCCGACCGCACCGGGCGCAACATCTGGGGGGGCGCGAGTCCAGAGGGAAGGGACAAGTTCCTTCCTCCGCCGGGCTCCCCGCCGCCACCGCCAGCCTTGCGCCCTAGCGCGCGCACCCCCCGCCGTCGCTGTGGCTGCGCTCCGCTCACTGCTCGCAGGAGGAGCAGCCGCTGCAGCAGCGCCGACGCCGCCACCGACGCCTGGCCGGGCACGGGCAGCCTCTGCACCCTGCCGCCGCCGCCATCCCCTCGGCCCAGCCACAGGCGGCGGCTGCTTCTGCCTCCATCCTCCTCCGGGCAAGCAGCGTTGTTTGCGCGGCAGCGCCAGCGGCAATTCGCAGATTAGGGGTTGGGGGGGGGCAAATTACTTGCCTTGCCCCGGGTTAGGGGGCGCAAATTACTTGCGTTGCCCCGGGTGCTGACAACTCACGCTACGCCGCTGCTGGCTACTGTTGGAAATAGAAAGTAGATTAGAGGCATATCTGGTCTGATGCAGCAAGGCCACTCTTAGGTTCCTGAGGCAATGATGAATGTCCATGTGACAAAGACACATACAACGCACGTGCATCTCGACCCATATACCTGCAAACTGATGCACTGTCAGACTGTATCTCATAGTAAGCCAAGTAATGCTTCCTTTACTTAACTGATTGGGGTGTGTGTTTAAAAAAATATTAGGACACAGAAAAAAGAAATGTGAAAAAGCATACATCTCTTTGTCGGCAGTGATCCCTCCCCCACTCCTGCCAGTAGATATTTATGTCAAACCCTCTGGGGGACAACTCCTCCATGGGAGGGGGGTAATTGGAGACATAGTCTGAATTTCATGGTGGCAAATGATGGCCGTTTGACAGAAAGATTAATAGCCACAATGTGGCTCTGGCTGGCTGCAAAACGTGTGTTATTTATAGTCACCTCACACTGTTTTTCTCAGCAGTAATCTGGCTCCCTCACGATAAAGCACTCGGTCTTTCAGCTTGGAGCCTGTCCCCTTTGGGAAAAGGTTATTGGGGGAGGAAAAACATACAGTGCTCATTATTTTATCATTTTGTGCTGGTGACTACAATTGCAACCAAAGATATGTAGCACTAGATTTGCATTGAGTGTTGCCCTGGCAGCAGTATATTCTAAAGATAATTTGTTCAGTGCACTAAGGAAAAAGTATATTTGGTGTTTCAGCTAAGAGGAGCCAGAAAATATTTGAAGTATTATACTTAAGTCACAGACTACTGAACCAGGATGTTCTATTGGAAATTAATATTTTGTGAGGTAAGATTAAGAGAAATTCACTGTTAGTCTAAACTACCAATAAATTTCAATGTATATTTTGCAGGATCACTGGTGTCAATGTTTCTGATCACATCTCAGTTTATATAATATACTTCCTGCCTAGTCAAGTTTTCTTGGTAAGATGGAAATTAACTGAGGAAAGAAGTAGGAATGACTGAGAGGAAACTGAAATAGCAGCGAGCCTTGTAACTAACCAGTGCTTTTTCTGGGGGGACACAGGGGTACGCATACCCCTAAACATTTTGTGAATCTAAGTTTGGCCTCATTGAGGGGCAGTATTTTAATATGAGTACCCCTAAACATTTTTTAGCAAAAAAGCACTGTAACTAACTATAACCAACACTTATTAATGTATTTGCTCATGAATCCATACAACACTAGGAAAATTAGGACAAACTGCCCCACCCGTATGACAGAGTCCACAGAAACATTGCCAAGATTTTATTGCACACTAGCTTAGATTTCTAACTTGACCTAACCTAACTTGACCTAACAGGGCAGCTAATAATATAACAAATCAGGGCTGCTCACAAGCCTTGTTCAGCGGGTACATATTGATTGGGGCCCAGGCTCTTAGCTTTCCTTTTAAAAGAAAGTAAATAAATTGGCAGTACAAAGAAAGTTAGGAAGCAAAATGTGGAGGCAACTTTCCAAAGCATCATCAGGCATCAAAGCATCTGGAGGGGGGGCCTCTAGAGCAGCAGAAAAAATAGGAGAAACTGTTTGTTTTGCTCCTAGCTTGACACTGGACAGATGAGAGTCCTCCATGTACACATTATTTCATTTATTCCCCAACTGTGCTGCCTTTACAGTATAAAAAACAATTGGCTGGCAATTGTTTTACTCAGAAGTAAATGAGGCCTCCTTCCTACAGAAAAGAAATTGTGACTTTGAAAGTTGCCACCACCACCATTTTTCATGTCTCACACACAGCCACCACTGACCTGATTGTCATCACTGGGCTGTTATTTATAGTTATTGTTATACAGGAAGTATAAAACAAAAATAAAAAATGACTCAGCAAATACAACCATAAAAGCATCAAACACTTTATAGTTGTAACAAGTTAAAAATTCATATAGACTGTACTTTAACACAATGCTACTTTTTTGTTTATCAAGATTGGCAAAATGGGAAGGGGACTGCACGTGGTTAGATGGCTGGTTGTTGTTGTTGATTTGTGTCTCATTTTCCCCCCCAGAGGCTGTGTACAGTGTCTTCTCCTCTCCCCTTTTAATCTTCACTACGGTTCTGTGGGGTAGGCTAGGCTTGGAGTTGGTAGTTCAGACACCAAAGCTGTGAAACTGCACTTATTTAGAGTCCTTTTTGTGTGTTGGCATCCCTGAAACCAATAAAATAAATTGTCCACTAAATATAGATGGTATTTTGAATTAACCTTATCCTATATCTGCTTAATTATAACTCAAATGTCTTGACAGTGCTTCAGTAAAGAGAGAGAGATTTGGTAATTTGTGTACAGGCTTAACTCAGAGGAGGAATAATAAAGATGCTATCAGTGTTGCATACATTTTTATTTCACTTCTATCTTCCCTTTTACTTGAACACTTATGGTCATTAAAATTCTGAAACCCTAAATTTTGTATTCGAGATTTAGCATGCAAATAGATGTCACATGCAAATTTAGTTACTGGTTGACCTTTCATAATTAAATGTACATGGACTCATTTGGTAATTTACAACATTTTAAGACCTTGATCAGAATATTAAAAGTCATACCACAAGGAAAGAATATCAGTATTTAAAGCTTGTGCAAGAGTATCAGATTCATCAATGCTGAAATGAGTGTTAGAGGCATTTGTTTGAAAGGTAAACATCCTTCCCAAGAGCAGCATGGAGCTGATCGTTCCCACTTGGAGACCATCTGCACAGGGCAACTCAGAGAGCCGTGCTGGTGCATCCTTTATAAATTAAAAGGGAAAAAAGTCAGTTGTATTTTTGAACCATCAGCCATCCCCTCTCCTCCATAATTTATCGTTTTCATGATAGCCCTTTTTGCTTGTCTTCACCTCAGTACTTATCTAACAACAGGCAGTGATTATCTCAGGGGCAGCTTCCTTTTCTTCTGACATCCTTTAATTAAACTATAACCCTTGCTGAGCATAGACTAGAAAAATATTGGAAGAAAAAATCTCACCAAAGTCTCATTAGACCGCTATTATTTATGAAACTGCAACTGCTCTGTAGAGAAGTAGCTGAGGGGAAGCTTTAATGATATCTCTATAAATTTACCCTTGAGCTTGACACACTTTGCTGCACCTTTTTTATGGTCTGATTCTAGCAGCTAGTGCTTGGCAAGTAATGGTTTATGGTATGGCTAGTTACAACTACAGAACAAAATAATAATAATAATGAGTTGTGGCACAGCACTCACACCACAAGTCATGCAAGGATGTCATAGTGACAAGAAGCACTGTCAGAAGTATTGACGTATTGATAAAAGCTATCATTGCCATGTGCCCTGGTAAAGCTTCCAGGATGTAACATTCTTCTGCAAGACTGCTGGATAACAAAATTGGGCACAGCGCTGTTAGACATTCCGCACCTTCAGCGCTGGTCTTTTATCAATACTCACTGTTTTGTGGCAACCAATGACAGAGGAAACAATGTAGACTGGCGCAACAATCCCCCATTTACCTGGGAATAAACTTCCATTGGATTAAATAAGATTTCTGAGTAGACAAAGTTCCACTGAGTGTCTTTAGTTCTTCTTTGATAAACACATTTGCAAAGAAAAATCCCGGAATTTCTGTTACTTGGATTGTAAATGTTCTAAGAGGTTATTACATCAAGCCTTCCATTTCTATAGAAATGTGGGCTCAGTAGACAAAAAAATGCACATTTCTTTTTCAGGGTAAGGCATGCAAATACCACAGGATGCACAAGATGAGCAGGCAGGTTATTTTGCTACTGACATCTGCAAAGGGACTTTATAACATTTAGAAAGTGCCTTGAGTTTCAAAGTTCCATGGATTTTATTTGCTTCTGTGTCTTGAACTAGTTTCTCCTGCTTGCTTTAGCATCACATAGACTTATCTATTTTCTCCATATGCTGATTAAATTATACAAGGAATAAATCAATGTCCCGTGAAATGTATGTAATGAAACAGATAATTTGTGCATTTCAACCTCTTCTCTCACTCCTACACATGACTTTGCATGTGAATGTTTAAGGCCTATGGTGGTTTTTTCCACCCTACTACTGCAATTAATCACATTACATAACTAACCCACTGCTATTTTTAATTATTTTTTTCTTTTAATACATTTTGAATGGCATAAAGGGTCTTTCTTGAAATGAACGTTCCAGCATACTTATGGGCAAGGAAGAGGATGCAAAAACACCATCTTCCTTTCTAGCAGTGTGTGCTTAAGAAATACAACACATACAGTGGGTTATGTAACATCACACAATCATTTCTGAGTCATGCACACACTTACCTCACAATGGACCTGGCTAAAATTAGACTTCCATTCTTAAGAATCAGAAGTTTTCCCCTTCTTCTCCATGCTGTTTAAATATAGCAGATTTAAAGAATAATCCTATGCATGTCAACTCAGAAGCAAATCCCATTGAGTTCACTGGGGCTTGCTCCTAGATAAGCAGTATAGGATTGTAGCCTAAACCAATTTGATTTGCTGTATTTACATATGCATGTGTGTATGTCTTGCTATATACATAAAAATGTAGGTGTCATCACATTCTGCCATTTGCATGGCCACTTAGCTGTCAAGTGTCCCTTAGAATCATAGAATCATAGAATCATAGAATCATAGAGTTGGAAGAGACCACAAGGGCCATCGAGTCCAACCCCCTGCCAAGCAGGAAACACCATCAGAGCACTCCTGACATGTGGTTGTCAAGCCTCTGCTTAAAGACCTCCAAAGTAGGAGACTCCACCACACTCCTTGGCAGCAAATTCCACTGTCGAACAGCTCTTACTGTCAGGAAGTTCTTCCTAATGTTTAGGTGGAATCTTCTTTCTTGTAGTTTGGATCCATTGCTCCGTGTCCGCTTCTCTGGAGCAGCAGAAAACAACCTTTCTCCCTCCTCTATGTGACATCCTTTTATATATTTGAACATGGCTATCATATCACCCCTTAACCTCCTCTTCTCCAGGCTAAACATGCCCAGCTCCCTTAGCCGTTCCTCATAAGGCATCGTTTCCAGGCCTTTGACCATTTTGGTTGCCCTCCTCTGGACACGTTCCAGTTTGTCAGTGTCCTTCTTGAATTGTGGTGCCCAGAACTGGACACAGTACTCCAGGTGTGGTCTGACCAGAGCAGAATACAGTGGCACTATTACTTCCCTTGATCTAGATGCTATACTCCTATTGATGCAGCCCAGAATTGCATTGGCTTTTTTAGCTGCCGCGTCACACTGTTGGCTCATGTCAAGTTTGTGGTCAACCAAGACTCCTAGATCCTTTTCACATGTACTGCTCTCAAGCCAGGTGTCACCCATCTTGTATTTGTGCCTCTCATTTTTTTTGCCCAAGTGCAATACTTTACATTTCTCCCTGTTAAAATTCATTTTGTTTGTTTTTGCCCAGTTCTCTAATCTGTCAAGGTCGTTTTGAAGTGTGATCCTGTCCTCTGGGGTGTTTGCCACCCCTCCCAGTTTGGTGTCATCTGCAAATTTGATCAGGATGCCCTTGAGTCCATCATCCAAGTCGTTGATAAAGATGTTAAATAAGACCGGGCCCAAGACAGAACCCTGTGGCACCCCACTAGTCACTCTTCTCCAGGATGAAGAGGAACCATTGATGAGCACCCTTTGGGTTCGGTCAGTCAGCCAGTTACAAATCCACTGAGTGGTAGCAGAGTCAAGACCGCATTTTACCAGCTTCTTTACAAGAATATCATGGGGCACCTTGTCAAATGCCTTACTGAAATCAAGGTAGGCTATATCCACTGAGTTCCCTTCATCTACCAGGCTTGTAATTCTGTCAAAAAATGAGATCAGGTTAGTCTGACATGACTTATTTTTCAGAAATCCATGCTGACTATTGGTGATCACAGCATTCCTTTCTAGGTGCTCACAGACTGTTTGCTTAATGATCTGCTCCAGAATCTTCCCTGCTATTGATGTCAGACTGACTGGGCGGTAATTATTTGGGTCCTCTCTTTTCCCCTTTTTGAAAATAGGGACAACATTGGCCCTCCTCCAGTCTGCCGGGACTTCGCCTGCTCTCCAGGATTTCTCGAAGATGACTGCCAGTGGTTCTGAGATCACATCTGCCAGTTCTTTTAATACTCTTGGATGCAGTTCATCTGGCCCTGGAGACTTGAATACATCTAAACTAGCCAAATGTTCTTGTACTGTCTCCTTAGTTATTCTGGGCTGTGTTTCCTTTGCTGAATCATTTGCTCCAAATTCTTCAGGTCGGGCATTGTTTTCTTTATCGGAGAAGACTGAGGCAAAGAAGGCATTGAGGAGTTCGGCCCTTTCTGTGTCCCCTGTTTGCATTTCACCATCTTCTCCTCTGAGTGACCCCACTGTTTCTTTGTTCTTCCTTTTGCTACGAACATACCCATAAAAGCCTTTTTTGTTGCTTTTAACCTCTCTAGCAAGCCTGAGTTCATTCTGTGCTTTAGCTTTTCTGACTTTGTGTCTACACGTGCTGGCTATTTGTTTGAATTCCTCTTTGGTGGTTTCCCCCCTTTTCCATTTTTTGTACACATCCTTTTTTAATCTTAATTCAGTTGAAAGTTCTTTAGATAGCCACCCTGGCTTCTTTAGGCACCTTCCATGTTTCCGTCTCATTGGTATTGCCTGACGTTGTGCTTTTACTATCTCCCTCTTAACAAACTCCCAGCCATCATGAACTCCCTTTCCTTTTAGTATTGCTGTCCATGGGATCTCACCCAGCACTTCCCTAAGTTTTATGAAGTCGGCTTTCTTAAAGTCAAGAAATTGAGTCCTAGTATGCTTGGCTGCTCCTTTCCGCTGTATAGTAAACTTCAGAAGAGCATGATCACTCGCGCCTAATGATCCTTCCACTTCTACCCCACTAACCAGATCATCAACATTGGTTAGGACCAGATCTAAAATGGCTGTTCCTCTTGTTGCTTCTCCCACTTTCTGGACAATGAAGTTGTCTGCAAGGCCAGTGAGGAATCTGTTTGACCTTATGCTCTTGGCTGAGTTTGACGTCCAACAAATATCCGGGTAATTGAAGTCCCCCATTACTACTATCTCCCTTCCTTTTGCATGCTTGGCCATCTGTTCCAGGAAGGCATCATCTATGTCCTCCGTTTGGCTTGGGGATCTATAGTAAACTCCCACAATGAGGTCTCTGTTATTCTTCTCTCCCTTAATTTTGACCCAAATGCTCTCACATTGGCTTTGAGGTTCTAAATCTTGGATCTCTTCACAGGTATACACATCCCTGACATATAACACCACTCCTCCTCCTTTCTTGTCTGGTCTGTTTCTCTGAAATAGATTGTATCCCCCCATTATTACATTCCAATCGTGGGACTTATCCCACCAGGTTTCAGTGATGCCTATTATGTCATATTTAGTTTGCTGTACCAAGAGCTCAAGCTCATCTTGTTTATTTCCCATGCTTTGCGCATTAGTGTACAGACATTGAAGTCCATTAATCATTCCCCCGTGTCTCTTATTTAAGGATTTTTTCCTCCCACCACTAGGTCCGCGTGCTGTTTGCTCCATTTGGTCTATGACATTTGGATGATCATCTTCATTAATTGATAGACTCCTACCTTCAGGAGCACTGTCTCCCTCCCCCACATTAGTCAGTTTAAAGCCCTCCTGATGAGGTTTCTGAGATTTTTGGCAAAAACATTCCTCCCAACCGTTGTGAGGTGCAGCCCATCACTTGCCAGAAGTCCATCTTCAAGAAACTGCAGTCCGTGATCTAAGAATCCAAACCGTTCCTGTTTACACCATTTGCGAAGCCAGCTGTTCACTTCCACTATTTTCCCCTCTCTCCCTGGGCCACGTCGTTCAACTGGGAGGACAGACGAGATGACAATTTGTGCATTTAGTTGCTTCAATTTCCTGCCGAGAGCCTCGTAGTCTCTTTTGATCTTCTGGAGGCTATTGCTTGCAGTGTCATTGGTTCCCACATGAACCAAGAGGAAGGGGTATTTGTCAGTGGGTTTTATGATTCCTTGCAGTCGTTCAGTTACATCTTGGATCTTAGCCCCGGGGAGACAGCACACTTCCCGAGACATCTTGTCAGGCCCACAGATCACTGCTTCTGTTCCCCTCAGTAGGGAATCCCCTATCACCACTACACGCCTCCTCTTGGGTTTGGTCGGGGTTCTTCCGTGAGCTGTCCGTTCCAAGGTCGCCTGCACATTCCCTGAGGACTGACTTTGCTGCTCGTCTTCATATACCTGATCGACTGTAATGAGGGAGAGATCCTCAAATGGAGTCTGCTCTTCGTCTTCCATGCTAGGGGAAAGGACCTCAAAGCGATTGTGTATTTCTAAACAATCAGAGTGAACCCTGGGCCTCCTACTTCTTTGAGTCACGTTTCTCCATATATCTGGCTCCTGTGTTGATGAACTAGCCTCCTTCTCAGGGGAGTCCCCTGTCTCCTCCTTGGTGGGGACGGTGTGCTCTGTTGCTTCCAAGAAGAGCTCCAGCTCTCTAATTCTTTGGAGCGTAGCTACACGTTCCTCCAGTTGCTGGACTTTGTCTTTTAAAAGGGCAATCAACATGCAATTGCTGCAGGTGAAGCTGCCTGCAACCTTTGGCAAGATGGCAAACATTGCGCAGGAATCGCAGGCGACTGCAGCTGTTCCCTCCCCTTCCATCTTGAGATCGTGTTGTTGGGGGTGGCTACAGAGGTCCTCCATCATAAAAAGCTTGAAGACAGGACAAATAACTTCGCCCACAAAAAAAAAACCAAGGTCTCCCCCAACAAACGTTTGAGACTAGCTCCCCTAAATCTAAAAGATGGATGTAACTGCACGCGCCGCTAGGCGCGCGCCGCTGCCCTACAAACTCTGATAAGCTCCTCCCACAGCTAATCCCCTGCCTCAACAGAAACCCTGCCCCCTCTGACCTTTACACAGGGAAAAGAGCTAATCAGCCACAAGAAACACACACACAGAAGAAAACCCTTTTTGCTCCTTCTTCAACTGCTGCCCTACGAACTCTGATAAGCTCCTCCCACAGCTAATCCCCTGCCTCAACAGAAACCCTGCCCCCTCTGACCTTTACACAGGGAAAAGAGCTAATCAGCCACAAGAAACACACACACACAAGAAAACCCTTTTTGCTCCTTCTTCAACTGCTGCCCTACAAACTCTGATAACCTCCTCCCACAGCTAATCCCCTGCCTCAACAGAAACCCTGCCCCCTCTGACCTTTACACAGGGAAAAGAGCTAATCAGCCACAAGAAACACACACACACAAGAAAACCCTTTTTGCTCCTTCTTCAACTGCTGCCCTACAAACTCTGATAAGCTCCTCCCACAGCTAATCCCCTGCCTCAACAGAAACCCTGCCCCCTCTGACCTTTACACAGGGAAAACAGCTAATCAGCCACAAGAAACACACACACACACACAAAAACCCTTTTTGCTCCTTCTTCAACTGCTGCCCTACGAACTCTGATAAGCTCCTCCCACAGCTAATCCCCTGCCTCAACAGAAACCCTGCCCCCTCTGACCTTTACACAGGGAAAACAGCTAATCAGCCACAAGAAACACACACACACAAGAAAACCCTTTTTGCTCCTTCTTCAACTGCTGCCCTACAAACTCTGATAAGCTCCTCCCACAGCTAATCCCCTGCCTCAACAGAAACCCTGCCCCCTCTGACCTTTACACAGGGAAAACAGCTAATCAGCCACAAGAAACACACACACACACACAAAAACCCTTTTTGCTCCTTCTTCAACTGCTGCCCTACGAACTCTGATAAGCTCCTCCCACAGCTAATCCCCTGCCTCAACAGAAACCCTGCCCCCTCTGACCTTTACACAGGGAAAACAGCTAATCAGCCACAAGAAACACACACACACACACAAAAACCCTTTTTGCTCCTTCTTCAACTGCTGCCCTACGAACTCTGATAAGCTCCTCCCACAGCTAATCCCCTGCCTCAACAGAAACCCTGCCCCCTCTGACCTTTACACAGGGAAAACAGCTAATCAGCCACAAGAAACACACACACACAAGAAAACCCTTTTTGCTCCTTCTTCAACTGCTGCCCTACAAACTCTGATAAGCTCCTCCCACAGCTAATCCCCTGCCTCAACAGAAACCCTGCCCCCTCTGACCTTTACACAGGGAAAACAGCTAATCAGCCACAAGAAACACACACACACACACAAAAACCCTTTTTGCTCCTTCTTCAACTGCTGCCCTACGAACTCATTTGAGGGGACAAATGAGGGGACAGTCCCTTATTCCAGCGCCATGTCCTGCTGCTGTCCCTTACTGATGGATGTCCCTTAAATGTCCCTTAAATGATGTCCCTTAAATTTAAAAGGAAGCAGTTCCTCTCTCTCCCTCCCTGCCGGCCAGGGAGGAGGGAGGCTCCAACTGTGTTGCTTGGCTGTGTTGCTCACCCAATAAGAAGTCTAAGAACGACTGGGGGGTGGAGCTTGCATGCCTTGTGTGTGGCTAGTTAATGCAAGCTGAGGGGGCTTTTGAATGCTGGACGCCATTTTGTTGCATGTGCTGCTTCAAACTTTGCAGTGCAAAGCCAGGCCAGGGAGCCATCTTAAGTTGAGGCTGCATAGGCCTTGTGGTGCATGTGATTCAGACTCTATTCAGTTGAACCTCTGGTTGCAAAGTTGGTTGGACAGTGTTCTCGAAGCATGAGTTTGACCAGACTGCAGGAGGACAGGAAGACTGGGGTGCCTGGAACAGGTGAGGTTGCAGGTCCCTTATTTTGGCTGCTGGTCCCTTATTTTCAAGGCTGCTGGTCCCTTATTTTCAAATCTGTAAGTTGACAGCTATGCATGGCCAATAGGAGGCCACGGCAACTGCAGCATGAAGAATAGCAGGCAGGCCCAGGCAAACTGTTTAACAGAGGGGGAGCGCCTCCTGCCTCCATCAAATGTGTGTGCAGCAAGGTGGCATATGTTGAGGGGGTGGTTGAGGTGTAAAGGGGGGTGGTTTGGTTAGGTGGAGGGAAAGGACAAAGGCATAGGTGGGGTTGGCGAGCAGAAACAGCAGCACATCCTCCAACATTTCTCAGATGAAAAGAGGGACATTTCTCACTTCCCCCAGATGATCCTCCTCAACCCCCTATTTCTTTTTATTTTTAAATTTTTTATTGGCTTAAGAAAATTATACAGACAGCAAAACGAAGAAGCCTAAATTAACATTGCATTCTACCAATGAGAAATAATAACTATTACAATAATGGAAATACTAAAAATACATTTACTTCCCCTTTTGAACTTCTATTCTGGTTACAATATATTACTATTCTATAAGAATCTATTATATCCTTTGCTGTCCCATATATTATTTTATTTCCCAAATTCAACCTAACCCTCCCCTCCTCCCCACTGCTTCCCTTCACCTGTGTGAGATCTTCCCATCATAATATTTTTTTCTAGTTGCTTTAATAAAATAGAATAACATGAAAACTGTTAAATTATAATTACTTCTTTTGTCCTTACATGCTCAACCCCCCATTTCTGTGTCCCCTCCCCCACAGACCATTTCCTATCAGAAGAATGGCGAGTGCCACTACCACTTCACCAATAGAACACAGCACACACACCTTCCACCATTCTGAGAAAACCCCTTAACCCCAAATTTATTTTATTCTTTGGTAGATTTACAAAAAAGAAAAAAAAACACCCCAATAAATAAATATTAGCAAAGGGGAAGATTAGATGCGGATGTACAAAGTATTTTCCTTTTTTAAAAAAATCAAAACTCCTTGCGCTCTGCTCTGTTCCTCCTTTCTTCCCACCCAGTGCTACCCTACCCTCTGCCTGCCCCTCAAAGCCAGTGCCTCACCCGGGGCTGGGCCCCAGTGGAGGCAACCTGGCCTCCTCCTCACCTGCTCTCCAGCAGCCACTACGAGCCGCCCAAGGAAGGAGGTCAGCAGCAGAGGCCATGGGATGCTCCCACTCAGCCACCACCGCTCAGGTCAAGCACCGGCTCATCCTGCTCCCAAGCTTGGTGGCAACAGCACTGGCAGGGGAAATAGGAACGTTCTGCACTCAAATCAGAAGCTGGGATGGCTTTCATAATTCTGGATCTGTCCCTGGGAAATCAGGACATTTGCAGGGTATGCCCCTAGAATATGTACAAAATTTTCTAACTGCAAAGATACCTGGCTTTCCTAAATTAAACCTGGAGGATAGCTGTTGGCCATGTATGGTTGAAGGCATTCAGATTATGTGTTAAATTTATATCATATTATTATATGTGGAAGAATTGTGGTCATAGCAGTTTAGAGTACCCTGAGGTCAGCAATTAGAACCAGGGAGATGTGTGGCGTTAATTTAAAAGCACTATGCCACCCCACCCCCCAGCATATAGAAACAAAGAACTTGGCTTCAGCGCTGTCATTCGGTCACAATCCTCAGCCCTATTGCGCAGGAGGGGAAAGTTTCAAGTGGGTAGGGAGAGAAAAAAAGGTCATCTGTATGTGCTAAAATGTTCTGCAAGACTCCCTGTTCCAGACTGGTTGAAGCCCTACGTAGGAACACTCCTGTTGGAGGCTGGGGATGCACTGTAACATTTAGTTACAGGTTCCCACTTCTTCAAAAGAATGACCGTGTCTTCTGCCCATCCATGCTGTTTTCCCTTCCCTAACTTTTAGCCCATGATCTAGCACAAGACAGTCACAGGACTATGAGACCTACCGTCGTTTAGTTGCAACAAACTGCCTTCCTTATTCATCCATCGAAGCCAAATGTTTTCACCGTTCATGAGGGAATTTCATACACCTTAGTGCTGTTAACTGAATGCAGTAGGTTACAACAAAGCTATGAAGAGTTGTGAGATTGCGTTAGAAGATTCTGACGGATAGGAAAGGAGAACAAAGCTACCTTTGAAGTTATGCTGCATATTGCTTTAAGAGATTGGGAGAGAGGCAGCTGGCTCTATTCCACACTATGTCCAGCTGTATGTATTGGAAGGTTCTGGGGATCATCAGCTGATGTTTTTGTTGTGTGCAGTTAAAGCAGCATGACCAGAGGTCAGTTCTTAGCTGGCTAAATGGATTTGCTAAACTTAACTGTGAATAGACTTCTTATTACACTAAAAGAGACTGAGCAGGAGAGCGGGGAAAGCTTTGCAGGGTTATAGCTTGATGAGGAAAGGTTCATCTGTATTTATTAGATATACATTTCCTTAGAGAAGATATTTGCCTTTAATCTATGTTGGGGCACTTTATGAAATATCAGTGTCACACAGACACAAATGTATCTTAATGCTGTTGGTACAATAAACTAGAATAGGGCTGGGGAGTCTGTGATGCCAGGGGTGAACGAAGGCTAACCAACACCCGGGGCGGGGCAAACTGCCAGTTGCGCACGCGTTGCGCCGCTACGTACGACGCATGTGTGGCGTCGCTATGTACAGCACATGCGTGTGACACCACACATGCATTGTACACAGTGGTTTGCCGCCGCCACCCGAGCAATGTATGGACGGTGGCGGGATCCTCTGCTCGTGGCTGCAGTGGCAGTGGAGGGATCCTCTGCTTGTAGCTGTAGTGGCGATGGAGAGATCCCACCACCGTCTGTTCGGTGCTCAGGCAGTGCTGGCGGCAAACCGTTATGTACAGTGCATGTGCGGCGTCGCTACGTACAGTGCATGTGTGTGACACCACGCATGCGTTGTACATAGTGGTTTGCCGCCGGCGCCACTCGAACACTGTACGGACAGTGGCAGGATCCTCTGCTTGCGGTTGCAGCCGTGAATGGAGGATCCTCCACATGCGGCTGCGTGGGTGCGAGGGCTGCTTGCGCCGCAGCGCCCAGGAGCGGCAGGGTGAGCACCCCACGGGGTGCCTTCTTGTCACCCCTCCAGACATGGCATCCAGGGCGCACCGCCCCCCCCCCGCCCCCTTGCGACGCCACTGTGTAATACTGCAGGTGTTGTTGGACTTCAGTTCCTGTCATCTCTGACCATTGATCATGCTGGCAGGGTCTGATGGGAGCTGTAGTCCAGCAACATCTGGAGGGCCACAGGTTCACCATCTCTTAACTAGAGTAAACATTTCTAAGGAGAAGATTGAAGTATTGCAGTAACAGCCCTTCAGGAACTGATTACATACAACATTGCAATGCACCAGCCTCCGGTGATCAATGGAAAGTCCCAGGACAAAGTCTGAGGGACTTTTTCTTCATAACGTTTCAAGTCTAACCAGCATGAGACAAAAAGCAACTAGTTATGTTTCATCACTGTGCCACTGCCACAAACAAACATAATTCAAGGAAATAAATTGGTGATTATGCTCTTATGCAACCCTGAAAATCACTACATTTTTAGGATTACTCATCTCTGGTACAGCTGTGTAGTCACACATTCTCACACTGTTAATATATTAAAATCAGTAAAAATGTGTTCTGTAGCTCTTATAGTCTGATTTGGTTAAATAGACAATATATTGGTGTATGACATTTTTAAAAAGTAAGTCAATCAAACATATATAAAGAAAGTAGGGTTGTAATTTTTTCTTGATTTGAGGGGTTTTTTACAATCAAGCAGTGTATAAATTTAATGAAATACATAAAATAAAGTTAGAAAACAAAATGTGAAGGCAGCATTCAAGTCTTAGAATTAGGCAGATACAGAGGTGCAGCTGTTGCAAAGGACACTTGGTTACTTAATCACTGCTGCTAAGCCATCAGAAGGAAGGAATGTGAGGGATTTCCTGTATCTTCCCTGCTGAAGTGATTGATTCTCTTCTAACAAGAACAACTTGTAGCGAGACATGCAGGTACATGAACAAAGTGAATGTTGGCTTATGCCTTTAATAGCTGTGTGGCTGATATAAATTAAACATAGTAAGCCTTTTCTAGTATGGAAAAACTCTTATGGGGAATTGGCATTCCTGTTCTTTCAGACATCTTATTACTTATGTGTGGCCCCTGAATTACTTTTGAATCCTATACTTCAACAGAACAGCTTGTAACATTCTGAAGGCTGGGTCTTGGAACTGAACTAGTTTGTTTTGTAAAATGATGAATTTGGGCTGGTTCCTTTTAAAAATGATTTCTCAGACACTGGGTTCGCTGAATCGATACTTTAAAATAGCAAGATATGAAGGAAAAGGCAACTATCACTGGGTGTAATTAAATTACGAGTGCATGCGTAACTTCTAGCCTAGAATCTGCTCTAATGAGCTCTTTCATCACAACTGGCCTCCAAAAATGAAGAAGATCTATTAGTAATCACTTATGTTTTCTTCTGTGCACAATTACTTGACCCAGTTTTATTGACTGCAGCTGAGTAACTGTTCTTTCACTTATCCCACTGCCACCATAATGTCTGAGTCACAGTGCATGCTGTTGATTTCCACATTCTTTTCACTGCAGTCAACTTGGAGTATCACTAATAAGACCATTAATTACTTGTAATCATGGTCAATGAGAGGCTGATATTTTCAGGTCATGAACCTAAGACTTCCAACACATCAGCTATATGGGAATGAAGGTCAGATTAGTCATTTTTTTCCAGCACAGTCTTTTCCATATATATCTATATATCTATCTATATATCTATATCTATATCTATATCTATATCTATATCTATATCTATATCTATCTATCTATCTATCTATCTATCTATCTATATATATATGCGCTCACTGAGTGCTCACTGGAAGGACAGGTCCTGAAGCTGAGGCCCCAATACTTTGGCCACCTCATGAGAAGAGAAGACTCCCTGGAAAAGACCCTGATGTTGGGAAAGATGGAGGGCACAAGGAGAAGGGGACGACAGAGGACAGGATGGTAGGACAGTGTTCTCGAAGCTACTAACATGAGTTTGACCAAGCTGCGGGAGGCAGTGGAAGACAGGAGTGCCTGGCATGCTTTGGTCCATGGGGTCACGAAGGGTCGGACACGACTAAACAACAACATATATAAACACACACACACACACACACACACACACACACACACACACACACACATATATATATATATATTTGCTTTCGTAGATTTTCACGGGTACAGGAATGTAGGTTTTGGTGTCTTCGGGTGTCTTCCCGTGTAAGAGTTGGGGTGTCTAGGCGACGTTTCGACGAGGTCTCACTCGTCATCTTCAGGCTGGTGCTTTCGGCTTCTTGTTACTAGAACAGAGCAGGATCTCAGTGTTTGAGTTCCTATAAATACTGTTGAGGGGGTGTGGTGTATAGCCTCCAACGTTCTGGGCAGATAGGAAGTTCCTAGGTTAATGTGCCTTTTCTTCTTTTGTTCATTAATTAATGAACAAAAGAAGAAAAGGCACATTAACCTAGGAACTTCCTATCTGCCCAGAACGTTGGAGGCTATACACCACACCCCCTCAACAGTATTTATAGGAACTCAAACACTGAGATCCTGCTCTGTTCTAGTAACAAGAAGCCGAAAGCACCAGCCTGAAGATGACGAGTGAGACCTCGTCGAAACGTCGCCTAGACACCCCAACTCTTACACGGGAAGACACCCGAAGACACCAAAACCTACATATATATATATATATATATATATATATATATATATATATATATATATATATGTTTAGTCTTTTAGTCGTGTCCGACTCTTCGTGACACACACATGCACGAACATGAAATTTATTCCCTGTTTAGGGAAGTTTTTAATATTTAATGCTGTATTGTTTTTAACACTTGATTGGAAGCCGCCCAGAGTGGCTGGGAAATAATAAATTATTATTATTATTAATTACGGTCAGAGACCAGCTTGTGAAACACAAATGGAACTACAATCCCAAAAGCAAAACAAACATTTAAAACAACATACAACAATGGATTTTAAGTTTTAAAATGTGGTAGGCATATAAACACATAAAAACTTTAAGATAGACTACCATAGAGAAATGACCCAGAGTTGCCCGTAGATTCGAGTTTGGAAATTTTCTTAACAAACTATATTGAATCGGGGGGGGGGGTGGTCTGTGCCTACAGATCTGTGCGCAGTTGCCTAACAGGAGAAGATAGAACTTTTGCTTTACTTGCAGGTCAGCAAGCCTCACCAGCAGGGGGTCAATGGTTTCTCTATGTGCCTCATCGTAAAAGGGACATCTAAAAAATATGTGTTCGGGGCTTCCTATATCCCCCAATGGACAGGTGCAAATTCTCTGGTCATATTGGACTTTTTTAAAGGATCCTTCCAAGACCAGCGAGGGCAGAGCCAAGCTTCTGGCAAGTGTAAAAGCCCTTCTTGCATTTTTGGATACAAGAAAAAATAGATATGCTGCCAGTGCAGCTAATATACCGGTATATATATATATATATATATATATATATATATATATATATATGTATGTGTATGTGTGTGTGTGTGTGTATCCATAAGATTTATGCAGCGCTTGATTGTAAAAAAACAACAACCCACAACCAAAACAAAAAAACACACACAAGAAAATAAAGAAGATTGTACAGTCCTATTTTAAAACGTACAAAAGTTAAAATACAAAAACAGATTCAAATTCCCTCAAATTTCTAAGCATCTGGGTAGGTTTGTCTAAGCAGGAATGTTTTCAGCAGACACCAGAAAGAGTACAGTGAAGGTGCCTACTTGATCTCAGTAGGGCGGGAGCTACAAAGGATTGGTACTGCCACACTAACCTATCTCCCCTGTCTCCCACTTCCACTGGATGACACAGCTTCTTGCTTTCATGTTCCTCCAGTGGGCAAGGAGGCAAGCCATTCTCCTGTACCAAAGAACCACTCGCTGCCACGGTGGGGCAAGTAAGAGAAGAGAAGCAGCACTGCGGGCCTCCCCCACCAAAAGAAAAGTTTGTAAGCTTCTGTAAGGGTCCCCCTGCTTCTTCACATTTCAAAAACTGTGTGTGGAACAGGAAGAACATGGGTAGGCAAACTAAGGGGGCTGGATCTGGCCCAATCACCTTCTAAATCCCGCCTGCGGATGGTCTGAGAATCAGCGTGTTTTTACATGAGTCGAATGTGTGCTTTTATTTAAAATGCATCTCTGGGTTATTTGTGGGGCACAGGAATTCATTCATCCCCCCCCCCCACACAAAAATATTCCGGCCCCCCACAAGTTCTGAGGGACAGTGGACCCTGCTGAAAAGGTTTGCTGACCCCTGAGGAAGAAGGTTCCTGAGAAAGTTGTGCCTGCCATACCTGTAGCTGACGTCCATCCAAAGGCTTTCTCAGAAGGAATGTGGTGAGATTCCTCTTGCAATCTCGCCACTGCAATAACTGCAGCCTGCAGCCACTGTGACTACATGTGGCATCTGAGGCAGGGCATCCAAGTACAGTTCCTGACATCCCTTGCACTGCACATCTTTAGGTATAATATGATCTGCTTTAGCTATGCCAAGAATGGAAAAGAGTTGCGCTAGATGTTGCTTCAGGCCATTTCATCGCTGTGGTTTTATTATCCCTTGACTCTCCCTACGGCCACCCCTGTAAGCCTACCTTCCTCTGGAAAGTCGCTTCAGAGTTGTTCTTTCTGCCACCAGATTTATTATTTGCTGGTTTTATTAATTTGCAAAATTTCCTACCCAGCCAACATTAAGAGACGATATCATGGCTGTTAACAGTATAGAATCAGGAATGAATTACAACTGTAAAACAAATGCAAAACGCATCAGAAATCTGTAGATCAGATTTATATGTCACCCTTCAGGGAGAGTCTGGGTGAACAGGTGTGTTTTAAACAAGCACCTAAATGCCAGGACTATAGGCACTTATCTGATTTTCATTGGAACAGCATCCCAAAGGGGAGGTGCAACCACACTAAAGACCCTGTTTTTAGTGGACCTAAGACAAACTTCAAGAGCAGTACTACTAAGAGTGACTTTCCCAAGGCTCAAAGTGATCTGGCAGGGATATACTGGGTAAGGCGTTCCTGAAGGTAACCATATTTTAACTGCTGCATTTCATAGAATATGAGTACAGTGGTACCTTGGGTTGCAGACGCTTCAGGTTACAGACGCTTCAGGTTACAGGCTCCGCTAACCCAGAAATAGTACCTCGGGTTAAGAACTTTGCTTCAGGATGAGAACAGAAATCGCACAATGGCGGTGTGGCAGCAGCAGGAGGCCCCATTAGCTAAAGTGGTACCTCAGGTTAAGAACAGTTTCAGGTTAAGAGTGGACCTCCAGAACGAATTAAGTTATTAACCTGAGGTACCACTGTATATTCTTATAGACTTATAGAGTTGGAAGGACCATGAGGGATATCTAGCCCATTCCCTTGCAATGCTGGAATCTTTTGCCCCACATGGGGCTCGAACCTACTTTATACAAATGGGTAGCTTTGCAATACTACATAATTCTTATACAGTGGTACCTCGGATTAAGTACTTAATTCGTTCCGGAGGTCTGTTCTTAACCTGGAACTGTTCTTAACCTGAAGCACTACTTTAGCTAATGGGGCCTCCTGCTGCCGCTGCACCGCCGGAGCCCGATTTCTGTTCTTATCCTGAAGCAAATTTCTTAACCTGAAGCACTATTTCTGGGTTAGCGGAGTCCGTAACCTGAAGCGTATGTAACCTGAAGCATATGTAACCCGAGGTACCACTGTACACAGTTTTTGTTACAAAGATATCAATGGGAAAAAAGGAAACTGTATGGAACCGAGTAATGAGAGATTTTGTGCTGTGTGGTGCGTTCCGGTTTTTGACTTGTTTTTATCTGAACTTCTTGGGGAAATACAGTGGTTCCTTGGTTTTCAAATGTCTCGGAAGTCAAATGTTTTGGTTTTCGAACGCCAAAAACCCTGAAGTAAATGCTTCTGTTTTCAAACAAGCGTCGGAAGTTGAACTAGCTATGTGGCTTCCATTGAGTGCAAAATCCAGAGGCGTAGGTGTCAGCTATTGAGGTTTCGGTTTTCTAATGTTTTGGAACTCGAACGGTCTTCCAGAATGGGTTACGTTAGAAAACCGAGGTATCACTGTAAAACTTTCTTGAAGGTGATCTTTGTTGTTCATTGCTGGGGGGGGGGGAATTGGATAAAGTTAAGGCTGGACCTTTCAACGAATCATTGACCTAAATTGCACTTTAATGCACATACCGTGCTGTCCACACCACCTACGTGTCTCCAGGAATACTGCTAAATAACAAGCACTAAACGTTTAGTCATTTCCTGCATCACGTTTGCAAGGCGTGCTTGACGCGATTAACATATGTAAGTGCACTGCAGTTCAAACAGTTGGTTTCCATATCAGCAGCTGTTTGGCTCAATCTCCTTTTGGGAAGGGTGCCATAAGGAACATTTCAGAGAACCTCAGGTCAACATTTTGGTTTGCTTTCCTGAGAATTCTCAGCCATGGTGACTCAGTACCACTGAAAGTGTTTTTCTTTTTCTTTCTTTTTTTTAAAAAAGAGAGACGTCTAAGTCTTACCTAATGTCTGCTTTGCAGGGAATTACAAAGAATTTGCATATGCAATGCCTGGAATAGGGGAGACCCAACACAGCATAATTCCACCCTTCGTGTATTACTGTTATCTCACTTACCTGAAATATTTTACAGTCATACCTCAGGTTAAATGTGCTTCAGGTTGAGCATTTTCAGGTTATGCTCTGCAGCAATCCAGAAGTAATGGAGTGTGTTGCTTCCAGGTTTTGTCGCTCGCACATGCACAGATGCTCAAAATGATGTCACGCACATGTGCGGAAGCGGCGAATCACGACCCGTGCAGACGCGGATTGCATTCGCTTCAGGATGCGAAACGGGGCTCAGGAACGGATCCCATTCGCATCCAGAGGTACCACTGTATTTGAATTCATGGGTGGCCCCATCATCCCCATGCCACAATGTGTGACTAGCATTGCGGTTTATCGAAATATGCTTGGATTATCTCGCTATGCATACGCATTTCACAAAGACCCAAACTCAGAACCAATTTTCTAAGTACAGGCAAGGAACTGCCCTGTTTTTTCTACAACCCCCCTGCCCATTTTGCATGAGATTCTGAGGGATGGCCAGCATGAACTGAGAGTATTCAAGCACATATTTAAAACTCTACAGCAGGTGTGGGGGACATTTGGTCCTTCAGATCTTGCTGAACTACAACTCCATTGCCCCTGCCCTTTGGCCATGCTTGCAAGGGCTGATGGGAGTTGTAGTTCAGCAACATCTGGAGGGCCAAAGGTTCCTCACAATTGTGAGGAAGTTGCAGGAGGGCAGGATTTGGAGTTGGGAATTGGCAATAAGGGGAAAATTAATTATTCCTTCTGCCTGCTGCCTTTCCACTCCCAATCACACATCCCCAATCAACACTCAGAATCTGGCCAGAAGAAGTACATGTATTCTTCTTTTGGTAGATCTGAAACTCACCCGGGAGCTTATCATTTTCTGCAGGAGGCTTTGAGAGAAACCTTTAAAAGAAACAGGGAGAAGCAAGATGTGGCAAGAAGGGTTCTGTGATCAGGTCTCCTGCAGTAGTAGTTGTTGTTCTAATGGAAAATAGAGCTGTATTCACCCCACCCCAGTTTGGATTGGGGCTGCAACAGATCAGGAGGGTTGGTTTAACTCCCCAACAATTTTATCTTAAATAAATCTCAATTGTGCTCTGCCTACCATCAACCTGCACTGCTATTTCCCTGTGGAGCCAGACATACAGGTAGTCAAACCTATTCAATATTTGCATGTTTTGATCCAGGAAGCAAATAGTTCCAGGACAGTAAAGCATATCCACCAACACGTCACAATGAAAAACACCATCTTCAAGGATCGCACTCCCATACAACTCACGTGACTAGCATGAGATCACAGACCTGGGAAGAAAAACAGTTTTGTGGCACAGCACCCAAAAACGTGCATTTTGGGGAGCTGCAGGAAAGACAAAATTGCAGTGTGAAATTGTGCAAGATCACAGCAGCCAAAATGGCCACCATGATCTCATGGGGGGAAAATGGGATGCCCCAGTTTTTCCAGAACAGTTGAGGAGTATAGTAACGTGGGTTAGAAAAATGGCTCTAGGTGAAAGCTTTAGCTACCACCCCTTCTATGCCAGAGCCCCAACCTGAATCACAGCCCCCAAGATTTGCATTTATTTATCCACAGGAAAACCTACGGGAGATCCAATAATAGCATTTGGCCTTTATGGGTTAGTCACATGAGAAAATGATACCATCAGTTTTATAATCAATGGAAATGAAAACCAAGAAGCTCACAGCAAGATCAGAACTCTCTTTCCATCTTCAAAAATGCTTCCTTTTACATACAAAAGTATTGAAGAAATAAAAGCCTCTCTCTCTCTCGCTTTACTTCTTCCATGTAATTTGAGCATTAGGGCACTTCCAGATGGCTGCTTCTTTTGAGTGGGATTCAATTACATGCCAGCTAGTTCAGGTTGTGCAAAGAAAGTTGGTGTGGTGCTCTTGCGCCCACTTCCTGCTCCTAGGAAAGGGACAGGAAAGTGATTGATTAAGGCTATAACCTCCCCACAAACAAATGAGAATGAATGCTCCACCTGGAAGTGACCTAAGCTGCACCTTGTGTTTGATTTCATCTCAGAGGAACTTGGGAATTGTCTTGCTGGAGTGACCAAGAGGAGCCATTCTGACAACTCTGGTGGCTTGTCTCTAGCAAGGTGCAAAGGCAAGATTGTCTCTTGTCTGTCTCCAGCATTTGGCATTCAGAGGTCATCTGCTTCTGTATAATTAGGCTGGCCCATCTCCTCACAACTGATAATCTGGAGCTTTCCCTAAGTACCGTATTTTTTGCTCTATAAGACTCACCTTTTCCCTCCTAAAAAGTAAGGGGAAATGTGTGTGTATCTTATGGAGCGAATGCAAGCTGCGCAGCTATCCCAGAAGCCAGAACAGCAAGAGGGATTGCTGCTTTCACTGCACAGCGATCCCTCTTGCTGTTCTGGCTTCTGAGATTCAGAATATTTTTTTTCTTGTTTTCCTCCTCCAAAAACTAGGTGCGTCTTGTGGTCTGGTGCGTCTTATAGAGCGAAAAATACAGTATCTTGTGTTTGGAGCATCAGAACTGGCACCAATTCAGAAAGCAACTCATTAGCAGCTTGAGGCTACAGCACCCTGAGTTATGCTGCAACTCATATTGACTCCTCATTATTGCATTGCTAAGGAATTCCCCAACCCGCTTTCCATCACTCAGATGCCTGGGACAGGGTTCATACAACTCAGGCATTTTTAGGGAGCAATTCTGCACGCAAGAAACTGGCATAAAGCAAGCTGGCGTAAATTAAGCTGACGTAAAGTTTCACCAGATCGAAATGCCGTTCAGGTCCAAACCCTAAGCCTTGCAGAGGGAAAACAAGCCTTTATTTGTTTGAGTGACGCCACCCTTAATTTGCACTTGATTGCCAGGTCATGTGACCAAGTTGAATGGGTTTAGGATCCAGTATAAGTCCCCTCCCATCTAGTCCCAACCCCACCACACCCTTTTTTCAAGGTTCAGACAGGATTAAAATCTACCAGGTTCAGCTCAGCTGGCTGGGTCCCAGCTGAGGAGGGAGATTCGCCTGTGTATCTCTGGCTGAGCTGAGGATGCAGGACTTAAGCCAGCACAGCTCGGCTGCACCAGGAACTTCCTGACTCAGCCAGGGATCCACTGGATGCTAACCCACTCATCCCAGAGGATCTTGCTACAGGATTGCTCCCTAAATCTCACCTGGGGACATGAATATGGATGAGAAGGAGGGCATCCACTTTTGCTTCCGCCAGCTTGATTACTCTGTTGCCTGGTACAGCCCTGTGAAGTGTACAGGTGACTCTTCCTGATGTATATTTTTGGACTGTAGTACAGGCTTACATAACCGTGTGCGTCTGCTGTGCCAAACTGCATCATCGCCAGTTTCAATTAATGGGGAGAACAAGCAGAAACCTCACAGCTCTTGTAAGAGTGTGTGCTCTGGGAGACCTTGCGTGGCTGCATTGTATAAGCCTTCCTCTTAAAAAGCATATGGCTGTTTTGAGTGCAGAGCATGAGTCAACAGCACAGCTAGACTTGTAACGTGGGAGTCACACCTCCTCCTGGCTGCAGAATTAGCTGGAGAAGCAGAAGGTTAACCGGAACAGAGTGAAGACTGAAGAAGCCTGAAAAGGTTAGGGATAGGTTTGGATTTAGCTGGCAAAACTTAACAAAGGATTAAAAAGCACATATGATCAGAGATACCGCCTCCCCCTCAGAACTGGTCAATCCAAGCAGAAGAGAAAAACAGATCAAGAACAACTGAGACTGCAAACTCCTATATTCACTGGCCAGGGATTAAACCCCATTTTAACACAATGAGTTTTACTTCTGAGTAGACAATAAGTGGCATTAATAGTGGATATGTGCATCCTTCAAAGATACATCTGTCAGAAAGATAAACACTGTTGCTTAAGAAGAAATCTTATTGTAGTCTCGAACAACTCTTTAGCTTGTCTTTGAAAAGGACTAATGAAAAGTCACTTGACTAAAAAGCAAATGCATGGTGGAAACTTCAGGGTCTCTGGGAAACATGAATTGGATTTCTTTCATTTCGCTTTTTAAGATACAGATAGGTAGCCGTGTTGGTCTGCCATAGTCAAAATAAAAAAATTCCTTCCAGTAGCACCTTAAAGTTAGTTCTTGGTATGAGCTTTCGTGTGCATGCACTTTTTAAGATGGTGGACTAGCTCCAAAACGGGATTTGATGTACAGTGGTACCTCAGGTTAAGTACTTAATTCGTTCCGGAGGTCCGTTCTTAACCTGAAACTGTTCTTAACCTGAAGCACCACTTTAGCTAATGGGGCCTCCTGCTGCTGCCGCACCACCGGAGCATGATTTGTGTTCTCATCCTGAAGCACAGTTCTTTACCTGAAGCACTATTTCTGGGTTAGCAGAGTCTGTAACCTGAAGCGTATGTAACCTGAAGCATATGTAACCCGATGTACCACTGTAAACTGGTTGGATTGTGTGGCGGGTGATGAATTAGAAGCAGATGGAGTACTGTCTCATTCTGCAAGATTCCTATGCTTTATTGTCAGTTTATAATCTGATTTTATAGTCTAGAATCGAGAAGAACCTATTCCCCCCCCCCCCCAAGATTTCCTCATTGGGCATTTTGGTAGGCAAGTAATAGTTTTGATTCCAACCACCCATTGATTGTATAATTAAATGTGGTTGAACATTTTTTGAATCACGTGGTTGCAGCCTGCCACAGACACCCCCTGATATGAATTGAGGCCACGACACAGTGGGAAGGAGCCACTGCACTGTGGTCCTGATCCAGATTGTGTGCTTCCTCTCAGCTGCTTTGTTTGCTTTTTTCAAACAGGCACAGCCAGCAACAAGCATGAGATCTGAAAAATGTTCTCTGTTTTTACCCCGTTAGTGACGGAATGAGCAGTTTCATAATGCTGTGTTACTTAAGGACTGAGTCAGACCACCGAGCTCCCTGCCCTGTCTCAGACATTGGCCAAGATGAATAGAGAAAGAGAGAGAAACATTTGTATGGACTGAATCCTTGCCTTTGTGTTGTTTTCTATCCAGTGCCGGATTTACGTATAAGCTAAACAAGCTATAGCTAAGGGCCCCACTCTCTTGGGGGCCCCCAAAAAAATTAAAGGAAAAAAACCCTGGATGTGCATTTCCAAAATATAAGATAAAAAACAAATAAAATAAAACCTACATACAGCAACAGTGTTTTGTGTTGTGTAGGCGCCTATGATGTAAATAATGGGCCCCGCCTGCTAGCCTTTTGTTATGCGCAAATGGCTTTAGATACCTATTAGGTCCATAAATTACCATATAACACATATTCAACACAAAAGCAGCAACAATTTGTTGTTGACAAAGGACAGCTGGACATATAAAGGGCCCCATTACCTTCAGTAGCTTAGAGCCTCATCAAACCTAAATCTGGCCCTGTTCCTATCCGATAAAGACTCAAGAGTTTATATATTTGCTTGCAAAAGGCTCGGTGTTCATTTCCTGGCTCTCCAGTTTTAAGAAAACTGATCTTAGGTAGCTGTTGGCATCCATCTGTCAGGGGAGACAATGGAGGATTGAGTCAAACTATTGGAAGGTTACAGTGCCTACTGTGGCTGTAAAGACAGATGTGGGAGGGACATGTTTTGTTGCAGCTGGGGCAGATGAAGGCATCTGATTGTGCTGCTACAGATGCACCATGGTGTCTCTTTTTTCTGCATGCCTCCCAGTGGTCATTTCTCCTCTGGTCACTGCTATGGGTACATGACTTGACTGCCGATCTCTAGGCACTGTGGTCATCTTAGGTAGCAGGCAATAGGAAAGACCTCTGTCTGAGACGCTGAATAACAGCTGCCAGCCAGAGTAGCTCCTGAGTGTCTGACCTGCCCCACTATGCCCAGTCATTGGCCATGCTGCCTACCCCAGGTTGCTTGTCCCCGGAGTAGACAACACTGGTATAGGCAACAATTCAACCTTGGTCTGGAGCAGCTTCCTGTGAATGTTACCTCTTAAAAAGAATAAGGTAAAGGGTAAAGGGACCCCTGACCATTAGGTCCAGTCGTGGACAACTCTGGGGTTGCGGCGCTCATCTCGCTTTATTGGCCGAGGGAGCTGGCGTACAGCATGACTAAGCCACTTCTGGCGAACCAGAGCAGCGCATGGAAACACTGTTTACCTTCCTGCCGGAGAGGTACCTATTTATCTACTTGCACTTTGACGTGCTTTGGAACTGCTAGGTTGGCAGGAGCTGGGACCGAGCAACGGGAGCTCACCCCGTCACGGGGATTCGAACCATCAACCTTCTGATTGGCAAGTCCTAGGCTCTTTGGTTTAAACCACAGTGCCACTGGCATCCCCTTAAAAAGAATAATAATCTATAAATATTGTCTACCTTCTCGCCATCTCCTGGCAATTATTTCTGCGTGTCCACCAGGTGAGGTGTGAAAAAGAGCTTCCTCTTGTGTGTGATCAACTTATGACATGATATTCCTTCTGGCATTAAAAAGAAGGAGGGAAGAGGAGCTTCACTTTCAGCCAGCACATGGCATGCAGGCGTCGGAAGAAATAAAGGATGCTTCATCATCTATTCTGAATGGCTTCAGATCCATGCAGAAATCCAGAGGAGCAATACTTTGGTGATAGAGTCACAAGATGTGGGCTGCTGAAAGGTTTCAGTTCCCACTGGTTGTGGGATGCTGAGCTGACGCAGAGGAATTCTATGCTGTAATTCTATAAAACTAGGAAAATGCCCATCATTACAGTGGTGTGTTCATTACACTCCCAAAGTGTTCCTGTGAACAAGCATTAGGCCACTCAGTGTCAGAAGTAGAGTACAGCTATGTGCCTCCCCCCCCACACTTACCACCTCATCACTGCAGTGTACTCAAACTGCAGAAAAACGTGTTTGGTTTCTATTTTAATGAAAATTCGCACTTCCCTAATCAAAAAAGCAAAATGTGAGTTTGTCTTCAGAATTTGCACTTCCCTGGATTGGGTGATACAACCAAAGAACACACACAAATACGTGTACATTGTGTATGCAAAAACGTGTGTATGTGTGAAAATACAGCAATGCATTATAGGAAAAATGCATATACTAGGCACAAATATACATGTATTAGGAGAAATACACATGAAAATGTGGATGAATTTTCATGCAGGCTTTTTTAAAAGAATAGGGTAAATTGAACTGAACACTGGAAACCGAGAGAAACCAAAATTGACAAATTCAGCCATACCTATAAGCAACCTAACCTGGTCAGTACACTGCAGGGGTGAGGATTTTCCTTTCCCCTCACTGAGCTGTCTGGTGGAGTTCCTACTTTCCTTGTTGAAGAATTAATGAAATTAACCCCTCTGTAACCAATTTCCTCTCCTCATGTCCCCATTGTTTAACTGCCAGAGGAAGTTAGTCCGAGCCATTTCTTTCCTCTTTTGAATTTCATTGCTCTCTGGGTTTTTAACTAAGGATTGTTCTGTGCAACTCTTGTTGAAAAGATGTTTGGGTCTTTTTGTCTCACTTTTTGTTTCTTGCATACTTGGGGAGTCTCCCAAGTGTGAAGAAGCTCCTAGCTCATTTTGGGATTGTCACACCTGAGTGCCTTATTAGTTGACAGTAGGCCACTAAATTTGCTATCAGAGAGAATAATGATAACACTCTAATGTAAACTGGAAGATACAGTAGTTTGAGCAGGAACCGAGAGATTTCAATGGAAATGCATCTTTCTTTCCTAAATTATTGTATTTGTTTTTAAAAGAGAAAGTTCATTGTACTTACCATAGCTGTGAGGAACAGCAGGGAATTGTATGGGCAATCCTAATAGCAATCTCAGGAAACTGTAGGTTTCCTATGGGCTGCCCAAAACCTAGTTCCCCTGTGTTGAGTAGAATGTCCGCTTCCAAAATGCCTTCCAAAAATACTCCTCCTGAATCGATGCCATGCAAAGCATTTGCTAGGATATTTTTCTTATTTATCCCAATAATAACCCAGTAATGAAAACGCACTATCAAACTAAAAGGAACAGAAAAACAGAAAAACACACCAAAAAAACCACAAACAGCAACACCAGCAATCAATGCATTAAGCAGCGACAGAACCAAAAGGTCATTAAAAAAATGTTTTCAATCCTAGTGGAACACAAATAAAGAGGACAATGACCCCACTAGTGCTGATGGGCATTGTAGTTTAGTAACATCTGGAGAGTCTTGTTGTCCACAGCTGCTTTTACAGAAGATTTGAACTAGTCTAGCTTCGGTCAGGTAGTGATGATTAAAATTTTAAATGCCTCCTTCCATTAGAATCTCCATGCTTTTATTGCAGTTAGTAAGTCTAAATATTCTCATTGCAATATGGAAAAGCCAACTTTTGTTCCACTGGCATTTGCACAGTATTTTTTCTTTTAATTGCTTGGCCACATCTGGCATTAGACCCAACTTTAATTTACATGCTTGTTAAACCTCAGGTCTCATGATACTTTTGATTTCTGTCTCGTGATCCCCCCCCCCCCAGCTTGTCTGCCCTGTTTCTAATGCTGTCTCTTAGCATGAGACTGATATTTAAAAAGCAGTGCCAGGTTAGTTGTTTTTTGAGATCAACACTCTGAGCTTGTGATAAATGGTGGGAAATGCAGGCATTCCAAAGGGCCTTTTCAGATGTAACATTGCTGCCTTCCTCTCCTGCACCTCCTTCCCTTCCAAAGGCCAAATACAGTGGCCTAGCAAAGGGCACATTTGACACCAGAGCCTGAGGTTCCCCACCCCTGTTTTAAACCATAGTTTCCCACTGCAACTGAAACAATAAACTATGGTTTATTGTCACTTTAGTAACCAGGAACATAAACTATGGTTTGAGCCTGGTGTAAGATCTGGGTTAGTTAACCGACATCAAAGCATCGCTCCTTATTTTGATTGTAACAGGAACTGCGGTTCAAAGAGGCATGGGTTGCAAGACAGGAGGAAGATGAGCCGTAAGGGCCTTCCCAGTGTAACAAAGTATGTTTTATTAAGCCAGGAACATTATGTCCAAGCCTGCCCTTAGGGCTGTTGGGTTTTTTTAACTAATTGACATGGTTATTCATTTCACACAGTGTCTCTATCGAAGCACTCAACACGAATCAATCAACATGATTTCGAAATAAATCATGGCAGCATGCTCACATCTTCAAATCAATGGGTAAAACATTTCGACAGGGTGCAAAAAATTAGTAAGTTGTTTTGCAGGAACAATTCTCTGGTACAGTGGTACCTCAGGTTAAGTACTTAATTCGTTCCGGAGGTCCGTTCTTAACCTGAAACTGTTCTTAACCTGAAGCACCACTTTAGCTAATGGGGCCTCCTGCTGCTGTTGCGCCGCCGGATCATGATTTCTGTTCTCATCCTGAAGCAAAGACCTTAACCTGAAGCACTATTTCTGGGTTAGCGGAGTCTGTAACCTGAAGTGTATGTAACCTGAAGTGTATGTAACCCGAGGTACCACTGTATCTTGTATTAAACTTACAAGAGTACATTACCCCAGTATTGATTACTGTGTCTCCAAGGACAGCAAATTTAAATCTCCACCATGTCTTTCAGAACTCTGAAGTGCCATTCAGTGGTTTAAGCAAAATCCCCAAAAGAAATAGCCTCTCACATACAACGAAGACGGTAGTCCAGGGATGGCGGGACCTTTGAATCTCCATATGTTGCTGGACTGTAACTTCCATCATCCCTGACTATTGGCCATGCTGGCTGGGGCTGATGGAAGTTAAGAGTTCAACAACATCTGGAGGGCAACAGGTTCCTGCTGTAGTTTCTGGCATGTTAGTTGAATAAACCTTGGGTTTCTTACATCCAGACCTAAGTCCTAATCAGAGTAGCCCACTTTAAATTAATGCAGTGTTTCCCAACCTTTTTTGGGCAAAGGCACACTTGTTTGATGAAAAAAATCTCGAGGCACACCACCATTACAGGCCCGTGACGTCAGCGCGCAGCGTCACGCCGGGAGGGACGCACGAAAGTGTAAGTTTCAATTTTTTCCCTTCCCCCTTGCCGGGGAACCTCCAAGCTTTGGGGGGGGGAGGAGGCAGCAAAGCGAGGCAGGAAGGAGAGCACGGCTTGGCTGGGTGAGCTTTGGCAGGGAATGAGAGCCGCGAGGTGGGTGCTGCAGACGGAGGCGCTGACCGCCGAGCTCGCAGGCAGCCAGGCAGGCAGACGGCGAGAGCCCCGCGCTGGGCGGCCTCTCCTCGCCGCCGCCGCCGCCCCGCCTCTCGCCGCCCGACTCGCCCGCTTCCCTCCAGGCAACATCTCGCGGCACACCAGGCAACGTCTCGCGGCACACTAGTGTGCCGCGGAACAGTGGTTGGGAAACACTGAATTAATGAACCTAAAGTTAGCCATGTCTACTAATGTCTATGTGTCTGCTTTGTGTACAGCCAGCATTGACTATGACCCCCAAGGTTTAAATTCACATTTCATTATGAAGGTCACTGGGTGACATTAGGCAACTCAATGTCTTACTGCCTTACCCACTTTACAGGGGTGTCGTGAAACGACAACCCTTCCCCAAGGCCCTTGCAGAAAGGATAGGAAGGAACAAAGTCATCAACAAATAAATGTGGCACAGGGATTAATATTTGCATGTTCCCCTGCTGGAAAACACCATGAGCATAATTCTTCATTACCTATACATGATGTGAGAAGCATATAAGAGACACACCCTCTGCTTTGCAAAATCATCTTCTCCTCTTCCTTATACCATTTCTTCTTTTTCCCTTTCTCTCTCTCTGCCATGCTTCTCCACATGAGGCAAAAGGCTTTGCTCCTCACACTCCTGCTTTCTGGCAGTCAATCTCTTTCCACCCATGCTCCTGAGTCACTTCCTCTCATGAATCTCTACCTCAAAACCTTCCTCTGGGAATTCAGATAATCCAAGTGAATGATGTTCCAGACAAAGGAGGCTCCTATTGGCAGGGCACTAGCCAAGATAGGACTGTTCTTTGCTGCCCACACATACCTCACCTTCCCTGTGTACTTCTCAACCAGTTATACCCAGCTGAAAACAAACAGGAGGCCTGTTATCTCTATGCACAATAAAATGGTTGTCTAGCTTTAGGCTAAGGGTGATGATTCAATGACCACTTATGCTGATACGTTGGCCAAGATGGGTGTTCACTAGTGCAAGAGGTCAGTAAATTACCCTCATTGTGGTAAGTACACTTCTGGCTTGGAAAGAAAGGAAGAGAAATGAGTGACTTAATAAGGTTAAACATCTGAGAACAGAAGCATGTGCCTTATTACATCAGCGTCTAACACCTCAAACTGTGTCTTGGCTTTGAAAATGGGCACTGCTGTGGGCCTGCTATATATTTTATCATAGTTACTCTTTTTTTAATGTATTCTGTACTTCTTACAATGCCAAGAACTGGAGAAGTGTGCATGCACATGAAAGCTTATACCCAGAACAAACTTAGTTGGTCTCTAAGGTGCTACAGTGGTGCCTCGCAAGACGAAATTAATTCGTTCCGCAAGTCTCTTCGTCTTGCGAGTTTTTCGTCTTGCGATGCACGGTTTCCCATAGGAATGCATTGAAAATCAATTAATGCGTTCCTAGGGAAACCGCTTTCAGACCAGGTCCGGGGACAGTCTGTCCCCGGACCTCTTCTGAAGGCTGGGGGGGGGCAAGGGCTTTTCTTCCCACCCCCAGCATTTTAAAAAACCCCGGGACAGCGGAGGACTTCTCCGCTGTCCGGGCGATCTTAAAATGCTGGCGGGCAGCATTTTAAAATCGCCCCGGGACAGCGGAGGACTTTTCCGCTGTCCGGGGCGATTTAAAAGCCCCTGGGAAGGCAGGCAGGGGGGACAAAGACTTTTGCCCCCCGCCAGCCTTCAGAAGAGGTCCTGGACCTCTTCTGAAGGCGGGCGGGGGGCAAAAGTCTTTGCTCCCCCCCGCCTGCCTTCAAAAGCCCTCCGGGACAGGCAGGCAGGGGGGAGCAAAGACTTTCGCCCCCCGCCCGCCTTCAGAAGGTGTTCCCGCCCCGCCGCCCGGCTTCGGAGCATCGTTCCGAAGCCGGGCGGCGGGGGCAGGCTTCTCCCCGCCGCCCCTTGCTTCAAAAGAGGTCCGGGGACAGCGGGAAGCGCTTCCTGCTGTCCCCGGACCTGGGGCTGCAGGGAGAAGATCGCTTCTTCCCCGCTGTCCCCGGACCTCTTTTGAAGCAAGGGGCGGCGTGGAGAAGCGATCTCCCTGCAGCCCCTTGCTTCAAAAGAAGTCCGGGGACAGCGGGGAAGAAGCTTCCCGCTGTCCCCGGACCTGGGGCTGTGGGGAGAAGATCGCTTCTCCCCGCCGCCCCTTGCTTCAAAAGAGGTCCGGGGACAGCGGGAAGCGCTTCCCGCTGTCCCCGGACCTGGGGCTGCGGGGAGAAGATTGCTTCTTCCCCGCTGTCCCCAGACCTCTTTTGAAGCAAGGGGCTGCGGGGCGATCGCTTCTCCATGCCGCCCCTTGCTTCAAAAGAGGTCCGGGGACAGCGGGTCTTCCCGCTGTCCCCGGAGCTTGCGGGGCAAGCTTCGTTTTGCGAAGCAAGCCCATAGGGAAATTCGTCTTGCGAGGCAACTCGAAAACGAAAAAACCTTTCGTTTTGCGAGTTTTTCGTCTCACGAGGCGTTCGTCTTGCGGGGTACCACTGTACTGGGCAATTTTTTAATTTATTTCAACTGCATCAGACCAACCCGGCTACCTACCTGAATCGAATGCCATGAATTGCCCACCTCAATGCATGTGGCTATAGAAGTAAGAAAATGAGAAGATGCTATAGGAAAAACGGAATATATTGGACTAATTTTGACCTTACTGACGATGGTAGCGTTTGCAACAAACAGGTATTAACAAGCATGCCACAAGCCAAAGTACTGAAAACATTAGATCCAATTGTGGTGCAGTGATTGTGGTGCTGGATTAGGGCTGGCAAGCTGAAATCAAACCTTTGTCTTGATGTGTGATGTGATGTTTAACAGAGAGGGGAAGGTACTTCAGAAAGTGGTTTGGCAAAGCATCACCCTCCATTAAATACTGCACAGTGATTACTTTGGGCAGCTCCCATTCAATGGGGCGGGGGCTTGTGAAAGAGAAGTGCTTCTTGGATTTTGCCCTTAATTCTGTCCACACTATAGACTTTATCTGGTTTAAGAGTCGTTTCCTCCGCCCCCCCGCCCCCGAGAGCTCTGAGAACTGTTAGTTTTGTGAGGGGTGAGGCGACAGGGTTTCACTGTATCTCAGGAATCCCTTAGAAGTGACTGAAAAGTAAGAACCGAGCGAGGGCCTCCACTGAGTCAGCAGCAGGACATCTGCTGTGACACAGAATACGCTGGAAATCTGGAGGAGGTTCTGTGGTGGCAGATCAGGCTAAATAAAAACAAACCTCCTCCATGGTTCCGGCAGACATATGTCAACACAATATCTATTCACAACATGACATATCCTCTCACAATATTAAAAAAAAAACAAAAACCTGACCCTCTTGACCCATCTGATGTTTAGAGTTGTGAGAACAAAAAATTAAAAACAATTGACGCAGTAATCTGCGCTGAAATCATTTTCGATATACTTTCTCAACAGAGATCTCTGACGGCAGACTGCAAAGCAGTTCTGTATCACAGCGGATGCAAATAAGGTGATCTTATGCTCCTGGTCATTAACCAGCTTTATGCAACTCCAGCCCTCTGGAATCAATTACGAACTGAAATCAGGCATGTGCATCACATCTTGATAGTTAGGAGGCTGTTGAAGACATTATGTGTTTGAGAAGGTTTTCCCTGAAGTGTGACAAATATGCTACAATTGGTTCTATTGCTTGTAGCTTATTGAGTATGCAACATTTTGCATTTCAGCTTGTGCACCACTTTGGTAACTTTTGGTTGTGAAGAGATTTTTTAATCTCCAAATAAAATAAAGTAAAATAATAAAACATGAGGCATTCTGAGGCAGTAGGTGGTCATGGGCTGCCTCTTTCTTGGACTGCTAGCAAGTCCCATTGTCACAGCATCCACATAAGAGTTGGCAGCTGGGGGAGGGCAGTTGGCAGATTTATTCCTTAAACTTATGTTTGCTTTTTCCTATTATATGCATTTGTCCACCAGGACAGGGCCAGCCCAAGACATTTTGGCACCTGGGGTGGACCGAAAAACAGCACCCTACCTTCCCACCAGGGAAGACAGGGTGAGTGAATATTTAAATAGGGAACATGGGGACAATAAGATATACATCAGGATCTGCTGCCCCTGTGGATCCTGCCGTCTGAGGGTGGCTACCTCACCTTACCCCACAGGTGGGCTGGTCCCGCACCAGAATTTTCTGGCCCCTATAAAATTCATACTTCTCTCAAATGCCAATGGTTTTCCCAACCCCAGGATTTCCCTGGGCCCCACACAACTAAACAGAGAAAGAAATGAAGTTGCAAATTAAGCATTCACTAAGATCCTTGTGAACTATTTAAAAAATAGCTGAACTATTTAAAATTTTAAAATATGATGCTGTTAAGGTGCTACACTCAATATGCCAGCAAGTTTGGAAAACTCAGCAGTGGCCAGAGGATTGGAGAAGATCAGTCTACATCCCAATCCCAAAGAAGGGCAGTGCCAAAGAATGCTCCAACTACCGCACAATTGCACTCAATTCACACGCTAGCAAGGTTATGCTTAAAATTCTACAAGGTAGGCTCAAGCAGTATGGCTGATCGCCGAAGAATTGTTGCTTTTGAATTATGGTGCTGGAGAAGACTCTTGAGAGTCCCATGGACTGCAAGAAGATCAAACCTCTCCATTCTTAAGGAAATCAGCCCTGAGTGCTCACTGGAAGGACAGGTTCTGAAGCTGAGACTCCAATACTTTGGCCACCTCATGAGAAGAGAAGACTCCCTAGAAAAGACCCTGATGTTGGGAAAGATGGAGGGCACAAGGAGAAGGGGACGACAGAGGACGAGATGGTTGGATAATGTTCTCGAAGCTACCAGCATGAGTTTGACCAAACTGGGGAGGCAGTGAAAGACAGAAGTGCCAGACTTCCGGGTTGGTGCCTCCGGTAATGGCGGAATTCCTCTGACCGGGAGGAATTCGCCCCGTGGGAATTTGAGTCTGTACCGCCACGGCGAAGGCGGAGACCCGTAAAAATCACAGGCGGGAGAAGCCTGTGAGCATGGGATTTGGCGGGCACCATTTGCGCCTCCCCTACTCGCGGGGAAACCCGGTTTCGGGGATCCAGAGCGACGTGGGGTGAGCGGCGCGGTGCTTCAAATCGTCTGCTTCTTCCACGGAGCGAAGCCACATAGCTGTTGCTGGAGAGCACTGACTTTTTCCTGTGGACAATTTGACTCCAAAGTA
Source organism: Podarcis bocagei (assembly GCF_964188305.1). Taxonomy (NCBI): domain Eukaryota; kingdom Metazoa; phylum Chordata; class Lepidosauria; order Squamata; family Lacertidae; genus Podarcis; species Podarcis bocagei. The sequence goes on from NC_138126.1 coordinate 39,685,629, forward strand.
ATTACCCGTGAGTAGAGCTGAAGTGGGAGAATTGGATTTTTAAATGTTTAATTTGGTATCGAAACGGGGAGGTTCAATACAGGAAGTCCGCCTCCCCCTTTTGTAAATAAACTGAAAGCAATGAGGCTGCAAGCTGAAGTCTTGGAAAGCCTTTTGTAAAAGACTAAATTTCCATCGGCAAAGAACATAACCCCCCCCCTTGGAGACAGGAGAAGGGGGGGGGGAAGTGGTGGACTGAATATGCCTATAGGAGAGAGTGAAGAGAATTAAAATACCGCCGCTCTGACCCTGGAAACGGGCTGCTAGCAGGATTGATGTCTTTTGGAATGCTCATTGACAGCGTTTAGAACGTTTATTGACAGGTAGCTAAACAAGAGAATACATTTTTTTTAAAAAGGAGTAAAAGTAACTGAAAACTGAAACTAACTTTGGATTATTGGAACATTGTTTAAAAGAGGACAGTACTGACTAATACAAATAGAAACTGTTTTCCTCTAGTGGAAGTTTTTGAAATTGGTTGCTCTACAGGAGCTGGGCTAGGGCAATTTCCAGCTGCAAGATAAAAAATTGTGAGACTCTGGGATTGACCTTGAATCTCTTAAGTGTTATGGCAAATGGAAAGGAAAAAACAGACGGAATGTCGACAGAAGAGGCCTTAGTGGTCGCATTAGTGAAAATAAACGATTCGCTGGAACAGCTTCACAAGAAAACAGACGTGATAAATGCGAAAGTGGATGCTGCAAATATTAAAATTGACTCAATTGCAGAAAGTATAAATAATCTGGGACAAAAGGTGAATACCAATACAGAAACCATCCAGAAATTGATACAGGAATCTACTTTGATACGGCAAACTGCGGATGAAGCCAGGGAGAAAGCCCTTGCTGCTGAATGTAAAGCAATACAACTGGAGAGAGAGAGAGTCCCATCCATACAAAGGCAACTTGATGAACATAAACTGACATTTGTTATGATTGAACTTAAAGAAAAACAGATGAATTTGAGGACCAGAGCCCTACCTGAATTGGAAAAGGAAAGCTTGACAGAGTTTCAGGAGGAGACAGGACTAACATCGGTTGAAAAAGAGAGGTATTTGGGGGTTAGTATGACTGCCAAAAATGCGAATTTATTTAAGGATAACTGTGAAGGACGTTGGATTGAAGAGAAGGGGGATTTGGAAATATGGACAAATCTGAAGTTGTTATTGTTGGGCCGAGTTGTTGTGGTGGGGATGAGGGTTGCTGTGTTGCCGGGGATGTTGCTTTTGTTTCAAACATTGCAAGTTGTGTTTTTTTTATAAGATATTTATTAAGATTTTCAAAATATTACAAAATAAAAATAGAAAAAAGAAAAATACAAAATAAAAATAATTAAAAACAACTCAGTCTTTCCATTACTTATTTTTCATTAGCTTGTTTACCGGACCTCCTCACGCCTCCCTTTTTTGTATTCCAATTCAGTTTGTTGGTTCAGCAAATCCTTCCCCTCTTTGTTTATCCTAATCTTTAATCTTAAAATATTGTAACATTAAATCTTTACCTATTAGTAATCCATTTTTCATATTCCCTTATAGTATTGCAGCTAAAAACCACTTAGTTTCTATCCAACATCATTCTAATAATAGTTCTGTAGATAGTCTTTAAATTTCTTCCAATCTTCTTCCACCAACTCTTCTCCCTGGTCTCGGATTCTGCCAGTCATTTCCGCCAGTTCCATATAGTCAATCACCTTCATCTGCCATTCTTCCAGAGTGGGTAAATCTTGTGTCTTCCAATACTTTGCAATGAGTATTCTTGCTGCTGTTGTGGCATACATGAAAAAAGTTCTGTTCTTCTTTGGCACCAGTTGGCCAACTATGCCCAGGAGAAAGGCCTCTGGTTTCTTCACGAAGGTATATTTAAATACCTTTTTCAATTCATTATAGATCATCTCCCAGAAAGCCTTAATCCTTGGGCACGTCCACCAAAGGTGAAAGAATGTACCTTCGGTTTCTTTACATTTCCAACATTTGTTATCGGGCAAATGATAGATTTTTGCAAGCTTGACTGGGGTCATGTATACCATTTTCATAATATTCTCTCTTAAGGCATTACATCCCGTAAACTTCATACCTGTGGTCCATAACTGTTCCCAGTCAGCCATCATTATATTATGTCCAACATCTTGTGCCCATTTAATCATAACAGATTTCACCGTTTCATCCTGAGTATTCCATTTCAACAGCAGATTATACATCCTTGACAAAATCTTAGTTTTGGGTTCTAACAGTTTTGTTTCTAATTTTGATTTTTCCACCTGGAAACCAATTTTCTTGTCCGAATTATATGCCTCCACTATCTGATAATAATGAAGCCAATCTCGCACTTTATTTTTTAGTTTCTCAAAACTCTGCAATTTCAGTCTATCTCCCTCTTGTTCCAGAATTTCCCAATATTTCGGCCATTTGGCCTTCATATTGAGCTTTTTCTGTGCTTTGGCTTCCATCGGTGACAGCCACCTTGGGGTTTTGTTTTCCAATAAATCCTTATATCTTATCCAAACATTAAACAATGCTTTCCTGAAAATATGATTCTTAAATGCTTTATGTGCTTTAACCTTAACATACCACAGATATGCATGCCATCCAAATACGTTGTTAAAACCTTCTAAATCCAAAATGTCTGTGTTTTCAAGAAGCAGCCATTCTTTCAACCAGCAAAAAGTTGCTGATTCATAGTAAAGTTTAAAGTCTGGCAGGGCAAATCCGCCTCTTTCCTTTGCATCTGTTAGTATTTTAAATTTTATTCTAGGCTTCTTGCCCTGCCAGACAAATCTAGAAATATCTCTCTGCCACTTCTTGAAACAGTCCATTTTATCCACGATTTGTAATGTTTGAAACAAGAACAACATTCTAGGCAATACATTCATTTTTATCGCAGCAATACGACCCAGCAGTGAAAGCTTCAAATTTGACCAAATTTCTAAATCTTTTTTCACTTCGGCCCAGCATTTTTCATAATTGTCCAAACATTGCAAGTTTTGGATGGGATGGATTGTTTCAGGAGGTGGCAGAGGGATGTTTCCAGATTTGTTTGGCAGGGCAGGAAGCCTCGAGTAAAATTTAAGATATTGACGGATGCCAAAGAAGGAGGCAGACTTGCCCTGCCAGACCCCTAAACTTTGTTGTGAACCATCTGCTTTTTGCTGGCTGAGAGAATGGCTGCTTCTTGAAAACACCGAAGTGTTGGATAATGGCAGATGAAGTTGATGGAATATATGGAATTGGCGGAAATGACCGGCAAGATCCGAGACCAGGGAGAAGAGTCTGTGGAAGAAGACTGGAAAAAGTTTAAAGACTATTTATGGAAGTATTGTAAAATTAATGAATGTTAGAAGAATGTTGGAATGAAGTTATATGGCTTTAGTAGAAATGTTATAAGGAATTAAGTATTAATAGATTAATAGAATATTAAAGGAAAAAATAAGGTTAGAATGTGTTAAGATAATTATAGGATAGAAAACAGAGGAAGATGGAAAGGAATTGCTGAAACAATTAATAGAAGTGGAATACAAAAAGGGAGGTGTGAGGAGGTCGTTGGAAATAAGCGAATGAAAGATAAGATACTGAAAATGTTTGAGGTGTTTTTAAACTGTTTTTGTTTGTTTTTGCTTTGTTTCTATTTGTATTGTTCTTTTTCTTTTCTTTTTTTGTTTGTAGTGTTGTGTTGAAATTGTTGGAAAAATAATAAATATCATTTTTTTTAAAAAAAAAAGAAATACAGAAGTGCCTGGCGTCCTCTGGTCCATGAGGTCACGAAGAGTCGGACACGACTAAACGACTAAACAAGAAGAAGAAGAAGAAGAAGTTCCTTGTGTGCTTTATCTGAGGACTTGCATTTATTTCCTTCTAGGGTTGGCCCTTGCCTGTTTTCAACAGTAAACGTTTTGTGCCCTATTTATAAAATCCATAGTCCACCAACTGTACACCTGGTATGCTCCACAATGCTGGCAAGGTAGTCTAGGGGGCTAGGGTTTTGTGTTTCTCCTCCAAATAATTAGAAGGTTGCAGGCCCGGTTCAAATTCTGTGATGCCACATTTGCATCCAAATGAGTGCTGTGCTGTGTGAATACCCAGGGAACTCCAGTGTTCAACAAGCCAACTGTACAAGCCTGTGGTGGTAAAATGGCTGGTGTGTAGGAAGGGGTTGTTTGGGCAAAGAGTCTGTGCGCACAAACGCCTTCCTGGGTGTAGCATCCAGCTACAGCTCAGGCTGAAGTAAGCCAGTTGACTGATGTAGGTCAGGCTCCACCCATTGTAGGACAGGCTGTTTCCTAGGCAAGGGAAACATCAAACAGTAGTTGCATGTTACCCAGGACAGCAAATAGTAGTGTATCAGCATCACCATCATATATACGATGTCTACGCCATACATGGACTTTGTGTCCGAAATCAAGGACAATGAATCAGAAGGATGTGATTCAGCAGCTTTCTAGAAATGTCACAGCCTTCAAGATTCAAAAAAGGAGGAAGTCTGCCTTCCATGCCTTCATCCTTGAGAGGTGAAGAAATAAGGTATTGTTGTTCTCTATTCAGGGAAAGATGAATCTGGCCTTACGAAAACAAACCTACAGCCCGCATGACTGGAAGCTGACCATATGCCCAGCCAATATTGTGACATGTTGCTTATTGTCACTAAGCTCTTTTGACAAAAGAAGAGGAAGAGGAGCAGCTAGCATGGTCACTGCTCAAGGATGGTGGGAGTTGTAGTTTGACAACATTGGCTACCACTGATCTATGGTTTTTTATTTTTTATTTTTTTTAATGTATTTAAACAGAAACACATCTCACTAAAGTGGAGAAGACTGTGACCTCTGTGTGCCTGCTCAGTCTGCTGTCAAGATGCTAAAAAAAACCCCAGTTGATGGGCAAATTTAAGCCCCCACCTTCCTTCTTATGGTTCTCTATCTTTAAATCAGATTTGAACCTTGACAGTCCTTCAGATAGAATACTCCTTCAAATAGAGGACTGTCCTCTCTAAAGTGGAACACAGGGCTGCCCAATGGCTAGCTGTTGTGTCTTCTGTTAAAAACTATATTTTCTGCTCTTACAGATGACTTGTTTATTGAGCATTTATCCTGATTTGTTTGCACAAAGTTTGTATGGCCGTTATACATCATCGCTGGTTACGGAGCATTCATTCTGATTTTTTAGCATGGAGCTGATATAATGTCACCATTCTTTTTCCACCCAAAAATCCATGTGTTGTTGTTTTTTGTTTGGTTTGGTTTTGGAATTGGGTTTGTTGCACCAAACATATACTTCAGTTGTATATGGCATGCCCAAATTTCCTGGTATGCAGCTGAATCATACCTGCAAAATAGTGACAGCCTGGCAGCGGCCTGGAAATGAGAAACACGTGAAGCAGCCTCTTACGCCTTGGTGTCTGTGCCCAAGCAGCCCTGAGTAGGGAGAAACTGGGGCTAGGAACTCATTTAACGGCACAATATTCAAGGCTTGTGACAAACATGCAAATGAATGAGTTCAGAGGCACTGTGGGATCCTGTGGGAAATGATTTCCTCTTATCCATAATGCTTCCACAATTATTTCATGTTTTGTACTCTAATGATAACCCATAGCGTTTGCTAATCAACTTTACTGAGCTGCAGCTCCCCCCACCCACCATTATCCTCTTTATTTCTGTCCTTTAAAACAAAAAACCCTCACAAGAATGGGGTAGTGTGGTGAGGAAGAAGGGGCTTATGGATCATACCTCTCGACCCTGTTAACTTTGTTCTGTCTTTTCTAAAAGGACAGGGTTGCCATATTTTGAAGAGCAAAAAAGAGGACGCTATGACGACTCTAATTTTTAATACGCCTACTATATGTAGGTTATAGAAGCTGTGATATATTGCTGAGGGGGGTAGGAGAAGAAAAAAGGAAAGCAAGTCTTCAACCACCAATTATGTCTATGTCTCATCCAGAAAGTATAACCAGAGACATTTTGGCAAATTAAAAAAATCTGCCTGGAGAGAAATTTTACCCCTGAAAATGATGTGTCCTGGAAAAAGAGGGCACATGGCAAGCCTGCATTACCAGAAACCAATCAGCAGCTTGAAGACTTCATTCATTCTGTTTTAAGGTTACCAGATTTTTTTCATTGAATCTGGGGACACTTTTCAACTTCAGTCGGAATGGATGGATTTTGTCAGGGGGCTGATTTGTAAATTTGGGGACTGTCCCTGGGAAACGGGGACGTCTGGTAACCTTATTCTATTTCAATTTATTTGAATGCTGCTTTTTATCACCAAGGTCCTTTTACCAGAAGCCCAATTAAAAACTACATATCCCATGATTAAAACCACATGCAATGAGAAACTCTAAAAGCTAAAAGAAAAGACTAAAACCAGCCTCTATCGACATAATGTCAGCCTACACCATCAGATTCCAGTTTGCTGCACACTTACTGCTAAGTAAGATTTAAGCCGGATCAACTTCCTAACCAAGATCAGTTGGTGCAGGGAAGTTCCTTGAGGAGGGAGTTCCAGAGGAAAGGGGCCACCACTGAAAAGGCCATATATCTTATTCCTGCCACCTGACTGTAGCCACTGCTGGGTCTGCAAGCAGGACCTCTGTGGTCCATCTTAAGGCCCAGAAGGGCAAATATTGGCACAAGTAGCACGTGACTTTGGTAGGACAATCTAGCCTTCTGCTCTATGATATGAGCCATCATAACAGCTCTTTCTCAATCACAAGTGCAAGGTCTTGAGAAGGACTGCAACAATGACCTCTCCTTGATTCAAAAAGAATTTAACAAGATCCAGAGAAGGACCCACTTTTTGGGGTATTTTGTATTTGCTTTCCTTAAACCCGGACTCTTTATTTTACTCTATTAAATGTAATCAATGGAGGGAGAGGGGGGGAAAGAATAAAAAGCAAGGGAAAAGCTTGGATTAAAAAAACACATGCTACTGAGTCACAGGTTGGGGGAGGGGGAAGAAAACAGAAGTCCCAAAGCCTTGTGATCAGAAATGAATGATCATAGTAGCTAATTGTTTGGATTCTGTAGAATTTGGCTCTCTGAGGCAGAAAAACAGGCTTGTCTGCCAAAACGAAGGTATGATAGCACAGTATGACTATGTTAATTTCCACCCTCCTGAAAGCTATAAAAAGATTATATCATTCAAATCATGCCACCGTTGCATAACTGCAAGTCGGCAGAGACGTGGGCTACAAACTATCAATGAAGCTTCGGATTCAGAAAAGCAGAAAATGTGGGATGTCATGTGGGAGGTGCAAAGGCAGGTAGTACTGGAGATTTTAGGGGAAAGGAATGCTAGAGGACCGGAAAGTACATTTCTTTAGAACATGCTCATCTAGGCCCTAGAAACTTGATGTGGCACAGTGGCTACTGTCATGAAGTAGTGGTCCTGTGAGCAAGTATCGCTGGGTGGGGCCCCTCAGGCAGGTGGTAGCAATTAGTCCCCGTGTTGCTCTTTGAACCTCCGGAAACCAGAGGTTTAAAGAGAGGAGCTTGGGGGTGTTTGCCAGGTCCAGACAGAAGGAAGGGGTGAGAGGCGGCAAGGCAGGTTAGAGGGACAGCGCGACAAAATCTTGTGTGGAAGAGAGAGGCATGGCTTCGCCACAGCACACACTTGGTGATTCCTTATTTTACAGCAGGTCCTGCTTATTAGAAGAGATGCATGGACAGTTACCCACCTCGCAAATGAAGCAGTAGAAACATGAAGGAGGAGAGAAAGAAGGGAGGCAGAGGCTGGCAGTGGTACAGCCTTGCCCTGTACCCTGCTGAGGACACCAGGCACACATGTTTTGATGTCATGTGCTAGGCAGCTATCTCTTCTGCTGCCTGGGTTGCAAAGGCATCCTGCAGCCAAACACCTTCAGGGACAGAGGGCATTCCTTCTGCCCCTTCCAGCTCTGGTTCATGATTCCTGTGAGCTGCCTGGCACCAGCTCAGCTGCCTTGATATGTTCTGATCTCTTTTGTGGCCTAAGGTGAGAAACGGCAGGCAGTGGCAGAACAGCAAAGCTGAGAGTTTCTCCCCTTTGTCCGTCACCAGTGTGGCTTGTGCCACCAGCTACAACTGCCACATCTTGACTTCCTCTTCCTGGGGCAGGCAGGAAACCTGCATGGGACATGAAGGGAGAAATATTTTCCCCCTTTGTTTCCCCCATACATAAGGCAGCAGGGTGGGGGGCAGCAGTACAGACCTTTGCTCCCTAAGGCAAAATTTGCAGATCCAGCCCTGGTGTTTGCAAAAGGGCGTTTAAACAGCTCCATGCTTTGCTTTGGCTGTGTAGGCCTGTTTCCAGTAGGGCAACCTGTCCACACTGCCAAACTTGGCAGGATTTATACCCCGCTTATTAGCACTGGCAAAGCATCAACACAGCCTCTGTCTGCATTTTATTCTAGGGGGTCCTAACTACAAAGTTTCCTTCATCCTTTTTTGCCTTTGTGACATACCAAGACTTTATCCCGTCACTGAAGTTAAGGTAATATTTACAGTGCAGGCTCAATTGTTGCAACTGATTAGCACTCCTTGAACACGCTGTTAGCACACAGGCCACAAAAGCCTTGCTCTCTGGACCTCAGACACTGTTGCAGCACTAAACAGAAAGCAAACATATTGTTTGGCTTCATAACCTCCTCACCCCACCCCACACTGTGTGCTTTTATGGAGTAGATGAAGTGATGAATTGCAGTGGAACAGCTAGCTGCTGAAAACTCACATGCTTTTATTCTCACAGGTTCTCTTCCAGCCAGGTGAGTTTTGGACAAAAGTAAAACAAATAATTATTCATCTGGCCCCAGTACTAGACACGGCAAATTTTTTTGCATAGGATTGGGTACAAGGATCTTTGTGCCAGTCAGTGCAATAGAACAGCAAGACATCCAAATAACACACTGATGTAGCCTGACTCAAAACGGTGCAACTGTATCATGCGCAAGGCCTTGAACAAATCATGGCAGAGTGACAACACCAAGCACCATCCTCTCCTCACTGACAGGACTCGTGATGACAGCATCACAAACATGTGGCAAAAAGCCGCGAAGCACCAAGCCCAAACAGACCACAGGATGCTCTCCAGAAATAAGATGTTGACATATAGAAGGCTGTACTGGTGCAAGTACTGGTAAATCAGCCGTACTTTGTAGACACTCATAGAATCAGGGTATTAATTTTCCAACCTTAAAATAGAAATAAATGGTGGGCAGAATCGCAATGCAGTCGGCGAGGTTACGGACATGAGAAAATGTTACACACCAGCTCCAAGACTTGGGAAACAAGCAGACTATATGTAGAAACATATTCTGGCCCAATATATAGTTTTCAGGAGATCTCACACTGCCTCAACTAGGGATGGAAGAATCTGTCAATTTCAGCTCTTTCATTTTAATGCATATTTCCCCTTAATATATGCTTTTTTGTAAACATTGGTTGGTTGGAGAACTGCATTGCAGAATTTCAATAAACCCAGATTTCAAAGGATGGCTGTGTTTTGGCTGTCTTATTATTTCAAAACGTGTGAATCTTCAAATGCTGACTGAATTGGATTTGTCCCTCATCCCTAGTTAGGACTTAACAATAAGGAAATTATTGTGGATGGAATCCATAGCCCATTTGTTTATGTTTTTTTCCAATGACATGCAGCTTCAGCTTATGCATGCTTACTCAGAAGTAGGCACCACTGTGTACAGCATGGTCTACTCCCAGCTTAGTGCACTTGGCTCTCTTTCTTGTGCTACAATCCTATGTCCAGTTAGCCAGGAGCTAGCTCCACCCAACACAACATAATTTTATTTTTTTGATAAAGATGTCATTATGGGAGTGGGCTACAAACCACTCCAACAGAGGTAAGGCTCCAACCCTCAACATCTATAGGACTTATCAGCACATTTAAAAGTTTAGGATCAATGTGCCAGACATGTCTGTGCACGGTGACTTAGCTGGATAGATTTGCCCAGCTTCCACTGGCACTTGCTAGCACAGCCAGGAATCTGAGAGGTGCGTTTCCAAGCATCAGATAACATGAATTCAGCAGGCCTGTCACTTAGAAGCATTTAGGACTGCCAACTCCCATACCGACCCCTGCTAGTCCAAAGATCAAACTAGGGCAGATGGCACACTCCAAAAGAATGACACTTGTGTAAAAGGGGGGAGGGGACGACCCTCGGCACCCTTATTGGATGTGGCATCTCTTCCTTTGCAGTATAAATCACTCTTGAGATATGTACTCTGCTCTCTGGACTGTCAGCACATGTTCTTTCCACTGGATCAGAGTAGCTCTCATTGTCATCCTTCTCTACACATTTCAGTCCTGCCTTGCCCATCAAGCATGGCGGCTTCTTCCAAAGATATCCCTCCCTCTCAATGCTTTCTCCATTGCATCAGCACATCCTTCAATTTGCTGTGACTTGGACCTTTATAGCACCACAGGGGAATCGAGGAGAATAACATGCACCTCTTCAGATGCTTCACACACCTGAAACTTGATATATAAAGAGGTGCGGCTGGAAGCATTGGTTTACAGCATCTCTAGCAGCTAAGCTGCGTGAAGCAGGTCACTGGAGGCTGTGAACCAGGGTTGCTGGCTTTCTGTGTGTGAATTCATTTCACATGTGAAGAAACACAGCCACACGCTTGAAAGGCTGCACCTTCACGATTAAAGGCTTCCTCCAACCATCTCGTCTGTGGGTTTTTCTTTTCTAAACCTGTTCAGCACCGCAGGTGTGTTGAAGTCATTGTCAATTGCATTGTGCCCAGTGAACGGGAAGCAGAAATGGATTTCCCGCACCTGCTGATCACCTGTTACAGGTAGGCAGGCTAAATGCTAAAGAGGATCAAGCTGCTGCACTTTTAATAGTAGTAGTGCTCCAGAAAAAATCTCAGCTGGAGTAGCTTGCAGGACCAGCTGCACCTGCTGAAATGCCCTCCTCTGCACAACTGTCAAGGATACAGGAGGCCTCTCCTCTTGCTCTCTTACAAACAACTGCTTCCAGAGGCTTGACTTACCCATTTCCCATGCATGTTGTCCATGTCCCTTGTACATCCCGTGCTGCTGCCTTTAGATCCTTGTTTTTAGGAGGCTACAGGGCAAAATAATTGGGCTAAACTTGAAAATGTAAAGAAAAAGAGGGCACTTTCCATCATATGTGGTGGCCATGTAAAAGACTTCTGGGACATGATATATAATGAAATGGGGAAAAAATGTTGAAAATAACTTTTCCTAAGAAACCAGAAGCTTTTCTTGTAGGTTTTATAGGACCAGAGATCCCAAAGGACCAGACGAAACTATTTATGTACGTGACCACGGCTGCGTGGACTCTCTTAGCCCAGAAATGGAAAGGTGGTACAATTCTGACCAAAGAAGAGTGGCAGACAAAATTGAAGAAGTATGCCAAGATGGCAGAACTTACAGGAAGATTTAGAAACCAGGAAGAGGAGGTCTTTAATAAAGAATGGGGAAAGTTTATAATTTATTTGAAAAGCTATTGTAAACAATTACATACATTGGTAGGATTGACAGAAAACTTGTAGTAAAAAATTGAACTATGAATTGTCAAAGGATTTATAAAAATAGAGTTATGATAGAGATCATAGAATCATAGAATCATAGAATCATAGGGTTGGAAGAGACCACAAGGGCCATCGATGCAGAGGGGGAAATCATTACATTAAGAGGGAAGTCAGAAGGGATTTTATGTTTATGTATTCAATTCATTTGTTTATGTAAAATAGAAAATGCAAAAATAAAATTTATATTTAAAAAAATGAAAGTATGCACTGTTTGTGGATTTAATTAAGCTCACACCCACTTACCTTTCTCCCCTCAGTTAGGTACATAGGAAGCTGTCTTATAGAAAGCAAGATCACTGGTCCATCTAACTCAGTATTGTCTATTCTGACAGTCAGAATCTTTCCAAGCCCTACCTCAAATTGCCAGAGATTGAACCTGGCAACTTATGCAATACAAAGCAGATGTTCTGCCAACTGAGCTATGACCCTTCCCCCAAATTCAAGCACCTAGCAGCATGTTGGTCTAGATCAACCACGTCAGATAAATAATAATAATCCTGTTCCTCTTGCTTTCACTGAATCGCAATGTTTGTTCCTGCTTCCTTTGGGGAATTTTTATTGCTGCTTAGTTTTATTGATATTGGGCCAGATTCAACAAAGGGCTCCCGCTAGCAGCAGTTTACGCAAGGACTTCCACTGGCACAATGGGGCTTTCCTCCTCTCCCCCTGCATCTCATAGACCCACCTCAAATTGGCTGGGGGGGGGGGTTGGGGGGACCCCCAGAACAGCACTCAGAGGGAGGAGAGAGGCAATTGTTCCATCAAGTAAATTGCTTGCACTGACAATATTCCCCCATTGTTTACTTGAAACCAACTTAATGATGCTTTCTGCTTTTTAATACTTAGTTCTAGGTCTGTTTTAGGTTGGTAAAAGGTAAGGTAAAGGGACCCCTGACCATTAGGTCCAGTCATGGCTGACTCTGGGGTTGCACTGCTCATCTCGCTTTACTGGCCGAGAGAGCCGATGTACAGCTTCCGGGTCATGTGGCCAGCATGACTGTCACTTCTGGCGAACCAGAGCAGTGTACGGAAACACCGTTTACCTTCCCGCCGGAGTGGTACCTATTTATCTACTTGCACTTTGACATGCTTCCAAACTGCTAGGTTGGCAGGAGCAGGGACCGAGCAATGGGAGCTCACCCCGTTGCAGGGATTTGAACCGCTGACCTTCTGATCGGCAAGTCCTAGGCTCTGTGGTTTAACCCACAGCACCACCCGCATCCCTTTTTTAGGTTGGTAGCTCAGGTAATTCTTTTTAGGATGTTTAGGACTTCTTTTTAAGTATAGGAAGCTCCCTGGGATTATTCTTTGAGACTGAAAATAGAGCAGAAACATTCTAAATAAATGAATGAAAATAATATCCAGCAATCTCACAAAGAGGGTAAGCCATATGTAGGAAGTAACCATGTTCACAACCTTAGCAAGGCTACATTCTATATGATTTATTTTTCCAATGTGATTTGTGGGTGCAGACATGACCAGAGTACCATGGGATGAAATTAATAGACAAACCCTTGACTTTGACTCTTTTAGATTTTTGTAAAACCCACTGCCACCTTACAAATGTATTGGACTTGCCTGTTCTGGGGAAAGAACATTGCTTTGACCTGTCTGAAGTCAGTAGAGGAATTGCCTTTGGTCCAAGTTTCACACAAGAAGATGGAAAAACATCTATACCAGGTCAAACAACTTGCCCGTTTAATACAGCACTGTCTAGTCCGACTGCAACAGCGCCATAAGCAGCATAATGTCTTGACAGAGGAAGTGCCCTACAACCAATTGGATTGAGGAATCTTTCTCGTCAATTAAGCTGGTCTCAAAAAACTTCTGAGAGCCTTCCCTTTCGTTCTGAGAAAAGGGTACTTGTCCAGTTTTGAGGGGCATAGCTTGCAGGCAATGAACCTTGTTTTTATTGACTGTTCTTAATGGTATATTTGTGCATGATTTTGTATTGCTTTTAATATGCCTTGTTAATGAGGCTTTTACTTAAAAGCAAGTTATAAAACTAATAATAATAATAATTAAAGATAATGACACTGGTGGAAAATTTGAGAAAACAGGCTGCTGAGGTATTTGCTCACTCTCATCCTATGGCCATCAGCATCCACTCTGCTTTCTGATGTATTCCGTGACATCAGTCTCTGTTGCCCTTTCCTCATGCCCCGATTGCCACAAGTCCTTCCATCCAGAGTTTCAATCTTTATTCCCCAGTCCTTGACCGACAAAAATGAAGAGAGAAAGGGCGGGGGGGGGAGAAAATTCCAATTTCTGTAAAACATACCCACTCAAGATTTTGCAACCACATTAAAGCATGTTATGCAAACATCCCTAATTTGCATATATAAAAACACACTGGGGTTTTGCAACTGCACTATGAGGAATTTTTGTGTAGAGTCCTGACGTCCTCCAACTTTTTGTCTGTGCTTGCCAAGTAAAAGCCTGTATCTTTCAGAACTGGGTAGCAGCTGCATGGTGGTTCATGTAGGGAACTGAGATAGACATCAACATGCGCTTAAGACAGACAACTTCTGTCGCTCACACAGTGTATCTATATAGATACCAAACCTGTTAATTACAGCTCTCTTGGTCCTACAGTTGATGCGTATCCGTAAAAGACAACCCACCTACCCACATGTTCACAAATGTGATCACATCTTCCAGCCATTCCTGCTGCATGCTAACATGCTCCCTACCAGCTGCACATTTGGCATGAGTGCGAAGGGGCTGTACATGTGTGCACATGCCTACATGTAGGGGTATGAAACTCTGAGCCTGGAAAAACACAGAGAACTTAAACAGAAAGTGGGAAAGAAAATCATTCTCCTCATTCTCTCTTCCAGCTCTATGTACTTTCCAGGTACATGATGAAGGGGCCAGAGAGCAGGGGCGAGGCTGTCTCCGATGCTTCTTAGGCAGCAGTGTCATTACACCCATTGGTGACCCCGGGGTAATACTTCAGTTGTATTTTTCACATTTTGAGATTAATCCTCTCTTGCCATCCTCCCTGAATATCTCTCGGCCCATTTCTAGCATGGCATTTGCTGACCTTTGGCTGCAGCAGGTTGATTCCGTTAAGGAGTCACGAAAACCTTTGACAAATCATCTGTGCTGAATTTCTATTATCTTATCTAGCAAATGTACCTTCCATCTACTGACCAGATGTCACCTTGTTAAACACACTTTTGAAAAACACCCCAGCCTCTGAAAGGCAAAATGATTTCCTCGTTGAAATTATACCCATTTGCAAGGTGTGGCTATACTTAACTTCCTTTTCTAAGACCTATTAGATCCTCAGAGGAAACTGGCAGAAGAAACTCTGCTTCTACCTGAACTATGCGGCTGTTTTTTGTTTCCATAGACCCCCCCCCCCAATATAATTCAGGCTTGCTGGCTCTCCCACTTTGAACATCATTCTCCTGATTTTTAAGCTGGTCTGCCTCCCGATAGCTTTGTAGTCTGCTTGGCCTTGATTCTGTTTCTCCTAATGACTTGCTGCAAAATAGTTATTGTGTTAAGCATTTGTTTCTTAAGCAATGTGACAGGCAATCCCATCAATCTGAGCTTGCCACAGTATCAAAACAAATTGCATCGCAAGCTCCTCTGCATGCTAAAATAAGACATGTAAATGATCAACTGCTAGATCAAAGCACAGTTCCTTGCCTGACCTCAACTCCTATGCAGGTTACTTAATGAAGGCAAATTTTGCTGCAAGTGCAAAACGTAACCGTGTTTACCTTTCACCAACATGTTTAACCTTTACCAGCATGCTAAGGCAAACGTATCTAACGACAGCTATTTTTGATCCACTCTGTTGAGTGTTTCAGAGGTGGACCCAAGACTCAAGCGGCACAATCTGAGCTGAACACAAGAAAACTGGAAGCTGCGCTGCCAATCGACTACAGTGGTACCTCGGGTTAAGTACTTAATTCGTTCTGGAGGCCCGTTCTTAACCTGAAACTGTTCTTAACCTGAAGCACCACTTTAGCTAATGGGGCCTCCCGCTGCTGCTGTGCCGCCGGAGCACGATTTCTGTTCTTATCCTGAAGCAAAGTTCTTAACCTGAAGCACTATTTCTGGGTTAGCGGAGTCTGTAACCTGAAACGTATGTAACCTGAAGCGTATGTAACCCGAGGTACCACTGTATATGCACAAGAAATTGCTTCATTCTTAAGTCTTAGATTTTTTTTCTCTTGTTGCTATTTGTGGTTTCAATCCTATTTTATTGTACCCTGCCCTGGGTTCGCTTTTGAGGTGAAGGACAGGCAGGCACACACATACACTCCCTACGCATTTCCCTGGCTTTTCTTTCCCTGCCCTGAATGCCGCATGAACTCAGTCAACCACTGACGTGGCAGCCCCACTGCACGGCCAGAACACATTCCTTCCCCGTGCTGTGGTTTAGTCACACCAGTAGCATCTCCTTCACTCTCATCGCTAACCCCTCCTTCACCCCATTGACTTCAATGGAAACAAAAGTCCCTTGGCAGGATGCTGCAACCTCTGGGGGTTTCCATTGAAGTCAATGGGGTGAAGGAGGGGTTAGTCTGCAGGGTATGTGTAGCAGTGGACTTCCCTCGTGCATCTGGCGAAGTGGCTTTTGAATACCGGCTAAAGGCAAAGAGTTGCAAAGGGACAGAGGGAAAGACTGTGGTGGCCTGATCTGGCAAAGTTTCACATGGGAATATGCCTTCTGTCAGATCAGACGGCTTGTCATTTAACCTGGTAGTATATACTCAAGACTGGCAGTGGTTCTCCAGGGTCTCAGCTGAAGGTCTTTCCCATTATCCTCTACTACAGAGCTGAGGGCCCTTGGGCCCTTCAGGCCTCTCTGTCTGCCCTCAGTGCTCTCCCCAGGCTGCACCCGTGTCGCTCCAGGTGTTTTTGCCTTGATGAAATGAACTCTGCCTCTTGTTTGTCTGATCAGAACGTAGAGAGAAACGTGTGAGTCTCTGTGGGAAGTAACTTACTGTATAAAGGTAACATTTACATGCATTACTCAGTCCACTTTTGCTGCTGGCCATTGTCATGTGGCCCTCAGCAGGTTACTCAGAAAGGAATTTGGCCCTCAGGATGGAAGGTTTCTCCACCCCTGTGTTACACGTTATGAAACCTCAGCTACTAGATTAAAGCTAAATGCAAACTTTTTATTCTTATTACAGGAGTCAAACAAACTAAGAACAGATGTAGCATGGCCCGCCTCTGTTCCTGCTGGAGAGCTGCCATAATCTCAGCCTCGGGGAGCCAGCCTCATTCAGTGAGAGGCAAAGGTTTCTGCTGCAGTGGAACCAGGGTCCTCCTGCCTCAGGCGTCTGCTTGGCTTGCTGCTTGTGGGAATGTTTGAGACAAAGCATGCCAAGGGAGAAGGATTCCTCCTGCTGCAGTTTACAGGTGTCCTTGCCTCCACCCAGGGTTACTCCCTCCAGTATGAGTAAGTTAAACGTGCATCAAAGTCAGGTGCAGCCAGCTTGATCTGCCTTCAGTGCAGCTGCCTGCACACCAGACCTTTAAAGCGTCTGCCTTCCCCTGAAAAATCCTGGGACCTGGCGTTTACCCTGACACACAGAGGGAACGCTGCAGTTCCCAGCACCCCTAACAAACTACAGTTCCCAAGATTCTTGGGGAAGGGAGTTATGCACTTTAAATGTATGTGTGTATCTTGCATCTCTGAACCTACATCGTCAAACTGGTAATAAATGGCTACTTCTCTCTCTCTCTCTCTCTCTCTCTCTCTCTCTCTCTCACACACACACACACACACACACACACACACACACACACACAAATTTGTGCAAGCAGCCCAGTGAGACAGGTATTTATTTTTTATTTATTAAATTTGTACACTGCCCATCATCTGCAGGTGCCGGGGCGGTTCACAACATAAAAACAAAATGGGGGGGGGGGCTGAGCCCTGCCACTACTATCCCACGGCATCTGCTGCCTGGGGCAACTGACTCACTTTGGCTAATGGCAGGGCCGGCCAGCCCCACCCACAGCTCCTACCAGTTTCAGCTTGCCTGTGGGGACTCAGAAGCAGGGTGACTCAGACTGGGTCTGCAGTAAGGAGAGGGCAGTTAACTTGTTTGTGCCCACCACATTCTAAGAAACAAGAGCCACACACTTAACCTAACAAGGACTTTGGCCCTCAAACTTCTCCATTCTCACGGCAAGCCTGAGAGGTAAATCATTACGAGCTTTATTTTCCTCTTTAAAGGGGAAATTGCGAGATGAAGCAATGCAGCTCAGCTTCTATGTATGTTGACTCAGAAGTAAGTTCCACGAAGTTAAGGGGGACTTTTTCAACAGCAAAGGTGTACGGGGTTATGGATTTCTTTCATCTGACCTGATAGCGGCCCTAAGTGACCAGTCAGGGTCCCAGCTATACTGCCCCTTGAAGCATTCATTTCATTTAATGGCATCTATAACAGTAAGCTTGTGGAGGGTTTGGTTTGGGGGATTCTCAGGTCAATTCTGTACTGAACGATACTTTCTCTCAGGCAATTGACACTAGACAAGCAGAAGGAAGGACTTCACTTTCTGGAGCCATCTGCACCACCATCTTAATATAAGCTCCTTTGGGATTATCAATAGTGTAGCTGAATTTTCCTAAACCGAATTCAACCCTTATGTTTCTATAAAGGTGGGACTCCTCAGGGAGAAGGGCCTTTCCACAGCAGCACTATCTGCACATTTCTTGAAGGCTTGAAAAAATTTACCAGGAACAAATGGATGTTTGTCTTAAATTTTGCACCTAAAGCACACTGTAGGACTTCTCAATACATTGTTGCTTCTGCCTTTCTTCAAATAGCCCATCAAGAAAAAGTACAAGCTAGTCCTGTATCAACTCTGCATTTATACAGTGGTACCTCGGGTTACATACGCTTCAGGTTACAGACTCCGCTAACCCAGAAATAGTACCTCGGGTTAATAGCTTTGCTTCAGGATGAGAACAGAAATCGTGCTGCGGCGGCACAGCAGCAGCGGGAGGCCCCATTAGCTAAAGTGGTGCTTCAGGTTAAGAACAGTTTCAGGTTAAGAACGGACCTCCGGAACGAATTAAGTTCTTAACCAGAGGTACCACTATACTGGGCGAAGTGGTAGAGGCACATGTCAAAAAATGGTATCTCAAATGAGAGGGGACTTTGCTGTTGCTCATTGCTATAAATGCTATTAAACAGAATAAGTCATTCAACGGGAGGTGCAAGCAGCTCGCCATTTGGCCACTTAGTACCAAATTAGATGGGATGAAGGAGATCCATAATAGGCTTTCTTATCTCTTTACTGTAAAAAGCAGCCATAGGGTGCACAAATTCAGGCCCGGCCTGTGCTGCTTGGTTACAATGATTTAGCCCTTCCCTTTTATGCTATTTAACCTGATGGAAATAACACACACACACACCCCCGTTGCAACTACAATTTGCTCTGTTAGGGAAAATATTTAGTGTATCTTTAAGTACCTGTAACCTGGGCGGATCAGAGACTTTGTGTTCCTGAAGATCACACCGGCTCAAGAGAAAACCTCATTATTAAGATTTGAGTCACGGCACAACCCTGGAAAATGTTCCTAATGCCAAGACTCAATCCTGGGATCTATATGAAGCAACGTCAAACATGGGCAGAGCCCAGCCTGCCCACCAGTGGCACCACACACACACATTTGGGGTCAATGGGGAAAGCATAGCTGCCAAGCAGATGTGAGCCTTGGACCTTTTTAAGAACTAAAATACATACATTCTCTCTATGTGAACCAGGGCCCATTGCACTGCACAGCCCGGCTATTCCTTATTTTGTGTAAGTTCCACCTTGCAAATGGAGCAAATGCAGGAAAGAGCAGGGCCGGGCTTCCCAACCCGCGCCAGGACTCTCCAGGGCGCAGCCCTAAGATAGGCTTTTCGTACCGGGGGCTCGGGCTCGGGGGGGAAGTTCCGATCAAGGAAGTCTTTGAGCATGTGCGAAGTGCCTTGTGGATCGGCGCTCAGCCACCCCACTAGGGAACATCTGATCCCTTGCACCTCTCCTCCGCCACCTCCTCCTCGCCCCATCATGTGCGGGGATAGCCTGGCTTCCCTCACCCGCCTCCTTCTCCTCTCTGCGCGCGCGCGCGCACCCAAGCCGCCAGCAGGAGAGGAGCCAGGCCGGGGTGGGGAGAGAGAGAGAGAGAGAGAGAGAGGGATCACCCTATCACGTTTTGTCGGCGGCGGCGGCTTCGCCTGCCTGTGTGGCCGGGAGCGGCGAGGGCGGGGGCCCGGGGAGAGGCTGAAGCGTTGTCCAACACGTGAGGCTCATGTGATGGAGGGGAAGGCAGGTCTGTCCCTCCCTCCGGTAGCAGCCAGACGTGCCCGGAGTCACAGGGTAGAACACGTAGCTCCAGTCCACCCACTCGCTCACATTTAACCCAGCCTGCAGCCTTCCAATTACTCCTCAGCTCGCCAGCTCCCGCGCGACCCGGTGCAGACGCCCAGCGTTGCCAAGTAGAAGGAGGACATGAGCAACTAAGAGCAGCAGCCGACGCCGCTAGCTGATCTCCTGCGCTCTTCCGGCGCCGCTTCTTTTGTGGGTGCCAGGCGCGCACCGTTTGCCGGAGGTGGCGCGTCCCGGCTCAGTCACTGGATTCGCGTTGACACGAAGCAGTGCGCCTGCCAGCCAGCTAACTAGCTTGCCAGCCTCCACCTTACTTCCAGGAGAGAACTTGGGTTGTAGGGGGAAAAGAAATCAAACCGGTTTAAATGGAAAGGATCCCCAGCGCTCAACCTCCTCCACCACCACCACCTTGCCTGGGCAAGCTGGCAGCTCTGGAGGGCAGCGAAATGTCAGGGTAAGTGCCGCTACGGAAGGATATCCCGGGCAGATTTGTTGATAAATGTTTCAAGGCTGCCATCTCAAACGCGCCGACCCGGGATTTTAAGTCCCATGGAAGCCAACGCGGTTTGCTGGCGAGCAGACGTGCCGGGGCTTGCGCTGCGATTCGCTTTCCAAGCCCATCCGGCCGGTCTGGGTCCGCATTAGCAGCCTCCGAATTCCGCCCCACATGGGCAGCTACGGGGTTCAGTAGGTTCTGGGGCTGCGTGTGGAGGGGGAGATGGTTGTCCCCTTGGTTATGAGTGATATAACGTTTTTTTGTCCTCTGCAGGTTGGATTTCGCTCATATTTATCAAGTTTACAAGCCCAGAAGAGGGTTAAAAAGGGGTGACGACAGCAAGGTAAATACAAGCAATTTTCTTTCCTTTTCCTTTTTTGTTTGTTGGCATCTTTGGTTTTTGCCCACTTTTGAGATGCTTTAATGCACAGTTTGGGTTCGAATATAAGGAAGTTGTCCTGTTAAATATATATGAAGGAGCTTGGTGGGTTTCTTTTACAAAAAAAAACAACCACAGCCCAGTGTGCACAAACGTGTTTTGTTTTGTTTTTTGGAAGAAATATACTTTTGAAAGGTGGGACGATACTGTTAAGAAGATTTTCTTTTAAGGAAAAACAGTTTTAGTAGATAAGATTTACTTCCTTGTCATAACCTAAAATAACCCATTAGTTGTAGCTGTATAAAATACTTTTCTGGGCATGATCAAAATGCATAAATTTTCTGATATAAACTCTGTGGTACTTGGAGGATTTTGCTTCTGCCTTAAGGAAATGTTTCTTCTTCCTCCCCCCACCCCCCTTTATGGCTGCGCAGCTTTATGTTTTAGAGACCCTGAGAAAAGGTTGTCTCCAGAGTGCTTAAGAATCACTTTTCATTCGGAGTGATGCAATTGTTTTTCTCCCCTTTTGACTTCCAGGAGACCTATAAGCTGCCCCACAGACTGATAGAGAAGAAAAGACGTGATAGGATTAATGAATGCATTGCCCAGCTGAAAGATCTCTTACCAGAACATCTCAAACTTACAGTAAGTGAAAATCTGGCCACTGCCCAAAATCATCTTCCTTTTGGGGAGCATGTTGGGTTTCATGGATCTTTGTGCAGGTAAAAGTGCCACCTAGAGGTTTTCTGGAGTGCTGCAGATTTAACTGGAGAGGGTCGCATTTCAGGGCTTGGATTGCCACTTCTAGTCTCCTGGTTTTGTTTCCAATGAGATCAGTTTCTCAAGAACTTGCATGCATGGACTGGACCAGATGACACATTGAAATAAACAGGGATTAGATAAAAGATTTTTTTTCCTGGACCTTACTGGATAGCTTTTAATGTGGATTTGCTAGTGACTCCTTTCCATATTGTTATGTTTTTGCTTTGGATCCCATGGTTTCAGATAGTTGAATTCCTTTTAGGCTAGCCTTCCCCAACCTGGTGCCCACCAAGAAGCTTTTGAGCTCCATCTCCCATCACCCCTGACCATTGGTCATACTGGCTGGGGCTCGTGAGAGTTGGAATCCAGCAACATTTGGAGGGCACCAGTTTGGGGAAGGCTGGTTGAGACCACAGCTCCAAGCAACCCGTTCTGTGGTATTAAGGACTGCATTGTTATTTTTTAAAAAAGTGACAGGCAGATTGTCTAAATTATTATTCAGGGTTGTTTGGGAAACCAGTGTTGCCTGCTTCAACTATTTGCTTTGCCCTATTTAGTCACAGCAAAAGAAAAACCTTATGTTGGAATTCCTCATTTTACAACCGAGGTGCCAGCAGGGCAGATACATAAAACCTGTTTATTATGCAGACACAGTTTTATTTTTGGGGGGGGGACACAAAATGGCCATAGCCTTTTTTAAAGATAATACTTTTTAGCTTATATAATACATAGCCGTCAGTCAGAATAAAAATGAGTGTCACATCATGCTTAGACCCATTCACGTTCTTATCAAGCTCCCCACCCTAAACTGCCCAATCAGTTATCGGTCTTGTGTTTAGGCTCCTTTTCCCCCCTTTCCAGCCATCCTCTAATGAACCATTTTTCTCCCTTCCTAGACATTAGGACACTTGGAAAAGGCGGTGGTTCTTGAACTTACCTTGAAGCACGTGAAAGCACTAACCAGTCTCATTGAACAACAGCAGCAGCAGATCATTGCCCTCCAAAAAGGTCTACATGCTGGTGAGTACTCTGTGACTGTGCTGTTGTTACCCTGACCAGGAAAGCTCCTGGAGACTGCGATGGCTCTATTCCTCACACTTTTTATACTCTTGCTAATGTCTTCCAAATCCTCTTCAGCTAATCGTGCACGCATCAGAGCAGTCCTGTGGATTTCAGTGGAACTGCTCCAGGGGAAGAGAGCTCTAATTCTTCCTTGTGCTATCGAAAGTATATAAAACTTGTCCCTATCCTTTGCCCTTTTCATTCAAAACTAGCTCTTTATTTGAAATTTGTTGTTTTAAAAAGTTCCGTTGCCAACTGCTGTATCACCTTCATGTCAGGAGGTGGATTTCTGGCAGGGTTAGTTTTTCCCAACATGGTGTTCCAGCAACCTAGAAGCCTGGAATAGCTTCTGCACCTCTGAGTGATCCCTCCCCCACTTCATTCAGAGCCCTCTTCTCCTGCCTAATGTCATTCTGTGCCTTCTGCTGCCCTTCAACTTCCCCCTATCCAAGTCTTTGCTTCTTCTCCGATAAGCCCTGTCTTCTCCTCCTTTACACTTTCTGCCCCATTTCTATATAGCTTAAAACAGGCATAGGCACACTCTGCCCTCCAGATGTTTTGGGACTACAACTCCCATCATCCCTCGCTAACAGGACCAGTGGTCAGGGATGATGGGAATTGTAGTCCCAAAACATCTGGAGGGCTGAGTTTGCCTATGCCTGGCTTACAATGTAAAAGCCACACCTCCCTCTGCAAAGTCACAAGGTAGCCCTCTGTGGTTGTTGCATCCAGAGTTGCTTACCATGCAAATTACCACTGATATGTGGACAGTTTTTATGCCAGGGATGTGTTGCCTGCAGCCTTCCAGATGTTGGAGGATTTCAGCTTCCGTCATTCCTGGCCACGGTGATAAAACCCCAAACAAGGTTTGGGTGATAAGACCCCAAACAAGGTCTTGTAGGGCCACAGGCTCCGAATCTTGGCTCTGTGCCGTTGTGAGCTGCCACCAAGAATGGCCAAGCAAGGACCAAACATGTCACTGTGTGTTGGGGGCAGGTCTATGCAGCAAACTGCTCTTGACATTGCAGCTGTAGTGCAGAACGCTACAAGGGGCGAGTGTCATGCGTCTTACTATATCAATTTGTTTGCAGTTAAGTTGACCTGCCCTTGCTGAAGTCTGTAGTGGCTTGGGCACTTCAGGGGCTGTAACATACACTGAAGCTGACCGAAACCTCAAGTGGTTTATTTTCATTCCACGGTTCACCCAACACACTGGAGTCTTGCATGATAAGAACTAGTTTGCTTCCTGTTATGTTTGTTTGCTGTGCTTCAAAGGCTCCTGTTAGACCAACAGAGACATTCCAACGCAGTGGAAGTCTTCCTATCTACTTGAGAGAAGCCTGAATTTCACCCTTGCAGGTTCAAACAGCTACTCAGCTGAAATAAGGTGTCTTTCTCCAGTACTGATCCCAAAATAGGTGGCTTTACAAAGTCTCAGGTTACTACCCTTTCCATGCTGGCCAGAGGGAGTTAGCGGTGCTGAACAGAAGTGTAAACATGCATGAACTTGTGCTGTATGGTTATAATAATGACTGGCTTAACTTTTCTGATATATTCAATTTTTAAAATCTTTTCCCCTTCTGCTGGTCTTTCCTCAGATGAGCTGCCCCCAAGGAGCCTTGACTCCAGCCAGGAGGTGTTTCGGTCCGGTTTCCAACTGTGTGCCAAAGAAGTGCTGCAGTACGTGGCCAAACACGAGAACAGCAAGGAGCTGAAATCCTCCCAGCTCATCGGCCACCTGCACAGAATGGCCTCCGAGGTTCTTCAGGGTGGAGCCAGCAGAAAGCCTGGCGATGCTGCCCCTAAACTTACGGAACTGAAGGAGAAGTCTGGCGCTCTGACCAAAGCTGCCGAGGCTCATGGGAAAAACTGTGTGCCTGTGATTCAGAGGACTTTCGCCCACTCCAGCGGAGAGCAGAGTGGCAGCGACACAGACACAGACAGTGGATATGGGGGAGAGCTGGAGAAAAGCGACTCCAAATCCGACCAGCAATATTTTAAAAAGGACGCTGAGCTCAAGTATGCTGTCCAGGAGAGAATCAGCTCTATCAAACAAGAGACTGAGGACCCGCCAGCCAAAAGAACCAGGATGGAAATGTTGGAGGACGAAGATCATTTTAGCAGCGATGTGCTCGGCTCTCCAAGCAGTTTCTTGGGCCCTCACCCTCACCAGCCTCCTCTGTGCCTGCCTTTCTATTTGATTCCACCCTCAGCGACAGCCTACCTGCCTATGCTGGAGAAGTGCTGGTACCCGGCCTCTATGCCTCTCTTGTATCCAGGCCTCCCAGCCTCCACTGCAGCACTTTCGGGGTTAATGAACCCAGATAAGATTTCTTCTCCTTTACTAATGCCTCAGCAGCTCCCTTCTCCAGGACCATCCCACTCCCCCATGGACTCTACTGCTCTGCTTCAAGCTTTGAAGCAGATGTCTCCTTTGAATTTGGAAACCAAAGACTAAACTTGGAGTGACTTTTCCTTGAGATTCCCCCCCCCCTTTGCTGGATGAGTTTGTGATTATTTCAGGGTTCCCGGCTCTCTCTCACACACACCCTAAACTGGCTGAACTGAGAAGCACTGAGGGGAGTGGAGAGATCGTTGATCATTTATATGTAGAGAAGCTGAGTCATCCCTTGCTTTGACTGCCCAGAGAATTTAGGAAAGACCTCAGAGATGAACCCAAATTAGTTATGGGAAGGAGAGAGTTCTTGCTGCTTCTCCTCGCCCCTTAAATGTGTTGATGGGTTTTTGTTTGTTTGTTTTCCTTTCTGCCATCTGCAAAGAAAGACCTGAATTGGTTGGCTAGGATTATGTTTCAAAGCTGTGAATGAAACCTAAAAAAATTAGGTGGATTTAGACTCTTGTGAATATTACAAAAAAAGTGGTACTTCTCATGAGGACTTTGCTTAGTAAAAGAGCTGGATTCAAACAGAGAGGCTTCCCCTCTTCCTGCTGCTGCCAATATTCAAAACCTTTTAACTTAACACTCACAAACACACATTACATATATAGCAATTCAAGCATTGGGATCAGCCCTGCTTTTAGTAGTCACTGGCTGGCAGAGCACAGTAAGCAATTCAGGGAGATTTTGAGACTGGATTCTCATCAAATTTCTCCTGAATTGCATACGTCATTTTCCTTTTAGATTCTGCCTGGAAATTTTGTCCAGCTTGAGCTTTCGGATAGGGATGGTGATGAGAGAGAGAACATCCTTGAGGAGTGTTCTATGCCTCCTTGTATCTCACACTAGGCATTGCTTCTCATAACTGCTAGATAGGAATGTCTGGGACTTGTCCACAAGAAGTGGACAGACAAACCATGCTGTGGCACGGTTCAGCTCTGGCAAACAAAAAATAAAACCAGATCAGACTGGTACTTTTACAAGGGAGCTGCCTGCCACTAGCTGTTTACTATGGATCCTATTCTGTTGCAAGGATGTCAGCAGCGTGATATTCTCTGAAGTCCATTCTCAGTTTGCCCCCCGTCCTTGAAGGCAACAAGATGTGGCTGTTATGTAAGGGAGTTTCATGCCCATAGCAGGGTTTGTAACTTTCTTCTTCCAGGTACCAATGTAAACAGAATATGGAATGTTATAGTTTCTAAGATGAAGGCCTTACTCAGATAGCCCTTGCCATCTGTGGTAGCAGAACTGGCAATGCTAAGCACTTCCCTGAAACCCATAAGGTTTTTTGTTTCTTCGTCCTGTCCCCCCACCCCCCAAGCAATACCTAATTCACTGGGTGTGGAATATATGGCACTTTTGCACTAAAGCAAGAGGCAGGCTAGGCTGGCCAGGTACAGGTGAAAAGGATCCAAAAGTGAAAATAACACACCCAACTGAATAAATCTCTCCCCCCTGCCCCCACTAGTTTGTATTAGAGCACATTTTAAATCGAAGAAACAGACAATGATAGTTGGAGGGATTTCCCTCCAGCATTCTGCTGCCTGAAGCTACTCTCTTACGTTGCATCCTCCTAAGGCTGGACCTTGATGGTAGTTTTAAGAACTGCAGGAATTGGATGAGCAATGCTCTCTGCAAAAGAAAAGCAGGTCTCTTGCCCAGGTGGCAATGTCAGTGTTGGCCATGTGTGCTCTTGATGGAGACCACCAGATGTGCTGTTTTGGTGTGTCCTAACCCTAGTTCTACAGCCTCTGCCCCGCTCCCCTGGAACCGATTGTGTCTGGCATGGGCTGTGAAGTTTGCACAACTGGATTGCCATATTCACTGCTGGAGTTCCGCAGTGGAAGATGTTCCCTCCCCCCCCCCCGGGATGCTTTCCTGTGCTCATAGTTGTGTGCTGCCGCACCAAACCAAATAGTGTGAGAAACCATCATCTAGATGGAGCAGATTCTGCACTGGTGAATACTCCCATTTGATTTCGGCTACTTAAAACAGTAATAATAATCCATGTCATATGGTGGTGTCATCTGAGTAGTTCTGAGACATTCATAGAGCTCTGTGGTCCTACGAATTCTCCTTACACTATTGCACCAACTGCTAGAATGCACTATGCTGAATTGCAGATCGTATTTGACCATTTATTTTATTGTCTGTTTTCAAAAAAAGTTTTTTTTTGTACACAGTTGTTGCCTTTATTTGTAAAATCTGTTATAAATATAAATGTGTACATATAAATATATATTATATGGATATGTAAAAAAATGTTTCAGAAGTCTATTATTTGTAAAACTACTTGAGTACAAAGAAAGTGGGAAATATGAATGTATTCCTGTTTTTCTTTTTATTGAGGAGAATGATCTATTCATCCTCTAGGGAGAGGTAGAGTGTTTATATTTTTGGAACCTTCCTGAACGTGGGGATATTGTAAATATTTTTATCAGAGTAAATGTTACGTAGTTGTTTTAAAAAAAAAATACTAAATAAAATTCTTTTTCCTGTGGAACATGAGCACTGCTTCTCTTTGTGGTTGAGGAATCCTTTGGTTGTCATAATAAAATACTGTATGTGCCATCAACTGTATCCAGGTGTGAATGCTATGCAATAGGGGTGGGGAACCTGCCCCCCCCCGGTGCTGTTGGACTACAACTTCCATCATGCTTGGCCATTGGGTACACTGGCAGGGGATGATGGGAGCTGGAGTCCTGGAGGGCCACAGGTTCCTTATTCCTGTTGTACAGAAGCAGGCAACATGATCACGAACCAAATTAAGGTTGGATTTTGGGTGGAAGTTGACTTAGGACTATCTAGTTCATTGGGACAAGATGAGACAGCAACTGCAAAGATGAGATATTAGGGTCCAAATGGTGGCACACGGGAAATTGGGGCCACTGGGCAGAATGAGAGAGCCACTTCAGGCAGCTGATTTGGGGTATCACCAAAGAGCAGCAAATCGTTAGTTATTCCAGTTCATTACAATTGTTACATTTCACTGAGTGTGGGATTTTCTGCCTCAGGTGCTAAAAATAACTTGATTTGACTTGAGGGAGGGGGTGCTGTTTGCTTCTCTACTTAAGTCACCAAAATGCCTTTCCCTGACTGAAATTGCTCGTCTTCTCATTGTGCTTGGCCTAAGACTCAACTCAAGTAGCTGCTGCTATTGTGCCACTGCAGCCCTCAAGTAAGGGAGGTTATGCAAGGCGGCCCTCTTGAACTTTATTCTATGGTTGGTTGGTTTTTTGCTAAACAAGACTTAGAGAAAGAATCACTACTGGAGAAGGCAGAAGTAGCCTTCTCTCTCTTACCCAATGCCAAATACCACTGCTTGCACAGAAAGCAGTCACTGAAGCCATTCCAAAGGCTTAAAACTGCCCCCCGGCTTTCTCGTGGCTGTATGTCCTATTTTCCGGTGGAGTGGGTCAACTCCTGTTTGAAGGTGACCTCTAAACTGAAGGGTTGCCTGGTCTGAATCTGGCTTAAAGAGAAAGGGCAATAAGAAGGGAGACCATCAAGGGCCTTGGAAGTTGCCCACCAATAGTTGTCTAGCACTTGGACCAAGTAGGTGCACATGTCACCCGACTGCAGTCTTCCTCACAATGGTGGAATCTGTTTCTATTCAAATTGTATCAATTCTTTCTAAATTTGCATCCATACATATAAATTAGCCTATGCAGACTTGATGCACACCTGTGTCCTCTTTTGGTGATACGTTTACCCACCTTTTTTTGGCAAGGTGCAAGCAGCTACTGTCGCTGGCTACCCTCTTTTAAGTTCTCTCAGTATGGACGCCATTCACTGAGATTATTTATTTAAGATATTTAGTGGGTAAGAAGGTTAAGAAGGTTGTGGGAAATTAGCAAGTCTGAAATATAATAATAATAATAATAATAATAATAATAATAATAATAATAATAATAATAATATCATCAAACTAACAATTTACAGAGCAAGCCACCAATTAAGCTCCACCTGAAATTCAGCAGAGAGAAAGAGTTCTTATCTCTTCAGGCAGGGAGTTCCAGAGCCTGGGGAAATAGTGGTAAAGGCCCTGATCCTATCTGCTACTACTTTTGTCCAGTGCAGTGATGTAATAGCAGCACCTGCTGACTCCACTATAATAGGTGCTTGGGCCAATTATATATACAGAGAGAGAGAGAGAGATACACCCACAATTCCCTGGCCATATACAGTGGTACCTCAGGTTACATATGCTTCAGGTTACACACTCCGCTAACCCAGAAATAGTGCTTCAGGTTAAGAACTTTGCTTCAGGATAAGAACAGAAATCGGGCTCTGGCGGCGCAGCGGCAGCAGGAGGCCCCATTAGCTAAAGTGGTGCTTCAGGTTAAGAACAGTTTCAGGGTAAGAACGGACCTCCGGAACGAATTAAGTACTTAACCAGAGGTACCAGAGGTACCACTGTACTGCTTTAAATGTCAATACGAGTACCTAGATGCCCAGCAGGGATGGGGAACCTGTGGCCCTGACAGTGGTGAACTGCAGCTACCATCCTCCCTGATCATTAGCCATGCTGGTAGGAGCTGGAAGGAGATTGAGTGCAACAGCAGCTGGGGATCTACAGGTTCCTGATTACTGGCTTAGGATGAGGTGGTTCAGCCACCTTCCGTTCCCATTGCCAAGGGCCAGTTCATACACTGCACCAGTCTAGGTTGGTGTCTCCACGCCTCCTTCTCCCACTCTCCCTGCCACATGGCTGTATCTATGGCGACTTCTACCCGCTCTCATTTCCAGTTGTCCAGCAAAATCAAAGAGTTGTGATCCCTTCTAACTTGCCCCTAATCAGATAGAGAGAGGATGGGAAAGATCATATGGAATAGCTTCAGACTTCGGCAACCTTTATGCCCAAATGGTAGAATTTGATAGTATAGCTTGAAAAAATGGTGACGTTTGCTGTTTATTTTATGATTATATTTATTGCCCTCCCTGCTGCCCTAAGTTCTACGCATCTGCACTTCCTTGGTGGCCAGTCGATCTTCACAGGTACATCCATTACTCACGGCTGGCACACTACCATACCGAACACCCCGTGTCTTTTTCATGCAAGGCACCGTGCAGACTTCAGCATCTCAACTCTAGTCCTTGCTGCTGCTTTGTAATTTATACCCCCATGTACGTGAAATAAATGTGAAATGTTATTTATTTATTTAAACACACTGCTGGGCTTGGCCTGAAGTAGATGCCTGGCACATGTTCCTGCTCAGGGGGTAGCCATGCCTATTACCCAGGTCACCATGAGTTTTGCTGCATGCTGCAACACGCTGCCTGGGTGTAGCTGGTGCACACCTCTTTAAGTGGAGGGATCTTGCTGGTTGCACCAGATTAATCTTGGCTCCAGGTCCCTGTGCTGTTTAATTCTTCCTGGAAAACACCAGGTCTGTCTGTTTGGCAATGTTCCTCTTAAAAGTTACAGTTTGAACAATAAACCCATTTCATAGGGTGATTTCCACCCCCGTTCTTGCTTTCCGCAAATACTATTTTCTGTTAAATCGTTCTTGAAATCACACTCCAAAGATGCCCAGTGTGTCAGCACTGCCATTTGCTGATGTTGGCCACCGTCCAGAAGACAAGTTGTCATCCCTGGTGGTGTTTTTTTGGCATGTTTCTTGAACAGCAACCCCCGCAACCCTGTGCCACATCATCAGCTTGCCTACAATTCCAGGGGAAGTAGTTTGTGACACAACACATGCGATGGTTGGGGTACGTGCATGTGTGAAGAAGCAGTCAAAAGTCATGCTGATCATGCATGCAGCATTGGGTGGGCCTAACATAGCTATCTGGGGGTGAGACTAACATTGTGCTTTCAGAGTTCTATAAATATCAAACTTTGCCGTTTCTAAAAACAACCCCCAAAACTTCAAAATTCGAAAATGCTTAGCTTCAAACCCATTTGAAATATTTCATGAAATTACACTTACAGTGGTACCTCGGGTTACATATGCTTCAGGTTACAGACGCTTCAGGTTACAGACTCCGCTAACCCAGAAATATTACCTCGGGTTAGGAACTTTGCTTCAGGATGAGAACAGAAATCGTGCTCCGGCAGCACGGCGGCAGCAGGAGGCCCCATTAGCTGAAGTGGTCTTCAGGTTAAGAACAGTTTCAGGTTAAGTACAGACCTCCGGAACGAATTAAGTACTTAACCTGAGGTACCACTGTATCACACTTATCTGGAAGTAAGCCTTCCTGAAAATAACAAAACCAAGTATTCATAGAACTGCAATATTAGTCTTGTTTCTCTGTTGTGCTTGCTCTGTCCAGAGCTGTTTTCGCTTAATGCTGTTATAATAAACTCGTGAGACTGCCTGTGGAATTGGGACCATTGTTGATGATGTTGTTACTACTACAATCACTCATTCATCAGGAGCAGAATCCTATGAATATGCACCTGAACATAAATCTCATTGCAGTCTTTGGAACTTCTGAATAATCGTGCTTATGAATGAACTAACAAGCAATGTAAGCCAGTTCACATTTACCTGGGAGGAAGTCTCATCGATCAAGGTGGTAGAGTGGTGGTAACCTTGTAGCCCATCAGATGCTGTTGTACTGTCACTGGTCCCAGCCAAAATGGCCAATGGTAAAGTAGGGCCGCCATATGTCCAGATATTACTGGGATTTCAAGGGTGGAATTGATGTCTGGGGGGAATTTCTGAAAGGTGGTGCTTTGTCCTGGATCTTAGGCAGCTCAATCAAACAACCATGGGCTCAACAATTTCAGCTTGGGCGGTTTCCTATAAAAAGTCAAAACAAAAACAAAAACTTGACATCTTTTGGGGCATCCTAGGAGTTGCAGTCCAGCAACATACTGGGGGTCAAAAGTCCTGCTGTATAGGACTGCACTATTAATTAATTATACATGCAGGGCAGGTGGCATGGGCAACCAGGCTTTGGGGCATTCTTACACCAAAGCAGGGCACACTTAGGTCTACACCACTGCATTTCCATGCAGCACGGTGCTGTTGCTATGCTGCTGCTGTTACTCCTTGCTTCCTCATTCAGTAAAACTTGAGCTGGCCTGCACAACAAATCCCCCAGCAAGCTGAAGCAAGCTGCAAACTAGCTCTGCTTTACGGCAACTTAATCACCCCTTTGTGCCAACAACCAAGGAGGCAAATCGGTGGAAGGGTTTCCATTGTTCCAAAGAGCTTCCTAAACGATGGAATTCTATTATGCAGTAGTGACTGAAAGAACAATCTGTGATAATTCATCATTGGGGGGGGAGGGCAGGCGCAGGAGGATGGACTAAAATATCAACAGGCACGTACCAACAATCCCGTGAACCAAATTAAAAGCGTTTGAGTAGGGAGGCGGGTCTAGATCAGTAGTCAATTAAATGTTTTTTTAGTGTACAGCTAGACACAAAATGTGGAGCTGAAGAAAAAAAGTGCAATCGGAAAAATAGTGTGAGGGGAGATCAGGCACATTGCTTAAATATCAGGCAGTGTCAGGGGCAGCAGGTCTACAAATTATATAAGGGCAGGATGTGTTTGGCCACTGAAACCATATTAAAACACCTTCCTTTTGGGGACCAGAATCTCCTCTCCTTCTCCTTCAGGTAATGCTTTGTCACATTCTTATACCTGTTAGTTACTGAATGGAGGCTAAATGAATCATCACTGTGTGGATAGTAGCCAACAACCACTAACTTTTATGGACAAGGTGCCACGGATGCAGGGTATAATCAAATAACTTTGTGTTCATGGTGTGTGTGTGTGTGAGAGAGAGAGAGAGAGAGAGAGTGTAGGTTGCCTAATGAGGAATTTGTGCAGTTGGAAAATCTGTTGTTCAAATAAATAAAAAACCACCCCGATGAACAAAATGGTGGTTAACTGTGCTAGAAGCTAACTAATCCATAAACTTACAAATGCCCTGTTGCGTGTAACGGTGATTGTATAATCACTGCTGGCAGTGAGAAGTAGAAAAGCATTTGTTCCCAATTCAGGAGGGGGTCTGACAAAAGCTCCCTGTTTCGTTTCTTGACCTGCACCAAGGGAGCAGCAGTCTTTCCCTGTCACCAGAGCGATGATGTTAGGCGTGAGTGTTATTTGCGAGGCGCTCCGACTTCCCCCCATGGAAAGTCCTACATAAGCACGCTCTTGTTATATAACCTACTGTGCAAATGCAAATGTGCAGGCGAGATTGCTTTTCCATTCCAGCATGCCCTCCTTCCACTGCTTTGAAGCAGTGCGTTCACCCAAAATGCTCTTAGACATGTGAGCAGACTCTGTCCTGGCTGAAAAACAAATATCAAATTAGAAGGGAAGGGAGAGAGAGAGAGAGAGAGAGAGAGAGAGAGAGAGAGAGAGAGAGAGAGAGAGAGCACATCAAAGGGCCTCTGTGCAGCTGGAGTTATCAGCTTGTGACGGGAGTTGCTTTGCACTCTGCCTCTGCACTTGGGCTGTTCAGACAGGGTGTGTGTCGAGCTCCCCTCCCTGGCTTGTTTTCATGGTCTCACCCAGCTCTGACCTGCCTCAAATGTTGACACAATGTCACGTTTCCGACTGCAGTCTTTCATGTGCAGCCTGAGGCTAAATACGGCTGCTGGTTCCTGGAAACAGACGTGCCTGGCACCCTTTCAGCAGAAACCCGATCCCCATGCGAGCTTGGCACAGCAGGCTGAATAACATGGCAATAACTCTTTCAGCGGCGTTTCAGCCCATAAATAGGGCTCCCCGACCAAACTCCAAGAAAGGTAGCCAGTACGTGGTGGGCGCTTGCTTTTCAGAGAAAATGAGGCGTTGCAGAAAGTAAAAGTGGCAATGCAACCACAGATGGCAGTGTCAGCTGCAGCCATCTATGCTGTAAATGTTAATGGGATCCAGTTATCCTCTTATCCTGACCCTGCTACTACATGCCAGTAGTCAGCTTGGGCCTGTATGGAGTTGCTGAAAAACTGGGCTGAAAAACCCCACAGTTGGAAAAGCTTACAAAGTGCCCCATGGGTTACAACCCCATAACATGCAATTTGCTATGACTATGAACACAAGCCCACAAAGCACAGGCCCGGTAAAGCAAAGACTTCCCAAGCCAAAACCCACGTATAACAGAGCCAAGGCTCACAAGATATAAAATCAACAACTTCTGCTTTCCTGACAAGTTTTATCCTCAAGAGAACTTCAGAGGGTTACCCAACAAGCTTTTTGTTCCATCCTCGCTCACTTCCTCAGTTGTTTGTTCCATTAATACCCTGCTTCTTCCTGAGCAACCTTGTGACCTTTGTCAGTTGAGAGAACATGACTTGCCCACAGCCACAAAGGGGGTTCTCCCATATCCAAGCCACCATTTTAACTACCACAGTACGTTGTACTAGTTTACCTTAGTTCTGAGGTTGCTTTTCTTTCTTTCTTTCTTTCTTTCTTTCTTTCTTTCTTTCTTTCTTTCTTTCTTTCTACAAACAGGCAGGCAGATGCAAACACCAGGAGCATTGTTACTACTTCCCAGGAGGAGGGGAGTAAGGCATGGTGTGAAGCAGGAGTGAAGTTGGGGCTGTGTGGATGCATAGGCAGAAGTGCCAGATTGCTTCTGATTTTGACGCCATTTTATCCCTCTTGATAAGTGCAAGCCATTATGCACACATATATACTGTACAACAGAACCAGCCCTACTATTAGGTAGAATGGGGTGACCTCCTCAAACCAATGATTTTGAGTATCCTGAAGGAGCATGAAATTGTCATTTATTCAATGGATGGTTTTTGAATTTCACTGCCAGTGAGGGTGAGAGGTTCTTGAGAGATTTCCTGCCTCAGGTGGCAAAATAACTTGGCTTGACTACTCTGTACCTTGACTTGTGGGCGGGGAGCATTTGAGGTTCCACCTCAGGCAGCAAAATGTCATGAGCCAGCCCTCAACACACACACCCTCACCCTCACCCTACCCAAATACAAATCCCATCTCATCTCCCCTTGCCTCTCCCCAGGCTCTGCTGCTTTCCTTTTGCCTGCCTCGTAAGCCTGGCGTCCGATTCCAAGAGACTCCCAGTCGTACACCAAACCCTATCACACCCTATCAGATAGGATACACCCTATCAGCACCAAACCCTTTTTCCAGGCACCCTCAGTCTTAATGTTCAGAAGGGTGAAGGGGTAAGGCTAGAAGAAAAGTGTTTTCATTGCATATGCACGAGGGCTGGTGTATTTAATTCATGACCGCTTTAGAGTTCTGCTGGAACTGGTGAATACAGGCAACTCCCTGTTTGCACAGGGATTGTGTTCTGGGCATTTGCCTCCATTGGCAGACTGCACATATAAGCCCATTTTGCCATTATACAAATGCTCACCCCACCCTCATGATGCCCCTCATTCTGCTACCCATTCTGCCCTCTTCCAGGTCCAAAACCCATATGTTGGCAATTGCACATCAGTTGAACGCGTGCAAAATGGTTACCACTTGTATAGCTAGATTATTATTAATATTCCTGTTGTGGTTGTTATTCCTGTATGCGTTTTTATCCCGCCTTTCTCCAAAGTTGGAATTCAAGGCGGCTTACCACATTTAAAAACAACACTCTAAAATACAAAATAAAACAAAAAAATCAAACTAGTTAAATACAATAATTAAAATACATCAGAACACCCAATTCTGAAGAAGCAATTAAAAGAGTTTGCCCTGACTGCAGACCAGCAATCAGCATAGTTTTCAGAGGCCTGTCTGAAGATGAAGGTTTTCACCAGACAGCAGAATAACAAAGAGGAAGCCAATCTATTTATTTTTATGTTATTTGTTTATTAAATTAGTATGCTGCCCTTAATCCGAAGATCTCACTGTGGTTCACGGCATAAATATACAAAATAAAAACAAAATAATACATAACAAAAACAAAAACAAAATAATACATAACAAAAAAATACATAACAAAAACAAAAACAAAATAATACATAACAAAAGAATTCATAATAAAAACAGAAACAAAAACAAACCTATAACCCCTTTGCCCACACAAACACATTTAAAAGGACATGGAAGCCTGAACTCTGGTGCCATTAAACCCGTAGGCATTAAACCTGGGTATTATTATTATAATTATTTATAGGTGTATATGATAATACGCACTGAACACAATTTTTCGAAATCCCCCCCCCCCCAAACATCAATTCCACCTTTGAAATCCCGGTAATGTCTGGGAAAGCCCTAACCTGGGAGTAAGTCCCACAGAATATGATGAGTTTTACTTCTGAGTAAGCATGTCTAGAATTGGACTGCATGGCTGTAATCCCATGCACAGAAGGTAGAAGCATTGTACACCATGGGATTTACTTTCAAGTAAATGTGCAGAGGATTGGCTACAGGTCAAAGTCTCTGTTCAATGGGATTTAGCTTGCAACCTCATGAACATTTACATGGATTCTACACGTTGTATATTCTGTAAGGTGAAAATAGTCTACAGTGACATATTTTTAGAGGGAAGGTTTGAGTCTTGATGGATGCAGTCAAGTTCTAGCAATGTAATGCACACTTCCCGAAAGTGCTCAGAAATGGGGATAGCTATTTCTCAATGATGTAACAATATCTAAATCCCACTCCCACACATCGTGGCACAGAAACTGCGTGGGAAAGCATTGCCCCTTCATCTCTAAACCATGCAATAGCAAGTCTTGAGTATTTTCAGTGGGCTTTGCAAGATCCCTTGAACTGTGTCCTAGTACAAAAGAGGCTTTGAAAGGAGAAACACGTTTTCATGGCGTGTTCCAGCCCAGCAGACCTAGAATGAACCAGATAATTGTGACTTTGGCTGCCTCAGCACTGAGAGAAAGCAGTAGAAGTCTCATGTCAAGTCAGTTTTCTCCTCACACATCTGAGGAGATGTTAAGAGGCCTTTTGTGAGGGAGAGAGGTGCACAGGGTGGGGAGCTGGGGAGAAAACTAATGCCACACCATGGGACTGTTTCTTTCAGCTTTGCCAATGGTTTCCTAACTAGCCTCCTTATTAGTGACCAAACACACACACACCAGGCACACACGCACACACACACACACACACACACACACACACACACACACACACCCTGTTTCCGCTTGAGGACTTTCTGCCAACTTGGGTAAAATATGTTTGCTGGTCTTGGGCTATGTAACCAAAGCCACAGTTTTAGTGGATATTGACCCTGCAGTGTGACATGAGCTATTGACTTTTGGTAACACTTAGCTATGTCACATGACGTTAGTGAAAGGTTTCATATCAACCTCATCAGAATAGCAATAAAGACTTTAACAGTTCAGAGGTGTGTGTGTGTGTGTGTGTGTGTGTGTGTGTGTGTGTGTGTGTCTGAGAGAGAGAGAGAGAGAGAGGTGATAAGCAAATGTTTATAGTGAAAGCAACCCAAAAGTGGGAGCCCATTACCCATAGCTCTTATATGTATATATTCTTATCTGTGTAACAGAAAATGTTTCAAGCAAGGGTTTCTATGTCAAGATGGACAAAATAATAATAATCATGTTATATGTTGTATACAGCAGGTGTGGGGAACCTTTGAGTCTGCAGATGTTTCCCATACTTGAGTCTCCAGCTGCTTTTGGACTACAGTTCCTATCATCCCTGACTACTGGTCTTGATAGTTAGGGACGATGGGAGTTGTAGTCCAAAACAGCTGGAGCCACAAGTTTGGGAAACACTGCTCTACTCTGTTGCTGAACTACAACTCCCATCATCTTTGGCCATTGACCACGTTTGCTGATCTAGTTGGGAGTTGTAGTTCAGTAATATCAGGAGGGCCAAAGGTTCTTCACACCTGCAATATAGTATATACCAAGGTTATGTTCTGCAAACTAGATTGGAAGTTTAGGTAATAATTAGAAAGGAAGCATTAATTTACCGATAGTGCACTCATTAACTTTAGATTTGAAATAAGCATACTCGCAGAAGAAGACAATATGAGATTTCACGCTTTTTTTTAGCAGTGCAAGTAAGAAAAATGAACCCAGTCCATGCTGTCCTGTTGTGATGCGTCTGTAACCAAGAAACTGCTTCTGTGTGGGTACTCATAGCAGCGACAACATGCAATGGGCAATTGCATATATCATCGGGATCATGTTAACTTTTCACATGAACACATTTATGTGGAACATATCCATGTGTTCTGGATGGTCCATGAGGCTGCTGCAGGGTGTGACACCGATGCCTGCCGCAAAGCTCTGACCATGCTACCTCCTGTGCACAGCTCCCTAATAATGGCTTATTGATCAGAAGTTAAAAATTGGTTGGTGTGTGAATAGGCAACTCATCAAGGTTTCCTAAAAATAACTACTGCATTTCCTTAAATTTGTGAGCAAGGCTAGGTGACCTATTTCTCATAAACTGTGCAAACCTTCGAGGATCTAATCTTAACAGGGTTGTGGTTTTTTTACCGGGACTTCATGTTTGGATTATTGCAATGCGTTCTATGTGCAGCAGCTCTTGAAAATGATATGGAAGCTGCAGCTAGTACAGAATGTAGCTGTCAATTTATTAACTGGGGCAAGATAGGATCATGTAACACACATGCTTTGGTTGCCTATTAGTTGCTTGATTCAATATGTCAGTGACAAAGTCCTAAGCGCTAAGGTATGCAAGAAGGCCTCCCAAACTAGCCAACTTGATCCTTAAGATCTGTTGAGCAGGTGGGTGGGGGGATTTGTCCATGGTTCCCCCCCCCCCGATTGGGGAGACGTGCTTGCGCTGATGGAGTGATCCCCAAATGCTATGTTGAATTCTCACTCCTAGTTCCTGAGCTTAGTCTCCCTACCTTGCTGTGGTTTACCTTGACTGAACTCCCTGTGATATTGACCTTGGCCTGTTGTCAGACTGGGCACACCACACATTTAAATCACATTTCCTCTTCAAAGAATCCTGGGAACTGTAGTTTACGCTAAACATAGCTTCGGTTCTTAGCAACCTTAACAAAATGCAATGCCTAGGCTTCTTGCGGGGGGGGGGGGGCATGCTTTGAATGTATGGTGTACACACAACCTTTGCCTTCTGATCACGTTTGGACTGATTGAGAGCCAGTGTGGTGTAGTGGTTAAGAGCGGTAGTCTCGTAATCTGGGGAACGGGGTTCGCGTCTCCGCTCCTCCACATGCAGCTGCTGGGTGACCTTGGGCCAGTCACACTTCTTTGAAGTCTCTCAGCCCCACTCACCTCACAGAGTGTTTGTTGTGGGGGAGGAAGGGAAAGGAGAATGTTAGCCGCTTTGAGACTCCTTAAAGGGAGTGAAAGGCGGGATATCAAATCCAAACTCCTCCTCCTCCTCCTCTTCTTCTTCTTCTTCTTCTTCTTCTTCTTCTTCTTCTCTGCGCTGGGCCTTGGCTCATTTTGACTGTGCTGCATCTGCATCCCTGTCTTAATTGGTGAGCACATCACTGAAGACTTGGATCTTTTGTTACTAGGACCATAACCCCCAAGGTAGGACATCCCTGGAGCATGACCATTGTCCTGGGATGCTTCTATGGGAGGGTGACCTATAAAAAAGTAAGAAATCATTGACAAACGGAACAAGAACACCATGTTCTAGTGTACTAGTATTACTAACATACAAATGGCCTGGAGGCTGTCAACGATTAGCGCTAGGCAGCCATTGAGTAGGAACCAGGAGTTATGCCAGGGATCAGAGCCAAGCTCCAGAACAGGTCAAAAGCCAGGATAGACTAGTATTGCCATGCAAAGTCCAAGCCTGGACATGAAGCCTGTATAGCCCTTAGGTGGATCAGGCCAAACAGTACAGCGGTACCTCAGGTTAAGAACTTAATTCATTCTGGAGGTCCGTCCTTAACCTGAAACTGTTCTTAACCTGAAGCACCACTTTATCTAATGGGGCTTCATGCTGCTACTGCGCCGCCGCTGCACAATTTCTGTTCTCATCCTGAAGCAAAGTTCTTAACCTGAGGTACTATTTCTGGGTTAGTGGAGTCTGTAACCTGAAGCATATGTAACCTGAAGTGTATGTAACCTGAGGTACCACTGTATATATGTGAGCCTGTAGCTAACCTATAGCTGTGGTAGTTTACTACAGTGTTTCCCAACGTTTTTCTAGCCATGGCCCCCTTCTGACTTTGTTTCCTTCCTGTGCCCTCCCATGGGCATTGTCAAGGGGGGGACAGGGGGCAACTGACCCCCCCCCCAATAAATACAGTGGTACCTCGGGTTAAGAACTTAATTTGTTCTGTAGGTCCGTTCTTAACCTGAAACTGTTCTAAACCTGAGGTACCACCTTAGCTAATGGGGCCTCCCGCGGCCGCCGCTCGATTTCTGTTATCCTGAAGTAAAGTTCTTAACCCGAGGTACTACTTCTGGGTTAGCCGAGTCTGTAACCTGAAGCGTCTGTAACCCGAGGTACCATTGTACAAATATGAGGTTCTGCCCCCCCCCCCGTAACAAAAGCCTGCCCCCCTAACAAAAATCCTGGTTATGCCCATACCGTCCTACCGGTAGAAAGGTAGCTATTTGAATGTTTTGTTTGCAAATGGAACATGTTTCATTTATAATTTTTATAATTTATACAAAATACAATTACATAAAATGATAGGAACATAATGAAATATTGTTGAAGCAGAAAAACAGAGAATCATGGAGCTGGAAGGGACCCCAACGGTCATCATTCTATTGCAAACCCCCCCCTTGCAATGTAGGAAACTCAGCTAAAGCATCCATGACAGACGGCCACCCAACCTCTGCTTAGAAACCTCCAAGGAAGGAGAGTCCAGAACCTCCCAAGGGAGATCCATCTTCCTTGTATTATAAAAAGTAAACAACACTTATTTGACCCCAGTTATTTGACACAGAGGGGGAAACCTACAGATACAGTCCAAAAGGCGCAGAGGGAGTTTTGTATGTATGGGAGAATTTTAAAACACAAGTGCTCCTCACTGAACAGGTGCAAAATGTTCTTGTCATCCAGAGAAGCCCTGGCTGCTTAGATAAAACATCATAGCCCGACACTCCCTTACCTGGGAATAAGGCCCACTGAACTCAGTGCGACTTTCTTCTGAGTAGACACTTTGTTATTTACTAGATGCGAGTCAGCAGCACCAGGCGACCTTGGTCGGCTAGGTGCTGGGGTGGATTGCACCCTGCGCCTTGCAGAGTCAGGCCCAGGCTTCCGCCGGGCCCACCACTGGCGGCAGCAACAAGCAGCTCTGAGCTCACCCTACCCATTGCCACCTGACCTGGGGGTTCTAGATCACTGGCTCTACCGGTCAAAATGGGAGCCTCAGCGATCTCCCTTTCCCACTGGAAACAACCCAGGACTTCTCCAAGAAATGCACATAGCAAAAAGGAGCACTAGGCCCTGGTGGGACGCCCCCTTACTTGCTTGTGATTGATCAAGCGGATAGCCAGCCCATCAGGGGTTGTTGTTTTTAATGATTCCCCCTTCACTTCTCACTTCCCTCTGTGGGCCCCTAGCCTCGTGCTGTGCCCACCCTTATGCAATTTTCACCTGTGGCCCCCTTGGAATATCCTGCCTCCCCCAGGGGGCCATATGCCCCCTGGTTGGGAAACACTGGTTTGCCACAGGGGGCATCTGGGCACACAGCTATGGATCCCTAGTCAAGTAGCTGCTGACAGACATATACAGAACATTCAAATGTGGAAGGTTGTGTATGGGATGTGGGGAGCAACTCATAATAAGTGAAAGGGATGGGAAGCAAGGGTGTAGTCCATTGCCTTTCCTTTCTCCCTCCTGCTGATGAGATCCCTAAGCTAGCAGGCCAAGGCCATGTGATGCTCCACACAATCTTTCCTATTCATGAGGTTATCAGCTGCCAAAGGAATTAAGAATCAGGTCATAGGTTTTATAGGAGACAGTTCTCAGGATTTATCTCCCATGACTAACATTTACCTTGTATTTTTTATTGTTTAACAAACAATGTTTTACTCTGAGTTATTTGCGGGTGGGAGCAGGCTACAGCTCAGTGTGACAAAAGCAAGTGCCTGCTATTTAAGGTATTACACGTCTCTCAAGGGTCAACAATGAACACACCTTGCAAAACACAACCTTGTCTGCCTTTTGAAGAACATTCTTCTTAGAATACAACTTCCTTCATCTTCCTTTTTTATTACATTTTCTATTTGCTTCAAAATACTGACTGGTCTGTAAATAACCAAAGTTCACATGTTCCTTACCTTATTGTAGAAAATGCAGGTGACCTTATTTTGTATTTCAGCAGCCATTCTTTTCCCTTTGGCCAGAGGGACCGTCCTACACACAATGCTAATATGTTTTTGAGACGCTTATAGGAGATTTATGTCTTATTTCTATTCTTGACATCTAATCCTTAATAAGGCAATACCATACTAAGAGCCTTTTTGATGGTTATAAGAGTGTTGTATTCACTAGCGCAACATCATAGTCAAATGCGGTCTTGACTATGCTACCACTCAGTGGATTTGTAACTGGCTGACTGACCGAACCCAAAGGGTGCTCATCAATGGTTCCTCTTCATCCTGGAGAAGAGTGACTAGTGGGGTGCCACAGGGTTCTGTCTTGGGCCGGTCTTATTCAACATCTTTATCAACGACTTGGATGATGGACTCAAGGGCATCCTGATCAAATTTGCAGATGACACCAAACTGGGAGGGGTGGCTAACACCCCAGAGGATAGGATCACACTTCAAAACGACCTTGACAGATTAGAAAACTGGGCCAAAACAAACAAGATGAATTTTAACAGGGAGAAATGTAAAGTATTGCACTTGGGCAAAAAAAAATGAGAGGCACAAATACAAGATGGGTGAAACCTGGCTTGAGAGCAGTACATGTGAAAAGCATCTAGGAGTCTTGGTTGACCACAAACTTGACATGAGCCAACAGTGTGACGTGGCAGCTAAAAAAGCCAATGCAATTCTGGGCCTCATCAATAGGAGTATAGCATCTAGATCAAGGGAAGTAATAGTGCCACTGTATTCTGCTCTGGTCAGACCTCACCTGGAGTACTGTGTCCAGTTCTGGGCACCACAATTCAAGAAGGACACTGACAAACTGGAACGTGTCCAGAGGAGGGCAACCAAAATGGTCAAAGGCCTGGAAACGATGCCTTATGAGGAACGGCTAAGGGAGCTGGGCATGTTTAGCCTGGAGAAGAGGAGGTTAAGGGGTGATATGATAGCCATGTTCAAATATATAAAAGGATGTCACATAGAAGAGGGAGAAAGGTTGTTTTCTGCTGCTCCAGAGAAGCGGACACGGAGCAATGGAGCCAAACTACAAGAAAGAAGATTCCACCTAAACATTAGGAAGAACTTCCTGACAGTAAGAGCTGTTCGACAGTGGAATTTGCTGCCAAGGAGTGTGGTGGAGTCTCCTACTTTGGAGGTCTTTAAGCAGAGGCTTGACAACCATATGTCAGGAGTGCTCTGATGGTGTTTCCTGCTTGGCAGGGGGTTGGACTCGATGGCCCTTGTGGTCTCTTCCAACTCTATGATTCTATGATTCTATGATTCTATGATTCTATCAAGACAATAAATAAGGTAGGTATGGAAA
The DNA here is from genome assembly GCF_964188305.1 of Podarcis bocagei. Lineage (NCBI taxonomy): Eukaryota > Metazoa > Chordata > Lepidosauria > Squamata > Lacertidae > Podarcis > Podarcis bocagei. The sequence goes on from NC_138126.1 coordinate 39,729,128, forward strand.
GAAACTTCAGTGATGCCTGAATCCTGAAAATTTCAAAGTAAGCATCAGACTATAGGGGGGAAAGCTGAAAGAATAACACTGGATAACATTAGATAAACCAGAAAGAAAATATTAAGACATTGCTCTCTTTTGTTTTATAATGTCGTTGTTTTCTACACTGCGTCATGAATTTGAAAGACTGCTACAACCCCTAGACTAGGTAAATGGGATTAGGATTTCAGCCTTAATTATTGAATGTCAATAAGTATGAAGAGAGATTTATTTCAATTTATTATTACCTTTTATTCCATGGATTTTTAAGTATTTCTCGATCAATGTGACCCTTGTGCTTGATGACCAGAAACAAGCTTTTTTAATATGCGGTTCTACTGGTGTGAGGGATTAACCAAAGATCACCTCTGTCCATTATGTTAAGGCAATTCCACGTTAGGCTGAGTAAGTAATTCACATGCCTGAAAACCTTATTCTACCAAATACGAAGTTAGGAAATGCCATGAAAAACAATATAGCTTTATCCCAAAGCTGTGGAAACTTTTTAGATATTGTACTCTTTATCCAAAATGGTGTTTTTCTTGACTGCAAGTTACTTTGGCTGCTATGTCGCTCTGTAGCTCTATGAGCGCTTCTTGCAAAGGAACATCAATTTCTCTCCCCCCCCCCCTGTTTTCTTCACTTCTCACTTCCCTCTGTGGCCCTCTAGTCTTGTACCGTGCCTCCCCCCTTACACGATTTCCACTTCTTGGCCATATGGCCCCTGGTTGAGAAACACTGATCTAGAGATTAAGCAGATTAAACATCAGTGAGAGCTGTCTGACAGTGGAATAAACTCCCACCAGATGTGGTGGACTCTCCTTCACTGGAGGTTTTTATGCAGAGGCTGGATGGCCACCTGTCATGGATGCTTTAGTTGAGATCCCTTCCAATTCTATGATTCTGTGAGTTTAGGGGGTCAGTCTGGATGGTGTTTTGAGTCTCTTCCAATTATTTGGAACATGTATCTGTGGAGGTAGAATGTGTGAGAGGAAGCTTGCAGAACCAGTTCTTTTGTCTAGGTAGTGGCTTTGGCCGACTAGTTAAGCACCATGATTAGCATAGCCAAAGAAGATGCTCTGTGAGCACCTCCATCCTATGCTCACATATATATATATATATATATATATATATATATATATATATATATATATGTAGGTTTTGGTGTCTTCGGGTGTCTTCCCGTGTAAGAGTTGGGGTGTCTAGGCGACATTTCGACGAGGTCTCACTCGTCATCTTCAGGCTGGTGCTTTCGGCTTCTTGTTACTAGAACAGAGCAGGATCTCAGTGTTTGAGTTCCTATAAATACTGTTGAGGGGGTGTGGTGTATAGCCTCCAACGTTCTGGGCAGAGAGGAAGTTCCTAGGTTAATGTGCCTTTTCTTCTTTTGTTCATTAATTACTTGAGGGATATCTTGAGTGATTACTTGAGTGATATTCTGAGTACCACTTAGGAGGGTCATTAGGTGTGGATTAGTTGCTAAAGCTTTCGTGTCTTGACCTCTTGACCTTGTAAAGAGTTTTTCTGAGAAAAACTCTTTACAAGGTCAAGAGGTCAAGACACGAAAGCTTTAGCAACTAATCCACACCTAATGACCCTCCTAAGTGGTACTCAGAATATCACTCAAGTAATCACTCAAGATATCCCTCAAGTAATTAATGAACAAAAGAAGAAAAGGCACATTAACCTAGGAACTTCCTCTCTGCCCAGAACGTTGGAGGCTATACACCACACCCCCTCAACAGTATTTATAGGAACTCAAACACTGAGATCCTGCTCTGTTCTAGTAACAAGAAGCCGAAAGCACCAGCCTGAAGATGACAAGTGAGACCTCGTCGAAACGTCGCCTAGACACCCCAACTCTTACACGGGAAGACACCCGAAGACACCAAAACCTACATTCCTGTACCCGTGAAAATCTACGAAAGCATATATATATATATATATATATATATATATATATATATATATATGCAGATGAAACCATGCAACCTAAAGACACCACTGCTGTAACCCCCTGGAATCTCTCACCGCTTGGAGATTGGGGTGGCATGTAAAAATAATAATCCAGAATTGCCCTTATAGATGCACTCTGAGCCAGAATAAGAAGGTACTCCAGGGCATGAGAGCATATCCCTCTTGACACCTACTCCCTGGCTGTAACCTCAGCACGCGGAGCTTTATTGAGCAAGAGTTTGCTGGAAAAGCGAACCCTTTTTGCATAGATTGATTTTCTTCTTAAGAGAGCTGCTTGCTGTGGCAGGATTCGCATGCTCCCTACACTGTACACATCAGCAGGCCCACTCACACTGTTTTGCCTGCGGGGCTTCTTTAATGCTACATCTGGCTGGGATGACTCAGGAACTTCTTGCAGCAAGTGCAGAGGAGAGGGAAGGTGGTGATTCCCTCTGGGTTTTGCTTGGAAGCTGAAGCAATCTTCCACTCTATCATGGAAAACTGTGCTCTTTGTAGCTGTTTGGATGGAAACTTACCGGAACGACTCTTTCAAAGATTTCCGCTGAACTGCTGGGGCTTTGAGAAGCAGCTTTTAAGTCGCTGCATTTGAGAGATATCCTTTATCCCCTTCACTGATTGCAGCAATCACGCAGTGCTTCCCTGTTGTTGGGGGGCTGGGTCCATTTCCCCCCTTCTCTTATAGCCTAGGACTGCTGTATGCGTTCAATTTAAAGTGCTAGCTTTCATTCTGGAATTTCACCTTGATGCAATATTTTGGCTCCATATTTTCCAACACTTTGCCAACGTGGAATAAAACAACAACAACTCACATTCACTCACATTCCTTTTCACATTTTTTAAATCTCTAAAATCCTGTGCCAAAATAATGTCGGGAATAGCTTCAGTCACTTGAAACAATAGACCGAAAGAATGGCCAGGACAGACATCTTATAAGAAATGATTTGGCGCAGTCTAATCCTGACATGGTGACACCCAAGTTTTTGCCAGTCATACAGAAAACATATGGCTTCACAATCTGAGCATATTGGGGGCTCGTGTGCTACACAGCAACTGGGTTCTGCTCCAGAAAGGGAACATTTTGAAGTTTTATTTTACAACCATGAGGGCTCGAAACACAGTCTTCAATTTAATCAAAGGCTTGATGTGTCCAAGTGCGCATGTTTATGGAAGGCAGCAGAAATGGCAGAGGGCAGGTAGGTTAAGAGACTGGGAGGGGTAGATCAGGCAGTGGATTAAGGAGGAGGAATTTGAAGAAAGGAAGGATAGGTAAGACCTGGCACAAAGAGGGATGATGACAGGGAGCTGGGAAAGCAAAGGCCTTGAAGGGAGGACCCAGAGGAAAAGGGGGTGGAGTGTATACAGAAATGGAATTCTAAGTGTAGCACCCTGCTTGTGGTTAACGCTTAGCTGGAATGAAATATTCAACGCAGCAATAGAGAAATTAAAATAATTATTTATTTGTCAGACAAATAAATGAGAGGCACAGTGGTATATGGTTACCAAGCTCTGGCCTGGCTCCTGCCATTATGGCCAGCCCTTATATTCCCTTAATCCAGCCCCCTTTGCTCCTCCTGTGGCTGCCTCTGTCCAATCAGCCTAGTTGGATTTCCTATTGGCTGATTGCTATATCCAATCCTAAAAGATACACCCACATCCTCCTGTCCTTATATGGAACACAAACAGCTATATATTGTTACATCTATAAATGACAAATAAGTAGTAATATATCTTACATGTGTCTCAACAAGGAATCTTAATTACCAGCTCACCTCTTGCCCTCCCTGCCCTATTGCCTTCTAAAACAAATGGTTAATCTTAAATTTTTATCTTAAACATATGTCAAGGATCTTGAGTTTCACATCAACATTGAAAGATATCCTTCATTTGAAGGTTTCCAAACAAATGTCTGACAGCCATATATCAGGACAGCATTTGATGGCGTCTTCTTGTCTGGCAAGAGACTGGGCTCAATGGCTGACTTAATTTCAAGATAAATACAACTCTTCTAGCATTTGTTAAATCCTTTGCATAATTACATTTAAGCCAATACATTTAATACACAACACAAGTAGCCTCTTAAAAAGAATAAGGTCTTTGTAAAAAGGGAACTCAGTTTAAAACAGTTTCAGAAGAAACCTCTTCAGTTTACATCCCCCCGTTCTCCAGCCAGCTGCTTTTCCCATTAGCTCTTCCTCAAACTCTCTCAGTTTAAGAAAGAAACAGTTTTAAAAAGACTTCCCAAAAAAAGCCTCTCTTTCTCTGTCAGCTAGATGCTTCTCCCCATTTGCCTCTGGCCTTAGAAAATACAGCTCAAGGTTTAAGAGAGGCCCATGGTATCATTTTACTATTTGCCCATTCCTAATTATATTTATCTCTGCCTTTGTTATCTTCTGTAACATGTAGGGTCAGTGTCATTACTCAGTCTGTAATTTCAGCTTTTACGACTTTGAGAATTGTTTTCTGCTATCAATCAAAGGGGGGGCCCCTTGTCTTAGGAGAATGGCCAAGGTTTTCTCTGCCTGGCATGAAACATTTGAAAATCTTTTAGGCTCTCTCTAATATACAAGTCCTGATCAAACATTAATAAAATGCAGGCTTATGCCTGATGCCTCATTCCCCCCTTTCAAGCTCAAGGACCTTCATCCCAAGTGTCCTTGATAGCTTGACCTTCATCATGTTCCTGAGGTAAAGCTCTGTATAGGGCCATGATATGAGGTAGAGTTTCATTTGAAACCATCTTGCTAATTGTACTTCTAAAACATGAAATGATACATGGCATCATACATAAAACCATTACCACTACTGTCAAGAAAAACAAGCAAGACAATAGTATCCCTTTGAGTCCTGTGACATTAGGTAACCAATTGGTGAGCCATCCCATATCCCATCCTTCCCATGTTTGTACTGGGACATGTGCTATATTCTCCATCTTTGTGGCCAACACACGGATTGCCTCACCATTATCTGAAATGTTAAAGCAACAGGCATTCCCTGTCAAGTTCAAGACTCCACATAGGCCTCCCTGCTTGGCAAGTACATAATCCATTCCCATTTTCAGCTGCAAAATGGCGGCTCTACTTTCATCCAACTGTTGTGCAATAAGTCTCAAACTCTTGGCCGTTGCATTGGTTACAAGTTCCACTACTGCTTGCAATCGAATTATTCTGTTTAGATTATAAATAGGATCCCGTGCCCCTTGTATGAGCTCACCAGGATTCCAGGAGGCAGGATCATAATAGGCTATAATGCGCTCTGGTGGCCAATCATCAGTACCGCTCCAACTTTGGGTACTTCCTCCTGCTATATGAGAAATATCAGCGTTTCTTCGTGTACGCTTGGCCAAATTAGTGGGCATAATCCACATTGGTGGTAATACCCATCCCAGGAAACAAGTCCCACTCCATTTGGAGGGGAGTTTCTTGTATGCCCATTCTCCACATATCCACCACAACCATCGTGTCTGAGGTCTTTGGTACGTGGAGTACAGAAGGCGAAATAGCAAAAGAGGTAGAGAGTTCACAGTGCAGTATGTTAGATTGCCTTTTTCTGTCACAGTTATGTTCCATACCACTTTCCATGCATGAATAAAAGGAGGTGCACAGGGCAAGGCATCCCGAGTTCGATAGGTAGTATCGTGTGCCCAGGTATTCTTAATATTATCCCAAGTATAGTGACAATGAGAAGAGCCTATCATGGTAGAATCAGCTGCATCTGATGATCTATGTACACAGAATTCCCCTTGTACAGGTATAACTCGTAATGGTTTAGTTGAGTTCCATCCGGGGAAATTCTGTACTTCTGTTTGGTGTGGTATTTCGCTTACCATACCAATGGCATCTAATGGTATCGGTAATAAGGGCATACCTCCCTCTGAATCATCTGGCCCGAGAGAGCAAACAAGGCAATTGGTCCTATTTGCAACATTGGCTACCATTTCAGCTAAACCTACCCACATATTGTGGTCATGGTGGAATCCATATTTAGTCAATTTGGCCAGATTCAAGGACCCTTCCCCTTCCCAAGGGATCAGGATTAATAGAATCATGTTGATGTCTAGCATATGCATTCCTTCCACAAAAGATTACCTTATTGTGATAGCAAATAAATATTAGTCCCAATATAATTCCCCCAGTGACAGGAATGGGGAACCACCAAGACCAAAACATATATCCCGAGGATCCCCAATGAGTAATATCTCTGATAATTGTTCCACAAGGGGGGGGCAGTCAATTAATTGTATAAGAGAATCTGTCCTTTCACAATCGCTGGTTCAGATGCTCCTCAAGCTTCAGGCGTGCGCAGGTCAGCCAGCTTCCAGGTTGTGGCTGCAGCAGGCCGGTCGTCTAATGTTGCCCGTGACCTAGCCCGTTCCCGGTAGGGCTAGATACAGGGGTTTTTGGAGAGAGTCAGTTTAAGAGGATTAGAGGGGTCACCTTTGCACGTCCAACTGCCTTCGGACTTCTTCAAACGGGAGTGATGAATCCAGGGGGTCACCTCAGCTACCTTCACCGCTGTTGGAGTAGAGAGCAAGACGGTGTAAGGTCCACGCCACTTAGGTGCAAGTGGATCACGTTTCCACTCTTTCACCCATACGCTATCGCCAGCCTGGAACTGATGAATCGGCTCGGCAATGCTGCACGGCGTACGCTCGAGGGCCCACCTGTTAAGAGAAACAAAAACACGGGAGAGAGATTGCACTTGTCCCTGTGTCACATGGTCTCCTATTTGTTTAAGATCAGCTGAAATATCCTGAACAAAGGAGGGCGGTCTCCCATACAGGAGCTCAAAAGGTGACAACTTAAGTCTTTTTGTGGGTGCACACCGAACACGAAACAGTGTTATGGGTAACACATCACTGCTGTGGCTAGCATCACCATCTTTTCCTTCTGCCACTTCTTCTTCTCTTGTTTCTCAGCCTCATCCCTATTCCGATAAACTCGGCGTGCAATGGCCATAATTTGGCTCATCAGCATCCCTTCCCATCCTTCGGATTTCTGAATTTTCTTACGAATGTCAGAAGCGCACTGGGCCACAAATGTAGCAGTAATCATTCTGCTGTTTTCAGGGGCTTCAGGGTCAAAAGGAGTCCATATACGATAGGCTTCTTGCAGCCTCTCTAAAAAGTCTCCTGGACTCTCATTTGGTTTCTGTTCTACTTCTGAGACTTTAGACATATTAGTGGGCTTCTGGCATGCCCTGCGGATACCTTGCACAAGCGTCTGGCGGTAGGTGGTAAGTCTGGCCAGGTGAATTACATTGTTTGGATCCCAATTAGGATCTTCCAAGGGAAAGTTGTCTTGGAGATGACGGTCAATATTAAAAATATTTCCCACTCTGGCCTGCTCACGCAAATATATCTGTGCCTTTTCAATTATGTCTCTCCTTTCCTCAGTGGTGAACAGAGTATTCAGGAGCTGGCGGCAATCTGTCCAAGTAGGACTATGAGTATTTATTATTGAAGTCACCAAGTCCATCATAGCCTGAGGTTTTTCTGCAAAAGATGGGGTGTGTGTTTTCCAATTCATCAGATCCGTAGTTGTGAATGGAATGTACTGGAGGGTCGAAGTTCGAGGTGGCCGTGGTCCGAGTTGCCCGTTAACCAGCACAGGCTCCTCAAGTGCATCAAATACTCTTCTGAGAGGGGCTACTACGTAATCTTTCTCTTCGCTTTGCTCTAGGGGCCTCAAATCATAGGGGATGGTATTTGTCCCAAGGCGTTCTTTTAGCAGCTTTATACGCCTGGCTGTATTGCTTGCTGACCGATTAAGGTCTCCCTGTAACTTCTGTAATAATTCTCTAGGACTTGGATGTACAGGAGTTTGGGGTAGGCAATCAGTTGTTTCACTAAAAGAGACTGTAGATGGAGTTCTACTGGGACTCACAGATGGAATAACCACTTCTGCTTGGGCTTTATTATAGGCCTCCAATGCCTCCTGAAGATATTTTTCATAATCTATCAAGGAATCAAGTTCTGTGACTCCAGCCCCATTATTCATTCCACTTTCTTGCCTTGGGGTTACAACTGGTGGAGGGTTTGGATTAGGCTCCCTTCGATGTGGAGCATAGGGTGGAGGTGGAAGCAGCTCTTCCTCTGGTCCCTCAAAAATGGGTTTGAGTTTATTTGGCAAGATTCCTTTCCTAGCTTCGGCTTTTACAGCCAATAATTTGCATCGTTGGACTTTGCATTCCCTTATCCATGGAGGATTTTTATTTAATGTGCTCAGCCAGGAATCTATATATGAAAATTGTTCTGGGCACCCTCCAATTTCTTTGGCGATGTTAGACCAAAGTTTGCTTACTAAATTTATATCAAAGGTTCCTTGAGATGGCCATTCAGTATTTTGCTTCGGCCACTCTAATTCACATAACGTTCTCAGGCGCTCTGGCGTCATTTTGACTCCATATGCCCCTGAGAAGGCTTTCTTAAAATTATTTAACATACATTCAAGAGGTGTATTTTCCCCTTTTGAACCCCCAACTCCCATTGTATGGCCCTGTGAAGTATCCACTCAGTCACTCACACACACGCTTCGTGGGTTTCCTTGCCCAGATGGAGTCGCCTCACTGGGAACCGAAGTACTACCCACTCCACACTCAGGTCAGCTACAGATTGCTCTGTACTTTCTCACACATACAATGCGTTAGATACTTCACCACACACTACCTCCCATTCTTCCCTTTTCCCCCACCAGATCACCATCTGATGTATCCAACCACCTAGCGTACTCAGTTCCCACTTACTGAGACGCAGAAGTTTGATCAAGACTTCTCTTCCTCCCAGTTAATTGGAGGGCCAAAAATCCCTTCGTGCACTTACCCCTGGTTGGTTCCGTTTCCCCCCGGTCCGTCGCCGCCAGTGAGCAGGGTATCAGACAGACGAGACTTCTGCGTTCCCCCTGGAAAAATTTACCAGTGCGCGCTTGGGTAAGCAGTTTAGAGATCCTCTCTCTTGTACCCTGCTCAGTAGAGCGAAGGGGCTGCGTTCCAGCAGACCACTTATCCGAGTCACAGGAGCACCATAAAATGTAGCACCCTGCTTGTGGTTAACGCTTAGCTGGAATGAAATATTCAACGCAGCAATAGAGAAATTAAAATAATTATTTATTTGTCAGACAAATAAATGAGAGGCACAGTGGTATATGGTTACCAAGCTCTGGCCTGGCTCCTGCCATTATGGCCAGCCCTTATATTCCCTTAATCCAGCCCCCTTTGCTCCTCCTGTGGCTGCCTCTGTCCAATCAGCCTAGTTGGATTTCCTATTGGCTGATTGCTATATCCAATCCTAAAAGATACACCCACATCCTCCTGTCCTTATATGGAACACAAACAGCTATATATTGTTACATCTATAAATGACAAATAAGTAGTAATATATCTTACATGTGTCTCAACAAGGAATCTTAATTACCAGCTCACCTCTTGCCCTCCCTGCCCTATTGCCTTCTAAAACAAATGGTTAATCTTAAATTTTTATCTTAAACATATGTCAAGGATCTTGAGTTTCACATCAACATTGAAAGATATCCTTCATTTGAAGGTTTCCAAACAAATGTCTGACAGCCATATATCAGGACAGCATTTGATGGCGTCTTCTTGTCTGGCAAGAGACTGGGCTCAATGGCTGACTTAATTTCAAGATAAATACAACTCTTCTAGCATTTGTTAAATCCTTTGCATAATTACATTTAAGCCAATACATTTAATACACAACACAAGTAGCCTCTTAAAAAGAATAAGGTCTTTGTAAAAAGGGAACTCAGTTTAAAACAGTTTCAGAAGAAACCTCTTCAGTTTACATCCCCCCCTTCTCCAGCCAGCTGCTTTTCCCATTAGCTCTTCCTCAAACTCTCTCAGTTTAAGAAAGAAACAGTTTTAAAAAGACTTCCCAAAAAAAGCCTCTCTTTCTCTGTCAGCTAGATGCTTCTCCCCATTTGCCTCTGGCCTTAGAAAATACAGCTCAAGGTTTAAGAGAGGCCCATGGTATCATTTTACTATTTGCCCATTCCTAATTATATTTATCTCTGCCTTTGTTATCTTCTGTAACATGTAGGGTCAGTGTCATTACTCAGTCTGTAATTTCAGCTTTTACGACTTTGAGAATTGTTTTCTGCTATCAATCAAAGGGGGGGCCCCTTGTCTTAGGAGAATGGCCAAGGTTTTCTCTGCCTGGCATGAAACATTTGAAAATCTTTTAGGCTCTCTCTAATATACAAGTCCTGATCAAACATTAATAAAATGCAGGCTTATGCCTGATGTCTCATAAGTAGACACAAATGTTAAGCCTAAAGTGTAGCAACAGTGGAGCAAGCCGATCGGGCACCTGAGGCAGCGCGCATGCCCTGTACCCAACCGCCTGCGGGGCAGGGTGAGCCGGGGCAGGACGCTCTGTGGGGCCTCTGAGGACTCTGCCTGCCTCCTTCCACTCAGCCGCCCTACAGCTGAGGGGGAGGCAGCGGGTGGACCGTTTGGGGCAGTGAAGAGCCTGCGGGTGCTCAAGCCACTGCGTCACTCCCAGGAGAGATGCGTAGCTCGGGCATGCTGCAGGCCCTGCAGTGAGTGCCGCCTGACAATTTGTTACCCCCCTCAGTGGTGACACCCAGGGCGCACCGCCCTCACCGCACATCCCTTTCTCTGACCATGAAGTGTAGAAAGCTGAATGAGAACAGAGTCCATTACAGGGCAGGGGGCTCAGGAGACTGAAAACCAGGGGTCTGAGGAGTGGGCGGAAGAAGGAAATTGAAATTTGAGAGGGCAGGAAGGAGGCAAGGAATTCTAGGGTGAGAGAGCCAAAGTGAAACTGTCCATGGAACATTCTCATGCATGGCTGAGGCAATAGAAGCAGTGTGCTGATTGCAGAAGAATGTATGAGTCAGGCAGGACAAAGAGTTGGTGGGAAGAGGCTGAATATCACAGCCTCATCAGAACAACCCAGCCAGCCCTTTGGCTGCAGTTTGCATGAAATGTCACGATTTTTGGATAAGTTCCGAGTCAGATCTAGCTCTTTCTCACTGCTAACTGATTGTTTGCCATTTAACTTTATGCTAATGCTAGTCTGGGAAAAGAATTGGCTCCCATAGCTTGTCATGCCGTTGTTGTTGTTGTTGTTGTTGTTGTTGTTGTTGTTGTTGTTGTTGTTGTTGTTGTTATTATTATTATTATTATTATTATTATTATTATTATTATTATTATTATTATTATCTATGCTTCTACCATCAGTTGTAGGACAGGCAGGATTTCAAGAGATGAAACTGTCCTCATCACTGGATCTTCCTGGCAGGAACAGCTTTGCATATTACAATTCTTCCCATGCAGCTGTTACAATGCATCTGCCAGAGGTTTTAAGTGTTAGAACGCGTCTCTGACATAACATGCCTACTTTTCCATTGTGCTTTCCATTTTGTAGCTAGTATTGCCTATGCCAGTGTTCCCCAACCTTGGGTCTCCAGTTGTTTTTGGACTACAACTCCCATAATCCCTCGCTAGCAAGACCAGTGGTCAAGGATGATGGGAACTGTAGTCCAAAAACAGCTGGAGGCCCAAGGTTGGGGAACACTGGCCTATGCTAAATGCCCCAGAAGCTTTTTATGGTGGCAGTTGTTACTGATAATTTTTGCAGTGACAACTCGCCCATTTTGTACCAATTATGTAACCTTTCGCGTGCATGGCATTTCACTGGCTTAGGTGGAAACTGCATAGGTTTGAGAGTTTCAAGGATACGGTAACTCGTGTGTGTGTGTTTAAAGCAAATGGTTGGCTCCAACAATGTAGTAGTAGTAGTAGTAGTAGTAGCAGTAGTAGTAGTAGTAGTAGTAGTAGTAGTACCCCACCCATCTGACTGGGTTACCCTAGCCACTCTGGGCGGCTTCCAACGTATACAAAAACATACTACAGTACCACTGCTACTACTACTACTACTACTACTACTACTACTACTAATACTAATTTATTTATGCTCCACCCATCTGGCTGGGTTTCCCCAGCCACTCTGGGCGGCTCCTAATTGAATATTAAAAACATTAAACATTAAAAACTTCCCTATAAAGGGCTGCCTTCGGATGTCTTCTAAAGGTTCTATAGTTACTTATCTCCTTGACATCTTTGTCAAGATCTTCCCCAGCTGTGGGTTTGGGGATGTTCATATGCAGGTGGAAAGCAGGGTTGCTGCATTGTTGTTGTTATTTGCATTTATCATTCACTCTATGTAATAAAAAGTCTCAAAGCAACCTGACAAGGTGGAATAATAAGGCATAAAAGCAACTGGAAACAAGCAGAAGTTTTAAAAAACAAAATAATAATAACACAAAATCGCCGAGCAACATTTTACTGGAGACTAGTCACATCAGTAAAAGGTGAGCTCTACTGTAGGAGTCAGAGTTTACTGAAATAAAGTTGGAAAGAGGTGGCTGTTGACTTCAGTGCCACATCACCTCAGATGACTTAACTATCCCATGGGCTGTTTAAATAGCAATCTGATTCTGAGTAGTGAAACCTAAAAGGAGCTCCTGAGGACCCCAGGAAGATGAAATACAGTATCACACTGTTCTCATTCCTGGAGGTTGAGAGCACTCTTGAAGCACATCCTTGAGGCTGGGAACGTTTCCATAGCTTGCTCTGCCTACAGAGGTGTGAGAGAAAATTCAATGTCATGATGCTTCTGCAGCAATTGTGAACAATGCTTCAATGTGTTACAATAGGTAAACTAGGTTTTAAACTTAATTTTTAAAATTAACTGGATGTTAAACTATGGTTTCCAAAGTTGTACTGCTCAAGGTTCTGGTTTTGTTTTGTTTTTCAAAAGTAAAAGGTCTAATGTTAAATGTACTTACATGTCCAGCCTTGGCTGCCTGCAGCTTACCCAGAGTGCTGTTTAATGGAAATGAGGTTTGAGAAGTTAATTCACCTGCGATGCATTTGGAGAAGCAGAAGTATAAAGAAAGGAGAATCCTGAGTCACAGCATTTCACCACCAGGCCTTGATGGTTTTACAGTGCAATCCTATGCATGTTTATTCAAGGGAGAGGCAGTAGTTCAGTGTCAGATCATCTACCTTGCATGCAGGAGGTCTTTTGAGTTCAATCTCTGGCATCTCCAGGTAAGGCTGGGAGAAAACCTAGCCTAAAACCTCTGGGGAGCTACTGGCACTTAGTGCAGACCATTTTAGCTATGGACCAATGGTCTGACTCAGTTTAAGGCAGCTTCCGATATTCCTGCTCCCAAGTAAGCCACATTGTGTTTGATGGGGTTGGCACAGTATAAATGGTGTCCTATATTTTTGTATTTATCCTCCACTTTGAAATATTTTGTTCACTCCCTTCATTGTGTCTTTGAGGACAGGTCAGAAAAGAATCTAAGGCAGCGATCCTACAGGTACCTATAAATAGGTAAGCCCTATTGGAACACAGAGATACTTCTGAATCAGCATGCATAGGATTATTGTGCATGGCTCAGTCCTACACAGAGCTACATGGGAGTAAGTCAAATCAAAAGCAAAGGGATTTGCTCCTGAGCAAATGAAAACAGGATTGTAACTCACATAAACAAATATCCAAAGTGTGGTAATAACTGGGCAAGGTTTTCCTATTTGTATTTTCCAACTACTGTATTTTTTGCTCTCTAAGACGCACCTTTTCCCTCCTAAAAAGTAAGGGGAAATGTGTGTGCATCTTATGGAGCGAATGCAGGCTGCGTGGTTAAGCCAGAAGCCAGAACAGCAAGAGGGAGCGCTGTGCCACACTCACTCTTGCTGTTCTAACTTCTGGCTTAGCCGTGCGAAGCCTCCATAGAGCACAGGGAGCCTTCATCCCACTGCCCTGTGGAGGCTTCGTGCGGCTATCCCTGGCTTTTGCGGGAGGTGGGGGAAGGGACAGCGCGCGGCTCTGTCCCTGCCCCCACCTCCCTCAAAAGCCTCCAAGAGCCGCGCTCCCTTTAAAGAGTGTGCAGCTCTTGCGAGAGGTGGGGGAAGTGACAGGGTGCATGGCTCTGTCCCTTCCCCCACCTCTCTCAAAAGCCCCCAAGAGCTCCCTTTAAAGAGCCGCGTGGAGCGTGTGTGTGGCTCTTGGGGGCTTTTCCCTGAGAAGGGAGAAGGGCAGCCCGTCAGTGATGGGCTGCCCTTCTCCCTCCTCGGGGAAAAGCCTGCAAGCGCGGCACACACGCTCCACGTAGCTCGTGAAAGGGAGCACTGAGCAGAGCCTGGAATGCATACAGTCTCTGCTCAGCGCTCCCTTTAAATAATACTTTTTTTCTTGCATCCTCTCTCTAAAAACTAGGTGTGTCTTATGGTCAGGTGCATCGTATGGAGCGAAAAATATGGTAGTTATTTTCAGGCACATGGCAATTTTTGAGGTGGCACTTTCATGGCAGAGTAGTTTTGTGAAAGCAGCTCTGCATTGTTAAATCTCAAGTCCCATGTCCTGAAAATGTGGTATTTGGGGCATGTTCAAACACCTTGGGGCATTTTCACACGACTACTTTATTACATGTAAATGGAATAGGATAGTCACTTCAGGGGACTCTTCTGCTTCAGAATAAAGAGGTGTGTGGACTGTTAATTGGGTATTTAGAGGGAAACAAACATTCATAACAGATTAGACCATATAAAGCAACAATGGGGCATAGACAGCTATGCCGATTGCAGTTCAGACACTATTACCATACTATTAGCAAACAAACAAAACCCTCCTCCACCACACTCTCAAGCTTTCTAGCCATGTGCAATATATAACACCAGAGGTGGTTGACCCTGACCAGGGAACCTGCTCCAGCCCTCCCAAGCATTGTTTTCTCTCTTCCCCTCCTCCCAGCCCCATTGCCTTAACCAAAGCTGTCATGGGTTTTGAAGACACTGAAACGCAGGACGAAAGGGAGAAACGCGCTAAGAGGAAGGCACACTTGGCAAACCCTCACCATGATCAACTCCCACCTGGAAACCTATGTCCCCCACTGTGGAAGGATATGTGGATCCAGAATTGGCCTCCACAATCTCTTACGGACTCATTTTTAAAACCGTGTTTATGGAAGACAATCTTACTCAGCTACGAGTGATCGCCAAAGAAGAAGGAGGAGGAGGAGGAGGAGGGGGAGGAGGAGGAGGAGGAGGAAGCCAGCAGTAGCAAGGAAGTATACACAGCACTAGAGTGGAGAGTTTTCTGTGTGCACATGCAAATGCAAGTGCGCAGGCTTTGAAAAGGTAAAGCTACAATTCAGTGGGTAAGTTCTCATTAATACATTTGCTTCTCCTGAGCCATTTCTTTCTTCTTCTTCTTTTGCCATACCTGGTTTTCTTATCTTTTGACCCTACTGGAATGGTCAAGTGGGGAAGTTCCATGTGTGTCACACCCACAACATACATTTTAAGCACTTTAATTCCACTTTACGGGTCATGCCTTTGCCCCAAAAGAATCCTGGAAACTGTAGTTTGTAAAGGAAGCTGAGAAACGTTAGGAGGCTGTTCGCAAGCGACATTTCCCAGAATTCTTAGGGAGGAGAAGCCACAACTGTTTTAAGTGGAACAAGAGACTTTTACATGTATGATGTAGATGCGCTCAGCAGTCACATTTTGGTGCACTGTTGCCCAGCGCACATGTCTGGAAGGGTTACAATGCTGCTTCATGCTACAGATCTGAGAAAGTACACTGAACTCTTTCTTCTATGACTATTTCACTAAGGGTAAAATGCAGGAAAGCAGGCATCTGGAGTGAGAGGGGTAAGAAAGCAGCTACCACACACAATGAGCTGGTGAGAAACAGCCCACGATATATAGCCCTCTGGTGGTGTCATGACATCTGTTGGTTTTGCTTTATTGAGCAAGTGTGACTGCCAACAAGTGGCAAAATCCTGAGAAGCACAGTATCCATGGCAACTCCAGGCTCTGCAACATGTGGTCATAGGAACTGCAATCTCTCCCCCCCCTCCGCTCCAAACACCCTGCACAGCACCCAGCTGTAAAGTGGGGCGAAGTCTCGGCGCATGGCACCGATCACGATCTTCTCCAGTAATTTCAGTCGGGGAAAGGTCACAGAATCTGAACGTGGACAAGAGAAAACAACACCCGTTATGTAATTCTAGATCATCCTCATTGGTGATGTAACAGCTCGCCAGCATGGGATGTTTACAACTTACGTACCCCACATCTCCACCTGCCTGAAGGAGCCACGATAATGCCCACTTCAAATGTTTGTGCTGATTGTCGAAAGGCACGCCTAATGGTAATTGCACCTTTACAGATGCTTGCGAATTTTCTCCGGGTGTTACATAAGGGGAAACTGGGTTGCACTCTGAAGGGCGGAGAAATATATCTTACAGCATGTGAGGAGGTGAGAAGGAAGGGTGCGTGTGTGTGTTTTTGTGTGTGTGAGAGAGAGAGAGGGGGGGGGGAGAGAGAGAGAGAGAGAGAGAGAGAGAGAGAGAGAGAGCATCGTGTCAGGGTTGATGTGACATGAAAACTCATCTTCTTGTCCTTTCTCCCTTAGGAAAGGATTTGGGGAAGTCTTAAAAAGAGACCAGCCAAATTCATTCACTGAAAAGGCTAGAAAGCTGCTGCATGGAAAGACCCCTCAAACCAGAGAGAGCACTGAGTCCAGCTGAGTTCTTCCCTCTTTTTCTAGCCTTCAATCCTTCCCCCCTCCCCGCCCCCTTAAAAAGAAAAGGGAAGAGGAGACCTGAAACCATTCCTTTCTTGCATCATCACAACTCCCCAGGGGATTGTCTGGCAGACAGGAACTGCTCCCTGACTTTCTTTCCTTGTGAAATGCTTGGCAGGGGAAAGAAAGAAAAGGGGAACTTCCAATAGCGTGATCTTGGGAACCTCTCCAGCCCTCTCAAGGGCTCTGTTCTCTTTTAACAGACTCGCAGAATCGTAGAGTTTGAAGGGACCATGAGGGTCATCTTTTCCAGCCCCCCTGCAATGCAGGAATCTTTTTGCCCAATGTGGGGCTTGAACCCACAACACTGAGATTAAGAGTCTCATGAGCTATCCCTCAGGATACCAGGGCCAAGCCATCTATGGGGCAGATATTGTTTTGTTTTGTAGCTGGCCCTGCTGCGGACACCCAGCTGCATCCTGCAGACACGACATGAGGTGCATCAGGGCCAGGGAAGTACAGGGAGGAATGGCAGGAGATGTGGAAGGGCCCAGGATCAGGATGATGAGACGGTGCCATTGATTTCTAAGTTGAAGATACATATCTCCAGCACAGGGCAAACATCCAAAAAGAAGGGAGAGAGAACTGTATGCGGCACCAGAGCCAAGTCAATCTAATCTAAGCAGAAAATTGCCTTAGGCTGACCGCTCCCTTGCGCTGCCCTGTGTGCTTCTCCTTTCCCTGCACAATGCAGCACTTTTACAACAGGCATCATTGGGGCAGGTGGCAGCCGTAGGAGGTGGGAGGGCAGCAGTTGCGTGCTGTGCTCCTGCCACGTGTGAGACAGGATTGGTGCAGCACAGCCTTTTCTCTGCTCTGGCATAAGAGATGCAAGGGAGACGAGGGAGCTGGGACAGCTCTGCAGCAGCTAATGAGGACGTTCTCCCGGAGTGGCAAAGATGCAAAGCAAACTCACGTTATGGTGCAATTCCCCAGCATGGTTTTTGCACGTGGCATCCTATGGTCTGGATTGTGTAGGCTGATCTGTGGCGAGTAGGTGGGGCAGAGGGAGGATGGAGAGAGAGAGAGGAAGAGGGAGAGAAGGACGTGTGTTCCCTACTCTCTTCCTACTTGTCATGACCATTGACACAGGTAAAAGGTATATTTGTTTTGTGTCAAGCAAACAGTGAAATCAGGGCTAGAGTAACAGACTAAGCCGATCGCACAAGACACTTCCAGGCAGGTTCATAGGAACACGGGAAGCTGCCTTGTACTGAGTCAGACCATAAATCCGTCTAGCTCAGTATTGTTTCTACAAGGTCTTGCCAGCAGCTTTCCAGGATTTCAGACTGTGGACTTTCCCACACCTACCTGGAGATGCTTGGAAATGCACCTGGGAACCCCTCCTCACCCAGAACAGATGTTCCGCCACTGAGCTCTGCCACCCAAGAACCTCTATATGATAAGTTTCAAGATTACGTTGTGAGGCCGATAAGAAAACAAATAGTCAACAAAACCCTGCCCTACACTTGTAGGTGAATTTACAGCAAGTTTGTGCATTCATCAAACCATTGAATTGTAGAGATGGAAGGTTAGCGGAGTATCCTCTAGTCCAAGCCTCTGCAATGCAGGAATATGCAGCTGCCCATTATGGGGGTCGAACCTGCAACCTTGGCGTTATCAGCACAATGTTCTTTGGCCCTCCAGTCAGCGGCGTAGCTAGCTGCTCAGGTGCCAGGCACCGGGGGGGGGGGGCAGGCTGCCATGGGTGGTTCTGGCCAACCACTAGGTGGGAAGAGCTTGGGCAGTCTGTCCGCCACCTCCCCCTCTGCTGGAGAGTGGTCGAGAGGGAGGCAGCTGGGGCACCCTGAAAGCCAGCCCTGCAGCCTCAGTGCCACCTGTGGCACCCCCCCTCCACCCCTCTTCTTCTGCTACTGCCTCCAGAAGTTGCTGAACCACAACTCCCATGAGCCCCAACAAGCATGGCCAGTGACTGGGGATGATGGGAATGGTACTTCAGCAAAATCTGGATGACCAAAGTTTCCCCATGCCTGGTTTGTCAATAAGCCAGGGAGGCTCTCCTGGGGCCATCATTGCATATCTTTAAGCACCAGGTGAAAATGTTTCTTTATAACCAGGCCTCTGGCTGATTGACAACCAATGCCCTTTTAAATGTGTTGTGTGTGTGTGGGGGGGGATTATTGGTTTGTTGTTGTTCTTATTTTATTATGCATTTTGTGGTTTTTATATTGTGTTTTTTATGTTATGAACCACCCTGTGATTTTCGAATGAAGGGCAGTATTCAGATTTAATAAACCGTAATAAAAATAGTTATGTTCAGTGGGATTTACTTCCAAGTAGATGTACACAAGATCACAAGCTAAATGCCATTGAACATAGACTTCAACATGTAGCCAATCTTCTGCATGCTTACTTGAAAGTACGTAAATCCCACCATGTACAAAACATCTTGCTTCCATGCATAGGATTGCAGCCACGCAATCCAATTCTAGACATGCTTACTCAGAAGTAAACCTTGCCATATTCTCTGAGACTTACTGTGGGGCTTGCGAGTGGCACTGTGGGTTAAACCACAGAGCCTAGGACTTGCCGATCAGAAGGTCGACGGGGTGAGCTCCTGTTGCTCGGTCCCTGCTCCTGCCAACCTAGCAGTTGGAAAGCACGTCAAAGTGCAAGTAGATAAATAGGTACCGCTCCGGCGGGAAGGTAAATGGCATTTCCATGTGCTGCTCGGGTTTGCCAGAAGCGGCTTAGTCATGCTGGCCACATGACCCGGAAGCTGTACGCCAGCTCCCACGGCCAATAAAGCGAGATGAGTGCCGCAACCCCAGAGTCGGTCACAACTGAACCAAGTGGTCAGGGGTCCCTTTACCTTTACGCATAGGATTACATTCTCTTCTACAGTTGAGCATATTCTCAGATGCGTCTATAAACAACAGTGTATAACTATATAAAACTACAGTCCCTTATTTCAATATGACTTTGGCATAGACTTCTGCTTTCAAATTTAGGATCTAATAAATTCATAAAATTGCTGTTAGCAACCAGCTCATTCCTGAAACCTTCTCATTTTCAGAATTTCAAAGTCCAGTACCATGTTAGAAATATTGTCCAGAAAATACCCTCCCAGTGATGTTTCTATTCCTAAATCCCTGTTCTGTGCGCATTTACTCAAAAGTAAGCCCTATTGAGTCCCTGAGAGTGAACTCAATGGTGTATATGTACGTAGACTATGTGGCGTTTGTGATACACTAGCACAAGCCTTGACACACTGATGCTGTTTCTTTACTGCTGTTGATGTTTTTGGGGTGTTTGATCTTAAATATTTTCTCAAAGGAAACTTTTCTTATGCTGAGTCAGACCATTGGCCCATCTTGCTCAACATGGACCTCTCTAAAACAACTGTCAACAGCTCTTTGGAAGTTCAGACAGGGGTCAGATGCCAGGGGCTGAATCTGGTGGGATCTTTTTTCAGGCAAATCATGTGCTCTGCCACTGAACTATGGCCCGTCTCCTCTTGTGTGTGACTCACTGCAAATTACTCATTAATGAATGCTCTCTTGTAGGAGTTAACCAAAGGGAGGTATGCCAATGAAATTCTAACCGAGGCTGCAATCCTAGGGCCTCTCTGGACATCTTTTTTTATTGTGCATTTGTGGAGGCTTGTGCAAATGATGCTATCAGGGGTGGACTGGTACATGCTCCACACATTCAGTACTTTTTGAGCCTACAGAAGTTTTGGGGTGCTCATACTGTAAATTCCCTCAGAAGGTGGTGGACTGTCCTTCCTTGGTGGCTTTCAGGCAGAGGTTAGATCAGGGGTCACCAAAAATTTTCAGCAGGGGGCCAGTCCACTGTCCCTCAGACCTTATGGAGGGGGAGGCGGAAGGATGATGAGTGGCGCACAAAAGGCCTCTGGAGAGGGGCTGCTTTAAATGGCGGCCACTTGAGCGATCACGCTGGTGCTGGCAGCAATCAAAGGCCAGCCCCCTTCCTCCTCTAGGCAGGGCGGGGAGAAGCCAGGAGGAGGGAGGGAGGAGGCGCTGCCGCGGTGTGTGTGAGGGAGGGGGAGGAATGGCACAGCCCGAACGATCAGAATCAGATCCATGCCGATCCATGCGGTGATTCCCGGACCATCCGTGGGCTGGATCCAGAAGACAATTGGGCTGGATCCACCCCCGGGCCTTAGTTTGCGGACCCATGGGTTAAATACAGAGCATTCATCTGTCATGGAAGCTTCAGTTGAGCGTCTTGCATTGCAGTGGGTTGGATTAGAAGACCCTCTGGGTCTCTTCCAACTCTATGATTCTATGCTTCATTCACTGCAACTTCCTGCTGACATCTCATCCATTTTTATACCATCAATTTTTATTTTCCTTCTGCTTTCGTTGCACAGTAGCCCCTCCGGACAATAATAATGTGGCGGCATTGGGGAGACATCGTAGAACAATGAATGAACCTGGAGAAGTCCCCACCAATGCACTGATACTGTGGCAAGAATGTGTTGCAGAATGGTTAAGGGTATGGTGCTGAAAATACCACTGCTGCAGGTTCGATCCCCGTAAGGGACAGCAGCATATTCCTGCACTGCAGGGGGTTGGACTAGATGATCCCCAGGGCCCCTTCCAACTCTATGATTCTATGAAAGCAACAACAGCAGCCCTTGTGCTTCTTGTATGAAGCTGGAATAAACCACTGGTCTGCAGGGGGCCCTAAGCACACTTAATAGGGACTAGCCCAAATGAACACAGTGGGACTTACATCTGCGTAAACGTGCCTACGTTTAGATCATTTTTTAAAAAAAGCAAAAGCTTTATTTTTCCTTATAGTTTTAGGCCCGTGTGGCTGAATCTTAGTGTAAAGACAGTACATACACAGAGCTGGTGGGAGGGGCTCCGATTGCTCAATAGTGAGACTAGGAGAAGGGAGTCTCCCATTCCTCCTTGGCTGGGAGAATAATGCCTGTAAGAGTGGGCAGAATTAATCACAGGGAGGCGAAAAGCTCAGCTGCCTTGGGGTGGAAAATATTTGGCAGCATGTTGCAGGCGGCCTTTTGCTGCCCGAGAGCAATGCGCAGCGCATGTTGCCACCGAAGACCAGCAACTGCTTTGCATGTGAGAATCACAAGCCAGGACTTCCCTGCTGACAGGAACGTGGGAAGGGGGAGGGCATCCTTTGCATGCTCTGTAAATTAAACCACCTACCTTGTGAAACAGTAGCACCCAGCTTACAAGGGAGCTGAACCGAGTCACCTGAGCCCAAGGGATTTTGAAGACAAGAGATGCTTGCAAGATGTTTATTTCCACCCACCCTCACATTTGGACTCTGCCAGCTTCATTGATCCCCGTGACGGATGATGCTAGTTATTAACAAAACACAGAAGTTGTCAGTGCAAGCCCTTTATCTATAATAAAGTATCTATAATGGACCCAAGCAACAGGCTTACGATTTCATTAGCTTGTATCCAATGGTGGTTTTGCACTAGCAGAAAGTGCTTCTGCTCATACAAGGTGGGACATCCAGTTTTCCTGTGATGCTCTTACCTGCTGCAACCCTCTGCTCTGTATCCCATAATGCTCTGGAGGCTCCCCTAGCCTTCAGGAGCAACTTTTTCTTTCTTTTTTCAAGGCTGCAGTGCATGGGGAGGTTCCATGAAGCTAGCTCAAAACCAACACTGAATACAACCTGTTTACAGGGAGGGGGGGAGTCCACCTGATTTCCATGCAGTTGTTGGCATCTGTCTGCCTTGGGAGACAATGGAAGAGGGCACCTTCAGGGGTGAAGGCAAGCCGTTGGAGAGTTTACAGCATACACCTGTGGCTGTAGAGACTGATATGGGAGAGACATGTTTTGTTGCAGCTGGGTCAGGTGAAGATTGTACCATGGCAATGAAGCACCTTATTGACCACCTGGCTTAAGGCAGGTGCTACAGCGTTCCAAACAGTTTACTTTTATGTAAACATGAATAGGGTCAAAACCATAGGAATATTTCCAGTAGAGTAGTATCTATAGACAAGCCAGTAAATGCTGGTCTATATATGGGATAACAGATCTGCAACCTTTAAATTGCTTAATAGTTCGGTTTCTTTTTTAAAAAAATAATGCAATAAACCTAGGTGGGCAAAGAATTTATTTATTTTAATAATGTCATCCAACTGCAACAGATTAAAATGCAAAGAATTGCAGAAGATGAAGCCTTTGTGAGTTAAAAAAAATATTGTTGGTATAGAGTCTGTTGTGCTTTGAAGCATGCCAATGGTCTGACACGGCATATTTATCTAAATGTGGCTGGTACAAGGTATTTAGGCATATGAATTGTCATATAGATTGCCCAGCCAGCCTCCAAGGGAGTTTTGGAGCAAGACGCACATGGCACTTGAAGGATTGCAACAAGGAGTCTATTGTGCAGACAGCTCAGAGCCGGGAATATTGCCAAGAAGACCTATGCTGTCTTTGTTTCCTTAGTCGCAGAAACAAGTCTGGGCATGATTTTGCCCACAACTGTAGAGATGGTGCTGGGGTTCAATCTCAGAGTTTTCTTGTTCTATTATTATTTTTAAGACACTCATTTGCTGCTCAACCACATCCTTCCCTACTAAGATTCCCAAGATCAGAGCAGTGAAACCAAAAGTAGGTCAGGAGTTCTCAGCTTTATTCTTGTTCCATACCAGAAAAGATTTGTACGCTGATTGTCCCACTTCACAAGCTACACCCCCCCCCCCCGGTTAAGCCTTTTGATGACAACAGCAATCAAGTAGTTATAGCCTGCTCTTCATTTAATATGTCAACCCCAGAGCTGGGAACAATGAAATAAACGAACAATAAAAATATACAGAAAAAGGAAACAATATGCAAAAAGTGCAGAATCCCATTTTTAAAAAATCCAATAAATAGCATAAATTAACCATTTCCCAACGGTCAAACAAAAATAAACAGCAGTGAGGAGAACAATTAGAATTTCCAATTTAACCAAATTCCTGGGTAAAAAAAAAAAAAGACCAAGTGAATTGTTTTAGCAACAGTTCCCAGCCAGAGGCAGCCCACTCACACCCCCTTTGTCCCTTACCCCAAAGGGGCCTCACTCTGTGCCAACCGACTCTCGCAACTTCATGCTTTTCACCCCCACGCTCTCACCCTGAGTGGCATTATTTGTTGGCCATAAGGATGCACAGCAACCCCCCCCCCGCCCGAATAGCAGGGTATATGAAGACACTGGGCTGTTAGGGGTGGTCGACTCAACAGCTGAAACCAATAGCACATGTGTAAGTACAGCTTTAAGATTGTAGTATATCGTCTTATATGTTAACAGTAAATCCTACAAGCCTGTTGTGTATACTAACTCTTGAAATGGGCTACATCACACAAACCTCCCAATGGGGGGCATTACCCTGGCAATGTGTCCACTTAAACTACACTACCATCCTGCACATTTCTAATTAGAAGAAAGTCCCATTAAGTCAGTATTTTAGAATACCACACTTTTCTGTGTATAAGACAAGTTTTATGTTAAAATAATCTTAAAAAACTGGGCTCGTCTTATAAACAGATAGTGCAGAGGGGGGGACAGGGGATTGTTGGCTGCTGCGAGCAGGAGATTGTCAGCGGCAATAGTGCAGGTGATTGTGGGCTTCGGCAAGGGCTGTTGTTGATTGGCTGCTGCAGCGGCATTTGGACGGGCGATTGGCTGCTGGTGGTGGTGAGCAGTCAGACGATTGGTGGCTTCTGCCTCGCATGCTTTTTCAAATGTTGTTCAGGCGGGTGAGCAATTTTCGGCAATCTTGGGGGCGTGTTATACACGGAAAAATACAGTAGATGGGTTTTGTTTATGCTGAGATAACTGTTTAGACTGATAACCAAGCTCAGAAATTTTGTGTGTGTTTTTTTTAAACCACAGGTCAACTTGGCTACAGATGCCCCTCTTTATTGATTCAGAAGATTGTGAAGGGAGGGTGATTATTGCTAACAATGCCATGCTGCATGAATGGGGCCAGTACAGTTGCATGTTAAATTTGCAGATCTACTGGGTGGAGAGCGCTTTGCTTTGAGAGATAGGGGGAGGGAGCCTGCTCACTGCTTTTGACACAGCTGTCCTTCAAAGAAAGGAAGCAAATGAAAAATTTAAAAATAAATACCCACTCTATCTGGATAGCTATGTAGTGTTTGTGTGTGTTTTTTAAAGGTTGCTCAACTTTTGCAGGTCTAAAAACTGCTTTAAAAAAAGAAAACAAAAGAACGTTTTTAAATGCCAAGATCTGTTATATGATGAAATATGCCTGTAATAGATCTTGTGTCTTTGTGGTGTCACAGACATTGTCCCCTAGATGCCCACAATAGTCACTCAAGGTTATGCGAGCTTTGCTTGTCCTGGTTTGTGGGAAGATTGCCCAGAAATCATAATTTGTTTGTTTGGCTGTTGGGAAACGTAATGTTCTCACATTGAAGCTGAAACATCTGCATGCCAAAAGGTTAAATTGTAGGGAGATTTATCTATGTAATTTAATTGCTTAGGTTGGGTGTCAAGAAATGCTTCTGGCATATCTTATCATAACCACACTTACTTGAACAAAAATCCAATGAATGTCAACAGGTGTAAACACTGGGAAAATAGAATTTCTTTCATGGGAGGTCCTGAAGAAGCGGTTGCATGAACATCTCATCATGATCAAGCCTTTGTGAAATCTCTGAAGGGTGTTGAAGTCATTTTCAGCTCTAGAATGGAGCACATCAAAGCAATTGCCTGATCAGAAATTTGGATAACGGGCTATGAAATACAATGGCAGGTATTTGCAAAGAGACCACACTCTGAACTTCAACTTGCACTCACCATCTTTCACCATTCCTTGGGTGCCTCCCTCATGAGAGGTCTGGCGAATGGCAACACAGGAATGGGCCTTTTCCGTGGTGGCTCCTTATTTGTGGAATGCTCTCCCCAAGGAGGCTTGCCTGACACCTTCATTACCTCTCAAAGATTTACAATTTTCAGAGTGGTTTAACAGTGAATCCCTCCGAAGCGGGTTTGGGGTAGGCTTGCCACAGTTAGAAAAAATCCTGATATGTCCTGGTTTCTCGGTGTAAAAATGGCATCAGGGTTTTGTTTGCTGAATTGGCAAAAAGTCAGGAATGTATGGCAACACGATGGAAAAAGCAGCAGAAACAGCTCAAAAACCACTATTTTGGGGGGAGGTTTCCCGAAAAAAAAGCTCAGCCATTTGGCTTTGTTCCCAGAAAAAAACCCAACAATTTGGGTGCGGGTGTCAGGAATTTTACTTTTTGAAATACGGTAACCTTAGTTTTGAGGAGTGTGACTGGTTTGGTTGCACTGGGCGCGGAGCCTTGGGGGAACCACAACTATTATGTGCTGGATCCCTCTTCTCTGGGGAACTTTGAGAATTGTAGCTCTGTGAGGTGAACAGGGATTTCCTACAACTCTCCGTGCCATTAACAAGCTACAGTTCCCAGGATCCCTTGAGGGAAGCCATGATTGTTTAAAGTGGCACCATAGTGCTTTAATCGTAGAATGTTGCTACATAAAGGTAAAGGGACCCCAGGCCATTAGGTTCAGTTGTGACTGACTCTGCGGTTGCGGCGCTCATCTCGCTTTATTGGCTGAGGGAGCTGGCATACAGCTTCCGGGTCATGCGGCCAGCATGACTAATCCGCTTCTGGCGAACCAGAGCAGCGCACGGAAACGCCGTTTACCTTCCCGCCAGAGCGGTACCTATTTATCTACTTGCACTTCGACGTGCTTTCAAACTGCTAGGTTGGCAGGAGAAGGGACTGAGCAACGGGAGCTCACCCTGTTGCGGGGATTCAAACCGCCGAATGCTGTTTACCTTCCCGCTGGAGTGGTACCTATTTATCTACTTGCACTTTGACGTGCTTTCCAACTGCTAGGTTGGCAGGAGCAGGGACTGAGCAACGGGAGCTCACCCCGTTGCGGGGATTCGAACCGCCGACCTTCTGATCGGCAAGTCCTAGGCTCTGTGATTTAACCCACAGCGCCACCCACGTTCCCATGTGGCTACATACCCACCATCAAACACATACAACTCCTACTCCCCCAAGCTCGCATAACGTAGGTAGGCAGAAAAACAAATATGTCCATTTTACAGCTGCAGCAGAGCGAGCTCACCCTGTGATTTGGAAACCAGAAAGTTTAGGGCACAGTCTGCAGTTGCTGAAGAGCTGCTCTGGGCGAAAGCACAGCTCGGGCATTGTGTGAGGTGTTTTGCCCACAGAGCCAAAGCAGCAGCAGGGAGTTTCTGAAGCGTCTGCTTTCCCCGTGCTCCGAGCCGTTTAGTCATCCACTCGAGCGTGTCTGCGTGCGGGTGCATGTGACCAAAGGTGGGAGGCGAGGGAGGGAAGGGAAGCGGGGAAAGGCCTTTGGGACTCGGCGAAGATTAAAAAGACTTAACGCTGACCCTCGCCATGAATGCCTGCTTAATCGCGCCCTGATCCTAATCTCACACCCAGGGCGGGTCCATTTCACTTTCCTTCGCGGCACTTTCCTGATTCAGCCGCCGCTCCCCAGTCCAGACATGCTTTTGGGGAGGATGCGGACGGCCCTCTCACCCTCCTGCGCTCCGGAGACCTTGCACCGGGCGCAGAGACAGGCGGGCGGGCAGAATTATTTGGAGACCGCTCCTCCTGCCCGCCGCCTCACCCCCCCCTTCCTCTGCCTCGCACACGTACGCACCGGCGAGCCGAAGGTGTTATTCAAATCCTGGTGTGGGCGAGGCAAACGGGACCGAAGGCTGGGCGGCTACACCCAGCGCGTGAGAAAAGGATTTGCCGGCGAGGCGAGGCGTGGTGCTGAGGGCAGAATGGCAAGTGCAGCAGTTCAGGGCAATCGCTTCGGCATCTCTTCTGCCCTCGAAGGATCCTGGCTAGGAGAGCCCTCCGTTTCAGGTCCTCTGCAGGTTTCCCTCCGCCGCCACCGTCGACAAAGTTAAAACATGCCAATTGGGTCGATGGCCCCTTTCAGAAGGTGACTGGATCTATCTCCCCCAAAAAGCTTAGCAGTGGTTCCCAACCTTTTTTTTTTTGGCCATGCCCCACCTAAACATCTCTAACAACCTGATCTCTCTCCCCCCCCCCCCACTCCTACATATAATTCTTATTATTAAAAAAATGAATTCCTATTCACATGGAAGAAGCCTAAAAGGCCATTAACTGTCCATAACTCATTTTCGAATTGCCCTCCCCTAAAAATCAAATTGCCCCCCTGTGGGGTGTGTGCCCCAGTTGGGGACCATGGGCTTAGAGCTTTCTCACCCAAGGGTGAGCCCACCTTCAGGCGTCAGTGGCTGCCGTCTTAGTATAGAGCAGAGACTTCTGTTTAAAAAAACCATACAAAACAAACCACTTCTCTACTTCCTATTGTGACAACATCTCCAGGTGTTTTTTAATTAAAATGCAATGGCCACAGTATTGGGGTGGGGCTTCTTTACTGTCAATGCACAGTTTTTGTTGTTGTTTAGTCGTGTCCGACTCTTCGTGACCCCATGGACCAGAGCACTCCAGGCACTCCTGTCTTCCACTGCCTCCCGCAGTTTGGTCAAACTCATGCTGGTAGCTTCAAGAACACTGTCCAACCATCTCATCCTCTGTCATCCCCTCTCCTTGTGCCCTCCATCTTTCCCAGCTGCCTTCCCAAAGTATGTGTCATGCTAGACCAGGGGTCACCAATCTTTTTGGGACTGGTCGGCAGATTTGGATTTTTTGAGGAAAGTGCTGTAGGTGCCAGTCACAAAACGGCTGCCTTAGGGTGTCAGGCATGACTCAACATGGCTGCGTGTGGTATAATGCAAAATTAGAGCAGAGCACTGTACCATCATTGCTGCTCTTTCTCGCCCCTTTGACAGCGTCATGCCTACTGGGTGAAGTCAGCTATGTCCTACTGGTTTTGAGTGTGGAGACCACAAAATATTGATTTCCCCATACAATTAGCGCTGTTGTCTAGTAACAACAGAGACCATTGTCAAGTATAAGGACAAATTTACTAAGTGGCCATGCCACTTATTAATGATAATAATAATAATAATAATAATAATAATAATAATAATAATAATAATAATACCCCACCCATCCAGCTGGATCACACACACACATTAATTCACTGTGCGCATACAAAACTACAGACACACAGGTATCTTCATTTGTTCACACACTTCACATATGCATACATCTCTTGTGGGCTAGCCTATCTGCCTTTCCTTTCCATTATTTTATTGATTGAGCCATTGCATTTCCCTGGCATCTGTGTGTTGTGCTTGGAGAACGGCCAAAAGCTCCAGGCCTGAAAAGTTGCATCTCTGACAGGCAACCTTTGACCTGCACAATGCCCAGTCACTGCCTCTCTATATCAGCACCTAGCAAATTCTCCTCCAGGGACATCCGAACTCCCTTTCCCAGCCTCGGCCATCACTAAGCAACAGCAATCAAATGATGCTTCCTGCTTCCCCTCTGTGCTGATATCGTGACACCTGATTTCCCTGAGAACAAAAAACCTTGCACCAGAACTGAATGTCTGCAGTCTGGTGGGTAGTGAACGGAATGTGAATCTCATTCCACCTCTGCCATGCCCTCATTTGTGGCTCGGTCTCCAAAGGAGGAGTGCATATCTCCCCCCCCCCTTTTTTAATGCTTGAAAAACAACCTGGCCCACGCATTACGTGAAGGCTGGATTTTTTGCCCTGGTGCTAGATTGGGGCCAGCATGAATATACTACTAAAATTAAGTGAATCCACCTGTCAAATGAGAAGCTGAAGCTAGGCAGGCGGCTGCTGAAGGGGGCCTTTTCTATGGCGAAACCCAGATGAGAGAACTCTTCAGACAGACCCACCTGGATGCCAGACAAGGTCCATGCTGTTCTCTCAGGCTTCGCATGGTGTATGAGACCCTTCCCCAAAGTGGTGCCTTTGAGACATTTTGGACCACAACTGCAATTCATTCCTGACCTTTGCCATGGCGACATGAAGAGTCCAAAACATATCGACAGCACCAAGTTGGGAAAGACAGGAACATGAGATATTTTAAAGGAACCTTTTGTTTGCTGGTTTTATATTTATCCACCCACCCACCCCGCTGGTTTAGTTGTTTTATCTTGTGGCTTCGAATTATATCTGTGGCATTATGGTGTTTTATTAGTGTAAACCACCATGAAGTTGTTTTACAGGGAAAGGTGGGGTAGAATTTGTTTAAAAAAAATAATACATGCAAATAAAGGGTGTATGTGCATTTGTGTGTGAGAGTGAGAGAGAGACTGAGGAGCAGGGCAGAGGGAGGGAAGGAGGCAGAGACCCTCTTCATGGAGAGATCTTGACTGAAAGCAGGTACTGCAAATCTACTTCTCATCACTCGAGAAGGTTCTATGTGTTTTGCTCTTATTATTTTGTCCCTGCATCCTTGGGTTTTTTTCCTGCCTGGGAAAATACCAAATTGACAGCTCTTAGACAGCTGTCCCTTCCCTTTTTTCTTCACAGAGAACACAGCCACGGGAGTGGCAACACATACTTCATAGGGCTGCCCCTTAGCAACATACCTCAAAGATTAGACGACAAGGAGTTGTTTTAAGTCTATGTGCTTGCTGAATCATTGTCCTATCTGATAAGGACCAATGCCAGGAATGTCAAGGATGTTTGCTCTAATGAGGCAGGTTCATAGCCTGCCAGAATCCCCTAAACCTCTAGTTCCCATCATCAGCTGCAGACTGTTGTCTCAAATGTTTAGGCATTCTGGGGGTTGTCATTTAGCAGCATCTGGAGTGCTGCAAATTCCTCATCCCTGCTCCAAGCAGAACCACAAAGTGGAGCTGATGGAGAATGGCCAGGAAAGCTTGTGGGGTTCTGGTGGAGACCTCAATAAACATGTCAAGTCATTGCACAGCAACTGTGGAAAAAAAGTGAATTCATTGCTATGGATCAGTGGCTACGGATCACAAGGGCTATATAACTTCCTCCTGGGTCAGAGGCAACATGCCTCTGAATGCTAGGTGCTTGGAATCACAAGTGGGGAGAGGGCTGTTGGGCTCACGTCCTGCTTGTGGATGTCCCATAGGAATCTGGTGGGCTTTTGGTCTGATCCAACAGAGCGCCTCTTATGTACCTTGTACTTGAAAGAGAATGTTAATAGCCCAGTGATATATTTCTGTGGAAACTAATCCTTAGTCCATTTCCCTTAAGTTTTCTAAATTGCTAAGAAATAGAAACACAGAATGGTAGAGTTCGAAGGGACCACAAGGATCACCCAATCCAACCCTTCGATGCAGGAGTCACAGCTAAATAATTTCTGACAAACTCTGTTTAAAAACTTCCAATGAAGGGGAGTCTACCACCTTCTGAGGGAAGCCATTCCACTGTCGAATGTCTTACCATCAGAAAGCTCTTCCTAATGTTTTGTTGGGAACTCGTAATTTGAATCCATTGGTTTGAGTTCCACCCTCTGGAGCAGCAGAAAATACGGTAAGTTTTCTCCATCTTCCATAGGACAGTCCTTTAGATATTAGAAGATGGCTATCATATCTCCTTTCAGTCTCCTCTTATTCAGGCTATACATACCCAACTCCATCAAATGTTCTTCATAAGGCTTGGTTAGAGCACTGTGAGTGAAGTGAGCTGGAGTTTTAAGCACAGATTGCAGTTATGAGTCAGAGACCAGGAGAGACACTGTGAACTGAGTGCTGTGGTCTGTAAATGTTTTGGGGGGCTGCCTGTCTCTAGAGACCTGATGTGGGAGCTGTAGACTCTGGCTGTCTGTTGAAATGTTTAGGTGTGCCTCCACCTATGCTCAGTCTGTATAGTTGTAAATACAGTAAACTCAGAGCTGTTGCAAAACATAAGTAACATCAAGTCGCTGAGGTCATCTTGCCAAGGGCCTCCTGAAATCTGGAACCAACACTGGCAACTTTCAACCTGTCCTCAGGTGAGCCCTGGGTGTGTTCTAAGAGGCTCCTTTCATTCACTGTCACAGGATGCCTCATTTGTGTTGCAGATTTCTTCCTTCCTTATTATATTTTCACCCCTTCGAGGTGGTGCATATGGTTTTCCTGCTCACTATTACAACAATTCTGTAAGGCTGAGAGACAGTGACTGGCCCAAGATAGCTTTATGGTTGACTGGGGATTTGAGTCCTGGCCTCCCAGGTCCTAGTGCAACACACTAACTGCTACACCAAACCGGATTACACGTGCAGAAAATTACGCAATAAACAAGGGCTTCCATGGCAGATATGCAGCGGTTTCTTGGAGACAGGTTGACCTCATACAGGTTCCCTAAAGAAAGCCAGAAACTTTCACAAACACTAGCCTACTCCACGGACACTTGCCTCCTCTTGTCCCAGAAGAGTATGTCACAGTCTGGTTCACGGGCGATCGAAATCCCGGCTGGGGACATTGGGACCGGGGGCAAGATGGCGGGGTGGGAGCAGGAACGGGAGTCCAGAAGCCAGGAGTCAGAAAGCCAAGAGTCCAAGGGTCAGAGAGCCGGGAGTCAAGAAGCCAAGGGTCCAAAGGTCAGGAAGCAAGGAGTCACGAAGTCAGGGGTCCTTGGATCAAGAAGCAAGGGGTCACAAAGTCAAGGGTCCGAGGATCAAGAAGCAAGGAGTCAAGGAGTCAAACACAGCAAGGCAAGGAACGTGTTGCAGTGGCAAAGAGCCGAAGGGAAAATGCTGACATTCTATCTCTTCCCGGCTCTTGCCACCAAGTGCTGTGAGTTACCAATCGCCTCACCTTTGTGGCCATGCCTTGCCTCTTCAGAACGTCTTGCAGAGGCTTATTGGTCACAGGGCCTGGCTCTTGCATGCACACCTGACAGAGTAGCAGCAGGGGTTTCCCCACCATACTATGCTGTTGATATCAGAAATACTTGCCTAGGAAGACTTTGATGCAAAAGGACAATGCAGGGCACACCCATTTGATAAACAAATCATTTACCTAGGCTACAGTTTAGACCCTGCTAAATGACAGGTAGTTTTTGAAACCCCAGATGCCCATGGGAAGAAGACACGAGTTTGGTTAAGGACATCATAAGCTACTGAAGAGGCAACCCTGTCAATCACTGCATGATCCTGGAATATATTTGAACTGGTGACCTGGAGGTGAAGGATTCAGCAGGTTCTATTTAAAATCTCCTGGGACATCCAGTTCCCACTGATATCCGTGCAGCATATAAATATAGTAACAGCCCAATGGTGCCTTCCTCTCCCCGCCCCCCACCTTTGTGCTTTGCGTTGTGCATCACAGCTAAAAGCTGGAAGTTCCTTATTAATATAAGGTTAGATCCAGACTTACCCATCATACTTATTAGACTCACTGAAATTAATGGGATGCCCTGTTTGCTAGTTAAATCCCATTGATTTCAATGGCCCTACTTTTCCCATGTGGCTTATGGTTGGATCCAACCATGGGCATAGCCAAGATTTATGTTGCAATGTCAGGACATCCACCTGTCATCATCCTCCGTCTGGCTCTGTCTAGCACAGTGACAGCCAAACTTGGCCCTCCAGCTGTTTTGGGACTACAATTCCCATCATCCCTGACCACTGGTCCTGTTAGCTAGGGATGATGGGAGTTGTAGTCCCAAAACAGCTGGAGGGCCAAGTCTGGACATCACTGGAGCAGATTCGGAATGAACTATCCCAACAAGAGTTGCTTTAAATTGCTTTCTTTTGACCCCAAGTGCTCAGAAAAATCTTCTGTCAAAATCTCCAGTCATTTGAAAACTAGGAAGTTAAATAAAAAATTAACATCAGGGAGTAACTTTCATGTGGTTAACAAGCATACTTTGCAAAATTACAAAAAACGTGCCCTTTTTAAAAAAATCTATACTAAACCTAGTTTCTTTTCATTATCAAATTCCTCTTTTTTCCAGTGCAGTTTTTCTGTGCACACACAGGTGGATTCCACACACTTATAAAAACCACTCTGAAAATGCTTTTTTTAAGTGTTTTTTTTTAAAAAATACATTGAATTTTCCATAAGGCTCACCATTGCCATCTAGTGTCACATTGTATATTGCACTTAAAACACACTTAAAACATTTTATTTGTAGCTGTATAGCTGAGTCCTCAGTAAGCACAGCCCATTGAGACACTCCCCTGTCACCATCGACCTCAGCCAAGTCTTTACTTTCCGTAAGGTACTGAATGACCGCTCTACGATACAAGTGGTTCATGGCTGAGCAAGAGAGATGAGCAGAGCCTTTTTTTGTGGCAGGATAAAAGATTTCTGCCTCTTTCACTAGGTCTGCTATGTCCAGCTCTTTTAGCTGCTCTTTGCTGAGTTCCTTCTCCTTCCACACGGCGTAACCATAGTTCAGATTCGAAGTTGAAATCTTGCAGCTTATAAAATCTTGAGAACTGCTTGGCTTTCATCTTGAAGTCTTGAATGGTCATGTCCAACATGAAAAGGGGGTGTAGAGCCAAAAGTGAAAAAGCCGGTGAATGCTGTTATGAGAAATGTTGCTCCAACGAAGACACTAAAGAGTCCAAGTAAGGAATTAGTAACCTTCCAGATGCTGGAAGGTTGGAGCGATATTGCTGCCTTCTGACTAGAACTAGAAGGTGCTAGAATGTGCCAGAACATCATCCAAGTGACCCCAGTGAGCATTTCAATTTGAAATATTCTGATTATTTCTATTTTAGTTAAGTGTTTTAATTTATTTACTTGATGTGTGTGTGTGGGGGGTGCAACTACCCCTGGCCCGAACAGACATACATTCCAAGTACAGTGGAAGTGGTTTGAACTCAACTCTCTTTTCCTAGAAAACAAATGCCTCTGAGTACAGAGAACTTGTATTCGGTCAGCCACTTCCACCAACCTTTTAGAACTGCTTGATTTCTGAGGATCCAGTGCGGATATAGGAAGTGGGGTTGGGTTCATGCACATCTGAACTATTTGCTAGCAAGTCGAGCCTGCCCTGCTTATCGGAAGATTCTTTCACGATGCCAAGTCCTTTTGATTTCTAGTTAGGACACGCTCAAACAAAGGCGCTTAGTCTCATGCAAATTAAACCTTGCCTTCTTATTTAGCAGCCAGTCGGGTTTCCTTTCTCTTCTGGGCTGCTGCTGCTGCTGCTAGTCAGGGGTGAAGATAAGGTCAGGCTGGGGACTCCAACCCTGTGAAGAAACTGCAAGAGTTGCTTGCTGGTTTTGATCCTCCTTATCCCCCCCTGTCTGTCGCTAATTAAGCTCAGCGGGTCAAGTCAGTCAAATAGATGCTTCCCATCCAGTGAAGTGGAGTGCTAATTAGTCTGTTATTATATACATTGACTTCGGGAGTCCTAGCAGTAGAGCTCTTCTCCTATTTTCAGGTCATTCCACCGTAGGGAACCAGAGTTAGGAGGGGGGAAATCCCATTTAGGGGATTACGAGAGCTTCCTTAATTACAAACCCTAAAATTATGGATCCCCTCCAAATCGGTTCCAAAGTTTCGTTAGCGAGAACCCAGCATTTTGTAGGCCCCCACCCCACTGAGAAATTGATTGGTTTTGTAGCACAAACCCCACACTCCCCACCAAACTGAGAAAATGACACTCAAACGGGGCAGGTCATAGGTATCACCCAAAAATCCAACATTGTCACTCTGCCCAATGGCAAATTCTTATAAAGTGGTGGTGGTAAGAGGATATGAAGCACAGCACGGACAGGCCTTCTCCACCCCACCCCATATCCCCTAAGTATAAGATTTAGATAGCAAGTTCCAGACAGCTGCAAGGACTTTCTATTGGGCCTAACCATAGCTAGAGGATGCCATAGAAAGCTGTTCATTGTCTTTCCCATCCCTACATGGAGATGATGGCCAGGGATTGGACCTGGGACCAAGGGATGCTCTACCACTGAGCTTTTTAACATGTTTTCCTGTTTTAAATATTTGTGCCACGGTCCAGCAATGGTGGTTTATACATGTAAGCATGTACAACCCCCCCCCCTTTTAATTGGGCTCTGAGTCCTCAACCCCAACCGGGGGGGGGGGACATAAAGCTGGGGAGAAGTGTTTCTGAAGGGGATTGGACAGAGAGTGCCTCCCACCCATGCTATGCTTCAAATCCACCCAGCTTTATAGGGTTTCAGCCTGACCCACACCCTCTGTAGGAATCAAGGAAATACCCTCTGTGGGAGAATAATTTGGAGCTGATGAGAGATATCAGGAAATAAGGTTGAGTGAGAGGCAAGGAACAAAGGTATCAGAAAAGCAGCGCTCTTGCTGGTGGAAAGAAAACAACAACACACATTTAAAGCACACAATCCCCTCCAATAAAATCCTGGGAAATGTAGTTTGTCAGGGTGCTGGGAATTACAGCTCTTTAAGGGGGAAACTACAGTTCCCATGATTATTTTCATACATGCGTGTTGGATGTGCTTTAACTGAATGATGTGGATCTGCAAAGGCACTTCTGGCTTCATAAACAGTGTGCATAACTCACTAGCTGTTTTTTTTAAGGGGTGGAATAAAAGATCAGTGTGTATAAGAACGTTGTAAATTAGAATCATAGAATCGTGGAGATGGAAGGGACCCAAAGGATCATTTAGTCCAAATAATAATTTAATAAACAGAGTGTTGCTAATGTTTGGGGATGATTTATGTTGTTCTGGAGAAGATTTCTGAAGCTCAGGGACTGATCCAGTGTTAGTGCATGGGCACCGACAGCTACCCAAGAAAAATGGTCCACAGGGTTTTCTCCCTGTTATCTGCTGCAGGTGATGGTTGAAGAGTGCACACCGACCTTGCTGGATAACCCACTTTGCCAGGCCCACAAGCCACGTTCACTGAATAGGCATGCTGCTGACAGTAACACATCAAGAGTCCAGAGGCACCAGCTTCCTGGGCATGTCTTTGTTTCCTTTGAAGTCAATGGGGTTAAGAAAGAGTTAGTGCTGGGAGTGAAGACACTACTGTTGTGACTAAACCACAGCGTGGGGAAGGAATGTGTTCCAGCAGTGCTATGGGCTGCCAAAGACAGTGGTTGACTGAGTTCATGTGGTATTTGGGGCAGAGGAAGAAAAGCTAGTTAACCACGTAGGTTTTCATTCGTTGTACGTATGAGGCCCACAAGGAAACCCCAGTGGGGAAGGGAGAGGAAGGGGATTTTTTATTTTTTTTTGCTTTTTGCTCATTCTCCTTATCCTGATTCCTACACTCAACAACACATGTTCTCTCTGTGTGCGCGCGCATACACTGCCATCTTTTCTCCCTAACACCCACGTGTACATTTTCTCTCTCAAGACGTGCACATGTTGTCCCACACATAGGAAGGTGTCCTCTCTCTTGCATGTATCCTGAGGAAAATATTTTGCCATGGTACAAAAAAATGGTGGTGGGTTTTTGTTGTATGTAATGGAGTTTTCACTTGTTTTCAATTCATTGTGGTCAGCCAGCCTTGGATTTCCTTGTTGTATGTAAAGGTAATTACAAAAATCACAAACGTGTTGTTGCTCCTCTTCCTATTAATAATAAAGTGGTCCTACATTACACGCTTGTTGTAAGGGTTATTGAGATCATAGTATGCACGTGGGTCTTTCTGAATTCCAAAGTGCTGTGGTACTATTATTAAAGTTGCATGCATATTGGAGTTGATTTTCTAAAAAACACACAAAAAACCACCATAACAACCCTGGATCTTCTGAACATCCAGCCAGAAGCCCACTAAAGAAAAGCTTTCTAGGGTTGAAGGAATCAATAGGAATAACCTTCCTAGGGACCAGATGGAATACTCAAACATTCTGTAATGTTGAGATTCATAGGAAGCTGCCTGATATTGAGTCAGTGGATGAATTAAGATTGCCGGAAGAAATATTAACAACCTCAGATACGCAGATGACACAACCTTGATGGCAGAAAGTGAGGAGGAATTAAAGAACCTTTTAATGAGCAAGCAATCAGAACTTTATTAGCAAAGCCAACAGGCCACAGCTATACAAGAGTTAAAAATAAAATAGGATAAACATGAAAAGGGGATAGAAACAAACAAAAGGAGGTCCGTCAGATGAACACGTCTGTCACTCAGATGGTGGCCCTCAGTTTCACAGCTCTCTCGATGTACCTTGCGACCTTCTCTGTTGTCTGACTATCCGTATCAGATAAGAGAAAGAACAGCATAATATCTTGTGGACGGCCGGGGTTGGGGAGAATGAGTGGAGTAATAATCTCATTCCTTAGGTCTTTATAAAGGGGGCAGGATAGGAGGACGTGGGACACTGTTTCCGTGTTACCATCTCTACATGGGCAGAGTCGTTTTTCAAATGGAGTCTTTTGGTAACGACCTTCGAGTACAGCTGAGGGAAGAACATCCCATCTAGCCAATGTAAAGGCGCGTCTGTATTTTGGGATGGTTAGTTTAAACAGATATGAAGCTGGGAAGTCAAAGTGGGAAGGGGGAAAGTAAGTATACCATGGGCACATTTTCTTTAAAATAGTCAGGTTGTTTTGCCGTTCAATGTCTTTCAGGCGCTGGCCTATTAGACTCTTTGCTTTAATGAGGCCCATTGATAGTAGGGATTGCGAATGCAGACCGCATGTAAGGAGTTTTTGATGCACGGTTTTGAACCACATGCTTTTATGAGGGTCTTGCATTACTAGAGGCAGTAGACCGGGTGGATTTAGATTAAGACGAAGCCAATAGTTGAGTGTTCTTTGCCAGGTCTGAGTTTCTACAGATGGAAGACAGGCCTCGAGTCGTAAAGCTGCGTTTGGGACACAGGAGGGGACGCCGAATATCTGCCTTAGGAATTTAGACTGAGCAGTTTCAAGACTTGAGCAGTGGTTCCCCGTCCAGATTTGTGCCCCATACAGTAACTGCGCCAGAGGTTTTGCCTGAAAGACTTCAAAGGCTGCTGGAATATATCTGCCCCCCTTCGTGTAAAAGAAGCGCAACAGCATCTTAATACTTTGAGCTGCTTTTTCTTTGGCATATTTTTGATGGACGTCCCAGGACCCGGTCGACTGGAAGACGATACCCAGATATTTAAAGGC
Organism: Podarcis bocagei; assembly: GCF_964188305.1. Lineage (NCBI taxonomy): Eukaryota > Metazoa > Chordata > Lepidosauria > Squamata > Lacertidae > Podarcis > Podarcis bocagei. The sequence goes on from NC_138126.1 coordinate 39,767,701, forward strand.
TTTAACCTGTTCGATTGTCTGGTTATCCATCCTCCAGCTGTACTGTCTGCATTTCCTTCCAAAAACCATGATTTTTGTTTTCTGATAATTTATTACCAGTTGCTCTCTCCTACAGTATGCTGAAAATTCACCTATGAGCCTATTTAAGCCTATTCTTGTTCGAGATAGGAGTATCGCATCATCAGCATACAAAAGCACGGATATTGATTTGTCAGCCAGTTTGGGGGCATGGAAGTCCGGAGATGACAAACAGTTAACCATATCATTGATGTAAAAGTTGAATAGAACTGGGGCCAGGATGCAACCTTGCTTGACCCCCTTGCTGACAGGAACTGGTCCTATGAGATGGCCATTTAACGAAGTTCTTACATACAACACCGTGTCTTTATATAAACAGCTGATCAGAAATAATAGTCTTTTGTCTATACTTGATGCGCTCAATTTGTCCCAGAGTCTTGCACGTGGAATTGAATCGAAGGCAGCCTTTAGATCGATAAAGGCTGCGTATAGCACCCCACGGGATTTTTTGGCATATTTGTCAATTAAATAGGCTAGGGTGAAGCAATGGTCTATGGTGGATCTGCCTTGCCTGAAACCCGCCTGCTCTTCCGCTAGAATAGCTTCAGTTTCCAGCCAGCTGGTTAGCTTAATATAAAGATGTTTGGCATATAGTTTGCTGGGTATGGGCACCTTTTAATGAAGGTGAAAGAGGAGAGTGCAAAATATGGTCTGAAGCTCAACAAAAAACAAACAAACTAAGATCATGGCCACTGGTCCCATCACCTCCTGGCAAATAGAAGGGGAAGAAATGGAGGCAGTGAGAGATTTTACTTTCTTGGGTTCCATGATCACTGCAGATGGTGACAGCAGTCACAAAATTAAAAGACGCCTGCTTCTTGGGAGAAAAGCAATGACAAACCTAGACAGCATCTTAAAAAGCAGAGACATCACCTTGCCAACAAAGGTCTGTATAGTTAAAGCTATGGTTTTCCCAGTAGTGGTGTATAGAAGTGAGAGCTGGACCATAAAGAAGGCTGGTCGCCAAAGAATTGATGCTTTTGAATTATGTTGCTGGAGGAGACTCTTGAGAGTCCCATGGACTGCAAGAAGATCAAACCTATCCATTCTTAAGGAAACCAGCCCTGAGTGCTCACTGGGAGGACAGATCGTGAAGCTGAGGCTCCAATACTTTGGCCACCTCATGAGAAGAGAAGACTCCCTGGAAAAGACCCTGGTGTTGGGAAAGATGGAGGGCACAAGGAGAAGGGACGACAGAGGATGAGATGGTTGGATAGTGTTCTCGAAGCTACCAGCATGAGTTTGACCAAACTGCGGGAGGCAGTGGAAGACAGGAGTGCCTGGCATGCTGTGGTCCATGGGGTCAAGAAGAGTCAGAAATGACTAAACGACAACAACAAGCAGCTCAATACTGCATACACTGACTGGCAGCAGCTCTCCAGGGTTTCAAGCAGGACTCTCTCCCAGCCCTACCTGGAGATGCTGGGGATTGAATCTGGGAGCTTCTGCATGCAAGATAGATGCTCTACCAATGAGGCACAGCCTCTCCTTCTTCTTTAAAAAAAACATTTAAACAGATTTTAGTGGATTCATGCTCAAGGTTAATGATCAGGGTTTTGTTACCCAATAGCTCCAGGCAGTACAATAGCCATGAAAAGGTTATCTTATGGTAATTTGGGGGGTGGGTTCCTAATTTGCATTGGTGATTGTGAATAAGTTGCTGCTGCTGCTCTTGGGGCTGTTGCATGGCATTAATAATGTAGGGCATGCAAGGGTGTGATCTCATTATGGAGCATGTGAGCTAAACAAGCAGCTAAAACTCCCTGACACCTAAAAGTGCCTGCTGGCTGGTGCAGTACAACAAGCAGAACCTTCCCGCTAAGGTGTGGGCATTCTTCTCTGTGTGAGTCACAAGAGGAGACAAGCTTTCCTCAGCGGAATGTGAAAGGAGGTGGTGGAGAATTTTTGATCTGTGCAAGGATAAGGAGTTGTCCCAACTCCCAAGTCAACGGAAAACTAACAAAGGAAGCTGCAATGCCCCGAAAAGAGTGACCAATAAAGGCAAGTGTACACACCTGTACAGGAAATAAATGCCGGAAGAGGATGTGTACAGTTTCTGGAGGTTTTTTGGCCTTTGGACTATGACTGAACTGGCCATTTTGGGGGTGGGTGGGGGGAATTCCACACAAACACCTATATTCAAAACCCTGAAAGTGCTTTATTCGGATCCGCATCATTGTGTGTTTCACAAGGAAGAGGGTTGCAAAGAGCGGCAATGAAACACACAGCTTCAGTTTTTCAACTTGTGCAAGCCCATGGCAGCCATTTTTCTCACATTAATAGGTAGAAGCAGATCAACCAAAGTCCTCCTCTGTCCATTTTTATCCCACTCCTCCTACTTTGGGGAGCTCAGGGAGGATATGAATGGTTTCTCCTACCTGAACAACAAGCCGTCTGAGGTACCAGGCTAGTTTTGTGGCTGAATGGAGGTTTGAAACCAGGTCTGTGTGGTGTCCTGAAGTGCTAAGCCACACTGGTCGACCGCATGCACGTACCTCATTCCTGTGCTGTTCACCTGCTCATAAAAGTGGGCTGGGGGAAGAGATATAAACCGCATTTCAGGAGGGAGTATCTCGCTCCACATTTACTTCCCTTTATTCTTCTTTGTAACAGAGATAAAGATCTTTAGTGTATGCAGAGGAAGGTCCCTTTTACAACTGATATGAACAGTCACTGCCTGAAGTGACGCCGTCTCTAAGCTTAAGTGTCTAAAAACTGTACTGTACAGAAAGTTCACTTAGGTTAAAATTGACTCCATTCCACTTTTTAAACCATATTGACAGCTTTGAGAAATGACACATTCCAGCCTGAGAGGTATTCTTGCGGGCAAACTGGAAGTGATGGGAGGAGAGTTACGTGTCAGAAGTTTAGAGTTTCCTCCGAAGTGGCGTGAGGGATGTTTTAAAAAGCAGCCGTCCCCAACATGGTGGCTACAACTCCCATCAGCCCCAGTGAGCATGGCCAATCGTCAGGGATGATGGGACTTGTTGTCCAGCAACATCCAGATGGCACTTTGTTGTGGAAGGCTGTTTCAAAACATATTTTTTTATATATATGCCTTTCCTGTTAACCCTTTCTCTCACAGAATCACTTCTCCCTGCCCGTTTTTTCTACCAGTGGGTGGGTCTCTGAGACTGCAAGTAATCCTTGATGGGTGAAAAATGGGTGAGGAGAAACAATTGGGAGGTTGAGGGGAGAGATTTGCCAGGAAAACAATTTAACACCCACCCACCCCTTCTCCATCTATCCAACTGCTTTACAGGAAATTAGCACAATGTGTATCAGCCTAACATCAGTTTTGGCCCCTGGGGACAAAAGAAATGAGATACTGGGAGTTTTGTGTTTTGATCTCCTGTTGGGGAGGAGTTGAGGCTGTTTACAGGAGCAGCCACAGGCTTTCTCTGTAAGAGTGAATCACGTACTAACATTTTTGCAACTTCCACAGAAATGAACTTCTGAGGACCTACGGGAGTTTCTCTTGGGTGCTTGGAATGGTGTCAAACTGTGTTTACTCCAGCCATTAGAGTGTTTTTACAAATGACACTGGAACATGCATGATATGATCTCGCCTGGGAAATCTTTGTTTTTTAAAAATGCTTTCACTTCGTGCCCTTTCCCTCCGCTTCAAGTTGCCCCTCTCCAGAGCTAATATTTGGCCCCCAAGGGCATCATAAAGGCACCTGAATTGTGTTACTCTGGGTGCATCAAGATTTCCTTTTGTACCTTAATTCCCAGGCACAGATCCATGCTTTAAAGCTCTTTGTCTGAGCATTAATTTTTTCTTTTGTCCTGGTGCTTTCCCCAGGTATACCCACCTTTTACAACTGAATCAGAGCAAACCACAATCCCAAATGTGGGTTTTTCCAGGGGTGAAAGAAATCACTTGGACATGGAGCTTTAAAGCCCATGCCTAGTAACACAGCGCAAAATGAAGTCTGGATCAATCCTCTCTGTGTAGGCAAATAGCACCCTTGGACTGATTTAGGTTAGGAAAATGGCACAGTTAAAATTCATCTCTACTAGGTCACTCCCCTGATCTGATGCAGGATCTCTGGCAGCTGCTTTGAACTGGGGAGGTGGGGAATGCCAAACCACATGGAAGATCTCATCACAGATCTCCCAGTGTCACTCATGGTTGGTGTAAATATAACTTGACTCCATTCTAAGGGAGCTTAGTAAAGGAGAAAATATCCACGGGCCTCAGGAGGCCAGTTCAATGAATGCAGGAGCTGCAAAAGCATTCTGAGAAACCTGAGCACTCTACAGAATAAGAACCAGCTCAAAACCTATTGCTTGATCTTGAGCCACAGAGGAAATAGGTTTCATAAGACCCAGTAAATTCGCTAGAAAACACAAAACCAACCATCAACATAAATGGAGTTTTAAAGCCCTTCTGTTGTTTCCTTATTGAATTCTATAAATTGGTCAGGATGGGCACATGTGCTTTGTGGAAGGGGCCTGAATCAATGGTAGAACACATCAACAATCAATAAATAGATGCATAATAATAAATAAATTAGATGCATGCACTATATTCCCATCCTCCGACCCTGATATCGCCAACTAAAGGCTTTCAGCTCGTTAGCTGGGGGGGGGGTGGTGGTTCAAAATTCTGAAGGGTGATTGAGTGCCTGCCAGGTTAGTCATACTATGGTTAGGGAAAATGTGGCCATCCAGATATTTCTGGACTCCAACTCCCATCCCTGGACTCCAACTCCCTCGTACTTACAGGACCGCCTCTCCTGGTATGTCCCACAGAGGAACTTACGGTCTTCAAACAAAAACATCTTGAAGGTCCCAGGCCACAGAGAGGTTAGGCTGGCCTCAACTAGAGCCAGGGCTTTCTCGGCTGTGGCTCCGATCTGGTGGAACGCTCTGTCACAAGAGACTAGGGCCCTGGGGGACTTGACATCTTTCCGCAGGGCCTGCAAGACAGAGCTGTTCCACCAGGCCTTTGGCCAGGGCACAGCCTGACTCCCTCCTTTGGCAATCCTCACAGAACTTCTAACCCAATGGTTGCCATTAATTTGATTGGAATTAATTTTATAATGAAATGACTTTAGAATGTTTTATCGTTTTACTGTTGTTAGGCGCTCTGAGCCCGGCTTCGGCTGGGGAGGGCAGGATATAAATAAAATTTATTATTATTATTATTATTATTATTATTATTATTATTACTAGGCCAAAAGCCAGGGCTGGTGGGAGTTGGAGTCTAACAACATCCGAAGGGCCACCGCTTCGCCATCTCCAGTCAACTACCTGTAAGCTGCCCCAAGGTCTCCTTGCACAGGAGCAAAAGCTCACAGCCCAGGTCTATTTGGCAATTTAATCTATTGGCAAGAACTGTTTGTTAATCGCTGCCACCCGCAGAGTCTTACTGGCACTCTGGATGCCTGGAAGACACATGAGTGGTGGTGCGATAACTGAAGCCTGGTTTCCGCTTTGCTGATCTCAGCAAGGGCCTAAAAAGAGAGAGAGAGGGAGCCACCAAGCAATATAGGCAAGGGCCTTTAAATTGTGAGCTCATGCTTGATACCAGAGGACATAAAACGTTTTTATTGTCAAGTGTTTTCGTGCAGTGCAAAACACAAGAATTGTGGTGTATAAGGCAGCATAACAACTTGTAGTCCTGCCTTTTTGTTTGTATTGCTGCGTTTTTAGGTTAATTGGCTGTGATCTAAGTCGCTTGTAAGAAAAATGGCTAATAAGTACTATAATTATTATTATTCATATAATAATAACCTGTTTCGTTTTTCTTTGTTTGCCTTGGGTGATGCTTAGAAAAAATTCAGGTCCCAAGAGCTTTTTATTCAAAATGTTTCAAAGACTCCAGGGATACAGGTCACATAGTTTCTAGTCCAGGCATCCCCAAACTTGGACCGCCAGATGTTTTGGGACTACAACTCCCATCATCCCTAGCTAACAGGACCAGTGGCCAGGGATGATGGGAATTGTAGTCTCAAAACGTCTGGAGGGCTGAGTTTGCCTATGCCTGTTCAAGGCCATGTGTGGCATGGAGCTGCTTCTTCCTAAGCCATTGAGGCATGAGACAAAACAACAGAGAGAGAGAGGGAGGGAGGGAGAGAGAGAGAGAGAGAACTTCTCAAAACCAAAACCTCCCACCTTGGAAAATATATCAGAACTCCAGGCTTTGGTGCCTTGAGTCAATTAAATCCAGTTGAAGCAGTAATGACATCATACTCAGGAGCTGGGTAAACCACATTTCCTTTGGGTAAGAAAGACTCTGAACATTTCAGCTGACAATCCAGGCTGATGAAGAGAAGCGCACCAGACAGAACATACAAACTCACTCCCTAGGTGGGCCTGGTTATGGAAAAGATTTGGCAAGCTGCTTATTGTGTATGGAAGGCAGAGTCAGCCAAAGGAAATGAAAAATACATGTGCACTAGGTAGGGCCGGCTGACTCTGCAGTCTTCTCCCGTGGTGATGTTTGGCGATTTTAAAATGACAAGCAGTCGTGCCAAGTAAATAACAAAAGTTCTAGTGAAGCTGTCAACCCAGTGTGTGGCAGCTGTGAAAAAGAAAGCAAATTCCATGCTGGGGATCATTAAGAAATGACCTGAAAATAAAACAGCTGGTATCGTAATGCCATTCTAGGAATCTATGATGTGCCTGTGTTTTGAATGCTATGTACAGTTCTGGTTGCCTTCCTTCACCTCACCTTGCCTCTCCTCAAAAAGGATGTTGTAGAGTTGGAAAACAGGTTCAGAAAAGGTCAACCCAAACGATCAAACAACCCCCCCACTAAGAGGAGAGATTACAACATTTGGACTCTTTTAGTTTAGAGAAGAGTTTCCCACACAATTGGGTCTCCAGATATTTTGGGTCTTCAGCACCCATCATCCCTAGCTAGCAAGACCAGTGGTCAGGGATGACGGGAACTGTAGTCCAAAAACAGCTAGAGACCCAAGTCTGGGAAACCCTGGTTTAGAGAAAAGGCGAGGGGACATGATGGAAGAGCATTCAGTTCTGCATGGCAACTGGATAGAGAAAAGATTTTTTTCCTTCCTCTTAATACTAGAAAGGAAATACTTCGCCACACAATGTTTAGTTAAACTACAGAATAAACTCCTGCAAGTGATGACCACCAACTTGAATGCCCTTAAAAGAGGATTAATCAAATTCATGGAGAAGACTGTCAGTGGTAGTCTGAGTACCAGTTGCTGGAAACCACAGGAGGGGAGAATGCTGTGGCGGCTACTTGGAGTCTGCTTTTTTTAAAAAAAATATTTAGTATCGTCCAAGACTGGCCCAAAATAATTTGGTGCCCCATTTGGAAAATCCAAAAAGTGCATCCCAATTCAATACCTGGCCATTTGCTTCTCGGTAGTGGCACCCACCCTGTGGAACGCCCTCCCACCAGATGTCAAAGAGAAAAACAACTACCAGACTTTTAGAAGACATCTGAAGGCAGCTCTCTTTAGGGAAGCTTTTAATGTTTAACAGACCACTGTATTTTAATGTTTAACAGACCACTGTATTTTAATACTCTGTTGGAAGCCGCCCAGAGTGGCTGGGGAAACCCAGCCAGATGGGTGGGGTATAAATAATAAATTTATTTATTTATATATATTTTTAATCATGCACAAATGCCCACAGAGGCTGCCTTACTGTCACTCATAGCAGGGTCATTTGAGGGTCTGTTCCAACATTCAAAGGGAGGCTGACCTTAAGGAATTTCACCCTTATGCTCCCCAGAATGGATCAGCTGCAGGTCAGCACACAAGACGTGGAGTTCGGCAGTTATAGTTAATTCTTTATTCAAGGAAGCGGCTTACAGTGTGCAGCCATACCTCCTGACAGGACTTGCCCCTGTTCAGCAATTGCCAGGACTGGCGGTCCCCGCCCTCTACTTCCTCTAGGTCTCTTTCTCTGCCAGATGTTTCCCAAGCAGCCTCAAACTATGCCAGGGCACCTGTAATCTCTGTTCCACCTTACACATCACCTTGTGTGTCCTTGGAGACAAGGGGGGGGGGACTTGTAGCAGTAAGAGAGGCAGACTCCTGGCTTGGGATTCTCCTGCAGAAGCCTGCCCCCCCATCCTCTGCTTCAGCCTCTGAGTCTGAGCTGCTCCCTGTCACATGCTCTCCTTGCTCACAAAAGCCTGCTTCTTCTTCAACATCCAGCCATTCTCCCTCTGACCACTGCTCAGTGTTCCACCACCAATTCCTGGGTTCTAAGCCTTCTTCCTCTGAAACTTTCCTTCAGCTGGTACCTCCCACCACTCCTCATCATCTAGCCAGTCCCTGGCACCCAGTAAGAAAGCCACTTGATTTAAAATGGGTGTAGGGAACCTTTGTCCCTTCAGATGTTGCTCAACTACAACTCCCTTCACTCATGGCCTTCGACCATACTTGTTAGGCCTGATGGGAGTTGTAGTTCTGTAACATCCAGCTGGCCAAAGTTTCCCTGCTGCTGCTTCATAGAATTGTAGAGTTTGAAGGGGCTGCAAAGATGATCAAAGTAACTAGTCAAAGGCTGTTAGATCTAGTATCCAAAGAAGAAAATGAACTCTAACAGTGGATGTAGTTCGGCCTAAATTAAGGTCGTTTTGCAGCATACATATCAGTTTCTTGGTGCAAGTGCTGTTTTGCAATTATGAAAATGATAGTTTGGGGAATCCAGACATCTATAAGGCTCTAAAAACATATAGATCGTGCCATACAATGTAAAAGTGGGCAATTATAGGTAAATCAGAGTTCTTGGGGAATATGCATGAATTACTTGAAATTTGATTAAATCCTCACCAATTCGGTCTCATCAACCAATTTACATTGCCACTGTTCTTAAGTGAGGCTTCTCTCACTGAAAACATTGTCACACTCCCAGCTAGTTCTGTAAGCAGATTGCTCCTACATTGGCTTAATTTGGAAAGTATACGGCTGCATAGTAATAACAGGATGGAGCCAGACACCTAATGAGCTTCAGGTAGAAAGCACTCTGTTTACAGACAATCCAAAAACTAAACTGTGGTTGAAATAGAGTAGTAACAGCCATTGCACATGGTACTTGATCAACATATAAAATTGGATTTCTCTGCATTCAAAACAGCATTATAGTGATTAAGTCACACGGACAAGCAAGTACTGTAACATGAAAAACAAAAGTAGCTGTGTCGGTTTATAGCAGTTTGTCACTGTCATTTAGCAGCTGCAACTAAGCAAAATGCCACAAAATAAGGGCAAGCTTTTGCGTTACCCAGAATGCTTCATCAGGCAAGATGTTACACAAAATAAAGAGTAGCCATGAGGTTAGCTTGCAGACTCAGTTCCAAGATGGAGAGGGCAGGGTGAATAACAAAGCAAGCCTAACCATGTCAACTCAGAAGAAAGTCCTATTGAATTACATTGAATTATTACTTATTCCCAGCTGAGTGAGGTTAGGATTGCAGCACTAGACACTCCATGCAGAAGGTTAAAGGAGTTTTGAGTGTCGCTTGGGAAAACTCCCTTGAGAAATTACTCCAGTAATGCAACAAATTGTGTTTTGTGTGTGTGTGGGGGGGGGGGGTTGTGTTCCCCTTTTTCTAGAGTCACCTGTTGCAAAGGCATCACTGTTAAAAGTAACATTCTGATTAAGGAAGTTGAAGCTGAGACAAAATGCCCCTGTTATATCCATTCCTCGTATGTCGCCATCTGATTCACTGCAGAGCCAGTGCCTTTGAATTTATTATGCGCGCTAAGGGATCAGAGTTGCTCAAGCACATGCTGGCTACGTGTCAAGGCAACACCAGCACACTGAATAGGCAGCCTAGGAGGCCCCAGATCACGAGGAAACCACGTTTCCTGCCGGAGGTGGCCTGATTTGCTTCTCAAACACGGAGCGTGGAAGAGGCTTTCGTGGAATCACAGCGCCCTCTGCTGGAGGCAAATGAGAAGGAAGGGTAACTTTTAAAAACATGAATTCATATACTGTAAATATATGTAATGTTTGCATGTTGCTAAAATTCAGGCATCTATAGTTTTATATGTAAACTATACGATGATAACTTGATGCAGTTTCTTTAATCGTGACATTGTTGTTGTTTAGTCGTTTAGTCGTTTAGTCGTGTCCGACTCTTCATGACCCCATGGACCAGAGCACGCCAGGCACTCCTGTCTTCAACGGCCTCCCGCAGTTTGGTCAAACTAATGCTGGTAGCTTCGAGAACACTATCCAACCAAACATCGTCCTCTGTCGTCCCCTTCTCCTTGTGCCCTCCATCTTTCCCAACATCAGGGACTTTTCCAGCGAGTCTTCTCTTCTCATGAGGTGGCCAAAGTATTGGAGCCTCAGCTTCAGGATCTGTCCTTCCAGTGAGCACTCAGGGCTGATTTCCTTAAGAATAGATAGGTCTGATCTTCTTGCAGTCCATGGGACTCTCAAGAGTCTCCTCCAGCACCATAATTCAAAAGCATCAATTCTTCGGTGATCAGCCTTCTTTATGGTCCAGCTCTCACTTCCGTACATCGCTACTGGGAAAACCATAGCTTTAACTATACGGACCTTTGTTGGCAAGGTGATGTCTCTGCTTTTTAAGATGCTGTCTAGGTTTGTCATTGCTTTTCTCCCAAGATGCAGGCGTCTTTTAATTTCGTGACTGCTGTCGCCATCTGCAGTGATCATGGAGCCCAAGAAAGTAAAATCTCTCACTGCCTCCATTTCTTCCCCTTCTATTTGCCAGGAGGTGATGGGACCAGTGGCCATGATCTTCATTTTTTTTGATGTTGAGCTTCAGACCATATTTTGCGCTCTCCTCTTTCACCCTCATTAAGAGGTTCTTTAATTCCTCCTCACTTTCTGCCATCAAGGTTGTGTCATCTGCATATCTGAGGTTGTTGATATTTCTTCCGGCAATCTTAATTCCGGCTAGGGATTCATCCAGTCCAGCCTTTCGCATGATGAATTCTGCATATAAGTTAAATAAGCAGGGAGACAATATACAGCCTTGTCGTACTCCTTTCCCAATTTTGAACCAATCAGTTGTTCCATATCCAGTTCTAACTGTAATATATTAAATACACAGGTAGGGAAAAGTAAACCCTAAACTGCCCATGTACTGTTTACATTTCATACAGAGAAAGGTGAGCTTTTGTTCAAACCTGGAACCGAGATGCCATCTAGTGGTCATGAGGAGTAGAGCAGAGGCTGTGTACAAAAGATGCACAAAAATGGCACATGGGGAGTTCACTGCGGAAGGGCACTTGCTGCTTGGGCAGATGTACAACCGCTCCCGAAAACAAGCTCTGTGGAAATAGGTTCCTAATGTTGGGAGCTGAAGGAGCTACACATGGTGGTGATGGAATGGGCTTTGTAACAATTGGGGAGCCAGCGCAGCAATCAGCATTCTGTTGTGTGTGGAACAAGCAGAAATCATGCCACACAGAAACTCCTGTTTTGAGGCACGTCTGTGAACACCTATGGATAAGAAGCAAACAATAAACAATGATTTTAAGTATATTCATGGGCTTGGATGTACCCAATGAGGTTTCTGACTCTGTCCTCTTTGAATGGATGGCCCACGGTGTCATATCACAAAATGCATCTCAAACAGCTTTGGGAAATGGCTTCCCATTTTGCATGGAGAGAAGCTGCTTTGGGCGGGGGGGGGGGAGGAGGAGTGGACATCCAAAGCACTCTTTGGTTCCCCCAACTAGTTATGCAGTTCTTTGCATATGGGTCAAGGGTTCCAGACCTAAATGTACATAGGCTCGGATCCAGAGTTCCACTGAATGGGGGAGACCCTCTGATACAGGATATGGCACTGCAAGTTCTTGGCAAAAATCACCTTGTTTTCTTCCATAGGATCTCAGTCCATTCCGAATCCTTCCATTGGTGGAAGAGCAATCCAACCCATGATCTGAACTAAATCCCATCCGTTCCATGGAAGTTGCTTTTCAGTAAACATCTTTAGAATGAGAATTTAAGTCCCTTTTTATCCTATCACAGTGGGACATCTTTGGGAGAAGAAAAGGCTAAGGAGTAAACCCTACACAAATCCAGAGTGAAGTCCCTAAGACAGTTGGGTGGTGCCTTGTATCAGTGGCGTAGCGGGGGTTGTCAGCAACCCGGGGCAAGGCAAGTAATTTGCGTCCCCTAACCCGTGGATTTGCGCCCCCTAACCCTAACCCCCAGATGTTGCGCCCAGTGCGGCCGGCCCCCCCTGCACCCCCCACGCTACGCCACTGCCTTGTATACCTCCTTCTGGCAACTCCTACAGCAAAGCTGGTGCTGAATGTATTGCTCTGCTTTCCTTTGGACCACATCTGCAAGGCCAAGAGGGGCGTCTTGTCATTTGGCTAGCCCAGGGCCTCCATACACACTGCCCAGACTTGCGCCCCTAAAAAGTCACTTAGGTGAAGCTATCTCAGCAAAAATAATCCTACAGAGACTCACTGCTGCAGCTGTGAATAAACTCTTTTTGCGTTTCCACCCACTGTCTCAATGACAACCCAATAATACCCCCCCAAAAGAGCCACATTTTAAAAGGGCATAGGATGTCAATAAGATTAGCCAAAGGCCTGGTTAAAAATGGATTTTTTTGTTGTTTTTGTTTTAAATAATTTTTATTAAGTTTCTTACAGATGTAACACATATCACAACAAAAGAAAAACAGAGAAAAAACAAAAAGAAAAAAGACAAGATCACAAATATAAACAAAAAAGAGAGTAAAAACAAAATACCGGTAAACACCTAAACAACCTAAACAACAGAGCCAGTGTGGTGTAGTGGTTAAGAGCGGTAGTCTTGCAATCTGGGGAACCGGGTTCGTGTCTCGGCTCCTCCACATGCAGCTGCTGGGTGACCTTGGGCCAGTCACACTTCTCTGAAGTCTCTCAGTCCCACTCACCTCACAGAGTGTTTGTTGTGGGGGAGGAAGGGAAAGGAGAATGTTAGCCGCTTTGAGACTCCTTAGGGTAGTGATAAAGCAGGATATCAAATCCAAACTCTTCTTCTTCAACACAAATTAATTAATTATTTAAACTTCTAACCTCATAAACATATTTTGGGCTTCCTCTGAGCCCTCCCATCTCAATTTCCTTGTAATTAAAATGTAGCAGTTTTCTGATATCAATTTTTAAAAAACACAATATTCCAATTAAAATAAAATTTCTTAACTTTCCTTAAAGTTCTAAATCTTATTTATTTAATTAACTCTTAATTTAATCCTAGGCCTCTTTTGGTACTTTCAAGTAATTTCTAATTTTTAATATCACAGTATTTATTCAAATAGTCCTTAAATTTCTTCCACTCTTCTTGGTGTTCCTCTTCTTTTTGGTCGCAGATTCTTCCAGTAAGGTCAGCCAGCTCCATATATTCCATCATTTTCATCTGCCATTCTTCCACAGTTGGTAGTTCTTGTGTTTTCCATTTCTTGGCTATTAAAATTCGAATGTTTTTGCCTGGTGCCTAAAGGTTTATAATGAAGGCGCCAGGCAAATTTCCCTGGTGAGAGCATTCCGCTGATGGGGAGCCACTGCAGAGAAGGCCCGTTCTCGTGTTGCCACCCTCCTGACCTCTCGAGGAGGAGGCACACGAAGAAGGGCCTCTGAAGATGGTCTCAGGGTCCAGGTAGGTTCATATGGAGAGAGGCGGTCCTTGAGGTATTGCGGTCCTGAGCCGTTTAAGGCTTTATAGGTCAAAAACAGCACTTTGAATTGCTCCCGGAAACTAATTGGTAGCCAGTGCAGTCGGACCAGGATCGGTGTAATATGCTCAAACAGTCTTGCTCCAGTACCTTTAACTCAGCAGCTTCAAGAACCATCCTCTATCTCAGGCATAGGCAAACTGTTAGTATCTCAGCTTACAGTCAGAGGTACCTGGCCTCCCCCGAGGCAATTAAGCTGGATACTTGATGACCTCTCCGCTGCGTCTCCCGGCAGGCTAGGTCATAACTCCGGCGATTCTCCTCATCAATCAGACGTGAAGAACACACCCTCCGCTACTCTGCTTCTCTCTCTCTCCCTGCATTCTCCCAGGGAGGAGAAATGAGACAGACAGGAGTCCTTTTACATGTTTTATTCCTGTCACTCAACAGTACATAGAAATGTGACTGTTCCCTTCAGACTCCATCAGAAGAGTCACAACTCCTCCCCTGTACTTCCAGCACAGGTCAGATGACACTCTGAGCTAACATCCGGTGCTCAGTACAGAGAATAGGCTCCACCTTTTCTCTAGCAGTACATCTGCAAACCACAACATCCTGTTTTGCATTCCAGCAATCTGGAGCTGGCTTTTGACTTGGTGCTTTTTCCTGACATCCTCCCCCAAAAGCATCAATTGGCAAAACATGATCCAGAGAAGAGAACAAACAGTTGTTATACACATAACAGTCCCCTGTTGTTTCAGTTCTACCTTTGGAACTCCCCACCACTGGTTTCACCAGTGTACCTCTCTGGTTGTTTGGCTTCCAAGGAATGAGTGCTTCTGCATTACCTTGGCTAGATACTCTCTGTTGTGTCCTTGTCTCTGACTTAGACACTGCTTTAAACTGCTTTGAGTTGTTAACAATAGCAACACATGCAACAGCTAAGTTAGTAAACTCTTTTGAGTACCTCTTTGGTGGTACACCTTTTGTGACTCTCTCAGACCTGCGTACGAGGTTCTGATCCTCTGTGCTCACTGGTTCATCCTCTGGACTCTGTTGAGAACCAGTAGCATTGGCTAACAGTGGTTCTTCCTTCACCTGTGAAGGTCTATCCATTGTGTGAGATTTCCTCTCAATGACTGTTACAACTGAACTCTCTGAGCTATCAGTGTCATCATCATCAGTACCACTGTAATCTGTGACATCAGAAAAATCACCATCATCATCATCTGAATCGTTTCCTGTGGGAAATGTGTGTACTACCCGCTCTTGCTCTGGAGCACTCTCTAGGAACTTTGTGAGAATCACCTGACCAGATTCAGACAAAATTACTCTGTAGAGACCCTTTTCATAACCCACAAAAATGCCTTTGGCATTCTTTACTCCTCCTGGAGCTTCTGTTCTCACATGAGACCCGAAAACCTTAAAATAGGCAACAGAAGGCTTTCTATTGAACAGCTTCTCAAAAGGAGAACATCCCAACTCTGTTGAGACCTTTCTCAACCACACATGAAGATAGGACGCTAGAGATTCGGCCCAATATTCATGTGGCAAATGTGAACTCAGCAATTGCGCATTCATCCCCTTTTGCAATTCTTTGTTCACTCTCACACAGACCCCTCTGTTCCACACTTCTTGCGAAACAGCAACTTTGTGGTCTATCCCTTTTCCATCCAGGAACTTCTGAAACTTCTGTAACAGAAAAATTTGCTTCTCGTCTGTGAAAAGACAATCAATGTTAGCATCATGCATATTTTTAACCTTGTCACAAAACTCCTGAAACTTTTCTAAAGTTTCTTGCGGTTTCTCCATCAAATAAACCCAAGAATAATTAGTGAAACAATCCACACACAAAAGGTAATATTTTGCATTGCCCCTAGATAGTTCTAGAGGACCAATCACATCAGCATACACCCGCTGAAATGCTCTGTCGACCTTCGGCACCTTCCGGGCGCTCTTGGTCACACCTGCAAGAGAGATTACGTTAGAATCAGAAGAATTACATTTCATGTAATCACTTTGATCAAAAGTCAACAAATACAGTCCATCTTTCTCTTTGGCAGTAAGAAACAGTTCTCCATCTTTGTAGATCTTGCAGCTTTTAGCATCATAGGACAGTTTCAGTCCTTTCTTTGCAATCTGCGACACGCTCAGCAGATTAAATCTCAGTTCTGGAACCAGGTAAACATCACTTATAGTCAAGTTCAGACTCTCAAGATACACAGTCCCAATTCCGGTTGCTTCCAACTCTTGACCGTTGGCCTGTTTCACAGTGAAGCTTTGCTTCTTCAACGTCGAAAATAGTCCTCTGTGCGGGCATAAATGTTTTGTACATCCCGTGTCGATTACGAAGGCGTTCCCAACATCTGGTGTGGTTCCTTTCGCCATCATAGCCTTTGCAGGTTTCACCTGGCACTTGGTACGGCTTTTGCCTGACGCCTCAGGCTTCGTAGAGCTGCTTTTTGCTCCTCTTGACTGTCGCGGCTTACTACAGTTTCGCTGTAGATGCCCAGTCTGTCCACAATTGTAGCATCGGACAGCACTCAATGCTACACCATGCTCTCCAGTAGCATCAGCAGTGGGAAGATTCGAACTCTGTTCTATCCTCCCCCTGTCCTTCACTCCCAGTGCAGCAAGTCTGTCGTGTTCGTTCAGGACCACAGCACACACCCTTTCCGCAGTTAGCTGTGCGGCAGGTAGGGAACCAAGCTGACTGGCAACAACCTTGTAGGTGCGATTAAGGCTGTTTATCATCATGAAGCAAAACACTTCCTCCTGTAGACGGAAATTGCGTTCCACCATCTGTTGACGCAGAAACTTCATCTCTGTCAGGTGCGCTTGAACATCTCCATCAGGCACAAGTCTCAGATTGGTCAACTTCTCAAAATACAGCAACGCTGAAGAACCAGCATCTCTCTGATGCGTTGTACGCAGCGTGTCCCAAACCTCTTTCGCATTTTCTAAATGCTGGATATGCACCAACTGCTGATCTGAGACACACAGAACTATAGCAGTCCTGGCCCTCACGTTCCGTGACTCCCAACCTCTGGTTGGTGCTGCAGGGATGGGGTTCTCAATTACATCAAAAAGCCTCTGATTCTGCAGCAGGGCCTTCATCTTTACAGACCAAGATGAATAATTGTCATTGTCTAAGGGAGGTGGGTAAGGCAGCCCCTTCTTGGCATCCATCTTGAAGCCAAGACTCTGGCTCACACTCTCAAGCAAGCTGTAAAATCCAACAGCTGTTTTTTCCTTTCTCTTTGTAGGCAAACTGCAAGTTGTTTATGCTCTTTGCACCTGGCAGCAAAACGCTGGCTGCTACGGAAAGTCCCTTTCCAAGAGCACGTAAAGCTTGTAGCCAAAACACTCCATGGCTTAGTTTCGCTTTCCCAGCCTCACAATGCAGCTGCGTAGCCAGTAACTTTCCACTCAAGAGTGCATTCAGGACTTCTTATCTTTAACCACAAGAATCTGTGGAATGCAGGCTTCAGCTTCCAAGCTGCAGGCCTTTCCTTCCGGAGCTTTTGTTTTTCAAACGTAGAGCTCCCGTGAACCAGGGAATTAATCAACCTGCGTTCACACTTTTAGCCCGAAATGTGCAGCATCATACCTTGATCTCCGTTGCTTGGAAAACACCTTCCTCTGGGTCTGTTCAGCCTCTGGCTTCTGTCAGACGCTTGCCTTCTCCCTTGGAGCAGAGGAGGAAAATCCACCAGCCTCTCATGCAGATGTCCGATGAATCGCAACCATCCGAAGGCTGCCATATGTTAGTATCTCAGCTTACAGTCAGAGGTACCTGGCCTCCCCCGAGGCAATTAAGCTGGATACTTGATGACCTCTCCGCTGCGTCTCTGGGTGGGCTAGGTCATAACTCCGGCGATTCTCCTCATCAATCAGACGTGAAGAACACACCCTCCGCTACTCTGCTTCTCTCTCTCTCCCTGCATTCTCCCAGGGAGGAGAAATGAGACAGACAGGAGTCCTTTTACATGTTTTATTCCTGTCACTCAACAGTACATAGAAATGTGACTGTTCCCTTCAGACTCCATCAGAAGAGTCACAACTCCTCCCCTGTACTTCCAGCACAGGTCAGATGACACTCTGAGCTAACATCCGGTGCTCAGTACAGAGAATAGGCTCCACCTTTTCTCTAGCAGTACATCTGCAAACCACAACATCCTGTTTTGCATTCCAGCAATCTGGAGCTGGCTTTTGACTTGGTGCTTTTTCCTGACAGTGGAAGTTCTTTAGGTACTGCATTGGAAAGAGCAGCAAAACTTACAGGACATTTAAGGTTGGAGGTTCTCATAAGGATTGGGATCTCCTCTTGATGATGCAAAATGGGCTTTGAATTGCCTTGGGGAGAAGATAGAGCAGGCATAGGCAAACTCAGCCCTCCAGATGTTTTGGAACTACAGTTCCCATCATTCCTGACCACTGGTCCTGTTAGCTAGGGATGATGGGAGTTGTAGTCCCAAAACAGCTGGAGGCCTGAGTTTGCCTATGCCTGCTCTATCTTCTCCCCAAGGCAATTCAAAGCCCATTTTGCATCATCAAGAGGAGATCCCAATCCTTATGAGAACCTCCAACCTTAAATGTCCTGTAAGTTTTGCTGCTCTTTCCAATGCAGTACCTAAAGAACTTCCACCCAAAGTGTTTCCACTGATAAAGTGACACCCTACCATGACTGGTCCAGGGAGCGGTCCTATAGAAACAGCAATGGTATATGTACGCCACAACAGCAGCAAGAATACTTATTGCAAAGTATTGGAAGACACAAGATCTACCCACTCTGGAAGAATGGCAGATGAAGGTGATGGACTACATGGAATTGGCGGAAATGACTGGCAGAATCCGAGACCAGGGAGAAGAGTCGGTGGAAGAAGATTGGAAGAAATTTAAAGACTATTTACAGAAATATTGCAAAATTAATGAATGTTAGAATGATGTCAGAATGAAGTTAAGTGGTTTAAGCAGCAATGTTATAAAGGTGTATGTAAAAATGGATTGTTAACAGGTGAGAATCCAAAGTTATAATATATTATGTTAAAGGACTAAGATAAAAACAAAGAGGGAAAGAAATTGCTGAATTAATTAACAGAATTGGAATACAAAAAAGGGAGGTGTGAGGAGGTCAGGGAAACAAGGAAATGAATGTAAGGTATGGAAAGACTGATGTATTTTTAAAAGTGTTTTTTTATCTTTTTTTGTATTTTGTATTTTCTCTTTTATTTTTATTTTTGTTTTTCTTCCTTTTTTTAATTCATGTAATATTTTTTTTCTTTGAAACCTTAATAAATATCATTTAAAAAAAAGAAACAGCAGTGGTAGAGCAGAGCGCAGCCTGGTTTTCTGGTAAAAATCAGAAAACCATTGGCTGTGATTTTCTATAACTGCAGAGGTGTTGTATTTATATCTCTTCACATTTCTAATGGTGAAGAATCCACTATTTTGCATGGAAGTTTTAATCCAGAAGGAATTTAAAGGATTGTGATGGTGTGTCACACTAATTTAATTCATCTCCATGAGTAGTTCTTACAAAGACTTTCAGTTTTTGGTTTTCACTTTTCCCAGTACAAAACCTAAAAGGGTTTAATCAGTGAGATGCCGTGATCTAGAGAGGCAACATTCCAAACTACTGTATTGAGTGATATTATTATATACAGTTGTACCTTGGATTTTGAACAGCTTAGTTCTCAAATGTTTTGGCTCCTGAACACCGCAAATGACTGTTTCGGTTTGTGAACTATTTTTGGAAGCCAAACGTCCGATGGAGCTTCCGTGGCTTCCAATTGCAGGAGCTTCCTGAAGCCAATCAGAAGCTGCGCTTTGGTTTCCGAACAATTTGGAAGTCGAAATGACTTCCAGAACGGATTCCATTTGACTTCCAAGGTACGACTGTATTGGCCTTTCCTCATTTTAAATTTTGTTGTTGTTTTGTTTTAAGCTGCCTTGGCACCTTTTTGGTGAAGGGCAGGTGCGAAATCTGATAAATAAACAAAACACGACTCTCCTAGGGGCCATTCTGTGGACATAAAAACATTCAAGACACACAGTTCTTTTGCCTTCAGACAGAATGTTCTGGTTATATTTGATGTTGCTTCCCTCCTGGTTAGGTGGTCTAGAAATACTTAAACAGATAGGGGGGAAAGAACGGCATTAAAAAAAAAAAATTTAATGCCCTTCACATGCAACTATAGTTTTAATGCAAATATAGTTTCTATGCATATTACATGTTGGATACAGGAAGGTGAGAGTGGCTTGTGGCAACACTGCAATGTGCTTTTATGTTATTACCCACACAAATTGGAAAAGAGGAGCTGAGCCTGGGAGTGTGCATTTCAGAGAATTGTGGCTAAATGATACAGGACTTGCTGTTTGCAAACTGCCTCAGATTTAACCCTGCCATGTCTAAGCAGGGCTGTGGATGACTCCTGAGGTTTCCTGCCAGTTGACAATACTTATCTAGATGGACCAGTGGTCTGACTCAGTTGAAGGAGCCTCATTAACTGCGAACCCTGAAATTTGGGGTCCTCTCCTGATTGGTGCTGAAGTTTTGTAATTGTTTTGTAACGCAAGACCCATGTTTTGCAGGGCCACCCAAACTGAGTATTTGATACTCAAACTGGGGGTCCTAGGCATCACCCTAACACCCAACAAAACTGTGACCTACTAAGGGTATGGCCTTTCTGGTCCCTTCAATATTGCCCAATTGCCTCCAGAGCTATTGTTATTTGGGCATCCATGCAAACTCCTATCACCTTATTTTGAATTATGTCTTGAAATGTGTTTTCATGGGGAATAAGATGTTGGATTCAACTTGAAAATGCAAATATAGATGGTAGTGGTAACGAGCTTTAAGTGTTAACTTGAAACATTATTCCAGAAATTAGTAAGAGGAACATTTATGCAAATAGCCATGTGAACATATATACAAGCATCAGATGCAAATATCCATATACACAGTCACTTGTCATTTATTGAAAAAAATATTTTCAGCAGCACAAATTCCAGAAACATAATTTGTGAGGAGTGAATTAAAGCAGACTAGATAGGAGAACGTGTTAGCTTTATATACACAGATTCCATATTTTAAAAGCTGTGGTATGGAGACACCATTTAGTAACTGTTATGTACTGTTGAATTGAGTCCCCAGGAAAATAGCATGTTTACCAGGAGCAGCCATAGACAATATTTCTTGCCTCCCTTGCCTCCCCCCCCCCAAGCAACAGCCTCAAAAGGATATAGAAAGCTTATTGCTAAACTTAAATGTTTCTATACACCATAAGTAAGAATATAACAAATGATTTGCTTGTTCTTGCTGCAATATCACTTCTTTTTCCTTATATTCCTCCCAGGTGTCATCATGTCTCCAACAATAATTGCCCCATGGCATTCAGGCTGATTGACTGGCTTCCCCAGAAACCCCACAGCACCTCTCAGAACATAAGTCACGTCATTCGGTTTTACCTGGATTGGTATATTCCCAATTTGCACAATACACTGTGGCCAATTCTTCTCATTTCGTTGGATAACCTCTACATGGAGACGGGTTCCACACAGAGTAGTATTTCTTGTTCTCTTAGCTTTGCAATAATCTGGCTGTCTTCTCAAAGACCTTTTCTTGCGGAGGCAGCAAGTATGTTTAACCTGTGTGGCATCTCTAGCTCTTCCAGTTCCATTCCTGGCAGATGCACAGTGAGCACAGAAGCGGTTTAGTCATGCTGGCCACATGACTATGGACAAAAGCCGGCTCCCTTGGTCTGAAAAACGAGATGAGTGCCACAACCCCATAGTCGCCTTCGACTGGACTTAACTGTCCAGGGGTCCTTTACTTTCCTGCCTTTTACTTCTTTGGACAATCTGCTTCTGAGTATTTGCTGTTTTCTTTCACACTTGGGGACTTTTTCAGTAAAATTGGCACCAAGCTACATATTGCAGTTACATAGCTTATTTTAACGATAACTCTTGGCAATGCTGGAATATGTTCACGGGATACAAAGCACCTGCCCTGGTTTTATATGTATGAGCAGACACACCCATCCTTGCCATGTCTGAGGCTATGTTGCCCAAACACATTATTACTATCTACAAACTCACTGTACTTTTGACTGTCACAGTATGCTACAGAGAGTATTAGTAAGACAGAATCAGAGAAACATATGTTTGTTACTATTGTTAATGCACTGTTCCCTAGAACTGGGCTCAATGAGTCTCTGTTGCCATTTTCCAGGAGAGCAATAGACAGCACAGTGGAACCTTGGTTCTCGAACTTAATCCATTCCAGAAGTTCGTTCGACTCCCGAAACTATTCAAAAACCAAGGTGCAGCTTTCGATTGGCTGCAGGAGCTTCCTGCACTCAAACGGAAGCCGTGTTGGACATTCGTCTTCCACAAAACATTAGAAAACCGGAATACTTACTTCCGGGTTTTTGGCGTTTGGGGCCTGATTTGCTCGTCAACTAAGCCACTCGAGAACCAAAGTTCCACTGTACAGGTTTGGCCTGGCTGATGTTTATGAGGCACCACTCTGATTGTCTTTGTATGTAAGAAAAGCATTTTCTTTTCTTCTTGTTCCCGTCAAAAACCGTCCCCAAGTTATCATTGTGATCAAATTTCCTGATCAAATTTGCAGATCCTGATCAAATCATCCTGATCAAATCATCCTGATCAAATTTGCAGATGACACCAAACTGGAAGGGGTGGCTAACACCCCAGAGGACAGGATCACACTTCAAAACGACCTTGACAGATTAGAAAACTGGGCCAAAACAAACAAGAAGAATTTTAACAGTGCGAAATGTAAAGTATTGCACTTGGGCAAAAAAAAATGAGAGGCACAAATACAAGATGGGTGACACCTGGCTTGAGAGCAGTACATGTGAAAAGGATCTAGGAGTCTTGGTTGACCACAAACTTGACATGAGCCAACAGTGTGACACGGCAGCTAAAAAAGCCAATGCAATTCTGGGCTGCATCAATAAGAGTATAGCATCTAGATCAAGGGAAGTAATAGTGCCACTGTATTCTGCTCTGGTCAGACCTCACCTGGAGTACTGTGTCCAGTTCTGGGCACCACAATTCAAGAAGGACACTGACAAACTGGAACGTGTCCAGAGGAGGGCAACCAAAATGGTCAAAGGCCTGGAAACAATGCCTTATGAGGAACGGCTAAGGGAGCTGGGCATGTTTAGCCTGGAGAAGAGGAGGTTAAGGGGTGATATGATAGCCATGTTCAAATATATAAAAGGATGTCACATAGAGGAGGGAGAAAGGTTGTTTTCTGCTGCTCCAGAGAAGCAGACACGGAGCAATGGATCCAAACTACAAGAAAGAAGATTCCACCTAAACATTAGGAAGAACTTCCTGACAGTAAGAGCTGTTCGACAGTGGAATTTGCTGCCAAGGAGTGTGGTGGAGTCTCCTACTTTGGAGGTCTTTAAGCAGAGGCTTGACAACCATATGTCAGGAGTGCTCTGATGGTGTTTCCTGCTTGGCAGGGGGTTGGACTCGATGGCCCTTGTGGTCTATTCCAACTCTATGATTCTATGATTGTCTTTCATCTCTGCCACATGGTACAACAAAGGCTCTTCTACTAGGATGCTTTCATTCACTTCTTGAGTTGTACACAAGAGGTTTGTGCAACAAAACGCTGCAGAACAATTGCAAACCTTTGGCACTGGAACTGGAATTGTAAAAAAACAGAAATGTTTTATTTGTTTTAAGAATCTCAATAATAATTACTTTACAAAGGACAGAGATCTGTCATAGCATGTTATTATGAAATCCTGTTTGACTGCTCAGAAGGCAATCCTGGTGAGCTTTTTGGGCATCTTCTAGAGAAGTGTGTTTTAAACTCAGGGTTTGTAATAAATGAAGCTAGTTTAAAGCAACTTCCTAGGTTTAAAATAGTACTGCAACTTCAAATGTGTGCATGCTTTGTTAACTTGCTACTATCTCTTTAAAGACCAACAGCTTATTTTACCCTTTTATTTTCTCCACCCTTGTTAAGTCACCACCAGCAGCAGCTAGAATCTATTCCCACCCCACCCCCAACTCTTTACTGATCTGTTGAATTTAGAGTTGTCCTGCTGTACTGCCCTGGAAATCTTCTCTGATAACCCTTAAAGACTGACACTTTAAGCTGTTTCATGCTGCAGACAGGCTCTCCTCTTGTTTCTTCAGCCTCAGGCAAGTGCTTTAGCTATCTCCAACAAGTCTTCAGCCACCTAGCCACTCTGCTTGCCTCTCAGGTCTTCTGTTCCTTCCCCAGGTCTTCTTCTTTTCCTGGCCCTTCTAGTCCATCCCCAGCCAATCACACCGTCTAGCTGATAATTCTAAACCAGCATCCACTAATTGAAATAATATGCAAACCATTCTTTTTGCATACTGAGATTTCTGACACCAACCCTTCTTCACTGCTGCCAGTTAAGGCCCCAAACAAAAGTTTCACTGGACCAGACTGAAAATTTCTTGTATCAAACAAATGCGCATTACAACACAAATGTCAGAATGCATTGCGCACCACCCATCAAAACCTACTTGTGTACTTCTTCAAATCTTGGGTGTTTTATTTAGCTTATAAGAGTATTATCAAAAGATAAAAAGGTAGAGGACCCCTGGACGGTTAAGTCCAGTCAAAGGTGACTATGGGATGTGGTGCTCATCTCGCTTCAAGCATTTGCCCATACACAGCTTTCTGGGTCATGTGACCAGCTTGACTAAACCGCTTCTGGTGTAACGGAACACCATAATGAAAACCAGAGCGCACAGAAATGCTGTTTACCTTCCCGCCACAGTGATACCTATTTATCTACTTGCACTGTTGTGCTTTTGAACTGCTAGGTTGACAGTAGCTGGGACAGAGCAATGGGAGCTCACTGTTAAGAGGCTCAGTGGTTTAGACCACAGCACCACCCGCGTCCCTAGTATTTATTGTTGTTGTTGTTTAGTCGTTTAGTCGTGTCCGACTCTTCGTGACCCCATGGACCAGAGCACGCCAGGCACTTCTGTCCTCCACTGCCTCCCGCAGTTTGATCAAACTCATGCTGGTAGCTTCAAGAACACCATCCAACCATCTCATTCTCTGTCGTCCCCTTCTCCTTGTGCCCTCCATCTAGTATTTATAGGTAAAGGTAAAGGGACCCCTGACCATTAGGTCCAGTCGTGACCGACTCTGGGGTTGCAGTGCTCATCCCGCTTTATTGGCCGAGGGAGCCGGTGTACAGCTTCCGGGTCATGTGGCCAGCATGACTAAGCCCCTTCTGGCGAACCAGAGCAGTGCACGGAAACACCGTTTACCTTCCCAGCGGAGCGGTACCTATTTATCTACTTGCACTTTGATGTGCTTTTGAACTGCTAGGTTGGCAGAAGCGTCCCTTTATTTATTTATAAGAGGTGCTAAACTGGATCCCTCCTAGCTGTCCCCCTTCTGGCAGTTGAATACATTTTCCTAACAGGCTTTTGGGAACTGACTGCTTTTAATGAAAGGGCTAGTGCCATGCTGTTCTAGTGGAAACTATTTGTATGCCTTTAATAGATTTTATATACACTCCGTATCATATACTTTGTATCATTTATAACAAATAATAATTTGTGTGTGTGTGTGCATACACACACACACACACAGAGAGAATTTTAATTTTATTCACGTTTCATTGTTTTTTAAATACTCCCCCCCCCACACGTTTTCAGCAATCCACTGTAAGCCGCCTTGAGTCCCGTCGGGGTAAGGAAAAGGCGGAGTATAATTAAACGGATAGATGATTAAAAGCAAACCACGGCACACTAAAGGGCAGCAAGGCTATCAGCCGCGTTTCCTGGCGCTTTTAAAATGACCTGCAATTATTTCGCTTTAAATCCCCGACCGAGCCGTCAGAGAAAACTAGTCGGGCTGTCTCCCTGGTCGAGGACAGCGGCGTAGCAGGGACCTTTGAAACCAGGGTTGCATCCCTTCTCCTCCCTTCCCCTTCGCTTTCCTGCCTGTAAGCCGCACATACTATACAGTGGTACCTCGGGTTAAGTACTTAATTCGTTCCAGAGGTCTGTTCTTAACCTGAAACTGTTCTTAACCTGAAGCACCACTTTAGCTAATGGGGCCTCCTGCTGCCGCCGCACCGCCGGAGCACGATTTCTGTTCTCATCCTGAAGCAAAGTTCTTAACCTGAAGCACTATTTCTGGGCTAACGGAGTTTGTAACCTGAAGCGTATGTAACCTGAGGTACCACTGTATATCGCTCCTTCCCGAAAAAGCTCCTTTCCCCGGTCCTCCCGCACCGCTCCGCCAGCAGGGGCCGCTGTGGAGCCGCCCGGGCGCGCGGCTGCCGGAACTAGCCCGCTCTTGCCCTGACGCGCCGAGGCGAGTCCCGTCATATGACCCACGTCGCGCGGGGAGCGGGAGGCAGCAGCAGCAGCAAGCAGGAGAACCGGGAGCAGCAGCAGCCGCCGGATTCGGCCTCGAGGCGCCGTCGCGAGAAGGAGCGTCGGAGGCGAGGCGGGCGAGGGAAGGGAGACGAGAAGCGTCCTGGTTGCTGCCTCTGCCGCCGCCGCCACCACCTGCACCCCCCACCCCATCATGCTGGCGCTGTTGTCTCGGCTGCTGGACTGGTTCCGGTCGCTGTTCTGGAAGGAGGAGATGGAGCTGACGCTGGTCGGGCTGCAGTACTCGGGGAAGACCACCTTCGTCAACGTCATCGCGGTGAGATGCGTGATTCCGCTCCCCGGGGTGTCCCTACTTTGCCCCCTCCCGCCTCTCCTTTGATGCCCGCTTGAGCTGGAGATGGGCGGCTGCTCTCGCTCCTCCCCTCCTTGGCCCCAGTCAAATGCATGCACAGTAATTTTTCCACTCGTTGTAGAGTGGGGTCGTGGGGTTTTTTTGGGTGGGTGGGAGAAGAGTAACACCAAATTGTCATTTTAAAGGCCCCGCCCTCGGCTTTCCCTCCGTCTCCTGTAGCCCATTGAGTTCTGCCCCGTGCGGGGGTTAAAAGTCCCAGCACTTTGGGGGAGCATGCGAGGGGAAAGGCCACGCCAACTCCTTCGGATAGGGTAAAGGGGCTCTTTCCACTCTCTTTCCTGGGTGGGGTGGCATTCAGACATGCAGCTCGCTCACGTGTTCAGCGGTACAGCCAGGGGACAGGAGAAGAGTTTAGGTTAGGGACTTAGAATTCTGCTGTTTCCCGGACTTCGGCGAGCCGTGGAGGTTGGGGTGGGGCTGAGCCAGGTGATGCTTTCGCCCACTTGGTTGCCTCCAGACACTCAACGTGGATGAAAGGAGTTCTGGAGGAGGGCAGGACTAGGGAATGGTGGGTGGTACCCTCACTTGCCCAGCCCAGTCATGTCTTAGTCAGGTCTGAAGCTCTTTGCAGAGCAAGCCTTGTTTGGGATGGGCAAAAGAAGAAGCTGCAACTCTTCTCCCTGAAGCTGCTATAATCCTACACTCTCTGGGTGTGACTTTCCCAAAGGAGAACACTTTTCTCTTCCCAGTGTTTGTAGGTGCCAAGTGATGTGGGAGGACCAAGGGCCTGCCTGGTTTTACCTGACTTTGCTTTGGTTTGGAGATGACTTCCTGAGCCTTTCTCTCTCTGGAGGAAGTTAACAGTTGAACATGTTGCTCAAGATTAATAATACAAAACCAGAGTGCACTCAAGAGTGGTCTTAAGGTGCCACATGAGTTTAAGCAAGGATGGGCCTAGCCAATATTTGGAGTCTATCCAGAAACCCTATGTATGTCTGAGCTCTTCCAAGACATTTAAAATATAAATGTTATCTATTTTGTTTGAAGGTATTTCTAGGGCACCTTTAAGGGTAAAAGAACCTTGCTAAGATGACTTAAACCCTCTGAAGGGCAACACTTAAGCAATTTGTGGTATACTCGAACATATATCATCTGAGGCCCTTCTCCAGGTACATCCTCTGAAATAAGTTTTGAACGCGGTGGCACTGTCTTTTTGGCTGTGTCTATGAAGGGCCCTCCCCAGCGAAGCCTGCTTGATGCCAGTATTAACATCATTTCGGTGCCAGGTTGACATACCTCTTTTCCCAGACTCTTCAGAAATTTCAGTCTTTCCTTTCTTTTTCTTTTGTTTGTATTTTGGAGTATCATTTTACCATCAGTTAAACCTGATGATGGTTTTTAAATTGTTTATGTAAGTTACTACTTTTATTGGATGACTACATGTACTTAAAGTAATCCATGTGAGTTTGAATGACTCTAGGAGCCCTGTAATGACTGATTAGGGTTATGTTTCATTAACCAGGGCAAGGGATATCTGTAGAAGGTCTTTCTTTTTTATTTATTGACACTATTCTTATAAGCAAAAAAGCTCACTTAGACTGCATAGCCTGAACAGACTTGATACGCAAGAACACTTATTTGCCTCAAGGTATCTTAATTAGCACATATTATAGATGAATATTGATCTTTTTAACTGACGTTTCATACTTGTATTCTAGTTGTAAAGCATCATTTTCGCTTCCAGGGTTTTTGGTGTGTGTATATATATCTTTATGCCATCTGTAGATATTGATAGTTATGGTAAAATCAGGACCAATCCATTTGGAATACTTTGCTCTGAGTAAAGGGGCTCGCTCTGTCTTAAGTTTACCCTTTGGGGAGAGCAGAGTTGGGTGAATTGCATTCAGCTCATTCTCCTGGTAGGTCAAAGTAGCTTTTCCCCCTTGGCGCATTAACAATAGGAGGGTGGGGTCAGGTTGCTGTTTGAGATGGGGCAAGAAACCTTCCACAATGGACTCAGCTGCAGAATGTGCCTCCCGGTTTAGCCATTAACTTGCTTATCTATGCTGAAGTTGCCTCATAAAAAGCTTTGATGATGTCTTTCTAAATGACTTGATTGCATCACTTCCAACAAAAAAGATGCTACATTTTCTTGATTGTTTTGTGCCTTTATCAGGGGCATGCAACATTGTCTTGCTAGAGTAAATCTAAAACAGTGCTCTTATTTTGGGGGACAAACTGGCCTCTACTTACTACACTTAAGATCGTTTTGGCTTTGGTAGGCCTACTGCTGCAGCAAGCTGCTTCTGTCAGTTCTGTAGGTTTCAATGGTGGCAGTTTGTTGGATAAATTTAGTTTGAAATATGGTTCTAAAAGACAACAAAACAGCTTCCTTGCAGGCCTGGGAAATGCTTTCTGGTCTGTGCTGGCTTGGCAGACCATTGGAGTGTAATGTACTTTGCTTGTAGACATTTTTGTCCTGTTTGTTGCTTAGACCTTGCCTCAAACACAGTAATGAAACTTCTGAGGGGATCTTGTAAATGAGATCTGAAACTGCTCACATTTTTCTTTTCTAACAGTAGTGCTTATGACAAAGAGTGAGCAAGGAATAGTTTGGAAAATTAAGAGTGTGATCCTTAACCATGTTTGCTTGGAAATGATTTGTGTTGAAGTTAGTAGGGCTTATTCCCAAATTAGTAGGGGTTAGGTCTATAGATGAAGTAGTCCTAGCATTTTTTCAATTTTTTCATGGAAACGTCTTGAGTCTGAATCTTGACAGGATTGCATCTGTAAATGCTTCTAAGCAACTAGAATGATTTAAATATCTTCTTGTGATCCAGCCTGAGATCTTTTGATAAAGGGCAGTATATAAACAACAGCAACAACATTTTGCACGTAAGCTTTGTGTTCATTAAGTTCAAAGAACATCATTGTGTGGTAGACATATGCTCCATAATAGTGATGGGCTCATTTGAGATGACTTCTAAATACAGTCATACCTCTGTTTATGAACTTAATTTGTTCCGGAAGTCCTGTCTTAAACCGAAACTGTTCTTAAACTGAGGCGCTCTTTCCCTAATGAGGCCTCCCGCCACCAGTGCCCTTCCACCATTCGGATTCCATTCTTAGACAGAGGTAAAGTCTGCAAACCGGGACACTGCTTCCGGTTTTGCGGAGTTTGTAAACTGAATAGTTCATAAACAGGGCTGTTCTTAAACCGAGGTACCACTGTATTCCAAAGCTTCCAGGTTCAGCACCTACATTGGGATATCCTCTCTCCTTAGCTGAGATAATATAATCAGAAGATGGCCATACCCATGTTCTCCTTATCCACTGGGGATATGTGTGTGCAGCAGCACCTAGGAACTGGGTGTATTTAAGTCTTGGTCTACTGACAGACCAGTACCCGATTTATGGTAGATCAGCTACTGAGATTATTGCAAATAATACTGGACTAGTGGATTTTTGCCTACCTACTAAGACTTATGTTCATACTTGGAACACTTAGCACAGATCATAGCCTTGATGCGAGTTCCTATGTATGCATGCTTGCTTTGTACATTTTTATACTTCTTGATGGATCATGGGGGTTCTTAGGCTGTGCTGGAGGGAAGGTTGAAATCAACCCATACTGTTGTCTTGGGGGGCAGTTAGCAAATAAATAAAAACAAAACAAAGCTTTGTGAATAGGGATAGTTTAAGCAAGTGCTGAACCATCACCCAAAGGCCAATATGTGTGTTTTTGTGCTTGAGTGCTACCAAAGGGCGTGCTTGCCCTGAAGGCTTCTTAATTCAAAAACAAACACTAAATGCACAAAATATGGCCAAGAGGTTGATGCATCATTTCATTAATATCAGTCCTTGACTGCCTTGCATTGCTTGTTTTCAGGACTACAGGGCACATCTGCTATGTTGTTGACTTTGAACGAATTATGGAATTAGAATGGTGACGCAAAAGGGCTAGGCTGGTAGAGTGCTTGCTTGGTAGCTGCTTGCTCAGTGCTAGGGTTGGGGAACCAGTGGTCTTCCAGATGTTGCTGCATGACAACTGCAACATCTGGAGGACTGCAGGTTGGCCACCCTTCAGGTACAATGACTTCCTTTAAAGGTAGTATTTAGATCTACAAATACTAAACAAATATTTTATCCAAACCTCTAAGGTAAATTGGAAGCTAGCTTTAACTTGGCAGATGTGGTGGAATTTGTTAAAAACATGCTGTTATTGGATTAAATATCTTTAAGCAGAACTTTTTGGTTCTTACTGGCAATGCAAATCACAGAAAGGGAACCTGGTTGAATGTATAGCAGATCCTATGGAAAATTTTACTGTTCCTCTTCCTATAAACTGAACTAAAGTTGATAAAATATTTAAGACTAGAGAGTTGCTTCTTTTCCACCCATCAAGAGTGTTGCCATATTACAACTTAAACAGGGATAAAATAATCCAGGTATGTGTTGAATACTGGGAATCATACCCTCTTGCCAAATCATAGAAACCACTGTTGGTGCCTAGATGATAAAATAACTGGATATCTTTCCAGCCCAATTTAAAGGAGTATCAATTTCTTATGTAGAAGTAATGTCCTTTTGCATTTAAAAAGTAAATAATTTAATTTAATTTAATAGTTCAGCCTGTTAAAGAAAAGTACCATTCAGTGGAAGGGGTGTGGGAAGGATTGGTTCTTTGAATTGAAATTGTGTACCTTACTGCTTGGTTGGGATCTAACACATCTCTAGACTTAACTGGGTGAAATCTATTAAATATGTATTCTTGTAAACTTGTTCTTGCGTGAAATTAAAGAGCATTGTCGGCTTCAGTATTAAACTTCAATAGTTTGTGTTTCTGTCACTTGGACTGTAGGCTAGTGACGATAGGAATCTTTATTCTGTGATGATTGCAACTGATAAGCACCTAAAAAATACAGGGTTGAACATAAGTCATACCGTAGACCCATTAAAAGAATGACTAACTTAGGTCTGCTCATTTCAGTGACTCTACCCTGAGTAAAACTTGGGTGGGTACAATCCACTGTGCTTCACCTTGGTATTGGGGATCTATTGCCTACAACTCCCATGATCCCTAGCTAGCAGGACCAGTGGTCAGGGATGATGGGAATTGTAGTCTCAAAACATCTGGAGGGCCAAGTTTAAGGAAGAGTAAGGCCAAGAGTAAAGTTCCCTATCCTTCCAAGGTAGGTATAAAATATTGAAGGCTAATAACTTGCCAGCCTGACAACTCAGTTATATATGGGTAGTCTGGTAGTAAGGATTTCAGTTAAATATAAAAATGGCTAATAGAAAAGACTTGACTAATGTTACCTGAACTTGAACAACATATTAACCACCTGCATTATTACTATTCCATTAATAATAAGGTCAGGGATGTTTGTGTGGCATGTGAAGCTTGAGTAGGGAAAGAAGCTGATTCTCTTTAATTTAAATGACTATAGGCTGCAGTCTTTTACAAGCTTACATGTGGGTAAGTTTCATTGAATTCAACGGGGCTTGTGTCTGAGTGTGCATGTTTTGGATTTCACTGTAAAAGTAAGATAGTGTGTGTGGGCTGGGAATATATTACAACTTTTTTAAAAAAAGTACTTTCAGCTGGGCATTATCATTCCAAGTGCCTGCCTGAGCAACTTCAAGGGAGCTAAGCTAGCCTAAATGCTTCCATACTGGGACTAAATGTTTTGAGAGCTGGATTCGCAGATCTTTCAATTCTAGGAGAAAGGCTGGTCATTGCTTGGTGTAGGCTCTTATCCAGTCATCGGCCAAACTGGATCATTACTTGTTTTCTGGACAGATGTAATAATAGCATGACTCATGAACGGTGATCTAATGAGGGTGAAGTCTGGCTTCTTTGTGATTGCAACCTCCTTTATCTGAACTCCAGTTATTTAAGACTGCTGAAGTAATCTTCAATTGCTAAGCAAAAACTTGGGATTTAGGGAACTTGGGGTGCATTTTTAGAAATACAAACTAATACCAGTCTATGAATATCAGCATACTGATTTTAAAATCGATAAGAGAAAGCAGAGCTGTATCTGCTCTCTTAACCTTTTCTGAATATCCTTGGTAGTAGTTGACTGGCTTCTGCGGAACCCTGTGTTAGTTTTTGGCATTTGGGGAATTACCCAACTCAATGTTTGTAGGATTAGCATTGAGAAACCTGGCATCGAAAATGCTGTGACAAGCCTTTGGCGAGGAGAGGCCTTTCTCTGCTCTAAATGCCCCTGGATATCTTATGCACGACGGAACATGCTGCAGTTGTGGATGGAAATAGAAGTGATGAGGGAACTAATGACGTGGCTCTTGTAGAAGCAACCTCCTCCTGCTGTGTCACAAGTAGCAATGACACTGTACACTTGCTGCTGGAGGCTTCAGCTGTCTGTGTAACACACAAATGCCTCCAGAAATCTCTTGGGCAATAAAATAAAAACCATCCTGTCTGCCTGTAGGCACCCTTGTTGATTATACAGTGGTACCTCAGGTTACATACGCTTCAGGTTACAGACTCTGCTAATCCAGAAATAGTGCTTCAGGTTAAGAACCTTGCTTCAGGATGAGAACAGAAATCGTGCTCCGGCAGTGCGGCAGCAGCGGGAGGCCCCATTAGCTAAAGTGGTGCTTCAGGTTAAGAATGGACCTCCGGAACGAATTAAGTACTTAACCCGAGGTACCACTATAGTGACATCTTTGCTTCAAAGAGGGGGAAGTTGCAGCTTCTCTTGGCTTCCCCGAGTAGCTTGCCACATGAAACCCTGGTGAGGGTCTTTTCCCCCAACATGAAGCTTGTGATATTCAGTTTTTGTATCAGCTGCTTATCCAAACAATTAATACTTGGGTCACTACGACTTCATGGTGAGACGTATACAGATTGACTAGCGTATCTAAGAAGATACTGGTTTTGTTATGATGTAACCCTAAACCATGACTTTGTGTTACGGGGGATAAGCCTCAGAAGCCTCATAGAATCATAAAATCTTAAGAGTTGGAATGTACCCAAGGGTCATGTAGTCCAACCCCCTGCAATGCAAGAATCTCAGCTAAAGCATCCATGACAGATGGCCATCCAACCTCTGCTTAAAAACTTCCAAGGAAGTAGAGTCCACCACTTTTTGTGGGAGTCTGTTCCACTGCTGAACAGCTCTTACTGTCAGAAAGTTTTTCCGAATGTTTAGTCAGAATCTCCTTTCTTGTAACGTGAAGCTATTGGTTTGAGTCCTACCCTCCAGAGCAGGAGAAAACAAGCATGCTTACTCTTCCATGTGACAGCCCTTAAGATATTTAAAGATGGCCATCATAGCTCCTCTCTTTTCCAGGCTAAACATAACCAGCTCCTTCAAGCGTTCCTCATAAGGCTTAGTTTCCAGACCCTTGATGATCTTGGTTGCCCTACTCTGCATATGTTTCAGCTTGTCAACATTCTTCTTAAATTGTGGTGCCCAGAATTGGACACAGTGCTCCAAGTGGTCTGATCAAGGCAGAATAGAGTAATACTGTTACTTCCCTTGATCTGGACACTATACTTCCAGAATAGCGTTAGCTTTTTTTGCTGCTGCATCACACTGTTGACTCATGTTAAGCTTGTGGTCCACCAAGACCCCTAGATCCTTTTCACATGTACTGCTAGTAAGCCAGGTGTCCCCCATCATATATTTGTGCATCTGGTTTTTCCTGCCTAAGTGCAGAACCTTACATTTGTCCTTGTTGAAATTCATTTTGTTAGTTTGGGCCGAGTTCTCCAATCTGTTACAGTCATTTTGAATTCTGATTCTGCCTTCTGTGGCCTTCACATTTCTCCTTCCAACCTCTTCTCTGGCACAACCACGAGAAGGGATATGAAAGCTTTTGCTTACATTTTCAAACTAACTACAGCTTGCTGCGCCATCCAAACCTGGACAAGCTATAGTTATGCTAACTATAGTTAGCGGAAACAAGCCCACGTCAAGGGATAGTCTATGGAGCTGGATTGTTTCCACTAATTGTGGTTGAGGTTTAGGGCTCAGATGTAACACTAGTTGGTGTCCGTCTATCTTGGGAGACAATGGAGGAATGTACCTTTGGGGGTGAGGGCAAGCTGCTGGAAGGTTGCAGCGCCCGCTGTGGCTGTAGAGACTGATGCAGGAGGGACAGCTAGAGTAGATGGTGTCCAGCTGTGCTGCTGCAGATGCACCATGAGGTTTCTTTTTTCTGCACTCCTTCCAGCGGTCACTGCTCTAGTCACTGCTATGCATACATGACCTGGCTGCCTGTCACCAGGCACTACAGTCATCTGCAAAGGATTCTCACATGGCAGGGTCTGGAAAACAAGCCTTATGAGGGAGTTTAGCCTGAATTATACGGGTCTGAGAGGAGATAGGCTAGCCATCTTCCAATATCTCATAGAAGATGGAGCAAGCTTGTTTTCTCCTGCTGCAGAGGAGGGTAGGATCCAAGCCAATGGATTCAAGTTACAAGTACAGTGGTGCCCCGCAAGACGAATGCCTTGCAAGACGGAAAACTCGCTAGACGAAAGAGTTTTCCGTTTTGGAGGTGCTTTTCAAAACGAATTTCCTATGGGCTTGCTTCGCAAGACGACAATGTCTTGCGAGTTCCTGCTGGGTTTTTTTTCTCCCCCCCCCCTTTTTCTAAGCTGCTAAGCCGCTTATCAGCTGATACGATCAGCAGATAAGCCGCTAAAAGCCGCTAATAGCGCTAATCTGCTAATCCGTCAATGGGCTTGCTTCGCAAGAGGAAAAAACCGCTACACGAAGAGAATCACAGAACGGATTCTTTTCGTCTTGCGAGGCACCACTGTAATGATTTTTTGACTAAACAGGAAGAACTTTCTGATGGTAAGAGCTGTTTGACAGTGGAACAGACTCCCACAAGAGGTGATAGACTCTCCTTCCTTGGAGATTTTTAAGCAGGGGTTTGATGGATGTTTTGTTGAGATTCCATCTTTGCAAGTGTTGCGACTAGATGACCCCTGGGATCCCTTCCAGTTGTACAATTCTATGCTGCTGTGAAAAAAACAAGGGAAAGTTCAGGCTTCCAAGAGTGACAAGAACATAGTGAAAGGTTGTGCAGCTTATTGTAGGAGACCCTTGACTAATTGGCCACTTCTGATGGGGATTGATGACTCTAGTGCAAGATGTTTATGTGGTGTAGCTTTTCATGAATGCTGAAATCAAACACTGGTGTGTTTATGCCTCCGTCAGTCAGCTGACCTGGCTCCTCAACATCACTCCTGGCTTTGTAAGCAACATGTGTTAATCAGCAGCCATGCTTTTTGTGCTTGCTTTAGTTTAAAATCTCCTGTCAGAGGGGCATGGTCACTCTGACA
Source organism: Podarcis bocagei (assembly GCF_964188305.1). Taxonomy (NCBI): domain Eukaryota; kingdom Metazoa; phylum Chordata; class Lepidosauria; order Squamata; family Lacertidae; genus Podarcis; species Podarcis bocagei. Next base: position 39,803,428 of record NC_138126.1, read on the forward strand.
GGCTATCAGTGAGCAGAAAGGGCCGCATTAAAATTGAAATAATGTTATGACTGTGAATGCAATAATCCTGCTTGCCTTTTTATAACTGAAGGCATCCAGAGTCTAAAGAACCAAGTGCATGTTTGCATATCGCTCCCACATCTGAAAAGACAGGGACATGAATAGGACCACAACATCTCTATAGGTCTCCAAACAGATCACTGTGTCAGAATTCGAGGTGTTGTAGTGATGATCAGTGTCCTACTAGACCTGGAGAGGCCCAGCATTAAATGCCCATTCTGCCATGAGGCTTGCTGGCTAAACTTGTGCCAGCTACTGCCTTATCTTACTTCACAGGGTGGTTGTGAGAATAAAATGGGGGAGGGGAGGACATTGCAAAGCCGTGTTGACACCAGTGTGTGTGCATCATTGAACACTCCTGCATTGTGCCGGTGAATCCAGTTGAGTAAAATGGCTTCTTGATCCTTACCCTCAAAGTTCTACTTGGGACAGTGTTGCAGAGACCTTTATGTAAGAAATTACAATCTTTAAAAAAACAGGTGTCGCTGTTTATACTTCACAACTTTTTTGCACTACAACTTGCTTTTCCACTCCCAGAGTGAACACTTGGCTCCAGCTGCTAGTAGCCTTGGGACTACAGAGCTGGAGGGGAAAGTATTATTTGCAGTGTTAGAAACTGGGATATAAAAGCTAGGAGCCAAATGGCTTCTGGGACCTGGCTTGTGGGTGCCAAAACAGAATGTCTAGTCGCCATGGGGGGTGGGGAGCAGCAACACTTTTATTATTTTTATAAGCATGAACTAATATGCAATTCATATAAGAGACATTAATACCACATTTTATCAGAAATTGTTAATACATGCTTAATTTGGTGTTTACAATAAAAATATTGGTACCATACTTCAGTTTTCAAAACACTGTACTCTTTATGGTTAAACTCCATAACATATTGTCTATCTTTAACATATACTTCGAGGCTTCAGAGCACGTACATTTCAGTAATCTTTGAGTGTTAGCTAGCTGCAAAAAATAGCACCTAGACTTTTTGAGGTACTCACAAATGGAGAATCTTTAGGGGCAAAATGTGTCTGGCGCCCTGCTAATTTCGAACTCTGATTATTTGGCCATATGCATCTGCCAGGAGTCTCTTACTGCTGAACTGTTTGGGATTAGGGTGTGGTGGTGTTGCAATCTGCTACATATGGTGCTCTGAGAGTAGTGGAAGTCACTCATTAAAGCAACATTTCCTCTTTTGGATACTTCATTACATGCTTGTTATTGCATAATTTAATATTGCAACAGCATTAATCTTTGTTCTGATACTAGCAATAGTCGGTGTGGAAAACTGGAATGTTCCAAATGTAGTGGGAAGCTATGGATGTATGTTTCTAGAACTGTGAAAAGATTTTTTACCTCCCAAGTTTAGATCATGTGTTTGGTTTTTGTCCAGTTTTACAATGAATTTTTATTGTGTTATTCTCTATGGTTTGTTTTTATGCATACTACTTAGAAATGCTTAGGTTTAAGCAGTGTATAAATGCCATACATATGTATTTACACACACACACACTACAGTAGCCTAACAATAGGACAACTTTCAGAAACTTGTTCTACTGGATGAGACTTTAGGTGCAACATCTGTCCAGGGGTTATCACTCTAGATCAGCCTTTCTTAACCTTGGGTCCCCAGATGTTTTGAGACTACAATTCCCATCATCCCTAACCACTGGTCCTGTAAGCTAGGGATCATGGGAGTTGTAGGCCAAAAACATCTGGGGACCCAAGGTTGAGAACCACTGCTCTAGATGGTGGTTCCCCGGACTACCCTAAACTAACTTGAGGGTTAAGCAAAATGTGTGTACTAACTGCTTTCAGTTTGAGCACAGCAAACTATGATCTGACAAGTACCATATTCTTTACATGGACTGATAGTTAGGTATGCATTTGCGTGGTTTTAGTGAATAATATATAGGGATACTATGGTTCTGTAGCGTAGTGACAATTCTTGGAAGACCTTTTTATGCTGACTGGCCAACACAGCTGATTGAAGCTATTTTGATTGGCCAGTCATTTTAATGATTGTTTTGCACTGTTTATTGATTTAGTGTGTTTCTTACGCTGCCATTATATTTCTGTATATAAGTACTTCTATATATAAATAGTGTTAAAATCTCTGTTGAGCCCCTGGTGGTCTTGGGAAAGTTGTCAGTCTCTTTGCTTGAGTCGTTTCACAAGAAAACCTTCTGCCACCCGGATCTCCCTGGAAGAAGGGTGCAGTATGGTGCACGTAGAAGTTTACAATTATGGCTTGTAAGCACTGTAAATCTTCGGTCGAGTAGGTACATGCATATGAGAAAAGAATAAGCATTTCTCATGTAAGATTCAGAGACTAAAATTTCTCACAATCTTAAAATTGTAGGTCTGTCAGTGTATGCTGAACTTGTGCTAAATAAATGTTAATGTTTCTGCAAGTTGTCTGGCATACAGATTTGGTGATGCTGTGGAGAGAGCTGAGCATTAAAGAAGCAGCACCACACGTGTTGTAGGATTATATTTACTTGTTAAATGGCTATCATAGCTGAAAGACTGCTTGGGTAATGAAAGATGTCTAGCAAGCAGGGTGCAATAACTTGCTTTTCAAAGCAATCCTAACTTTGATTCTGCAGAACATACTGAAGCTAATATTTTGGCGACTGGCTCTAGACAAACCAATAATATAATTCCTGTGTTGCTATATTTTGTTTAGTAAATTTATCTCCCACCTAGCTTGCATCATGGCATGCAAGGTGTCATACATTGCATCCCCAGGCAGTTTCCTACCTGGGCACTTTGCAAACAGAAATTTACTTAGCTTCAGCAAAATGGCTGCTTCGTGTACCGTCGGGCAGTGACCTACTGTGGTGGCCTTGGTCAATAACTTCCATCTGAATTGGACAGAAGCACTATAACCATTCATTCTTCTGGACCTCTCAGGGATGCTTGATATAGTGAGGTCATCAGATCCTTTTGGATAACTTGATAGACATGGGAACTGAGGGCACTACTTGCCATTGGTTCCGCCCTACTTGATGGAGGTGCTGCAAAGTTTTATCATATGCTTGCAACACCTGTACACATCTATGGGGAAAGATGTCTAAGCATGTGATGTCATTATTATGCTGATGTTGCCCATCTTCCATTTTCATCAAATCCAGAAACAGTGGGCTCAGTTTTTGAAAAGATGCTAGCCTTCATTCAGCCCACATCCATGCACAAGCAAGTTCAAGGTTAAGAGTTTAAATTGCTAACCTTGGGTTTCTTAGTCAGATGTTTGCCTGCCCTGGGGTTGCCCTCTCCCTCCTAAAGGACAAGGTGCATAGCCTGGAAGTTCTCTTAAACACTGGCTTTTCTGCTTGGTTTTTAAATGGTGGTGACAATCTATTATACCATTCACCAGCTTTGATAGAGTTCATTTGGAACAAGGGTTTGGTGCTTTGGTAACTATGGGGCAGCCTTCTGAACACGAGGGCACCTCCCATATGTATGTCCTCAGTACTTGAAAGAGATGCTGGAAGTGAGGGCATAGAGCCTCACGTTTTTCATGGAGGCGTTCTTGCTCTGTAATGTTCCACCTGTTGCTGCTTTTTGACAGGTAATCACAGTACAGTATTTTAGGGAGGCATTTTAGATGCATAAGGATGATTCTCTTCTCTGCTACTCTTATGCAACCTGCTAACTTTGACATCATGGTACACTCGTATAACTTGTTCTCCTACTTTGCTCTGTCGGCAGTTTCCAGTGCTTTACATGCATATTCTGGCAGCATTTATTTGCACATCTTTTGCACATTTTAACAATTACAATGGATCTAAAAGTTATTTTATGCTGTAATAAAAATAAATAAATAAATAAATAAATAAATAAATAATACCCCGCTCATCTGGCTGGACTTCCCCAGTCACTCTGGGCGGCTTCCAAATAAATATTAAAATACAGTAATCCATCAAACATTAAAAGCTTCCCTAAGCAGGGCTGCCTTCAGATGTCTTCTAAAAGTCTGGTAGTTGTTGTTCTCTTTGACATCTGGTGGGAGGGCGTTCCACAGGGCGGGTGCCACCACCAAGAAGGCCCTCTGCTTGGTTCCCTGTAACTTGGCTTCTCGCAGTGAGGGAACCGCCAGAAGACCCTTGGTGCTAGACCTCAGAGTCTGGGTAGAACGATGGGGGTGGAGACGCTCCTTCAGGTATACTGGACCAAGGCCATTTAGGGCTTCAAAGCTCAGCACCAACACTGTTAACGACCTCAGTTCCAAATCTTTCATTGCAAAATTATTTGGAGTTGAGCAAGTCCATCGCACATGGAAATGACTGTATTCCTTCTGATACTTCCAAAACTGGTATGTTTTGTTTAACTACTTTGGAATAGTAATCTGCTTTGTCATGAGCTTGAAAGGGTGTATCCAGCACTTGCTCTGCTAGCGCAGCAGACTTCTGCTTGCTCAGTGGAGCTTTCCTCTCTCCTTTCTCCTGCAACCCCTCAGAATCTGCTCCAGAGGGTTGGAAGAAGAGGGGAGAAGAAGAGAGAATCTCACTGGGCAATTGGAACTTGATGTGTGTGGCATTGGATATATCCCAAAGTACAGTCAATCCTACTTTTGTAGATAAAAATATTCCCATTTTGCCATATAAAGTCCAATATGCCAAAGTAGACTGATCTACCAGCATTCTGTCCCCAGCTAGTCAATGTAATTAACTTGTTTCATTTTGCAATACAAATAAAGTTGGCTCTTGTATATTCTGGGAATTAATCATTTTGCACTGATATATATAAAACTAGGAATCTCTCTTTTTTTATAAGATATTTATTAAAGTTTCAAAAAAAAAGTTACAATAATAAATATTCCCTTTTTTCTTTTTTTATTCTTTTTTATTATTATTATAAAACTAGGAATCTCAAGTGAATACCTTCATTTTAAATTCCTGATGCATCATTTTAGAAACTTAAACCATAGAAGTACTTGGCTTGTCCATCTTTGATTTAAACTTGATAGACTCATATCTGTTTTACTGTAGAATTTGGGAGGAGCTGGATCACTATTAAATCTGAAGTTTTATATACAGTCATAGGAAACTTACTTGGGCTAACCTCATTCTTAATAAGCATTTAGTGTTCTGCACTCAGGACTGCACCATAATTCTGTAAACATATAGAAGTGTAGGATTCTCAATTTTTAATACTCAGAAAATTAGTATCATAGATAATTTTTACCACATAAAATTTTGCAGCATGCACAGTAAGTAGTAAGTTAACTGGTAGGTGAACAAAAAGTTTACAAAATCATTGTAGTAGTGTGTGTATCTTTAGCCTTACTTAACCTTAATTTAGTGGTCATATAAAATAGGATCATACTAAATAACAAAGCTGTGTAAGGAGCACTAAATCTAATGAGTGTTGTTTCAGGTTACTTCCTGGCTGTAATCTTCCTTTGAAGCATCAGTTTTAAAATACGTTCATGAGTATATTTTCCAGTAACTCAGAGATTATAGGTCTCTAGCTGCCTGCTTCTAAACGGTCAGGTGATTCCCTGGTCACGAGTAGGATTACAGACTCATGACCACTTTGACTTTTATTTCATTTGGTTAAACTGAGGAAGTGGGTAACGCTGTAAACTAAGAGCACAAAGGAGAAGCTACCAAAGTAGAATAGGGAATGGAAAGAAATGGCCACTGTTCCCCCCCCCCCCCTCCATGGCAGAATAGAGACTGATAAGTGTAAAATTCGGGCATCTTAATTCTTGCCAGTCCTGTTCTTATAATTGTTTCCAGGCCTTAGCATTAGTTCTTACCTGTAGGATTGCTTTATTTGGTGACACTATATATAAGTTGAAGTAGGATCACATTGGACTTCACTGCTTTGCCTGCCAACTTTAAGCTTTTTCCACTCCTGTAGTACAGGAGGTTTCTGGTTAATGGATCACCTGTTGAAAGGGTCACCTGAGCTGAACACATTTTGCAAGTGCACTGCCAAGTGGGTTGTAGTCGGGAAAGAAATACAGTGGTACCTCAGGTTACATACGCTTCAGGTTACATACGCTTCAGGTTACAGACTCCGCTAACCCAGAAATAGTGCTTCAGGTTAAGAACTTTGCTTCAGGATGAGAACAGAAATCGTGCCCCGGCAGCGCAGCAGCAGCAGGAGGCCCCATTAGCTAAAGTGCTGCTTCAGGTTAAGAACAGTTTCAGGTTTAGAACGGACCTCCAGTACGAATTAAGCACTTAACCTGAGGTACCACTGTACATTGGTACTTCGGGTTACAAACACTTTGGGTTACAAACTCCACTAACCTGGAAGTAGTACCTTGGGTTGCAAACTTTGCCCCAGGATGTGAATGGAAATTGTGTGCTGGCAGCAGCGGGAGGCCCCATTAGTGAAAGAGCGCCTCAGGTTAAGAATGGACCTCTGAAACAAATTAAGTTAGTAACCTGAGGTACCACTGTAATTCTGTCACACACACACACACACACACACACACACACACACATTTTTGAGCAGGAGAAGGCAATGTTGTGCCCTCCAGATGTTGTGGACTACAGTTCCATACAACATGAGCTATGGTAAGGGATTAGAATTGTAGTGTAGTCTACAACATATGGAGGGCAATACCTACCCCTAGTTTAGAGCTTGACAGTGAAGATAACATAACATTTCTGGCTTTTCTTGTGAAAGCTACTGGCTAAAGCTTATAAAACAATATACTTCCAGCTGATCAAAAGGTCACTAGTGTGAGCAGAAGATACTACCATTTGCATGATAAGGAGGAGTACAGTGGTGCCTTGCAAGACGAAATTAATTTGTTCCGCGAGTTTTTTCGTCTAGCGAATTTTTCGTCTTGCGAAGCACAGTGTCGGAAAAGTTTTGGAAAAGCTTCAAAAATCACCAAAAACCTCAAAAAAGGCTACTGCACCGCGTTCTATGAGTTGCATCCTCGAAGTCAAGTCGCAACTGTATTAACGGTGTTAAGAAAAAGGAAACAAACTTGCAAAAAACGCAAGACGTTTTCGTCTTGCGAAGCAAGGCCTTAGGGACATTTGTCTTGCGAAGCAGCTCAAAAACCGCAAAACCCTTTTGTCTAGCGAGTTTTTCGTCTTGCGAGGCATTCGTCTTGCGGGGCACCACTGTATAATTTCCATCAGTAGTCCTCCTTGCAGCATCACACACTGTTCTTGAGGGTGGCCCTCAGTAGTCTTCATGTGGTGCTCATGTTCATTTGTGACATGGATCACTTGAAGTCTATCTTCTGCTTTTCACCTTGGATATTTCTCTCCCCCCCATGTGATAGTTTAGTACAATGCAGTTTCACTTGTGGTGCGTTGAGTGGCAGGTGTCTAGCTGAGCGGTTTGACTGCAGAACAGGCACCTACCTAACATTTGTTTTTATGTGGTTGTGCTTAATAATATTGGCTTTGAAAGTGAAGAAACCTGCAATGCGTCTTTGTATTTCGTAGATCTGGTGCTCTCCTTTCCTAGTGATGGTATACTAAGATACACTTGAAGAAAACAAATCTATGTGTGTCTCTCTCCAAGTGTTGTCACTTGGATTGAATTAAAACAAGGTATTTATCCATAGCCAGTCACACAAGAGCAGAAGGTTGTTTAAACATTTATCAATTAAAAACAATTAAACAGTACTTGCTTGTAGTTCATAACTCAGCAAATTGATTGAATCAATGCAAACTCTTTGTGTGGATCTACTTTGCTTTTTTAAGGTACAGGGACATGTTCAATGCATTGTGATCATAGTATAATGTTCACTACTTTAATGTGCTTGTGAAACTAGCAAGCTGTGTTTCAGTAAGTAATATAAAATTGGTGGGAAAGCTCTAAAACAGCACAGTGCAGGACTTCAAGTGTTCATTGAGTGGTAAGGGCAAAAACTTACAAATGGCTTTAGCGGTGCTACCGTGGGATAAGGCCCATTGCGTCACTGTAAAATGGCTTTTAAATATGTCTGTCTATATAGAACATACAATCTACAACTGAAGTGATGAGTGGCAGCTAATCATACCAGTCACAATGTTACAAAATAATGTGTTAAGTGTAACATCAAGACTGGACTTGAAATGCACTGACTGGATCAGGCCTTTCCTGTACAGTGGTACCTCGGGTTACATACGCTTCAGGTTACATACACTTCAGGTTAAGAACTTTGCTTCAGGATGAGAACAGAAATCGGGCTCTGGTGGCGCGGCTGCAGCAGGAGGCCCCATTAGCTAAAGTGGTGCTTCAGGTTAAGAACAGTTTCAGGGTAAGAACGGACCTCCGGAACGAATTAAGTACTTAACCCAAGGTACCACTGTATATTATACCAGACTCATGGCCAAAGAGCTTGGTGATAGCCTTGCTTTGTATTCTTTAGTCTCAAAAGAGCAGGCAACTTGAAGGGAGAATAATATATACAGGGCTTTGCCTAAGTAATCTTTTGCAGGTGAGTTTTATGTGTGTGTTGGGGTTGAGTTAAACACAGCTCATGGTATCTGAACCTACTCCAGCATTGTTGCTCAGTCGTGGTCTGCAGTAATCCATCTGCAGCACAGTAAACCTTACCTTGAAAAAATATTCCCCAGATTCTTCAGGCTCAGACACATCCCAGAGTAGTCTTTCAAGTTTAATACTCAGAAATTATGCAATTAAATGCTAGTAAAGCTTCCCATGATGTGCATACGTTGTTCAGGTTCTTCCAGATACTATCCTGTCACACCAAGGAGTTGAGAGTACTGTTTTTCTGGTAGATAACCCGCTTGAAAAAGATGTGACATTCTGTCCAAGTTGACTAATAGTTTCTTAATGTGATTGCAGGAAAATTGTTTTTGGGAGTGGCATGCTTAACTTGCAGGTAGTGCTAGGAAGCTTGAGAACTCTTCCTATGCTACCTTCATAAATCTAGAGGCCCTTTGGGGTCATTGTATGTGATTCAGCGTATGCTGACTTACTCCTTCCTTCCTCCCCTCTGTTGATGATGCTCATGGCCTCTCATGTGATCTTTGTTCACTGACTGTCTCAACTGCAAACTTGTTCATTCTGAAAAGGATGTTGGAAAGAAGCATGAAATCTTGGTTAGAGCTCTCCTACATAATTAATTTTCTATGGCACTGCAACCATGATTCTTGCATCAGTGGGAAAACATGTAGGCACATGTTTAGCACAGCTAATTAAACTGCCTGAGAGATCCTCTGCCGGACCCTACTAATGACTGTGCTCTTTCCTCTCTTCAGTCAGGTCAGTTCAGTGAGGATATGATTCCTACAGTGGGCTTCAACATGCGGAAAGTTACCAAGGGTAATGTCACAATAAAGGTATGTTTTTCTAGTTTATGAAGGCAAATACATTGTCCTGCTAACCACTTCTCAGGAAGCAGATGAAAGGAGACCAGTTCAAGCCTGGGAGGGCATAAAACCTTTCCATTCTCCCACCCATTCAGTCCCTGACTGCTTCTCGTACCCATCATCCTATTAATATTGTCTGCTGGGCTCAAAATTTGTAATAGAGGGCACTGTGTGCAACACTTGATGCTGTTTCGAGCTTGCAAGTTATTTACGCTGTTTTATATGAATCCTGGGATGTGGGTGGCGCTGTGGGTTAAACCACAGAGCCTAGGACTTGCCGATCAGAAGGTCGTTGGTTTGAATCCCTGCAACGGGGTGAGCTCCCGTTGCTCGGTCCCTGCTCCTGCCAACCTAGCAGTTCGAAAGCATGTCAAAGTGCAAGTAGATAAATAGGTACCACTCTGGTGGGAAGGTAAACGGCGTTTCCGTGCGCTGCTCTGGTTCGCCAGAAGCGGCTTAGTCATGCTGGCCACATGACCCGGAAGCTGTACCGAGATGAGCGCCGCAACCCCAGAGTCAGCCGCGACTGGACCTAATGCTCAGGGGTCCATTTACCTTTATATGAATCCTAGCTTCCTATAGTCGGTTGTAAGCAATTGATAACTTTTAAAAGGCTACCAAGACAACTGTAAGCTTGGTTGACACCCCCCCCCCGATGCTGCTGTCATTATTACATTATAAAGCAGGGATGCAGCACTTGCAGCCCTCCAGATAATTGTGTAGGGCTCTCAGCTCCTATCAGCCTCAGCCACTATGGCCAGTGGTGGTCAACAACATACAGAGGGCCATAGGTTCCCCATATCTAGTATTGAAGGATAGCTCTTTTTTAGGATTATATGCATTTTAGGGTAGTTAGAGGAAATCAGGCAATGGGTTACTGCAACTTGGGTGATTAAGTGTGCAGTCCTACTTCTGTGTTTAACAGGACCTGGCTGCCCTGACATACAGTTACTGGGAAAGTGTTAATGGGAACATGCACAACCCCCATCAGTCCAGTTGTTCCTTAAGGTGGGGCCTGCAAGATGCATGCTTCAGGGTTCACGGGCAGGTGGGGCAGCTTTTCAGCACATCAGTGGACATTTTGGTGGAAAGCAGAGTGGCAAGGTTTGGAGCTCTACTGTACCTCTTTCAAACTGCCCACAAAGAGAAAGAGCATTGAAACTGGCTGCTGCTGTTCATGCTGCATAGGAGGAGTGCTGATTGCATATGCAGGTAACCCCCTATTTGTGTGGGGGTTGCGTTCCTGGCTGTCCCATGCGTTGATGGAGCCCACATAAGCCCACCCCTTTCTGCCTCCAGGTCCAAAACAAACCTGTGTCGGTGGTTGCGCATCAATTAAACACACTCAAAAAGGTCGCTGCCTGTATCAGGTTTTGCCACTGTAACTGTGAATTAGGGATTAGTCCTCTATTTGTGTTACTTGGGTCATTCGTTCTACAGATGTAAGAATCTCCCACAACAAATTTCATATTGCAGTAAAAACAATATTAGTGGAAAACCTGCTTTGTTACTCCTCCTGGCTGACAAAATGCTTTCAGTTTTTTGATCCACATAGCTTCCTTTATGACTTGTATAACATCGAGTTCAGTTGTTGCAATTTTGTATTCAGCCTCCAGACATAATTCTCCATTTTGTCTCTTAAAAAAGATCTGGGATATAGGAGGACAGCCACGATTCCGAAGTATGTGGGAACGCTACTGCAGAGGAGTAAATGCTATTGTGTAAGTATATACATCTTGTGGTTACTTGGTTGTGGCTGCATTTGTTGTGTTGTACCTAGTTCTTCAGGTGTGTTACTCTACTGCTAAGTTCTACTCTTTTACTGTTTAGCTATGTGCTTGCAAACTGTGCAAGCTTGGGTTTTCTTTCATTTGAACTCTGTTAAATTTCACTGTCTAAGGAAATGCATTAATCGCTTGGTAGCATTTATTACTTATTGCTATTATTATGTATTACAATTAGTCAAAAGTGCTTTTCAGAGCACTACAAAAGTATGTCATTTAAAAAACTGACTGTGTTGTATAGGTACACAGTACTTCTACAAAAACCTGGGATCCTGTACCCTAAAAATGGTGGATGCTGTTCAAAATGAAGTTTCTCAATACCATGGCTTGTCAATGAAAGCTTGACAATTAGTTTATATGAGAGCCAGTGTGGTGTAGTGGTTAAGAGCAGTAGACTTGTAATCTGGGGAACCTGGTTCGTGTCTCCGCTCCTCCACATGCAGCTGCTGGGTGACCTTGGGCTAGTCACACTTCTTTGAAGTCTCTCAGCCCCACTCACCTCACAGAGTGTTTGTTGTGGGGGAGGAAGGGAAAGGAGAATGTTAGCCGCTTTGAGACTCCTTCGGGTAGTGATAAAGTGGGATATCAAAACCAAACACTACTACTACTACTACTACTACTACTACTACTACTACTTCTTCTTCTTCTTCTTCTTCTTCTTCTTCTTCTTCTTCTTCTTCTTCTTCTATTTATTGTAAGCAATTGAACAAAAACCTTTTAACTGGACTTCCAAAGCAACATCCAGTGCATAAAAGTAAAACATTGAAACCACAACTTATATAAAAAAGCAAAGGCATGTTCTTAACATACAGTGCAGAGGAGAATGTCTAGTCTAGTGAATGCTCTGATCCCAAAAGCGTTATCAATCTCTCTAGCAAATAAGACTTGCATATCTACTTCCTGTGATTCCACTTAATTGTTCTTTAATCCCTCACAGGGATTCCCAGCATGATACCAGCAAACTGCAAACATTAGATCATACTCTAACACAATCTAGTTCACACTGCAGCACAGAGTCTCTAATCTACCTAGTTGCCTACTGCAGCAGCTACTGCTAAGGTTAATATCTATGGCTTTACCAGGTTGCGTATGTCCTCAGCACTGACCCGTTACCAGTGAGCTATTTTATAACCTCTAGCAATTTTGCTAGAGTTACTTTGGCTTAGATAGGATTGCCTTACACAAATGTTTTATATTGTATAAACCCGGTGGTCACTTACTGAACTCCTTTAACAGGTATATGGTGGATGCTGCGGATCGTGAAAAAATAGAAGCCTCTAGAAATGAGCTGCACAATCTATTAGACAAACCACAGCTACAAGGAATCCCTGTAAGTTGTAAACATCTGGCCCTTTGTCCCATACAAACTTTTAAGGTTTTAACTTGTTTTGAAAGGAATTCTACCTTGTGCCCAAATCAGTCAAACTCCACTTGTGTTTAGCTTCTGCAGCTCCATCTGTTCCATGTTCTTAAGCATGCTTTTGACCTTCTACTGAATCAAACCATTGGTCCATCTACCTCCTGGTTATCTATAATGACTTGGCAGTCGCTCTCCAGAGTTTAGGCAGGAGTCTCTCCCAGCCATTTCTGGGAGCTCCATCCCTCTTGTATTAATCCTTGTCTGGAAGTTTCCATAGTAGAACTAATACACTACAGCAATATACCCAAAACATGAAGGCTATTCAAATGTTTCCCAGAATGGAAGCTATTAATGTGAAAAGTCTTAAAAATAACTTGTTAAGAGGTTTTGACAATCTGTGTTCAAAAAGTTTTAGTTAGCGAATGCTGCTAACTGAAGAAGCCCACTATATACCTAAACTTACCAGATCTGACTAGGGTGCTATGGAAGCGAGCCCTCTGGTTTTGCTTCTTGCTTGGTGTGCTCACATCTTGCTCCTTTACTGCCTCTGCATGCAGTTTCTGTGCTGCATCTGATGGGACGACTAGTGGCGCCAGAGTGTGGGGTCCCTTTGAAGTCTCTTCATAGGTTTGGTTTGAATTCAAACTATGTCTACAAATAGATAAAAGCCTGAGCTTGTTGAGGCTTAACTGCCTAGAACCTGAAACTTTAGCTCTTTCACACCACCGATTTATTCCCTCTATGCTCTGGTTTACACAAAATTGGGCAAGTAAGTATCTTGTTTTAAACAGAATGTAAGCTGCCTTCACATGAAGACGGGGTACAAATAAATACAGTACCTTCTCTTTTCAGGTTCTAGTACTTGGAAACAAAAGAGACCTTCCCAATGCTTTGGATGAGAAGCAACTTATTGAAAAAATGTAAGTGACTAAGTAATTATATGATAAGATGCTCTGTGCTGACTTGCTGTGTTCAAAATTTAACTTGTTATGGTAAGAGGGGTGTTGTCTAAGAGACTAGTTTCAATATTGTAATGTGATTCTTAGGAATAGTGGTAAGATGGCTTTCCAGTGGGTTACCTTAGAAATATTCCTATTAACTACAATTAGGGATTATCACCAATGTGTTCCTGTGCTGCTTCTCTTCCAGGAACCTGGCTGCTATTCAAGACAGAGAAATCTGCTGCTACTCCATTTCCTGCAAAGAAAAGGACAATATAGGTAATTAAAACGCATAGGTGCTAACTTCCACTGGGTGCACAAATTGGATTCATAAAGGCTGTTCTTGCAAAACTGCATGCATCCTTTCAGACATTTAGCAGTTCATGCCAACACATATACTAGCATTTTTTATAAATTCAGAACTGTGTAATTAACTGACTGTGAGACTAGATAGACCAAACATATGGTTTCGTAAAAGTGAAACTGGCAGGTCACACTTCTGAGCTAAAATATGGGAACTCTGAGTTTAATCTCTATAAGGTGTCTTTCCTTGAATACCCTTGAACTGACAGTGTGCTGCAAATGTTTCTGTTCCGTCCTTTCTTCTGCCCAGAGCGGTGGAATTGGTCTATGGCAGCACCTGGGTAATTGGAAAACTACGTATAAAGACAAGGAAAAACAGGCTGATCACAAACAGTTCACTTAAAATGTGGCTTGACAACCATATGTCAGGAGTGCTCTGATGGTGTTTCCTGCTTGGCAGGGGGTTGGACTCGATGGCCCTTGTGGTCTCTTCCAACTCTATGATTCTATGATTCTATGATTCTATGAATAAGACTGAAATCTGTTAAGCAATATAGTCTAGTAAAGCCAGCTTGCTTTGGATAGATTTGGACCGACTCCAAACCAAAGCCTGCTTCTCTTGAAGCTTCAGGTCCATTTCAGAGGGTGGTTCTTGGTTTCAGTTTGTAAGTCCTGTTTGATACATTTTTGAACCACCTACAGGCTATCTCTCCGTAAAAGGGTGGTGGGGGAGAGTGCTGTGGCTTTGTGACTGATGGCTTCCATTCAGGGAATGGCTTTTCCGGGTCTCTCCACCCCCTCTTCTTTTGGGAGGGACACTGAAGCAACCTAACTTCTAGCTGTTCAGTATTCTTAAATAAGTGTTGATGCTCCTAAGAGTCAACTTGCCATCACTAAAGGATTTGGAGTTGACAATTGGCATTTTGTTTGACCTAATAATCTGCTTATTACAGATGCCATCCTTTAGATTCTAGTTTTTAAAATTAACTCTTGATTTTGTTTGTGTCTGCCATGTGTTACTAGGCTAGTTGCTTTCTGTCCCTCCTGCAAAATATATGGCCCTAATCAGGACTAGGAAAGTTCATTTTTTAAAGGAACTAATTCCAGTTCATGTTCATCGCTTTACAAAACTGTCTGTTTCAGTTCAAGTTCATCCAAACTATCCTTGGCATTTTTTCCAGCATTCAGAATGTTACAAGCTGGTGTGCTGAAGTATAAAAGTTATTTAAGAAGAAAACATCAAAATATGCACACACAGACAGCAATGTGACTAGCTTTCCCCAACAATTATGATCTTCAAGCTTAAAGGCCCAAAGAAAGAGGCAAGAAGCATGTGTAAGAAAATGAACTTGAAGATGAACTAGAATCAGTTCAAAGCTGCACTTCCCAAAAAAATTAATTCACATTCAGCCTGGTGATTATGGGAACAACTTTCAGGTGTAGTTCAGAGATTTTTGAACTAATTCAGTGGACTTCATTAAACCAAACTAGTTCATTCCAAGCACTGGCCCTTGTAGAATTTCATTTAGTTGGTTGTTTATAGGTCTATAACTGACTGAATATATAGCATAGACTGTGCCTACAATGTTCTTCATGATTGTGTGACTTAACAGGTGTGTGTATGTACACAGCATTTATGTAGCTAAACTTACGGCTGTGCAGAGCATAGTGTACATGCTCATTTTTTCTTTTAAGTATCCACCTCTGTCCTAATTAGGTTTCCCTTTCTTAATGTGACTTTGGTGCCAACTGTTGCCTGCCTATTATTTAGCACTTTTTGAAAGGACAGGTAGTAATAGTTTGCCCCGAAACCTATCCAAAAAACTTTTGCCAAGATGCCTGGGTCCTGGAGCTTGGCAGCCCTATGAGGTATTTCTGTAAATGGATCATTACTGGAACACCTGCCTGCTATTTTCCTATGGCCTCCCCACACCCAAATCTGGAAAAGAAAATTATTACTTACATGTAGACCCTAGTCTAACCTTTTTGAATATAAATCTGTGTAGATAAGTGTAATCTCCTTTTTAGATTGGATGTTCAACTGCAGGAAGTAGAATATCTAAGATAAATGACAACTGTTTCTTTTTCTTCTAGATATCACACTTCAGTGGCTTATTCAGCATTCAAAGTCCAGAAGAAGCTGAAATATCACCGATAACACCCTCAGTTGGCCATAGTCTGATTTGTCTGCTCCTTCCATGATGAAATGTTATTCAGGATAGTCCTCCTGTATCCAAGGAATTGCCTTTTTTCACAGTTCATGCCTCCATGTGCACTGCTGAAGACTTATATTCCTACTTCTGTCATAAAAATTGGCTAGAGTTGTCATGAGTCGTGCAAATGTTTTTTCTTAGTTCATCTAAGCAGTGGCAGTGGGTGCTTCTCCCCTCTCAAAGGCTATCATTAAATCAGTGTGTTTCTGCTCTGGTCTTCCTGAGCCAGGTTTTTATATTTGATTGTCAACAAACTTATTTAATTCTTATATTTAGTGGCTCGTTGAAGATGCTGACACAGGGCAGCGCAAGGATTCTAGCACCACTTTATTGTGCTTATAAAGCTTTTCAAACACTGTTTAAATGGGATACTAACTTTTTTCTCTCAGATGCATGTGTGATATGTATTGTAAAATGGTTTGCAATGGAAAGTGCCAGGCACTAGATATTAAATCACTAAATTACCTTGAGTTTCTCAAAACTTCCTTCATTCTAATGAATGAAATGTCCAATTGTCAACTTTTGTATCTGTGCAGGTCATTGCTAATGACTTTATATGCTGAAATTCTTAAGGGGAATAGAGTACTTTTGAAATAAAGCTTTCAAGTGTTTGAACACACAAGCAAGTCAAACGAACCTGGGAACCTTGGACGAGACTGAACAATCACACCTTGTTTCTCGAAATGCTTTGCAAAGTCTGCATGGCACCCTGATGGTGTCAGACTCCCAGCACAAAATAATCGTATCGTTATCTGGCTTGTCCTCTTAATGGAATAATTGAGCACAGTTGCACTTGGTGCTAGGAAATGCCTAGGCTATTGTGACAACTCTAGATTTGCCTGCTTTCTCGGTGTGTAATCATGTGTAAAAGTCCACAGGCTAAGAAATGTTGAATGGTGTCTTGAAGCACAAGAGAATCAATGAACTGATCCTGTTTCTTGGTTAGCTTCTACACAGCATAGAGGTGTATGAATCAAACTGTAACACTACTTTTGTAGCTTTACCTTCTTGGCAATGTCAATATTTAAAGGGACAGACTTGTTAAGGCTGGTTTTCTTCATACAATGTCGATGTAGCCCACTGTATGCATACAAATATATGGTACACCTGCTTGTGTTGCCCCCATTGTTTCGTTTGTTTTTTTTAAGCAGCACCTGCATGTACTTGGATGTTGCACTTTTCAGAGTCCATGTTAACACAGGTTTGGTACATTTAAGGGCACGTTCATAATATGTCTTTCAAGGACAAAATGGTTTCTCAAAGGACAGATATTTCATACTGGAACCCCCCAAGTACTGCGATCAGCCATGGTATAGTATGCCTTTGCTAATCTGCATGTATGGCAAAACTCTTCTCGTCTTCTACTGGCATTCCTGTGTTACTTACTTTCAAAGGCTCTATGCCAAAAGGCCACAGGCCATGCCTTTACAGTATCACATGGAGTTTGTAAAAGACTCCACAGTGCTATCAGGTGGTCTGGGGGAAAAGTAACATGGGATCATACATTAGCCGCAATAGCCGAATATGTGTGCATTACAGGCAGAATGTATGAAGACTCATTAAAAAGTTACAGCAGCTTTGCAACAGCAATTGGACCAAGTTGACTTAACACACAAATGTGCCCCACAACAGCCAGTTTTGCTTTATACTGCCATGGCCTTACTGTTCCCATACAAACTTGCTGCACTGTTGCACAGACACAGCTATTGCTTCCATTAGCAAATTGAGCTTTTTTGCATTTTTAACTTCATATGTGCTTCTATAAATCCTGTATTGTTGGTGCTGTAGAGACGAGGTCAATCACTTGCTACTGTAGTTGACTACAGACTGCTACACTTAACTAGAGAAACTCTGCTTGTGCCTAAAAATAAGGAAGCTGAACTAGAATGTGTCAACTTTTCTTCTTCTTCTGAGAATCAAATTACTGTTAAAGAAACTGGCCTGTTGCTGAATTCAGTGTGGGTTCTTTTTTTGTGCATACTTCACAGCTTTCAGCATTTCGACATCAAAAACCACTATCAACTTTTTAATCTGTGCATTAATCTCGGCATGTGAAGAACTTATACATTTACCAAACTTTGTAAATATGTGAATTTTTTTATTTAGGTGGATGGCATTTTGTTTTACTGCTGTTTAGCTTTAACCAATAAACTTATGTTTTCAGGGTTATGCTGGCATGTATGTAATTGGACCTTAAAAGTGTCAATGTGACCGAGATAGAGATGGAGTAAGCCTGTATTCTTACTGGGACGTTAGAGACTCACTGTTCCTGTGCTTATTGAAACTTGCATATGTTCCAAGTCCTTGAGGCTGTGGTCGACTGCACTCTCCACAGCGAGTGAAGCCTCAAAACTTAGTGTGTGGAATATCCAGTCCAGCCTCATGCAGGTGTCCTTCCTGTTCATAATGTAGACATTTGTATTCCTGTACCATTTCCCTAATACACCCCCTTTTTCCTTTTTACAAAATGTAAAATTACCTAGCTATGCCTTGGGATGCGGGTGACGTTGTGGGTTAAACCACAGAGCTTAGGGTTTGCCGATCAGAAGGTGGGCGGTTCGAATCCTTGTGATGGGGTGAGCTCCCGTTGCCCGGTCCCTGCTCCTGCCAACAGTTCAAAAGCACGTCAAAGTGCAAGTACCGCTCCGGTGGGAAGGTAAACAGCATTTCCGTGCACTGCTCTGGTTTGCCAGAAGCGGCTTAGTCATGCTGGTCACATGACCCGGAAGCTGTACACCAGCTCCCTCGGCCAGTAAAGTTGAGATGAGCGTTGCAACCCCAGAGTCGTCCGCGACTGGACCTAATGGTCAAGGGTCCCTTTACCTTTAGCTATGCCTTAAAACTGTGTTCAGGAACCTGTGGACCCACAGCGCTTCTTGGATGAAAACTCCCATAATTCCTGGACCCATTGGCTATGCTGGTGGGAATGGCAGCAAATGGGTTCCACAACCCTCTCTTAATATAGATTAGAACACAGCTGGCCTAGGACAAAAGCAGAGATGCCCACACCACAATATCTTCAGTATATGCTTTGCTTCTAATAAGGCTAAGAACAATTATGCCTGGTGATGTTTTATTCAAGTATACTTGAACTTCCCAGACTTTTGGATGGGGGAAAAGGTATAAATACCTTTGCTGCCTGGGCTATGGAGCTAAATGTTCCTCAGGGGCATGGGAAAAGGTGAAACTTTCTGGGATCTTGGATGAAATTGGAGGCAAGCACAACAGAAAAGATGACATTACTGCATGATGGGAGACAATGATCTGTTAAAGGTTAATATCCCTGCTAAAATTCTGCAACCACTGCAAGAATTGGATTATTGGTGGTCTGATTATTAGCAGTAAAGTTGCTACATCTCTTTCAGTGGCAGGTCCAAGGGCGGGTTACCACAATTGAAAATTAAAAACACTTGCAAATTGGCTACTAAAAACACACACTTCTGGTGCCAAAGACCAGAGTTAAAAGGTGCATCTTCAGCGTTTGTTGAAAGTTGTAAAATTACAGTGGGCAAAGAGTGATAAAGTTCCTAGCTCAATATGAGAACTGTTTTGAAGTAGTGAGGAAAGGTAAATAAGTTAACCCCTTACACTTGAGGAATTTTACTTCTGGATTGTCATTTCAAATTTGGTGCTAACCCACAAACTCCTGAAGATGTATCACAGAAAGATGAGCGCAGTTGTAGATTTGCCTTGTACAGCTTCCACTAGTGCAGGCTTAGGCAAACTCTGGCCCTCCAGACTTATGGGACTACAATTCCCATCATCCCTAGCTAACAGGACCAGTGGTCAGGGATGATGGGAATTGTAGTCCCAAACATCTGGAGGGCCGGAGTTTGCCTATGCCTGCACTAGTGTATTTGAAATGGCAATGAAGGTGGAACAACAGGCCCTATGTGGCTTGTAGCAGCTTGCAGAAGCACAGGTCTTTAAGCATTGTGTCAGGGATGGGGACCTGTCTGTGCCCCTTCAAATGTCTGGACTAGAATCCCCACCCCACCCCTGAGCATGGGCTATGTTAGCTGGCGCCCAACAAGATCCAGAGGATAATAAATAGGTTCCTCATGTCTCTACTATGCTGGTGGCTGTCAAATTTATTCTGTGCAGTGAGGGTGTGGTGGAGAAAAAGATACAGGGCCAATAAAGGGGGAAAGTGGCATGTGATGCGTTATGACTTCCTCTCCACCCTTTTTTGCAGCTCTCACAAGATAATTAAATTAGGGATGGTGGATGGAGAGGCAGTAAAACGGTCTTCCTGACTGGCATTTCAAGAAACCACAAACTGCTTTTGGAATGATTGCGTCTAGTGCTTGTAAACAAACACATTTTTATCTGTCTGTATCTCCCCCTCCCCAACTTCCCTAAATCTCCATGGTTTTTTGTTTTTTTAAAGGCCAATTAAGCTGCATATACCCTTTACCTTAAGCTATATATAAATGTGAAAACTGGCTTCAAATTGTGAGAAAAGAGAAAATTGAGTCATTTGTGGAACAATGATGGTTTATATATGAATTTTGGCAGCAGCAGATGCTGGCATTTCTCTGCCAATCTGCTTAGCCTTTTGTAAACATAAGATTTCACGCCTATTTAGATGCCTTCTGCAATATCCTTTAGAAGGATTACCGAAAGAAAACTAGCACACAGAGAATGACTCCTATTGTAGCCTTCCAATTTCCTTGCTTCAGAAAAACAATAGAAACTGCTTCATCAAAAAAAAACCCTCTTCTGAAATTAAAATAAAATAATTGCTACTATAATAGCTGAAGTCTAAAAATATTGCATGCTATGGTCCATGGGGTCATGAAGAGTTGGACACGACTAAACAACAAAAAATATTAAAACCAAGGATCCATAGCTAAGCTGCAGCTGGTGTAGAATTCAGCAACCAGATTGTTGACCAGGGCAGGGCAGTCAATACATAACAGAAATTCTGGCATGACTGCACTGATTACCAATTAGCTTCTGGACTCAAAAGTGCTGGGTTATTATTATTTTTACCTTTAAAAGCTCATGTGACTCAGGACCCCAGGGGCTGTGTTTTACCTTATGAATCAATCTGGACCATGAGATCATCTTTCTAACTGAGCTTGATGGTAGTAACTGAGCTAACTGAGCATGGTGCTGATAACGCTACGGTTGCAGGTTTGATCCCTATATGGGATAGCTGCATATTCCTGCATTGTAAGGGGGCAAGGGCAGAGGAAGAGGAAGGGTAGTACAGTGGGGGCGGGCTGCCCCAGGTGTCATCACTGAGGAGTGTGTGTGACAAAATGGCGGACAGCACTCAACACGGGGCGTGCAGCATGCCCAAACCACGCGTCTCCTGGGAGGGACGTGGTGGCTTGGGTGCCCGCAAGCTTCGTGCTGCCCCAAATGGTCCACTTGCTGCCTCCCCCTCCGCTGTAGGGCGGCTGAGTGGGAGGAGGCAGGCAGACTCCTCAGAGCTTCGTCTCATGGCTGCCCCCCCCCCCGGCACGGTTTTACTAATAAAGTAATTTACAGTAACCCACTTAATCCTTAAAACCACTTCCCCTTGGAGTTCCAAATTTGTTTTGGTGTTTCTAGTTGGTGGGTCAATTGTCACTCTGTTACTCCCCTTTCCATGTTTGCTACTTCTTGAATGCTTCAGTTTCTTCTTCAGCTGTGCTTGTAACTACATCTGGTGTGCTCCTGAATGGAATAATTGCCCCCCCCCCCGATCCTTGAGATTTGCACAAAATAAAAACAAAAACTGCACAAGCAATCTACACTAAAATTTTCTTTTAAGTGTGCTGCGAATTTAAGGGCTTTAAGATATTTAGATATAAATTGTTTAGATCCCTCAGATTTGCACAAAACCAGAACAGCAAACAAGCAAATTTACAACTGCCTCACTCTGGTTTTGCACATTTTGGGGGCAGATAATTTTATTTTTAAAAAATAAGTTCTGCATGCAGCATCTGGGATAACAGAATCAACAAGGTTGAAGGCTGGGACAGACACAAGAGAGAAGCCTACTGGCATGGTGGTCTGAGGTTGTTCTCATATACAAAATCAAATATGTGTTGGTGTGAACTAGTCTGTCTGGTCTAATTAATAGTGAAATAATGCTCAAATGTAGACAAGCCCTATGTTGCAAGAAAATGGTTTGATCCATCAGTGTGATTTATGTTCCACCATAGTAAGTTTCATTTTCAATACAAACCAGCACTTAGGTGTTCAAACAAAATGAGAGAGAGAGAGAATCCTTGCGAGGTTGGTCCCTGCTGCTCAATGACTCATTACCCCCACAGTGTAGGTAATAGCACATTAACCTTTAGAAAGCAACTCAGGGAAGAATAGGGTAGAGCTAAATGGTAAACGGGCTGTGTAAAACCTTATATTATTTGTGCATTTCCTGTAGCTTTGGCTTGCTATGGGTAAACACTAAAGTTGAAAAGTGATCCTAGGGTTTAGACCTAAGTTATACGTCAGAAATTTGTTTTACAACGAAGGGTATGTTTACTGATCAGTTGCAATATTACCCACTAATCTAACCCCCCTTACCATGGTACGTACTTCTGAGTAGACATGGTTAGAATCACAGCTGTCAGAGCTGCTTCAAGATCCTAGCTCACAGAGGATCACGCTAGCCAGCGGTCATTAAGTAAAAGTCTTTATTGAATTACAGTTTCCATTCTCACGCTGCTGTCTGCAACTCTACGTCTACTAGCTAGATCGGCGAGGCTCCGTCTGAGTCTCCGCCCTGTGCGCACCAACTTAATATCCTAGCCTTGCTCCACCTTTTCCTCCTGACTGTCCTCCTCTGGGTCCCTCTACCCCCCGGGGCTTCTTCCTTCCGGGATTCTTCTGACGCTGACCCGGACCCTTCTGCCTCCTTGCGCCGGGCTTTAGGACCCGGTTCCCTTTCGGGGCTGCTCACTGCGCCGCCTTCCTCTGCATTTGAACTTGGCGCGCGCGCCCAACCTTCCACTTTCCTCTTAACCGTTTCTTCGCTCCCCGATGGAGGTGTGGCCACTCCTGACTCCTGCCCTCCCTCCTGTGGTGAGCTGCCAGCGCTTCCCTCCTGGCTCCTTTCCTCTTCCCTGCTTCCTGGCGGTGACGCTGGTCCCGATTTCCAGCTGCTTCCCCCTGAGTCTCCTCTGGCTCTATCTTCCTGGGGTGCCTCCCTAGACTCCCCCCTTGCCCTGGCCACTGGTGCTCCTTTCTGTGAATCCTCTGATTCACTGGAAAGACTGGGAGATCTCGGGTCGTCGTCATCACTCATCCTTTCCTCTGTCTCCTCCCCTTCGCTCTCTGTTTCCTCCCTTGCCCGTGCCTCTGCACCTAAACCCCTGACATCCATCCCCCCCTCGAAGCCCCCCAGTCCCCCCTCCCCTCCTTCCGGTGCTGGAGCTGGGGGCTGCTGTTGCAAAGGGACGAACGTCGGATATCGGTCGCTTCCCGTGGCAGGCCTCCAGCGGAACTCTTCCAGGTCTTCCTCTCTGCTCTCGTTGACGACAGTCACCTCCTCTTCCATCTCTGTGCCGCCGTGCTCGAAACCAGGGTCGTCCCCGAAAATGTCCATGTCCGTCTCTCCCGCACTTCCTCCAGGCGGCGTTGCTCGGCCGGAACAGTCCAGCCACTTCCTGCGGAACTGCTCCTCCGGCCTATCGTCCCACCAATACGAGGGTTCAGAGACAGATCCCGAGGGTGACCCCTCCGGGGAACGGACGTCTCGTGTTGGTTCCTCGTCCGAGTCGAACCCCCTGAACGTGCTGTCCGAAAGCGTGGGCGTGAAAAGCCAGTCGTCGAAAAAGTCTGCTGGCATAGGTCTATGTGGGAAGAGGGCATGAAACTCGTCTTTGAGCAGAGGTTCGTCTAAAGCGTAGCCCGGCACCCAGCTGTTCGCACTGGCCGGGGTGCCCTCCCTGGCGAGAAAGTATTCTACTCCCTCTTCCCCCCATCTGGAGTCCAAAATCTCCGTGACTTCGTTGATGCGCTCCTCCTGTGCCACTCCCGCGTGCTCCGTTCCTTCCCTGAGCGGACTCGGCGCCGTTCCGGGTTCCTGGAACCTGTGCGGTGCCTTGTAGGGAGTGAGCACCGATCTGTGGAACACCGGATGCATTCTGGAACCCTCCGGAAGCGCCAGCCTGAAAGCCACCGGGTTGACCTGCTCTTCGACTTGGTAGGGCCCCAGCTGTTTATGCCCTAGTTTCTTCTTGGCCAACGACCTGGCCGGCACTGCGTGGGCTGCTAACCAGACCCAGTCTCCCACGTGGAGCTCTTCGCCAACCCTTCTGTGTTTGTCCGCTTGTACCTTGTATGCGTGTTTAGCCAGCTCCAGGTGGCGCCGCAGCTGATCGTGGACTTCCTGCAGCTCCGACGCGAACGCATCTGCTGACTGCGGCTCCCCTTCTCCCCTGCATTCCAGTCCCGGAAAGGTTCTAGGGTGCCGCCCGTTGTTGGCGAAGAACGGCGTGACGCCCGTGGATACGTGCTTCGTGTTGTTGTAGGCAAACTCTGCAAGCGGCAGGTAATCCACCCACGTCGCAGGCTGTTGGTTTGCATAACATCTCAGGTACTGCTGCATGATGGCATTGGCTCGCTCCGCTTGCCCGTTGGTCTGCGGGTGTCTCGCCGACGCCAGATTGATCTTGACGTTTAGGAAGCCCATCAGTTTCTGCCAGAAGTTCGAGATGAACTGCCGCCCGCGGTCGGACAGAATAGACCGTGGCAGACCGTGAACCTTGAACACGTGGTCTATGAACAGTTTGGCGGTTTGCTCCGCCGTGGCCACCTTAGCACACGGAATGAAATGCGCCATCTTGGAGAACAGGTCCACCACCACCAACACTGCCGTCTTGCCCCTTGAGCTGGGCAGATCCGTGACAAAGTCCAGAGCCACCCTTTCCCAAGGTTCGACCGGAGTTTGCAGCGGCTCCAACAGTCCAGCCGGCGGTTTGTGCACCGGCTTTGCCCTCTGGCAGGTGTCACACCTCGCTACGTAGTCTGCGACCTCCCCTCTCATTCCAGGCCACCAGAAATCCCTGGCTACTAATTCCACCGTCTTCTCCTTTCCAAAGTGCCCGGCCGTGGGTGCGTCGTGCAGCTGCTGTAGCACCTTGGCTCGAAGTTCGTCACCCGGCACGTAGATGGCCCCTTTACGGATGAGCAAGCCATCTCGTAGCTGGAAACCGTCGGCCGCTGCCTTGCCCCCTCGCACCTCTGCCATCTTCGTTTGTGCGAAGGAGTCCCCCTGCAATGCTCGCCGCACCGCCTCTAGGTCCACGGTCGCCGCGGCGCACGCCCACACTGTCGGTGCAAAGATGTGCATGGCGGCCGCTGGTGTTGCGTCCTCCAGATACTGTGGCTTGCGGGAGAGAGCGTCTGCCATGATGTTGGTGTCCCCCGGGACATACTCTATTCGGAAGTCGAAGTCCGCAAAGAACTCAGCCCAACGTATCTGCCTCTGGTTCAGGAACTGTGCCGTGCGCCAGTGTTCTAGATTCTTGTGGTCCGTGCAAACCTGCACCGTGTGCTTGGCGCCGATCAGAAAGTGCCTCCACGCCTTGAACGCTGCATGAATGGCCAGCAACTCCCTGTCCCATATGGTGTAGTTCTGCTCGGACTTGCTGAGCTTCCTGGAGTAAAACGCTCCCGGCCGCCACACTCCCTGCGGGTCCTTCTGCAGCAGGACCGCCCCCACTGCTCTGTCCGAAGCATCTGTCTCCACCCTCATCGGCATGCTGGGGTTGACATGAAGCAGCTGCTCTTCCGACGCGAAGAGACGCTTGAGGGCCTGAAAGGACTGCTCCGCCTGCTCTGTCCAGATGAACTTCTTCTTCTTGGAGCTAAGGGTGTCAGTGATGGCCGCCGTCTGCATCGCGAAGCCCTTGATAAACTTGCGATAGAAGTTCGCAAAGCCGACAAACCGTTGGACCTCCTTCCGGTTGCGTGGGCTCTTCCAATCCAACACCGCTCGAACCTTGGCGCTGTCCATGGCGAGCCCCTTGGCAGACAGCTTGTAGCCCAGAAAATCCACCTCCGGCACGTCAAATTGGCACTTCTCCAGCTTGGCGTAGAGCCTGTGTTGCTTTAGCCTGCCCAGCACTTCCTTGACGTGCTTGTCATGTTCTTGCTGCGACTCCGAAAAGATCAGGATGTCATCCAAGAAACAGACGCACGTCTTGTAGAGAAGTCCCGCCAACACGTGATGCATAAATGCTTGAAAAACGTGAGCGCCATTTTGCAGTCCAAAAGGCATAACTCTGTATTCGTAGGTACCCAGTGGCGTGAACATGGCTGTCTTCCACTCATCACCTTCCCGCATGCGAATGAGGTTGTACGCCCCCCGCAGGTCCAACTTGGTGAACACCTTTCCCTTCCGTACCTTCGCCAGGAGGTCGTCGATGCGGGGCATGGGGAAGTCTGACGGCTTGGTCACACTGTTCAAAATCCTGTAATCCACTACGAGTCTTTTTTGGGGCGTGTCTCGCTTCTTAACAAAGAATACAGGACTGCCCCCCACTGCCTTAGACTCCCGGATGAAACCGCGCTCCAAATTATGATCGATGAAGTCTTTGAGTTCCTGCAGTTCGTCCTCAGACATGGAATACAGCTTCCCTTTAGGCAGCGCCGCCCCCGGCAGCAGGTCAATTTTGCAGTCATATGGTCTGTGAGGGGGTAGCCTGTCCGCCTCCTTCTCGCAGAAAACTTCCAGAAATTCCGCGTACTTGTGGGGAATCGCTTGCAGCGTGCCTAGCAGCAGCTGTGACCCCTCTTCCTCTCCTTCCTGCCTGGGTACGATGCAGTGTGCAGCACAAAAGGAAGAGCCGAAGACTAGCTGCCTCTGGAACCAAGCCATCGTTGGGCTGTGCTTGTCCAGCCAACTCATACCCAATACAATGGGCGTGTCAGACAGTTGAGTGACGTTGAAGCTGATGACTTCCCTGTGATTCCCAAGTCGCATCACCATTGGTGGCGTCTGCTTCACCACTTGCCCCCCTAGCAGCTCCCTGCCATCCACCGTGACAACCTGCAGGGGCAGTGTGGCCGGCAGCAACTGCACAGCGTGCCTGTCGACAAATTCCTGCCCTATAAAGTCCGCGTTGCTGCCGGAGTCGATGGTGATTGGCACGTCCATGGTGATTCCATTGGGCAGCTGGAGAGATGCTGTGAGCCTCACTACTGGTTTGGGCGGGAGGGGGTTCACTGGCTGTAAAATTTCTGGGGACTGCGTCACTAACACGTCTGGCTGGGCCCCAGTGCCTCTTCCTCCAGCCAGACATCGTCGTTTCCCTGCTGCGTTGCTGCAGTCACCATTGCTGAGGCTGCAGTAAGCTTGTGGGGCCTCTGGGGACACTCTTTCGCCATATGCCCTGGCTGCTCACAGACGTAACACTTCCTGGTCCCTCTAGGAGGCTTCGCCTTCACTGCTGCCGGTGCTAGGGCTCTGGTTGCTGACTGAGCCCTTGCACCTCCAACCTCCATAGGTTCGGCTCCTCCTCCTGGCGGAGGCGTGGATTGCGCTCGCGCTGCTTCTCTGGGAAAGAAGGAGGGGCCCCCGGCTGGTTCGCGCCCTCCACGTCCTTCGTCCTTGCTCCACGGACGTCCTTCCAGCCTCACCCCCACTGCCAGTGCCCTCTGAACGACCTCCTGGGTGGTTCGGGGTCTCTCCCCCCTCGCTATCTCATCTTTAATCGAGTTGTGCAGTCCCTCCCAAAAGAGGTCTCTTACAGGAGCCGAATCTCTGTCCCATTCCAGGGCGCTGACCAAGGCGAAAAAGCGTGCATGATACTGTCTGACGCTGGCCCTCCCTTGTCTCAGCCCATGCACCTCCTTCCGTGCAAGATCAATGTCAATACTTGATAAGAAACACCCATCCATCGCTTTAATAAAGGCATCCGCATTCTGGAGCGCCGGATCGTTATCTCTCCATAAATTGCGCAACCATGCTTTCGCCTCCCCATGCAGATGGGACATGATGAACCCCACTCTCTCCTGTTCATCTCTAAAGTCTTTATGCAACAGTTGCAGTGCGCACAGTACGTCGGCTCTAAAGTTGGGATACTGTTGCAGGTTCCCATCGAAGTGAGAGAGCAGCCCGCCTGTCCGTCTCGCCAACCCAATTCCCTCCTGCCGGGGTGGTTGCTTTGCCAGTACGTCTAACCTGACCTGGAGATCCCTGCAGGCGGCAGCTGCCTCGTCCTCTCTCTTCCTGGATGCGAGAACCTCGGCGTTCAGTTGTGCCACTGCTTTTCTGAGGTCCTCTATCTGCTGCTCAGCCGTCATGTCTCCTGCCGTTCGTGAGCTCGCTAGTGGGCGCCTGTTTCTCTCCCCTCCTCGAGGCTGCAGATGCCCACAATGTAGAGACGGAGCCTACTGTCAGAGCTGCTTCAAGATCCTAGCTCACAGAGGATCACGCTAGCCAGCGGTCATTAAGTAAAAGTCTTTATTGAATTACAGTTTCCATTCTCACGCTGCTGTCTGCAACTCTACGTCTACTAGCTAGATCGGCGAGGCTCCGTCTGAGTCTCCGCCCTGTGCGCACCAACTTAATATCCTAGCCTTGCTCCACCTTTTCCTCCTGACTGTCCTCCTCTGGGTCCCTCTACCCCCCGGGGCTTCTTCCTTCCGGGATTCTTCTGACGCTGACCCGGACCCTTCTGCCTCCTTGCGCCGGGCTTTAGGACCCGGTTCCCTTTCGGGGCTGCTCACTGCGCCGCCTTCCTCTGCATTTGAACTTGGCGCGCGCGCCCAACCTTCCACTTTCCTCTTAACCGTTTCTTCGCTCCCCGATGGAGGTGTGGCCACTCCTGACTCCTGCCCTCCCTCCTGTGGTGAGCTGCCAGCGCTTCCCTCCTGGCTCCTTTCCTCTTCCCTGCTTCCTGGCGGTGACGCTGGTCCCGATTTCCAGCTGCTTCCCCCTGAGTCTCCTCTGGCTCTATCTTCCTGGGGTGCCTCCCTAGACTCCCCCCTTGCCCTGGCCACTGGTGCTCCTTTCTGTGAATCCTCTGATTCACTGGAAAGACTGGGAGATCTCGGGTCGTCGTCATCACTCATCCTTTCCTCTGTCTCCTCCCCTTCGCTCTCTGTTTCCTCCCTTGCCCGTGCCTCTGCACCTAAACCCCTGACAACAGCCATAGTCAAATTTTGTGTCTGATATATCTACAGAGAAGGGTGCTTTTGTCCATATAGAAGCAGTTTGAAATCTTATCTGTGAGGTTAAAAAAATGGTTTGGTACCTTAAAAGACTTTTAAAAATGTGATGTGTTGTAAGCTTTCATGGCCAGATTCTGCTTTGTCTGATGCATGAAATGTGTCACCTACCTACAAAGTGAAATGTGGTGAGTTACTGCTACACTGCTACACACAAATGGAGTACAGTGGTACCTCGGGTTACATACGCTTCAGGTTACATACGCTTCAGGTTACAAACTCCACTAACCCAGAAATTGTGCTTCAGGTTAAGAACTTTACTTCAGGATGAGAACAGAAATCGTGCTCCGGCGGCGTGGCAGCAGGAGGCCCCATTAGCTAAAGTGGTGCTTCAGGTTAAGTACAGTTTCAGGTTAAGAATGGACCTCTGGAACGAATTAAGTACTTAACCCGAGGTACCACTGTAGTGGGTATCTCACAAAAGGAGGTCTCCCGAAAGCAAAATAAAATACTGAACTTAAAAATCCTTTTTGAATAGTTTAAGCAAATTACCTTTCTTGCATCCTCACAACATCAACCTCCCACTTTGCACATCTTACCTTACGGAGCCTCTTTTTTGCTGCTCTTCACAGATGGTTGCATGTATTCAGTGCCTACATTGCTGTTTACACTAGATTCTGTCACATTATTTCCTCCATGCGGATGCAAAATTGCAGGGTTTACTCTGGAATTGCCACACTTGGTCCCTTCTCTTTACAAGCATTTAAATGACATAAACAGTAACCTGCTTCAATGACTGCTCCCGCGCCCCAGGGGTGTGGGGTGAAGATAAAAGCTCACGTTCCACTACTTTCCTCTTTTTAAAGAGGTATGGTTTTGATGTGTGCAGTGTCACCTATCTACTGGTCACGCGAGACTATCAACATGCATCTATACTTGGCAGCCTTTGCCATTTTATTAGCGTCTTAATTTTTAAAATCTATCTTGTACTTTGTGCTAAGAAATCCTTTCCTTTCCATTTTTAAAAGCACTCTTACGAAAGCGTTTCAACACAATTTTGAAAGTTGATTAAAAAACCCTCAACGTTCTAATTTTGCCCCCAACCACTTTTTTTGTCTTCTTTAAAAAAGCGATTGAAGCTGCACAGTAGAGTCTACATATTTTTAAAACAATTTTTACATTAAAAAAATAGGTTTTATAGAGATTTTTAAATGGTGCGACCTGCCCCTCCTTCCAAACCAGCAAAAAGCTGTGTCACACCTTCTCTCGAAAAGGGACAAGAGAAGCAGGTGCCACATCCTCAAATTGGAAGGCAGTCTGTAAATCGGTCGAATATGATATAGTTGGGATTCCCATATTGCAGGGGGCTGGACTATACGACCCTTGGAGCTGTCTTCCAACTCTGTAATTCTGTGGTTCTATGAAATCACATCCACCAGCTGTCAAATTAATAAAACAACGCTATCCAGCATCATAACTGGGGTTAGGGGCGTGATTCGAACCCCAGTGCTTGAAGCATTCAAACAGGTGGGAGGAATAACCAAACGCTATTCAAAAGGGGGAGGGGGAAAAACCCCAACACGTTTAAATAGTCCCTTGTTTACAGCAGCTGTACAAACTAAGGTAAAACGCAAGCACTCCCTCTAGCGGCGGCAGCGCTTCCCTTCACGCTGGCTGCGCGGAGTGCACCCAAGGGCAACACTCCCGGCCCTCTGATTGGCTAACCGCTTCGGCTGGGTGAAATCGTGGCTCGCCACGTCAGTTCCAAGGCTGGCGTTGTTGCTGTCGTCATTTTCCTTCGACCGCTTCTCGGAAAGAAACCTTATGTGGGCGGGGACGGGCGTGAAACGCCGCGCCGCCGCCGCCGTCTCCGCGTGATGACGGCGGCAACGGTGACTCCGACACGGCCCTGTCACAATCCTCCTCCTCCTCCCTATCTCGGCAACACCCCCCTCTCGCGCCTCTTCACACCCGTCGGCGCTTAAAGGAGACGTGTTATTGTTTCTGCCAAGGATACGTGGGAAGGAGGAGGAGGAGGAGGAGGAGTCTGAGGGGCAGGGAGGCCGGGCGCTTCCCTCCTCCGCGGTCCCCTCCTCCGACAGGCGCGGAGCTTCCGCTTGAAGTATGCGCGTGAAAGGGGCGCGCGGTGGCCGCCGTGGTGCTACCGCCGCTGCTGACGGCTCCGACCATGCAATGGCGGTCGCTGGTCCTGGCGCTGGTGGCGCTGAAGCTGGCCGGGCACGCGCTCTTGTGGCTGGCGGGGCCCAGCCTGGGCTTCTACCACCAGCGCCTGCGGGGCCTCTCCTGCAGCCCGGCGGAGGGAGGAGGCGACGGCAGTGGCGGAGCCGGAGCCTCCCCGCTCTCGGACGCTCGCTGCTTCGACGCCGGCTTGGTCGCCCCGCACTGGGCCTCCTTCTTGGGCAAGGCCTGGGGAGCCGGTAGCGGCGCCGCCTCCTCGTCGCCCCCCAGGAGGGTCGTCGGTGTTGGCGGCGGCGGCGACGAGTACGAGCAGCGCTACAGCCGCGCCTTCCCTCCGCAGCTCCGCGCGCAGCTTCGCGACGCCGCCCGCGGCATGTTCGCCTTCGGCTACGACAACTACATGGCGCACGCTTTCCCCCAGGACGAGCTGAACCCCATCGAGTGCAGCGGGAGGGGGCCCGACCGAGCCGACCCGTGAGTAGCCTCTTTTTTCCGGGGCTCGGCACCCCGCCCTCCTCTGCCCCCCGCGACGCCCGTCCCACGGTCTGGGTGGGGTGCGCGCTCTGCTCGTGCTCAGGGTCCAGGCTGTAGGCCCTCCTGCTTGCTTCGAGGGGATGAGAGAGAGAGAGAGAAGAGAATTTGGAGATCGGGCAGGGAGAGGGAATTGGACGTGGTCTACCTGGGCTGTTGGCAAAAGAATGGAGTTAAGAGGGGAAAAGAGGACTTGAGAGTTTTCGGTGGGTGGGTGTGAAAATCTTGTCCCATCTGTTTCAGCGGGTGAACTTGAACTCGACGAGAAAGTAAGAGTGGAGCAACTTAGGGACTTAAAGCAGGGAGACTTTGAATCACCTTTCAAAGAGTATTTTCTTTTTTGGGGGTGGTGGTGGAGGGAACAGGTTATGGGATATGCTGCCATAGGCCCTTGGGAGCAAGTTGAAAGGGAGACCATTTGAAGCTGATAGCAACTACCACCTCTGTGGTTTAGGCATCATACAGTATAGGTATTAGTATGTGTTCCCATTTCTTGCCCAGTGCCGGATTTATGTATAAGCTAAACAAGCTATAGTTTAGGGCCGCACTCTCTTGGGGGCCACCAAAAAATTTAAAGGAAAAACAATATGGATGTACATTTCCAAAATACAGTATAAGATAAAAAAATAAATAAAATAAAACCTACATACAGCAACAGAGTTTTGTGTTGTGTAGACTCCTATGATGCAAGTAATGGGTCTTGACAAAGGATAGCTGGATATATAAAGGGCCTCATTACCTTCAGTAGCTTAGGGCCTCATCAAACCTAAATCCTGCCCTGTTCTTGCCCCAGCCGTCTTGTATCGATGTCGAGCTATGACTGTAACTACTGTTGATCTGGAAACCCAAAGGTAGGGATGTATTGATGCTAACTCCAGTTGCAGTGCTAAAGGGAAAACCAACAACAACAGTGTTGAATGGTCCCTGCACATAGAAATGGGTGGGGAGCAGAGTTTAAGATGAAAACATGGAGCTTGTTTTTGAGATGGGAAAGGTCGGATTTAGGAGAAGTGAAACTGGCAGTAAAGTTACGGCTGCGGATAGGAAAAGCAGTCTTTCAGAAACAATAAAACTGAACAGTCACAAGAGCTATGTAGTGACTGCATATGTGTACTCTTTCCAAAGTGCAAAGGTGACGGTTGGAGTGTGACAGCTATTGGTTTCCTCTAGTTTCTTTTATCAGATCTTATTCTTACAGAAGTGTCAGACCCAACTGTGTTGCACCCAGTGATGCCATCTTACATGTTGTTTGCAGTCTTAAAAATCGCAGAGTGCTTCAAAAATTGCATGAGCATTGCTTCATTCTTCCTGGGAGGGGGACGCAGTCCACAGTGGGGTTTCCCTTGATTGCAAAGACTAACTTTGCTGCTAAAGCTTTGGTTTCTACTAATAGATTCCTGGTGTCTCTCGGTTTCCTGCAGCTATACATTGTCCTTCCTGTATAGGTCTCTTTCTGTTGTCTAATGGCTACAGGTTAAGTAAGATACATGCAGTAGCAGTTTACTGATTTGTGCAGTTCAGTGATGTGGATTGTTTAACTAACACAACTTCACATGTTTGCTAGTAAATCTACATGCCATATTCTTTATGCTTTCCTGCAAGCTTATTTGTAAGTGAGCCTTGAAATGACACTTTGCAAATAAGATCACAAAAGCTTTTAGTCAACACAGACACACCTAAGGACATAAAGAAACACCTTCTTGATCAGATCAAAGTCCTTTAATCCTGCATCCAGGGCCTCTCCTGCTCATGATTTCCCAGCAACTGGTATTTGCCTTTGATTCTAGTATGTAGCCATCATCACTAGTAACCGTTTATTGCCTTATCCTCCATGAATTTGTCTAATCCCCTTTTAAAGCCACCCAAGTTCCTGACTCTGTTACTGAATCTGCTGTGTCTAAAGTGGTATATTTGTCTGTCCTGAGTGTCACTGGATGGGTTCTAGGATTGTTTATGGAGGTGTAATTCTTGTGGCACCTTCTTCTCCCTATCCTCTTTCAACACACCGCATAATTTTGTGCATTTTATCATGTCTTCCTCCCTCATCTATTTTTCTAATTTGAAGAGCCCCAAAAGTTGTAGGGGAATTGCTTTAACCCCTAGTCACTGTGGTTGCCTTTTTCTGCACCTTTTCTAATTACGCATTATTATTATTTTAAAAAAGTGTGAATCAGAATTGTATATAATATTCCAAACGTGGTTGCACCATAGACTTGTATAAAGGCAGTACAATATTGGCAATTTTATTTTGATCTCTAATACAGAATCTACCTCTTTCACAACGGTTATACGCCAGCTCAACATTTTAACTGAGCTACCCACCACAACCTCAGTACCTTTTTTTCTGGTCAGTCATCACTAGCTCACCATTGGTGTGTATATTTTTTGTGGGTATAATTTTTTGCCTTACTATGCATCAGTTTACACTTAAACTGAACTGCATTTGACATTGTCCTGTTTGGAGAAATACCTTTTTGGAGCTCTTTGTGATCCCTTTTTCTTTTTAGCACCCTTAATAATTTGACCTGACTGTGCCAGAGTCCAGGCCATTATGAAAAAGCACAAAATGGATCCTTGAGGGAGCCTCACTTCTTACATACATCTGTTGTGAGAACTATCCATTTAGTCTACTTGCTGCTTCCCTTTTTAAAAAACGGTTCAGTGATCTATAAGATTATATGTCCTATTATCACCGCTAAGTTTAATCAGGAGCCTTTGGTAATGAACCTTTTCAATGGCAGATTTTGAAAAACATTTTGAATACAAAATAATCCATGTTTTATTGGAATATGTATTGTTAAATAATTGGATTAAATTTTATATAAAAGCTACATTATAAATATAGCCTTCTGCCCAACATCCTAAATTAAGTAAGACAGGTACTTACACAAAGATGGAATCAATGTGAGCTTGATATTCTGGAATTTGATCAGGATCACAGTTACATGGGACATGGTTACAGCACATGTTACAGCACATGGGAAAATCAACTAGACCTAGCCTAAACAATATTTGGGGATTTAATTTTGGCTCTTTGCTATGTATCACTTGAACAAATAGGCTTGTGCTAGCAGAGCAATTTGAGCTTAAAATTTTATTTCATATAAAGTTATATAATACTGTGTGGACTTCACCCATTCTGTCTTTCCAGATTATATTTATAATTGCCTGTGTGGCTATTTCTCAACAGATGCACTAGTAAGGAAAATTTAATTTTATGCTTAGAAAGTGCTTTTAGGGTAGTTTTTGTCAGGGTTGAGAAACATCAGAGTAAATCTTAAAGCTTTCATAATGAACAAGCTGATGTTGTCAACCTTTGCCATCTTGTTCAATTTTGAATGGTGCTTTGGGTCCAAAGAACACTGTGTTCTTGGAGAAAGACATCTCTTCTCCAAGACATCTGTTCTCTCTTTTTTTATTTCCTAAAACAAATCAACATATTTTCAAAATATAAGTATCAACTCAAAACTTTAAAATATCTTGAAGTGTTGAACGCTGGTTGTAGACTAAATCCAGTAATTTGAAGGTTACATTGGTAACTTTATTCCAGTTCTTGAAAAGGGGAAGGAAGCTTAAATGTTGTATTTATAAACATAGCTGCTTACTTTTGTCAAAATAGTCTATATCATGGCTGTATTCATGTTCCTAGCTATTCTTGCTTTGTAAAATCTATTTTCACTGCAAGCAGCTTCTGTGTTTCTTGTCTACCAGTTTTGAGCTACTTCCTTCTCTGACTTTGAGACTTAACTGACACGCAGATGTTTGTATAACAGCCTCAAATTTGAGCAATTGTATGGCTATTTCAAGTTACTTTTAGAAAATCATGCATTTCTGCCACATTTTGGGGCCTAGTTAAGACTATAAGACTGGGTTGAAGAATAGAGAAAAGTTAATAAAAAAAGATGAGAGAGCTTACTTGCTGTTTTGATTAAATAGTTCTCACAAGGAGACAAGGTAACAAACTGAACAGTGGCTTCTCACTTCAGTGGTCGCTGTAGCAAAAACAGCATGCTAAGCTCTGAGTGTATGTATTTGTACTTTCTTTGGATCCCATCCTAATCCCTACATACACTTTGAAAGAAGGAAAAATACACCCTTTTACAGCCTTGTTATTGATTGTGTGTCTGAAGAAATAAGCAATTGTGTTTTGATCCTGAGTATATATACCCTAATCCACCCTTCAACAACCTGGTGCCCTCTAGCTATTTTTAACAGCAACTTTTCTTAGCAGCAGACAGCATGACAAAAGGTTATGGGACTTGTAGTCTGCAACATCTGGAGAGCACCAGTTTTTGTTTTGTTTTAAACAGCAGAGTGCTCAGTGAGAAGATGTGGCACAATAATCCTGTCTTTCTTTTCGTATCAAGCCTTATAACAAGAATTATTTTTAATTTAATTTAGAAAAAGAATGAACAATTTTCTGATGATGTTCTAATTTGCTCATAGTTCAACAAGTATCTGAAGTTGCATCTCCCAGTTTAGACTTGTATATGTTTATTCACTAGGTTATACAGACAGCAGTAAAGCTTCTAGATATTTGTGTCACTTTAATTTCAGATGTGCCCAGTCCATCAAGTCAAAATACCTAGGCCTACCGTAGTTCACTTATATCCTATTTCTGACTTTGGTAGACCATGTGTCCTATTACAGTCATACCTTGGAAGTCAAACGGAATCTGTTCCAGAAGTCCGTTCGACTTCCAAAATGTTCGAAAACCAAAACGCGGCTTCTGATTGGCTGCAGAAGCAATCGGAAGCAGCAGAAGCCCCGTCGGACATTCGGCTTCCAAAAATCGTTTGAAAACCGGAACACTCACTTCCGGGCTTTGATCATTTGGGAGCGGATTTGTTTGGGAGCCAAGGCGTTCGAGATCCAAGGTTGCATCTTTGCCTTACTATGAAAGAAATTGCATATGACTGAATTAAAAGTATAACATGGCAGTAGACTGATTTACTGTAGGAGTGTGCTAATGCTGCATCTATGTTATGGGGCCAAGGCTGCAATCCTTTGGGTACTTAGCTGGGAACACATCCCATTAAATTCTTTAGGACTCTGATTCAGATAATTAAGCTTAGTATCGGGCTACAAGATTTATAGATTACATTCTTGAACTAACTTTTTAAAAATCTGATAGAACTAACTTCTAATTGACTTTATTTCAGTTCAAATCTGAATATCAATGATGTCCTGGGAAACTACTCGCTTACTCTGATTGATGCATTGGATACCCTAGCAGTGAGTTTAAAATGTTTTCTAATTACTAGAAAAAAAGAAAAAATGATCAAAAGTAGTTACAACCCCACACATGCACCTCTTGTTTTCCTTCCTTGCCTTGGTTAACACACATGTCTTCTGGGCAAAGACCCATACTATTCAAATCCAGAGTGGAGTCCCTAAGATGGTTGGATGGTGCCTTGTACACCTCCTTCTGGCAACTCCTGCAGCCAAGCTGGTGCCAGATGTATTGTTCTGCTTTCTTTGGACCATATCAGTGAGGCCGAGAAGGAGGTCTTGTTTCGTAGGCAATCCAGGACCTCCATACACACTGCCCAGGCTTGCGCCCTGGGGAGGTCACCTCGTTGCTGTTAATGCAGGAGTTTGATTTCACCCCAGGCGGTGCACTCCATTGTCTCTTGAGACAGACAGGTGCCAAAATCTTCCCCTTAGATAACTCCCCTTTCCCGAGTTCTCTTCTCTTCCTCTTATTCAGGGGAAAGGGATCTATTGGCTTCAGTTCATGTCTGGCTTTGGTGATAGTCACAAGCAGTGAGAGATTTGATTATATGTGCCAGCAGACTCTATGGAGCAGAGTGGAGTCAATTGTAAGCAGTTGCAATTGAATGTCTTGCTGCCAAGGTAGTTTTCTTAACTGAGGAAGGTTTTTTTAAAAAGTAAACTGATTCTGTCAAGCAAGCTCGATTCAACACATCTGATATTTTTATAACCACCCTGATTATTGACTGTTATTAAGATCCATACCACAGTAGACATTTGCATCATTTTCTTCCTAGTGGAATTACCCCAGTGCCACTGCATTCTGATTATTTTAACTCCATCACCATTTGTATTAGTGTTAGAGCCTGCTTTTAGCTTGGACAAATCACTATAGCTTCTCTACATGGTGTTGTTTAGACAGTTATACATTTAACCCTGGAAGTTGTTTTCTTATACTTTGAAACTTTGTATAAGGCATAGTTTTGTTGCAATTGATTTTTTTTTGCATAAATCATACACCTTACTAAACAATCACACTTAAATTATGGTGCTTTGTGTTCTAATACTGTGTTGTTTTTAGGACGGTACCTTTTGAGGTCCTGAAATATTATTGGGATTTAGGAAATGTGACAATTGAAATTTCTACGATTTTTAGTAATGCCTGATATTTAATTTTTGTTTTTAAACATTTTAAACAGCTAGTACAAAAACTTGTGATTATGTAATCTGATAATTATGTTTTGCCTTAAAGGTAATGGGAAATTCTTCAGAGTTCCAGAAAGCAGTGAAACTAGTGATAGACACAGTATCGTTTGACACAGATTCAACCGTCCAAGTTTTTGAAGCAACAATTAGGTAGGTTGCCACTTGAAATCTGAGAGCATTGTATGTGAGCACCAACTAAATTTATCACATTTTCAGAAGACAGTTAATTTATGTTTGCTTGCTTGCTGTCTCACAACATAGTGTAAAAAATTGGTAATTTTGAGTGATGGAAGATAGAATGTCACTAAAGCAAAATAGAGGGTTAAAGAGGACCCACTTGTATTATAAACAAACACCACAGGGAACTGACAATAATTTTAGTCCTCTTAATATTAAACGCCTAGCAATATTTTTTGTACTTACCCCTGAAGTCAAAGCAGAGGAGGACACGCATGAAATTCCTTAGGAGCAAAGTGTAAAACTGTAACCATCTACTACAGAGAGTTTAAAAACTTTTCGCTGTACAGTACAAATGGATTGTGCTGCTGTGCTGTAGGAAGGGAGCATTCAACCAACAGTATATCCCTCCCTACAACATCCTCTTTTTGCACTTTCATTTTTATATATATAAAAAACACACTGCAAGTTGGGGTGCTGCTTTGCATCATGGTGACTGCCCTTATTAGCAGTGCTATTTTTCTTTGACCAAGCTGCGGGGGAGGCAGTGGAAGACAGGAGTGCCTGGCGTTCTCTGGTCCATGGGGTCATGAAGAGTCGGACATGACTAAACAACAATTTTTCTAGAAAAAAGAGATGCCAGAACTCACCATGAACGCCTCCCTCATTCTCTTAGAATGGCAAGGATTCCCACCTGAGAGGTGTCAGAACTCAGTTCTGGCAAGTTCCCCCTGAAAAAAAGTCCTGCTGATTAGTCTTTTTACTGCATGCTGTGTGCAGAAGTACTAATGCAGTACTCCTCAGTTTGTCAGTTAATTTTGTTATATAACTCCATTGTGCTTAGAGAGCAGCAAACTTGCCACATTCAACTCTGTTTCCAAAACCTGCAATTTTAACCACATTCAGAAACTCAAAAGCAAGAAATGTATGTTACCTATAACTGGCAGAATTGAAATTAACCACTGAAATTAACATACACTTTTCGTTCCTTACCCCTCAGTTGTGACTACTTCATTGCTTAAAGGTTGTCAAGTCTTGCCTTTTTGTGCTTTACCTTTTGTTTACTTATGTTTAGTTAAATAAAAAGAATGTGTCAATGCATTTGAGTCATGATATATCTATTTTGCCTCCTGCAGCTAAGCAAATTGCCAGCATTTTGGCATTGGCTTCTTTATAAGAAAGATAGAGCAAAGGTTTGTAATCTGTTCTAGTCATTTTTTTTTAATTAAGAGGACTTTCTATTGAGGGTTTTGAAAAAATGATAATTGAGAAACAGCAAGTTTATGGATTAGTGGAGATATATAAACCTATCACAGTGATTTGCATCCTGGCTTGGAATTTTCAGTATTAGCCAATAATTTTCAGAGCCTTTTTAGAGGCTAACTGGATGCTGAAAGCTCAATTTAGGTCCTGCACTTAAATTAATTAATTCAACTTTACTTTACTTGGTATTTCCTTGTTATCTGAGACTACAATCACAGATGTGTGCTTGCTCAGGATATGCAAGCTCAGAATATTGCCGAGCATGGGATGGTCTGCAGAATAAACATAAAATAATTTATATTGTGTTTGGACGTGACAAAATTGGTATTAAGACATTGTGATAGTAGGAAACCGGGCAAGTAAATGACAGCAGATTTTCTGAATTCTGTGCTGGTAGACAAAACTGATGTGAAATAGCTCAAGAAGCAGATTAAGATGCTCTGCATCTTACATTTTGATCTTTCAGTTGAAGAGTATAGAATGTGGTTTGGGCCCAAGGCCTAAATGTCTCTCTTAGCCAGTCCTTGCTTTGCCCATGGAACTTCCTTCACCACTTTCCCTAGGCCACATCCCTCAGTGGCCCTGCTTTGCACCCCAGGTGTTTTTTGCCTGACTAGTATGTGTCCTTGAATTCTCATGATGACCCTTGCTTCCATGGATGGAGGTGATTGGAACGTTGCCCAGGACGGTTGCAGCGCTTAGACTGAAAAATGTTCCCCACTCCTGAAAAAAGCTAATGTTCTGTTTGCTCTTCAGCTTGAACCTAACTTTGATAACTTGATATGCTGTACATTACACATAATGTAGCAAATTATATATTGTCTCCTTTAAAACTTATCTCTTACAGGGTTTTGGGAAGCTTGCTTTCAGCCCATATCATCATAACAGATGCCAGGCAGCCTTTTGGGGATATGACTATTAAGGGCTATGATAATGAGCTCTTGCATATGGCTCATGACCTGGCTGTAAGACTGTTACCTGCTTTTGAGAACACCAAAACAGGAATTCCTTATCCTCGGGTAAGTGTGCCATGAAGAACGGTTTTCATGGAACCTTCTTTAATACTTCATTCTACTTTCACTTGCTGGGGCTAGATGGGTCTTAAATATTAAACATAAGGCTCGCTTTTTGAAAAACTAGATTGGAATATCATCCACGTATAGCAGCTTTGTGGAGGAAGTAATGCCTTTCTCAGCACGTCTGTGTTTACAGGCCTTGCTTTCTCATGTTAAAACATACAGCCTGACAGCGGAAAATATCTTTGCCCTCACTCTAAAAATCTGCTGTCAAAATCAACTACTTTAATGGATGCCCTAGGTCAGCTGTTGGTTCCTCAACATGACTGCGTTCCTGGAGCTGTTCCATGTTGAAGATTTTGCAGTGTCTGACTTGGTCTTTTGATGGCTGGGTATTTACATGCCTAATGTTAATCTGGATACTCCTTTAAGACAGATTCCCTGTGGAATATGATGCAACCTCATGACAGAACACTGATGAAACACACAAGTCACTTTATATTTGTCCTTGATTATCAAGGGGGTAGAAATGAAGGAAGCAAAAGACAGAAATATAACTGCTTGCTTTTCAAGAAATGAACATTTGAGCCTTCTTATCTTTGTATAGGTAAACTTAAGAACAGGAGTTCCTTCTGGCAGCAACAATGAGACCTGCACTGCAGGAGCTGGATCCTTATTGGTGGAATTTGGAATTCTTAGCAGGCTTCTGGGCGATTCCACTTTTGAATGGGTTGCCCGCCGAGCTGTGAAAGCACTCTGGAGTCTAAGGAGCAATGACACTGGACTATTAGGTGCATAATAGGCTTATGGGTCTTGCATAATTAACAGAATTTGTTAACAGTAATATAATCCCGAAAAGTTACTTATTTAAGGTCTTTATATGCTGCTTTTCAAGTTACTTATTTAAGGTATTTATATGCTGCTTTGCTTGACTTACAAAGCAAAGGCAAGCTGCAATGGGTGGAAGGCAAGTTTTTTTTTTTTTTAAAAAGCAGCTCTCTCTCTCCCCTGCCCCCCAGCAAGGTAGGGGAGCAGTTGTGGGAGGCAAGATGGTACTTGCATAGTTGTGATAGCTTATGCCACTGAACTAACCACAGCACCATTTGTATGGTCGCACTGGGACCTTTGTGCCCAATTGTCTAAAAATCCTCCATTATATTAGGAATAAATTTTTACTTCAACGCTAGTGCATCTGAT
Source organism: Podarcis bocagei (assembly GCF_964188305.1). Classification (NCBI taxonomy): domain Eukaryota; kingdom Metazoa; phylum Chordata; class Lepidosauria; order Squamata; family Lacertidae; genus Podarcis; species Podarcis bocagei. Next base: position 39,845,310 of record NC_138126.1, read on the forward strand.
GTTTGCCTGTGAGCAGTGCATCATAGATAGGCTTATTTCAGAATCAGGAGATGGGATTGTCTGGGATCCTTGCTGCATGTACACACAATGGAATATACATTAGATGCATACTGTGTGAAGCCACCCTAATTTAGTGAATGATTATCTCTGCAATAATGCACCACGGCAATGTTATAGAAACACTCACATATGGGTATTGATTGCTGCAATATATTCACCTGGTGTAGAATGCAGCTATGTGCACACGTGATGATGAAGATGGGATTCTGTACAACTAATTATTTGTGAACTGTGCTGTTAGTCGTCTAAGCCCTGTTCTCAAAGTTTGTTTTTAATAAAACCTTGTACTTTCAGTGCTTCACATATAGTCATACCTCATGTTACGTCCACTTCATGTTATGTTTTTTCAGGTTGCGTCACGCGGCAACCCGGAAGTACCGGAAAGGGTTACTTCCGGGTTTCACGACATGCGCAGTAGCGCTAAATTGTGCTTCGCGCATGTGCACAAACACCAAATTGTTCTGTGCACATGTGCAGATATGGCGCTTCAGGTTGCAGGCTTTTCACATTGCGAACGGGACTCCGGAACGGATCCCGGTTGCAACCGAAGGTACCACTGTACTTTAATGAACATATAGTCCTAGAATTCTCTTGAAATGATTTGGGAAGTCCAAGCTTAAAGTCCCCTTTAGGAGTGCTTGTATTGGCAGACTGTTGAAGGAGATCTGCTAACACGCAAGCCACAATTTTATTTTTAAAAGACAATGCAAAGGGATCTAGCTTTCCCATACTGAATGTTTTGCATCCAGACTTTTGTTTTGGGTGTAATGCTTGACTTCTATACTGATGTCCTCTGGCTTTTGAGATTGTATACACTTTATTGTAATTTCTTTCATGTTATACAGGAATTTTATACTACATTGAGCATTATCAGCCAAGCAGTGTATAAATGCAACAATTTATATAGCTATTCTTGGATAATCTTTGTCTTTGTGTTTACTTTATAGGCAATGTTGTGAATATTCAAACTGGCCACTGGGTTGGAAAGCAGAGTGGTTTGGGAGCAGGATTAGATTCCTTCTATGAATATCTTTTGAAATCTTACATCCTCTTTGGAGAAAAAGAAGATCTAGAGATGTTCAATGATGCTTATCAGAGTATTCAGAACTACTTAAGGCGAGGGTATGTTCCTTACATTACTATCTTCAGGGGGATGTAAAACTTGCCTGGGCTGGTTGGAACACGGAACATCAGTTTCCTTAAGAATAATTATGTGTTCCTCTGATGTACACTTAAAAACTTGATTATTACTACAAACTAAATTGACACTTACTGTCTACCTTCAAATTCTTCTGCAAACCCATGTTGTTGTTGTTCAGTCTTTGGCATAACCACTTAATCCCCATGCCCTACTTGTAATTAGATGTGTACAAGCAGATTTCTGCTTGTGCAATGGGACTTCACCTTCCTCTCCCCATACCCCATACCCCACTCAGATCTGTTCCAAAGAGCCCCCCAACCTCCAGGGAGGAGGAGTGGAAGGTAAAATATTGTTGGTAAGTGAAAATCAGTTACACTCCTAGGCAGATAGTTTGGGTTGCAACCTTAAGTATACAAAATTGAAATGGTTCCGCCCCCCCCTTTACTCCTCTCCTCTTAGCTCCCCTTCCTTGGTTTCCCTGTGTCAAATCATTGATTGTAAGAACTCTGGACAGGATCTGTCCTCCATATAGTGCCATCTACTCTAACATTATAGTAACAGTGATGTGGGGTGGAAAGTTTCCCGGTGCTTCTATTTTCCATTTCACAGGAATGTATGCTAGTTACAAATACAGTATAAGTCAGGTTTCGCAGTTTCAAATGTGCCCAGCTTTGTTTCCTCAATGTAAGTAAAATAAACATGTTAATTGGATTACTCTCTAAAGCACTGGAAAATTTTCTGATGTACACTGGAAAACTTTTGTGTTGGGGGAAAGAATCCAAAAAAAATGATCCAATTAAAAAATAATTCTATTAAATCCACACCACATTATTATAATCATGCTTAAACAATACACAGTGATAGCTTTATACTAAGCTACCACCTGCTTAGTTTTTGCTATAATCTCCGAGATTGGGTGACATCAGAGGAGTCAAAGCTGTAGCATGTTTGAAAGATTTCACAAGCCTTTAAACTCATGTGCACTGTTGTAGGTATGCTGTACGTACACTTTCTCGGCATAGCCCTCCATCCTGCAAGTAGGGTTATAATGGTGAACTACACTGTATGATTGTTATAAACTCCATATAAGGTTGGTAGAGGGAGAAGAGGCCTCTAACTTCCAGCCAGGGAATAACTTTACAGAGAACTTAGTTTTGCTTGTGTTCACTGGGTGGTGGGGGTTTGGAGGAATGTATAAATCTCACTTTATTTGTCAGTGTTGTAGAGCAGAAAACATTTTATTCATTCACCAAAAGGCTCAAGCTCCGGCATCTGTCCTTTTGAAATTTTACAAGGTATTTTAAAAATTATTTGCACACAAATTGACCCATGCAAGATTTTTTTAAAAAATTAAATTTATTCCCCAGACTCTAAAAGACTTTATCTTCTTGCACAAAAAAATCCTGCACTTGTCTAAAGTTTGTCAGGTTTCGTACTCTCAGAAGGAACAACTGTGCCTACACATTTTTATCTATTTCTGTTAAAAACTTACAGCTGTTGGTTGATTTCTCTGTAGTAGTTAGAGGGGTCATACAAAGGCCAAATTTTGATGAGACTTTGGATCTGGGCCAAAGCGGGTTGTGGTCAAGGTGGTCCAAGCTGAAGCAACCCGCTTTCTGAGAGGTGCTGAAGCAGGAGCAAAATGGAATCTTGTCTTCAGTGTGTACCACTTGTACATATAATGATAAAGCATATTGTTTTGAATCAAACATTGCTTTTTATTCCTTTTAGGAGAGAAGCCTGTAATGAAGGTGAAGGGGACCCACCACTCTATGTTAATGTAAATATGTTCAGTGGGCAGTTGATGAACACATGGATTGATTCTCTTCAAGCTTTTTTCCCTGGGCTTCAGGTATTTTCAGTTTGGTGGAAAAAGTATAGAAAGCTTTGCAAAATGTGTACTATTAGGAGCTCAGCCTCCCAACCTAAAACAGATTTTGTTGGTCCTTTCTATAAAACTAGCATTTGGTAGGAAAGACTCCCCCGTATTCAGTTCTGATCTTGCCTTGCACTGTGCAGTTGACTTGCAAGTGTGGGTACTAGTCTAACAGCTGGAGCTAAAATGCATATGTATGACCATACAGATCCCAGAAGTGCAATGTTAGTATCATCATGCGGGTGGGAAGTGAGACAGCCGGTGCCTATTCCCAGGGCATTAATTTGCCAGCCGGCTGCTTAGCACTTAAGATGAAATGGATGTTGGGTTGTAGTGGTACAAGATAATCGCAAAAGGGTTTGTGTGTGAAGGAGATACTAAGGTTCCTTGACCACTGACACCTCCAGTAAAACTGGTTATGTTCCTTTTGCAGCTAAAGGTATGTAGCAGTTCCGCTGCTACTGCTGCTGATTGAATGTTACATGGAGTTGCACATTACAGCATGCGCCTAATACATAGGTTTTCCCAGTCGACTTTTATGATTTGCTTGGTGGTGTCTGGTCCAAAAGCAGCTAAGTGCTTTTATACGTTTCAAAAGTTCTTTTGCTGAGCTAATGTTTGCTACACAATTTTAGAGCAGCGTTCCTGATAACTGATTTATTGTCTGGTGCTTTTCCTGGCCTAGGGAGACTGACGATACTATGAAGGAGATTGGTAATGTTACTATATTATTACCAGTGAGCTGTCCTACATTTATTCAATTTTGCTGCTCCTCAGGTTTTAATAGGTGATGTAGAAGATGCTATTTGCCTCCATGCATTTTATTATGCCATATGGAAACGATATGGAGCTCTTCCAGAGAGGTACAACTGGCAGTTACAGGCCCCTGATGTCCTCTTTTATCCCCTAAGGCCAGAGTTAGTAGAATCTACATATCTTCTTTATCAGGTATTAAAGTTTTTTTTAATATATATAATTGTCTTAATGAATGTATCCTTGTTGCTGCTGCTTAAGAGGTGTGGTCCCAATATACAGTTCATTATTTTCAGACTGATTCAATCTATTCTATTTGAGAAACACTGATTTAAGGGAATCATTGGTTTAAATTACATTTTGGGTTCCATGTTTGGATATGACAATCAGGATCCAAAGAACTGGTTAAGTAATTTAGTTTTTCTTGTGTGGAGGGTGTGGGGCTCACCTCCTCCCTCGATGCTAACATTTGAATTGGCATAGTGGTCCACTATCCAAACTCTGGAAACTTGTTTAAATTCTTATTGGTGAGAACAAACTAGGATTAAACTATGGTTTTGCATCTGGTTTGTTTACTTTTTAGTGGCTGAACTATTTAGCTTTACTAGTGTTTGAGCCTTTATTTACATGGCATTGCATAATTTCTTCACACTTATTTCCTTCCTTTCATTTAGGCAACAAAGAATCCCTTTTATCTCCATGTAGGCATGGATATTCTTCAGAGTCTGGAGAAGCACACAAAAGCAAAGTTAGTTTTCAAACTAAACCTTTAATATCACCTTGTGCTTAGCTATTGGAAAATATAGAGACAAATGGAACCTTTTATTTTAAGTTACTTGTGAAGTTTCTTCTGAACTGAGCTGCATGTGGCAGTTAATACAAATATGCTTGCTTCCTTTGAATTAATTTTAAATCTCTTATCTAACGGGCATGTGAGCAACCTCTTTGCTTGTAAACAACAGAAACGCTATGGCTTGGATCCCAGTGCTCACAAGGGATGTTTGAAAAACCTGTGCTTCAAGTGTTAGCCCCTATGTTGGATTTGCAAATCTCACTTTATTCTGTGTGTAGTACTTCTATATTGCCTATTAACCAAGTTTCTTGAGGCGGCAGCTTACAATGCATTCAAAATACATGAGTTATAGGGAGGAGCAAAGGTGTTTATAAGCCTCTCTGCTGTTTTCAGGTGTTCAGCTGACATGCTGCTGCTGAATTTCTGGGCCACAGGCAGGTCTTAGAGGAAAAGAAAGCAGTCTTACAGAGTAGGGTTTACTCACTGGGTTGCTGCTGCCTCTTACGACTGAGAGAAGTTTCATAAGGAGTCATATGGATGAAGGGAAGAGAGTTCAAACAAGGAAAACATTTCCCAGCATGCCCATGGCTTTAGGCATGAAGCTCTTTAGTTGTCACTGTGCCATAACACTTCTCAGCACCCTCTCGCCATCTCCTACTATTACCAGCCTGAATTATGGAGAGGAACAAGCTAATGGTTGTGGGATATTTGTTCTAATGGCTCTAAGAGGCACGGTGTTGGTGAGATATTAGAACAAGACCTGCTTGTTGCTCTTGGGGGTCTGCTGCTTGACAGAGCAGAGTTGCTCCATCAGCAGTAACTAGAAGAAAGCTAAGAGTAGCAGTAACTTTTGGAATACAATTAGAATCATAGAATTATAGAGTTGGAAGGGACCATGAGGATCATCTAGTCTAACCCCCTGCAATGCAGAAATCTTTCACCCAATGTGGGGCTTGACTCCATGACCCTGAGATTAAGAGTCTCATGTTCTATTGACCAAGCTATCCCTCTATGGGCTTAATTTCTTACAACATTTGTGGCTTGCTAATGATAATTGAGGTTTTTAAAATTTATTTCAGATGTGGCTATGCTACTCTGCACCATGTTATAGAGAAGTCCAAAGAAGATCGGATGGAAAGCTTTTTTCTCAGTGAAACATGTAAATATTTGTATTTGGTAGGTATTCTTTATGGTCAGCCTTGGGGCTTTCTGTTTTAAAATAGGCTTGTTCACTAGAACTGAAACTAGCAACAAGTGGTAGGCCTGCTTATAATGAGTCATAGGGGTGTGTGTTTACACACACACACACACACAATGTTTTATAATATAATCTGTGTATCTAACACATTGGCAGGCAGAGTCTGTAATAAATATGTTATACTGGTAATCTACATATTCAAAATACATTTTATGGCACCTAGCTGCAGAGTAATCTGCGTCCTGATCTGTGTCGGTTTTGCAAACGTGGTGGTACTGCATTGCTGTTATATATTATGCTAAATGTGAAACATTAAGGATACATAAAAAATTCTTGTTTCAGCTTTTTGATGAAGAAAACCCAGTGCACAAATCGGGCAATAGATATATGTTTACTACAGAGGGGCATATAGTATCGCTGGATAAGCGTCTTCGTGTTTCACTGTGGCAAGATACTTTCCCTGAAGAACAGAAGAAGACTGAAAAGCTAAAGCCAAATGAACTTAGAGCAATCAACTCTACTTCTAATGTAAATATAAACCAGTTCCAGTTTGGGTATAGTAGTTGTGTACAGAAATAGGGCATGCAAACAATTCTGCCCAGTTAACTAAGCATTTTGTAACTAGTTAATATAGAGTGTCCTGGGGGTGGGGGGTGGGAAAGAGTGCTTGCTTAAACAGAAGAGGATATCTGTTTTTTCAGCAAATATATCCATGGATGCTGCTCAGATATATTATGATGGCAATTGCAATATGTATTTTTCCTGTAAAGAGTTTCTGTTTTGCTGAATAGGAATGATCTTATAATTAGCTTTTGAGGGGGTGGAGAGGATCAGAAACCCATTTTAGAATCTTAGGTTCCAGCCTGCAGGGACCTAAATCTGAAGGTTTTGGGGGGCAAACTTAAGTTTTCAGACCTTTGTCCAAGTATTCTCCAAGACATATTTGTTTCATACATATAAGTGTTGCTTGTCTTTCTAGACGAGGGTCAAGTTGCAATAGCAGATTAAAAGCCCAAATGTTCAGAAAGAAATGAGATCTCAACAACATAAAATTTCTTTTAGACACTATAATTCATAGTCCTTGCCTGAATTTGTTTAATGCACAATTCTGCACCCTTCTTGAATGGTTGTGACTAGAAACACATGAGACCTAGCTCCGATGTTTTCAGAAACTATGTAGATACTGTATTCATTTGGTTGCATCATGATCACACAAATACACAGGGGTGGCAGTGATCTACCCCCCTTTTGGGGGTTCAGGTCAAAGTTGCTGAGCTTTTTTTAGGGGAGCCAAAATTGTTTAGCTTCTTTAGGGGGAGCCTGTGGTCTAATAGTGATCTACTACAGTGATCTACCGGTAGATCATGATCTACCTGTTGGACGTGCCTGGAATACAGTAATTGTCTTTGCCATCCAGTTGAACTCTGGGGTGGGGGGCACATTTTGGTTCAGGTAGTCAAGAAGATGCTTTGTTTAATGCAGTAAAGCCAAGTTCACTCATCAGTTTTTTCCAGTGGTAAAAGGGAGCTTTGTGTGCATGACCAAGAATCACAATGGGTGAGCTGATGTTCCTGGAATGTAGCAGTTTAACAGAGATATTCTACTTGTTTCTGTAAAGCCACCAGAGTTTTGGATAGGTCTGAAGGCAAACTATTTGAAGGACTATTTCTCACACTTTTTAAGATATGAATGTGTCGAGTAACACTCATCATTTAAGTATGCCCATTCCCTTACTTCTGTTAGGAACAGTATCTGATTCTGTCATGTTGCCAAGTAATGCGTGGTGTGAATCTTGCCCTCCCATCCAAATGGTACAAGATTCAGTCCTGAAAAGCAAGCTACTGTGAACTTCCAACTATTAAAATGTCTCCTTCTGTTTTGCAGTGCAACAGAGTACCAGATGAGAGGAGATACTTGCTGCCTTTGAAGAGTATTTACATGAGACAGATTGATCAGATGGTGGGCTTGATCTGAACATCTCTTCATATGGAGTAATCCTTAAGGCGCAAGGCAGCATCTTGTTCTGAAGATGAGTCTCTTGAGCCACATAGCTTATAGCAGGTGCAGGCATTTAATAGCCACTCACTGTAATGAAGGATTCAGTTTAAAGATGGAAAGAGGATCCCGTGCTAGACTCCAGTTGTTATCACTGAAATACTGTCAGATGTGGCATATTTTGCCTAATGTAAGCTACGTTATCGCATGTGAAACTTTGAAGCTTGTATTTCTGAAAAATACGTGATAGACTAAGGTGACCTTTTAAAAGGACTGCAAGTATCTTGTATCAGAAATGCTGTTTTGCCACATCTCTTAATTGCATTCTAAATAAGAATGTTGGAGAGAACCTATATATATTTCTTATAAAAAAGGGTGTGTGGGGGGGGGGGAAGGGAATGTGCAATTTCTCTCACCAAGCTTAATTATTAGATTATTTAACTAGCAATAAACAATATTAATTATTGCTCAGGTAGGAAAAAATCCATAGGTTCTGGTTTACTCTGTGTCTTGCTGGAAATGTCCTAATTGAAATGCAGTTTGTTGTAATATCAGCCAAGATATTGCATCACTGTGTTTAGGACTAACATCTAGGCTGATGTTGAAAACAGTGTTCTTAATTAGAATTGCACATTCAAGGGTGTATGGAGTTTACTAGTTTCTGAAACCAGTAATTTTTAAAAGGTGCCTTCTAGTAGGTATAAATGCACAGAGCCACTCATCTGATACTTTGTATTGCTGATTTACCAACATTCACAACATTATTCTGTTTATATTCATCTCCTGCTTTGTGCCTCTCTGGGAGATCTTCCTGAATCTAAGTATTTACATTCCTTGTAGTTGTAATATGTAAGCTTTTTGAGCTAGTGCCTTCTTAGCTGTTTTCAGAACAGAGGCAAGGGCTTGAGCTGTTCATTTTCCAGAAAGAAATAACCTTTTAAAAATCATTTATAACTATTGTACTTTTACAATATAAAAGATTAACATCCCAAGTAGTGTTTGAGGGTTGTACACTCTCCTTTCACGTTTACTGTGAATTGAGTATTTACAGGTGATTATTGCCCCTTCTTGGGGCATGTATTTTACATATACACATAGCAGAAGAAGTAGAGAGAGAAGCTGATCCTCAAAGATGTTCTGGCCTTTGATTCCCATTTTAATTCTTGTGACAAGAATATTCATCATTTTTGAAGCACCTTGGGGCAACCAAAATGGATATAAGATGAGGCCTTCCTTTGTTTCTGATGAACAAAGCCTTTCTTCCATACCCCAGTAAGGTTGGGAAGGTAGAAGAGAGTATCTGCCTGCCTTCAGGAATATAATTTAAACCCACTTGAGGATTCTTACAGTAGATTGAAATATGATTATTGATCAGCATTTTCCTCTTTGAAAAGCGCAATACATCTTGGATCAAATTTTACCATGCATTGTGTACATACCAGTTTCACTACCTAACCTAATCCAGTTCATAATATATGTTTGCTTTCACAAAACACATTTCAAATACTACATATTTATCAAATAAATAATTAGGGCTTGCTTAATCTCTTTGGCAAACAAATGAATCTCAGGGATCTCAAAGTAGGCTTATGTTTGCCTAGAAGATTTTGTGTTTCACTGTACAGCCTTTCTTCCTATTTTCTCAGTGTTGCTATTTGTAAGAGAGAGCGAACAGTTCAGAATCCTCTGGAAGATTAAAATCCTATAAAAACCATGATACCTCTATAGGTGAGACCAGATCTTAATGGCCTTCTTTTTTTCCTCCAAAATTATGCCTATGATGTTTGACCTAGTAGCTGACTTTTCAGGTCAAGCAACACTTCCTGAGTTGCGAGGAGAGCGCAGGTGAAAAAAATGATTGGGCTTTTTGACCAGTTATACAGGGCTGGCATCATCTACTAACCCTCAAAGGAGAGCATGTTAGCCGTTCACAATTAGAACATTTGTTTTAGGAGAGAATGTGTGAAGCAAAAAAGCTGAAAAGTTCAACATTGGCTGGAATCCATAGAGCAGTTTATGCAAAGTACTTTACTAGCCCAGTGAATTTTGCTATTGTGCCCAGTTGGGCCCCACCCCAGTCATGAACTGCTTTTGAAACAGAGTATTTCCAAAGTTTTTGTTGTTGTTGAAAAAAGATCCTGGCCATAAGCTGTTGATGTGATGAGAAATGCAAACTGAAACAAGTCAGTTTATCACTGCTATAATCATGTTGTCAACAAAGCATGCTGTCACAAGGTATGTATGTGTCTGCATAATGGGGTCGACTGGGTGTGTAACTTTTTCGGCATGTCCACATTGGCGCTTATGACTATGTGTAGCCTCTTTGATGCAAATTGCACGTTTTGTAACTCAACTTAGGAAAGTTTGTGCCTACTAAAATGTTGGGTGTCCAAATGGTGACTTACAGTTTGGCTTATTTTTCCAAGTAATGTGTTTCAGATGTTTGCTTTTTTAAAAAACAACAACAACCAGACTACTAGAGTTCTAAAGGCTTAAGGGCACTTACAAAACACTTGTACTTCTAGTCAAAATAGTATAGTTCTTTCCCATGTGATTCAGCCAGCATTTTGATTGGTTTTGGTATGGATAAAATCTCATATTGAGAAGATTGTATCTGTCCTTAGTGACTGGTGTCCGAGGCCACTCATAGATGCTAATATGTGCTGTGAACACTCAAACAGATACCTGATATTGACATAGATTGCACTATCTATGGGGATATGAAGGGACTAGATCAAATTTCCAAGTGAAATATTGAAATTTGCAGTCTTTCAATATTTGAAGATTACCAACACTGTCCTATAAAATACCTTTTATTGTTACAAAATGTGTCCAGTTTCTTCTGTTGCAATATTAGTGTTAAGACCAAGTCTTAAGCGTTGCTTGGATAACTTGCCAATTCATAAAACCAAACTGAATTTCTCACCATAATGTGCAATATGTGTTTTTTTTCCTAGCCTAATACGGCATTGTTACAAAATGTATTTAATAGGGTGAGGGCGTTACTGTTTATAAAGGATCAGATGTTCTGGAAAATGTAACGCAGATTTTACATTATAATTTGTATTAAATACTATTTCTTAATTCTGTGGTGCCTGTCTTTTCTGGAGTTTTAACAGAAAATGATATGTGACTGGAGGACCCTGTGGAAGAGGGTGTTTCATTTTCTGCGTAATGTGTAAGACTGGGCAGTTTTTACCCTTTACAGGCTTTAAATGTTGGATGTCCTCATTTGGACACGCTGTCATGATGCAACTGCAGAAACCTGTCTTATATTTGTCTCATTGAGCTGTATGCTGTCACCAGGTGACTTGAACACCTAAACCCAAATCCATTGTTGCTGCAATCTAGGAATAGTATCTCCTTCGTTTGTGTGTGTGTGTGTGTGTGTGTGTGTGTGTGTGAGAGAGAGAGAGAGAGAGAGAGAGAGAGAGAGAGAGAGAGAGAATCCTGCTAAGTTTAAAAGGATAGGTGCAGCTGTTTTTTTCCTGCAAGCATTTACAGTTTCAGGTAGCTAAAAAGGATTTGCTTGAATCTACCCTTATTTTATGAGCATATGCCATAGAAGTACTCCTAGGTATGAAACATGCCAAATTAGGCAAATGCGTCCAGGGCTTTTGTACTAGGCGCTTTTAAAAATTGATGGGGTGGGGGGAGACCTAAAAGGATTTGCTTCCCTTTCCTGTGGTTTTGTGGGCAATGATTTTATTATGAAAATGGATTATTTTGTAGAGGTGCCTCGAGGAAAGCAAGCTGCAAACTTTCAGAAAGGATGAAGGATAGGAGAGTTGGTGAATTGGGAGTGGGGGGGGGGAAGCTTTAGGCTTGTTTTCTGCTCAGTTGGTATCAAGAGTCATGGAAACTAAGTCCAAATATGATTTGATTAGGGAGTGGGTGTGGGGGCATCTAGGACAGAGGCAGAAGGAATTCAGTATTCAACATCTTCCAAGCAAGCACGATTAACTGAAGTAGCAAACAGCACAGAACAGATAAGAACAGGATACATAATTTCAGTATCCCCTTCCCAAAGCACTGAGATTGGAAAGCCCTGGTAAAATAATTCCTTCTGATTAGAAACGAGGCCAGCCAGTCACAAAAGAGCTTTCCATCTCCCCACTTCCTTATCTGGCAAGCTGGAGATGTTTCAGTTTTTGCAGTTTGTTAAAAACGTCTGAATTGCCAAAGTGCTCCAGTAGTGTTACGTTTGGGGCACTTTGGATATATTCTTTGGCTTGGACAATCTCTGAATCCATCTGTAATGGCTTTGCTTTGTTTCTTGATTTTAGGTTTCATCTGAATGTTATGCACACTCCTGTTGAATATCCATCCCTACTGCTTATATCAGAGGTTTTCAACCTTTTTGAGTCCACAGCTCCCATGACCAACTACATTCTTTCTGCGGCACCTAAGCCTAGTTATGCCACCCTATGTCTGCCAAACTGGCAGCGTCTCACCCTTTTTCAAACACCCTCCCTTGTGGAGTGTTCCCTCCTCTCCCCTCTCATTGATAGTCTTGGGGACAGCTGCTGCAGTCACTGCAGTCTCTGAGCTGCCTCAGCTCCTGGCACCCTCTGACTAGCCCCAGGCACCATTTGCCTGGGGAGCTTGTAGCCAGAGCTGCTGCAACAAACAACTGTGCAAGCCTTTGGGAGGCAGAGATGTGAGAGGGCATCAGAGGAGGGAGGAAAGGAAAGAAAGAGGGACAGAGGCCAGTGTTGCCCACAGCACCCCTGACCATCACCCAGGGTGCCACTGGCTTACATATTTAGATATAAACCTTGCCTCTTTGTTTTGTCAATAATTATCATCGGGTATTGCAAAACCCATGCACAGTGGCAAAATATATAAAGGTAAGATACACCATCTGTCTTCTACACCTAGTGTCAAAACTCTCCCATTACTAGATTTAAAAAATAAGATTGGTGGAAAAAGGAGGAATTAAAACAGGCTTGGAATCAGTGTATTGACAATATCAAGTTCTCCTATCTGACAATCAACAGGGCGGTGCCAGTCCTTCATGAATTGCAAATGAAGGAGTACCTTTGTAATTTAAAAGGTAGGAAAATAAGCAGGAGATGGCATATTTTGAGGACCCAAAGCTTTAGTGATAGTTTTGGAAATGTGAAACATTTTACCTAGTAAGGATATATATACAACCATGAGACTTTGATCAAATATCATAGATGGTGGCAATATGAAAGCTCAGACACAATGACGGCAATGAAGACAGCTCACGCTCATCTGCATGACACCGACTTATGTAAACTGAGTGTCCACATAGAGGAAGGAGTATGTACGAATCATCCCAAAAGCTAACTTCTGGTTTGTTCTGCTTTTGTGTCCTACAGATGTGATTTGTACCCACAAGAGGGCACTGTGGCTTCATTGAAATCTTTCTAAAGGGTGCAGCAAAGTGCAATTGCATTTTTAAACACTTGTTTTTGAAAAAACATTTCCAGAAGCTTTGCTTTTCCTTCAGTTTGGTCAGGGAGAGATGTGCAGAGAGTTGAAAGACAGAGGAACCAAATTCAAAGTGCATATACTAGACTACATTACAAGCTGCTTCATGCTCAGCCAGACCAATTGGTCCCTCTAGCTCAGTATTGTGAACACGTGGCTGGCAGTGGCTCTCCAGGGTTTCAGGCTAGACTCTTTCCTAACCCCCTACCTGGAGACACCAACGGCTGAACCTGGGACTGTGCATCCTTGAGGCATAAGGTGGTTCTCATCCCACCACTTGCCACCCCAAGTGACATAACATTCCAGCTGCTCCCTTTCTGGACGTGTGGAATTCCCTGCCATAGTTCCTGCAGTGTGGTATGGGAAGCCTTTAATTGCTGCCCCCCAAATGACAGGTGTAGGATTGATACCCCCACAAGAGACACAGATAAAAGTAACAAAACAATATATTCGCATAAGGGGATGTCATATTTCTATTTTGATATTAGTGTAAGATTGCTTGGGTATGCAGTGCTTAGATAGTCAAGGTTATACAAACATAGTAACAGTTCTTTATAATGAAAAGAGTCTTCCGCAACTATTAAAGCTTTTAGCCCCCAGCCTTTTTTTTTTTTTTACCCATACCAAATTCACCTCTCCTGCATCCCTGGTCAGTCACAATTAGGGGCAGATGCTTATGCTCGTCTTCCTCTGCCTCAAGAGCCTCTGCTGCTTCTAGGGTAGTTGAACTGCATTAAAGAGTGCCTGCTAAGCCTCTTGGGCTTGCTGATCGTAAGGTCGGCAGTTCGAATCTGCGTGACGGGGTGAGTTCCCATTGCTCTGTCCCAGCTCCTGCCAACCTAGCAGTTTGAAAGCATACCAGCATGAGTAGATAAATAGGTACCACTGTGGCGGGAAGGTAAATGGCATTTCCATGTGCTCTGGCTTCCGTCACAGTGTCCTGTTGTGCCAGAAGCAGTTTAGTCATGCTGGCCACATGACCCGGAAAGCTGGACAAACACTGGCTTCCTCAGCCTGAAAGCTGCACCCCATAGTCGAATTCGACTGGACTTAACTATCCAGGGGTCCTTTACCTTTTACCTTTACCTGCTAAGGTTTTCTCTCCTGTCAGACCTCTCACTGAAACCTGCTACGGAGAACAGCTGCTTTCTTTAAACCTTGCCAACCCTTCACGACATGCTTGCTTGTCCTCAGCCACTGGCTCCCATCTTCATGTCCTGTCCACAGCACAGTCCTCTTAGAGATCTCCAACTGTGGCTGCCTCCCAGTTGCCTTAAAAGAGCTAACTGTGCCTTTTCTTGGCCAAGACTTCTGACCAACCAAGCACTTCTGCTTCTTGGGGCACCCTGCCCATTGTTTGTCTCTTTTTCTAAGTGCATAAGATGAGTCCTGCTGGATCAGGTCCATGGTCCATCTAGCCCAGCATCATGTCCTCCCAGTGACCAACCAGATGCCTGTGAGAAACCCTCAGCCAGGAGCAGAGCATGGTCCCCTCCTGTGGCTTCCAGCAACTGGTAGGTATTCCAAGGCATTAGTGACTCAAGACTGTGGAAGCAGAGCATGGACAGCATGGCTTAGTAGGTATCGATAGCACTCTCCATGAATTTGCCTTGCCCTCTTTTAAAGTCATCTAGGGATGTGGGTGGCGCTGTGGGTTAAACCACAGAGCCTAGGACTTGCCGATCAGAAGGTTGGTGGTTTCAATCCCCGTGACGGGCTGAGCTCCCATTGTTTGGTCCCTGCTCCTGCCAACCTAGCAGTTTGAAAGCACGCCAAGTGCAAGTAGATAAATAGGTACCACTCTGGTGGGAAGGTCAACAGCATTTCTGTGTGTTGCTCTGGTTCAGCAGAAGCAGCTTAGTCTTGCTAGCCACATGACCTGGAAACTGACTGCGGACAAACACCGGCTCCCTTGGCCTATAGAGCGAGATGAGCACCCCCAGAGTTGTCCGCGACTGGACCTAATGGTCAGGGGTCCCTTTACCTTTACCTAGGTTGGTGGCCATCACTGACTATTGTGGCAGCAAGTTCCATAGTTGAGCTTTGCATCACTGGTAGCCAGTCAGTGGTTCTGTATGGATCTTCTAACCACCAACCAAATTTGTTCACCTATCTACATTATATTCTCGTGTTCACCTGGCTGGTGCATGAACAAGTGAACACTGTCAGCTTGAAGCCTCTTCCTCTTAGTAACGGTTGCTAAGGCAACCACAACGGTCTTCTCTCCGATACAAAGCAACAGCGCCAGTCTTCACCTTCTGGCTTGCTTGGTTACAAGACCAGCCATAAGCAGATGAAAAACTACAGCGGTTCTTTACGTTCCTCCTGGCTGAAACAAATGTGAGCATTCTGACTCTCCAGTATAAGGAACTCCTGGACTTGGCTCTATTTCAAACAGGCAGCAGGATTCTGCAGGTGGTACACGTATATGCAAGATCATCCATTTTCTCCATCTTCCCTTGATTAAGATGCTTTCCTGCCCCCCTCCCTGAAAGTCCATATAGCTGCTAAGTAGATCCTGGTGGACCAAGGATCAAGTTTCTCCTGCAGCTGTGCATCTCAGCATGGGTGACATTTCCTGCTGTGTTTAGAGTTACAAACTGATGATTTTTTTTCTCCGATAGGAGGTGTACCTCTGCTTAGAGGTGTCATGTGAAAAAAGACTACTGATTTATTCATTTATTTTTTTTAAAAACACACAATAACATTTTAGAGCTTGATGTTGACCCTAACCTTGTCTGTGCTGTCTATTCTGCTCTTACATCCTTTTTTAGTCCCATTGTTCTCTTTCTTCAAATCTACTGCCACACTTGGCTTCCTTAGGTGCAGGGACCTCTTCCAACCAAGCTTTGCGATCACCAGGTTCTCTTAATTGCCGTTCGCTTCAATCCATGACATATTAGTCCCTTCCAAAATGACCTTTCATTTGCCTCATTATGAACATTCCATGACTGATACCAGAGCAGCTCCGCTAACAAAATACCTTGGTGTGTTGTGATATAGGTGGGAATTTATATCCATGTTTACTATAACAAGGGTAACCTGCTGCTACAGTAAAGGTAAAGGTACCCCTGCCCATATGGGCCAGTCGTGTCCGACTCTGGGATTGCGTGCCCATCTCGCTTAAGAGGCCGGGGGCCAGCACTGTCCAAAGACACTTCTGGGTCACGTGGCCAGCGTGACAAGCTGCATCTGGCGAGCCAGCGCAGCACACGGAACGCCGTTTACCTTCCCGCTGGTAAGCGGTCCCTATTTATCTACTTGCACCCGAGGGTGCTTTCGAACTGCTAGGTTGGCAGGCATTGGGACCAAGCAACGGGAGTGCACCCCGCCGCAGGGATTCAAACCTGACGATCAATCCTGATGATCGGCAAGTCCTAGGTGCTGAGGTTTTACCCACAGTGCCACCCGCGTCCCGCTGCTACAGTAGAGGCCCTTAAATTTTTTTGTGTGTGTGGTGAGTCTCACTAATTCACTAAAGCACTTACACAAGTAGATGCAAAACAAATGGATGGTCTAGCAGGACACACATTTACAATAAGAGCTTTGTAATAATAAGCCAGTGATCAATCAACCAGAGCTCAGGTCCAGTTTACCCATCACACTCATTGCTTCTAAAATGTGCCTCTTATGAACCGTGTGGGAATTGTTATTGCTCAGAATTGCACATGCAAATTAAAGCCATATAATGTTAGCCTTACTTTTATCCTTCCCCCGATGAGTCTCTATCCTTAGGCACCTACGATATATGGGTCCTTTTAACTTTTGAAGGCCCTGATCATGTACTTCTTCTAGCAGAGAGAAAATACTGCTTGTATGTGCTATTGACCATTAACTTCAAACAGGTTTTCACAATCTGTTAACCCAGATTATCTTCTTTGTTTCCTGCTTGGCAGGGGGTTGGACTCTTCCAACTCTATGATTCTATGATTCTAGTCATTCAGTTAAGGTGAGCAAAAATGTCTGAGAGATGTAATTATTCTGGGTTTTGTTTTTGGGTTTTTTCTTTTACAGCTCCTAGGGATAGATTGTGCCTAATGCTTATCTCTTCATTTCATATAAAGTACCCGTATTTTTCGCTCTATAACATGCACCAGACCATAACACGCACGTAGTTTTTAGAGGAGGAAAACAAGAAAAAAAATATTCTAAACGAAATAGTGGATATATGATTTTTGTGGTTCATGCTGTGGCCACAGACATGTGATCTGACTGAGTTTGGAGTAGCCCAATGCAAAAAAAAAAAAAAAAAAATCTTAAAAAGCAGAGACATCACCTTGCCAACAAAGGTCCGTATAGTAAAAGCCATGGTTTTCCCAGTAGTGATGTATGGAAGTGAGAGCTGGACCATAAAGAAGGCTGATCGCCGAAGAATTGATGCTTTTGAATTATGGTGCTGGAGGAGACTCTTGAGAGTCCCATGGACTGCAAGAAGATCAAACCTATCCATTATGAAGGAAATCAGCCCTGAGCGCTCACTGGAAGGACAGATCGTGAAGCTGAGGCTCCAATACTTTGGCCACCTCATGAGAAGAGAAGACTCCCTGGAAAAGACCCTGATGTTGGGAAAGATGGAGGGCACAAGGAGAAGGGGACGACAGAGAATGAGATGGTTGGATGGTGTTCTTGAAGCTACCAGCATGAGTTTGATCAAACTGCGGGAGGCAGTGGAGGACAGAAGTGCCTGGCGTGCTCTGGTCCATGGGGTCACGAAGAGTCGGACACGACTAAACGACTAAACAACAACAACAATGCAAAAATCCTGAGGATCCATGTGAATCCATGCTTTGTAACCACGGAGGAGGGAAGGAAGGGGAACCATGGATCCTCTGCTCTCGACTGCAGCAGATCCCCCCCGCCACCCGCAGGCATTTGCTCCATAACACGCACAGACATTTCCCCTTACTTTCTAGGAGGAAAAAAAGTGAGTGTTATGGTGCAAAAAATACGGTACATGCAAATATTTGCAATCAATGCAGAATCGTAAATGCAGAAACATGTGGATACTCTAATCCACTTATATGAATTAGGAGAGCCATTGTAGTTCAGTGACAAAATGCACCTACTTTTAAAGCCACACACTTTGGGGTCTAATCCTGCTGCCCATCTAATTGGTGCCCAGAATGTCTGGTTTATATAACATTAGACCCTCTAAGTGTCCCTATTTTCTAGGAATGTCCCTAGAACTGTCCCAGTTTCTGATTTGAACCCAGAATATCCCACTTTTCCTTAGGATGTCCCTATTTTCACTGGAGAAATGTTGGGGGGGTATGGAGTTATCTAATCCCTGAGCCGTCTGAAGGCAATCCTGTATAGAGAAGTTTTTTTAAAAAAAGTTTAATGTTTTATTATGCTTTTATCTATGTTAGAAGCTGCCCAGAGTGACTGGGGCAACCCAGTAAAATGTGTGGGGTATAAATAGTAAAATTATCATTATGGAATGGGACGTTCCTATTATCACTGGATAAATGTTGGAGGGTACATCATATGTGCAAACTGGAAATAATAATAATAATAATAATAATAATAATAATAATAATAATAATAATAAATTTTATTTATATCCCGCCCTCCCCAGCCAAAGCCGGGCTCAGGGCGGCTAACAACAATCAAATAATCAGTCAAATAATCACACAATCTAAAAATATTTCATTATAAAAATTAATTAAATCAAATTGATGGCAACCAATTAAGCAGAATTATGTGCAGGTTGCCAGAGGAGGGAGTCAGGCTGCGCCCTGACCAAAGGCCTGGCGGAACAACTCTGTCTTGCAGGCCCTGCGGAAAGATGTCAGGTCCCGCAGGGCCCTAGTCTCTTTTGACAGAGCATTCCACCAGTTTGGAGCTGCAGCCGAGAAGGCCCTGGCTCTAGTTGAGGCCAGCCTAACCTCTCTGAGGCCTGGGACCTTGAGGATGTTATTATTTGCAGACCGTAGGTTTCTCTGAGGGGCATACCAGGAGAGGCGGTCCCGTAGGTACGAGGGTCCTAGGCCGTATAGGGCTTTAAAGGTTAAAACCAGCACCTTAAACCTGATCCTGTACTCCACCGGGAGCCAGTGCAGCTGGTATAATACCGGATGAATGTGCTCTCGCAGCGAAGACCCCATAAGGAGTCTCGCCGCGGCATTCTGCACCCGCTGGAGTTTCTGGGTCAGTCTCAAGTGCAGCCCCACGTAGAGCAAGTTACAATAATCCAGTCTGGAGGTGACCGTCGCATGGATCACAGTGGCTAGGTCAGGACGAGAGAGATAAGGGGCCAACTGCTTAGCTTGGCGGAGATGAAAAAACCACAGTAAGCTAAAGGAAAAACGCTCCTTCCACCTGAGCAGACCAATTGTGTGAGTATATTGCCATTGCTGCAAGTAGCATTGAACACTTTAAAAATAACTTTCCAGCTTATGCACTTCTTATTCTTGTTGAGAGTGCATGGTAGTGAGATGGATGTAAATCAATTCTGCATTGTATAGGAAAGAGCCCATAAGCGAAGAATATATCAAAGCAAAAGGCAGATATATTTAGAAGGGCTCCACCTTTACAGTAAATAAATGTTGCTGCACTTGGAACATCCTGATGTTGCATTCCATAAGGATTTGCTGAAGTGCAAAGGAAAGGATCCAGCAGCATCCTGCGCCTCCCTGCTCTGAAGTGGTCACAGAGGAAGTAGCTAGGTGATTTGTGTTACGATTTCCACTCTTCTCTTTTGTCACATTAGGATAGTTGTTCTCAGCAGAAGGGAAGGTTAGCTAAGGTTACCATACTACAGGGGTGGGGAACCTCTGGTTGGTGTACCAACCTTGTCCACTAGGGGCTTCGAATTGGCCTGCCAGGCTGTTTTCTCCAAACCACACCCACCTACTGACATCACTGATGATGTCAGCTGATGGGTGGGAGGAGAGGGTTTAAATTGGGTTGGCAAAGTTTACCTTGCCTGGGCCGGTTCACTGCTGTGGAGATCACTCCGTGGACTGGAATGTGTCCGTGCAGACATGTTTTTTTGGCATCTGTGTCTGCGCAGATGTGATTTTCGGCACCTGCGTCTGGGCAGATGTGATTTCCAGCACCGCAGAAGTGAGTCCCCGCACCGCACTGCGCCGGTTTAGCACAGCGTGTGCGGACTCGCCGAGCGGGCGACTTGTTTCGGGAGCGGCTTGTGGGCCAGTTAAATGACCCTTGTGGGCCGCTTGTGGCCATGGGCCTTAGGTTGCCAACCCCTGGTTTAAATCCTCCCTTGGCTGCCCAGTTCCCAGGAAGGAACAGGATCACACAGCCAAGATTTAATCTCTGCTCATCAATTGATTAAATCTTGCTCAAAAGCACTGTTTTAAGAAGCTTGAGTATAACTCCTGCGAATGGGTGGTTGATAGCAGTGGGCTGGGGGCAAAGTCTCGTGTTTCAACATGGGGGCTGCCTTAAAGCACTTCTCAAAAGTGCTGCCTGAAGCACTTCAAAGGTGAAAGGGGGCACCTTTTGTAACCCAGAGCTAAGCAGGATCACTCTCTCTTCACAGCAGCTGATGCAATGGAGGAGCAATCTTGCTAAGTGCTGGGCGTTTGCAAGCAACAGCAGAATTGCTTGCAAATTTCTCTGCTTTGCTGTTTTTGCTTGGGAAAGGTGTGCTTCTGTAATGTGGTAGAAATTTAACTGGTGTGTTTGGCATGTATGTGTATATTGTAGCTTACTTCATCATTTTATTTTTAGATTTATGAGCCATGGTGGCATAGGAAAAGGGTTTAAAAAACTCCAATTAAACTCTTACCAACACCAAAATTACAAAATAAGCAGCAAGGGCAATAATAAACAGAAAGCACTAAAAGAGCAATATATAAGTTTCAATTTAGGTATCCATTTTAGCATAAAGTCTGAACAGAGTCCAACAGCATAATAAAACCCTGACCTTCCTTTTTAATTAAAAGCAGTCTAAAACAGAAACGTTTTCAGAAAGCATCAGAAGGGGTCAGCTGTGTCTCCTGCTATGGAATGGAAGTATTGGATTGACTGGAGTGACATCTCACAAATGTTGCACATGACCTGTGCATAGCTCTTGATGGGTCTTCGCTAGGTAACATGGCATCTCTAGTGAATTCCAAACCAAGAGCTATGTATTTGGTGGCACCTTGAAAGAGTCAGCATAGGCCATAGGGAAACTGTTCTGGGCCAACTCTGGGCAGGGGATGCTCCCAGTCCTATTTGGAGATGTAAGGGATTGAACCTGGAACCTTCTGAATGCAAAGAAGAAGAGAAGAAGAAGAGCTTGGATTTTACATCCCGCTTTATCACTACCCGAAGGAGTCTCAAAGCAGCTAACATTCTCCTTTCCCTTCCTCCTCCACAACAAACACTCTGGGAAGTGAGTGGGGCCGAGAGACTTCAAAGAAGTGTGACTGGCCCAAGGTCACCCAGCAGCTGCATGTGGCGGAGCGGAGACGCGAACCCGGTTCCCCAGATTACAAGACTACTGCTCTTAACCACTACACCACACTGGCTCTCCAGTGCTTTGCCACTGAGCTACAGTACATCCCAGCCAGGGGTGGAGGAAGGGGTATGTGGGCTGCCCTGGGTGTCACCACTGAGGGGGGTGACAAAATGCTGGGTGGCACTCACTGTGGGGCCTGCAGCACACCTGAGCCACGCATCTCTCCTGGGAGTGACGGGGTGGCTTGGGCACCCGCAGGCTCTGTACTGCCTCAAATGGTCCACCTGCCGCTCACCCTCAGCTGTAGGGCGGCTGAGTGGGAGGAGGCAGGCAGACTCCTCAGAGGCCCCATGGAGCATCCTGCCCCAGGTTGCCCCACCTCGCAGGCGGCTGGCCCTGCCCCTGGGTGCAGGGCACACTTGCCACCCCAGACGCCCGATCGGCTTGCTCCGCCACCGATCCCATCCCCAAAACATGCCTGTAATTTCTTACAGTGTTATCTTTTGAAACTTCTGCTCAAGTGAGCTCTGACCCACAACAGCTGGTGCTCCAGTAAATTTGTTGGCCTTATGTCACAGGAGCTACTAATTAAATTTGATGTTTTTATCTAATCAGGGAGAGTCAAGATTTAAAATAGCTGATTTGCTCCCCCAAAACCTGTTTTAATAAATACTGATAGGTTGATTTAATTATCTATTTTGGACATTTTTATCCTATCTAAAAATAAAATAGATTCCAAGGCAGCTCACAATAAAATTTCTCAGCATCTAAACCATTTAAACAGTTGCATAACATCATAAGAATCTAATCTAAATCTAATAATAAAATCCATAATAAGAAGCCTCTCGGAATAGAAAGGTTTCGACAGACCAGTTAAAACCTGGCAGAAAGGGGCTTGTGAGAAGATAGTACCACAACCAAGAAGCCCCTGCTCCTGGCACCTGAAAGTCTGATCTTGACTAAGGACCATAGAGGAAGACCTCTGATACAGGTCTTAGACCTCAGCTAATCACATTTGAGCATAACCTGCCATTCACATAACTTGCGCCAGTGTGGTGTAGTGGATAAGAGTGATAGACTCGTAATCTGGGGAACTGGGTTCGCATCTCCGCTCCTCCACATGCAGCTGCTGGGTGACCTTGGGCTAGTCACACTTCTCTGAAGTCTCTCAGCCCCACTCACCTCACAGAGTGTTTGTTGTGGGGGAGGAAGGGAAAGGAGATTGTTAGCCGCTTTGAGACTCCTTCGGGTAGTGATAAAGCGGGATATCAAATCCAAACTCTTCTTCTCTTCTTCTTCTGTGCTGTTAAGGGCCTTTAAAGATCAACGGCGAGAATGAAAATTGAGTCTGTAAATGAATGGTCATAGTCAATGTAATTTACATAGGTTTGGTGCAAGATGTGTTGAGTTTGACCCTTGAACCTATAGTTTTGGACCAGTCCCAGATTCCAGATTGTCTTTAAAGGCAGTTTTATGCGTGTTTGCACTGTTATGAAGTGTGCCATTTGCATGCAAACCTGTAGTTCTCGTATGCAACCCTGACACCTGTTTTAGGATTATTTGACAGTGAGGTCTTGGTGTGTCACAATACTGGCACTTTAATGCTTTTTAACTGCATACAGAGCCAGAGAGTGATAGTCGTCTGCGTAGAATACCAGGCAGCAATTTTTATAGTATTTTGTCACCCTTATTCCAAAGAACTCATTCCCTCTCTTCCCCCATCCCTGGTGTAAGTGTGTGCGCACGTGTTGAGAGAAACCATTTTGTGACTACAATAGGACTTTGACTGCAGAAAAAAATATAGGCCTGCTCTGAAGATGGAGATGCTCCGAGCTTCATTTTGCTTATGGCGAGTAACTGCATGAATTGCATGAATGACAGATCTGGTGCCTGTCAAGAAGCAAAGGAAAGACAAATTAGGAATCTTAGCTGGGAAGCATACTACTTCGAGAGATAATGCATGTAGTATTCCTGTCAATCTGATGGATTGTTATGTTTCGGTTCACGGAGTTTTATCCCAACCTGAAACGAGATTGATCATTGGGACAGTTTTATTGCTGTCTATAACAGGTGTCACTGTCTTTTTTTTAATGTCCAGGTTAGCCTAAATCAGGCAGTCTGAGTATACATTTTAACACAAAGGGAAATAATTTTTGTTACAGTTTTACCCCAGGTAAGTGCTTAAAGCTGTGAATGAAGGAGCTTGCGAGGAACAGCCGACACCATCATTCATGCAAGGCGTTCTCCTGAATAATGATGGACATCCCCTGAGACACCACAAGGAGGCTCAAAGGAAAGGACGGGAATTAAGTTGTCAGCAAAAGTTGATTTGCACAATCGCAGGCAAGGCAAGGTGGAATAACCTAACTTGCGGGAGGCGGTTGTCTAAAACAGAACGAGGAAATTGGAGCGCCGTGAAAATTTATTAAAATCATAGCACTTTTGTTTCCATTTACGTAACGCAGTTACATATTAAGTGAAGTAACAAAAGAGTGGCATGGCAGCTTAAAGAAGAACAAATCTATTGTGGCATAAGCTTTTATGGACTAGAGTCCATTTTATCAGGTACAAAGAGCAAGCAGGTGAAAAGATTTTAATGTATTTTTAATCTTTGTTGGAAGCCACCCAGAGTGTTTGGGGAAACCCAGCCAGATGGGTGGGGTACAAATAAATTATTATTATTATTATTATTATTATTATTATTATTATTATTATTATTATTATCATCATCATCATCATCATCATCATCATCATCAGTTGTTGATAAGGAGGTCCAATTACTACAGAATTCTAGGCCAATCAGGCAACAGAGAAGGATATGTTGCACAAGCAAACTGGGTGTGTTGTTTCAGCCAGTACTGTGTGTTGTTTCAGCCAGTACTGTAGCAGTACTTGGCAGGGGGTTGGACTCAATGGCCCTTGTGGTCTCTTCCAACTCTATGATTCTATGATTCTATGAAAACAGCTAAATCAGGGGCGCGGAAGGGCCACATTCCCTCATGACAAACCTGGAATGGCAATGCAGCAGATTTCAGGGAAAGGTTTAAGCATGGCTTCGCCATCTGTATGCAAGCTACAGGAATGGAAGAAAAAAGAGGATCTTCAAAAGATATCCATGTTTTTGCATATAGCAGGGCATGAGGCAGTAGATATTTTCCATGCCGTGCAATTAAGCAGGAAGAGCAGGCTTGCTTCTAAATAAAATTGAGTATTGTATGACCAGGAGCAACGAGACTTATGAAAGGTGTGAGTTTTAGCTCAAGAGTGTAGTATAAAGGGGAAACATTGGAAGAATTCCTTACTGACCCCAAACTGATGAATCAGATATGTGACTTCGGGATTTTAACAGAGTCATTAATTAGAGATCTGATAGCTTTGGGGGTTAGAGACTGGAAACTGCAAAAAAAGACTCCTGGAAGACTGCAATCTAATGCTAGAAAGGCATTCAAGGCTGCACAAGCTGCTGCTGCAACATGGCCTAGAATGCAAGCCCTGGAGAGGAAAAACTGCAAATGTTTCCATAGATACAAATTAGTGAAGATGGAAGCTGCAGGAGTCCTAGATGCAGCAAGAGCAAGTTTACACCGAACTGTCCCTTGAATTAACACCTTGTCGAAAGAAGTGCATGCAGTGTGGAGGCTGTCAGAGACACAAGCCCTGTCCTGCAATAGGGAAGTGTTGCAATGCTTGCAAAAAATAATAATTAAAAAAAATCAGCCACAAAGTATGTGTTACCAACTAAGGCTAACTCAGGGGGAAATACAATTAGTGTAAGAGCACGACTCCTCACAGGACAGTGCTGAGGAAGACTGTCACATCAGAGGAATACTTTTTATAATAATGGTTGGCTGAAAACTTTAATTATTCCTTCTGATGTCAATTCTGTCATATTGCACATTGGTTTTGCTGTTAGGAAAACGATCTTGTTTATTTGTAGAATGGGGAAGCTTGAGTTCGTTGATTATATCTCAGCATTGGAACAACACCTGCAAAAAGCAGTTTCAGAACAACATATAAGAGTGGGGAAACCAGCTGTTTAGAGCACTTTAAAACTGCATGGGACTAGCATGAATGTTTTCAAAAGACCAGGTGTCTTCCAGAAGATTTGTGGTAGAAATACTAGTGCCACCTACCGGACAATAATAACACCACTGGAAAACAACAACACATAATTACTCTCAACTGGCAGACACAAAGTTGGTCAAAGATAGGCAAGTTACCTGAAGTTCAAACTCGCAAAACTTACGGAAGCATTTTAATTAGATGAGTGAAAATTCAAACCACTGAAGTACTAATATGCACATTTTGGTCTTAAAAAACTGTTATTGGAAATTGCAAATATATTGCCTCTGACCTGCCTAGAGAGCACTCCCCCCCCTCTCTCTCTCTTGTCCAGCTATTTATGTTTTTACCACCCAACAGTTCACAGCTGCCTCTTGAACAATTAGTTAATAAGCATAGTACAGTGGTACCTTGGTTTGCATACGTCTTGGTTTGCATACGTTTTGGATTACAAACACGTCAAACCTAGAAGTGCGTGTCCCAGTCTGCAAACTTTATTTGGATTACAACCCATTTTTTTTTGGATTACGAACATTTTTTTTTTTTGGAGGCCCCATTGGCGAAAGCGTGCCTTGGGTTACAACCTGTTTTGGTTTACAAATGGACCTCCAGAACAGATTATGGTTGTAAACCAAGGTACCACTGTGTTGCACTGAACATTTCTAGCAGATGGATGCACAATCCATCAATTGTAGTCCTTTTGGCAGAAGAAATGCACTAAACAATATAATCCATGGTTAATTTAAGGCATAAAGTTGTTCTAGTTCTGTTTAAAGAACAAGAAGGCCATTTTTACAATTACGGTTTTGAGCACTGTTCTCATCATTTTCTGATGTTCTTCCCAGATTCTCCTGGGTGAGGGTGAGTGATAATACTGTTAGTGTCATTTTTTTAAAAAAATGAGGTGGCAGTTTTATTACAGCTCTGAGAATTCATCTTTAAGGGAATTACAAGATCTGTCAGTTGAATAAGTTATTGTCATAGATCCCTCATTAATCATAATTAATAATAAGTGCGGCTAACTTTGTGTAATTCAGGTTTGGATGAATAAAATCCCTCACATAGATATGTTTCAAAAGAAACCTGGCCTTTGCTGTTTTTTAATGGTGGGATTGTATCTGTAACTCTTTAATTTCACCCCCTGGTACATGCTATGGAACTACTCTTGAGCAGCTCTCATGAATGCCAGTGTGGTTGTGCACAAACACTTCCCAAAGGTGTGCATAGCACATTTTATTACTCAGGGATTTTTAAAAATATTATTTCAATGAAGGAAGAAGAGGCGGGGGTGGGGGATGACAAGACATACAAGTACTAGGAAGAGGTAAATATGTAACAAGCTAACAAAACAACCACAACAAGAGTTGTGGTTTGACTTCCAAGAAGCCAAAAAATAGAGTTTTTCCTGCAGAGAAAAAGACCCATGTCAAGCTGAGCAGAGGCAGGTCAGACTTGGAGGGCCAAGGGCAGGATAGTGCCTCCTACTCCTTGCTTACATGCCACAAAAAGCAGCCCCTCCACAAAAGGTGGCCAGTGGAGCTCAGATGGAGACAGAGCCATGACACAGAGACATATGCAGGCAGAAGAAAAACGCTGGGGTGGACCTGCAGCTTCTGTCTGCAAAGGAGTCCATCTTTTTCCCTTGCTGCCATCACTGGAGCCAGTCATCCCCTGGCTTCATCCAGAAACAGACACAGGCAGAAACTTCAGATCCATTCCAGCTTTTTTCTTCTGCCTGCATCTCTCTGTCTGCTTCCCTTAACCCCACCCATATATATTAGGGTGTGCCTGGGTACATATGGCTCACACCTGTGTCACCTCCTGATTGCACGAGCACCTCTGTACAATATTGCCTGACACGAGTATGCATGTGTGATTTCATCCCAGCGTGTAGTCTCTGATCTTTGGTACATCGTAAATGCCTAAAGTTTACACACCTATCCTGTGACCCCCCTCAGCAAGCGCCAAACAAGCACACCAAAGTCAATTAGGGATGGTATTACCAAACCAGGATTTTAAGCTGTTGGATTTCAGGATTTGAAAAATGAAAGCGATATTGAAAATGTTTTATTCATAAAGAGAAAACTGAAGGTTTCCTCTGCTGTTGACACATGATTATTAGATTCCTGGAGACTTGCTTCACCTATGCATATTTTGTTAGTGACACAACACAAATGGTACCAGAGCTTCTTGAACCATGGAAGCAATTTAGAAATTCAATACCAGTGGTGGAGAAAAACAGATAGGTCTTGTCCGTTAGCATACAATGGTCCTTTAAAAATAAATAAATAAATAAATACTGCTGCAATTTCATGGCTGACCTGAGCTGTAATCTGATACTGGTGCTTTCTCTAACTGAATGCACATTTATTACTCTGGATTCCTAGCTGTTAGCAAAACTAGTTCAAGTACTCATCCATTTGTCGGATGGACTGATCAAAAGCAAAAAGGGCTAAGACAAATTCTTAAGAGACTTCCCACCATGCTTGTATAGTGATATTTTTCCTATTAACAAAAATCCCCAATGATTTTAAAAGCTATTATAATTTTTGCTCTGGGTCTCCACCAAATATCTTTATAGGTTAAAAAAAAGTTTTCTGTAACCGTTTTAGCTTTACTTTAGGGGATATATGATACTGACACTCAGTTTCTATCAATAGCATGGATACTGAAAAATATCACCATGCCTGGATTATGCTTTCAGTCTGTTTTAGCAATATTCTATTTTAAAACAGCTTGATTTGTTTTCTGCCATTAACCTTCCCCCCATACCCACAGCTGAGCTTCACAATTCACCCGTGAGGCAAGCAGTAAATATGCATATCCTTAAATGAATTAATATATATATATATATTGTTTATAACCCACCGTATCCTAAGGTGTTTCCCCTGACTTTATAAAAAAGTTGACTTGCATCAAAATTTATTTTTGTTTCCAATGTATTCCACTAGCATTATTTGGGAATGGCAAGCCACATGCCAAAATTATGGTGCTGACCATTCGAGTGGAGTGGATGTGTGCAGAGTTAGGCATAGAGTGGAATCGTAAGAAGGTTCGGCTGCATGCGGATCATTCATCACTACGGCTCTTCAGCAGAACTCATACACCAAATTGCTAAACTATTCATTGTTGGACTGTGTCCTCCTAACCAGGACTGCAAACCAGACTTTGTTCTTTATTTGCAGCTCTT
This sequence comes from Podarcis bocagei, assembly GCF_964188305.1. Taxonomy (NCBI): domain Eukaryota; kingdom Metazoa; phylum Chordata; class Lepidosauria; order Squamata; family Lacertidae; genus Podarcis; species Podarcis bocagei. Next base: position 39,874,251 of record NC_138126.1, read on the forward strand.
GTTTGATGGGATTACTCAAATGACAATCTGCACACAATATCAACCTATGGTTTCATAAAGAGGGAAAGTGATTTACAGTATTAAACTGCATTGTGAAGAAAATGGGTTGGGCTCATGGCTCTGTTCCTGATCCTCTGCCAAATGGCTTCACAAACCATCAGAACTCAACCTTTGCCTCTCAGACAAAAACTTTAGTCAAGGCATTTGCTACTTCTTTTCTCCACTGTTTCCTGACCTCTCACTTCCTGTCTTCACCTCCTCGTTTCTTGTTAATCTAAAGCAGACGTTTAGTGCTCCGGGTATGTTAAAGCAAGTAAGGAAACTGATTCACTACTGTACTTGGTTGTTTTTTTTAATAGCACATAATCACTGTTGAGTTCACAGTTTCAGTAACAGTGGTTGATGGCCAGACGCAAATAATGAGGGTGGTGAAGGATGTTGGCTCTAGCTTGAAGGTCCACTATCTTGCTCTGTTTGAGCTACAAGGGGTAGCTGCTGATACATCAGTCCACACCTGTGTAGTCCACTGCAGGTCTTGGCGCAGGTAAGGCAAAGCAGCTGTGATAGCAATGGTGAGACCAAACCTGACAGCACCTCTCTCCTTGGCTACTGCATGCTTTTTAAATACATATATTTACAGTGGTACCTTGGGTTAAGTACTTAATTCGTTCCGGAGGTCTGTACTTAACCTGAAACTGTTCTTAACCTGAAGCACCACTTTAGCTAATGGGACCTCCTGCTGCCGCCGCACCGCCGGAGCACGATTTCTGTTCTCATCCTGAAGCAAAGTTCTTAACCTGAAGCACTATTTCTGGGTTAGCGGAGTCTGTAACCTAAAGCATATGTAACCTGAGGTACCACTGTTTTGGGTTTTCAAATATACAATAACAGGAAGAACCCTGGCAATTGAAATACAAACACAAGGAGAAAAAGTTCTGATAGTAGGAATCTATGCACCAAATGAGGGGAAATCGGAATTTTATAAGAAGCTGCATGAGACACTGCTGGACTATCTGGACTATTCAAACATCATTATGATGGGAGATATGAATGGGGTTGTCTCTACTTTTATGGATAAGTCACAAAATCAAAATCTAACCAAGGATGGCAGACTACCTAAAACTTTTTTTGAACTGACAGACAATATGGATTTGATTGATATTTGGCGGACAAGGAACCCTCTAGGTAAAGAAGGAACTTTCTTCTCAGAGGCCCACCTGTCATGGACAAGAATCGACCAAATTTGGACAACTAGAGGGCTGGCACCTAAGACTGCAAGAGTGGAAATCTGCCCAAAGACCTGCTCCGACCACAACGCCCTGAAAATGGAAGTGAGATTTACCCCAGCCGGCTCCTTCAGATGGAAAATGAATGACAACCTGCTAAGAGATCAAGAGATTGTAAAGAAGGCCCAAAAAGCTTTAAAGGACTATTTTGAAATTAATTTGAACACTTTGGTGGAAAAAAGAACAATCTGGGACGCAAGTAAAGCTGTAATGAGAGGGTTTCTGATACAACAGAATACGATTAAGAAAAAACTCTGGAATGGAAAAAAGGATAAGATATTAGAGAAGATAAGAGATGGAGAGAAAAAATTGAGATCTAAACCAAAATCAAAAGAGATTCTAAGAGAAATTAAATTCCACCAGTCACAATATATGAAACTGATAAACCAAGAAGTGGAATGGAAAATTAAACAAATGAAACAAAGATCTTTTGAATCAGCGAACAAATGTGGAAAACTGCTGGCATGGCAGTTGAAAAAAAGACAAAAATTAAACTATGTTACCAATCTAGAGGTGGAAGGGAAAAATATCCAGAAACCAGGTGAAATTAGAAAGTGCTTCCAGAAATATTTTAAAAAATTGTATACGCAAGGGCCCGAGGAAGTGTCTGAGATGGATCAGTTTTTAAAAGCTAACGGCCTACCAGAACTATCTCAGGAGAAGAGATCAATCTTGAACTACAAAATAACACAACAGGAAATTGAGGATGCCATTCAGAATATGCAGTTGGGCAAATCTCCAGGCCCAGATGGACTTACCTCCAAGTATTATAGGACGTTAAAAGACTATTTGATACAACCACTAATGGAGGTTTGCAACCAGATTATGGGGGGAGGAAGGGCACCGGAAACGTGGAAAGAAGCTTTCATCACACTGATACCTAAAGTGGAAACTGAAAAGACTCAACTTAAGAACTACTGTCCCATCTCACTCCTAAATGTGGATTACAAAATATTTGCAGACATTTTGGCAAGTAGACTTAAAAAGGTACTAAATGAAGTAATTCACAAGGACCAAGCAGGCTTTCTCCCAGGCAGGCACTTGTTTGACAACACTAGGAATATTATTGATATTCTGGAACTTTTGCAAAGAAATATTAACACTAAAGCAGTGTTAATCTTTATTGATGCAGAGAAGGCCTTTGATAACATTTCTTGGAAGTTTATGAAGAAAAACTTGGAAGGGATGGGAGTGGGACGGGGGTTTGAAAATGGTATAGAAGCAATTTATTCAGAACAAAAAGCTAAGTTGATAGTGAACAATGTGGTGACAGAAGAGTTTCATATTGAAAAAGGAACACGGCAGGGGTGCCCCCTTTCCCCCCTATTATTTATCTCAGTCCTGGAGGTGCTGCTGAATATGATTAGGAAGGACCGGCAGGTACAAGGAATACGGGTCGGAGCGAAACAATATAAACTGAAAGCTTTTGCAGATGACTTGGTTTTAACATTACAGGAGCCAGAATCTAGTACAAAAAGAGTTTTAGAACTGATTCAAGAATTTGGTCGGGTGGCGGGATTTAAGTTGAATAAACAAAAAACTAAGGTATTGGGAAAGAACTTGACATCTTTAGAAACAGATGGGTTTCAGAGGGAAACAGAATTAAATGTGGTTAAAAAAGTGAAATACCTGGGGGTCAACTTGTCTTCCAAAAATTTGAACTTATTTAAAGATAACTATGAAAAATGTTGGTCAGAAGTTAAAAAAGACCTAGAAACTTGGTCAAGACTGAAACTTTCCTTGTTGGGCCGAATCGCAGCTATAAAGATGAACGTATTGCCAAAAATGTTGTTTTTGTTTCAAACCTTGCAGATCGTGGACAGAGTGGAATGTTTTGGAAAGTGGCAGAAGGATATTTCAAAGTTTGTCTGGCAGGGCAAAAAGCCCCGAATAAAGTTTAAAATACTAACTGATGCAAAAGAAAGAGGGGGGTTTGCCCTGCCAGACTTAAGGTTATATTATGAAGCTGCAGCCTTCTGCTGGATGAAAGATTGGATTTTGTTAGAGAACACTGATGTCCTAGATCTGGAAGGTTTTAATAATTCGTTAGGATGGCATGCGTATTTGTGGTATGACAAGGTAAAAACACACAAAATGTTCAAAAACCATATTGTCAGAAAAGCAATATTTATGGTCTGGACAAAATATAAAGACTTACTTGAAAGCAAGACCCCGAGGTGGTTATCACCAGTGGAGGCCAAGGCTCGGAAAAAACCCAATATGGAGTCCGGTTGGCCGAAATATTGGGAAATAATAGAAAATATTGGAGATAATTGGAGGTTGCAGAGCTATGAAAAATTAAAGGATAAGGTGCAAGATTGGTTTCATTATGCCCAAATTAATGAGGTTTTCAAGTTGGATAAAAAAACAGGATTCCAGGTGGAAAAATCGAAACTTGAGACAGAGCTGTTAGAACCAAAGACCAAGGTATTATCGAGAATGTATAACTTGCTGCTTAAATGGAACACACAGGATGAGACAGTTAAATCAGCCATGATAAAGTGGGCTCAAGACATTGGGTACAACATTATGTTTGAAGACTGGGAAAGGTTATGGACCACCGGTATGAAATTTACGGCATGTAATGCCCTGAAAGAAAACATTATGAAAATGATATACAGGTGGTACATGACCCCAGTCAAGCTTGCTAAGATATACCATTTGTCTGATAATAAATGTTGGAAGTGTAAGGAGGCTGAAGGGACATTCTTTCACCTTTGGTGGACTTGTCCAAGAGTGAAGGCCTTCTGGGAAATGATCTACAATGAGTTAAAAAAGGTGTTTAAGTACACCTTGCCTAAGAAACCAGAGGCCTTCCTCATGGGCATTGTCGGCCAAAAGGTGTTAAAGAAGGATAGAGCGTTTTTTATGTATGCAACTACAGCAGCAAGAATTCTTATCGCCAAATATTGGAAGACTCAAGATTTGCCCACACTGGAAGAGTGGCAAACGCAATTGATGGACTACATGGAGTTGGTCGAGATGACTGCCAGGATCCGAGATTTGGGAGAAGAAGCAATGGAGGAAGACTGGAAAAAATTTAAGGATTATTTGCAAAAATTTTATAAGTTATATGAATTATAGGATTTCGCATGATTCGGAAGGTTAGCTCCAGCAATGAGAGTGGAACATATATGAAATTAGACAATATTAATGAAAGAACCAATGTTTAAATGTTTAAAAAGGATAACATATTTGTTTATAGAGTAAATGGATAATAAGTAATTTAAACTTAAAATGCAATTGAAAGTATAAAAGAAACACATGAAACAAGGTTATAATTTGCTGATAAATTTATTATCAAGATTGCATTGTGTGGGAGATGTGGGGAAGTTCGATGGAAGATTGAAACAAGCTTTTGAAATAATTTGTCTTTTTTCTTTTCTTTTCTTGTTTTCTTTGTTTTCTTGTACTGTATATCTTTATCTGGAAAAAACGTAATAAAAATATTTATAAAAAAAACTAATATACAATAACAAAGAAGAACAACACATAAACACACACACAAAAAACAAGCAAGCAACTCCTCCCTCAAATATCTCCCCAACATGGGATGTGTATAAGTCCATGAATAAATCACAATACTTCAGTGAAATAAAGAACAGAGAAGCAGTAAAAGGGTAAAATCCATTGATGGTGGAGAAAACTTCATGTAATCCAAACTCTGTTGTCCATGGCTGACATGTATTTTTGCATATCTGATGTATTGCCATATGAAATAAAGCCCCACCATATCGCACTGAACACTTGCGATTTCTCTTTTCCTTGTACAGTGGTGCCTCGCAAGACAAAATTAATTCGTTCCGCGAGTTTTGTTGTCTTGCAATTGTTTTCGTCTTGTGAAGCACGGTGTCGGAAAAGTTTTGGAAAAGCTTCAAAAATCACCAAAGTCTTCAAAAACCTCAAAAAAGGCTACCACACCGCATGCTATGAGTTGCTCCTCGAAGTCAAGTCGCAACTGTATTAACAGTTTTAAGAAAAAGGAAACAAACTTGCAAGACGTTTCCGTCTTGCGAAGCAAGCCCATAGGGAAAATCGTCTTGCGAAGCAGCTCAAAAAACAAAAAACCCTTTCGTCTAGCGAGTTTTCCGTCTTGTGAGGCATTCGTCTTGCGAGGTACCACTGTAATAGGTGTACATTATGGGTAATTTTCTCCAATATTGCAGTAGTCCAAATATTGCTACACAAACGACTCAGGTTTCCCCGTTGCTCAGTAAGTTGTTTAATAGGCTGCAATCAATGGAAACTGTGGGAGTGGTTTGGACTGAACATTTTAGTTTGGATCTTCCAACGGTGGCAATAAAAACAGCTCAGGTACAGAAACAATCTGTTTCTTAGCTATAGTAGAGTTTTCCTTGTGGACTGTAGTCCAGAAAGGCTGGATATGGGGACACTGCCACCTTGGCTACTAGCTGATGCTCAAAGAGCCACTACTCACACCTCAGCTCTTCCTGAGCACAGCGCTACACCTTTTTCACACTGAGCAGTTGGAAGAAAACCCAGTAATGCAGAGCTGTGCCTACAGACAGGTCTAAACTGGTGGACACCAAATTCCTAGAATTATTGTGGCTCATTGACCTTCACCTTACCCCCTTCTTTCTAAACTTTACCTCAGTAATGTCAAGATAGTGCTGTGGGGTTTCTTCCTTTTTCTTTTTTCTCATTGAGTGAGAAATGTCTCAATTACGGGGTTACTTAGTATTGCCGTTTAAACCAAGAGCAGAGTTTCATTAAATAAATGCATCTTGTTGGTAATGCTTTAATTAATGAGGTAATAAAGCCACTGTACCAACACTCACACACACTTTGTGCAGGTTAATGAAATCCGTGGATCTACTCATTAAGCATTAAAATGTTTCCCCTGTTAGAAGGCTCCCCTCCTATTTCCCATTATTAAATTTTCTTCATTTTCTTTGTACGTTTCCTCCCATCACTAATGAGGTTCTTGTTCCTGTATTGTGTTACGGGAACCAAGAGCTCTAATGATGTCTAATTAGGTTTGGCTGTTCCTGCATAACAAAAAGATATAATATTTGACCTCCAATTTGTATTGGCGTTAAGAATGAAGGTGTATCCAGACCCACAGCAAGTGTATTGCATATCACTGTTTCAGTCTTTGTCCCATGATGACCATGATGACCCATTCTTTCATTCTTCTCTACTGCTTGTTTTGATGTGCTTCCTGAATTGCAGGCGCTAGTATGGATTTAGCTTCCTTCATAAATGCTGAATGTATTCTTTCTACTTCTGAACTCCTGCAAACATGGGTTGCTTCTAGGTGACCTGTTATTGAACATTCACCCTGATTTGTTTGTACAAAGTTTTGGGAGAGACTAGATGATGTCGGCTATCTACTGAGCATTCATTCTGACTTGCTTGTGGGGAGGAGCTTATATGATGTTGCATCAAGCAAATGTTAATACACACTTTTCAGTGCATTTCCCCATTGTGTTCTTTATTGCAAAAAGTCTGATTTTTTGGTGTGTGAGTGTGTGTGTGTGTGGGGGGGGGGGGATAGGTTTGCTGGGCAGGAGACCAAATCAACTCTAATTACACAACCTGAATTTGCCAGTACGTGATATGGAGCCACTCCATCACGACGCTATCTCATTCCACTGGTAAGAGTGTTGCAACATCCTGTTCGCCTTTTCATTCATCACCTGCCAGGAGGAGGCTGCTGACTTGGTGGTAAAGCCTCATATGATCAGCTGTAGTCATGTGATTTCTGCTTTCACATACATTCCCAGCAATGCTAGATTGCACCATTTTTTGTTTGCAAGCCCTACTCAGACATTGGTCGGGTTGTTATAGCATAGGAGTGGGAAATAATAATAATAATAATAATAATAATAATAATAATAATAATAATAATAATAATAATAATAATAATAATATATTATTTATACCCCACCCATTCGGCTGGGTTTCCCCAGCTACTCTGGGCGGCTCCCATCAGATTAAAAGCACAATAAAACTTCAAACATTAAAAACTTCCCTAAACAGGGCTGCCTTCAGATGTCTTCTAAAAATAAGATAGTTGTTTATTTCCTTGACATCTGATGGGAGGGCGTTCCACAGGCCAGGTGCCACCACCGAGAAGGCCCTCTGCCTGGTTTCCTGTAACCTCACAATTCGCAGTGAGGGAACCTCCAGGAGGCCCTCGGAGTAGGACCTCAGTGTCTGGGCAGAACGATGGGGGTGGAAACCTTTTTGACTCCCTGGGCCAGATCCTGATCATACCAAATTTGACAGTTGGGTGGGGCCACCCACCTGTCAATCACACAGCATCACAATGATGTTAGGGCTTCAAAGCACTTTGCAAGCAGATGCTAAAACAAAGGGGTTTTCCCCTGTGTTTTGGCAGGGGATTCTGATGCAAACCCCTTCCTGGAATCCCTTGATAAAATGAAGGAAAATGCCCGCCATTTTAGCAGGAGATTCCATACAAGCCCATTTCTTAAAGCCTGCCTCCCTCCAGCAAAAAAATGATTGAACTATCTGACAGGAATGGAATTGACTTGGCTACTTCTGTTATACTTGCTCAAGAAATTATATTTTGAGGAACAGATGACATATTCAGCTGTAAGTTATTACCACACAGCCACATTTGAAGCCAACGTTTGTAACTAAAAGCCCTGGGAGGGTAATATCCATGCTGGCAAATGAAGCAGTTACTAATGTACTCAGCCAACACAGACCCCGATTTTCTCCGAGGCTTATACAACGTACACATTGCAGCTATTGTTCCTCATCCCTAATCATACATCTCCATTTTCCCCAGGGCCATTTTGTGGATCTAGAAGCAACAGCCTATTATTGAATTTTGTTCTACCAGGAGGCAATTTGCATCTGCTTGCTTGGGGAGGTGATAACACCATTGCCTTTGTTTTCTGATTAATTTGTTTAATTATTTGCTCCTTCCCTTCAGTGGCTGTGGATTTCCCTAGGATTCTTCACAGTAAGATTCAGTAGTGGAAATTTACAGATTGGTAAAAAAAGAAAAAGAAAGAAAAAGTAGCAGAAAAAGCTGCATCGTCCCATGCTCCAGAGATTTGAGAAAACTGATGCACAGTTAAAACAAAAATATCCACGCTCTATTTTTCACAGCTGGAAAAATGGAATACAGCTATGTATTTGCTTCTTCTACCTCCATTCTCGCTCAGCTTGCCGATTGAGATTTTGGTGTGTTAGTGTGAATGGAAGAACGTGCACCTCCTTAGAATCCTGTTTGCAGCTCCACGTACAATAATTTCATGCCACAACCACCTGGCTATTCTGGCCCCTTAGAGGTCTAAAGACAGATCCAAATATGGGGAGCTGTACATAATGGTTCAACAGTGCCACACAATGCTTGGGAAAGGTCAGTGGTACAGCATTTGCCTTATATGCTCAAGGTCCCTTGTTCAGTTCCTGGTATCTCCAGGTAGGGTAGGAAACCCTGCCTGAAACCCTGGAGCACTGATGATGATTAGCATAGACAGATTAGCCTGAGGGCCAAATGAGGCCTCTCTTCTAGCTGGGAATTTCCATTGAAGCTGAAGAAGAGCTTGCCTGGTTAATCATTGAGGGGGCTGTATCATGGGGGCGTACTTCTGCTGCCTCAGTCACAAGGTGTTTAGCTCAGAATCACATGAAAGAGATAGTATTACAAGTATATGCATATGCTAATCTGGGAGGCATCCATGTTGGGCATGTAAACTCTTTGTTCCAAGCTGCTGAAGAGAATGGATGTGTTTTCTCTCTGCCTCCAGTAAAACAGACTGAAGTGAATGGAGGCTGCAATGGAGAAGAGACAGAGCTTTGATCTCTAGCTCAGGATGTAATATAAGTTATCATGCCTTATACTGGGAGCGGTATAAGAAACTATGCAACTAAGTGAATGTAACTTCTATTTGTTTTAAGTGGTTTAGAGTTTGAGTTCTGTAAGTAAAGCTTTTGAACCGTATTTTTGGACTGAATAATTTTTATTTCAATACAGGAGTCATTTTTTATTCACCCAGCGGCTTCCATATGCACAATATTAATGATCTCAATAGTTTGTATATGCAAACTTCTTACATTTACTGGACCAAAGTCACTCACATACACTTTGGCCTCCGGTCCCAACTATCATTCATATGCAGTCCCTGGAAGGCTGCCCATGGGGGAATTCTGGCTCCCCAGCCCTGTTGTAGGCATTACTGACCTAATAGACCAATGAATCCGACTCAACATACAGCAGCTTCCTATGTTCTTCCACACACGCTAAGACGTTAACCTTAGCACCAGATGTCATGTGGCTTTAGGCTCAGATTCTGGATACATGTTTGCATTTTCAGAAGCAAGTTGCATGGGCAGCTCAGCTATCACCCGGGCACTTGTGAATAGCAATATTAAAGAATACTTGCATGCCTTCCCACTTGCCTGAGAGATGAGATGTTCCAGGGACAAGACTGCTAGGTTCTGGTGTCCCTTGTTTGACTTGTGGCATCTTTGTACTGCTGGTTTTTAAAATAATATACAGGACAAATTAGGGCAACATGTAGGTCTTCTGAACCATACACACCTGCTACCCCGTCTTAGATCTCGCAGGAGATACCCTGAAACCCCAAGGTATCTTCAACTAATTTGGTGGTCTCTGTTTCTCTCTCTGTTATTCACCCACCATCCCAGCCCTGTCCCCTCAGCTGGGTGGAGCAGCATGCCATTTCCCCAAAGCTCTGATATGTGCCTTATTCCTAATGGTTAGCTCCAACTGAGAGAAGATCCAACACCCATGTTGGGCTATTAACCAGCAATCTATGTGAGGCAGGAACAGTAGACATCATGTAGACCAAATACTGAGCTAACAAATAACTGAGTTATTTGTATATCAAAAGAAAGTAAATTGGCTTTATTTGCCTCTTACATCCATTTCTTTCATATGTTAAAGGGGACACAGTGTCAGGAATACCACCAGAGAAATATGAAACTGCGCTCTTATGACCAGCGTAATGTGTTTTTAATAGTCATCAACTTAACTATTTATCTTGTCTGCAGAGGCACTACATGATAGATTAACTTAATTGTCCACTGCGATTTCTAACCAGTCTGCCTGTCTGCACCCCAGTCCTTGTGAAATAAATGTAGCCTCCATTACAATGCAAGGCACCTTCTTTTCCTAAAATCTGAACATTTCTTGTAATTTCCATAACCCATTTATTATTGCAAGATTTTTCACTTCCATATAATTCTGGGTAGAAGCATACCTTTCTCTCTGCTTGCTGCATTCTGACTCTTGCGGTAGTTAACTAAACTGAGAGCTGCAGAAATGAAATGCGCCCCTGAGGAATGGTTTTGATGCAAATATAGTAACCTGTTTATAACTTTTATCATTACTGATACTGAACTTGTTTTGTTACGTCCGTCATTACACCCAATAGCTTTCTCGACTCTGCTTGTTAACCACACAGACATTTTGGTTCTTCACAATGCCTGCCTTGATCTGTGGCGTACCTTCTCACTGAGCTTCTACTATTGTGGTTTTGACTAACTCCTAAGCATCTTGGGAGTTTTTAACTTATCTGACTTTTCCTTCCAACTTTCTTTTACTAATCATCTCATATTAAGAAAGTTTTTGAATACAAAAGTGATTATGTTGGACCTCTTTGGCAACTGTCCACTAACATATAATCACTGCTTCAGTCGGTTTAATGAAGTATCTTGCACCAGATCTTGGGCAACACTTAAGATGGGTCACGTTCCCTCTGATCAGTTCCATGACCAACTCTTGCAGAGCACAATCATTTAGAGCAGGCATCCCCAAACTTGGCCCTCCAGATGTTTTGGGACTACAATTCCCATCATCCCTGACCACTGGTCCTGCTAGCTAGGGATGATGGGAGTTGTAGTCTGAAACATCTAGAGGGCCGAGTTTGCGGATGCCTGATATAGAGCTGTGGTTCCCAGTTAGCTAAGTACTGCGAACCCTGTTTTTCAAAAGACAAGCCAAGGATCCCCTACTTTGAAATTTTTGATACGTCTATGGAAGTTTTTGTTATATGAATGGTGCCACAGAACTCCTGGATGGATTACAAGGATCCCCTGCAGTTCTTGGACCATTAATTGGGAACCACTGGTTTAGAGTACCTAGAAATTTGTCTGTCTTAATTGGAGCACGCATATACTCGGTCAATGTGAGGGAAAGTGACATTGCCCATTACTACAATATTTGTGTATGGAGGTCCTGGGCTGCCTAGAAAACAAGACACCCCCCCCCCCCGGCTACACTGATGTGGTCCAAAGGAAATTAGAGTAATACATTTGGCACCCACTAGGCTGCAGAAAATGCGGAAATGCTATTGGGTGGCATAAAGAAGGTGGAACTGGTCCATACCTACTTTGCCTCTGTTTTCACCCAAAAGGAAAGAAGTGCCCAACCTGGTGATAACATAATAAATGACACAAGGAAGGACCTGCAGCCCAAGATAGGAAAAGACGTGGTAGGGAACACCTAGCTACTTTAAATGAATTCAGATCTCCAGGGCCTGATGAGCTTCACCCAAGGGTACTAAAGGAGCTTGTGGGTGTAATCGCAGAGCCTCTCTCTATAATCTTTGAGAATTCTTGGAGAACAGGTGAGGCCCCTGCAGACTGGAGGCAAGCAAATGTCCCCCATATTCAACAAGGGAAAAAGAGGAAGATCCAGGTAACAGATAAATAAACAGGTAGGTAGCCGTGTTGGTCTGCCGTAGTCGAAACAAAATAAAAAAATTCCTTCTAGTAGCACCTTTGAGACCAACTATGTTATTGGTATGAGCTTTTGTGTGCATGCACATGAAAGCTCATACCAATAACAAACTTATCCATTCTTAAGGAAATCAGCCCTGAGTGCTCACTGGAAGGACAGATCCTGAAGCTGAGGCTCCAATACTTTGGCCACCTCATGAGAACAGAAGACTCCCTGGAAAAGACCCTGATGTTGGGAAAGATGGAGGGCACAAGGAGAAGGGGACGACAAAGGACAAAATGGTTGGACAGTGTTCTCAAAGCTACAAACATGAGTTTGACCAAACTGTGGGAGGCAGTGGAAGACAGGAGTGCCTGGCGTGCTCTGGTCCATGGGGTCACGAAGAGTTGGACACGACTAAACAACTCAACAACAACAAGGTGCTACTGGAAGATAAATAAACAGCCTGTGAACATTTAGAAAAGGATGCTGTGATTACTAAGACCCAGCATGGGTTTCTCAAAAACAAGTTGAACTAGATGACCCTCAGGGTCCCTTCCAACTCTACAATTCTGATCCTGTGATCCTATACTGAAGTGAGTGGGAGATCTGTTGTATCTGAAATATATATATGCTCAAATGAAAATCAGACCAGGCACAAACACTGCACCTGATTGTGCATGTCCCCCCCACACTCTATCTGTGTGTTTGTGTGTGTACATGTGTGTCAGTATATATTTATATATCAGTGCTGGATGAAGCAAGCACTTTGGAATTCATAGCATGTTTGCTTTGAAAGATACAAGTCTGTATGCTCGTATTCCTGGATTTGTTCCAGAGAATATTGATTCTAAAGATTTCCTCCTCAAGCAAGGAATGATCCAGTGTACAGCATCCACTCAAAAACATACTTTGCGGGGGGAAATATTAACGTCTACCAATAATGGTTATTATACGCTGACCATTCTAGAAGATGTTCCCACTAAGAATACGCACAGCCAAGGACGTAATCTCTTTCCCTCTTCTCCTGTGTGGCTTATCCTATTCCACCAAATCATTTAACACACGCAGCAGCAGCAGCAGCAGAAATCTATCTCCACTTAGCTGTTCATCACAGCCAAGAATAATGCTCTGAGAAACTGGCAATCTCTTTCCATTTTGTTTGGATGGCTGCCGCAAGTGAGAGGCACACTTTCTGTATTGATCCCAGGGCAGCCTGGAGTTTTGAACTCTAGCTAATAAAAGAGGACCATGATAGCCTGGGGCCGTATGCCCAGGCCTGTGCTTCAACCGTTGTCTACTGCAGGAGGGCTGCAAACTCTTCACCCTCATTAAAAATAGAAATAAAGAAAGTGTGGTTTGGGACCAGAGTTCCTCTGACTTTATTCAGGCTTAGCCACAACTTACCTTTCCTCTGCGCTTTCCAGGCACAGTCTGGGGCAAGAGGTAAGTGTGCATAAACCCTCTGGCAATAATGCCACAAAGCACCCTGTATTCTGCCACTGTTTCTTCCTATGTTATTAAAGAAATAATCTCTTTCCTCATAACAATGCACTTTAGTGATATAAAATGGAAATATATAAAAATGTCCCCAAATAGCACAAATTTCCATTTTTACAGGTTGTGCTGTCTTAACTCAAAGCCATCTAAAAGTGTGCCAAACCACTATATCGTATACTCTTTCATTTTTTTTTCCTTGCTGAAATCATATAACTCAAATTCTTATATTTCAATTAATCTGAAATTGGACAAAGAATATCAAGGGTCCAATATATTTTTTGTTTTTTTAAAAAAGAGAATTTAACAAAAACTTACTTATATTGAATACATATAAGTATTTGGCCTTGTAAAAACACGGGAAATGCTAAGAATACAACAAGATTTCTTTCGGCTGATTAATTTCACAAAATTCCAAAAAGTGTCCAGAATTTTGTCTCTTTGCTTTGCTGGCCATGGAAGGGCATATTGAAAAGGGCTGCCAGCCAAATTACAGGGGGTGGGAATGGAGGCAGAAACGTGGAAATCAGCCCATTGCTGCTATTATTTGTTTTGCTGCCTGCAGGCACATGGAGCAGGCAGCTATGTGAGAGGAGCCTCAGTTGAACAGAAGGGAGATGGGAGCAGGATATGGCAACCCTTTATAGTTTCTGCTGCATGCTATACCTTTTATTCCATTGTTGTTGTTGTTGTTGTTGTTGTTGTTGTTGTTGTTGTTGTTGTTGTTGTTGTTGTTATTATTATTATTATTATTATTATTATTATTATTATTATTATTTTATTATCATACATCCCTGATTTTGACATAGTCACATTTATTCACCCCCTCCCATGGGTGTAGCCAGGATTTTTGTTGCGGGGAGAGGACTTTGTTGGGAGGCGGAGAACGGTTGTGATTGGTCAGTTAGTTAAGTACAGTGGTACCTCAGGTTACAAAAACCTTGGGTTACAAACACTTTGGGTTACAGACTCCGCTAACCCGGAAGTAGTACCTCAGATTAAGAACTTTACCTCAGGATGACAACAGAAATCATGTGCCGGCGGCATGGCAGTGGTGAGAGGCCCCATTACCTAATGTGGGACCTCAGGTTAAGAATGGTTTCAGGTTAAGAACAGACCTTCGGAACAAATTAAGTTTGTAACCAGAGGTATCACTGTATTTCTATTGTTTACTTGATCGGGGGGGGGGAGCTGCCCCCTTGCCCCCCATGGCTATGCCCATGGCCCCCCAAAAGGCCTGCACACAAGGACCCACATACCATAAATCTTCCGCCACGTTATGTGAGTTGAAAAAGAAATGTGTTCTGCTCACACACATTTTGGTAAGTTTTTGGATCGATTGTGTATATATGCATATATTTGGCTCCAACCTCAAACAAGTGGCTAACTAATTTTTAGCAATAAATAAACCATTACATTTTTCTCTGGCAGCATCCCAGCGGTAGGACCTAGCCTATTTATTTTTCTATAACAGGGAGCTGCAGTCTGTTCCGTTCCTGCTTCAGGACCAGTAATGATGATTCAAAACATTGCAGCGAACCTTGTCCTTGAAGTAAAACTCAGAGAAATGTCACGATCTGCCCTCTTTCTCTGGCAAGGATTGGATTCTGCTGTGTGAATCTGAATTAACAGTGGTGCTTCCCAGCAGAGCTTCCCAATAAGAGCACTGGTAGGGAGGGTGAGAAGCCATCCCTGAGAAGGACCCATCGACAATGTTACCCTTCATACAAATAAAACTGCTGGTATCCAGTGGGATGATAAGGAACAGCTGCTTTGTTTCATTTTCAGGCATTCCAAATGGGAAAAACTAAATGCAATGTGGGGAGGAGCTGTGGGAACAAATATGCTCCATCTCTGTTTATGTTGCCTTTTTACTTGTAAAAGACCCCTGTCTGCAGCAGGGAGTGTTTTGTATTCATGGATCCTGTGCTTTTCTCCCACCCAGAACTTGCTGAAACTCATTTCTGGCACCTCTCAGGCAGGGGTGTATGAAGGGGGTGCGGGGTGGTGGTGGTTCGGTCTGCCCTGGGTGCCACCCTGATGGGGTTGGTGGCGGTTGTTACTCGTCACTGTGGGGCCTGCAGCGTGCATGAGCCATGCGTCTTGGAGCCCGCAGGCTCTGTGCTGTCTGCCCGTTGCCTCCCCCCAGCTGTAGAGCGGCTTTACAGATGCCTTGCAGTTGTGTTCTGTTGCATAATTAAAGGCAGCAGCCTTCAAGACAAAGGCCATTTTTCTAGGCATTAAATTGATTCTGCTTTAACAACACAATAACACCGGTAGAATTATGTGCGAAGCCACAGGGCTCAATAAAAGCCTATTAGCTCTTAACATGGTAGGCACCTTTCTGTTCCCGTTGTTGGATTTTGGGTTGGACACTTATTGGAATGGAGAAAATAAACATTAAGGACTTGTTATGTGCTGCTGCCCTGACAACTTTGTGCCAAATCGCCAGCAGATGCCAACTCGTTTCTGCTATGCAATTGCAGCTTAGTGCTGTAGTAGCTTATCCTCCTTAAATTATTCCACCACACAGAATGTTGGGGAAACTTGGGTTGGACTGGGAAGGGGACACAAAGCTTCCTGACCCCACCTCTGCGTCCTGTTTTCCTCTGGAACCTCTGGATTTTGAACTGTTTCTTAAATGTTGTGTAGAAACAGCATTTTACATTCTGCAGAAGCCACGTGGCGGCAATAAAACTCTTATCATGCCTAGACTGCATACGTGTCAGCGAGACAAAAACAAAGCTCCCTGGACAGGGCCAGATAGTGGAGTTAGAGAAGATCCTGCTGGAGCTTGACAAGTCCAGAGGAGACAATTGCAGGAAGGTTTTTGTTGGACTGGTTCTGAGATGTATTCCCTCCACCCCTGATCCTGATCATATTACTTGAGAGAATGTGGTTTTACTGGTCAGACAGCTATGAGTATAGATGCCCAAGGGTGTGGAGGGCCTCCATGCTAATACCACACATTTATGTGGCTGTTAATGCCGGCCTGGAGCATTATCATGTTATCAGCCTACTGCACGTAGTAGCTTAAGGCCTCAAGTGAAGGGGGTTTTCATTATCCTCCACATTAGGCTATAGTACATGAAGCTTCCCCCAGAGCACACAAAATCCTAGAATTGTAGAGTTGGCAGGGAACCAGAGGGTCATGTAGTCCAACACCCTGCAATGTAGGAATCTCAACTAAAGCATCCATGACAGATCACCATCCAGCCTCTGCTTAAAAACCTCTCGTGAAGGAGAGTCCACTACCTCACGAGGGAAACCATTCCACTGTTGAACAGCTCTTACTGTCAGAAAGTTCGTCTTCATGTTGAATCAGAATCTGCTTTATTTTACCTTGAAGCCATTGGTTCAGTTCCAACCCTCCAGAGCAGGGGAAAGCAAACTTACTCCATCTTCCATGTGACAGCCCTTTAGATATTGGAAGATGGCTGTCATATTTCCTCTCAGTCTCCTCTTATCCAGGGTAAGCATACCCAAATCCCTCAACCATTCCTCATAAGGCTTGGTTTCCAGAACTTTGAGCTGACCCTGCTGGAGAAATGTCTGCACTGAAAGGCAATTTCCTTTAGAATTCTGGAATGAGAAATGGTCCCATCTCAGCAGGGACTGCCTGCCTTCCAGCTACTAGCAATGTCACTGGAGGGTTTTAGATTCCTCTCTGTCTTTTGTTATGCAGATGAAGCTCCTGAGATCCAGGAGGCCTGAAGACCTAGGCCTGCCCTGCATGCATACAGCTCAGCTTCAGCCTACAATGCCTGCATACATAACAGGGTGCCCGCCATTTAGCCCTGTCCCCTCTGTGGTGCCACCAATATTGGACATTCACTCTTCAAATGGCTTCATCCATTCCAGAAGTTTGCTCTTCCACTCGTGGAGGGCAGCGTGCATGAGAACAGTGTTGTGATGGAGGGGCCTGGAGGGGCAGTGCCCCTTCCAACTCTTCATGGACTCTAGACCCACATGAGCAAGCTGAGCACCTCTCCCTTGACCTCTTTAATTAAGCGTAAAGGGGACCCCTGACCATTAGGTCCAGTCGTGACCGTCTCTGGGGTTGCGGCGCTCATCTCTTTTTACTGGACAAGGGAGCCGGCGTACAGCTTCCAGGTCATGTGGCCAGCATGACTAACCCACTTCTGGCAAACCAGAGCAGCACATGGAAACGCCGTTTACCTTCCCGCCGGAGCGGTACCTATTTAGCTACTTGCACTTTGACGTGCTTTCGAACTGCTAGGTTGGCAGGAGCAGGGACCGAGCAACAGGAGCTCACCCCGTTGCGGGGATTCGAACTGCCGACCTTCTGATCGGCAAGTCCTAGGCTCTGTGGTTTAACCCACAGCGCCACCTGCGTCCCAACCTCTTTAATTAGAAGCCTCCAAAAGTTGCCCCGTGAAGAAGGAGAGCTGAGAACAAGCCTAGAAGGCAGACATGCAGGAATACTACAGAAACAAGAAAATAAGGGCTTTGTTTAAGGAGATTAAGGAGTAAATTGAACTGAAGCCGAGTAGAAAAATGTCACGCCTGCAGAGCGGCTGCATAGCCCCTTTGTAATATAACAGTAACAGGCGCAGTAAATTAGAGGTACCTTGAAATTAAAATTTCTTATTGAGAAAACTTGGTGCTCGTGCTGTTGAAAAACAGGTCATGAAGCAATTACATGGTGATAAAGCTTCTGGGCTTTTAATCAATGCTGGAGGCTGTACTGGGCTTGCCTTTTTAATTTCGAGGTTATGATTCTTAAAAACCATTCTAAACTTATTAGATTAAAGGTATTTCTCTTTTTTCCCCTCCTCAAGCCCTGTGACCTAGGGTGAATTACCTTTTCACTGATATTTATTGTGTCCCAGAAGATGTATACCTAATCTGTTCTTGTCCATAATATCTGTTCATCAGGCACTAGGGGAAGTGGCAACAGGTTTCTAAAGGAAAGCCTTTTGCTTGCTGTTTTCCAGGGACCCTGAACAATAAGCTGCTTTTTAAATGTTTTCAAACTGAGATTCTTCAATAGCCTCTTGTTCTCAGTGATCAATGTTATTTATAACAACCAGCTCTGCATGACTAGTGTAGAAATAAATTATGAGTAAATTAGGCTGCAATTCCAAGCACACTTTCTAGAATGTATGATCCACTAGGCACAGTGGAAGCTATTTCTAGGTAAGCGGGCATAGGATTGTGGGTGGGGTTGGCTGATCTCCTGAAGCTCAGACTGTGAAATGCCGGGGAAGAAGCCTGCAAACTAAGAGGCTGTTGTTGTTTTGTTGTTTAGTCGTGTCTGAATCTTCGTGACCCCATGGACCAGAGCACGCCAGGCACTTCTGTCTTCCACTGCCTCCCGCAGTTTGGTCAAACTCATGCTGGTAGCTTCGAGAACACTGTCCAACCATCTCGTCCTCTGTTGTCCCCTTCTCCTTGTGCCCTCAATCCTTCCCAACACCGGGGGCTTTTCCAGGGAATCTTCTCTTCTCATGAGGTGGCCAAAGTTTTGGAGCCTCAGCTTCAGGATCTGTCCTTCCAGTGAGCACTCAGGGCTGATTTCCTTAAGAATGGATAGGTTTGATCTTCTTGCAGTCCATGGGACTCTCAAGAGTCTCCTCCAGCACCATAATTTGAAAGCACCAATTCTTTGGCGATCAGTCTTCTTTATGGTCCAGCTCTCACTTCCGTACATCACTACTGGGAAAACCATAGCTTTAACTATACGGACCTTTGTTGGCAAGGTGATGTCTCTGCTTTTTAAGATGCTGTCTGGGTTTGTCATCGCTTTTCTCCCAAGAAGCAGGCGTCTTTTAATTTCGAAACTAGGAGGTGGTACCTGCCAAATCAGGTGGTAGAGCCTGGTGAAGATGATCTTAAGGGCAGGTTCCTACACCAAATGAGAGCTTTTTCTAGTGTCTAAATACTTTTGCACACACTTTTGTGTGTATCAGAAATACATAGACAGGATAGCTCAGTTGGTAGAGCATGAGATTCTTAATCTTGGGGTTGTAGCTTTGATCCCCACGTTGGACAAAAGGATTCCTGCATTGCAAGGGGTTGGACTAGATGATTTTCAGGATCCTTTCAAGCTCTACAATTCTAGGATTCAAGGACTTGCTCCTAGATCCAGGAAGCTTTGAATTCTCAACATGGTCTTGCTCCTAGATCCAGGAAGCTTTGAATTCTCAACGTGGTCTAGCTGCAACTGAAGCATACATCTCACAACACTATACTTCATGTTTACTTGAGCATGTAGATGAGCAAATAACTATTGTGGCTGCAAAAATGCAGCCTGCAGCCTGGCTGTTCGTTTTCAAAGCAACAACACAGGTAGAATTCCTCCTCTAGAGGCTGCTGTTGTAACGGTAAAAGGTTGCTATTCCCCAGAACAGGAAAAAAAAGTATATTCCAAGGAGTATGAATCCAATGTGGGTTATTGGCTATGGTGGATTTCTTAAGCAAAGTTCTTACAAAAATTAGATTAATTAAATGGGTATATTGTGTGCAGACATCTGTTTACAAGCCACTAGTATAGCAGGGTTGAAGTCCACATTGGTGACATCTGGATCAAACATCATCACTAATTGACAACAGACCAGATTAGAAATTAGGCCTGGGGACTGAAGAAGGTATATGCAGAAGAGAGATCAAAAGGGCAAAAAATAGGGGGAAAAAACAACCTGCTTCTTTTCTCTGGCACATTCCATCTGCTTGTATATCATAAACATAATCTTGCCAGGTTTATTGTGGATGAGGCTTTCTAAGGGCACAAGAAGAGCTCTGCTGGATCAGATCAAAGGTTCGTCAAGTCCAGCATCCTGTGTTCCCAGTGGCCAGCCAGTTCCATATTGGAAGCCTGCAAGGCAAGCAGGACTGGAGTCCAAGAACACTCTCCTCACTTGGGATTCTTGTGTTACTGGTATTCTTTTGTTACTGGTATTACTGCCCCTGACACTCAAGGCTGCACAAAGCCATTGTAGGTTGTCGCCACTGATAGCTTTATCCTCCATGAATGTCTCTAACCCCCTTTAGCAATCCAAGGGTGCATTCAGATGTGGGAAGTACTTTGATAGTTTTCCTGATTATAATGCTAGCGCTTTTGTCCTGTTTTCTATTGCTCCTTTCACACTGGACTACCTGTTATGGAACTGTGGCTTTTGGACCAATATACTGGCATGTTGTGCTAAATTTTCTTCACATCGGTGGGGGTGGTGTGACACAACAATGAATGCCATAGGACAGGGGGCAGCAAACTTTTTCAGCAGGGGGCTGGTCCTTCAGACATTGTGGGGGGCCGGACTGCATTTTGAAAAAAGAAAAGAAAAAAAGAACGAATTGAATTCCTATGCCCCACAAATAACCCAGAGATGCATTTTAAATAAAAGCACACATTCTACTCATGTAAAAACACCAGGCAGGCCCCACAAATAACCCAGAGATGCATTTTAAATAAAAGGACATATTCTACTCATGTGAAAACACACTGATTCCTGGACTGTCTGCGGTCCAGATTTAGAAGGCGATTGGGCCAGATCCAGCCCCCAGGCCTTAGTCTGCCTACCCATGCCATAGGATAATGTAGCTACTCCTCCATCCTTTCCAGACATACGTTCTTCTGCTCCCCCATTAAAACAGGAGGAAAGAACTGTGTGTTGCTGCTATACCACCCCATATCTCCTCTCTTTATGCCTGTGATTTCATGGGTTAATGGGGTTGCAAATGGATTCTCTCCTTGCCCCCTGGAAGTAATTAACTCAGAGATGAGTGCTAAAATTCCATTATATTCCACTAGATTTTGGAAAGCGTCTTTTATGTCATGTGAAATCTCAAATACAATGCAGAAGTTAACAGTCATGGAAATGTTTGGGGAATGGAAGAAGCTGCTGTGTGAATGCAGCCCAAGTTGGGCTACCTGGTGGCACTGTGATGACCCACCTGTCAAATCTGATATTCTGGGGGTGGGGGAGAAAATGCTCCAGTCAGAGCTCCAACAGTCTGCTTCCTTGCACAGTGCTGAATTTCAGTATTATGAGAGAGGGAGAAATCCATCTCTCCTATCCACTTTTTCCACTTTTATGCCTAATTTTCATATACCCAGCTGGCAGTGAGAAAGGCAAAAGCCAGGGAACTAGTTGTGTATTTGTCAGCGGGCAGAAACCAAAGAGTGGGAGCTGTGCTTGATGTCTGTTTGAATTCAAGGCTACGACTAAGGGAGAAGCAGGACCTTCGAGGGTGTTGATGCTTCGGGTTCCTTCAACTTTGGCTCAGGTTATATGTGTTATATATATCCTAAAAAACCCCACAGTCTCTGCTGTTCCTCACTGAATCCCAGGAAGCTCCTGGAAACCCTGGTATCTCATAGATTGTGGTGGCATGTCTGTGTATATTGTGGGATTCTCTAGCTGAAATATACTCGGAGTCCTGTAGTGATTTCATGCTCTTTATTGCAGCTTGTAAAACAGTGATTGAATTGCCCCCCAAACCTCAGGCTTTTATATACATTATTTACACAATGAGTCCTGTCTGATTGGCTGATTCTACTTCCCTCCTGGAGCCTGATTGGTCTTTTCCTACAGGCCAATCAGTTGTTGCATTCTAGGATCCTACTTGCCTATTGTTCTAGGATCCAAGCTTAGTGCATAACACTAGCAGTGCTTGAAATTAGACCTTTCCCCTTGATGTCACCTGGCTGGGGGGTGGTGGGGCGTGTTTCATGTTGGAATCTGATCAGAAAAAAACAGGTTGCCTGCTTTTTAAGTGAGTTGCATCCAGTATGAAAATGTCAGCATCTCATTCCTCCAAACACTTAAGAGATGAGCTTAGTATTGTTTTACCTGCATATAAATACAACCATTGTCATTAAAGGTTTAAGTGGAACATCGATGCATTATGCAAATTAAATGCGCACAGGTTTCCCACAGGAAGCAAAGATATAATTGACTCTCCCCAGATCAGTTTTAATGGCTTAAAATAAAAATAAAACCCATTTGTTTTTATTTCCCTCTCCTAAGTGATTGTCCCTTGGCCTTTCTTTACACCAAGAATGCTAAATCATTGTCTCTTTGTATGCAGCTGTGCTTCATGTTCCTGTTTTCCATCCCCCTTTGTTGAGGTCCAAAGCCTACGGGAATGCAGCAGAAAGGTGGTAAGATGTGGTTTAGTATTTCCTTTGCGGGGATGGTATGTTCTCCAGAGTCCAAAAAAGAAGAAACACTTTCCCAGTGCCATGGGTTTTTCGTTTCCCTTCCTCCGCTGTTCATTCTGGGCCAACTGGCAACTTTAAATCAGTTAAATTATTTAAATTTGCTAATAGAACAGAATCAAGGAGGTAAAAATAAAATAAATCCAAAAGTTCAAAGCAAGTTTCAAACCAGCCAGGTGGTCCCTTTTTGTGTGTGCTCTTTTAAAAAGACCTGTTTGCTCATTCCATGTGGAATGGCCCCAATTGTTTTATAAAACACAGCCAAATGGAAGAAGTACCATACTTTTCCATGTATAACATACCCCCATGTATAAGATGCCCCCTATTTTGGGGGATTCAAATTTAAGAAAATGGGGGGAGATGGCACAGAGTTGTTGAGGCTTTTTTGGGGGGGGATTGCCCTGGGTTGTTGAGCACAAGTCGCAAAATCCGCCTCTTGTCTGTCCCCTCACTGGCAGACGCTGCCAATCACCCGCCAAATTGACACAGCATCAACCAATCAACACTACCCATTGATGCAGCAACCAATAACATGCATAATAGCTGGTGACAGCTGTGGCAGCAACCAATCAAACATCCACCCTATGCACTACCCATGTATAAGACGACCCCTACTTTTTAGCATGATTTTAAAAGAAAAAAACCTAGTCTTCTACACTGAAAAGTACGGTACCATCCCCAGATGCTTCTGTTCCTTCCTGGTGGTAGCTTGTGTGAGTGCAGCCCATATAACTGTGTTCACACTTATATCACTGCTAAGAGAAAGCAGCTCTTCCAAATGTTGCTTCTTCTATGCTAATCAACTGTTTGGGATGCCATAGTGAGAAGACGAGTCTTAGAAGACAAAGTCTGGGTTCGCAGCCTGCAAAGACTCTGATGTCCACATGAAAACCTTCACGAACTGACTTTTTTGTGTACGTCAATGGAGAGGGTAGCTCTGCACCTATTTGACTGTGTGTGTTGTGGAGCTTCCTGATTCACTGAAGATAAAGAAGAAACTTCTTCTAAAGTGGGTGATATATTAATTGGTGCTCCTGCATCTGCAAGAAATCATTGGATGAGGGGTGACTGAATTTAATTTTGCAGATCTGTGGTGGAAATGTTTGCTTTGGGGGACAGAACTTCTATGGTAGGTTTAGCCATTAAATATCTTATTGCAATGTTGGAAAAACTATTGGAAACATCTTGCGGTCATCTGGAATTTAGTAAGCACAGTTAATATATTAATCACCGAGACCTGGTGAGATGCTAACACTGAGAGAATGCTTTTTATGACATTGAGCCTAGTGTTAATGGCTAAAGTGATGTGATATGCTCAGCTGGATAATGGCAAGCAGTGCGGAGAGACCTGTGGAAGGACTTAATGTATTACGTTCATGAAACAATTATTTTACTGTAGATATGAATTTATAGAAGGCATTTTTTTAAAGAAGTCTGATACTGATAAGCTTTCACAATATGGAGCAGAAATGGCATTGCGGCTGTTTTTATGTATATTAATTCTATTTTGCCAACTATCAAAATTGTATATGCAAACGCACTCAAATCGAATATGAATATACGGAAAGATAACTTTGTCCATTCTTTCAGCATTCAAATAATATCTTTAAAAAACACCCCTGCATTAATACCCTGGTTTGAAGTCCAAAATTAAACCACAGCTTGATATTTATAAAATACAGAGGGCATAAATTTTCCAGTATGGTTCTAATTTGAAAGAGTGGTATAAACACATCATATGTGTCTAAGCCAGCGTATTTGTGGAAGAAGAAATGAGTGGTGTGTGGTACTGTGAATGTGCAGGAATGACACATATTTCCCGCTAAATAAACCATGGTTTGTTATTATGGTTATTATAAACCATGGTTTATTAATCTGAGATCATATTTAAACTGCCCAATATTTGAACTGCAGTAGAACAGAATCTAGGACCTAGACTGAGTGGTATGTGCTGAATGAAATCCAGAGGTTGAGCATGTACAATGAGCACACAGGTCTCTCTGTGGGTAAAGTCAAAGAGTTCTGATTTCAAATGCTACCAGCTGGGTAAATCAGTTCTTCTCATTCTGCAACCCATACATTGGCTAAGTGTTGGAGTTGACTTTTATTTCTGAAAAGATCTTTTGCTTCCCTGAGATAATTCTAGTTCCTTAGCCAGTTTCTGAACTTTGAAAATATCTGCTGATCTGGCATTCTTAAATAAGTGGGTTGATGATTTATTACAACTTGACAAATGAGCATATATAAACTCTTTGACCATTTCTGACTGTACCTTCTTCCCACACTTAAACTGCAGATTTTGCTTCTGGTAATAATAAATCTGCTGCTGAATACTTAGACTGAACAGAGTTGAGTGCCTCTGACCTAAAGCAACATTCTACATTTTACAGTCAGGAAGTTAATCTACCTGGAGGGTTTGGTTACTGACAAATGGAATATTTCCTTTTAAGTGACAGTTTCAAGCTACAAGATGCTTAAGCTCTGGTTTTACTCATACCTTAATATCTTCTGGCCATAACATTTCCTTCCACCACTGCTATTTTATCGCGGCAGTGAAAGAAAACTCAGTGGATCCATAATGTGACTATATAATTATTTTGTAGACTCAGAAACACTTTAGCAATAAATTATTAAGGGTTGAATTGACCCCCAATTAAGTAACTGTAAACAACAACCCAAACTGTATTAAGATGATCTGCTATGTGGGGTTGTTGTTCATAATACAGGAATTCATGCAGAAGGTTATATGCAGAAGGTCACTAATGGGAACGATGTTGCACAACAGAGCCTCTCTGGTTCAGAGTGACTCCACATTCCAGAAGTATATGTTCTAGAAAAATCTGCCTTTTATGGAGGCATCAAAATATAGAGTACAACAGAAATATAAGAATGGTATTCTAAAGTACAGTGGTACCACGGGTTAAGTACTTAATTTGTTTCGGAGGTCCGTACTTAACTTGAAACTGTTCTTAACCTGAAGCACCACTTTAGCTAATGGGGCCTCCTGCTGCTGCCGATTTCTGATCTCATCCTGAAGCAAAGTTCTTAATCTGAGGTATTATTTCTCGGTTAGCGGAGTCTGTAACCTGAAGCGTATGTAACCCAAGGTACCACTGTAAAATAAAAAGAGAAGAATAAGTTACAAAATATGAATTTCAGCAGTATACATGCAGGATCTCATTCAATGCAGGCAAGTGAATTATGCCAGTTAAATTATTTGTGCATTATATTACAACAAAACCACTTGATGCCATTCTCGACAAAGTACCGGTAAGCATCCTGACCCTTTCTTAATACCACAGTGCTGGACATGTTCTTTTCATATTTCTTCCCAGAATCAACCTCCCTTTCTGGCCATAAGAAGTGGTGTAGAGTGTGTGTGGAGGGGGGCGGGCGGTGGCCACAGACATGTTTTTTAAAGGGGCCCCATGACAGACTCCCTCATCGGAGCCTGGTTCTGGAGTGCAAGGGAGCTGCAGAGACAGCTTCCTTGCATGATGGTCCAACGCCACCAGCCACAACTCCACTCCTGGGCCAAGGCTGACCCGGAGGTGGAGAAAGGCTGTGCTGCATGCACCTCAGGAGCGCTTTGTGAGGTGAGCCACAGTGGGCTCCTTCCATGCCCTGCCCCATGCAGCCCCACGCAGACAGAGGTGTTTTGCGTTCCAAGTTCTTGGGTCCAGGGAGTGGGAAGATGGCCTGTTCTGGATGAGGTTGTGCTCCCCTGGAAAGAGCAGCTTGGTACAGTACTCCTGGATCCAATGTTGTCATTGAACACTCAGGTGACCCTATTTGCAGCTACAGCTAGTTTACCAGCAATGGCCCCTTTTGAACAACGATGACTTGACCACAGCATTCCACACCATCCAAACTGCCGCAGCCAGATGACTGGCTTGACACTGAGTAACAGTGTGCCTCAGTATCCATATAAGAAATAAAATCATGCTATATAGGGGGAAAAAATAGGTCGTTTGAGCTCTGCCCTTTAGATACTTTCAGTTTATGAGATACCATTTCAAGGAGGGCAGTTTGCCAAACCCTAAAGCACCAGCAATCCAAATTATTAAGATGGAAAGTCTTGCAGGGCTTGACAAAGGAGCCCCAGGCTGCTGTTGAGAGATGTGAGACAAGTTCTATAATTTTCAAGTATCATTCTGTTTCATCGCCCTCTGAAGTTCAGATGGTGGTGGCCTGGGGGGAGGACACTCTCTGTGGTAGCTCCTAGGTCATTTATGGTTCAAGCCCACCCTGGATTATTGTGGGGGGCAGGAAGGTAATAAATCTAGTAAATCAAATATATGTTGGGGTCTCATCTTTGCCGTACTTTTTTTTTTTAAATGACCACGTCCTGCAAATGGAAGAATAAGAATTAATGAAAATTATCTGTTTCATAAACCCGGTGTGGTCTCTTCTTCTCTCTCTCTCTCTCTCTCTCTCTCTCTCTCTCTCTCTCCCCCACACACACACATCTAGAGCCATAAAACATGCTACCTTAATTTGCTTCAGGGAGACCCCAGGGAAGATGGAAGGTTGATTGATAAAGGGCAGGCTTGTAGAAACGATCCCTCTTTTATCTGGTGGCAGCAAGTACTTTGAAAGGGAATAGTGAGCTGAGTGGAGGGGTACATTCTGTGCTAGCAGGGAACACCATCATCTCAGACAGCATGGGACGCAGGCTGGCTGGGAGGTAGCCATCTCAATTGCCCCTTTGTTATGCCTAAAGAACCCCCCCAACAGAATTGGAGGATTTAAACACACACACACACACACACACACACAAACACACACACACACACACCAGGAATGATAAGAAATTATTCTTGAAATGAGATGTAATTATGCCAGAGAATGAAAACACAGGCTTCTTGCCTTTGCCCTCCTTATGGCTATATTAATATGAAACATTAATCATTAAGGAGAAGAAAATTAGTTCACCTGAATTGATCCTGAAGCTGAGCAGAGAAGTTAGGCGAAATAATGATTGCACAAAATTTCTTGCAAAGCAATCATTCTCCTTGACTAATTTTGCTAAAGGGCACTACTTAGCAAACTCACGAGGAATATGGAAGCTGGCTTCTGCTTTCCCATACTGGTGTATTTCGTATATGAAAAGAAGATGAAAGGAGTACATGCTCCCATGTGGCTAAGTTCAGGGATGGAGGATTCTCAGGTGACGGAAAGGCTGATGTTGGTGCCTAGAAATTGAAAATGATTTTGCAGGTGTGGTTATTATATCTTCATATCCCCTGTCTTGAGTTCAGAAATTTAGAACTTCTCTAGTTTTGCACATGTGCCAAGATTATGAAAAAGAAACAAAAAAAGGACAGGTGTACTATTTCCTGATGACCAATAATTCTGACTACCTCCTTGCTCCATAAGGTCAATCCAACATATCAATACTTTCCTTAGAATCGCAGAATTGTACAGTTGTATGGGATCACGAGGGTCATCTAGTCCAACCCCTGTCCCACAAGATACTTCCAAAAAACAACATTCCAATACTATAAATATAACAAGATTACAGTGGTACCTCGGGTTAAGTACTTAATTCGTTCCGGAGGTCTGTTCTTAACTTGAAACTGTTCTTAACCTGAACCACTTTAGTTAATGGGGCCTCCTGCTGCCGCTGTGCTGCCAGAGCACGATTTCTGTTCTCATCCTGAAGCAAAGTTCTTAACCTGAAGCACTATTTCTGGGTTAGCGGAGTCTGTAACCTGAAGCGTATGTAACCTGAAGCGTATGTAACCCGAGGTACCACTGTACTTAGACATGCAACATCCAATAGGAAAATAACAAGCGGACATCACAGAAAGAAGCTGCAGTAATGCTGGGCTGGCCCTAATGTTAGGCGGGGTGAGGTGGCTGCCTCAGGCAGCAATTTCGAGTGTCACAAAAGGGCAGCAAATAGTGAGTTATTTAATGTCTTACCGTGTTTTTACTGGCAGGAAGGTTGTTATATGCTTTTGAGGAAATTACTTTTTGGGTCCAGTGGAGGATTTCCCCCTGAGACATATAGCACCTCAGGATCGCAGCAGGATCCCTCCCATCCCAACTCTACGCCTCCTCTGATTGTATTCATTATTAGTCCACTGCATGTACAGTTTGCTTATGAAAAAATCACAATTGAAGACATGAGCAGTTTGGCCCTCAACTCAAGAGCAAGTGAATGTCCTCAAGATGGGAAACTCCAATCCCTAAGGAGCTGCAAGACGCTTGGGTGCATGAACCAAGGATGAGATTGCACTTGCCCAGCTGTTCAATGGCACTAGAGACCTGCCTCAAAGAACATGATGTATGATCAGTTAAGTGGGAATGTAGCCTCTTATCATAGCATGTAATTCATTTGCATCTTCAAGAACAGATCAGAAGCTGAAGTGAGAAGGGCAAAAGTAAACAACTCCTTGAAAAATTCAAGATGTGGGGAAATAGTGTTTTTATTTGGAAGGGTAGCCCTGTTTAGATAGCATTTATTTATCAAAGTTCTAGAATGGGTTGCTGAATGCTAGTTTGGCTGGTAAGGAGATTTAACCATCCTGGTCCCAGGAGCACATGCTGAGGCACAGAATATTGCCACTTTGATAGTGATTTCATTAGTGGAGTTTGACAAAAGCAGGGAGGCATAAAAATGATCAGAAACTTAGTTAAAATGGGTGTGATATATAAGGAACAAATGCCTTTGGATAATAAGTGTTATAGTACTGTAAGGTAAAGGTAAAGGACCCCTGGACGGTTAAGTCAAGTCAAAGGTGACTATGGGGTTGTGGCGCTCATCTCGCTTTCAGGCTGACGGAGCTGGTGTTTGTCCACGGACAGCTTTCCAGGTCATGTGGCCAGCATGACTAAACCGCTTCTGGCACAACAGAACACCGTGACGGAAGCCAGAGTGCACAGAAACACAGTTTACCTTCCCGCCACAGCGATACTTATTTATCTACTTGCACTGGTATGATCGGCAAGCCCAAGGGGCTCAGTGGTTTAGACCACAGCGCCACCCACATCCCATATATAGTACTGTAATATGTACTCAAGTTGTGGAAAAGTGTTTAAAAATTATATCCCCCTTCTGCAGCTTGAAAGCGGTACAGTTCTTTCCAGCACCTCAGAATTATACCAACCCACATAAAAGGCACATAAAACCTGGCCTGATCTGAGACTTGACAGCAAGGGGTATGTGGCTGTTCGTGTAGGCAGGAGTTCTTGAAATGACCATTCCCAGATTTTATTTACATATATGCTGTGCCTCCTGCAGCACCGCTGCAAAGTAGAGATGGAAAGTACGGGTTGCTAGCTTAACAACCTCCAGATACACCTGCCAAAGCCAGAAGTGGGGGAAAGTTTTGGATTTCTTGCTCCAAGCCATATGCTGTCCTGAGTGTATTTGTTTGTTAAAAGTTGTAAATGTAAGGTGATACAATATTAATGTGATGTAATGGATGCAGGAGGGCATTTTGCAACAGACATTTGCTTTGGCTGGCTTCTGCCAGATGCATCATAAAATGACAGTGTTGTTAGCAGTAAACAGTTTTAATTTATACAGGTGACATTTAAAATGCAAATCAGACCTTAAGATAATTGCTAGAAGTATGGGAGCCTCTGTTGGTTTAGGGAACATTTCCAGTTTCTATGGAAATTATGTAAAAATATAATAGGAGATCAATGAAGGAACTGATGTTTCCGCAGACTTGGCTGGACTTCTGTGAAGTCCCAGAGTCTCTCCCAGTGTAAACAGTGTGAGTCACTTAGTTGCTTGGTATAATTAATGTATTATGGTCCATTTCATGTTATACAAATAACTTCAGCATAGAAAACCCATTTTGTATATCAAATCTGTTTATGAAGGAAAACAGAGGTAGTCACCCCACACATTCAATTTAAGAAAGAAAATTATATTTACAAATTTCTTCTTAAAAACTGGCTATGCTGTACTGGGATAGAGCAATGGTTACCATGCAATCTTCTGCACATCTGCTCAGAAGTAAGTCCCATTCAGTTCATTGGGGCTTACTCCCGGGTAGGCATGCAGGATTGCAGCTTTAGCCTTTGGCAGTGGAGGTGGAACATTGCTGCTGTTGCTGCTTCCTACATCCCATTATATGAAGAGTCCTCAATGCCAGGCAAGTGTTTTCATAACTGTATTTTCGAATGATTGCTACCTGCCACCAGTCTATGGTGGGAAAGGAATAAAAGCAAGAAAACACACCCACTTAAAAAAAAAATCTTTTGTGTTTCCAGGCAGACTTGGGCAACCACTCACTGGCAATTCTGCCATTCTTTCACATTTTCTTTTCTGTTTCATTGGCACCAGGTGGCTCACACTCTGCAATTTCCCCTTGTCTGCGCTGCCTACTTGTTTGAACTCTCAGTTGCTCCCATCCTGTCATAAATGCCTTCTTCAAGTGGGGCAGCATTTGCCTCATTTGTCTCAGTAGGAGGTGCTGTTGAAAGGATGGCTGCACACATTGCTCTATAGGAATCTTGCTGAAGGAGTGCTTGCCTTCGCTGTGCTCTCCTGTATATTTGTAAGTAAAGCAAATAAAGGATTGACTTCCCTAGGTAAATCAGTATAAGGATGCAGCAGCTTAAACCATGTTAATTTGCTCTTTTGGAACTTCTCTTTTTTTAAAAAATCATTTTTTATTGAAAGTTTCCCACTTAAAATACAATAAAAGCCAAACAAAAGAAAGATAGGAAGTCCATCTGGACGTATGGCAACCCATGTCAGTAGTATTTTTTTTTGCCGATTTCCATTAAAAAACCCCATCAATTTTTTATTTTTTTTGCAATTTTGCCCAAAAAGCTCAACAACTTTTTCACTTTTTGAAATATAGCAACCCTAACCCACCCATCTTTCACCTGGGAGCCTTGTCCCCTTCCTTCAGCCTTAAGTTTCACGGCTTATGGGAGTAGCGAGAGTCTACAGAATCAGTTAGTAATGCTTGTTGAACCCCTGGGTGTTGTGGGTACCATGCATTTGGCTTTCTCTGTGACAGGAGAGGTCTGTGCTGCAGCTGCCCTCTGCTTTGTTTGACGAAACATTATTTTAAAACAGCCCGGGGCTCTCTCCGACCTGTCTTTCTCACAGCATGTCTGGATGCTTGCCACATGATCTCTTTCTTCACATAAGCCTGGACATCTGTTGCCTTTGTTGTTGGATCTGCAGGTTAATTTTCATGTCCAGCATGATGCCCACTCTTGCCTCTTTCAGTCAGAAGATGAAATTGGCAGGGAAATTTGATTCAGGTTGCTGGGAGCCAGCAGGCGGAAGAGTCCTTTTGCAGTGGGGGAATATATATGTATATCTAGTTTTGCCTCACAATATGCCCAACCTGTTTGCTTTAACCATGTAAATTTAACTTTGTACCTGAGATGAAGAAAAGATGACTACCTGACTGTTGTTAATGAGGCTTCCCCGCACTGTGATTACAACACACACACACACACGCACACACACACACACACACACACACTCTCTCTCACACACTTACTGGCTGAGGCTCTTTGAAGTAGAAATAAGAGGATAATTAAGAGGATAATGATGTTAATTTTGGAACAGGCCACACTGAATTGCAAACTGTAATCAAACTCCATAACTATAGGTTTATTTAACCTGGGTGGAGGTGCAACACTACACCAGGGTGCTCATAAAGGTAAAGGACCCCTGACAGTTAAGTCCAGTCACAGACGACTCTGGGGTTGTGGTGCTCATCTCACTTTACTGGCCGAGGGAGCCAACGTTTGTCCACAGACAGTTTTTCCGGGTCATGTGGCCAGCATGACTAAGCTGCTTCTGGTGCAATGGAACACTGAAACCAGAGCAGCGCATGGAAATGCCATTTACCTTCCCGCCGGAGCGGAACCTATTTATTTACTTGCACTTTGACGTGCTTTCGAACTGCTAGGTTGGCAGGAGCTGGGACAGAGTGACGGGAGCTCACCCCATCGCGAGGATTCGAACTGCCGACCTTCTGATCGGCAAGCCCTAGGCTCAGTGATTTAGACCACAGTGCCAGCCGCCATTCCCCAAGGTGCTCATACTAGTGCTTAAAACTTGAACAACTAATGGCTGAAATATCTGAAAACCCACCTCCTTCCCTCCAGACCTTCTCTGGTGTCACATTTTACCCATGTACTATCTGAAACGCATTGGTTGTCAAATGTGAAACATATTGGGATTATTTTCAGCTCTCCTACTCCACTACTTGGGACTTTATAGTGAATGGCAGGTAAAAAAATAAATAAGATGAATAATATTAATACTGAAAAGCAGTCCTCCCCAGCTGTGCTCCTTCAGACGTTGTTGGACTACAACTCCCATCATTCTCTGGGCCATTGGCCCAATGACATCTGGGAACCCAAGGTTGGGGAGGGGGAGGGCTAGGGTGGGGGAACAGTGAAAGGATTTGTGCAGGAAAGTGGAAGACAAGCAACATCAGGAAATGGCACACCTGTGTCTGGTGTTGCAGGTCATTGACTGTTGGTGGAGCTGAATTTTTGTTTGGAGGGGGTGGAATGCAGAACTGATCAAATTCCCTTGGATTTGTAATCAGTTCATACATTCAAATATGGAGCTTGGGAGGCTACAGTTATTTTACAATGCTATAATGCAGAAACAGTTATAAAAAGGTTGAGGTTAAGAGAAGGAAGCGGAAAGCAGTATCTAATTGCAATGGCAAAGAGGTATAGATTGGCAGAATGTAATTACCTGTGCCCAGAACATAGCAGTTAACTCTCTTAACTCCTACAGTAAATGCTGGAGGAGGTTTAATGGCCACGAGTAGTCAGGACCTCAATTTTATGCATTATCTAAATACACAGGGTGCAAAAGTAATTTAATTCAGGCATCACAATTAGAGAAACAATTATCTCTCATGTCTTAGGCGGACCTTTAGGTCAACCTGCCAATATCCTTTCTGATCATATTAAGAATTTTAAATATGAAATGAATTGACTGCCATCTTTAGAAAAGGTCAGGGTTGTTTTTCATGTGTGCAGTGCCCACAAAGACGCATCAGTGGCGGTGATCTTTCAAGGACAAGCAAATGCATTTTGAAAGTGACTCTTCAGTGACTAGAATGCTTTACTCACTAGATGAGCTTCCTAAACAAACAGTTCTGGATGGAGTAGAAGGGCACAATTTAAGTGGGACTGCAGAGTGTTCAAAATTCACCTTTCCATCATTTGTAAATATTACCCATGTTTTAGAGTAACACCAGTATTTGCATGGCATATCAAGGAACATTTCAGAAAGTTAGTGGAAATGTATATTTTTCTTCAGGCTACAGTTCAGACAGAATAGAACTCATCTCATATTTCACCTGTTTATCTGCAAGCTACTTTCCCTCAAAGTTGCGCCCAAACTGTCTCACCACATAGGAAATAAACAATAGCAGTTCAAAAACTTTGGGAGCCATTATAAATCATAATATCAGCAACTACAAAAACCCCCAATCAATAATACAAATAGCTACCTTGATTAAAAATATTAAACGGAAGATAAACCGATACCAGTACGAAGTAGACTAGTACCATACAGAACATTTGGTTTGGTTCCAAGACTCAATTTTTAACACCCAAGAACCCCACCTGGGGTGGTGCAGACTGTCCCAACCTGGCTCTCACCCAGAGGGGCCTTATGACCACTATTATAATGGTTTCTCACTCCAAATGGTGGCCAGTAACTTTGCTTCTACTCTCTCCCACTAAATCAGTGTTTCCCAACCACTGTTCCGCGGCACACTAGTGTGCCGCGAGATGTTGCCTGGTGTGCCGCGAGATGTTGCCTGGAGGGAGGCGGGTGAGTCGGGCGGCGAGAGGCGGGGCGGCGGCGGCGAGGAGAGGCCGCCCAGCGCGGGGCTCTCACCGTCTGCCTGCCTGGCTGCCTGTGAGCTCGGCGGGCAGCGCCTCCGTCCGCAGCGCCCGCCTCGCGGCTCTCATTCCCTGCCCCTGCCAAAGCTCACCCAGCCAAGCCGCGCTCTCCTTCCTGCCTCACTTTGCTGCCTCCTCCCCCCCCACCCCCAAAGCTTGGAGGTTCCCCGGCAAGGGGGAGGGGAAAAAATTGAAACTTACACTTTCGTGCGTCCCTCCCGGCGTGACGCTGCGCACTGACGTCACGGGGCTGTAATGGTGGTGTGCCTTGTTTTTCATCAAACAAGTGTGCCTTTGCCCAAAAAAGGTTGGGAAACACTGCACTAAATAACATACTTTCAGTCAGGCCAGGACCATGGTCTCATTGAGGTAGTGTCTCCCTCTTGTGGTGGCCTCCAAAGTGGCACATTGCAAAGGAATTTTCACCACATGGGTCATCCCACCAAGCCACCCACTGCCTCTGCTGCTCAGTTAGGGCTCATAATAAGGTAGGGCTCACAAAGCAGCAACCAGGTTTCTCTTCCAGCAGGGCTGGTGCAGCCTTCCTTTCATTGCAGGGACAATCCCACTGAGCCAACCACTACCTCCACCATCCCATTTATTTATGTATGCACATTATGGAGTGGGAACTCAGCACGAGGCTGCCAGTTTTAGCAACAGCACCTCATTTCTTTTGCCATGTAGCTCTACCCTAAGGGCCCCTTTGCACACAAGGGCAGTCCCATGCCTCTTATGGCAACATGCAGTTCCATCCTCAACAGATTTCCTGATCAGTAGACAAATCAAATGGCCAATTGTCTGCCCTCCACTGTTGGAGGCAGCAAAGCTTCTGAATATCAGTTGCTGAAAGGCACAGAAGAAAAGAGTAATCTTGGGCTTGGTTCCTGCTTGAGAGTTTCCCACAGGCATCTGGTTAGCCACTGTGAGAATAGGATGCTGGCCTCAATAGTGAACCAACATTGTGATGTAGCAGTAAAAAACCCAAAACCTAATGGTTCTGCATCAAACAGAAGTATAGTGTCCCAATCAAGATAAGTAATAATACCACTCTATTCTGTCTTGTTTGGACCACACCTGGAGTACAGTGTCCAGTTCTGGGCACTGCAATGTAAGAAGGATATTGACAAGCTGGAACATGTGCAGAGAAGGGCAACCAAGGTGAACAAAGGTCTGGATACCAAGCCTTAGGACAAATGGTTGAAGGAACTGGGTATGTTTAACCTGGATAAGAGGAAACTGAGAGGAGATATGCCAGCCATCTTCCAATATCTAAAGGGCTGTCACATGGAAGATGGAGCAAGCTTGTAGGACCTGAACCAATGGATTCATGCTACAAGAAAGGAGATTCTGACTCAACATGAGAAAGAACTTTCTGACAGTAAGAGCTGTTTGACAGTAGAACAGACTCTCTTAGAAGGGGGTGGACTCTCCTTCTTTGGAGGTTTTTAAGCAGAGGCTGGATGGCCATCTGTCATGGATGCTTTAGCTGAGATTCCTGCATTGCAAGGTGTTGAATTAGATGACTCTCAGGTTCCCTTCCAACTCTACAATTCTATGACTCGATGGGCCATTGGCCCAATCCAGCAAGTTCTTTTTATGCTCTAAGTTTTTTTTAATGCTTTGAGAAGAGAAAACAAAAGACACACCTATATAAAGTGAATGCTGCTGAAGCAAGGCTAGTCACCCGTACCTTGCTTGGCTGCCAGCAATTTGCTGGGACTGCTTTAAACAACCTTAAATTAGCAAAAGAAGTTCAATGTGTTAGTCCAGCCGGGGTCCCATTTTCTGGCAGCTGCCCGAAGATTCTCACAGTTTGGACAGAAACATGACAGATTACCGATGCCTTCTCCGCTCCTCTGATTTGTAACCATTGCAATCTGAGGTGATCAGCTGCAGTTAAGGAATATCAGGGCAAGTGATGAGCCCAGTGAGGTAACAGTTTTAAAGGCTGACATCTTTAATCATGTGTCTGCTGTGAGGCAATTCAGGAGTAGACAGTTCATTATACAAATGGAGAATTCTTGAAGAACTGCTGAAACTGTTGCTCTTCACTGCACTGGGCCATTCTCATTGTTTAAAAAGAACCCTTTTTCTAAATACCACTTATTTACAAGAAAGCTGTGGCTTTTGCTTTTGCTTTGTTTTCAAGTTTTATTGCTTCTTGAGAGAGTGACAGCAGAAAAGGCCATAATCTTGAGCGCTGGTTTGTCCCTGCTGAAGACCTGTCATGCTGTGGAGTGTAATCAATAAATCACCTGTCAGTTGTGGTTATTTTGCATTCCAAGTCGTGTTGGTGTACTTTTGTTTCGTAGGTCAAGACAAGTGTGGCTTCCATTGGCCAGTAAATACTTCCAAAGCAATGCTTATCAGCTTAGGAATATAGAAACCAGCCTTATACTAGGCCCCACAATATGTCCATCATTCACTGCTGCCTACCCTGACTGGTGAGGCTCCATATGTTTTCCCATCAACTTGTTTAAACTGGAGCTGCCAGGGACTGAACCTGCAACCTTCTGCATACCAAGCACCTGCTCTGCCACTGAGCTATGGCCGCTCCTGATTTCCTTTTAGCTTAACAAACACTTTCCTCCTCTTATATCAGAAGTGACTTCATTTTAAGATTGTGACAGGCTTAAGAATTGCCTCCCTCAAGGGAGCCTGAATACTTTTGTTTCTGCATGTTGGGAACATATGCTTTCTGACTGCAAGGAAATGAGCAGAGAGCAAGGACTCATGTAGGGACACAACAGGCAGCCTGACCTGAGCATAGATAGTTCTGCTTGAACTCTGAATGGGGAGGAATTGAATGAGCAAATCACCTCCAGTGCCACCGCTGGCCCAAGATAGTTTGCTGCTTAAAGAAGAACCTAACTGCCTCCCCACCAGCCAACACTTTAAAAATTCATGCTTCCTTCATCAATCCTTCCGCATGCTGCCATCTGAAACAGATTGATTCACCTGTTGCATAGCTAGTCTGGCTCATGCAACAGAATCACCTGTCCTTAGCACAGGCTGGTTGGAAGGAGGCAGGTATCTAGTGACGTTTTCCTGATATCTAGTGATGTTTAAGACCCCTGGCCTGAGAGCTATTGCCAATACTGGGCTGGAAGGACAAAGTCTCTCTGGTTTGAGCTGGTTTGAGGCAGCTTCTGATGCATCTATGGCAACGTTGAAATGGGCAATGTGGCTAGGGCAATAAAGATTCAGGCATAAAGGTTCCAATTTTCATCCTTAAGCAACAGAGGTGCTTGATATTTTGTTGCCTAGATGGAACATTAAAATAGCTATGCTTAAATAATGTGATCAGTTTTTAAATTCTGATTCATTTATTTTTTACCAAGTCTGTTTTGAATGGCATTTTGTATAAAATTAGTAATATTTCAAAAGCAGGGTACAAGGTTGTTGTTGTTGTTTTCTGGAAGAGGGCAGGCCTGTTAGTATCTGAACTGTATTTATTAGAAAATGTGTTTTACAAAGCATAAATTGCACTGAGGAAAAGACAGCATATATAATGTAACAGCTGCAAAATCTTGGGACTCTTAATTAAGGTCACAGAAATGCTGAATCATTGCCTTGTTAATTTGTTAACTCCATTTCAAAGTGAGTGTTTGTGTGTCTTAGGTAGGAGGGGTGGGAGTTGGAGGTTGGCTGGTTCTTTTGCTAAGTGTGCGAAACTTCAAGCAGATGCTGTGTCCAGAAGTGTTTGTGAGGATAAGCAAGCAATGGACTGATAACTTACAACATGCACTGCTATGAAGGAGTTTTGGAAGAAGCAAGAAGACCCTCTCTTGGGCTCAAGGGAGAGAAACGCTTGTATTGGACTCCATAAATAACACTGCTTGTTCATAGCTTCCATCCTGCAAGTAAAGAGTAATTTTCAAAGTCTTGTATGTGGAGTCTATTGTCAGTTTGCATTTCTTAGCGCAGAAAGTATTGATCTGATTTGTAGAGATCTTTCCTATTCTAATTAATTCAAGAGGGTTCTGGAAGCTTCTCTCTGTGAAAGAAACTTCATGATGTTTGGGTTATTCCTTCAGAGAAGCTGAGTACAGCTGGCTTAAAGTGGTTTTTTTTTAATCTCTTATGTCAAGGTCATGCTGACCATAAATATAGGCCAGAAGGAGCCTGGGTTTCACTTTCTCTTTCTATCTCTTTTCCTTCTGGTGTGGTGTTCTGTACATAGTATGCTTAGTGCTAAGGTTTAGACTTATTATAAGTTATTGTAAGTTTAAGTTAAGTCTGCTGCAACTGGATTTCTTATGGACAGTGCCAATCCTGAATGTATTGGATTTGCGACCATTATGCTCATTTTCCTTCAGTAGCAGTAAAGCTCTGCTGGATGAAATATAATTGCCTCAGGCCTATTTTTAGGGAATCCTGCAACTTGTCTAAGTTTTTACTCTGCTAACTTTACATTAGAATCTGCTCTGGATCAATACTGAGTAGAATTTCAGTGGCATCTATATCACCACTAGGGATTGGAGGGTGAAACTGCTGCTCCACTCTGCATGACTCAGAAAAACAGCGGACAAGGCCTCCACCCCTCTCCCTGACTTTCCACCCACTTCTCTTGCTTCAACACCCCCTTCCTTTTCCCCCACTCTACCTCTTTGCTTGAACTTCCAGTGGGCTGCATCTTGAAGAGCCATGTTTGTTTTAGATTGTGTGTGGGTGTGTGGGTGTGCCTACATAGTGGCTCCCAGCTGCACACCTTGGCCCTTCCCACTCATGGAGGATGATGGGCTCAGGTGATGAGGACCTGACAGAGGGGGCAAGGTCAGCTACCACATCCCAGCTCTCTCCTTCATTGCATGAGGACTAGAATGACTGGCTAGGGCTAAGGTGGCTTTGGCCACTTCCAAAATCCACTTGGCCACTGCTGTGCTGAAGGTTCCTCAGAACTTTTAGTGCAGTGGAGAAAAGTACACAGTAAGTGGGAAAATGGGTGAGAGAATGGGAGAACTTTTTTTTTTTAAAAAAGACAAGCAAATCAAAGGTGAATTAATTAGTTCAGCATTCTCATTCTAATGCTTAAGTAGCAGGAAGGTTCTATAAATAGCAATAGTTAATAAAACATTATCATTTCAGTGCCTGCATTTAGCAATCTGCTACGCTTAATGAATTTAATTACATGTAGCACAGTGGAATTTAGAAGTATTGTCATAAGGCAAGTGCTTACAATGGACTCTGCTGCCTGATTATATACTGCGGGCTGCTTTTTCTCCCATTCGCTTAATTAATATCGATTACAAAAAGTTAAAAGTCTTTCTTCTAATTATACAGCTTGCTCAAGTTACCCATTGCCCCAAATTCTTCATTCACCAGCCCTATTATACATACACTTTAGTTACACTGTATGCCTTAATTGCATTTTCTCTGCTCTCAACTAAATTATTATATTCCTTAATAATGCAGCCTTCTGCCTGAATGTTACGTTAACGAGCGCTGGAATGCATGTGCTGCTGTCGCCCCCTTGGCACACATGCCAAGCACTGTGAGAGCCACTGCTCAGAGACGCTATTCTACCTCGCTGGGGAGTACGTGTATTAATATTGCAACCATGGGGGGGGGGGCGGGCGTTATGGAAACCCTGGTACTAGAGAGGCTTCGTGGATTGTCTCTGCTTCCAGGCAGAGAAAAGATGTTACTTCACTAGGAGTCATCATTAAACTTGGCTGCATAGAGCCGGATTAAATGCAGTAGTTTCACTGGTGGCAGCTAGGCTGGTGACTGGGAGCAGCCGCCGAGACCATATAACACTGGTCTTGAAAGACCTACATTGGCTCCCAGTACGTTTCCAAGCACAATTCAAAGTGTTGGTGCTGACCTTTAAAGCCCTAAACGGCCTTGGTCCAGTATACCTGAAGGAGCGTCTCCACCCCAATCGTTCTACCTGGACACTGAGGTCCAGCTCCGAGGGCCTTCTGGTGGTTCCCTCACTGCGAGAAGCCAAGTTACAGGGAACCAGGCAGAGGGCCTTCTTGGTAGTGGCGCCCGCCCTGTGGAATGCCCTCCCACCAGATGTCAAAGAAAACAACAACTACCAGACTTTTAGAAGACATCTGAAGGCAGCCCTGCTTAGGGAAGCTTTTAATTTTTGATGTATTACAGTATTTTAATATTTTTTTTGGAAGCCGCCCAGAGTGACTGGGGAAGCCCAGCCAGATGGGTGGGGTATAAATAAATTATTATTATTATTATTACTACTACTACTACTACTACTACTACTACTACTACTACTACTAGGATTCAGCACAAGGGCTTTCCCTCATCTCCCTTCCCTGTGTTCCCCACAACCCCAAATCAGCTCTGGCAGGGGACAGCAGGCAGGGGAAAGAGGGCAGGGAAAGCCAAATTGTGCTAATGGGAGCCTTTGGACAGAAATGTTTGCGCTGGCAGAAAATCTGTTTTAGCAAGACAATGAATTCTGCCCATAGACTATTATGTTTTGTGGTTATGTTGGAGAGCAGCAGTGGTTAGCGAAGTGGTTCATTGGTGGGAATCACTGTGGGGAAATGGGATGGAAAGGGAACGCAGACTTTTACTGGACAGTGGCAAATAAGACAAAGGGCATCTCAAGCTCCACTGTTCAAGCCCGTGGTTGCTTACTGGCTAGGAGCCAGTGGCATGAGAATAACCTGTTGATGCCAGTGAGTTCTACCAGCTAATCAGGCACCATAGACCTGGCATGGTGCTGAGATGCCCCAGATATTAAGGGTGGCCTTCCTCTTCCTTGAGATTGTCTCCCATCAGAGAAGCACCTCGTTGGTCACTGCTGTTGTAGGACATCAGAACAATAACTACATAACTGGCTTGAAAATTAAAAAAGTAGAATTGGATAATTTTATTCCACTAATGTTAGTTTCCTGGATTTGCTTCTCTGATTGTTTGATGGGCTATATGAGGAGTGTTTGTGGAACCAAATCTGCTTTCTGGTTGATACAGGTTTCCATTATTTAGAGAACCGTACAGTGGTACTTCGGGTTAAGTACTTAATTCGTTCCGGCGGTCCGTTCTTAACCTGAAACTGTTCTTACCCTGAAGCACCACTTTAGCTAATGGAGCCCCCAGCTGCCGCTGCGCCACCACAGCATGATTTCTGTTCTCATCCTGAAGCAAAGTTCTTAACCTGAAGCACTATTTCTGGGTTAGCGGAGTCTGTAACCTGAAGCGTATGTAACCTGAAGCATATGTAACCTGAAGTACCACTGTATTTATTCCATTTTTATACTGCCCTTCGTCCAAAGAGGATGTGACTTACCTTTCTTTGCCATCACAACAACCCTTTGACATAGGTTAGGCTAAAAGGCAATAACTGCCTTGTTTAGAGATATATGGTTTGTCACATCGGAGCATTATTTTTTTTAAAAAAACTGAAATTCACACGTACCCCTCCTCCCCGGAGTGTGTTTCTGGGCCCCATACAAGCTGGTTTTACCTTAAAAGCTCTGAGCAGCTTTGGAGCAGGTTATCTGAAAGGTCACATCCACCCACATGTACCCACTTGGACTATGAAATTATCTTTGGAGGTCCTTCTGCCAAGGAAGGTATAGCAAGGTAGGGAAAGGGCCTTTTCAGTGGTGGCACCCAAGTTAATGCTCTTCAAAGAGAAGTTTGTCTGCAGCTTTCCTTATACTCTTTTCAGTGGCTGTGAAGACCTTTTTATTTTTTCAGGCTTCATAGATGCACTGAATTCTTTTAGTGCATGTTTATATTTGTTTGGTTGTTTAATGTTTTATTATTGTAAGCTAGCTGGAGAACAGTTATTGGGTGGAATGCAATGTACTGCAAGCAGGAAAGTACAGTGGTGCCTCGCAAGACGAAATTAATTCGTTCCGTGAGTTTTTTCGTCTAGCGAATTTTTCGTCTTGCGAAGCACGGTGTCGGAAAAGTTTTGGAAAAGCTTC
The DNA here is from genome assembly GCF_964188305.1 of Podarcis bocagei. Lineage (NCBI taxonomy): Eukaryota > Metazoa > Chordata > Lepidosauria > Squamata > Lacertidae > Podarcis > Podarcis bocagei. The sequence continues at coordinate 39,916,677 of NC_138126.1, forward strand.
AAAAATAACCAAAGTCTTCAAAAACCTAAAAAAAGGCTACCACACCGCGTTCTATGAGTTGCTCCTTGAAGTCAAGTCGCAACTGTATTAACGGTGTTGAGAAAAAGGAAACAAACTTGCAAGACGTTTCCGTCTTGCGAAGCAAGCCCATAGGGAAATTCGTCTTGCGAAGCAGCTCAAAAACCGCAAAACCCTTTCGTCTAGCGAGTTTTTCGTCTTGCGAGGCATTCGTCTTGCGGGGCACCACTGTAAGTGCATATGGTTAACTTTGCCCTTGCCCTTATGCCTTAGCTTGCTGCTACTGCTAGTTTATGGTGCTGCTGACTCTCATTTCCACCATGCAAAGCTTGTTTTCCTTAATGTTCCTTTGTATGGTATCCTAAAGTTTCACCATCCTAGTCCTGGGTTTCCTAAGTTACTGAAGATTTTGATGAGTGCAACTTACTTCCTTCTCTTTGTAAAGCAAGTTTATAAGAAGAGAGAGTCAAAACTGTGTTACCATATGCGAAAAAACAAGTTTATATTAAAAGATACTGCGCAATCTGTTTCAAGTTGCAAACTCTTTATTTAGGAGTACATTCTGACTCCAGAGTTTTATGCTATCAGTTATCTGATATCAACAGCCTCTGTTCTAGCACCCCAAACAACCACTCTTTATTCGCCTTTGCAAATTCTGCATAACGTCACTGAGCTCACCAGTCATTAAGGGATTTGTTGTGTTGTATAAATTCACAGGAGCCAGCCATGGAAGTCAAGTGGTGTCATTCCACCTGAATAAATGGATTAAGAGGAGGTTTACATTCTTCCCTTTCTGCATTAATGTCTAGCTCCGCCATCACTGAGAATGAACAACTTCCAGCTACAAGCAGCTTAACCTGAACTGACCTATTGAATTCCATTGATTCCTATCCTAGCTTAGTGTGGGCTTAATGCTGACATCCCTGTTTAAAGGAGGCTAGAAACAATGATTAAATCTATACCAGAGAAATCAAAATGCTTATACTTAACAGATGTATCTTCTTTATGGCACATGCCAATGCCTTCAAGATGTTCTGATGACACCCCCCCACTCCCTGCTGGTTAATTTTCATTATTAAACCATTTCCCCCCTCCCCTTAAGCTGTGCTATTCAAAGAAGTACAGAATGTTCTCTCTTTGATAGTTTTTCTTTTGCATTTGCAGAAATGATTGTGTGTGAATGATCTGTGTGCTGGTGTTTTGGAAAGGGGGAAAAGTAGGGGAGATCACTAACTTAAACTCTAGCCATTGGATCAGAGTTTGATTAGAGACCAAGGTGGTTCATACTGCTGATTGCAGAAGTAAATGTTTAGGATATAACCAGCTGATCTTATTTTTAGTGATTCACTCAAACAGTTCTCTAGTCTATAAGCACAGGGTTACCAAGTCAGGTGGGAGGCAAGGGAAGGGGCACCCTGTATATACTAGTTCACATCAGTGTCTTTTACGCACAATTGGCAGAAGAGACATCGTAAGAATGCAGTGGCTGTGATGTCATGGAATATTCACAAAGTCTCTAATTACTGAGGGGGGTGGGGGGTGGGAATCAGTGCTGACAAACTGCAGCTGCTGTGAGGGAACTGAAACGAGCTTAGCTATAATTTTTATGCAGGGTCTAGAAACAGGGAACGATGTGTCAACTGACCATGAGTACCAGGTTGCATATGTGTCTATTCCTTGCCTATAAAATGAGGATAACCACAGCTCCCTATGTTGGATAAATATTATTGGATAAATAAACATTTCGGGAAATGCCCAAGTATGACATCAGTTGGTACCATAAACCTTGGTGCATGGTGCCTTGACTCTGGAAAGACAAAGTGGTCACATAAGGGCTAATGACTGCAGAATACAAGCCTTGTTTACACCTACCTGTGCCCTCCAGATGTTCACTGCCTTACAGCTACCTACACTCTTGACTGATGGCACCTGTGCTGTGAGACCCCACTGTCCTCATCAGTTTGATGTCCACCACAAAGGAAAGGCGGTGGTCCAAGCAAACTAGAGACCAGTAGATTTCTGGAGGAAGTGTACATTTTGAAGGATGGCTGCTGTGAATTTGGTAGGGTCACCTTTAAATATGAACAAAACCAAATTCATTCTTGTCCCCTTATCCTGTGTTATTGTATTTTTTTCACTGTGATTTAAGAAGTGTCTGAAAATCACATGTGTTTAGATAGAGCAGGGTACTTCAACTCAGTTCTTCCAGATTACTTCAGCCTAGGCTTTTTTTTTGTCAGGCATTCTTCCGTGCATTTGATAGAATGTGTGTTCAAGTGACAGCAGCATTTGCACTTCAGTTTGAGGCGCCAGTGTGAAAAGTGGCGAATCTAATCCATCTCTCAGACAAGAGCACATGGATGCTCTTAGCTGGGGCAGTTCTGATTCTAGAACAACATTAATATAACCATCTGCCACTGGGGTACACTTAGGAATGCTCTCATTCAGAATTTCTTTCATATGCCCTGCTAGTTATGATGCCACCACATTGTATTGAATAAAAGTAGATTATTAGCACTCTGTGGATTTTTTGCTGATTAGCACTTGGCTAGGCAACAATCTCTCCCCCCCCCCAAACTCAGATTTATCTGAAGAGGCTCTCTCCTATTTAATAGCAGAGTGAATTAGTGAGAGGGCTAAAACTTTCCCATTCCTGCACATAGGATATTATGGAGGATTTGCTAGTACACTTTGCTCATTTGGGAAGCGTAGTTTCGTATTATTTATGATAGCACTTCAGAGCACATTTTGTGGTACATTATTCTTGCCCTTTTATTGCTTCATCACACTCTCATCAATTAACAAAACCTACTCATTAGCTCCATTCAAATGAGATTTAGTTATACGTTCTGCTTCTCTAAGGCATTCAGTGCAGGCTATTCTTTGGTTGGAATCCTGAATTAAAAGAATAAAGAAAAAAGCTTGTTTTCCGTCTTTGGCTTTTCCATAAAAATAAACATTTTGGCTGCATTCTTGGTTTATTGTTTGGGGAATGATCAGTTATAAGGGGGTGGTTGGAAGCTAGTTATAAGGGGGTGGTTGGAAGCTAGCATTTCATGTTTGATTAACCACAGTGTGCTGTGTTATCCAGACCAAGGAACTGTGGTTAACGACAGTGGTTTTTGTAGTAGGGGGAAATTGTAGGGTTAAATTCTATGTCTTCACTGTAAAAGGTTGGAGCTGAGGACTCCACCCTCAGATTTTCCTTGTGATTTCTTTCATTTTCCTATTCAGTTCTGCTTACGGTGGCCATGGGGCAGTCTTCCATTTGAAGAGCTGTCAGAGAACGGCCAAAGTTGGTGGGACCAAACACAGACAATTCATATATACACCGACCTCAGTTACACACACACACACACACACACACACACACACTCAATTGCTTGCTCACTCTCGGGCAGTTTTATTCTCTCTCTCTGAAATCCACATCAGGAGTTGTGCTTCCAAACAACACTGGATATAATTGTCACTACGGGTGGGACTTTATCCTCATACCTGTCAGATGAAGTGTGGCCCTTGTCTGGTCTGTGGCTGATAGAATGGCTAAGAAAGAGTCTGGAGGAGCAAGATAAAAGGTAAAGATAAAAGATAAAAGGTAAAGCTTCTCCCCAACTTTCTACAATTTCCAGAGCCCCCTGTGAAAAGGGATTGTTAAACCACTCTGAGAATTGTAGCTCTGGGGAGGGGTTATAGGAGTCTCTTAACAAATCTCAGGGCCCTTAACAAACTACAAACCAGAACCCAAACAGTTTACAGCTGCAAACCCTTATAACTACTAACTATACCCTTAACAAAACTACAATTCCCAGGATTCTTTGGGGGAAGCTGTGACTCTTCAAAAGTCGTATCGTAGTGCTTTAAATGTATGGTGTGTCTGTTGGGAAACTGCCAGGGAGATAACGTCCATCATGGCCCCCAAGCCGGAGTTCGGAGATTCCATCGGCCTCCCGTAGTCACGCAGATCCAACAGTTAGGGGCACAAAGCCTTAGAAATTCCTAGCCTGCATTCCTAGGCTGGTGCACCCTCTTTCAGCAGAAACACAGCCAAAAGCTTGCATCACAGAAGAGTATATTTACAGACTTTATTTAGCGTTTAACAGAACAAAAGAAAACACATCCATTCTCAGTCAGCGCCTCTGACCATCTGAAAACGAAAGGAATATCAAACCATAAACATCCTGTGATTAGGACATGCGCAGACTCTGTGAATCCCAAAGCCTGCTCCCTTTAAGGTGGAACGGAAATATCCTAACATCCTCCCCCTTTCCGTGTAACCTGTTGTACCTGTGGTTCACCCAATTGCAACCTTTGTACATAAACCTTAAGTTGTTCTTTGTTAACAACCTTAGACAACAGATCAGCAGGTATTTCATTTCCTGCCATGTAGGACACCTGAATCAGTCCTTTCTGAATACACTCTCTTGCACGATGTAGCTTAATCTGCAAGTACTTGGTTCTCTGCTTGCAACTCTCCGAGTTCAGCAAAGCCAAACACGATCTATTGTCTTGATACACTTGTACAGGACATTTCACAGACACCCTGATGTCCTTAAACAGTTGCATCAACCATTCACAATCCATGAGTGAAAATGACAGAGCATTGAGTTCTGCTTCACAGGAACTTAGGCTCACTGTTGTCTGCTTCTTGCACAACCAGTCAAACAGGCAGTGGTTGTACATGTAGCATACTCCAGAAGTGCTTGTACCATCCGTGGTGTCACTTCCAAAACTTGCATCAGCAAAGATTTCAAGACCTCCAGTCTTCTGACTGGTGAACCTCAGTCTGTAGTGCATAGTCCCTTTCAAATAGCGGGCTATGCGCTTCAGAGCTTTCCAATCCTGAATCGTAGGATTGTTGGCATGTCTGCTAAGCAGATTACAGCTTACAGCTATGTCAGGTCTTGAACATCTGGCAATGAAATTCAGCTTGCCTAGAATGCATCTGTACAGCGTTGTGTCAGAAAACGCTTCAGCAGTACTGTCTACCTGGTAACCTGTCACCATCGGTGTGTCTGCTGGGTTTGCATCAACCAAATTCAACCTGGTTAATACATCAGCAATTTTCTGTGTTTGGTGTACCAGAAAATTACCTGCTTGGTCCTTCTCCACCTGCAGAGAAAGATAGTTGGATACCTCACCAAGATCCTTCATGTCAAAGTGCTCCTTCAGCTGAGCTAGGGTGCTTTGGTAAAAAGCCTGATTCTTCCAAAACATCAGAAGATCATCAACAAAACATAAACAATACAGTATATTTTGCCCCTCCTCTTTGACAAACACACATGGATCAGCTTTGCCCTGGTGAAAACCTAGAGAAAGCAATGTCTCAGTAAGTTTTGTGTTCCAACACCTGGCACTCTGCTTGAGACCATATAAGGATTTCCGCAGTTTACAGACCATTCCCTTCTGTATCTGCATCCCATCAGGTGGAAGCATGTACAGCTCCTCCCCCAAAATCCCGTACAAAAAAGCTGTATTAATGTCATGATGGGTAACATGCAGTTTCTCCTCCGTAGCGACCTTGAGCATCAGCCGAATGCTCTCATATTTGACTGTGGGAGAGTAGGTCTCGTGGTAATCCTGCCCTGGTACCTGTGAAAAACCTCTGGCAACCAATCTGGCTTTGTGTCTGACTACCTTGCCATTCTGGTCTGTCTTGGCCTTGAAGACCCATTTGCTGCCAACCAGTCTCATTCCTGGGACTACCGGTACCAATTCCCAAGTTTGGTTCCTGTTCAAGGAATCAACTTCAGCCTTCATGGCATTAAGCCAAGGCTCAGCATCTTTAGAGGTTAACTCCTGAACCTCTTTGAAGCTTGAAGGCTCCCACACCTTCTCCGAGCTACTAAGAACAGCAGTTGCTGTCTTAGCAAACTCATCAGCATACCTCTTTGGAGGTCTGCCTTTGGTCGCCCTTTCAGATCTGCGTACTAGACGCAAGTCTTCTGGACTCATCTCCTCTTTCTTAGGAGAAAAGTGACCAATGGTGAACAGTGGTTCTTCCAGTTCATTGTCAGACGCATCAGATGGTCTGACTGAGGCCTTTGCGCTCTGGTAGTCTGCTGTGTCATCACTTTCACTGACATCAGCAGCAGCGCCGCCCACTGAACTGGAATCCGAACTCTGATCATCATCCTCATCATCATCATCCTCATCCTCATCAGCAGCATCATCAGCTTTAGCTGCTTGCTTGACATCACCTTCATCCTCCTCTGGGTAACTCTGGAAAATTCCCACATTTTCCCCCCACTTAGGATTGTACTCAACACTCCTTGTGAACTTAATGGACTTAGAGTCAGTCATCCATACCCTGTATGCACCTTTTTCGTACCCCATGAACAAACCATGTGCCCCACGCTTCCCAAGCTTGTTGGTTTGTTGTGTGCGTACCCACATGTCCGAACCAAAGATTCTCATGTGTTTGGTGTTGGGTTTCTTGCCAAACATCTTCTCATAGGGGGTACAACCAATGGGTGATGACAATCTTCGATTAACGGTATAAACCAAATTCCCCAGAGCCTCCCCCCAAAACTTATCAGGGAGATTGGCATCATGCAACAAGGTTTTGATTCCTTGCAGCAATGTTTGATTTGCTCTCTCCGCAAGACCATTCATCCATGGCGATCTGGGCGTTGACATGTCATGCTGGATTCCCTTCTCAGTCAGGAAAGCTTCAAACTGCTGAGAAGTGAACTCCCCGCCCCGATCAGTAAATAAAGAAGAAATGCGTTTACCGTGCACATTCTCCAACCAAGCACAGAATTCCCTAAACTTCGGAAACGCTTGCGATTTCTGTTCGAGCAAATACACATGAATGTACCTAGAAAAAGAATCAATCAGAATCATGAAGTACCTTGCTCCTCCTATAGAGGGCGCAAGTGGACCAACCAGGTCCGCATGCACTAGCTGGTAGGGCTTGGAAGCCTGCCTGCTAGACTCCTTGCCTTTTGGAGCAACCTTCACCTTGTTCTCTGCACAAGATACACATTTCATGTGAAATTTACAGGGTTTGATGTTCAAACCCTCAACCACCTCTGGCATCTTGGCCAGTGCCTTCCAAGAGAGGTGACAAAACCTTCGATGCGCATCATGAATGCAACCTGCATGAAGAACTTTGTTAGTTTGTGCAACACAACAAGAATCAGCATTAGATACAACAGCAGTGTCATCATAAGTTATATGGAACAAACCATCCATAAACTTTGCATGCAAATAGTCCTCTTTGCCTTTACTGATGACACAGACGCTCCTCTTGAAGGAAATCTGAAAACCACGTCCAGTAAGCTGTGGGACGCTCAATAAGTTGCTCGCCGCTCCTGGAACATAAAGTACATTACTGATGGTAGTGTGCAGACTTGCAAGTTTCACAGTCCCTTCTCCTGCAATTTGCAACGTCCTTCCATCAGCCAGGTGGATCTCACCTTCTTGGGGCTTGAAGGAGATAAAGAGATGCCTGTCCTTGGAAATGTGGCGATTCGCACCTGAATCCACAATAAATCTGCCTTTGGCTGTTGGAGCAGTCCTTACAGCAAGCAAACCCTTGTTTTTCATCGGCGTGGGCTTTTGCAGCTTGCCCCCCTGCTGCTCCTGGCCAGCAGACGTGCCTTTAGCCTTTGGTGAAGCTGTGCCAGCAAGCAAAACCTTGCTTTCCACTGGCGTGGGATTTTGCAGCTTGCCCCCCTGCTTCTGGTCAGCAGACGTGCCTGTAGCCTTTGGTGAAGCAGTGCCAGCAAACATCGCTTTGTTTGGCGCGGGCTCTTCACCCTCCCTCTGCTCCTGGCCATCTGCAGATGTCTGCCTGTATTTACCTTTGCCTTTCCGGCCTCTGCAAAGGCGATGGCCTTGGTTCCCATGAGAAACAGAGCTCTCAGCTGCCGACTCCTTGGCTCCCCCTGGAGGCTGGAATGCTGCCTGGGATGACGTGACGGTCAGCTCCCCCTGCAGCTTGCAACCGGTGCCCTCAGCATCCCTGCAATCACCCGCATTCTGGGAAACAGCTAGGACCTCCGATGCAGTCAAACTCTGGGCTGGGATTATTTGTTTGTGAACTTTTTTCAAAGCAGACCACATTGCACGTGCAGTGGTGTTGCCAGCCAGCGTCTTAATTTCCTCAAGAGATACGGATAGGACTATTACGTCAATCGCTTTCGAATTCTGCGATTTCCATCTCTCTGTCAGAGGAACTGGGGGGGCATCAGAAACAACATGCCATACCCCAAACTGACGCAGTAAAGATTCACACCATTTTGCCCAGGTTTCATAATTCTGCCCATGTAACTTAGGGGATTCAGCATCTCCAGAAGCTTGGAAAAATTCCATTCCAGCTTTTGCTTTGAGCCGTGAGCCCTATGCCTTCAAAGACTCGTTATCTTAGCAGCCATTAATCACGAAGCCTTTCTGGCTTGGCTCCCAGGCCAATTAATCTGCCGGAGATCAAAGACTCCTTGCCGAGGTAAAAACAGGAAAACGTCCCTTCCTTTCGCTTTCCCCACATACCTCAAACGCAGTCTGTTGCAGCTTTACTCTCCTGTAGGTGCCGTGAATCTGGGCCCGAAACCTAGTTGTTGGGAAACTGCCAGGGAGATAACGTCCATCATGGCCCCCAAGCCGGAGTTCGGAGATTCCATCGGCCTCCCGTAGTCACGCAGATCCAACAGTTAGGGGCACAAAGCCTTAGAAATTCCTAGCCTGCATTCCTAGGCTGGTGCACCCTCTTTCAGCAGAAACACAGCCAAAAGCTTGCATCACAGAAGAGTATATTTACAGACTTTATTTAGCGTTTAACAGAACAAAAGAAAACACATCCATTCTCAGTCAGCGCCTCTGACCATCTGAAAACGAAAGGAATATCAAACCATAAACATCCTGTGATTAGGACATGCGCAGACTCTGTGAATCCCAAAGCCTGCTCCCTTTAAGGTGGAACGGAAATATCCTAACATCGTCATGTGTAAGTGAAATAGTCACACGCTCTTCTCCTGTGTACTTCTGCCTCCCCTTCCTGTGTCGATTCCCCTTGCTTGTAAGCTCCTTGAGGCAGAGACTGATTTTCTTGCACTCCATAAGCAGTATTGTACACTAATGGCACTATATTATTATTTTCTGAGCTGTAAAGCAAGGTCAGCTACTCTAGCTTACTGGTTCCCAACAATTATGTCGGTATCCATATGAAATGCACCTGGCTTTGCTCCGGATGCTGGAAGCAAAGCACTGATTTCCTGCATTGCGTTTCCCCTCAACTGCTTTCCTCTTTCAGTTGACTCATTGTTTGTGACACCGCAGTTGGGACCACTGCTTTATATACGCTGCTCATATAAATGGGAGAGGGGAGGGAGGGGGAAATCCCTGAAGCTAGGAAGAAATAGAAGGCTGTGAAATATGGCCGTAAAGCTTCCTGTTATTGTTTTCAGGCATAGTTCTGTGTTGAATTATAAAATGAAAAATGGGAATAATAGTGGGCACCAAATATTAGATCACTTTGACAAGGAAATTCATCGTCGGGAACTTTCCCATAAAGATTACTGTTGTCTGCTCGTTTAGAGTCAGGAAGTTACTTTCAAAAAATTATACTTTACAAATCTACCTTTGTTTTTCATGGTATTCCGGCATGATTTAATGCCCTTCCGTCTTTCACTGCTGCTTTACAAAATACCCGCAGCTTTTCTAGTGCCGTGCCTCCTGCTGTGGATCATTATTCTGTCAGTGCTCTCTCTCTCTCTCTCTCTCTCTCTCTCTCTCTCTCTCTGTGTGTGTGTGTGTGTGTGTGTTGCAAGCAAGGAACTTTGAATGGGTTTAAGGTTCTGCTCTGATACTCACTAAATGTGATTTAAGAGCAACAAACAGAATAGCATGATCGGTATGTTGCTGTGAGTCTCTGTCAGGGAAAAAGATGGGTTATAAAGAAAATTATAACAATAATAATAACAACAACAATAATAATAATGAATTTTGTTACCTCCTCATTCCCTAAGACTCTTTCATCTGAAATGCCAGGCTCTCGTTTAAAATGGATACTTCCTGAATTTCCTTCCTCCTCCTGAGCTCCTGAACTCTGCCTCTGCTTGCCTAAAGAACAGAGTACAGTGGTACCTCAGGTTACATACGCTTCAGGTTACATATGCTTCAGGTTACAGACTCTGCTAACCCAGAAATATTACCTCGGGTTAAGAACTTTGCTTCAGGATGAGAACAGAAATCGTGCTCCGGCGGTGTGGCAGCAGCAGGAGGCCCCATTTGCTAAAGTGGTGCTTCAGGTTAAGAACAGTTTCAGGTTAAGAACGGACCTCCAGAACGAATTAAGTACGTAACCAGAGGTAGCACTGTACAGCAGTCTTCTGATTTTAACCAGTGGCAGGCTATGCCAGGGGCCTTTGTTCTGTAAGGCTGGGGTCCGGTGCAATGGACCGCAACTACTGCCCACCTAGATACTGGGTAATTGGCCATTTCCCATCACCTGAGGCACAGAACCTAAATGTGTGTCCCCACCCAGTGGCATGTCCAATTAGGACTGCTTCCTCACATCAGACTAAGTCATAAGCGACAAGCCATTTCCTCTCCCTCTTTCCTGGCATTGAGTAGTCTGTGCCATTGTGCTTCATACAATTACATTTGGCTGAATACTTTGTGTGCTCTTGCGAGAGACAAAATGCAGGCGCATTTTTTGAAAGCAATTCATCTGCTTTCTAATTATGGTTCTGACCACCAGATTATTGGACTTGTGACCATGACAGGTTGGTTTGGCAGTGTTGCGGCCAACAGATGCTTGCTAGGTCTCATTTTGCACTCTGTATTATTAGGCTATAATTTGTTCCTAGAGAAGCAAACTGAGTGGGGTTTTTTTTGCATAAACTTTCACATCTAAATCCCACACAGTTGTTGTGCTTGGGGGGGGGGGAGTAATCAAATCAAACAAAGCAATCTAGATCCTTTGCTGAGCGTGTTTCTACACATTACGTTTTTAGTGTAACAAAGCACCCATTGGCTACCCACTTTGTTGTGACTTTCCCCTTTAAAACGGTGCTCCCCCAGTTGTGAGTCTGCCACATTTTCACAGTAGACATTGTGCTATGACTTCTTCACCCAGGAAAATGAGATTCTTTTCCCACTTCTGCAACAAGGTTGTGGGAACTGCCCAGGTGTCTCATGAATAACACCCATGATTACATCAGAAAGTTGATCCATGCCATAACTTTGCTTCTATACCCTCTAGAAACATCTAGTTTTTAAAGTATAAAATATGTATGTCCCTGATATATATAAACCTGGGCATAGGATGGAGGGGCTCACAGCATTACGACTCCAACAGATCTTACTTCTCCATTAGGTTTCTAGGGAAGTCCTAAGCCACTGTTTTTGGTTCAGTACAGAGAAAAGACATGTCTCTGTCCCTTCAGCTTGCAGCATCAGTAAAACTACCAGTCCCCTATTGGCCTATTGTTCCCCATCCTAGTATGAAATGACACCCAGCCAAGTGTGGTGGGAAAAAGCCCACCCATTTGTCTCTATGGCAACCTCTTAGGAGATGTAAATGGCCATACTTAACTGGCCAGCCAAGGCTGTTAGTTTAACCTGCTTCACCAGGTTTCCTTCTTGTAGATTTTAACCTCGCAGTCACAGGATCACAGGTTCAGAAGAAACCTTTGGGTATCATCCAGACTGAGGCTCTGCAGGCCTAAAACAATATCAAAAGCCAAAGAGTGGTGAGCATTCATTTTCTTTGCACTCCGGCTATGTCTTGTTCTACCTCTCACTTTGTGGTATGTGTGTGTGTGTGTATATATATATATATATATATATATATATATATATATATATACTGTTCCAGTAACAAGAAGCCGAAAGCACCAGCCTGAAGATGACGAGTGAGACCTCGTCGAAACGTCGCCTAGACACCCCAACTCTTACACGGGAAGACACCCGAAGACACCAAAACCTGCATTCCTGTACCCGTGAAAATCTACGAAAGCATATATATATATATATATATATATATATATATATATATATATATGTATATGTATATATATGCTCAAACTCAGGACGAAAGGTAGAAATGTGCTAAGAGGAAGGCACACTTGGCAAACTCTCACCAGGCTAAACTCCTGCCTGGAAACCTATGTCCCCACTGTGGAAGGATGTGTGGATCCAGAATTGGCCTCCACAGTCACTTCTGGACTCACTGTTAAAACCGTGTTTATGGAAGGCAATGTTACTTGGCTATGAGTGATCACCAAAGAAGAAGTAAGGTAAAGGTAAAGGGACCCCTGACCATTAGGTCCAGTTGTGGCCGACTGTGGGGTTGCGGCACTCATCTCGTTTTATTGGCCGAGGGAGCCGGCGCACAGCTTCTGGGTCCTGTGGCCAGCATGACTAAGCCGCTTCTGGCGAACCAGAGCAATGCATGGAAACGCCGTTTACCTTCCCGCTGGAGCAGTACCTATTTATCTACTTGCACTTTGGCATGCTTTTGAACTGCTAGGTTGGCAGGAGCAGGGACCGAGCAATGGGAGCTTACCCCGTTGCGGGGATTCGAACCGCTGACTTTCTGATCGGCAAGTCCTAGGCTCTGTGGTTTAACCCACAGCGCCACTCGCGTATATATGTATATGTGTATTTATGAAGCTCCATCAGTGCACATTGCACTTCCCAGATTACAAGAGAGCAGATTCCTGCCCCCAAATAGCTTACAATTTAAAATCCAATGCTGAGAAAACAACAGAGGAAGCAAAGGGAACCAGTGGCAGGGGTAAGTAGGGAAAAATTCAGGTCAGACAAAATAAGATATTTCTTCACACAACACATAGTTCAACAGTGAGAGCCACCAACCTGAACAGCTTTAAAAGAGGATTAGACAAATTCTTGAGGATGCAGTTATCAATGGCTACCCACCACGATGGTTGTGTTCTTCCTTCACTACTGGAGACAGCATGCCTCTGAATACTAGTTGCTGGGAATCACAAGTGGGGAGAGGGCTGCTGCACTTCTGTCCTGCTTGAGGTCTTCCCATCTGGCTAGTCACCGTGAGCACCTGCAGAGGTTTCCTCCTCTCTGCTTGTCAATTTGTTGTTGTTGTTCAAATACTTTGGGCAGCACAGAGTGTTGGTTTTATAGTGCAACTTTCACATTGAAGCATCCGTTAGATCAGGGGTCAGGAAACTTTTTCAGCAAGGGGCCGATCCACTGTCCGTCAGACCTTGTGGGGGGCCGGACTATATTTTGAAAAAAAAAATGGACAAATTCCTATGCCCCACAAATAACCCAGAGATGCATTTTAAATAAAAGAACACATTCTACTCATGTAAAAACACACTGATTCCTGGACTGTCTGCAGGCTGGATTGAGAAGGCAATTGGGCCGGATCCGGCCCTGTGAGTTTACAGGGAAATATGCTAAGATGCATTTCTGAGGAGCTCCATGAGAGGGATTGCATAAGAACAGTTACCCTGCCCGCCCACCCTCACAATTTCCCCCATAATATGCATGTATTTACAAAGCAATTTGTATGCTATTTTCACTGGTATGTGCATTTATATGTGATATGCATCTTTGTACGCCTTACTTGACTGGAGAACTGCATTGCAAAATTCGGAGAAGTGTGATTTTTGTGTTGGAAAGTGTGAATTACGTAAGGTCGCTTTAAGTGCAGATTGAATCACATGCCTCTCTGCTTTCTCCCCCTCCCTCCCTCAGAAAATCTTATTGTTTGCACAGAAATGAATATTGTTTGCCAAAGAGAAGGGCAGTTTTGGAGCTAGAAAGAAACAATGGAACTATCTGTTTAAGGCACGTTCTGCATGAGTTGTGTCTCCCGAATGAGATGAGTGTTTGATCTTTTAGACATTTCCAGTCACTGCTCAGATTCTTGCTAGCTTTTTGCTAGCTTCCTTCACTTCCAGAGCCAGTAGGTGGAGCTACAATCTTGGACAACACAAGCCAAACTCAAATATATTAATCAAGACTAAAGCTATCAGTGGCAAAACACACTGGAAATCTTAGCTAATTTTTAAAACACAGTATCAAGAAATGTGTCGATCTACAGATACAGCTGTGAATCAATGCATCAGTTCTGCAGAATATAGAATCAAGAATATAATATAACCTTTTCTGCGTATTTCTTTTAAATGTTTAGACCGAACATTTTTTACGTCTGGCAATTTCAACGGAAAATTAGGTGGTGATATTAATAACATGACAATCATTTCAATATAATATCCCCCCTGACATATTTTTGTTTGCAAATCAGAATATTTGGGATGGCTGGGTGGGAAATGGTGGAAAACTGTGGGAATATATATTTTTTAATTATCATGCTACTGCGAATAATTTAGATCTTTTGTGAGATCTCTCATGAGATAATTTAGGTGGAGAAGGCAATGCTCCACATCAATGATGTGACCCACACCAGAGGGGCCTGCACATGGGCAGAGCAATTCATGTAGGTCTTTGCAGGGAATCAGCACCTGCGGTGCCCACCTGATTTGCCCGGGAATGCAGTGATGATCCTGGTTGAGCAGGGAATTAATCCTGGGTCCATATCCAACATTCTCTCCATGTCACAACCCTGGCAATAGTCTTTGGGGATAACATTTCACTTTCCACAGGCAGTAAAAGAAACATGTGCCCTATTTCTTGGCAGCAGAGCCTGTAATTCATTTTAATTTCCCTTGGAATAATGTTCTGCAGCTCACAGCCAACACACAATCCAATTCTGTAGCCATACTCTTGTACACTTCAGCTTAATCTATAGGGTGAACTCAGAGGTTGTTAGCAATGGACACTGGCCAGAGCTAAACCATCAGTCTGTTTCTTTTTTATGGAATGGATCTATCTTGAAGCTTGATTCCTGCCAGTTCTCGCAGAAGCAGCCATTGGAGTCAATGGATGCATTACCCACATTCTGGACATAGTTTTGGGCTTGCAGCGAGATCACCCCCGTCTCCCATTCACTCCAGCAGTTGAGAGGCTCTAGACATCTGCTCCTGCTGGATGAGGCCAAGGATGGGCTACTTGTAGAGCTGCGCTGGAAGCCACTGTCTGGAATATACTCGGTAGGCTTTTATTTATGAATGATTGGCACAATTTGCATAACTTCTGCATGAATGCTAGGCCACAGCTGGTGGACACATTGTACTTAACGAGGCCATTTGTGCAATTTCCAGCAAATTCCATCTGGGTTTTTTGTGTGTGTGTGTTTTTAAGTGCCTAGGATATTTTGGAAATGACCAGTGATCAGTTGAGACATTGCTTTAGAAGGCTTGGTACATAGCCTACTTCCTCAAACCCCAGCTCATTGGGGATGTTCAACTGGAATGTGATGATACCTGCCCTCTAGTAATGCTGAAGGGAGAACATGAAAACGGGCTCTGGAAAATGCCCAACGATGTTTAGGGTTATTCAGTGCACTTAAGTAATTTTCTGGATGGGATCTTTGGGGTTTGTGTAGAGCAGGGGTAGTCAACCTTTTTATACCTACCTCCCACTAATGCATCTTTCTTGATGGTAAAATTTCCTTACTGCCCACCAGTGCTCGATGGAAGGAGGATTCAGCTGGTGCCGTAGAACCCCCTACCGCCCACCTAGAATCCCGAAACGCCCCCTAGTGGGCGGTAGGGGCCTGGTTGACAACCCCTGGTGTAGAGATACGCTTGTGCTGCCCAGGACAGGCGCGTTCCCGAGGGGCGCGGAGGGTGCCCTCCCAGGTGTGGGATAGCTGCATGGGTGCAGAGCGAGCTGCCCACGGGGGCAGAACAAGCTGGCAATGGAGGGCATTCAGTGCACCACCTGCCTGCAACTCCCAAGCCTCCCCCAGCTTTCCAAACAAAGGGGGAAGGGGGGAATACCACTGGCAAAGCAGCGCAGCTTCCCCCTTCCCACGACGGCTCAGGGGAGGCTTGGGAATCGTGGGTGGGCGGCACGCCGAATGTCACACCCTCAGAGAAGCAGTGGCGTAGCGTGGGTTGTCAGCACCCGGGGCAAGGCAAGTAATTTGCACCCCCTAACCCGTGGATTTGCGCCCCCTAACCCTAACCCCCAGATGTTGCGCCCGGTGCGGCCGCCCCCCCTGCACCCCCCACACTACGCCACTGCAGAGAAGACACCTGGGGGCAGTCCGCCCCCACCGCACCCCTCTTCCTCCGTCCCTGCATACTGGTTGGGGCTGTGGAGAGTTGCAGTCTGGAGGGCACCACTTTTCTTACCATGGTGGTAGAGCAAGAAACCTGAAGGTGATACACATACCCTCAGCGAAGGCTAAAAGGCCCACTATGATGATTCACTGCCTCAGAAATTGATGTAAGAGCTCCATCTGGAATGCTTCATTACGCCAAAAAGAAAGGTGATCCCATTAATGCCAATCAGACTTTAGCCAGGGCTTTTTATTATTCATCTCGTCCCGCTGAGTACACAGTCATCACTTCTATAATAATAGATGCGGCTTCAGTTGAATTACTCACCATGTCCGTAGTTATTTTCAGTGCCTTGCCTGGCTATGGGGCTTGACACTGACTAATAGTAGGAATTGGAATAATGCTATGTGTGATTAGGATTGAATAAATCCCCCAGAATTGAACTTCCCATAAATTTGCTCGTGTTCTTTGAATAGCCTATATTATAATATCACCCATTTGAACAAGGCGTAGAGAAAAGTATCAAGGCAAACGTATATACATACTTTGTGATTTGGGAGCGATATTGCAAATCTCGGCATGGAATTCTTCCCATGTGCAATCTCAGGAACAGTATCATTATACAGAGAGAGAGAGAGAGAGAGAGAGAGAGAGAGAGAGAGAGAGGGAGGGAGGGAGGGAGAGAACACACACAGACAGTATAATGCTACTGTTTCTGAGATTGCACATGGATTGAATTTCGTCATGAAATGCACCGTTACCTCAACATCCTCACTTTATCTTGGTAATATCTACCCCCCAAGAATTGTGTTGTTTTTCTAATTCACTACACCTAGCCTTATGCAGTCTGGATACTTCTTTATTTTATTTTTAAGACTCATTGTAAAAGACTCTGAGGTAATTATCAATGCCTCCGCGTTGCTTGTGGAACAACTCCTTCCCTTCATCCACAAATGAGGCCCTATGCGTCTTTTTTCCCTTTCATTATTCCTCTTGAATTCCCTGGCAGAATTTGGATTATCAACTGTCACACGGGCCTTGCTGAGGGCTTGTTTAGACTGACGAGAGAGCTGTATTCTGTGTGAAATCAATACTGGCTTCCATCTTTGGTGACAGTCTAGGAATACGTTAACTTCATTGTGGTGCTCTCCACAGAGAGCAATGCACACCTGTATCTGAATTAGCTTCCCATTTGCTGAACTGGAGATGCTCCAAGGCAGCTGTGTCTGAAAGCACTTTTCCCCCTTGGAAATATGAAGAAATTACAGAAATATTGCTGGGTGCCATAGTGCTACATTTGTTGTTTTCAAATCTTAGTTCTTATCTTAGATACACTGCTTTTAGATGCATACATATATTTTATTTGCATGATTTCTTTCTCTGAGAAAAAAACCAAACCATTGTGGGAGCCTTTGATTGGGCTGAGCATTGCAAGGCAGAAATGTAAAAATAGATCAATAAATACTCCTCCGAGGATTTACAGTTATATAATCAGTTTTGCTGTTCTTTTTTATTTTTATTCTTCCTCTTTTTGGTCTATTGGTTTCTTGTTGTTATTTTTTAAAGTTTCACTTTAAAAGTTTCACTTTCTCAAAGGGCATTTGATCCTAATCCAAACGCCAAAGAAAATGCAAACAACCCAGTTCTACTGAGCCAGTGTGGTGTAGTGGTTAAGAGCGGTAGTCTCGTAATCTGGGGAACCGGGTTCGCTTCCCTGCTCCTCCACATGCAGCTGCTGGGTGACCTTGGGCCAGTCACACTTCTTTGAAGTCTCTCAGCCCCACTCACCTCACAGAGTGTTTGTTGTGGGGGAGGAAGGGAAAGGACATTGTTAGCCGCTTTGAGACTCCTTAAAGGGAGTGAAAGGCGGGATATCAAATCCAAACTCCTCCTCCTCCTCCTCCCCTCCAAATTTAATATGGGTTTCACATGTGAATTCATATCCCACATCACCTCAAGCAAATTCTGAAGTTGTTTTATTTCCAGTGAATTTATTCTCATGCAATTAATCTGCTCTGGTTTCTCTGTCTGTCTCTTGCTCTACTGTTGCATGTTTCAAGTCTCCAGTTTCCTTCCAGAATGCCCACTTTCTTCTCAAGCTTGTCCAAAGACCTACAAAACCAGCTTTCCATCTTGGATACGGAGCAGGAGGACTAAAGCCAAAATTGTAGGCGCACTTACCTGGGAGCAAGTCCCATTGAACATGGTGGGGCTACCTTCTGAGTAAACATACAAGGGCTACACTGCAGTTCACTCAGGACCGTGTGCCAATTCGGCAAAGGGCTGTCAGCTCTTCCCTCCAGATCAGCTTAGTGATAGCAATGGGAAGTGTTGCAGGTTGATGGTAGACCATCTGCTTTGGAATTCAGAAGGACCCAGGTTCACTTCCTGGCATCTCCAGGTAAGGCTGGGAGAGATTCCTATCTGAAACCCTGAAGGGCCACTGATTGTGAGTGCAGACATGAATACAGAGCTAGATGGACCAAAGTGACTGGTTGAGTGCAAGGCAGCTTCCTATGTTCCAGTGGCAGCAACAGGGGGCAACAGAAGCACCATGATCTGCAGCACATTAGCATATCAAACTGTTGCTCTGGGCAATTTTTTGAGACAGATCTACATCTGGAGAGGGACCGGGTACCCCCAAGGCATGCTACCGTACTGTGAACCTTCGGCACACTCCATGTTTTTATAGCAGCTCTTCTAAGAATCCAATTTAAAATGTTTCAAGCCCTTGACAGGAGTACAATCAAGATCTCAGCAGTGGGGGCTGTTTGGACACTTGGTATGGCACGTATCATTCCTAAATTGGAAACCTAAGAAAATGTCGAGAGGTCTGCAATTTCGCAGCTTTTCTAGCTAGTCCTTAACCAGGCATCCAATTAGTGTTGCTCGGTCTAAGACAATTCTGCTGCAGAATGTAAACTGAACATTAATCATTGGTTACGGCATGAGAAAAATCATTAGGTCATTGCCTGAAGCTCTCTTGAAAGAATCACATACACACACACACACTGAAGCTTAAGCTACATGCTATTTTAAAAACAAAGCCCAAGCCCAAGCAGCCTGGATGGGCAAGACGTCTAAGCAGAATAAGTAATTGTACAAACAGAGCGGTTACTAAAATGTAATCTCTGGCCCCTTTTCAGAATCAGAATACTCCTTAACCCAGTGCATATTTAAATCCAAGTTATGATTAGAATATAAAGCCCCTCACAGCTGGGCCCCAGTTTACGTGCAGGATTGCCTGACTCCATATATACTGCTGCAGGTACCCTCCTGAAATTTGGCAGAATCCATTCCTTCAGAAGGGGTTACCTTGTCTGCACAGTTCATCCAGTGCTGAGCCCCACAAAGGTGCTTAGCATAAACCCCTTGGGCCTATTTTTCTGTAATTTGGCAGAATTTATCTGCTCTGAAGTGGTTAATCTGCCTGTAAATTCCATCAAGCTCTGTAAAAAAAATATAAAAAAATGATGTGGATGGAGTTATAGCCATATTTAAATTTCTCTATAATAGTGAAAGCTTAATATTTCTGAATTAGGTTTTGGATTTGGGCCCTGTGCCAAACTGGATGGGCTCCAAAGCACATTAGACCAAATTTCACTCTTTTCTGAAGCAGGGATCCAGACTTAATCTCTGCCCCTACAATACAGAACACCTCCTGCAAGGGAAGATTCTGGCCCTTCACACATGGCGAAGCTCTCTGTGTGTACGTATAGAACCTCTTACGATGTGCACCAAACATGCAGATAGGCAGTGGATGCCTAGTACATATCATCCTGTGAGCCCCGCTCCCATATTTTTGGAGCACAGGTGGAGGACTTCCTGAGGACCTCAACTTGTGTGTCTTGTTGGTCCAGTATATCTGAAGGAGCGTCTCCACCCCCATCGTTCTGCCCGGACACGGAGGTCCAGCGCCGAGGGCCATCTGGCGGTTCCTTCGCTGCGAGAAGCCAAGTTACAGGGAACCAGGCAGAGGGCCTTCTCGGTGGTGGCACCTGCCCTGTGGAATGCCCTCCCACCAGATGTCAAAGCGAACAACAACTACCAGACTTTTAGAAGACACCTGAAGGCAGCCCTGTTTAGGGAAGCTTTTAATGTTTGATGCATTACTGTATTTTAATATTTTGTTGGAAGCCGCCCAGAGTGGCTGGGGAAGCCCAGCCAGATGAGCGGGGTATAAATAATAAGCTGTTGTTGTTATTATTATTATTTGACCTAGCAGGATCTGCACACAAACTATGCTGATCTATGCTTAGCCTGCTCATCAGGTGTGCCAATTCTATGGGGGTGAGGTGTCTTTGGCCCCCTCAATATCTGTTGGTAGACTGCTGAGGCCCCTCAATGTTAAGTGGGTGGAGGAGGCTGAGCACAAAGTTTAGCATGGCACAACTTCGATGGGTGGCTCCACCTGAGTGCGAGAGAGTAGGAGCCCCAGGCATTGAAGCTGTGCCACGCTGGACTCTGCACGCAGCCTCCTCTCAACAATGCAACTTTGGGTGCGTGCGTGCTACACACATGACGTCACACACAGGCGATGATCGTACACGTGATGCACACATGACGTCACACGTGTGCGCCGTGCGTTGGACCCCCTTAATCTTGGGAGCAAGGTGGCACCTCTGCTGCTCATAGGGTGAACTACACATTTGAAGAGTAGGCACACCAGCCTCCATTCCTCTAGCTAGATGGGAATCCAACTGATCAACACTTTTACCATTGTGTGTCTCTCTGGAATTGTAAAGTGCTTTGATTCAATGTTCAGGTAATAACATGATTACAATATATAATAGCAGAGAACTCACAAGAGCTCTTTTACAATACCCTAAAGAGGTCTGCCCAGGAGCCTTTCTCCTTACATATATATCTGATGCATCCCAAAGTGAAATCCTTTGAAAATATATTTTCCAGTCTGCTGCTTTTAGTGCAGGTAGTCATTCTCAATAATCTGTCAGGGCAATGAACGCCTTGGCTGTCACATTTATTCTTAAAACTAACATGTATATACATCTTTGCGTTGTCAGCCGTGCAGATTATAAATGTCCTTTCTCTTCTGCACCTAATGGATTGGAATGAACTATACAAGTATAATTCACTCCCTCCCCCTGCTCCGCAATAGCATAATGGCCAGGTAGCTGCATGCTTGCCTTACAGCTTTCGCGTATGAATAGATCTGCATGGCTTTGGAAGAAGAAGGCAGCTGCAAATGCCAAGTCTTTTCAGCCCTTTCTGGCCACGGCAGTGGCTAGTATGTAGAAATGGGCAGGAGCATATGAACACATTAACAGGCTGAATCAGGCCAAAAGCCCACCTGGTGTAGCACACTGTTCTCTCAGGTGTCTATGGGAAGCCCACAGACAGAATCTGAGCACAAACAGGACTCTCCCCTCCTGTGATTCAAACCGGTATTCAAAGACAGTGGAGGTAGAATGTAACCAACATAGCTAGTAACTATTGGTAGCCCTCTCCTTCTTGAATCTGTCTTATTCTCTTTTAAATACAGTGGTACATCGGGTTACAGATGCTTCAGGTTACAGACGCTTCGGTTTACAGACTCCGCTAACCCAGAAATAGTACCTTGGGTTAAGACCTTTGCTTCAGGATGAGAACAGAAATTGCATGGCGGCAGCAGCAGGAGGCCCCATTAGCTAAAGTGGTGTCTCAGGTTAAGAACAGTTTCAGGTTAAGAACGAACTTCCAGAACAAATTAAGTTCTTAACCCAAGGTACCACTGTATATCCAAATTGGCAGTCATCGCTACATCTTGTGGGAGTAAATGTCTTAATTTAACTGTGCACTGCCAATTCAAAGGAAGGGCAGGACACCTGTAGAGGATTCAGGGTCAAACTGGGCAAATAATAATAATAATAATAATAATAATAATAATAATAATAATAATAATTGTATCCTGCCCATCTGACTGGGTAGCCTCATTAAGTACCCACTGTGGGGGTAAAAGAACTATAGTAAACACTACTGGTTCAGACAGTCAAATGATCTGACTCTGTAAAAGGCAGCTGGGTATGTTCAGTGCTTGACTTGCTTGCTTACTTATAAGTAAGGCCTGTTGAAATTTTTGCCTGTTGACATAATTTAATGGCAGTTTGGGTTCTCCATGCATTTTTCAAGGGCAGGAGCGAGAGGCCCTCCAACCCAGGTTAGGATTGTAGCACAGAGTATTTTTTCAATAACCCTTCCTCCTTGTGATGTTGTTTGGCACTCTTTCCCCAAAAGTTGCTATTCATCCCCCCAAACTGATTTTTGCAGCAAATGGATGAGGTAAAGGACCACATATTGATGAGAAACGACCATTTACAATTTTGACTGCAGCATCTGGTTCTATTATGCACTAAAATGACCCCTGCAGTCTTTGGTCTGCTTTGCTGGTTTATTTTTTAATGAGTTATCTGTAATGGAGACACAACACTGTGCCCACCTGAAAAGCAAGTAGTGTCTCTTGGATTATGTAACACGAGCATCATTTCATTGAAGATGACAATGCAGAGAAACACCACCGCTCATTCCTTCCTATGCAGGCCACTTAGAAGTTACTATAATTATAGTAAGTAAGCAAGCTATGGTGCTAATATTGATGTAATTGTGGTTATCAGATGAAGTTTGTTGCTACTGAGGAAGTAATAAAAAGTAACTCATAATAACCACTGAATGATCTGCCCACATTTTTATAGCTATTCAGCTCTCTGAATAATTAAGGCATGCATATTAAGTTGGGGGAGATGAATAAAACTAGGGCAAATTAACATTTTTAAATCAGGCTCAAAGCTGCATTAAAGAGCTGCTTTTATTTTCTTTGTTTTTGGTGCATGTTGCAGAGAGCTTATTAGAGAAGTGTTTATAAACTTCCAGTAGGCTCACATATTTACACAGATCGCTGTATTTTATTTTACAGGCAATTTAAGAGTCTTTTAAAAATACTGGGCCTGATTAGCATCTTGCTGGCATTAAGTAGGATGAATTTTGTTGTATATGTGACTGGGGAAATGCAACACCAAATGCATCTTCCCAAGGAATCTTACCTACCCAGGAGGAGAGCCAAATTTGCCTCACTTGAAACAACCCAAAAATGAACGTGCATTGGGAGATGTCTGTGGCTCAATGCAAGTAAACGATCTGAGAGCCAATCCCTGGTAGATCGTATCCAAGGTTTTTCAGGCAGCAGGGCTGCAGTTAGGGATGGAAGAATCTGTCTGTTTGGGTTTTTTTCATTTCTTCAGTCTCATATTCAATTCTCCACATTTCTGCAGCAATTTGCTGCAATTTGCTTTTTAAAAAAACAGCCTTATGAAAATGATCAGCTTTTCAGTGAGAATTTCTCCTAATACAGTGGTACCTTGGGTTACATACGCTTCAGGTTACAGACTCCGCTAACCCAGAAATATTACCTCGGGTTAAGAACTTTGCTTCAGGATGAGAACAGAAATCGTGCTGCGGCAGCACAGCAGCAGCAGGAGGCCCCATTAGCTAAAGTGGTGCTTCAGGTTAAGAACAGTTTCAGGTTAAGAACGGACCTCCGGAATGAATTAAGTTCTTAACCCGAGGTTCCACTGTAAACACATTTTTGCATACAGTGTTGACCAATGTACACATTTTTTGCAAGCAATCTCCCCAATCATCTGTAACATGCTGTCTCTGAAAAGTGTTCAGATATGGTAGCTGCATATGGTACCAGGTTATTAAATGGAGTTGGTTGCTTGGAGCAGAATATACTGATCATATTGGCTGGCAATTGTTTTCCAGGACAAATTCACAGTGATGGTGTTGGCTTTTTAAGCCCTAGATAAAATTGTATGTGGGTGGCTTCATGGCGCAGGGCCTTCTCAGCTGTGGTGCCAAAGTTGTGCAACTACTTGCTTTTAAACAATTGGGAAAAACCCTTTATTGTTGCAGGCTTTGGGAGTTCTTTAATTGGATGCTTCTTTTTCTAATTTCTATTTGTCATCATTTCTAGGTGTTACCAGCAATTAATATTAAACATTTTAATGGAGGTGGCAAGAGTGACAACAAGAAGAACAGTAATAGGGCTGGGCTATTTGTGGACTGTATCAAGGATTCCATTTCTCCACCCTCTGCAGCATCCATTTGCAGTTCTAGCAGACAGATAACTGGGTGCCTTTCTAATGGTGGATTTAAACTGCTAGAGTAAGGTTACCAACTTCAATTGATTTTGTATGGGGACTGATTTGTAAATCCGGGGACTGCCCCTGGGAAACGGGGATGTCTGGTAACCTTATGCTAGAGTTGCTAATAAATATGCTGCCTTTTACAAATAACAACCACACACACACACACACTCACTCACTCACTCACTCACTCACTCTTTGGTATATTCCATTATTTTTACTGTAAACAGGAATTAACCACCACATTCCTTGTGTGCTTTCTGCCCATTGTGAATGATTGATTATACACTCAACTTGCTTGGTAGGAATGACTGGCTGTATAAAAAGTAATCTTGCAACCCAGATCTAGCACCCACCTCTCTTATCCTTCCAAAGCGCAGTGCAATAATATCAAACATTCACCTCCTTCAGGCATTTGCTGCAGAACAGGCAAACATGGAGGTAGCTTTGCCCCCTGGGCAATGACATTCATGCCAATGATGGTTCTAACCTGACACACATAGATGGCTGAGTCAAAAGTCTTAGTCACCTGCTACTTGCATATAAGGCATGAGCCTGTAGAACAAGGAGTAGGGCTGTGCTTTGAGCCCCACCCCCATTTTTGCTGAATTTGCTTTCAGTAACCATGGATTGGTAAAGGGTGCGGGGCGCGCTGTGGGTTAAACCACAGAGCCTAGGACTTGCTGATCAGAAGGTCCGGTGGTTCAAATCCCCGCGGCGGGGTGAGCTCCCGTTGCTCGCTCCCTGCTCCTGCAAACCTAGCAGTTCGAAAGCAACACAGTGCAAGTAGATAAATAGGTACCGCTCCAGCGGGAAGGTAAACGGCGCTGCTCTGGTTTGCCAGAAGCAGCTTAGTCATGCTGGCCACATGACCCAGAAGCTGTACACCGGCTCCTTCGGCCAATAAAGTGAGATGAGCGCCGCAACCCCAGAGTCGGTCACGGCTGGACGTAATGGTCAGGGGTCCCTTTACCTTTAACCATGGATTGCATGCAGTTTTGTGAGCCCAAGTTGCTGCTTGCTAGTTTGGGGTTTTCGTGAACAGGACATCTGAATAATCAGGTGTCCTGATAGCTGGAGACCCTACTCGTGGGCAGCGGCGTAGCGTGGGTTGTCAGCACCCGGGGCAAGGCAAGTAATTAGCGCCCCCTAACCCCTAACCTGCCGCCGCTGCCAGCTTCTTCTTGCTGCTGCCTGGGCTGGGGTATTTATGGTAAGGTAGCCACGGCGGCGGTGGCAGGTCCGTGTCAGGTGATCTGAGGCGAGTTGCCGCTGGCGCTGCCGCCCAAACGATGCCGCTTGCCCGGAGGAGGAGGAGGGCAGAGAGGCAAGGAAAATGCAACATGTAAAAGGCGAAAGATTTATACGATCTGAGGAAAAGCCACAGTGATACAAGGTCAGAATACGGAGAGGACTAAAATGACAGAGGTTGGAAAGTAACAATTGGGAGTTGCTATAAAATTATGGACATTGGGATGCAGAAAGGGGGGGTATGGGGAAGTCCGAGAAAAGAGGTTTATGAAAATAGGTGATGAAATTATACATGTATGTTTGTCCTTTTAAGTGTTTGTTTGTTTTCTAAAATTTTGTAAAACCAATAAAAATTTTATAAAAAAAAAAAAGGAAAATGCAACATGGCCCAGCAGCTGCAGCAGCAGCGGCGGCGGGGCTGTGAGGAGGGGCTGCTTGGCGCGCCCTCCGCGGCCCTGACGCTCGGGGACCGCCGCCAGCGCTGAGAGCCGCTGCCAGCTCGTCGGTTCCGCGAGACATGGGGCTCTGCTACAGCCTGCGCCCGAGGCTCTTCGGCGACTCCGGAGGCAGCGAGCGCCCCCCCAGATGTTGCGCCCGGTGCGGCCGGCCCCCCCCTGCACCCCCCACGCTACGCCACTGCTCGTGAGCAGGAGATCAAACAGTAGGGTTCCTGTTCATGTAACTGAAGGTGAGGGCAGAGTTTGGCAAGAGTGCACCTTCTCCCCTGTCTGTATTTGCTTTCACACCAGTATTCTGAACACCCAAATATTATTTATTAGAAGGAACCATCACTTTTTGGTTCATACTGAGAAGCTACTTGCTCTGTTTAATGTCCAAGCAGAGACGAAAGAGCTGCCTGCAGACATCAACTGAGAAATTAAATAACTTAATGTGGTAGGCTTCCACTTATAAATATAAATGACAGATTTATTATGGAACGCAGCATTATGTTTTTAAACAACCTCAAATGCAAGGCATATCTGTAGAATGAAACTGGGTGGAATAAAAGGATATGCAGCACAACTAGGATCAAATAAGATGCCATGGCGGGATGGACTGGGAAGTCTTGAGATATGAGTTCACCAAAGGTAATTGTATGATGTATATATTTAATGTTGGAAAATGTATATTAAAAAAATGCAAGGCATATCATGACCTCACTGAATCACAGGCAGTATGAGCCATACACTATTTAGCCTCATGCGGAGTCAGCCCAATATATTTTGGGACCTGAGCAGGACCTCAAAATGGTGCCACTCTCCCCAGCAGGGAAGAAGGGGAAAAGAAAGATTGACAATGGGATCCGCTGCCCCGGTGGATCCTGCCACCTAAGGCAATTGCCTCACCTTGCCTCCTGGGTAGGCCGCCCCGGCCTGATGTATAACAATTAAAATTGGTTTAGCTCATTGATGAGGTTAAATTGCTTAAATATCTGCACATCATTCTAACAACAGTTGATGTAAAGCCACCACTCCTTCAGGGTAGCTTCTCCTGTTATAGGTACATCCCAGTCTGGGCAGCCTGTGCAAAGTCCAAGATGACATCAGATGCTGCATGCATAAGAAGAGAATGCAAGCACTTAAATGGAACTTAAATCAATGGAATGCTTAAAACTGGGCAGCTTGTGACTGGCATTTAAAATCAGTGTGGGCTTGATGTGTGCCACGAGGTTTCATCTAATTCTTGAAATCGCTGAAGCTAGCTCACTTTTTTCTGTGCTTGAATGATAGTCATTACTGAGACATGTATAGATCTTACTTATACCTTAAGGGTGATGAGTCCTGAGGTTCTTGAAGCAAACAGTTATTCCAGGCCACCGGTTATACTTCAGCCGATACGCAATTGTTTGCAGGTTTAAAAGAAGCTGATGTTCTCAGAACAGGAGAACAGGGAAAGGAGCAGGGTGGATGGAATGGAGGGGAAACTGAGAAGCAACCATCTAATTCTTGATTTCCTGCAACAAGCAGTGGTTGGACTAGATCAGAAGTTGGGAACCTGAGCCAAAGAGGCTCTCCAGTCCTCTTTCACTTATTTTCTGACTCTTCTCAGGCCCCACCCCTTAGCCTCAGGCCCCACCCCTCACTGCCCCTGCCATTCTTTCTCCTTGCTGCCACTTCCTGTTCTCTTAACACCTGCAAATAAGAAGGAAATGGGGGCAGCTTCTTCTACTAGCCTTACACTCTCCCTTTAGGTGCCTGTGCAGGTTGGACCATATTGGTAAGGGATAAATGGTCCATTCAGAGAAGGTGCCCCACTAACAGCATCTTGGCCTAAGAGTCCCCCAAAATCTGGAATTGGCCCTGACAATTGGTTTTTCCTCTTTAAACAGAGCCAGTGGGCATGATTCTTGCATCTATGAATAATACCTTTTTTAGAAGCATGTTACTTGCATCTGTGAATAATGTCTTTCTTGGCCCAAGGGACCGTATTTTTAATGCCACAATTTGTACACTGGCAGAGATATTTCTGTACCCCAAAAGATACGCAGCACATCGTTTGTGAAGTGTGTGAGTGAGTCCTACTTATACAACTTTTTCCTTTAAAAAGTACAGACTGACAACGCCAGGGGGCTGCTTTAGTGTAGTTGGATATGCCCTTTTCAACTGACATGAAATATATGTATGTTTGCACTTAATGATCTCAAGAAAAGTATGAAAGGTTACACGGAGAGCCACACTGTGATGAGAGATGCAAAGTGACATGGAAGCATTTGAGCAAGTTTCTTGCTGAATGAAATCATAAATTCACCATAAATGCTTTCCAAAAACAAATGATGAAAAGGAACAGAATGAGCTGGCGTCATATCCCATAGCCTTCTGCTAACCCATCAGTAAAAAAAGGTAAAGGACCTCTGACAGTTAAGTCCAGTCGCGAACGACTCTGGGGTTGTGACTCTCATCTAAACGGCCTCGGTCCAGTATACCTGAAGGAGCGTCTCCACCCCCATCGTTCTACCCGGACACTGAGGTCCAGCACCGAGGGCCTTCTGGCGGTTCCCTCACTGCGAGAAGCCAAGTTACAGGGAACCAGGCAGAGGGCCTTCTTGGTAGTGGCGCCCTCCCTGTGGAACGCCCTCCCACCAGATGTCAAAGAGAACAACAACTACCAGACTTTTAGAAGACATCTGAAGGCAGCCCTGTTTAGGGAAGCTTTTAATGTTTGATGTATCACAGTATTTTAATATTCTTTTGGAAGCTGCCCAGAGTGGCTGGGGAAGCCCAGCCAGATGGGCAGGGTATAAATAATAAATAATAAATTATTATTATTATCATTATCATTATTATTATTATTATTATTATTATTATTATTATTATTATTATCTTGCTTTACAGGCCGAGGGAGCTGGCATTTGTCCTCAGACAGTTTTTCTGGGTCATGTGGCCAGCCTGACTAAGCCACTTCTGGCGAACCAGAGCAGCACACAGAAACGCCGTTTACCTTCCCACCGGAGCAGTACCTATTTATCTACTTGCACTTTGATGTGCTTTCGAACTGCTAGGTTGGCAGGAGCAGGGACTGAGCAACGGGAGCTCACACCATCACAGGGATTTGAACCGCCGACCTTTTGATCTGCAAGCCCTAGGCTCAGTGGTTTAGACCACAGCGCCACCCGCATCCCTTAACCCACCAGAAGGAGCATTGATTAAATAAACAACACAAATTCCCACTCCAGCACTTACTTCCTTATGATGGGACTTTCACACTACTGAATTTCTCCATATAGAAATGTGTGCATGGGCAGATGACCTTATGAAAGAAGAATAATGGGGGCTGGGCAAGCAACCAACCCTCACTGTGATGATGGCTTCACTTCTCCATTATTTCACAGTAATACTCCTTCACATGGCCATTGTGGCTATTTGTGCAGTTGCTTGAAGAAAATCAGTAATATATGTAGCTCCTGGACAGGCAAAACTGGAAAGGGAGGGGGCTGAGGTAAAGGAATTGCTACTAAGTGCATATCAGTTGGGGGATGGAATGGCACAGGCCTACTCTTCCATTGTGAAATTATTTTGTACGGTTGTGTTTTATCACTGCACACCGCCCTGATATTTTATGATACGATAGTCTATGAATACTTTTAGGAGTAAATAAATATTTTTAAAAATCAGGTGGGTAAACACCTGATAAGGGCTAACAGCACACAATGTTTTGGTTTGATTTTGTTCTGTAAACCTCCCTGAGACCTCCGGGCATAGGGCAGTATATAAATTCAATAAATAAATAAATTCAATAATAAATAAATTCAATAAATAAATAAATTCAATAAATAAATAAATAAATTCAATAATAAATAAATTAAATAAATAAATAAACAAAGTTGTGGTAGCTATCTCAGCATTCAGAGATTTCACAAAATTTTAAATGATGAAGTCCAATTCCAAAGAAAATCATTAATTTTTAAAATTTGAAATCGAAAGGTTTTGGAATTTTGCAGAAACCCCATTATTCCTTCACAAACTTGCTTTTAAGAAGCAACAGTTTGAAAAATAGTTACACAAAACATCCAGTAAATATTATAATATAAATGCTGACTTTTTACCATGGAACTTGATAAGTGCGCAGAAAAAAAAGTTCTGTGTGTGTGCGTGTGCCAAAGCCTTGGTAACTTTCTGTCCCAAAGTTTCATAGGAACCCTATAATAAGGTGTCAGACACTGAGTATCCGGAGTAGTCTTAAAAGTATTATCAAATGAATACTTTTTCCACTTTAAAGTATCACACAAGGATGTTCCTTTGTCAAACCTTATCATATTTCCACTCGTATAATCACGAAGCTTTCAGACTGGAAGCAATTATTTTTCAGACAAAAAGGTTTCTGGTTCTTTGGAGAATTTGCCATGCTCCAGTAAAAATTATTTTTTTTACCAGGGCATATTTATTGAAAATTCCTTTAGTTCTATGTTTGATTTTCAGTCTAAAATTCATAATACCGTTCCTCTGAAAGAACATTCTGAGCTTTATCATCCACTGAAATGTAACTTTTAACAATTGGCATAATTTTCCTTAAGCCACATCTTAAATTCATTCTGTACACAATATGCATTAAAAAACACACCAAAAAACCTCTTGACAGTGTTACACATGTTGGGATACTGCCAGGGAGACAAAGTCCATCATGGCCCCAAGCCGTCTGCCGGACGATCCATCGATCTCCCGTAGGCACTAGGCACGCAGTATCAGCAATTAGCGACATGAGTTTCTAGAAAATATCTTGCCACATTCTAGAGCTCATGCACACTCTATCAGCAGATAATGCACAGCAAAAGTCGCACTCAGGAGAGCATTATTTACAGGTTTATTCAGCGTTGATCAGAACAAAGAAAGACATGACTGCCCGCGTCAGTGTCTCCAGCACAGAGAGAAACGAAAGCAACAGAAAACATAAACATCCTGTGAACAGGAAATACGCAGACTCTGTGACTCAAAGCCTGCTCCCTTTTAAGGTGGAATGGAAATATCCTAACAACACACACATCTTTTAATGCTTACAATTTTCAAACATTGCCTATATTTGTTTGTGTAAGTCTCTTTCATTAAGTGTCTCAGGGCATTAGATACTGGTGTGTTCTACACTGTGTCAGCCGTCTATATGAGTAGATTAGGCTCCCTAATGGAGATGGTTGCCCTCATGTAGGGCAATGGCAGCAGAGATGGCAACATGTCAGTGGTGAAACCAGCTAACACATCCCCACTCTCTTACCTTTGAATGTTGATTTAATCTAGAAAATTAGCTAGATGCTTTAAACAGAGTTTACATAGAAAACCTCAATGAAAATCTTAGAAGTTTTAACACCAATAGGTTTTAATTAAAGACTGATTCCCTCCAGTATTTTGGACTACATGTCCCATCAGCCATTCTGTGCCTTTTAGTACTGTTGACCATAGTTTCCTTCTGGACCATCTTAATAGGATGGATGTTGAGGGAACTGTATTATGATGGTTCCAGTCTTCAGAGCCTTATTCAGAGAGTAGCTCTGGATGAGTACTCCTCGGTTCTCTAGTACTTGTGCTATGGGGCTCTGCAGGGTGCTGTCCTGGCTCAGTCACTAAGATCATTTGCAGGAGTATCATTCGTTCTCCCTTGAGTTGTTAAGGCTCATCTGACAAGAAGAAACTGGGCCTTTAATGTCACTGGCTCAGCCAATGCTTTGCCAGTAGAGATTCAGCAGGTGCCTTCTGTTTAAACCTTTAAATGCCTGCTGAAAACTGCTGAAAAATACCTTTCTAAAACAGTTACTGGATGATCTCTGGTTTTAAATTCTAATGTGGCTTGTATTGTGCATGTTGTGTGTGCATATCGAGGGAGTGAGGGAGAGAGTTGCAAACCACTTTAATTTTTTAAAAATGAGTGATTTCAAATATTTTTCATAAATAAATAAAATGAATAAAACATCAGGCTGAGAAGGCTGACTTAAAAGATGGGCTGCGTCACATTTGTGTGTTGGTACTAATTATGTTGCCTTATAGTACAGTGGTACCTCTGGTTATGAACTTAATTCGTTCTGGAGGTCCATTCTTAACCTGAAACTGTTCTTAACCTGAGGTACCACTTTAGCTAATGGGGCCTCCCGCTGCCATTGCCACCGCCGCACGATTTCTGTTCTCATCCTGAAGCAAAGTTCTTAACCTGAGGTACTATTTCTGGGTTAGAGGAGTCTGTAACCTGAAGCGTCTGTAACCCGAGGTGCCACTGTATAGCTATAAGCCTAGGACATGAGGGAAGTGGGAAATACAGAAGGCTTTTGATCAGGCTCTTTCTGAAACAAGGCAACTTTGATTTGTCTTGTCCTTAAATTCTTCTTTTTATGCTTCTGAAATTTATTTATTTAGTACTGTTGAGATGCATAAAAATGTAAGAGAAGCAGCCCACTCAGTGGGAATTAGCTAAACTAGGATAATTACTTAGTTAGTCTTAAATGGACAGCTGTGCATGAATATTAATTTTTCTCAGAGGGGTTTTTAAGATAGAAAATCTCTCCAGTAGATGTTTTGTTTCTACAGTGAGATCTGGGGAATTAGAGCTTATAAAGCAATAATCCAAATCATATGTTTCCTTTGAACCCAAATATGACATACAAGATCCTTGTTTTAAAAAGGTAAAAAATGTCCAGATTAACTGTTTTACTAAATAATTGGTTTCTGGTTCCAATTTATCAGTGTCAATCTTTGTAACAGTTTTTTTTTGGGGGGAGGGGTGGTGGTGAACAAAGGTGACATAATCTTTTAAGTAAATGTTAGCCAATGGTGGGTTTTGGAGAGAAGAGGAGAAAACCATAGAAAACAGCGTGTCATCTCCTGCAAGTGGCTTTTCTAGGTGTCTATTTCTGTTTTCACAAATGGTATTGACCTGCTACTTTGGTAAATAGAAATATGAAAAATTCAATTTGTGAATTGTAAACAGTGAAGCAATTTAACCTGAGTCATTATGGAGGATTTTAGGGGTTTGGTGCTAAAAATGAAGGCTCTAAAATAGTCTTCTAATTACAAAGGTGCCATCTGCAGCTTAATTTTCTTTTAAAAAACATCTTACAACCTGGAGGCTCTGGTGATGGAGGAAGAATGGTTGTGGCAACAAGAAGAGCATTCCTGATGTCTTCACCCAACCAGCTGAAAGAGTAAATTGCTTTTAAACTTTTCAAAGTTGTGCTGGTTTTATTTTCCAGTAACCCAAGGCATAAAATAGAAACCCTACCAGTCAAATTTATAGTTTTCATTGTTTGCAAATTAGTTGCAATAGTTCATGGTCAAGCCACATTGTGTTTTACATTAAGGCCTGCTAACGAAACTTAATTTTTGATGGTGTCACTGGGAAACCGTGAGAGCTTCTGAATTTTACTTTTTGAACAAATACAGGTAAATGTTTTACAGAATAATGGAGCTTGATGTACAGGGGTCCTTGTTGTTTTCAGTGAAAGCTGATCCTTTGGTGTGACCGGGTCACTGCCCCGCGAACACCAATCTGCCCCCAGCCAGCCTCCACCTGCAGCTTTCTTAGTTACATCCGGTCCAGCGGGCAGCCCTGTTTGTCAGCTTCCTCTTCCTTGGTGTTGCCACTGTGGAACTCAGTAGGGAGAAAGATGAGGTCAAAACTAGAATCTGTTGGCTGTTCCTGTTGTTGGCTCTCACTCTGGCTCCACCTAGTGTTAGCCTCCCCACCTTCCACCCTTCAAGTCCCAACAGGCACCAGCCACCACTGGTTGCTTTGCCCATGGCTGATGAATCTACACATAACCTTCTTTCTTATTGAGGCTTTTAAAAGCTGTCTGGACACTAGAAAAATTCTCCATAATAGACTGGGGAGGGGGGAGCACCACAGCCTCTTTACACGAGCCTTACTTTTATAGCCGGGGGTCTCTACTCAGCAAGATTCTTGTTAGAAGACTTTCATCTTGTTTTACCAGATGGTGCAATTTGTTTGGTACTGACGTGAGGGAGCAGCTTCTGAATTTTGTATAAGGACAACTGTTCCGACTATTCAGTGACTTGCTGTGTTCATCTTCCCTGACTGACTCCTCCTCCATTCTCGGCAGAAACGTGGTTTGTACTGTTCAGGATTTCGTTATATGGCTCTCCGTTTGCTCACACTGTCTCAATATTTTTTTCTCCACGATAATTACCTTACTTAGTTTGGATCATCTCCTATGGAGATGAAATGAGATGCTGAGGATAATTTAGTTAACTACAAACCTGGGGACACTTAGAATCCAAGCCAGCCCTTCTCAACTATTGCCTGCTCTCCAAAACAAACACATTAAAAAATGAGCGCAGGCTTTTGGGTAGGGTTACTGGTAAGAACACAACCCAACAACAAAAACTGTTGCAATATCTCTTGGGGACACGAACGTTCTAGCTCTCATTTCACTGCTTATGACCACAATTCAGTTTTGTGAAGATAGCTGGGTGTTTCTTTGTTATCTGTGGAATGATTTATGCTGAAGAAATATTACCTTTTATAGCTGAGTGGCAAAGCAGTGGGAGTGTTCAGTAAAACCCTTTTTATGCATTTAAAGAACACATTCGGAGGTTGCAGAGTTGTAGTGAGTTCCGGCACCTCTCAGATGGGCGCCATTGCCATTCCAAGAGAATGAGGGTGAGTTCATGGTGAGTTCCGGAACTTCTTTTTATAGAAAAATAGCACTGATCCTAACCCTAATTGTAATTCTAACCAAGGCTCATAGACTAAAGTGCACTAGAGGCTGACAGTCCTCAGTCTACATGTTGCAGTAAACTGGACATGGAAGAGTCTCTTTTGTGATCATTTATATTATTATTATTATTCTATTTCAAAAGTACTCCAAAAAACTGCCTCAACTTTGTGACTCACGTAGCATTTAAATAAAACATTCTGTATCTGGAACTTTTCGCTGTCCCAGAAAAGCCAAGGAGCATCTGTAATCTGACTTTATTTCTTTAACACTCTTCAAGGTTGTTGTTTCAAAGGCAGCGCACCTATAGCCCCAAGCAGATTCCTTTACTATGGTTATTTGCTATGATTTATTCACTGAAACACTGCCAAATAATAATTATTTTCCCCATGCTAATGAGCAGCATTAAATAAAACTTTTTAAAAATAAAAAACTTACTTTGTTAACAAACAACAGAGAGTGAATACAGATATGTGTATACATACATAAAGGTAAAGGTAAAGGGACCCCTGACTGTTAGGTCCAGTCGCAGATGACTCTGGGGTTGCGACTCTCAACTCGCTTTATAGGCCAAGGGAACCGGTGTTTGTCCTCAGACAGCTTCCAGTCATGTGGCCAGCATGACTAAGCTGCTTCTGGTGAACCAGAGCAGCGCACGGAAACGCCGTTTACCTTCCCACCAGAGTGGTACCTATTTATCTACTTGCACTTTGATGTGCTTTTGAACTGCTAGGTTGGCAAGTGCAGGGACTGAGCAACGGGAGCTCACCCCGTCAGGGGGATTCAAACCGCCAACTTTCTGATCAGCAAGTCCTAGGCTCTGTGGTTTAATCCACAGCGGTATGCACAAAATGTCAGCAGACTTCTTAAATAAGGAAAGCCATTGAGGAACTAATCCTGACTCCTGGCTGGAAGCAGTAGTGGCAGAGTCACAAATGCATCTACATCCTGCTGCTTGAACATCCAGGCAGAAGGGTTTTTTTAAGGGGGGGGCTTTATCCTATTTTTTGTTGATCTAGCCTAACATAGTAGAGCCCCTCCCACCATGTTCCACTTCATTTCAGGGGCTCTCCTGGTCCTCACTGGTGCTAGCCTCTTCCTGTACTTTTGGCAGCTGCAGCAGGGACTGCCATGGAAGGTTGACTTATTGCTATTTATTTATTTTATAGTGGAAGGGCTATGGCTCAGTGATATAGCACCTGCTTAACAAGCAGAAGGACTCAGTTTCAGTCCCTGGTATCTCCAGGAAGGCCTGAGAGAGAAGCCCATTTAAGATTTTGGAAAACCACTGCAAGTACACAACACTCTGTAAACAAACACTAAAAGTCCATTAAAAAATGGCAATAAAAGTATTTTATTTCCCAAATAGGTTTTATCTTAAACACAGTAAATAAAGGAGGTTTAACAAACTGAAGGACATCATCCTCTTTCTAGACTCCTCCCAATGGAAACATGCAGATGAGGACAGATATGCCCCTGCTTTAAGTCGTTTACACACTGTCTTCACTTGTTCATTATTTACTGCAAAGCTTGATGACTAAGCTCTTTAGTGACGAAACGTTGGATTACTGGAATGACGTTCAAGCACTGAACCACTGATATATCACAAGTGGACTGTTTATTACTGCATTTGCAATTTTTCAAGATAAAACCTATTTGGGAAAGAAACTACTTTTGCCACTTTTATGGAGGTTCGTTTACAGACAATTGCCTTGGTGATATTATCTTGTGTCAATTACAGTAGTCAATGTATCACCACCCTGTTTATTGCTTTATTGCTTCTCGCTCAACATGCCACTTTTGGGGGCTTTCCATGGGAGAAATTGCCAGCAGACATATCTTCCAGCCACTTAGCTCTCCATAGGTGAGTGGGTTTCTGCTGGTATGGGGTTTTTCCACTGGTGGGGCTCCTCTTTGACAGGAGATTGGGAGTTAAAATAGTCCTTGCCATCAGTGGTATATGAACATTTCAGAGCCCTTTGGTTCAGCATTCAGTACTCCCATTTCCTACAATACTGCAGATATTCATCTATATACATTTCTAGATTAGCAATTAGTCTCTTAATCCCTACAATGCAAATTCACAATAGTGATTTCTTAACACAGTCCACTCTCTTTCTCCCTTACACCCGGCAGTGTTTTACTATACAGTTATAGGTGTTGTCTGAAATGAGCAATAAGGTGGAATTCTTTCTGAGACATTACTGAGGCTTAGTCATAATCCACAAGTACACTGGGAAAGTCCTAACTCTGGAGAAACACTTTACAATACAGTGTGTGTGCCAGCTTCCAGTTTGTCGCTGGGCAGTCATTTTCACCAGCCACTACAGTGGTACCTCGGGTTAAGTACCGGTACTTAATTCATTCTGGAGGTCCGTTCTTAATCTGAAACTGTTCTTAACCTGAAGCACCACTTTAGCTAATGGGGCCTCCCGCTGCCGCCACGCCGCTGGAGCACAATTTCTGTTCTCATCCTGAAGCAAAGTTCTTAACCTGAGGTACTATTTCTGGGTTAGCGGAGTCTGTAACCTGAAGCGCATGTAACCCGAGGTACCACTGTATTTGCAGGATTCAGATTCCAACATGCACCAGCAGATTCTCAGAAAGTAATGCTTATCAGGGTGTGCCAGAAGCACACATTGTGTAGAGATGTGCACAACTGGCAGCACACGATGAGCAAGGAGCTTGTATATGAAGGGTTTTCAAGTGGCTACCTAATGGCTGTTTGATGAGACCCTCACACAGAGCACAACCTGGACTTCCAACCATTCTTCCTATAAAGGACACTAATGGTATTTGGTTTGCTTTCCGACTCCTCATAAGAACAGAGTGATGGATAACTGAAGGATGTCTTGGTTCTATGGCTAATCTGTGTCGTTTTGTGTTCTGAAAGAAGGAAAAAGTTTGTGCAACTGTTTTTGATCAAAGTAAGACATCATATCTGCCCGTGGGCTTCGTCTGGAAGCTTCAGCAAGGGCAGAATACAGTAGCTGGACTGCTGATGGGAGCAGACAGCATGTGACACTTTTGCTAAAACATCTGCACTGGCTGCCAGTATGCTTCCGTGTCAGGTTCAAGGATCCTATGCTAATATACAAAGCCCTGGACAACTTGTGCCCAGGACACCTGAGTTCTTATATCCCAGCCTGATCACCAAGATCATGTGGAGGAGCTCTGTTAGTATCTGTGTTACAGACACCCTACTGACCTCAACCTGAAGTTGGGCATTAGTGCTGCCAGTCCCATGCTATAGAACACTCTTCCAGCAGAGATTCAAGGTGGCCATACATCCGGAATTTCTCAGACATACCTGGAATACTGTAGTGGGAAGTAGTGTCTGGGTGGAAATTGGGGGGGGGGATGTTTGGGGAAATCCGGATGTATGGCAAGCCACGTCGGTGCAATGTTGTTTTTGCTGATTTTCCTTACGAAAAGCTCAACAACTCTTGTGTCCGGATTTGCACTTTTTGAAATATGGCAACTTTCTCGCATCACAGCCAATGCCACTGCAGGTGAAAGACTGACTGACTTTCAGGTATATCTTGAAGACTTTTTATGCTGACAGGTCTATGCTGTTGTCTTGACTAGTCAGTCATTTTAGTTACAGTGGTACCTCGGGTTACACACGCTTCAGGTTACAGTCTCTTCAGGTTAAAGACTCCGCTAACCCAGAAATAGTACCTCAGGTTAAGAACTTTGCTTCAGGATGAGAACAGAAATTGT
This sequence comes from Podarcis bocagei, assembly GCF_964188305.1. NCBI lineage: Eukaryota > Metazoa > Chordata > Lepidosauria > Squamata > Lacertidae > Podarcis > Podarcis bocagei. Next base: position 39,955,079 of record NC_138126.1, read on the forward strand.
GTGGTGGCGGCACAGCGGCAGCGGGAGGCCCCATTAGCTAAAGTGGTACCTCAGGTTAAGAACAGTTTCAGGTTAAGAACAGACCTCCAGAACGAATTAAGTTCTTAACCCGAGGTACCACTGTATGGTTTTGAAATTATGTATAATGATTTCTCTCTTGTTTTGCTGTACACCAAACTGATGGTGCAGTATACAAATTCCTTTATGAATACACCCATAAAAAATACAGTACACAATTCAGAGGGCATCACTCTCTTGCCCCTGTTGCTCTTTCTCAGAACATAAACCCATACAGGTTTCTGTGTGCACACATGTACTTGTGTACACACACACACACACACACACACACACACACACACACACACACACCAAAGTAGCCACTAGTGTTTTTGTATGTAAGCTGTGGCCAGTATTCTTTTAGCCGAGGCTGCTGTTAAGATAAAGGAATGACGTTCTAGCATTGCCACATCTATTTCTCAGAAATGTTTCTCAGCTCCTGGAATGTTTAAATAATGTAACACATGCAGGGCATGGGATGGATTTTATAGGGGGAAAGAAAGCATTGTATCTATTTTGTAAGATAGGGGCATGGCAGCCAAATGTCACAGCAATGCTAATAGATGCTTGTCAGGGGACTCTAAAATTGCACTGCCAAGGACTGATACGGCAATCCCGGGGACACACAAGCATTTCCTCTCTTGCTTTTTGGGACTCATTAGTGCAAAATTGCTTCTGTCTTAGCCGGTGAAATTGTTGGTCTCTTGGTGAATCAGGTAATTATAGTGAGTTGAATGCCAAAAAAGCACTAACTTGAAAAAAGCAGAGGAGGTAGAGTGGGGAGAAACTAATTCTGATAGAGTAGCTATGAAGACCATAAATGACCACCCATGGCATGAAGGTCAGCCCACATCCTTTTACCTTTCATGGCAATTTGCAAAGTGCATTTGTAAGCCAGGGTTGTTTACTTCCTAGCAGCTGGTCTAGACCTATTTACCTGATGTGCTAACAAGGTGCAGTCTGTCATGCTGATGTTTGGAAGCTGTTTCATGTTATGGAAAAATAGAGTAATGCATTATAAAGACATATTTGGGTTCCTTCCACAGCTGGGGGTGTGTGTGCCTCAAACCCTGAAATTATTTACCCATTTTGCTAGTCAAAGTGGAGTTAATGTCTGAGATAATAACTAATACACAGGGTTGGATATCAATCTTATTTTTAACTTATTGTCCCTCCCTCTCTACAGGAAATAATGCATCTGTTTAATGGGGAAAGAATATAGGCCACCAACATTGTGTGGATTCTGCGAAAAACTTGTGTGCATGAGCAGTGCCCACCCCACAATAAGAACCTATTTAGGGGCTGGTAGTTGGGAGCCAGAAGCAGGACAGCCACTGGTTTTCTTTTTCTGGGAAAGGAGCTGATTTGCAACCCAAAGTGACTCTGTACCTGGAAATGCAGGGCAAGTGACAGAGAAAGAAGGGGACATCTCCAAAACATCACCCACCTCCCCAGGGTCAGTTCTTCCCACTGCACCTCAATTACATGTTCTAATCCGCACCTGTTGATCGCCGAAGAATTCTTGAGAGTCCCATGGACTGCAAGAAGATCAAACCTATCCATTCTTAAGGAATTCAGCCCTGAGTGCTCACTGGAAGGACAGATCCTGAAGCTGAGGCTCCAATACTTTGACTACCTCATGAGAAGAGAAGACTCCCTGAAAAAGACCCTGATGTTGGGAAAGATGGAGGGCACAAGGAGAAGGGGACGACAGAGGACGAGATGGTTGGATAGTGTTCTCAAAGCTACCAGCATGAGTTTGAGTAAACCGCAGGAGGCAGTGGAAGACAGAAGTGCCTGGTATGCTCTGGTCCATGGGGTCATGAAGAGTCGGACACAATTAAACAACTAAACAATAACAACCACCACAACAACAACCTGCACCTGCAGAGAGATGGTGTCACTAACTCTCTGCCTCCTTAACAGATTTTTTGTGATAAGAAAAAAAGACTGAAGAAATGGTGACAAAACATGGAAGAACTGCAGTTTTACAAAGGCATCAGGTAGATCTGCCATGAAGCAGGCATGGTGATTACACGTTAAAAGCTTTGGGTTGTATCCAATGTAGCATTATGTAAGCCTCTGACCAGTGCAAGGATTTCTGCTTGTGCAACTGGAGTCTTCACAGTGGCAGACCTTGGTGCCTAAAATTTCAGTAGTGCCCTGAGCAATGGCAAAATCTGGCACCCCCCCATCACGTTCCATTGGATGCCATAGTTGTGGCACCCCCCCTGCAGCACTCCGAAGGCCTGGCACCCAGTGTGACTAAACTGGTCATGCTCCCCTAGCCTGGCTTTTGCTCTCCCCCTCCCCGTAAATCTGTTCTGGGTCCCCCTCCAACCTTCCAGGGCTGTTTTGGGGAGGGTGCAGGGCATTTGCCATTGAAGGTGGGGGTAAGTCCCATTGTCGAAGTATCCATTATTAGATGCTGCCCTTAAGCATCCCCTACAATTGCAGACATGCAAGGGACCAAAAGGTCACATAGTTGAAGCTGCTGCTTGGAAGACAAGACTGTTAGCCCTTTGCAGATCAGCCCAGTATAACATTATTATCATTTATTAAATTTATACACTGCATTTCATCCGAATATCACATGTGATTATTGAATGAAGATTCAACCAAGTATCAAGCAATTTTCTGATGGTGATTGTTTCTAAATCTTATTTTTATTTTTTTTTCTTGGGGAGCTGTAATTTTTAGACCTTGAATTCAGTTTTGATTGCTTCTGATGGCAAAGTATTTTAATTGACTCCACTGCAATGGGTCCTCTAGATAACATTTCAAACTTCTTGGTTGCTTAACCATATATCCATTTGCTATAGGCTGGAAAGTGAATCGATAATCAGATGAAATCCTCCTCCTCCTTTGTCTTCTTACAGAACAAGGTAGTAGATTCTGGCCTTGATATGATATTGCTGGTCCAGAGTCTCCCAATTCCCACAAATAGTTTTGGGTTATAAAATCCTGATTAAGGTTTTCACCCCAAGTCCCAAATTTGCCATTGCTGACCTTTGTGTTTGGCTTATTATCCTAATGAGCATGTCCAGAAACAATGAACTCTGGGAATGGCAGCAGTAACTATGGGAACTGTGCAAGGCTGCAGGAGAAACCAATAAAATGTGACAATTTGGTCCGTAAAGAGACTGAGTTCTCAGCTTTCTGAGCTGACATGATAGGAGAAAGGGTAGATGTTTAAGCAAGTGGGGTCAATTTTAATATTGTACAGTAATACAATTTTTACATGGGCATTGTTTCTGATTTGAGTCCTGTTTTCAAATAGTTTTGCTAGCTTGTTAAAATATAGGCCTAGCTAATGAAAAATGTTAGCCAAGCAAAAGGGATTTAATTTTGTCATATTAGCCTTTATTTAAATAATATTCTGAGTAGCTTAAACAGCTGATGTGGTTGGCGTCTGACGTGGCATCTGAAGACAGACTTGTGGGTGCTGTGACTTTAAAATGTAATTTTGAATTTTATTCCTTTGACACACTGTTTACTCTGTTTTAGGAAAATGAATGATTGCTTAGCAAAACAATTCTGAGAGATGGACCAATACGCTTTGGTGTCTGAGGGAAACACTCCAATACAGTGGTACCTCGGGTTAAGTACTTAATTCGTTCTGGAGGTCCGTTCTTAACCTGAAACTGTTCTTAACCTGAAGCACCACTTTAGCTAATGGGGCCTCCTGCTGCCACCGCACCGCCGGAGCACAATTTCTGTTCTCATCCTGAAGCAAAGATCTTAACCTGAGGTACTATTTCTGGGTTAGTGGAGTCTGTAACCTGAAGCGTATGTAACCTGAAGCATATGTAACCCGAGGTACCACTGTAGTGCCTCTCAGTAGTCGGAATATAATAAACTATATAATTGCCATATTGCTTTCCTTTTTTGGTATTCTAAAAACTAGTGTCTGAAGTATGCTACAATGTCCTGTTCAAGGGTAGACCCAGTCATAGACTGGGACTGTGTATTCAGCATCCATTTAAAGCACGTTGACACCCAAAGATCCCTGGAAACTATAGTTTACCCCTCACAGAGCTGCAATCCCAAGTACTCTTGACAAACTGCAGTTCCCAGGATTGTGTGTGTGTGTTTTCAATTTGATTTAAATGGATTTTGTGCATAGCCTAGATCCAGTCCAAGTTAGGCCTAGTTCTTACTGAGTTGCTAAACTTGTGTCTGAACTGTACCACTTATGATGGGAGGCTCAAATAGATCAGCTGTGGGAAATCTTTGCAGGCCTGTATTCCCAGGCCTTTGAATTTATTAAAATGTCTGTTTTGGGGGTCACTGTCCTATGACATTCTGATGGGCAGCAAGGACTCTTCCCTTGGCACAGGTTTAATATGTCGGTGTCCAGGTGGTCCTCTCAATAACATGGCCACAGTGTTCTAAACCACCACCAGCTTTGGAGAAATCTCTCTCTTTTTTTTTTTTTTTTTATAAAATTTTTATTGGTTTTACAACATTTTTGAGAAAAACAGACAAACATTAAAAATGACGAACATACACGTATAGTTTCAAACATATTTTCATAAACCTCCTTTCTAGGACTTCCCCATACCCCCCCTCTCTGCATCCCAATGTCCATAGTTCAACTAGCAACTCCCAATTATTACTTTCCAATCTCTATCATCTTAGTCCTCTCTTACACTCTGACCTTATGTCCCTGTACCCCTTTGTTTCTGGAAACTACGACATTTTAACATTCATTAAGTTTATAGTAGTCCTTAAGATAGCTTTTAAATTTTCTCCATTCTTCTTCTACCGTCTCTTTTCGTTGGTCACGGATTCTGCCTGTCATCTCGGCCAATGTCATGTAGTCCATCACTTTCATCTGCCATTCTTCCAAAGTGGGTAGATCTTGTGTCTTCCAATACTTTGCGATGAGTATTCTTGCTGCTGTTGTGGCATACATGAAAAAAGCTCTATCTTTCTTTGTCACCAATTGGCCGACAATGCCCAAGAGGAAGGCCTCTGGTTTTTTTAGAAAAAGTACATTTAAGTACCTTTTTCATTTCATTATAGATCATTTCCCAGAAGGCCTTAATCTTCGGGCATGTCCACCAAAGGTGATAAAAGGTACCTTCAGTCTCTTTACACTTCCAACATTTGTTATCGGGCAAATGATAGATTTTTGCCAGCTTGACTGGGGTCATGTACCACCTGTATACCATTTTCATGATGTTTTCCTTTAAGGCATTACATGCCGTAAATTTTATACCGGTGTTCCATAACCATTCCCAGTCAGCTGACATAATGTTATGTCCAACATCCTGAGCCCACTTAATCATAGCCGATTTAACTGTTTCATCCTGTGTGTTCCATTTCAACAACAAGTTGTACATTCTAGATAAATTCTTAGTATTGGGTTCTAACAATTCGGTTTCTAATTTTGATTTTTCCACCTGGAAGCCGACTTTCCTGTCCTGTTTAAAAAATTCCATTATTTGACGATATTGGAACCAATTTTCCACTTTATACTTCAATTTCTCCTGACTTTGTAATTTGAACTTATCTCCATCCTGTTCTAAAATTTCCCAATACTTCGGCCATCCGACCTCCATATTGAGTTTTTTCACTGCTTTAGCCTCCACTGGTGACACCCATCTAGGGGTTTTGTTTTCCAATAGATCTTTATATCTTATCCAAACATTAAACAATGCTTTTCTGACAATGTGATTTTTGAAGGCACTGTTAACTTTATCATACCAAAGATATGCATGCCAACCAAAAGCGTTATTGAAACCTTCCAGATCCAAGATGTCTGTATTCTCGAGGAGCATCCATTCTTTGAGCCAGCAAAAAGCTGCTGCCTCATAATACAATTTTAGGTCCGGCAGGGCAAAACCCCCTCTTTCTTTAGCATCTGTCAATATTTTAAATTTAATTCGGGGCTTTTTGCCCTGCCAGACAAATTTCGAGATATCTTTGTGCCACCTCTTAAAACATTCCATCTTATCAATAATCTGCAAGGTCTGAAACAAAAATAACATTCTAGGCAATACATTCATTTTAATTACTGCAATTCGGCCTAACATTGACAGTTTCAAATTTGACCATATTTCTAAATCTTTTTTAATTTCTGACCAACATTTTTCATAATTGTCCTTATACAAATTCTGATTCTTGGATGTTAGATAAACCCCTAGATATTTGACCTTCTTGACCACAGTCAAACCTGTTTCCTCTTGAAATTTCTCCTTTTCCATATCTGTTAGGTTTTTCCCTAAAACTTTGGTTTTTTGCTTGTTCAACTTAAATCCAGCTACCTGGCCAAACTGTTGTATTATTTCTAATACCTTTTTCGTACTAGTGTTTGGCTCTTGCAAAGTCAATACTAAGTCATCTGCGAACGCTCTTAACTTGTAATGTTTAGCTCCGACCTGCACACCTTTAACCTGCTGGTCATTTCTTATCATATTCAGCAACACCTCCAGAACTGAAATAAAGAGTAATGGGGAAATCGGGCACCCCTGTCGTGTTCCTTTTTCTATCTTAAGCTCCTCAGTCACAACATTATTTACAATCAGTTTGGCTTTTTGTTCAGAGTATATTGCAGCCATACCATTCTCAAAACCCCGGCCTACCCCCATCCTATGAAGATTCTTCTTCATAAAACTCCAAGAAATATTGTCGAAGGCTTTCTCCGCGTCCACAAAGATCAATACTGCTTTAGTGTTTATATTCACCTCTAGCTTTTCCAGAATGTCTATTACATTCCTTACATTGTCTGCCAGGTGTCTTTTAGGGAGAAAGCCTGCTTGGTCCTTATGAATCATCTCCATCAAAACTCTTTTGAGTCTTTTTGCCAAAATGTCTGCAAAAATTTTGTAATCCACATTGAGCAATGATATTGGGCGGTAGTTCTTGAGTTGGGTCTTTTCAGTCTCTGACTTTGGTATGAGTGAAATATATGCCTCTTTCCACGATTCAGGTGCCCTTTTTCCTTCAAGGATCTCATTACAAACTTCTCTTAATGGTTGAGTCAACCATTCCTTCAACGATTTGTAGTATCTGGAAGTCAGTCCATCTGGTCCCGGAGATTTGCCCAGTTGCATATTCTGAATGGCAGCCTCTATCTCTTGTTCTGAGATTCTCTGGTTCAAGTCCATCTTACTTTGATGAGAGATATTTTGTAGTCCATATTTTCCAAGGAATTTGTCTATATCTTCTTCATTTTGCGGGCCTTGAGTGTAGAGTTTTTTAAAGTAACTTAAAAAGCAATTTCTAATTTCATTGGGTTTAGATATATTCTTTCCATCCACCTCCAGGCTTGTAACTGTATTTAGTTTCTGCCTTTTCTTCAGTTGCCATGCCAAAAGTTTGCCACATTTATTTGCTGATTCAAAAGTCTTTTGCTTCATTTGCCTTATCTTCCATTCAATCTCTTGGTTCATCAATTCCATATATTGTGTTTGATATAATTTGATCTCTCTTAAGATGTCCTGAGACTTTGGTTTTGTTCTTAATTTCCTCTCTCCTTCTTTTATCATTTCCAGAATCTTCTCTTTTTTCTCATTTTGTTTTCTCCTCTTTATTGAGTTTTGTTGAATCAAGAATCCTCTCATCACCGCTTTACTTGCGTCCCAGATCACTCTTTTCTCCACGTCGGTCCTCAAATTTATTTCAAAATAGTCTTTTAGAGTCTTTTGGGCCTTCGTGAGAATCTCCTTATCTCGAAAGAGGGTGTCATTCATTCTCCATCTAAATTGACCAGATATTGTGAGTTTCATCTCCATCTTCACGGCGTTATGGTCGGAGCAAGTTTTTGGGCAGATTTCCACTTTCTTAATCTTTGGGGCCATTCCACTAGTAACCCAGATTTGGTCAATTCTGGTCCAGGTCATCATTGCTTGGGAGAAAAAGGTTCCCTCTCTCTCCAGAGGGTTCCTTGTTCTCCAAATATCTATCAAGTCCATATTTTCAGTCATTTCAAAGAAAGTCTTAGGGAGTCTCCCTTCTTTGGTGACTGTAAGTCTTTGTGCCTTGTCCATATTAGTGGAGACCACGCCATTCATGTCTCCCATAATTATCATATTGTAATCCAAATAGTCCATCAAAGTTTCATGAAGTCTCTTAAAGAAGTCGGATTTGCCTTCATTTGGTGCATAAATTCCAACAACTAAGAATTTTTCTCCTTGTACTTGTATCTCCACAGCCAGATATCTCCCTTGTTCATCTTTGAATATCATTTTTGGAGCCCATTTCTCCTTCACATATATTACAACTCCTCTCTTCTTAACTTTGTCTGATGAAATAAATTCTTGTCCTAGCCTTTTATTTGAAAGTAATCTCCTGTGGGCTCTGGTTATGTGAGTTTCTTGTAAGCATATCAAGTCCAATTGTTCTTTATTCAATATATGAAATACTTGTCTTCTCTTCAAAGGCCCATTGAGCCCATTACAATTCCAACTAAGGAATTGCAGAGCCATCTTGTTATTTTCTTAAGGCTCCTCCAACAGCTCCAAGTTGTTGCTCTTCTTCTGATGGTGGTGGTTTTTGTCCAAACGAGAGATTCAGGATGTCCAGTGCTCTCCTCTGTTCTGCAAGTACGTCCACAGTCCCCTTCTGTAAATCCTCCTGGTATCTTGCCAAAAATTTGTCTTTATCTTGAATTGTCTTTATTTTCACTTTCTTTGCCTTGTAGTCAAATGACAGTCCTTGTGGAAACTCCCACCTAAAGCGAATAGTGTTCTTCTTTAGCAAGAGAACCAAGTCCTTGTAAAAGTTTCTTAAATCCAAAATGTATTTTGGGATGTCTTTGAAGATCTGTACAGCTGAATTTCCAATTTGCAGGGCCTTTTCAAAGTGTAATCCTAATATTTTGTCTCTTTCCTCCTTGGATCTGAGTGTAATCAGACAGTCTCTCGGTGTCTTTCTATCTTGCTTTTTACCCAATCTGAAGGCAGTCGTAATTTTAAATTCGTCTTCCTCAAGGTCCCAGCAATCCGCAAACTCCCGTGTCAAGTATTCCACAAGGCTGTCTCTTTCATTCTCCGGAATCAGTCTTAATTTTAAATTTCTCTCTTTCCTCTGTAACTCCCACAAGGCCAAAGTTGCATCATGCTCATAGACCTTCTTGGCAAGCGGCTCTAGCTTCTCCTGTGTCTCTCCGGCAGTGGCTTTGGCCTCCTCGGCAATTTGGCGCGTGGTGGCGTTCTCCTCTACCAATTTATTTATAGATTCTGTATTCTGGTTTAATCTTGCTGATATTTCTGTTAATTTTTGTGTGTTCTCTGAAGTCTGTTTTGTCAAAGACTCCAGGGTTTGGTTTATCTTGAGCAGGGCCTCTGTCACAGCTTCCATAGAAACGGCTGCTCCTTTGTCTTGACCTGTTGTTCCTGCTGATCCGGCTGTTGCGCCTGAGATTGAGCCTCTTTTCTTTGCCTGTTGCAGCTGCAACTGTTGTTGTTGTTGTTGTTGCTTGATCTTGGCTCTTGTGACTATCTCTTCTTGTGGGCCACTCATGTCAAGGTCAATTCCCACGGGATTTGTTCTCCCTTGGAAAATTCCACTGTCTTAAGCCGTGCCGAACTTTACTTTATCCTCTAGAGGGAGCAAATCAAAATGGCCATAGAGCGAAATTTCCAAGTACCAAAACAAAGGAGACAGTCCAAAAAGTAAGAAAAAGGGAGATTAACACAGTCAAAGTCAATGTTACTAAATACTTATAACTTCAAATTGCCACAGTTGCCCAATTTATACTGTTTCTTCTTATAATATGCAATAGTCAGGCAGTGTGGAAACTTTGTATCAAAGTATCACTTCACAGGGAAAAGTCAGTTCAGTGTACTAAGAAGGCAGACCGTTTCGTACTTTCAAACAGATGAGACAGCAGAGGTTTTTTTCCTCCAAATAAATCATGCAGTTAATGGTCAGATTCACCTCCCCTCTGCCCTGCTTGCTAGAGGGGAGATCAAAGGTTTAAATGTCCGGTTTAGCTGATCAAAGGACGGATTTAAACGGATGCAGGTTTAGAGCTCCGTTGCTTTCGCTTTCATGCAGTCGGGGGGAGGCAGACTTCCTTTGTTTAAATCTCCCCCGTTTTTAGCCCAATTTTTAAAATTGAAAGAGTCCCGGTTATTTATCAGTTCTTACTCACGGGGAATCAGTCCGAATTTCTTTTCAGGAAGGAATCGGCGCTCTCCGCTTATGGCGACGCGGCTTCACTTCGCAGGCTGGGTAGCGACTCTCAGCACCGCGCTCACTCCCGATGTCGATCCGTAGCCTTTAAAAAGGCTCTTTCACGGTACCGGGGGGCGCGAAGGTGCCCACCGAGTCTCCTTGTTCTCAGGCTTCAGCGCCTGGGATTTTAGGGGTCCCCCGCTTGCCGTAGCGGGTAAGACCCGAACTTGCGAAGCAGTCCTTCTCCGGAGCTCGGAGCTAGGACCGCCATTAAGCGCTGGCACCGACCGGAAGTCCTCAGCTTTGGAGAAATCTCAAGGGAAGCCCCACATAGGGTGCATTGCAGTGGCCCAATCATGAGGTCACCAACACATGAATCACAATCACAATGGCCAGCTACTTCTGGTGAAGGCTGTGGCTTGAGGAGATGGTGTGTGGCTGGCGGAGGAGGATTGTTGCCTGAGGAGAGTATTGAGGGCCTGATAGACAGGTCTGGAGCGCCACATTATAAGGGATAGTTCCCTATCCCTAATAATAAGATAGCATTTTAAATTACTAAAATTGTTCTGAGAAATTGACCTTTCTAATACTGAGTAGCAGTAATTGTGTCTATTTGATACCTGCTTTTTTGTCAAGAAATGTGCTAGTGGCTTCCAGTAAGATCTCATGTGAATCACACAAGATCTGACACCATATGAGCGCTGCCACACAACACTAGTAAGTGAGACTTTGGTGGGCTGGGCTGTGGTGGCACAGTGGCACCTTCCCATTTTACCTCAGGTGACAATGTGGGACGTGTTGCCCCTTTCAGGTAACCTGGTCCCCAGGTATTTGAAAACAGAGTTTGTGGCTGGAACACTACAGTCCACATTATATTTGTTATTCAGTAATTGCAATTTTCATACTGAGAATGAAGCTCAGGATTCCAGAAGATATGGCAAATCTAGGGATATATTATTAATATATTTTCCTACGAAAATGACCCTATCTTTATTTTTATCTATTAAATAAAAACTCATAAATTTAATTTTTCACAAAAGATAATTGGTCTGTAAAATAAAATAATGGTTTTCCTTGAGTAAACCTGGATCTAAAGAAACGTTATATTTTTAAATTGGTATCACAGCTGCAATTGTTATACAACATGGGATTTTATCACTAATAATTTAGAGTGATGATATGTTTGAACTGATGGCTGCTTTGCGTTAGGATAATTGCTTAAATTCCCCTTGTAGGCTTTAGTTCCTATTAAAAGACTTTCGACCTTGAAGCTTTTATTTGATTTTGAATGGCTTTTTATTCAAATGCAAATAGTAATAACCTAGAGAGAAAGACTTCACTTATGAAGTGGATTTGCTTTCTTGAGTTCTAAGGAGGATGAGCTTGAAAGTTTGTTTTTAATTTCTTTGCTGAAGGTTTGGGCCAATGAAAGAAAGTTAACAATGGAAACAAAAGCAGAACCCTCTATCCTTCCCTGATAAGCAAGTGTTAGTTTTACACCTAGGGCCTTCCCACACGTACCTTTATGGTGGTAGAGTTAAAAGCTCCTACTCCAGATCTTCTTCTTCTTCTTCTTCTTCTTCTTCTTCTTCTTCTTCTTCTTCTTCTTCTTCGGCAGATAACAACATGGCAACACCATTATTCAGCTAGTATAATGGATCTAGCAAACTGCTTCTTCTTCTACCACACGCCCCCATGACTTTTGTGAAAAATCCAGAATGGATCCAGAATGGATCCTCAGTATTTTCTTTTCTGTGGCATGTGTAAACGGGAGAAATCTTGTGAGCTCAGTTCAGACCAAGATCATAGAATCATAGAATCATAGAGTTGGAAGAGACCACAAGGGCCATCGAGTCCAACCCCCTGCCAAGCAGGAAACACCATCAGAGCACTCCTGACATATGGTTGTCAAGCCTCTGCTTAAAGACCTCCAAAGAAGGAGACTCCACCACACTCCTTGATGATGGTGCTGCATCAAAGAACTGCCCGTGACAACAATCACTAGCCGCCAACATAATTTCATCATAATAACAATGTTTGCCATAGCTCAGGCAGACGCGTAGTTCCTCTTCTGAACTCCTATACTCCCACAAGATTAGAAATCCAGAATACTAGGCATTACATCATAATTATTTTTTTTAAGCTGTGAAAAGGCTATCCCTTTGCACATGCCAGGAAGGAGAGGGGGGATTGCCCCATCAGGCAAGTGGATTGTTCTGATGGAACATTTGTAACAGTGTGATTTTGAATTCCTCCCATAATATCCAGAATGATAAAACCTTAGGAACCCTCAAGATCATCCCAGTAATAAAGCTTTATTTTATTACGTACCAATATTTTCTCTTTTCCTCACTTTTTCAGGCATATATTGAACATGGTTACTGAACAGTTAATGTTTGCTGGGCTTTTTTCCCCCAGCGAGAACTCACCAGAACTCAGCTCCAGCACCTCTCAGGTGGGCACCATTGCCATTCTAATGAGGGAGGCCTTCATGGTGACACCTCTTTTTCTAGAAAAATTGTTGGGTTGAAATAACGACAGACAAGTAGCAAGTGTCATGTGAGAGGCATCTCTGGAGCAAGTCCCGAGGAGACTCTTTTATTTAATATTACAACATTGCCACAGGTGCGCTCGTTGCTGATTGGTTAACATGAATACAATGTAAGGGCATTAATCATGAGGGTTGGGAAAGGGAACACATGGTTACTAATGATTGATATTGCATGACTTGAAAGAACATAACAATCGCAGTCCGTAGATGTGGTCAACAATGCATTAAGAACAGGTCAAGGTACACTGTTTCATGAACTCAATGGGAACTGTTCAGAACATTCTCAGACTCATGTGCAGAGGCAAAAACTTCCCAGCAAAAAATAGCACTGAATGTTTGGATAGGAATTTGTCAGCCAACCACCATGCCTTTTTCTCATTATCTGAACAATTTCCCCCCTTTCAAATCCTGAACTCTCTATTTCGGCCTCAAGAGAAATACATAAGTGATAGTTCCGCAGATAGCAATGAGTGTAACCAATCACATATCCTTCATAAGGGATCACCTGTACATTTCACTTCTTTAATTTGGATGTCGGGATGCAGATTTCATTGGGTTGGACTCTTGTGTGGAAGGTGATTTAGGAGAAGTGGTGAGAGGAAATAATGGGATTTTTATTTGTTTGGGGAAGACAGAGGGAAAATAGTTTTTTGCCAACATAGAAAGCTGCCTTATTCAAAGTCAGACCATTGGTCCATCTAGCACAGATTTGTGAACACTGACTGGCAGCAGCTATTCCAGGTTTTAGAATGGGAACATTCCCAACTCTACTGAGGACTGATCCTGAGACCTTCTTCATCATGCAAAGTGCCTATGAGCTACAGGTGTAAAGCAGAAACATAAATTAATTTGGAGAAGGTGAGGAAATGAATTGTTGGGAGGGAGAATTAATTAGGGGAATGGGTGTGTCAATGGGGCAATCTGGTGGAAAATAAATTTTGAGGGGAAATTAATTTTTGGAAAGGGAAATGAATGCTTTTGAAAGAGAAAATGAATTTTCGGAAGACTCTCAAAAGGGAAATTAATTATTGGAAGGATATGCAAAAGAAACGAATCTGTGAAGATAAAAAATATATATGGTAGCTGAGTTGCTGCATGAGTTCCCTGCAAACCAAGATATATTGAGTCAAGCATTGTCTTTTCAACAGCACCCAGTCAGATGCCTCTGGAAACTGGTATGCCATAAACACCTGTCATTCACATGTATGCTTACTCCGAACTTGGTGGTTGAATTTTGCTATCATGGGTAATAGTCGTTGATAGGCCTACATTTCAGGGATTTGTCTAATGTAGTCTTCTACATCCTAGCTGGCCTAATTCTTTCAAAAACCAATCTCATGTAAGGCTAAAACTTGAATTTCATTAGTTTTGTATTGCATGAATACAAATGTGTGCTGCTGTGCTTTTAAAACCTGCCTGAATTTGTTTTGCCTTGCATCTTTGTAAATATGGTAGGTCTGAAGTAGGGATGCTCGAAGAATTTGAGCTTTGTGAATTCAGTACGAATTGATCTAAGCCACCCAGACTGGTGTGTGTGAACTGTAGTGTTGCAAACCTTCAGATCTCACACTTCTCCAAATAGTGTGATTTGTTGTTGTTTAGTCGTTTAGTTGTGTCTGACTCTTCATAACCCCATGGACCAGAGCATGCCAGGCATTCATGTCTTCCACTGCCTCCTGCAGTTTGGTCAAACTCATGTTAGTAGCTTCGAGAACACCGTCCAACCATCTCATCCTCTGTCGTCCCCTTCTCCTTGTGCCCTCCATCTTTCCCAGCATCAGGGTCTTTTCCAGGGAGTCTTCTCTTCTCATGAGGTGGCCAAAGTACTGGAGCCTCAGCTTCAGGATCTGTCCTTCCAGTGATCTTACAGTCCATGGGACTCTCAAGAATCTCCTCCAGCACCATTATTCAAAAGCATCAATTCTTTGGTGATCAGCCTTCTTTATTGTCCAGCTCTCACTTCCATATATCACTATTGGGAAAACCATAGCTTTAACTATATGGACCTTTGTTGGCAAGGTGATGTCTCTGCTTTTTAAGATGCTGCCTAGGTTTGTCATCACTCTTCTCCCAAGAAGCAGGCGTCTTTTAATTTTGTGACCTCTGAATAAAAATGCACGCTGAAATACATTCAGACATATGTACTTGTGCAAATATTTGTGCATTTAAATGCAGAAATCAGCTGTAACAGACACATGCAAAAGTAATATTGACTGGAAATAGATTGATCTGTCCCTTGCTAGTATGGGATTGAGATGTGCATTTCAGAGCATTATATACAATGGAACTGCCGCAAATGTAGGGACAAATGGGGAGTATTTGGGTTTGGGGTTTAGGCTCAAACCTCTGTCTTGTGCCGTGTTTGAGGCCTTGGACAAATCACTCACCTGCATAGCTCAGCATTCTGTTTCCAGCCAAATGCCTCTGGGAAACCTACAAGCAGGGCATGATGGCAACAAAATCCCTCTGTTGTCTTTGTCTTTAGCAGAGTTTTGGGGCCCTTTATCTATGTCCTGGCAAAATGGGGGGGGGGAGAGAAGAAGAAAAAGTAGGGTGTAAAAATTGGACATGATTTGCTTTATGCAGACTTGATTTTATTTATTAAATTGCAGCAGTGGAAAAAGATTGTTGTGTTGTTAACCACTGGGAAAAAAGTGCTTTATTGCTTTGGATTTCCTGGAAGTCTCCAAATCATAAAACCTAAAATGATAATCTGTCCATATACTTCACTAATACCAAGCAAATAAAAAACGATTGTCTTTTCAAAAGGATAACAGATATATGCAGAGTCACACTTTGTGACTTCAAGAGGGGGCATAAACTACTGACCTTGCAAGCTAAAAGGGCAAACCTACAAATGAGTTGTTCTGGGATACACGCACACTATTGATGCAGATCGGTTTTATACCCCAAGTAATCATGGGAGCTGCAGTGTTGGGTGTGCTGAGCATTTCATCCTTGGCTTTCCTTTCCCATAGAGCTACCTTTGCTAGGACTCCTAATCTGTGTCTGTTTGGTCCCTCCCAGCTGAAGTTGTCTATGAAAATTGTGAATCAGGGTTACGTCTCTAGCTTTGGGAATTCAAATGTTTATGACTTGGAAAGTGCCCACAAACCATTATTTTCTGGCCTTTAAGCGATTTAAAATCAGTACAGTGGTACCTTGGGTTAAGTACTTAATTCGTTCCGAAGGTCCATACTTAACCTGAAACTGTTCTTAACCTGAAGCACCACTTTAGCTAATGGGGCCTTCTGCTGCTGCCGCGCCGCCAGAGCACGATTTCTGTTCTCATCCTGAAGCAAAGTTCTTAACCTGAAGCACTATTTCTAGGTTAGCGGAGTATGTAACCTGAAGCGTATGTAACCTGAGGTCAAAATAAAAAAATTCCTTCCAGTAGCACCTTAAAGACCAACTCAGTTAGTTCTTGGTATGAGCTTTCGTGTGCATGCACACTTCTTCAGATACACTGAAACCTGAGGTAACACTGTAGAGTGGGTTTGTTCTCTGTTACAGGATTTCTAATAAATTTGTTCTGAAACAGCTGCTGTTCATAATCCATCCTCTTAAAGCAGGGATGAGCAGTACGCTCCATGATCCTTAAATTAAAACATATACTGACATGTATTTTTGTAGTTTTTGATAGTTAAGCACTCAGGTGCGTACTTTTAACTCTATGCTTAGCAGAGGTTCTCCTATTCACTTCAGTACAGGGAAAGCTCAGCACTCATGTTCATGGCATTAGTTTGATAATCCTACACAAAGCTGATGCATCAGAGGCACTGTTTTTTTAACGTAACATCCATCATTGCAAATATAGAATGCCAGGATATGGCTCACCAATTACTATTTCCCTGTCATTTCCGGGAAGTTATGTTCATATACTTTGCATATTATAGCTTCCAGAACGTCTGCTATCTGCAGATGCTTTTTGATGGTTGTAGTTCATAGAATCATAGAATCATAGAATCATAGAATCATAGAGTTGGAAGAGACCACAAGGGCCATCGAGTCCAACCCCCTGCCAAGCAGGAAACTCTTGTTGGAGTACAAGCAGGAAACTCATGTTGGAGTACAACTCTTGTTGGAGTACAAGAGAAAGGGCAACCAAATCCTCATGTTTTCTGTCCGCCTTACCATGTGCCCCTGTGGAGTTTCCTAGACTTATGCCTTGAAACATCCAGCCAACCACAGAAAGACACTGAAATACAGAAAATTAGTTTGAAGGTACTCTGAGAATGAGGCAGAATAATGGATTTATTTATTTCTTATTAGGCAAGAAAGAAAACTTTTGAAAAAGTGGAAAACAGGCTTTAGAATGGCATTGGAAAATACTAGGATTTCTACCTGAGGTGCCAGCATTGTCCTTTCCTTTGCTTGCTTTGGTGAACCATCTGGAGTGGTTGCTAGGTCAACCTTGAAAGCAAGGTCTTCTTGTAGCACACAGTGGCATGGATTGCATTGGCTGACCTGTGCAGAGAAGCAGTTTGATGGATGGGGAGCGGTACAAACACACTGGCAGGAGTACCAGATTGGCTCTGCTGGTGTGTTTGCACCATACTGACCTCCCTGCCGTCTTGCCTCTCTCCTTCCCAGTAAGCGATAGTAACCTACCTTCCAGGAAGCTAGCAGAGTTGCTCTGCTTCACCTGCTAAGCTGTTTCACCATGAAGGATGGTCATTGGCAGGTGAGAAGGTGTCTGTGTTTGGTCCATACTGGTTGAAAACAGCTGTGAAAATTGGGAATCAGATCCAAGCCTCTAGCTTTAGCAATTCAAATGTTTATGAACTAGAAAATAACCTCAAATCATCATTTGGTGACTGGGTGTTCTGATTTGTGTGTATGTATTTAACATTTGGATTTAGTTATGTATCTGCCAAGCATAAATATTGCTAAATTGGCTACTGTCATTAGTAGCAATAGCATGCAGAGCCACATATGCTTTAATAAGTGAGGGGGAGAAATATGCCATTTTTATAGATTTCTGCTGGCAGGCACAAAATACAAAACCAGCACAGGGATGCCTTCTCTCCAGCATTGGCTAAAAACACTAAATTTGTTTACATCATAGAATGACAGGCTCTGCACCAGCTTGAAAAACACACCAATCAAACAAAAAAACAAAAACCTGAAGTTGGAAACATTTATGTGAATGTTTCCAAAAAGCTGTAATTACGGTATACTTGCAATTGTCTCTAAATGTTGTGTCATTTCCTCCTTACACTTACTTTTTACCTCTTCTCTCCCTTCTCCGCTTAAGATGAGAGAAGTTTGTAACCAAGGCAGCCTAAACCAGGGGGCGGGGGGGGGGGGAATCACCAGGAAGCAGTGGTATCAAGAAAGCTCAATTTAATGGCATCAAAATGGATACCCATCTTTCCAAAGTATAGGTTAGAGAAGGTGTTGACATCAGAGGCCTTTTCAAGATTGTATTTATGGGTGATGTTTCTCTAAGATCAGAGTTCATATGAGAAGCAAGCAAAGTTTTGTATGAGCTTACTGAGTTAGAGTGTACATTGTTGTTTTCTTTCAAGATTCCAGTCGTATTTATGGCTGATACCTTGGTTTGTTTCAGGGTTTATTTGTTGAAATCTCATTCATGTTGTGTTTCATTCATTAAAATCTCATTTGGTTCAGTACTCACATTTGTCTTAAGGTGTCCTCCCACCCCTAATTTCTAGCAGTTTTCTAATGGTGGCAGGATAGCTGAAATAAAAGGGAAGAAGAAGAGGAGGAGGAGAAGGAGGAGGAGGAGTTTGGATTTGATATCCCGCTTTATCACTACCCTGAGGAGTCTCAAAGCAGCTAACAATCTCCTTTCCCTTCCTCCCCCACAACAAACACTTTGTGAGGTGAGTGAGGCTGAGAGACTTCAGAGAAGTGTGACTAGCCCAAGATCACCCAGCAGCTGCATGTGGAGGAGCGGAGACGCAAACCCGGTTCACCAGATTACGAGTCTTCCGCTCTAAACCACTACACCACACCACACCACACCACACACATAGCCACCATTTTAGATCTCCTAGAATGATTCTGACAGTACATGGTGCTGGGGCAGTGTGTAAGTGTAAGTGTGTTTAAATGGTGGCCTTATTGGCAGAGGAAGGAAGGAAATAGAGTTACCCCAAATACAAAGAAGCAAAAAGAGGAAAAAAATCCCAAAATGGAACTCTCATTTGCCCCATTTGTTCCCCCCTCTGCATTGCTCTAAATTGCTCAAAATAGGCCTCATATGGCCTATTCATTCATATGGCTTTCCATTCATCGTGAAACAAATGTACACACCTTACAGTCAGTACAATTCACTGGGAATCTGTTAAATCTAAGCCTAATTGAAAGGACTAGGAGCTGTCCAGGTATTCTATCATTTCTAAGGGGCTGTGTGTAGAATAGCTATAGCTACCACAGTATTTTGTTATTATGAATAACTAGTATTAACATGCATTCACATATCTAATGGACAAAAGTCACTAGGAGAGGATAGGTCTGCAGTTACCAAAAGTGCAAAACCAACCAGACCTCTAGGATTTTGGAGCTGCCAGACAAAAACTGCAGCTCTCTCTTCAGAGGGAAATATCATTGATTTTGTATTTGGCTGTGTTTAAAAGAGAGAGAGAGGTTCTCAGAACCTTTGGCTCAGCATACATTACAGCAGCGGAATATGCAGCCCCCTTGGATTTGCATTTGAGAGGCAGAAAGCTTTATGCCATCCCCTGAGATCTGGAAATGAGTGAACTTAACATATAATAAGGTGGAATGAAAGTCAGAGTATTTCAGTGTACTACTTGATGCACATTTATGCTTATAATAACCTTGTATTCATGCAGCACTTTCCCTAAGATAATCATAAGATTGCATAAGGGTAACGGTTGCCCAAATGGCAGGTCAGGATGCAAAGTTAGCTCAGGGGGACTGGGTAGGTTGAATCATCAGCTCACTAGCTTATGTGTTGGCCAGCCAGAGATGTAACCTGGATGACCATGCATTTGCAATGGCAAAGTTCAAGGTTTTATTATTATTTGTAGGTTCGGTATGAAGAATAAAGAGAATCTATTAGAGCAGCCTTCCCAAACTCTGGTGCCCTCCAGAGGTTTTGCATTGCACTTAGCTTAGCCAGTAGTCAAGACTGCTCAGCACCTGAAGGCCCCAGTCCTGCCACTCACCACCTGGCCCAGGGCGGGGCCTGACAGGCTCTATAAAGGATTGCTGCCGCTGCCGCTGCTGCTGGGCAGAGAGGGCTCCATTTTATTTTATTTTAGTTTTTTGTTTAAATTGCTGTTATTTTTTACCTATGTCATTTTAAACTGTGATATTAATGCTGTATTCTTAGTTTTAGATTTTGATTTATGTGGAAATTGTTTCCCATTTGGTTGTGTATTTTTTAAAAATGTGGTTTATTTATTGTTTATGACTTTTGTAATTATGTAATCTTGTTATGCTGTAAGCCGCCTTGAGCATGGTTTTTTTAACTGTGGAAAGGCAGCATACAAATAAAAAATGATGATGATGAAGACTGATAGGGTTTGTAGCCCAAAACATCTTCAAGGCACGAGGTTGGGAATGCTGTCTTAGCAAATCTGTTTAAAATCATAATAAAAAGTGTGGGCATGTTCTGGATGGAGCGTGTTCCCCCTGACTTACAGTGCATGAAGTAACACAAGTGTATCATCCAAAGCATAACCTGAGTCACTGGAGGGGCTCCAACTTAGGTGGACTCATATGATAAGAGAACGTGGCTATATATATATATATATATATATATATATATATATATATATATGTGATTTTAATATTATGGGCATATGCTCTATATTGATTTATTAATATAGGTACCTAATACAAGCTTGTTGACTTTTGGCTAGAACAATAAACTTACAAACTAGATAAGAGAACATAGCTTAATGGTCTGTCAAATCTTCCCCTGTAAGATTGACTGACTTCCTTGGGACTACATGAACACAAGAAGAAGAAGAAGAAGAAGAAGAAGAAGAAGAAGAGGAGGAGGAGGAGGAGGAGGAGGAGGAGGAGGAGGAGGAGGAGGAGGAGGAGTTGTTTGGACTTGATACCTCACCTTTAACTCCCCTTAAGGAGTCTCAAAGCGGCTAACAATCTCCTTTGCCTTCCTCCCCCACAACAATCACTCTGTAAGGTGAGTGGGGCTGAGAGACTTCAGAGAAGTGTGACTGGCCCAAGATCACCCAGCAGCTGCATGTGGAGAAGCGGGGAAGTGAACCTGGTTCGCTAGATTACGAGTCTACCGCTCTTAACCACTATACCACACTGGCCCACACCAAGTGTACAGTAACCAGGCAACATCAAGTGTTTGTACATACATTTGTGAGCCAGGACTATTTTCAACTGAAATTGGGTTTGTTAGTGAAGTGCTCAGCAAGTCTAATCAATCAGGAATGGATAGGCTCCATGGGAAGTATCCAGTGAGTCCTTTCTCCTCAAGTACAATTAATTGCACACCCACAGTGGGCCTTTTTGTTTACTTTTCTGAACCAGCAGCCAACAGAGAAGCTCCATTGCATCAGAGTGGTCAAAAGTGGAGAGAATTTAAACACAAACTAGTGATGTACAGAGGGTACCTCTGTTAGGAAAACAAAAAGTTCTGCTTCTCTGGATCAGACACATGAATATTGTCATTTGCTGACTCAGTATCGGAGCCTTCCATCTGCATTTGGTTCTTCACACATTAACAATAGCAACACACTTTTGGAAAAACACCGAAACAAGTTGTGTGTGGGATTTAGGGCTTCATAACATCTGGTACAGCCTTGACAGCAGGCATTCTGCCTGTATATTGTCCAAAAAGGTGTGTTCAGTAGCAAGTACAGTTTTTGCCTGCTTTAAATACTTATGTAGCTGCTTCGTCTAGGGGGAATAAACATTCTAAATTTGGGACAAGCTTAGCGAATCTGTCAGTATGTGGTCACCAGGGATTGAAACCTCCAGAGCTCAAACTGAGTGGCATTTCCCATTGCTAACCATACAGTACTTCCATCTGCATCCACAATTCTTACTTATTCCATTTATTGGTATGAGGCTGCACTTCACATGGGGAGGAGGGCTGAAGTGTAGTGAAGTAAGAATGCATTTTGGTGGATTCAGCTTTAGGGTTGGGTGGATTAGATTGCTGCAAACGTCTCACTTGCCACAGCCCTTGTGATCTTCTGATACACCCTCCTCCATGTTCTGGCAGCCAATCAGGGATCACAGCATCTCAGTGCACAATGAAGAGGAGCATGACACATGTTGCTTAGGCATTGTGTTGCTGCCTACCTGACCACACACTGCAGTTCCTAAATGGCGCCCTGAGAATGTGTATGCACCAAAGCATGACATATTACTGTTTTCTTTTTATCATTAATTTGCATCACTGTGCTGTAAACTGCTATGAGTCACTGGAAACACAGCATGTAACTATTCTGCAACAAATAGAAATAAATATCATAAACTTGTTTACAAATCTAACAATTTGTGACCTATACTTAGTAGTATTTAATCTGATATTGGCTTGCATATAACTATTTATTTAAAACCTTTTGTATGCTGATGCTTATCAAATGTACCATGGTGTTTTACTAATTCAAAAGGTAACACCAAAGCAACATGTGATTTATATGTAATGAGGCTTTTGGCGCTGAACATATTTTTGGGTGAGATGTTCAGTACACCTAGCTGCATCTGATCTCCTTTGAGGAAAACCAAGGACCACACAATTCACCCAAGAGTATGTTTTAAGGGCATTTAAATTCTTTTATTTTGATGGGTTTAAGAGCACTTAACTCAATACAGTATGTCTTTTTAAAAATAAAAATTGCACACTGGATTTCCCTAGTCATATTATCAAAAGAGGCAGTGGACCAGACAAGAGTTGTTACTATAGGCCTGACTGTTCATATATTCAAAATGCCTTAATGTGTCATAGGTGTATTACTACAGCAACCTGAGATAGTGTCCATTAACATGTAGACCCAGCTCCCTCCTGTGATTTCTCACCTCCTTCCATGTTGGGCAGGATTTGTGTAATTGGTACCTCTGGCCTGATGAGTGTATGCACTGCATGGTATGTGCTATGCTACTTACCCCATGCAGGAAATCTGAATGTTTAATTTTTCAGTTTTTCAACACCTGTGAAATCCCAAAGTGTCTTTCTCTCCAAACCTACCATTAAAAAAAAACCACCATACCTCTTTAGCATAAATCTTGTATAGATATGTCAAATGCTTTCTTGTGGATTTTAAAAAATCCTTTCAAACACAAGCATGAAACATGCTCTTATCACCCCCCCCCCTGTTCCATGGTGACAGACACACATTTATAGAAAGAAACACGTGAAGAGCTCTTGGGCACTGTTATACAGTGGTTTCGCTCCTTCCTCCTGGGCCGTGTTCAGAAAGTGGTGGTGGGGGATGAGTGTTCAGACCCTTGGGCCCTCACTTGTGGGGTGCCTCAGGGTTCCGTCCTCTCCCCCATGCTTTTTAACATCTATATGAAGCCGCTGGGAGAGATCATCAGGGGGTTTGGACTGGGTGTCCATCAATATGCAGATGATACCCAGCTCTACCTTTCTTTCAAATCAGAACCAGTGAAGGCGGTGAAGGTCCTGTGTGAGTGCCTGGAGGCGGTTGGAGGATGGATGGCGGCTAATGGATTGAAGTTGAATCCTGACAAGACAGAAGTACTGTTTTTGGGGGACAGGGGGCGGGCTGGTGTGGAGGACTCCCTGGTCCTGAATAGGGTAACTGTGCCCCTGAAGGACCAGGTGCGTAGCCTGGGAGTCATTTTGGACTCACAGCTGTCCATGGAGGCGCAGGTCAATTCTGTATCCAGGGCAGCTGTCTACCAACTGCACCTGGTACGCAGGCTGAGACCCTACCTGCCCGCGGACTGTCTGGCCAGAGTGGTGCATGCTCTAGTTATCTCCCGCTTGGACTACTGCAATGCGCTCTACGTGGGGCTACCTTTGAAGGTGACTCGGAAACTACAGCTAATCCAGAATGCGGCAGCTAGACTGGTGACTGGGGGCGGCCGCCGAGACCACATAACACCGGTCTTGAAAGACCTACATTGGCTCCCAGTACGTTTCCGAGCACAATTCAAAGTGCTGGTGTTGACCTTTAAAGCCCTAAACGGCTTCGGCCCAGTATACCTGAAGGAGCGTCTCCACCCCCATCGTTCTGCCCGGACACTGAGGTCCAGCACCGAGGGCCTTCTGGCGGTTCCCTCATTGCGAGAAGCGAAGCTACAGGGAACCAGGCAGAGGGCCTTTTCGGTGGTGGCGCCCGCCCTGTGGAATGCCCTCCCATCGGATGTCAAGGTGATGGACAACTACCTGACATTCAGAAGACATCTTAAGGCGGCCCTATTCAGGGAAGCTTTTAATGTATGATATTTTAGTGTTTTTTGGTTTCTGTGGAAGCCGCCCAGAGTGGCTGGGGAAACCCAGCCAGATGGGCGGGGTACAAATAATAAATTATTATTATTATTATTATTATTGTACAGGGTGCCAACTGACCGGCTGCTTCACAGTTTCCCTGCATAGAAATATTTATATGGAACAAAATATTTGCTTACAAGACCATGCCTGAAGATGGCGCAGAACTATCCTACATTTATGTGCTCGAAAGCCACTGAGCTCCCAGCTCAGAGAGAAAGAAGTAGATGGTCCCTTGAGTGAAAGGGTTTTACCTCAAAGCACAGCTTGGGCCTCTGAATCCACTGATCCTTAGCATCACTTCTCTTTGACCTTTACCCTCTTATTCACACTGATGCTTTCCTAAAATATCATCAGGGCTTATGACCCTAGCAAAATGTTTTGTGCATCAAGGCCCCGCACCCCTTCCTTTGATGAATGAAAAACTTGTGGACACAAGTATTTTAGGTTAATGGCGAAAAAGGCCACAACTTTTATTGGTTACAGAATGTGAGTGGTATTGGCTTTAGGCACTGGACCTGAACCGTCTATATCTGACTCCTGCCCACCATGCAGGAAGTCTCACAAGGGTTAACCACCTGTAGGGGGAGCCTTGTTGATGTACATCAACTCGGAGCTCCCCCTGGGTCACCGGAAAGGTTGTGCCATGGCCCTAGCCTCCACCTGGGCTTCGGACACGAACCATGAACCCCAGATTATTTTAATGGAATACCCTAAAAGGGGGAGGGGCAGGTGATGGTCACAACCTCCCCTGCCATCAACCAAGCTTTTCCAATGCCTAACCACCAAACCTTACAAAGTTGTGACAGTTTGCTATAAGGTATGCGAAAACCAAGTGGCTGGTGCCAATCTGCCAAGTGGAAAAATTCCTACCAGGCTCCTTCAACAGGGACCAACTGAAGTCCATAGCAAGGTAAAGATGATAGAAGCAAGAAGAAAGGGCGGAAGATCCGAAGAAGCAGGGAGCAGAAGGGGTTGCTCCCGTCCGCGCGGCCACTTAAATACGGCTAGCAACACACCCCAGCCAGCCAGATTGGCTGGCTGGGGTTGTGACGTGTGCCGGGACTCCCTAGTGACGTGGGGGTGTAGACACCCCTCTGCTGAGGGCAGGAAGCGTGAGGCCGGTGCTCAACCCCTCCCCTCCCGGAAGAGGAGCGGCTTTATCTTTTGAAGAGTAGGGGGCCATCTGACACTAGGAGTCAGGAGAGAGAGTGACAGAGAGACAGCATGCATACAGAGCGAGTGACCATCGCCTGACTAGGTCCCACTAGGCTCTCGTGACTAGGTGTTCACATGTTCATTGCCTTCAACCAGCTGGCCTGTGATCCTCAGATGAAGGGTGGTATAGAAATATAATCAAACAAACAAACAAACAAACAAACAAACAAACAAACACACCAGCCAAATCCTGCCCCCAGACTACATGCTGCTTTGACATTGCATGGAGTTCTTTCCCCATGGTTGCTGTATGTACAGCAATGTTCGTGCCTGACTCGTTTGTGTGAGGGCAATTAGGAAAGAAAACAATAAGCAGTGATTGTCCTGAAGTGGATAGAGAAGATAAAAGCAGGATCAATACTTGGGAGGGGATGGACAATATATGCCCTCTCTGGAAGCTCATTTATCTCTCCTCCATTTTATGTCAGAGGCATCACTACTTCATGTTGGCATCATTAGTGTTGCTTTAGAATCATAGAATCATAGAATCATAGAGTTGGAAGAGACCACAAGGGCCATCGAGTCCAACCCCTTGCCAAGCAGGAAACACCATCAGAGCACTCCTGACATATGGTTGTCAAGCCTCTGCTTAAAGACCTCCAAAGAAGGAGACTCCACCACACTCCTTGGCAGCAAATTCCACTGTCGAACAGCTCTTACTGTCAGGAAGTTCTTCCTAATGTTTAGGTGGAATCTTCTTTCTTGTCATGAGTGAGGCTGTTCCCTCCCTGCAGAAGGACCCCCCCCCCATCTTTGCTGCAGCTGCAGTATGGTGAGGGCAGATGCCTTAACATATTTATAGTTTACACCAGTCCATTCCAACTCAGGCTCCCTGGGACAGGAAACAAGAAAACCTCTTTATCTTCATTTCGCCCAAACAACAGCATGCCTCAAGAGTTGTGGTGCAATCTGGTGCCCTGCAGATGTTGCTGGACTACAACTCCCATCATTCCCAACCATTGACCTGGCTGGCTGGGGCTGATGGGAGTTGGAGTTCAATAGCATCCAGACGGCACCCTTGGTGGAGTTAGTTGAACAAAAAGCACGAAGAAGGACAAAAATGGACTCTCTACAGCACAGCTGAGGACAAGGAAAGCAGTTACCTCAGTTATGGGCCTTCCTCCACCTGAGTAAAACTATTCAGTTGGACTTGAGTGCGGGACATGGTTTCTACATTCCCTGGGATTAGATGCAGTGCCAACCATGGCCCCCTAGGGGTTTCCTGGTAGGAGCTTAAATATTTGTTTACTTATTAGATTTCTTACCTGCTCTTCACTATAGGGTACGAGGGTGCCATACCACGCCGCCAATAGGTAACAAGGCTGATTAATATTTAGATAGATGGGACTCCCAGCACGTGGTAGGATGAAAGGGAGAGAGCCCTTCTTTGAATGATTCTAGCAGACAGAGGAAATGCAGCTTGTACAAAGGCTCCAAGAACAAAGAGATGGAGATCCACAGGGAGACCAATCTAGCTGTCTACCGACTACTAGCTCGTACCTTTTCAGCAAGCAAACAGTTTTTGGCATTCTAAATGAGAGTTTTACATCTTAACATGGCTTTGTCCAGCAGATACAGTAATAAGTACAACATACTTCGATTCATTTTTTGCAATACTTTGGAAGCTTACAGGTTATCCCATTTTGAAGGCTACATGCAACAGCAATGGGCACTGTTGGACGTGCAATCTTCCCATGTCCTCATGATTATATGGACTGGAATCAGTGCCAAGACCATGCTTGAGGCATTTTGCTTCGAAAGATTTTCTACATGGAACATTGGGCTGATTCTTTATTAGACAGCTCCATATATTCTACTTTACTCCTACATTTATATATCTTTTTTAAAACACACACACAGAATGTCATCATTCAACAATATATTAGAATATGCACTTAATTGGTTACAGATTTCTGCCCCTTAAACAGTTCTTTCTGTTCTGCCCCCATTTTCACTTGTTCATCTTTATTTTGATGTTTTTAATCCTTTGAATTGCATGATAAATGGCTCTTCAGTAACTTCATTAAATCTAAATCCTCGGGGGGAAGCTGGGGAGAACTTGAGCTGCAATATAAATTGCAGCATTATATCTGGCAGTACCGCTGATACATCAATGTATCAGTATTCTTAAAGGGTAATTACTCCCCCCCCCACCCTCCCCAATATTATTGTAAGGGTAATTTGCAGAAACATTTGTCCTACTAATTCCTGGGTTTGACACATCATGATAGTAAAGCAAACTCGGTCCTTATCTTCACTATGCACTCCAAATTCCATATTCCTTGTTTGCTGGTGTATCCCAGGGAGCACTACATGGTCATGAATATGCCGCTTAAGAGGCTCTGCCATTGTTATTTATTTATTTAAGTGTAATCTGGTTATGAATTTGACCAAAGAAAGTTAATACCTCTTTGTCGCTGTGGCTGTTGTCTGAATGGGAAATCGTTCATGTGGGGGCATAGAACAAGTGCTTTGCCTCAGAGATGTACTTAGGGTCTCTTGTGCCCAGAAACAAATCACTTCACCTCAATAACCACATTAGAAACGACTACATTTTATGCAGCCCAAGAAGAAGAAGAGGAAGAAGAAGAAGAAGAAGAAGAGGAGGAGGAGTTTGGATTTGATATCCCGCCTTTCACTCCCCTTCAGGAGTCTCAAAGCGGCTAATATTCTCCTTTCCCTTCCTCCTCCACAACAAACACTCTGTGAGGTGAGTGGGGCTGAGAGACTTCAAAGAAGTGTGACTGGCCCAAGGTCACCCAGCAGCTGCATGTGGAGGAGCGGGCAAGCGAACCCAGTTCCCCAGATTACAAGACTACCGCTCCTAACCACTACACCACACTGGCTCTCAAGTACTCGAAGGGGTGAGGGTGAGGTGAGAAGGAGGTGACACCTGTTCTCATTATTTCTCACAGTGTAATGCTACAATATAGGCTACAATATTCCCATGATATAAGGGAGCCCTTGGTTGACTGACTCCCTCAAGGCTGCCTGGAACCAAGACTGTCTAATCTGATACACTGCGTCCCCCAGGACATTATTTGTTCTGCTTGAGTATTCTCAAAGCATAATCCATCACATTCCTCCTATGTACTGCATTGATGTGGAGGTCTAATATGTTGCCTTCTCTCACATTAATCCACCTGGCAATTCAGAATGTCTTCAGAGGCCCCCTATCCTTACAGATATGGAGATGGCTGTTGGAAAGAGTGCTCTTTTGGCGGTAATATCCAACGTCACAGACACTGCGTGTTTGCCCTGTGCCATGATGTTATCTTCCGAGCACGAGGCAGAGTCCATCCTGCCATTTTATTCTTTTAATGGTATTCAATATCCTTTTAATTTGCTTTTTATTGCTCTCTTTTATCTGGTATCTCCACTGTTTTATCTTGTTTAATATTTTATTATTAAAATCTGCCTTGAAGCCTTTCTAGCGAAAGGCACAGTGCAAATTCTGTAAAGACGTGAGAGACTGGGGTGTATTCAACTAAGTTCTGCTCAGAGTAGGGCCACTCAAATTAATAAACCTGTTTGCCATAGTTATGCCCAGACACTGAAGTCCAGTTCCGAGGGCCTTCTGGCGGTTCCCTCGCTGCGAGAAGCCAAGTTACGGGGAACCAGGCAGAGGGCCTTCTCGGTAGTGGCACCCGCCCTGTGGAACGCCCTCCCACCAGATGTCAAAGAGAAAAATAACTACCAAACTTTTAGAAGACATCTAAAGGCAGCCCTATTTAGGGAAGCTTTTAATGTTTAATAGATTATTGTATTTTAGTGTTGTGTTGGAAGCCGCCCAGAGTGGCTGGGGAAACCCAGCCAGATGGGCGGAGTATAAATAATAAATTATTATTATTATTATTATTATTATTATTATTATTATTATTATGCACTTCAGTAGGCCTACTTTGAGTAGGAGTAGTGTTGGCTACAACCCTATATATTTTTATATGATAAACAAATAGATAGAAGTTATTTTTCCTACCCAGTGCCAGTGCCAGCAATTGAGTCTCAGCATAATCACCAGCAATGCTTCTCCTTTCCTAGCTGGATAGTTTGTGATTGGTTGGATGATTTGTGACATCCAGGAAATAGGATAGGCCTGAATTTCCAGTCCGGGAACCTTTGAAACTGTCCCTCCCAGTCACAGCAGTGTCCCTCAAAACGGAAATAACTAGGTCCTCCAGTCCCTGGTATGACTGGATGTTGTTGGTGCTGTGTGTTTGGAGTAAGGGTAGGAGAAATCAACCCTCCAGCATGCCTCCAGCGCTTACTAGAGCAAAAGGATTGTAGCAAGGATCCTGAGACAATTATCAAGGTGGAACATTTGTCAGGCAAACATCTAAGTTTTGACATTTTCTCCAAATAATAAAAATAAAAATGGAAGCATTTGGAATAGTAGGGTGATATATCAATGACCTGATGTAATTGCTTTCTCTAAAATATGGCATTCTAAATGGATCTCTGACTTGGATATATGTAGCGAATAATTTAATTTATGTAGAGGCAATGAATCTGAAAAGAGGGAGGTTATGTGATACATAGGCAGAATTTCTCTTAGATTATATTATACTTAAATTAAACCCCAAGTGATACATGATGTCAGGGGTTCAGAAGCAGAGACGCAGAGAAGGGAGGAGACAGAGAGCGAGGGGGAGGAATACGAAGGAAAGATGAGTGGGGATGACGAACCGAGATCGCCGAGCTTATCCAGTGAGTCCGAGGATTCCCAGAAGGGAGCGCCAGCAGTCAGAGCAAGGGGGGAAAGCAGGGGGACATCCCAGGAAGAAGGGTCCAGAGAGGAATCAGAGAGCAGCAGTTGGAGATCGGGACCCACGTACCCAGACGGGAACAGCGGGGAGAAAGGGGACCAGATATCGGGTTCCGGAGGCTTTCAGAAGGAGGGAGGGCATGAGTCAGGAGTAGTCACGCCCACCTCGGGGAGCGACGAAACGATCAAGAGGAAGGTTGAGAGTTGGGCGCGCGCGCCAAGTTCAAATGTAGCGGAAGCTGGCGCAGTAAGCAGCCCAGAGAGTGAACCAGGTCCCAAAGCCCGCCGCAAGGAGGCGGAAGGGTCAGGGGGGTCCGCGTCAGAAGAGAGTAGGAAAAAGGAGACCCCGGGGGGCAGAAGGACCCAGAGACGGAGGGAAAGGCGCAGGAGGTGGAGCAAGGCTAGGGTATTAAGCTGGTGTGCTAGAGGCGGAGACTCAGACGGGTCTTCGCCGGTCTGACCTAGAAGAAGTAGGGCTGCACATTGCAGTTTGGAAATGGAACCTGTAATCCAATAAAGACTCTTTTAACCTGAACGCTGGCTAGCGTGGTCCTATGTGAGCTGGGACTGAGTGGCAGCCCTGACAGTAAGACCCGTCTCTTTAAAGCTTCGGACACCTGATACCTCGCAGCGGAGGCAGAAGCAGCGAGAGGAGGAAATTGGTGTTTGGGAGCGAGCTCACAACGGTTGGCAGAGATGACGGAAGCAGAGAAAATTTCAGCGCTGCAACAGGCAGTGACCCAATTGAACGCGGAGGTACAGGCATCCAAGAAAAGGGAGGAGGATGCGGCAGCCGCCTACAGAGATCTCCACGCCAGGTTTGAAGCATTGGTTAAGCATGGGCAGCCAGGACCCAGACCGGAGGGGGTTGGGTTGGCACGGAGAGCAGGAGGGCTTGTGGCTCACTTCGATGGGAATTTACAACAGTACCCCAATTTTCGAGCAGACGTAATGTGCGCACTGCAACTGCTGGCGAAAGACTTTAGGGATGAGGAAGAGAAAGTGGGGTTTATACTATCCCATTTGCATGGGGATGCGAAAGCGTGGCTACGCAATTTGTGGAGGGATAAAGATCCGGCGCTTCAGAATGCAGATGCCTTTATCAAAGCGATGGATGCGTGCTTTTTATCTACCATTGACGTGGATCTTGCCCGACGGGAGATTCATGGACTGAAACAAGGGAGGGCGAGCGTACGCCAGTATCACGCCCGCTTTTTTGCGCTGGTCAGTGCCTTAGAATGGGACCGGGATTCGCCCCCAGTCAGAGACCTCTTCTGGGAAGGTTTGAGCAGTGCTGTTAAAGACGAAATTGCGAGGGGGGAGAGGCCCCGGAGCACGCAGGAGGTGGTCCAAAGGGCGCTGACTGTGGGGGTGAGGCTGGAAGAACGTCCATGGTGCAGAGACGAAGGACGTGGAGGGCGCGAAGCAGCGAGAAGTTTCTCTTTCGTTCCCAGGGAAGCTGCGCGTGCGCAATCCACACCTCCGCCAGGAGGGGGAGTGGAACCTATGGAGGTGGGAGGCGCCAGGGCTCAGTCAGCTACCAGAGCCCCTGCACCGGCGGCAGTCAAGACTAAACCTCCTAGAGGGACCAGGAAGTGTTATATATGCGACAGCTCTCAACACTTGGCGAAAGAGTGTCCCCAGAGGAGCTCCAAGCACACTGCAGCCTCCGCAATGGTGAAAGCGGCCACGCAACACAGCGAACAACAGCAGGGAAACGACGATGTCTGGCTGGAGACAGAGGCACTGGGGCCCAGCCAGACGCATCACTGAAGCAGTCCCCAGCAATCTTGCAACCCACGGACCCCCTCCCACCCAAACCAGTAGTGCAACTCACAGCATCTCTCCAGCTGCCCGATGGCGTCACTATCGAAGTGCCGCTTTCTGTGGATTCTGGAAGCAACGCAGACTTTATAGCACAGGATTTTGTGGAGCAGCACGCTATACAGCTATTACCGGCCACTCTGCCCCTGCAAGTCGTCACAGTGGATGGTAGAGAGTTGCTGGGGGGGCAGGTGGTGAAGCAAACGCCGCCAATGGTGATGCGCCTTGGCAACCACAGGGAAGTCATCAGTTTTAACGTCACCCGCCTGTCGGACACACCCATTGTGTTGGGCATGAGTTGGCTGGACAGGCACAGTCCGACACTGGCTTGGTACCAGCGACAGCTGATCTTCGGCTCCTCTTACTGCGCAGAACACTGCATCCTGCCCGAACAGGAGGGAGAGGAGGAGGAATCACAACTGCAGTTGGGAACGTTGCAAGCAGTCCCCCACAAATATGCAGACTTTCTGGAGGTCTTCTGCGAGAAGGAGGCAGACAAGTTACCACCGCACAGGCAATATGACTGCAAGATTGACCTCCTACCAGGGGCGACGCTACCGAAGGGGAGGCTGTATTCCATGTCGGAGGATGAACTACAGGAACTCAAACAGTTCATAGATCACAATTTGGAGCGCGGTTTCATCCGGGAGTCCAGGGCAGTAGGGGGCAGTCCTGTTTTCTTTGTGAAGAAGAAGGACACGCCCCAAAAAAGGCTGGTGGTGGATTTTCGCCTCTTGAACAAGATGACCAAGCCCTCTGATTTCCCCATGCCCAGGATTGACGACCTACTGGCGACGGTGCGCAAGGGACGCGTGTTTACCAAGTTGGACCTGCGAGGGGCGTACAATCTCATCCACATGAGGGAGGGCGATGAGTGGAAGACAGCCATGTTCACGCCTCTGGGAACCTACGAGTACAGAGTGATGCCGTTTGGATTGCAAAATGGCTCCCACGTTTTTCAAGCTTTCATGCATCATGTGTTGGCGGGACTCCTCTACAAGAAGTGCGTCTGCTTTCTGGATGACATCCTGATATTCTCCGAGTCGCAGCAAGCGCATGACCAGGATGTTCGGGAGGTGCTGGAGAGGTTGCAGCAGCATAGACTGTACGCCAAACTGGAGAAGTGCCAGTTCGACACGACGGAGGTGGATTTCTTGGGTTACAAGTTGTCGGACAAGGGGCTAGCCATGGACAGCGCCAAGGTGCGAGCGGTGTTGGATTGGAAGAGCCCGCGCAACCGGAAGGAGGTCCAGCGGTTTGTCGGCTTCGCCAACTTCTATCGCAAGTTTATCAAAGGGTTCGCGATGCAGACGGCGGCTATTACGGACACGCTAAGCTCCAAGAAAAAGAAATTCATCTGGACGGAGCAGGCAGAGCAGTCCTTTCAGGCACTCAAGCGTCTCTTCGCGTCGGAAGAGCAACTGCTGCATATCGACCCCAGCAGACCGATGCGGGTAGAGACAGACGCGTCCGATAGAGCAGTGGGAGCTGTCCTGCTGCAGAGGGACCCACAGGGGGTCTGGAGACCGGGAGCGTTCTACTCCAGAAAGCTCAGCAAGTCGGAGCAGAACTACACCATCTGGGACAGGGAGTTGCTTGCCATTCATGCAGCATTCAAAGCATGGAGGCACTTCCTGATCGGCGCCAAGCACACGGTGCAGGTCTGCACGGACCACAAGAATCTGGAGCACTGGCGCACGGCGAAGTTCCTGAACCAGAGGCAGATACGTTGGGCGGAGTTCTTTGCTGACTTCGATTTCCGAATAGAGTACGTCCCAGGCGACACCAACATCATGGCGGATGCACTGTCCCGAAAACCGCAATACCTCGAAGAGGCGACGCCAGCGGCAGCCATGCACATCTTCGCGCCAACAGCGTGGGCGTGCGCTTCAGCCACAGTAGACCTGGATGCGGTGCGGCGGGCGTTGCAGGACGACTCATTCGCGCAGGCGAAGATGGCCGAGGTGCACAAGGGCACGGCGAAGAGCGACGAGTTCCAGATACGGGACGGCTTGCTCTTACGTAAAGGGGCCATCTACGTGCCGGGAGATGAACTTCGCGCCAAGGTACTGCAGCAGTTGCACGACGCACCCACGGCCGGGCACTTTGGCACGGAAAAAACGGTGGAATTAGTCGCAAGGGACTTTTGGTGGCCCAGACTGAGAGGGGAAGTCGCGGACTACGTCGCGAGGTGCGACACCTGCCAG
Organism: Podarcis bocagei; assembly: GCF_964188305.1. Taxonomy (NCBI): domain Eukaryota; kingdom Metazoa; phylum Chordata; class Lepidosauria; order Squamata; family Lacertidae; genus Podarcis; species Podarcis bocagei. The sequence goes on from NC_138126.1 coordinate 39,989,269, forward strand.
AGGGCCAAGCCGGTGCACAAACCACCGGCGGGACTGCTCGAACCGCTGCAAACGCCGTTTGAACCGTGGGAGAGGGTGGCCCTGGACTTTGTCACGGATCTACCCAGCTCGAGAGGCAAGACGGCTGTACTAGTGGTGGTGGACTTGTTCACCAAGATGGCACACTTTATACCGTGTGCGAAGGTGGCCACGGCAGAACAAACAGCCAAACTGTTCATAGATCACGTGTTCAAAGTGCACGGGCTGCCGCGGTCTATACTGTCCGACCGCGGTCGCCAGTTCATCTCGAATTTCTGGCAGAAGCTGATGGGCTTCCTGAACGTCAAAATCAACCTGACATCAGCGAGACACCCGCAGACCAACGGGCAAGCGGAGAGGGTCAATGCCATCATGCAGCAGTACCTGAGATGCTATGCCAATCAACAGCCTGCGACGTGGGTGGATTACCTGCCGCTCGCCGAGTTCGCCTACAACAACACGAAGCACGTGTCCACGGGGGTGACGCCGTTCTTCGCCAACAATGGGAGGAATCCCAGAACCTTCCCGGGACTGGACAGAATGGGGGAAGGGGATCCGCAGACGGCGGACGCTTTCGCGTCTGAGTTGCAGGAGGTCCACGATCAACTCCGACGGCAGCTGGAGCTAGCGAAGCACGCATACAAGGTGCAAGCGGACAAGCACAGGCGGGTTGGCGAAGAGATCCGAGTGGGAGACTGGGTCTGGTTGGCAGCCCACGCAGTGCCGACCAGATCGTTAGCCAAAAAGAAGTTGGGGCACAAGCAACTCGGTCCATACCAAGTCGAAGTGCAGATCAACCCAGTAGCTTTCAGGCTGGTGCTACCGGAGGGTTCCAGGATGCATCCGGTGTTCCACAGGTCGGTGCTCACTCCCTACAGGACACCTCACAGGTTCCAGGAACCAGGAACAGCACCGAGTCCGTCTCAGGAGCGGTCGGAGGCGGGAAGATTGCCACAGCAGGACCCCATCAACGAAGTCACGGAGATTTTGGACTCCAGATGGGGGGAAGACGGAGTGGAATACCTCCTAGCCAGAGAGGGCACCCGGGCTAGTGCTAATAGCTGGGTGCCAGACTACGCTTTGGAGGAACCCCTGCTCAAGGACGAGTTTCATGCCCTTTTCCCACACAGACCCATGCCAGCAGGCTTCTTCGACGACTGGTTGTTCACGCCCACACTTTCCTCCAGCACGTTCCATGGCTTCGACTCGGACGGGGAGCCCGCACAGCGCACACATTCCCCAGAGGGGTCACCGGAGGGTTCGGCGTCCGACACCTCGTATTGGTGGGACGATCGGCCAGAGGAGCAGTGGCGCCGGAGGTGGCTGGAGATGCCAGGTCAAGCGACCGACGCAGAGACTGACATGGACGTGTGCGGGGAGGATCTCGGTTTCGAGCACGGCGGCACTGAAATGGAGGCGGAGCAGCTCACCGTTGACGAACGCGAGGAGGAAGACTCGGAGGTCTTCAGTTGGCGGCCAGCAACGAGGAGCGAACTGTATCCGGCATTCACTCCTGTGATGATGGAGCACCCTGCAACCACCCTTGAAAGTGGGGAGGGGGGAAGGGGGGGCTTCGAGGGGGGGATGGATGTCAGGGGTTCAGAAGCAGAGACGCAGAGAAGGGAGGAGACAGAGAGCGAGGGGGAGGAATACGAAGGAAAGATGAGTGGGGATGACGAACCGAGATCGCCGAGCTTATCCAGTGAGTCCGAGGATTCCCAGAAGGGAGCGCCAGCAGTCAGAGCAAGGGGGGAAAGCAGGGGGACATCCCAGGAAGAAGGGTCCAGAGAGGAATCAGAGAGCAGCAGTTGGAGATCGGGACCCACGTACCCAGACGGGAACAGCGGGGAGAAAGGGGACCAGATATCGGGTTCCGGAGGCTTTCAGAAGGAGGGAGGGCATGAGTCAGGAGTAGTCACGCCCACCTCGGGGAGCGACGAAACGATCAAGAGGAAGGTTGAGAGTTGGGCGCGTGCGCCAAGTTCAAATGTAGCGGAAGCTGGCGCAGTAAGCAGCCCAGAGAGTGAACCAGGTCCCAAAGCCCGCCGCAAGGAGGCGGAAGGGTCAGGGGGGTCCGCGTCAGAAGAGAGTAGGAAAAAGGAGACCCCGGGGGGCAGAAGGACCCAGAGACGGAGGGAAAGGCGCAGGAGGTGGAGCAAGGCTAGGGTATTAAGCTGGTGTGCTAGAGGCGGAGACTCAGACGGGTCTTCGCCGGTCTGACCTAGAAGAAGTAGGGCTGCACATTGCAGTTTGGAAATGGAACCTGTAATCCAATAAAGACTCTTTTAACCTGAACGCTGGCTAGCGTGGTCCTATGTGAGCTGGGACTGAGTGGCAGCCCTGACACATGATAATTGGCTGTATCTATACCCCTGCAAAACCAGTGGTACAGTGAGGAATACCGTAAATACGATAAGTTTAGGAAAAGTAGGATGGAATTTATTTCAGGGAGGACTCAAGTTGACAGTTCAATATTGCCACCCTGTTCAACAATGTTCTGGCAATTGGTTCTACCACCTTATTCCATCAAGTATCATATCTTGATTTTACAAAACAATTTGGGTTTACGAAGTGCTATATAGGTTTATGAGGAAGAAACTTGGTATGCTCCACATCACAAATCCCATTCACTTCCATGGATTTTCAGACAACAACCCTGCTTTGGTGCTATATCTGAATCCATGCCAATTTACAAACCATGGTTTGCAAGGAGATACCAAATCAATATATCAAACAATGAATAGAGGTTGGTCTGAAAACCAGTTTGTGGCTCAGTGTTAGATCTGAATTTTCAAAATTTTGGCACACCACAAATAAGACCTCCTTTTCACCTTAAGAATCTGCTGCACCATAGGGATTTGACTATACTTCCCAACTTATAAAGCCAAGTGCTGATGTATATTTGGAATCTCAAACCTCAAAACACAAATTAGCACAAACCATGGTTTAGTGGATATTTTGAACTGGGCCAGAAATATTATCCTGTGCCATTCTCCTCCACCTGCTGACCCTCTCTGCCTCCAGGTCTAAGTGGTTTTGGGTTTCTAGTTTTTCCTGAATTTATCATCTGAAAGATATTTTCTGGGATCATTTTACTTCCTAATGAAGAACATTAAAAACATTTAAATCAGTTTTCTGCAGATTACCAGTTAATTTAAGAAAAGAAATTGGGTTTATTTTTTGCTAACTCTTAATGGACCACTTACTGTCTGGAGATATATTTTCAGGATCTTTCCTTGCACTACGTGATGATCATAACTCCTTTCAAAGAAAGGAGATGGAGCAGACCTCTTTTATCTGCTCTCTTGTAATAACCAAGATCCCTCAAGGTAAGTAATAAATATAAGTGCCCAAAGGTACGACAAAAACAGATTGTAGACAATAATATCTAGTGTACAAATACAGTGCTTAGATTTTACATCACTTGGATCCATGAGGCACAAGTAGGCGAAATGAAGAAAACTGAGCGTGAAATGATTCAAAAGAAGTCCAGCAGGGGCGTGCAAAGTTTTGCTTCATCACGATTTCCGATTCTGAAAATTGCAGGAAGCAACAGGACCTCAAATATCAGGGGGCTATGATCTCAGAAAGCCCGTCTTTTAAACTTCCCCATCTTCTACTGCTTTTGCTTCAGCTTTGCTGAAGCAGTGATGTTGTATGGGGGGGGCAGAGGGGTGGTCGCCCCAGGCACAGGTCCCCCCCTGGGGGGGGTATTTTGCTGCTCCTGCCCACATTGTGAGGCTGGGATTGGACAGTCCTATCCCAGCCTCAGAAAGCCATGTGGGGCTGCCCTCACACACACCTCCCTTACCACCAATGCCGATGCTTCAGGGTGCCTTCATGCCACTGTGGTGGGGGGTGCACTCGAGCCACACTGACAGAGCACAACACGCCAGGGCTTCACAGTGCTGGAAGAAGCCGCGTTTGCAAGAGAGCTTCCTGGAGCATGACAGTGCTGCTCTTGGGTTAAACAGGGGCTGCCAGAGCACCATGAGAGTGCCCTGAGGCAGTGGCATCGGCAGCAAGGGCTGGGCTGGTGGGGCGGGCTCCCTCCATCCCCACCCCCTGCCCCCTGGCGTGCATACCCCTGTTGCATGCACGCACACCAGGCTGCATTAGCACATGCTACGCCCCTATGTTGAAGGTCAGAATCTAAATTTCTTCTTGGAGCTTCTCCTGCTGGAGTCATAGACAAGACAACCTGTTATTGCCACTCCACTAATCTCTACAACTGATCACTGCAATGTGATGACTCATAACTGTGTAGTTTTGCTCAGGGGATAAGCTACTGATGGAGCCCATGGTCACCTCCCACAGGGTTCCAGAGGGTTGGAAAACTTCTAGAATAGAGGTACCACTGTGTGGTGCAGGGGCAGGGGAAATTGTTAGAAATCTCCCAAAATTGCATGTTTAAATAACCAGCAAGTTTATCTTTCAATAAGATGAAACAGAGCAAGGGGAATTAAAGCAGCAGGAAAAAAAACTTTCCACCAATGGGATCCTTCCACCAGATCATATCAAAAGCCTTCCATGGACTGAAAGAACATTTCTGACTGTGGACGGTGAAGTCTGGATCAAAGCCTTTGTGTGGTGCAATGCATTTGGTACAGCAGCAGATGAAAGGAGCCTTCCAATCCAAACTCTGTTTTGGGATGCTCATTTCTGTTGTGAGGAACAACATTCATTATATCCAACATTATTGCAAAGGGCAAGCATGAATTTGTATTAAGAAGCAGCTAGCTATATACTGCTATTACTACTGTATCCATATTGAATTCCTTAGCTGAATTCACCGCTGAATTCACCACGACAGGGTGAGCTCCTGTTGTTCGGTTCCTGCTCCTGCCAACCTAGCAGTTCGAAAGCATTAAAGTGCAAGTAGATAAATAGGTACCACTCTGGTGGGAAGGTAAATGGCATTTCTGTGTGCTGCTCTGTTTTGCCAGAAGCGGCTTAGTCATGCTGGCCACATGACCCGGAAGCTGTACGCCAGCTCCCTCGACCAATAAAGCGAGATGAGCGCCACAACCCCAGAGTCGGCTGCGACTGGACCTAATGGTCAGGGGTCCCTTTACCTTTACCTTTAGCTATATACTGCTATTACTACTGTATCCATATTAAATTCTGTAGCTGAATCAACTGCCTTCACCACATGATAAATTTGCCTATTCCTGCCCTCTCTCATTACACAACAGACCCTTCCCTGGAATATTTCTTATCCTACCCATACCCTGTCCCACAAATTCCATTCCCAATCTATCCCTTCTTCAGTATCTCCCTTCACCATGATTTATCCCTTTTCAACAACAACAACAACAACAACAACAACAACAACAACAACAACAATTTAGACCCTGCCCATCTGGCTGGGTTTCCCCAGCCACTCTGAGTAGCTCCCAACAGTATTAAAAGCACAATAAAATATCAGGCATTAAAAACTTCCCTAAACAGGGCTGCCTTCAGATGTCTTCTAACCTCATACTCTAGAACCTTGTCACAGTTATATATGGTTGCTCTAGATAGCCTGAGAGTAAATCTGGATTTATGTTTACATTCCGTCTATTGAAAATACTTCTACAACTGAGGAGGAGGAGGAGGAGGAGGAGGAGGAGGAGGAAGAAGAAGAAGAAGAAGAAGAAGAAGAAGAAGAAGAAGAAGACGACGACTACCACTGGAGGGCAGTAAGACAATATACATGTTTCGTTGTGACAGGATGGTCTGAAAGCAAAACAAAACATTAGCACATTTATTGGTTACATCATCCATGCACATTTTACTAGATTATTTCCTAGCTCCTATTAGATTATTCCCCAGTTCCTGAATCAAGGGATCACTGCAGTTTGAGAGTAGTTTTATTTATTCACCACATTCATACACCACATATCCCAAGATCTCACAAAGGCACGCACAGCTCATCCCATTTCATCCTTCGAAAACACTGTGAAATAGGTGAGGCTGAGAGAGGGAGAGGGAGAGGGAGAGGGAGAGAGAGAGAGATTTTCCTTGAGTCATCCAAAGAGCTAGCAGAATCTACTGCATGTTAACCTGATAGGAACATTGGAACATGTAGGGATTGTTACCAGGTAACTATTTGTCCAACTAACAAATAGAGTCTTGTTTGACAGCAGCTCTCTAGAGTCTGGACAGACATGAGAACCACACAGATGTTAACTTGGATTCCATCATGGAAGAAAGCTGGGGTGAAAATGTAACAAAAATTAATAATATTGTTATGAGTTTGGGGTGGGGTCAGCCTAGATGGGTCCCTTCCAGTTTTTGGGATCCTGTATCTGTGGAGGCAGAATGTGTAAGAGCAAACTTGTCAAACTAGCCTCTTTGCCAGGGTGGTGGCTTCAGCTGGCCGGTTTAGTGCTCATCAACATCTCAAAGAATGTGCTAAGTGATTGATGGTGCTTTCCAAGAAAGGAGGTAGGCCTTTCTCCCCTCTCTGCTCACCTGGCTGGAGGCCAGGTAATCCTAGGTAGAAGAACAATAGCCGGAGCTCTGTGTGTGAGAGAGTTTAAAGCAGCCTAGAAGCTGCAGATGGAGAGATATGTCTTGCTCATGTTTGTTCAGCGCTGGGCATTTGGGCCCCCCTGGAAGGCTAAAGTGGAAGAAAGATGTTTTGGGTTTTTCATATTATGAGCCCCTCCACCCTACACTCAAGACTGAGGAAATCATATTATTCCATCATGCGCTGTAGAAAGTGATCACACCAATTTGCAGCCCACAGCTCGGCTGTGCATTAATGTATAGCAGTTGCATTATAAACCAACACCATGGAGCACAGCATTTCGCAAACTTCATCTTTTTTTCCAATATTTGCAAATGTGTAAAAATGAACATTTCCACAAAAATCCCACAACCCCTCAGTTCTTCCTTTCCCTTTTCAAAATGAACAGTCCTGGGAAACCTACATTTCCCACTGCTTAGTAAAAGAAGAAGAAATCAAAATAGCTCCTTTGCCGCGAACCGCCTGTATATGCTTAAGATAAAAGCAGTTAACATTTGATGTGCTGTAATGCTCCTGGGAAACTACAAATTCCCTCCATTGAATTTACAATAACCCAGTGTTTCTTTAGCTAGATCTTTAATATAAATGTTTATGGACTTTTCATTTGTTTCCTGCCCTTGGTAGGGAACTTTGCAACAACCAATTTTTCGGGGGGAAATATATAGAGAATGTGTGGAAGATGTTTCTGTTTGAATCCTTGGAGCTAGTTAATGAGAACTTCAGCATCTAGGGAGAACAAGAGATCATAAGAAGAGCCTGTTGGATCAGGCCAATAGCCCATCTAGTCCAGCTTCCTGTTCTCATCGTGGCTAACTAGATGTCTGTGGGAAACCTGCAACTGGGACCCAAGCACAAAAGCATTGTCCCCTCCTGTGGTTTCCAGAGACTGGCATGCAGATGTATTACTGCCTCCAGCCATATCCATCATGTCTAGTAGCCTCTCCTCCATGGATTTGTCTAATTCTCTTTTAAAGCCACCCAAATTGGTGTCCATCACTGCCTACTGTGGGACTGAGTTCCCTAGTTTAGAAGTTTGGTGGAGTTTACCACCCCTTGTTTTTATAGAGCCAGTGTGGTGTAGTGGTTAAGAGCAGTGGACTCGTAATCTGGTGAACCGGGTTCGCGTCTCCACTCCTCCACATGCAGCTGCTGGGTGACCTTGGGCTAGTCACACTTCTCTGAAGTCTCTCAGCCTCACTCACCTCATAGAGTGTTTGTTGTGGGGGAGGAGGGGAAAGGAGATTGTTGGCTGCTTTGAGACTCCTTAGGGTAGTGATAAAGCGGGATATCAAATCCAAACTCTTCTATATGATTCCTGATTTTGTAATTTCTCCCCATATACATTTTTAAAAACCAAAGCATTTCCGAGCACGGTTTTAGACAGATTAATGGGAATGCCTTGCATAAAGAACAGTCACAATAAATATTAAGCATTCCAAGTGCATCTTTCTGGAGCGATAGTAACGACCTAGAGGGAGATGTTACAGGCTATGGGTTAAGTAGTACGAGACTGCGAAATAAACACATCCATATGACAAAGTGTAATGGCTGTTGTCGCATCAACAAGTGACCAATGCAGTGGAAAAGTAATTTTGTCTGCAGAGCACCAAGTTGCAGAGTTGGTGAGCTTCATGATGGAATGGAATGCTGCTCAGTATTTTGTAGTAAACTCCTAACATTGCAAGAGAAGGGATGCATATAAGTGCATATTTTATAGAACGTTCTGTGATTCATTAAGGGGAAATCAAGAGGGTTCAAGTTCATGGGTACATAGCCTTATAAAACTAACAGCAGTTCCGATCTCATGACATTAGCAGAAATATACCAAGCCACGTACGAGGCGCATTCATGCTGTGTGAACATTTCAAACTTAGAAATTGATGACATTTCCAATAGTCCTTGCACACAACAATATAACTACATTACAGATAAAACTTTTGTAAAGCATATTCTAGAGGCATAGCTTAGCCAGTGTTTTGGATCAAGGCCAGATTCACATCTATTGCCGTAAAGGATGAAGTAATGTATTTGTCTGGGAAAGTATTAACAAAGAACAGGGTGAAAAGTTACTACCAAGAAACTAATGGTGGGATTGGGAGCCAATCAGAATGGGGCATCATGAGTTGGAAGAGAACAAAAAAGAATAAAAGGCAAAGGAGAGGTAGATAGTTCAGAGATGAGAACCGTACCCAGGAGAGACAGGTAAGATCTAGAATGGAGGATGTCATGTGGAATTATACTGAGGACTCATACAAATACATACCCAGAAACATAGGAGCCACTTCCCCATGGTGCAGCCCCATGCTTCTCGGGGAGTGTGTATGAATTAAACAACCACGTTGACAGGAAAATTGCATGGGCCTTTTCCACCTACTTGACCCCCCTCACAGTGGAGATCTGATCAGGTGAGAAATACCTCCACCCACAACTCAGTAGTGATGGATCACACCAGAAAAGAGTGAGTACCATGTAGCATCAAACCCAAGTCATTTTTCTGCCTAAGGAGGAACCCAAATGATCCCTCCACCCCAAAACTAGAACCAACACTGTAAAGTTCTGTTGAACCATTGAGGCACCACTTCTTGCCTTTGTCCATCTCCCCATCATGGTGCTGCCTCAAGCAGGTCACGACCCTGGTCTGTAGGTGTCAGAAGACTCTTTGTTGTATTTGCTGCAAGAGACTAGCATGGCTCTACATCTGGAAATGGCTAAGGATCAGAAAAGATTTGTATTTCTATACCTCTACAGCAGGTGGGACAGAGTGACTTCTCTTACTCAGCAGATAACCTTATAGCAGAAAAAAGTGAGGCAAAACAGAAAAAGGACCAATGGAAGAATTGCTATTGAGATTAGCTATAAATATTTTATTACTTTGGTGGTGAAATGGATAAGAAACAATAATATTTATAATGCCACATAACCTGCTTTGATTTTTCTCCATTTCGTACAGTGATATATTAAAATCATAATGTACTGTACATGCTGGACTTTTCTCTGTGTGCATAATATGGGTTGACAGAACTGAAATATTGCTTTGTTATTGATTTAGCTTCAGTCCTGGGTTATATTATGGTTTTATTTTATGAATTGTTTTACGTTGAGGAAATAAAACAATAATAACTTTTGAGAACTGCTTTGAACTTTTACATTCCCCCAGTGCTTTGAGCTTCCACCATTTGCCAATGGTAGAATTCTACCAAAAGTAGAATTGGCATATGAAAAATAAGACAATCAAAACATTGGTGACCTGGGCCTTCAAGCTGGACCACAATTCGCAGATGAGCCAATCTTGTTGCCCACCTTTCTGCTCAAAGTCCAATGTCGCATCAAGCAGTGACCTGAACAGTGAATGTCAGTGATAAGTGATTAGATGCTTATTTATTTTTTAAATTGTCCAGTGGACCTCCTGATTATCATCATTTTCTTCGTGGCTGGGAACATGGAAATTCCTTTTAGCAATCTTGGCTAAATATCCAGAGATGAATCTTTCCTTCTGCACCCCAGTATACCTCTGAATATGCTAAAGGAGGAGGGACAACTACAGTATTAGATAAGGGTTATTCACCTCAAGTTATGGGCTACCTGATGCATCTGGTTGCCATTGTGGAAAGCAGAATGTTGGACTTCATGGGCCTTTGGCTTGACCCAGTCTGGTTGCTCTGATATTCAAAGGACTCCCCTCTTTAAATAAAATATTGTTTATTTCTGGTTTCTTGAGTTCATACTTTAAAAACTAAGGTGGGAACATGGCTCATTGCTTCAAGAACTCAAGCAAACTCCACTGTCCCAAAGTAGCAATTTTTTTTTATTTTGCATACTGTACAACTGACAGAAAATAACACATTTCCTGACAGAGGAGGCTTCTGGAGTGGTGTACAAATATCAGTGATAAGACAAATCATAATCAGGAATAAAACCTTAAACATTTTAAACCATCACTTCTCCACACATTTCTCACCATTGTCACACTGCGCAAAATTAAAAAACATACTTTAATATGCAAAGCCTAACTGTATTCAGGGTATGCTTAGCCAAACACTTTTCTTTGTTTATGCAGAATAATATAAATCACTTCCTATCCTCAAACCTCCAAACTTTATCCCCATTTATTAGATTGCTTCAGTGGAGAGAGGAGAGATTTCCCCAAACATTTGGGGGGTAAGCATGGCTGTAATATACACTATTAATTACAAATGTGCATAGAGTTCTCTCTTCTGACCAGACAGAAAGTGCACTAATGGGAAGGGGGAAATATCTGAGGGATTCCTGTCTCCTGATGTTGAAACAACTCACTCATCAGTCACTCGCTAGCTAAAATCACTGGAAGGTGGGGGCAGCCAGGCTTGTGCATCAGCCTCTGCATTTGGCTTCCTAATTTCTTGACTAACTTTTTTTTTATAAAAAAAATGAAAGCTCAGCGTCTGACCCCATTGCAGACATGGGCCCTAGTACAGATGCTCAAATTGCACCATTATAAATCTGGTTATGGCTCCCCCCCCCCCCGATGCTGCCATGAGAATGCCCAGAGAAAGAGGAATAATGGGAAGTATTGCTCTCACAATCTTTAGTATCCCTGGAGAACATTTGGCAAAATAATCTGGATCACCAGAGGGAAATGCCGTATTTTTCGCTCTATAACATGCACCCAACCATAACACGCACGTAGTTTTTAGAGGAGGAAAACAAGAAAAAAAATATTCTAAATGAAACAGTGGATGTATGATTTTTGTGGTTCATGCTGTGGCCACAGACATGTGATCTGACAGTGAGTTTGGAGTAGCCCAATGCAAAAATCCTGAGGATCCATGTGGATCCATGCTTTGTAACCACGTTTTTGCACCACTGCGGCCCCAAGCAACAGTGGGTGCGTGATTTTTTTGGTGCAAGATGTAGCCATGGACATGCTGTGTGATCTGATGGTGAATTTGGGGTGACCCAGTGCAAAAATCCTGAGGATCCATGTGAATGCGTGCTTTGTAACCACGTTTTAAGTGGGGAGGGAAGGAAAAGCACTCAAGGGACAAGGAGCATGCATGGGGTGGGTGGAGAAGGATGCTGCTAATAATGAAGAAGAGGGGTATAAGGGGAGAAGGCTCCTCTCCTCTCCCGCTTTGCTCCTTTAAAGCAAGCAGGCTCTGGTTTTCTTCCTCCTCCCCGCTCACCTCCGGCTTAGCAAGCTGAAAAACTTTGCTGCTATTTAGCGAGCTGAGTGGGGAGGAGAGAGGGACAGAGAGCCTGCTTGCTTTAAAGGAACCAACCGGACAGGAGCTGCTTACATTCGTGTAAGCGGCTCATCTCCTCTCCCGCTTTGCTCCTTTAAAGAAGCAGGCTCTCTGTCCCTCTCTCCTCCCCAATCAGTGGCTCTTCTCCCGTTTTGCTGTTTCAAAGCGAGCCACGGAGGAGGGAAGGAAGGGGAACCATGGATCCTCTGCTCACGACTGCAGCAGATCCCCCCCGCCACCCGTGGGCATTCCCTCCATAACACGCACAGACATTTCCCCTTACTTTCTAGGGGGGGGGAGTGAGTGTTATGGTGCAAAAAATATGGTATATATGTTTGTGTGCTTGCTTATTATAAGGCCAAGTACTTTTTCTGCACCAGAAAACTGAGGGCAATTTGAAAGGCATTCTTAGCACAAAGGGGGGGGGGCTTTCTTTGTTGTTACTGGGTTAGCTTTCTATTCTTTTTCCACGGCTCACTCTAGGTTAATTCATTCAACAAACTTGAAAGGAAGAGTTGCCCTCCCTACTCTTGCCATTTGTGGAGAGCAGGGCAGTGTTACCTTTTCTGCACTCTTTTCTTTCTGCATAGTTGCTATGGTTGCTTTGAAAGATAGTGAGAAAAACAGTTTGGTAATTTTCAAACTGTTGGTTTGCAAGATTCAAGATTCTAGTCTTCAAAAGAAAACATTTTTTTTGTTTGTTTGTTGGTTAATGAAGTGCTACTTTGATTGAAGAGTTATTTAGCCCTGAGCGCTAAGTCTGAGCCAATTCTTGGTCCTGATCCATGGCATGGCATGATTGATTAATGAAGTAGCATTTTTTAAAGACAGCAAAAGATCAGCCTGGCACTTTTTCTGGAACTGGATGGACAGTTACAACTATTGTGCCCTGAGGAGCATTAGGTTCAGAATACATGTTAGTACCGTATTTTTCGCTCTATAAGACGCACCTGACCACAAGAGTTGTTGGAGGAGGAAAACAAGAAAAAAAATATTCTGAATCTCAGAAGCCGGAACAGCAAGAGGGATCACTACGCAGTGAAAGCAGCAATCCCTCTTGCTGTTCTGGCTTCCAGGATAGCTGTGCAGCCTGCATTCGTTCCATAAGACGCACACACATTTCCCCTTACTTTTTAGGAGGGGGAAAAGTGAGTCTTATAGAGCAAAAAATACGGTAATTAGGCACACCAGCTAATAGTAAATGAAATGACGTTTCAGGGGAAACGCAGTATACCTGCTTCACACCATAGTTGCATGGATGGCCCTGGAAATTCCATTTGTTGTGACTGCTTCTCCATGCAGTTGTGTTTGGAGTGGCTCAGCGACCACAAGAGATTGAGAAGAAATTTGATGCACTTCACATTTAAAGGTGAATCTACCTAATTTGCCTTTCCAAAGTAAAACATGGACTGCAGTGCAGGCCGTCCTTTGAAAATTAGCACTTTTCTGAATTTTTCAATGCAGTTCTCCAGCAAAGGAATATGTACAAATCAGATGATTTTGCCTATACCTTGTGTTGATCAAGAAAAAAATTCACTAAAAGCTGATGAAATTTCATGAGGATTTTAAAGAACTGATGTTGAAATGTGGATAACTGAACTTAAGATTGGGAAGGTGAAAGACTGAGAGAAACTGAAAGGGAGAGAATTGCCCATCACTACTGGTGATGTACTTTTTAATTTTTATTAAGACAGATCACACTTTGGAGGCTATTGCCAGAATGCCACATACAGAAAGTAGACCAGATGCAATACTACACCAGCATGCCTGCAGAGGAACTATATTGGACCACAAACCTATAACTCTACTATACTGTATATGCAGGCAATGATTATCCTCCTCAGCTGAAAACTGTGCTACGCTGTGCACTATATAAGCCACAAACAGATCACAAGCCACCACTGACAGGTTGATAAGGTACCAGCAGTAGCTTCAATAAATAGACTTTATTAGTTCTACACTTGATCTTAGCCAAAAGGCCGAGAAGCGATTTCGTGGGTTGACTTTATTAGTTTGAAGATAGCCCTGATTCCTTTTTAGGTCTTTTGCTGAGGTTATAAACTATATTTGGTGATTTATAACAGTAATTACATTTTAAGTAAATAGCTGCCATAGATATGTAGAAAAATCACTTATCCCTTGTAGAAAAATCACTTATCCCTTGCAGTTCAACTATTAATTTTATCTTAATGATACTTGGTGTAAGTACACATTATTCAGATTTTTTTCTTCCCTCAAGATAGGAAAAACAAACATAGTATTTCGTTATGTTTTATTTCCTTTCAAATTGGAATAGCATGATAAATCCAATAAATATTAAACTTTATTCAATTTAATTTGATCAGCACTAAGTATAGGTAGACCTATCCCAATCTGTACCATCCTGTTTCACTAAGTTGATGCCCTAAAGTATGACCCATCCTGTTTCTGTGCAGACATTTTAGGATAAACTAGAAAAATCCTAAAAAAACAAACCCCACAGAAACCCCACAAATCAGTGTACCAAGGACTATTCTGTATTTTTCTCACTTTACAATGTACAGCTGGCTGGAGCAGCTTCAGGTCATGGCACCTCTACTGCACCAGACAAAAATACTTCTTAAAACAGTGCAGCAAAGAACCATACCTTGCTTCCTGGGTAATTCTATGAACAAAGGACCAGTGTACATCCAAAAAAGGGCTGCTACCATGCCAACATGGGGGTGGCCATTTTGTTTTTGTGTACATGACCCTTTGTTCATAGAATTACCCGGAAAGTAACGTGCAGTCTTGCTCCATTTTACAGTACAGTGGTACCTCGGGTTCGTTCTGGAGGTCCGTTCTTAACCTGAAACTGTTCTTAGCCTGAAACACCACTTTAGCTAATGGAGCCTCCTGCTGCCGCCATGCCACCGCTGCACGATTTCTGTTCTCATCCTGAAGCAAAGTTCTTAACCTGAGGTAATATTTCTGGGTTAGCGGAGTCTGCAACCTGAAGCGTATGTAACCCAAAGTGTATGTAACCCGAGGTACTACTGTACATAGTATCTTTATCTTGCACAAAAGAGGCACCATGCTTTGAAGCTGCTCCAACCAGCTCTACACAGTCCAAAGTGAGGGGAGGGAAAAGGACGTAACAGCTTTTGGTACACCTCTTAAGTACCATGGTTGAACAAGAACCCAGCAAGGTGTGTAGATCTGCCTACTACTAAACTGCAGGTCTACGTTCAGTTCTGAGGAGTGGTCCAATGTGACAGAAGAGAGGCATTCATAGCAAATGCAGACTGTGCCAGGAATCCTCTAACATCTCAAATCTACATTTCATCTGAACACAGGGAAGCCGCCAAACATAAGAACAGCCGACTGAATCAGGCCAACAACCCATCAGTTTCAGCATCCTGCTCTCATTCCCAGCAATTCAGAAAGTGAAGGTAGAACATAACCATCATGGCAATAATAATAATAATAATAATAATAATAATAATAATAATAATAATAATAATAATAATAATAATAATAATAATTTATTATTTATACCCCGCCCATCTGGCTGGGCTTCCCCAGCCACTCTGGGCGGCTTCCAAAAGAATATTAAAATACTATAATACATCAAACATTAAAAGCTTCCCGAAACAGGGCTGCCTTCAGATGTCTTCTAAAAGCCTGGTAGTTGTTGTTCTCTTTGACATCTGGTGGGAGGGTGTTCCACAGGGAAGGCGCCACTACTGAGAAGGCCCTCTGCCTGGTTCCCTGTAACTTGGCTTCTCGCAGTGAGGGAACTGGCTAGTGGCCATTGATAGTTTTATCCTCCATGAATTTCTCTAATCCTCCTGTAAAGCCATCCAAGTTGGTGGCCATCAGTCCCTCCTGGGGAAGCATGTTCCATATTTGAAGGCTTGTTGTGTGAAGAAGTACTTGATTTCTTCCAATGGGCATTGGGGGACTGACTGCTTTTAATGAAAAGGGCTGGCGCCATGTTGGTTTTATTGTAATTATCTGTATGTTTTAGGGTTATGAGAAATAGAGAAAAACTTTCCTCTATTACTTTCTCCATGCCATGCATAAATTTATAAACGTCTAACATATCACCTCTTTTTTCACATTTTCTCTAAATTAAGTTGTTTAGAGGGAAAGACCCTCTCAAAGAACTCTGCTGGCTCTGCTTCAGCAAGGCTGATTCTCCTATATGCTCGGCTATTCTATCTCTAATAATATTTTCTATCATTTTTTGTTGGGATAGATGTTCAGCTCACTGGTCTGAGATTTTCAGGATCCCACCTGGATCTCTCCCCCCCTTTAAAATGGTGCTACATTGGCTACTTTCCAGTCTTCAGGTATGGAGGCAGGTTACATACATTTGTTAGAAGACGATCAATTTAACATCTGAGTTCTTTGAGAACTCTCAAGTGGCTGCCGTCTGGACCTGGCAAATTGTCAGGTTTTTTGTTTTGTTTTGTTTTGTCTATTAGGCCTAGAACATCATCTCTCATCACCACTATCTGCCTCCATTCCTCAGACACCTTTCCTGCTTTCCTGCTCCCTGATTCCACTTTGACCCCAGGCCTGCCAAATAATAATAATAATAATAATAATAATAATAATAATAATAATAATAATAATAATTTTTATTTATACCCCGCCCTCCCCAGCCAAGGCCGGGCTCAGGGCGGCTAACAAGCAATAATAAAAACAAGCTGAATGAATACAACTTAAAAACAAGATTAAAATACAACAATACAACAACAAAATCAGGACGAACAGGTAAATGTGCAGGGAGTTCATCTGTACACAGGCAGCTTCAAGCCAAGGACAGCAAAGGTAGAGATTTTGCTCCTTACTGCTCTGTGTGGCCCCTGTTTCAAGTGATAGTCCCCCCCCCCCCGGATCTGCTTTTACAATCATTATCTCAATCCCATTCTGAAGAGCAGATAGAGTATTGTCATAATACAGCAATAGAAGTGAGATTGAAGAGTGGCATCTTGCCCTGGGTCAAGTGAAGAATTCATGGATGAGTTGGTACATAACACCAAGACACCCAGATCTAAGTTCGAAGGATCATGAGCACAAATTTCAAACTCCTTTCATCGAAAGGAATGACTTAACCAGTGAAATCACCATTAGGTAAACTGCATGAGGGGGGGAAAATAAGAACACTGGAAACCATTAGAATGGCACTGCAGATAACAGCTAAGGCAGTTCTGAACACATTGTGATATTCATAGGCTTCTTTTCTTTCAATTGCAGAGAAGTAGAGTGGGTAGCATAAAGCTAAGAGCCTGTTTTGTATAGCTCATATTTTGCCAAATAAGAAGACACATATCAGAGTGTTTTCACAGGCAAGTTCAAATGTAAAAAGAAAGGTTTAATAAACAAAAGGATTGCTCCTTCTCTCCCAAGGGCAAAAAGCAATGAATAAAACATTTGGCAGGAGTACCAGAGCTTGGTGCCTTATATATATTGCCTGTGTGTGTAGCAATATTAACCCAGAGAGAAAAGGGTTTTGTCTCTATCCAGTGTTCAACCTGCTTTCTTTTATTAAAGCTCCTAGGAACGATATCATGATAGCCACACAGTTCATATGGTGTTCAACGTTATGACATTCAATCCTTGAGCTTGCTCTCTGAAGCTGCAGCCTTCCACTATCAATGAAGTATATGACATTGTGTATTTAACTAGTACACTTAGCTAGTTCTGGTTAGGGGCAGCTAATTCATTAGGAACATAGGGAGCACCCTTGTTGTATCACAATGGCAGCAGTTCTCCATTGATATGTGGCATATGGATCTGTTGCTGAAAGCCTCAGGTCACTAGCACAAGAATTGCAGATTGAAAGGGGTGGATGGAGAGGTTAAGTAAAGTAGCCAATGTTAAGCCTTGGTGCCTAATATTATTTTTTCTTTGTCCCCCCCCCTTACACTGATGATCCTTCACATTACAGCTGCAGTTTATTTTGCAGAAAACTGTATGTCTTATCACATCCAATCCATATGAATCAAGCCCACGAAAAGTACCATGAGAGAACTGATCATACTAAACACCATGAGGAAATTATAATGCAACAAAAGTTTTCAGCTTTTTGAAGACTGAATCTGGGATATTTGAAGCTGTAAGACACATACAAACCCATACACAGAGTCTAAAAACAAGATTTTGTCATAGCACACTAAAGCTATGCACGTTAGTCAAAAGGCTGAAGAAGAGAATTATATGTGGCCTTTTTTAAAGCTTTCAAATACCATTTAAACATTATAGGAGAATATCTCTGGAGGCTATCAGATTTTAGCTTGTCTCTGAGGATTTGTTTGATACATGGTCAAAGAAGCTTGGTAGTGAGGCAAGCTTTCAATTTTAAGGATAGCAGACCATGGCCCAAAGACTGGGCAAGATTTATGTACAGTGACAAGAGGGAAAACCATTCAAGAAACGTTTGGCTTGAGGCATCTTGGATCCATTTCCTTCAGCTTGAGAGAGATGGTGCTTACTTTAAATAGCTGGCATGGCACTGTGTATCAAGCTGCGGTGAGGAAGGTCTACCATACAGCAGTGTGGTATTTGCATGTCATTGGTCTCCCCTCTCCCATTGGTACAATTTGTACCTGTGCTTTCTGGTGATGTCTGTTCTCCAGGACTGGTTCCTTCAAGTAGCCAGTGGTAGCCAGGGAGAAATGTTTCATCAGGATTTCACAGCAAACACTGAAATGATGGTGGTGGACACTAAAGTAGATACTTCTCTGAAAGTCTGAGCGAAGCCTGAAAGTTGTAGCCACACATAACATGATGGATGGAATTTCTTTCCACTGAAGAAATGGTCTATAACAAGAACAAATGGTCTCTTGAAATTCTTCACTCTATTTTTAGGCAGAGAAATGGAGAAGGAGCATTTCACCAAATTTCTCTAGGAGAATGAAATTTTCTAATCGTTTCTTGGGGATGGGGCTCACCATTTGAGGTGGCCATAGCGCAGCTTCCTTCTTTTTGTGAAGTGTTTCTCTTCCTCCACCACCACCACAAGTGGCTGCAGCAGCACCAACAGCAACGCCTGTGTTACAGCCTGGCTACCATTTTGTATCCTCCACAGCGTCATTCTGGGGCATTGTGGGGGAAAGTGGAGGCCGCCACAAAGAGTGGTTGAGGATATTTGGAGATATATATATATTGCAAGGTGGCCTCCTTTTTCTAGAAAACAAGTCTCAGGAATGTTCTGAGAAAAGTATTTTCTGGGAAATTTCATCTCCGCTCTAGTTTTCACTGTCAACTCTGAAATATACTTTTTTAAAAATTAATATTTTTATTAAGTACAAATTAGAAAACATACATATTCACAACAAAAGAAAAAGAAAATACATCTAACCAAGGAAAAAAAATTAGAGAATATTTTGTCTCTTTTCATATTTACAGTTATTTATACCTCTATAAAATGCTATTCACAATAAAGCAGTGAAATGAAAGATAAGATATCAGAAAAAAACAAAAAAAAACAAAGAAAGAATAAAGAAGTAAAAGAAAAAGATCATAAGTGAAAATTTAGAATATTTATATCATGCTTTAGAGCCCTGAAAGCAGCTTACCCAAAATTTCCACAGTAAAAAGGGTCAGGTCTAGCCTCAGGAACAGAAATGTCCCTATGGCGATAGGATCATTTAGATGGCATTTCCTGCCCCTCAGTCTTAGCCTCTGTGGTGTTGTCCTCTGAGGCAAGGGAATGGGGCTGAGCAGCAAGAACTCACTCAGCCTATGGTGTAAGCAAGTCTTCTCTTGTGGTTGTTGGCTCTGCCAGGCTAAAGTACCCACTGAAGTCTTCTCCGAGGCAAGGGAGTGGGCCTCTGCAGCTCTCAGATGTGGTTCCATAATTATATGGCATACATATTTGCTGCGGATAAATTGGCATTAACAGCAGTATTTTCTGTGGGAACCCCCCCCAAACTGAGTGAGACACATGCATAAACTCTGTGAGCACGCTTGGGGCCCCCAAATTGTTTGGAGTGGGATGTTACAGCAGCAATGTTTTATGTGACAACCATGTGAATTGGCCGTGGTGTGTGATAAACTCACATGCCAGCGTAGCAGCTTTCGGGGGGGGGGGGATTCTGGTGTAGAGACTTAATATGTGATCCAGCCGATTCTCACGATTGCCTTGCAAAAATCACAGTCATGGTGTCAAGCCCCTGCTGTGGGGAAACAGGTTTTGAGTAGGAACCATGACACACTTGTAAAGCCTGAAGTCAACCTAATTCAGAATCAAAGTGGCATTAATCTCCTGTGCACCCTCTCTTTCCATTTCTCTAAATAGGGCTGTAAAGTATTAGAAATTTTAAACATTTGATGTATTAATAAGTTCTTTTCATCTCATTAGCAGTGGATTTGCCACAGAGTAATAAATTCATGTTAATGGGATGTGGCACAGTTTTAAAGACAAATGTAGTTTTAAATGGAACATTTACAGTTCAAAAATTTTTTAAAAAGTCATTTTCTTTTTAAAATGATGGACGGGAATAATGAAAGCTTCAGATGTCTAAGTCAGCTTTTGACAGCTGCTCTAATAGCACCTGCTCAGCTGAATCAAATTCGTTTTCCAGTATGGAATGTCCAGCTTTAGAGAAAGATAAAACCTTTAAGGGTTAAAAACAAGGGGTCCCCACCCTTGTAAAATGGCATTGTGGTCAGAAATGCCAAAGCTGATCTGATTTCATGCATGTTGGTTTTCTTGTCAAATGTGCAAATAAAAAGCATTTTCTAGTCTAAGGTCACTTCCAGGTGACCTGTTTATTGAGAAAAATAATAAAATTCCTTCCAGCAGCACCTTAAAGACCAACTAAGTTAGTTCTTGGTATGAGCTTTTGTGTGCATGCACACTTCTTCAGATACACTGAAACAGAAGTTGCCAGATCCTTCTATATAGTGAGAAGGTGGGGAGGGGTATTACTCAGAAGGGTGGTGGGAATGGGAGATTGGCAGATAGCTGAGATGAGCCTGTTGACGACTCTTAACGACTGCAATAGGTCTTACAGGAAAAAGCAAGGGGTGAGAAGGTGAAAAATGGCTTAGTCATGTATAATGAGATAAGAATCCAATGTCTTTGTTCAGACCAGGTCTCTCCATGGTTTTGAGTTTGGTAATGAGTTGCAATTCAGCAGCTTCTCTTTCCAGTCTATTTCTGAAATTCCTTTGTAGTAAAACAGCTACTTTGAGATCTTGTATAGAATGTCCTGGGAGATTGAAGTGTTCTCCTACTGGTTTCTCTGTTTTGTGATTCTTGATGTCAGATTTATGTCCGTTTATTCTTTGGCGTAAGGTTTGGCCTGTTTGTCCAATATAGAGAGCTGAAGGACACTGTTGGCATTTGATGGCATACACAATGAGCAATTAAATAGTCCCGAGATGGTATGTGTGATGTTGTTGGGGCCAGTAATGGTGTTGTCCGGGTGTATGTGGCAGCAAAGTTGGTGCCAGTGTCTGTGTTAAGTCTGGTTGTAGTATTATTGTGGGTTAGGAGTTGTTTAAGATTAGGTGACTGTCTGTAGGCAATCTGTAACTGTTTATTGAGCATTCATCTTAATTTGTCTGTGCAAAGTTTGTGAGAATGTTAAGCACCTCCTCTTTATCTCCTCTTTATTGGGCATTCATTCTGATTTATTTGTGGGAAGCTTATGAAGACGTGTCAAGAACCTGTTACCCCACACAGTGGCGTAGCAAGATCAGGTGGTACCTGGTGTGAAAAATTTCTTGTCACCCTCCCCCACATTGATTTTTTTTTTTTTTTGCCTGCAAAAATGGTTTGACTTTATTTCATATTTTTGGGGGAGCCAGAGTTGTTGAGCGTGCCTTGCTATGAGGAGTCTGCCTGCGGACCACATCCACCGCACCCACCTTGCTCCGCCCCTGACCCCACACTTTCTAATCTACTGCACTTCCCCACCATAGTTCCTTAAGGCAAAATTCTAGTATATATATTTAATCATTGCAAGCATAAAGCTGTAAGCTGTGCAGGAAGTTACGCAAAGGTATGTTATTCTTCTTTTCAAAATATGATCCAGGAAGCTGCTCAGTCCCTCTTTTTCAAAAATGGAACCTAGCATACTTTAAGTTTATTGTCAGCGTTGATAACAGGTGCATGCAGCTAGTCTTGTGAATAATACTGTTATGAACTGACTTGATGTTCTTGGCTTAAAGAAAGAAGCAGCCAAATTTCAGATTAAGGGTGGCATTCAATGATGTTCTACTTGGAGGACACCCACTGAAGTTAACAAATGTGACTAACTTACGTCTATGAATTTCAATGGGTCTGCTCCGAGTAAAACTCAAATGATCCGTTTATGCCTCTATTGAGACAAAAAACACCCTTAGAACTGTGTGTGTTGAGAAAAGAAAGAGAGAGAAAGCATGCTCAAAAATATATTTTAAAATGTGAACTTTTGTGTGAGGACTTTAAAAAAACCACAACATTCACTGATAGATGCAGAAATGGGGTAGAATTGCTTTATGTGTGAACACGTGGAAAAGTGACACAGGCTGAAAGCAGATTCCCCCACTCCTTATCATAGCTATCCTGGTCTCTTTATGCTCTGCTAACCTTGTTCCTTTCCGCCATGTTTGTCCCTGTCTGAGAGATGCTCCCTTGTCCCTAGTATGAGAGAGGCTAGTATAAAAATGCTGCCTGTCTGCCTCTCCTCACCCCAAGAGCACTGGAGCAAGGAGATTCTGCGTCAGCAATTTGCCAAGCGAAGCACTTTGGCAGGAAAACACACTTGCGCCTTGAAAACCTTTTGAAATGGTATGGAAAGTGGAGGTAAACAATCAAGTAAAAGGGGCAGCCAGAGCTCTGGGGTCCAATTTTGTGGCACGACAGCTCTCTTAAGGCTCAGGTGTAAAGGAAGAGCATGACAGAAGGATGCGTCTTTGTCATTTTGTGCTCACAGGTCAATTTCTTGCTTTGCTGTGATATGACCTGCCTCTGGGGCCAGTCAACTTAATAGCCAGCATAACTTATTTCGATACACACTCTTTAAAAGCAGCAGCAACAAAAGATGACCCAGAAGAGGGCTTACTAGCAACGTGGGGCTATGCTGATGATAAATTGTTGATTTTCCCCTGACATGCTTGTAAATGGCATTCACTGAGGAGATGTTGTTCAGAGACAGCTTGTCTGATGTCAGTCCGATAGCTATGACTCATGTTTTATGGCAGGTGCCATGTATAATGATGAGCAGAGTCAGAGAGAGATTTTTTTTTGGGGTCTGTTCTTTGTGACAGAGAGCAATGACAACCTTTGGCAGAACAAGGTGTCACTTGTTTGGACGTGGCCAATAGCCCATATAGGAAAAGGAGTGGGTGCAGTCGCCATTTTGTTTGGTATGCCAGCCAGTCATTGCTGAACTGCATTTTTTTTTATAAAAAAATGTCCAGACTTCAAATGCAAAATGGGAGAGTTGCCAAGTTTCTTATGGCTCAGCTCTTGAGATACAGGGGGTGGGGCCTGGCAGAAAAGAAGTGGTCCTTGGCAGATCAGGGGGTGGAATCTGATGGGATGGGGGCCTAGTGGGGCCTGGTGGTGGGATCTTCTTGGGCTTTTGGGTTTTTAAAATAGCTGATAATATCACACGAGAAGCAGAAGAATTGCGTTCCCTGTGCCTCAAGTATGAAAAAAATGGGAAGAAGATGGTCATGCACCAAATTCCTTAGATGTCTCTACAAGTTTTCAGACCCGGCAGAAACATTTTCAAGGCACCCTGCCTCTTTGTTTTCTTTCGTCATATTATTGGTTGCATTTTGGCTGTTGCTGGGTGAAAAAACACAAACCACTGTTTGCCATTTCCTCAAGAAGGAAATAGTGGAAAAGAAAGAAACTACCGTATTTTTCGCCCTATAGGACGCACTTTCCCCCCTCCAAAAATGAAGGGGAAATCTGGGTGCGTCCTATGGGGCGAATGCAGGCTTTCGCTGAAGCTTGGAGAGCGAGAGGGGTCAGTGCGCACCGACCCCTCTCCCTCTCCAGGCTTCAGGAAGACATCCGCAGCCTAGGCAGCCCTGCGGGAGGTCCCAGAGGGATGTCTAGGCTGAGGATAGCAGCCTGCTTCCCGGAGCGTCGGGCGCCCTGAAAGCAGAGCACCCAGGCTTCGGAAACACATCCGCAGCCTAGGCAGCCCTGCGGGAGGTCCCGCAGGGCTGTCTAGGCTGCGGATAGCAGCCTGCCCCCCGGCAGGCGGGGCGCCTTGAAGCAGAGCGCCCCTCGCGCCGGGCATACATCTGCAGCGTGGGGAGCCCTGCAGGAGTTCCCCGCAGGGCTTCCCACGCTGCGGATAGCAGCCTGCCTCACGCCGGGCAGACATCGGCCAGCCCCACAAGCTCGGGGGACAGCAGGGAGGCGCAGCGCCGCCATCCCGCTGTTCCTCGACCTGGTTCGGTTTCCCCGACCTGCTTTTGGGGGGGAAATAAAGGGAAAAAAATTTCCCTTTATTTCCCCCAAAAACTACGTGCGTCCTATGGGACAGAGCGTCCTATGGCATGAAAAATATGGTATACAGCCTGTTTCCTTGCTCTCTATTGTACTAGTTGAATTTGAAGGCCTTGCAGAGACTCTGTTGTGAGTGAGATAGTGGGGTTTTGCAAGATAGTTAAGGACTCTTGAGCTCCTTATTTAAGTTGTGCTCACCATCTGGCCCACTGGGCCTCTCTTGTGCAATGTATGAAAAGCAAGCAAGCACACAACTTCACAACAAACTCCCTTTGTCAGAAACACACACACACACACACACACACACACACACACACACACACACACAAATATAATTGCATTTGAATTCCTGGCTTGGCTTATCTAACACTTATCACCCTTTCCCATACAGCGGGAGACTATAAACCCTACAAAAGCTCTTTTATTTGATCACAAATGCAAAACTGCTGCACAGCAGTAATTAAATTTTCGCTCACACTTAATTGAATTTGTGTGAGGGGAGGGTAGGAAGAGGGGGAGAAAGGTTTTTTATCACTGGTGAGGCGAAGGCAGCTTCTCACACCTGACTTCACTCATACTTGACAAAGTGCTTCATTAGAACATAGGCATGTACAGTGACAGATCATTAATTTTCATGGATACAATCTGAGAAGCCAAATGTTTGTGGAAACTGTGGTCTGCCAAAATCAACACAAACATATTAATGCTGATTTAAAGACCAAGAAAAGTCTGTTTCAAGGCTGCTTTTGTCATGTTATGGATTAATTCCCTAAGCACATTAAGACTGAAAATTCTCAGAGAAAGAGATTAATTGTGTATCTTCAGAAAGGAGGATTCTTAAAGCGGGCCTCTAAAATCTGAGGCTGGAGTCTTAAGATGTGCTCACAAATACTACAAGCTGTATTCATGTGCTTCTGAAGGCGTTACTTCAATGATTGCTGGTGGTTTTTACTATCCCGGCTGTTTTGCCTTTAACAGCAGCCTGAGCTACAGTAATGTAATAAGTAAAGTGTTCCCTGGCATGGAGATAAAATGTTGGGGGAAAGCATCACTGACTTAATTCCTATGTATCAGGCTGTTGCTCAAGGCACAGGAACAGAGCCAGTAAAAAGTTGGCAACATTACCCACAACAGCGCATTTATGCTCATGTGGTTGCAAGCTTTTAAAACAGGCACTTGGCAGGCAGAAATTCTCAGTATACTGTATTTTCACGGCATGAAGCTGCACTAAGTGGGAAAACTTCACCTCCTCATTTGCCTCTTTGGGAGATGTTAAAGGTATATAGCAAGTCTCCCACAATACAGCTTCTTATAGCAAAATTCAAGCTTAAACTGAAGAAAGTAGGAAAAACCACTGGGCCGGTAAGATACACAGTGATCACAGTGGAAGTGAGGAACAGGTTTAAGGATTTAGATTTGGTGGACAGAGTGCCTGAAGAACTATGGATGGAGGCTCGTAACATTATACAAGAGGCAGCAACTAAAACCATCCCAATGAAAAGGAAATGCAAGAAAGCAAAGTGGCTGTCCAACGAAGCCTTACAAATAGCGGGGAAGAGAAGGCAAGCAAAATGCGAGGGAGATAATTGAATGCAGATTTCCAAAAGATAGCAAGGAGAGACAAGAAGGACTTTTTAAACGAGCAATGCAAAGAAATAGAGGAAAACAATAGAATGGGAAAAACCAGAGATCGGTTCAAGAAAATTGGAGATATGAAAGGAACATTTCATACAAAGATTTCCATAATAAAAGACAAAAGTGGAAAGGACCTAACAGAAGCAGAAGACATCAAAAAGAGGTAGCAAGAATACACAGAGGAACTATACCAGAAAGATATGGATGGCTCATACACCCCAGGTAGTGTGGTTGCTGACCTTGAGCCAGACATCCTGGAGAGTGAAGTCAAATGGGCCTTAGAAAGCATTGCTAATAACAAGGCCAGTGGAAGTGATGATATTCCAGCTGAACTATTTAAAATTTTAAAAGATGATGCTGTTACACTCAATATGCCAGCAAATTTGGAAAACTCAGCAGTGGCCAGAGGACTGGAGAAGATCAGTCTACATCCCAATCCCAAAGAAGGGCAGTGCCAAAGAATGCTCCAACTACTGCACAATTGCACTCATTCACACGCTAGCAAGGTTATGCTTAAAATTCTTTTTTTTTAAAAAAAATATTTATTAATAATTTCAAAATTACAGAAAAGAAGAAAAAAAGAATTAAAAACAACACTACAATACAAAGGAAAAAAACAAGGGAAAAAAAGACATAAAAACCAATGCAACAATACAGCAAAAAGATAAAAAAGAAGGGATAAAAAGAGACACAAATCCCATATTACATATCTTTAACTTCCATTTGCTTGTTTCATTGACCTCCTCACACCTCCCTTTTTGTATTCTAGTTTGATTGATTATTTCAGCAAATTCTTTCCATCTTTCTCAATTTTTACTAAATAATTTATCTTAACAATTTAACCTATTAATTAACTCAACAAATTCTTTCTATCCTTTCCCCATATTCTGTTATTCAAATTACCTTAAGTTATTTAACCTTACTTTACCAAAAAATACTTTAGAGCTTAACGCTTAATACTCGATTATACATAACTCCTGATATGTTTTCTACTAGAGTCATATAGTTTCATTCCAACATTTTCCCTAATGTTCATTAATTTTAGGCTAATTCCCTAGGAAAAAAAAATCTTTATAGATTTTCTTCCAATCTTCATCCAACGTCTCTTCTTCCTGGTCTCGGGTCGTGTCAGTCCTTACTGTCCATTCCATCTAGTCCATCAACCTGGTAATCTAATGTCCAAGGCCCTTAAGTCTCTTCCAAGTCCCTTCTGCAGATCTTCTTCTTGTTTATACTTGCACTTTTCCTTGTCTTTTGTTGGTCTCTTTCTTAGTTTCTTTCCTTTCTCGTTGGAGAGTAGGTCTCTGGGGGATTCCAACCCAAAATTATCTTCGTCTCCCTTCATCCAACCAGCCCATTCCCCAGAGTCCCACTCCCCACAGTCATCAATATAGTCCAAAACATATTTAAAAACATATTTCGAGGTCTCTCCAAAGTTAAGAACCTCCTCAGCTCCAGACTCCCCCTGGCCGACTCCAACTTCAATCTTCAAAGACAGCGGCTTATGCTTCTGTAGGGCCTCGGGTCTCTCCATTTGTATTATTTGAGTTGCAACCGCAACCTCCTCCATTATCTTCTGCACTTGCCCCATCAGTACAGGTTCCTGAGTTGGTCCCTGAATAGTTTCTATATCAACATTCCCTGTTTGTCCACAGTTATTAACCATAACAGTCATCAAATCCATTTTCTCATTCATCAAATCCATCTTCTCATGCATCTGTTCCAGCAAGGCACTTGTCTTGCGTAAAGCAGGCACCAAAACTTCCCAGCTCATATTTAGTCAAGGTCAAAAAGGACTGGTCCCACGATCTTAATCTGACAGCTGTAGAGTCCTCACGTAGACTGCAGCAACAATTTAGCAAGCTCCCTCTAGAGGAGACAATTTCTATTTGTATCCATTTTTTTTAAGGCAAGTCCAACAAAGGAAAATTACTTTCATTTTTCAAATATTTTGTTTCTTTAGAATGCAGAAGGCAACATTGGAATCAATTTATTTCTCTTCTTTAGCTATCTGTCAAAGTATTCCATTCACAGTCAATGAACCTCTCCAAGAATTTCTGTCTCTGACACCCCGTTCCCAGGTTAAAGACGGTGGAAACTTATCTTTCTTCACTCCCTTTCCTGCAGGCGTTAAACAAAGTCCCCCCCCCCTTTTCTCCTGCTTCCAAGGGGGTTTCAGTAATTATAAATGAAGGAAATTTAAACTTTTTTAACGACTTTCCAGGCTTTAGCTTACAAGGTTTTTGCTTCAGTCTATGTACAAAAAGCAGAAGGCGGACTTCCTGTTTTGAACCTTCCCACTTCGGTGACAAATTAAGATATTTCTTGATCCAATTTTCCGTTTCTACTCACGGGTACTTGTTTTAAATCCAATTGTCCACAGGAAAAAGTCAGCGCTCTCTGGCAATGGCTGTGCGGCTTCACTCCGTGAAAGTAGCAATCAGTTCGCAGCACCGCGCCGCTCACCCCACTTCACTCCGGAGCCCCAAAATGGGGTTCCCGGTGCGTGGGGGGGCGCTCCTGGTGCCCTGCCGAACCCCATGTTCCCAAGCTTCCTCCGCCTGGGATTTCTAGCGGGTCCCCACCTTCGTCGCACGGGAAGACCCAGTTTCCACAGAGCCAGTTCCTCCGGTTGGAGGAACTCCGCCATTCGCCGATGGCGCTAACCCGGAAGTCCGGTTATGCTTAAAATTCTACAAGGCAGGCTTAAGCAGTATGTGGACCGAGAACTCCCAGAAGTGCAAGCTGGATTTAGAAGAGGCAGAGGAACCAGAGACCAAATTGCAAACATGCACTGGATTATGGAGAAAGCTAGAGAGTTCCAGAAAGACGTCTACTTCTGCTTCATTGACTATGCAAAAGCCTTTGACTGTGTCGACCACAGCAAACTATGGCAAGTTCTTAAAGAAATGGGAGTGCCTGATCACCTCATCTGTCTCCTGAGAAATCTCTATGTGGGACAAGAAGCTACAGTTAGAACTGGATATGGAACAACTGATTGGTTCAAAATTGGGAAAGGAGTACGGCAAGGCTGTATATTGTCTCCCTGCTTATTTAACTTATATGCAGAATTCATCATGCGAAAGGCTGGGCTGGATGAATCCCTAGCCGGAATTAAGATCGCCGGAATAAATATCAACAACCTCAGATATGCAGATGACACAACCTTGATGGCAGAAAGTGAGGAGGAATTAAATAACCTTTTAATGAGGGTGAAAGAGGAGAGCGCAAAATATGGTCTGAAGCTCAACATCAAAAAAACAAAGATCATGGCAACTGGTCCCATCACCTCCTGGCAAATAGAAGGGGAAGAAATGGAGGCAGTGAGAGATTTTACTTTCTTGGGCTCCATGATCACTGCAGATGGTGACAGCAGTCACGAAATTAAAAGACGCCTGCTCTTTGGGAGAAAGGCGATGGCAAACCTAGACAACATCTTAAAAAGCAGAGACATCACCTTACCAACAAAGGTCCGTATAGTTAAAGCCATGGTTTTCCCAGTAGTGTTGCATGGAAGTGAGAGCTGGACCATAAAGAAGTCTGATCGCCAAAGAAGTAATGCTTTTGAATTATGGTGCTGGAGGAGACTCTTGAGAGTCCCATGGACTGCAAGGAGATCCAACGTATCCATTCTTAAGGAAATCAGCCCTGAGTGCTCACTGGAAGGACAGATCCTGAAGCTGAGACTCCAATACTTTGGCTACCTCATGAGAAGAAAAGACTCCCTGGAAAAGACCCTGATGTTGGGAAAGATGGAGGGCACAAGGAGAAGGGGACGACAGAGGACGAGATGGTTGGACAGTGTTCTCGAAGCTACAAACATGAGTCTGACCAAACTGCGGGAGGCAGTGGAAGACAGAAGTGCCTGGTGTGCTCTGGTCCATGGGGTCACGAAGAGTCGGACATGACTAAACGACTAAACAACAACAACAACATGTTATATGTTTGCATTCTAGTTCAGGGGTAGTCAACCTTTTTATACCTACTGCCCACTAATGCACCTTTCTTGATGGTAAAATTTCCTTACTGCTCACCACAGCTAGTGCTGTAGAACCCCCTACCACCCACCTAGAATCCTGAAACACCCACTAGTGGGTGGTAGGGACCAGGTTGACAGCCCCTGTTCTAGTTACTTTAGGAAACCTGGAACGTATCTGTGTAATAGTTCACAGATTTTAGGATTCTTCATGTATTTAGTAAAAAAACCACCCAACGAACCCTTTTTTCCAAGATGAGATTAAGGAGCAGGGCAGGAATTATAAAGTATATGCAATTAAACTTGTCCAGACTTTCAGAAAATCCCATCTCTAGCTGCCACCACTGCCCTCCAATCATAGCTGTCAACGTTTCCCTTTTTTAAAGGAAAAATCCCTTATTCTGAATAGGATTCCTTGCAAGAAAAGGGAAAAGTTGACAGCTATGCCTTCAATTCGCCTCCTGAGGGGATTGTCTCACACTGCTTAATGGTTCAACCAGTCCTGTAAAGGGATTTGTTCACACCTTTCAACCAGTTCTTTGGTGGGCGGGGCAGTCTTTGGATGCCTATAGGAGCCATCTGCATATTGTCACAATCCCTGCTAACAATTGTTGTGTGAAGAGCATTGTGTCTCCCAGACAAAAGTCATCATTTAAGCACTTGCTTTGGAATATGCTACAGAAAACGTCTCCTCTTTCCTTGCCTATTTTACATTCAATAGAGCTACGGCAACAGGCGAAAATATCTGTATAAATCATTGTGCTTCCAACCAAGACTAGCGCCTGTAAGCCAATGAGGCCTCGAAGTCCGAGTGTTGAGTCAATACATGGGTTTCAATTGCAGATCAGGTTCAGATTTGCTGAGAAAGAATAGCCTTGGGAAGGCTGTGAACTCTCAGGTTTGGTTCCTCATCCGTAAAATAGGAGCGATAGTGGCATCAGTCTTAAAGCTGTTGTGAGGAGAAATGAGATGAAAATTGTCACTCACACATGAAAGTGCTATCTGCATGAGTAATAATACCAAGGCAGCTAAGCTTCAAATTACCCCAAGTATAGTTCTGTATAAGTTTTCCAGGTGCTGAGTGAATTTTAGATTGACCCTTATGCCCTGAGTTAGACCACCCTTTTATCACGACTCTTTCAGAGTCTTCAGCAACACTTCCAACCAAGTCTGAGTCTTATTTTGAACAAGGCGCAGTGAGGAGGAGACCAAGCAATGACCTTTCCCTGGCACCACCTTTACATGTTTAATTAGCTAGTCAGAAATAATTCACAGCTGCTTTCAGGCATACAAATTGGATGGCACGTAGCATGCATATTTTGTATTAGGAA
This sequence comes from Podarcis bocagei, assembly GCF_964188305.1. Lineage (NCBI taxonomy): Eukaryota > Metazoa > Chordata > Lepidosauria > Squamata > Lacertidae > Podarcis > Podarcis bocagei. Next base: position 40,020,395 of record NC_138126.1, read on the forward strand.
GCCTCCAGGTTACTTTCATCCTGACATTTTCCTTCTTTAGTAGAACTCTAGAACTAGACCAGAACCTCAGGCTGCTCCCTGTGAAGCCCACTGCCAGCCAGGGTTTAGAGAACGGAACCAGATGGACCGCAGGCTTCCTTGCTTGCTGACACTGTTTTATAGCAGTGGTAACTCGGGTTAAGAACTTAATTCGTTCTGGAGGTCTGTTCTTAACCTGAAACTGTTCTTAACCTGAAGCACCACTTTAGCTAATGGGGCCTCCTGCTGCCGCTGTGCTGCTGCTGCACGATTTCTGTTCTCATCCTGAAGCAAAGTTCTTAACCTGAGGTACTATTTCTGGGTTAGTAACCCAGAGGTACTGAGTCTGTAACCTGAAGCGTATGTAACCTGAAGCGTATGTAAGCTGAGGTAGCACTGTATTTGTATTAATACAGTCCCTGCACCATTCTGTGAAAGTGGTTAAGGGTTCCAAAGCAGCCCATCTTGACATTTTTTTAGGCAGTCCTCAAGAAACTTCACCGGCTACCAGACTGTCCCTGGGTACAGCTAAAAATGTTGGCTTTGGAGCTCTGAAGCCCGAAACGGTCTGAAAACTGTATACCTTAAGAAATGCCTGCTGCTATATGACCTAATAGTTTTTTTAGGTCAGCAGTTTGTTTCCGAGTGTCCATGCTTTCAAAAGAAATGTGGGGCAGGGCCTTCTCAGCTGTGGTACCTCTTCTTCAAAATGTCTTTCCTACATTCATTTAGGGTAAGAAGAGCTTTGCTGGATCAGACCAAGGGCGCATCTAGTCAAGCATCTTGTTTGCACCGTGGCCACCCAGATGTCTATGAGAAACCCACAAGCAGGGCCTGAGTCCAGCAGCATTTTCCTCACTTGTGATCCTCCATGAATTTGTTTCATCTCCTTCTGTGTTGGTGGTCATCATTACATCTTGAGATAGCAATTTAACAATGTGCTCCACGAAGAAGTGCTTCCTTTTGTCTGTCTCACATTTTCCAACCTTCAGTTTCATTGGATGACCCCGGGTTCTAGCCCTATGTTTCACACAGGGAGTTGCTTGTCTAACTCCTTGACCCCACCAGCCTCTCACCAAAATGTTTCATCAAAACATTAATTCTTTTAAGTCTAACATCTGCGGCACTAAGCATTGATATGCCACACAATGTTCAACTGGGATTACTTTGAAAAACCAAATTGGTGCTCTGCTTCCTTTTGTCATGGAAGAAGACCTGTTGCTACAAGCCAGGACTGGGTATGGTTCAGTAGATGGAAGGTTTATATAGACTTTCAAGCCTATTAGAAGGCTTGAATTGGGAGACTTTAGTGACCACAGAAAATAATCAGTGAAAGAAGGGGAAGGTGTAATGGAAGGGTGGCCAACCTATGGCCTTCCAAATGTTGCTAGACTTCAGTTGTCTTTAGCCCTAGCTAGCATGGCCAATAGCTAGAGACAATGGGGTTTGTTGATAAATTAACATCTGGGAGAGGCCATGCTCAAATGCTTCTCAAGTCTTTTGTGAGGCTGATGCATTAAGTTTCAGATTACCGCTGTATCTTGGTTGACGAACAGAATGTGTTCCGGGACTCCGTTCGACTCCTGGAACCGTTCGAAAACTAAGGCACAGCTTCCGATCCTGCAGCCAATTGGAAGCCACAGAAGCCATGCTAAACATTTGGCTTCCAAAAATCGTTTGAAAACTGGAACGCTCACTTCCAGTTTTCGATCATTCATTAGCTGAAATGTTTGGCAACTAAGCCGTTCGCCAACCAAGGTACGACTGTACTTGGATTTATCTTCCTTGCATGGTGGCAGCAACCAGAGAGATTATTTGATAGAATTGTCCACTCCAATCTGTTATTTGAGAGCTGTTATTGATTCTTTCAGTTAGTTATATTTTAGGCTATCATACAGGTCCTTACAGTTAAAATCAGAATATCATGAAGCGTTAAGAGAAAATACTAAAGTTGCTGGATTTAGCTATCAGTGGCCACTGGCATGTTTGATAGAAACATGTGCATCCCTCTGCTGTATGTTCAGTTATCACAGTAGCTTATATTAAACCTGATCTTTCCTGACCTTTATTTTCTTGACCTGTCTGCTAGCTCAGCTTTATTTAAACATTTTGTCTGCTTTCCAGGTTGTTCTTTTCAGCTCTTAATAATCCCCATCCTTTCACTTGATGTGACTTATACAATACTGAAGCCCTGTTGTGGCAGCAGACACAATGTCAAAGTTTCAAGCCTGCTGCTAGCATGAAGACTCAATTTGTGACAGCATCTGAAGTCAGCAGTTAAAAGACCTCTAAATAAACTCAGGAGCTGGGACGAGGGGAACTTGTAAACTGAATTAGTTCTAGTCAAACACAGGCTTTCTAAAAAATGAAAATGTGTATAATGTTCTAAACACCCAGAACATAGAACAGCATTTGCTTAATATCATTTAATTTTTTTTAATAAATAATTTTTATTAATTTACAACAAAAACAAAAACACACAATAATTTCACATCCAATTTATCACAAAGTGTTTCTTTTCTGGACTTCCTTCAGCTTTTCCGTAAATCATCCATAGTCATTATTTAAGTTACGCATTCCTTAAGTTGTATTGTCATTATTTAAACCTTTCCTTTTCTATTCCCTTTTAACAATACTTCTCAAATTTCACAGTGCTTCTTTAAATCCCTCTAGCGTTATCTGTCCCTCACTTATACTTTCCAGATATTCCACAAATTTTCCCCAGTCCTCGATGAACTTTTGGTCTCTTAGGTATCTTACCAGTCAATTTGTCCAACTCAGCATAGTCTAACAGCTTCATTCTGCATTCTTCCATCGTTGGTTGCTTAATATCATTTAAAGGACCTTCCAGACTGTTTATTCTGCTTTCATATTGGTATGTTACATGGAGGTTCTTATCCCACATGTTCCAGTGCAATTATCCATCACTTTCCTTTCTAGTGAAAGTTTCTATCGCTCTTCTTATGACACTTTTTGTGGTTAGAAAAGTGATGGGATAATTGTAGGGAAGCAACCAAAGTTTGTGCAAATATGCAACCTGCCTGGAAGCACCTGAACTTTCCTAGAGCTCAAATCAGTGATATCTAGCCTAGAAGCTATAAATCACAGGTGCTTTACCATCTATATGGATGTCCTTGTAGTAGTCTATATTAGCTTCAACTTCAACTGTACAATGAGGTAAACACGTGTCACTATAGAATTTTGTATACATTGACTTGTGAGTTGGATAAACCCCTATTTTTATGTTCCCAAGAGCATTAGAATAGATTTTCAAAGGCACTATGTACGCCACAGCTACTGAAATTTCTTTTTCAACACATAGTTTTCACATCCGTCAGATGGGCATGGGCTGTAGCCTGCAAAGAAAGACAAGCAAACCAGTCACACCAACCCTTCTTCACTGCTGTCACCCAGTAGATATCTCCCCCATCCCCCTCTTTCTCAACTGCATCCAATAAATAGCTTTTTAATCTTTTAGACTTTAAGTGCCCCAACCCACACTCTATGCTGGGTAATGTGGTATGGCACTTAGGGATGGGGTGAATAAAAAGGCCTTAGACCAAAGTTTTCCAAAACACAGTGTGTGTGTGTGTGAGAGAGAGAGGGGGGGGTGTATTTTAGCATGCTAGTTTTTCAGTTTGTACTGCTCACCATGAAGAGTGAATAAAAATAGAGATAACTGCAGCTAGTTAGCCCCATTTTAGACTATTAATTTGGATCCCTTTGTTCGGCTTCTGGGTCCCTTTGTGGCCTCCTTGCTCATTCCTTGTATGGTGCCCTAAAATTCCATGGTTCCTCTTCTCTCAAAAGCATTTCAGCCCTTCCTCTGTCTCTTGCAGCTCTTCATCTCCAACTCCGGCTCACCCAGAGACAGCTAAGGTGGCATCTTCCAGATAGTTTGGACTGCTGCTCCCACAGTATCTCACCATTGACCATGCTAGCTCAGGCCGATGGGAGTTGCCCAAAACACAGAGGGTACCATGCTGGATACCCCAGGGTTACCCCATTTTTGATCTTGACTTATATAGAGAGAATTTTTACTCCCTCTCTTTACCTTTTAGCCAAACAGAAGTAAAGTAGTGTCATGGTGAAGTTCCATTCCTCCTTAACTGCCAGCTTGTTAGGCTGAACTTTTGATCATCTTGCACAGAACCCACACCCCGGATACAGTGGTACCTCAGGTTACATACGCTTCAGGTTACAGACTCCACTAACCCAGAAATATTACCTCGGGTTAAGAACTTTGCTTCAGGATGAGAACAGAAATTGTGCTCTGGCGGCGCGGTGGCAGCAGGAGGCCCCATTAGCTAAAGTGGTGCTTCAGGTTAAGAACAGTTTCAGGTTAAGTACGGACCTCCGGAACAAATTAAGTACTTAACCTGAGGTACCACTGTACTTTTAACCTTCTTGTATTCTCTTGCCCCTCCTGCGCAGAAGAGCATATAAAAAACAAACAACAACAATTATTTAATAAGTGTGTGTGTGGGAGGGACAGAACATGAAATGATGGAACAATCTCATTACTTCACAACGCGGTCACCCTATATCATATCTTAAAACAAAAATGAAAACAGAAATTGAAGTATTTAATCATGGATCTAATGTACAAAAGACATTCTGCCTACCAGAAACTTGTTCTGTACAAAATCTATTGAAATTATTGTCTACTATGCATGGTCTTTATTCCATTCATTTCTTTCAATGGCGATTGTGCTAGAGAACTTTCATTTTTATATCTCAGATCCTTAGCGATAAAATACATGTAATATTTGGAGCTCCATTAAACTTTTTTCTCCAGTTTCATAGCTTGTGATTCACCAGCTAAGTTGATGTTCATGCTCTATAGTACCAGACATCAATCATTTTGGTATCAATTTAGAGCAGAAATCCTAAAATAATCAGGAGTCGAGGGCATTTAGGAACTCCTGGGCAGTGACCGGCATACTGCAGAATGACTACTGTTTAGTAACATGCACAAATAATTAAAAAAGGAAAGTGAAACTGCAGACTGTAGATAGTAAACAATTTCGTATTACTATTCAGCAGCTTTACTAAAGAATCCTTTGCATTACAAAAGCTGTTAAATCGATTTTGCACCTCCGCGCCCACAGACAAAATTGTAATTAGACAATTGCATCTGTCAGATCTTGACAGGTATAAAATTATAATGCCAATTATTTTGTGCGAGTCAATAGGCAACAGTCATTTTGAACAAAAGCAGATTTGGGGAGCAGCATTCTCTAAGACACAGCTGACTGCGGTGTGCCAGTTCCTTAAACCTTGTGCAAATCTAAATATATTTTCTGGCAAAAAAAAAAAAAAAAAGGTGAAGAGGAATAAATTTTATTTATTATTTTAGGAAATTTCTAAACCACCTTCCCCCACCCCTCAAAAGGCCTCCATGTAAAAACCACAAATACAATATATCAATTAAAGTTGAAATTAAAAGTTATATCAATTATATGGGAATAGGTTTCACTGAACTCAATGGGACTGATTTATGAATAGGTGTTTATACTGTTATAAGGTTGGGAAGTTGGTGTGGATGACACCTGTTGATACCAACAAAGCCTGTGATTTTGTATCTGCAAGATAGGGAACCTGCTGAACAGGTCAAGCCAATTTCTTTGTTAAGCTGATGGTCCTAGCCAGGGCTATAGGCAATCTCCATTCTCATGTCTGAAGAAGCTGGTGAAGAACAGAGGTGTTGCCACAGAGACAAATGGGTGATGTTGTTGTTTCATGAGGAGGGAGCTCTCCCTACCAAGTGGATGGAGGCCGTGCCATCCTGGGGGGTGGGAGAATAACAGCTAAGAGCTAATTTTGTTTTAGGCTGGGCTGAAGGTTGTTATGGCTTAGCCCAATCTTAGATCATACCTGTAGTGTAAAATTATCATATCATTAATCTAGTTTTCATATCATTGTAGTGGCAATGGTGGCCCCAGCTTGCGGTCATCTTCTGGAGCCTGACCTGCAAAGTCATTACTGCATTTCAGGTTCCCTAATGTTCTGGGTCTGAACTATTTTGTCCCACAGAACTCTGATCTGCAGGAGGTGTGTATCAGGTCACTTCACACTGGAATTCACAGAGATTGAAAACCTCAAGCACCTCTGATTTTCTGAAGACTTCTTGGACACTTTAGATGCAGTTTCTAGATTACAAACTAGGGTGCACTGTAGGGAAGATATTTTACCAGTACTTAAGAAGTGATGCTAGCTGCTGGTCCTTTTCCAAATACAATCCAAAGTACTGGTTGTTGCCAATAAAATCTTAAATGGACTGGATTCCTTAAGGCCCAGCTTCTGCACACGAGTCTGTCCAAATTAATATTCCTTTAAAAGTTCCTCCAGTTCCTTCCATAATCTCAAATTAAGCAGTTGGTGAGAGAGAAGCTTTTCTCAGTCATGGCATCTAGTCTTTAAAATGCCCTCCCAGTAGAAACCTATATGATGCCAGCTCTGATGTTGTTTTAATAGTAGGGAAAAACTTACTTTTTATATTTTCACCGGCATTCAAAATTGTATTGTTGGTTTTACCTGTGTTTTATTACTTTGCTTGTATTTTTATCAGCTGATAATGATGATTGCTTTTGCAATTTTGTTGATTTTATGTTTGACTTTTACTGTATTTTATGTCTATGCCACCCCCGGAGCTTTGTGAAGTGTGCCTTATAAATCTAAGAAACAAGCAAACATTCTTTGCAGCCACAGTGGCTCAGCCGATCATTCTGAGAGGCTGCCGCCCCATCACAAGCACGATGCGATAGATGTTGACAAATTCAGAATTGTGAGGAGGGGTGGCTTACTATAGGCAGAGTAGAATCTCCAGCACTTTATAACCTCTCAATCTAGCAGTAGCTGCAATTACAGTAATTTTGTAAATTACATACTTTCCTTTATTGCCTTCACATTTTTGTGTGCTCTGAAAAGAGAATGTTAAAAGAACACTGTGTTCTCAGCAGTTGATAACACTCCTTTTAATAAGAGCGTGCAAATAATAAAATTTGTTATAAACACATTTTATTATGGCTTAGCAACACTACTGAGCCAAATGGCATATCTTTCTCATTGTGAAGCAGAACAAAATGAGTTATGATGAGTGCAGCAAGGACTGCTTTCAGGCACTGGTGGAGGAAGAGGGGGCGGGGGGGCGCACCGCCCCCGGCACCACGATCCCGGTGGGGTGCCATTGTGGCTGCCCCCCCCCCCGCGCTGGGTGCCACACCCCCGGGACGCGTGCCAGCCATGCCACCGCCTGCTGTCTGCCCCCGGTGCTGGAGCATGAAGCTCCGCCACTGCTTTCAGGTGGAGAGGTGCAGGTTAAAGTTAAGCTATAGCTGTTGATAACTCTCCTTCAATATACAAAGGGGGGGGGGAGGCAATCTTTTACAAGAGAGAGAGCGGGGGGGGGGGAAGGAAAGTTGTGAAAAATGCATGTCATCTCTTAATAAGGCCTTTTGTGTTTAAAGCAGCAGGAGGCTGTAAAGAACCACACCCAAGGCTGGAACTAGGCACATCAAAGAAGCGTTTCAGTTAAACGCGTTGCAAATTTTGGATGAAAAATCGGGTTAGCAAAAACAGAACTCCACAGCGCCTTCTGGTGTCACAGTGTTAAAATGCATAAACAACACATACAAAGCGCTTTTTCTTTGCCAGTGTAGCTAAGTCTGAAATCAATGGTTCTTATACACTTCCAGATTACACACCTGGTTTCTATTTGCTACTCAAAGGATCACAGCAATCTTAGCAGTTGCAACCCAATGTCACCACCCCGAAACAATCAAAACCATTTGCCTCTCCAGATCAGCTCCCACAATATCATGTGATTATATATGATCATTTTTCAATGTCTTTCTTTATTAAGACTTTGACTAATTTCCCTGTTCATTAAATGTCTCCCAATATTCTCTTTCATCTTTCTACAAAACAATTCAAGCTTGATTGCAATTGCCATGCCTAGCTGATTGTCTTTTCATGCATTCAACGGCCACCATACAGCCTAACCGTTTATTCTGTTCAGTGTTCTGGAATGAACATTTGCTACATGCAGTAGCTAAAGGCAACTAGTGCTGCAGTGTAAAAGGTAGGCAGGCAGAGACATGGGCTCAAAAGGAAAGGGAATAATTGCAATGATGCCGTTTTATGAAATTATTATTATTTTGCTTCATTCATGTCATCATGACATCACACGACTGACAGGTGGGTTGTCCCACCCACTCTCAAAAATCCCTTGTACGTATGTGGTTCCAAGCACCCCCACAGCCAGCCCTGTGGGGGTGGAGATAGAAAGCACCCTCCATTTAAAATGCTTTACAGTGGTACCTTGGTTTAAGAACAGTTTAGTTTATGAACAACTTGGATTAAGAACGCTGCAAACCCAGAAGTAGGTGTTTTGGTTTGTGAACTTTGCCTTGGAAGCAGAACATGTTCCGCTTCCTGTCGAGTGTGTTCCATTTGTAAATTGAGTCCCCCACTGCTATGGGAAAGCATGCCTTGGTTTAAGAACGCTTTGGTTTAAGAATGGACTTCCGGAACGGATTAAGTTCGTAAACCAAGGTACCACTGTATTTGACTGTGTCTGTCTGTCCCCAGCACGGCAAGCGGGGGTTTATATTTATTTATTTAATGTGTATACAGCCCTCCATCCATAGATCTCAGGGCGGTTCTGCTCTGTTTGGATGTGTGGGCTTCTTCTCAGCAGGGGGAAGGGAAAAAAGAACTGTTTTAAGAAGTGCCAGTTGTAGGGTATTGTCAGGGAACTGACATCGGAGCTAGAGGCGGAGGGAAGGCTCTCAAATGATGCTGGAGAAGGGCCCAGCAGGGAGAGAGGCAGCTCTGCAGATGGGGAAGCAAATCAGTGCAACACCAGGGATATAGAAGGGCTGATGGGGGAATCGGTGAGAGGGCTCCAGGACTCTTCACCAGACACCAGCGGGGAGAGCACGGGTCCTCCGCTACCCACGCCCACCCTGCGCAGAAGACTTCCGCGCAGAGAGAGTAGGAGGAGACTGGGTGTCAAACAACTTTTATGTTGGAAAAGATTTAAGAAACGCCCACTGACAGATTCTGCTAGCGACTGAGGCAGCCACGAAGTGAAGGGCCGCCCAGACTGAAAGGTTTAGCAAGGCAACAAAGCCTGGAGAGGCGGCAACTTACGCACGAGCAACCCATACACATTACAGGTATGTTCACATCACCACTTAACTTTGCATCCAATGCACTCCCATTACTTGTTTTTGAAGCCGCGTTTCCATGACGTCAGCCACACTCCATATAATCCTTGACAAATGATGCTTTTTGATGCACTTTTTCTCAAGCCAGCTTCAGCTCGACTAGAAATTTACCATAAGCCGCAGTCACCTCATGCTTCAGGATGGTGTGAACATCCGAGGTAGCCATCGTGCATGCGCAGATAACAACTTCATGAATAGGAGTTCTGGGGGGTAGAAGCTGCAAGGGCTGGGAAACCAAAAAGCTCACGTGTGTTGGATGAAGACTTCTCTGCCCCCCCCCCCTTTATGAGCAACTCTCAGTAAATGTGGCTTGAGTCACATTAGTGGAAAATGACTTGGTTGTGTTTAAAATCACTAATGTGAACTGAACACACCTTGTAGGACATACAAAGCATCCCCCCCCCATCCCCCTGGGAGGCATGAGCACAACCGACAGAGCAGAATTTAACCCCTGCTTTTCGGTGCCAATCAGGGTTTAAATCCTGCTCGCTTTGGCGGCACCTGCTTGTTCTCAGCAGGAAACAGGCACGCACTGTTAAAACAGCATTTTAAATGCAGGCTTCTCCCCCTTCCCCTCTGGGAGAAGTTCAAATCCTTGCAGAAAAAACGGGTTTAGACTTAATTAGAAGAGAAATTATATGACAACATCTCTGAATTTTGCCTTTTGGGGAGGCACATTCAAAGGGTCTGAGGTAATATCCCTGTGTCATAAGATCAAATTCAATTTAGCAACATCATTTTAAAGCAACACTATCAGCAAAAAGAATATGTGAACTATACTGGGGAGAGCAGCTGGAAATGTTTCAAATGCACCAGGAATTATCATGGGGCCAAGGGCGTCATACACTTTTAAATTATTCGAATAGCAGAGATGACATTTTGTAAGTGAATTTGAGACCAGCGTGCATATCTATATATGACAGCAGATCATTACACTAAGACATTATGCCTATATATATATATATATATATATATATATGCTTTCGTAGATTTTCACGGGTACAGGAATGTAGGTTTTGGTGTCTTCGGGTGTCTTCCCGTGTAAGAGTTGGGGTGTCTAGGCGACGTTTCGACGAGGTCTCACTCGTCATCTTCAGGCTGGTGCTTTCGGCTTCTTGTTACTAGAACAGAGCAGGATCTCAGTGTTTGAGTTCCTATAAATACTGTTGAGGGGGTGTGGTGTATAGCCTCCAACGTTCTGGGCAGATAGGAAGTTCCTAGGTTAATGTGCCTTTTCTTCTTTTGTTCATTAATTACTTGAGGGATATCTTGAGTGATTACTTGAGTGATATTCTGAGTACCACTTAGGAGGGTCATTAGGTGTGGATTAGTTGCTAAAGCTTTCGTGTCTTGACCTCTTGACCTTGTGAAGAGTTTTTCTGTCTGTGAAAAACTCTTCACAAGGTCAAGAGGTCAAGACACGAAAGCTTTAGCAACTAATCCACACCTAATGACCCTCCTAAGTGGTACTCAGAATATCACTCAAGTAATCACTCAAGATATCCCTCAAGTAATTAATGAACAAAAGAAGAAAAGGCACATTAACCTAGGAACTTCCTATCTGCCCAGAACGTTGGAGGCTATACACCACACCCCCTCAACAGTATTTATAGGAACTCAAACACTGAGATCCTGCTCTGTTCTAGTAACAAGAAGCCGAAAGCACCAGCCTGAAGATGACGAGTGAGACCTCGTCGAAACGTCGCCTAGACACCCCAACTCTTACACGGGAAGACACCCGAAGACACCAAAACCCATATATATATATATATATATATATATATATATTTTGCAGATTCCAAATTGCTCTTTAACATGGAACATCACCACAAGAGAATAATCATGGAAGCCATCGAGATAGAGAAACACCCTCACAACATGAACAAGCGTGACGACACGTCCCGCCTGCCAGACATCTGGAAATTAGCCCTCCCCACAAAAACCGACACCAGAACCAGAGGCACACAGAACGCCATCTCCAATCAACCACACCAGACCCAAACCCAGACCCTCTCCACAGATAAATTACAGACACCATCCAGTAGCCAAACCATAGTGGCACCTCCGGATGCTGCACCCCCCTGCAATCCCTACACAGATCTGGCTGGCACAGGGCACAAAACCACAGCTCGCCCCTATACACGAAGCCAAGCCAGAGCACAACTAAGTGCAGTACAGCCATCTTCTCAGAAAAACTCTTCACAAGGTCAAGAGGTCAAGACACAAAAGCTTTAGCAACTAATCCACACCTAATGACCCTCCTAAGTGGTACTCAGAATATCACTCAAGTAATCACTCAAGATATCCCTCAAGTAATTAATGAACAAAAGAAGAAAAGGCACATTAACCTAGGAACTTCCTATCTGCCCAGAACGTTGGAGGCTATATACCACACCCCCTCAACAGTATTTATAGGAACTCAAACACTGAGATCCTGCTCTGTTCTAGTAACAAGAAGCCGAAAGCACCAGCCTGAAGATGACGAGTGAGACCTCGTCGAAACGTCGCCTAGACACCCCAACTCTTACACGGGAAGACACCCGAAGACACCAAAACCTACATTCCTGTACCCGTGAAAATCTACGAAAGCATATATATATATATATATATATATGCATGCATTGGCCTTTCTAACTGCAAGTTCCTTATAGTTTAATCCGTCCAAGTAAGGCATAAGGAAGAATGGGCTCCTTTTCTGAAATGCAATAGTAAGCACTTATCCCATCCCTGTAAATGACTACCTCTGCTGATATATCATGGTGAGATGGAGCCAGAATGGGGATATTGAAAAACAGCAGGCATCTCACAAGGGTAAAAACTCATGTAAACAAAACTCTGCTTAATTATGATGACAGTCATTTCACAACCAATTTCCTCTCGAGTAGAGATCATTTGGCTTACATGACTTGCGATACCGTTGAAAGACGCTGCATTGCAACATATGCCACCGCATTCTGGGACATGGGCTACAGAGTTACCATGAATACCTGAAATCTCCAGGGGATCACTAACAGAGCCTTAAAAGTTGCCTTTGCACTCTCAGAAAACAGCCACATATTCCGAAACCTCACCCAATCCAACATTCTATACTGCGGGTCCTGATGTCCAGATAACTGGCAACTTATACTGTATTGAGCACTGTGAAGATTATGAACAGAAAGCTGCTATGGACACTTCCTTCCATTCCTAATAGGGACTTGAGAAGGAACAGATTTAACACCAAGGAGCTCTGCTTCCAAGCAAGCCATGCTGCAGTGAGATGATAGCAATGTCAGCTGAGATGACCAAAGCATGCATGCTTAACTTTTGTTCTGAGTGTGTACCTGGACTCACATGTGCGCAGCCAGCACTCCTGTACACACTGCTGATAGTTACAGGTAGGTAGCCGTGTTGGTCTGCCATAGTCAAAATAAAAAATTCCTTCCAGCAGCACCTTAAAGACCAACTAAGTTAGTTCTTGGTATGAGCTTTCGTGTGCATGCACACTTCTTCAGATACACTGAAACAGAAGTTGCCAGATCCTTCTATATAGTGAGAAGGTGGGGAGGGGTATTACTCAGAAGGGTGGTAGGAATGGGAGATTGGCAGATAGCAGAGAAACAGAGAAACCAGTAGGAGAACACTTCAATCTCCCAGGACATTCTATACAATATCTCAAAGTAGCTGTTTTACTACAAAGGAATTTCAGAAATAGACTGGAAAGAGAAGCTGCTGAATTGCAACTCATTACCAAACTTAAAACCATGGAGAGACCTGGTCTGAACAAAGACATTGGATTCCTATCTCATTATACATGACTAAGCCATTTCTCACCTTCTCACCCCTTGCCTTTTCCTGTAAGACCTATTACAGTCGTTAAGAGTCGTCAACAGGCTCATCTCAGCTATCTGCCAATCTCCCATTCCCACCACCCTTCTGAGTAATACCCCTCCCCACCTTCTCACTATATAGAAGGATCTGGCAACTTCTGTTTCAGTGTATCTGAAGAAGTGTGCATGCACACGAAAGCTCATACCAAGAACTAACTTAGTTACACTACTGATAGGTTTAGGATCTTTTGCTGGAGTTATGACCTGTGCTTGTTATGGATGTGTGTTAACTCTTAACCTTATGCCCACAAGAAGCTCGCACACAAATAATGAAAGCTTGGTTTATTATAGAAAATAGGAGTGACAGAATATATAAAAATGCTGTTTTAGGCAGCAAAGTCTAAATTCTATAATGCATGCACACCTTAATTAAAGAGCAAAAGATTTCCTAACTATTCTAAGAGGCCTACAGAAAATGTGGGCATAAACTAGAAGTGGAGAGAAGGGGAGTCAGGGAGGAAAGTATATCTGTCCTTAAAGCAAAACAGAAGGGTGTTGAGTCCTGGGGAGTGCTGGTCAAGTGGTGTCCTATTAGAGCTAAAAGAGCTGACTAACCATTGAATCTAATTGGTTTTAATACCTTTTTGCAAAGGCATTCCAGTGGAGAGGGGTGGGGGCTGTGAACTGAGTGATTTCCCCTAATATAATGTCTTTTTTGTATGTTATTCTTCACTAATATACACATTTTAATAACAATAATGTATACCCCGCCCATCTGGCTGGGTTTCCTCAGTCACTCTGGGTGGCTTCCAACATATATAAAAACATAATAAAACACCAGACATTAAAAACTTCCTGATACAAGGCTGCCTTCAGATGTCTTCTAAAAGTTGTGTAGTTTTTTAAAATCTCTTTGAAATCTGAAGGGAAGCCATTCCACGGGCCGGGTGTGACTACCGAAAAGGCCTTCTGCGTGGTTCTCTGTAACTTCACTTTTCACAGTGAGGGAACCACCAGAAGGCCCTTGGAAGTGGACCTCAGTGTCCAGACTGAATGCTGGGGGTGGAGATACTCCTTCAGGTAGACAGGGTCGAGACTATTTGGGACTTTAAAGTAGGGTTGCCATATTTCAAAAAGTAAAAACAAGAACACCCCAAAGCTGTTTACAGGAATAGGGGAAATACCAGAAATCTCACTTAGGGTCTTTCCACAGAGGCCAACCTTTCCTTCCTTCCAAATGCTAGTGCATGGGAAGTAAAGGAGATCTACCTGAGACAACCTGATGGCACAGGGGAAAGGTTTGCAGAATGGATGGAACTGTCCTTGCTTTCTCTTGCCTTTCTTCCATGTGCCTTTATCAGAGGTGTCTGACAACCACTGCTAGCGGTGGTAGAAAGGAAAGGCAAAACACAGGCTCAGACCTCACAAATTGTGTGCAAGACAAAGCAATTTCTTGCTTAGAACTGAATTGCAAGGATTACAGGTTTTAGCAGAAGCTCATGGCTGCACCTTTATGGCTGCTTACTCTTATGAGCGAAGGTCAATCTCTGGGCGGATTTCTAGGCAGAACAGAAATAGATCCGTAATAGAACTTGCATTTTGATTTTGACCTCTTACTGCCCGCCTTCTACTAGAGATGATGAAGCATTACATCAGCTGGGGGAGGCAAAACTGAAAGAAGACCTGGAATAAGCTCATGGTGCTCAATGCTAAAGCTGACTCATGAGTGAGGCTTGCACAGTTATGAACCCTGTGGAGGGAGCAAAGAAAGTTCTCTCTCTCCTTCTCTCTAACCTGGACTTAAGATCAATTAATCAACCAACCAATCAGTTTATTACGGCCATAGACCTTAATAATCAACACAATGAAATTGATGAGAAATAAGTAAGTGAGAAGGCACAGAAATATATAATGTGAAATACGCATAATTTCAGCAGACAGCATTGAATGTTGCACAAGTGCCTATTGAGAGCAAGCAGGCACTTGTGCAACATTTTGCATAAGCAACATTTGCACAAGTAGTTTAATCTCTTTTAATATTTTAACTTTTGTATGTTTTAAAGTATGGTTGTGACTTTTTCTTGATTTTACTGTTTATCTTTCGTAAACTGCCTTGGGGTTTCTTTTCTTCTTCTTACAATCACACTGTGTACAAATTTTATGAAATGAAAAAATAAAACAATAAATAAATGGACTTCTCTTTCTTTTCCACCCTCTGCTTCTTTCCCAGTTCTGCTTGCAGGTGTCACCAGTCATTTCGGAGCATGGGAACATTTGGAAATTTCAGAGAGTGCCATGGGCACCCTTCCTCCCAGTTGCTTCTCTTTCTCCCCCTAAAAATAAGAAAAGAGAGGAAGGGAGAATATGCAAACACCCTGAGATTCTTTGCTTTTCCACAGGGCCTGGGTAGAAGTCTGATTACACTGAATTAGTACAGCTCCTCTTGGAGTTTTGTGGTTTTACACAGGGTCCCCCCAAAGCCACCATCAAATTAAAGCTTGCATGTACAAACTGCACAGTAAACATTACAGACCCAGTGCTTGTAGCACTACAGAAACATTGATCCAAGGAATGAATCTTTGTGGATCCTCATAGATCTTTATGTTTGCATAGGCTGACCAGGACATACCTAGGGTGCCTTGCGCCCTTGGCAAGGAGCTGTATTAGTCCCACCCCCAAAAAACACTTTACCACAATAGCCATGTTAGACATTACTATGTTTTATGCAGCCCAAGTAGCATCCAGAGTAAGGGTGAGGTGAGGAGGAAGGGCAAAAAATCCACACGCCTTTGTGCCATGGTGCAAGAAGGGTGGGAAGCTTCTCCTGTGATAGTGGTGCTTCCTTCATACCACCTTGCCATGATCTCCCAGCTCTTGTCTAAACTCATGACCTTACACAGATAACTGGAGACAGATTTCTGGAGTGATTTTTCCACCCCTGGGCCTAAGCAGAGGCCTGTTTTGCCAACCCCCGGGTACACCTCTGAGGATCACAGAGCACATTTGAGGAAAACTGAGGTTTTCTATGATTTGGCGGTGGCTCTGAATTTATTCCTTGGGGAAATTATGTGGACCACAAAAATCTATGCCATAAAACAGTGATTTTGGGCTTCAGCTGTGCTGGATTGGGCCAGATCCATGACTACCAATACCATTATCCTTGACCATTGGCAATTTTGGCAGGGCACCATGTCGGCTTCCCCTGACATGCTCTTCCCACTGCCTCTTTTGTCTCGATGTGCTTTTGAAGGCTCTGGTTGTCAACTTCCTCCTTCAGCTCTATGTAGTAGCCATCCTCACGACGTCATGATGAATGGGGCAATGATCAAGGGGGAAGAGATTTGTGAACAATAGGGAAAGTCCTCAAAGGCACTGCTGTGCCCATTGTAACCACATTGATGACCCACCATTAGAGGGTTCCACAACCATCTGGAGAAGATTTATTAGGTGTGTGAGAAGGGCAACAGGGGCAAGGAGTGGAAGAAAAAATCCTGTCACACCAACAGAAGTCTGCTACTCTGGTTGGCAGGGGCGGAGCTAGCTGCTCTGGCACCTGGAGTGACAAGGGCGGGGTGATCCACATATGGGGGCACTGCAGTGATCCATGCAATGAGTCCACGGACGCAAGCCCCACGCTGCTGTTTTGGGCAGCGTAGGGCCCTGAGCCCAGGAGAGACGCGGGCTTGGGCACGCTGCAGGCCAGGCCCCGTGGTAAGTGCCGCCCCCTGCGGTGTGCCATTTTGTCACCCCCTCAGGGATGACACCTGGGGCAAACCCCCCTTCCCTGCTGGTCAGCAGCCACTATTAAATGTCATCCTGATGTCATATATTTTAATGACAACTAGCACTGGCATTTTAAAGAAATGATTCACCCTGTTCTCCAATATTTTTTGTCTATCAATGGCTGTTAGCTATAGTATACAAGATTTGGAATCTCAATATACAGAGCCAACCTGAGCAAGAAAGAGATGAGAAGGCGCCTGGATTTTTTTTCAGGCTAACTTGGAAAAGTAACTAAATGTGGGTTAGTTGGAACGTATCAAGGTCATCTGTTTTGTATTTATATGTTTGAATGTGCCAAGCATCACAGCATGATAGTTAAAAGATTTCCTCAAGAAGAGCTGCTGAAAAATTGGGTCCAGGGGAAGCAAGAGAGATAAAGATCAGGCAGAAAACCTTTGATAGCTTCTTCTGACAGGCTTTATCCAAAGCCTTTTGAAAGTCTAAACAAATTATATCCACAGCTTCTCCTTTAGCCAGTATTTTGTTAACTCTTTGAAAGGATTTGAACGGGTCAGGTTTCTGTAAAGAACACCTTTTGTATGCTTTCCCCTCTGCATTTCCCCTCTAAACTTCATATATTTGTGCAAACTGTTTTGAACAGAAATGGCACCCGCAAAATTCAGAGAAGGGCTCAGTCTGATTGACAGCAGTGTTCTGATCAACCTGTAACTGAATTTGGTTGGTTCGCTTTCAGATGCAGACCAAATGTATTTCTCCTCTCATTGACTCGTTGATGTTGTTTTGGATAGAGATGGATTTCTAGCCTTCCTGTTCAAGTCTGGCAAATCAAAAATAAATCTGCAATAAGAAGAACTAAGGCGGAATCTTAGTTCAGTGCTGTGGAAATTTAAGGCCAGACTCCTTGGTGCCCATGAATTATTATTGGTTTTGGTATGAGAGGACCTAGGATGAATTCTCATCTGTGTGAAAGAGAGAGAGGGAAGGAGAGTGGGTAGTATCAGTGTAATGCACAGAGCTGGCCTAGGCTCCCCAGACCATTTGTCTGGCTGCATATCAGGAGATACCAGGGACTGACTATCACTAGACCATGGACATTCCTGCATTCAGCCCCCCAGCATCTGAAACTGCTGGTCTTGTTCCAGAACCCTACACCACACTGCTCTGCTTACTTGGTGCTTGATCATGAAAAACTTCCCTTCTGTTCCTTACCACATTCAGGAAGAGTCTGCACGTGATGGCTAGATTATGTGTACAAGTGCAGATAGCATTCGGAAAGCAAAATGGAGTGGAATTCGGCATGTACAGAGACATGTACAGAGATATCTGCCCATATCTACATATCTGGCTACCCAGAAATGTAGAATCTTGACAAGTGTTTCAGTCTATCTTTAGTTTATAATTGCTTTGAACATTTTACATAGCTGTTTTATAGTGTCTTTACTGATACAGTGGTACCTCGGTTTATGAACTTAATCTGTTCCGGAAGTCTGTTCTTAAACCAAAACTGTTCTTAAACCGAGGTGCGCTTTCCATAATGAGGCCTCCTGCTGCTGGTGCCCTTCCACCATTTGGATTCCATTCTTAGACCGAGGTAAAGTTCTCAAACCAGGACACTATTTCCAGTTTTGCGGAGTTTGCAAACCAAATCATTCTGAAACTGGACTGTTCTTAAACCAAGGTACCACTGTAATTTTGTGGTGTTTTTTTAAAGAATCAAGCTATACATAAATTTTATGAAATAATAAAAAAGTACAGCAGCTGACACTCTCTTTGTCATTTCATATTTTTCCTCCATAGGGTAAAATCAGGGATAAAAAGGGTCTGTGTGCGAATGAAGTAATTCCCCAAGGATCAAGCAAGGAAAAAATGGACCTTTGTGAAAGACAAAGCCATGTGCCATGGGAGAGAATCATGACCCAGATCTCCCACTGTAATTTTCTTGTTCTGTAATCAGGCACAGTAGCTCCCAGTTTAGGTCAGAGTTCCCATGTTATTGTTCTGGTACATATTGCAACCAGTGGCTAATAGATTCAAGGGTGGTGTTGAGGCAAATGTGTGTGTGTGGGGGGAAATGATTACCGGTAGATCCCCTCCTTTCCCTTCCCTTCCCTTCATGCTATGTCACCAATCCATTAGATTCTGATGATCAGAAGAACATTTTATTAGCCAAACCAATTATGCCCCCCCCCCTTTCCAAACTCAATGACATTCTGACATTCACTGCTGTTTGGCTGCTTCATTTAGAGAGCAAATGTTTGATGCTAATATACATCATCATAGCTATTGTTAGATGGAGGAAAGATTGTAAGATCAACTTTTTAACCAGAGCTGTTGACTTAATGAAGTGGAATAAATGATGTTTGAATTAGAATTGCACTCTGAATTAAGAAAAAAGTACATTAAAGTATTCTGCTAATTTGATAGGTCAGGCAAAATATATTTTTTGCCATTTAACAATACATTTAGTTCTAATAAAATTTGACAAATCCAATTTATTCCCTCTGTGAGGTTTTATGTACCTGCAGATTATTTTTGCATCAGAAAACAAAGGGTAAGTGGTACCATATCTCTATGGTTCATAGGGTTAACAGCTCTGTCCAGCCTGCCCATTCTGTTTGGTTGGCGTGCAACAGAAGCAAACTTTGAATAAAAAACACTTGAATTGAGGTGTTTAAATGCACCCCCCCTCACATGACATTCCTACAATTTCAGGTATCCAATTAAATGCTCTAGTTCCTGAACCCACACAGGAACCAAAACAGGAGCGCGCCATGACAGAACAACAGAAAGAAGAGGATTTTGTTGAATCTGGGGCGCCAGGGATGGGTCTTTTGGCCCAGTAGAGAAATGAACCTTTGGATTTGATAAATGAACTTGGGAAAAACCAGATTTGGAAAGACAAAGCTTGGATTGACTTGGAAATGGGGGGGTTGGACTGACCCCCCTATGCAGGGATGTTTGGACTTTCCGAGTCTGTCAATGGGCCGCCAGAGGTTTGGAGCTGTTGGGACTTCCAATTTGGGAGGGAATTTGAAACATGTCTTAAAATACCACATGGAGCTTAGTCTGGACTATGAGAAAGGGGCTGACTTGTTGAAAAGGGTCAAAAACATTACTAAGCTGGAGTTCCCACGAGTGAAAGGAAAATATGAAGAAGAGCTGTGGAAGGGACATGGAAGAGATTTGAAGGCCTCGGATGTAAGAGCACCAGGTTAATGTGCCAGAATAATGGGATAAAAAGGACTGACAATCCCGGGACCGGGGGGAGGGGACGCTGGAAGAAGATTGGATTGTTTTTTATTCTCTCTCTCTCCCCCCCCCATTACTAGAAATGTTTTATGAATGTTGGGAAAATGTTGAAATGAAATTACTTGGCTCTTGTAAAAAATGTTTTAAGAACTAGGTAAAAAGGTAATGGTTATGAAAAGTTGGTAAAGATAAGATTTAAGTTTTAAGTTTTAAGACTTTTTATAAGATAAGATGATAATAGAGTAAGGTAACGTAATGACAGAATATTATGAATTATGAAAAGGATTTGCTGTGACAATTATAAATCAAGATACAAGAGAAGGGAGGAGGAGGAGGTCATGGAAAGAAGGTAACGAAAATGGATAACTTGAAAATGATGGTTTGTTTTTTCTTTTTCTTCTTTTGTTGTTGTTTTTTCTTTTTGTAATTTTGTTTTTTATCTTTGTAATTTTGAGAAAACTCTTTTTTCAATAAATATTATTTTTTTAAAAAATGCTCTAGTTCCACAGGAATTCTAGCATATTTCAATATTTTGCAAAAGAACTACAGGGAATATTGATACCATTGTGTTGAATTGTTTGCATTTGAGACCATAAATAAAATACTTCCTCTACTCCCATGTTGTGGTCTGTCCAAGTATAATGGGAGGTTTAGTGTACAGATTGAGCAGGTATTACAGAGGCAGTGCCTGCTTGTTAGTAATAACAGTCCAGACTTCCCAAACCAACAGCTGCACCAATACTTTATAGTTTTCTTTACACCTACTCCTTAAATTTGATGTTGGGAAACCAATTTCACCCCCGTGACTTGGCATAGATGTTTCATTGTGGGTATTGGGAATCACTAACCAATGTCCTCTTTCTTTGTCTCTATAGTCAATCAATGACCAGGCCATAGGAAAGCCTAAAAAGCAGAGGGTTTGCTCATATTCCATAATCTTAAAAGAAGCATTTGTAACTAGTACTTTTTCCCCTTAAAAAAATGCTTAGGGGTACTCACATTTCGACTCAAGAAAATCACCATTTTATAGTTCAAATCGGGAAAAATACAGTAAATGGACAAAAGTACAAAGATTCACAAAATGTTTAGGGGTATGCGTACCCCCAGAAAAAAGCACAGTTTATAACAATATAGCAGAAAACATGGATTTAAACAGCCTTTCCAAACCAAGTATCCTCCAGATTTTTGGATTACTACCTCTTAAACCCTGGCTGGCATGACCACTGGTCAGGGAGGATAAGAATTGTAATCCAAAACTTTTGGAAGGCACTAAGTTTTAGAAGACTGGGACCCTGTCTGCACTATGCACTTAAAGCAGTATCACACCACTTTTAACAGTCCTGATTTCCTTCAAAGCATACTGGGAGCTGTCATTCGTCAGAGCTGCGCTTTTCAGAGTAGTTTCACAACCACCCATCTTCCCAGGGAACTTTGGGAACTCAGAACATAAGAAAAGCCTGTTGGGTCAGGCCAATGGGCCAACTAGTTCAGTATCCTGTTCTCTTAGCGGCCAACCACATGCCTGTGGGAAGCCTGCAAGCAGGGCATGGGCATAGCAGGACTCTGAGTGAAACAGGAGTTTCCTAACAACTCTCAGCACTTTAACAAACCACATTTCCCAGCATTCTTTGGAGGAAGTCATGGCCAAGTACGATACTACTTTTATAGAGCAGATGGGGCATGAATTAAAGAACCCACAGAGCAAACTTGCCCCAGTAAGAAAAAGCTGTTTGGTTTAGCAGCTATAAACAGCTGCTACCATTTCCTAAGCAAAGGCAATTCAAAGGAATTCCCTATAATTAAAGAGAATTGTAATTTTCTCAGAGCAATAAGAATGTTACAGTGACTGGGCCAAGGGACTTGAATCTAATTAAGAAAACAGTTAATGCAGAGGAACAAGAAGATGGATACTGTTATGTGATTGTCTAGGAATATGGGGGGGGGACTGTTAATCCTGCTTTGAGCAGTAATAGTTCCATAAAATTGAATATATGTATTTATAATATGTTACTTTGTATGAATTTAAAATTACGCCAACCACGTTTGATTTCACCCCAGCCCCCTTATAAGAGTCTGAATATTGGTTGGTGACAGTTAAGTGACTTGAATAGTCTGCTGTTCATAGTTCCTCTCATTACATTTTTCAGAACTTTCATTGTAAAGTAATGTGTTATTTCTCAATACTAGAATTCCATAATACTCAATGACTCTGCAAAGTAACTGCTCGTGCATTCTTTATGCTGATAGCAGAAATACTTTCTGTGAGAGCAGACTTGTACTGGACACAACTGCTACGGTCACTGGCAGAACTGCACTGCCAAATTGGTCAGTCCCAAAGGTTATGTGTATTTCTTCATCACCTTGAGGGTAAAGACTAGCTCTCCCCTCTTTTAGCCTAGATCATGGCTACCGAGCTAGGTTTGCACCCTGAAGTGCTCCAACAGTTTCCGTCCAGACTGGCCTGGATAGAGGAACATTATGTGTTCTCCATGCAACCATTGCTTACAGTATTAGCATATGCATGCCTATTTGGAAACAAGCCAGCCTAAATTTAATGAGATTTACTCCCAGGTAAAGTCCACCCTGAAAAAGGCGACTCTAGACCTGAAGCCGGATAAGAATTTCCAGCACATTAACTCTTGTTAAGTTTTTTTGTTTGTTTCAATAAAGAAGTTCCAAGGTTCATGCACATTGAATCCTTGTGGGAAGAAATGGTCCCAGCCATCTTAGAAATGGTGATGATTCATGAAGAAGCTCACCCTGGATAAACAAATAACTACCGGTAAATTACTGACCACTGCATTTTGCAGGAAATGTCATCCTGTGATATCTGTATTAGATTTGAATTTATATGTGTGTGCTTGTGATTGTTTTAACCGTCACTTTATAAAACATTTAAAAGCCAGTAAAGTAAGAATCATATTTACCTTCCTGAAGTGGAAGTTCATTATATTAGGGCCATTACTAAGACGGCCCTGTTTTTCATGCCCATCATTCAAAGAGATCTTGATGACTGGCACCCTGAATTCCAAAGTGCCACTGATCCCAGCAGGCTTGAAGTCTGATCGGAGATGACATGAAGCCTTCTTTTCAACTATGGAGATGCCAAGAGGAAATTCCAAAGGGCAGATGATCCCAGAAAGCTTCCAAACACCTCTGATCAGCAGCAACAGTAAACTTCCCTTGCCAAGCAACCATTGGGAGTTACCTTTAAGGCTCTACCACAGCTCTACCTAGCCTATACATGATGTCACAGATGACATCAGGTATGGGGAAGATGGCTATGGTTTGAGGGAAATGGCCTTGTGAGCCAGATTGGAACTCATGCCAGGCCTAACAGGACAAGGGCTGGAGGTTCCCCATCCCTGAGCTGAGTATATACTATTGGATAATGGATTTATTGCTTTTTTTATAAGAAGCTGAGCCATTTTCAAAAGCCTAGAACAGGGGTCAGCAAACTTTTTCAGCAAGGTCCCGGTCCACTGTCCCTCAGACCTTGTGTGGGGCTGGAGTATATTTTGAAAAAATAAATAAATGAACAAATTCCTATGCCCCACAAATAACCCAGAGATGCATTTTAAATAAGAGGACACATTCTACTAATGTAAAAACACGCTGATTCCCGGACCGTCCGCGGGCTGGATTTAGAAGGCGATTGGGCTGGATCCGGCCCCCGGGCCTTAGTTTGCCTACCCATGGCCTAGAAGGCTAAAAGAAAAAGGCCATTTGGAGTGATGGCACACGGTTTCTATCATTTTTGCAATATTCTTCCTGAAACTATTAATTTGAATTAGCATAGACAAATGGAAGCTTTCCTGTACTGGGCTTTCCAGAATCTCCTTTCTGAATGATTTTGGGCTAGCGTTGCTAATGCTGTTTCAAGCTGCTGATATTTCTTCTGTGTCAATCTTGTATTATCATTACAGCAAATCTATTGCACAGACTGAGTCTTATAATGACTCTGGAGGACAGATATGGAATTATGCAATAGACTGTAATGGGTTCTTTGGATTCGTAATGGAATGCTAGGAAAATATTGTCATATCAATTTTTATTTTTATTTTGTAAAAAGTCTGAATACATATTTATGTGGCAAAATTTAGTAGCACTGGCTTTGTTGGATAAACCACATGCATTTTCAACATTCCCTAAATGCACATGTATCAGAGCATAAGAAACAGTTATGATGCATTAGATAAAAGCTATATTGACTCCTAAAGCGGCACTCCAGGGAGTTCTATACCATACGCTTTATGAGAATTTTATTCTTTTTAATTTAACTAAGGAAGTAAAAACAAGAATTATGTACACATGCCAGCCCTCTAACATTTCAGTAATAGTAGGCCTGTGCATTAGTGAATAAAACAAAAATATCATACAGTATATTTCAAGGCTGTTAGTTTATCCATGATGGCTCTCACGTATTGATGAGCTCACTCAATCACTTAATAGCTTTTCAGAAGCTATTAAGGACCTATTCCTGGATCCTATATTCAGGCAAAGTTTCACTTGGGACTGAACTCCTACACCTTTTCCAAATGCTCTCATAGTGAGCCCTGATTAGAACCTTATATCTGGGTAGCTTTGAAATGTGTATCAAGTTTGTAATTATACCTGTGGAACACCAATAATTTCATACAACAATTACATTTGTTTCTTTGAGTTCTAGTTATAGTCTACTCTCACTAAAAGGGTCAGGATAACTTACAGTATTTTAAGGCATACAAAAGGTAAAGGTAAAGGGACCCCTGACCATTAGGTCCAGTCGCGGCCGACTCTGGGGTTGCGGCGCTCATCTCGCTTTATTGGCCGAGGGAGCCAGCGTACAGCTTCCAGGTTATGTGGCCAGCATGACTAAGCCGCTTCTGGTGAATCAGAGCAGTGCATGGAAACGCTGTTTACCTTCCCGCCGGAGTGGTACCTATTTATCTACTTGCACTTTGACGTGCTTTCAAACTGCTAGGTGGGCAGGAGCAGGGATCGAGCAACGGGAGCTCAAACCGTCACGGGGATTTGAACCACCGACCTTCTGATCGGCAAGTCCTAGGCTCTGTGGTTTAACCCACAGCGTCCCACTGCTATCAGATTTTTTAAAACAATAAAAGCCAAATATTCAATTTTGTCCTGCTCCTCATTCTGTTTTGCCCAGTTCAAATGAAGAACACCTATCATATTCAAAAGGGAATCTGTAAGTGAAATCTTGGGTGGACTGAAGCAAGAGGTTATAATGAGTCCCTTAATATTCATCTGATCTATAGCCAAACTGATCACTGCAGTCCATGATGATCAACAGCATTTCAGGATCTTATGGAGATTTGTGGTCCACCCATAGAATGCCTTATGATGATATGTTCTCTAGCACTCTAAAACAGTTCAGTCGAAACATATTTTCTATTTTGAACTGTACAAAATAATCAAAATTGATTATTTTCAATACTACAATGTCATAACTCCCTTGTGGTATCAATGGTTTGTTTCCAAAGATATAGATTCTATATGAAATCAAGGGTTTGTGGAATGTTCTGGGCATCCTCCACATTTGTCACTCACTGTGGAAAGAAGGTCAACTGAATTATAGAACAGACAATATGCCCTGGGTGCCTTCTCTTCACTTTCTGCTGTAGCTCATTCCCCATGTAGTGAGCACACTTAACAAAACAGCAAAAAGGATACAAGGCTAGATTAAGATGTTATCTTTTAATGTGCTAAAATAGCCATGGTACTGTTTTTAGGAACTCTTGGAAGATTATTGAGATTGTACCACAATTGTGTGAGGCTAATAGAAGTGGCTTTTTGGAGACAGCTTGGCTAGATTTGACTCTGGCCCAGGGAAAATCAGAGTACTGGACGCAGCTCTGCACAGTGTGTTTGTGCCAGAGTATGACATGAACCTTATTGAAATGAATTTATTTATTTGTTGGCAATGTCAGAGGACTGCAGATATTCATTCCCCTCCCATAGGGAACAGTTGGTCTTATTTGCCATGCCTGAGACAGTACACAATTGAAGATGGATTAAGTTTCACCTCCCCCCCCCCCAAAAAAAACCCCAGACCCATTGCTCTATATGCCTTTGGTATGTAGAAAGATGTGTGAGTGCTTCCTACATAAAACATTACTCCCACGGGTAGCACTGCAAACAGAAATAGGCAACAGTGAGAGTTTAATTTTGGTAGCAGGATGGAAATTGCCAGCATCATTTCCCCACCCTCCTCATCCCTGCATATCTGGATGAAGAGAGGACACCAGAAGTGAAGCTTCTTAAAAGGAATTGAACTAGGACAGAGCTATCTCCAGACACTGCACAAAGTATAACTATCTATATATTTAGAATCTAATCACAGAGGAACCTGGAACATCAGTGCTGCCAGACTGTTAGAGTTCGCCTTGCAGAAATATTGCAGAACAATTCCTTTGCTTATTTGCCATGTTTATCTAAACTAGTGACACATTTTAAAGAACCCATTAATGCCTCATTTCCCTGCAACATAAATGAAAATGAATTGCATTTGAGAGCTTTCAAGTTGGGTTTGCAAAGTCTAATTTGAAACGCGATTAAAATAGGGTTGCCATACGTCTGGAATTTCCTGGACAACTTTGGGCAAAACTAAGAAAAGCTCAACGGCTTTTCTGTCTGAATTTTCACTTTTCGAAATATGGCAACCCTAGTTAAAAGCTAGGGAACCTATCTAAAGGCATTGGTCCAGTGGCCAACAAGCATTCTGTGCTGATTCACCACCACATATCACACAATCTTTTGCTGGTGTAAAAAAAACTGATATGGGTATTCCTATTTTATTATTAGGGATGCAGGTGGCACTGTGGGTTAAACCACAGAGCCTAGGACTTGCTGATCAGAAGGTGGGCGGTTCGAATCCCTGCAATGGGGTGAGCTCCTGTTTCTCGGTCCCTGCTCCTGCGAACCTAGCAGTTCGAAAGCACATTAAAGTGCAAGTAGATAAATAGGTACCGCTTTGGCAGGAAGGTAAATGGCTTTTCCGTGCGCTGCTCTGGTTCACCAGAAGCGGCTTAGTCATGCTGGCCACATGACCTGGAAGCTGTATGCCGGCTCCCTCGGCCAATAAAGTGAGATGAGCGCCACAACCCCAGAGTCGGCCGCGACTGGACCTAATGGTCAGGGGTCCCTTTACCTTATATTATTATTATTATGTACTTATTGCAATTGTATCACTCTTTGCACTTTGAACAAATCATGTAACCCTGAATGTAAGTCAGGGCTCATCCACATTTCCCCTTTTCCCACTGTTTTCCCCTGGGGAAAGCCACTCTTTAGCACTCAATCAAAGCAGATGGCAATTCAAGTTTTCTGCAGATTGACTTTTGCTCCAGCTGAGTGCTAAACAGGTTTACACTGGGAAAGGAGCAGGGCAAGTGGAAAACAGCTCAGGCCCAGGATTTCTAGGCATAGGAAAAATGGAAATGTGGGCAAGTCCTCAGTCATCATGAAACTTAAATGGAAATAGAGAGGAACCACAAATGGACCACTTTGGCAGAAGCCTAAAAGACTGTTATCTGGCCATGAATCAAGAACCAAAATGCAAAATTGCATCAGTGTTCCATATTAGTAGTGGGCTATTGAAGGCAACTTGGGAACTGTCTCTCTTCATAGTGTTAAGATTTGTGTGTTTTCAGAACAAAACCTTTGCACTGTGGAACCCAATGGGAGTGAGATACAGCTAAGTGATAGTGTGCATGTTTTGTATGCAGAAGATTTCAGATTCAGGCCCTGCTGGGACTGGGGAAACACTCCTCTCTGAAGTCCTGGAGAGCTGCTGCCAGGCCAGTGTAGGCAATACTAAGCTAGATCGGCCAATGGTCTGACTTGCTATGAGGCAGCTTCTTGTGTAAGACCATTTCCTAGAATCAAGCTACCCACATTGTAACATGTTCTGTAATAATCCTCCCCTTAGTCCTCTGTAATGTTTAGCAAATGTACTCTTAGGTCTATAAATATCTGTTTTCCAACTTCATATGTCCTTGGATAAATATATATCCCAATATTAGAGGCATCAGGTTACAGTAGCAGATTTCAAACACATCGTACCTTTACTAGTGGGACTTTCTTCTGAGTAAACATGCATATTATCACACTGTTACAATGTAGTTCTCTGTGTCTCTACTCACAGGTAAATCCCATGGAGTTCAGTGAGACTTACTCTCATGTAAATGAATATCGAACTGCAGCCTCAGATTGCAATTTTGTGTCTACTTACCTGGGAGTAAGTCCCACCAAACTCTATGTGGTTTACTTCTTTCTAGACATGTCTAGGATTGTGTTATTAATCTGCTTTCTCTGATAACTGTAAATACCTTCTGGGATTTTAAAAAAAATAATAGCACAAAGGGTAGCTGGCATCTATTGAAAATGAAATTAATAAAATGTTTTCATAATTTCTGGAATAATCCTCCATAGGCAAAATCTGTTTTTATTTGGCGGGCTACAGCAGTAAGCATATCCAACCAAGATGCAAATATCAATGGACTGGTGTGTTTTCGAACTGCTAGGTTGGAAGGAGCTGGGACAGAGCAACAGGAGCTCACCCCATCACAGGGATTTGAACCACCGACATTCTGATCGGCAAGCTCGAGGCTCAGTGTTTTAGACCACAGCGCCACACACCAGCAGCTTGAAAGCACACCAGTGCAAGTAGATAAATAGGTACCACTGCAGCGGGAAGGTAAATGGCGTTTCCATGCGCTGTGGTTTCCGTCACAGTGTTCCATTGCAGCAGAAGCAGCTTAGTCATGCTGGCCACATGACCCAGAAAGCTTTCTGAGGACTCCCTCAGCCTGAAAGAGAGATGAGTGCCGCAACTCCAAAGTCGCCTTTGACCGAACTTAACCGTCCAGGGGTCATTTACCTACCACTGGACTCTGTGAAACCTATGAGGAAACATATTGAAGACTGACCTTTGATAGGGCCAAGCAAAAATAGAAAAGTTATGCTTCTGCCTTTCCCAGTAATTATTGTTGGAGTTCTGCTACAGAGTTCATAGATTTATATTGCCACTCCAGCAATAAAATGTCTTCAATTAAAACAAAAGTTATTCCCTGTGGCAGCAAATGGAACATAAATAAATAACTGAAAGGGACTAAACATACCAAAAGGCTTTGTAAGACATGCTTTGCATTCTCTCATTCCCCTCCCTACACCCAATAGATTCGCCATCACACCATATTATGGCTTGCATGTGTTTTAGTCCGATTAAATTTGCAACCCTCTGGATAGATTGGGCACTGAATAAAAAATAGGCAAATTGCTGTTTCTACAAAAAAAACAACTATTTCTATCTATTTCTATTGTTATTTTACTGCAAAGTTCTGTAAAAATCCTTTTGCTGTTTTAGGATAGTTAATTTGAACTATGTAAAATATAAGAAGATACTGTGATACCCCCCTCCCCCACCCCCACCGTGGTTCAGACTGTTGCCTTTTCCAACAGTGGAGCAGCAGCTGGATGTGTCCCTTCCAGCTGACAATGCTCTAATATAACATGTGCAGAGGGACAAAATGCATTGGGGTCTGTTAATGGACAGCCTTGGTCATAGATGACCTATACTGAGAATGAGGCCAGTAGAATGCATCTCTGTCGGTTCTGCGGGGCCTCCTTTTGATACCATCAACCATCCCTAAGAGCCAGTGCTGAACAGTAGTTAAGTGCCAGATTAAGGCTTGGAGAACTAGACTCAAATTCTACTCAGCCGACACAACTCACTGGGCAGCCTTGGGCCAATCACCATCTGTGAGTTTAATCTACCTCAGAGTTGTTGTAAGGATAACATGGGAGTAGGGAGAACCATGTACACTTCCTTTAGCTCCTTAAAGGAAAGGTAGGATATAAATAAATGCCTGTTAATAATAAATTAACAATTTAAATAAATACACGTAAACTGCTTAGAGGTTTTTGTGGATTAAGTAGTGTATAAAGTTAAATAAAATTAATAGCCTACCTAGACATGAAATTTTATGATATAGTACTTATTTATCTATTCTTAAAATATTTTATTCTTTTTCCTATATAGAAAGTTACTCAACAATTATATTCCAGTTCAACAAAACTATTGACTTCCCACTCACCCAACATCAATGTCTTTAACTCAAGTTACATACCATTGCATTTTAAGGTTCTGTCTTATCTAATTTCATCATTTCTAACATGTTTCTTAATATATTCTGCTATTTTCTTACACTTCAACTCCTGCTGTGATCTTTGCATATGAGAAATAACTTTCTATATAGACTAGAAAGGGTTTCCAGTCTTCTTTAAAAGTTTCTAAATTTGTATCTTTTATCAGCACCGTCAATTTTGCCACCTCTGCACATTCTAAGATTGTATTTATTTATTTGATAAGTTTGATACCAACTTATTTGATCTTATTGGTATTTTTAATGATTTTTTATTATTGCTTTATGTGAACCATTTAGAAGGTTTTTGCTGATTGAGGAGTATATAAATCTTATTAATTAATTAAATAAAAGCAATTATTAGACAAAGGGGGAAAGGCCACCATGCTTGTCTCATTGTAAATCTATGGAATTGATAAAACTAAGATGTAATGTATAATGTCACTATTCAGCCTTGTGGAATATCATAGTTTCCACAGCTGTCATTAGGATAAATTGGTCGATCCATTCATCATCATAGAAAGCAGAAATAGCTGACTGGACAAACTGTGCTGCAAACGTTTAAATGGAACACTTGTCCCCACCTGAAATGCTGGTGTCACCATATGAACAGCTGAATCCTCTTAATCCATTCACCAATCTCATTTAAGCAAGTCTCGTTTGCCTTGGCAGAGCAGCCTGAAGGCCAGAGCCAGAATTGGATACCTTCATGCCAACCAACCAGAGCTGTAGGACTTGTACCATTCTGAACTGCAATTACAATTTAAAGATAACTAAGATTACATTCAGTGCAATTCACACCTCTATTACAAAGCTTTGTCCTTCATTTGCAATGAAAGGAGTAATTATGCTCCTATCAGAAGATAATAATGCTTTGAAATCCCTCTGGTCTCTCAGGGAAAATAGGCTGAAATAAGTAGAATAATTAATAAAAGAACAAGAAGCAGCAGCAGTTTTTGTAACAGTTAAAGTTGTTGATGAATACATCTAAGTAGCATTCAGTCCCCATCCCCCCACAAGGATTATTACGGAATGGGGAAAAAAAGTCAAATTGGATATCTGTAAACTGTTGCAGGATAAAGGGGAATGTCATCTCAGTAATGTATTGGCCATGCTGCCATTTTTTGAGTGGCCATGGAGAGGAACCCTGTGAGGCATGTGAAATGGTGCTGCATTTTGTCCTTTTTTCTCTCAGCCATTTAGAGCAATTATTGCAGAGGCACAGAAATAGGGCACACATACAAGTCTCAATCAAAACAGCTTGCATGTGAAAGATAATTATTATTATTAATAATAATTTATTATTTATACCCTGCCCAGTTTCCCCAGACGTCTTTGGCAGGACTATACTAGCTGCCTGTCTCATCCTGTCAGGCTTAAACCACAGTCTGAGGTAAGTCAGGAGCTGGGAAGGAGAAGCTATGGGACAAAATGGTTGTTGTTGCTGTTTAGTTGTTTAGTCGTGTCCATCTCTTCTTGACCCCATGGACCAGAGCACGCCAGGCACTCCTGTCTTCCACTGCCTCCTGCAGTTTGGTCAAACTCATGCTGGTAGCTTCGAGAACACTGTCCAACCATCAACACTGTCCAACCATGTGTCCAACCACAAAATGGTTAGGGGTGTAAAATGTCAACAACCTGCTGCCTCAAGACAGCTGTGCGTTTCCATCACTGGCCTGCATGGAAAATGGTTTCTCCATGCGAACCAGGAAGCGACCTCTACAGACAACAGAATGACTCCTCTTTTCTTATCTCTCCTGGGTGATGCGGATGCCCTTAGGCAGTTGAATGTACATGCAGACACTGTCCATTTCCCTCCTGCCCACTCCCTCCCTCTGTGCAGCCCTGTATGCTGGCAACCCACGCTACACTACTGGGCTGGGGATCTAATGTGGCAGCGTGGCTAAGAGGAGCAGAGAGTCATTTTCAGCATCAACCACCAATTCATTAGCTGCCAACCTTTAGTATGACTTATTTGTTTAAATAAATCATCAGTTGTGCAACTGAATTCCCTTGTCTTATGTCAGCCATTCTGCCAGGGTGGCAAGAGGTGATAGATAACCTGATAGCCTGTTATTCTGCATGTGGGGTTCAGTCTCTTTAAATGTTCACTGCTGTTTAAGCTCTGAGCTGCACTCTTTAAAATATAGGCATAATTTAGTTGTTTAAGGTATATCCTTTCCCCTCACTATGGGTTTTATAGCTCCTAGCTGCTCAGAGTTCATTGCTGCTAGGATACGGTAATCAATGTGTCAGCATGGCCCCTTCATTTTATTTGGGCTTATTTCAGTCCTGATCACTCAATTTTGTTGTAGTCCTGCCACTTCTTGTCCTGACAAGGGGGAGGAAATATTTGTGAGTTGAAACAAAATAGGTCCTGAAAAAGCACCGTGCATCTTGCTTTGTACTGTACATGCTGTGAGATGGATAAATACAGGAATGTGCTTGCTTGCAACAATGCCAGCTATGCCTACCTATATGCCAGTGTTGCCAATGAGAACATATGAATAGCGCTGCTATCGGGCCACCACCTGTTGCAAAGGACCACTTGTGCTAGGTGTTTTGTATGACAAGCTGCTGACAAATATAGCTGGATCAAGGCCAAATATAATAGATGAAGCAGCCAGATTGTAGAATAAAATAATTATGAATTCAGTTACTCTTTGAGATATATTGGCCAGATTTCAGTTTGGATCTCGTATTTGTCTATTTGCTTAATTCATACCCTGCAGCCTTTGGCACACAGCGCCCATGGTCAAGGGCAGAGATCACAATCAAGAGAAGCAATGTTGAGATACAAATCTTGTTCAAGATCTGGTAAGAGGGAGAGGGCTTGCCTATTGGCAACACACAATGAAATACATCATGTATTGAGAAAGTCTCTTGACTTCTCAGTTTAACTGTCAAATGGAGAGGAGGGAGAGGCAAGGGAGAGAGAGCATGGTTTGGATAAAATCCACAGTTAGCTGGCTCCAGAAGTACAAACAAGATGCCAATGTGGTTAGAGAGCGCAGTCAAGGTGGTGCCAAGTCTTATCCAAATGAACAAGATACAACGAACCTATGGAATTCATTATTGCAGGATGCCATTAGCACAAATGCAGAGAATCTAGAGATGGCAGATGATACGTCCTTTAAAAGGTTTAAGGCAAATTAAACCTGGATAGGCTTATTGACAACTATACCCGTAAGAGCTAGAAATGAAATTTTGATTGATTATCAGCTGTTAGGCTATACTGTATGTCCATCTGGCAATTTCTTTGTGGTATCTAGATAGAGAACTGCATTTATTTATTATTAGCACTGCCCAGGGTTTTGCTGAGAGAAAAAAATTGTTGTGAGTTTTGAATGGATAGCGTAATTTGTGTGTTTGCTAGAAGTTGGGTGGAGTCATCCCAAAGTCACATTTGGGTTCACCAAGGTGATTCAAAATGGTCTCAAACATTGACAAAGACTGTCTCCCTGACTCAGGAACCCCTGTGCTGAGTTTGGCAATGATATTGCTAGAGGTGGCTGAACCTAGTTTAAAGCAGAGCCCCCCCAGTTGTTGAATTCCAACTCCCATCAGCCTCAGTCAACATGGCCAAAGGTCAGGAATGATGGCAGTTGGAAGTCCAACAGCATCTGCAGAGCCACAGGTTCACTCCTGGTTTAAACCTGCAACATTTATGTTTATTTTTTTACACACACACACACACACACACACACACACACACACACACTTTTTTTAAAAAAACCCACCATAATTCATGCCCACCGGAGGAGAAAACAAGGGGAGAGGTGAAATTTGGGAGTTTTTAAACTCTTTCTTTTACTTCTACATCCCAAGGTGTCAGATTGCTGTTGGTACCTCCATTACCGGGCCTTCACAGCTTTAAAAGCAAGACTGACAAAGTGGCACACACAAATCATTTTTACAAGAGAGGAAAAACCCATGCACTTAGTTCTCTAGGTCATTGTGGAATCTTGGTCAATAATGCAATCAGGTCACTGAAATGAATCATCTCTCTCAAGTTACTGGCGTGTGACCAATTTTCAGAAATGGAATGAGGCCACATTTCGTCCGTCTAAAATACATTCCTTTTGTACACTGGACCCCCCGCTGCCACTTCTTCTCATCTCTGTGGAAATAGAAGCCCTTCTCCCGATCTGCTGTATAACCTCCAAAGAGATGATAGAAAAACAACCCCCAAACCCTATTGTTAGCTCATTCCTCGGCTTCCTACTGGCTATGCCTATGGATTAAGTCAGCTGTTTTATGATGAATAAGCAACTCCTTTCCTTTCTGCTTGTTTCCCATTAAGATCTGTGAAAGTCCTCTCCTAAAGCCAGGAAAATCAACAGTTCCCATTTGGTTGTAATACTCATGTTATCGAAAGTATGTTCCTAAAACCCAGAAGATAATCAGTAGTAGCTGCTCCCATAGCCTAACCTCCCTGAAAGAAAGAAAGAGAGAAAGAGAAAGAAAGAGACATTTTTTTCACTTTCCCAATCTCAGGCTTGTAGTCACAACTCAGGATGGGGTTGTTGAGATGGAAAGGCCAAATATATTAATGATTTTATAAATATATTAATGACATTAATGTTCTGGGCTTCTCCCCCCCCCCACCAAAGGCCACTGCAGCTGCTTAGTGTTTGATTGGTCATTCAGCTTAATGATTCTCTGTAATTTCAAAGTTTGCACCTTGGTTTGTTTATTTGTTTTGAAAGGAAACTCAGAGATTTGGACAATCTACTGCATATTATTGTACATTACCACCCACTTTAGTTTGTTATGGATTCTTCCAAATCAAAAGATGGGATAGAACATAAAGAAATATGAATATGTGTCCATATTGATCACCACAGTATTTTATTTATCTATGTGTGTGTGTTTTATACATATAAAACAAAATAATCATTAAAACAACTGAAAAATCAAAAATGCTTTAAACAGCTGCATAGGTCTGTTTGTAGAAAAAGGTCTTCAGGATTTTTGCATGCACACGAAAGCTTATGCCAAGAAAAAAGTTAGTTGGTCTCTAAGTTGCTACTGGACAATTATATATATATTTCGACTGCGTCAGACCAACACGGCTACCTACCTGAATCTTAAAAAATCCTGAAATTCAAAAGTGGGGATGCCTACTGAATCTTTGCTGGAAGAGTATTCTGCAGCATGGGACCAGGGACACTATTAATTATTATTATTATTTATTACATTTCTATACCAGCCTTTATCCAAGGATCATAGGCTGGTTTTCAGCACAAAAGCACAAAAAACACAACTGCCTCACAGGGTAGCTGAATAACAAGGCAGGGTCCCTCCTTGTACAACTGTTTCTTTGCTTGTTGCCGCAGAGTGCTGGACTATCCAGTACCCAAATGACACCAAGCATGTTTTCTCCTAAGTACTAGCCATGGTGAGGGAAAGGAGTAAATGATCTTTACCAGAGAGCTCTCCACTGCAGCACATGGCAATTCACCACTTTGAGATGTTGATATATTGCATTATTGGCTGGTGGCATGCATGGCCTTGTCAGGAAATGAAGACATTGCTAGGCAGAGCAGGCTGCATCAGGAATGACTGACATCCTCTATTAATTTTTTCCCATGTAGGTAGCATAAAAAATTCACCGTATGTTGATTCTGGAAATGTTATGTCTTTTCCAAGACCAGAGAATTCTTTGTGTTGAAACACTACAGTAAGCAGTCCATCACACATATTTATGGCCATATTTAGCCCATTAACCTTAAATATCTGTGTCATGTGTCTTTATTGCCACTGGGGGGAGGCAGGAACTTGCCACACAAAGCCTTCACTGTATCACATCTAGTGCAGGCATGTCCAACTCCCAAGTGACTGTGATGTACTCCCAGTATAAAAAAACGGGCAGTGATCTACCCTTTGGCATTGGAGGGAGGAGGAGCGTGCATGAGGTGGGTGGATTGCTCAGAGTTGTTGAGCTGTTTTTGGGGAGGATTGCACAGAGTTTTTTTAGCTTTCCCCCCATAACTTTTTGTACATGACAAGGATCCTGTGATCTACCAGGATCAACTGGGGATCTACCGGTAGATCGTGATCTACTGGTTGAACATCCCTGATCTAGTGGATGTTTGGGGTCCAATAGCACTGGTGATTTTTTGCACCCAGACTTAAAAACAGCAACCCAATTTTGCAACTATGGCCAACTGAGAGCAATAGGCCATTGTGGCTTCTGGCTGATGCAAAGGACTGCAGCATCAGCATCTGAACTGCAGAATATAATATTGAGCAGTAGCATATGGTGGGGTGGGGTTGCATCACTTACCTGACCTCCCCCTGGCCAGGTAGCTGCTGCACACCAAGATGGAGAAGGGGAAGGGGCAAAGTGGTGGCAAGGTTGCAGACCTTGCCACTGCCTTGCCTCTCTCTTCTTCCAGGTATGCAGTGGTGGCTCAGCTGGAGGGAGGTCAAGTAAGCAAGGCTGCCCCTCCATTCTCTCCACAACTAATCTTCAGAAGTTCTTTAACAGCACATGAAGAAATATCCTTAGCCATCCTTCATGGCCACATCATAGTTCTTACTCTCAGTTCCCTGAACAAAACATTCTCTATTAAGTAGTGTCCTACATCTTTCCATATAATATGCAAGGCACATTTCTGAAATCATTCCTTCCTTCCTCCACTGGGAAGAAGCTTTTTCTAACTGAATTGTAGGTTGCAGTTGCTGTTCCTTTGCAGAGCTCTTAATGGATTGGGAACCACCAGCTGTTCAGCTGCAGCTCTTCTGTCTCATTTGAAGTTGTACTGATCTGTGCCAAAGTCCAAAGGCATCCATTTGTACTTTGCCGGAAAGTTTGGACCAGTTCAGAAAAACTTTCTCCAAGATCACCAGCCGCTGGAAGGACATTATGTTGTTTGTTGATAATACCAATGTGATCATAGTGTGTTGCAACATTTTGGGGGGCTGGGGGTGGAATGGGAGGATATTAACAAGATAGCCTTCTAGATTAAAGAAAGTTAATACCGTATTTTTTGCCCTATAAGACGCACTTTTCCCCCTCCAAAAATGAAGGGGAAATGTGTGTGCGTCTTATGGGGCGAATGCAGGCTTTCGCTGAAGCCTGGAGAGGGAGGGGGGTCGGTACGCACCGACCCCTCTCGCTCTCCAGGCTTCAGGAAGCT
The DNA here is from genome assembly GCF_964188305.1 of Podarcis bocagei. Taxonomy (NCBI): domain Eukaryota; kingdom Metazoa; phylum Chordata; class Lepidosauria; order Squamata; family Lacertidae; genus Podarcis; species Podarcis bocagei. Next base: position 40,057,738 of record NC_138126.1, read on the forward strand.
ATCCGCTAGCTGTGGGAGACCCAGCTCTCCCAGGGCTAGCGGAGAGCTTGCCTGCACCCAGAAGCTTGGGGCGCGCTGAGCTCCGCACGCCCCAAGCTTCTGGTGTAGCGCAGCGGTCCGCTAGCCCTGGGAGAGGCGCCCGGCTCTCCCACGGCTAGCGGAGACCTTGCCGGCACCCAGAAGCTTGGGGCGTGCTGTTCTCCGCACGCCCCAAGCTTCGGGATTAGCGCAGCGCACCTGGGGGAAAAATAATTTTCCCCCTTTATTTCCCCCCCAAAAAACTAGGTGCGTCTTATGGGCCGGTGCGTCTTATGGGGCGAAAAATACGGTAAGTTATGGAGGAGTTATGGAACAGATCCCAAAGAGTCAATACAAGTTTTCATTTTCATTTGCTGTGCCCTACTAAAAGTTATAAGACCATAGAGTTGGAGGGGAATTCTAGGTTATCTATTCCAACTTCCTGCTCAGTGCAGGGAATCCAGAGCTATAGCAGCCCCAAAAGATAGATGTCTAGCCTCTGATCTACAGTGAGGGAGAGCCCACTGGTCATCAAAGTTTCCATTGTCAAACTGCTCTTGCTGTTACATTATTTCTCCTCGTGTACATCTGCAATCAACCCTGCTACAACTAAAGTACATTGGATTCTGCTTTCTGGGTCAGCAGAAAATAAGTCTTCATACCCTCCAACATTTCTCCAGTGAAAATAGGAAATAATAATAATAATAATACCCTACCCATCTGACTGGGCTGCCCTAGCCACTCTAGGCAGCTTGCAACATACAGTGGTACCTTGGGTTACAGACGCTTCAGGTTACAGACTCCGCTAACCCAGAAATAGTACCTCTGGTTAAGAACTTTGCTTCAGGATGAGAACAGAAATTGCACGGCAGCAGTGGGAGGCCCCATTAGCTAAAGTGGTACCTCAGGTTAAGAACAGTTTCAGGTTAAGAACGGACCTCCAGAATGAATTAAGTTCTTAACCCGAGGTTCCACTGTATATAAAAACTTGATATAACATTAAACATTACCAAAAAAAATCCCTATACAGGGCTCCCTTTAGATGTCTTCTAAAGGTTTTATAGTTACTTAACTCCTTGGCTCATGGGTCACATAACTACATACCCTGCAACATTTCTCTGGTGTAAATAGGGACATCCGAAGGAAAAGTGGGACATTCTGCGATCAAATCAGAAACTGAGACAGCTTCTGTAGTAGATAGGTAGCCGTGTTGGTCTGCCATAGTCAAAATAAAAAAAAATTCCTTCCAGTAGCACCTTAAAGACCAACTAAGTTAGTTCTTGGTATGAGCTTTCGTGTGCTCATCTGAAGAAGTGTGCATGCACACGAAAGCTCATACCAAGAACTAACTTAGTTGGTCTTTAAGGTGCTACTGGAAGGAATTTTTTTTTATTGAGACAGCTTCTGTAAATCTGCAACTGGCCCTGGAAAATGGGGACACTTGCAGGGTCTGAATTTTTGCCCTCTTCTATGTGACAACCCTTCAAATACCTGAATGCTCTCATGTCACCTCTCAGCCTATATTTCTTCATGTTAAACATAGCCGGTTCCTTCGGCTTTTAAAAATAGGATTTACTTTCTATATCACTGACCATCTTTGTTGCCCTCCTCTTGCAATGAATTTCTCGACACACTGCAACATGACATCTTCGCAGAAAGCACAGCTTTTCTTTGGGTTTGATCACTGTATGTTTTCAGGTTATGCCTTTTGATGGGAGAATAAATTTTCCGGGCAGGGGAAAGCAAATGGTTGTTGAAGAATTCCATCAGTACTTTTCACCTTTCTGTCCAGCCTATAGCAAATGAATTGTAACCTCACTTGTGCAAACACCTGAACACACTGAATCATCTTGAAACTCACTGAAAGGATTGATCAGCCTTTCAGCAGTGGAGAAAATGTCCATTATGACCTCCTCGGCTTTCTGTGCTGCCAAACGCTTTCCTTTTGTATACTTCTGGCACCAGGGCCCAGGAGCTCTGCTCTTTTGATTCCTTTCTCTGCCTTAACGGAGAGGGCAAAACAAATAGCAAGGGAGTATATTCAGGAGCACCATATTGGCTCCACAGGACCATTTGCACCACCCTGACCTCTGCACACCACCTCACACAATCCAAAACATGAGCTAGGTCAGAGCAGCCAACTATTTTGTGGACTACATCTCCCATCATCCCTGACCTTCAACCATGCTGGCTGGGGCTGATGGTAACTGTAGTCAGTGCTGGTGCCAGGCACCTTAGGCAAAACTAACTCCTTGTATGACTGCCCCCCACCCTCCGTGCCTGCCCCATGAAAAGCACAAAACTTGAAACTGATAAATTTATTTTAAATTGCAAAAATAAATAATGCAGCAATCTTCGATTATCTTTCTCAAATACAAAAGAAAATGTATTAGCACACAAATCATTTTGAATCATCTTGTGAACTGGGATGTTAAAATTCAAGTTTCTTAAAAGTTTCAGTTTCAGGCACATCAAAATCTCACTTTGCCTGCCTTTTCCTTTTTTGTCACCAAACAATTGCTTGGTCCATGCATTGAGCTAGCAAAGCCCCCCCCCCCCCACACACATTTGGATCTTGTTTTCTTGTTGAGAGATAGAACACCATGTGCACTGGGTAGCCTAGCAACTGGGCAAGGCCAAAAGCTTGGCTTGCTCACTCATTCACACTCACTTTATTTCCATTTATTTCTGCCTCTTCTTGCCTGGCTCCAACCAAATTTGCAACAGCCTGTCTGGTTGAGGGAGGTGTCACTGTCCCTTTAACTAGCTGCCAGGAAGCAGTGCATGAGCAGGGAGCATTTGGCTTCAGGGGTGAGTGGTGGGAGACCCAGTGGCGGTCCTCTCCCAGTGTCACCCCGGGCGCTTAACCTCTATCAGCCCCAGGCTGGCTCTTTTCCATGCTCTTGGGCCTGAGGTACCACCTGGAGGTTTCACAGACCGTGGTCCTTGTGCACAGATACTAGTTTGGCCACTATGTGCCTCTACTGCAAGAGCATCAGCACCACCATCTGCCCATGGGCATGGAATATTCACATTTCATGTTGGAATCTGGAAAGTCAGGGTTGGCAGCACACTATATTTTTATATGTGCTGTAAGCCACCCAGAGTGGCTGGAGTATAAATAATAATAATATAATAATAATAATAATAATAATAATAATAATAATAATAATAATAATTATTATTATTACTACTACTACTACTACTACTACTACTACTACTACTTGAAGGTAGGGATCAGCCACTGGCCTCAGCCAGAAGGGCCCCTCACCAGTCCAACCAAGCTGTATTGCCCCTTCCCACCCTCCTTTTCAGGACCTTGGACAGCTCTCTTAGTATTCAGTGGGCAGTGGGGCTACTTTTCTAGTCCTAAACTACTGGGGCGGGGGAAGAGAAACCAAGACTCCCCCTGTGTTAGATTCCCCTTTCTTTTGGCTAGGCTGATGATCTGTAGTTTCATACCCAGTCCTTGGTTCATAAATGCCTTTATTTGAGCTATGAGTTGGAGAAGGTTATCTAGATTTACACTATGCCTACCTAATAGTATTTCTTATTCTGACCACACAAGAACTCTTTCGCCTCAAAGCATTGATTTTTAGATCTGAAACTTTCTCCTGAAGCACTTATAAATCAGGGGATCAATCTGTCTTGCTATTAGATCTGAAGACTTGTGCCTCAGGGAAACTTCTCAGCTTGATGCCTGAAAGCATAGAGCTCTCCCCCTACCCCATGTGTGCATGTGTGTGGGTCTTCAATTCTCTTTGAATGGGATATCTAGCCATTCACCTGCCATTAGCACACATTTCAGGAGCTAAATTACAGTACTTAGAAGATGAAGCCTTTCCAACAGCAAAGCCCCCTCATTGAGAGAGAGAGAGAGAGAGGGAGGGAGGGAGCGCTCAGCTAACTTGGAGTAAGGTATAAATTGATTTTCTATACTTCTGGTGTTAAATAAATTACAAGGCTTTGCATGGCCTATGGTGCCTTCATTTCCCCTGACATTTCTGGCTTCACTTTGCCTGATGTTCTCCTACAGAATTTTTGCCTCTGCCTCCACAGACATCTTTTTTGGTTCACCACCTTTTGTGTATTATGCTTCCCAGCTACGGAAACTGGCCGTATTGGATACATTAAGCTCTCAGGCTCAACATTAGCTCCAATTTGATGCATATTGGTTTGAACTGACTTCTCATAACCTTTTTATGCTTTGCACCCTGAGGTGCTTGCTTTAAGAATGATACAATAATTCCATGACTGACTGGTTCAGTGATTTGCCAATTTGTTAACTTTTGAGAACTCCCACAGCTCCTCTTATGCACAGACTGCTTCCTGCCTATTACTGATGAGCCACACTGGGAAGAAGACTCTGACATCTACTGCCATGCTCAGCCTGAAAACACATTTGACTAGTCTCTTCCACCCCCCTGCTTTGTGTTTGCTTCCCAACCCTTTCTGAATATGGCCTGTTGAGTTATGATTTGAGTACAGTCAGTGCTGTTTTGCTAGAAAAAGAGGTGCCAGGACTCACCATGAACATCTCCCTCATCCTCACTTCTTCTTGACCCATAACTAGAATTCATGAATCTGAGAAGAGTTTTTTTTATGCGTCCTGTGCTTCCTATGCATGGGTCCGAGTGGTTTTGCTTTTGCCCCTCTGCTTTCCCCTGGAAAACTACACCTTAGCACTAAAGGAGCCAGTGTGGTGTAGTGGTTAAGAGCGGTAGTCTCGTAATCTGGTGAACCGGGTTCACGTCTCCGCTTCTCCACATGCAGCTGCTGGGTGACCTTGGGCCAGTCACACTTCTTTGAAGTCTCTCAGCCCCACTCACCTCACAGAGTGTTTGTTGTGGGGGAGGAAGGGAAAGGAGAATGTTAGCCGCTTTGAGACTCCTTAAAGGGAGTGAAAAGCGGGATATCAAATCCAAACTCCTCCTCCTCCTCCTCTTCTTCTTCTTCTTCTTCTTCTTCTTCTTCTTCTTCATCAGAACAAATGGTAATCTGTGGAAAACCCAATTGCCAATTGTTCTGATTCAGTGCTAAACTTCAGGTTTTCTAGAGTGAAAGTGGTGGGGCAAATGGAGGTGTGGATGAGCCCTATGTCAGATATAATGTGGAATATATTTCCGACAAGAAAAGAGGAAAGTGAACGACACTATCTATGGGGGTAAACAGATTAGAGTGAAAACCTGTAAATGTACAACCAAGTCAGAAAAATCCATATGGAACACATACATATGGCTTATTAATCATGGTCCCGTGAACCTACACTGAACTTTGTTCTACTATATTGATATTAAGGCCCTGAAGCCCATTCAGGTTTTTGCCATTAATCTCAATGTAAGAGATGCGCCACAAAAGTTTGCAGAATGTACTCTGTATCTCGAAAACCCAGTTCTTCCAAAGAACCTAATGGCAGGTACATTTCCTGCCTAGGAAGTAGCCGTTAAATGAGAATATTAACCTAGTAGTTGATGAAACGCATTAGTTGTCATATATCTAGAATGCGCACAGACCAAAGTGGAAGGTACTTCCAGATACATAAAAACAGATTACTTTCAATTTTGATGCTCCTGTAATAGAGGAGTCTGAAATTGCTTTTAGCTTCCATCCTGCTACTGTTTCTCATTCTACAAAATCAACATTTGTATTTCATCAGCGGTAGAAACTTGCTTGCAGTTGGATTTGTGTGTTTTGTTCACAATGATTATGCACTATAGCCTGTTGGATGAATAATGGTAATCGGCGCAGAGGAAACAGGCAGAATATGTAATTATAGAGCACAGAGAGCACCCCGCCCAATTCTCCTTTAATAAGCTTTTCCTCTAAGACAAAAAGAAGAAGAAAAAAGACAAGTAAAGTAGGACACAATAGAGGTGTATATAATTATGCATAGCTAGGACACAGTGGATAGAGAGAGGTTTTTCTCCCTTTGTTCACTTCAGCACTAGAACCTGGAGTCATCCGGTGAAGCTCAGTAGTGGAAGACCAGGAAGACCTGGGCAGACCAGCAAAAGTACTTCACACAGCAGACAGTTAAACTATAAACTAAACTATAACACTGCTTGAAAAGGGTATTAAAGAAAGTCATGGCAGATTAGGTTATTAATAACTACCGGTCAGCACAGCTATATGTCTCCAGTAACAGAGACAATAGGCCTCTAAAAATATCAGTTGCTGGGAATTACAAGTGAGAGCTCATGTCCTGGTTGCAGACTTCCTATGGGCACCTGGTTGGTCGCCAAGAGAACAGGATGCTGGGTTAGATAGACTTCTCATCTGAAGTCTTGGTGATGGTCCAAATGATGGCCTGAACCAGGAGCTATGGGTGCTTCCAGACTATCACTATTTTCAGGTGGAATTCAATCACATCCTGGAAAACCCAGGCTAAGCAATTAAAGCTGATTTGACACTTTTGTGCAACAAACCCACCCCATCCCCAGAATTGGATTTTTTTACAAAAAGGGAAAAGAGAGAGGGGAAATGGATGGGAAAGTGTGTGATAGCACTCATTTGATGCAACATCATATAACCTCTCCAGAAATAAATCAGAATGAATGCTCAAGAAAGAGGAGCCATTTTAACATCCCCACAAACTTTGTGCAAACAAATCACAATGAACAGGTCCTCTAGAAGTGACCCAAATGATGTAATTTGTCTAGAAAACTGTTCGCTTGTAGCAGGCATGCTGGCAGGGCTGTGGCTGATCAAAATAATTGTGGAAGATTAAAAAGGGGGGCTCCCATAATCCAGAAGGAGTGCTCTGGTCTGGTAGCCAGAATGTAGTGACTTAGGGCCAATCAACCAGTGACATAAACAAAACACAGTGTATTAACTTGAAGAGCAATGGCTGATCCATTACTTTAGCAGATGTAGGTTGGTGAAGCATTAGGAAAATGGCATAAATGGTGCCATCCTCTTCCACTGACTGAGAAGCTGTTGGGAGGGAAATGTTAAAGCTATGTTATGCACTAAATGTGGGCAAGACATTGGAATGGATGGCATGCACTTATGTGTGTAGGGGTACTAACTCAAGGGGGCTTAGATTTTTTTGGGAGGAATCATTGCCTTGTTCTTTGTCAGTCCCTTGCCTCCTCTAGCTTATTAACATCGACAACTGATAGAAGCTTTTCAGGGTTGTAGCCAGGAGACTTTCCCAGCCCTGCTGGGATTTAACCTGGAATCTTTGGGATGCAGAGCATGTGCTCTGCCACTGAGCTTATAGCAAAGAGGGCTAGAAACTTAATTTCGACCAAGAGTCTAAAATTTATTACAGGGGAAAGCGAGAGGTGGTATTCCTATGCAGCTCACTGGTTTATGCTGCATCTGCAGATCTGCTGAGCCCAGGTTCTCCAAGCAGAAATATGGAGATTAGTAGCCAAAACATGGACTGCACTAACGTGTATTCTGTCTTGAACTGAAACTAATTACGAATCCGCTGTGCCCATTATTGGGGGGGGGATAGTTCAGTGCTAATCACTTTCTTTCTAAATTTAACCTTGCTGCAGAACACCTCCAGTTTTATGCCTATTGAGATGGCATCTAGCACTCTTAGTGGTGCTTTTCAGAATCTAGTTTTCTCATTGTTATTCAGTGGTGCTCACAGTTCTACGATGCAGGATCCATGAGTGGATACGAATCCTCTCATCTCGGTGTGATATGTGCTGTTAATCTAACACCTGCTCCTCCTCCGTTTGGGGAAATCACAGAAATCTTGTCTCTTGTGATTCCAAGTTGAATACATTCTTCCTCAGAAATCTGCGCATCAAAGGAGGAGAAAGGTGCCTTTTATATCTTGTCAACAGATGCATTTTGAAAGCTTAAAAAAGAAAAGCACACACAGAGAGAACCTACAGGAGGCATTTGCCCTTCTAGTGTTCATCCACAAATCTGAGTTAACTGAAGAACTCCAGCTGTTTGCATGGCAAAGGGACATAATCCACGCTGAAGGGGCTGACTGATCCCAGGGGCCAAAATGGGCATGGCCTTGTGAAATATTTACATAGAACCACTCTCATAAATAAACATAGAAGTCCCCGTTCCCAACCTGAGACAAAACCCAAAGTGCTTTAACATTCAGACAGAGAAGTATGCATGTTCTTGACAAGATGTGCAGCAAAAGGAGTTATTTTGCATCTTCTTTTACACTCCCTGTATCAACTCCCCCATCTTAGGAATGGAACATATCCCCAGGGTAGAGCATAGGCATGCATTCAGAAGGTCCAAGGTTCAATCCCTTGTATCAAGGAGCGTAGGAAGCTGCCTTGTATTGAGCCAGACCATTGGTTCATCTAGCTCCTTATTGTGCACACTGAATGGCAATAGATTTCCCAAAGAATTAAAGCAGGGGGCATTGCCAGCCCTATCCAGAGATGCGGGGATTGAACCTAGAACCTTCTGCATGCAACGCAGGCATTCTACCACTGAGCTACAGCCCTGTCCCTGTGTCAACTTCAGAGTCTGCACAGCTCTCTGCCACAGCCTCTTCCTGCTCACTAAACCCTGTTGCTCCCGAACCTCCTCCTCCCAGTCTGCTCCCTCTTCTCCCTTTGACTGCTCATAGTCATCCCCCCACCAATCCCCTGGCTCAGAGCATTCTTCCCTTGGGAATTCCCTAGGGGGCTCCCCGGCTGGCGCCTTCCATCACTCCTCTGCATCCAGCCAGTCCATGGACGCCGTGATCGAACTCAAAGCATAGGGTTCTCAGGTGGTCTCTCATTCAGATGGACTCCCATTCAGATGCTGACCAGGTCTGCTCAGCTTTAGCAAGGTGGCTGCACCATGTGTCCTCAGACCATTTGAGTCTGAAGTCCAGCTCAAGCAGGATCTCCAGCTCAAGCAGGTGATGGGAAAGATTGCTGCCAGTCAGACAATATTGTGCAAGACGGAGAAATATTCTGAGCGGGTAGAAGGGCACCTACCTGCAGGTTCATCCCTATAATTATTTGTGGCTTAAGGGCGCAAGCTCAGGAGCCCGTGACTATAATCCCTCTCTTTCAAAGTAGGAATTGCCCAACCTGCTGAAAGGGAAAAGATGTACTACATATGGGGAGAGAACAAATGAGAGAACAGTAGGTCAATTCCTTTATGCTCCTTTGCTGCTTCAGAGCATCTTTTTTGATCCTTTGGACCACTCTGAGTAAAAGTTAGTGGAATACCACCCAGAAGAAAAATATATTACAGGGCTACAGAAGATGTACAGCGATACCTCAGGTTACATACGCTTCAGGTTACAGACTCCACTAACCTAGAAATAGTACCTCGGGTTAAGAGCTTTGCTTCAGGATGAGAAAAGAAATCATGCTCTAGCGGTGCAGCAGCAGCAGGAGGCCCCATTAGCTAAAGTGGTGCTTCAGGTTAAGAACAGTTTCAGGTTAAGAATGGACCTCCAGAACGAATTAAGTACGTAAGCAGAGGTACCACTGTATAGCAAAAGGTAGTAGAAACCAAAGTCTCTCTCTGCCTCCCTGGCAGAAGCTGGTGTGAAGTTGAACATAACTTCTACTAATTCCAGGCTGAAGATCCCTAGAAAAAAAGATTTGCCTTGATATATAGGAAGCTTGGCAGTCAAATTGACCCAAGGACATAAGAAGGGCATAACCTGGCTCCCTATAAAGAAAAAATGGCCTTGTCCGAACTGATGCACATTTAGTGTCTGGAGTGAGAAAAATATCGTCAGATATACCTGTGTGCAACCTTGCTCTTTACGAATGGAGGCAGTATGGCCCATTTATAGAGAACTATGTGCAATTTCTATAATTTAACATGCTATATTTCCAACTCTCTGTGACACCATATTTATTCAGTTATGTTCTTAGTTCATGTCCTGAGATGGATTCCTTTTCCTTTTATATGCAAAATAACAATGAGGATTTGTCACAGATCAAAAGTCCAGATTCTTTTCTTCAGTAGCAATTCATCAGATACATAATTAATGAAAACAAGAGGTCATTTAAATTATACATGGGCTTCCTCTTGGGAGAGGCGAACAAGAAATTGAGGGGTTTGTACAAAGTTACCTTTGCTTCTCATTGACCAAAATAATGACCTTGTGGACCCCCATTGGTGATGTTCCAACAGGGTTGTAAGTGTTAAAGCCATAAGAAATAAAGAATAAAAGAAAGGAAGGGATGAGCTTATTCATTATAAGAATTCAGGCAAAAAAGCTCCTTTAACATAGAACTAATATTGCAACTTTTCAAGAAACTTATTTTAAAAGTAGGCCAAAGTTCCTGTTTAAATTAAAACAAGAGACCTAAATGCAAGGTGTCCGATTCTGCAGAAATTGAAACAGACTGTAATGTGTATGGGTTGCTCGTGCGTAAGTTGCCGCCTCTCCAGGCTTTGTTGCCTTGCTAAACCTTTCAGTCTGGGCAGCCCTTCACTTCGTGGCTGCCTCAGTCGCTAGCAGAATCCGTCAGTGGGCGTTTCTTAAATCTTTTCCAACATAAAAGTTGTTTGACGCCAAGTCTCCTCCTACTCTCCCTGCGGGGAAGTCTTCTGCGCAGGGTGGGCGTGGGTAGCGGAGGACCCGTGCTCTCCCCTCTGGTGTCCGGTGAAGAGTCCTGGAGCCCTCTCGCCGATTCCCCCATCAGCCCCTCTATATCTCTGGTGTTGTGCTGATTTGCTTCCCCATCTGCGGAGCTGCCTCTCTCCCTGCTGGGCCCTTCTCCAGCATCATTTGAGAGCCTTCCCTCCGCCTCTAGCTCCGATCTCAGTTCCCTGACACAGACCTTTGAGAAATGTCTGAAAATGGATATCTTGGTATTCTCTGAAGTGACAGGGAATTTTACCAGCACAACTGAGACTTTACTGTAGGGAGGTAATTTATTGATTTGATGATGATGGTGGCGACACAACTAATAGCCTTATTGTAATATAAACTGGAGTGCTAATGTTGCAAGATTGGCCATCTCTAGTCCAGAATTCTGGTAACAACATACCAGTTTGTAGTCATTTTATAGAAGCTAATAGTATTTTTTATTACTTTTAAGGATGCTACTGGAAAGGAGGAGCTACAGTGGTACCTCGGGTTAAGCACGTAATTCGTTTCGGAGGTCTGTTCTTAACCTGAAACTGTTCTTAACCTGAAGCACCACTTTAGCTAATGGGGCCTCCTGCTGCTGCTGTGCCGCCAGAGCACGATTTCTGTTCTCATCCTGAAGCAAAGTTCTTAACCCGAGGTACTATTTCTGGGTTAGTGGAGTCTGTAACCTGAAGCATATGTAACCTGAAGTGTATGTAACCCAAGGTACCACTGTACTGAGAAAAGTGGTAGTCGCTGGAGTTGAGCTAAAATGGCCTCGCAAATTCTCCATGTTATTTGTGGGAGGTGAAATTTGGGGGTGAGGGTGAGATTTCGTTGAATATACTTTGGGGCAATGGAGTTCTCCTATGCCCAGTCCCCACCCTTAAATGCCTGAACTGTATCCTTGAACCAGGATAATGCTTCTTCCTGGCTTAAGGATAAAGAGATGTGGGTGGGTGTTTTACCTCTGAGTTTTACTGTGCAAAGGTACGAGTCAAACCAGATGCTCCACCCAACACTGGCAACTCCCGAATGGCTGCCAATGAGGGAATGTAGCCTATGAGCTGAAAAAAGCATTGTTTTCTCAAAATTTATCTTCTTTACCATGAAAATAAATAAAAACAGTGGTTGTTGTTTTTTTAAGGTCCCCCATCTTGCCTGCAAGGACTGATTCACACATACCTTTTTGCCACTGTCCTGATGGTTGCAGGTGGTGATGTGAATGAGGGGATGATCTGACTTAGATCAAACAGTACAAACAAAACTCCCATGCCAACTGAAAGGTAGAAATTTTTCAACAGCGACTTAGTCTCAATGACTTAAGTTTTGCTCAGAATAGGCCTGTTGAAACTAATGGGCCTAAATTAGAAAGGCTTGTTAATTTCAGTGGGTCTACTCTTGAGGAAGACTTCGTTGACTACTATTACACACACACAAACCTAGAGCAGAACAAATATTAGATTTGGCGAAGAGCCTGCTATTTTGCAAAAAGAGGCACAGTTGGCATTTCAGCTGCATAGATTTCTCTTCCACGTGAATGACAGTATTTGTGTAAAGCACTCATACAGAACCTTAGGCAGCGCTGTGGATAAACAATAAACCAGAACTATTCCCTATGGGCGATTTGGAGTCATAGCTCATTAAATTCCTTGGCACAGCACAAGTTAGTCTTTTATTGTGCAAAGCACAGGTAACGTTTTGTTCCAAGCGCTGGTTCATGCGGCAAATACCGTTTATCCCAAGGTACCCGACTGAAAAGGCTTAGTTGAAATGGGAAGGCCTAATGATATGACTTTGATGTTGTTATTTAAAGCCTCAGCTTTATAGAGTTATTCTGCTACCATTAATTTCAGATATCGAATTTCTCATTGGATACCTCGTCATTCCTCTTACAAAGGAACGACCTAAATAGTACTTTAGTAATGTGAACCTCCCCGTTATTTATTTATTTCATAAAAGAACCACTTCATTGTAAATGAAACCTCCAAGGGGTTTACAAAAGATTAAACAGGTAAAAAGTTATGTTTTTATGTATCTTGGAAGCTGGGGCAACCCAGTCAGATGGGCAGGGTATAAATAATAAAATTATTATTATAAATAAGATAAAAGAGGAAAATTCACAACTACACTTCAAAACATATAAAAGTTAAAATAGTTGTTGCCAGCTGCCTGTCTCAGGAGACAATAACGGAATGTGCTTTTGGGGTGAAGTCAAACTCAAACTGTTGGGATGATGCAACACCTTCTGTGGCTGTGGAGACCCTTTCTAAGCACCTGGGTGGGCTTGTTTAAACAACAATGTTTTTAGCAGGCACCACAAAGAGTACAGTGAAGGTACCTGCTTGATCTCCATAGGCAGGGAGTTCCAAAGTTTAGGCACTGTACCACACTAAGCAATCAAGTTCTTACAAATGCCGAACAGGTATTACGTGGCACCTATAGAAGTGCCAATTCTGCCAATCGAAGCAGATGAGTGGGCACACGTGGGGCAAAATGTAGTTCCAAGTTGTATACAGTGGTACCTCAGGTTAAGTACTTAATTCGTTCCAGAGGTCCGTACTTAACCTGAAACTGTTCTTAACCTGAAGCACTACTTTAGCTAATGGGGCCTCCCGCTGCTGCCACACCGCCGGAGCACGATTTCTGTTCTCATCCTGAAGCAAAGTTCTTAACCTGAAGCACTATTTCTGGGTTAGCGGGGTCTGTAACCTGAAGCGTATGTAGTCTGAAGAGTATGTAACCCGAGGTACCACTGTACTAATAGCAACACTTAGAATCTGGCCTGATAGCAGATCAGCAACAGGTCTTATATGCCAACAAGGCCTCACTCCTGTCAGCAATTGTACTGCAGCATTATGCACTAACTGCAGCTTCCAGATAGAGTGTGAGGGAAGCGGTAATCCAGTCTTGAAGTAATCAGTGCGCAAGCTACTGTGGAAAGTCTTTCCAGGTCCAGGAATGGCCATAGCTGTCAAACCAATCACAGTTGGTAAAAGGTACTTCTAGCCTCTGAGGCTACCTGGGCCTCCAATGACGGAGCTGGATCCAGCACTTGCAAACCGCAAACTTGCTCCTTCAGGGGGAGTAAAACTCCATTAGGGTAGGCAACTGGCCAATTTTTCGAACACAGGAGCTACTCACTCACAGTGCCTTCCGCTTCAAGTTTCTGAATATTGTATTTTCTTATAGTCCACAGGTCTATGTTCTACTGTTGTACCTTCTCTTTCATTTCATACATTGTGCAGCTACAAGAATTAAAGGAAGGCACCTTAGATACATACAGTGGAAGATCAGAACCTCTGTACCAGAAAGGGGATCTGATGTCTAGCTTGTCAATTAGGGGTAGGATGAGATCCACTCATAACAGGCCCAAACATTTGCAGCTCTCGCATCTCTGGTTGTCTTCCATAAAGAGGCTTTTATGTATCTGGATTTCGTAACTGCAATTGCCTTCCTGGAGAGGAACCACCCTCAGGGAAGCTTTCCATTAAATGTGACTGTCAGAGCTGCTTGAAGATCCTAGCTCACAGAGGATCACGCTAGCCAACGATCATTAAGTAAAAGTCTTTATTGAATTACAGTTTCCATTCTCACGCTGCTGCGCGCAAACTCTACGTCTAGTAGCTAGATCGGCGAAGCTCCGTCTGAGTCTCCGCCCCGTGAGCACCAGCTTAATATCCTAGCCTTGCTCCACCTTTTCCGCCTGACTGTCCTCCTCTGGGTCCCTCTACCCCCCGGGGCCTCCTCCTTCCGGGATTCTTCTGACGCTGACCCGGACCCTCCTGCCTCCTTGCGCCGGGCTTTAGGACCTGGTTCCCTTTCGGGGCTGCTTACTGCGCCGCCTTCCTCTGCATTTGAACTTGGCGCGCGCGCCCAACCTTCCACCTTCCTCTTAACCGTTTCTTCGCTCCCCGATGGAGGTGTGGCCACTCCTGACTCATGCCCTCCCTCCTGTGGTGAGCTGCCAGCGCTTCCCCCCTGGCTCCCTTCCTCTTCCCTGCTTCCTGGCGGTGACGCTGGTCCCGATTTCCAGCTGCTCCCCCCTGAGTCCCTTCTGGCTCTATCTTCCTGGGGTGCCCCCCTTGCCCTGGCCACTGGTGCTCCTTTCTGGGAATCCTCTGATTCACTGGAAAGACTAGGAGATCTCGGGTCGTCGTCATCACTCATCTTTTCTTCTGCCTCCTCCCCTTCGCTCTCTGTTTCCTCCCTTGCCCGTGCCTCTGCTCCTAAACCCCTGACATCCATCCCCCCCTCGAAGCCCCCCATTCCCCCCTCCCCTCCTTCCGGTGCTGGAGCTGGGGGCTGCTGTTGCAAAGGGACGAACGTCGGATATCGGTCGCTTCCCGTGGCGGGCCTCCATCTGAAGTCTTCCGGTTCTTCCTCCCTGCTCTCGTCGACGACGGTCACCTCCGCTTCCATCTCTGTGCCGCCGTGCTCGAAACCAGGGTCGTCCCCGAAAATGTCCATGTCCGTCTCTCCCTCACTTCCTCCTGGCGGCGTTGCTCGTCCTGAGCATTCCAGCCACTTTCTGCGGAACTGCTCCTCTGGCCTATCGTCCCACCAATACGAGGGTTCCGAGGCGGATCCCGAGGGTGACCCCTCCGGGGAACGGACGTCTCGTGTCGGTTCCTCGTCCGAGTCGAACCCCCGGAAACGTGCTGGCCGAAAGCGTGGGCGTGAAAAGCCAGTCGTCGAAAAAGTCTGCTGGCATAGGTCTATGTGGGAAGAGGGCATGAAACTCGTCTTTGAGCAGAGGTTCGTCTAAGGCGTATCCCGGCACCCAGCTGTTCGCACTGGCCGGGGTGCCCTCCTTGGCGAGAAAGTATTCTACCCCCTCTTCCCCCCATCTGGAGTCCAAAATCTCCGTGACTTCGTTGATGCGCTCCTTCTGTGCCACTCCCGCGTGCCCTGTTCTGTCTCTGGCCGGACTCGGCGCCGTTCCGGGTTCCTGGAACCTGTGCGGTGCCTTGTAGGGAGTGAGCACCGATCTGTGGAATACTGGATGCATCCTGGAACCCTCCGGAAGTGCCAGTCTGAAAGCTACCGGGTTGACCTGCTCTTCGACTTGGTAGGGCCCCAGTTGCTTATGCCCTAGTTTCTTCTTGGCCAACGACCTGGCCGGCACTGCATGGGCTGCTAACCAAACCCAGTCTCCCACGTGGAGCTCTTCTCCAACCCTTCTGTGCTTGTCTGCTTGTACCTTGTATGCGTGCTTGGCCAGCTCCAGGTGGCGCCTCAGCTGATCGTGGACTTCCTGCAGCTCCGACGCGAACGCATCTGCTGTCTGCGGCTCCCCCTCCCCCATTCTTTCCAGTCCCGGGAAGGTTCTGGGGTGTCTCCCGTTGTTGGCGAAGAACGGCGTGACCCCCGTGGACACGTGCTTCGTGTTGTTGTAGGCGAATTCGGCAAGCGGCAGGTAATCCACCCACGTCGCAGGCTGTTGATTTGCATAACATCTCAGGTACTGCTGCATGATGGCATTGACCCGCTCCGCTTGCCCGTTGGTCTGCGGGTGTCTCGCCGACGCCAGGTTGATCTTGACGTTCAGGAAGCCCATCAGCTTCTGCCAGAAATTCGAGATGAACTGCCGCCCCCGGTCGGACAGAATAGACCGTGGCAGACCGTGAACCTTGAACACGTGGTCTATGAACAGTTTGGCGGTGTGCTCCGCCGTGGCCACCTTAGCACACGGAATGAAATGGGCCATCTTGGAAAACAGGTCCACCACCACCAGCACTGCCGTCTTGCCCCTTGAGCTGGGCAGATCCGTGACAAAGTCCAGGGCCACCCTTTCCCAAGGTTCGACCGGAGTTTGCAGCGGTTCCAACAGTCCGGCCGGCGGTTTGTGCACCGGTTTGGCCCTCTGGCAGGTGTCACACCTCGCCACGTAGTCTGCGACCTCCCCTCTCATTCCAGGCCACCAGAAATCCCTGGCTACTAATTCCACCGTCTTCTCCTTGCCAAAGTGCCCGGCCGTGGGCGCGTCGTGCAGCTGCTGCAGCACCTTGGCTCGAAGTTCGTCTCCCGGCACGTAGATGGCCCCTTTACGGATGAGCAATCCATCTCTTAGCTGGAAACCGTCGGCCGCTGCCTTGCCCCTTTGCACCTCTGCCATCTTTGCTCGTGCGAAGGAGTCCCCCTGCAACGCTCGTCGCACCGCCTCTAGGTCCACGGTCGCCGCGGCGCACGCCCACACTGTCGGTGCGAAGATGTGCATGGCGGCCGCTGGTGTTGCGTCCTCCAGATACTGTGGCTTACGGGAGAGAGCGTCTGCCATGATGTTGGTGTCCCCCGGGACATACTCTATTCGGAAGTCGAAGTTCGCAAAGAACTCAGCCCAACGTATCTGCCTCTGATTCAGGAACTGTGCCGTGCGCCAGTGCTCTAGATTCTTGTGGTCCGTGCAAACCTGCACCGTGTGCTTGGCGCCGATCAGAAAGTGCCTCCACGCCTTGAACGCTGCGTGAATGGCCAGCAACTCCCTGTCCCATATGGTGTAGTTCTGCTCGGACTTGCTGAGCTTCCTGGAGTAAAACGCTCCCGGTCGCCACACCCCCTGCGGGTCTTTCTGCAGCAGGACCGCCCCCACGGCTCTGTCCGAAGCGTCTGTCTCCACCCTCATCGGCTTGCTGGGGTTGACATGAAGCAGCTGCTCTTCCGACGCGAAGAGACGCTTGAGTGCCTGAAAGGACTGCTCCGCCTGCTCTGTCCAAATGAACTTCTTTTTCTTGGAGCTAAGCGTGTCAGTGATGGCCGCCGTCTGCATCGCGAAGCCCTTGATAAACTTGCGATAGAAGTTCGCAAAGCCGACAAACCGTTGGACCTCCTTCCGGTTGCGCGGGCTCTTCCAATCCAACACCGCTCGAACCTTGGCGCTGTCCATGGCGAGCCCCTTGTCAGACAGCTTGTAGCCCAGAAAATCCACCTCCGTCACGTCGAATTGGCACTTCTCCAGCTTGGCGTAGAGCCTATGTTGCTTTAGCCTGCTCAGCACTTCCTTGACGTGTTTGTCATGCTCCTGCTGCGACTCCGAAAAGATCAGGATGTCATCTAAGAAACAGACGCACGTCTTGTAGAGAAGTCCCGCCAACACGTGATGCATAAAAGCTTGAAAAACGTGGGAGCCATTTTGCAATCCAAAAGGCATAACTCTATATTCGTAGGTCCCCAGTGGCGTGAACATGGCTGTCTTCCACTCATCACCCTCCCGCATGCGAATGAGGTTGTACGCCCCCCGCAGGTCCAACTTGGTGAACACTCTGCCCTTCCGTACCTTTGCGAGGAGGTCGTCAATTCGGGGCATGGGGAAGTCCGATGGCCTAGTCACACTGTTCAAAATCCTGTAATCCACTACGAGTCTCTTTTGGGGCGTGTCCCGCTTCTTAACAAAGAATACGGGACTGCCCCCCACTGCCTTGGACTCCCGGATGAAGCCGCGCTGCAAATTATGATCAATGAACTCCTTGAGTTCTTGCAGTTCGTCCTCTGACATGGAATACAGTCTCCCTTTAGGCAGCGCCGCCCCCGGCAGCAGGTCAATTTTGCAGTCATATGGTCTGTGAGGGGGTAGCCTGTCTGCCTCCTTCTCGCAGAAAACTTCCAAAAATTCAGCGTACTTGTGGGGAATCGCTTGCAGCGTGCCGAGCAGCAGCTGTGACTCCTCTTCCTCTCCTTCCTGCCTGGGCACGATGCAGTGTTCACTGCTGCTGCGGCCCAGGGGGATCCGGAGGGGCGCAGAGTTCTTTTTAAAATGTTTTAAAATGTTCCTTTTCCTTTTCCTTTTATTTTTCTGTATTTGCGGGGACGGGGATGGGGGTGGGATGGATGTTTAGTTGGGAATTTGTTTGATTTTAATGGATTTGTAATTTTTATAGTTTTTGTTTTGTTGGGGTTTTTTATTGTTTTAAGGTCTTATTGTCTTATTGTATTGTTTTTGTTTTCTGGGGTTTTTTATTGTTTTAAGGTCTTATTTTTTTCTTAAGGGGAAGGGTCAGGGCTGCCGGGGAGTGGGTCCCAGCCAACAAAATGGCTGGGGCATGTTCCACAGAGGGGGATGCGCTGGGACAACCGATCTCAGTGATCACGGGTAGGAGGAGGAGTTACGCTAAGACCAGACCATGTCATTACAGAGGAGGCAGGTTTAGTCGTTGTCTGAGGACTATCCCTGCCTCCGGGTCTGGTCTTGTCCGGACGGATACTAGAATCAGCAAGGGATACCCACATAGCCTGAAGGTGCTGCTGTGCAATGCCAGGTCAATGATTCGTAAGACCACTGCCATCCATGACTTGATCATGGATGAAGGATTTGACCTGGCTTGTGTAACAGAGACTTGGTTGGATGAAGCAGATGGGCCTGTTCTTGCCGCTGCTTGTCCACCAGGTTTCTCTTACGCACAGCAACCCAGGCCTTGTGGGCGGGGAGGGGGGGTTGCAGTGATTTTTAGGGAGTCATTAGTTTGCACCAGGCGTCCTATTGGGAAGACCCAGTTTTCTGAGTGCATGTTCTGGAAGTTGGGCAATAGGGGCAGTACAGGATTCCTTTTGGTGTACCGACCTCCCCGCTGCACCAAGGATTCCCTGCCCGAGCTGCTTCAGGTCGTGGCGGATGTTCTCCTGGAGACACCTAGTTTGGTTGTCCTAGGGGATTTTAATATCCATGCCGACACGACCTTACAAGGGGCCGCTCGGGACTTCGTGGAAAGCATGGCCTCCATGGGGCTGTCCCTGAATAAGTTTGGCCCAACCCATAGCCGCGGACATGCCTTGGACCTGGTGTTTACCTCCATGGATGTTGGTGTTCTGACACTAAGTAAAAGCGAAACAAAAGAAGTGCCATGGTCAGACCACTTCCTGGTGCAACTTGACTTCTCCGCGACCCTTCCCCTCTGCAGGGAGGTGGGACCGATTCGGATGGTCCGCCCCCGCCACTTAATGGATCCAAATGGTTTCCAGAGAGTGGTAGGGGATGCTTTATCCCATGTTGATGGCCTTTCAGCTGATTCCCTGGTGGCCCGCTGGAATGTGGAGTTAACCAGGGCTATTGACTGTTTGGCTCCGAAGCGCCCTCTCCGATTGCATGGAGCCCGGACAGCCCCGTGGTTTTCCACGGATCTGAGGGCAATGAAACAATCGTTGAGACGGCTAGAGCGCCGGTGGCGGACGACCCATTCTGAAGCTGACCGGACACAGGTTAGAGCTCAGTGTCGAGCCTACCAAGTGGCGGTAGCGACGGCGAAGAAGGCTTTCTTCGCCGCCTCTATTGCATCTGCAGAAAACAGCAGCAGGAGACTTTTTCAGGTGGTCCGCAATTTAGCGGAACCACCTGCTACATCGGGGCCCAGTACGGGCCACATGATCTCCTGCAATGATTTTGCAAAGTTTTTTGCAGATAAAGTCGCTCAGATTCGGGAAGAGGTAGACGCCACCGTGGGAGCAGGGCCGGGGCGGGAGAGTGCTAGAGTTTTGTCTAGTCAAGTTGAGTGGGATCAATTCCAATCTGTTACCTCCGAGGATGTGGACAGGCTGCTTGGACGAGTGAAACCAACCACCTGTCTCCTTGATCCTTGCCCATCCTGGCTTATAAAAGCTAGCCGGGAAGGGCTGGGCGATGGGCTTCGTGGGGTGGTGAATGCTTCCCTCCGTGAGGGAGCCTTCCCAGACCCGCTGAAAGAGGCGGTTATTAAACCGCTTCTTAAAAAACCATCTTTAGATGCGGCCACGATGGCCAACTATCGCCCAGTCTCAAATCTTCCATTCTTGGGCAAGGTGATTGAGCGAGTGGTTGCTGAACAACTCCAGGCACGCCTGGAAGAAGCGGACCATTTGGATCCCTTCCAATCGGGATTCAGGCCTCATCACGGGACTGAAACTGCCTTGGTCGCACTGGTTGATGATCTCCGGCGGGCTAGGGACAAAGGTGAGAGCTGTTTCCTAGTTCTGCTGGATCTCTCAGCGGCGTTTGATACCATCGACCATAACATCCTTCTGGACCGTCTTGAGGGGCTGGGAGCTGGGGGCACTGTCATACAGTGGTTCCGCTCCTTCCTCCTGGGCCGTGTTCAGAAAGTGGTGGTGGGGGATGAGTGTTCAGACCCCTGGGCTCTCACTTGTGGGGTGCCTCAGGGTTCTGTCCTCTCCCCCATGCTTTTCAACATCTACATGCAGCCGCTGGGAGAGATCATCAGGGGGTTTGGGCTGGGTGTTCATCAGTATGCAGATGATACCCAGCTCTACCTTTCTTTCAAATCAGAACCAGTGAAGGCGGTGACAGTCCTGTGTCAGTGTCTGGAGGCGGTTGGAGGATGGATGGCGGCAAACAGATTGAGATTGAATCCTGACAAGACAGAAGTACTGTTTCTGGGGGACAGGAGGCGGGCAGGTGTGGGGGATTCCCTGGTCTTGAATGGGGTAACCGTGCCCCTGAAGGACCAGGTGCGCAGCCTGGGAGTCATTTTGGACTCACAGCTGTCCATGGAGGCACAGGTTAAATCCGTGTCCAGGGCAGCTGTGTATCAGCTCCATCTGGTACGTAGGCTGAGACCCTATCTGCCCGCGGACTGCCTCGCCAGAGTGGTGCATGCTCTGGTTATCTCCCGCTTGGACTACTGCAATGCGCTCTATGTGGGGCTACCTTTGAAGGTGACCCGGAAACTACAACTAATCCAGAATGCAGCAGCCAGACTGGTGACTGGGAGCGGCCGCCGAGACCATATAACACCGGTCTTGAAAGACTTACATTGGCTCCCAGTACGTTTCCGAGCACAATTCAAAGTGTTGGTGCTGACCTTTAAAGCCCTAAACGGCCTCGGTCCAGTATACCTGAAGGAGCGTCTCCACCTCCATCGTTCTACCCGGACACTGAGGTCCAGCACCGAGGGCCTTCTGGCGGTTCCCTCATTGCGAGAAGCCAAGTTACAGGGAACCAGGCAGAGGGCCTTCTCGGTAGTGGCGCCCTCCCTGTGGAATGCCCTCCCACCAGATGTCAAAGAGAACAACAACTACCAGACTTTTAGAAGACATCTGAAGGCAGCCCTGTTTAGGGAAGCTTTTAATGTTTGATGTACCATAGTATTTTAATATTCTTTTGGAAGCCGCCCAGAGTGGCTGGGGAAACCCAGCCAGATGGGCGGGGTATAAATAATAAATTATTATTATTATTATTATTACAAAAGGAAGAGCCGAAGATCAACTGCCTCTGGTACCAAGCCATCGTTGGGCTGTGCTTGTCCAGCCAACTCATGCCCAATACAACGGGCGTGTCAGATAGTTGAGTGACGTTGAAGCTGATGATTTCTTTGTGATTCCCAAGTCGCATCACCATTGGTGGCGTCTGCTTCACCACTTGCCCCCCGAGCAGCTCCCTGCCATCCACCGTGACAACCTGCAGGGGCAGTGTGGCCGGCAGCAACTGCACAGCGTGCCTGTCGACAAAGTCCTGCCCTATAAAGTCCGCATTGCTGCCTGAGTCAATGGTGATTGGCACGTCTATGGTGATTCCATTGGGCAGCTGGAGAGATGCTGTGAGCCTCACTACTGGTTTGGGCGGGAGGGGGTTCACGGGCTGTAAAATCTCTGGGGACTGCGTCACTAACACGTCTGGCTGGGCCCCAGTGCCTCTTCCTCCAGCCAGACCGCGTCGTTTCCCTGCTGTGGTCCTCCTTGCTGCGTTGCTGCAGTCACCATTGCTGAGGCTGCAGTGAGCTTGTGGGGCCTCTGGGGACACTCTTTTGCCATATGCCCTGGTTCCTCACAGACGTAACACTTCCTGTTCCCTCTAGGAGGCTTCGCTTTCACTGCTGCCGGTGCTAGGGCTCTGGTTGCTGACTGAGCCCTTGCACCTCCAACCTCCATAGGTTCGGCTCCTCCTCCTGGCGGAGGCGTGGATTGCGCCCGCGCTGCTTCTCTGGGAAGGAAGGAGGGGCCCCCGGCTGGTTCGCGCCCTCCACGCCCTTCGTCCTTGCTCCACGGACGTCCTTCCAGCCTCACCCCCACTGCCAGTGCCCTCTGAACGACCTCCTGGGTGGTTCGGGGTCTCTCCCCCCTCGCGATCTCATCTTTAATCGAGTTGTGCAGCCCCTCCCAAAAGAGGTCTCTTACAGGAGCCGAATCTCTGTCCCATTCCAGGGCACTGACCAAGGCGAAAAAGCGGGCATGATACTGCCTGACGCTGGCCCTCCCTTGTCTCAGCCCATGCACCTCCTTCCGTGCAAGATCCACGTCAATACTTGATAAAAAGCACCCATCCATCGCTTTAATAAAGGCATCCGCATTCTGGAGCGCCGGATCCTTATCTCTCCATAAATTGCGTAGCCATGCTTTCGCATCCCCATGCAGATGGGACATGATGAACCCCACTCTCTCTTGTTCATCTCTAAAGTCTTTATGCAGCAGTTGCAGTGCGCACAGTACGTCGGCTCTAAAGTTGGGATACTGTTGCAGGTTCCCATCGAAGTGAGAGACCAGCCCGCCTGTCCGTCTCGCCAACCCAATTCCCTCCTGCCGGGGTGTCTGCTTTGTCAGCACGTCTAACCTGACCTGGAGATCCCTGCAGGCGGCAGCTGCCTCCTCCTCTCTCTTCCTGGATGCGAGAACCTCGGCGTTCAGTTGTGCCACTGCTTTTCTGAGGTCCTCTATCTGCTGCTCAGCCGTCATGTCGTCTGCCGTTCGTGAGCTCGCTAGTAGGCACCTGTTTCTCTCCCCTCCTCGAGGCTGTAGATGCCCACAATGGAGAGACGGAGCTTACTGTCAGAGCTGCTTGAAGATCCTAGCTCACAGAGGATCACGCTAGCCAACGATCATTAAGTAAAAGTCTTTATTGAATTACAGTTTCCATTCTCACGCTGCTGCGCGCAAACTCTACGTCTAGTAGCTAGATCGGCGAAGCTCCGTCTGAGTCTCCGCCCCGTGAGCACCAGCTTAATATCCTAGCCTTGCTCCACCTTTTCCGCCTGACTGTCCTCCTCTGGGTCCCTCTACCCCCCGGGGCCTCCTCCTTCCGGGATTCTTCTGACGCTGACCCGGACCCTCCTGCCTCCTTGCGCCGGGCTTTAGGACCTGGTTCCCTTTCGGGGCTGCTTACTGCGCCGCCTTCCTCTGCATTTGAACTTGGCGCGCGCGCCCAACCTTCCACCTTCCTCTTAACCGTTTCTTCGCTCCCCGATGGAGGTGTGGCCACTCCTGACTCATGCCCTCCCTCCTGTGGTGAGCTGCCAGCGCTTCCCCCCTGGCTCCCTTCCTCTTCCCTGCTTCCTGGCGGTGACGCTGGTCCCGATTTCCAGCTGCTCCCCCCTGAGTCCCTTCTGGCTCTATCTTCCTGGGGTGCCCCCCTTGCCCTGGCCACTGGTGCTCCTTTCTGGGAATCCTCTGATTCACTGGAAAGACTAGGAGATCTCGGGTCGTCGTCATCACTCATCTTTTCTTCTGCCTCCTCCCCTTCGCTCTCTGTTTCCTCCCTTGCCCGTGCCTCTGCTCCTAAACCCCTGACAGTGACAGATAGTGGGGTTTGTAACTCCTGAACGACAGGGAATTTTAACAGGTCTTTTTAACAGCTCTGTCGCAGGGAGAGATTTGCCAGGTCTCTGCTCCCCCACCCCCTCTTACAGGCTTTGCTGCATAGCCAGAGTTCTATGTGCTCAAATAAGTGGGAAAGGACTTAGCTTCTTCCCCACACAACCATTCAGAAACAGTTTTGATTTGTAGCAGCCCTTCACAACCTGGTGTCCTCTGGAAGTTATATTGAAATGAAAAAGTTTGGGGACATGATATATAACGAAATGAAAAAACTTTAAATACACCTTCCCAAAGAAACCAGAGGCTTTTTTTTACTAGGGATAATAGGAGAGGAAGTGAGAAAAGAAGATTGCAAGTTATTTGTGTATGCAACGACTGCTGCTAGGATTCTTGTGGCCCCAAAGTGGAAAACCCAGGAGATTCCAACTTTAATGGAGTGGCAGACGAAATTATTTGAGTATGCAGAATTGGCGAAAATGACTTATCAAATTTGAGACCAAAAAGTGGAGTAAATTTGTTGTGTATATACGAAATAATTGTAGTAGTTTAAAACCTGTAGTAGGGCTAACATAAAACTTGTGATGTGGATAGGTGTAAATAAGAATCTGTAAGAGAGGATGTAAAATGGGAAAACCGAAGCAGGGAAGGAAGGAAGTCTGGGCGCGAAATTGCACAGAGTAAATAAGAAGAAGAGTTTGGATTTGATATCCCGCCTTTCACTCCTTTTAAGGAGTCTCAAAGCGGCTAACATTCTCCTTTCCCTTCCTCTCCGACAACAAATACTCTGTGAGGTGAGTGGGGCTGAGAGACTTCAAAGAAGTGTGACTGGCCCAAGGTCACCCAGCAGCTGCATGTGGAGGAGCGGAGACGCAAACCCGGTTCACCAGATTACGAGTCTTCCGCTCTTAAACCACTACACCACATTGCACCAATTGCAGTGGCTGCTAATTAGCTACTGGGCCAAGTTCAAGATGCACAAAGCCCTATAAAGATTGGGGCCAGGGTTCCGAAAAGATAATCAAATCCTTTACATGCCCATTGCACACTGCAGGAGAAGGCATAAGAAGAAACAAAATGCTGAACGTAAAAGTGTAAGTTTTATTTGTTATGTTTTTGAAAACCAAGAAAAAGCTTTTTTTAAAAAAAGGAAGTTATATTTTTTTATGATGTACATAAAGGTGTTTGTTTGTTTGTTTGTTTGTTTGTTTGTTAAAAGCACCTCTAAGTGGTGTACAATAAATGAGAACATGGCTATCAGTGGCTACTAGCCATGATGGCTCTGTCCTATGGCAACGGAGAGGCCAAAGTTGCCATGTGTGCCAAGAGAAACAAACATGGAGTCCAGCACGCTTCCCTTTGCGCAGCTCTGCTGTCTGTCCGTGCTGATCCAAAGATCCTTCCTGCCTCTCTCTCTTGCCGGTAGCAGAGATAAACACAGCGGTGAAGCAATTGCAGCATGTGGGTAATAAATTCAGAGCAGACACAAAGGCGTTTCTTATCTTGTTAGCCTTTAATCATGAAGTAAACCAGATCTTAAATCTGTCCCGGTGACAACGCACACATCTTGCGTCCTCTCTCCGCAAAAGCGAAACCAGACTGAACACTTAGCATCAAACCACTCCCTAAGTGTTTCTAACCACGCCTCAGGAAAGAGACGTCACCAGAACTCCTTAACCCTGTGAGTTCTGAAACTAATAACACCCCCTCTCGTCACGAATCCTGAGGGAAACTGTGAACCCCTATTTACAGACCTCTTTGAGTTCAACTCACCTCCCATTGCCTTTTGCCTCCCACTGTCATTTATCCCAGGCAGTTGTTGAATCCCTTCCACACTCCCAGAATCACACTGTGCGAAACCAACCCACGCACTGGTGACCTGAAACCTTTCCGGTGGAACCCCCTTTGTGGTCCGAGTTGACCGCCGGAGTACAACCTCGGGCGCTCCTCCTGACCCACTGGGGTCAGCAAATGTGTCTCCCAGCACAGAGGACTCCCCCTCTGACTTGCTGCGTCTTCGGGCCTCCTGCACTTGGCTAACAGGAGATGAAGGCTCACTTTTGGGTTCCCTCTTAACCTGTGGAGAAACCCACCCCTGTGCTTGACCATCATCCGCAACCTGGTCATCAGCAACAGGCTCCGCCTCTGCCTCTCCTTCCTCCCTTTCTTCCTCCCTTTCCTCCCCCTCAGAATCGGACAAGCATTCTGAGAGAAAATCAGAACCATACCTAGGCTGTGACCAACCACCCTGCTCAAAGAACTCAGCATGCTTGCTGACCAGCAGCTTGGTCTGATCACCCTCTGGGTATGCAAACTTCCACCCATTTGTTGCAGGATCATACCCACAGAAGATCATGTCCTGGAACCTAGGACCACCCTCCTTCCGTTGCGCTGTTGGTATTGGCACTGAAGCCTTGGAACCAAACGAACGGAAGAAATGCACCTGTGGCTTCCTCTTGTGCAACAGAGAATACGGTGTGTCACCTACAGTGTGATTGTAGGACCTGTTAAAAACAAAGCTGGCAAATTTCCAAGCTTCACTCCAAAAGCTCTGAGGCAGCCCAGAGTCACACAGCAAAACCCTGACAGCTTCAGCCAGTGCTTCACTCCTGTGCTCTGCCACGCCTCTCTCTTGAGGAGACTTTGCACCCGTCACCTGGTGACGAATTCCCTTTTCCTTGAAAAACTCCTTCAGAGCAGACCCAGTGAACTGTGACCCACGGTCGCTCCTGAACTCTTGCACCTTGGTGGAGAACCTTAGTTCCACCTCCGCAACCCAATCCTTGATCAGCTGCGCTGCTTCGCGTTGTGTCTTCAGAGAAAAAGACCAACCGTTCTGGCTATAGTCATCTGTCAGCGTCAGCACATACCTGGCCCCACCCAGACTCTCACACTTCATGGGTCCTGACAGATCTGTGTGAACAAACTCAAAAGGTTTTGTGGTTACCCTCTTTACCCCAGGAAACCTGCCCCTTTGAACCTTGCTGCATGCCCTGCACACTAGGGACCTCCCACATTCTCGGAGTTGGCATCCTTCAGTGCAGCTGGGCAGCTTCTGCACATCTTCCAAACTAGCATGAGACATTCTCTTGTGCCATACATGAACACATGAATTATGACTGGGAACACTAGCACACTGCGCCTGTGCTTTTCCAGCATTCCCCCCACCCTCCAGAGGAGTCTCCAGAACAAAGAGATTGTCCTTGCCCTCCACATTGACAAGCAGCTTCCCCCCTCTGGAAATGGAACAGGTGTTATTTTCAAAACAAATTTTGTACCCTTCTTTTACAAGAGCTGGTACAGATAACAGACAACAATGCATTCCCGGCACAACGTAGATCTCCAGCTGCGCCTGCAAAAAAGGAACATACACGTCAACAATGTCAGAAACTTGCTTTTGGGAACCGTTTGCAAACTGCACAATTTTCCCATCCAAAACAGCCCTGCAGTCCCGCAGCCCCCCAGCAGGTGTCTCTCCAATCAGGTGATGACTCGCTCCACTGTCGATTATAAACTTCACAGCTGGGTCCCTGCTGGCATTGTTCTGTAACGTTGCCATGCCAACAAACGTCCCGCTGCCGCCCCTGTCCTTGGCAGCCTCTGAAACCGCAACATCTTCCGTTGCTCCGAAGACTGGACTTATCTCAGAGTTCCCAGACAACTCTGCAGGCCTTGTTTCCCTCTGCAGCAGATGTCTGACCTTGAAGCCTTTAGCTCTGTCCTGTTTCCCAGGCTTCGACTTACGACGCAAACAACTCTTGGCAGCCTTTGGAAAAAGAGGCTTTTCTGTGCTTTTACTGCTCACCGCCCCCCCCCACTGCTCCCAGGGCTCCCAGGACGCTTTCCTGCACCCCCAGTGGTGGGTAAAGGGCCCCCAGCAGCTTGCCTCTCTCCAAGCTCCTCACGCAGACACGTTGCATCACCTGCGCAGCTTTTAGACTCTGCAAAACTGGCAGCAACAGCAGCAGTCGCAATAGTCCCTTCGTCCCCCTCAGGGGTCCCACAGCCTTTCCCAGCTGTGCACCGGCTTCCACGAAGGTGGTCAGTGCCATCTTGCCTCCCCTGTTCCGATGCAGCCATCTCCCGGCCCTTGCTTCCGCCCCCAGCGTTGCACACTTCCTGGAGAGCTAGCCAAGCGACCGCAGGTTTCCTTGCATCCAGAACTATAGGCCTTAAATCAGCACTTACATTCTCAGCCAGAAAAGTAAGCACACGCTCCTCAGCTTCACGTTGGCTTGCAACCACAACCACCTCAGGTGACGAAGACATCGGTTGGACCAATTCCCAGAGCTTGGCTCCGACTAGGGACAACTCTGCTAAATAACTCCACTCCAACCACGTTTGAGTGGTTAGCTTCGCACATGGTAGCTTAAGCTCAAAGCCATGTTCCTGGGACTGAGCCATCTCCTTCTCCCCCGGGGTAAGCTTACTCACGACAGCATCAGCTTCCTCCGGCCTCTGGCAGATCGGCTTCTCCTCCCAGCGAGCTCCTTCCAGCCTCAAAGACAGCTCCGGCTGGCCCCAGCAACTTTCCTGCTGGCATCCCCCACATGTGGGACGTTCCTGCAATGCTTCAAAGCGTTGGCAAGCACCCATAACCTATGGCAGTGTTTCCCAACCTTTTTTGGGCAAAGGCACACTTGTTTCATGAAAAAAATCTCGAGGCACACCACCATTACAGCCCCGTGACGTCAGCGTGCAGTGTCACGCCAGGAGGGACATGAATTGCTAGCAAATTACATAATCACCTCCTTGAGGGCTGGCTCATCTTCTCCGAAGGCAGAACCCCATTAATTAACAGCACAGACTCACACCATAGCCAAGACGAGGGGGGGAAACCTCAGTCATGCACAGTCATGCACATGTGGGGGCTAAATGAGGACGAAGACCGGGCAGAGAGCAGGGTTCAAATCACCCCACCTGGCCAGGACAATCCCTGGGTGCTCCCTTGGGCCACTCGCCTGACCCACCTCGCAGGGCTGTTGTTGCGAGGATAACACGGGGAGAACCACGCGCGCCCCCGGGAGCTCCTTGGAGGAGAAAGCGGGCGATGAATGCAATGCACAAAATATATGAGAGGCGACCAGGTTTTGCAGGTGAGGGGCCCCTGCCAGCCTCCGCTTCCAACACCCGGCGCAACGACGCCGAAGTTCCCCCCCCCGGGCTCAGCTCGGGGAGCAGCGCTCCTCCCCCCCGGCTCCCCTTCGCCCTCCCGGCTCTCTCTGCCGCCCACTGGGGACCCCCCTCACCTGCCAAGTCCGGAGCGCCGGTGGAAGTTGCATGCATGCATGCAGGGCGCCGCGTTGCCATTGCATTGCACTGCACTCCATGCAACGCCTGCACGCAAGCATTGCCTTGCACGCCCGCCAAGGGGTCTCCCCGCGGTCCGATGCGTCCCCTCCGGCGCGGATGCAGCATTGCAAAAATAAAACCCCCCCGACGCAGCCCTACCTGGGGGGCAGCCTCCGCCGCTCCGCCTCCGCAGGGATCCCCGGGCTCCATCCTGCCGCCCGATCTCCGCGGGGGCGCAGGCCGGCTGCGCGGGGTCTGCGCGGAAGAGCCCCTGCCCGCGCGGCCACCGCCGCTGCGCTCATTCCATGGCCGGGAGAAGAGCGCTTCAAACAAAACGCCCGGCCCGCCAGGCCACGCTGGGAAACGTAGTTCGCGCACCCCGCGCGGGTGCGGAGCCCAAGGGCGAGGGGACTACGGATCCCGGCAGCCCCCGCACCGGGGACGGAGGGGGAGAGGCCGGGTGCAGGGATGGAGGGACGGGTGGGCGAGCGAGTGAGTGAGTGGCAGCTGCCAAGCCTTGGCCGAGAGCCAGGAAGGGCCTCCCCGGAGGAGGAGGAGGAGGGAGGCGCAGAGCGGGAGGGAGGGAGGGAACCCCAGGGGTCATCTAGTGACGGCGCCCCAATCGAAAATTTGACTTAAAAAAAAAAATCTTTTGAATTTTTTAATTTTTCCCGCGGCACACCAGGCAACATCTCGCGGCACACTAGTGTGCCGCGGAACAGTGGTTGGGAAACACTGACCTATGGCAACGGAGAGGCCAAAGTTGCCATGTGTGCCAAGAGAAACAAACATGGAGTCCAGCACGCTTCCCTTTGCGCAGCTCTGCTGTCTGTCCATGCTGATCCAAAGATCCTTCCTGCCTCTCTCTCTTGCCGGTAGCAGAGATAAACACAGCGGTGAAGCAATTGCAGCATGTGGGTAATAAATTCAGAGCAGACACAAAGGCGTTTCTTATCTTGTTAGCCTTTAATCATGAAGTAAACCAGATCTTAAATCTGTCCCGGTGACAACGCACACATCTTGCGTCCTCTCTCCGCAAAAGCGAAACCAGACTGAACACTTAGC
Organism: Podarcis bocagei; assembly: GCF_964188305.1. Lineage (NCBI taxonomy): Eukaryota > Metazoa > Chordata > Lepidosauria > Squamata > Lacertidae > Podarcis > Podarcis bocagei. The sequence continues at coordinate 40,088,144 of NC_138126.1, forward strand.
GTCAAACCACTCCCTAAGTGTTTCTAACCACGCCTCAGGAAAGAGACGTCACCAGAACTCCTTAACCCTGTGAGTTCTGAAACCAATAACATGTCCTACCTCCACTGTTGGAGGCAGTTTGCCTCTGAATAGGAGTTGCAAGCCAGGAGAGTGCTGCTGCACTCAGGTTCTGCTTGCAGGCTTCTCGCAGGCATTGGCTGCCCACTGTGAGTATAGCATGTTGGGCAATTTTTTTTTTTAAAAAAAAATATTTTTATTGCTTTTTTCCAGATACAAATATAAAGTCAGATAACAAAAGAAGAAAGAAAAAAAGAAGAATAAAAGAGATCCAACTTTCCAATACATTTTTTCATAACCAACTGGACTTCCCCACGTCTCCCTCACCCTGCTTTCTTTACAATAAAAATATCAGCAAATTAATACCTTGTTTCATGTGTTATTAGTACTTTCAAATAATTCTCTTTTGGGTTCAAAATACTTATTATCAATTTGCTTTTGCCCTAAAATAAGTACAGTGTTATTTTAAACTTTAATCCTTTCATAGTTATATCTTAATTTCCAATATACCAAATCTTATTGCTGGAGCTAGATTTTCCAAATCATGCAAATTCTTAACATTCATATAACTTATAATGTTTTTGTAGATAATCCTTAAATTTTTTCCAGTCCTCCTCCATTGTCTCTTCTCCCAAATCTCGGATTCTGCCAGTCATTTCGGCCAATTCCATATAATCCATCAATTGCGTATGCCATTCTTCCAGTGTGGGCAAATCTTGTGTCTTCCAGTGCTTTGCGATAAGTATTCTTGCTGCTGTTGTTGCATACATAAAAAACGTTCTATCCTTCTTTAACACTTTCTGGCCGACGATGCCCAGAAGGAAGGCCTCTGGTTTCTTGGGAAAGGTATACTTAAATACCTTTTTTAATTCATTGTAGATCATTTCCCAGAAGGCCTTCACTTTTGGACAGGTCCACCAGAGGTGAAAGAATGTCCCTTCAGCCTCCTTGCATTTCCAACATTTATTATCAGACAAATGGTATATTTTAGCGAGCTTGACTGGGGTCATGTACCACCTGTATATCATTTTCATAATATTTTCTTTCAAGGCACTACATGCCGTGAATTTCATACCGGTGGTCCATAACCTTTCCCAGTCTTCAAACATAATGTTGTACCCAATGTCTTGAGCCCATTTTATCATGGCTGATTTGACTGTCTCATCCTGAGTGTTCCATTTAAGCAGCAAGTTATACATTCTCGAAAGTACCTTAGTCTTTGGTTCTAACAGTTCTGTCTCTAGTTTCGATTTTTCCACCTGGAATCTTGTTTTTTTTGTCCAACTTAAAAACCTCTTGAATTTGAGCATAATGAAACCAGTCTTGCACCTTATGCTTTAATTTTTCATAGCTCTGTAACCTCCAATTGTCACCAGTTTTTTCTATTATTTCCCCATATTTCAGCCAGCCAGCCTCCATATTGGGTTTTTTTGGGGCCTTGGCCTCCACTGGTGATAACCACCTCGAGGTCTTACCTTCTAGTAAGTCTTTGTATTTTGTCCAGACCATAAATATTGCTTTTCTGACAATATGGTTTTTGAACATTTTATGAGTCTTTACCTTGTCGTACCACAAATATGCATGCCATCCTAAAGAGTTATTAAACCCTTCCAGATCCAGGACATCAGTGTTCTCTAAAAGTAACCAATCTTTCATCCAGCAGAAGGCTGCAGCTTCGTAATATAACCTTAAGTCTGGCAGGGCAAATCCCCCTCTTTCTTTTGCATCAGTTAGTATTTTAAATTTTATTCGGGGCTTTTTGCCCTGCCAAACAAACTTCGAAATATCCTTCTGCCATTTGCCAAAACATTCCACTCTGTCCACAATCTGTAGGGTTTGAAACAAAAACAACATCTTTGGCAATACATTCATTTTTACCGCTGCAATTCTACCCAACAAGGAAAGTTTCAATCTTGACCAAGTTTCTAAATCCTTTTTAACTTCTAGCCAACATTTTTCATAGTTGTCCTTAAATAAATTCAAATTTTTGGAAGACAAATTGACCCCCAGGTATATAGCATGTTGGTCTAGATGGGACATTGGCCTGATTCAGTAGTCTCTTCTTATGCTCTTATGTTCTTATGAAATGCAATGAGATAATGGCCCTGTTGAGTGAGGCTGATGGGAATGTTAGTCCAAAACACTTGGAGGCCACCAGTTTGGGAAGTCTGAGCTAAAGAATTCTGTTATCATCTTGCACTGGGTTCAACTCAAGGAAGAGCTTCATTCCAACACTATAATTCTGATCTATTTTCTGTCTTAGAATCTCTCCTGATCTAAATCAAGCAGTGTATTCTAATCTGAATCTCCACTGTCATATGATGAAAACTAAATGAAAATTATGAATTCCAATAGCAGCGACCATCATTTTTATCAAATATAGCTCTTCTTTTTGAAAAAAGAGAAATCTTTCTAATTCCAGGCAAACATCTGATTTCTAACACAAAGAGAGACTTAACTTACACAGCAAAGCTTCACAGCCATCAGAAAAGTAATTAGCGAGATGTATCATGCAGGCAACCTGGAGAATACTCACAAAGTACATCATACACTTTGCTGACTTTTAATGGTTGGGGTTAAAAGTCCATTTCTAAAGTTGGCATTTTGTTTCTTAATTGGGGCATTGTGTCTTGTTGATTTACCCCACCCCATCGTGCTGAATTCTTAATGCGCCAAGCCCTTGGGTTGGTATAGGTTACCATCTGAAATAAAGAAAACAAATTGAGGAAGACAGATGGTTTGTACTTCATGAAATCCCAATGAAAGTATTAGTTTCACATGACATTGTTTCTAATCTCTTCTCTCGGGGCAGAAATGGCTTTCATAGTTTGCTTCCATTTCATATATAAAATTAGTCATCCCTTGGGTTTTTGTGCCTCTTTCTTTCTGAACACTGCACTGTAATATAAAACAGCAAATGGTGTACTGTCTTGTCAATATTTAAAAGAATGCAAGATATTCTGACACTAATATGCTTCACAGAGAACCAACTCATTCATTACAATTTCCCTTCTAGCTCTTTTAGTCTTTGTTAGAATTGGCTTTCTCCATGTTGGCAACCGAATAACATTCTGTCTTCCCTTAATCACTCACAAAATGTCACTTTGGCCATTTCCCAACAGAAGTCAGATTGTTCTTTATGGATTTCCTTAACAGGTTGGGGGGAAAAATCCATTCATCTCCTAATCACAAGGAAAGAAAGTGAATTACCAAGGATAAAATAAACACCCAATAGATCTAGCTTCTTGGGAAATAGCTAAAGAAAGAACAATTGATGCAGAGCTCTTTAAAAAGGAAGCCGGTATTCACTGATCAGAAGCCAAATGTCTCAGGGTTTGTAACCTCAAATGTTAGGTCTGGTGAATAAAAAAAAGGGTGGTGGGAAGAATAAAAACATCAACAACAGTCAACCCACAAATAGGATTTGCACTGTAGAACAAAAACAAAAAGAGAGATTACTCAATTTCTCCAGAGAGGATACAATTCCAACATGAGAAAGAACTAAGCAGCTTAGAGCTGTAGGAAAGAAAGAAACAAAACTCTCTGTATTCCAGTGCCAGTCTGAAACAACTGGTACTGATGCAGGAAATGTTCAATTAACATGTCTTCCAACCACAGTAGAGCTGGCTTGCATGCTTCAAACTTTGACCTAGTATGAGGGTAACGGGTCTGTAAAAGGGGAACACACACCCGGCATAGTGGCCAATTGACCAGGATACAGCTGAAACTCACAGCAGAATGAATTGGGAATGAGGTTGTGCAGGGGCATAGCTGTCAACTTTTCCCTTTTTTAAAGGGAAATTCCCTTATTCTGAATAGGATTCCTCACAGGAAAAGGGAAAAGTTGACAGCTATGTGCAGGGGTAGCCAGTTCCCATCAGCTCCACCCCGATGGTCAGAGGAATTATAGTCCATCAGCAGCTATATGACACCAGATTGGCTACCCTTGAGGTAGTGAGTCCCGAGGCAACATGATAGAATGTACCACTGTAGCAGGATGGGTGGATTTACTATTTGTAATATTCTGCTATAGAAAAACATCATTGAACTAGGAAGCTAGTACTGAATAGCTGGACTAGAAGCCCGAGGGACTGAGAATAAACCACTACATTAAGGATTGTTCATAGTTTGTTCCTGAATGTCCCAGGGCTTTGAAGATTAAGGATGAGGGCTTCTTTCCAATGCCCTTCAGTTTGAAGGTGATAGTGGGGGACCCCTTCCCTCTTCCCAAGAGTACAGTGGTACCTTGGGTTACAAACACCTCAGGTTACAAACACTTCGGGTTACAAACTTCACTAACCCGGAAGTAGTACCTTGGGTAAGAACTTTGCACCAGGATGAGAACAGAAACCACGTGCCGGTGGCGCAGCGGCAACAGGAGGCCCCATTAGTGAAAGTGCGCCTCAGGTTAAGAACAGTTTCAGGTTAAGAACGGATCTGCAGAACGAATTAAGTTCTTAACCCGAGGTACCGCTGTAATGCCTTTTGTAGCAAGAAAATCCTCACAAGAAGAAATAATACAATGTGTATACATTTCTGCAGGTTATACATTGACTTCATAAATATAAATGTGTTTATTGGTAAGATTTTGTTGTTGCTATACAGTGGTACCTCTAGTTATGAACTTTATTCATTCTGGAGGTCTGTTCTTAACCTGAAACTGTTCTTAACTAGAGGCACGCTTTTGCTAATGGGGCCTCTTGCTGCTGCTGCGCCGCCAGCACACGATTTCCGTTCTTATCCTGGGGCAAAGTTCTCAACTCGAGGTAACTCTTTCAGGTTTGCAGAGTTTGTAACCTGAAGTGTTTGTAACCTGAGGCATTTGTAACTTGCGGTACCACCGTACTATTCAGAAATGGTGTCCTGCACCAGCACCCAGAGTTGCTAAAGTCTTTCATTTCATCTCATTCTCCTGCATGAGTAGATCAGATTTCAGTTGCAAACCAGGAAGTGTCTCTGGTTCAAATGTTTCTTGCGTGAATTTAATGGCTGGTTATAGGCACCCCACATGCATCTAAGATTAGGGGAAATGGCATTTGTCTAGGGGAAGGATTGGTGATTACTTGCAAAAACGTTTACTGGTTGGTAGATGGCATGTTGGCATAAATAACCATGCAGCTACCAGAAACATTACCATTTTCTGGAGACACACAGGAAGCTATTTTATGATGAAACAGGTCCCTGGTCCCTCTAGTTCAATAATTCCAAAGTGCTTATACTACCATAATTGTTGCCTCATGTCCTTCAACTTGGAATGCTAAACGAGGTCCTCTCTTGTTTCAGTACTGCAATGCTCTGTTGTGTGTCAATGGATTTTTATAAAAAAACATGCCACCAAAAATAGTGTCCAGTCTTATTACTGGTGAGGACTGAATCCAAAAGGTTCTTCAAAGTTCACATTTGTTAAGGGAACAAAAAGACTCACAGGAATATGGTTTTAAATCCAGGCTCAATGTGTGATAGAGGGCCCCCCTCCGTGTTAGAGACACACTTTCTAATGCATGACAGAAGTAATGCAGGGCCCCCCATACTGTTTCACTGTGTAATAAATTTATCTGTATCTGTTTATTTCCCATATAGTAGTCTTTCCTCACCCAGACAGGGTTAAAAATTCATCATTGCCATGTTTGCTCATTCATGCTAAGCCATGAAAGTTTCTGCTGCCTTGGTAATACTGTATAAGTTTTCTTCTAGCCTTCTTTTATTTTATTTCATATTTAATTTAGGAAAAAAGAGAGACCAGCTTTCATAGATGAATGTGAAATGTATATCGATAGATCCACATACATTTAATATCTCCAGTTATTAGATTCTTTGCTTTATGTGGTATTGTCTCGGAATCCATAGTAGGGATTCTGCAGCTTTCCTCCATTTCCTGTGTTCCTTCTTCCTGGCTTTGGTTTCCTGTGAGTTTTCATGCAATATAAATAGAAAGAGCTGTAAAGTGCTGCTGTAAAGTACATGATTGATATTTCTCATATTACTTTTGCATTTTTCACTTTTATTTGCTGAAGCTCTTGTCATTTCCTGCACTGCATCATTTCCCCTGAACATTAAGCAAATGCCCCTTCCCTTGATCAAACAGTTTCCAGAGCCAGTGAATATGAAGGGGGAGCTTAAGGTCAACCACAAGCTACATGCCATTACCACCATTTTCCTTTGGGGCTGTCAGTTATATGAGGGGGTGCTAACTCCTGTCCATCAGAATCCATCAGTTTTCCACGAGGCAGTTTTCAGTGACTCTCCTCTTAGAATGCTCCCCCTAAATCCACTCCGCAAAGATGCCCCCCAACTTCATGACAATGCCACACGATGATGTGGCATCCCCCTAAAAAGTCTGTTGGGTGAGATGGTGCCCAAGAGCAGCTGAGACTCCCAGGAACATGATCTCTGCCAGCTGGGACCATGAAAAAGGCAGTAGCCATAAAAGGCAGTGACAGGCTGCGATTTTATGAAATCTGCCCCCGCCAACATCCACCACTGAGTTTCTGAACTTTTGGCTCAGCTTTGGCTGATGAGCCTTTTCTGATTTGAAATGCTGACTGCTACAAGCAAGCATTTGCCAAATAATTTTAAGAAAACTATTGCTAATGTTGCAAGAAGTTTTGTGAGGTGAATTATTGGAACTATTGCAAAAATAGATAAAGGGGAGGATGGTTAGTTAAGATAATTTAAGGCAATATGAATTTAAGAAATGCATAAGAAGTGATAAGAATGGTGGATCATCAGAGGTGCTGATGGAAGTCCCCAAAAAAAAGATTGTATAAGTTGTGAAGTTTTGTGGTACGTATTATAATTTATATGTCAAAATTAATAAAAATTATTATAAAAAAGGAAGGTACGAAGCCAGTGTTGATAGTTATGGGTATCATACTTTTTTCCATTTTGGAAACATTTTGATTTATTGAATTTGGCCATGTTTCAGCTTGCAAGCACCTTTAAATGTACATTCTCTCATTTGAATGCAGCTTCTCTCACACAGAGCTGGCATACACCAGATGCCCAAAGCTAGGAAGAGCCACCCATTCAAATAATTGTTGCTGGCCTGTTCAGTTACCTGAATTGTGAAAACTTGCAACAAGTATCACTTCAATTCAATTTGGCACAACACTAAGCATTCCCAATAGAACATCCACTCCAGTTTTGAAATGAAGCTGCTCCCCCCACCCCAAATTACAGCGAATATACACAATCTAGTATACATTAACCACAATATCATATTGAATCAGCACCAAATGGAACTGAATTGTATTCAGTTGGGAAGGGCTGTTGCTCATCTGCTCTGTATATAGAAGGTCCTAGGCTCAACCTCTGGCTTCACCAGGTGGAGCTGGAAAAGTCCCCTCTCTGAAAAATGGAGAGCTGCTGTCAGTCAGTGTTGACAATATTGAGCTTAATGGACTAGTAGTCTAACTTGGGATAAGGCTCATATGACCTTCTGCTAACTGAAGGCATCCACCAGCATGTTGGGGAGGTAGATAATTTTTGGGTGAATCATCCTCCTGCTGCATCCCTCTCCCCATATGTGCTGAGGGTTTCCCAGCCATCTGCTGCAGTTTTTGGGTAGTGACTGGGAGTGGCTGCCGAGACCGCGTAACACCCGGTCCTCTTCATTGGCTCCCAATACATTTCTGAGCACAATTCAAAGTGTTGGTGCTGACCTTTAAAGCCCTAAATGGCCTTGGCCCAGTATACCTGAAGGAGTGTCTCCACCCCCATCGTTCAGTCCGGACACTGAGGTCCAGCTCTGAGGGCCTTCTGGCGGTTCCCTCACCGCAAGAAGTGAGGTTACAGGGAACCAGGCAGAGGACCTTATCGGTAGTGGCGCCGGCCCTGTGGAACGCCCTCCCATCAGATGTCAAAGAAATAAACAACTATCTGACTTTTAGAAGACATCTGAAGGCAGCCCTGTTTAGGGAAGTTTTAAATGACTGAGTTTTAATGTATTTTAAATCTTTTGTTGGAAGGCGCCCAGAGTGGCTGGGGAAACTGAGCCAGATGGGCGGGGGTATAAATAACAAATTATTATTATTATTATTATTATTATTATTATTATTATTATTATTATTAGTGGTAGTTGCAGGTATGAGGGAGACTCACCAAAAATTAACCCCCTCTTCATTCTACGGACACATGTCTTCTGCCACTGGAGGAACACCAATTAGATATCACTTATCATTATGATAGCAAAAGATAAATAAATCATTGGTGCAAAAATGAAAGGCAACATTTGTCAGGTGTGAGAGAGAGAGAATAGGTGTATTTGTGCTAGTATGTAATATTTGTCCTTTCTTGTCTTCAAGAGCAGTCCACGAAGTGCAGTTTCTCATCATAGAGTTGCTCTTGTTATGCATGCACTAAAAAGTAACAGTCTTGTGACATCTTAGAGACTAACAAACTGATCGTCACATGAAAGTTCATAAACAAGAGACTACTTCATCCTAAGAAGCAAGAGCTGCCTTCATCAGATACGAGGAGGAAGGAGCCTACTTCATGAGGTGTTTTGTATGCAGTGCAGTCACGGTCGAGCTAAAATAAATTAACATTATGATACAGAGTATTGTTGTTTCCTCTGGAGATAGACAAAGATAAAGAATCTCTAGGATTATGCCAGATGCAGATCATATTGTACTTGATCAACATCACAGAGATCTACTTGCTATTCACCATCAGTGGAACAAATAAATGCCTTCTGGTTCAAATGAGTGGTTCAGATGGAAGTATATTTCATTTTTAATTTTTTTTACAGGCATGACAACTTTGGCATTAATAATACATAGCGCCGAGCCACAGGAATAACTAGGAGACTAACCACTCTTCTTGGTATTCAATTCACTAGCTTCTAGTCCTTCAACAGATTAGTTTTATAAATGTATTCTGCAGTGGTGTGGAAATCATTACCTTTGGAAGTATAACGCATTTACAGAAAAGCCACTTAGAAGATTCCGCAGCATGCTCTTCAGTTATACATTAGAGGAGCTGATCTCAGATAAGGGATACATAGGCCAGTCATCGTGACAGAAATGCTGTTGGGGAAAGTGAATATAAATTCCTCAAGACTCTATTAATCTAATAAAGTCAGTTTATACCTCTTGTAGAGAGGACAAGATCATTGCTTACACCCATCATTGGGCAATAAATTAACTTGAGTTAGCTGCTGTGCATTCTGAGAGCAAATAACATTGGCTTTTATTGTTGGAATATTTGCTTGAGCTTGCACAACAAAGCAAAGCTTTATTTCCTGAGGTTTTGTAAATGACTTTTACAAACCTTTCCAACATTTTCATTTCTAAAGGCAGGCTCAGAAGGAACCTAATTGGACGGGAGTAGTGGCACTGTGGCAGGGCGTCACACACCAAAATTAAGTCAGGTATTATTTTGCAAAATGCATCTGAAGATTTTGTGGATATACTCTCATATACAGTGGTACCTAGGGTTACAGATGCTTCAGGTTACAGACTCCGCTAACCCAGAAATAGTACCTCAGGTTAAGGACTTTACTTCAGGATGAGAACAGAAATCGCGCTGCGGCAGCGGGAGGTCCCATTAGCTAAAGTGGTACCTCAGGTTAAGAAAGGTTTCAGGTTAAGAACCGACCTCTGGAACGAATTAAGTTCTTAACCCGAGGTACCACTGTACTGTTATTATTACCATGTGCAATGTAATCAATTATAACTTGCATGAATGAGAGAACGGTGAGTGGACCTTTGGAAAAGTGGTTTGGCAGGGTTGGCAGAACAGGAAAAGCAAGGTTGAGGGACCAGTGGCTGCAAACAGGAATGCATTTCAAGCAAAACATCAGACTAAAGGAAAGCAACCTTCATTGGGAAAGGAACTTGCACATTTCAGGACAGCAGTGCCCATGTGGCTAGATCCTGAAGACCTCTGAGACATGTAGCCAGGGAGGTCTTTCAGTCCTGAGACCAAGAGGCATTCAGACCAAGAGGTTGGAAAGATTATGTTAGGGTCTTGCCATCCTGAAAACTTTCCAAATTAGTCTTGCAATCCAGAGACTGCTGTGCCACATACCGTATTTTTCGCCCTATAAGACGCACTTTTTCCCCTCCAAAAATGAAGGGGAAATGTGGGTGCGTCTTATGGGGCGAATGCAGACTCCTTGGCTTCAGCGATAGCAACACGAAGCCTCCGAAGCCTGCGCTCCGGAGGCTTCGCGTTGCTTCCGCTGAAGCCAGGAGAGTCTGCTGTTTGAGGCTGGCGGTGGAGGAAAGCAGCGCTTCCCCCATCGCCAGCCCCAGAGGATGGGGGGCAGCAGGAAGGCGCGCGACGCCTTGCTGCTACTCTCCAACCCGGGTTTGAGGCTGGCGGTGGGGAAAGCAGCGCTTCCCCCATCGCCAGCCCCAGAGGATGGGGGGCAGCAGGAAGGCGCGCAACGCCTTGCTGCTACTCTCCAACCCGGGTTTGAGGCTGGCGGTGGGGAAAGCAGCGCTTCCCCCATCGCCAGCCCCAGAGGATGGGGGGCAGCAGGAAGGCGCGCGACGCCTTGCCGCTGCTCTCCAACCCGGGTTTGAGGCTGGCGGTGGAGAAAGCAGCGCTTCCCCCATCGCCAGCCCCAGAGGATGGGGGGCAGCAGGAAGGCGCGCGACGCCTTGCTGCTACTCTCCAACCCGGGTTTGAGGCTGGCGGTGGGGAAAGCAGCACTTCCCCCATCGCCAGCCCCAGAGGATGGGGGGCAGCAGGAAGGCGCGCGACGCCTTGCCGCTGCTCTCCAACCCGGGTTTGAGGCTGGCGGTGGGGAAAGCAGCACTTCCCCCATCGCCAGCCCCAGAGGATGGGGGGCAGCAGGAAGGCGCGCGATGCCTTGCCGCTGCTCTCCAACCCGGGTTTGAGGCTGGCGGTGGGGAAAGCAGCGCTTCCCCCATCGCCAGCCCCAGAGGATGGGGGGCAGCAGGAAGGCGCGCGACGCCTTGCCGCTGCTCTCCAACCCTCCTTTGGGCTTTTGCGGGAGATGGGGAAATTCCCCCACCTCCCGCAAAAGCAGGCAAAAGCCGTGCGCTCTTTAAAGGGGCTCCGCGGCCTCTGCTGGCTTTTCTACGAGGGGGGGGGAATTCCCCCACCTCCTAGAAAAGCCTGCAGGAGCCGTGCAGCCTTTAAAGAGCAAGCGGCTCTTGGGGGCTTTTCCCCAAGGAGGGAGAAGGGACTGACTGGCCCTTTCAGTCCCTTCTCCCTCCTAGTCGAAAAGCCCGCAGGAGTCAAGTGGGGCTCCTGTGGGCTTTTGCGGGAGGTGGGGGAATTCCGCCACCTCCCGCAAAAGCAGGGAGAAGGTCTTGGAGTAGCGCACAGGCTGCGTGCAGCCTGTCCGCTGCTCCCAGAGCTGCGGGGGGGAAATCATATTTTTTTCCTTGATTTCCCCCCCTGAAAACTAGGTGCGTCCTATGGGCCGGTGCGTCTTATAGGGCGAAAAATACGGTAAGCAGAAGACTCAGCTGAGAGTGTAAGAAATCTGCGACCTCTGCAGCACCCCCAAGGGGCAGAATGGAGATCCTACCTGCTCCATTCCACCACTTCTCTGTACTACTAAGCTGGGCACTTTGTTTGACAGAGCAACAATCAAACTATATTCCTGCCAAGGATGTGTGGATGTGCTATATGGATGAGATGTCTTGAATAAATGGCATTAATAAATACTTCTTAAAACTGGTACCGCTGCCTTGGTCTCTACACATTCCTCCTCCAATCACGAGCTGCATTCGTCACTGGTGTGTTCATCCATCTTTTTCCAGTCTTATTCCTTTTCCCATCAAAGTTTGTAATGGGAAAAATATAATTGCCTATATATTTTCACCCTGCAGCAAGGCTAATCGTGGCTTCAGTGGGAACTGGTAAAACAGAGGGAGGCCAAGGGTTAAACAGGCTGTAACATTGAATCAACGTGGATCCACCCAACTGCTGCTTTTATGTAAAAACAAAAACAGCGCAGGACACCCTACTCCAACTTTGTTTTGGCCCAGAAGTTTCAGCAACAACTTATTTACAGTCCACAACTTTGACTGTAATTGCACAGAAATCGTTCAGTTCATTTTACTATTACATGAGGGTTAGACTATCGCATTGCTCTCTGTGAAAAATTAGTCACATTGGACATAAAAAAACAACGTTTAGATAGCAAATAGCAGGCTTTTGAAAACAAAAAACTTGATTTATGAATACAAGAGGAAATTAAAATGATATGCCATGGCAAGATATTTTTGTTTGGGACACAGAAATGTCATAACCATCACAAAAGAAAATTGAGTTTTGATTGTGGTAATATCTACTGAAATAACCTGCAGAAGAGTTAATCTTCTGAAGCTTATCAAATACAAAAGAATGAATTTATTGTTTCCCCTCCCACCCCAACGGCACACATCCAAATATGCCATTCCAGAATCAGAAGGAAACCACAAGGCAAAGATGTGGCAAGATCACTGGCTTTCTTATTTACAAGAGCGAGTAGACAAGCCAACAGTCTGAATGATAGACAGAACTTAAAATATTCCAAAAGTGTCAGGGTCTATTTATATCATGTACAAAATATTCACTGTGCTTTTATTTGCAGTGGACTTGCCTTGCTGTTCATTGTCATGCTGTATAATCCTTTCCATTCCTCACTCTTTATGAGGTCAGCTCATAAACATCAAAGAAAGACAATTCAGAAGAGAGATGAAGAGAGGCTCCAGATTCTGTTCTCAAACTCTCACAGCCACACACCATGCAGACAGAAAGGCTGAACATTTAATACCACTGCGCTCCTGTCTGTGAAGCCTCAAAGAATGCAGTGCACATGCCATTTCAATGTGCAGAGAAAATGGAAGGATTTCTATTGCTGCCATTGTAGTTCTTGTTAAATATACTTGGATGCTGTTGTTTTATCATTTTATCCCTTAGCTTGATTGTATAAATCCTACTTCAAACCCTGGATTCAAATAATAATTAAGATGGAACCCTGGTTAACATTGTCACAAGTCAAGTTAAACCATGGTTAAAGCCAGTGCTTTGTCTAAAAAAAATGTTTAGGGGTACTCTCATTTTCCTACTCATATTGAAATACTGGCACTCAATGTGGCCAAACTTAGATTCACAAAACGTTTAGGGGTATGTGTACCCCTGTGCCCCCAGAAAAACAAACAAACCACTGGTTAAAGCAAGCGAGGGGAATGTGTGGGTGATTTACTCCAGAGAGGGAAGAAGGGCAGGTTTTGAAAAGAGAGCCAGTGTTAAGGATGTGCTGAATCCTAGTCCCAAAGAACCATTTTGATATTAGTAGAAATGTCCTGGTCTGGCTACCTAGGAGGTACACTAGACATGAAGTGATGGAGCCAAAGGTTTTCCCTGCCCTTCATATTATGGAAGGAGTTCTTTTATCAGTGGAAGACACCTTGCACTGGAGGAAGCTCCTTCTCCTTCCATGGGTTGTGTTTCTTTCAACACAACCCATGGAAGAGCTCTTCATGATAGCACTTCCACTGATAAATAAAAGTCACTGAGATGTGTTTTAATGATTCATATTGCCTATTTTATAATGAATGTAAACATTAGAATGTTAGTATTATCAAAATGAATTGCTCGTTTGGATTTGATACTAGGTTTTGAAACAAAATACTGCTAGACCCTTTATTGTAATGGTATATTTATCAGGGAGTAGGTAACATCTTTTTATTGAAGTGTTATGGCTCTTTGGGGTGCATCCCCCAAATAGCAGCATAGAGATGGAAAGTGATGGTGATGTCAGAAACCCCCCTTTTCAGGTCTCAAGGATCCTCAGGGCCTCAGATTGACTCTTCCCTTCAGAGACTGCCTGGTGGGACCTTAGGACTTAGAATGCTTTATCTGAAGGAAGGAAACCAAGAGGCATACCGAAGAACAGAGCTAGGCAGAGCTAGGCAGGTAAAAGCAGATATGATTCTCAGTGGCTGGGATCAGTGGGGGCCATCTGGAACAGGGAGAATACCATCACAATGGTTTACTTTATGCAGTTAGTATGGAAGAAAGGATGTTTTTTCAGTGAATGCAAACCTGCCCCAGCATCCTTGAGAATAGGGGGCATAATTTCCCCAAAGGTGCTGCTCCCCAGATCACTGCAATACACAAAGTGAAAGGGAAGTTTGTTAGCTGTTGACAAGTTCATTTCTGAATATTGTTGAAAAGAAGCTTAGAACAATGATTATTCTGGGATAATAATCGCATATAAAAATCTGAAACTGATATTTAAGCATCTATAGTTGAAGATTATTTGGTTATATAAGCAGGCAGGCCACACTGAGCTCTTAGGGTGAAAATGGCTATTTTGGCAGCAATCACAAATAGGCATTGCTTGTATATTTCATGAAGCAAATGGCATTGCACTGTAATGTCTAAAACTATAATCTAAATGCCATCACATTTTTGACACTTCCTTCATCACCAAAGTAGCGGTTCGCTGTGTATCATCTGCATAAAATCCTCAACTTTCTATATACATTATGAATTATGTATCAACAACATACAAATACTGTAAGAATGACACTATCACAGGGTCATTTGAGTGGCAGAATTTTGATGTTCATTTTATTCTGCTTGGAAATGGACATCATTTCGCAAAAAGCCTAAGATGCAAATGATGCGCTATTTTTCTGTACATCACTGGAGTAGTCACAAAGTGGTCATAACCCAAAAAGATTTCTCTCTCTCTTTTTGAAATACATATAGTATTTAATAGCTAATGTATCAGAATTTTTCTTCCTTTGTCTGACAGGCTGTTCTTTGATAGTTTGGAGTTTCTGCCTTCTGCTACATCTGTTGTAGCAAAAACATCAAAACATGAAAGCATCTTCAAGGTTTGTGGGCCACTTTGTTGTTTATTTTTTTTTAAAAAAGAAGAACAACTTCAGGAGGTGGCCATTTTGTGTGGAGACTTGGTGTCTGTTTGGCACATTCCAAAACTTGGTGAAAGCTTTCCCTTTCCCTATTTAGCTTCTTTAACTGTCTTTTAGAGAGGGGCAATTCACTGCACCTCCCATAATTTCAAACAAATAAAATATCTTATAAAATGCACCTGTTGGTGTGAAAATAAAGTGAGGTATGCTTGATCGTATATTTTAGCAAATTGCTTTGCAGTTTGATGTGAACTATGGCAGCATTGCATGGACACCCACACTAAAACATACTCTTAAAGGAAGGTTGTGAAAGCTAAATAAACTTTCGTTCTAATGACCTACGTGAATTATATTAATGTGCCAAATGAGGACAGGGAGCCTTCACAATATCTGCAACAGACTTGACTGACTTTCTTGACCAGCATTTCATCCCAAATATTCATTTTCTATATTACTAGTACTAGTAGTACCAACAGTCTACTTAGCCTGATAAAAAATCAAATTCTACTACTTAAAAATGCATCCTAGGTAAGGCAGGGAAGAACTCCTGCCTAAAACTCCAGAAAGCCACTTCCAGTCAGTCTCATTTTATATAGTTACAATATTTTATATATTTATATATAATATAATTTATATATAATATTTTATATAGTTACTTACATAACTACATAACTGGGCTAGATGAGACTAGTGGTCAAACTTGGTAGCTTCCTATGTTCCTATGAACAACATTGGAATTCCAACTAGTGCTGCCCTGAATTTTCACATGTAAACCTTTTATAGGCAACAGTTCAAAAAAGACCCCTGAACACTCTTAGCTCTATTTCACATCTTTGCAGCTGTTTACAGCCCCAATATACTGTTCCTTCAGCACCATTTTCTATGACTTTTTCCTTAAGTGCATGTTATAAATCATGTTATAAACGTGACGTCATCTGACTGCACAACATTGTTTACAGAGGGTTGTGAAGGAGTATGTTCATGTTCTCCACCTTCTGTGGCTAACAGTCAATTATGTATCTCAAACTGGATGTGGGCAAGGGAATATTGCTGCAGTTACTTCTTCATGGCAGGCATGTTTCCTCTCCTCCCTCTCCCCAGCCTGCTTCTGTCGCATTGCAAGCATCTTTTGCACCTTTTCAAGGGTGCATGATAAATCTCTGAAAATGGGTTGCTTTCCATGGGGAGTGAATGAATCTGTGAACATCACATCTGCAATTTCCCCACCTGGTTGACATCCAACCTTCCTTTGGAATGCCAGTTGTGTGGGAAAGACCCATCTAACTGTCCTTCCCACGTGGGTGAAATAGTTTACCACACTGCTCATTAGTATGGCATTGCACCATGGAAGAAGAGTTCCCCTGTCATTGGAGGCCTGTTGTCAGGGACTGTGCTGAGGAGGGCTGCACTGAGGAAGAATGGTGGGAGCCACCCCCTCCTCCTGATCCTGAATCTTCCCAGAAGCAGAAGGACAGCATAGATTTGGAACAGTGGTTTACAGAGGGGCATAGTTCAGAAGGCAGAAGCTGGGAAATACTGAATGGGGAACAGCTAGCAGAAGAAACACTGGTAGAGAGAGAGTAGATTCTAGAGAGTACTCTAGAGAGTAGAATAGATTCATAGTCTCTGGATAGTATCCACCCCCCTTCCCCATCTACCCCGGAAAGCTCAGAAAGTGTCCGAACAGAAAACACAGCGGCTCCAAGATCAGATAACAAGACGTAGGCATGACACAGATTAATAGGGATGGTTGGGGGGCAGGGGAGTGACCTTAATTTGGGGTACCACCATTCTGGTTAGATGCTTTCTTTTGTCCTTTGCTGTGTTTATTTAAAAAACTGACTGGTAAGAATTCCAGTTACAGATAGGTAGCCGTGTTGGTCTGCCATAGTCAAAATAAAAAAAATTCCTTCCAGTAGCACCTTAAAGACCAACTAAGTTAGTTCTTGGTATGAGCTTTCGTGTGTATGCACACTTCTGAAGAAGTGTGCATCTGAAGAAGTGTGCATACACTGTATCTGAAGAAGTGTGTATCTGAAGAAGTGTGTATCTGAAGAAGTGTGCATACACACGAAAGCTCATACCAAGAACTAACTTAGTTGGTCTTTAAGGTGCTACTGGAAGGATTTTTTTTTATTTTGGTAAGAATTCCGTTTCATTTGATCTGCTCATTCACGGCCATGGGGAAGGAAGCTGATTCCCCGAAGCCTGACACCTGTGCAAAGGAACCCAAAAAGTCATTTTCAAATGGAAACAGACTATCCATATCTCCTCAACATGAGTGTTTGAAATCTTTTCTCCATTAAAATCTCCCCTCAAGAGAGCATTATTTCTGGGAACTATAACCCAACACTTGATTTTATGAATTTATGTACCAACTGGGCAATGAAATTGCAGGAAGTTCTTTATAAGTATGAATCACACCCATTTCCATTTGTTTGATTTGCCATCCCCATCTAAGCTGCAGTGACATATTTGGGATTATATTAGAAGCCAAAAGGACTAAATTTCCCATTAAGCAGACAATTCTGCCTGCTCCGTCCTTCTGATGCTGCAAAGTCACTTAAATTCCACCCACCCACTTGGCGTGTCTCCATCTTTGGGAACTAACTAATCATAAGAAGTCACCCCTTGCTCATTGCAAAGAGGTCTACAGAGTCACTGACATTTGTTGTGCTGCTCTGAGTCACATGTGAAAGAAACATCACTTTTGTTTACAGCACTTTCTAGAAGGGACCCAACCCTTATACCATATGGGGGTGTTGTTAGTCTCAAATAGCAGATAAAAGCTTAGCAAAGTTTCAGGTTCAGTCGCTTATTTTCAATATGCTGACAAATGAAGAAACCTGTTGATAAGGGGATGGAGCAATTCACCTATGAGGAAAGGTCAGAACACCTGAGGCATTATAGTTTAGTAGTAAGAGGTGATATGACA
The DNA here is from genome assembly GCF_964188305.1 of Podarcis bocagei. Taxonomy (NCBI): domain Eukaryota; kingdom Metazoa; phylum Chordata; class Lepidosauria; order Squamata; family Lacertidae; genus Podarcis; species Podarcis bocagei. The sequence continues at coordinate 40,105,988 of NC_138126.1, forward strand.
AAATTGTCTAAAATTATGCATGGTATATAGATAAAGTTGGGGTGCAGGTGGCGCTGTGGGTTAAAACACATAGCCTAGGACTTGGTGATCAGAAGGTCAGCGGTTCGAATCCTCGCAATCCCCCGTTGCTCAGTCCCTGCTCCTGCCAACCTAGCAGTTCGAAAGCACCTCAAAGTGCAAGTAGATAAATAGGTACCACTCTGGCGGGAAGGTAAATGGCGTTTCCATGCGCTGCTCTGGTTCGCCAGAAGCGGCTTAGTCATGCTGGCCACATGACCCGGAAGCTGTACACCGGCTCCCTTGGCCAGTAAAGCAAGATGAGTGCCGCAACCCCAGAGTCGGTCACGACTGGACCTAATGGTCAGGGTTCCCTTTATATAGATAAAGTGGATAGGAAGAAATTTCTCTCATAGTGTCAGGGCAGAGTCAGAATGCTCAGAGTTCCCTGACATGGGAAAGAGCATTGGGCCAGGATCAGAAGCAGCAGAGGAATGTGTGTCTGGAGAGGAGGGGGGAGCAGGGCTCAGCAGTGAAGTGTTAGAGTCTGTAAATGCAAGAAACCAGGAAGAAGTGGCTGGGCTGATGAACTTGGAAACTTGGGTTAAGCTTGGAGTCAGAGGGAGATTTACATCTGCTCACGTGAGGAAAAGAGGCAGGATCAAAGGAGAGTCATAAAGTTCCCACGCTTTAGGTGCTGGAGGTGGGGGCGAAAGCCATTGGCGGTATCTGAATTAGACTCAGACTGATGGTGATTAGTTTGTGATGCCTTTTGTAAATACTTGTAAATAAAGGCCATAAAAAGTCAACGGATGTGGAGTGGTGATTGCAGTGAAGAGAGAAATGTACCCCCCTGACACATAGCCCTAGAACTCTGGGACATCCAATGAAGTGGAATGTTGGGAGATTTGGGGCACACAAAAGAAAGTATTTCTTCACACAGTGTATGGTTAAACTATGGAATTCACTTCCACATGGCAAGAGGCACTGATGGCCACCAACTTGGATGGCTTGAAAAGACGAGTAGACACATTCATGGAGGAGAAGCTACTATTGTCTCTTAAGTCTGATGGATATGTTCCACCTCCACAGCTGGAGGCAGTATTGGGAGAGTGTTGTTGTGCTCTGGTTCTGCTTGTGGGTTTCCCATAGGCAACTGGATGGCCACTGTGAGAAACAGGATCCTGGACTAGATGGTCCACTGGTGACAGGATGCTGTCACTGGCTCCCAGAAAAGTATAAAGTCCAGGAAAGTTTCTTACCCTCCTTTTTAATTTCAATCTTTACAGAGAGAGGCTATAGAACCCAGCCTCTTGGATAATGGTGTTGTCCTGAGTGAATCTCCACTCCCTGTCTCCCCCACTCATCACTTCTATGGTTGCTGCTACGTGCTCCCTGCCTCTTTGCTCTCCTACTTTTAATGCTCACTGGCCTCTGGGAGATGGAGGGTCTGGAGTGCTTTCTAGTGACAACGTGTCAGCCAGCTGTTGCTCTGGCTCTCCCATGATTGCCCAGCTTTCCCCCTCGTCTGCGTCCTCGTGAGCTGCTACCTCCCTCAGACCCTTGTTGTAAATCTATACTGTCTTCCTCTCCTTCCTTGAAGTGTCAGGAGGGGGAGGTGGTCTCCGCCATTCCTCCTCTGCCCAGTCCATGACAACTGGCCTGATCCAGCAGGCTCTGCTTTATATGTTTTTTATGTTCAACGGTTGCTGAGTACTTCCTGAATTTGTTTCAGTTCCTCCCCAGTTTTTCATCCGAAAAGCTAAGTGAAAACACAATGTATACATGGAAGGTCTCAGGGCGAATCCCTGGCAACTTCAATTAAAAGAGGAGCAAGTGAATGTGTTGTGGAAGACTTCCACCTGAGACCCTGGAATGCCACTGGTTTGGTATAAGTGTGAGACCGCTTTGGATTTCATTTCTTCCCTCTAGTGGACAAATGTCTTTTCTAGGCAATCTATGACCTTGTCATTTCTCTCCTTCTTAACTGGAGTGTCGGGAGCACTACAAGATAATTACACTGTGGCGTCATCCTTCTGCATATTGGCTCTGTTTCAAAAACGGTAAATTAAATGTATTAAAAACAAGGCCGGCAGCCTTGTCTCCCTGATGAGCCATGATATCTGCCAGAAAGCTAGCAACATGTCTTAATGTCTGCATGCCGAGGAACAGAGAAATGTTTGTGTATTTCAAGGAGAGGTACAATGAATACATAGCATAGAGGCTAATGCTAAGGAATACCAATAAGGTTGGAGGTAATGAGATTATATGTCTTATAAACATTAGCAATTATATTCCCATTACTAAAATACACCGTGTTAATGAGGACAATTATACCGTAGCCACACTGGGAACAGAACATATTCCAAAGTATATACTAGAAACTGACAAATGGTCTATGCATTTTTATTTGAACTTTTCTGTTGTCATGCTAGCAGAAATTGGCATGTCTCCATGGAAACGGATGGAGGTATAAAGATTTAATTTGGATAGATTCAGAGAAAAGCTCATACTTTGGAAGATCTCCCTCCCCTCACGCCACAGAAATGAGCTACTCATTCTCATCCCCCCCCCCTATTTTCGGAGCATCAAGTGTGCTGTGTGTTCACATACCTGCCTAGTTTGTTTATCACTTAGGAGGGAATCAACTGGAGCTGAATGAAGTCCCCCACACCCCACCCCAAAATTGGAAAGTCAGGAGGTTCACAATTTGACTTGGGCTTTTTGAAGGTTGAACGTTTTGCAGAGCTCAGTGGAAAAGCACCTGCTTTCCATTCCAAGGTTGAATTCCTGGCATTTCCAGACAGAACATTTTCTTTTTCTTGCAGCTCTTCATATCCTACAGTTGGTGCCAACCATGGATCAACGATATAAGGCAGTTTCCTAGGTTCCAATGTCCCCAAATTTTCATCTTTGAAATGAGACTTTTTCTTGGTTCACGCGTGGATGTATCACATGATGCCTCTCTGCACTCCATAATGCACACTTTAGCCTAGCTCCTACATTGCTAAGTCTGTGATGCATTTTATTTAATTCCACAGTGCCTGTACTCTCCTCAATGCAGGGATTGCATGCACATGAGAACTGAATGAACACCTAGTCACAGGGAGGTCCTATTTGTATTTTTTTTTCAGCCTAAAAAGGGGGAAGGACAGAAAATTGGACCCCGATTCTTCACTGGTGTCACTGTGCAATAGTCCTGTTGATCTACTTGAATTCTGGCTGGAATGTACCTGTAATTCAGTGTAACAGGCTAATGAGGAATTGGAACCATAAACTAAGAGGCTGGAATTCTTCCTTGGGGAAAAATCTGAAATAGAAACTCACATTTAAAATACATTAGTTTCAGACAATGGCCCATAATTTATGCTATATTGCAAATATTGGAAAAAGCCAGTTTAAAACAACAATGTGCAGATGGTCTTCTCCCTACAGCCTCACTTCCCCACCTACAATAGGGTTTTAATTTTTTTTATATATGGTTTCTAGCTAAGCTTTGGATCCAGATGGATCCCAAAAGTAGCTTGTGGGCTTCCCATAGAAGAAGAAGAATTTGGAGTTGATATCCCGCCTTTCACTCCCCTTAAGGAGTCTCAAAGTGACTAACAATCTCCTTTCCCTTCCTCCCCCACAACAAACACTCTGTGAGGTGAGTGAGGCTGAGAGACTTCAGAGAAGCGTGACTGGCCCAAGGTCACCCAGCAGCTGCATGTGGAGGAGCGAGGAAGCGAACCCGGTTTACCAGATTACGAGTCCACCGCTCTTAACCACTACACCACGCTGGCATCATAGGCATCTGCCTGGCCACTGTTAAAACAGGATGCTGGACTAGATGCTCCCTCAGTCTGCTCCAGTACGGCTCTTCTATTCTTGTCTTACCAAAACAGAAAGAAAACAAAAGCACATCCTGTTCTCCACAATTAATTTGGGGGCAGTGTAGGGAAATCCATCCTGTGGAACACATGCAGCATTGCTCAGGGAAACCCAACTCATTTGAAAACCTTCAGTTTTCCACACGATGTTTTGGCTGGTTCCGTTTTCTTGCATCCCAACTTACACTCTCAAATTCTGGTTGTCAGGAAGTCAGGGTCAATGGTACATATTTGCTATATTCAAGGCTGTTGTGAGGTTTGCTGGGATAATACTTATCTCTTTGAACTTTTAAAGACACTTTATCAGTTCTTTCTCTCCTGCTGTCAGGCGTCAGAGGATCCACCCTTCCCCCCCCCCCACGGTAGGTAGCCAGGAACAGATAAGTCAAGGAAATGTCTTACCAATGCTATTTATTTAATATTCACAGAGAGAGGCTGAGAAATGCAGCCTCTTGGAGTAATGGTGTCACTCCCAGTGAAACCCCACCTGCTCTGTCTCCTCCCACTTCCTCATGAGTCACTGCTACAGGTGCTGAAAAGCGCCTCTTGCCTTTGAGCTCTTTGCTCTCCTATTTTCAATGCCTGCCATGTTTTGGGAGAGCTTTCTAAAGACACTGAGTCTGTCAGCTGTCTCTCCCCTGGTGCTTCTTCTTCTTCCTCCTCCTCCTGCTCTCCCATTATTTCCCAGCTTTCCCCCTCATCTGCCTCTGAGCTGTTACTTCACTCAAAACCCTGTTGTAATTCTGAACTGTCTCCTTCTTGTCTGGCTGGGGAAGCGGTCTCCACCATTCCTCCTATGTCCAGTCCCTGACTTCTCCCCCTCCTTCTCCCCCTCCTCCTCTTCCACCTGCTCCTCCATGTCCATATCTCCCCTCTCCCACAAAAAGAACATAAGAAGAGCCTGCTGCACCCATCTAGTCCAACATCCTGTTCTCACAGTGACCAACCAATTGCCCATGAAAAGTCCCAAAACAGGACCTGAGTGCAACAACCCGGTACCCGCTTGTGATTCCCAGCAGCTGGGACATACTACCTGTGAGTGAACATAGCCATCATGGCTAGGAGCCACTGATAGCCTTTTAAACAGAGCCTCTTCCAAAAGCCAAATGCAAGAGCATGCAGCCACACATGTAGCTTTCTACTTAACAAAGCAATGGCCCCAAGGAGAGGCTTACCTGGTGGGACAGAGCCTATTTGTGGCTCCTGGTGGACCTAAGTTCTTGCAGGCATCGCATGACATTCTGAATATGCGGTCTCCAGCATCCCCGCCCCCAAAATGCAGAGCCTAACAAACCCCGAATCAATGGCCTTGAAGTTGCCATACCTTTCCACAGACTTAAGCAGGAAGGCAATAATTAAACAGATTAATCACTGAGCTCTATGGGCAGCTCTCATTTCAATCCGAGGGGACAGTTGAAAATGGCTTCATAGTGTGAACCAGGAAATATCCTTTCTAGACAATGAGATACTTCACCCTTCTCTTTCTCTGTCTTCTTTCCCACTCTCTTTCTTAACCCCTCTCTGCTCCTTCTTTTCTTTCACAAAGGAACGAACAGAAAAGCCACCTTCAAAAATACTTCAGCAGATGTGCAAAACAGATGTGAGCGAAAGAAGCTTGAAGAATGCAGTTTGTAGGAGGTGTATTTGCTATTTGCACCGATTTCATGTTGGTCCTGGTAGAGGAAGGAGGTTCTGCGGCAGGCACTTGTCACAGCTTGTTTGTGGCTTGCTTATAGCTGCAAGTGATTTCCCGCCTTCCATCTCCCTGCAGTTTATGCAATGAGACTGCTAGAGGGAGCTGCTAACTAAATTGCTTCCTACACCTGGAATATTGGTGAGTGTCAGATGGAATCACATTCAAGCAAAGCTTTATTCTCGGCGGTGTTGATTTAAATCAAATCAATATATTTGCTAGTTGGGACATGATTGGGAGTATATTTACTTTGCTACATCTCCTAACAGCCCTGTCATTTAACTGAAGCTTCAGAGGAAGCTACAAGAAGAGCCACTGAATCAAAATTGCTTTCCCCGTGATATATGCTCATTTTGCTCCTGTGTGGAACTGCACGTAACAAATGCAGAGTCATTTCCACTCCAAATCTGCAGGGATATGTATGGATTTTTGTTTGTATTCTCTTCTCGTCTGTTGCTCCTGTAGCTATTATTAGTCCATGCATAACTATTAGCCTGTGCACAACAACAATTTGCTTTTTGTGTTCCTAAATTGAATTAGATTTTATTTACAGCATTTTGCCAAATGCTTTGCTATGTGTGTGTGTGTCTCTGTGTGTATTGGAAGTGGGAATACACTCAGACTCTGCTGTGCAGATACAACTTTTTGATGCAAACTATCGCTATAAAAACAGCTATTAAATGTGCATTGATTCTAAACAATACATTATAATGATGTTTGATGAAATGGTTTGACAAAACTCGATTTTTCATCCAGATCCCAATGAAAGGTTCTAGCTATGAGTAAGCCCTCTTCCACTCACCTTATATTTGGGCCACTTATTCTAAACACCTGTGAACAATGAGTGTGTGTTTGTGTGTGAAATGTTTTGATGCATGTGGATTATTGCAGGACTGGTAGAATCTACACACATATAAAAACCGTTCTGAAAATGCTTTCTTTAAAAGCATTTTTAAAAGTACGTTGAATTTTTCATAAGGCTCACCATCTATGGCCACTTGGTATATTGTACTTAAAACACACTTAAAACGTTTTATTCGCAGGTGTATAGCTGAGTCCTACTGACTAAGAACTGTAGGGTAGAAGTTGGAGTTCATTGTTCAGTTCCTGTCCATCATGGCTCCTTTCACTTGGCAGGGTGGACGTAGTGGTGCTCATGCTTGCATTTTGCACATGCTCGCATCTTGCCTTCTAAAACACACACACAATTTATTTCAGAGTGGCAGAGGTGGAGGCCAAGATGCGCTGGAAGTGCACCATCAGGCTCCTGGGAAAACTGGTGGCTTCGGCCTGGGCTGCACCACCACTGCCGCCCACAGGCAGTGGCGGCGGTGGCAGCATGCTAGAAGTGCATTGTCGGTTTGCTGCTGGAAAAGCCAACATCCTAAGCATGGGCTGTGCCACCACCTGAGGCCTGCGTCCTAGGCTGTGCCACTCCTGCCACCTGCATGCGGTGCCTGCAGCAGGGCAGAGACCACAGTTGAAGGATGTGACACAGTAGAGACAGTGGTAGAGGCAACAGAGTCAGAACATGGCGCACCAGAAGTGCATTGTCAGTGCACTTTCAGAAAAGCCAGTGGGCTTGACCTGGGCCGCCGGTGAGGGCCATGGCATGGCGGTGGCAGTGTTGGCCAAAATGGGACATCCAGGATTACTTTCAGAAGCCAGGGTGGCTTCTGTAAACCCAGGGAGTTCCGAGAAAAATTGGGACAGTTGAGTGGTATGCACATATATTGAGTAGTATTTATTGATGTGGGTTTCCTTACGGTCTGCAAATAATACAGTGGTGCCTCGCAAGACGAAAAGAATCCATTCTGTGATTCTCTTCATCTAGCGGTTTTTTTGTCTTGCGAAGCAAGCCCATTGACGGATTAGCGGATTAGCGCTTTTAGCGGCTTTTAGCGGCTTTTAGCGGCTTTTAGCGGCTTTTAGCGGCTTATCGGCTTATTGGCTTATCGGATCAGCTGATAAGCGGCTTAGCGGCTTAGAAAAAGGGGGGGGGAGGAAAAAAACCCCGCAGGAACTCGCAAGACATTTTCGTCTTGCGAAGCAAGCCCATAGGAGATTCGTTTTGCGAAGCACCTCCAAAACGGAAAACTCTTTCGTCTAGCGAGTTTTCCGTCTTGCGAGGCATTCGTCTTGCGGGGCACCACTGTAACATCCTGGAGATCCTGGGCCTCAGGGAGACTAGACTTGCCTCAACCAGGGCCAAGGCCTGGTGGAACGCTCTGCCACAAGAGATCAGGGCCCTGCGGGATTTAACATCTTTCCGCAGGGCCTGCAAGACAGAATTGTTCCGCCAGGCCTTTGGTCAGGCCTCAGCCTGACTCCCCTTCTCTTGTATAAGAACTAGTATGAAAGAGGCCTCCCAGCATTCTCACAGGCCCATATAAGATCAGCACAAACAGTTGGGCCTGATGAGCGTTTACTGTTCCCAACCCAAATCCTGCGGAAAGCCATCTAATTCAGATTTCAATTTTATCCTGACTTGTTTTTAAGAGGTGATTTAATTATTGTTTGATTTTATATCCATGTTTATATTTGATGTTAGCTGCCCTGAGCCTAGGAGAGCGGGATACAAATAAAAGTTGTTGTTTGTTGTTGTTGTTGTTGTTGTTGTTGTTGTTGTTGTTGTTGTTGTTGTTGTTATTCTTTCCCTCTCAGGCTTCAGTAAATGCAATACAGTGGTACCTCGGGTTACAGATGCTTCAGGGTACAGACGCTTCTAGTTACAAACTCCGCTAACCTAGAAATAGTACCTCAGGTTAAGAACTTTGCTTCAGGATGAGAACAGAAATCGCGCAGCGGCGGCGTGGTGGCAGCGGGAGGCCCCATTAGCTAAAGTGGTACCTCAGGTTAAGAACAGTTTCAGGTTAAGAATGTACCTCCAGAATGAATTAAGTTCTTAACCAGAGGTACCACTGTGTATAAATTCAAAGACTTCTGTGCTTAAAATATTGTAGTTTTGTGTTTTTCCTCTAATAACTTTTATACTTGACCATTAGGAAATGCTCAAGCCGTGATACTAATGTAGATTAGAATGTCCCTGTTTTCATCTGAGGAATGTTGGTGGCCATGGAACAAATGGGGGCACCATGCACAAGAAGATGTTTTGGACAGGTCAGCATATGTGCCCCCAACTTGTGTTTACATAACCTGTTCAGGCATAATGTCTGGACACCACTTCTCTAATACCGATGTTACATTCTGGATACAGTGGTGCCCCACAAGACGAATGCCTCGCAAGACGGAAAACTCGCTAGACGAAAGAGTTTTCCGTTTTGGAGGTGCTTCGCAAAACGAATCTCCTATGGGCTTGCTTCGCAAGACGAAAATGTCTTGCGAGTTCCTGCGGTTTTCCCCCCCTTCCCCCCCTTTTCTAAGCCGCTAAGCCGCTTATCAGCTGATCCGATAAGCCGATAAGCCGCTAAAAGCCGCTAAAAGCCGCTAATAGCGCTAATCCACTAATCCGTCAATGGGCTTGCTTCGCAAGACGAAAAAACCGCTAGACAGAACGGATTCTTTTCGTCTTGTGAGGCACCACTGTATCCAGTTATGCCAACAAGCTCTGTTGAATCTTGGGCATGGGCGATTCCCAAAGCTCCAGAGTCTTCACTAATCTCATAGGCAAGAAGCAGCCCACATGAGGCCTTCTGGGTGATGTTGGACTACAACTCCCATATTCCCTGACCATTGGCCATACTGGCTGGGGCTGATGGGAACCGGAGTCCAACAATATCTGCAGAGAAACCCAGGGCTTTTCTTCAGCTGCAGCTCACAGGAACTCAGTTCTGGCACCTCTCAGGTGGATGCCATTGCCATTATAAGAGAACCAGGGAGGCATTCATGGTGAGTTCTGGCACCTCTTTTTCTAGGAAAATAGCACTGGAGAAACCATATTGGCTACCCCCCTGCTGCCGAGTATGCTGTGTATAGGCAAAGAAGGTCATGGAACATAAGATCACAATTCAATGCAACACAAGCATTGTATTCAGCATGCAAATCTGCATTAAATTCTATCTTTGTCACCAGTTTTCTTGCTTGGTTTTATTGCCACTGGCCACAAAAGTAGGTGTTTTCTTGCTTGCCTTTGTTTCTCTTAAGAAAAAAAAAACCTTCTATATAAGCTGCAAGGCAGTTTTTGCTCCTGCTATTTTTGATCAAAGGAAAAGATGCTGCATATCCCAGCTTCTTCATCCTGGATCTTTTGGCTGCAAAAGAGTAAATTATGCGTTCTTTATAAGCATAATTATATGCGTCTAATAATTATAATATGCATGGCCTACCACAAGGCTGGTTTTCAAAGTCATAAATGGTAATTCCCAATTTGCAATTGGGTTATTTGTGGGAATCTGTTTTAGAGATTATACTTCCATGAAAGGAGAATACAAAAGCTGCTCTCCTCATCCCTCATCAGCGGAATGTTTCTGAAGGTTGAGTTACTGCATTGCTTTTCTGAGATTAATTCCAGAAGGGTAGCCAAGTTAGTCTTTTGTTGCATAAGTAACAGATTCTTTTGGCACTTTCAGAAATTTTATTGCTGCCTAAATTGTCACGGGCTGGAATCTGAACTAACTATATTAAGAAATAGAAAACCTATGCCCTCTGGATCAGGCAGGGGAGTAAGAGGTACGAAGCCAAGACAAAACCCAGCTAGGTCAAGCCTAAATATTGTTTATTAGACTGAGCTAGCAATGCTCAAACACCCTACTAGGGACTCTCTCTCCGAGGAGACAGCAAGGAGAGACAACAAGTTTCTTTGTCTTGATTTATGTTTAATAAATTCGTAGTCCATAGTATGTATTCACAAGCCCCAGCCTCTTCTGTTGTGCAGTTTACACTGCTAAGTATAGTGTGCCCAAGTCTGGGAGGCTTGGGTCACTGATTTATGTCGGAGCCAGTGGTCGATGGATCTTCACAGCAGCACAGCTGGAAGAAGATGATCCAGCTGGGGGCTAGCCAGCTAGCCTTTCGACCCCCGGATGCCGACAAGTTCCACTGAAATTAGTGGGGTTACTTCCAAATAAATTTGCATCAGATCAGAATGCATGATAAAAACATCTAAAGATGGCTAACAAGGGTGGTGCAGGGAATGGCCTTCCCTCTTGTTTTCTGGAAATGGCCCCAGAAGCCACACATGAAAATAATATGGTTACCTCAGCTGAGTGGCAACCATGACAGGCATATCCAAAATATCTCCAAAGAGAAGCTTATTGAGCAGAAACTAGTGTGCAGCTCCTCTGCACCAGAGTTCTTCATTCCTGTCCAGGAGCACCCAAAACCATTGGAGAGTCAACACCAAGGACATCCTGGAGAAAAGATTCTCACAAGCACTGTCTTGTCCTCCCCCAAGTGTTTCTGTAATGAAGAAACCGTTGTGTAAAGGTAGGCTTCTTTTGGTTCCTTTTTGCTAAATGGCTGCCCTTCCCCCACCCCATTCTGAGCTTCTGTGGGCACATATCCTTCTCCTGTTGAATTAACTGCCTCTCTCTTCCCAGGGAGCAACACATTAGATTCTTTATTTGCTTTCAACCTGGCAGTTTGATTGTCTTCACAGACAGCCATCTGGCACTTCGGAATTTCGGTAGCCTTGGGCTCTCCCATCCACATGCCTGAGCCAGGTGTGACAGATGGCTCCGAAGGCTAAAATGTGGGGAAGGAGGCAAAGCCTGCTTGGCTGGAAAAAGAGAGAGAAAAGAACTATACTAAGGACCAGTGTGTGTATGTGTGACATCTAGCTGTGGCAAGACCACTCATATGGGAGTGACTACCCCTAATATGTGAGGATGTTAGTCTTGGCTCTCCTGCTCCAAGCAGAATAAACCATGTTGCGCTCCAGCAGTGGAACCAATTATTTTCCATGTGTTTTACCTGTGGCTGAAGCAGGCCAGCCAGCTGAGGATGAGGAAGCAATTGAAATCTGCACTTGTGGCCAAGAGAGTGGACAAATGAGAGGAGGTACGAGAAGGGTGTATTGATGGGACCAAAGTGAGCTCTGTTGCTGCTGAAGTAGTAGTAGTAGTAGTAGTAGTAGTAGTAGTAGTAGTAGTTGCTGCCAGGAGTTGCTCTGTAGTTCATCATGCAACCCTATTGCATTTATAGTACTGCATTGCTGTATTTTTGTGTGCATTGTTGTATTCGCTGCTGTTACTGTATGTCTTTGCTGTTGTTGCTTTGTTATGTTATTATGAAACTGGTTGGTTTTGAGATGTCTTCCTATTTCACCACTTTTGAGTGGAAAGGTGATGTATAAATCAAAAGATGCTGATGAGGCAGGAGCCTAGAAGACAGCCTTATAATGAGTCAGACCATTCGTCCATGAAGCAGAGCATTGCTTACACTCGCTGGCAGCATCTCTCCACAATGTCAAGCATGCGCCTCTCCCAGCCACACCTGAGGATGACAGGGTCTAAATCTGTACACAAATGTTTTCATAGTTGTCACCACAGGAAGAGAGGGCATCTTTTTACAACAGAGGTTTGGGGAGCAGGGGTTTCTGGGATGAAGGAGGAAGTGGGCAGAACTCCATGTGGGGCCTAAAGGGCAACAGCCATGCTGGATGGCTAGAGCAGGCATATAGAGAGACACAGGGGTGGTCGTTAGGATGCATCTGAATCTATTACAGTGGTACCTCAGGTTAAGGACTTAATTCGTTCTGGAGGTCCATTCTTAACCTGAAACTGTTCTTAACCTGAAGCACCACTTTAGCTAATGGGGCCTCCCGCTGCTGCCGCGCCACCGCCGCACGATTTCTATTCTCATCCTGAAGCAAAGTTCTTAACCTGAGGTACTATTTCTGGGTTAGCAGAGTCTGTAACCTGAAGCGTCTGTAACCCGAGGTACCACTGTACTGCACTGTTGGGAAGGACAAACCTCTCTTGGGATGTAAATGCTCTAAACTGTGTCTTCATAAAACTCAGGTGAAAAATGTGTGAATAAACCATATTTCTAAGATACTGCAGATTCCGTTGTGCTTTGATTTCCCACCTGGAATTCCTGGAATCTCGGGCAGCCGCTTGGCGGATATTGTGGTAGCATGTAACTATATTATAGGGCTGTTAACTGACTCAGTGTTTGTTGATTATTTTACCCACTCATTATTTGAAACATTAGCAGATGCACAGCATGCTATTTCAATCAGTATAGACTACATCCTTTGTAGCATTGGCTATTTAATGAGCAGGGCAAGAGTTGCTCTTCAATAATTGATATAGACGTAGAGCAGCCTGGCAGTTGCAGTTTTGAGCACATTTGATCCTGCAGTATTTGCCGCTTGCTTTGACTCTCGTCCTGTCAGGCCACACACCTCCTGGGGAGAAAATTAGTAAATCAAAAGCACACATTTAGCAATGTCGGCATTCAGTTCAACTTACAAACTGCATTAGTCATTGGCCATAGCAAAAGCAAATCTTGCAAATGCCAGGAAACATGTCACCAAACAATTGCACAACCAAGCTGACATATGCAGACTCTTGATCTGGGACAGTCCGTGTGTTTTGGTATTTTCCCCAGCAGGGAAAAAAAAGCCATTGTCCCTAGGAATCTGCCATATGTTATCCAGAACTGGCAGTGACTTTCCAGGGTCTCAGGCAAATGCATTCTGCATCATCTGCTACTTGATATCCTTTTAATGAATTGCCAGGGATTGAACCTGAGATCTCTGCACCTGAACGTGGTCCCTCATTTGTACCTATTTTGCTTTTGGAAAAGACTTTTGATATATCTTTTTAAAAATGGTTAGTGGTTCACTTAAGTTCTGGAGGTGTCATTCTTCAGATTTCAGCCCTTTCCTCTGGCTTGTTAAATCTCTGACTCCAAGCGGGGACTATTTTGACTCTACTTGACATGCATGTTAATACACACACATGGGTAGTAAGGGAGAGAACAGCCCTAGCTCTCTCTTCACGGTCGGTTTGGAGTCTGGTTCCTGTTTCCAGGAGGCTGATAACTATATTTTTCTGGCAAATACAAGGATTAGTGTTCTTGAACTTTTCTGCAGCTATTAGAGCCAGGATGTTAGCTGTTCTTTCCAGTCACGTGAGATATAGGAGCTTGTACCAGGGTCACGGGACGCGGGTGGCGCTGTGGGTTAAACCACAGAGCCTAGGACTTGCAAATCGAAAGGTCGGCGGTTCGAAACCCCGCGACGGGGTGAGCTCCCGTTGCTCGGTCCCTGCTCCTGCCAACCTAGCTGTTCGAAAGCATGTCAAAGTGCAAGTAGATAAATAGGTACCACTCCAGCGGGAAGGTAAATGGCGTTTCCGTGTGCTGCTCTGGTTCTCCAGAGGCGGCTTGGTCATGCTGGCCACATGACCCAGAAGCTGTACGCTGGCTCCCTCGGCCAATGGAGCGAGATGAACGCTGCAACCCCAGAGTCGGTCATGACTGGACCTAATGGTCTGGGGTCCCTTTACCTTTACCTTTACCAGGGTCACAGATGAGGGGTATATTTTGTATTGAAGTCATGCCGGCTATTCAATGCCATATTCCATAGAAATAAAGAGTCCAGACTAGCACCCAACGGCACAATGGATGCTCCTGGGCCTTCAAATTGCTTCTAACCCCATGGTTCTTCATGTATCTCCAGATCATTTCACAGAACATCCTCCTCCTTCTTAGTAAGGCACCCCTGCCATGTAAAAAGCAAGCAAGTATGGATAGTAAACAATACAAGGCATGACCTCCTGAATAACACCCACGGAAGTGCTTACTGCTCTTTGTGCTTGCTTATATGATTGTAGCCTCTGTAAACCTTGATAGTTTTTGCATGAATCGCCCCATGCTCAGTTTGATCAGTTGATAATGTGCGTGCTAGGGAAGTGAGTAAGGCATATGCATTTTCAATGAATGTTGAGCTTTGTCAGCGACAGTCTTGTTACTTTTAAATTAGACGGATCAGACGGGCAGGGGGAAAGCTTACCGCCTGGATATCATTCTGTTTATACGAGCACCATATAATCCTTTCCCCTCTAAGAAGCTCCAGCAGTGACTCATATCCCCCGGATCAGAAATCACAGCTCCAATACCTGCAGCCCACACAGCCAAATTATTGCATACTGGGATGAAAGGATGATGATGCTTTTAGGCCCCTGAAGGTGGATCAGCAGTGTTTATAGAAAGTGAGTTCCAAGGTGCCTCCCTGCTCAACACAGCAGATTCTCTGGCAGCTGCTCCCTCCCATCAAGTCACCAGCAGAATGGCTCTCTTTGTCCTTTCCCTGCAGGCACTCAATTGCAAGTTAAAGAGTTTTAAATTGAAGTGAGGTGGAAATGTCTATGGAGTTTCAGTTTCATTATTATTATTTTGTAAAAGTTACCTATAAATCTTCTTCTTCTTCTTCTTCTTCTTCTTCTTCTTCTTCTTCTTCTTCTTCTTCTTCCCACAAACTACTGTTCTTTGGAAGTGGTCAGAATCTCAAAAGGTTGATTTCGTCCCCTGTCCCTTCACCAACCCCCCAGGCTCTAGGTAGCTGTACAGTCCTCAAACTAGCAAAATTAAGAAACCTCCCTGGCTCAACTGAACATTAGCTCTCTAGAGTTTCAGGCTACAGACACTCGCTGCCCTACCAGGAGATGCTGGCATTGAACCTGGGACCTTCTGCATGCAAAGCAGATGCTCTATGACTGTTCCCTTAAATCACAGACTTCCCTTCCTCTGTCCTGTGGAATGCCTTCCTCAACCCATGTGGTTGTGCTAGAAGCAGGGCTGTCACTAGTCACGCAGGCATGTTTGCACAGGGTATATAAAGGGAAGCTGGCAGGGCTTGCAAATTAGGATTAAAACAAAGCAATGCATAACTGTTCAGTGACCATTTTTTGCTCCTGAATGTGAACATTCTGAAATGAAAATGGGAAGCTATGAAATTGGTCTCTGCTAAGGTGGTCAATTATGTACCCTCCCAAAACAACACCAACAACACATTACCAAAAAAGAAAAAAGAAAAAAAGGACAAAGGCAGGGCTGAAGATTGGCATATAATTTACATGTGCGAATTTTTATACAAATATGAAAATTTGGAAATAATTACTACCCATTCAGTAGAAATACCATAGTGGGGAAGACCTGTGTGCCTGATCTGCCTGCTGTCCAGGGGGCTGACCTTTGATGGGCAACTTCCAGGCTCCTTCTCGTGGTCCTTTCTCTTTCAACAGGACTTGGACAAGATGACACTTTGAATAGAAGACTGTGCTTTGTAAAGTAGGAGACATGAACATGCTAGACTCAACTGCAGCTTTAAATTAACACATCCCTCTCCCCCATAGAACACTTTTTAAAGGAATACTTCTGTGCAAGAAAATGGATAAGGCAACACAGGAAAACTGGTTCAACTGGGCACAAAATGATGGGGTACAAGGTTCAGTCTCTTGTTCACAGGAGATTAAATCACTGATAGATAAAGATACCTGAATGCTTGTCCTGCAGTCTCCTATACTCTCTGCATCAAGAGAATGCATGTAAGAGTGTGGCCACAGAGTGGTTGGTTAAAAATTCAAACTGTGTTGGGGGTTTTATGTGCTCAAGGAGCTGTTTGTGTTTAGCATCTTCAGAACAATATCAGTGCTGGCCTGGCAATACCTTTTATCAAGCCTGGCAATAGCTCAGTGTTATGTCTTTGATGGGAGATTGTACAGAGATCATCTCCAGGATGCTTGGAATATAAAAAAACCATTAGCTTGAGAAAATTACTCTCTCCATTGAGGGGGTGGCGGTGATAGAAAGTAGGCGTAAGTGTGCGAATGGCAGAAAAGAAACAGCAGTTTGACACAAAAAGGTGAATAATGAAGGATAGACACAGGACAATGGGGAGACCTGAAGGCTGAAAGGCATTTTCAGTTCAGATGCCTTTGGGGATTTTAATGAGAAGTGGTGGGTCTGCTGCTTGTTTGAGCGCTAAAGCAGTTTGTCTCCACCAACTCTCCACTTGTATATTTGCAAATAGATCAGATATTACAAACAGAGCAGAAGTCTCCAGTGATTTCTCCCCCAAAAGGAAACCAAACCTGCTGCCCTTGTCACATCCTGCTGCTGAGAGGAGAATGAAGCTATATGCTCTCTTGGGAATTTGACAGGTGCCTGAAGTAGGGAGCAAGCACACCGAAGAACAGAAGAGGAGCCTGCTAGATCAGGCCAATGGCCCATCTCATTGAGCATTGTGTCCTCACAGTGGACAACCAGATGGCTGTGAGAAACCTGGAAAGAGGGCCTAAGCAGAAGTGACCTCTACTCTCTTGTGCTCTCCAGCAACTGGTATTCAGAAACATTACTGGCTCCATCTGTGGAGACAGAGCATAGCCATCATGGGCAGTAGCCATTCATAGCTTTATCCTCCATGCATTTGTCTAATCTTCCTTTAAAGCCAAGTTGGAGGTCATCACCCCAGATCTCAGAAGCTCCATCGTGCATGAACAGGGATGTCAGAGAAGTCTGATGGAAACTGATGGGAGTGGAAACTGCCAATGTTATTTCTTTGGCCTGTGTCTGGAATGAAGGATCTTGCAGATCTCCTTCTTTGCAGGAAGAGCGGGAAGTCCATCCACGCCTCCTCACTGCAGCCACAGAAGTAGCCACAGCTGTAGCTTCTCTGCTGTCAGTGCTCCAGGGGTGAAATGGAACCATTCCTTGGGGGGTGGGTATCAATGGCAGCTTTAATCCACTAGATCTGAAGCCTACCCATTCCCTGACATGTCTCTGGACTTCAAGAGTACAGAAACCCTGGAGCTGACATGCCGATTGCCCTTCCATTAGGACCATTAGAAAGAATTAAAAAATGAAAAAGAAGTGTGAGAGCAAAATGCACCCCACCTCACTGGCACAAACCAAACAGGACTTTGGATTTGGCAGTTTCTCAGCTTGGGGTTCTCCCTCCCCCACCCACTTTGCATTTTTCTGTCTTTTCATATTTTGTTAATGCAAAGCCTGATCAACCACTTTTGATATGTCAGACACCAATAAAATTATTTAGACATCATTCACTGTGGTATCAGAAAATATTTCAAACTTACTATAGCGTAGGTCTAACAGGATTTTGTTTGTGGAGGTTTATAGCTTTCCCCCTATAGTTCAAAACACAAACATTCCCCCACCCCATTAGAGAAGAATCAGACATTTCCAACTCTGAAATTACCTTAAGCTGAAATAAGGAACAACTGCTTTGCAATGTAAACACCTGCTTAGCCCCCGTCCCCCCGTGCTTTGTCAAAGGGTTTTCAAAAGCTCACAAATGTGTGGTTGTTTTGAAAACTTGAATTAGCATTGAATAAGAAGGCAACTGTGTAGCCAATTAGAGATGTGAGAAGTAACATGTACACAGGCTGCCATTTTTCCAAGCAATTAATTGATAACTAGCTTACTGTGGGCTATCTAATAATTAAATTGAAAAACATTCTCAGCAAAGTGAAAAGCAGGGATGCAAATGAGCTCCGCATTTATCCCCTCCTTTTTTTCAGATTCACTGACCACAATATTTAATCTGCCAACAACAGAAAAAAACCTTCCCAAATTACACCCAAACACAGAGGCCCCTAAAGCAGTGAGTGTACATTTCTGAAAGCTTTCATTTGCTTTGGTAAAAGAAAATTCTTCTTCACTTTCTTTGCAATATTTCGTTGGCTTCAAAGTTGGCTAATGGCTGATTTTCCCATTCACCATTGATCTAACCTTGTTTGGCAGATCAGTTTTGGCTTGCAGTGTATTTTGGTGGAAGTTGGATTTTCTGATTGAATAGCTTACAGAAGCATTACCAATCTCCCTGGAAGAAAAATCTCTCCCTATTTAAAATAGAAAGGGTCAATGCTGCGGTAGCGTTAACACTGGCCAGAGACCCCACTTTCCTACTTTCTGCAGGACTGGCGTAACAAATGAAATGTCTGACAAAGAAGGATATGGGTTGGCAAAATTGCTCAATACATTCTTTACAGGGAGAAATTGAAGCCATTTTTCTGCTGGATGGAGCTGTGATCACTGGGAATAGGTCCTCACAGCCAAGGAACATACCTATCATCGTCATGTTGAAGCACAGCAATCTCACACCTTCTGCAAGAAAGCAGGACTTTTGCATTGCCTATTTTATGATATCTTTCTCATCTGGACAGACAGCAAAATAAAATTGCAGGAGCTCCATTAAAGCTTAAATGCTTCCCATCCATCCAAATGGAAGACTTGCCTTCGAAGGGTATTACCTTCAGCTCCAGCAAAACGATTGCCTCCATCTATAGAAAAGCAATGGACCATTTTAACTGCTTAATTCTACTATCCTTCCGAAACAGAGAGAGACCTGTAATATATAGCCACAGTTTTAAACAAACCTCTCATCAAAGAAACATGGGAAAGAAGATGCTGCATTGGAAATGGCTGCTCGCTCTAGTTTTCATTTGCAGCCAATTCACATGGATATTTGGAGTCAGATCCATGTACTAAAATACATGGGAAGGTAAACTGCATTTCCATGCGCTCTGGCTTCTGTCACGGTGTTCTGTTGTGCCAGAAGCGGTTTAGTCATGCTGGCCACATGACCCGAAAAGCTGCCTGTGGACAAACGCCGGCTCCCTCGGCCTGAAAGCGAGATGAGCCCCACAACCCCAGAGTTGCCTTTGATTGGAATTAACCATACAGGGTTTATTTACCTCCCTTCACCCCCCCTTTTTTTACTAAAATTCACAGGTCTGATGGGCTTTTGATGGGAGGTGAGACTCTCACACATTCAAAGGCCAAGAAAAGATAAGGTGAATGAGCTGGTGGAATTTCTGGCTGTTAATGTCAGAGCTCTTTCAGGATTATCTATTTCTGCTACTGTAGTCTGCAGATATCTTACATTCCATCTAGTTTTCCTTCTGCATCAGCTAACAGAAACACCAAGAACCAGTGAATGGCCCACCTAGAAGAGCACAGTAAGGGTGGGAGCAATATTTGTTCTCGTCTCATTTTGACACAAGCCTACCTAATTCACACTTCCCAACCCAATACACAAATGGAAACACAGCTAGCCTTTGAAATCCACACTGCTCTGAATTTTGTGATGCAGATCTTCAACTCAAGTGCACACAGAAAAATGTGCACCAAAACGTTTATACCATTTTATGCTGATTTCCGCCCACAAAAAAATAATAATTGCAAAGTGATGCAGAAATAAGACAAACTGAACTCGAGATTGGAATTATGAGAAAATGAGAGAAACCAAAATTGACAGAGTTATCTATCCCTAGTGGCAAGAAATGATTTAAAGCCTGCTGCTCAGATGCATATAAGCACGGTAACAGAGAAGTTTCTCAACACATTTCCTGAGGCTATTCCTAAGGCTTCCCAAAGCTAAATAAGTGCTTCTAAATAATGTGCTCCTTACGTCACAAAACAGCCCTGTCTTGATCCGGTTGTGTACCATTTGACCTTACTAAACACATAACTAAACAGTGTTTGGAAATGGGCAGGAGTGAAGGCTTACTCTGTTATTACCCATACTTGCCCATCATCTGAAGGGCCTTTTGCAAAATGTTTCCTATGTGGGCGGATACCAAAGCCTCAAGCTCCATAGATATGGTATAAATTAAAACACAATCTAGCATATGCTCTGTGGAGGATTCAGGAATCGGCCACTACAAATATGTAGGTTTTATTAAGGTGCAAGTGTTTGGCTTAATTATTCTCTCTTAAGAGGAGTGGACTCTTCTCAGCTAAAAGGGCAGGTTTGACATGAGGGATTTTTCAATTTGTTTTTAGAGGCATGATGGTTCTTAGTATCCTGTGCTGTTTCTGTACTAAAAAGAGCAACCTAAGAACACCAGAAGAACCTTGCCAGAACCTTGCCGGGTCAGACCAAAAAGTATTCTGTTCTCACAGTGGCCAGTTAGGTGCCTCTGGAAATCCCACAAGCAGGAAACAAGCCATCTCCTCCTTACCATCCCCAACACCTGAGATTCAGAGACAAATGTATGGCCATCATGACTCATTGCTAGTGGTACTGTATTTTTATAAACCATCAGCACTAATGGCCACAAGCCTGACTAGAGAATCTTGTGATAGGATGACCCTGCTCTTTTGCTTCCTGCTACCTCTAGGGTTGCAGGGACGCGGGTGGCGCTGTGGTCTAAACCACTGAGCCTAGGGCTTCCCGATTGGAAGGTCAGCGGTTCGAATCCCCACAGCAGGGCGAGCTCCCGTTGCTTGGTCCCAGCTCCTGCCAACCTAGCAGTTTGAAAGCACGTCAAAGGAGATAAATAGGTACTGCTCCGGTGGGAAGGCAAACAGCGTTTCCATGCACTGCTCTGGTTTCTCCAGAAGCGGCTTAGTCATGCTGGCCACATGACCTGGAAGCTGTCTGTGGACAAACGCCGGCTCCCTCGGCCTGTAAAGCGAGATGAGCACTGCAACCCCAGAGTCGTTCGCTACTGGACTTAACTGTCAGGGGTCCTTTACCTTTACCTCCAGGGTGGAATCACCTGAGCTAGTAAGATGTCCCAGTGACTGCAGGAGTGGAGAAGGAGGTGTGTATATATTTGCCAAAAGTTATGTCTTGAATTTTGTCATCTCCTTCTCCTGCATTGAAATCTTTGTACTGTAGCAATTTGCTGATCAAATGCTTATTATGTTCAATAGGTGATTTAAAGTGTTAGTTCACACCCCTTTTAATGTGTTACTGATAGGCTATGTTTACTGATGGGTAATTTTCATATTGTTTACTTTGGTTTTTGTATTAGTGTATATTATTTTGGCATGTTGTTGTTAGCAGCTTGGGGCTTTGTTTGGCAAAGAACAGCGGGAGACAAACATCGTGATAAATTGAAGAAGGAAAGATGTGAATTGGAAGCTTGCGTCACAGAATGAGGCATTGTATTGGAGCTTGCATGTATCATGCAGATTGAATGCATCTTGAAACATTTCAGTAACTAGCTGAATCCTTCACCTATAAACAAATGGGGAGACTCTTAAGCAGCAAATCCCTATCCTATAAAAAATGGGGAGACTCTTCATTATCTCTTTGAGAAACCCATTACAAAGACTGGGGATGCAGCTGCTCACATAGCCAAAAAACAGCATCCACACTGTGCACAGGGTGAATTCTGCATCATTTTCCTTTACATATTTCTTGGTTCTCTCCCTCAGTTCCCAAAGGCTTGCAGGGCATCTCAGCAACAACCACCATGTGGTATATATCTTTGTAACAGCTGTCTCTGCTTCAGAGAAGATTTTTAAAAAGATTTTTTGCCAGTATAGCATTCGGAGAGGTTTGGAGTTGCTGTTGAGAAGATCCTATGGTTTAAAAGAATGAAATGTCTTACAATATTCTTTATACATGAAGAGCTGCATTAAAAGGCAATTAAGGGGCAGATGTGCAAAAGCAATTTCAATGAAAAATATACATATATGGGTTCTTGACACATATGTTCAGGGAGAAGACAAATCCCTGAAACTATATCTTAACAGTCCTGTAAATGCACACTCCAAAACTGTGGTTGCTGTTGGAGTGGAAACACCCTCATAGTCATGCTTTTCCATTGTGCAAAGCGATCATCTTCTCAGGGCTTCCCGCAGCTTAAAAATGCTTGCTTAATGGACTTGGCCAATCATCCAGTGACCCCAGAGGCCAAAATACTGGGGTGGTGTTCTGAAATAGAGCGGCAAAAGCCTCGTTACATCATGCAAGGGGTCCTCAGGTTTTGTCATCTAGATACATCAACTCTAACCTGCTAAGCTTCAACAAAGTTGTTGCTGACCACTTGTTATGTGGACTTGTTGGACCTCATCCTGAAGGTGAAATATAGATGCCAGGGGTGGGTGAAGATGGTAGAAAATGCGGTTGGGAGTCACATGCATACTGTACTTTTAAAAAGCTCTTATGCCACTATTTACGCTCAGAATTCCGGGAACTGCAGGCTGTTAAGGGTGCTGGGAATTGGAGCTCTGTGAGGAGTCACCTAATGACGCTTCGTGCCTACAGTTCCTAGGATTCTTTGCGGGAAGCCATGATGGTTATAAGGTGATATAAGTGAGCTTTGAATACATGGTGTGGATGTGACCAGGAATAGAACCAGGAAGTGTGTCCCTTTTGTCTTTTGATTTGGTTACTTTGGTGCTTTTTTTTTCCTAAAAAAATGTTTAGGAGGTACTCTCATTTTCCTATTCATGTGCCCCTCAATGAGGCCAAACTTAGATCCACAAAATGTTTAGGGGTATGTGTACCCCTGTGTCCCCCCAGAAAAAAATCACTGGTTACTTTGAACCAAGCATTGCTACAAGTAGAATTGTGAAGTTTCCTGATATATGCACTGTAGCAATGCTTGGTTCAAAGTAACCAGTGATATTTTTTTCTGGGGGGACGCAGGGGTACACATACCCTAAACATTTTGTGGATCACTGTTACTGGTAAAGCAGTACAGAGCATAAGTTAAGGAATGAATAACTGCCTTTGGAATTGTATTCATGTACAGTGAATTAGCTGCATGTGGTTTTCTGCAGTAGGGACCAGTCTCCTATTTTCCTTCTCATCCCTAAGTGGAGCTCACGAAAGGTTCAGCACCGTTCAAGTGTTGTGGCCCAACTCACTGAATCAGTTCAGTCTGTGTTGTTCATTTGCAGAGCCTTGGTTCTTTAAGACATGCAACAGAAAAATACTATTCAGGCAAGGCTGAACCAAATATTTCCAGTTTTGATTTTCAGGCTGAAAACTGTGGCATAAATGCTCACAAAAGCATTATATTGTAGTTTTGCCTCAAGCCTCTTTGGATTTGCGCTACCCTCCATATCTCCTTGTCTCCCCACCATCAGGCAATGTCTTGTTTTATCTCCCCATCTTTATGCCCTAATTTACAGTCTTCCAGGTCCACTGAATGCCATGTTCACAAATATGTCCGGCTTCTGCATTTTAATGTTTGCAATTTATAAAATGCACGCCTGATTTATAGCACATTCAAGTATCTTCCTTCGTCTGTTTATCCCATCCACTCTGCAACAATGATAAAAGCAACCCATGTATATAGCCACAGCAAGAACAATCAAATATTTATTACATCAGCCAAATTACAGCAGTACAGCTACTGCCGCTGCTACGTGATGCAACTGGGTGTGTGTAAGATGCACTCTACAGTTTGCCGTTTGTTTTCCCTCCAGCAGGGTGCATTGTGGTCGTATTCTTCATAGTACTCCTTACATCAGCTCTGAAGAAGGCATTTTGTGTGTGTGTGTGTGTGTGTGTGTGTGTGTGTGTGTGTGAGAGAGAGAGAGAGAGAGAGAGAGAGAGAGAGAGAGAGAGAGAGAGAGATAAGGTTGCGGCTTGTTGCTTTCAGGGAAATCATTACCAAACATTAAAGAAAAGGCAGCCTGTCGTTTCTGTGTGATATGCAAAGGATGCCTCCCAGCTGAGAGGCGCCCCAGTCAGGTTTCTCTGCTGCTAGAGAGCGAGAGATGTTCTTACTGCAGTCGCTGGTGGGAATTATGTTAGGTATACAACACAGGGGGCCCCTCATTAGAATCTAGTGTGATAATTTGATAGATGCAAACAGTGTGCAAGAGCCTATGTGCTGTGAGGAAAGGCTGCGTAGAAGGCTTAGTAGAGACTCAGCATCCAATCATCAGCCTGCAGTTCCAAATGATAAACCTTATGAGGCTTATTTATACTGAAGAGTCTGCTTCTCAATATATGTTCTGCTCTTATAACTTTATTGGCCAGGCCTTAAACACAAAACACCATATTTCTATCGGAAGCCTCTGCATCCGAAGACTGTTCTTCACACAAGCAGAGTGCATTGTACCCAAAGCAATAAATGCAATAACAACCAGGAAAATAGTGGCCGGCTATATGTTGTGGGTTTCATGAGGGATTCACAGCTTCTTTTCTCAGGGCACTTCCAAGATTAAGATTTTAGGACACATCCATTCCTAAAAACATCAGTAAAGGGTGATGACATGTAATATTTCCCTTCATTGGGGATAAAGGTGCACAGACTGGAAATCAGCAGTTTGGATGAAGACTCCCATTAAGACACATCAAAAGCAACTGAGAGCTGTACATGTGTCAATAACAAGGGTTGGGTACATTAGTAATTTTCCAGTCCCTCCGACTTTCATATGTGGTCGCCCATAAGTCTGCCCTATTTCCAAATTAATTTGCAAACTTGGGAAAAAAAAGATGTATGGAAGGTCCCAGCTAAGTTTGCAAAATACAAAATGACTATGGTAGAATGGAAAGCTGAGCTGAAATAAACAGTATCAAATTCAATGGAGACAAATGCAACATTCTGTATTAAATAATAATAATAATAATAATAATAATAATAATAATAATAATAATAATAATAATAATAATGTTTTATTATTTATACCCCGCCTATCTGGCTGGGTTTCGTCAGCCACTCTGGGTGGCTCCCAGCAGAAAAGTAAAAACACGATAAAACATCAAACATTAAAAACTTCTCTATACAGGGCTGCTTTCAGATGTCTTCTAAAAGTCAGATAGTTGTTTATTTCTTTGACATTTGAAGGGACGGTGTTCCACTGGGAAGGTGCCACTACCGAGAAGGCCCTCTGCCTTCTGTTTAAATCATCATCTGCATCATAAAAGGAGCATATTCAGGATGAGAGAGATGCATCTTAGCAGTAGCACAATTGGAAAGGATCTCAGAATCGTGGTCGATCAGAACCTGAACCTGACCCAGCTGTGTCATGCAGCTACATAAAAAGGGGCAATTACCTACACTTAATGCAAGTTTTGGCTAATAAAGCCATCATTTCCAAGTCATGGAAAGTATACATTGCATTTTAGTTTGCAGTATTGTTTCTGGAGTACTGTGTTCATTTCTGGGCTGCTTGCATAAGAAGGATGTAGACAAATTGAAGTAGGTTCAGAGGAGGGCAATAAAGATGCTCTGTAGGAATCAAAACCTAGGAGAAAAGGTTGAAGCAGAAAATGTTTAGTCTGGAAAAGAGAAGACTCAGTGCGGGGATGTTAGCATTTTTCAAATAACTGAAAGACTTGTGCAAAAGAGAGGAAGGATCTGCTGTCCCATAGGGTTGGATTCAACCCAATAGACTTAAGTTACAGGATGGAATCTATCATTTGAACATTAGGAGAAACGTCTTGGTGGTAGGAGCAGGTTGATAACAGAACCTTTGTCAATGGGATGGAGATGGCGAGAGCTGTAGTCCAAAATATCTGGAGGACACCAGGAGGTGAAATAATATTGTGTTCTCCCCTCACTGGAGATCTTTAAGTAAAGGCTGGGCAGTCATCTTTCAGGGATGCTCTCAGTGTGGAGTCCCTCCATCAAGCAAGAGGTTGGAGAAGATTCCCTGTGACTCGCCAGTTTTATGAATCTCTCTGGGTACTTCCCCATTCCATTAATGCTGAATTTCCACTCTTTGCCCTGTAAAAAATGACATGACAGAAGATAGGAGGACACACCTGCTGAAACATGTAAAGCTATGTAACTAAACATTGCAAGAACAATGAGTGGGCAGGGCTAAAAACGCTCAGCCTGGACGTTGTTGTTGTTTGGTTGTTTAGTCGTGTCCGACTCTTCGTGACCCCATGGACCAGAGCACACCAGGCACTTCTGTCTTCCACTGCCTCCCGCAGTTTGGTCAAACCCATGCTGATAGCTTCGAGAACACTATCCAACCATCTCGTCCTCTGTCGTCCCCTTCTCCTTGTGCCCTCCATCTTTCCCAACATCAGGGTCTTTTCCAGGGAGTCTTCTCTTCTCATGAGGTGGCCAAAGTGTTGGAGCCTCAGCTTCACGATCTGTCCTTCCAGTGAGCACTCAGGGCTGATTTCCTTAAGAATGGATAGGTTTGATCTTGCAGTCCATGGGACTCTCAAGAGTCTCCTCCATCACCATAGTTCAAAAGCAAGCCTGGAAGTACCTTGTGACAAACAGATCTTTCTGTTCAGCAATGAATTTGAACTCTTGGTGTGTGTTGATACTTCTGCTCCTTTTCTACTTGCATCTGTCAGGACAGATCCTAACTACTAAAAAAGGAGGAGGGCTAACTATCGGCCAACACAGCTTAAGCATTTAATCTTGTACATGCAGAAGTAGAAGGCTACGGTTTGCCTGCCTCTCTGCATTTGGACAGATCTGCATTGGCTAACCATTCATTTTTGCAGTTGCCGAGGAAATGCGTTCTGCAGATACAAAGGGAGCTCTGAATTAAGTCATCCGTGAATAATGTGTCCGTGGTCCCTATGCTGTTCCTTTTCTTTGGAGATTATTTACTGGTTCTGCAGTTACGGTATATGTATGGCAATGAGGGAGGAACGCCAATGAATACAGTTTGGAGTGGGAGAGTGGCATTTGAAAGAATCGAGTTCCAAGTACAGTATTGTAAGCGAAAAGAACCTTGGCATTGCAAAGTCCAGGATGAAATATTACTTATTATAGCCTCTAAATCAAAGATCCTTGACAGACTAATAATTGAGCACTCTGCTCTTAGTGACATGACCATATTGCCGTGACAGCTATTTAGCTGTTGCTTCCACCACCGCAGCTGTCCATTGTTCAGTGGAAGTTTAAACACAAATTTCCTTTGCACAGTGACCTTTGGAACAACAACAAAAATCACTTTGGTGAAATAAATATTAATGGAAATGGGCAGGCTAATGTTTGAAGGCAGTAGAACCTTGAACTTCTGAGGCTTAGAGCTATAACTTATTGCAGCATTAGTACGCAAAATCTGAATTCACGGCGAGAGCGTTTCGCTTTATAAAATAACAAGGCACCAGACTTCATCATTGCTATCATTAATCCTTGAAGGGCTTTCGGAAATGTGCTTGCTGCACAACAGAACATGGAGGCCAGAGGTCTGCTTTAACTGTAACAAACTGTTCGTGCCCAGGCCAGAAATACTCGGTTTTCAAGGTTTCACCATGGGAAGCATGGCTTGCTTTGGGCAGATGAGGAATTTTGATCAGGCTGTTCATGTTACTAAAGTTCAATAGACAGGCCCCTTTTAAGACTCTGAGAGGCCCAGGAGCCAGAATGTTCATCTGAAGGCAACATTTTTCTCAGTGGACCTTGGGTCAATTTAATTTTTTTCAGCTGAATCTGCCTCCACCACCCCCGCTATATATGCATATAATCTCCTAAAAAACTATATGTTTAACATCAGCAGTATTTTAATGGCACACTGCTAGAGCTGGCCAGTGGTTCAGATTCTTATCTCCTCTACCCCTCATGGGCCAAATCTGACTGGTGGGTGGTGTGATGCCTGCCAATAATCTGACATCACAATGATGTCAGGTGATGATAACCAGGACTTGAAAGCACCACACAGGGCTTGCAAAGAGACTCACAAAGTACCACTGAGCAGCAGTGCCTCTCAGCTGATGGGCAGTAACTTCAAGCCTGCTTTTCGCAGGAATTTGACCCAACCACACCTCTACCCGTGCCACGTCTGACATCACATCTGACATCAGATGGGTGTAGTTTGGGGAAATCATTCTCACAGATCACATTGGAACCTGTGTCCAAATTTGGCCTGCAGGCTGGAAATTCCCAATCTCTGCCACAGTATATTAACATTTCATGCCTCAAAAATTCATATAATAATAATAGTTTGGAAGTTGTCTTATACTGAAACAGACCATTGGTCCATCTAGCATAACACTGTCCCCAATGACGGGCAACAACTCAATCAATCAATTAATCAAACATTTTATTTGTACGCCACATTTTCAAATCTTATGGTTTACAACATATAATAAATTACATTAGTACAAACATGACAAAAGTAGTCACAAAATATGAACACGATGTCAAAAAGTATACAGCCAAATTGAACAATTTCCACATAAATGATAAGATCCAAAAGAAAGATACACAAATTGAGCATTAAAAGGAGCAATACCCCCCCCACGAACCCCACTAAACAATACCACAGCCCAACATTCCCTAGGATTTCACATCCAGCTGTATCTGGAGTCACCAAAGACTGAATCTGACTTCTTCTGAAAACTGAAAACACAACCTTGGCAGAGTTCTCCCCAAAAGTCAGGCTTGAACGTTTGAAAACTCGCCTATCAGATTAAAACCAGATAGCATTGTAAATTATAGTAATAATGGCATCATGTTTAAATTAAAGTATACCTGCCTGACAGTTATATTCTGCAAGCCTATTTACTTGATGGGTTTTTCATGGCACTTTAAATGAAATGGTCAAAAAAGAAATACTCGGTTCATTCCAATTGCTTTGAAGGAGAGCCATAGAGATAAGTCACAATGTGTTGGGTAGGTCAGGGATCAATGAAACCCTTCCGAAAGATCACTTGGGCATGGTTAGAGGGAGAGAAAAAGAGAGAGAGAGAGAGAGAGAGAGAGAGAGAGAGAGAGAGAGAGAGAAATTTGTCTAAAATTTTCAGGAGGGAGTTCCTATTTCCCTTCCTTAACCTTATGAAATGATCGTGAATTCTCCCTTCTTCTTCTTCTTCTTCTTCTTCTTCTTCTTCTTCTTCTTCTTCTTCTTCTTCTTCTTCTTCTTCTCCTCCTTCTCCTCCTCCTCCTCCTCCTCCTCCTCCTCCTTCTCCTTCTCCTTGTTTTTCAATGGTTAAAGGTCCCGCTTATTCCCTCTGCAGCTTCCTATTGGCTGCACTTCCTGGAATGCCTTGGGAATGACACCATATGATATCACAGTGGCCACATTCACTCCATGCATTTAAAATACTAGGATACCATTTTAAACAGTCATGGCTTTCCACCAAAAAATTCTGGAAGCTGTAGTTTGCATTTTTAACTAATGATCAAAGGAACTGAAGGGTGCCCAGTTTATGACATCATGACACCACGTTACATCGGTGCACCATAGCCGTGCTTCCGAGACCTTTCAAGACCTCCAATGTGACTTTCTGTCAGTGGCTTTGCTGAGCCTTGGATGTCACCCTGGAGGTCACGTCAGAGTCCCACAATGTGGGTACCAAGCACCCACAGAGAAATTTTCTGGGTTAGGGTGTGGCAGTGTGAATTATTTCAGAATATTAGCAGCACCAGTTCCTCAGGTGATGCTCATCTGCTAGAGTAGAGCCACAACCATGGCCTGGCAGCACCAGTTCTGTTGCTCTCAGGTCCTGCCTGTGAGTTTCCTATATTCATCTAGTTGGCCACTGTGACAACAGGCTGCTAGAGTGATCCACTCTTTCCTTCTTTTTCAAAACGGGAGTTTATTGGTGAAACTTGCCAAAGAAGAATAAACTTGGACAAACCAAGACATGTCAGCGAAACGTTAAGCTGAAATAAGTAAAACAGAAGATTTTCCCATGCAAAATTAATTCTAAAGTGATTTGAATTATTTCAAATGTCTGCACATATTTTCTTATTCATCTCTTGATTATTATGTTTCTCTTGTTATGCTAAAGTGTTCTGCTTGAATGTAACTAATTTTGCTTTCAAAATCAACAATCTCTCCACCCCGTAATCTTTTCTGCTCTACATTTTTGTTGTCTAAATACTATTTATCTCAAAATTAGTTTTGTGTGTCTGGCACTTTATTACCAGTGGGGAGGTGTTTATTTATTTATTTATTTGCAGAGTAGGAGTGGTAAAGTGTTTTTAACTTGTTTTGGCAGGTCTATTAGCTTCCATTCAAAGAAATACTAACACATTCTTCTAATTGTGTTACAAATGGGTCCATTAAGTGGAAATCATGTTACAGATCATAGATGATGCTAGAATGTTCATTTCATTTGCAGATTTCAACTAATACCATGCACTGGATGCAGGGAGACAATTTAAATTTGTATCATGAAGTATTATACAGCAGATCTGTGATTGTGGTAAAAGAGATGACACCAAACTACAGCTGAGTCAATGTTGTTGTTGACTATAGTTTGGTAGCTGCTAGCTAAAGAATAATAATAAAAAGGATTGCCCTAGAGATCGCTATAGTTAATGTCATGCCAAAAATCAAATCCCAAATTGCAACCCACTCCATCAAATTAGCTAGGAATAGCTTACACTTGATCCCTGTGCTCCTGAATATTTTCTTATTAGAATCTCCCCCACCTGGTTGGTGCTGAGGAGGAAGTGGGACAACAGGAGCATTTGGCTCCTCTCCTCCCTGAAGTGTCTTCTTCCCAGTTGGTCTGTTTTAAGCATTGTTGCCGGCTTGCTTTTGTTAGTCTCCACTCCTCCCCCCCTTCTCTTTTTTCATGTCTATTGTAAGCTGCAGGCAGGGACTGTCTTGTTTTTTAATCTTTGTGTGACACCAAGAAAATATTTAAAAAATGATGAGATGTTAATGTGAAAGAGTAGGAGGACAGGCTGGGATAACAACATGGTTGCTAAGATGAATATTTTCAGCGATCTTTTG
Organism: Podarcis bocagei; assembly: GCF_964188305.1. Lineage (NCBI taxonomy): Eukaryota > Metazoa > Chordata > Lepidosauria > Squamata > Lacertidae > Podarcis > Podarcis bocagei. Next base: position 40,136,837 of record NC_138126.1, read on the forward strand.
TCCTTTTTTTGTAGTCAGCAAATGGAATTTCTTTGTCTTAGCCAAAAGTCTTTTAATATCGCATTGTGCTTAGCACTTGCTTGTTAGCCACCCTGGTGTTGCTACTTGGCAAAAGGAGGATGTAACAGCATGCAGCAAATCAAAGTTAAGCAGACACACTTTGAGTGAAGGAATTTGGACCCTGAAAACAGCCCTCAGAGCACCATTTAGTTTTGATCCTACACGGCAGAACAGAACATTTGCAGGCAGAGACATGAAGCAATTCAACCAGAATGATCAAGAAAGTTCAGAACTAGATACACATTAAATAGGTCGCCATTTTCACAAATAGTTAAAAACATATACACCATTGCCTAATACCAAGAGAAAAGCATTTTTTGAATATTCAGAAGTACTGGACTTTATTAGGATGATAAATAGTTGTTTATTATTATTATTATTATTGTTGTTGTTGTTGTTGTTATAGTGCTGAACTAGGACTTGGGAGGACAGGGTTCAAATCTTAACTCTGCCATGACACTTCACTAACATTACTGTAGAATACCAACCATCTAGTGAAATTTGGAAACTTTAGACTGCCCAATATATTACTTTTGTTTATTAATAATACCCCACCCTTAAGTCACATTTTCTAGGCAGCCTATGGCAAGACATTCAAAAGCACAATAAAAGCTATCTCAATTCTGGGATGTGTTGTCCCTTTTCAACCATATTGCTTAACAAACCCCAAAGAAGAGGGACAACCTACAGAAAGGAACAGTTTAAATGGTGTTGCCAAAGCTTCGCAAAACATTGGAAGACACAAGATTTGCCCACACTGGAAGAGTGGCAGACGCAACTGATGGATTATATGGAACTGGCCGAAATGACTGGCAGAATCCGAGATTTGGGAGAAGAAACAATGGAAGAGGATTGGAAAAAGTTTAAGGGCTATCTACAAAAACAGTACAAACTGTATGAATGTTAAGAAATTGCACGATTCAGAAAAATATGGTTCCAGTAACTTGATTGTAAGATATAGAAAATTAAGTGATATGTAAGAAAAGGTCGAAGCTTAAAGCAATATTATGTTTAATCTAAGTTACAACTAATTGACAAAAATTACTTTAAGTCTAGAAACATAACATTTGAGAAGTACAAAATAAGAAATGAAACAAGGTAATAATTTGCTGGCACTTTTATTACAGAGAATGCAGGGTAGGGAGATGTGAGGAAGTCCAGTTAGTTACATAAAAAACGTTATGAATAGTTGTGCTTTTTTTCTTTTTTCTTTTTTTACATTGTTCGTTGGTGTAATTGTATGTTTTTTCGTTTGTTATTTCTTTGGTGAAGGGATTTTGTGTGTTTGTTATGTGATTTTCTATTCTATGTTTGAAAACTGAATAAAATATTTTTTTTAAAAAATAAAATAAATGGTGTTGCCAAAGCAGACCCTCCTTTACGACAAGACCGGTCCATTTTCCTTCAGGAAACTGCTTTTAAACTGATCACATAACAAATATGAATTGATTTTAGCAGAGCTTATTCTCGGATTTTGAGGCCAATCTTATTATTAGTCTCCAGCCTGATTGTAAATAGTGGCTAAATTTAAAGAAGAGCCTCACTAGAGAAGCTGCTGATATAATATCCTCTTTTGAGAGCCACGTTTCAGGGGGCTAACTGGAAAAAGTCAACATAAGCTTCTTAACCTAAAAAGATGAATTCTTCATGTTGAGTATACAATCACTGTTAGGCTTTGGGTCCCTTCTATTTCTTTAAGCTCTTGTGACAAGTGGGGTGTATCTTGAACTCCAAAACTTATTACTTTGGTTCACCCAAGGAGCATGTACAAATGCTCAAAATGGTGTACAGTGGAACCTTGAGTTGCGGACGTAATCTGTCCCGGAGGCATGTCCGCAACTCGAAGAGTTCACATCCAGAAGCGCTGTGTCTGCGCACACAGTGTGATTTAGTGCTTCTGTGCATGTGCGAGTGGCGAAACCCAGAAGTAACCATTCTGGAACTTCCGGGTTGCTGTGGGACGCAACTTGAAAAGACATAACCTGAAGCGGACGCAACATGAGGTATGGCTGTACTAAAGACCAGCACATGGAGACCCAATGGAATGCACCATCAGGGGTGCTTTGGAAGCCTTGCAAGTGGCTGCAGGAGAGGAACTGTGAGAAACATCAGGAGAGGGTTGTTTCTAGGACTAAGGTGAAACTTTTATTTTTGCTATTTGGTGCTGCATTGCTGCATGATGTTTAAGTAATCTTGTTATATTTATATTATTGAAATGTGTTTTTTTGTGTTGTTATGTTTGCTATTGTTTTGCTATGTTATGGAAATGGTTACTGTAGTGTTTGAATTGCACCCTTGTTTTTCACATTGTAACCGGCTTTCGGGATTATCATTAAAATTTTTTTTGGAAAAGCAACATACAAATAAAATGAATGAATGAATACATGTTTGGATTTGTGTTAAGCCTCCTAAATGTAATTCCAGAATCATTATTTTCCTTAAGTAGCAGAACGGGGAGGAGAATGGCCCCCAAACAAGAATTCAGATCTTTCAGATCCGCTTAGCCCTTTCATATTATGCTGCGTTACTTATAATATGTGCCAATTGTGGGCAAATGGCAGTTCCTCCACAAGATCATCACATCACCATTTTGTAATCAGCACAGTTGGAAGCATGTCCTAAAACCAGTCTTTGGCATTGACTAAAGTAGACTTTTCATTCTGATCACACACCATAAAATGGAGAATACCATTGACAGAGGATGAATAAAGTGAAATAAATAGAAAGCTTTACATGATCCCATTCATTTTGTCTAAAGAAAGTTGTCTGAAATCTGAGTGTGTAAGTAGTAAACACAGCCACACATCAGGTTTGTGCTGTCATTTTGACAAACATGAGCAGCTGGTGTTGTTATCAGTTTCACTGGGGCACCAGGGTGCATATCACAGTCTGTTTGACACCTTGCAATGCTTTGGGTGTCAGAACATATTTGTTGAGAAGCACAACATATTTTTGAAGCCTTTTTTTCTATTCCTGGGATCACTTTTTCTTCTGCTATATATATGTCTCATTTTAAAAAACTCTCTCCCTTTCATACTCTACATTTCTGTGATGCACTAGATAGGGTAAAACATTTTAGGGCACATAACACAGGATATCAGTAGCATGGTGCTATGGTCTAAACCACTGAGCCTCTTGGGCTTGCTGATCTGAAGGTCTAAACCACTGAGCCTCTTGGGCTTGCTGATCTGAAGGTCTAAACCACTGAGCCTCTTGGGCTTGCTGATCTGAAGGTCTAAACCACTGAGCCTCTTGGGCTTGCTGATCTGAAGGTCTAAACCACTGAGCCTCTTGGGCTTGCTGATCAGAAGGTCAGCGGTTCGAATCCATTTGATGGTGGTGAGCTCCCGTTGTTCTGTCCCAGCTCCTGCCAACCTAGCAGTTCGAAAACATGCCAGTGCAAGTAGATAAACAGGTATCGCTGCAGCGAGAAGGTAAACGGCATTTCTGTGTGCTCTGGCTTTCATCACAGTGTTCCGTTGCATCAGAAGCAGTTTAGTCATGCTGGCCACATGACTTGGAAAGCTGTCTGTGGACAAATGCCAGCTCCTTTGTCCTGAAGTGAGATGAGCGCCATATCCCATAGTCATCTTTGACTAGACTTAACCATCCAGGGGTCCTTTACCTTTACCTTTTACCAGTAGTTTTGACAACACTTTCGTAAGCTAAGTTGCGTAAATGCCCTTTTGCATCAACATGTGAAATCGACAACTTTCTCTTGGTCTCTACATCTACTCTCTCACCTTCCAGATCTACCTTGCCAACTGTAATAGGTATGAGTTACTCATGCGTAAACTGGTGCCTTTCTTGGTTAATTTGCCTTGTTAAACCTTTCTGACTGCACAGCCCCTTCTCATCGTGGCTGCCTCAGTCACTGGCAGAATCCGTCAGTGGGCGTTTCTTGAACCTCTTCCAACATAAAAGTTGTTTGACACCCAGTCTCCCCCTCCTCTTACTGCGCGGGAGTCTTCTGTGCAGGGAAGGCGTGGGTAGCAGAGGACCTGGGTTCTCCTCACTGATGTCCAGTGAAGAGTCCTGGAGCCCTCTCTCCACTTCCCCCGTCTGCCTCCCTTTATCCCTGGTGTTGCGCTGATTGGCTTCCCCCTCTACTGAGCTGTTTCTCCCCCTGCTGCTGGGTCCTTCGCCAGCATCATCTGGGAGCCTCCCCTTCGCCTCTCGCTCCGATGTCAGTTCCCTGACACCAACCTTCCTGCTTTCCTTCCTGCCTGCCTTCCTGGTACCTTTAGAGAAACATTTTACCCATCCTCAATTGCTTTTTCAAGGCCCTTTGAAAAAGCACCCCCTGACTATTGGCTTTGCTGCCTGGGGTTGGTGGTAGACCAAAACATCTGGAGAACACTGGGTTGAGAAAGGCTGATCTAGGATAACTTGAAGACACATGCAGTGAAAATAACTCAGTTGTTTACCAGCTGATCTTCTGGTACCCATGAATGGAGGAGACCCATGAATGGAGGTGGTTAAAAAGAAGAAGAATCAGAGACCGTATCTTTGCACAGAGGTAGCTCAATCAGATGATGTGATAAATGGCCTTTTCCCTTTCTATGGACCGCTAATTTCAAGTTTTCTTTCCTGGTCTTTTTGTTCCTTCTCTATAAAAATAGATGCCATTCGGAAGTCCTTGTGTGAAGGAAATGATCAGCACTTTGAGTTTAAAGCCCAGGTACTGAGCTGTTCAGCGCCGGTCCTTCTTGTGTTGCTCATTGCTATTGGGAGATTAGCTCCACCAAAGCTGTTATTATTTGGTTGTGTCCCATGAGTGTGCCAGTCTTATCAGTGTGGTTAACTTATTATGTACAACAAGGTAACACAAATGCAAACCACATAAATGTATGAATGCGGGGGGGGGGGGGAGAGTAGAATCAGATAGCACTGGATAATCAAAAGTAAATATCCAAAAAAAGGGGAACAGTGTGCTTTGAGATTTCAGACACTTCCATTTAGATTGCTTTCTATTGGTGCTGTTAACTAAATTGTAAAGCTATAGCAAGATAATATTCATTGTTATTTGTCCTTTATGGCAGCTTTTTGCTTCTATTCTTTCATTTTCCTCAAAAAAGAGTTTTATTCCCACTTGCATGCCATGCTGGGATAACTTGGTTTTATAAGTTTTGTGATTTGGGGTTTTTTTTCTTTTCTTAAGAAAATATTAGCATGTTGTTTAGGAAGAAAAAAAAAAAAACCAGAGGTGATTGAGCCATTTTTAAAAAAGCAGTTAAAAATCATACAAAACAAACCTGGGAGCCTTGGGCCATGGGCTACAATGTTTGTTTTGCAAGTGCAATTTGGATATGACTCTGGATTCCAAAATGGCTTATAGCTAATTACGGTATCTGTTTTGCTGAATGGGATTTAATTGGGAAGAGGCAAGGTGAGTGATATTTGTTGACCACAAGGAATTAGAGAAGGAAACTGGAATCCTCACAGCTTCAGGATTTCCTTAGTCATGGAGAATTGGCTGTGCTATTCCCAGAATCAGTGCTGCTGCTGGAGCATTGCAAAAAGAAGGTGTCATTTAAAAAGTAATGAAAAATAACAAACCCAGCTCCTAGGAGACTAAAGAACAATGGTCAGCGTTGTTCTGTGCAGACTAGGCTGTATTAGATAGGAAAATTAAACAAATGGTTACTCTTTGAAAGCGGGTGGTGGTAGAAACACATTTCATGTATTTGACTTTAAATATTTGTTTATTTAACGAGTGCATATCCCCCACCTTTCTGGAATCCTTCTGATAAGGCACCTCATATATATATTTATATGTACTAGTGTGAGTGAAATTGGCATTTTGGGGGGACTGATTCCTGGTCAGTTATGTTACTAAATAATATAGTGTATAATCTAGGACTCAGCTACATTAGTAAAGAAACAACTATTTGAATGCACTATAAACATGCAACACCAGATGGTGCCAGAGAGCAGGACATTTTAAAACATGATTTTCCCTAGCGGTTTTTTTCCCCTTTTGTTATAAGTCCCAGGGTGGTCACTAATGAAAGTCAGTATTTAACATGGTCAGGGCAAATTAAGGTTCAAATGTCCATTCATTCGAGTAAGCTCACTGTGGGAGCTTGGGATAGTCCCTGTCTCTCACCCTAAGACTGACTTGCAGGATGAAATTGGGACCAAAAATAGACAATGAAAGGCCAGGGGTGGGACTCTGCACTTCCTGCCCTTCTGATCTCCCCCTTACTGCCAGTGTGGTGTAATGGTTAGAGTGTTGGACTAGGACCTGGGAGACCAGGGCTTAAATCCCCACAGAGGCATGAAGGTCACTGAGTGACCTTGGGCATGTTGCTTCCTCTTAGTCTATTCTGGGAATTAAATGAGGAAATGGAGAACTATCTACACCACCTTGAGCTCTTGGGAGAAAAAGGTGGGATAGAAATGCTACAAGCAAGCAAATAGTTACGGTCCCACCTTTCCACACACAATCGATAAACAGTGAGGAATGGGTCTAATAAAATGAATACATCCCTTTTTTAAAGGGGACATTTCTTCTAATTACTGCTTAACAACTGACTAGTTACTAATTACTAGCTGGGGTAAATGTGTAGCATGAAACAGATCAGAGGCTACCCCAACTTTGCTGGCTGACATACTGAATGCTGCCTCGTGCATCCTGGACACATTGCTTGAATGTATTCAGAGAGGGAGTGCTGGGGAAGAATAAATAAATAGAATAAATAGTTGTGTTATAAACTCAAACCTGCTGCTGAGCTCTGCTAATGGTGAGATGCTGGTCTTTCATCCTGAGAAAGGTGCAGTACTGAAAGTTGTTCAGCACATTAAATGGAAAAAAGAAGGAAGAAGTTTTATTACAGTCTGAAACACTAGCTGTAAAACAAGATTCAGACTATCGCCAATATACCCTAGGGGATAATTCAACCCTGATTGCAGGAGGAAAAGTTAGATAGCCAAAATACGTCATTTCCATTCCTAACACATATCATTTTACAATTTTACTTCTGCTATGCTGGTCACTTAAAACAATTCCTTCGTTCTAAGATCACACTCCACCTTTAGAATATTGTTTCCTGAAGTGTGGTATGCGTACCCACAAGGGTACATGAAAGGGATTTCAAGAGTACATGGCATAATTTTTTATTTCACTTTATCATAATACAACTTTTATTATATATTAATACCATACATTGAATTTGCTCTAGTCTTGATAAAATAGTATCATTAAGACTACCCCCAAATTATAGTCACCTGAGAAGAGTTACAAGCACATTCTTCCTCTCCAAGAATTTTGGGCTCTGCAGTTTACTTCTCACAGACTTACAATTCCCAGTTACCCTTAGCAAACTACACCACCCAGAATTCTTTGAGGGAGTAATGTGCTTTGAATGTTCTTTAAAATATAACGTGGAAAATGTGGTTTGTGAAATCTTTCTTGTTTGCTCTCCCCTACCCCCGGCTTTTGGAAATATACATCATAAATGCTGTATACAAATCCTTGGTAAAGATTTTGCCACATCTAATGACACTAAGAGTCCAATTTAAAAACAAAAACAGAGAGATAACAGTTATGACCAACACCCAGCACTAAGTTCACCGATTCAGAAGAACTAAGTGATCGTTATACAGTTTAGTCACTAGGTGGCAATATTATTAGCGGCAGCTTGGACTGAGCCAGGAGTTTCCTTTTATTCTTGATCTTTTCCTTTGAAGACAATAAAGAATATCAATCTGACTGATGCTCATTAAGCCTTCTGTAATACAGCATCAGTTTAACAAATCCTTGAAAGAACCAGCAAAATGCTATTTTATTTTAATTTCCCTTTTTGCACTAGAAGCCTGCAGCTTTAATAATCTTTCAGCATAACCTAAAAAAAAAGCCAAAGTTACTTTGTTCTCCCTGAGACTCCAGATGAAGTAAGGAAGTGTGTAAGTTTATGTTGCTGTGCTATGGGGAAAGAGGCCGACAAAATTGATCAATATTTTGCTAAAGAGGACAATAAGCAGGACCATGAGAATTCCTTTTGTCAAATTTGATGCACATTCTCTTCCCAAATGGGATGTGGTTTGTGAAAGTGTTTGCTTCTATCAAACCTGGAGAAGCTGGGATGAGGCGGGGCCATTGATTAAAGAGAGAGAGAGAGAGAAAACACCTTAGAGCGGTCTTTGCATTTCTAGACAAAAGCTTTCTTCTTTGAGAGAATGAGAGTCTGCTAGAGAAGTAAATCTTTGCGAGGTTATAAAGATGGCAAAAGGGTGTCGCGGCTACTTGAGTGCAGTTTTGAAGATCTAGCCTCTTCTTTAATAATCATTACCATAATGAGCTAAACCATAAGGAAGGCTGATCACCAAAAAATTGATGCTTTTGAATTATGGTGCTGGAGGAGACTCTTGAGAGTCCCATGGACTGCAAGAAGATCAAACCTCTCCATTCTTAAGGAAATCACGACTAAACGACTAAACAACAACCATAATAAACCTTGTGGGGGAAACCTTCAGCAGCCATTTGAAAAATACATATTCCTTATTACCTTCTTAACTGGAAAAGCAGCACAAAGGCTCAGAAAAAGCAATCCAGCCATTTCGAAAACACATTGCAGTAAGGAGCGTCTTTCAGATCCAAAACATTAGGGGTCTTTGACTATAGACAGAGGACCCCAGTGTTGTATTGTGTGTTCTATAATGATGGTGTAAGAGTGAGTAAAATAAATGATGTTTTTCTTAGGCTATATGGGGAAATAAACCTGGAAATGTTCAGTGGGGGGAATCTTAATTTTAAATGGTATTCAGAAGCTGGCATCACTATTATCTCAGAGGAAACCTGTCAAGAATATCAGAATCATCCTAGTCTGATTCAATCAGGTGTTGTTCTGCAACATCCAGGAGGTAAATGGGACATGTACTACTGATGAAAGGTGAGGTTCCAGGCATTGGAGAAGGAGCAGGACTCTTTCCTAATTACTTGCCCCTTTAACACCCTTGGATGTCTGTGAGGGGAAGTCTCTGCATGTAGTTCTCAGAATTCCTTGGGAAGAAGGATTGATTGATAAACTACTCTGGAAGCTGTAGCTCTGTGAGGGGAATAGGGATCTTCTAACCATTCAAATGTATCCATTCTGAAGGAAATCAGCCCTGAGTGCTCACTGGAAGTGCCTGGTGTGCTCTGGTTCATGGGATCATGAAGAGTCGGACACGACTAAACGACTAAACAACAACAACAAACCATTCTTGGCACCTTCACAGCTCCCAGGATTCCTTGGGGGAAGCAGTGACCCTTAAAATTGTATAATAGTGCTGTACATATATGGCACAGATGTGATCTGTGTTCTGACCATGGTTTGCAAGAGTCACAAGGCACAGTATCAGGAATATACAGTCTTATGCACATCTATTGGGCAGCAAGACACATCAGTTTTGATGGACCTGTGGAGAAGAGCTCAGTGGAGGAGCATGTACTTTGTATGCAGGAGGTCTCAGGTTCACTCCCCAGAATCGCCAAGTTGGACTGGCAGAGACCCCATTCTGAAACCCTGAAAAGCCACTGCCAGCCTGTGCAAACATTATTGAGCTAGACGGACTACTGGTCTGGCTCAGAATAAGGCACCTTCCTATGTTCCAGGATCACTATGGTGCCAAAGAAGGTTGTGGCAATTTCAAAACTATATTCTGCTTCTTCTGTTTCAGTTCACATTACCCAATCTATTATCTTTAATCATGTAGCAACTAGCTGGCATTCTTCCTGTATTAGAGGCTTTGAAGGTCAAACACTTGAAATCTCTCGCACTACACCCCCCTTTCCTTCTGACTGCTTGCTATGCTGATCTTAGACACATCTCATTTTTAAAAATAATTTTTATTGATTTTACATAAAGTTATACAATTGCCATAACCATTCCAAACCATCAAATTAAAGAAGACTCTTTTGAACCTTCAGACCTCCTTCCCTCCCTCCATGGGTTCCATTTTGAAAAAGTTAATCCTTTTTCCTACATCTTTTACCGTTATATATGTATTATATAATCATATTAACCAAAGTTCATTTCACTTTACAAGTGTCATTGTATCCCTGCCAATGATTTCAGCTGTTTACAGTGGTCTTTTAAATATATTACAAAGTTATTCCAGTCATTTAAGAATGCTTGGTCTTCCTGGTTTCTGATCTTTCCCATCAATCTTGCCATTTCTGCATATTCCATCAGCTTGGTCTGCCACTCTTCTCTGGTCAGTACTTCTTTCTCCTTTTTTCCATCTCTGGGCTAGAAGCATTCTTTCTACCATCATTGCATATATAAACAGTCTTATATTTTCCTTTGGTAGTTCCTCACCTATTATACCTAACAGAGAAAAGCCTCTGGTTTAAACATTTACTTTAATTCATTATATATCATTTCCCAGAAAGCTTTTACCACCCCACAGGACCACCACGTATGATAAAAGGTACCTTCTTTCCTTTTACATTTCCAGCACAGATTTGAGCTGGTTCTATACATTTTTGCAATTGTACTCGGAGTCAGGTACCAACGATACATGATCTTAGACGCATCTCATGACTCCTAGAATGTGTACAGATAAGACAAAGGGTCCTTTGTTGTAAGAGCACCCCCAACTGTTGCATCTGACCAGCTGTTCACATAAAACATTTCAACAACCTTTTCGCGTGAATGATTTGAACACTCTATGCCTTTCTTTTTGCGATGTTAAAGGAATGGCCTTCCTTGTGCTCTTCTTGCCAAGAGAGTCCCTAAAGCCAGGTAGTCCAGGCCCTCTGATCTCACAGCAGGTCTTTGTTGTTCCTGCAACTACATCAGCTACCCAAGCGCCACGGCCTTTGTTGCCGTATCTCCTGCTCTGATACCTGGCATGTCATACCATTGGGAGACATGAGTTACGGAGCTGTGTGCTTTGGAGCAATAGGGACAACTCTGATCCTGGAATCAAAATACAAGGGATAGGCTTTGTCTGTCATTTAAAAACATGTAAGATTTTCGAGAGAAAACAAAACAAATTTTCTGTTCACATCACAACTCAGAGGCAGGAAGAAGGTACAGAATGTTAACTTGGTCGGAAACTGATTTCTGAAATTCATTTTACAAAAATGATTCATTAACCTAAAAGCAGTGTGTGAATTCCATTGCAGAACCAACCAAGATTGCGGTTTAATGGGGTAGATTTGATCTGAGGGATTTTGCAAGGTTTCCAGTGGGTACAAATTGCACTTAAGTAGCTGCAGCCCCTTTGTGGAAATGCTTTGGAACACAATCCATGAGGATGTTGCAGTGCACATGCCCAGATGACATTAAGCCCTAGTGTCGTTCCCATCCCCATCGGCAGGACTTGCGGGACTTTATGGCGAATTGTGCTGTCAGTCTTGAAGTGAGACGACAGTGTGCTTCATGTAGGGAGACAGGCCTTCCTCCTTTCTTTTGTGTTTGTGCTGCCCTGCCAAAATAGCAATGTCATTTCCCTCAAGGCGCTCATAAGATATCCTTCCCTCCATTTTTGTGGGATGTAAACACAGGAGCAGTCAATGACAACATTCCTAGAGTGTACATGTTAGAAACATGGGGAGGGATGTCTGTCCAGCAAGCAGGTAAACTTCCTGGGGACGGACTTCCTCCGCATGTGACCAGAGGTGGGTGTGGCCTCACCTGTGCAGGTAAATGACAAAAGCACAGGGCAGGCAGCCATCTCTCTCTCTCTGCCATCACCTTTCGAAGAAGCAGGATGCCCTCTTGGCTCTCAGCCAAGAGAGGAGAGGGCTATCTTCCTATAAGATAGATTCTAAGTGTATTTTACCTTTTTAAGCCTGTCTGCCGTCTGGGATCATATTGTGAACAGATCGTGAGTAAACTCTTTTATACTTTTATAAAGACTGTGTTGTGTCTTGTATTTTAAGAGGGAACAAAGGGGAAATTACCAGAGTAATTATTATAGAGGTTCTAGCGAACCTGTGCACACGTTACCGTTGCGTACTTAAAGGGGAATGTATATAAACTCTGCTGATATTTTGGGAACTTGTTAGCACAAGTTGGACAAGGATATAATTAGTCAATATATCCTCTCCTGCACCCCAGAACATTCCCACAATTTTATCCTCACAAAAACGCTGTGAGAGAAGTGAGAATACGGTGGCTGGCCTAACATCACCCAGTGTGAGCTTCATGGCTGTTACGTGGTTTAAAGGCTGGGTTGTCTGGATATCTGAAATCCAATAAGATGGGAATGAGAAACATGTGGTCCTTCAGATATAGTTTGGCTCCAATTTCCCTCTACTCTAGGCTGCATAGTCAGTAGTCAGGGATAATAGGAACTGCAGTCCAACAGAGAATCATAAATTGGAAGAGAACTCAAGGGTCATATAGTTTAAGGTTGCCATACATCTGGGGAAACCCAAACATTTCCTCTTTTGGGGGGGCCAACATGCCCATTCAGGTGGATTTTTACATTTTTAAGGAAATGTCGGGGTGGGGTTGGACTCAGGTTGCTCTGCATGCCATGAATGCTGCCAGCCTGAGCAAGAGAAAGGGGCATGTCTGCGTGCCCACAAGTCTCTTTTCCTGACTCAGGCTGGCAGTGGCTTAGGCTGTCCCCTTTTTTGCTCTTCAAGGTATGGCAGCTGTTAATCTAGTTGAACCCTTCAATGCAGGAATCCTGCACAAGGCCATCCCTGGATGGGCTCAAACCACCAACCTTCTGGCTAACAGCTGGATGAACTGACCCATTGCACCCCAAGCTTCATTTAGAGGGCTGCTGGTGCTCCATCCCTGAAATAAGATAATTATTATAAGCCGTGATTTTTTTGGGGGGGGGCGCAGGGGTATGCATATCCCTAAACATTTTGTGAATCTATGTTTGGTCTCATTGAGGGGCAGTATTTCAATATGAGTAGGAAAATGAGAGTACCCCTAAACATTTTTTAAAGAAAAAAGCACTGATTATAAGGATACATTTTTAGCAACATAGAAATTTCATCTCTTATGCCAAAAGCAAGTACTTAAAAACTTTTGTATCTTCTGAACTTCCCAACTTCCCAAGGAAAGAAGTGCAAGAAAAGTCTTTCAAGGTGTTGTGACAATGAACGTTGGCTTTGAAGCTGACATGAAGCCCTTTTAAAAGGATGAACAACTCACCACCAATAAAAACAAGAACACTCAGATGTAATTGTAGACATTTCTGCAGGGAAAAAATCCCCTTCCTCAGCAAAATTAAAATGAGTCTCTCTTGACAGAGATTTCTCTGGGAATTACAAAGGCCATCGTTATGTTCTCAACAGTTGGCTTCAAACCAGAACGCCGAAACCAAGAGACAGCAAGGAAAATGGAAACAAAGCCCTTTAAATTACAGAGAACTTTGAAGGTGTCAGAAGGGTCAAAAATGTACTCAGAGCAACTATCTACAAGGGCATCTGTGATATAATTCATTGTTAACTGTTTTGCACCCTGATCAATCCATGGCATACATGTTATCAAGGCTTCTCCCCCTGCCTCGAAAAATAGGTACCGGTACTCACCATGAAGTTGTTACAGTAAGTGTCACACTTTTTAACAACAAAAATAGAGGTGCCGGTACTGGGTACCCCTGAGTACCTCTGGGGGGAAGCACTGGCTACCATGATAATGTTTTGCGGAAGCAGGACTCACTTCTATGTCTGGAGGCAAAGTGGAAGTTCTAGACTGTGTTGTCAACAGCAGCAATGCAAGTTCAATGAAGTACCTTCACATGCCAAGCCAAGTGGCCCTCCATGCTGTTTTGACTATTTGTGTTGTGTACTAGTAGCAATCTTTTTTGTTTTTTTTTATATGGGCAGTCACAGTTTGCAAGTCCATCACACCACCTTTTGCATTCTATCACCTCAGTATTTATTTATTTTTTGGTCACCGTAGGAATCCCTTGCGGACAGTCGGGTTGTGTATCTACAGCAGTGACCAGATGAAGAATGACCACTGAGATGAGCGCAGAGAGAAGAAACATCCTGGTGCATCTGCAGCAGCACAACCGGACACTTTTATCTGCCCCAGCTGCAACAAAACATGTCTCTCCTGTAGTGATCTCTACAGCCACAGCAGGTGCTGTAAATCTCCAATGGTTTAACTTCGTCCCCAAAGGCACACTCCTCTGTTATCTCCTGAAGCAAATGGATGCCAACAACAACAACAACAACAACAACAACAACAACAACAACAGGTTAATCAGTGGCAATCAGAATTCAGGTGACAAGTTGCTGAGGTGGTAAAATTGACTGCAACACTCTAACCATGTTTCTTTCACGTAGTGGGAATTTTTCCTAGGTAAGGCTGCAGCAGTCATGACCCCAGTTATCTGGGAGTAAGCCCCACTGAATTTGATAGGACTTAGGATCCTGGGAATCACCCCAGAGCTACAGTTCCCAGCACCCTGAATAAATTACAGTTCCCATGGGTCTTTGGGAGGAAACCATGTGCTTAAATGTGCATTGAATGTGCTTTAAATATATGGTCATGGTTAGGCTTGTGCTATGTAATTTTTGGGGAGTTATTTCCAGTGCAGTAGGGAGGGAACATTTTGAATGTTCCTCCTTAAAAAATAAAAACAAAACAAAACAAAATTCCCAAGAAGATGGACGGCGGGAACATATTACTTAAATAAACTAGTTTTCTGCTTAGAGAAGGAGAGGGTTCATGTTTACAGGCAGGAACATCAAGATCTTGTACCCTACTTGCAATCTCAAGTGATACAGCCCACTCTAATGCGTTAGGAGTTCACCACTCCATCATTCTGTTGTATATCTAGACCAGGCTATGTGTCAGAGAACCAGTAATATCTGAAGAAGCCCAAAGGAAGGCTCACAAATGAAATTTATTTTAAACCAGCAGTGTCCAACATCCCCCCCACCAAAACCTCTGAAAATTTCATATTGTTTTCCTAACACATTGCAATGGTGAAGTTTTTGATTCTGTTGTTTTGAGACTTACCCAGAGATAAAGTTACAAGGTGCACTTTGCCTGCATATCCTGAAATTCCAAGCATGTGGAAAGGAAACTAAATTCTTTCACCCATACTTCATGGCTTCTTTTTCACACCCGTAGAAAGGTACAAACTTCTGCTGTCGACGTAACTGATGACCTTTGCTTCCAAAGGGGATATTGTAGTTTAATATGCCCATAATCTGTAGATAAATAATCCCCAAAGAATACATTTGTGATAAGGGAGGTTTGCAGGCTGAAGTGACAACACTAAACAGATACAGAATGCCTGATATTATGCTCCAGTATGACAGAGAATCTATCTCCAGAGTGAGCAGGGCTTGTCAGCTGTGTTTTATGCTCCCGTTGTGGAAAAGATTTTCATTTAACAATATGTATGCCTCAGATACCTATCTGGCGTACACTGTTTTAATGGTCCTAAATAAATCATATAAAGTAAAGAAACTTTGGAAGGTGCAGCCTGCCGTATTGGGCATGGTATGTATATGATTGCAAATATATTACTCCTAGATGCCTAACAAATAACCATTGAGCTGGAATTTTATGTGCCTGGAAACTCAATCCAAAATAAACTGTCTTCCATGTAAGGGGCATTTTTCTCTTTATAGCAGTAAAATACTTGTTTGCTGTATTTACGCTGAAGTTTTCTGCAGGGGATGTATAAAACACTGAGATGGAGGATGGGATGCAGTACCACATGCATGCATTTATAATGGGTCAAGAGGCATTGTCCAAACATGGCTCCTCAGCCCACAGCTATAGTATGTCCCTGGCTGTTTGGAAGCCCATGCATTCCCCTAATACTTCATAGGTCCTTAGCAGAGGCATGGGGATCTGTGGCCTTCATGGGCTGCAGATCCTCAGGAGAGGCCCTGTTTTGGATACTGTCTTTACCGAAGCCAGGGTGGGGAACCTGTGGCCTTTCAAATGTTGCTGGACTACAACTCCCATCATCCCATGCTACTGGGAGCTGATGGGAGTAGCAGTCCAACAATCTGGGTGGTGGGACTTCACATTCCCCATCCTTGCTTTAGCAGGAAACGCAGGTATAAATGTGGGAGATACACCTGCCACTACAAAGTGTGAATCGCTCCCAAATCAGTAACCATATGTGGACATTATAGATCCTGTCTTGATCAACATGGGAGAGGGGCTAACCCAGGTAGTTGCCCCCCAGTAATGTGCACTCCCCACCCCCAGGTAAATGTATGTAAAGACCTATGGTTATATGGGTAAAGGCTTCCATAGGATCTGGAAGCCCAAACAATTGACATTCCAGATCCCATGGAAGCCTTCATCCTCAGACAGTAAAAGTATGTACATAAATACTGTATGTGTAGGCATTGAGCATGGAGAATATGGCAAGGCTAACCAGTGGCAAGGCTAACCAGTGTTGCTCCTGTGTTCGTGAAGAAAGAAGCTAAAAGACTCACCTAGGACTTCTGATTTCAGTGGAACTGACTTCCACACAAGATTGACCCAGGAGCCCACAACTGAAGACCAATATTTTGTGACCTGCCATGTTAACCAGCAGTTCAAAGACTCGTGCAAACAGTTCCAATGCCAACATGAGGCTACAACTTGATCCGTCTTGCTGTTGCAAGGACCCACCACCTTAATCTCTTGCACAGCCACACAGCACCATTAAGCAGCTCTGACAGAGTCAGTATGATGTTAGGAGGTTCCAGGGGGGGTTGGTGGCCACAAGGGAAATTGCTTGCAGATCTCCATACAGTTTTCCCAGTTAGAACACCAGTTAAGTTCATGGCATCACTGGATAGACACTTGAGGAGCCCCATCTAGAGATGAGTAATTGGCAAGAGGAGGAGGCAAGATCAGCGTGCCACCTATTGTATCTGAACCTCTTTCTGATCAACTAGATCAGGCAATGCAAATCATTAAAATGAAATCATTTGAACCCTCTAAAAAAAGAGGTGCAGAGCAATGAATTTCACTTTGCATTCCCTATTTGTCTCGATCACCCATGGCATGTTGAACTAATAGAAGGAATGGCAGAAAGACTGAAAGATCTCATCTCCACAATTTTGGATTTCCAGTCTCATGTTTTATGCTATTGTTCTCTAGCTGTGAGCTAATGCTGGGCATATGCCACCAGCTGATAAGCACAGATAGCAAAATGTTTGCCTGATTCATATAGATATTACTTGAATGACTGATAAGCTCCCAGAAATTGTTTTTACAAGATGGATTACTCCCATTAAATTGATATTTATGACAACACTCTAGATACCTGGCTTGTCGAAATGTATCAGTGGAACAAATCCTTTATAAGGATTATGTTCTCTCTCTCTCTCTCTCTCTCTTTTAAGTTTTGAACATTGTCCACACATTTTTACTGGTTTTATCTGAATTAAAGCAGATTCATATGAAAAATACTTGAAAGAATTGCTTTTATCATTTAGATGTCGTTTTTCTCAAGGAAGAAATCTTAAACCAACTAATAATTAAGACTATCTATAAATATCTTATGTTACAAATACAGGTTTTTGCTGCTTGTTTCTGTCACACTGGTGTTTTAATTAATTGGACCCAAACCTGTGTCTATCACCCATCTCTAGCAAAGAGCGACCAGGCATAGCCCTCACTGCCAACCCAAGAATGGCTGAATGGGCAGCTGCACTGAGGGAAGAGAGGAGGAGAAGTTGAAGCTGCCTTATAAAGAGCCAGGCCCTATTCCTGACACTCTTCCCTATATGGGGATGCTGCATTCTTCCCCCACCCTCACATGTCCCACCCCTAAATAGGAGGGGCAAACACAGTTCCTGTCTTGTGCCATCATTTTTTGATGTGGTCCACTGACTAAAACAGGGGTAGACAACTTGTCCTGTGAATGTTGTTGGACCAAAACTCCCATCAGGTGTTGGACTTTCAGAGGAATAGAGTAGAACTAGCCCCGCTGTACATTGAGGAGGGCTGTGTGGAGAGAGTCTCTTCCTTTAAATTCCTAGGAGTTTATCTCAGTGAAGACCTTACTTGGAAAATCAATACAACCCAGGTGATTAAGAAAGTCCAACAGAGACTCCATCTCCTCAGAGTATTGCAAAAGAACGATGTCAATCAACATTTGATGATCTCCTTCTACCGGTCCACAATAGAAAGTGTCCTTTCATACTGCATCATGGTGTGGTACGCTGGTTTGACATCAACTGATAGCAAGTGCCTACAGAGAGTGGTGAATACAGCACAAGATATTCTGGGCTGTCCCGTGAATCTGCTAGATGACATCATGGAAGAACGTTGCCTCAGGAGAGTGAGGGAAATTCTATGGGATGATTCACACGCTGGCCAGCACTTTCTTGATCTCCTGCCCTCTGGCAGAAGATATAGAAGCATGATTAGTTGCACCAACAGTGTAAAGAACAGCTTCTATCCACAGGCTGTTAGGCTGCTGAATGAAAAGATAACAACAGGGCAACTGACTTTCAGGTGGGTGTGCGTCAGTAAACGAGTGGAATTAAGACTAAGAAAGCTGAGTGGGGGGTGCTTGTGTAATCTCACTGTATACAAGTTGTACAAGTGACAATAAAGTATTTCAATTTCAACATGGCTAATGGTCAGGAATGATGGGAGTTTTCTTTCAAAGCTTCTGGTGGGCACTGTGTTGGATACTCCTGACCTAGAGTTTTGATGCTGCAGAGGAAAGAAATGGACAAAACATGTTCAAGAATGAGCAATGTATAACACTGGTTATGTTTCTCTTACAGAGTGGCATGAGCCACAGGCCCACTGCATGATGGTGCTGTGATGCATCCTCCCTATGATTTACATTGTGGCAAAAGAGATGCAGCAAAAGTTTTTATTGAGACATAAAGCTGTGCCCAAACTGAACCTAGGAGTTGTTTGCCTGGAAACAGGGTCCACCCCCCCCCCCGCTACTCCCAGGAAAGCTGTTCTTCTTCAGTTTTGCTAATGATATTACAAATTCCAGCTCAGGCAGCCAAGCCATGGCAAGCCTCAGGCATACAGACTGCAGGAAACAGAGTCATGCCAATGTAGGGCAGTGTAGCTGAGGAACGGTGTCCCAACCAACTCATTAATCATGAGATCCAATTTCCCAGAGTCACCTTCTCCTCATATCCACCTCCACATTCAGGGAACTCGGAAACAGCAGGTTTTAAAATACAGCTTTCCAACTGCGCTGCTGGTCCATAGAGAATGATACAGTTTAAATTCTGATTAAAGAAATTAAGGCAATCTTTGGAAGGTGGTGCAATCCCATTCATGCCTAATTCTGTACAAAACCAGGGAGAAAATACAGTTTCCATGATGAGCGATGTCTGATGACATCTTAATTGAATCATGTTTTCCAAACAATACTGGAACATACGTATCTATCAATGGAGGACGGGGCACAAAGTTCTAAGAATATCCACCTCCTGATCCTCATTTCTGAAAGAATGAGGAACAGAATTTCTTTCTTGGCCTCAGTCACTTCTCATCTTCAGATTCAAAGGGCATTATTTATAATCTTCTTTCTTGAAATTCATAAAAAAGAGCTTAATTCTCCACTGCAGCTTAATATACATTTCCCCCCACTTTTACATTGGGACATAACTGAAATACCCTCTTTTTATCACAATATCTGAGACTGAATGCCCTGAAGAATGAACACAAAATGGGTTTATTAATTTAGCTGGATCTGTCTAAGGAAGGACAGATCAGCTCACTGGAAGGACAGATCGTGAAGCTGAGGCTCCAATACTTTGGCCACCTCATGAGAAGAGACAGTGGCGTAGCGTGGGTTGTCAGCACCCGGGGCAAGGCAAGTAATTTGTGCCCCCTAACCCGTGGATTTGCGCTCCCTAACCCTAACCCCCAGATGTTGCGCCCGGTGCGGCCGGCCCCCTCTGCACCCCCCACGCTACGCCACTGAGAAGAGAAGACTCCCTGGAAAAGACCCTGATGTTGGGAAAGATGGAGGGCACAAGGAGAAGGGGACGACAGAGGATGAGATGGTTGGACAGTGTTATCGAAGCTACAAACATGAGTCTGACAAAACTGCGGGAGGCAGTGGAAGACAGGAGGGCCTGGCGTGCTCTGGTCCATGGGGTCATGAAGAGTCGGACATGACTAAATGACTAAACAACAACAACAGTCTAAGGGCCAGTGAAGAATTGTAGATGTTACATGGAAGAAATGTGTGTGTTCTTCTGATTATTATTTTTCTCTTAAACTAAGGTCTGGTTGTGGAAGGCTGCCAGTTTGAGTGGAACAGTATTGGCATTAGAAGTAGCTACTTAACTCTTTCCATCACTTTCCTGGTCAAAATCTCCCTTCACCACAAGGTGCTTTTCTCTCTTTGTTGGTTTCTTTATAGGTAGGCTAGCAACTTGAGGATTGGATCTGAGTAGAAAAATATCATGATGGACAAAAAGAATTGAAGGAAAGATACTACCATTCAACTAGGTGCCACCCAGCACCCTACGTTATTTCTCCATATTCAGCTTGCTGCCTTGGACAGGAAGTTGCCAAATTAAAGACCATCCATTTGAAACTTGGGTGCTTGTCTAATAGCTACCATCCATTTAAAACCCTATAAAGAGTCGCTTCATCTCTTCCACGGCCCTTCCAGAAAACAAACAAAGTTGGGCGCTCTATAATGGATGACACACAGATGCTTAACTACTGCCCTGTGTGGCCTGAGCTGAAATGTGCCAAGCAATCAAGTAATGGCTTGGAAGGGAGTTGCTTAATTACTTGCAAGATATGACTGAGTAAGCCGCAGCAGATGCTAATCACAGTTGAGTTTATTTATTAGGGACTTGTGGACATTGATTGAATTGGTACTCTTCTTCTGATTTCTTCCGGGAGAATTTAAAACATTGGGGCCTACCTCTTATGTGATTAAAATACCCATGCAAAAGAAAAGGTCGTCATTAGAAAGGTCACTTTGAGATACTGGATATTAGGCTGGAATGGGGGCCTGGACGACGTGAGGCATCTGTAATCACTGTGCATGCCTAGCCTAATGTAATTATGCTTTAGTACTTAGACAGAGCTCTGCACAAAGATTAACTTCGGGATCCTGTACAAGGGAGAAAAGCAGTTAGTGGCTACCACTTATCAGGTAAGGAAACGTTGTACCAAAAGTGAAGGGGTCTGGGGAGATATACAATGTGTGCGTAAGGGCAAAAAACATTTTGATCGAATCTTCGAACTCCTCTTGATAAGTGATAGCTGCAGCAAAATGTTGAGGTCAGGAATGCTCCTGTTTAGCTTTCCAGCCAGTCAGCAATAAACTTTTTTTAGGGTACTCCATTCCACCTTCATCCCAATTTTACTCCCTAACCCATCAAACAGTTTTTCCTCAGTCTTCATTAGATACTTTATTGTGGGGGTGGAGGGGGGTGTCTCCAGCCTAGCATTTTTTGTTTGCACCTCTGCAAAAACTGGATTTCCCCCAACCCTACTGATACTTCCTTCTTGTCATGGATGACGCCATTTTGCCTACAAAAGTGCCAGCACTGGGACAACTGAGATTACCATTAAACAAATCAAATCACTGAAAAGCACAAGTGGAGTAACAAATAGCAAATAACAAGGAATGCTATATAGAGGTTACTATTAATACATGTATATGATGATAAGATGTTGCTGAGAACATTAAGGGAACATCCACACTTCATTTTGTGCCACCTTTATAGGCACAGATTTCCAGGTCTGCTGCTTTCCCCAGGAAAACCCATGCTTTATTGCTGAACTGGAGCAAACAGCAATTGGGTTTTTCAAGGACTGCTGTTTGCTTGGATGCAGCAAGAAAATGTGGGTTTTCCTAGGGAAAGGAGTGGAAGGAAGGAAGGAAGGAAGGAAGGAAGGAAGGAAGGAAGGAGCTGCTAGGACCTGGAAATCCTGGACCTGTGCATGGAAAGCATGGCACAAATGGGAGCATGGAACAGATTTCTAAAAACATCATCTCTACTCTCATAATAGGGGCACAATTGCCCCCACTCCCCTTCCTGAAGAAAAGCTTGGAATATTGACTCCCATAGGGAAAGGGTTGAGGGGGGCATTTGGGGGCTTGAGGGCCAGTGGAAAGAGGGCTGAAGGGGGACTTTATAAGCCTGCTCCTCCCCTGAGCTCTTCCTCCTTGCACACTTGGCTGCATCCTCCCTATATGCAGCGTGGGATTTTGCTAAACACCTGTTAGATAGGGCTAATAATGATAATTTTTTTTGAGGGATTCCTTGATTTGCCTTAGGAACCCTCCTCTTTTCACACTTGGCATAATGAATTAGACTGGCATTTGGAAGTGGTTTGGTTGCTCTTACAGTATTGAGTCTTGGCAGGTGAGGAACATTACATATACCGAGGCAGTGTTCAGAGATCTCCCAGCACAGTATGGCTGGCTGGACCTGGGGGCAGTGGGTGCATGCTGGACAGTGCAGCCTACCCGAGACTCACTTAGCAAAGAGGGAGGGAGTTCTTTCCCATTCTTTGTTGGAGAGCAAGAGACTGCTGTGTCACACGCCCAGGGATGTGGAGAAATGCTTCCCAACTGGAATAAGTTATACTGAAGTTGGTTGATTTGGTTTGCAGTTCCTCCATGCTGTTATGCACTATTAATTACCCCAATGCTTTTTCTCACGAGTCATCTTTGCAGGGAGGTGGGGGCAAATCTTGAGTTCAAACATCACATAACTAAATTTACCGTAATTAGGCAAGTTGCACTATTTTCACTTTAGTCCACCAGTTGTAATATGGGAATAATCATAGTCACCAGCATTCTATTGTAAGGATGTGTGTGATGGGTGTGTGTGTGTGTGTGTGTGTGTGTGTGTGTGTGTGTGAAGTGACTTGAGAAACTATGGAAAATGCAACTATTATTATTATTATTAGTAGCAGCAGCAGCAGCAGCAGTAGATAACATTGCAAAATATTGATTAGCTTCAAAGATTCATATAGCTTAATAAGAAGGAGAGGGGACAAATGCACAATTAAGAAAGGGCAGATCCATGCATGCAGCTAGTCACAGAAGCAAATCAGGTTGTTTCCCTAAAATGAATTGTTGTTGTTAGAATTTATATACCTCCCTATACCTGCAGGTGTTCAGAATAAATGGGGAAGAAGCTGCATCAGAAACAATCTGCTTAGTCTATGTGAATCATCTGAACTGTGATTCAAAGTTGATTCAAAAGTGAGCCATCCTGTGATTCACCATTTGTCAAATAATAACAATCACCAGAACCAGAGTGGATGATCTATAAAAATTCCAGCTCCTTCTCCTTGTTGTGCTCCAGTTTTGACTGTTTGCATCTTGTGCTGGACAACTGGAACAGATCGCTCTTCTCGCTGGTGTTACAAGCCATCCCACCGGAAAGCAATCTTTCTGATTGAGCTGTTTAAAGCAATCTTGGATTTGTTGTTCCAGGGAAGGAGGGAGGATGTTGAGGGGAACCGGAATATGCACACCAAGAGTGCTGTGAGATGCTTGGGACGGGTTGATGGCATATACGCTGTGTGTGCTCTGCCCCTGCTAACACTGCTCACCAACCCAACCTACCCTCCACCCCCCAAAACCCCACTCCTCCCAAACCCTATCCCCTCACTGCTCCATCAGGCCCCACATATCCTCACAGCTCCTCTGTGTCCCTCCACCCCTCCTTTATTCAAACCTCTGCTGTTGTTTAAAAGAGCCATTTAAAAACCCATCTTCTCTTTCGCTCCCCTCTCCTTACCTGACTACATGCAAACCCAGGGTTGCAACGCAGCACTACAAATCCTCCAATGGGGACTGTGCGGTGACAGCCTTACATTTTTTATGTCTACAGGAGGGTATATATTGTCCCACAAGTCTTACAAATCCCTGCATGAAGTAGAAATACTACATTATATGACCGGAGAATGAGACCAAATTCATGCCTCCCACGAACACTGCCTGTGCTACCACCAACTGCATTAGCTGCTCTCCAGGAAAGCCCATTGTCACAGCCCATAGACTTTCTACAGTGAAATCAAACTGGAGAATCATCTATCTATTTGCCACGCTTTACAGCAGCAGCAGAATCATGTTTTCGCTCTAAAGATATTTTTTTTTAACTCAGTCCCATCAAATGTGATATGGGGAGGGCCAGGGGGAGGAGTAAAACTGACCCCTTGCCTTCCGGAGATGGTATCGCAAGAGTAGCCCTTGGTGCCGATGATGGCTTTATGCAGCCAGTGCCAGCTTATGAGAAATAACAACCAAGCAGGCAGCCAAATGGAGCCTTAAATACTTAATATGTGCTGCCTTCCTCCCTGTTTCTCAGTGTTTCATCCCACCTGCTGTTACTGAGTGTCACGCAGCAGAAATAGTTCCTCTTGCTGAGAGATGCCTTCAAGGCACTACTGGCTCTCAAGCGAATATCAATATCTTCTTTGAATGGCCTAAATGTATTTTAAACAAGACATTTCCAAACTGTTTCGGCACTGATTGTGTACAGTGTGCTGAAAAACAGCAATTAAGGGTCTGTTGGCACTCTCATTACCATTTCTTGGTTTTGGATGCTCTATTTTATTCAATTCCATTGCATATAAAAATGTTCTTTTAAAAAAACAAAACAAAACCAGGACAGAACTTGGCTCATAAAACATTTTCTCCTTCTCTATCTTCCCTCCTCCCCTTCCCCAAAGAGAACAAAAGTATTCAGCAGCCTGTGTGTTTTCATTGTTGATAAAATATACCCCCATGTAATGCTAAAAAGTACAAGACACTGGGAGTAGAACAATTATTTTAAAGCATTTCTCATGCCCAAGCACATAGGTTTAGATTCCAAGTTGTCGCCTGCTCGTCCATTCATGTAAATGGGTGGGATTTCCACCCCACCACATCTGTGGCCTTTTCTACACCATTCACAAGTATGCTGTTGAGGAAAGGGAAAGACAGGAAGGTCTGATCTGCAAGCACGTCTTATTTGTGGTGGGAATGTACATTTGTTTATTTCATTTTATGTATTTCTTTTTTCAAAAATTATATTCCACCCGTTACTGAAGACCTTGGGGCAGATCATAGCAAAGGCTGAAATACAAAAACAATTTATATCTGCATATGTCAGTTCAGGATTAGGGGTATTTTCATTGAGTTAATACAGTCGTACCTTGGAAGTCGAACGGAATCCGTTCTGGAAACATAGAATCATAGAGTTGGAATAGACCACAAGGGCCATCGAGTCCAACCCCCTGCCAAGCAGGAAACACCATCAGAGCATTTGACTTCCAAAACGTTTGGAAACCAAAGCACAGCTTCTGATTGGCTGCAGGAAACTTCTGCAGCCAATCAAGCCCCATTGAACATTTGGGTTCCAAAGAACGTTTGCAAACCGGAACACTCATTTCCAGCTTTGTGGCGTTCGGGAGCCAAAACATCCGAGTACCAAGGCATTTGGGATCCAAGGTATGACTGTAGTTGATTCTCACCAGTTTGCTTTTAAGTAGATTGGGCCAGATTCAACTAAGTTGTTATGATCATGGGGGCCAACACAAGAGCACCTACTATTGCAGCAGGGTTTTGCCCTCCTCTCTCCCCCCCACAATCAGCTTTGGAGGATCCCTAGGACAGCATGCAGGGGAGAGGTCATTCCACTGGGCAAGCTGAAGTACCTGAAGAATTTTAGCGTGGCACTAAATTCCTCCCATTGACCTGTAGTCTTCATACTTAAGGTTCTTATTGGTACACTGGATATGCTGCATTGAATGGTTAATGATCTGCAGTCCTAAGGCAAATGAGCATCTGCAGAGATGCATGTGATCTGCTTTTTGACAGAGTCAATGACTTCTTAGGAGTTTGGAGGGAAGGAGTACTCTCCTCAGAGTATTGTCCTGATATGGTAGCATTGCGAGGGCAGGGATATTGTGGGGGGAAAGAAGCAAGCCTCTGTGTTCCATGAGTTCCCACAGTTCCCTGTGTTCCCAGAAGATTCCAGTGGGGTTTGACTGCAAACGCTGACTGCAAGCCCCTTTCAGCAGGGAGTACTCTCCCGATTCTTTCCTTAGAGCTTCTGTCACCTGATGTAATGGTGATATTGAGTGGTTGACAGATCAGTGGCCCTGCCCACCTGCCAAAGGAGCCTGCAGCAGGTATGGGAGCAAAGGACCTGCTGTATCATCCTGATCCTGTTTCCCAACTCTCTTCTACATCAGTTTCTGCGGGTACATCCAAGCATGGACTATATAATGCATATGGCTCAAAATCTGAATCTGCCCATGGAAAATCATGCAATAAGTGTATGGTACTCTCAGCCTCTCACATGGAGTGGCTCCAATACATCAGAGTTAAGTTTGTGTATGCCGGTGATACCTTAAGGTTTAAATTATTTTTGATTGGTATGCTGATCTCCAGGGAGATTCCTGCAGTATGAAATTCCTTAGGCCTTTCTGTATGAGATTATGAAGTTTCCGTACCTACCATTAATCTCAGGATTAAATAATGAAATCACACTATTCAGTGGAGCTAAAAATGACCCTGCAGTTATACTGGAGGGTTCTGAATTATTTGTAGATCTGTATTGAACAAACTCAAAATTTAAGTCTATCTAATTCTGCTTCTGCCCCCTGCTCCCTTATCAGGATAAGCTGAAAACCCACAATGATCTCATTTCTAATATGCATTAACATAGGCTCTGAGCAAAATAAGAGCTCCCAGGTGTAATGGCTGCTCAGACCTACTTCAGTTTCTTGGGAGGTTTTGCCTGACTTGTGGTGGTGCACTAAGCACACGCTTTGCAGGAATCTAAAGGAACATCCTTCCTCTGCTATCACCCTCTATGAGCATCATTTGACAAGTGAGGTTCATCTAATCCAACCACCTGCAATGCAGGAATCCTGCTCACAGTCATCCCTGGATGGGCTCAAACCACCAACCTTCAGGCTTCAGGATTGTATAAATTTTAATTATTGGTATTTCTGTAGTCAGGGTTGGCTCCAGACTTCAGCATGGTGCTGACAACAGGTTCCCACTTGATGCTATTGCTTGCCATTGCAGAAGTGCAACTGCACCCAATCATTCATTTCACTCTCTCCACCAGTCCCTTTGATGGGTTTGAGTACAGTGGTACCTCTGGTTAAAAAACTTAATTCGTTCCGGAGGTCCGTTCTTAACCTGAAACCGTTCTTAACCTGAGGTACCACTTTAGCTAATGGGGCTTTCCGCTGCCGCCGCGCCGCCAGTGTGCAATTTCTGTTCTCATCCTGAGGTAAAGCACTTAACCCAAGGTACTACTTCCGGGTTAGCAGAGTCTGTAACCCAAAGTATTTGTAATCCGAGGTGTTTGTAACCCAAGGTATCACTGTAATGAGAAATGGTGGCACTTTTGAGCCAGTGCTCTGCACTGCCTTCCTGTCATTTAAATTACTCAGTGCAATTGCCCAACACAACATTAGATCAGGCAGGGCAATTTTGGGTGCTCAAACATGGCGGATGGCCACAGTAGACTGGAGCCAAGTTTGGCTCACATTCCAAAGCAGCAGCCCCTCCCACCACTAAAACATATCCAGGGGGCCCAGCAGTTGGTGGAAAGAGCGATTGACAGCAAGGTTGGGCCAGTAACTGGTGGACCCTCTGAGTCTCAGGGCCCCCAGCAGCTGCCAACCACTTTAAGTCCTGATGGCAGGCCTGAACGTAGCAGTTGCTGAGGTTTTGAGGCTCTTCATGGTGAGCTTGTGGCTTTGCTGATGCTCCCCCACTTTTGCCTTGTGTTAGTTTTCTTCATAATTCTCCGATCTTCTTTACAAGAGTGTTCCAAAGAGATGGTTGGCATCCGTCTGTTCTTGGGAAACAATAGAAGGGAGTGTCTTTAGGGGCGAGGTCAAGCTGTTGGATGGTTACTCTGCCTGCTGTGACTGTAGACATCAACATGGGAGACATAGGCGCCATCTTTGCAGGGCCGTGGGGGCGGAGCTGCACAATTTTTCAATGAGAGGGCTGGGCCCCCTCATTATTCTGCAGCCCATATGGTGGGAGGAGGCCTCTGAAAGGCCCAACTGACACAACTGACCCTGTCACAGTCACGGCAGGCCCCGCTGGGCCTTTTGGAGGACATGACAAGCCCCGTTGGGCCTCCTCCTGCCATGTGACGTCATGTGCACCGTGTGCGTGACATCAGACGCAAGCACCAGACGCCCACAATATTGGGCGGAACCTGGTGCTCCTGATGGGAGAGACATGTTTTGTTGCTGCTGGGGCAGATGAAGGCATCCTGCTGCAGTTGCACCATGGGGTCTGTGCGCCTCCCAACTATAATCTCTTCTCCGGTCACTGCTATGGATGCACCACTTTTTAAATATTTTTTAAATTTGCTTTTCAATTCTACCTGGTCTTCAACACATACCACGTTACAATCATACATAAAGTAATGCTATGGATACACAACTTGACTCCCTGTTTCTGGGCACTGTGGTTGTCTTCAAGGGATTCCCACATGGCAGGGTGGGATGTTTGCAGACATCCTTGTAATGCAAAGTTGGTCTGCCAATCGTCCTGGTGCCAAAGGGTAACTACAGCAATATAGCAGAAGAGGAAGTAAAGGTGAGCAGAGAGATGGGGAAACAGGCAAGTGATTGATGTCGGGTTTACTTATGGCGATATCGCTAACAATACAGCTGTGATAGTCTGTTGCAATACCAATGTGACCAGCAGGTGGAAGCCAAACATGTATCCAACTTTGGAAAGACCAACATTTGTTCTGGAAATTTACCGGTAAGAGGAGTTTAGTACATGTATTATTTGAAAAAGTGAGCCAGGGAAGCAAAAGAAGGAATCAAGGTTCTGGAGTCCAGCAAATGAAGAACACCAATTATGGGAAGGACAGTGGTATCCATGGTAGAGAATTTGCTTTGCTTATAGAAGAGTCCAGGTTCATTCCCTGGTAGGGCTGGGAATGACTCCCTGTCTGAAACCACACAGAACTGCTGCCAGTCCGTGTAGACAATACTGAATTACATGGACCAATGCTCTGAAAAACAGCTTCCTGCATTCTTGTGATGTATGACTACATCTAGAGCTGCCTTTCAAAGTTCGAAGTTTGTTCATCACCTCTGCACAGTGCCATATATAAAATGTTGGACCTTTCTTTAATAACTGTAAAAAATTGTTCCAAGTGTTTTGTTCCCATTTTTTCTCCTTGGCCTTGTTTCTAGGCTAGGATAAGGTAGGGGTTGCCAACCACTGAGCCTCTTGGACTTGCCGATCAGAAGGTTGGCGGTTTGGATCCCCATGATGGGGTGAGCTCCCGTTGTTCCATCCCAGCTCCTGTCAACCTAGCAGTTCGAAAGCATGCCACTGCACGCTGTGGCAGGAAGGTAAACGGTGTTTCTGTGTGCTCTGGTTTCCGTCACGGTGTCCCATTGCACCAGAAGCGGTTTAGTCATGTTGGCCACATGACCCGGAAAGCTGTCTGTGGACAAACACTGGCTCCCTCAGCCTGAATGCGAGATGAGCACCGCAATCCCATCATAGTCACCTTTGGACTTAACCGTCCACGGGTCCTTTACCTTTTTTTACCTTCTACCTTGCCCTCCAGAAGTTGTTCAACTACAGCTCCCATCATCCCTGCTCACTGGACACATTAGCATGGGCTAATGAGAGTTGAGGTCCAGTAACACATGGAGGACACCCAAAAAGTGACTACCTTGAGACTGTGGCTTATGGGCAAGGAGGGTTACGTTAACAGCATTATTGGGTTTTTCAATAAATAAATAAATAAATTAAATAAATGTTTTGTAGTCTTACTTTGTATGCAAATTTAATAAATAAAAAATAAAAGTATTGCCCTTTGACAATGATTCTTGAAGAAGATGAAGAACTTTTACATCTTAAACCTCAAGCACACCCACCCACACCAAACTCTGATTGCAGGGTGGTTTTGGTTTTGCTCTGATGTTAGAAATAAATACCTGAATTATTTTCAGGGCAATTGAGTGTACTCACGTTGTTCAGTTATTCTCCATGAAAGAGAATGCATCTCATTTATTGTCTCATCTGGCTCCTCAAATCCCAGTGCTATTAAGCTTCCATATGCAGGAGACTTTGATGTCGTCTACAGAACTATACTCTTTTCTCTAGCATATTTATTTTGTCTCTGTCAAGGATAGAATGTTCTTATCTCTCTTCCATTTGTAAGGTACAGAATGGAAGATGAAAACCGCTTGGAATACATTTGTGCTCAGTAGTGATTGGAGTTCCATTTGTAACTCATGTGCCGTCATGGAAGACACTTGATAAGACTGTCTCTATCTGTTCATCCCACCTATATCACTCAACTCAGAATCTATCCCTTTTTATATATAAATATATTGTAAGCTTTTAAACTTTTAAATGTTGCATTTTAAATTTCTGAAAAATTTGTAAGAGCTTAGGGTGAATGATGTAATAATAATAATACAGTGGTGCCTCGCAAGACGAAATTAATTCGTTCCACAAGTTTTTTCTTCTTGCGAGTTTTTCGTCTTGCGAAGCACGGTTTCCCATAGGAATGCATTGAAAATCAATTAATGCGTTCCTAGGGAAACCGCCTTCAGACCAGGTCCGGGGACAGTCTGTCCCCCGACCTCTTCTGAAGGCTGGGGGGGGGGGGAACAAGGGCTTTTCTTCCCACTGCCAGCCTTCAGAAGGCTGTTCTGAAGGCTGGCGGTGGGAAGAAAAGCCCTTCTTCCCACCTCCCGCCCCGCAAGCTCTGGGGACAGGAGGGCTTTGCTGCCGACCGCCAGCATTTTAAAAGCCCCTGCTGTCCCGGGGCGATTTTAAAATGCTGGCGGGCGGGAGCGAAGCCTCCGCTGTCCCGGGGAGATTTTAAAATGCTGGGGGTCGGTAGCGAACGCTTCGCTCCCGCCCGCCAGCATTTTAAGATCGCCCGGGGCAGCGGAGAAGTCTCCGCTGTCCCGGGAAGGCCGGCGGGGGGGGGGGAGCAAAGACTTTTGCCACCCGCCGGCCTTCAGAAGAGGTCCAGGACCTCTTCTGAAGGCCGGCTGTGGGCGAAAGTCTTTGCTCCCGACCACCAGCAATTTAAAACAGGTCCCCGGAGATTTCCCTATGGGCTTTCGTCTTGCGAAGCAAGCCCATAGGGAAATTCGTCTTGCGAAGCGCCTCCAAAACAGAAAACCCTTTCGTCTTGCGGGTTTTCCGTCTTGCGAGGCATTCGTCTTGCGGGGTACCACTGTAATAATAATAATAATAATAATGCTGCATTATTGTATATGCTGCATATATTTTGTTATATGCCACCCCAACCTCTGCCGAGCAGCAGCAAGATTAAAGAGAGTTCCATGTGCTCATCCTGTTAGAAAATATCTGTTAGAAAATCAATGCACAGCAGTGCCTGCAGTGCCTTAGAAATACAGTGGTACCTTGGGTTACATACGCTTCAGGTTACAGACTGCTAACCCAGAAATAGTACCTCGGGTTACAGAAATCGTGCTCCGGCGGCGTGGCAGCAGCAGGAGGCCCCATTAGCTAAAGTGGTGCTTCAGGTTAAGAACAGTAAGTACGGACCTCTGAAAGGAATTAAGTACTTAACCCGAGGTACCACTGTACTGTTTATTCACACATGTTTACACGTGGAGATTTCAATAAAAGGACTGCTGTCAGGCACCGTGCTGAGGAGGGCTGCATTGTGGAGGAATGGTGGGAGCCACCCGCTCTCCCTGCTCCTGCATCTTCCCAGGAGCAGGAGGACAGTATAGATTTGGAACAGTGGTTTGCAGAGGGGCATAGTTCAGAAGGCAGAAGCTAGGAAATACTGGATGGGGAACAGCTAGGAGAAGAAACACTGGAGAGAGGGGGGGGGTAAACAGATTCACAGTCACTGGACAGCATTCCTCCACCACCCGCCCCAGGGTCGAGAAGAGCTCAGAAAGTCTCAGAACAGTAAGCGCAGAGGAGATTAAACTCACATTACAAGATGTAGGAGTGACGTAGATTAATGGAGGGGGGGTTAGCTTTAATTGGGAGCACCGCCATTCTGGGTTGATGCTTCTTTTTGTCCTTTGATGTGTTTATAAAATAAACTAACTGGTAAGAATTCCTTTTGTTTGATCTGCTCATTTACGGCCACAGGGGAGGAAGCCAGTTCCCCGAAGCCTGACAACTGAAGAACATTATACCCCAAGAGTGTCCCTCGTTGCCCCTCTCATAACTTCAGCAAGCTTGGGTCCAAAGCAGCAGCCAGTCATGGCTCCTGATCTCTTGGTGCAGCTTCCTCCAGCCAGTGCCACATATAATTTTTCCAACTTCCTCCTTCTTGTCCCCAGAACACCCAGCCAAAATAAACCCTCTTGTAAACAGACCCCCCCCCCCGGTGTGACATCATGTCCACGTTGCCTTGGCAATCTCCCCCTCAGTTACGGGGTGGGGGTGGGGGAGGGGGAGTCTACTGTAGAGTCTTCTGCCTTGTAGATGGTGTATGTGATGGGCCATAATTTCTCTCCTCCCCTCTGTCTGGCAGAAAAAAAAAAACAAGCTCAGCCGTTCAACTCTGATTAAACCCCAACACCCAATAATCTAGAGAGGGAAATCTGTCACCCAAAAGCCTGGGGAACCCCTTCCCCCCACTAACCCATAACCAATACACAACCTTAAGCTAGCCTACGGGGGAGCACACTGCCCTGCCATCAGTTTTGAAGTAGGACTTACCTGCCATCTCATGTGCCTCAGATAGCAAAATGGAGTGGACTGACCCCGGTTGCATTAACAACTTGGTTCCTACCATATCATCAGAAGATAGCAAGCCTTAGAGGAAGCAGTAGGACAGGAGCAGAACCCTTGTTCATTCTACCAAAGGTCCCAGGTTCAATAATTGGCACTCCCAAATTTAACAAAAATAAAAGGGAGGGAGGGAGGAGCAGGTATCAACTGAGGTGAACGACTTCTCAGATGTTGAAGGATAAACCCTGGAGAATGGACAAAGGCTGTTTCCTAATTTCAAATGCAGGTTTCTTTGCTTGTTTAAAAGAAATTGCACATCTTTGTGATTGCTTTGGCTGCATTGAAATTTTCCAGGTGAATATTCAAGCTGCTGCTTTTGTTTTTAATGGAGCTGAATGGCTCCATTGAGGAAGGACTCTTGTTCTTGGGTCCAGTTTGCAGGTTTTCCACAGCAATCTGGCTGGCCAATGTGAGAACAAGGTGCTGGACTACATGGGTCAATGGCCTGATCTTCTTGTGTTCCTATGCTTTTATTAGGACAGCAATGCCTTTTAGAAATCCACTATCTTCTCAACAAGAGAGGATGCTTCATAAAAGAGGCATTCTAAGTGAATTAAAATGAATAAAACTTAGTGCTCAATCTGTTAGCTGTGTTTTGTTTTATTTTTCATATATTTTAAAAATGCAATAACAATCAATAGTGTGAGGTGATTCCATTAACTATTCCATTAACTAAATACTTTAGCAACATTGTAACACAGGGGATTAAAAAAAGAAAGAAAATTAAATAAAGCTGTAATTCCACTTACTTGGGAGTAAATCCTACTAAATTCAATAGGATTTCTGAGCAGACACTGTTAGGCTTAATTCACATTTTATGTTTTATTCTATCGTTCTTGTTTTTTTTTTTTTTTTTGACAGACTACCGTATTTTTCTTTCTGTAAGATGCCCCCATGTATAAGACACCCCCTAATTTTGGAGACTCAGATTTAAGAAAATGGGGGGGGGGGGGAGAGATGTATCAGTGTATAAGACGTCCTCTAATTTCTGACATTATTTTTTAGGGGGAAAACCTAGTCTTATACATGGAAAAATATGGTAATTTATAATAATGCCCAGCTGAAAGACATTGGAAGTTCCTCATTTTTTTCATTGGGATAAGGTTTTTGGAAATCTGATAAATAATTATGGTATGATGTGTTGATGAATTAGATACCTATCAGGGCAATCTAAGATGTGTTATCCAAAATGGACTATAAATAGATCAGTTTGAGAAATGTGAGAGGCTCCTGCACCAAAGCATATTTAAAATGGGATGGATCAAACGATCCTCTGCAATTAATTTAAAATAGAATCATGATTTCAAAGGGTAAGGCTAATACCAAGACACTCTAAAATCCAATTGCTCCATATATTTCTCTGGGCAAATTCCCCAGAAGGAAGCTCAGTGCCGCTCTGTTTATAATGCATTATTGATTGGACTCTTGTAATTGCAAGAGATTTTAAGATAACACCAATTTGGTGAAAGTCATAATGTGCAAGGTATTTAGTTTATACAGAATCATTTGAATCAATTTTAGGTTTCCAAGAGCTGCCACAAATTAGCGTGCTGATATTTTATTGTTAGTACTGCAGTCATTACTTGCTTTCTTTTATTTATCTGCATTTTTATTAATTCATCAAGTAGCCATTTAATACAGTTCAGATTCTGTTTTGAGCTGGTTTGGTATTTTAATTTTTTTAAAAAAACATTAGATCTCACTCAAAAAAATATGTCTGTGTGAATGCAAGTTTAGTTTTGGTGTATATGGAAAGGGTTGCTTAATTAACTAGTAACATTGTTCTTTCAGTAGAGCTGGAGAAGGCAAAATGGTGCCCTCCATATATTATTGGACTACAGCTCCCATCATCCCTGACTAATAGCCTTGATGCCTGGGGCTGATCGGCATTATAGTCCAGTGAATCTGAACAGTGCTGTCACCTTGTCTACTCCTGCAATAAAGGCTGTAAAGATGTTTATCACACCACCACTTACCTGCTCTCAGTTGCTTTTGTAGTGACTGGAAATTTGAGATTTGAATATACACAGAAGCAATCACACCCTAAACAGGGTGTGGGGAGGACTTCAATAAATGCAATCATTTGAAAGGAAGTCAGGACATTGAAATGTTTGCAACCACTGATTTACTGCAAGCTTAGAATGAATGTTGGAATGAGAACTATCATGCACTATAGATGTTTTGGGACTTTTTCATTCCAGAATTCAAGTTGGAGGGGGGAGGCTCCTAATCCCTTGAAGCATATCTGGGGGGCATGCAGGGGTTGACATGAGGAAATTGCATTTTGCAAGCACGTCCAGTTAATTTGAGGTAAACAGGTGCACTTCGCCAGGTAGAGCATTCCACAAACAGAGAACTGCCACTGAGAAGGTTGTGCCATGGGTCAGCTCCATCAGGCAGCTTCCAGCAGTGGCACAACCAATAGGGCCTCTATCCCAATTGGAGGGCAATGGAAGGTACAGCTGGTGTGTACTCATATGCTCTCATATGCGTTTCGTTAACACCCAATTACAATTATTGGAGAGAGCTACATATATGATACTTCCCATGTACAGTAATTCAAGGAAGTCACAGCTACTGGGTGACTAACCAAGAACGTGATATCTTGTATGGATTTATCTTGTTTTTCATCTTAGCAGTTTTACTGTTTGTATGTAAGACATCTTACCCTGAAGTTTGGAATGATGCACATAATGGGACTTAGATATTTAAAATTTCAGACTGACTTGAAAGAAAACTTTTCCAAAGAAAAGAGAGGCACAAGCCAAAAAATGATTAGGTTTTTTTTAAAAAATTCTTCAAGTCATTAATATAAAGTCATTCATTTTACCTGCATGAGAAATTATTCATGGATCTCTCAAAAGATGTCAGATCAAATTAACAACATGGTATCTACAGAATTCATACTTTATAGCAATGAAGAATTGACTGTTCCTTGCCGTCTTGACTGACCTTCCTTTTCAACACATTCATTTCAGAAGGTTTATCTGCAGAGGGCTAGAAAGGTTACAGTGAATGTGGGCATCTATAATTTTTGTGATAAGGGTTGTCACAACACAGGCATCTACATGTATTATGAGTCAACCTGAGTATAAAAAAATGGTATTTGAATCATGACTATGAACTCATCTGTCACCCCCCCAAATGGATGATTATTGACAGGGCAATTTCAGAATCATTGGAAGGTATGTTGAGGAGGTGATGAAGACCGTAGTATTAGCTGTAAATAAATGTTAGAGAACATGTGCATATGCAAAGTTGTGATTTGTGGCAATTTCCATTCTTATGACTAATCAGTGAAAGGTGTGGAGGCAAGTCATATGCTGTGCTGGTAAATGGTAACTAGTGCTTATCCTTTGAATTCTGCCGTGCTTATATGCCAAAGGGCAGAAAGACTCCCACAGCAGGCCATGCAAGTCAACCTGTAGGAAGAAGGAGGAAACTGATTGGAGTGGACTACATAGGTGTACAGAGAATTAGTTTGATTAACCCATAAAGGTTGGATTCATTATTCAAATTGCTTTGGGAGAAAAGGAGTTTGTGATTTGCCCAGATAGATGTTTCAGTTTTAAATGGGATAACTGCTATGACTTCGTGAATTCAATGAGCAGCAGATGAGCATCTTGTTGATAAAGAGAAATCAGTGCCATACCGTCACTTCTGAAGTGTTCCCTCGCAAAACATTTCACGTTGCCTATGTCGTGAGTTGTTCTTCCCCATCCCTTTTAATATGTGTGTTTGTGTGTGCATGCACATTTGAATCTTTCTATCCCATAGAAATGCCATACCATGTGGCATAAATATTTGCCTTCTTCTAAAGAAGAAGGGGAAAGGAGAAAGATGAAGAGAGAAGGAAAGGGAAAATATAGACATATAGTCTTTATATGGGCTGTAAATTGCTTTAATATTGTCTTTTTGTATTGTTTTAACCTGCCCTGTGATGTTAGGTGAAGAAATCTATAACAACAACAACAACAACAACAACAACAACAACAACAACAACAACAACAACAACAACAACAACACAACATTGAACCCACTTCTTCACTAAGGTTAAAAGCTATCAATCTAGATGTATCAATCACAGAATTCATTTCCTTGGGAGCAGTTCTATGGACAAGAAGCATGTATAAAGCAATCCGCTGTAAATTAACCCAGTTGCTCTGTCTGAAAGCAAGCCTTCAGATAGTGTCCTAAGCCTACCAGGTCGCTTGATTGATCCACATGGATTTAGGATCCAGCCTAAGTGCCTCCTTTCTCCTATTGCTCCCATCACACCTCCAGAGTGACCCTTTTGGGTCACTGGTCTTGGCTCAACCAACGTTCTCTCAGCTGGCTGAGCCCCGGCTGAGCTGGGACGAGCAACAGGATCGGGGACTTACCACCAGCTGAGCTGAGAACCAGTCAGCTGAGCCAGAGATCTTTTGCAGCCTAAGCTTGCCATAGAATTGCCCCCATTGTGTGCAATATAAAATTCAAGTGAAGGTCTGTGGCCTACAACCAATATTTGAGTCTTGCATTCGTAGCACTCCTTCCCACTCCCTCTGTTCTGCAGTGCCATTAAAAGGCAGAGAGTTCAGTAAATTCACGACATGGTCTTTGCAAATTTTTTTTGGGCCAATTCAATTGGAATAAAAATAGAACTTGGGCTGATCTAAAATGGCGGCTCCAAAATGACAACGACAATTTGGATCTATGCTTGAGTACTGCTCTCCAAACATGAAAAAACCAATATGATGTCTGAGGCTTTCTGAAAACAAAACTATCTTCTACCATGGAGGTTTGCTTCTTCTTCTTCTTTTTAGCATACTGAAAAGATTAATTACTTTTATTTGTTTTTTAAATGGAGACTCTTGCCTGTGGTGGAGTAAGTATTTGAGCATAGAAGAGTGGTGGTGGCTTCTAAAGGTCTCCCCCATCAGCCATATGACAAGCACATTCCTTTTATTTTGTTAAAATGCTATTTGGTGTTTTAAACACCATCTGTGCATCATCTGGCTGGCACTGAGGCATTTTAAATATAACCCCATCAGCTGGATGATGGGCACGTTAAAGCACCAGAGAGGGTTTAAAATATATATAATCAGCAGCTGTCTGCTGGAGAGCAGGGAAGTTTTAAATAAGCACCCATGCCTCTTTCAAAGATTTTGTTTTTGTAACAGTGACAGAAATAGTCCAAGAGCTCAATACAGCTAAAAGTCCTGCTGAAAGCAAAGGAATTTGACAAAACCGTGTCTCCTCTCTCTCTTGCATTGTGGCTCAGGGTTTGCCTACATTTCTGAGGATAGCCGAATCTCAAGCCAAAACAGCACCAGGACCAGGAACATTCCTTCACTAAAACTTTCTGAGTGTCAGCACAGTTCGGGTATTGTGAAACCTTATAAACCAATACCACGTGAAGCCAAAATGGCCCCAACTTCCTCTATAGAGAAAGCTACATTTTTTTGTGGTTCTCCAAAGGGAGCAGAGGTGTTTTGCAGTGCTTACACTCCTACACCCCCAATTCAGGCACAAATGCACCCTGGTATCTGAAATTCAAGTTTGTAGCAGTGGTAGAATCTAACTGTAGAAGAGGTTCTTTTTCCTGGGATAAACAGCCAACATTTTTAAAAGGATGTTAGAGTAACACTCCATGTATTATATACACTACCTTCTAAGCATATTAATGTTTTAGGACTGCAGTTCACAAACTTCAGTGCTTAGTTTGTAAAAAGGAGGCATGCCAGCTGTCTTGGGAGCCAAGCCCAAGGACTCTATTCTACCTGTCCCCTACAGGCAGACAGCACAAGTAGAGAGTACCTCTGCTCTGTAATGGCGCTAACAGCTGAAAAGGGTTTTAAAAATGTATCGGTGAGATCTGTGACATGCTGAAAGCCCTAAATATACTCGCTCTCCATACCTTGTAACATTTGCAGAAGCATCATCATTAGATCAGAACAAGCAGGAATCGTCGGAGCCAGTGGCGTAGCGTGGGTTGTCAGCACCCGGGGCAAGGCAAGTAATTTGTGCCCCCTAACCCGTGGATTTGCGCCCCCTAACCCATGGATTTGCGCCCCCTAACCCTAACCCTCAGATGTTGCACCCAGTGCGGCCGGGCCCCCCTGCACCCCCCACGCTACGCCACTGGTCGGAGCTGCCTGTCTCAAATATCACCCTAAATCTCTTGCTGGCTAGCTCATCCCTTTCAACTTTTTCCAATGCTAAACCTGGGCACGCATCTTCCAGGATGTGCTCCTGATTGAGTCACGTGGCACGCACCTTGCTTTCACCCAGAAAAAAGCACGGGGGTGGGGAGACACAGCATGAGAGCATGGCACCCAAAATGGCCACTGAGATGTCCTGGGGCACTTGGAAGGTATACTAGGGGTGTATGTGTGTGTTTGTAGCAACACACTTTAAAATACAGTGGTACCTCGGGTTACATACGCTTCAGGCTACATACGCTTCAGGTTACAGACTCCGCTAACCCAGAAATAGTACCTCGGGTTAAGAACTTTGCTTCAGGATGAGAACAGAAATTGCGCAGCAGCGGTGCAGCGGCAGAAGGAGGCCCCATTAGCTAAAGTGGTGCTTCAGGTTAAGAACAGTTTCAGGTTAAGAATGGACCTCCGGAATGAATTAAGTACTTAACCAGAGGTACCACTGTAAATGAATATGCTTAGGATTCCAGATGGGGCCAAATGTCCCCCTGCTGTCCAGGTCTCAGGTCCGTGGGTTTTTCAGGTATTGAGGCTGTCTATATATATTAGGTAAAGGTAAAAGTAAAGGAACTCTGGAAGGTAAAGTCCAGTCAAAGGCGACTATTGGGTTGTGGGGCTCATCTTGCTTTCAGGCTGAGGTAGCCGGCGTTTGTCCACAGACAGCTTTCCGGTCCATGTGGCCAGCAGGACTGAGTCACTTCTGGTGCAACAGGCCACCGCGATGGAAGCCAGAGCGCACAGAAACGCCGTTTACCTTTCCGCCGCAGCGGTACCTATTTATCTACTTGCATTGGCGTGCTTTCAAACTGCTAGGTTGGCAGGAGCTGGGACAGAGCTACGGGAACTCACCCTGTCACACGGATTCAAACAGCTGACCTTCTGATCGGCAACCCCAAGGGGCTCAGTGGTTTAAACCACAGCACCACCCATGTCCCTATATATATTACCTGCAGAACACTTAAGAGCTCTGAATGGTTTATGTTGTTGATACAGCAGAGCAGAGGAGCACATTTGCTGCTCTGTTTTACCCCTCCACCACCCTAAATCTTCAGCACTTTTCAGGCAGCATTAAGGACAACCTGACCCTCAAATACCCACTGGAGAACACCACCATGCTGCAACATAGCAACTGCCAATAAATTTAAGCTGGCTAGTGTGAATCTGCTTCTGCCAAAAGGGGAAAAGTCACAGCAGATACTGCTGAGCAGGCAGCCTTCCCTCCATCAACTGAGCCTGGGTTCCACTGACAGCCACAAGGGCTTCTCTCTCTGTCTCAAGGCTGGAGTGAAACACTTAACAGTTTGATGTCACTTTTCATTTTAGAACAGAGGTCCCCAAAACGGCTCTGAATAGAAGTCGGAGACGGCAACGCCAAAAGCACTGAAAGCATGCAAAACGAGCCATCAAAAGCTGGCTGCTCCATTTGCCAACCGCATATCAGTGATTAAACGCTTAAAATGCTCAGCCCCGTTACAAATGGCAGAGCAATAAAGATTTCAAGCTGTGCAAGTGTGCCGACCCACAGGTGGCTCTACCTGCCAGTAGTGGAAGCTTAAGTAGCGCTCAGATTAGATCAATGTTTCCTCTTATTCGGTCCTCTTAATGCACAGCAGCTGCCATTATACTGGCAAGGAGAGCTCAAGAAATCTCAGTAAAAAGATTTGCTCACTTTGGGCTTCTGGAAAATGAAGTCCTCTTTTCTGCCTGCAGTCATGGCTATTGGAAAACGTCTTCGCAGGCAGAGTTCTCAAAAAACAGGGAAGATCTAAATCAGTTGAAGAGGAGCCATTATAGGGGTTGCATAGGGGGCAGAAGGTACTATGGGTGAGTGGGAGACAAACACAGCAAGTAGATGCAAGGCAAGGTAGACATCTATGCCTTGTCTCTCCTTCCAGACCATTTACCAACTTTGATAACATTTGGGGCTGAAATATGGTCCCCTCAGATCCTAAGATGCTTCTTTGGAATGCAGTGGTGGCCAATGGGAAGGTGTTGAGCATCTGGGACATAATTCAGAAAGAATGTGCCCGGCTGGCATATATAACTGAGACAAAGAAGCAGGATGGGTATCACCACAGCTTTTTTCAGCCGGAGCTCATCAGAACTCAGTTGTGGCACCTCTCAGGTGGGCGCCATTGCCATTATACAGTGGTTAAGAACTTAATTCGTTCTGGAGGTCTGTTCTTAACCTGAAACTGATCTTAACCTGAAGCACCACTTTAGCTAATGGGGGTCTCCCACTGCTGCCGCGATGTGTGGTTTCTGTTCTCATCCTGAAGCAAAGTTCTTAAACCGAGGTACTATTTCGGGGTTAACGGAGTCTGTAACCTGAAGCATCTACAACCTTAAGCACCTGTAACCTGAGGTACCACTGTAAATACGAGAACAAGGGAGGTGTTCATGGTAAGTTCCGGCACCTCTTTTTCTAGAAAAGTAGCGCTGCTCTGATGACTTCAGCAGGTTCCTTTGTTAGAGTTTCACAGACTCTGAAGGGATCCACAGATATCATCCAGACCAACCCCCCACCCAATCCTATAACACTATATTATGTAATATGGCCAGTGTATATAACAAATAGTCACTCAGTGCAATCTGTAAAGACAGTAAGGAGTACAGCATTCAAATAAAACCTTTTAGAAGATAAAGTGAAGAGATAGTAAATTACTTAAGGGAAAAAAAGAACCTTTACTACTCCTTAAACATCCATTGTAGTTCTTTAGATTTGAGTCTGCGATCAAAGCAGAAATCCTCCAGGTAAGCAAAACACTTGGCCCCCTCCTTTTCTGACCCATACTGCTTTGATTTCTTTCCAGACTAAACACTGCAAACCCCTCTGACCTTGAGCTATGTGCTTTTGTAGCGATAAAAATCTGTAATCTGGGCAAGGTGGGTGAAAAGGATTCCTTATCTCCAGCGAGCCATTTTATGAAGTGCAGCCAATAAGAAATCAATAAGAGGCTACTACACAATATGATTAAGTAATGCATAGATAAAAGAGCAGAGAGAGAGGATCAGAGAGTCGAGCAAACTGGGTCCCTCAAATGATATATCAGCTCGTTCTTATTTTGTACCTACAGCAAGGACTTAAGGGTGCATCTGTCACACTTTACGACCGCGGTTGAAATGTTGGACTGAAGGCAGAAGCAGAGTTTGATGATAGTGTTGTGCTCTGAACTAGATACATGGATGCAGGAATAATATCAGTCACATGGATGGTGCTTAAGATTCCAAAGCAGCTGGGTACCCCGTCCCACTTAGAGTCAACATTACCACTACTTTGCTCTGCACTAGGATTCAGCAACACCAGCCTTTCCCTCAGCTAGGTGACCATTAACTCGAGAAAGGACTGTTTTACCTTTAAATAGGGGAAGAGTTGAGTAACGCTCTTGAATCTTGTATCCAAAGCTTCCCTAGGACTGAGGGAAAG
Organism: Podarcis bocagei; assembly: GCF_964188305.1. Taxonomy (NCBI): domain Eukaryota; kingdom Metazoa; phylum Chordata; class Lepidosauria; order Squamata; family Lacertidae; genus Podarcis; species Podarcis bocagei. The sequence goes on from NC_138126.1 coordinate 40,179,158, forward strand.
ACTTCTTCCATGAAAGCAAGAGAGCTTTTTGATCCAGCCCATTCCGAGAGCCATCATTGTCCTCCAAAATAGGCTATTCCTTTTAAATGTGAGTCATAAAGCATTATTATTATTATTATTATTATTATTATTATTATTATTATTATTATTATTATTGGCATTAAGTATGGCAAATGTAAACAGATAATTTTAGACCCTGAAGATAGGCTTGGGGGGGGTGTAGGGTGACAATCTCTTGGCCTAACCTACCTCACAGGGTTGTTATGAAGGTGAAACAAGGAGGAGGAGAAGCATGTACCCCATCCTTGGAAGATAAAGGTGGTATATAAATGTAACAGATAAAAATAAAATAAATAATATTTAGATTTGTTATTTCAGTTGTGAAATCCACAGCCCACTTTTTTCTTCACTGCCATTTCATTCTTTAGAATGCCTCCCACATTGCTCTTTGCTAGTCCTGTTTTTTGTTTTTGTTTTAATGTTCTCGGTAGTATTCAACTAAATTTTACCCAAAGTTTACTCATAGAAATGAATGAACTAAGTTAGACCCATTAATTTTCGTAGGTCTACTCTGAATAAAACTTATAATAATAATAATAATAATAATAATAATAATAATAATAATAATAATTTATTATTTGTACCCCGCCCATCTGGCTGGGTTTCCCCAGCCACTCTGGGCGGCTTCCACAGAAACCAAAAAACACTAAAATATCATACATTAAAAGCTTCCCTGAATAGGGCCGCCTTAAGATGTCTTCTGAATGTCAGGTAGTTGTCCATCACCTTGACATCCGATGGGAGGGCATTCCACAGGGCGGGCGCCACCACCGAAACGGCCCTCTGCCTGGTTCCCTGTAGCTTCACTTCTCGCACTGAGGGAACCGCCAGAAGGCCCTCGGCGCTGGACCTCAGTGTCCGGGCAGAACGATGGGGGTGGAGACGCTCCTTCAGGTATACTGGGCCGAAGCCGTTTAGGGCTTTAAAGGTCAACACCAGCACTTTGAATTGTGCTCGGAAACGTACTGGGAGCCAATGTAGGTCTTTCAAGACCGGTGTTATGTGGTCTCGGCGGCCGCCCCCAGTCACCAGTCTAGCTGCCGCATTCTGGATTAGCTGTAGTTTCCGAGTCACCTTCAAAGGTAGCCCCACGTAGAGCGCATTGTAGTCCAAGCGGGAGATAACTAGAGCATGCACCACTCTGGCCAGACAGTCTGCGGGCAGGTAGGGTCTCAGCCTGCGTACCAGGTGGAGTTGGTAGACAGCTGCCCTGGATACAGAATTGACCTGCGCCTCCATGGACAGCTGTGAGTCCAAAATGACTCCCAGGCTACGCACCTGGTCCTTCAGGGGCACAATTACCCTATTCAGGACCAGGGAGTCCTCCACACCAGCCCGCCCCCTGTCCCCCAAAAACAGTACTTCTGTCTTGTCAGGATTCAACTTCAATCCATTAGCCGCCATCCATCCTCCAACCGCCTCCAGGCACTCACACAGGACCTTCACCGCCTTCACTGGTTCTGATTTGAAAGAAAGGTAGAGCTGGGTATCATCTGCATATTGATGGACACCCAGTCCAAACCCCCTGATGATCTCTCCCAGCAGCTTCATATAGATGTTAAAAAGCATGGGGGAGAGGACGGAACCCTGAGGCACCCCACAAGTGAGAGCCCAAGGGTCTGAACACTCATCCCCCACCACCACTTTCTGAACACGGCCCAGGAGGAAGGAGCGAAACCACTGTATAACAGTGCCCCCAGCTCCCAACCCCTCTAGACGGTCCAGAAGGATGTTATGGTCAATTGTATCAAAGGCCGCTGAGAGATCCAGCAGAACTAGGAAACAACTCTCACCTTTGTCCCTAGCTCGCCAGAGATCATCAACCAGTGCGACCAAGGCAGTTTCAGTCCCATGATGAGGCCTGAACCCTGATTGGAAGGGATCCAAATGGTCCGCATCCTCCAGGCGTGCCTGGAGTTGTTCAGCAACCACTCGCTCAATCACCTTGCCCAAGAATGGAAGATTTGAGACTGGGCGATAGTTGGCCATACTGGCCGGGTCTAAAGATGGTTTTTTAAGAAGCGGTTTAATGACCGCCTCTTTCAGCGGATCTGGGAATGTTCCCTCACAGAGGGAAGCATTCACCACCCCGCAGAGCCCATCGCCCAGCCCTTCCCGGCTAGCTTTTATAAGCCAGGATGGGCAAGGATCAAGGAGACAGGTGGTTGGTTTCACTCGTCCAAGCAGCCTGTCCACATCCTCGGGGGTAACGGATTGAAATTGATTCCATGCAACTTGACCAGACAGGGCTCTAGCACTCTCCCGCCCCAGCCCTGCTCCCACGGTGGTGTCTAGCTCCTTCCGAATATGAGTGATTTTATCTGCAAAAAACTTTGCAAAATCGTTGCAGGAGATCTTGGGGTCTTTACAAGGCCCCGGTGGTAAAGGTGGTTCCGTTAAATTGCGGACCACCTGAAAGAGTCTCCTGCTACTATTTTCTGCAGATGCAATAGAGGCGGTGAAGAAAGTCTTCTTCGCCGTCGCTATCGCCACTTGGTAGGCTCGACGTTGAGCTCTAACCTGTGTCCGGTCAGATTCGGAGTGAGTTTTCTGCCACCGACGCTCTAGCCGTCTCAGCGATTGTTTCATCGCCCTCAGCTCCGAAGAAAACCACGGGGCTGTCCGGGCTCCATGCAATCGGAGAGGGCGCTTCGGAGCCAGACAGTCGATAGCCCTGGTTAACTCCGCATTCCAGCGGGCCACCAGGGAATCAGCTGAAAGGCCATCAACATGGGATAAAGCATCCCCTACCACTCTCTGGAAACCATTTGGATCCATTAAGTGGCGGGGGCGGACCATCCGAATTGGTCCCACCTCCCTGCAGAGGGGAAGGGTCGCTTAGTTGAATACCATCCTCTTTGTGCAATTTCACATTTTAAACTCACTTAAATCATGGTACAAGCGTGACGACAGGAATAAAATGGAGTTTGCTCCTGCTGCCTCAGTGAACACATTTACCTGGGAATAAGCAGTTTTGCACACAGAGGGTCCCAGGTTCAACCCTTGGCATCTCCCACATTTAACCGCTGGCATCTCCAGACAAGGGTGGGAAAGACCCCATCTCTAAAACCCTAGAAAGCCACTGTCAGTCAGTGCGGACAATATGGAGCTTAATGGCAGTCCCCTGAAAGAGGTGGCCCTTTGAGAAAGCTTTGGCAAATAGCACTCCTATTTCAACTCGCCATTAGTAGTAATAGCTCAATTGAAAATATAGCTATTCAACACGTAACCAGCAAGAAACTTTGATGCACTCATATTGGCATCAAAAGTATCATCAGTTATTTGTGGAGGGGGAAAAATACACAACGCAATCAGGCGTAATTATAGGATCAATGTTTCCTACTTTTGAAAATAATGTTTGGGTATGTTCTGATAGTTTTCCCATCAATGTCTCAGCTTCACTCCTCTTGTTATCTTTCATCAATAGGCCATTATGCTTCAAAAGCACCCTATTCAATCTGCATTATTTCTTAAACAAACCAGTTGTTTTGTTGCTTTCCAGTTCTGTTTACTGCAGTTCATAGAGTTTTGCTCATACATTTCTTTACAACCCCCCATAACATATGTAGTGAAATGCGATGGTTTTAATGGGATTGCAATAGTAAATTCTTCCTTTTTAGTTCCTGAACCTTCTCAAATCACAGTTTTGAGACTATACGAAGCATTTCCAGCCCTATGCTGAGCTTTATCCAGCCAGAAACATATCAATATCCAAGTAATAAAACTCTGTCCATATAATATCTCCCCCTCCATAGTATTACTTAACTTTTGATTTCCTTGTGTGTAATGTTAGAGATTATGAGATATGTAGTATCTTCAGACAGAGCTGATTAGATTCAGCACAAAAGATGGGTTTTACACCTTGGCCTTGCCATTAATGAAATAATTATGGAAGAGAGAAATAGTTCAGGATGCTAGTAAGAGACCCTTCACACCAGGCCATGGTTGCCTCCCCCCTTCAGACATGGTCCAAGATTTTACTTCAAACAGAACTCTTTCTGGATCTCACCCTAAACCGTTACGCATCTCTAGACTTATGCCGATTCCAGCACACACCAGCTTCTGCAGGCTGGACAAAAGGCTGTCATTTCATGGAAGTGACTGTGGATACCTGGGTCATGAGACAACACATGTAGGAAGGGCAATTGCATCTGGACGCTGTTCCAGCATGGAGGGAATGGTGGTGGTATACTGGCTTCTAACAGAGCAACTCTCCATTACAAGGCAAAGGTCTGTAGCTCAGTGATAGACCACATCCTTCTCCTGCAAATGGTTCCAGGTTCAATCCCTAGTGTGTGTAGGTAGGGCTGGGAAAGACTCTTTCCTGAAACCCTCAGAGAACCACACTTAGTCAGCCAGCCAGCAGCACTGATCTGGATGGACCAATGGTCTGACTTGGCACAAGGCAACTTCCTCTGTTGTCTGCACCTGTCTGTGCTTATTTCAAACATGTTCATGTATGCAGAAGTGCCTTGGGATCTCCTTTCCAAGTCCTTCAACAATCATAGGCGAAGAGTTGGCTGACTGAGGATAAGGTCTTCCCTACAGTGATGCCACCAACTTCGGTACTCTCTCCCCAGAAAGGTTTGCCTGGCTGCAATAACAGCAGCAAGAATATTATTGGCCCAAAAATGGAAGCAAGAAGAATTACCGACGATTGAAGAATGGAGGATGAAGTTAATGGACTATGCAGAACTAGATAAACTAACAGGAAGGATTTGAAACCGGCGGGACCAGAAATTCATGGTAGCCGAGTAAATTTACGGACTATTTGAAAAGTATTTGTGAAGATCAGATGATGTTTGTAGGTTTGCAAGAAGTTTTGTGAGGAGTATTATTGGAAGTATTGCAAAAATGGAGAAGGGGAAGGATGATTTGTTAAGAGATGTAAAGGCAATATAAAGTTAAGAAATGCATAAGAAGTGGTTAAAACGGTGGATCATCAGAGGTGCTGATGGAAGTCTAAAAAGATTGTATAAGTGATAGGTTTTGTGGTACATTTTATAATTTATATGTTAAAATCAATAAAAATTATATATATAAAAAGAAAGGTTTGCCTGGCACCAAGTTTGTTGTATTATTGACAGCAAGTTAAAACTCCCCATCGCCAAGGCATTTTAGATCCACTGGAATTCAAGCTTGCCTTCTTCTTGCACTATATTTTACATTAGAAGCTGTTCTGGGAACCTTTTGTTGATGAATGGGATGCCGAAAGCTTCACTACGTTTTTAAAAGATGTTTTTAAAGATGCATTTAACATTTGGCTGTGTGTTGCAATGGTTAGAGTGTCGGACAAGGGCCTGGTTCAAATCCCCAGTCAGCAATGAAGCTTTGGGACCAATCATTCTGTCAGCCTAATCTACTTCACAGTGTTATTGTGAGGATAAGGTGGGGTGGGCAGTGGATTCGTGTCCCTCACCCTTCCAAGATGAAGGGCTAGATAAAAATGCAATCAAGAAATAAATGGTAGAATTTAAGAATGCAATGTAATAAAACAAGAAGAAAAGAAATACCGAATAAATAAATGCATAAATAAACCCTGGCATAATGACCTGCAAGTCCTGCTCATAATGAGAGTCTTTCCAGAAACAAGCTTAATGGAATATTTTACATTCCGGAGGGGAAAAGAACCCAATGAAAACATAAACTGAGTTAACTCATCTGGACTAGGGTAAGCTGACAGAAGTTGATGGTATGAGTTTTAATTCTTAATGAGCCTTATGAGTAACAGCAGAGAAGCAGCCGTGACAGTGACTCTAGTACATTATTAGCACAGCATTCAGAAGGTGAGGGATATTAGGTACTGCTCTTCTATTCCAGTTATAATAAACATAAAAAAGAATGGCCAGTGTTGTCAGGTAAATTGGCAGAAATATTGGTTGACTGGGGCGACTGAAGCATAACCCTTCCAATGAGAATGCCAAGCATACTTTTTTTATACCCGCCCTCAAAATCTCAAACCCACATGGTCATCTTCTAGGTCACTGTTCATAATGCAATACTATAGCTGGGCCCAATAGAGTGGGTCTTAACTGCCAGGGGGAAGGTCCAATGGAATCACCCATTTAACTGACACTACCTTAGTATATTCCCCTGTTGCATTAGATTCTACCATGGGATGTATATTACACACCACATCTGATAAGCCTGTAAAACAATGTAGGCAACCAACTTGATACAAACTCTGCATTTATAGTGTCAAGTTCCTCAGAGGTCTCCTTTTCCTGGGACCCCACTGAAGCAGCAGTGATGAGTAAGTCTTGCTGCGGTGATCCATGGGTTTCTAAAAACTAATCTGAAACTAAAATAGAAACACCACTTATAAAATAATCCAAACAGAGACCAACAATCGCAAAGCAGTGAGCTAGCTGTCAAGTTTCATAAAACTGTTCCATAGTATTTATGTTGAATAGAACAAAACAAGAAAACAAAGAAAAAGAAATAGATGTGGCTTGTAAAGAACATCCACCATGATTTCTAGCAAAAACATCTTCTTTCCTAGCCTATCTCTTTTTGTTAAACGTTCAGGTTCTGCAAAACTTGAATCTGCTTCATTGCTTTGGGATTTTTAAGCTGGCCATCATCACCAGGGCCAGCCCACAACATTTTGTTGCCTCAGGCAAAGGCCAAGATGGTGTCCCTACCATTCAATATATAGAAAGCAATTGGGCCAGCAGTTGAATCTAACACTGATAAAAGGACAGAACACCTGAGGGAGTAGCCCATATAACTCTTTCTTGCAATGTCTTACTGCCACTCCCCAGCATCTGCTGTGTAAAAATAATATATCATGTATTATTCTTCCTCTTTGGATTATTTTGTAAATTGTGGGCTGGATCCAGATTAAGTCCATCTCATTTAGGTCTTATTGAGTAAGTCACTATTAACATTGGTTTCAACAGGGGTCTAGGCATGACTAACTTGCAACCTGAACCAGGACTGTATCCAGATTAAGCATGACTAACTTAATCTGGATACAACCCAGTTTCATGCTGCCAGGCGCCATGCTGGAAACCCAAGGATTTCCACAGTGAGGCTTCACCTCTGCTTCAATGGAGAAGAAGGAAAAGGAGAAGAATCCTGAGGGACTCAATTCTTAAATGGGCAGAGCTGACTTTCCACTGTTGGTTGCTACCAGCTTTCATTGCCCAGAGGTTTTCCTCCAATTAATGCTTCGAAATGTATCTTTATTCCTCTGCGAAGGATGGTGTTCAGCTGCCCAAGCAGAGGAATGATCAATAACATTAGAACAACTGTCAGGCTGCTTCTTGCTCATTAGATCATGTCACCTCTTAGTTCCAGCAAGTGCTCTCTGTGCCCTCCGTTCTACATTAACATTACTTGAGAGGTGTGAGATAAAACACCTTGCCACGGTAGCATGGAGCTAAGGCGGAAAGGTCATGGGAAATGGTTCTGGCTCCAGGAAAGGTTACAGACAGAAGATGGGAGAAGAGAAAAACTGCCAGTCAGGGCAAGAAACTGATATGTTTATTCTTATGACAGGTCCCACTTTGATTGCAATTTTAAAAATAAGAGGTGGGAAACATGTCCAGCTCCTAGGACCATAACAAAAATATATAACAAGCTGGAGGGACAAAGTGTCACACACTAGCCTGTTCAGAATCATTGGCCCAACTAACTCAATAACTTCCAAGACTTCTGCAGAGAGTGAAAATGTCTTGAGTTACCTTCAAGACTGAACAAAATTATGGCCCAAAGCTTTCTAGACTAGAGTTCATGAGATGCATGAAGTGTCAGCTGTTGTTGGCAGGTGCATATGCATGCTGATGTGGAGAAAAATAGTGAGATAGAAAGCACATGCAAAGAATTACTGTCTAGGGCAATTATGTTAAAGCATGCACTCATGCTTGTGGTGCAGGTGATTCCAAGAAGACAATATATCCCATTCAAAAGACTACCCAGTCCATCCTCTGCTCCAGGGAACCACTGGTTACTGATAATTTCAATTATTTTAAACTGTTTTTAATTGCTTTTAACTGTCTTTATTGATAATTTAAATGTTTATTGTCAACTGCTTAGAGCTTTATTACAGACAGACAGTATAGAAATTCTTTTGAACCAACCAACCAACCGGGGTGGCTATCGAGTGACCCACAGACTATATATGCCCACTGAGATGCTTCGGGGGCGCTTGGGGATCCTCTGCCAATTCAACAACAAAACAGATGTGTGGGGTGTATATATATATCTATATCTGAATTGCTTTGCAGTTTTTGTTCTTTTCTGTTTTGCATATTTGTTTACTTCGTTGGGCTTCTCCAAGTGTCCTCTGGTATTTTTAAGGCAATTTCCATTTCTGGGTGCTTCTAACACTCCCCCCATCTTCTTTTTAGTACTCTGTTCAAGGACCTTTCAATTTCTGGTTGCTCTGTTTACAGAGCTGCTCGGGAAGGAAGTTCCACCTTAGCCACACCCACTTTTCCATGTTGCCCTGGTGGGCTGATCATAGGTCAGTGAGGTCCATGGCCTGAAAAAAAGATTAGCTTTTAGGTAATGACTTATGTCATCCTTGACTAATTCTTATCTAAACATCAGGCTTACCATGAATGAGTTGGATTTTTCTGGCCATTATTTCAGCACCGCTAAGCAATGACATGTTGCTTGCTTTTCTACTTTTCAATTAGTCTCTGTTCCTTTGTCCAGGCTTGTTATGTTCAATCGTTAATTGATGTCACATGCCATTTACACATATGAGTTCACAATGGCAAGCTCATTTTGCACATGGATAATTGTCGTCATCGTACTGGACATTTATTACTGGAGCAATTAGCCCACTGGTTTCAAACCGAAACACAATTCCGTATTAAGGCTATCAGTTTGGCTTTAAATGAAGTCATGAGGCAAGCTCTGCAATCAGTTAAACAGTAAAGAACTGGAAAGCAGAATAAAAAGACTCCGCTCACAGAGAAGTCTCTTCTTGAGGCTATGTGTGCACAGTGCTACCTCTCTGCCAAGGTAGGTGTCAAGAAAGAAGGATTCTTTTTCCCACAAAGGCTAATAAATGCTCCTTATGCTTGAGAGCATTTAGTGTTCTTACCGCCTTCCTGTGCCACTGTGAGCGATGCGATTTCCCCCCTCCTGTCTCCTGTACCTGTCAGAAAGAAACAATTTACTGTCTGGGGGAAAGGAAATATAAACTGTAGCCTAAATGCACTAGAATCTTTGGATGGTGTGTGGAAGAACTGAGGAGGATCTGATAAAGGAGATCAGGGAGAAGGATGACCCCTGTGCAGGTGTAAAGGGCGTTCCTCAAATGTGGCAGGTCCCAGGTTCAATCTCTGGCATCTCCAGTTAAAAGGAGCAGGTATTCAGAAATGACTTCTGCCTCTAATCCCGGAGAGCTGATGCCAGTCAGAGAAGACAACACTGGCCTAGATGGACACATATTGTGAGCTGGCATCAGGCAGCTTCCTATCAGAGTGCAAAGTGCTCTCAAGAAATAAGTGCCTGTTTTGGACTCAAAATAAATTTCACCAATATACAAGTTATGCTTGTATCTTTATCCTTAGTATATGTGACTTGCACCTTTCCAAAGCAATAAAATGACCAATGGCAAATAAACAGTGGTGATATTACTGACTACTACAGTGGTACCTCAGGGTACAGACACTTCAGGTTACAGACGCTTCAGGTTACAGACTCCACTAACCCAGAAATAGTACCTCGGGTTAAGAACTTTGCTTCAGGATGAGAACAGAAATTGTGCTCTGGCAGCACGACGGCAGCGGGAGGCCCCATTAGCTAAAGTGGTACCTCAGGTTAAGAACAGTTTCAGGTTAAGAATGGACCTCCAGAATGAATTAAGCTCTTAACCCGAGGTACCACGAATTAAGTTCTTAACGGTCCATCTAGTCTAGCATCCAACCAGAAGCCCAGTTCCTTTTTTGTGTGATGTTCATCACCAGCACAGACTGCCATCACCTCTTTTGTTTTCCTCTACCTGACGACCATTATTTGCTGGCACCTGCGGCACTTTTGTCAAGATACGACTACCAACATCTCATTTCTTTTATACCAAAAAATAAATAAAAAATGCAACGTGGAAGCCCATGGGAAGCCTGCAAAGCTATAAATGAGGAGTGTGGCTGGAGAGATGGAATTTGGCATGTAGGAGCATTCAGACAGTTTCCTAGCCTTGAATATTTCCCTCAGTGATTCCAGTGGGAACATCTCTGTACTGCTGTTTTATCCAAATCGTGGGTGACATCTCACAGAAGCAGAAGTGTGCTAACAGCCTATGTTCTAAAGCAAAGAAAAAGGTGCTCCACCTACCATCCCCTTTACAGAAGTATCTGAAGTCAGGTCAGTCAAGCTCAGGTACTTTGTAAAGAATTGCTTTCTTGGGAATTCCTTTGAAAGCTGGAGCTGTGGGAGATGGAGAGAGTTGGGAAGCTGTGAGTTTTCTTTTTATCTATTCTTTTTTGTTTCCCCTTACTGAGAGCAAGCTGGTCAAGGGAATTTTTTTCTGTGGTTTTTGTTGTTGTTCTATGTGAAAGGGGGAAAGGCATGGATTGAGAGATCAAGGGACAAGATACATTTCATGGTATTGTTGCGATTATTACATAATTTATAATTTTCTATATATAACTTCACATTGCTTTAGATATTATTAGTGTTAGGGCTTCCTTTTATAGCACAATGTGTATCTTTTACACTCCTGTGATATAATAGTAAGGCATGCCGTACAAAATGTAAATGTTGATGATGGCAGTAAACAGATGGGTTTTGAGAATTTTAGACATGAACATAAATTGGCATAGAAACAGGCTTTAACTTTGATCACCTAGGGAGATTGCTTTTTCAAAACATTTTTGGAAGCAAAATGGAAAGCATGTTTTGGGGGAATTGATGTTAGGGGGTACACTTATCATAGTCAAGGAACCGTTATATATGTATAGGAAGATGGACACAGGAGTTGAACACTAAACATGTGTCATAATCAGCATCATATAATCAACATGCTTAAGTCTAATTAACAAATGAAGGGGTTAATACCACAAAGTAAGCTGTCCTGCCAGGTTTATCTAAGTCCACTTCCTTGCTCCTTGCAAGGAACTAGGTAATCAAGACCACATAACACAGGTCTTGAAAGACCTACATTGGCTCCCAGTACATTTCCAAGCACAATTTGAAGTGTTGATGCTGACCTTTAAAGCCCTAAACGGCCTCGGTCCAGTATCCCTGAAAGAGCGTCTCCACCCCCATTGTTCTGCCTGGACACTGAGGTCCAGCGCCGAGGGCCTTCTGGCGGTTCCCTCTCTGTGAGAAGCCAAGTTACAGGGAACCAGGCAGAGGGCCTTCTTGGTAGTGGAACCCACCCTGTGGAACCTGTGGAACGCCCTCCCATCAGATGTCAAAGAGAAAAACAACTACCAGACTTTTAGAAGACCTGAAGGCATCCCTGTTTAGGGAAGCTTTTAATGTTTGATGGACTATTGCATTTTACTATTTTGTCAGAAGCCGTTCAGAGTGGCTGGGGAAACCAGCCAGATGGGCAGGGTATAAATAATAAATTTCTTCTTCTTCTTCTTCTTCTTCTTCTTCTTCTTCTTCTTCTTCTTCCCTTCAGTCTACCTGAGAAGTTCAGCGTGTACAGAGGTTTGAACTGGTTGCTCCAGCTCAGACCACATGGCTCTGACAAGCCACTCTTGAGTTCTTATACCAATAATTTAGGAGCTTTCATCACTTTGTAACTAAGCCAAGTTTTACTGCTTGTGCAACTTACTGAAGCTCATGAAACCGAGGACCCTGTGCAATGGGGAATCCTGATAAGATAGTGTTCTCAGTTGCGCAGAGGCTCCCAAGTGCATTTGCTCAAATGCATGCTTAAGTCCCCCAAGATCATCACACTCAATACACAAATGTCTGAGAAGAGCTTATACACATGGAGACATTGTGATGAAGGGGAAAATCCATGTGCCCTGCTGCCCACTTATAATGCTTTCATGTTCAGGCAAATGCTCAAAGAGGGCTTTAGTGTCGGTGAAATTGTTCCTCATAGTATCGATAGAGGTGAGCAGTGCTTTTTTTCTGGGGGTAAACCCCTAAACGTTTTGTGAATCCAAGTTTGGCCTCATTGAGGGGCAGTATTTCCATATGAGTAGGAAAATGAGAGTACCCCTAAACATATGTTTAGGGGGGAAAGTACTGGAGGTGAGTATCAAGATATTGTCTTCAATATAAGAAATTTATTTTAAAACCTGAAACTAATATCCTATTGTTCTTTTCAAGAACTGGAAAAAGTGAGAGGAGGGTCTACAATGTGTCCACAAGTGCATGCTTTTAAAATAAAATAACTCCGTATAAAAATGGCTTCTTTTTCTTACAGCTATTGATTTTTAATAATTAAAGAAAGAGCCTGGCTTTCATCATTTACAGTAACCACATTTTGGCTTCGGCCAACAACGAAACTATATTCCTCACCCCCCAGAAATGGAGTAAAATTGCATTGCTCTTATGCTTTCCAAATGGCTGGCCACACCATGTGGAATCAGCAACTTTTTAGAAAGGAAAAATCCAGGGGGTGGATTTTGAGAAAAATAGTGTGCAGGGAAAGCGAATGCATAACTCTTGCTTTTCTGCCCCATACTTTTGCTTTTCTCCATTGGTTTCAAATATGTGTATACCCGTCTTTTGAACTCCACATAGGGGGAGACCGCTTCACACCAATTGGAGTCCTTAAGCCACTCCTAATTCATCTCAAGTCAAGGTGTAGAAAACCTTGGCATAGAGTAGACATCCCTTGCCCTGTCAGTGTCCCCTGGTGTGTACACAAACAGAAACAAATGGAAGCTGAGCCAATGTGAACAGGGGGAGAGAGTAATACACGCAACTTAACTGCGCTCTAAGACCACAACTAGCAATAAAAAATATTAAAGATATCACCACATGGTCTAGGCTAGTTTAACGATACTATTGCAAATCTTTATATATGTACAGGAAATGTCCCTAAAGTAAGCTTTACCATAGCATATCAAAACATGCCTGAATCATTGCCCCAGTTTGGATGGTCATACTGTTGCACAGAACCCCAATTTCCGAGCAGTGAAGGATGACAGTGGTCCAGGCACTTCCCTGGGGTTCATGGGAATGAGGCACAGCAGAGACTGTGGCGTCTTTAGGATATGTGGTTCATTTACACATATTTACAACTTGAGCCTATGATGGAGGGACTCACAGCATTAACACCCCAAGAGGGTATTGTTTCTCCCATAGCTGTAGCCTTGGATTCAAACAGACATTGTTCTGTATCTCTGCCTTCTTCCAGTTTGTTGCTTTACATCTTACCCATTTCACTGCAACTGCCTGGACTCAACTTTTTTGGGGCCCCACTCATTTGTCGTCTTGTGCCAAGCCCCTTAATCCCCATTACTTCACTAGGAAACCAGCTTGGTTATTCTGGGAATTAGAAGGCTTGTTTAGCTTGTAACACTTGCTAGAACCAATGATTAGAGGGGTAACACCCTAAATTCATAACAATACTTTAGCATATTGAGCTCAGATACTTATGAGCCTGCTGTAGAGCCCCTATATACGTCTCTTTTTTGTGAGCTGCAATTAAACCAAGTAGTCTTTAATTAACCACAGTTTCCCATTCAATTAAAACTCCGAAATTGGTTACAAGCTTTGAAATGAGCCAAGTTCTTAAACCAACTTCAAACCATGGTTTAATATCCTTGTTTGCTCCAAAGCTAGTGACTATAGTTACCTTTGAAACAGGAAGCTAGAAATTTCCTGGTTTAATCATGACATATGTGAAAGGGCTGCATGTCCACGGCAAAAGGCTTGTGTAACTTGGCTTAGTAACTGGGGGCACCATTGTCTGAATTTGCATATCATGTGCATGGCGCGTCCTATTACCATATCTATCATCTACCACATGGAGCCATTTATAGAAGCCTCCATCAGATCGTGATAACATATTAACCAGCCCCTTTCTCAAGCGGGATTTAGCTTTTGAGTTGTGACCATATTTCCCCATATGTTCTAAAATGTTTCCCCCCAAAAAGTTATACCTCTGCAACACCCAGCAATCCCTTCTTTCCTATTATGTCACCCCATTTTACCTTCCTGGTTTATGGACTTTACATTTCTTTCATCTCACCCAATTTCCTTACGCCTCAAGATGTATATTTATAATGGAAATGTATTTGCTGTCAATCCCAATACAGCAATTTCACGTTCACTGTGTTCTAGGCAATCTGATAAATTTGATTTCTGTTCAGTTTCATAACTTAAAATGTCTTTTCTATTCCAATCTGCCTTTTCATATATTTTCTTCATCTTCTTTCACTTCAATACCATTAAATATTGTTTGTTCCTTTTCTACTTCCCATGCTCTACTTTTTAAAACATGCATTTTTCACTGCCTCTTTCCTAAACTTTGGCATTATTTGCAGTTTTGGTTGCCACAAAAATGACTTCAGATTAACTTGACAAAGGGACTACAGACTACGGAGGCTAGAACAAAATTAATAAATGTCTCCATTCAAGAAACACACAACAAAGTTGGTGATTATCTGGAGGGTGAATAATTTTGCTCTGCAGCAAGGATAGCCTTAGGCATTTTCAAATCTTGGGATAAGAATGCTGACTATGCTTCCATATTATATGAGGCACCCCCTCCCACCAGCAATGGCGCTCCAATGGATACAGTGGGCAATGGGGAAGAATAGGGGCTTCAGGTGAACCAAGAAATTAAAGATCGTAGTGTTGGGGAGAGAAAAGTTTGGAAAAGAAAGCTCTTACTCTCAAATAGTAGAATTAAGCACAATGGCAATTGCCCAAATCACATTAAAACTTGGTTAGATTTAAACCTGCCCTTACCCATGAAAATACTTAGGCTAGAATAAATCACACACACATGTCTATATCCATATCAGATATAGCCTGATGGACTGGGAAACCACTTGTTAGCTAATGAACAGCTTGAAAACTGATTAACTGACCGATCAATAAAACTGCAGTCTGCATGCTTCTCAGTCTAGGTATGTAGTACAAGGTGACAGAGAGGAACCTTGCTAGTCACATAGTTTAAGAGAAGGGCTTTGGGTATACACAGAGAAAGTGGCTGGCTTGGCTGAGTTGGGAAGACAAGCATTCCAGCTCAACTCAAGCACTGCGCATTTCCCTCATCCAAAGACTAGGTGCTGAGAGACTTCATAGCTCAACAGCTTAGGACCTCCTTACCATAAGACATCAACAGAAAGCTGCCAAAGCATTTAGATGGGGAAGTCTATCTTATCGTAAGAGTTGGTGTAAAAATGAAAGCGTACAAAAATCCCGCTCAACTTAATTTTTACTAGCATCTCTGACATTTCAGTGGAATGGCTTCAAAACACCACCGGCAAACATCTGCCACTCGAAGGCTCACCTCTCAGGCTGCCATTTATTACAGTGACATGATTGATGGCTAATAGTTGAGTGCCTGTGGCATGGCAGACATCCTCTTCTGCAGGAAGGGTCAAGGGATACTTTTGAAAAACAGCATGTTTTTGTTCCTCAAAAAACAACCACCTTAAAACTCATTTCATTTCATCTCTTTAATATTTCATGACATCGAGCCAGCAGAGTGTCCAATATAATATGTGTAAGGGGCTTTCATTCGACATACATGGCTATATTATCAATTGCCAGAGGCTGGAGGAGAAATTGCATCTGTTAGGAGGACAATAATCGATATAAAATTATTTCCACCCTCGTTCTTTCTGAACTGTTTCCATGCAGATAAGGAAGGATTACAAAACATTTGCTTTTTGATAAATAGTCTTCAAATCTATGCTGGTGTTACCTTTCAAGGGTGGGGGCAGAAGGGGCAAGGGCGCTAAGTCTGCCCCCTCCTCCACATTACTGGTCTTGTTGCTCTCTAACTGTGTGAAACAGAAGCTGCATTCACAAGGCAGTTTATTCCATTTCTCCAACATTTCCTTAAGTGTTAATTTCTGCATTATGTTTGAGCTTTCATGTGACAAAAAAGGAACTTCTGGAAAACTAATGACATTAATTTTTAGGGGAAAGTCCACTTGCCAGCCCCCTTCATCAAGAAAATAATGGGCATAAAGTGATGAAATTCGGGGCAGTATACCAGCATAAGAGTTCCTTCCTGCTGTTTTCATGCGGGAATCATGGGGGAACAGAAGTACACATGTGGGGAAAGGGTGAGGGAGTAGCAACAAGGCCCTGTGACATTAACTGTTGTGTCACACCATGCTCACTGGTGTGAATGAAATTTACTGTGATATGCCAGTATATTGGTTGCAAAGTCATGACTCCTAAACACAACAGGTACTGCAGTGTGAAAGGATTGATAGAAAACAAGGCAGGAAAAGTAAAGAAACATTCCCCATGTCTGAGTATCTGTGGAGGCTTCACAGGTGAGTGGATACCCTGGAAGATCAAGGAAGGGAGCCTCTGGAGAAGCACTGAAGGACCACACATATCTGGTGTTGGGTCCCTGAAGCACAGATTCACACAAAGCGGCAAAACGTCCTTGCAGGTTATTAACAGGATTTTTATTTGAAGTGCATATGCAAAACAAAGGTACAGAGCAATAAGTTTGCAATCTGCACACCCCAGTCAGGGTGTGCCCCCTCTATATAGATTTGCAGAATAGAATACCACCTGATCTCTTGTAAACCGAAAGTTATGGCAACTTCCTATGTCCTTACATGGGCTTGCCCCCCCCTTTCCTTCCTGCACCAGCCTCTCCACGCCATGAACCTCAACACGTGTTCAAATGTAAAACATGTGATTTATACTAGTGGCAATAAAATGGGGCTTTGTCTCCTGCATTACTTACTCCTCCCTTTCAACTCGCCTCCTTGTCTTCAGTCTCCCCCTGTCTGGGGCCAGAAGGAAACATCCATCTTGCCTTGCTCTTATCTTTCACCCGCCTAAGCCTAGACATTCCAAAGAGAGACCCATTTGCAATGCAACATTTAAGCAAGAAAAGGCCTTGTTCTTCTGGCTGGTGAAAAACCTTTGGGAAAACCTCGCCTTAAACAGTTTTTTTTTGGGGGGGGGGTCATATAGAGCAGTGTTTCCCAACCACTGTTCCGCGGCACACTAGTGTTCCGCGAGATGTTGCCTGGTGTGCCGCGAGATGTTGCCTGGAGGGAGGCGGGCGAGTCGGGCGGTGAGAGGCGGGGCGGCGGCGGCGAGGAGAGGCCGCCCAGCGCGGGGCTCTCGCCGTCTGCCTGCCTGGCTGCCTGCGAGCTCGGCGGGCAGCGCCTCCGTCCGCAGCGCCCGCCTTGCGGCTCTCATTCCCTGCCAAAGCTCACCCAGCCAAGCCGCGCTCTCCTTCCTGCCTCGCTTTGCTGCCTCCTCCCCCCCCACCCCCAAAGCTTGGAGGTTCCCCGGCAAGGGGGAGGGGAAAAAATTGAAACTTACACTTTCGTGCGTCCCTCCCGGCGTGACGCTGCGCGCTGACGTCACGGGGCTGTAATGGTGGTGTGCCTCAAGATTTTTTTCATCAAACAAGTGTGCCTTTGCCCAAAAAAGGTTGGGAAACACTGATATAGAGAACAATATTCTAATGGCCCCTTCAGCACTAGGTTGCCTGCTGCAAAATGTCACTGTGAACGTAAGTGGAGCCAGAGGCTCTTGATTTTTGCTTAAAAAAATAATTCCAAGAATAATTAACATTCACCCTAGAAACAGAAAAGTACCTGAAACGCCTGCTGGAATAGGGAAGTACCTGAAGTTCAGCAGGGAAAGGGCCTGTTTAATTTTGGTTGAGAGGGAGTTACACAGGATCAGGGCCCTAATACTGTATGTATAGTTTTTTGTTCCTAATTAAAGCCTTGTTCCAGAGTACTATGGGAGCCCAGCCGGATTTAGATTTGATGAGGCCCTAAGCTACTGAAGGTAATGGGGCCCTTTATATATGATATTTTAGGGAGCAGGCTAGCAGGTGGGGCCCATTACTTACATCATAGCAGCCTACACCACACAAAACACTGTTGCTGTATGTAGGTTTTATTTTATTTGTTTTTTTATCTTATATTTTGGAAATGTACATCCAGTTTTTCCCCCCTTTAAATTTTTTGGGGGACCCCAAGAGAGTGGCGCCCTAACCTATAGCTTGTGTAGCTTATACGTAAATCCAGCACTGTATGAGAGTATTGGGAACTGTTAGCCAAACAAAAATCTGGAGTGGGAAGAACACCACCACCACCACTGCATTCAAGTGACATCTTCACCAGGCTACTCTGAATTCGAAAGTTTTCCTTTCCTCATACAGTGGTACCTCGGGTTAAGTACTTAATTCATTCTGGAGGTCCGTTCTTAACCTGAAACTGTTCTTAACCTGAAGCACCACTTTCGCTAATGGGGCCTGCCATCACGCCGCCAGAGCACAATTTCTGTTCTCATCCTGAAGCAAAGTTCTTAACCTGAAGCACTATTTATGGGTTAGCAGAGTGTGTAACCTGAAGTGTATGTAACCTGAGGTACCACTGTACATACGAAAGAGATTCTGGTTCGAGCTCCATACAACGCACACGCAAAGAAAATCCGTCTTCTGTAGATAGTATCCAAGTTTCATGACCTCATTCTTGCATTAGTCACACTTCAAGGGGCATATAACAACCAGCACACATTTGAAAATGTATTTATAAGATAGGATACTTCATCATTGTATGAATGTGGTCTGCGCTAACAGTGCCTACACAGTACCACTGTGTTTGAATAAAAAGTTATATCAAGTTAAATACCTTATTTCCACCCTTCCTGACCTGTTCTTTCTGTAGCTTTAGTCATAGAGCTGGCATCATCATCACCTGTGAGCATCCATTAAATTTGTAATGCATATAAACACCTTATTGATTGATTGATTGATTGATTGATTGATTGCATCTATAACCCACCTCCTCCCCCATGAGCTCAAGGCAGCATACATGGTATTCCCTCTCCTCATTTAATCCCTACAACAACCCTGTGAGGTAGGGGGTGTAAGTCAATCGCCCATCCTACACTTTTCAATGCCTTTTCCTCTCACTTTACTAATTGTAAAAGGTCAGTTTCTTTTGTATTTCGATTTGTTGCACGAGGGTGACAGTGCATATCAATCCACTTTGATTGCACAAACCAAAAGTTAGTGAATCCCTCCCACAAACACTGACAATCTGCAGGCACTCTTGGTGTTACTATAGTTACTATAGCTGTAGTAGTGCTGCAGGAAAATGGGTGGGTGTGCACACACACATACCAACTGAGGACACACAGACATAATAATAATAATAATAATAATAATAATAATAATAATAATAATAATAATACATGCATTTATTTGCACAGCTGTGTTCCTGGAGCCTACCATAGGAACTTATTCCTCCTCCGACAAAAGATTGTTAAGGCCGCACACGTTACATGGAAGTAAGTTCAATTTAACTAAATGGGTATTCCTGACTGTTTCTGCAAATTCACCACCCCCAATTAAGAGGTTGGTTCAGCTATCTGAAACAACCCCCCCCCCCAGTCCTGACAAACCTGGCCTTCGACTACTGTGATTTATATTTTTATAGCCCACTCTGTCCTCTTGACTGTAATTTATTTTAAACTTATTTGAACATTATAATTTTTAATTGCTGAAATCTACCCTGGGAACTTATGGCGACGGATGGGTAAGAAATTTAACAACAGCAACAACAATAAAAACAATTTGTGGCTTGACTTGCTGTGTGCCTGAATGCTAGCTATTATTATTATTGTATTTTTTAATGCCTCCTCTTTAGATAATGGAGACAACTCATCTATGCTGGTCTTTGGGCTAAATATTGGTGCATATTAATGGTTGACTATGATATTGGATGCTGAATTAATTCCCCCCTTTAGTTTATGCAACAGAATTTAATTAAACCTCAACATAAACAGGGCAGGCAGTAGCTATTAATTCTCCCAAGAGAATCTATCATTGTGTTTTCGCAAATTCTGATTTCATTTGCATAGGTACTGTTGAATTGTAAATCACAGTTGTACCAGATAAAGTATTCTCTGTGTGACTGAATTCAGTTTTAGCTACATGCATTAAGGCACTTCTTTGGACAAAGCTGAATGGGGGGAAATGAGGCTTTGTGAAAGAACTGTAATCTTTTCTTGAGCAACTCCCATTCATACCAGTGGAACTAGCACAGGTGAAGTTTCTCCTGGAGTGCATCCAGTGTAAACCTCTTTAGTTATTTAAGGCAAGATGAAACCAGCAAACACAGTTGAAATTCAGTAATGACCAGCTACTTGCTGTTCTATTTGCACTTTCATTCCAGCAATTATGAGGAAACTACTTCTGAATACTAAATAACTTCTTTTAAAAATGGCCTCAGATGGACAGTAAAAGAGGTTAACTGTTGCAAGCATCAGAGACATAATTTACTACAAATTATGGCCCCATTAATGCAAATAGCTATGCGCATGAGTAACTTTATGCTCATGCACTTAATAAGAGTGCTCATGTGTATAATATTACATGTGTAAGTATTAGCAGCCTCAGGAGATAACAACTCAGTCTCTAATTGTCTGGTGACAATGCGGCCCTTGCTTTTGCCCTAAAGTTCAGGCCATAGCTTGTGGCACACCCGCCCACACCCACACACCATAAGTTACTCTTCTATGGCACAGACTGTGTTAGTGAAATTCACACTCAGGGCATGCCAGTGCAGGTGAATAAGTGACTCTCCCATTATCACTTAAGCAACACATCACTACCTCCCCATCTCTCTGTGCAGATTGGACATGGGTGTCACACATGCAGCGGAGAACTGTTCTGGAAAGACAGCCATGCCACAGGTAATGCTTTGATTTTACACCAAAACATGAATCAGCTTCTCATCTGAATTTTTCTCCAGAGAGTCGAATCTCAAATTCTCAGATCTTGTTCGCCCAATAGTAGGTACCCTCCCATGTTTACGTCCAGTTTTTGTACGGAGCACTGCGTATGTGCAGTTTGCAAGTTTTACTTTTTTCTGTTCTTTCATGTCTTACAGACACGTGTGTGTGTGGGGGGGTGTTGCATCCCGTTTCACCACCTGAGGTGAAACGAGAAGTGCCACCCTGTTCTGCTGTGCCACCTGCCTCACTGCCCGCCTAGTCCCCCGCTAGCATTGGTGCTGATTTTCGGTGAGATTGGAGCTGATGCTGGTGGAGCTTCTCCAGCAGCAGTGGGGTGAGTGGGGTCGCACTGCAGGAGATTCTGCTGCCTGAGGCAGCTGCTTCACCCTGCCTCATGGGTGGGCTGACACACACACATTGTACAGATTGAAAAAACACTGCAAACAGTACACCCTTTATGCGATCCTACTCATGATTGCAGGAAGATTATTTTTGGTGTTTTTCTGATGTATTTGTGCCTTCATCATGGAAAGAAAAGAAGAATACATAGGAATTCTCAAGACAGAACACACAGTCTCCAAAGCAGGCACGTATCTGTCCCAGACCTGTTCACCTTCAAGAAGGTAGCTGCATCACTAGATGACCTGGGAGTTTTTACACTAGCTTTTATCAAGATTCTTCTTGTGTGGTGTTATCGCATATTGCAGGAGCACCCACACAGAAGTAAAGTAAAAGGTAAAAGTAAAGGTAAAGGTAAAGGTAAAGGGACCCCTGACCATTAGGTCCAGTCATGGATGACTCTGGGGTTGCGGCGCTCATCTCGCTTTATTGGCCAAGGGAGCCGGTGCACAGCTTCCAGGTCATGTGGCCAGCATGACTAAGCTGCTTCTGGTGAACCAGAGCAGCGCACAGAAACACCGTTTACCTTCCTGCTGGAGCAGTACCTATTTATCTACTTGCACTTTGACGTGCTTTCGAACTGCTAAGTGGGCAAGAGCTGGGACCGAGCAATGGGAGCTCACCCCATCGTGCGGATTCAAACCGCAGACCTTCTGATCAGCAAGTCCTAGGCTCTGTGGTTTAGACCACAGCACCACCCACGTCCCAGAAGTAAAGTACACACATGCAAATATTTGATTCAGTCATATGTATGATCAAGTTTGCTTTTTACAATGTTTCATGCTCCCTGCATAAGCTTTATGTGTTTATTGTCTTTCCTTTTGTGTAGGGAGCTGTCTTGTAAATCAGAAATGTTTCTTCAAGAACGACAATGAAAACATGATTTAAGGACGAGTTGGTCAGCAAGAAAGACCAAGCTAGGAATAAAGGGATACCAAGAATGAATCTGCCAATAGTACAAACAGCAATTCCTTATGGCACCTCAAGTCATGTTTTGCTGATCAAAGATGACTTATCCTCTTTAATCCTCTTGTTTAAAATCCTAGAATTATTTTCTTTGGATAATAGAATATCTGTTTGCTGACCACTGAAGCTGAGTGATTTTGTAAGTTAATAAAAGTTTCCACTGCAGTCTTAGTGTAGATCTTCTATATTAGTGTAGATCTTCAATTTGCATGGCCTCCTTTTTCCACCTTTTCCTCACCCAAGAGGATGCTCTTAACTACAGAAGCAGCAGGAAATTCATCTTTAATGAAAAAGAGTTGGGGAATACGAAAACCCCAAGATGCTGATATCACATTTGCACTTTCAATAATTCCTTGGATGTCTGATTGACTGGAGGCTAGAATGGAAAAAGCTGAGCAATTATTAACAATGCAGCCACCAGTGTGATCTTTTCTAAAGAACTACAGAAATTGAAACAGAAGAAGGAAGGACAACTGATTCCATGCAGAGAACAGGGTATTTCAGACCTGTACATTGTGAACATTATACATCAAATAAGACTTACCCCAATGCTTAAAACGAAAGCCAAGGAACCCCACTTGTCCTGCACTGAAAATATTTCTAATCTGAATGCTCCTATTTCAGCATATCTGAGGACACTTGCCTGGCAGGATAAATCAAGAGTGTTGATAGATGTCATTTAGCCCAAATGGATATTTATTTGTTTATTGTTACAATTATATTGCACCTTTTCTCCAAGGAGCTCACAGTGACATACATGGCTCTCTGTTTTTATCCTCACAACAACTCTGTGAGGTAGGTTAGGCTGAGGGACTGTGAGTGTAGATTCGAACCGTGGTCTCCCAAGTCCTAGTGCAGCACTCTAACCACTACACCACAGAATGCCAGATATACCCTCATATTACAGTAGTATTTTATACACATCAGAAAGACATATTTATGTTTTATAGTACACATAGGCATGTACAACACATACAGTCATACCTTGGAAGTTGAATAAAATCCGTTCCGGAAGTCCGTTCGACTTCCAAAACGTTCGGAAACCAGAGCGCGGCTTCTGATTGGCTGCAGGAAGCTCCTGCAGCCAATCAGAAGCCGTGGAAGCCCCATCGAAGGTTCAGCTTCCAAAAATTGTTCGGAAACCGGAACACTCATTTCTGGTTTTCGATCGTTCGGGAGCCGAAATGTACGAGTTCCAAGTCGTTTGGCAACCAAGGTAGGATTGTACAGTGGTACCTCGGGTTACAGACACTTCAGGTTACAGACTCCACTAACCCAGAAATAGTACCTCAGGTTAAGAACTTTGCTTCAGGATGAGAACAGAAATCACGTGGCGGTGGTGCGGCAGCAGCAGGAGGCCCCATTATCCAAAGTGGTACCTCAGGTTAAGAACAGTTTCAGGTTAAGAACAGACCTCCAGAATGAATTAAGTTCTTAACTTGAGGTACCACTGTACATGTGTATATGCAAATAGGAAGAAACACATTTTATCCTACAGCAGTCAAGTTCACATATATATATATGATTTATATAAACATTAGGAAGAACTTTCTGACAATAAGAGCTATTCAACGGTTGGAACGGGCTACCTCAGAAAGTGATGGACTCCCTTTCATTGGAAGTTTTTAAACAGAGGTTGGATGGCTATCTTTCAGAATTCTTTGATTCTTGCATTGCAGGGGGTTGGACTAGATGACCTTTGTGATCCCTTCCAACTCTCCTGCTCTATGATTCTATGATTAGTATATTAGTGTCTTGCACAGAAGCAGATGACAGCTTTATGTAAGCCACTGGGATGCCTGTAGCTGCAAAATAGCATCTAATTCCTAGACTGACAATAACATTCCTATAACATCTTGTTTGAAGATACTTCAGTAACACAACTTTCTCTGTTCAATTTGTACAAAGCCAGAAGTTTAAAGCCTATAGAATCTATGCTCTCTGTCTGATATCCTCCCTATTCCTTCGGGACAATATCTTTGTAGATATATAATGATTATAAAAGGAAAACTCCTAAAAGTTTTCCTATAGCTCTGAAGGGTTCCTCGAGTGTTACTGTCTTTAAAATATCATGGCACTTGGGAACCAATTAAAACACAAGCAACAGTTATCTTTGGTTCTCTAGCATAAGGTCAGAGGTCTGGGTTAGAATCCAACTGCTTGTAGGATTTTAAAGAATCACTAGAAGAAACTCTGTTTCTTTGGTTAGTTACTGAGGATAGCTTGTGGAAGTGGAAAGGACGCTTGTGGAAGTGGAAAGAAGATTGTAGTTACCATTTTTTTAAAAAAATAAAAAAATAAATCTTGTTCTGTTATCTGAGACAGTTTGAAGAACTGGAACTTTGTGCTGGAACTTCCAGCTACCAGATCCTGTCAGTGCAAGGCTTTCCACTGGTCTGGAAAGATGTATTAATTCAGTGTGTTTATGAATACGGCTAGCTATTTTCTGTAATCCAAAAGTCACGTTCAGATTTTGTTCATAGGTGCGGATGTTCTTAGTACTTTTTAAATCAATTTGCACAAACACAGAAGTTCTTGTCACAATGTATTATGATTGAATATGTGTAACTTCTCCATTTTTAAGTTTTGCTAAACATTTATTCTAAAATTTCATTACAAGAGATTAGGATAAAAGTTCAGCGGTTGGAAAATGCACTGGTTTCTTATAAAAATTAATCAGTCTACAATATTTATCTTATTTTCTTATGCCTGCCCAACAGCAAGATCAACACAATTCTCAAGGGAGGAGAGATTATTTTGAGCTTCACCTAGTACAGCGCTGCGTGGCTGAAGGATAAGCCTCTCAAAATAGAGGCTTATGGGATAACCAAACACAATATTAACTACTGCTGCTGTGCTAGAAGGGACACTTCTCTCTAAAAATTGCAATCACAAATGGTGCTGGGAGATTAAAAATTGAGACTCACACAAACAAGGGGTTGGAAGTGACAACACAGAATGCTTAGTGCAATCCCTTACATTTGGTTCCAGATGTTTGTCAAGTCACCTCCTAGAAGCATCAAATGAAGAATATTATACACCAAACTATTCATTGCTGATTTGACTATATTATGTAGGTCTGCAAGACCAAGCACACTTTTCTGGGAGAAAGTCCTCCTGAACATGATGAGGACATACATTGAGTAGACATGCACAGGATTGCATAATTAGTTTTTATCTAAAAAACTAACTGCAGAGACTACCAACTAGGGAGTAAGCCCCATTGAACACTTGGGAAACGTGCTGTCAAGAAAACATGAATAAAATTGTTCCCCATAAGTCAACTCTCTTAAATGTTATGTACTCTTGTTCTTTTCTCACACCAGCTCTCCCATGATCTGAAGACGGCTTGAATTGCACTTAAATATCTAATTTATATGCAAGTCTTCTAGTTTCTCTAACTAGCAGCCTGATTATTTAAGAGAATAAATGCCTTCAGAGAGCTTCGCCCCTTGTTCCCATAATTCAGAAGGAAGGCAGGACACAATGCACAGTTAAAATATAGCCAAGGCAACATGAATTGACTTGAATATTACCTGCAATGTGATTTATTTCTCAGCTCTGCCTCCCACCTTCTGCTGCTCTTGCCATCCTAAAAAGGCAGAAGAGATACTCCTACCCTTACACCTTTTCCCTAGCTGAATGACCCCGCCCTGGTTCTGAGCCCCAAAACATTCTCTATTGCTCCTCATCACCCTTCAGTGCTCGCAATCTACACATGTCTGCTGAGGGAGACCTACCCAAGATGTAGGCCTTGTGGAACCCAGCCAGCTCATCCCATGAATAGAAGCATAGTGGTCCAGGATCATTGAGGGAAGGGGTCAAAGACCCATTGTTATTAATGAATTACTATTTCTGCAGCAGGGCCTCTGTCTCCAGTGTCCTAGAGTCACCCAATCAGCATGAAAGGGGAGGCTTTTTAGCCACTGAGAAGAACTTGTCTTGCCCCTTTGGTGATTAGAGCCAATCGGGGGGAAAGGAAGTGTCAGCCACTGAGGATTGGCTCAGTGGGTTGCCGTGACTGAATCTGGGACCTTCTAACAGAGAGCTACAGCCCTTTCCCCGTACCAAATGCAGAACGTTACATTTTTCCTTCAGCTCTTTTGAGCCCCATGTTGGGCAATTGCATTGCAAGCGGTTGGACTAGATGACTTTCGTGGTCCATTCCAACTCTACAATTCCATGCTTCTATGTCACCTGAAAGTACAATATTCAATCCACCATTTAAGAATCACTGATGTAAAGAGCCAAGTGGATTTCTAGGAGACCATCCTATATGCCTAAAAAAGAAGAAGCATAAATATCTAAAAGCCAGAATATTCCGAACTATGAAACTATTGGGAAATCATCCAGTGAGATCTACTTTATTGTATTTGGAATGGAAAATGTGTACATAAAACTAGCAATTTTAGAGAGGTGGAAAAACCAACAAAACTATAACCCTAATGTGATTTTCATAGCGTAACCACTTAAATCTCATGATTGACAACATATACCAATGTTCTAGACAAGTCTAGCTTTTATTGCAGCAATAAACAGCTGTATTTTATTTTTATGGGCATTATAAAACAATATATTTTCCATGAGAACTTGGCATTAGTAGATTATTTAATGCAATCCTGGAGTGAATAAGACCATACCTGCTTCTGTTTCTGGGTTTCTGGAGAGCGGTTTCATTACAGCACACCTCATTTGTCCTCAACCAAAGGAGAATATGTGAGTAGTGCCAGGAGAAGAGATGATAAAACTTGGTTAATAAAGAATGAAATACATCGTTGAAGCATTGTAAAGCAGAAAATATTCAATTTAGGCTCTGATGAAGTGCTAGAAATGTAGATATAAATATGCCCATGTACTTGATCATATTTTTTTACTTTTTCCTGTTTGGACTTTAGAGTCATCAACTGGTTGTTCAGGGCTTCCCCCGCCCCCATAACAAGGCAAGTTCCTGGACTTCTTCTTTAATTTTTTTATTCTTTTTTATTATTGAATTTATATACCACCCTATACTCAGAGGTCTCAGGGCAGTTCACAGAACAAAATCAAAATATAAAACCACAGGATACATAATCAAAATAAAAACAACAACCAAATGACTGCCCCCTGTCCCATGTAGAAGATTTAGGTTGTTGCAAGTAGTTCAATAGAGAAGAAGTCACTGAAGGGCCAGCAAGTTGGTTTTCTTCTCTCTTTTCTCCTGCCTTTTCCTAAGCTACCACCTCTCACTTTACCCTTGGGCATTGGTTAGGCTCAAGCATAGTAAATGGCTCATGCTGTTCCACTGAGCCTCCCAACTGAGTATGGGTTTGAACTCACTTCAGGGTGTCAGTACTAACATATAAGGCCCTATAGAGCTCAGGACCAGGTTACTTGAGACTGCCTTATCCCTTACACACCCAGCAGATCGCTGCAGTCTGTGGGAGAGCTTCTCCAGCAACTTCCAAAGATCCCAGAAGCCATATAAAGTTCTCTGTCAGTTGATTCTGGCCTGTCACTTTTTAACTCTTAGCCCTAGAGAGCCCGAGAAAAAGGCTAAAGCCCTAAAACTTTGGGTCAAACTCTGAGACTAGTGACCACAGCAATGATGTCTCAGGATATTCTGTGGGTGTGACATACCATTCCCGTGTAAAAGGTCTGCTTTGTTGGACTAGGACTAAGGAGACTCAGATCCTAATTCTCACTCGGTCATGAAGCTCACTGTGTGACCCTGGCCTAGTCACTATCTCTCAGCCTAACCTACCTCACAGAGTTGTTGGGAGTGGAAAATAGAGGGGGAGGGAGAACCACAAGGGCTGCTCTGAGCCCCTCAGATGCAGGTAAGATATAAATGCAGTAAAAGAGTCAATGCTGGCTAATGTTCTGCTCCTTTGTAATTGAAAAATCTTCAAATTATAATAAAAAAGAGCTCAAACCAATTTAATTAATTTTTTTAGGTCTACAGATTTTTGCAGGGTTCCACTCGTACAATCTTATATGCAGCAGTTCCGAAATATGAGGAGTGGGATCTTAAAAGCTTAGCGGGAAAAAGCTTTGACTCTCAACTATCATGCTTTCATTTGCTATGGTATTTGTTTACATTCCATCCAATGTTTCCTCTAGGTATGGAAATAGAAGACCCCATTTTGATGGGATCCTCCATGGATCAAACACCCTTGGTGCTCAATTTCTAAAGCAAACACAGCAGATTGCTTTATTTCAAATGGGGAAATGAGGTCTTAATTAGCTGGACTCGGCTATTTATCTTTCATAATGGACTTTTATAGGGTAAGTGATAACTAACTGCCACGTTGTTTGGAAGATATATCTGCATTTGGAAGAGGACTCAGGCTTATTACCCGAGAAAGAAAACTTAAAAGCTTGCATAGAGCTTCACCATGTATATATTTGAGATGCTATTTAATATACTCCAATGATAACTCTCCGGGAGAGAGAGAGAGAGAGAGAGAGAGAGAGAGAGAGAGAGAGAGAGAAAGAAAGAAAGAAAGAAAGAAAGAAAGAAAGAAAGAAAGAAAGAAAGAAAGAAAGAGAAAGAAAGAAATGCACTGCAGAATGTTTTGTGTCAGGGCTGAACTGAACAGGAAGGCTGGGAACTGTCCTCTCTGTCTCCTGGGCTCTTACTGGAAGAGTAGGGGGAGTGGGAAGATTACCCGCCCCCCTTGTCTCCAGCAGTTTCAAGAGGAGGAGACAGGGTTGAATTACAGCTGAATGAAGAGTTGCCAAGTGACGAGATAGTGAAGGAGGAGGGGGAAGTGAGAGAGCAGCCAGCAGAGACCTCCTTGGACAGTCTGGGAGAGCCAAGGGCTCGTCGATCACTTTGCATTCAAGAACAGAGAATGCAGAGGCATGTGACTCCCAGGACTTTCCATAGGGACTCAGGATGTTGTTGGGGGCGGAAGAGGAGGGACTCAGAGTAGGCAACATCTCCCTTGCGTAGAGACATAGATTCTTTGTCTTGCAACCAGATGACTGAAACCCATAAATATGAACTTGCTTGTTCTTCTTGCCTTTGACGCTACCAGGGGAGGAGAGGACTCTCCACACCTGACATTTTGGGATATAATACATGTCACAGAGAGAGAGAGCTTTTCTCCCTCTCAGAGCAAGTACACATAGACCTGTGGATGGCATCTTCTCAGAAAAACCTTGTAACTCTTTTGAAAGGCTGTGGAGGCCCATGGATCCAATGTGGCTTTTGGGACTCTTCCTAGGCTACATACCATCTCATGCTACACTCTCACCAGCCCTGCTTTTTAATCCTTTTGCCTGGCTGGAATGCTTGGATGGAGGACAAGAGCATACCTTCCAACATTCCTCAGATGACAATACTGACATTTCTCACTCCCCACCAATTGACCCTCCTCGATCCCACATTTCTGGACACCCCACCCCCCCGAGCATTTCCGACCAGAAGTGCTACCATCACTACACCAACGGGACGCAGCACACATGCCCTCCACCATCCTGAGGAAAAAAACCCAATCCTGATTTTATTTTGTTCTTTGGTACATTTGGTAAAACTTGCCACTAGTGCAATTTTCGTGCTTCAAATCCACTTTTGAGTTTCAGGACTTCCGGGTTGGCGCCATCGCCGAATGGCGGACTCCCTCCGAGCTCCGGAGGGAGTCTGCTCGGCAGGGGCTGGGTCCTACCGCGCCGGCGACGTGGGGACCCTTAAAAACCACGGGCACGGAGCCCGTGGACATGGGGACTCAGCTGGTACCGTTAGCGCCCTCCCGACTCGTGAAGGAGCCTTTTTAAAGGCTACGGATCGGGTGCCGGGGAGTGGCGTGGTGCTGTGAGTCTATTGCTTCCCCTGCCGAGCGCAGCCGCATGCCATTCGTCGGAGAGCACTGGCTTCTTCCATTGGAAATTCGGCTATTTAACAACAACCCGTGAGTAATTGGGCAACCGGGTATAAAAGGAGGAAAAAAAGGAATTTTTTCGGATTCGGCACGAGCGGGGGGGATCTAAAAAGGAAGTCAGTCCCCTCCCTGATTGTAAACATGCTAAAACAAGGACTGAGAAACTAAGATCGATTCAGAAGCTTATTGCTGACAAAAAATATCAATTCCACGATGGGATACTACAAGAATTGTGCTGGAGGAGAAAAGTCGAGGGTGAGAGGGAAAAGGCAGCCCCCCCCCTGGGAACCGGGGCGATTCGGAGAACCTGGCGGAGAGAGATGGAGAATTTGACAGCTGTCAAAGTAGCTGTCAAATCTTGAGAACATAAAGAGGACTTTGTTATAAGTATTTTGCTGGTAAATTTTGTTATAATTGGACATAAATATGGATACAAAATGTCTGGGGAAAAAGAAACAACAACTTGACTTTTGGATTGAGGATACAAAGTTATTGCAACCCCCCTAGAGGGGCTTTGGGACATTACAAGTGGCGTATGTGGAAAACTACTCTGGGATGTGCACAGGACTTATCTCCTGGGAAAGCAGCTAAACTGAAATATTGTTTTGTCTACAGAGGTGACAACACAATAGAATTTTTCTATTGAAGCAAGGTAGGAACTGGACGTAAGTTTTTGTTCCTGAATAACAAACCTCTGTAGAGATACTAGATTTCGGAATAAGAATGGTTTTGCAGCTGAACAAGAAGAAACCTGAGAAAGTAAGAAATAAAAGAGCAAAGGACCAACTACGCCATGGAAAGAACAATGGGAGGAGCAATTACGATCAAAGGAAATTAAAGGCCTTTATTAGACTGGACTTTTGAAGTTAAACAGCATCAAAACAAGCAAATTTAAAGAAAACCGGCAAGATGGATTGAGGAAAATTTGGCTGTGGACTTGAGACCTCCAGGCCGACAACATACAGACTGATGGACATGGGGAATCTAAACCGGGGAAGGGAGGGGGAATTCTAGAATCCAAAGGCTATGTAACCAACTTTTTGAATCTTCTTCTATCTTTTATCTTTTATCTTTCTATATAACTTTGGTATTTTGATTTAACATGTTTTGAAAAAAAAGAAGGGGGGAATTCGTGGAAGGAAACGGGGTAGATCTTGGGGGAAAAATCTTTTTTCTATTTTGTTAAAGATGAGGAGTGATGTTAAGATTGTAATTTAAATTGGCTAATAGGCATAACATATTAGGTTTAAATTGGGAATGAGAACTTGTGGAACCAACTTAGGGAAAGGGGAATACAGTCGGGAGGGGAAGGAGGGAGTCCCAGAAAGAAGGATATGAAAATAAGGGTTTAAAATTGGTCTTTCTTTTTCTTTCTTTTCTTTATCTTTTCTATTTTTTCTACTCTGTCATTATTGGAAATTTTAATAAATATGATTTTTTTTTAAAAATCCACTTTTGAGTTTCTAATTGGGCAGGGAGGAATAAGAAATAGGTACAGTGGGGGAGGCAGTGGGGGGCATTTTTATCAGCAGAGTGGCATGGCTCAAAATGTTAATAACCTCTCACTATTAGAAATTCATGCAACTGTTGAGATTTGTAGCTGGGGAAGACCTTAAACATTTGCTTCAAATGGCAGTCTTTGAACTGTAATCTTCAGCTGGACCTTTATTTTGGCACATGGCGCTTCTGAATTACTGAGTGAATCACTCTGGGTACAATTGTAATTAGCTAATCAAGTCAATAATAGCTCCCAAAAATTTATGAATTTGGCACACAGCACACGACTCAGCTCCGGCAAAACAAATTATGGGAAGGGGATGGATGATGAGGAATCTTCTCACATTGTTTGCGGAAACGCCAGTGATATCTAATCAAAGTTGGTAATTATGTGTAAATCTCACATTATTTAAGTGTTAGGGAAGCCTTATGCATCTGTAGCAAACTGATTGTGTAATGCTACCATTATTGCTTCGTACAGAAAAATTAAAAGACAACTTAATGGCAATTTAGGAGTTGTTAGTACATACTTTTGCTGGACTTTTGCCCTACCCCCCCCCCCGTTATATCAAGACCTTGAAAATACAAAGATGTTTTCTGGAGTTTTATTCTCTTGGGATCATCTGAGTAAAGCTCAGGGCTCATTTCATCCTCAGAACACTTATATGTACTTCAATTGTACTAGCACAGGCTATTGTCAAATGCTGCTCTGTGGTGGCTGCCCTGTCTGCTTCCTCTACATGGCCCACCACCAAGGCAACACCCTGCAGACACACTATTCCATGCTCTTTCTTACCTACGTCTGTCGGGTGGAGCTGTCCAGCTTTATTTTCTTACTACTGCAATACGTGACAAGCTTTCTCCCCTGTGATCGCTCCTTCTTATGTCACATGCCTTAACGACACTCTCCACGTTTACTCTCCCTGCCTTCCAGTTACCCAGATGTTGTCTTACTCACAGTCCCCAGCCATAGTCTAGTCCTCTGAACATTACAACACACTGTTTCTGATGCTAGAAGGGATGTACATTCAAATGTACAATGGGTTGTACATGCCATTCAAAACAACAGAACAGAGCCTTGGATGGCATGTAAGTGTACATCAGAAATAATGTGAATCCAATTTATGCCTGCATTTCCTCATCCATTATATGCCGCTCATAAGCCTGTTTATTCATATGTATGTCCTTAGCTCAGGGATGGGAAACCTATGGCTCTCCAGATGTTGTTAGACTCCATAAGCCCCAGCCAGCATGGCCAGTGGACTGGGATGATGGGAGTTGTAGTCTAACAACATCTGGAGGGGCACAGGTTCCCCATTCTTGCCTTACGTGTTTCAAAGTGTTTGTCTGTCCAAATATCACTTGTTTTGAAATAATGTATTAAAAAAATTCTCAGTAGAGGTACGTTTCTGGATTTCTATTACTCTAGGAGTAATAAAAACATTGTATATTTAATTTTCCTCACCGAGTGTGCAAAATTAAATGTACATTGATTATATTTAGATGGAGTGCTTTGTGTCCTCCTGATTTATTTTTTATTTTTTTTAAACGACAACAACAGCAACAACAACACTGCAATTAATCTCCAAGCAGGAATTCAAATGCTGGCAGGCCAAAATGGAATGAATTGAAGTTACAGAACTCATTTTGCATCTCCTTGGAAAATACACAGTGGTAGATATATATGTATTCCAGTCTTGGCTAATTCTTAATATCCATGGGTAGTTTATTCCACCCCAAGGAATGCAGCAGTCAGAACACGCTGTTAACCACCCTTTCCCAATTTTAGATCTGTGCTATTTAAGTATACAATCTACTGGTGTCAGTACAGAGAAAGCACAAGGGGGTTGATGCAGCGCGGCCCTTTGCGACGCTGGGGCAGGAAGGGAGAGAAATAAATAGAGAAAAATAGTCCCTCAGGTGTAGTTTTCTCTGAAGCACATGGCACACTACAATAGAAGGCTACAGAACAGGCAATTATCTTGATGGATTTACTGCACGAGGTGTGGTGAAATGAAAATGCTTTTCCATTCCCCTGATGTTTAACCACACCATTTGATTTACCATTTGTGCCATTATGCGGTTTGCATAGGAAGACACAGTATACGGCATATATTTATGCAGGACTAGCTGTGCAGCCCCTCAGAAATGACTGCCCTGTAATCAGCCGGGACTCCCTGTGCGATCTCTACGGCTTCCTGTTCCCACTCACCCGCAGTCTCTGAGAAACACCAGTAAACCAGGAACTCTTGCTCTTCAGTTATACAAGACAAAGGCTGTGCACACGCCATACATATAAAGCACTTTACACAGTCACGGCTTGCCCCCAAAGAATTCTGGGAACTGTATTTAGCCCCTTTCAGAGCAATAATTCCCACCACCTTTAAAACAAATATCCCCAGGATTCTCTGGAGGGAAGTGCTTTAAATGTATAGAGTAGCTGTGACCCAGAACTCGGGAGTGCCATTTCTGCCTTTGGCCTGCAAGTTTTCAGATCCAATGGTGGGCAGAGTAAGAACCTTGTTTCATATAGGCCAGAATTCCAGGAAGGTAGAATCACTCTCACAGCACTCTTGGTTTCTTATTCCTTTTCAGGTATGTTCTTTTTCTCAGAAGTAAGTCCCATTCAGATCAATGTAAGTATGTCTGAGAACAGAATCAGAGAACTGCAGAGTTGGAAGGGATCCCAAGGGTCATCTAGAAGAAACCCACGTATTGCAAGGATCACATGTATTTTACTTACTTATTAAATTTATATACTGCCCTTCGTCCAAAGGTCACAGGGAAGTTTACAGCATAAAAACACAAAATGAAAACAGAAAATAAATATCAACAACAAGAACAACAACCCAATAACCCCTCCCTCAGACACTTTTTAAAGGCCATAGATTGTTTAATCAGCCAAAGGCCTGATTATAGAGGAACCCCCTGCGATGCAGGAATCAGAGCCAAGCATTGTCCAATTCACCACAAATTTAATGCTCAAAGTTTTAATTGGCTTTGGAATAAGAACACATGTGTACAAGGGACAAGGGCAAGATGGTGCATATGTGTGATGGCAAGAATGCTTTTGTATTATTTTATTATTAAAACCAAAACAGGGTTACATTTTCCAGTGCAATGTATAATATGAAGACAAATATTGATGACAAAACAGCAGTTAGGATCATCTTGATTCTTTGATGATGGAGTGGTTTGTTGTCTAACTTCAAAAGCATGCCAAAACAGAACTTGCTAACCCATCCGTTCTAGTCATAGTCTCCTTCCCAGCGGCAGAATATTTGACAAAAAGACAAACGTAAGGTGACATAACGCAGTCAGACCAGTCACACTCCTTCCTAATCATTTGCAAACTGACCTTGACATTTTAATAATAAAGAAGGAGAAAGCAAAAATGCAGTGTGCAGAGAAAAAGAATATTAATGTGTAATTAAAAAAAAAAATCACCCCAGGAAGGCAAGCTACACTGATGTAGTACATTTCAAATCTATTTAAAGCAATGCTACATGGATACCAGATTGAAATACCTTGAAAATTTGGTTTGGGAAAGGCAGTATTAATGAAAGGATCTGTTTATTCTCATTGTTCTTATGGAGAAAAGACAAGCAAGTAGACCGTGCACAGTTATCAGCTGTCTATTCTTGGGCTGAACAGGATCACCAACTGGATTTTCTGAGCCTAGCCCACTGTCTGTGAATCGAGCCCTCCACTGCACTTGCCAACAGTTCAAAAAGGCTTGTCACACCATTCATACTACTGATCCAATGCCTACCTTCCCTTGCGGGCAAGGGCCACAGGGTCGGGGCAAAAGTGGGTGCAGCAACAAATGCAAGAGTTACCTTTCTCCAGTAGACTAGGATCTACACACAGTCACACATCCCTCCAAGTGTCCCTATTTTCCAGGGACAGTCCCGGAATTACGAAAGCCATCCCAGCTTCTAATTTGATCCTGGACTGTCTCTATTTCCCCTGCTAGTGTTGCCACCACCGAGCTTGAGGAGGAGTCAGAGTCTGTGCTTGTTGGTGCTGTGGCTGTGAGGCCACATCCTGTTCCCTCTGCTGCTAGCCTTCTCCATTGGGCAGCTTGTAGTGTTGACTGGAGAGCAGGTGAGGAGAAGGAGAGGCTACCACCGCCAAGGCCCAGCCTCACATGATGCCCCAGCTCTGAGGTGCAGGCAGAGGGCAGCACCACCCTGGGCAGGGAGCTAGGGCAGCGAAGGGCAAGGAAGCATGGTTTTTAAAAATTGTTTTAACTCACCCTGCAACGTGCTGGTAATGGACAGGTAACAACCACCTCAACAACAGCAATAATTTCCTGACTCGTTTGTCCCACAATAAAGCAATATCCCTGTTAATATGCAGGAAGCAAACTTTATGTTAAAAAAAAATGTCCTTGAATGCATGACCTAAAGGATTGTTATTTTGGTTTTTGGTTTTTTAAAAAACACAGTCAAGATTTAATACATGAACAACACCACAAAGGGATTTCAGTGCTTCTCTAGAAGAAGCTTGGAATTGATTCAGATATTACGAAAGTAAATGGTGGGACAGTTTACCTCAGAAATGGCAGGTTGGTAGCTTTTGGCTCTCAGCACTTAACCTCATGCCTCAGTACACAGCCACATAATGTGAACATTCCAACTTCAAACATCATGGTAAATCAATATAACTTAATTAACGTTATAGGTCAATTACTGAGCAAAACAACTCTATGAATAAATTACTGCAGGTGCCATTGACAGAATACCTTGAATGGCCTTATTAAAGCAATAAAACTGAATTCCCTCTCCAAAGCATATGCTAACATACAAAATGCAGTGCACAGGAGTGGACTTCAGTTGCAGAGCATATGTTCTGCATGCACAACGTCTCAGGTTCAATACTTTGTATTTCCAATTAAAACCTTTCAACCTTTGGCAGGGCTCCTGTTCTGGAGCAACACAAACCACAAAAAAATGCCCATAAATCTTTTTTTGTTTGCAATTTGGCAGAATTAAGCTACTCTGAAGGGGCACCTGTACCTACAAAGTTTACCCACTTTGGCCAAAAGAGGGAAATCATGGAATCATAGAATTGTAGAGTTGGAAGGGAGTCCAAAGGTCATCTAATCCAATCCCCTGCAATTCAAGAATCTCAGCTAAAGAATCCATGACAGATGGCCATCCAACCTCTGCTTAAAAACCTCCAAGAAAGAAGAGTCCACTAGCTTCCAAGGCAGTCTGTTCCACTGTTAAACAGCTCTTACTGTCAGAAAGTTCTTCCTGATGTTTTGTCAGAATCTCCTTTCTTGTTACTTGAATCCATTGGTTCAGGTCCTACCCTCCAGAGCAGGAGAAAACAAGCTTGTTTCATGTGACAGCCCTTCAGATATTTAAATATGATATGGCTATCATATCTCCTCTCAGTCTCCTCTTTCCCAGGCAGAACATTCCCAACTCCCTCAACTGATCCTCATAAGGCTTGGTTTCCAGACCTTTATCATCTTGGTCACTCTCCTCTGCAACTGTTCCAGTATATTCTTCTTAAATTGTGGTACCACCACTGCACACAGTTTTCCAGGTGTGGTCAGACCAAGGCATAACAGAGTGGGACTATTATTTCCTTTGACCTGGACATTATACTTCTTTGATGCAGCCTAAAGTAGCATTAGTTTTTTGCTTCTGTATCACACTGTTGACTCATGTTAAGACCCTGAGATTCTTTTCACATGTACTACTGGCAAGCCAGGTGTCCCCCATCTGATACTGGTGCTGCTGGTTCTTCCTGCCTAAGTGTAGAACCTAACATTTTCCCCTATTGAAATTCCTCCTGTTAAGGTTATCTTGAATCCCAGTTCTCTCTTCTGCGGCATTTGCTACCCCTCCCCATTTGAGTCATCTGCAGATTTGATGAGCA
Organism: Podarcis bocagei; assembly: GCF_964188305.1. Classification (NCBI taxonomy): domain Eukaryota; kingdom Metazoa; phylum Chordata; class Lepidosauria; order Squamata; family Lacertidae; genus Podarcis; species Podarcis bocagei. Next base: position 40,216,681 of record NC_138126.1, read on the forward strand.
TTCCCTTAATTCCTTCACCCTGTCATGGCTTAAAATTGGTGGCTTTTTTTTAATACAAAAAGAAACTGAGTCAGCATGACTCATGAAACCTTTCACCTACATACGCTTGTATATATAAGGTGATCATTAATGGTCTGTTTGTTGTGTGGTGGGTTGGGGTGGTCAGATGATTGGAAGATGGTTGTGTTAATATTTATAAAGCTGTCAGTCGTGGTGGGATAAGAAGACTTTTAAGAATAAAGGCAGCAATACTCTGCAAAGATACTCTTTCTCAAGGACTCTTTTGTGCCAACTAAGGTCCGAGGACCAGGAGAAGGAGTCAAAGGAGGTCAGAACCTTTTTCTTTTTACACACACTGACACACCCAAGTTGTTTATAAAGATGTTGAACAACAGCGGGCCCAGGACAGAACCCTGTGGCACCCAACTTGTCAATTTTCCCCAGGATAATGAGGAACTCTTAATGAGTACCCTTTGGGTTTGGTCAGTCAACCAGCTACAAATCCAGTTACCTTATCCAGGGCACATTTTACCAGCTGTTCTGCAAAAATATTGGGGGGAACAAAGACACTTTGTCAGAACCAGTGTGGTGTAGTGGTTAAGAGCAGTAGACTCGTAGTCTGGTGAACTGGGTTCGTGTCTCGGCTCCTCCACATGCAGCTGCTTAGGCCAGTCACACTTCTCTGAAGTCTCTCAGCCCCACTCACCTCACAGTGTTTGTTGTGGGGGAGGAAGGGAAAGGAGAATGTTAGCCGCTTTGAGACTCCTTCGGGTAGTGATAAAGCGGGATATCAAATCCAAACTACTACTTCTACTACTATTCTTCTTCTTCTTCTTCTTCTTCTTCTTCTTCTTCTTCTTCTTCTTCTTCTTCTTCTTTTTTGTCAAAAGCCTTAGTCTTTTGTAAGTGCTCACAGACTGTTAAACTATCTGTCCTTGGACCTTTCCTGGTATCAATGTGAAGTTTACTGGTTGGTAATTTCCTGGATCTTATTACCCCTCCAACTTTTTCTTTTTTAAAAAAAAAAAATAGGACTACAATCCCCAAGGGTTGGAAGAAGAAGAAGTTGTTTAGAGGAGGACAATATCTGCCCACTTCCAGTCTGCAGGGACCTCACCCGTTTTCCAAGAATTCTCAAAGATTATAGACAAAGGCTGTGAGATTACATCCGCAAGCTTCTTTAGTACCCTTGGGTGCAGCTCATCAGGCCTCGGTGATCTGAATTAATTTAAAGTAGCTAGGAAGTTATAGCCATTTTAAAAATTTGTCATTATAGTCAATAGTACAACACAGAGTTTCATTTTAAACAGAGCAACTTGGAATTTGAAACACAGATTGAAGCAAAGAGAGCACAGAGTGACTCAGAAACAGAATAGATTTTTTTAAACAACAACAACACAAAACCAGACAAATACAGATAGTAGCCTCCATTGCCCCAAATAAACACCCATGTTTCCACCACTTTTCACAATCTATAAACTTTACAAAAGTTTGTAGGCATTTTGCTTCAACAAACTCAAGGATGCACAGTACTGCACTGCCTTTGCCAATTTTTATTTTTCCACATTTTCAGCATCAAGACTGAAATCCAGCAGCTCTGACTTTGTCCAAAGAGCTTGGGTGCAGCACAGGGAAGGCTTTCCTATTCTTTCCTATGGAAACACTTAGCATATGTGATGGGAAATCAATAAAACAGTGTGGAACATTCCTCTCACTGAAGAAAATGGAATGCACTTAAATGTGTATGGGGCTTTGGATAATAGTTTGTGTGCATTTAGAGGGAACATGTATTACTCCCATTGCATTCAGCTTGCAAAATTGATTTTCTGCTGCTCACTTGCTTCTCATCTTGTCATCCACATTCAAGATAGTTCAAATTTGAATCGCCCATTGCTATGATTAAGCAACATACTACTAGTGCTATCCTGACTAGGGATGGTGATGATTTTTACAATAATCAAGCTGACACTTGAGCTCAGCTCTGTTGGCTCACTCATGGCCATTCATGAGCCTTGTGAGCCAATCAGGTTTCATGTGAGTGTTAGCCATTTTAGCGGTACAAATTTCTTCAGTCGTGAAAAAGAACTGACCAGCAACTTATCAAACCAGACCATTATAACTCTGCAACCCATTTCAACATCAGATCTGTTGTGTTGCAGAAATGTATGTTCTCTTGAACTCTGTTTAACTGAGGTGATGTCAGCAGCCATTGGCATTCATTGTTGTGTTTCTAATCCTGTCATGATTTGGGGTTGGGGTTGGGGTTAGGGGGAACTAGTAATGTGTAATGGGACTAACTGGGCAGTTCACCGACACACATGGGCACATAGAGTTAGGTGTGAAGTACAAGGTGTCATTGCCATTTATGTACATACTATAACTGGGTTAGCCAGAAATCCATTCCTAACTGTGTCTACTCAGCAATAAGGCCCCTTTAAATCAAAGATGCTTACTCCCAGGTAGGTCAGGTTAGGTGTTCACACCCCCCCATCACTCACTCACTCATTCACTCACTCACTCACTCTTGTACACAAGATGCTGTTTTGCTACTCCACTAACTTCTGCCTGTGGCAAGTGCCCTTTCTTGCCCTTGTCCTCAATTTGGACCTGCCTAGACTAAAGAGAATGGAGATTCTCCTGTAGAGAACTCCTGGATAACCATTAGTCCTAGCTGGGTTTTCACCTCTCATGTGATTACAGTTGAGCACAAAGTAAAGCAGGTCTCCACTGGCTGGCTCCATCCCTGGGATCATTTCCCTCACCGACTCATCTCATGTGGGGCACCTACAGGAGTAGAGTAAGCTCCTGCCTTCACGCTTTCATCCGATGGGAGGGGATGTACTGTTGGAGTGGGCCAGTGAATGGAGCCCATAGGGTGAACCTGTGAGTACAGTGTTTGGATCAGGGCGAATGTGATTAATACTGGGAAATCCTTTGAATCCAAGCAAGGCAAGAATGATTCAGAACAGGCTTTAAATGGGCATGGTGGCAATCTGATTTATCTCCCTGTTAACTCTTCTTTTCTGTGAGCTACAGGGAAAGGTCAGGTTGCTTCAAGCTAACAAGACCTTACCCTTTTCTGAAGGATCTGCAACGTTTCATTCCAGAAGCGCAGTTCTGCCACTCCAAAACAATAGCATCATGGAAAGAGCCCCGTTAGGCCTTTTAATCTGTCTTCTTGACAATTCGCGATTTTCCCTTCCAGGGTATTTTTCTAATCTTTTGTCAACTCTAATTTTAAGTGTCTCAAGTGATGGGGATACCAAGGTTTCCCCTGGGTAGGCTGTTCTATAACTGGATTACTGGAAAAAGAATTGTGACCTGACTGCTAGCAGAAGTTAAGCTACCCTAAGGGTTCCTTTGAGCAGCTCCTCCCTCCCTTCTCCGCCATCATCTATGGGAAAGCAAGCTAACGGGCAGACACTGGGAAGCAATTTGCTGCTTGAATGTGAACTTTAACACGTATCATTGAATTTTAAACTGCACTTTCCGCAATTGTTTTCTGAAAGAAAAATGTTTTTGGCTACTAGAAGGCCTTTAAGGCTTTAAATCAATGCAAGTGTTAAGGTATAGCAAGGGAAGCAGTTTGGGGTGACCCTCTTCATGGTTCCAGCCAGCCTAATGTGGCTTCTTTCAGGACATTCCAGCCGCCCCCTTTTGGCCCCAAATTTTTATTCTGCCCTCCAACCATCAGTCAGCATTCTGTGCCTGCTGAGCATGCTCAGTCCTTATTGGGCTATATTTAAATTTCTATGCTGTCCTTCATTTGAGGATCGCAGGGTATGAAAACACAAAAATACATAACATAGTAACCAACAACAACAACAAAAAACACCCACCCCAAACACAGTTTAAAAGGCCATTGATTACGTGGTGTGTGGTGAAATTTTACATACTGTAGGGGCACAGTTAGGAACAGAGGTGCCAGCTTGCGAGGCCGATTGTGGGGACGTTGCACACATGAGCATTGTGCCTCCATCCCTAAGTTGGGCAGAAGCTTCCTGGACTTTGGGAAGGAGACACCAGGCTTTAATACTTGAATACTCTAATTTACCAGCAACATTTAGGGGACTAATCTAGTCCTCCATGTCCACTAATGGCACGATACTGCATCAGTTGTTTAATTAGCCAAAGGCCTGGGAAATAATGTTCCCCCCCCCCCCCTGGGGAGAGCATTCCAGTATCAGGGAACCATATTTCTTGCACTTCTTCAAAACTTTGGGTTCCCCCAAGGTTCCTTTGGGTTCCTTTGTGTGTGGATGATGCTGTTTTGGCTGCCGTATAATCCATATGCAGAAAATTGAATTCGCTATTAGTATGGAGTGGATGTGCATTTGCTGAAACAAAGTAGGCTGCTTCAGAGATATTTGGGTCTTGTCAAAAAGCAAACAGATGTTCTCTGAAATGGCCTAAACTGAACTCTGTTCTTCACAAAATTTGGGACTAATTTGGAGGGACACAGAGCCATCTGCAAAATTAGATACATTTCCTCTCAAGATCTCAATTAAAAGGAAAAAAAAATCAGGAGTGGGGCAGAGAAAAGAGAAGGGTGTCATTTTGTGATCTCTTTAACTTCAGTACATGGTATAGTTGTACCATGGCTCTCCTTTTTACTTCCAGTCACAGTACTATGGGAAGGGATGTTGACGGAACTTATTAGTCACTGTGAACTGAGCTGAAAAACTCCTGCACCTATCTCATTTTTAAAAAAAGTGAGGGGCACCTCTACCATGTATGCAATGTTCATATAAATTGGCCCCCAAATAAATTATGGGAAGGATTAGATAAAGAATTCCCTTCCAAACTTTAGAGATTCCTTTGCACAATATACCCCGTATCCATCTATCTGAAATTTGGCAGGCTTCATTTACTTACTAGTGACATCTATATCTTATGTGATCTGATGCCAAGCATAAAGAGGCATCTATGCCTAGAAATTTCATAAAATTCTGCCAAAAAAGTTATAGGAAGTTTTCTCTTTCTTTTTTCTTTTTTATAAAAACCAAACAAACCTTAAAATATATAAATTGCTTTCGTGAAAAACGCTTATTAGTCTGGAATTTGGCATGCCGTCCCACAAAGGATTCTGTCAAAAATGTTTAAAAAGTTGCCATTTGTTCAGTTCTCCATATATGTCAATGGAACCTCAGATTTCCCAAAGTGAGGTTCTGTTCTGTATTCAATAACAGCAACAAAACCTATCAATGAAAACTCCTAAACAATACGCCAGCCAAAGAGTCTGTTCAGAAGCCTGAGCTTTTGTAGCTGGAGTCAGTCAGGGCACTACCCTCCCAGGTTGGTGGAAAAGTCCTGCAAGCTCCCAGTCCAGGAGGATAGGAACATCTGGGCAGGCTGCTACTGTTGATTCCCAGCATCAGCTGCCTGAGGCCACTGCCTCACTCTGCCAAATGGTAGGGCTGGAACTGGCCTAGTTCCACATACACATTTGCTCTTCTTTTTGAAGAGGAGCACAGCCGATTTGAAAACATGTTTGGCTTTTGCAGTCACCAAGGGGGGAAACTGACTAAATGGAGACTCTGAAGTGCTGGCATTGTGCATTGGGAGCTACATGTTTCTCATCAGACTTAAGGCTCTAGCTGTGTCTGTTGCTCTTTAGAACAAAGAAAAATTGCTTAAACAATAATAAATAATGAGGTCAGGTGTAGAGGTTTCAAGTTACAGAAGCCCCAAAGTAAAATTGATAAGGAAATAGTGTAGGAGATGAATCAGTCTTTCCCCAGTAGTAGTTGCATCTCAAGAGAATCCTGAATGGAAGAATGGAGAAGTGATTATGCATGCCTTCCCTTCTCGAGATATTCAGAATGAAACGCTTAAATGTCAGAATGTTTGCTTGTTTCCTGCAATTCTGCACACACTGAACTGGGTTCAGTTCATGCTGGCATAGGATCTTCCATTACATTGTAAAACCTGAGACTCTTTTCACTTTTAAGCAAAATAATGATAGTGCCAGTAAGTGGTAGAAATAAATCTGAAATCATGAATTATATGACTAAGAGACAGATTCTCAGAATCTGGGAAGCCAAAGCTTTTGGTATATTCTGCTGCTGCATATTATGTTCCTATCTCTAATTACATGGATGGTTCCTTTGGGACAGAAAACACGATCATTTCTCAATATGCAGGTTGCAGCCTTCCCAGAGGCCTCTAGATGTCAGTGCGCACTAACAGCATCATCAGTGCATGCCAGACCTCAATGCTTCTCTGGACAGGCCTAATGAACTTATCAAGAACTGATAAGTTCCCCTGCATTTTGGTTCCTCTTGGATGGGCTAAATCTGGCTGCAGATTCGGCGAAAATCCATCTAGTTATGAATTTTTTCCACCTTGATTTGTCCATTCTTAATCATGGAGAAAGAGGGGAAAATCCTTGAATAGCTGTTGATGGGACACCAGGCAGCCTAGGATAGCAACAAGCAAGCATCACCATTGCTGGGGCTCTAGCTTAGGAGGATGGAAACAACTGGGAGGTGTTGTTGCTTGCCCCTATATCAGCCACCCAAGGCAACCACCTCCCTCTGCCTAAGGGTATGACTGGCCCTGATCCTTGCTCTGCCTCTACCTTGCTTTTCCCAACTTCATATTGCCGATATTAAATCATGACTATGTGCCATTTTTTGCTGATGTACCTAATGACCTGTTAAGCATGTTAGCAATGCATTAGTATAAATGAGTGCTAGAAATCAACACACCACTTCCCTTGTGAATCCAAACAAAGAGAATGCTACTATTTATATTCCATTAAGCCTGATGTGTTTGCTTACTGCTCATATTAAATTTTAGCTGCATTACACTGTTGTAATGGGTTATCTCTTTGATAAATGGGTTATTTCTTTAATAATTAAAGTGCAGTAACAAGGGACCCTGAACACTCTTCCCTACAAATTAATATTTGCCAGCTACCATAATGATGAAGAATGCTGGAGAGTCATTGGGCCTGGGATCTACCTCTTTCTCAGATGAGTTTTTCTAGGGGATGCTATTTGCTTTTAAATCCAGGAGAGGCTATTTGAATCAGCTGATGTTATGAAATCATAGAAGATGCTACTGTAATAGATGCTACATTTTATCATCTTGCTGCCTCAGGGAGAACAGAACACTGGAATTGCATGCAGAACATTTAGATGGTTCCAGAAAGTAAATTGCATCACATTCACTTTTCATCCAAAACATCTTTAGAGAGGCAGAAAAAGGCCACCAGTTTCATAGAACTTGGGGGAAATTCCTGCTTGAATTCAAAATTTACAACAGTTAATTTTAAGCATGAAATCTATTCATTTGTTTATTTAAAATATTTGTATACCACCTTTAATCCAACTGGGTCCAGGATGACATAAAATACTACAATTTATAACAGAACCATAGCATTCAAAGTATTGATTCTCTATGACAGGAAATTACCTTTTCAGATTAGCACAAGAGCATCTTATCTGACAGTCCATCATCAGTTCCATCTCCGAATTCACAGTAGTAATGACTTTTCTTTAGTATCCTTAGGGGCATTTGAACTTCAAATGATCTCTCCCTCTCCCTGCTCTAATGACATGCTGCTTATAGACTACTAGTTGAATCTGTCATGACAGTGCAATTGTACAATTGATGGTAGGACTGTTTAGGAAAGTTCTTAATAACTGATGTTTTAATGTATTTTTAACCTCTGCTGGAAGCTGCCTAGAGCAGCTGGGGAAACCCAGCCAGACGGGCAGGATACAAATAAATTATTATTATTATTATTATTATTATTATTATTATTATTATTATTATTATTATTATCATCATCATCATCATCATCATCATCATTAGCAATTGTAACTAAGCTTTCACTCATTTATGGGTTAATATATGAAACCACCTCTGTGGGGGAAGATTTAGTTACAATTACAATAAAAGCAATTGTAACTAAATCTTCCCCCACAGGGGTGGTTTCATATATTAACCCATAAATGAGTGAAAGCTTATTTGCAGATTTGCCTCTCCATACACTGCAATAATACTCACTTTGCTCCTACAAAATATTGCTGATTATTTTAGCTCTGGTTTCATCCAGTTTAGTTGTCCCATTAGTGCGAGGACTTTCATCTGTGCAATGGAACTTCTTCTTCCCATGTGGTCCCAAATCTTTTCTGTGGGTTTTCCCAAGTCTCTGGAGCAGATCTGGACAGGATATAGAGAGCCTTTGGGGAGATAAAGTACCATTGCACAAGTGGAAGTCCTTGTGCCAATGGGATAACTGGATGCAACCCTACAATTGCACTGACACAACTTGCTTAAGATATTATTCTCTTCATAGACTCTAATGTAGATTTCAGCCTTCAAAGACATGACTCAGCATTGCTTCATTCCAATACTTCTGCCTTTGTGCATACCAAATGTCCTACTGATTTAAGGAAGGCTGGGAAGGAACTTTTCCCTGTGGAGACATAGAACAAGTGATCTAACAGATAGGAGACAAACTGGCTAAGAAGAACAGGGATTTGAAACCCTAAAGCATGCCACGAGTCAAAGAGGAGGTGATAATTAACCCAATTTAAGGGAACAGCAGAGAGGTCAAGGCAGACAAGAACAGAGTAGATTTGGCAGTGAAGAAATCACCTCTGAGTTTGGCAGTTGGGAGTTTGGGTAGAATAAATGACATCAGCTAGACCATGGACTTGGAAGGAAGAAACTTGAGACAGCAGGACTGAACAGCATGCTCCAGGAGTCTTAAGGAGAAACTAAGAGGCAAGATAAGTTAGCAAAGAAGGATGTTTTGAGAATAAGGGAGGACGTGTCATATTTGAACCAGAAAGGATGGCTAAGCTGATAATGTGGCAGTGTGGGTGGATATAATAGAGATGGGGAAGTGGGCAACCAAAAGTCAGAAGGCATCTAGAAAGGGTCAATGTGGAGAGCAGAGTGGCTGTCTCCTCGAAGGGGAAAGAGGGCAGGCATGAGGAAGTTTGGAGAAGGGATGTTGAAAAGGGGGATATAATGGAAAGTTAGCAAGATTTTGGTGAATGGTTCCAACATTATCATTGAAGTAGGAGGCATAGGGCTGAATCCAATGAAGAAGTTTTGCAGATGCAATGGAACTTCTTTTCAACCTCTTTCCCCTGCACACCACCTACACCTCCCCCCCCCCCAACACACATCTATCCCAGAAGTGGATTCCTAAAGGAGCTTTCTTTTTGGGTTTGGATGGAGAAAAACAGGAGTGTTGTGATTACTGAAGTATCATTGGAAAAGAATATCTGTACACAGCTGGGCATTTTCTATGTATCAAACTACATTCTGTGTAAGGATCAACAAGGGTTGTAAGCTTAATTATGTTTTCTTTGTTTCTTGCTGCAGCATAATCCACCAAGATTTTGAGATTCAGTCTTAATTGCCTGTAAAATCACAAGTGTAATGACTGCACCCAGAATAAAAACATATAATCCGAGTAGAATCATGGCAGCATACATCTGGAATGAACTTCAAAGTTAATCTTCTTTCTTTGCAATGCAACAAGGTTTTCTATACTTAGACTACAGTAATGGACCCTTAAAATCTCTGAGACATAATGAACTTTAGGAAACCATTTTTAACAGATTTACTGCTCAATATATTATCACTAAAAAACAACAACAACCAAGAGACACAACCTTAAAGATAAAGATCGTAAATGAATGCTGAATAGATTAAGGGATTTTTCTAACACATGTTGATTTTCTCTGTACAATAGATGCTAAACTTTGCAGGGGATGGATATCATCCTTGCTCGGAATGCTTGAGGGTCAAAATAAATATCCAATGTTCTTACCAGTTACAGAAAATGCAATATCACAAACTCCTAGATTTTCTTATAACATGCATTTTGATTCCCCTGAAAATGTACTATTTCACAACTGCACTTTTCAATTATTATTTTTTTAAAAATCTTTCATACTCAAGCAAGATAGTAGTTTTATTTACACCTAATTCAGAGCAGTAGTGGGGACACATGATATTTCAAGAGACTATAACAGCTTCAAGTGTTCTAAAATGGACTATTCTTTTACAATTATTAATGTTTTCCAATATCTGAGAAGCACTCTGATGCCATGTCCACCTGCAGGAATTTCTGGATTTGGCTTAGCATTTCATGAAATGCTGAGACCATAAGAAGAGCCTGCTGGGTCAGGCCAGTGGCACATCTAGTCCAGCTTCCTATTCTACAGTGGCCAGCCAGGTGCCCATGGGAAGCTCACAAGCCAGACCTGAGCACAACAGCAGTCTCCACAACTATGATTCCCAGCAGCTGGAATTCAGAAGCATGGAGGCAGAACATAGCCATCAGGATTAGCAGCCACTGAAAGCCTTATCCTCCATGAATTTGCTTAATCCTGTTTCAAAGCCATGCTGATTGGTGGCCATCACTGCCTGTTATAGTTTAGTTACACACTATGTGAAGAAGAGGGACGCGGGTGGCGCTGTGGGTTAAAACCACAGAGCCTAGGGCTTGCCGATCAGAAGGTCGGTGGTTCAAATCCCCGCGACGGGTGAGCTCCCGTTGCTCAGTCCCTTCTCCTGCGAACCTAGCAATTTGAAAGCACGTCAAAGTGCAAGTAGATAAATAGGTACCGCTCTGGCGGGAAGGTAAACGGTGTTTCCGTGCGCTGCTCTGGTTTGCCAGAAGTGGCTTAGTCATGCTGGCCACATGACCCGGAAGCTGTACGCCAGCTCCCTCGGCCAATAAAACGAGATGAGCGCTGCAACCCCAGAGTCGGTCACGACTGAACCTAATAGTCAGGGTCACCTTATGTGAATAAGTACTTTCTTTTGTCCTGAATCTTTCAACATTCAACTTCATTGAATATCCATGCCTTTTGAGTGGGACAAAAACTTCCCTCTTATCTGCTTTCTCCATACCTTTAAGAATCATGACCACATGCTAAGGAACCTTGAAGAGGGAGTTCTGTGTTGTGTGTATCTTGTGAGCCTGTACAACCTGTGAGCCATCCATATGAATGCAGACCCACCACCCTCTATTCTGTAGCAGCAGAACCACTCTGCTGTTTGTACTCAGTGTATTTACCCTGCCTCCAAACTATGCATTGCTCTTTTCATTCATAATTACTCCAAAAGAACTCTCTCATTCAGACAAGCCTTGTAGCCATCTAACTGATCTGTAGGAAAGCGATCCCCTCCAAAGTGGGGAAGCACAGATATGTAGCCCAACCCAGCCCTCAGGTGGCTTGCATTAACATTATTGCTCATGTTGCCTCAGAACCAAAATAGCTATAAAGCTCCAAGTGAAAAGCCCGCTCAGATTCAATATGGTGCTGTTTGTGTTTAGATGGTTCATTCAGTTTCCTGCACAGAAGCAATAGTTCTTCTTTACAGTGACACCAATGGAAGCCATTAGCAATGTACCAGTGCTGTCAGTGTTTCAGAGGGATTTGTGGAGCCAGGGAAAGAGAAAAATGAGAAGGCAGTATACTTAATTTATTGCCTTCATTGGCTTTTGCCTGCTTCAGTGTAAGAGCACTCGGAAGGCACGTTGCTGTTAATAGTGCAGGGAGGAGGTTTGGAATCCATGTAACAATACCAAATCAGTGTCATTACTGAAGTGCAATAACTTCTTCAAGCATTGGGGAGGGGGAGAAGGGGGATTGTTACTGGCCTAGCCAATCAAAGCTGTCTGCAGCTTTTGCTACCTTTTTCGCTCTGGAGCTCAACACTGGGGGGGAAGATCTATGTGAATGTGGTGAGTGTTTTTCTCACCGCTCTATAAATTCCATCTGTCTTCACCTGAGCTGCGTAACAGTTAGATCAAGCTATACTGGGGTGGAGAAGGGAGGTCAGGCTGCACATGATCCCCATATAAGATTTTACTACCTGGGGATGCAGTAAAACATCTCATAAACGTGTCTATGATTATGAAACAGAACTCCACATCAGTGTAATGCTAGTGGAGCTTTACCCATTGTTTTGTATCTCTGTATAACAGACTAGAGCACTGCGTGCTATGATAACTGCAAGATCCGTGGATGGCAACTATTAGTACCTTGGGCACCTGAAATTTAACCAAGAGTAGACTTGCAGTGGCCTTCCGCATAAAAACAAAGCAAGCCAGTTTAGGGAGACCAATTTCTTTCTCCCAATAAAAGTTACTCTGGAGTTGCTCATATGGTTGCAGATGCCGGTTGTGTATGACAGAGCCTTGAAGAATTGGAGGGAGGCGAGGTTCTAATAATGGAGAGGGGTTTTGCATATGGCAGAGGAACTGTTGACAGATGGATGACATTCCCTAGTCATGCTTACTTCTGGGGGTGGTTATTGATTCTTTAGGCCTATGCATCACTTCCTCTCATAGAAAACTTCGGCCCTTTTGTTTTACACTTTTTTATTGGAATTTTGCAACACAGAAACAATGAGGACATGGATAGCAACTGGTCATCAGGAACATAAGAAGAGCCTGCTGGACCAAGGCAATAGCGCAACATCTGGTTCTCACAGTGGCCAACCAGATGCCTGTAGGAAACCCATGAGCAGGATCCAAGTGCAAGAGCACTCTCCTTTTCTGTGGACTCCAGAAACATATTCAGAAGCATTGCTGCCTCAAACTGTGAGGCAGAGCATAGCTCTCTTGGCTAGTGGCCATTGATAGCCCTCTCCTCTATGATAACAGGTAATGGGTTACACCAAAACATGTCAGTAGAGCATGAGACTCTTAATCCCAGGGTTGTGGGTGAAAGATTCCTGCATTGCAGGGCATTGGACTAGATGATCCTTGTGGTCCCTTCCAACTCTACAATCCTATTCTATTTCTATTATGTGCGACATGTGTAGATAAGTACTGAATGCAATAAAATGGTATAAAGTAGTGTAAACAAATAATATGAAAGAAAATTGATATGTAAAGAACATTACATACAGTTGTAAACATAATTATGCCAAGCCAATCATGTGGTTCAGAATCATAATAAAATGGGGTATTTAACGGGTGGGGGGGATGCAAATAAACAAGTTATTTCACAAGTAAAGGTATGTTGTACAATCAAATAGAATGTGACAGGAATATATAGGATATTTAGCCTACGGTTATCTTTCCATAAAGAGCCATGGGCCAACAAAATGGAAGTAAAATGAGGTTACTAAGAAGCAAGAGGGAAGTATGAGTATGCGTGGGGAATCCTAAGATTTGCAGAAATAGGTTTAAAACAAACAAACAAACAAACAAACAAACAAACAAACAAACATACCCCAAAACCTAATGGAAAACCACCACCACCAAAACAAACTTTTCTTATGTTCTTATATAGGGGAAGTGTCCTCCCTATTTTGTCCTCATAACAATCCCAATAAATATATGAAGCTCTGGGAAAGTGAAAGGTCCAAGGTCACCCAGTGAGCTTCATAGCTGAGCAGGGATTTAAGCCAAGGTTTTTCCCCCAATTCAAATATGAAACTCTATAAATTATGCTGCACTGTATACCTTTGGGCAAAGAAACATGAAGCTAGTAAAAGTTCTGACATATTAAAAGTGTTATTTATACAATAAAAACGATAACCTGAAGGCAATTTACCTGTGATACAACAGCCTTGTTAAAATCTTTGTGTGCGGTTTTGGCTGAACACTATAATCTATTCTCCCCCTGCCACTCATATATAACTTTACTTCACCTCATGCCATATTTCATACACAATAAATGACAAGTAGCACAATAAGCCACGACTATATAAATTATATTTGGTTGAAATGAAGAATATGAGCTCTTGTCTGCTGCTCTGAAGCTGTGATTTTAGTAGCTGCTTAGTTGTTAATTCAAGGGAACATGTTGCTTTCGAGCATATTAATCTTATTGTTCATATATCAAAGAGCAAGATGCTACACAGAAATCTAAAATACTCTCCTTGCATTAATTTAAAGCATTTCTCTGGCAAATGATATACATCTATCACCTCACCATTCTTTTGATTCTAATAGCTGGAATCGAAGTTGCAAGACCTGAGAAGGGACTTTCCTCTCCTACAGTTTCCAGAAAATGGAACCCAGAAGCATAGTTCCTCCAACAATAGTGAAACCTAGCAATGCCCCTTTCAGGCTTCCAATAGGCCTCTGGTTGGCAACTGTGAGAACCGGATGCTGGACCAGGTATTTGGCTTGATCCCCCAAGGCTCTTGTGTTTAACTGAGACTCTTGATTGCATCTTCAAGTGACAGTTTTCTAGATATCTAGAACATATAGAGAATTCAAGCAGGATATTCTTTTGCTGTGGTGAACGTGGTTAGGTTTGTGATTTGAATCAACATATGAAGTTTCAGAAAGATTTTTGATTTCTGAAGTGAATACACTTTCCATCAATATGCTCCTCATTTTTAACAGTAGCTACTCACTGCAAGCTACAGCTCCCACAATGCTCTTTTCTTCCCTTTCTCAGAGGATATAACGGCAAGAGCTTGAGACCATATTTCTGTTCCTCCAGTTCGCACACTAAACAAACTACAATCTCATTAATCTTTCTCACTTTCTGGACTAAGACATCTCAGGACAACTGAATTGAAAATGGGGAGAGGGGAATTGGACACAGCAAATAAACTTTAAAATTAGCAGGAATTTTGGAAAATACAGTAAGGAGATGAAAATATTGATGGCAGTTTCCCCCCTAAATGCTATTTTCCCACTGTGTTTTCAGTACTGTGCCCAAATCAATCTATGGAACTTTGAAAGCTGATTCATATGTCACCATATGACAGCTATGTAGGTAACTGAACAATTCAGGTGGCAAGTGAGCATTGCACATAACATTGCTGTTTTGCCACACTGCATCATCCACAATTAGAGTTTACTCATCCTGTGCAGCACAATGAGAAAATGCCATTAAATGTTTCCCCTGTCAAGGTAAATGAGACACAGTGCATGAATTTCCCACATAACCTTTTTAAAAAATCTTGCTACATTTACAGAAAAAATATTTGCTCATCGAGTCACAGCCACTATTTTGTTTGCTCAAAATAGGGTGGATTTGAATTATTCATATTTCTTTACGGTACCCCTTGTGGCCTATTCCATTCAAACAAAAGATCACGTTGAAGACATGTTTGCCACCATTGCTTTATGGTAATGTGCTGAGAAGCAGCTTTGTTGAATAGTCTCACTTAGTGTTGTTTTCCTTTCACATCCGTCAGTGTTTAAGCTAATGGCAGAAATCAATAGCACAATTAAAGCATCAATTTGCTGGTGACCCATCGAGAAATAGGAATGACAAAGCTTGAGAGAATAAACTTTCTTCTTTTTCTTCTGGGAGAAAACAATAGTCAGCACTGAAGAAAGGAAGAAATGCTGAGTGCTTTGCTATATCTCTGCCATGAGGGAAGTGGGCTTGAGAAGAACCTAAGAAGATGTCTGCTGGATCAGGCCAATCTTCTATCTATTTCAGCATCCTGTTTGCCCCAGTGGACTATCAAACTCGTTTGAGAAGCTCACAAGCAGGACATTGTGGGCATCCCTTCTCCTGTTGGCATGTGGTGAAATACTGCATATGAACTTGGAGGAAGCATAGATTTATCATCACTAGAAGCCAGTGTTGGATTTATCCCCCATGTGTTGGATTTATCCTTCCTTAATACTGTCTCAAGTAGACAGGGAAAGAGTCTTTTGAGAGTACAGTGGTGCCTCGCAAGACGGAATTAATCCGTTCCGCGAGTCTCTTCGTCTTGCGGTTTTTTCGTCTTGCGAAGCACGGCTATTAGCGGCTTAGCGGCTAGCGGCTTTAAGAAAAAGGAAACAAACTCGCAAGACGTTTCGACTTGCGAAGCAAGCCCATAGGGAAATTCGTCTTGCAGAATGACTCAAAAAACGGAAAACTCTTTCATCTTGTGCGTTTTTCATCTTGCGAGGTACCACTGTATTGCTGGGTTCTTATGATGAAGACTCACTGCATTGTTTTCCATGGCTGGCAAACAAAGGTCCTCATGAGCTATTTATAAATGGCTTCCAGAATGAGCTTATTTGGACTAGAAACCAGCCCAGTTCAGGCATTCACCTGGATGCATGTGGGATGAAAGTGGGTAGGGCACTGGGTAGGGCACATGCTGGCTGCATGCTAGACGTTGGGAGGAAAATCCTGGGTAACCTGACTTAACAGGATGGGTTTCTATCTGTGAACAGGGATTTAAGGGCCTGTTGCCCAAATGTCCTTAGAATACACTTTCAGACTTCCTTCTGAATGTGCTCTTTCAGGTCTCTCTATCTAGCCCTAGAGGCTCTCTCTGGTCCTCACCCCTCACTGGTCCTTGTTCACACCTGGAATGGCTTTTGCCTGGCTAGAATGTCTTCTTGAACTCTTATGATGCCCCTTGCTCACCTGGATAGAAAGGAGAGAGAAAGAGAGAGAGAGAGAGAGAGAGAGAGAGAGAGAGAGAGAGAGAGAAAGAAAGAGATATGTGAGTAGAAACTAACCTTCTGTTGAATGGTAAAACGTACAACAATTGTTTCACCCACTTCTGCTTCTGGCCCCACTTACTAGTGGCATGTAGCTTCTGTAAAGTTTTCTGTAAGTGAAGGCAGCCCGCAGGCTTAAAGAAGTTCCTGCAATACGAGAAGGTCTAAAGTAAAAGCAGAATATACTGGGGTGTTGGGGGCAGGATTTGTCAGCATGCAAATGAGTTAATTGTTTTAACTGCTATGAGATACATGAATAATGTTTTCCCCCAAGAAAGGTGGTTTTCAAAACATGTTGTGAAATTTTCAGATAATAATAATTTGCTCTGTCCCAAATGCTAGACTTTGCCTCTCCCTTAGTTTGTATTTGGTTCAGGGGATTTGTTCCTCCTTTCTCTGCCTGTTAATTATGAGTCCTTTAGACTAAACTTTGACCTTGACATATTGCAAATTCCTAGCACTCTTTATTTACCTTAGCCTTTAACATTCTTCCTCACAGGCAACTTTATCCAAATGTGTGTAGATATGACTAATTGCATTAATCAGAATTCAATGGACACTTCTAACTTTCCTCTCTATGTTTCACCCGCATGTTAAACTGCTTGTTGTTAATTTGCAACACTTAAAACACTGCTGCTGATTGGTTTGTTTCAAAGCAGAAAGTTACCCTAGATCAAAAACCCCACCTTAATGCTGACGAACCCCTTGTATATGCAGTTTTTGTGCTGTTTTCAGAGTTGGAAACTAGTTGTAATTCTGCAAAACCGAAGGCAGAATTAGCAGTGCTTCCAACACCCACAATGATTCAGTTCAGAATATTAATTTCGTACACTTGTAATGTGCGCCTGTTATCTAAACTGGGTGTATTCCCTTTGACGTTTCTTCTCTACTTTAGATATCAATTTGAGCTGGGGAAGAACTGCTCCCTCCTGCATTGCGATGTCATCCAATATGAATAAGAATTTTGTTGGTTGCCTTAATTATGGTTGCCTTGATTCTTGCTCTGATAGTGGCAGAAGGGAGTGTCCATCCAATCCTTTCATCTAATGTTATGTGAGCATCTTTAAAGGCCTGGGGGGGGGGGGAATCATTGCAGGAGAGGCTGATCCAATACAGACAGTAACTGGACAGGAAGAGCAAACAGTCTTTCGTGTATTATGGATGTATGAGAGGATATTTACTGACTGTTACTGGTATTCAACTAAGTTTTACTGTTGAAAGCAATGAGCCTAAATTGGTCATGGTCATTGATTTCAGTGGGTCTATTCTGAGTAAAGTTTAGTTGAATACCATCCTGAGTCTTCCTAGGCACCATAGGAGGTACTGTTGACCCATAAGCACCATGCTTATGACACCCAATTGTTCAATGGGCAAGGCAGACCATCAGGAAAACTCATCATGGCCCCTAGCAGTCTAGCGCTAAAGGGGAGACAGAGAGAAGGGCTTCTCCTTCTACTCTAGGGAGAAGGTTGGAAGATACTAAGGAGGTAGGCCTTAAGGTATCCTGGACCTAATGTGTGGAACGTTAAAGGTGTGGAATGTTAAGGTGTGGAACGTTAAAAGCATTTAAAAAGGAGACCTTTAGTTTTAATATCTATCTATCATCTATCATCTATCTATCTATCTATCTATCTATCTATCTATCTATCTATCTATCTATATCTATCTATCATCTATCTATCTATCTATCTATCTATCTATCTATCTATCTATCTATCTATCTATCTATCTATCATCTATCTATCTATCATCTATCATCTATCTATCTATCATCTATCTATCTATCTATCTATCTATCTATCTATCATCTATCTATCTATCTATCTATCTATCATCTATCTATCTATCTATCTATCTATCTATCTATCTATCTATCTATCATCTATCTATCTATCATCTATGTATGCGTAGAGAGAAAGAGAGAGAGCACACACTATTGTAGCACTATGTATTTCACCCTGAAGAACTATTTGGCTGCCTTGAGTAGCGTGGTGCGGTTGAATTTTGCACAGTAGCGTCGCTGTAATAAGCAAGCTCATATGGAGTTTCCTTTCAGAAATTACCTAATGTCACGTGTTCCCCGCTTTCCTAAGCAGTAAGACATTCCAACGGGCCATGCTTACTCACTTTTGATTTCCTTTGGAGGAGAGATCATTGGAGATGTTGCCATGTTTTTGTAATATGTGAGTTAGTGTTCAATTATGCAAATTGAGCATAAGTGGAGACAGACATTGCAGTGTTTCTACAAGCAGAAAATGCACTGCCCCACCTCAGATCTCCAGAGTGGTAACCCAATGTACCTTTTAGGCTTCAGTTAACTATCTTCCAGCACCCTCTTTTTTCCTCTACCTGCAATTTATCCTTTGTTTCTTTTAACAGACACATGCAGATGCCTGCCAGACCCTCCACTAAAATGAACATGGCAGATACTGTTGACCCATGTTGTGTGTTTGTGCGCACAGTGCAGGAAATGTTTGCAACCTTCCTCAATCTTCTGATGGCTTTCCACAGCCACCTACCGCATTCTAAATATTGCAGAAAGGCTTCTGTATCAAGAAACATATTTGAACAATCATATCCCATAAAGACACATTCATTTGCAACCAGTTGACATCAATCACTCATTAATTTTCTTGGCCCAGGGTGGCTGATGTGGCTTGTCCAGCGTTTAGACTAGAGCAATATTAAGACAAGAAGAAAATTTCCAAGAAAACATTCCTCCCTCACACATGCCCCCCCCAGTCTAAACTTGCAGTGACAGTGAGGGAAAGCCTACTTGCATTAAAGCAATTTCCCCATATGGTGGCAGCCTTTTGAAAGAGATTAAAGAAAGCCTTCGGGTTTTGCAACAGTTCTGAGGCCTATTTAAATTCACACTATAATTGTAGTGGAGAAAAATCACATCTCCCGATTTGCATCAATATAGTGGATTCCATTTCATAAATTTCTATGTTGCAATGTCATGCACAGAAGTTCATGTCAGCTTTCTAACTGAAAAAAAACAAAACATTGCTGCATGTACCATTGTGAGTGATGCACTGTGCATATAATCTTATGCTGAAACATGCACAGGGCATCTGCAATCGGTCCAGCAAATGCATGAAAGCATGCTCCTCTTCCATGTGAGTTCAGTGTAATGTTCCATGTGAGTTTGGTGATAACATACAAATGTCATAGCTGGCTTTTGTTTCATCATGAAACTTATTAGAACCACAGGTCAACAGACTGAGGTTGAATCAAGACAAGTCAGAAGTTTCTAGGGGACAGAGAGTGGGCAGGTGTGTGGGGTTCCCTGGCTCTGAATTGGGTAACTGTGCCTCTAAAGGAACACATGCACAGCCTGGGAGTCATTTTGGACTCGCAGCAGTCCATGGAGTTACAAGTCAATTCTGTGTCCAGAGCAGCTGTCTACCAGCTCCATCTGGTATGCCAACTGAGACCCTACCTGCTGCGCCAAGTGGAACATGTTCTGGTTGTCTCCTGCTTGGACTACTGCAATGTGCTCTACATAGGGCTACCTTTGAAGGCGACTCCGAAACTACAACTAATCCAGAATGCGGCTACCAGGCTGGTGACTGGGAGCAGTCTCCAGGACTCTATAACACTGGTCCTAAAAGATCTACATTGGCTCCCGGTACATTGCTGAGCACAATTCAAAGTGTTGGCTCTGTATACCTGAAGGAGCATTTTCACCCCCATCGTTCAGCCCAGACGCGGAGGTCCAGCTCCAAGGGCCTTCTGGCAGCTCCCTCATTGCAGAAGTGAAATTACAGGCAACCTCCCTGTGGAATGTCCTCCCATCAGATGTCAAGGAAATAAACAACTATCTGACTTTTAGAAGACACCTGAGGTTTACAGCTTTCGTCATGAGTCAATGGCAGTCGCTCCTCACTGCCCTCTTTTAAAAGACATCTGAAGGCAGCCCTGTATAGTGAACTTTTTTAATGTTTGCTGTTTTACTGTGTTTGATGTTTTAATTTGTTGGAAGCCACTCAGAGTGGCTGTGGCAACCCAGACAGATGGGCGGGATATAGGTAATACAGTATAATTGTTATAGTATTATTATTGCAGTTTGATGCAGCTTTTTCTTACAGGGCTCCTGTGCTGTTAAGATCACCACAATAGGCACATATCTGATGAATTAAGGGTTTTATATATTCATTTATCTTGCATCGGTGCACCTCCATTCCAAAAAAGCTGGCACCTGTTGAACTTTTGCTTGTCTACAAATTGCCAAAGGCATAGGACAGGGGTCTGCAACCCGCGGCTCCGGAGCCGCATGTGGCTCTTTTACACCTTTGCCGCGGCTCCGGGGCGGATACTAGCGAGGGGAGAAAGGCGCATTGTGCGCCCCGACACTCCCCACTGTGGCGGGCGCTGTACTGGCTGTGACGTCACATGGGGGCGGTGCGTAGGTTAGTCACGCACCGTCCCGACGTCACCTTCCCGCCCGCCTGCCTGCTACATTGTAAGGGGCATGTACGCTGGTCACTGTTTTGAAGGTGAGTGAAGAACACACACACACACACACACACACACACACACACACACACACACAGGTAACTTGTTAATTTAACGTTTATTTCTATGAGGAGGAGTAATTCTGAGGGGTCAAACAAAGAAATAATAAAAAAGTGACAAAAAAGTTATTTTTATAATGACGAGTTTTGCGGCTCCCATTTTGTTTTTCTTCAGAAACGGGTCCAAGTGGCTCTTTTTGTCTTAAAGGTTGCAGACCACTGGCATAGGAGGTCTGATTTGGGGATGGATCCATTCCCTCCCCCCTTCTCCTTTTATTATTGCTCTTTTAAAAGGATCCCCTGCCAGTGGCAAATGAACTGATGCACTAAAACGTGTAGCAAGCAGCTTTTTGCCAGAGATTTAAATGCTGGAAATCAAGACCATGTTCTGTAAGGCACACTTGGGAAATACCTTCTAACTCTTTTATCTGCCCATTAGGCTCACTTTGTTCATTTTCAGCAAGTGTGTCTGATTGCTTCCACCGAGTTCTTTTGCTAGGGAAACCCTGACACTGCTAAACATTTTAGCTAGGTCCTCTTGGCCCTTTTTAAATGGCCAGCTGATAAACGGCACAGCGGTGCTCAGGGTGGGTGGATGTAGTTGGAGGGTGTGGAGTAAAGAGGTTTCTAAGAGTTCTTTGAAATGAGGAAATGGAAGAGGAAAATCAATGCTAATTTTATAAATGGTGACAACGGCTGGTCGAGGAAGAAAATATTTTAAGGCAGGCGAGGGAACACAAAAGAAGCAAAGTGCTGTAACTCTGGAAGCATTCTCCCTTTACAATAGGCTGCTCAGCCAGGAGCTAGCAGTTTCCAAATTGCAGTCTTCAGATCCATCTTTCTTCACAATTGCTGCAAAGTGGTGCTGGGATTTATACCAGCCCAGGTGGTTTGTTTGGCTGCTCCAGTGACAATAGGTGGGAGCAGTTAACTCCTGGGTTGCTAGATGTCTCCATGTCCAAACAAAATTGCCTTAAAACATGCCATCGGTCACTTCCAGACAACCTGTTTATTGAGTGTTCATTTTTTACTTGCTTGTGGGGAGATTACAGGACATCGGCTATGGATTGAGCATTCATCTCGCTTTGTTTCGGAATGATTAGACACTTTCCAGTGCTTTCCCCATCACTTTCCTTATTGGAAAAGGGCCCAATGAGCAAAATGAACGTGGCAATGTTAAGCATGTGTTTAATATAATGTGTAGTTTGGCCTTAAAGACTCATTGCCTGTGCTACCTTCTCAGCTGGTGATATCTGAATATTATACACATGCAATTTCAGAGGGGATATTCATTATGCCCATCTTGAAATAAAAAATAGTCCACTGCTGCTGCTCTTTTGTTAAGTGATGGAAGGGCTTTTTGTTTGTTTCCCTCTGACCTTTCCCCCGCCCTTCTTCCCATTCCTACTTTCTTCCCACCCGATGCCTGCCTCTCATTCCTGTCTCTTGCACCCCACACCCTAATATCCAGGGCAATTTGAAGCCCAGATTCCCCCCCCCCACCAGCTGAATCCTGTGCACAGCCCTAAGATGATGATGATGCCCAAATGCACCAGTCCTTTTGGGGGTTGGGTGTAAGCCTAAGAAGCACAAGTGGCCTTGTCTAGCCTAGCTGTGTTGCATACCCTGGGAGGACATGTTTGGCTCCTGGGCCCTGAGGTTCTCTGCGTGGGCTTGATGCTACACAATAGTCACAGGAGGAGTTTTCCTGCAACTTCAAGTGGGGGTGAAGCTGTGTGAAGAGGAGGAGGAGTTTGGATTTGATATCCTGCTTTATCACTACCTGAAGGAGTCTCAAAGCGGCTAACTTTCTCCTTTCCCTCCCCCCCCCCACAACAAACACTCTGTGAGGTGAGTGGGGCTTAGAGACTTCAAAGAAGTGTGACCAGCCCAAGGTCACCCAGCAGCTGCATGTGGAGGAGCGGGAAAGCGAACCCAGTTCACCAGATTACGAGTCCACCGCTCTAACCACTACACTACACTGGCAACAACAGTGGCAGTGTTCCCTATAAATATAGTCTGATGGGAATAGCTGCCCCAAGAATGCCCCTGAGCTCTACTCAGTGACAAAGCTGCTTGATTGCTTCTTATTACAGTTCAAAGAGAAACTGACTGCAGCCCCTGCTGCTTCATATTCATTAGATGACCCAACACTGAAAACCTTTAAGAATTGCATGAAGTTTTTTATTTCTATTTTTTTTTTTTAATGTAGGAGACAAATGCCTTTGGGGGAGAAAAGGGGTGGAGAACATTTCTGACTTTGCTGGAATCTTTGTGCCTATTAGTCAGTAGAGACCTTACTAGGATGCTAAAGGGGAGTTTTTGGGAACAATGAAGATATTGCTATGTAAATGGCCCTGGAAGATGCTCTTCCTCATTAGGTTAGGGCTGGGGATTGTTTGAAAGGAGATGCAGAAATCCCGGTCTCCAGAGGAGCTTTGCAATTTGTCTTGTCTCACCAGCACCTCAAGACTAAGACCAATCGAACAATGCAGAAAGCAAGCACAGGAGACAAATGGTTTATGACACTTACGTTACCTTTACTGTGCAAGGTGGGCGTGAAATGTTTTATGGGAAGACAAAAAAAGATGATGGGCAATTAACTATAAACTCATGCAGCAGGTTTATCATAGGCCTTGCTCATCCATCTGCGTCTCCGTCTCGAGTGGACTCGTGAGTTTCATCAAGAAAACCATTTTCAAGGCAGCAGACCAAAGCAGATCATTTTCAGCTCTGTATTTGCTCAAGCCTCTGCCCTACTTTTGCCTGTTGTTTAAGAGTCACGGATGTGGCAGGCCCGAGTGAGGGAAAAAGCTCCTAGGATTCATTTTTGTGGGTGTAGCTCTTGCTGTGCTGCTCATTAAGGGGCTAATATTGACATCTGCACAAACACCAAGTTTATTGACAAAGGGCCTTTTCTGAATGGGGTGGAGGGAAGACATAACCATTTGTCATTTAAATGACTTCTTCTCTCTTGTTCTCTCCGGGTTTTGGTGATAGTCCAATACCCCTAAGTGGAAAAGAATGAAATTCTGTTTGGTATGTCCAGTACTAATATTAGACTCTGAACTTAATGGTCCTATATGCCTCCCTGGACATTATGCTTATTATTATGTTTCCTTCAAGGAGATTATGGTACCGTACATCTTACCCATAGGCACAAGGGGTGCGGGGCACCTGGGTGGCAGGCTCTCAGGGGCGCCAGGCCAAGAGTCCGGGGCCTGAGAGTCTGGGGAAGAGCCCACCCATCAGTCGGAGCGCTGCAGTGGTCTCTTCTGCTGCAGGCAGCTCTCTACCCCAACCCTCTGCCCTCCTGCTCATCATCTGATGGCGGGGTCGTCAAAGTCTTAAGGTGCCGCGGCGCTGCGGGACCAAAGCGAACAGGTGCTCCGGGTCCCTGGACAGGCTTTTGTGAGCTGCCCGCAGAGGCTTGCCACTTGGGTGCCCAGCAGCCACCAGCCTTAACTTTGCTCTTTCTCTGCCTCCCAAATTTTAGGTGCCTTGCTGGAGATGGAGGGCAACTTGTGACCAGGGAGGGCAACACAGGTGACAAAGAAATCAGCTCAGCAGAGTCCCTGGCCATTTGATTTGATTTGTAACCCCCTCCCTGTTGCCAACACCCGGCATCTGACCGAGTGCCAGCTGCAGCAGCTCCATCCAGAAGGTGGCGGTGGCAGGGGGGGGGGAATGCTGGGCGGATTTTTGTACCCTGGCACCACATATGCTTAAGACAGCCCTGCATACATGGTTGTCTCCACTCACCATTTTATCCTCACAGTAACTCTGTGAGGTAACTTAAGCAAAGAGACAGTGATAGGCCCAAGGTCATTCTGTGAGCCTCATGGCTGAGTGGGGATTTGAACTTTAATCTCCCAGTTCCTAGTTCAACCCTCTAACCATTACACCACGCACAACGATCTGGGGGAGGGGGCTCTTTAGATCGTAATCCATATTACCGCCAGCAAAAGGAGCAGGATGCTCCCCAAACACAGCAGCACTGGCTCACCACACAGTAAGAGTTGGTGCAGGGATGTGGCTGGCACTGTGGTCTAAACCACTGAGCCTCTTGGGCTTGCTGTTCAGAAGGTCAGCGGTTCGAATCCGTGTGATGGGGTGAGCTCTCTTTGCTCTGTCCTAGCTCCTGCCAACCTTGCAGTTCAAAAGCACACCAGTGCAAGTAGATAAATAGGTACTGCTGCGGCAGGAAGGTAAACAGTGTTTCCATGTGCTCTGGCTTCCATCACAGTGTTCCGTTGTGCCAGTAATGGTTTAGTCATGCTGGCCACATGACCTGGAAAGCTGTCTATTGACAAATGCCATCTCCCTCAGCCAGAATCACCATAACCCCATAGTCGCCTTTGACTGGACGTAACCGTCCAGGGGTCCTTTACCTTTTTAACTTTAACGGTTGGTGCAGGGCTCCCTGCTCATTCCATTAATTGGGGCCCCAGACCTCTGCCCCCAAATCCTGCCTTAAGTGCCCCATTGGGTGCATCAGAGTGCAATGGACAGGAGGTGAAAAGAATTCAAGCTCAAAATTTAATCCAGTGCTGCAGAGCCTTGAGCAAGCCTCCTAAAACCCGGGTCTTCTCATTCCCAATTAGTTTGTCAGTCTTTTTAACTGAACAGGACTCTCTCCCATCCTTAAACCAACATGTCAAGCAGAAATTCAGTGGGTGAGCTTTCTTCAGCGTGCTTGTGAGATGCCTTCTGGCACTGCAGGTACCGTAAATGCACAGAAGCTGTGCTGAGGCAGGAGGTGGGGGCTGTAGCGAGCCTCTTATATATGGCGTGGCTGGGAAAAGCTGGACTATTTTTAGGGGCACCAGATTTTTTCCTTGCAAGCTTTTTAGAAAGGAAATAAAATCTGGTTCAGATATGCTTGTGTAACACACTTGTTTCTTGGGAAATGATTGTTTCATAATACCTGCAGCATTAATTCCTTCTCTATTGCGACTCTGTTGTTGTTTTTGAGTTATTTGCAATGCTTATTTGAGTCTCAATAGTATTTTAAGAAATATATAAAGCTAATGATAACACTGATTCCTGTAATCAACCTTCATTTAGGAATCTGAGGACATCTGGAGCAGTGACAGCCTTGGATTGTACAATTATATTTGATTAAATGTGGCTACAATCCTACACCCAGCCTACCTCAATATTATAAAAATGTAAGATGAGCCCTGCAGGATCAGGCCAAAGGCCCATCTAGTTCAGCATCCTGTTCTCATTGTGACCCACCCGACGCCTACAGACAGGACCTAAGCAAAACAGCATTCTTCCCACTTGTGATCTTCAGCAACTGACATTCAGAAATATGCTGCCTTCGACAGTGCAGGCAGAACATAGTCATAATGGCCAGTAGCCAATGAAAGCCTCATTCTTCATGAATTTGTCAAATTCTCTTTTAAAGCCATTTAAAGATCTTGTGCAATCACTACATCTTGCGCAAGCGGATTCCGTAGTATAACTGTGTGAAGAAGTATTGCCTCTGCCCTGTATCTTCCAACATCCAGCTTTTTCATTGGATGTCCTTGAGTTCTAGTATTCTCCATTCAGTGCACAATGTTATTCACCTCTATCATGTTTCCTGCTTCCTCCCTTCCCCTCCCCCTACAAAAATTTTAAAAGCTTGTGCTGTAAAATGCCCATTACCTGAAGCAGGAGTGTTTAGTTTAGCACAGGCCACACTTTTCTTTTGTTTGATTTTATTTTTTTAAAATTGCTTTTTCTCTCGCAGCTGCCTTCATGTGGACACTCTGCATAGCCAAACAGAGCCTAAAGAATCCAGGTCAATAAACTAGTCCCAGCGTTGTTTCCAGCTTGCTTGCAGAGCGCATACAAATTTGTCAAGTTCATTACCTCCTCAACTCGCAAATAATCAATCAGTCAATGTTTCAGGAACTTCAGCTGCAGTTAATCTTTTAAAATAATTACCCTAGGACAAGAGACTGCTTTGTGAAGTTTTACAGTGTACCTAGTGGACTGTTTCTCCTCAGCATTTATAGGGAATACTAATTTGCGCAGTTCTAAATGCTGAGCATTCCCACAAAGAAGAGCTTCATTTATTTCCTTCAGGATTACTCAGAAGTCAGTGGTTTACACAGGGAGGACTGAATCCCATTAAGAGTCTGGGTATTCTGGGCTTCTTTTAAAAAATAATTTAAGCACAGGGGCTGGGATCAAAAGCTTCCTGGAGTTTCTATGTGGACAAGAAGCCCCATATAAATAGGACCAGTGTTCATTTTTCTGGGGTTACACATACCCCTAAACATTTTGTGAATCTAAGTTTGGTCTCATTGAGGAGCAGTATTTCAATATGAGTAGGAAAATGAGGAAAAAAAGAGCACTGAATAGGACCTATTCTTTATTGCGGGTGTTAATAATGTTCAACAACATTTGGAGGGGCAAAAGCTCCCCACATATGCTCTGTTAGTATTGTGCACTTTTAAAAGAAATTTTTATTGATAATTTTTTCAAAATCCACAAAGAGGTGTAAATAAAAAGTTAAAATACCCAAACATATATAACCTTAAACTATCCAAAATAATCAATTAAAGGAAAACAGAAATTGGTGTATCATGCATGAAAGATGGGAAGGAGGCTTGTGTGGGGATGTTGGGGCGAGCTTGGATGCTCGCATGTGTGGGGTGGAATAGGTCAACTGAACTTGATATAGGAAAGGTATTTCCCCATTTAATTTAGTTATAAGGAAATGGCACAGTTTATTCTAAACCAATCCAATCTGAGCCTGGGGGAGCTTGCTAATCTCTGTTCCTGTATTGAGCAAATGCATGTTTTCTTCATACTTTCCTGTGAGCAACTGATAAAGCAGTAAAAGCTGCACATTTCAAATTAATTTTTCCAAATATGAAAGCTTTCTTAAGCAAGTGCCTGCAGTTCACACAGCAGATAAGATGCAGTAACATATGTTTTGAATCATTAATTTCCTGTTTCATAGCACAACGCATAACTATCCCATACAATTAAGTTCTAAACATTTAATTACTCAATAGTTCACTACTGTGGGAAATGATAATGGATATTTAAAAATGCACATTTTTATTAAAGAGAAGTTTGCAGTTTTGCAGCTTAAGCCTCCTGCTCAGCTCTTGGACAGTTGTTTTTTTAAAATCACATTAAATATATCAACAAGAAATGAGGCATCTGCTTTCCTAAACGTGAGCAAAGTATGTGAATCTTTGTGGATTACCACTAAGAGTGGATACAACAAAGTCTTGAATGAAAGAAGTCTGAAACTATGTCACAGAGATGTTTATTTTGCCTTGGTCTGTGATCACATAAACAAGGGGGAAACAGTACTGGGTGCTTCTGAAGACCTTTATTTACTTCATACCGTAGGCAAACATGAAGAGTGAGTGGCTTACAAACCACTCTTAGATGGTCTGTTACCATATTGGAACAGAAAGGAGTTGATTCAAAGGAGAGTGTTTGTATTTCAGGCTCAGATCACACCTCTGTTTTGTACTGTTTACTAGCCCAGAAGCCAGTTTGCCTTCTGAGGGTTGTAAATGCTACTGCAGTACTACATTTTGTGAGTGGCCATGCCTCAGTGGCAGACTCATATTTTTGGGGCGCTGAAGCTTGAACTGTTATGGGGCCCCTATGCAACCAACAATGAGGTCTGGGTAACCACTGTTATCTTCTTCAGTGGGGTTGTTCCACGACAGATCGCCACATTTTATTTTTTTTTAAAAAAATTAACTACTGCATCTCAGATTTTGATTGCAATTGCTGTACAGTGGTACCTCAGGTTACATACGCTTCAGGTTACATACGTTTCAGGTTACATACTCTGCTAACCCAGAAATAGTGCTTTAGGTTAAGAACTTTGCTTCAGGTTGAGAACAGAAATCATGCTCTGGCGGCGTGGCAGAAGCAGGAGGCCCCATTAGCTAAAGTGGTGCTTCAGGTTAAGAACAGTTTCAGGTTAAGTACGGACCTCCAGAACGAATTAAGTACTTAACCCGAGGTACCACTGTACTGGATTACCTCACATGTTAAAGCGACTGGTGTGAATAAATATTTCCTATTCCTTGTAGTTTTCAAGTTATGGGTGGGTGGGTAGGTGAAAATCAGGGGCATGTTATATACATGCATGAATTAAATTGCTTTTGGGGGCCCTCTGGGATTAGCAGCCCTGAAGCTGAAGATTCATTACTTTCCACCCCTGCCGTACTGCCCCCCCCACACACAACAGCCATTTTGTGACTGTGCCCACAACACTTTCCCAGAATTCCAAATGCATCCACAGGTCCAAAAGAGGTTGGAGCCTCTTGCTTGCATGAGCCCAGGAAGAAAGGGAGGTGAATATGCTGGAAGAATTGATCAAAATTCTCTTTGACTCCTCACTACTTCTGAAGCAGAATAGGATAAAGCTTCCAGTTTTCAACTGCATCCGTGACTTTGTATTGAGAACCTACAATTATGTTAACATAAATGGTCTTCGCCATCAGAATCCAGATGGTAAAATCTGGCCATTTATATGGCAGTGGCATTCTGTCCACTAAATAATTCAGGACCCTCATGCCAATGTGTCTCTCCATGTAGACGGCCATGACATTGCTTACCTTAGCCCAATAGTGTGAAGCATCTTCATCGTACTGCTAGCCACTACCAGGAGCACGTGGCGCTAGGCTGCAACCTCACCTAATGGTGGCTGCCGCATGGGTAGAAACAAGAGGACCTTCTCTGGGGTGGCACCCCATCTATGGAACATTTCTCCCTGAGAGGCTTGCCTGGACGAATATTGATGTCTTACTGGGTGAAACCCCTTTTTAATTTTTCCAGCTTTTAACATCTAATGAGATTTTAATATGAATTTGGGCATTCTTCCCCACCCCCCTCCTGTATTCCCTGCTGACCCATTCTTTTTCAGTGACTAATGACTATATATCTTTTGTTGGTAACTGCCCAATCATTTTTGCTGAAGAGTGGTATATAAACTTATGAAACATAAATAAGTACATTTCTTCATCAATGGTAGTCAGTGAATGGCCAATGGTGGTGGTCACTATTCTGCCAGTGCTGTGTGCTCACAACTAATCTAGAGCAGGAAAATGGCTTACAAAAACACTCCCCGAAGCTGGAGGCTAAGAGCCATTGGATCTCTATTATTTGCTTCAGTGATTCCTGGAACAAAGCTACTGTACGCTGTTCAGAACTGTATGCATGATTACGCAGGTAAATGCAAGTACCAGCACTTGCCTTGGTAAATAATGTTATTGCGAAATTAATGGCACCACTGAACATATGGCTAACTCTGAATGAAGCACAGCAAAGTGGGAGGGAAGGATAAGCTGATTAGAGCAGAGTCAATTTGTGTCCTGCTCCTGATGTACAGTTTGCTTTTAAGCCCTATATGCCTTCAAATCTCGGAGGAATTTGACTTAAAACCTTTGAAGGATCTGATAACGCCCACAGGCTAATTTGTGCTCTCATTACACCTAATAAATGCTGTGTACAACTATCAAAATCACATGAATGGCCGGAAGCAAAATGTTTCTTTTTGACTTTCTAGTATGGCGATGCCCACGGAGGGTTACATTTCCAAATCCCTATTCACTTTCTGCACCACCACCACCCTGCAAATGCAGTTAACATTAGCCTGCATAAGGGTGGGTTATGCAAAGAAAAAAGAGCGTTGCACAAACACCATCTCAGTGGAAGAACATGACACATGAAAATTGGAGGGCACTATGTTTGTTTTTGTTTTGTTTTTTTGCATACCAACTCTCGTTAATGGTGTGAGGTGAACTTATGCGACCTAAATATGGATAATTGTGTAATTGTACTGATAATCATTTCAATTTAGAGACGCATTATTCCAGGATCTTTTGCTAGGAAGATAGGAGTTTGCAGAAAAGCTGTAAT
Organism: Podarcis bocagei; assembly: GCF_964188305.1. Lineage (NCBI taxonomy): Eukaryota > Metazoa > Chordata > Lepidosauria > Squamata > Lacertidae > Podarcis > Podarcis bocagei. Next base: position 40,247,500 of record NC_138126.1, read on the forward strand.
CAAAAGCATATATGAGACTCTTAATGTGGCAGTGGCGTTGCAAGGTGGGGGTGGGGGCGGTGCGCCCCGGGTTCGATGTTTGCGAGGGTGACAAGAAGACAAGAAACTACCTAATTCACGTGATAGAACCAATACGTGAGCTGAAACATAGCTGTCCTTTGAAATTTGCACTTCCCCAAATATTCTGATGCAGTTCTCCAGCCAACCAAGGTGTAGAAAATTGTATCTAATTAAGGGAAGGTGTACATCAAAATGCACCTGTTACTGAAAGCAACAAATGAGAATGCATCATATTTGAGGAAATTTCTTGGGGGAAAAAAGTTCTCAGGAGAAAGTGACACCAAAATGCTGTCAGATTTCCATGGGGATTTAAAACAAACCACAAATAGCTGTGGGAATATGGAAAACTGAATTTAAGACTGGAAATATGAGAAGCTGAGAGAAATCAAAATGGGCATATCTGCCCATCCCTATCACTAACCTAGGGCTGAGCAGGTATAGGGAAGCTGCTCTGTTGGCATAGTTATCGTGTATTTCCCACCTGTCCTGTAAAGATGCAGACAACAAAATACATTTGGAACAAAAAAGGGTTTCATAACACTGCTGGTAAAAGCGTCCTTTTATAGCTAGATTTTTTTGCTACCTAGAGACAAATGTAAGTTATCACTTGGTACACCTACCAAAAGGCTGAATGCAACTACAAGCTGCCTGTACACATCTACAAGTGTTTGTGTGAAAGGGTGTAGGCTTGCTGATTTATACAGCTCAACCACTGCGTACACAGAATGTAACATGCGAACACCCCTGGTTGCCTAGGCAAGAAAAAAACACACCTCATGGCCCAAACCTATTATTGCTATTATTCAGTTACAGCAAAGGCAAAGCATTTCTCTGAATTTATCCACTCCTGCCAGCCACTTATCTGCCTGGCTAATAATGAATAATATACCGTATTTTTCGCTCTATAACACGCATCTGACCATAACACGCATGTAGTTTTTAGAGGAGGAAAACGAGGAAAAAATATTCCAAATGAAACAGTGGATGTATGATTTTTATGGTTCATGCTGTGGCCACAGACATGTGATCTGACAGTGAGTTTGGGGTAGCCCAATGCAAAAATCCTGAGGATCCATGTGGATCCATGCTTTGTAACCACGTTTTAAGTGGGGAGGGAAGGAAAAGAACTCAAGGGACAAGGAGCTTTTCCACGGGGAGGAGGGAGGGAAAGAGCACTGTTGCTTTAAAGGTATACTTAAGGTATTTGCCCTGTGCCTGGGTTTTTTTTCCATTTAACAGTTTGCAGCCTTTTCCTTCCGCTCCTTGTTTTGAGGCGGAATAGATTTGAGCAAGTGAGGAGGACTTGGATTGCAGGGGATTCACCATAGAATGGAGCACAAAAAAGTGGTAGGGGCACTAGGACCCAGACATTGCTCAAATCTATCCTGCCTGAAAACAAGCTGCTCCATCCCAGCCGATCAGCTGAGACGCGGGGGATTTGCGAAGTTTTCCCCTCTCCCTCATGCCCTCCCCAGCCTTTTTTTTTTACTTCCTGGTTTTCACTGCGTGGCTCAGAGCTCGAGGTTGGTTTTATTTTGCTGCTGGTTGCTTAAATTTTATCTTTCCTGCCGTCTCTCTGCAGCCTCATTGCTCTGTTTAGAGAGCGCGCAGACCTTTGCTAGCGTCTCTCCCTCCCGTGTAAGCGGCTGCTGCCGGCTTTGCTGCTATGGCTCTCCTTCCCTCCCTCCTTCCTGGCTCCAGGTCGCTTTAAAGAAAGCAAAGTGAGAGCCTCGTAGAGCGTGTAAGTGGCTCACGCTTTGCCTGACTGACGGCAGCCATGGCTCTGATCCATGCATTCGCTCCTTAACACGCACAGGCATTTTCCCTTACTTTCTCGGAGCAAAAAAGTGCGTGTTTTGGAGCGAAATTTACGGTACTTGGCACAAAAAACATCCCCTAAACGCCAGCTCCTGCTTGTCCACCTTCAATCCCATCTTGATCCCTGAAAGCTAAGACAGTATACTATTTTAGATTTGGGCAGGGAAGGTGGGATGCTGACCTGTTTTCATGGTGGATTATGATGATGAATGTTCTTTATTTAGACCGAAGTGACAGTTGCGGTTGGAAGTTGTTTGTGAGGCACCACATGTGGCAGCCCAGGAACTGCTGAGGTGGATTCCAAGAACTTTGAAATGCTGACAGAACGCTCTGAGCGGAGCCAAACTGCACAGACTGTGTGTGGGGCGTTACACTTCACACATATGTGCCTCGCAGCAGCAAACTGTAGAAGTCTGGCTATTTAAAGAGTTTAACCTTGAGCGGCGCTTGGGGGGTTCTGCCAGTTTGGGGACTTTGGGGCTGGTGTCTCCTGAGGGGGTGGATGTGTCTGTTCTGGGGTTTTTTGTTCTAGAAAAGAAAAACAGGCAGATAAGTATTATTATTATTATTTAAAAAGATGAGCTGGCTTTTAAGCAGAAATTATTTGCCTAAGAAGGCAGAGCAATTTGACCATCATTGGGTGCTAATAGACGAACCTCTCCCTCACTTTCTCCTGAAACAAAACAATATTTTCTCTTCTCATGCTCTTTTATGCAGGGAGCCAGTATTTTATGTACTTACCATTTGTTATTATCCCAGTCTGCTTTACACACCAACTGTATTCACCACAGAAGGGCGGATATGCCAGGATTTCCTTCCCTTTAAAAAAATGGTGTTAGCCAGTGCTATTTTGCTAGGAAAAGAGGTGCCAGAATTCACCATGAATGCCTCCCTCGTTCTCTTATAATGGCAATGGCGCCCGCCGAAGAGGTGCTGGAACTGTGTTCTGGTTAGTTCCTGAAAAAAAGTCCCAGTATTAACCTTGATTGGCTAATTGTTAAACCATGAGAGCCCTGACTGGTCCAGGGTTCCCTGAAATGTGTACAGATGGGGTGGGATTCAATGAAGTCCAACTAAGCAATGAGGTGCCTTCATGCAATGGGACTTCCCTCCCTGCATCTTACTCCTGCACCCCCTAAATCAGCTCTGAAGGGTTGGGGGAAGCCCCAGAAGAGGTTTAGAGGGTGTACAGCAGAGGGAGAGGAGTCAAAGTGCTGTTGAATGAGAGGACCTTATTCAGCATGCATGTACCTCACTTAGCGCTACATTGAATTCCACAGCATGGTGCTTAAAGACATGGTGCTCCACACTTTGTGCTGCACTGCCTGGGGCTGATGGGAGTTGTAGCCCAAGCCATCTGGAAGGCACCAGGTTAGCAAAGCCTGGGTTAGCATGTAGGATTGAGATTTACGTTCAATGCCTCAGCTGTGCTGCTCTCTGTGTGACTTTGGGCCCTTCACTGCCTGTCCACTTTAATCACCTCACAGTAGTGAGGAAAAAGCAACGGCGTGGGGGGCTGTAAACTTGCATGCAACACTGAGTTCCTTGAAAGGAGGTTAGGACAAATGTATTCAATGTAGTTGTATTCAATGTAGCACTAAGTAAATACAGTGGTACCTCGGGTTACATACGCTTCAGACTCCTCTAACCCAGAAATATTACCTCAGGTTAAGAACTTTGCTTCGGGATGAGAACAGAAATTATGCTCCAGCAGTGCGGCAGCAGCAGGAGGCCCCATTAGCTAAAGTGGTGCTTCAGGTTAAGAACAGTTTCAGGTTAAGAACAGACCTCCAGAATGAATTAAGTTCTTAATCCGAGGTACCATTGTAGTGCTCTCAGCACAAGGATTTATGCTTGCACAATGGATTTTTTTCCCCTCCCCTCCCCTCGTGTGCTCCCTAAATCTGCTCTAGGTGTTTTCCCGAAGCCTCCATTGCAGATGGTTAATAATGATGATGATGATGATGGTATTTTTTGCACGACAGCTGCAGAAATCCAGCAAAGGGTGAGAAAGGGCGGTCTCCATCTGCGGTTTAAATTACCCGCACACCAGAGGCGGAGCTAGCTGTGCACCTGCCCATGGGGATAGGGCTGTGAGCACAGGGGCTCTGCTGCCTGCAGTGAGCATCCCAGGGGGGCGGGGCGGTGATGTCACCCCCCCTCAGGGATGACACCCGGGGCAGACCATACCCCCTTCCTCTGCCAGTGCCATGGACACGCCCCCACCAACACTGATTGGTCAGCAGGGCCCGCCCATCTGGGCAGGACTCCATCCAGTGCCAACAGCATGGCCAAGCCCTGGCAAGGAGGGTGGCACTCTCCAGCCCCCGGCCAGATCATCATGGGTCCTGCCATCCAGCCACAACGCCACCCATCCAACAAGGTAAACAGACTTGTGATTATTCTTGGGCAGGTGGGACAGTTTAGTTGAATACTTCCCAATATTCTATTTGTGTTCCTACAAAACCTTGCAGGTTGCAAGACAGCTGCAAAAATATTCTATAGGCATATGAAGAAAGGGAATGAAAAGCTCGGTCAAACTTCTTTTGCTATGAAAATCATCTCTTTCCCTCAAGTCTGATGTTGCATGAAGGCCATTTCAACGAGGCAGAATTTAAAAAATTCTTCGGATTACATTCTACAGGCTCCTGCTGACCTTATGAATGAAGTAGAGCAAAGCCAAGTCACTAATGAATTATGAAAGGTCAGCAATAATGCAATAAATTATGCATCTGCAGCTAGTCCATAGCATTTGTGCAGAACTGTTTCAAGGATTAATTTCTTCACTGTCTTTTTTTTATTTAATTTTTGCAGTTTGGATTTTATGTCATGGGTTTTCCACTCTGCTGTTGCTGTGCTAATCTGAAGGGAATGATTTGCCCATGGGAAAAGGCCTGACTGATAAATAGAATCAACAACATATTCACTAATCCCCCACCCCACCCCCGCTCTGCTGAAGCCACCATGATTTGAATAGCTTTATGTCTGTTTCCACAAGTGAATTATCATCTTGCTCATCCACCCTTCTATCAGGGAGATGAAGAAAAGAAAGCAATGTCACAGGCAGGGATGGAAACATTGGTGCTATTTTGGTTTTGCTCAGTTCACCCAATTTCTGCATCTGCTTGTGTTCTTCTTTTTTAAATAAATAAATGCCTGCATGAAAATGCATAAGCACTTTTGTGTGCATTCTTTTACTATACAGATTTTTGTGTGCACATTTTCCAAATATATGGATTTTTGCAAGCATTTCCCCCCTAACATAATGTGTTTTCCCCCATGTTTTTGTTGTGTTTTTTACAGTTGTTAGCAGCCTTGTGCTCTCTATGAATATTGGTGTGATAAGGGATGCAGGTGGTGCTGTGGTCTAAACCACTGTGCCTCTTGGGCTTGCCGATCAGAAGGTGAGCTCCCGTTGCTCTGTCCCAGCTCCTGCCAACCTAGCAGTCTGAAAGCATGCCAGTGCAAGTAGATAAATAGGTACTGCTGCAGCAGGAAGGTAAACGGCATTTCCATGTGCTCTGGTTTTTGTCATGGTGTTCCATTGCACCAGAAGCGGTTTAGTCATGCTGGCCACATGACCCGGAAAGCTGTCTGTGGACAAACTCCGGCTCCCTCGGCCTGAAAGCGAAATGAGTGCCGCAACCCCATAGTCGCCTTTAACTGAACTTAACCGTCCAGGGGTCCTTTACTTTTACCTTTCGTTGGTGTGATATAAGAAATATTACTATGAATAAATGCATTTGTTTGCATTTTTACCCAACACGGACATATTTGCATGCATTTTTTTAATTGAAGTACTGCAACACAAAATTTGGAGAAGTGCATTTTTGAACAATAGCTGTGCTTCAGTTTGCACAGTGATTCAGGATGAGCTCATTAGGCCAGTCTGCATTGAGATGTGAACTACAGTAAATGAATGTATCTTCCACAAGAGCACCAGAACCTTCCCGTACAGTTATAAAGACCTGCCATCCCTCTGAATTGAATAGGCTAAGTTCTTGCACGAGAAGTCTTCCTGTGAATCTGGATCCTTCTTAGCTGGTGACAAATTAAGTAGCAAGAGGGGCACCAGCACAATAGGAGCCATCTTGAATGCATTTATCCTGTTCCGTCTTGTCAGCCAAAACTGAAATAAGACATTTATGCTAACATAATCAGAAAAAGAAGCTTCAAGGAAGAAAGACAGAAAAGTTTCTTTCATGTTTCTTTCTCAAAGACAATTGCCTCATGTGTTCTTTCATCTATCTCAGAGGCTGAGCCTGGGAAAATGAGTTCCCGGGTGACTATATAAAGAAGAGTTATGTCAATGATTTACCATTAAATTAATCTTTTTTTGCAGGATGTACAGATGACTTGCAACATTGAGGGCACCAAATGGACAATAGGCAGCAAATGTTGTCCCACAGCAAGTTAGTATAAAAGCTGCACTTAGATTTGGCATTTCTGTTGTCATTTGCAACTTCAAGATCATAGCTGGCATTCAGCTAAACAGTTCTGTCAGCATAGTGATTATAGCTAGAACAATGGGATTTCCTCACTTTGCTTCCTGCCCCCCGCCCCCGCAGGCCTCCATATCCTAATCTGCAATAAAGGGTTTGGGGAACCCCCAGAACAGTTTAAGGGGGTGAAGTTCCATTGCACAAGGAGATATCCTGTGCTGACAGATCTGCTTATTCAGCGCTATGTTAAATACAACCCAACAGTGGCGGGGGAATCCAAAGAAGGAATTGGCCATCCTAGAAACTAGGCTTAATTGAAACTGGGGAGGCTGGCTGCAAAGGGCCTGAGAGCAGTTCCAAATTCAATCCCTGGCATCTTGAGGTAGGTCCAGACCCCTGCTTGAAATCCTGGAGAGCTACTGCCCATCAGAAAATTTGGAACTAGGTGGACCAATGGTCTCTCAGTATAAAGAATCATGTGTGCACATGCTTAATTAAACTTGCAGAAACAATGTCATATCTAATTCTGGTAATTTGGTCATTAATTATCCTCTTTGAGTCATGGATTCCTCCAGTGAACCTATTCCACCCTAATTACAATAAGCAGCCCCGTTTGCCTTTCTAGAGAGGTACAAACACAGTTCCTATACTGGACACAGCAATATAGCTTGGCCAGACTGGCCTGGACACTCCTCATGACTCTGTCATCAAGTGCTAGGACTAGTGATAGCTCACCGCCTGTTTTTCATAATGCCATGTTCCTTCCACCCAGCCCTGTTAATAGTGAGATATTGTGCTTTTCAATTAAGTAGATAAACATGTCCTATAAGCAGATTCCTCTTGTAGCTCCAAGTTGTTTGGCTTTTGGGGAATCTTCCTAGAGATTCCATGTTACTCTTTTTCTAATCGTGCTGACCCTGCAGTTTGTTGTGGTATTCTGTTCTCTTCCTGGTGATATGCAGCGCAATCCTACCCATGCCTACTTAAAAGTAAGTACTGTTGAATTCAATGGGTTTACTCCCAGGTAAATGGGATTAGGATTGCAGCCTTACTCTCTTAAAAGTGATCACAGTATGTTGGGAAGGACCAGATTCAAAACAGGCTATGAATTAAGCAAATAAACTGCACTGTTCAGCAGCACTGGAAAATTAAAATTGTATAGCTCTTTATATTTAGAAAATAACAGCCAACCCATTTAAATGGCATCATAAACTGCATCTACACTCTTATATTATAGCATTTACTTGATAGATATAATGTAAAATATGCTGGTTTGTTTATTTATTTATTTGCTTGCTTGCTGCATTGTATGTACACTGGTACCTCAGGTTACAGACGCTTCAGGTTACACATTTTCAGGTTGCGGACCACGGGAAACCTGGAAGTACCAGAAAGGATTACTTCCGGGTTTTGCCACTTGTACATGTGCAGAAGCGCTAAATCGCGCCTCGTGCATGTGCAGAAGCGCTAAATCACATCATGCGTGTGCACAGACGTGATGCTGCAGGTTATGAACACTGTGGGTTGCCGACGTGCCTCCGTCACAGATTACATCCGCAACCCGAGGTTCCACTGTACTGCCTTTTTCTTCAAGGAGCTGAAGGTGGAGCACATGGTTCTTTTCCTCATTTAATCCCTGCCACAACTCTGTGAATTGGCTAGGCTGAGAGGTGGTGACAGGCCCAAGGTCACCCAGGGAGCTTCCTTGCCAAGTGGGGATTTGAACCCTGATCTCCAACATCCTAGTCTGACACTCTAACCACCTCACCATAATGGCTCTTTTAATTATTACTTGTGTTTTTTTAAAGCTACACGTCATCATCACCATCACTGAAATGGTTTGATGTGTATGTCTACCAAGATCCTGTGCTTCTCTGATTTTCTGGATATTTTGCTGGAAGTGCACACAGAAAGAACAGTGGGTGAGCAGGAACGTGTGCTGCTGCTGAAACTTATAAATTCACTCAGCTCACATGATGGACACAAACACCATTCTAGAAATTCCTAGCTCTGTCTGCTGATGTCCCAAAAGGTCTATCAACTTCGCTCATTGGCTAAAAAAATCCCTGTAAGGCGAGGACTACCAACCAGTCTAGGTCATTTCACATAAATTTTGGTAGGTTCACATTTCGGTTTGTATCTTTTGAACTAGAATAGGAACTTTTTTTTTAAAGCAAGTTAAGACTCCAGGGACCCTGCTGGCCTCAGCCGCCCTAAAACCCAACCCTTTCCACCCACCTGTCAATGGCTGTAGCTGCATTCTAAACTAAGAATATTGGAATTTATTGGCTGAGATAAGCCATTCCATTGTGATGCTTGCTTCTTAGATTTCTGTGTTTGCTATGAGAGGGAGATACACAACTTTCTCTTCAAAGCTGGCATAATAAGGTTTATACCAAGCCAAGGCTCTAAAAACTTTGTTGTCCCAGCTGAATTTGGTCTGTTTAGGGATGAACTTAAGCATACTGGAATATTAAACAAAGGGCAAGAGGTCAAAATATATTACAATGGAATAATCATGAAACAGCAGAAAATGCCATAGCGATGCTATGCTCACTTATACAAAATTACCCAAGATCTTTCTGGCAGGGAACAACATTGCAGATAAAACTAGACTTAGGTTTTGCTGCACACAAAGCAAGCAAGTACTATCCTGAAACTCTCACAAGCATCATCACATGAGGGAGAGCATGGATGAGCCTGTTGTCCCCTACCTGTATCCACACCTGCAAGTCAGGAGCTGAATGTCTGCAGCTGGAAGCCTGAAATAATCACATAGTCTGGCTTCACTATTAGAACCCCTGGAATACCAGGATCAAAATAGTCTGGGGAGCTGACTCAAGAAGAAGAGGCACCCTGCTGAAAACACCAGCCCCCAACGTGTGGGGATCTACAGGAAAGGGGGGATGGGAACATGTGGGATGGGGCACAGACCATGAACCAGACACTTCTCTTCCTCTCTGATGATGGTAATTGTGAAGTGGAGAAATGGTTGGTTAAGGATGAAAGTGACTTTTCCTAGTTTTTTAAGAATAGAAATCTATTGGCTGCAACCAGCACCAATACCACCAGCGTTGAAACAATGATTCTTCAACATCAACTTCGTTGGACTGGTCATGTTGTGTGGATGCCTGATGATCGTCTTCCAAAGCAACTACTCTATTCCGAACTTAAAAATGGGAAGCTTAATGCTGGTGGTGAACAAAAGAGGTTTAAAGACTGTCTCAAGGCAAATCTAGAAAAATGTAGTATAAACACTGACAACTGGGAAACACTGGCCTGCAAGCGTTCCAGTTGGAGAACAGCCTTTATCAAAGGTGTCATGGGCTTTGAAGACACTCGAACTCAGAATGCAAGGGAGAAACGTGCTAAGAGGAAGACACGCTTGGCAAATCCACACCATGATCAACTCCCACCCAGAAACCAATGTCCCCACTGTGGAAGGGCGTGTGGGTCCAGAATTGGCCTGCACAATCACTTACAGATTCATTCTTAAAACCGTGTTTATGGAAGACAATCTTACTCAACTACAGGTGATCACCAAAGAAGAAGAAGATTCAGGCCCTGGAATAGCCTGTGATTCAAACCAAGCACGTATCTTTTTGTGACTGCCTGGTTCCTCATGAGCAAACTGCATGGGCAGAGAAACCTGCTTTCCCATATATCAGACCTTAGCAGAGTTATAAGGGACCACAAGTATCATCTAGTCCAACCCCTTGCAATGCAGAAGACATAGCTAAGGCGCACAGCTAAGAACTGATATGAGAGATCTGAGCACTCAAAATCCAAATTGGAAAGCCAAGTTGCGCTAAACAAGCACTGTTGGTAGTGAGCAATCTTTTTGGCCCTGCCTTCAAGAAATGCAAATGTGTCCAAATGGCTCTGAGCAGCCATAATGGTAGGTATCCTAGAATCATAGAATTGTAGAGTTGGAAGGGACCCTAAGACTCACCTGGTCCAGCCGCCTGCAGTGCAGGAATCTCAGCTAAAGCATCCATGAGCATTTGCCTTATATTGTAAGAGGTTTGAGGGATTTCTTTTAAGCTGCCTTCCTCATAAACCCCAGATTTCTCCCAAAGGACATGGCAAGGTGCTGGTGGGGGGGGGAGAGAGAGAGCCAGTGCATTATCCTCGAGTCACAAATCCTGAATTTTGATATTTTGCTTCTGTTGGTTATACAGGATGTTAAAAGTGTTGGTTGCCCTTGCTAACTAGCCGAATCGCAGGAGCCGTTACAAAAACGCAGTGTTGGAAAAGCTGGTAAATGCAGACTTTATGTGCACAATTACATCTATTTATTTTTCCCTGGTATTCAAACTGCAGCGCAGGAGGCCACTAGCAAAGCAGAAATGAATGCATGCCTTTTACACAACACTCACATACTTCCTCCTAGCTTGTCAAATGGCTTTTGAATTTATTATGCATTTACTGTATGCCTCACCAGTTTCTATCCAACTAGGGAGCTGCACATTTGTTTTTTGTTTTCCTGCCCCCTCCCAGTACCTTCCACCTCCGAGTGCTGAAGCTGAGCTAGTGAAGCATATTTGATAATGGATTTTAGCACCACAGGGCTGCAAATCTCAGCCATCGTTCAGAATTCAGGGTGGAGGGTGAAAGGAGAAGGAAGCGGTTGAAAATGCAAGTAGCATAAAAGAAAAATCCAAATCGAAGGAAGTGTGGAGACTTGCACTCCATTCTGGGTAAACTAAAAGCATAATTGTCCTCTGCATATGAATTGCAGATTAATGGTCCAGAACATCAGGAGGCTAAAAATCATTAGGACTTATCCTATAGAACAGATTCCCCCAAGGCAGATCCTATACCAGCATAATCCGTAAAAAGGGGAGTGAAAGGCATGGGACTGAGGAAGGGGGACTTATGCTGAAATCGCTTCATTCACATGAACTCGCTACCTAGCAGAATTTACACCTGCAAAAGGGGAGGGCTGTATATGTCAAGCTCTCTTTTAACTGTTCCACTGTTTATGGAAGACCATCTTATTTGGCTACGAGTGATCGCCAAAGAAGAAGTTAATAAGACAGAAGACCACTTGTTTTGGTGTAGGGTTACATTTTGTCTGATATAAGCAAACAGGGGAAAAAACCTAGCAGTTTGGCAAGCCCCTCCTTCAGCTATGCATTAGCGGACAGAGACAAGGAGGTTTTTGGATTTCAGTTTTGAATGACGTAGGCTGGGGAGGGTTAGTTTTCACCATGTTAGCAGGGAGAATGAAGAAAAGGTAAGGAGAACAGCAGGTGGGCTGGCTGGGATAGGCTTTAATGAAGACACAGAAACTGATTTCTCTGTGCCAGTGAGAGGTGGGGTGAAATTCTATGCAGCCCTCATCCCAGGCTCAGGGCCTCAGGGTGTATATATGTGTAAATAAATCATATACCTCAAAGACACCGCAGTCTCCTTTGTGCCTCATTATCTAAAAGGAAACACAGATCCTGGTAAGCATGCCTAGTACCCCTGGAATCTCACAGCACTTGGAGGTTGGGGTGGCATGTAACAAATACATACATTAAAACCAGTATTAAGAGAAAGATTTAAACAACTGCATTAAAAAAAAATTAAAATCCCATTCATACAAAAAGGCCATAGGTAATTAAAAGCCAAAGGCCTGGCGAAAAAAGGAATGTTTTTGCCTGGCTCTTAAGATGTGTAATGATGGCACCAGGTGAGCCTTTGTGGGGAGAACATTCCACAAATGGAGCCACCACTTGTTCTCTAGTTGACACCCTCTGGGTTCCCACGGGGGGGGGGGAGCTCATGAAGAAGGGCTTCAGGTGATGATCACAGGGTCCAGGTCATTTCATATGGCGGTGGGGTTGTGGTCCTTGAGGTATTTGTACCAGGATGAAATCAGGATTGATTCTCATTGTCCTATAACCTCCCTGCAAACAAATCAGAATGAATGCTCAGTCATAAAGACAGGATGTGGTCTAACCTCAATGTAAGCTTTGTGCAAGCAAATCAGGATGAATGCTCAGTATAACCTCCCTACAACTTGAGGAGTCTTTGGTCTAAAAATATACTAAAAATATCCCTCCTATATTTGCTTAAGATTAACCATATCAGATTTGGAAAAACCATGCAAAGGAAGCTTCTGGCTGAAAGATGGACAACTTTAGTGTGGGAATAGGCCAAGAGAAGGCACTGGAAGAGCTAAACAGAGCCAGCTAGTCGTTTCCTGCCCAAAAGGCCTCACCCAAATCTGAAGCCTGCCCTGACTCAGGTCTTCAAGCTTGAAGGTTGGGTGCTACTGGTATTTGACAGAATCCCTGCTTGGAGAGCCTGGCTTCTCTTCTGAGCACAGCACAACAGCAGCAAACAAGCTCAAGACCAAACTGTGTTAACAAGGAGTTCTTTGCTGGTAGCAGATTTGGATGGCTGTGAAGAAAAATCCGGAATGCTAGAGACATCCCATGAAACACAGAAAGTTTTGTATTACTTTGATGAGTCGTGACAGCTCTGTACTCCACTGAAACCAATCGGCATTTTTCCCAGCATCTTTCCAGCATCTTTTATTGTATGCTTGTGGCAGTGAGGCTTTGCCATGAACAACATGTGCCAGGCATGAAGGGGAGAGGAACAAATGAACGGAAAATGCTGCTAATGTCCTTCAACCAGTCTTTACTGTAGTTTGCTAATTCAGAGGCTAAACAGCAAGGTGGGTAGGTGAATAGGTGAGGAAGAGAGAACTCATGCCTTCGGGGGCTTTTACTGACTAATGCTGTATTGTGTTTTTAATATTCGGTTGGGAGCTGCCCAGAGTAGCTGGGGAAATCCAGCCAGATGGGCGGTGGTTGTTGTTGTTTCCCCACCACAACCTCTGCAGAGCTGCTTTCCTTTCTGTGTTCACAGTCAGAGAGAGGTTTTATCAGATAACTTTTGGTCACCAATGGAGCACAGAATGGGCAGCTTTCAAGCAGCTGTTCTTCCTTGGAATTACCTGTTTTAGGAATAATTTGGCTGTTTCCCACAAGTGTAACCCCATTAAACTGAGGCATTAATATTACAAATAAATAATACTATCTGAAAATTTATTTTCAAACAACCAAGAGGAAGGAAGGCACATAAGGATACAATAAGATGACAAATTAAGGGGAAACAGGGAAATGTACACTCCTCATGGGTGAGACAATTAGAGTAAAACCACTTGAGCAGAGACTCCTGTTGCATATACAGTGGTACCTCCGCTTAAGAACTTAATTCATTCTGTAGGTCCGTTCTTAACCTGAAACTGTTCTTAACTTGAGGTACCACTTTAGCTAATGGGGCCTCCCACTGCCGCCATGCTGCCGCCGCACGATTTCTGTTCTCATCCTGAAGTAAAGTTCTTAACTCGAGGTACTATTTCTGGGTTAGCAGAGTCTGTAACCTGAAGCATTTGCAACCTGAAGCATCTGTAACCTGAGGTACCACTGTACACCATACATTTAAAGTACACCCCCCCAAAAAAAAGAAATAGTGTCATGGGAACTGTCATTTGGTAAAGGTGCTGGGAACTGTAGTTCTTTGAGGGATAAACTTCAGTACCTGGGATTCTTGGGGGGCAGGCGGGGCAGTAGCAATGTGCTTTAAATGTATTGTTGCACACCACAGCTTTGGCATCAAGCAGAAATTAAGCATGGCTCTCATTCTCAGGCTCCAGTGGGAGGAAAGGAGAGACAGAAACCATCATCACCATAATAAAAAACAGCAACACCCTTTTTGAAAATCACTTAGATTTTAGACCCAGATGTGTCTGTCCTAACACTCCCTAGAGAAACTGGTGCAAATATTTCCCCAGAATTCTTTGAACACATATGGATTTAACAGTTGTGGTTACCACAGTAACCCAAAGGAGTTCCTTGTCTTTATTGCTGTGTTGTGACTGTGCTACAATGCAGAGTGTCCCACTGGTTGCTGATGTCCAATGATAGCTGAAACAGGGACAAGGACTTTTCAAAGACAGTTGCATATTGAAACTTCCCATTCCTCTCATACAGGCTAGTCTTGTTTCCTCTTCCTACAGTGTCCTTCTGGTATTGTTTAGTGAACCCAGGGAACCAAGGGAGGTCCAAGTCAGACAGTTTGTACACCTAGCCCAGTATTTACTCGATCAGGCAGAGTCTCCCTGGGGATCTTTGACAAAATCTACTACCTGATCCTTATAGCTTGAGATACCAGGACCTGAAACCAGGACTTTCTGTCTACACAGCATGAGCTATGGTGATAAGCTGATGTTGCTGGTACTTCTACCATCATGGGGCAGGTACATCCATCCCATAAGAAAAGGAGGTTCACATAGAAGGGGCGTGATTGTGACAGGCTGTGGACCCTGAATTTGCTACTACAGTATACTACTGACTAAAAGACTAGAGTTTTTCCTCCCTACTTATAGACTGAAGGTGGAAATGAGATGGTCCTAAGGGGAGTGGAGACCATTACATTCTCCTCTGAAAGATTGAAGGTCATACCAGATATGCAGGACACCACTGTAATTTTAGAAGAACTGGGTGTTTCAGTTGCAACTGAAGAAATTTTGAATATGAGAATATAAGTGAATGTTAAGAACTCAACAAGAAGTATATTCATTGTCCTGAAACGTCACATTTTCATTGCAGGGTGTGATTTCGTCTGCAATTGCTGAAGAAGAAATTGCCTCTTGACTTTGAAGGCACTTGTCTTATTTTTAAGAATAAGAGGATCTCAGAGGTTATAGCTGGAGGAGCTGCCAAGGTTTTGTTGTACATGACTTGGATTTTAGAGGAGACTCAGGAATAACAGCAGCTTGAGCTCACAATGCGCTAGACAAAGAAAGAGCTAGATGAATTTCACCTACTAAGTTCCATTGAAGTCAATTAGTTTTCCCAGGACAACTGAATGGTATCAGGTACCTTGGAAACAGTATGTCCCAGACTCATGCATCATGGGGAAATTATTTTCCCAGGGCCCTTGGCACCTGTGATTCCTGCATTGGAGCATTCAATGTGCAAAGAATGGAGGGTCAGACACAACACAACACAAGAGGAAAACATATGGTGACACATCAGGAGTAAGTGAAGGGGAGTTGACATGCATGACACCATTTTGGGTGCTGTGATCTTGCAAGATTTTGCACCAAGATCTTGCCAAGAAAAAGCACTCTACCCTGAAAAAGTGCTGTGCAGTAAAATAGCACAAAAAACTTGCGCTCAGCACCACACCAAAGCAATACAGAGATATAAATCACTATCTAAACAACTCTGTATGTGGTTTATAAAAAATCATTAAGAATAATGCATGGCGTTTCAACACCTTTTTATATTTCAACACCTTCTAATACATGAAATCTTAAATAATATATACAATGCTAAAATAATAATGACATGCGCAACTCAGTATTTCAAAGCCAAGCAGTCCAAATATTCCTGAAATAAGTCCATATTTCTGATGGCCTTTTCAAAAAAAGAGCCAAGTGCCATTCTAAGGTTGGAGCTGACCTATTTGGTGGAGCATTGAATTGCCATTGTATAATTCCTTTTTTGGGCCAACCAGAAGAAGATTCACAAAATACAGATTGAAATCCAGGTATCTCATTGTTGGAGGTCCGTTGGGACCACACCAGCACAAGTATACACATAGAGAGTTGTTCTCAGGGACATATTTCAGGAATATATGGACTGTTTGGCTTTGAGATACTGAGTTACACATGTCATTATTTTGGCATTGTACATATTATTTAAGATTTCATGTAATAGAAGGTGTCGTACATGATTGTTAATGAATCTTTGTAAACCACTAAAAGCTTTGGCAGCAAAACATCATCCAGCATATCATCATAATCCATCAGGTGTCTGGGAGAAGATATAAATTTTTACCTAGAACCCAAAGGATGTTAAAATTGAAACTGTTGTCTGAACACTACTATCTACATTTGCAACTCAGTACAGTGGTACCTCGGGTTAAGTACTTATTTCTTTCCGGAGGTCCATTCTTAACCTGAAACTGTTCTTAACCTGAAGCACCACTTTAGCTAATGGGGCCTCCCACAGTCACCGTGCCGCTGAAGCACGATTTCTATTCTTATCCTGAAGCAAAGTTCTTATCCTGAAGCACTATTTCTGGGTTAGCGGAGTGTATAACCTGAAGCGTATGTAACCTGAAGCATATGTAACCCAAGGTACCACTGTACTTTACAGGGGTAGTTTGATGCGAATCATGTCTTTAATTACATGAAGAGACAAAATGGCAGGAAATTTCACTAGTAGCAATTGCTGCTGCCCCTGAGAATTTGTATCTTTGACACTTGTAGGAATATTTAAGGAACCTTGTGGAGCAGGGAAAGCTTGAACCAAACCAATCACATTCAAAGATTATGTTCTTGACTTTTCAACCATCCTATGGATTCTAAACCCTCGACTAATATTGGCTTATTGTAATAATTTGTTGGAGTGTGCAAATCAGCACTGCTATGAAGTTATTCCAAGTCATGATGAAGTGAGCTGGTCAGAATGACTGTAATATAAAGCAGGGGGAAATGGAACCCATACTGTGGAGCTGAATGTACTCAGAAGACCACTTTTTGAAGTAAACTGTGGATAGGTTTTTTCTGAGGTAAGCTACTGACAGACAACTGGAGATTTTTGGAGCCCTTTGATGGAGCTTAAACAATTTGATACAGATGAATGGGAAGGGAAAGAGCAGTTGCTAGAGTTTTGTTTTGTGCATGTGTGTGGTACTGTTATATTATGTCATTTGTTTTGTTATTTTGTGACAGGCTCTTACTTTTGGGCAAAAGTAGACTTCTCAGATAGAACTCTTTCCCACTGCTGAGCAGTTCATGCTATAGGAAAGCTAATAATTCCATGAGCAACTACTCTTCACTATCATGTAGGAATAATAGCTCTACCATTTAACACATCTTAATATTTAGATGCTTAATTTACATACAAATTTATTTACAGTGCAAGGCTATGCATGCTTAATCAGAAGTAAGCCCCACTGTGCTGAATGGCTTGGATTTGGAAATGTTTTGTGTGAGTGGAAAAGAATATCGTGGAAGGTGGCCCTGCCAAATTTTTCCTACTATTGCCCACCATATCTCATCACATACTATTCCAATGGGCCCCTCAACCCCAGGTGCAGCTTTTGGGGTGAATGCATGGTACTTAAGAGGGAGAGGAATAGCTATGAAATACCTGCTGCATAAGTGGAGTTCCTCTCATCTATGTCCACCTCCAATCCAATGAGTCTTACACCAGGTAAGTGTTCATAGGATTGCAGCCTTATAGTGCAATCCCACTCATGTCTACTCAGTAGGAAATCCAACTTAGTTTACTTCTAGGTAAGTGATTGTAGGGCTGCAGGTTTAAAATAGTCAATAAGCAATTCCTGATATTTTTTTCTTGAGAGTTGCCTACAAAAATCCTTTGATGTGAGCCAGTGAGCTTACTCTGAGAGGAACTCATACTGTGATAGATTACATTACCTTCAAAGCAATGTCAAAAGTTCACAATTTGAACTCTTTAAATATTTCTGCGTCTTGGTTCAAGCTTTATTTAAGTGCTTCGTTTCACCTTCTGATGTATGCATTCCTACGTTCTTTTTTTTTTAACCGCATAGTGATGTAGCCTCCAAACACATCTTCACAAAGCAGGAGTCCACTGCAAGATGTTTCACATTTTGCAGAGCTCTGCTTGATACTAATAGGACTGAATGGAGGATGCAAATAAATTTCCCCTCGACCAGAAAGGGAGACATGAGGCATGTTCTTGGGCTAAGAGTCTCAAGTTTATTAACTGACAGGGCAAAAACTACAACATGAATAACACACAAGGCTAAATGTGGGCACCGTTTTGGGTTCAGCAGATCATTGGAACTGAAGTGGGTATCAAAGAATCAGAATGGTAGAGTTGGAAGGGACCTCGAGGGTTATCTAGTCCAATCCTCTGCAATGCAGGAATCTCAACTAAAGCATCCATGGTGGACAGCCATCCAACCTTTCTTAAAAACCTCCAATGAAGGAGAGTTCACCACCTCCCAATGGAGGCTGTTCTACTTCCAAACAGCTGTTAATACCACCCTGGCTCAAGCAGCCATTTCACCTAACTTGTTGATACACGCCCTTCATAGGTAGCATAACAAAAGGTGAGTTGAGGAGTCTTTCCCACCTCCTGCCCACCTGCCCTGGGCACCATTTTGCAGGTCAAAGCCTCCACGGGCCAAGGTCCACCCCCTTCCCTCCATCATTACAGCCAGCAATGAGAGGTAGGTCAGGCAACTGTCCCTTCACACTCTAGGTGCCTCCAGTTACTTGCACAGGTGTCCTGTCCCTGCTCTTGGCTACCTATATTACCTGCTAGTTGTGGCCAAATTGTAACAGCTGATTAGCCAAATCAAAACCCAAGCCACCTTGAAGTGAAGAGTCGGTAGAAAAAAGTGCCTCCTACTCAGCCCCCCAAAATGGGCAGCTAGTTAATCCTCTCCATGACACAGGAAGAAAAGGGTGGGATGCCACAGTTGGTCAAAAGCGGTCAAATATCCCCACCTTAAATAGACATGGTCCCCACCCAAATCCCAACAACGTTGTCATGAGCATCCAAAGTCCACATGTTTTCCTCTTCTTTGAAAGGGTCAAAATCACCCCCAGTTCTACTGGGAAATGCAGTACTGAAGAAGCTTGCCAAAAGATCTCCAACATTACAAAATTAAGCCAGGTTCAGCCCATTTCAGTATCATAGTTCTCAATCAAGGGAATTCAGGGAAGGCTACATTATTATAGAAGTACTAGCAACTTCCAACAAAGAATCTAATACAAGTTCTTCACAAAGCTGCTATTACCAGACATCTTTGATAATAGTCCGACAGTTCAGGTAGCACCAAACCATTTGGGATTTGAAGGTATGGATCTGTAAAGCTCCTGGTGAGCTATGATTTAACTGGATTTGGCTTGCTTGTGGATTTCAGACCTCTTCTGAGCATCCAGTTGATATATGTTTCTAGGCCATGAATGCCCTCCAAGCTTGTTGCTATATACTGTGCCTTTCCAGAATGATTCTGGAGTGTTACTGGTGTAAAGGGTAAAGCATTTGCTTACCAGGAGAAGCGCAGGAAAGGTCTACAGATTTGAAGACCTCTAAGCCTCGGCACACCTCCAGCGGCATTATTTGTTGCAAGGAAAATAGCTGCATGGATCTCTTCCTCTGCACACAATTACCAACACAGTAGGAACATAGGAAACTGATATATACGTAGCAAGTCATGTCCTAGTTCTTCTGGCTCAATACATGTAATTTCAATACATAAACTCCTTTACAGAGGGGAAAAGATCTTATCCACTCTTTTCCAAATATTTATAATAAAAAAATATGCAGGGCACTAATGATTTCTGCCCTTCAGACACTCCCTCAAAACAGCAATATTCCACTACTTGTTCCCATATAATTAAAACACTCGCTAACCTGTCAGACGGCTTGAATTAACTGCCGCTATGAAGGATGTTTGAACAATTTATTACCATGTTTAAGGAATGAATGTAGTTTAGTGTTTTAATTATATGGGAACAAGCAGTGGGCTGCTGTTCCAGGGAAACTTAAAGTGATATTTTAAGGGCAGACGTCATTAGTATCCTATCTGTTTTACTTCCTGCTATAAATATTTGTAGAGGAGAGTGTGAGAATTTATTTCCCCTTCGAGTTGATTCTATATCACAATGAACACCACAGGGCCATAGCCCCTTTCACAAACTCCTTCTAGGTATAGAATAAATATTGGAAGGGAGAGGGAGACTATGCGTACAGGGTCCAAAACCAAGATCACTGTGCTCCACAGACACCCCCCTGACCTCTGCAGAGTCAAAGACCTGAAAAGGAGCATTTGCATGCTTGCAGGGAATGTGATTACACAGATTTCCTCATTGTGTGAAGCAGGTAGGAAAAGGTAGGTAAAAGACCCCTGGATGGTTGAGTCCAGTCAAAGGCAACTATGGGGTGTGGAGCTCATCTCACTTCAGCTGAGGGAGCTGGCGTTTGTGCACAGACAGCTTTCTGGGTCATGTGGCCAGCATGACTGAACGGCTTCTGGCACAACGAGACACTGTGATGAGTGCCAGAGTGCACAGAAATGCCATTTACCTTCCTACCACAGCGGTGCCTATTTATCTACTTGCCCTGGTGTGCTTTTGAACTGCTAGGTTGGCATAAGCTGGGACAGAGCAATGGGAGCTCACCCCGTTGCGCGGATTCGAACCACCGACCTTCCGATCAACAAGCCCAAGATGCTCAGTAGTTTAGGCCACAGTGCCACCTGCACCTACAAATGGATAGCTATTTGCATGTAGGCACCCCTTTTCGAACCTTTGGCTGCATATGTCAGAGCCAGTGGGATGGGGGAAGATAGTGGGGATATGTGAAGCAGGGGAAATCTTGGGATGCTTCCTTTTGAGGCAAGCTTTGCAAATCCCCCAAAGGACTTTTCAGGAGAAGCTGGCCTATATCTCTTCATTTTGAGCTGTTGGCAACACCTTCTTGGCTTTGAAAACAACTGGGGTGGACAGGGTATTTCAAAGTAAATTATTATGGCAGACAGCAGTATGTAAGGGGGGGGGGAGGCCCACAGTGATGATGGTGGTGGCGATTCATTTAAGAATTGCTTTCTATGAACATCTCAAAGTAATTTCACAATAGAAGTAAAGCCATATACAAAACAATATATAAAAACAGTTAAAACAACTTCAAATATAAAGCAATTTCCAATAAATTTAGATACCACGAGGCATGTTATAGTGGTGCAAATGTCATCATAGTTTTGTAGGGTGACAATGAAAGTTATTTGCCATCTTCTTGAAAAGGTCTTCAGAGCAAAGGGATTAAATGTCCACAAACTCTGACAGAGAGTATACAGAGAGCACAAAGCAAGAGTAATTTGCTCCTTTTAAAAATCAAATGTATATTCTGAGGTAGTTTATTCACTCAGTTCACATTCCTAAGACATTCCCTGAGCCAAATATCTTCTTCTTGGTAAGTTAGGATCTTAAAGATGAAGCCTGATTTAACAGAGGACAAGGGAGAACTATCAGCAACATTTTTTGATTTCTGATGGTGATTAAGTTGTACCCTCCTTTTCACGGCCTGGGGAGGAAAGTCTTAATACAATATGTGCCACATAAGCAAGGAAGGTAGTTTTAGAAGGCATGTGCTTTCCTTTTTTTATTTTATTACTTTCGTCTTATTAAGTACCATGATTTTGCTTAAAGGGAGAAGTAGCAGCTGAATAATTTATCTGCTTATGAGCTAGCTGTAGTAGCCTTATTCTTCATTACCTAACAGCGTTCACCTTCCAGTTGCAATTTTCATAAGCAAATACAGCATCAACCTTGTATATTTATACTAATTTTAGTCCTACAGTGTGAATGCGCAGGCACTCTTACTTGGACTTGAAAATTAAGTTCCATCAAAGTGTTTAGTCAATGTATTTATTTTTTCAGTAGTGCAGTCTTTGAACAATACAATTTAATGAAAATATGCCAGAAATTCAGGGAATGCATTTATCTTTTCTCCCCTCTGGCCTTATGAGCATCTTGGGGTTTTTCACTCTGTTTGCTTTGTCTGCTGTTTTGTTAGTGGAGTGTTTCCTTTAATTCCGTCAGATTTCCATACCTAAGGTTGCTGTTCTACCATACTTGCAACTATCACCATCCTATTGTTGTAGTTGTAGTTGTTGTAGTTCTTCTTCTTCTTCTTCTTCTTCTTCTTCTTCTTCTTCTTCTTCTTCTTCTTCTTCTTCTTCTTCTTCACCCTAAGGTCCCAGGACAGGCTCATCATCATCATCATCATCAAGTTTTATTTATATCCTGCCCTTCCCAGCCGAAGTTAGGCTCAGGGCGGCTAACATCAGATATATAACATTAGTATAAAATCAAACAGTAATTAAATTACCTCCTAAAAACAGGTCAAAATTAAAGTCTAATTAGATGGCTTTCCACAGGGTTAGGGTTGCAAACAGTAAGTGCTCAACAATTAATACTCAAAGTCCTAAAAACATGCACATCAGGTGTCAAAAACCAGGGTAAAAGGGTGTGTCTTCAGAATTCGCTGAAAGCTGTCTAATGAAGATGTGAGACACACCTCTGTGGGGAGGGAATTCCACAACATAGGGCAGGGGTCAGCAGACTTTTTCAGCAGGGGGGCCGGTCCACTGTCCCTCAGACCTTGTGGGGGGCCGGGCTATATTTTAGGAAAAAATATATGAACGAATTCCTATGCCCCACAAATAACCCAGAGATGCATTTGAAAGAAAAGCACACATTCTACTCATGTAAAAACACCAGGCAGGCCCCACAAATAACCCTGAGATACATTTTAGAGAAAAGGACACATTCTACTCATGTAAAAATATGCTGATTCCTGGACTGTCCGCAGGCCGGATTTAGAAGGAGATTGGGCCAGATCCAGCCCCTGGGCCTTAGTTTGCCTACCCGTGACTTAGGGGGTGCTCTCTTCTGGGACACTGCCCCTGAGCTTCTATGGGCAGCAAACAAACAATAGGACCCCCTCTGCAAATCTGCATCCCCTCAATCTTGGGGATCTGTAGGGAAAGGTGTAGATTCAGGCTGCTGCAGATGTTATTATTGGCTATTCTCTTCAATAATGGATGCTGCTTGTGATATGCCAGCTGGCATCTTTCAGATACTTGCTGCATCATCCTACATGATATTTAGGAAGTGGCTGCTGCAATGCTCCTCTAGCTTTCACATACCATTGTTAAAGTGGGCATTGCTGTCCCTCCATATCAGCAAGTGGCAAGCAGCGCCTCCCTGCTCCTCCCTCCTCCTTATTCCCATCAGATGCAGGAATGGGTGAACAGGCTCACTAGATGAGGGAAAGAGTGATGGCAGAA
The DNA here is from genome assembly GCF_964188305.1 of Podarcis bocagei. NCBI lineage: Eukaryota > Metazoa > Chordata > Lepidosauria > Squamata > Lacertidae > Podarcis > Podarcis bocagei. The sequence continues at coordinate 40,270,686 of NC_138126.1, forward strand.
CTCCTTTCACTGGTATCAGGCAGTACCCATTGTAATTGCCCATAATGCATGGAGCACTGCAGCATTCCTTGGGGATGCTGGCTTCCCGGCACTCTTTGAAGCATCATAAAAGGGGGCCTAGGGCCAGCAGTGATGGATACTGCCTGTTGAACTGTTATTGTGGATCTCTAAACTGACCCCTCTGATAAAGTGGAATAAAAGAAGTTGAAGCAGAGATGAAAAAAGTGGTGTGAAATCAGTCAACTGGAAGAGGTCCTTGCAGGAAACAGCTAATGAGCCTGTTACATTTCCCAGCAGATCCCAAGAACTGTGTTTTAATTGTTCCAAGCCTGTTAAATTCCTGGCTAAATGTTTTCTCTCCTGCTGGAAGGTTGCAATGGCCAGAATAGTCAGAATGATAGCTTGCCTCACTCTTTTCTTCATGTTGTTGTGGCTAAGGAAAGCTGAGGAAAGGGTCTGACTTCAAATAGGGAGGGGGAGCAGGCTAGCAGTTGGAACTGGCAAATTTTCTCACTGAGAATTATTATTATTATTATTATTATTATTATTATTATTATTATTATTATTATTATTATTTACTTACCATATACCATAAGGTACCAGGGTGGGACACAACAATATAAAAATCAGATAAAACAATTTACATTCAGAAGAATAGACTGGGTCCTAAAAACTATATCTCGGATGTCAAAGGCTGGGGGAAAGAAGTGTGTGCTCAGTACATGGTAGAAATTATCTAGTAGTGATGCTAGACTTGGGACATAAGGAGCCTTCAGTTTTGCTTCTCTCAGCTTCTCATATTTCCAATCTTAAGTTCTGTTACCCACATTTCTGCAGCATTTAAAAAAAAATCCTCATGAATACTCTACAGTGCCTCAGTGCAAATTCCTCCTAAGAAACACAATTTTGTATGCAGCATTTTCAATGTACACATAGTTGCTAGCAATATAATTCTTTTGTTTTGTTATTTTCAGCAGTAAACACATTCTTATCAATATTATTTGGCTGGAGAACTCCCTTCCAAAATTACAATATGTGCAAATTTCAAAGGATAGCTGGGCTTTGATTCTCCTACTGCTTCAGATCATGTGAAACTTTTAACATAAATAAAAACTCCTATAGATGCACTTCCGCAGATTTCCCAACTTAGGAGCATACTACAGAGAAAACCACTTCCTGGAGTAGCCCATAAATCCCACGATTGAAAGATTTAGAGGTGGAGTACAGTCGTACCTTGGATCTCAAACGCCTTGGCTCCCAATCAAATCGGCTCCTGAATGATCAAAACCCGGAAGTGAGTGTTCTGGTTTCTGAACGTTCTTTTGGAAGCTGACTGTCTGACGGGGCTTCTGTAGCTTCCGATTGGCTGCAGCCAATCAGAAGCTGGACTTTGGTTTCTGAATGTTTGGGAAGTCGAACGGACTTCCAAGGTATGACTGTATATATGTCTGGTGGCAGGTGGCAACTCTAGGGCGTGTGGGAGATGTATGACTCATTGTACCCAGCTGAGTTCTGGAAGAAGCAGCGAAATCATTCTCATCCTGTAGGTTTTATGAGGCTTATGACAGAAAAGCAGAGCAGTTTTTAAGATCAGGCCTTTCAAATGTTCCAGCACAGAACATTTAAAGAATTCACATTTAGAAAATAAATAAAACACTTTTGCCATGATATGTTCTTTCTTCTTTCTCTGCCCACAACTTATACCATGTACAAACTTGATCTGTAAATTCAGGTAAAATTCATCCTGTCTAAAACGTTTGCAAACCCTTTTTACACTGCATATGAAACATTTCTCCCACAATATCCTGACAGACACAGTTGTCCATGCATATGCTATTAATATCCTGAATGCCAAACAGCTCTTGTGGAAACTGATACACATTTGGGTTAAAAGACTTTGTTAGCAGTGTTATTTCACAACAGTGATCTTCTAAAAAGAGAAAGATTCTGTGCACCTTTGAGAGAGGCATGATTTCATAAAGATGTGCTTTTTGGAATGAAGATGAAATGATGAAGAAAGTTTCATCTGCTTAGCTTTCTGTTTTAAATCATCATACTATTGCTAAAGTTAAGGCGGAGGTGCAGGATCACAGAAGATAAGTTGGCAACTCTAGTAGGAGTAGCAGAGGTCAATCTTCCTCAGGCTGTTTGGTGCTCCTCTTCCACCTCCCACCCTGGAGATATGACAACCAATGCAAAGTTCCTGTTTATAGTCTAATTTATCCAGAAACTGCATTTCTTTTTTAATTCTCCTTTTCAACCTTGGTTTTATCAGCACAATCAAAGGGGAAATCGACCTTTAGCTGACACGTTGCCATTTGAAGCTTACAGTGTTATGTTGTAGTTTACATTATGTCCTATACTCTGTTGCTTAGTAGGTGCCTTTGTCCGAAGATCGGCAAACTGCACGTTTTTGAAATAGACACAATATCCTAAATCTGCACGTAGAGTGGTTAAACACGAGTCAAGCTGTCCCTCCTTATTTTCATTGGATTTTTTTTTAAAAAAGAATACTATAAAAATAGTGCTCCACATCTTAAGAAGAGAAAGGAAAATCAGTAGGGATTTTAAATCTCTGGAAAAGCAGCCTTCCACATTTTATTTGAATTCCAGACAGAAGAATTAGTTCTTTACAGAATGAAACAAAAATAATTGTAAAAGTTGGGAATTTACTGAATTTTCATACCTAGTTTGGCCCTAAGATTTGATACACACAAAATAAAAACAAACCTCAACTAATAATTAGGCATAATCCTTCTAACATTTTGGGACTATAACATTCAGTTAAGGCCAGCCCATCTATTAGACAAACTGAGGCAGCTGACTCAGGTGGCAAGCGCAGGGGAGCAGAGAACTGATGGCCTCTGGTCCTGCCGTCCTCCATCATTTCTGCCCATCTGGCAAGGCTTACCATCCCCCATCCCTTTGGCAAGACTCACCAACTCCTTCCTCACTCTAGGAAGGTGACCTCTCCTCAAAGCGAGACATTGTGGGCAAGGTGGTCATGCAGTGCTGCTGTGGTTTGCTGCAGACCTTTGAATGCAGCAAACCATGCTAGGCAAGCGCCTTCATGACCAAACCTCTCAGAATGCCTCACTTTGTGAGGAAAGGACTCTTCCTAGGGCAAACCACAGAGTCAGGAGGTGGAAGTGGAGGGCCTCTGTCACCATAATGAAGAAGAAGAGGGGCAGCAGAGGGAACGAAGATGCAAAGAAGTATGGTGGCAACTGAGGCAGTGCAATCAAGGGGAACACCGTAGCTCAGTGGTAGAGCATATTCTCTGCATGTAAACCACGACCTGGGAGACCAGGGTTCAAATCCCCACTCATCCATGAAGCTCTCTGGATGGCCTTGGGCCAGTCACAATCTCTCAGCCTAATCAACCTCACAGAGTTGTTGTGAGGATAAAATGGGGAGGGGAAGACGTTTGCACACCACCTTGAGCTCCTTAGAGAAAAGGTAAGATATTAAACAAACAAGCAAACAAATAAACAAACAAATGCAGAAGGTTCCAGGTTCATCTCCAGACAGGAATGTTTCCTGTCTTGAACCGTAGAGAACCATTGTCAGTCAGTGTAGACAACACTATGGTAGGCAGATCTCAGCATAAGGCAGCTTCCTGCATTGCTATCTCTTGTGGAAGCTCTGAGTTCAAAAAATGATCAGGGCTCTCTGCTTTTGACATTGCAAAGGAAGGGTCTTTGAGTTCCCCAACGCTCCCTTGAAGACACCAGAATATTAAATACCAAAAGTTCAGTGATGCTTACTCTGGTGCATTTGTAGCTGCACAACTGGACACCTTCATCTGCCCCAGCTGCAACAAAACATGTCGCTCCTGTATCGGCCCCTACAACCACAGCAGGTGCTATAACCTTCCAACAGTTTGACTTTACTCCCAAAGATGCACTCCTCCATTGTCTCCCGAGATAAGATGGATGCCAAGATGAGATACTTACTGAAATGAGAGAGGTCCAATGTTGGTATGTAGCAGATGGCAAACCGAGGATGGACTAGGGCAGGGGACTAACAGTTTCATATCCTCATGAAGCTCACTGGGTGGCCTTGAACAAGGCTTTCACAGTCTTTTAGCCTAAGCTACCTCAGAAGGTTATTGTGAAGATAAATGGAGGGCGGGGAACATCTTGACTACTCAAGTTCCATCATAGAATCATAGAGTTGCAAGAGACCACAAGGGCCATCGAGTCCAACCCCCTGCCAAGCAGGAAACACCATCAGAGCACTCCTGACATATGGTTGTCAAGCCTCTGCTTAAAGACCTCCAAAGTAGGAGACTCCACCACACTCCTTGGCAGCAAATTCCACTGTCGAACAGCTCTTACTGTCAGGAAGTTCTTCCTAATGTTTAGGTGGAATCTTCTTTCTTGTAGTTTGGATCCATTGCTTCGTGCCCGCTTCTCTGGAGCAGCAGAAAACAACCTTTCTCCCTCCTCTATGTGACATCCTTTTATATATTTGAACATGGCTATCATATCACCCCTTAACCTCCTCTTCTCCAGGCTAAACATGCCCAGCTCCCTTAGGCGTTCCTCATAAGGCATCTTTTCCAGGCCTTTGACCATTTTGGTTGCCCTCCTCTGGACACGTTCCAGTTTGTCAGTGTCCTTCTTGAACTGTGGTGCCCAGAACTGGACACAGTACTCCAGGTGAGGTCTGGCCAGAGCAGAATACAGTGGCACTATTACTTCCCTTGATCTAGATGCTATACTCCTATTGATGCAGCCCAGAATTGCATTGGCTTTTTTAGCTGCCGCGTCACACTGTTGGCTCATGTCAAGTTTGTGGTCAACCAAGACTCCTAGATCCTTTTCACATGTACTGCTCTCAAGCCAGGTGTCACCCATCTTGTATTTGTGCCTCTCATTTTTTTTGCCCAAGTGCAATACTTTACATTTTTCTCTGTTAAAATTCATCTTGTTAGTTTTGGCCCAGTTCTCTAATCTGTCAAGGTCGTTTTGAAGTGTGATCCTGTCCTCTGGGGTGTTAGCCACCCCTCCCAGTTTGGTGTCATCTGCAAATTTGATCAGGATGCCCTTGAGTCCATCATCCAAGTCGTTGATAAAGATGTTGAATAAGACCGGGCCCAAGACAGAACCCTGTGGCACCCCACTAGTCACTCTTCTCCATGATGAAGAGGAACCATTGATGAGCACCCTTTGGGTTCAGTCAGTCAGCCAGTTACAAATCCACTGAGTGGTAGCATAGTCAAGACCGCATTTTACCAGGTTCTTTACAAGAATATCATGGGGCACCTTGTCAAATGCCTTGCTGAAATCGAGGTAGGCTACATCCACTGCGTTCCCTTCATCTACCAGGCTTGTAATTCTGTCAAAAAACGAGATCAGGTTAGTCTGACATGACTTATTTTTCAGAAATCCATGCTGACTATTGGTGATCACAGCATTCCTTTCTAGGTGCTCACAGACTGTTTGCTTAATGATCTGCTCCAGAATCTTCCCTGGTATTGATGTCAGACTGACTGGGCGGTAATTATTTGGGTTCTCTCTTTTCCCCTTTTTGAAAATAGGGACAACATTTGCCCTCCTCCAGTCTGCCGGGACTTCACCTGTTCTCCAGGAATTCTCAAAGATGACTGCCAGTGGTTCTGAGATCACATCTGCCAGTTCTTTTAATACTCTTGGATGCAGTTCATCTGGCCCTGGAGACTTAAATACATCTAAACTAGCCAAGTATTCTTGTACTATCACCTTAGTTATTCTGGGCTGTGTTTCCTTTGCTGAATCATTTGCTCCAAATTCTTCAGGTTGGGCATTGTTTTCTTTATCGGAGAAGACTGAGGCAAAGAAGGCATTGAGGAGTTCAGCCCTTTCTGTGTCCCCTGTTTGCATTTCACCATCTTCTCCTCTGAGTGACCCCACTGTTTCTTTGTTCTTTCTTTTGCTACGAACATACCCATAAAAGCCTTTTTTGTTGCTTTTAACCTCTCTAGCAAGCCTGAGTTCATTCTTTGCTTTAGCTTTTCTGACTTTGTGTCTACACGTGCTGGCTATTTGTTTGAATTCCTCTTTGGTGGTTTCCCCCCTTTTCCATTTTTTGTACACATCCTTTTTAAATCTTAACTCAGTTAAACGTTCTTTAGATAGCCACTCTGGCTTCTTTAAGCATCTTCCATGTTTCCATCTCATTGGTATTGCCTGACGTTGTGCTTTTACTATCTCCCTCTTAACAAACTCCCAGCTCAAACTCCCAGGAGAAGCTTAGGTCCAGATGAGACAAATAGAGAACAGAAGACCTAACATTAGAAAACCACAGGAAGCAGAACAAAGAAATAAACACAATCCCCACATTTTCTTTTCAATTGGATGTAAGAACCCACACAGTTATTGTGCGTTTAATTTTAGATGCCTGCACACTACTTTCCCCCAGGCTCTTCGGTGAAGTTAGAAGTATGAAAGCTCTAGGATTTGAACTTCTCGACTATAACAATATTGCTTTCTATTTGCTGGAGCAGAATGAATAATTGATTCCACTAGCCTCTTTTCCCATGCACAAGACATTTCTAAACGAGCAGTGTTTCTCAAACGATGTATTAACGAGGTTTCCTCAGGGAAGGTAACGGCTGTTCTGGCAGCGCAACTTAGGGCTGAATCACATCGCTCCATCCTCAGCACCCAAGCCCAATCAAGTTTACTCAAAAGCAAGTCCTACAGCGTTCACTGGGGATTCCTCCAAAGTAAAAGTGCATGAGATTTCCACCTTACTTTTGCTGTGATATTTTTTTGCTGCGATATTTTGGAATGGGGATTTTAGTTCCCTTGTGCTCCTTCGACAGGAATTATTATTAGAGCCTTTCTTTAGCACACCGTTCAATAGTCCAATGTTGTTCTACTATCATTAATTTCAGGGGAGAAACCAGCAAGATCTGTGTGCATCCTTGTGTCTTTCGCCTTAATTTTTTTTTTTAAGTGAGAGACCTTTTATGAAGAGTCACTCCAAAATAGCAAATACTTTCCTCCCATTTTTAATTAATGCTATTTTGTTCCCTGCTTGACCTAAATTAATTTGATAGAAGGAGGGGGAAGAGAAAAAGAAAATAAAAAAGTTAAATCACTTCTTAGCAGAAATTGCAGGCAACGGACACTTCTTTATGAATATTTCATTAAAAAGCTATAAATAATTCTGTTGGAATTTGAAGATCAGAGAGTGACTACTTGTATGATGTAGGGCATTTATGTAAGACTGGTTTTGCTGCACATATTATAAGAAACGCTTTCATTCATGCAATGCAAGTCATGTGTGAGCAGAAGTGACACCATCAAATTCTTTCAGACTGACTTCTGTGCTTTATTTTTGAATTAAGATATGCACCAGCGTGGCACGTGATTCCTCTACCCATCCCCTGGCACTCACATCTAAGAATGGTTTATTAAGACATCCCAAAATGTGCAGATAATATTTGAGGAATAATCATGGAATGTTTTATTCATTAACGTTAATAAAGTTTTGGGATTTATTGAGACAGATTTGCTAGGTTTTAGACATAATGCTAAACCACGGTTTAGCATTATGTCTAAAACCTAGCAAGTCTGTCTCAATAAACCATGGTTTAGCATTACATGCTCAGCTCATACACTACTCCCTCTCCTAGGGAAAGAAAATGGGATTAGAAACCATGGCTTAAATTATGGGTAGGCAAACTAAGGCCCAGGGGCTGGATCCGGCACAATCGCCTTCTAAATCTGGCCCGGGGATGGTCTGGGAATCAGTGTGTTTTTACGTGAGTAGAATGTGTCCTTTTACTTAAAATCCATCTCTGGGTTATTTGTGGAGCATAGGAATACATTCATTTATTAAAAAAATTCAAAATATAGTCTGGCCCCCAAAATATAGTCTTGACCAAACTGTGGGAGGCAGTGGAAGACAGGGGTGCATGGCGTGCTCTGGTCCATGGGGTCACAAAGAGTCGGACACGACTAAATGACTAAACAACAACAACAAGTCTGGCCCCCCACAAGGTCTGGGGGACAGTGGACTGGCCCCCTACTGAAAAAGTTTACTGACCCCTGGCTTAAACGTTGCTTCCAAATGCAGTCATCAAACACTCGCCAAATGGCTCAAGGTAGGTTGTTATTTAGCACCCTGTTTCCTTTAGACTTCTACAGATGCTGTGACTGAGAAGGAACCTCCAAATTTGCCTTAAACTGAAATTTGGCAGCAGCTATAGAAATCAATTTACTACATGAAGTGCTTCTTTACATGCTGGTGATAGTCAGATTCAACCCCCAGAAGACCTTAAATTAAGAGCCTGCAGTTGCTGAATTTTGCATATTTTGTGCGCGCAGAATATTAGCACCATTCTCATTCGTGGATGAGCACAGCTTGCATTGCAGGAAGTGCCTTGTGGGCTCAAGTATCTGCAGTGCTTACGTTTAAAGGAAATGTGTTGCATTCTTGATGCTTCTCTTCTGCTGCTAAATCTCTTTCGTCTTGCACAGAGCCAGCATCATGTCATCCTCCAATAAACTCAAAGGGTTTGGCTGAATGTGAGTGAATGGCCCATGTTCAACTGGCCCAAGTTCAATGCTGAACTAGCCCAGCACTCTTGCCCCTGCTTCACACATCTTTCTCTGCGGTCAGTGACATTTTAGACTATGAAATACAGACATTGAGCTAAAGAGTCCTTTTTAAAAATGGTAGTTAGCTTCTTTAGATCATAGGAACATAGGAAGCCACCCAGAGCGGCTGGGGCAACCCAGTCAGATGGGTTGGGTGCAAATAAATTATTATTATTATTATTATTATTATTATTATTATTATTATTATTATTATTATTTGGCCTTATACTGACTCAGACCATTGGTCTATCTTGCTCAGTATTGTCTACACTGACTGACAGTGACCCTCCATGCTTTGGGGCAGGAATCTCTGCTGGAGGTTGAATTTCAGACCTTTTGTCATGAAGGAACGATGTTCTACCACTCAGCTATGGTCCTTCATCAATATATGTGATTTCTTTCTTTTTAAAAATAGTGGTTTCTTCTCTCTTTGTCCTCTTCATTTCCTTCATGTGTAAGCGCTCCTCTCACACATTCACCATGCTGGTCTTTCTTAGTGAGTGTCAGAAATGTGCAAGCTTTCTTTTCTCTTCCACAAAGGGACCTTCCATTTTTCATTACATGGCCCCAACAGCACCACATGTAACTTAAGATATACATCAAGAAAATATGAGCCCTGTCTCATCAGTGAAGAGTCAGCGAGAGGGCAGCAGGAGGCTAAACATCATTTCAGAGGAATACTTGGCTTGAACTATCTTTATCACCATTACTCTTTTGTGGGAAGAGGACGTCATGGATGTTAGGCAGATTTAGAGGAGATGCATGGGAATAGTGAGTGCTATACTGTATATCGCATGAGTGCCTTGTGACTATTTTGGAAGTAGTAACTGATGCGCTCAGTGGTTAAGCATCTGTCAGTCCTACCCACTTTGAATATTACTATTAAAAAAAAAAAAGCAAGTGAAGGGCTCTACATATGTAAAGGAAAATGAACCGGACACAACATACTGCCTCTTCGGTCTCAGTGAAATCAATGAGATGTAAGACACAGTTAAATACTGGTTTCAAAGGGATGTTTCCTGATTGCAACCTGAGTTGCCCTCAACCAGGTCACACACAAATGACCTTCCCTTATTCATTGCAAGGGACATGAAAACTCTTTATGCATCTCTTTGCCAATGCAAAAGTTCCCCTTCACTAGCCTGAATGAGAAGTTTCTGAGGAAATGCAAGAGAACTGAATTTATTTTCCCATTTGCTTCCAGAACTCATACAAAAAGGCAAGGTGGAATAATGCTCTCCATTGCAGGGACAGAACACTGTTTATCAGCTTCATCTCGTATGCAGGCTGAGACCCTACCTGACCATGGACTGCCTCACCAGAGTGGTGCCTGCTCTAGTTATCTCTCGCTTGGACTACTGCAATGCTCTCTATGTGGGGCTACCTTTGAATGTGACCCAGAAACTACAACTAATCCAGAATGCGGCAGCTAGTCTGGTGACTGGGAGTGGCCACCGAGACCACATAACACCAGTCTTGAAAGACCTACATTAGCTCCCAGTACGTTTCCGAGCACAATTCAAAGTGTTGGTGCTGACCTTTAAAGCCCTAAACAGCCTCGGTCCAGTATATCTGAAGGAGCGACTCCACCCCCATCGTTCTGCCCGGACACTGAGGTCCAGTGCTGAGGGCCTTTTGGCCGTTCCCTCACTGCAAGAAGCCAAGTTACAGGGAACCAGGCAGAGGGCCTTCTTGGTAGTGGCACCCATCCTGCAGAATGCCCTCCCACCAGATGTAAAGAGAAAAACAACTACCAGACTTTTAGAAGACATCTGAAGGCAGCCCTGTTTAGGGAAGCTTTTAATGTTTAATAGACGACTGTATTTTAATATTCTGTTGGAAGCTGCCCAGAGTGGCTGGAGAAACCCAGCCAGATGGGCGGGGTGTAAATAATAAATAAATAATAATAATAATAATAATAATAATAATAATAATAATAATAATAATAATAATAATTTATTATTAATTTGGAATGCATGAAACTTCCCTCACAAACTGCTTAGGAAGACCAAACACCACCCTTACCTTCAAGTCAAAACACATTATGCCTCAAAAGTACTTATATAGCTGAATCATTGTTACTGTAAACAATGTAGTGGTTCTGTTAAATATATGTATGCCAATAGCATTACCTCCTTAATGCATGCACACACCCGACAGTACAATTGTTCTGTTGCATATTTTTGCAATATACAGCGGTACCTCAGGTTACAGATGCTTCAGGTTACAGACTCCGCTAACCCAGAAATAGTACCTCGGGTTAAGAACTTTGCTTCAGGATGAGAACAGAATGAGAACTGCTCTGGTGGCGCAGTAGCAGCAGGAGGCCCCAATTGCTAAAGTGGTATCTCAGGTTAAGAACAGTTTCAGGTTAAGAGCAGACCTCCAGAACGAATTAAGTTCTTAACCCGAGGTACTACTGTAATTTTGAATGCTTTGAAATCAACATTGTTTTACCATTACTGAAACATGAAAAGGTGCCCCAGTAAACCAGTGGCCACAGAGCAGTGCTTGGGATATTTGTGACCCTTCAGATGTGACTCCCATGATCCCTGGCCATTGGCCATGCTGCCTGGGGCTGATAGGCACTGGAGTCCAACAACATCTGGAAGGTCATAGGTTAGATGTCCTTAGGATAAGGCAACCTGTCCACTACAAAAATCAAAATTCCAGAAATAATGCTACTGACTTTAGTAAGGCATGTGCTTGCTTTTTCTTCTTCATACGTAAGAAGCTTTTGCTGTTCACTGACACATAATGGAGATATTCAGCCCCTGCATCCCCCCCCCCCCGCAAACAGGGATGTTGAATAAATAAATGAAGTGACTGTTCTCAACCTTTTCCTTCATTATTTAAAGGTCCTAGATCTCAGAAACTGACACAATCTATGTGAATCTATAATGCACATTAAACACGATTCAATGCTCTGTGAAGTCATAACTGTGTTGTGTTTGATGCTCTTGTGCTCATCATTTTTTACTTTTGAAAGAAATGTAAATGGTAAATGAATGTGCAATTTACTGGAGGGGTATAGTATTTTCTGCTGAGTCCCTTTGCATGTATGTTTTTTTTTGGGGGGGGTGACCCAATACTGTTCCGTGGTATGACCCATACAAACACATTCAGGTGAGGAGGAGGGTTGAGAACTGGTAGAGTAGTCATGGATTTGTGTGGCAGCTTGGAAGTGTGCTCTGTCAATGACTCTGAGAAGTCCATTGAAACTGCTGCAGTTTCCAGTAGCTACACATACAGCATTGATGGCAAAGGACCCTAGGTATGTATGGCCCTATGCACACAAGGCAATTCTGGACAATCTGCAATATTTGGCATTACAGGATAGAGTCAAAAGAATCTAAGAGAGCATTTTCAGTACAGCACAAACTAAATAGGCAAATATATGTCATTTAGCTGTTTCATCCTCTACCCAACCATCTTCTGCCACCCTAGCATTTGATCCACTCTCATCCAACTGCAGTCCCTGAAATACAACTTACTCAACCCATTTGTTACTTGTTACCCAAGTGAACCCCCAAGGGAAGAAGGATCAGAGCCAGTAGATTGGTGTTGGGATGATGATGAGTGGTCAGAAGGAGAAGAGGGAGCAGACTGGGGGAAGGAGGGGTTGGAAACTAAAGAGGCAACAAGGTTGACCAAGCAGGAAGAGGCAATCCAGAGGCAGAAGCAGAAGAGGAGGCTGGAGAGGAAAGTGGCTAAGAGGAGAGTGGAGGCAGGCTGCTGATGAAAGGGAGTCTCCCCCTCCTGCTGTGACCAGCTCCCCTCCCCTCTGGTCTCCCAGAACACACAGAAAAATGAAGAGGGTGGAACAATGAGAGACATGATAGTGGAGCCTAAGATTGCTTGGGAAGGACCTCACAACTGCTTCGTTGGGGTATGACCCACTGGGAATATTTGCTGTGATCACTAGGCCTGTGCTGTTTTATTTCTTTGAATGAAGAATTCACTCCACTGACACTTTGTGAGTTATTGCTGACCTGCTCGCAATACCTGCCCTGACATTTTTCTCTTGAACAATTGGCCATTATTTTCCCTTTTAACTGGTCGGGTCATTTTCTTGTCTACAAGACACTGGCCTCACTCATAATGGGTCTGAAAGGAATTCCACCTCCAGGGCTGGCTATGGCTCATTCCAGAAGTTTGTTACTTATATGCCATATGTTGATAATGAGTATCTAGACAAACACACTTTTTATTCATTCCCACAGTGGGTTGTGAACGTGGAGCTTGTGCTCCCATCAAGGTAGCCAATATTGTTAGTATTTTCATTCTCCATTGCCATTGGATCTTGTGATCTACTGTTTACATTCCTTTGTGATAGGAGTGTGGGGACAGAACTAGACACTGTACTTCTGTCCTATGTGCTTTTGTGGTCTTTTTCTTTGTTCGTTGCTTTTGGACAGAGCAGACGTGTGAAGCTGCTGCTCACACCAGCCATGTTTGTTGTTTTGATTTGTAAATAAAGGAAGCTTTCACGATGCCAATGCCTCCACAGCCTCGCTTCTTGCTGTTACCCTGCTGATGCATTAGCGTGCCCACAGCTCCCCCGGAGGTGGGTCGCTGGACACCTGCATGTGCTCCTGGACCGGGCTGTGGCCAAGGGGGCTGGCACATTCAGATATAACCATTCAAGCCACAGTGAGCCTCTTGAACAGAAGCGTGCCAAAATGAGTCATGTTTTAAGGGGCAATCTTCTTTAAAACTTCTGGGTCAGGTTTACTCTCTCTCCTAAGGAATAAGGATACTCTCCTGCTGTTTTTCTCTTGCTCTTGCTGAAGATCTGCTTCACTCCACTTCTTTGTGTTCAGTTTTATGTTGCTGCAAGCGCCTTGCCTCGGACTCGACAAGTGCCAGGTCTTGCACTTCCTCTAATAATAAATGTGTTGATCTTTTAATACGACATGGAGTTACATAAACTACAGATGTGGAGGCTTAAGGGTTGGTGGTGGGAATGTGCTGTTGAAGTCAGCACAATCATCCACACCAAAGGTTGTTGAAGAAGATGGAGCATTCAGGTGGTAGTTGGGGGGGGGATTTGGTGTATGTATTACTAGCAAGCCCTGTCAACCCTGATTTCAGGGGTTCTGCACCTTAACAAACTCATTTCAGGCTGCTTCAGGACTGCCTATGGCCCTGTGTGAAATGGATCCTTCCCAATTGCACCACAATCATGCACCATCACTGGCATGCATCCTCAATAGCTAATAGACTCTTGTCTTGGTGGGTTTGGGTGGAACACTATTTGGGGGGCAGGGAGCAGAATACTGCCTTGGTGGTGGTTGATTTGAGGGCAAGAGGTTTTGCCTGGGTGGGTTTGTCTTTTATATAGACTGTTGCTGGGTTGTGTTTATGTGACTGGTTGGAGCTTTATTCATATGTTTTGAGGGGCTGTCTAGGCTGGAGTCATTTTTAGCAGGATTTGTCTGTATGGCCTTTATTTTGGGGGATAGGATTTCTTCCTTGGTGGGTTTACGCAAGTGGGTATGATTTGAGTGAGGGGTTACCTGGTGGTTGGCTTTGTGGAGGGGGCAGGCAGTTGTCTGGGTGGATTTCTGTGTGCCCATGAGCCCCAAAAGGTTGACAACCATTGTTCTAACCCAATCTAACATTTGGAAAATAAACCTAAAACTTCCTTCTATGATAGCCCTTTCCAGTTTCCAAAATGTCACACTCATGCCCTCCCCCTTATACTTAGTGGTCACTGGTGGTGGGAGTAGAGAGTGAAAGTGAGATCTGCCCCTTCCTCCCCCGTCCCCCACTCATGCATCGTTGTAGTAGGCATTGGTCTTGGGAAAATTACATCTGCCATGAGTCTGGGATGAGTCTTTGGATTTGAAAGCTTGTAATATTTATAGTTTAATGAAACACGGTAATTCGCTTATACAGTGGTACCTCAGGTTAAGAACTTAATTCGTTCTGGAGGTCCGTTCTTAACCTGAAACTGTTCTTAATCTGAAGTACCACTTTAGCTAATGGGGCCTCCCGCAGCCGCTGCGCCACTGCTGTGCGATTTCTGTTCTCATCCTGAAGCAAAGTTCTTAACCCGAGGTACTATTCCTGGGTTAGCGGAGTCTGTAACCTGAAGTGTCTGTAACCCGAGGTACCATTATAAAGCATACAGTCATCCGTTAGCTCAGCCTTCACCAACTGGGCACCTTCCAGATACGTGGGACAATGGCTCCCATTAGCCCCAGCCAGTATTGGCTGGCTGCGTTATAGTCCAAGACATCTGGATAACACCAGGTTGGTGGTGGGTGAGCAAGATGCTAGAACTTTGAATCAGAATTCTTTTGTTACTACCTGAAGTGTAAAGCATTAAAAAAAGAAACCTCACCAAAATTCAATTTCTGAATGAATTCATAGCAGAGCTGTGTCATCATTCCATAACATAGAAGCCTTTAGCTGGCCACAAGTGATGAATTGGTCATGGTTCTGCAGCTTCCTGAACAGTCTTCATCACCCTGCACCCTTCTGAGCAGTACAACCCCCATCCCAGTTCCTAGAATCACACTGTTCCTGGCTATATATTTCACAATAATATGAAAAGTAGCTACACAATGCAAGTGAAGGAGAATGATTTCTTATTCTTGCCTTATTAGTTAGACTCCATATTGGGTTAGTTGAAAGATTAAATGTGTAATGCAAGACCTGCTTTCAAATGGGTTCAGATACTTATAACCATCCATGCTAAATCACTTTTGACAGTTTTCCAGTTGCCTCCATTAATGAGCACCATACTGAACTGAGTTTCACAGTCTTGAGGCAAAGGAGAGCTATCACCTAGCATACTAATACGTACCCTACAGAACCAGCCAGTCGTCTAGCTCCAACATGTCATAAAGTTAGCAGTGCACAGAATGGCTGTAGTCATATATTCATTGTGGCAGAATGGAGGGGGGAAGGTCCATTAATGAGCGATTTTTAATTTTTGTGTGGCAAACAGAACACAGGGATTTCCTGACAAGATACTATGTGGTGTGTTTTTTTTAATAACACAAAAAAGAAATTTACAGTGGCATAAATCAGCTCAAGCTGCATTTCCCCTTTCTCTTGTCTGAGGACTAGTCAACACGGCCTAGCTCCCAATTCAATGCATCATTGATGGGCCACTCTGGGCGGCTTCCATAGAAACCAAAAATACAGTAAAATATCACAGATTAAAAACTTCCCTGAACAGGGCTGCCTTAAGATGTCTTCTGAATGTCAGGTAGTTATTTATCGCTTTGACATCTGATGGGAGGGCGTTCCACAGGGCGGGCGCCACTACCGAGAGGGCCCTCTGCCTGGTTCCCTGTAGCTTTGCTTCTTGCAGTGAGGGAACCGCCAGAAGGCCCTCGGCGCTGGACCTCAGTGTCTGGGCAGAATGATGGGGGTGGAGACGCTCCTTCAGGTATACTGGACCGAGGCCGTTTAGGGCTTTAAAGGTCAGCACCAACACTTTGAATTGTGCTCGGAAACGTACCTGAATTGTGATCGGAGCACCTAGTGAAATACTCAAACTCTTCACTGCATTTGCATTGAGCCTGATTCACCCAGAATGAATTTGAGAATTATTTTGAATCCTTGGTTACCCTGAATCCTGATATTTGTCCTTTGAAGTAGAGTAGGCGAACAGGTGGTGCTCAAGTCAGATGTGGTCTATGATGCAATTTTATCTGCACCCTAAATTTGATGTATGGTAAAAAACAACAAACCACCATTCCATTAAGAAGGAGAAGGAGAAGAATTGGTGGTTTTCAGAAGGGTGAGAAATTGAGTTATTTCACATGCTAATGTTACACTTTTCTTGGGTTTTTGCATACAATTTCATACCTTGAGACTCTAAACAAAAAGTATAATAACCTGGTTACTATTGTTATCTCTTGACAGTCCCAGCTTTAATGAAGAGACTAACTGTGGCCAGTGAATGGATTCACTTTTCCTGAATCTGGAGGTCTCCAAGAAGACAGAAGTTGGCCACCCTGCTCTAAAGTTTAAGAATTATTAGTCAGAATCTTCTTGGCACTGAATCATAACAGTAACCCTTCACCTTGAAATGTTCTCACTGCTGACGTAATGCTATTTATAAATAATAACAGGTCACAAAACAGATTGGAGTCTGGAGAGGAGGGGGAAAATGTAATTATATGGACAGCTTTGCTTGACAAATGTAACATCAGGGTAGCAGAAGTTCTGTTCCTCATTAATGTGAACCCTAATATCATCTGTTAACTTATAAACTAATTACTGAGCTACCTTTTACCAACAAAACACATCTTGCTCTTTGCTAAATATGTTGATTTTAGTGCCCGTAAAATGGTGGAATTCTATCTTCCCCCCTAGTTCTTTAAAAGAAACCAAATAAAGTAAGATCCTATTACACTGAATATCAATCCCAAAGTGATGCCTTTTATATAAGGCAATGTGGCAAGCCATATTACTTCCAGAAAGTCCACCCACATATTAGTATTGATTAAATGAAAGTGACCTTCCTTTTTATAATACAGCTCCTAAGATCTTAGATTCATAGCAGGTGTAGCAAACAGGATTAATAGAAGCAATTTGTTATTCCTAGATGAAACCCTTACACAGCGGCAAAGGCTGGGTTTATATTATAAAATAAGCTAATGGCATTGCTTCAAAACTCAGCTTTGGCCAAAGTTTATACTATATTAAGCGAGCTATATTAATGGAAGAGCTGTGACTTAGATGTATTGTTTACCTTTAATATGAAATTAGTTGATTTTAATTGTGTCTTGTAAAGGCACTGTGAGAACACATCAAGTTGCTGAGAGTGGGGCTGCAAAAATTTAAAATAAATAGATGTATATCTCCATGATGGCACCCTGTTTGTGGAATGTCTTATCCTTAAAGGGGCACCGGGCATTAACATGGTCATTTCAGTGTCAAGTGAATAAGTGAAGTATACCTGTATACTTAGGCTTTGAATGAGTTTTCTCCTCAGTTCAGCTGCTTTTGTTTTGGGTCCCTCTCCCACAAGAATATGGTCTTTGTTTTCCTGGTGGTTTTTATAATTTAGTTTTGTTATGACTCACCATGGAATCAGTACCAATGGAAAGCAGCTATATGATGTAGTAAATAAATGATATTTCCCTGTGCAACCAATGAGGCATCAGCACTAGTTGAGAATTTCTCCAAAAGGGGAGGTCATCTGCTCTCCCTCCATAGTAAATCTTATCTTCATTCCACACACTTTGGAACATATATAATATGAGGGGATTTTAGGGAAGCACAGATGAAAGGCGTACTTCTCGTGAAAAGTGTTCATATTGTTTCAGGTACAAAGTTATAATGATCAAATACAAAATATAACAAAAAGAGAGGATGTCATATGCATGTCGTACAGCTTTCAGATTTGTCAAGGGCACCAACATACACCAAATAAATAATAGTATCCCCAAATGCTTTTTTTTTTTTTTTTAAGACTCACATATTCAAAACATCTAATGAAGCAGAGATTGTTCTGCACTGGTGTGTGAACGTGTTATATTGTTATATTTTGAATTTTACTTTTGGGGATTATTATTATTATTTGCTTTTCTAAGATTTTTTGCTTATCTGAAAATCAATAAATATTATTTTTTAAAAAAACAGCAACTATCAATTGAATCCCAGTGATGCGGGCTAGTCAAATAAACATTTCAATAAAATAAGGAACGTGGCAGAGATGAGCAATCTGTGTCCTCAGTTCTATGAAGCTGTAGTGCACTGATAGCCAATGTATGACCCTCCCCAGATGTTTTGAACTATATCTCATCCCCAGCTGGCATGGCCAAGGGTAAAGACTGGTGGAAGTTGTAGTGTGAAACATCTGGAGAGTTTGGATAGAGTTTGGATTTGATATGCCGCTTTATCACTACCCTAAGGAGTATCAAAGCTACTAACATACTCCTTTCCCTTCCTCCCTCACAACAAAATAAAAAAATTCCTTCCTGTAGCACCTTAAAGACCAACTAAGTTAGTTCTTGGTATAAGCTTTCGTGTGCATGCACACTTCTTCAGATACGAAGTGTGCATGCGCACGAAAGCTTATACCAAGAACTAACTAACCCCATCCCCCTGAGACAGCAATAAAGAGCACATTTGAGTACCATCTACCTAGGGTCCTTCCAACCAGCCTGACTGCAGGCATCACATAAGCTTCTAGATCATGGGTAGGCAAACTAAGGCCTGGGGGCCGGATCCGGCCCAATTGCCTTCTAAATCCAGTCCACAGACAGTCTGGGAATCAGCGTGTTTTTACATGAGTAGAATGTGTCCTTTTATATAAAATGCATCTCTGGGTTATTTGTGGGGCATAGGAACTCGTTCATTTTTTCTTCAAACTATAGTCTGCCCCCCCCATAAGGTCTGAGGGACAGTGGACCAGCCCCTTGCTGAAAAAGTTTGCTGACCCCTGTTCTAGATCTTTCCAGACTGTAGTATTATTCCCCTCAGACACCAGTGGTAAACACAGTTTGGGAGTTTAGGGACACCATTTCCCCAATAACGTCTCCCATTACCACTCGTTCCTCCAAAGGGCATCTGAATGATCAAGTCCACCAAAGGTGCCACTAGGACCAATTTTCATTAAAGTTCCACCAACACAAGAAACTATCTAACTGCTGCATATGAGCAAACTGGACCAGAATATAGAACCAGTGATAAACTGTTTTTAAGATACACTGATTGTTAGAAACAAGATTTCTAGTAATAAAGTTGAAAATGCCCTTATGGATTTTTGCAGGCTTAGATGACTGCATAATAGCTAACTCTTGTCTTTTCTTATTGTTCCAGCACTGCCACCATAGGAATTATGCAAAGAGAATACAGCGGAATACTTGCTTCTATTATTTATTTCTTTACTATTCATTTGCTAAAGAAGGTCTGTGCACCAGACCAAATTGTAACATAAAGCAATGAAATAGTTACCCCTTCAAAAAACACCTAAACCTTGATCCATATAGTAACCCCAGTTTTGTGAATACACAAAGTATATAGTAATTTTTTTTTTTTGGGGGGGGGGAGAACTAGGGATGTCTGTATCTAGCTGTCAAGGGGATGCTAACTTTGGGAGTAAGTTTCCCTGCACAGCAGCCAAAGCCGTACACATTTCAAGAAGGTATCTGACATTTAGATGAAACATTGGAGGAGAAAAGGATATGAAGAAATTTTTTTATGTAAATGCGGGTTATCTGAAAGATTCAATTGTATTATCTCCTGCACTTGCTCCAGGGATGTCAGGAGAGATGCTTCAAAGCATAAGGAGGGGGGAAATGAGCTTGACAACCTGAAATATTGGGAAGAATTGCTAATCAGGCGGCTGCATTTAATTGACTCTGAAATGAGCAAAGCAGGTGAGGGGATTTTGCAGTCAGTTGCATCTTAGAAATGTGGCGGCTGTAGAAAATAACAGTGAGCTCAGTCTCAATGGACTCTTGAAGAGCACACAGAGTTCTCACAGAATAAGAGTCCAGTTATTGCTGAACATCACCCAAGCAGCTTTATTCCAGGGACAACAAAATTGGTTCTGGACCAGAAACCAGTGCAACAAACCAGCCCTCCCACCCTGCCAAAGTCAGGTCGCTGCGAGGCAGCTAAATAAAGTCTGAGATGAAGAATGATGCAAATCACTTTGCACACCGAGTAAATATGAGGTTTAAAGTGCTTTGGGCCCCCTAATTATCTCCTCTGTCTTTCAGATGCCAAATGTGTAAGAGAAATTTTTTTCGTTGCCTCCGTTAATAAATCATCCACCAAGAGCACAGGGTGGTAGTCTTTGCACAACATCATTAACCAGCAAAGCCATGTGTGTACTGCACATCCAGGTGTGGAAATGTTGTTTAATTAAAACTGGGACAGCTTCCAGTGATGTGTTTTTGTTTCTACTTGCAATTTCAAGCATTTCAAATATTACAATGCTAAGCAGTGTTTTAATAGATTAAAAACCCTACTGAGGTATAAATTCCAAGAGTCCCTGAAAGTAGCAATGAGTTTCTTGGTAATGTTATTATTTTTAAACCCGCTGTTATTAGTCACTATAATATTATAAACTGTGCCTTATTATTTTCTGCGAAGGAAGCCCACAATCAGGTGCAGGGGCGGAGGGCTGCTATAATACAATGTGAAACCCATTTTGATGACTGGGTTAGGAAGCAGCATGCCAATGGCAGGCACTGGGTGGGCGGGTGCAATTCTGATGGGGACGAAAGCATAAAAGCCTTATTCCCCATGCTGCAGGTGACAATCTGGCTCTGGGGACCCCATGCCAGTTATTTATTTTAACAAAAATTATTCAACCCCAAACTATATGACAGAGGTCATGTCTTAATGGCTCGAATGGAGTCCTAGGCAAACCTGATTGGAATGAATAGCTTGGTGGCAGATTTGCGTAACCCTCTCCACAAAGGTGGATGTGAGGTGGATGGCATGTTGGTGAGGGTGAAAGGAAGGTTGCATTGAGCCAACCCTTTTCCACTCCAGCCTCACACCCTCTTCATCCCCCTTGCTCTTCATCCTCCCCCAGTTCCTCACACTGCTTCTGATGCTGCACCACATAGTACTGCCATTGCCTCCATGGGCTGGTTCACACATCACTTTAAACCATAGTTTGAACTTCACTATCGTTTAAAGGTGAGAACACAGCTTGCTGGTTGTTGTTGTTTAGTCGTTTAGTCGTGTCAGACTCTTTGTGACCCCACGGACCAGAGCACACCAGGCACTCCTGTCTTCCACTGCCTCCCACAGTTTGGTCAAACTCATGCTAGTAGCTTCGAGAACACTGTCCAACCATCTTGTCCTCTGTCGTCCCCTTCTCCTTGTGCCCTCCATCTTTCCCAACATCAGGATCTTTTCCAGGGAGTCTTCTCTTCTCATGAGGTGGCCAAAGTATTGGAGCCTCAGCTTCAGGATCTGTCCTTCCAGTGAGCACCCGGGGCTGATTTCCTTAAGAATGGATAGGTTTGATCTTCTTGCAGTCCATGGAACTCTCAAGAGTCTCCTCCAGCATCATAATTCAAAAACATAAATTCTTCGGCGATCAGCCTTCTTTATGGTCCACCTCTTACTTCCATGGGGATAAAATTGTGAGTGCTTCACTCCTCCTCCACTCCTGCTTCTTCCAGTAAAGGGAAGTCTTCTTTCTGCACATAACTTAGTCTCTTTCTGCACAAAACTGCTCCATTTTGGGGAAGCCTTGTTCCTCCTTTCTCTTGCTTTCTGAGAAGTTTTGCTTGTAGGTTTTCCCCTGCTTTTGCACACACTGTACGAACCTGCTCTTCACGCCTAGCTGACCACATCCACAGAACTTGATTGTTACATTGTCTCATGCTATGATCAATCATTAGTAACAGACATCCCAAGCTCATGGAAAACAAACTGTACCTGCTCTCCATGCCTAGCTGACTATATCTACAGAACCTGATTGTTATATTGTTTCGTGCCATATTAATCCCTAGTTACAATTCAATTAGGAGGCTTCATGCCTGTCTAGTTATAGCTCCTATTCTCAGCCTTTAATGTATCAGTGATAAATGATCATATGTAAATCCCCACCTCTCACATGTAATTCCCACCTTATGCTTATGTATCAACCAATCAGCGACAAGCACACCTGCGGCAATGCTTGTAATATTCAATAAAAGAGGCTCTCAGGGGTCCGCCCAGAGGGACGCCTCATGTTACACCTGCCTCTCTCGTCTCCCGTGATTTTTCATTTCTACATCTGGTGACCCCGACGTGCCAGATCCCTTGCGCAGCCGAGCAGTCAGCCAGCCTCATACTTCACTCGACTGGAGAAGTCTTAGCCGGCTACACCGTGAGTATGGGGGGGGGGAGCTTACAAAGTCCCAGAAAGTGCATGCTACTGAACTGCTTCATTTAGTCAGACAGAGAGGTGCAGGTGCTCATGTTTCTTTAAAGGAAATTGAACGTTTGCTATGTGAGATTGCATTTCAGTGTCCCTGGTACCCTGAGGCAGGCTCCTTGGGGGTAGAGGTTTGGCAAAAGATTGGAAAAACCTTTTTTGCAGAGCCCAGGGCTCCTATCCACTGTCTGCTAACTTGGCAGAAGTGTGCAGATGCCGTGGCAAAATTTGGACCTCAAGCGTCCCAGGCGTCTCCCTCGGCCCCTGCATCTCTGTCTGTTGGAGACAACCCCCCTCCTTATCCTAAGCTTTTGCCTCCTGCACAATCCTGCCAATCCCTCCCTCCTTTGCCTGCTTCCAACCCCCCTTCCCCCCTCCTGCATCTGCTCATACAGGAGCTGTGCCCACCCCCATCCCCCCTTCCCTCCCTCCTGTGTTTCCTTTGCCTGCATCTCAGCTCACATCCACTTCCCCCCCTCTTTCTCCCCCCCCTCTTTCTTCCCCCCCACTTTCTTCCCTCCCTCCTTCCACCCCTCCCTTGCCTGCCTCAGCTCCTGCCTGTTTCACGGGAGCTGTCCGTGTTGCACTTTCTCAAGCTAGGCAGAAAGGGCTCCTATCCTTAGAGGAAGAGTCTGAGTGGGCTGGGGTGTTGCCATCTGCTTTCCCTATTTCTTATGCAAACCCAGGCACAGCACAACAACAGGTGCTATATGAAACCCTTTCTTATTCTGTAATGCGAGAATTAAGAAGGGCCATTGTTGATTCTGGTCTCAAATCCTCATATGTAACAGGAATGCTGGAGGGAATAGCAACTGCTTCAACTGCAATTGCCCAGGTCATTTTGCTAAACAATGCAGAGCCCCTGGCAGGGGTGCAAACAGGAATGGTGATGCCAATAAGGCTAAGCCTTCCAAGAAGTGCCCAAAGTGCGGTAAAGGCTATCATTGGGCAAATCAGTGCAGGAGTTCGGGAAACTCCTTAGGGGCCCCACTCCCGGGCCAGGACAAATAGGGAGCCCTCCGCCATTAGTCTCCACTATTAAAACCATCTCAAAGGATACACGCTCTGATTTTACCATCGACTTAATTAATCAAAAAACCAAAGACACTGTTTTTACCTGGTGAAATTGTGCTCATGACCACCCAATTGGCAGGCCCACTACCTCCTAAAGTCGCAGGCTTAATTTTACCCAAATTTTCTGCGGCCAAAGAAGGAATCCAGGTTATTCCAGGAGTTCTGGATCCTTTATCCCACTCTTGATATCGCCGCTCTGTGAAATTGACTAACGATTGTGATGCTTTTGTCTCCTTTTTCAGTAGGTCTGAATATATCTCTTTAGTTGTTTCTCTCCTAGGAGTCCCTGGATTGGCTGTACAGAATCGTATGAACATTAATTCTTTAGCTTGTTCTGCAGAAGAAGCCCTGAATTTTACTTCACAAGCTTCTCACCTTTTGAATAAAGAACAGAGTGAATTTCACTATGGACTTTTACAAAATCGTTCTGCTATCACTATTTGCTGATGCTTCATCATTATGGATGTGAATCATTATGGACTGCAAAATCTTACACACCACATTACACAAGATATGCCCTTGTCATTATATGCATCTTAATTTTGTTATGTTGCTTCCTTCAATGCGTTCCTGGCCTCATAAGTCTTTTCTCTCGGCTTCTCTCTCCCCCTCAACCACCTAATAAACTCCTTGCTGCCTACTTTGCGAAATGGCAACACCAACAGTAAAACTAAGGTGAGATGTGGACGGGCTTATTTTGGGCATTTGTTGGCACACCACTAATCCTGAAATATTTTTGCCTTATCTACCCAGAATGCCTCGCAAACAAGAAAAGAAAGGGGGAGATAAAGGGAAGTCTTCTTTCTGCACATAACTTAGTCTCTTTCTGCACAAAACTGCTCCATTTTGGGGAAGCCTTGTTCCTCCTTTCTCTTGCTTTCTGAGAAGTTTTGCTTGTAGGTTTTTCCCTGCTTTTGCACACACTGTACGAACCTGCTCTTCACGCCTAGCTGACCACATCCACAGAACTTGATTGTTACATTGTCTCATGCTATGATCAATCATTAGTAACAGACATCCCAAGCTCATGGAAAACAAACTGTACCTGCTCTCCATGCCTAGCTGACTATATCTACAGAACCTGATTGTTATATTGTTTCATGCCATATTAATCCCTAGTTACAATTCAATTAGGAGGCTTCATGCCTGTCTAGTTATAGCTCCTATTCTCAGCCTTTAATGTATCAGTGATAAATGATCATATGTAAATCCCCACCTCTCACATGTAATTCCCACCTTATGCTTATGTATCAACCAATCAGCGACAAGCACACCTGCAGCAATGCTTGTAATATTCAATAAAAGAGGCTCTCAGGGGTCCGCCCAGAGGGACGCCTCATGTTACACCTGCCTCTCTCGTCTCCCGTGATTTTTCATTTCTACATTCCAGGAGATCAGGCTTATTGTTACAGCCAAATTCAGGCTCATGGCTTGTTTCTCTCCAGACTAGCCATGAGCAGTAACCAAGGTTTGTTCTTGGATAACTGTTCCTGGTTTGTTCGGGAGGAAACAAACCATGAACCCAGGTTGAGACATAACACTTTGACAAACCATGGCTTTGCTCCTGGCACCAGTGGGGCAGCAGAGGAGCAAAGCTCCCATGATTTGAGCCCTGCGCACCACCACACTGCACCTTTAAACCATAGTCAAGTTTAACTATGGTTTAAAGTGATGTCCAAATGAGGCACATGTCTCTTTGGGGAAAAGGAATATTCAAGATGGTGGCTGTGGTCACTTTGCTTTCCATTGGGTGGCACCTTTTTTCTTTTTCTTTTTGGAAAAAACTCAGATTATACAGCATATCCTATAATTTCTGTCTCACCGTTCTTACCTTCTTCCTTAGTCTCTTTGTTGTTTAGTCATTTAGTCGTGTCTGTGACCCCATGGACCAGAGCACACCAGGCACTAATGCAAATGTGTTACCTTTCCTCATGCCCTAAGCCAATCCTCCCTTAATCATTCCTAGACAGCATCGCAAAACTCTCAGGGATGATGGGCATTGTCGGCCCAAAACAGTTTGAGGGCACCAGGTTGAAGGCTGCCCTAAACTAATGGAAGCATGTAGATAAGCTAAACGTTCCATTTAAGAATATTGCTCTAACTAAAGCACCACCCGTCCATTCTTTGTGAAAGGTTCCCTTTAATTGGTATCATCCTTTCACACTTTATTAGCTGACGTGCCGCATGTCATCAGCATCAACAGTAACAACAAATTATTTAATGAGGAAAACCATTTGAAACAAACAATCCCTGAGCGGCAGTTTGACACAAGACAGCTTGCCTTACCCTGAGAGCTTACTGCAACTTCAAAAGGGGAAATTTCAGGGTTAAAATACAACAATTATTAGATCCTTATAAATTTATTTATAATGCAAAAAGACAATTGGGTTTGTTTTAAACGTATTAAACCAACCAGTGATTTATCTAATCTGGCAGTCAGTGTTTTTTTGAAAAAAAACATTTTAAAAAAACCTAAGGAATCACTCATGCAGGACTGAGCATCTTAACAATAGTTAATAGGTGGATTGTACACTACATATGCTGTCAGTTTTATTTTTCTTAACCACAAGACAGAAATATCTTGATTTGTGCACAGAGGAAAGAGCACATAATAATTTATGTTAACAGGTAAGTTTTATGTTTCCTTCACTTTTTTCCTCTGCTTAACATTTGCCCAGGGATGTCTTCTACTGCGGGAAAGCACAAAAGTCACCATTCTCAAAATTAGAAGTACATTTCCCAATATCCCTATTCATGCATTCCCAAAGAACACACACAGACATGAAGTTTGTAGGAAGACCAGGTATGCTTAACAATAATTAATGCATGAAGGGTTAAGACCATAGAGTACGGTACTCTGTCCAGCCAGTCTTAGCTAGGTCACTCTGCCTCAGCTTGGGAGGATCGGTTACCAACCTTTTTGTTTTCCCATGTGAACCCTACCAGTAGGGAGGTCTAAGCTGGATGCTCCAAGCCTAGATAGCATGGCTTAAGCAAGCCATCTTTGTTTCTGTACAAATAATTTAGAAACATTTACCATTTTAGAACCTACTGCCTTTCTTTTCTTGCTGCTAAAAGGAACAGCACAGGAATCTGACATTTCAAGCGTTTATAAGTAAACCATTTTTAACTTACCAAATGTGTGGTCTTTGGAAACAACTTAGAAGGGGATATTTTTAAAGGTCTAACAGCCTGTATTTCTACATTTAACTCAGCTGCATAATTTGTGATTTTTAATTTCTGCTGGGGCTCTCTCACCCAAGAGTATTTGCTCCAAACCTGGGTGTCAATGCATTTGCAAAAAAAAAAAAAAAAAAAGGGTGATAGGGAAGGAGGTGTTTACACCTACTGCCCAAATTTCATGTTCTTGCTGCCTGCTTTTTCTGACCTATGCAGTGCTTTTTTCGGGGGGGGGGACACACAGGCGTATGCATACCCCTAAACATTTTGTGAATCTTTGTACTTTTGCCCATTTACAGTGGTACCTCGGGTTACATACGCTTCAGGTTACATACGCTTCAGGTTACAGACTCTGCTAACCCAGAAATATTACCTCGGCTTAAGAACTTTGCTTCAGGATGGGAACAGAAATTGTGCGGCGCGGCGGCAGCGGGAGGCCCCATTAGCTAAAGTGGTGCTTCAGGTTAAGAACAGTTTCATGTTAAGAACAGACCTCCGGAACAAATTAAGTACTTAACCCGAGGTACCACTGTACTGTATTTATTTTCCCTGATTTTAACTATAAAATTGTGCTTTTCTTGAGTCAAAATGAGAGTAAACATTTTTTTAAAAAAAGCACTGGAGCTATGTAACATTTGATATGTAAATCTTGTCAGGAACTACTGGAATCTATGCTTGGCTGCTCTGTGTGTTGAGCCACTGGGCTACACTAGGCAGCCATCTCACTGAAAAACCTTCAGGATTGACTATGCCCACACAAGCTGACCACTGGCTTTTTTCCAGCAGGAAGGAGAATAATGAGCTTCCTGTTCCAGTTGAGCCACGCTTGAACAACATGGGCCACATCGCATATTTGAATTGGTTTAACAATCAATCCTTCTTCTGACTGAACTCTGGGAACTGTTAGTTCTGTGATGGGGATAAAACCTTCCAACTATTCCCAGCACCCTTGAACAAGCTACGTTTCCAAGGATTCTTTAGGAGACACCATTAGAGTTAAAGTGGTGTGAAATTGTGGTGTTGCTGAGTTCTTGGTGGTTCTGCAAACTTGAATCCTGGTTTGCTCCTTGGTCCTGCCTTGAGGAGGAGTATTAAAATATCTTCTGTATCACCTTTCATTTTGAAAAGAAATACTGAGGTGGTTCACAGACAAGTAAAAGCCAACAGCAAAATAGCAAGTATTAAACATATTGTAAAGCTATAGTGACCCATAATTAAAATTCAGAGTAAAACAATTTCATCAAAATGTTAAGACATTGTTTTTTCCCTGAACACTGGCCTGTGTCACAGCTCCTGATTTTCCACTCCTGATTCGCCTCACAGTCCTTTCTGAACAACCAAATTAACTATCCAGTTTCATAGCACCTCTAACCTTTGCAATGAGCTTGTACAATCAAAGTAATTGGGCAGTTTCCCTGGCACCTACTAGCAATGAAGCAAATCTCATAAAATGACAACAAGGATGAATTTACAAATGGAAACTTTCTTCCTTCAGCATATTTCATTGTTCAAAAATGAATTCCTTTGCACGCCCTTAGCAATGCAAAGTGAAACATATTCCTCTGAAAGATGAGCCTTGTATTGATTATCCAACCAAATAAAATTATTACTGGCAGGGAGGAAATAATGACTTAGACATAATAGTGCCTGTGAGTCAGATGAGTTATGCAAATGTCTTATCACCAGTAACAATCTGATTTTGTTCAGATTCTTTTGAGTCCTCAGCAGCGAATGACAACAAAAGACACTGATTTTTTGAACAGGGGAAAAAAAGAGAAAACTTTCCCATTTTTCTTCTTAAATCTCAGCTTGAAAACTTCACTCATTATAAACATTAATGAGGAACAAGCATTCACCTTTGAGACCATGTTGATGTTGTGGTGAGCAGTGCTTCACAATTAATTTTATTCATTTGAGCGTCAGTTATTTTTTCTCTTGAACTTTGTGTGTGTGTTTAAAAGGGCAAAAGGAAAAGTGTGCTATAAATATCTTTAATTAATTAACTGGCTAATTAATAAAATAAGTCCAAGTTTACTCTGGTGTAGCAAATATCTTTAGAACATTAGACATTGTTCTTTAAGTGAAAATGAGGTGGACTTTTGGAGCTCCCGGTTATGCTGTGACCTTAAACACACTTTAAACAATACAAGTGGGATCAGGGCCGACCCACCGATGAGGTAAGATGAGGCAAGAGCCTCAGGCAGTAGGACTCACATGGGTAGCAGTCCTTTATGTCATTATTTCTTCTTCCCTTGCTCCTGATGTAGCTCTTCCCTCGCTCCTTCTTCCCTGGTGCGGAGTGGTGTGCCATTTGGGGGTCTGTCTCAGGTGCTAAAATGTCTTAGGCTGGCCCTGGATGGGATCCAGTTGAGCTCATAGTAGGAGCTAATGGAAGAGGAGGAAACATCACGTTTCAATGGGTCTGCTCTAAGAATGACTAAGGGAGCAACCCAAGCCTCCGCTCCCATTCACCAGTGGGACTTTATGGAGCAATGAGCCCACACCGCAGCCAGGGTAGTGAGCGGTAAGATTGCTGCACTAGTCTGGAGCTGGCACAGAGGTTAGGCCCAATATCGCCTGGTTCCACTGAACAGTGGCAGTGAGACTGGCTTGGGATTAGAACAGGGGTCAGCAAACCTTTTCAGCAGGGTGCCAGTCCACTGTCCCTCAGACCTTGTGGAGGGCCAGACTATATTTTGAAAGATAAAAAAGAACAAATTCCCATGCCCTACAAATAACCCAGAGATGCATTTTAAATAAAAGGACACATTCTACTCATGTAAAAACACGCTGATTCCCGGATCATCCGCGGGCCGGATTTAGAAGGCAATTGGGCCCGATCTGGCCCCTGGGCCTTGGTTTGCCTCCCCATGATTTAGAACACTGTACATTCATTGAACAGTGAATCCTGGGTGATCCTAGCCCCACCTTGCCTCTGGAACAGGGCTGGCCCATCCATGAGACAATGTGAGGTGACTGCTTCAGGCGGCAGGATCCACAGGGGCAGCCGATCTAGCTCCTGAGAAATACATTGCCTGCTGCAGCTGCCGTGCTTTGATGGCAGTGACAGGTGTGTCACACTCCTTGGAGGCTGGATCTGTCCCTCCTTGGCAGCCCCCCACAATGCCACCTATGCAACAGACTCTTGGCTCTGCTGCTCTCCTCCCATTCTTGTTTCTGATGTTGATCTTCACTCACACCTTCTTCCCTGGTGGAGGGAGCACTGGTTTTTTTGTTCACCTCAGGTGCCCAAATGTCTTGAGCCGGCCCCGCTCTGAAATGCCTGCTGGCTACTAAATGCAGGTATGGAACACTCTTCCAAGAGATCCAGCATTTAAAAGACAGTTCAAAGCTTCCTGGTTCAGAAAGACTAAAATGCTGCCTG
This sequence comes from Podarcis bocagei, assembly GCF_964188305.1. Lineage (NCBI taxonomy): Eukaryota > Metazoa > Chordata > Lepidosauria > Squamata > Lacertidae > Podarcis > Podarcis bocagei. Next base: position 40,300,777 of record NC_138126.1, read on the forward strand.
GTGCTCAGCTTCTGCGGCTGTGTTGTGCTGTCCTTTATTTTATTTTATTTTTTGCTTTCACTGCATTTTTAAAAATAATAAATTTTATTTCACTATAAATAAAATAAACAATTCTCTTCTGTATATGAACCAATAGAGAGCAGGTGGGTAATACACTGTCCAGAATATGGACTTAGACCATTGAAAGGCAATGCTTTTGATCAAATACAAAACATAAAATAAAAGCAATCCAAAGCATCCATGCTGCTTTGATATGGTAAGCATTTCAAATATCTCAGCTTTGAGTGCATTTTAACCTCTTCTGTGTTTGCAGTTCAAATTAAAGCTCATCTAGTCTTCATGATTTTCATGTCAAAATTTGCATTTTCCAGAAGAGATCGTCGGTCATGGAACAGGTTGTAAACACTGTATAAAACCTGGAAATATTTCTTGATTTTGGATACCTGTTTCAGATGCCAAATAAATCTCGTTGTACAAAAGGCTCCAGGAGATTGAACAAGACTCACATTACGTTGGCTGGACAGTATACAAAGGGACTCTAACATTTTTGCCAAGCTTTTTTGAATTTGATCTTGTGTGGGCTAGATCAGGGATTGCTGCCGGGCTTCAGGTGTTATTTTACCTGCCCTTCAACATGAGTTCCTAGGGCAGGATACAACAGTACAGCACAAAGTTATAAAAACAGACACAACCACTGCAATTATGAAATACATACAGCCATATCTAATGGAACAGGACAGTATAAATGCAGTAAAAGAGGTAAGTCCCACAAAACCAAATACCTTAACTGACAAAGGTCAGGGCAAAAAGTGCATCTTCAGCACCTCTGTGGAGACAGAGAGTTCCAGTTTAGGAGCTGCCACTGAGAAAACCATATCCCAGGATGCCATTTCTTCCACTTGTGTGTGTGACAGAGCTACCAACAAAGCCACCTCTGATTTCTTAACACCTGAAAAGGTTCATAGGAATAGAGATGGTCTTTCAGATATCTGGGGTTGTTTAAACGCTTGTGTTATGTACTAAGCTTGGATCCTAGAACAATAGGCAAGTAGGCTCCTAGAATGCAACAACTGATTGGCTTGCAGGAAAAGACCAATCAGGTTCCAGGAGGAAGTTAATCAGCCTATTAGGCTGGTAGGATCGTAGAATGCAACAACTGATTGGCCTGCAGGAAAATACCAATCAGGCTCCTGGAGGGAAGCAGAATCAGCCAATCAGACGGGACTCATTGTGTAAAGAATATATATAAAAGCCTGAGGTTTTTTTGGGGGGCAATTCAATCACTGTTTTACAAGCTGCAATAAAGAGCATGAAATCACTACAAGACTCCGAGTATACTTCAGCTAGTGTGAACACCTTCAGCTGGGCATGGATACAAAGCAAATGTTCTTTATTTTATTGTGATTTGTTGTTTCTATTGATATGTTCTGTTGCCGTGAGCTGTGGTGAGATATCTATCTCTCTAACTTGATACTGGCAGGAGACTAGAGACTGCTGTGCTGTGCCCACTTATCTAGGAGTAAGCCCCACTCAATTCCATGTAATGTACTTCATGAGAAGACATATTAGATGGCACTGTTAGGAGGCAGAGCCTGGAAGCTGAAGGGCAGCACCAGTTAGAGTATGGAGTAGAACCTGGTTTAAACAGAGACTTCTAATCTCTCCTTATAAGTGATCCTCAGTGTAAGCTTATCACTGACTATACAGTGTGGTTTCAATATGAATTTATTATGCTTGTCCTGGAGTTTGTTTCTTGGTTACTCTTGGTGCCACCACTGAGGATGCCCTGTCTTGGGTCTCTTCTCTTCATGCTATTTCTATCATGGGAACATAAGGAGGGCCTTTCCCCCAAATTGCAAATTTCAGGTTGGAAGATTTTCCAACTTTTGTTTGTTTTTAAAATGCAGATGTATGAGAAGAAACAGGATGGGACAGCCTAGGAGCGAACACATACAAAAGTGACATGGTGTAGTTTGATTCATCAGTATCTTCCGTGAATGATTCTAACATGCTAAAACTTCAGCTTAGAATACTAAACTAAGGAGTTCCTGAAGAATAAGACCAGTTATCAGATCTGACTTTGTGTGTCAAAATATTGTTCTTCTATGTGCTGCCCCAAAGCTGTTGTCACACCGCTTCCATTTCTTCCTTTCATTATCTGTCTGGAACAAAACCTTGGTGAATCCGAGCATCTGGATGAACAGAAATGCCCAATTAATTAATTTTTGGCATTTTGTTATACCCCATATGCCAGTCTGCTGCATATCATAGAGGGTCATCTGAAAGTATCATCTTGTATTTTCAAGTTGCACACAATAGCCCTTTACCAAGAATATTTTGATGGTATTATCTTACTTTTTGACACAGAGAGATTACCAAAGTGTATGTGTTTCCAAAACAAATAGTTTCTGTGATCATTGTTTAAAGTACATTGTTAAAAATACTGTATTTTTAAAAACACACCCTATAAAGCATTCCATACTTCCACCCCAAGACAAATCCATGAAACCCTCCCCCCCCCCATATACACACATCAACACATGCATTTAGCACCTATAAATGGGGATAATGTTGCATACCCTCCAATATTTCTCTGATGAAAATAGAGACGTCCCCTTCCACAGAGCTAGGAGTGACCTTTCTCCATTGGAAAAAGCAAGGCATTTCTCATTCCCATCCTTCCACCTACATCTGCCTCATGACTGCCTAGTGAAGAAACAGAACACTGGAGATGTCGGCATGGTCTTGAGCAAGCAGTCCTTCCAAAGTCACCAACAGAATTGGGAGTGAACCAAGTGCTCCTTGTGTTCTTTCTTTATTTATCAACCAGCAAGGTGCCCATCAGCACCAGGCGAACATGCCTGCCATCTTCATGTCTCAGATTAGGAATTTAAAGCTGGCCAGCACAGCTGTCTGTGGAGCATTGCTCCCAGGAGAGCAGTGCAGAAGCTCTGCTCTGAAAGAGTGGGAAAGAAGTTGTGGGAAATGGGAGCTGGTCCACTTGGGTGAATTAGGCACTTCTTCACCTATTTTAATTAGCCCTCTGCTAGCACCCATCTGCCTGCCTCCTTCCTTGCCATCCCTTCAGAGGGTGGCTATGAGTGTTCCTCTTTCATCTCAATGTTGCCTTTGGATGGCAAAATTAGAATTAGTTGGCGTTCTTTGTAATCGGGTTTGGCTGCACCAGTTGGTCTCCCTGCCTTCTGCCATAATGAGCGACAGTCACCACTGGCTGTAGGTATTTTGGGGTTTTTGGCAACCCCAGATTTGTGCCCCATAATCCAACCCTATCAGTGTCACTGGGTGCAGCATTTCTCCCCCATAGGAGTGAATAGCATCAATGCCTTTCATCTGCCAGAAAGTACAGGGATGTACTGGTCCATCATGGGGAAGAGGTCAACCCTGCTACCACCCTGTGGCAAATGCTGCCGTTGAGAATCCTTTTTCTGTTTAATGGCCTCATATTTAGGGTCTTGATTTTTGGTCATACTACAGTGTCAGAAAATGAAAGGAGACAGCTAGAGTCTATCTCCACACTCAGACCTGCTGAGCTTCACCAAAGTTCCTGCATTTTGTGTCTTCAGACTCTACTCTGGGCCCTTCAAGACAGTTCACATGCTGTTCTTTCCTATTGTAAAGACAAACACACATTTACCATCCATTCATCACTGGGAGCCAAGGTTAATTTGCTAATCCCATTATGTGAATCTCTCTGGTACACAGACAAAGAATTACATGATGTGGAGAAGTGTTGCTTTTATGCCATAACAAACAACCAGGGAAAGAATTCATATCTGCCAGCTGGAAGAGAAGAAAACCGGGAGGATTAAAAAAATATGAGCGAGAGAAAGCCTGATTAAGAATTGAAAGCAAAAACAAAATGTAAGAGTGCCTAGGTGTGACCTATTACATTTGATAAAAAGAGCCTGCATTTAAGTTGATTTTATGCTTATTGTTTCCCTTGCAGAGTGCTGAGTTCTGTGCAAATAGGTAGAACATGTTGGTAGGAGCTTTATCCATCAGATCTGTAATGAATCCTGGGAAGCTAAATAGTCACTAAGGAAACGTGGATTCGAAATGTTCACTTCTACAACCCCAAAGAGAATAATGATGTTAAAGCTTTTGTCTTGTGCTGAGAGCCTGGAGTGACTGACATTATCTTTTTATTGCTACTGTACTATTATTCTGCACTGCTTTATTATAAAGAAAGGAAGCACTTTATGATGGGGGGAGCCTACTTCTTTTGATACTGAAAATTGCTATTTAACATGAAATATTGCAGAAAGAAAAGAAAGACAGCAAAGTAGAATCCAGAGGCATATGCAGTGATGCAGCCCACTGTGTCTATATACATTCTGCACACATTTCTCTTTTTTGCTTTTTTCAGTGGTAATTTATTCCTGCATTATAAAGAAGAATTATGCAATGAGGCCAGTTGTCATATGTGGTCACACGAACCTACCCATTCTGGTTATTTCTGTGTGGAAGCATGGCTTTTCAAAATAGTCTATCCTGTGTGCAGGTCTCTAAATAAGGATGTTTGGAAATCACCCAGGATTCTTCCACCATTGAACCTCTAACCACTGTCCAAGGTCAGATAAAATGGCAAACTATGGTTTGCCCCAAAGCAGGAACAGGAGCTTTGTATATTTTCTCATTGAAGATGCAGAAAAGGAGGGGTGAATACATGCTCCCAATGCTCATGTCTGCTCATTCTCATAATAGTACATCACAAGTGTGGCTCAAGACATTTTGCTGCCTGAGGCAAAGGACAAGATGGCACCCTCCCACAAGGCATATACAGAAGCCAATTTGACTTCTAGGCTAGTTTAGCGAGTACATGACACTCACGGCTCTATCTCTTCCCTACACCTCAGCATCTACTACCTGAGGCAGCTGCCTCACTCTGCCTCATTGTAGCACCAGCCCTGCTACATCTTTATGGTATTATGCCTGAACAGTTTGCCATATCTCAGTCTGACCCACCACACATAATTGATGTGATGATGAAATAGCATAACACATCCCTGTGCTCTTGGAAGAGAGGTGCAATACAGATTTGAAAATTAAATTACCTGTAATGCACAGTGTGGGAAGCTTATACTGCTCTGCTCACAAGAGATGCAACTCATTCTTTGTGTGGACATACAATCCTCAGTAATGATGAGCTACACACATTTCAAGGAATTCCTGAGGAATGTCCTGCTTCTTTCCTTGAAGTTTACAAATTATGAGCATAATATTAATTCACCGGTGGTGTCTGTTGCATTTTCTTCTATGAAAACCATAAACCTAGCCATCATGATCTGCTGACATAATGGGTCTTTATATGCCTCACCTAAAAATAATAATCTTGGAATGGTTTACTATAAAATTCAATTATAAAAAACCTACCACAACTTAGCATTAATTTATTTACATTTATATTCTGCCTTTCCTCCAATAACTTCAAGATTTTCTCTCTCCCCTTGCCCTCAGTTTTATATACAAAACAACCAGGGCTTTTTTTCCAGCCAGAACTCAGTTCCAGCACCTCTCATGTTTGCACCATTTCCATTTTAAGAGAACAAGTGAGATATTCATGTTGAGTTCCGGGACCTTTTCTAGAAAAATAGCACTGGAAACAGCCCTGTGAGGTAGGTTAGGCTGAGACAGTGACTGGTCCTAAAATTGATTCTGGCTCTTCCTAGTCCTGGTCCAGAACTCTAACCAGTACACCACATTGGCTTTATAAGCATCGAAGTGTCCATCTACAGTGGTACCTCGGGTTAAGAACTTAATTTGTTCTGGAGGTCCATTCTTAACCTGAAACTGTTCTTAACCTGAGGTACCACTTTAGCTAATGGGGCCTCCCACTGCCGCTGCATGATTTCTGTTCTCATCCTGAAGCAAAGTTCTTAACTCGAGGTACTATTTCTGGGTTAGCGGAGTTTGTAACCTGAAGCGTCTGTAACCTGAGGTACCACTGTATAAGGATAAATGATTATAACCCATAGCTGTCAAGTGTCCCTTATTTGAAGGGACAGTCCCTTATTCCAGCGCCATGTCCCCCTGCTGTCCCTTATTGATGGATGTCCCTTAAATGTCCCTTAAATGATGTACCTTAAATTTCAAAGGAAGCAGCTCCTCTCCCTCCCTGCCAGCCGGCCAGGGAGGAGGGAGGCGCCAACTGTGTTGCTTGGCCGTGTTGCTCACCCAATAAGAAGTCTAAGAATGACTGGGGAGTGGAGCTTGCATGCCTTGTGTGTGGCTAGTTAATGCAAGCTGAGAGGTTTTTTGAATGCTGGACGCCATTTTGTTGCACTTGCTGCTGCAAACTTTGCAGTGCAAAGCCAGGCCAGGGAGTCATCTTAAGTTGAGGCTGCATAGGCCTTGTGGTGCATGTGATTCAGATTCTATTCAGTTGAACCTCTGGTTACAAAGTTGGTTGGGCAGTGTTCTCGAAGCTACCAGCATGAGTTTGATCAGACTGCAGGAGGACAGGAAGACTGGAGTGCCTGGAACAGGTGAGGCTGCAGGTCCCTTATTTTCAAGGCTGCTGGTCCCTTATTTTCAAGGCTGCTGGTCCCTTATTTTCAAATCTGTAAGTTGACAGCTATGCTATAACCATGCACACACCTCAGCAGCAACGAGTAAGACAGTAAAACTCAAGCTTGGAGTTCCTCCTTCTATTATAGGATCAACAACAGGCAAGCCCCAAAGACTTGAATGGCAGAGCCTTCATGAGCATACCCTGACTTTGACTTCCTAACACTGCGCTGATGGTTATTGTCCATTGGGACTAGTGGGGCGTAAGGCGGGAGGCCAACAGTAGGTGGAGCCAGACTGGATGACAGTAGCAACCACAGCCAAAGCTAGGCAAAGCCAATTAATTTTGTCCCCATCCTGCTCCCTGCTAAATTCCACCAGGGGAAATACTGAGACCAAGGGGTGGGAAGCTGACAGGCCGTGCCATCCTCTGGACTGGTTGTAGGTAAGAACGCAGGCATGGTTGCTGACTGATGGCAGATTGAGGCTGGTGGGGCAGTGGACCATATGCCCTAACTTACCATCCTCCACTGTCACAGTGCCTCCCTCTCCTTCGCAATACAAAAGAGCCCAGCTTGCCTATAATAAAGATTTTCAGTGTTATTAAAAACTCCAAATTATTCTCTGCCAGTTACTTTCTTGTGATAAAGATAGGGTGCTTTGTGGTCTTTCGAAGCAGCATGAAATTTATTATAATTAAAGTATCTGAATAGCAAATTTATTAGCGAGTGTAATGGAAGCGTATTTGGCTGTACGTGAAAACAGCATGCTGAGGAAAGGGGGGGAAAGAACAATGCGAGTGGGAACTGTTGTTAAGGAAATCAAAAAGTGTTTCCACAAAGCCAGTGGCAGGCGGCGCAGCTTTAATTGCATGTTTAACGTAAGGTAGCTAAACAGACGACTTTCAATTAAAACTATTAGAACTCTTAAGATGCTTGAAGAGGTGAATTCCACCTCAAAGCCATTCATAATTCTGCATGGAGGGGAGACATGATTGTTAGCATTTTGGAGGCCATGTGTTTCAAGCCTTCCAGTGGTTCAGTTGTTCTCTTTTCATAGCAAGGCATTCTATTTTATTTTTATTTTATTTTTAATCACACTTTTCAAAAATGCTTTCTTTACTGCTTTATCCAAAGACAATAAATATACCAAAGCAAGTTATAAGCACTGCTGGAGTCATAATGAAAGGAAGTAGCAATTAAAGGAAGTGGGGAAAGGCAAGAGTAAATCATGGTCCCTGGTTGCTTCATTATTATTTCTACCGATGAAGACTAACATGTAACGTTTTGACATCCCTATAGTAGCATATATATTTTTGCTCTAGAATCAAAAGGTGGGCCCAATAATTACTACTCTGCACCTCCTTCAGCTGGTATGACAGTTTTATGATAACAAAATCCAAAGCCGTAAGTAGTAAAGAAGGTTTTATTTCTTCTGTTTTCCATGGTTTGACCGTAATTTTATATTGATCCAACTGTTGGCTTACAAAGTTGCAGGATCTTAACAATTTAACAATGCAATCCAATATATGTCTACTAAGAAAAAGGTCCCATTGAATTCCTGGAACTTACAGTCGTACCTTGGAAGTCGAACAGAATCCATTCCAGAAATCCATTTGACTTCCAAAACATTTGAAAACCAAAGCATGGCTTCTGATTGGCTGGAGGAAGCTCCTGCAGCCAATTGGAAGCCATGGAAACCCCATCAGATGTTTGGCTTCCAAAAATAGTTCGCAAGCCAGAACACTCATTTACAAGTTTGTGGAATTTGAGAGCCAAAACGTTCAAGAACTAAGTTGTTCAAAAGCTAAGGTACGTCTGTATTTCCCAGTAAGTGTGCATACAGTAATGCTTTGCATACTTGCTAAGCATATAATCCATTTTGAGGCAAGTGGGACCTGCTTCTAAGTACATATGCATATGGTTGTGCTGTCAATCTAGCAAGATAGAGGTACATAGACAGTATTTATTTATTTTTAAAAAGCAAGTCTTGTACTTTCCGCTAAATCCCAACACTCTTCTGCCACACATACACTCTAATTGCTTAAAGGATTTTGGCATGTTGACATAATGCGAGTAACCCTTTTACCTTTTCTGTCAAAATTATCTAGACTGACACCAATGACATAGGCAATTATTTTATGTAGTATGAAGTTTAATGGAACAGAGAGCTGGACCTCAAGCAAAGCAGAATAAAACTGATCATCATGTGCCACAGAAATTAACTGCAAGGCATACATTTGGGAAACAGGCCAACAGTAAATTAATTAGTGGGACATGTTTTTCAAAAGAAAAAGTTGAAATATCTGTAAGTGGGACAAGAATTCTAAAGAGCTCAGCTCTCATCTGGGTAACTAATTAAGTATCTGGCTAGCAGTTTCTATGTAGTTCAAAATCCATGCATAGTTTGGATGTTTCTGCGGGAATTGAGTGCCCTTTGGCCTAGCAGGAACTCTGGAAAGCTCAAAGATTTTAAAAACCAGGCCACTCTTCATTTACCTTGTTATTGCAAAACCTGAAAATTCAGAGTTGATGGAATGTATTGCAAAGCAACTTGTTAGGCATATGATGCAATCAATGATTCAAATGTGGGATTGTTTACAGCTCCATACTCTCCACTCCTTAGGTTGTGAAAGTTCAAGTCTAACTATACATCATATTCTGGTGGGAAAGTGCACTGGAGACTGATGAAACAATATGAAGGTTCTGCATTCTTGTGGTACATAATCAAGTGGTACCAGTTCTTCATAAATGTCAATCTAAGATTTTGTGTGTGAGAGATTGTGGGGGGGGGGGGGAGGGTGGAAAACCATGGTCAGGAGCCAGATTTCGAATATTTTATTTACTACCCATTCTACCAACACTTTGACTCTCAGCATCTGCAGGTCAAAGGTACAGTGGTACCTCAGGTTACATACGCTTCAGGTTACAGACTCGGCTAACCCAGAAATAGTGTTTGGAATATATAGTGTTTCAGGTTAAGAACTTTGCTTCAGGATGAGAACAGAAATTGTGCTCCGGCGGTGCGGCAGCAGCAGGAGGCCCCATTAGCTAAAGTGGTGCTTCAGGTTAAGAACAGTTTCAGGTTAAGTACGGACCTCCAGAAAAAATACTTAACCTGAGGTACCAGGTTGGAGAGCCAGTGTGGTGTATTGGTTAAGAGCGGTAGACTCGTAATCTGGTGAACCGGGTTCGTGTCTCCGCTCCTCCACATGCAGCTGCTGGGTGACCTTGGGCCAGTCACACTTCTCTGAAGTCTCTCAGCCCCACTCACCTCACAGAGTGTTTGTTGTGGGGGAGGAAGGGAAAGGAGAATGTTAGCCGCTTTGAGACTCCTTCAAGTAGTGATAAAGCGGGATATCAAATCCAATCTCTTCTTCTACCACTCTACTCTGTAGTCTTCAGTAATGTCTGGAGGACTATCAGCTCCTTAATCTGAACAATGTATCATTGGGGAAAGCTACTCTGTCTCTTCGCCCGCTTGCCCTGAAACTTGCCGATTGACTTATCTCAGCCAGTGTTAATTGCCTTTGGTTTATTGTCTTCCTACTCTGGATCCAGACTAGTCCCAACTGCAGCCTCAGATCCCTAACTTGACCCAGAACTGATTGACCAATTCCCCCAGAATCTCAAACAAGCTCCTTAGATACATTTAAAAAGCCAAAGTCCTTCCCAGTCTGATGTGGAGATGCCAGGGGTTGAAACCTGGGGCCTTTTGGAAGCAAAGCAATCACTCTACCACTGAGCCCTGTCCATCATCTTAAATCATTCAATCATTGCATAATAACAAAATACAGAGTGAATGAGCTTCTGACCTAGGTGACAATGAACAACTAGCAGAGCTGTATCTTCTGGCGGCTGTAATAACCACAAAATGAATCCTTTTGAAGATCTGCAGAGGGAGGGAGAGGGCTAATCTATTCCCAAGTGTAAGGAGAAATAGAGTGAAATATCCTTTGGTCTAGGTCAGGTATAGGCAACCTCCAGACCTCCAGATGTTTGGGACTACAATTCCCACCATCCCTGACCACTGGTTCTGTTAGCGAGGGATGATGGGAATTGTAGTCCTAAACATCTGGAGGGCCGGAGTTTGTGTATGCCTGGTCTAGGTTGTGTGGTATATGCAAGGTGGAACCCTATAGTCTTTCTTTAATATCTAAGGTATTGATCATTTTTACAAATAAGAAGTATGTGCTGGTGTTGTTAGGGCTGGATTATGGGGTGCAGGTCTGGGGGCCCCAAGCCCAGGGTGACAAAAGGCAGTGTGATGTCAGCAGTAGTTTGTCTTTCCTCCCTCCCTCCCTCCCTCCCTCCCTCCCTCCCTCCCTCCCTTCTTACATTTTCCTCACTAGCTTGGACTGTAAACCTTTAGGCAGGAATGCTGCTTTCTTCTTACAGTGCCTAGTCTTTCTGCACTATAAAATCCATATTCTATTATGCGTTATCTAAATCAGGAATTTGACAATCCCAACCCTGTAAGATTCAAGCCTGTGATGTTTTTTCAGCTATCTGAAATCAATTTCTGCAAAAAGTGTAGTTCAAAAGTTTTAAAAAGTATGCTAGGATAATTGGGGGAAAGCTAAAACTATATCTAAGTATGGCCGTTAGGAGGTTCATAGGTTTTTCAGTGTCTGAACTGAGATGTGCTCTTAAATAATATGGTTTCAAGGCAATAAAAGCAATGCTATCAGCAGCCATTCCATCAGGCTGCAACAGAGGCAGAGGAGGGGAGCAGACAATACGGCTGGTGGGGTGACACATGTAGGGCTACACTCACATCCCATAACCATGGAGGTGGGGGAACGAAGGTTGATGTTCACAGGGCATATTCCAGACAACTGAAAATGAATTTGCAATGTTCAAGTTCAAATTAATAAGTTTATTGTTCTAGCCAAGGGCTAGAGGCACCAAAAAGCTCAAATCCAGCTTGATTTCTGTTGTGGTGTAGCTGCTTGCTTGTGGGAACAAAGGTTTCAGAAAGCGATCTCTTGGGTCTCCATATAAGGGGCCATATACAGTGGTGCCCCGCAAGACGAACGCCTCGTGAGACGAAAAACTTGCAAAACGAAAGGTTTTTTCGTTTTCGAGTTTCTTTGCAAGACGAATTTCCCTATGGGCTTGCTTCGCAAAACGAAGCTTGCCCCGCAAGCTCCGGGGACAGCGGGAAGCGCAGCGCGTCTTGCTTCAAAAGAGGTCCGGGGACAGCGGGAAGCGCAGCGCGTCTTCTCCGCTGTCCCGGACCGCTTTTGAAGCAAGGGGCGGCGGGGAGAAGCGATCTTCTCTCGCGCTGCGCTTCCCGCTGTCCCCAGACCTCTTTTGAAGCAAGGGGCGGTGCAGAGAACATCGCTTCTCCCCGCCCCTTGCTTCAAAAGAGGTCCGGGGACAGCGGGGAAGATGCGCTGCGCTTCCCGCTGTCCCCGGACCTCTTTTGAAGCAAGGGGCGGCATGGAGAAGATCGCTTCTCCACGCCGCCCCTTGCTTCAAAAGAGGTCCGGGGACAGCGGGGAAGACGCGCTGCGCTTCCCGCTGTCCCCGGACCTCTTTTGAAGCAAGGGGTGGCGCGGAGAAGATCGCTTCTCCCCGTTGCCAGCCCCGCAAGCTCCGCAAGCCTTCCCCTCTCCCCCCGGACCCCTTTTGAACCAAGGGGCGGCAAGGGGGAGAAGCGATCTTCTCCTCTCCGCCCCTTGCTTCAAAAGAGGGGACAGAGCGGCGCTTCCCCTTTGTCCCCAGACGGTCTCCATAGGAACGCATTGATTGATTTTCAATGCATTCCTATGGGAAACCGTGCTTTGCAAGACGAAAAACTCGCAAGAAGAAAAAACTTGCGGAACGAATTTCGTCTTGCGAGGCATCACTGTAATGAGTGATGTCTTCCAACTGCGGTTGACCATGAATACAAAGTCTGTCTGCATACAGAATCTTGTTATAGTGGCCATCCAAAACTGTGATGGTCATCACTTGGAAACAAAATTCAATAAGGAAGCTGTTGCGAGTTACGTCATATAACTAGCTCTAGAATGCTCTGTTCTCAGGAGTGGATACCAACAAGAAAATTTGGTGTTTTTAATTAGTTGCGAGTCTTTTTTAGATTCTGTCCAGAAGACCTAATCCCTTAGTTGACACTTATTCCAGGTCAATGCGGAGCTCAGTTCTGAAAAATAATAATCATGACAAGTTGCTTTACAGAGTTAGTTATTACCCAGGTTCATAAAGCACAGAACAGGAAAATGTTCCATAATCACAGAAGCAATTATTTTAACATACTTTAACTGAGCACAGTCTACTCTTGCCTAACATGCCTGGAGGATGCGGACCATTTGGATCCCTTCCAATCAGGATTCAGGCCTCATCATGGGACTGAAACTGCCTTGGTCGTGCTGGTTGATGATCTCCGGCGAGCTAGGGACAAAGGTGAGAGTTGTTTCCTAGTTCTGCTGGATCTCTCAGCGGCCTTTGATACAATCGACCATAACATCCTTCTGGACCGTCTAGAGGGGTTGGGAGCTGGGGGCACTGTTATACAGTGGTTTCGCTCCTTCCTCCTGGGCCGTGTTCAGAAAGTGGTGGTGGGGGATGAGTGTTCAGACCCCTGGGCCCTCACTTGTGGGGTGCCTCAGGGTTCCATCCTCTCCCCCATGCTTTTTTTTTTTTTTTGCATTTTAAAATTTTTTATTAATCTTTCCATATATATACATTAAATCCGTGTTTCATACATCTCATTCTTTTGGACTTCCTTCAACGTCCTTGACATTCATTCGTATTTATCTCTTTATAACGCATTCCAATCTTTCGTACTGCCATTAGTACCATTTTTCAGACATTGTTTTCCATAAGCAATACTTCTTAGTGTTTTACAGTGCCTCTTTAAATCCTACTAGCGTTGTGTTTACTAAACATTTGTTCTCCAGATAATCCGCAAATTTTCCCCAGTCATCTATAAATTTTTGATCCTTCATATATCTAATTTTCCCTGTTAATTTATCTAACTCCGCATATTCCGTCAATTTTAATCTCCACTCTGTTAACGTTGGGCTTTCTTCCTGCTTCCACTTCTGCGCCACCACGATTCTAGCTGCTGTTACCGCATATTGGAAGATTTTATAATCCTTTCTTTTAATATCTTTTCCGACCATACCTAATAGAAAAGCTTCGGGTTTCTTTACAAATGTGTAGCTTAATATCTTTTTGATTTCATTATAGACTTCGCCCCAGAAGCTTTTAACCTTCCCACATTCCCACCATTGGTGATAGAACGTCCCTTCTTTTTGTCTACATTTCCAACATTTGTTATCTGTTTTATACATCTTGGCTAGTTTAACGGGTGTCATATACCACCTATATAACATTTTTAACATATTCTCCCTTAGCAGTACACATGCTGTAAATTTTATATTCACTCTCCACAATTTTTCCCAATTCTCCAATTGAATATCATAGCCGAGGTCCTTTGCCCACTGAGTCATCACTTTTTTGACTTTCTCATCTTTCATGTTCCATTCTAACAGTATTTTATACATACTTGACAGATTTTTCCGATCACTGTTTATTATCTCTCTCTGAAATTTCGATGTCTTTTCATCGTAGCCCCTCTCTTTCACTTCTTTTTTAAATATCTCATTTATCTGATAGTAGCTCAGCCAATCGTATGTATATCTTTTTACCTGGTCGTATGGTTTAATTTTCCACTTCCCTCCTTCCTTCAATACCAATTCTTCGTACCTACCCCATTTTTTCCCCATATTGACTTTCTTTACACTTATTAACTCCACTGGTGATAACCAGTGTGGGGTTTTTGGTTCTAGTATGTTCTTATATCTATTCCAAACTTCTATCAAAGGTCCCTTAAAGATATGGCTGCAAAATCCCTTATGTACTTTTATCTTATCTCTCCACAAATAGGCATGCCATCCAAATTTGTTCTTATACCCTTCTAAATCCAATAACTCTGTATCCTCCAACTTTATCCACTCTTTAATCCAGCAAAGGCATGCCGCTTCGTAGTACGTTCTCATGTCTGGCAGGGCGAAGCCCCCTCTTTCAGTGGTATCTGTTAATATCTTAAACTTAATTCTGGGCTTCTTTCCTTCCCAGACAAATCTAGAAATCACCCTTTGCCATTCTTTAAAGTTTTTTGTGCCCTTTATTATCGGGATTGTTTGGAATAGAAAAAGCATTTTGGGGAGTACCATCATTTTGACCATGGACACTCTGCCCCAGAGTGATAATTTCATCCTTGCCCAAATCTCCAGCTTTTTCTTAATTTCATTCCACACTGGGATATAATTATTTTGGTATAGGTCAATATTTTTATTGGTAAGCCAGAGTCCTAAATATTTAACTTTTTTAACTACTTCAATTCCTGTTTGTTCCTGTAGTGATTCTATCTTGTCTTGGTCTAAGTTTTTAACGATCATCTTTGTCTTATTCTTATTTAGTTTGAATCCAGCTAACTTCCCAAATTCCTCCATCTCCTCCAAAATTCCCTTTAAGCTGTTTATAGGATCTTCTACCGTTAATACCACGTCATCAGCATATGCTTTAACTTTATATTCGTTTGAGCCTAATGATATTCCCTTAATTTGTTTGTTTTGCCTTATTGCGTTTAGCAGAACCTCCAACACCACTATAAAGAGCAGCGGAGAGAGCGGGCAGCCCTGTCTTGTCCCTTTAGATATTTTTATATCTTCTGTTATGGCATTATTTATTATCAGCTTCGCTTTCTGTTCGGTGTATATTGCTTTTATCCCATTCCAAAATTCTCGACCCACTTCCATAATTTCTAAATTTCTCAGCATGAAGTCCCAGGTGACGTTATCGAAGGCTTTCTCCGCGTCAATAAAAATCAGACTAGCTGGCTTATCAATTCTGTCCGATAAATATTCTATTATATTAATTATGCCTCTTGTATTGTTTTTTATTTGCCTTCCCGGTAGAAAACCCGCTTGGTCCTCATGCATTATCTTCACTAATATTTTCTTGAACCTTTTTGCCAAAATTCCCGCAAAAATCTTATAATCTGTATTTAATAAGGAAATGGGTCTATAGTTTTTCACTTGGGTTGGGTCAGTATCTTGTTTTGGAATTATTGTGATAAATGCCTCCTTCCAGGTGCTTGGGATCTCTTTTTCCTTTAGGGTCTTATTCATCACCTCAACTAACGGAACCGTCAATATATCTTTCATTTCTTTATAGTAGCTCGCAGTAAACCCATCTGGGCCCGGAGCTTTACCTCTTTTCAGTTCCTTTATCACTTCCTCTACTTCCTCTCTGGAAATGGGGGCATTTAACATTTCTCTTTGCTCTATCGAAATCTTCCTTACCATTTTCTCTTTTAAATATCTCTCTATTTTCCTATTGTTGTTTCTATCCTTATTCTTGTATAATTGCTCGTAAAACTCCGTAAATCCTCTTCTAATCCCTTTTGGTTCAGTTATCTCTTCTCCGTTTATTTGTATTTTGTTTATTGTGTTTTGTTCCTTTCTCTTTTTGACTTGCCACGCAAGCCATTTTCCTGGCTTATTAGCAAATTCAAAATTTCTCTGTCTTAATCTTTTGATGTTCCACTCAACCTCCTTATTTATCAACATTGCAAATTGGGTTTGGAGGGATTTTATTTCCTGCAATATCCTTTCATTATTTGGTTTTTTAATTAGTTTTTGTTCACAATCCATAATCTGTCTCAAAATCTCCTTAGTTCTTTTTTCTTTATTTTTCCTTTTCCATGCATTTTGTTGGATGAGCAGGCCCCTCATGACGGCCTTACTCGCATCCCATACCACGTTTATTTTAACCCCTTTGTCTTGGTTATCTATGAAGTACTCCAATAATTTCGTCCGAATCTTTTCCACAAATTTTTGATCATCCCATAAGTTATCATTTAATCTCCATCTGAAAGTTCGTCCTTCAACCCCCTTCATCTCCATTATTATGGGGTTGTGGTCGGAGATAATTTTGGCCTGTATTTCAATTTTTGTAGTTCTTACTGTTAGTTCATTTGATATCCAAATTTGGTCTAATCTTGACAGTGATTCATTCGGTCCTGAGTGAAATGTAAATTGTTTCTCCATGGGGTGTCTCAATCTCCATATATCTACCAAGTTATAGTTCTTCACCATTTCAAAAAATGTCTTAGGTAGTTTCCCTCCTTCTGTCTTAGTTTTCCTTAATCTATCTATTTCTGTTGAGACCACCCCGTTCATATCTCCCATTATTATGATTTTTTGGTCCATGTAGTCAAATAATCTCTCTTCCAATGATCTGAAAAATTCTGTTTTATTGCCATTTGGTGCATAGACTCCCACTATTATCATCATTTCCCCTTGCCATTTAATGCGGACTGCGATCATTCTCCCTTCCTCATCCTTAAATAGCTGGTGTGTTTCAATGTTGTTTTTAATATATAATACTACTCCTCTTTTTTTCTTTTTATCGGAGGAGATAAACTCATTTCCTAACCTCTTATTAATAAGGATTTTCTTATGTTTACTGGCCACGTGGGTTTCTTGAAGGCATATGATATCTAAATTTTTCTTTTTTAGAATGCGTTCAATTCCATTGCGTTTTTTCTTATCATTCATTCCATTAACATTCCAATTCCATAGTTTTAAAGACATATTATTTTAGGTGCTACTCTGAGTTAGTTGTTACTCTGTAACCTTTCTGTTTCCTCTCCTTCTTCCTCCTCCTCTTCTTCTTCTAGTTCTCCTCTACTTTGTTCTTCCTCTTCACCTAACTCTAAATCCTCCCTCAATCTAGATCTACCTTCTGCACCCTTCTCCTCTTCCTCTCCCACTTGGAGCTCTTTATATCTTCTTGTGAATTTTCCTATTTCTTCGGGACTAGTCAATCTTCTTTTAACACCTTTATAAAAGAAAGAGACCCCTTCCGGAAATTCCCATCGGAAGTCAATTCTATTCTTTTTAAGTAGTTGAACTAGTGGTTTATACGATTCCCTCCGTTTAAGCAACCTTATGGGGATGTCTTTAAATAAAATAATATAATGCCCATCGATGTATAATCTTTTTTCCCTGTTTCTTTGCAAAACCAAATTTCTCATCTCTCTGTCTTTAAATGTAACTAAACAGTCCCCTGGATATTTCCTGGCTTTATTTGTTTTAATTTTCATTCTATACGCATTTATGATTGTTCTAGCCACATCTTCCTCTTCCACTTCCATCCACTGTGCTATTGCCTTCACTAATCTTTCTTTTATATTCTCGTTTTGTACTTCTGGAATTTGTCTCAATCTTAAGTTAATCTCCCTCTGTTTTAGATCGTTCATTGCGATGGAGTCTTTAATTTCTTCCTGTATTTTGTTTAACTCTACTATCTCATTTCTCAATCTTTCCTCCTCTCGCTTCATCTCTTTCATTTCCTGCTTTGTCTTTTTTAGTCCCTCGTCCACTCTTTTTGAAACCTCTTTAATCTGTCCTTTTAGCTCGCTTACTGTCTCTTCAATCTTTTTGTCCATTTTTCCGATTTTGTTGTCCACCTGTTCCAATTTTGTTTCCAAATTTTTTTCGCTTTGTTTTATTTCTGCGAACATCCTCAGTATTTCTGTCCTAAATTCTGTTTCTTGTTTTGAAGCTCTCCTATCAGTTGGGGTACCTCCCTCTGCCCCTTTCTTCTGCGTATGTGACATTGTCCTTAAACCTTGGGAATTCCTTTTATGCCGAAAAAAAAAGAAAAAAGAAAAAATGTAAATGTATTCCTTATAGTTAAACTATTCGGCTTTCAAATAGCCCCCAAGAGGTCTTAGTCCCTCGGGATAGTATAAACCTTCTTAAATTTAACCACTTGAAATAGTCCCTTGAAGTCACAGAGTCTGTTTCCCCCACAGAAAAAAAAAGAAAAAATAAATTAAAAAAAAAACTATCCCTCCCCTCCAGAGATTTTAAAGAGGTTAGTTAGGTCCACCAACCAGATTCTAATTACACTCTTCCCGCCTCAATTCAGACCCTTCCACCCACTCTTTAACAACCACTTTAACAACCACTTTAACAACCACTTAGCCTGTGAGAGTCTGAATCTCCAGTTAATCTTTTCCAGAGTTTAGGTGCAATGCTTAATTTAGTCCAGCAGGGGGAGTCAGTTCTTAAGCAGAGTTCTTAAGTGTAAAGAGAGTTAGTCAATTAGTCTTTCCTGTTTGTGGATTCACGCTGTTCACACTGTTCTTCCCCCGTTCCTGCCTCTTCCCGTGGCCCAAATATTAAGTCCAAAAAAAAAAGATAGAGAGAGCATAACAAACATAGCAGATAAAGAAAGCTCCCAAACAGCAATACAATAGCAAACGTGATTCCGAATGTCCAAAGAGTAGTCTTCCCTACCCCCGGAGTTTTCTTATAAACCACTTGGCGTAATGTCTCACAGGAATCTTAGTAAAAGTCCTCTTAACAGTAATCTCCTTTTGTCTTTTTTTATGTAGATTGCTCTTTGTAGTTCTGTGTCTCCGTTGCCATGACGACTAAATTTTTTTCTAGTACCGCATTTCTCTGCCCTCCCTCGGTTGTTTCCCTTTCCCCTCTACAGTGGGAGAGGGTCTAATTTCAAAGTGAGTCAGTGGGGGAGGGACGGACAATGTAGCCACTAGCAGTAACTTACTTTCTCCTTCGGCTCTGCAAACCACACTGCGTCTTTTCCCACTGAAGACAAGATAACGCTGAACTCGGCTGTTTCTCTTTCTTCTCAGATACTTCCTTACGCTCTCCCCTTTGCAATTTCCAGCACTCTTTCTGCGTATCTGAGTTTCTTTGTATCGAGGGCAAGGCGCTTAGCCTGCAGGCTTGAGGCTTCGCTAATTCGCCGCTGTAATGGCTGTAATGGCTGCCCAAATTGCCGTCTCTCGTTCCGTCGCTCTCTTCGCCTTTATACAAAGGCTACCTGATGACCAGACGAGTGACACCTTCGCACTGCTGGGCACCAAGACCTCTGGATACCCTCCAGAGGGTTAGCGGGAGTTTTGTCGCCCTCAAAAACTCCCAATTCGGCCGAAAAGCTAGAGCTCTCTCCGGAGAGACAAACCCTCGCCTGCAACCGGATCCGCGCCCGCCGGAAGTCCCTCCCCCATGCTTTTTAACATCTATATGAAGCCGCTGGGAGAGATCATCAGGGGGTTTGGACTGGGTGTCCACCAATATGCATATGATACCCAGCTCTACCTCTCTTTCAAATCAGAACCAGTGAAGGCGGTGAAGGTCCTGTGTGAGTGCCTGGAGGCGGTTGGAGGATGGATGGCGGCTAATGGATTGAAGTTGAATCCTGACAAGACAGAAGTACTGTTTTGGGGGGACAGGGGGCGGGCTGGTGTGGAGGACTCCCTGGTCCTGAATAGGGTAACTGTGCCCCTGAAGGACCAGGTGCGTAGCCTGGGAGTCATTTTGGACTCACAGCTGTCCATGGAGGCGCAGGTCAATTCTGTATCCAGGGCAGCTGTCTACCAACTCCACCTGGTACGCAGGCTGAGACCCTACCTGCCCGCGGAGTGTCTTGCCAGAGTGGTGCATGCTCTAGTTATCTCCCGCTTGGACTACTGCAATGCACTCTATGTGGGGCTACCTTTGAAGGTGATTCGGAAACTACAACTAATCCAGAATGCGGCAGCTAGACTGGTGACTGGGAGTGGCCGCCGAGACCACATAACACCGGTCTTGAAAGACCTACATTGGCTCCCAGTACATTTCCGAGCACAATTCAAAGTGCTGGTGTTGACCTTTAGAGCCCTAAATGGTCTCGGCCCAGTATACCTGAAGGAGCGTCTCCACCCCCATTGTTCTGCCCGGATGCTAAGGTCCAGCGCCGAGGGCCTTCTGGTGGTTCCCTCATTGCGAGAAGCAAAGCTACAGGGAACCAGGCAGAGGGCCTTCTCGGTGGTGGCGCCCTGTGGAATGCCCTCCCATCAGATGTCAAAGCGATAAATAACTACCTGACATTTAGAAGACATCTTAAGGCAGCCCTGTTCAGGGAAGTTTTTAATCTGTGATATTTTACTGTATTTTTGGTTTCTATGGAAGCTGCCCAGAGTGGCTGGGGAAACCCAGCCAGATGGGCGGGGTACAAATAAATTATTATTATTATTATTATTATTATTATTATTATTATTATTATTATTATAAATTGTTGGCCACCCAGAAGAGAAGAGCTGCTGGCAGGGCTGCCTTAAGCATATGCAGCGCTGGGGTGCAAAGATTTCCCCCCTCCAGGTTGCCCAGTACCAGGTTGCCTCAGCGTCTCACTGGCTCGGTCACCCCCGAACTCGCGGCACAGAGCTGCCCGTAGCAGAAGAGCCCACCGTGGCACTCCAACCAATGGGTGGCCTTTTGCCCGGAATCAACTCTTGGGCCCCGGACTCTCGGCCTGGTGCCCCTGAGAGCCTGCGCCCAGGTGCCCTGCACCCCTAGCACCTATGGGTTTGATGGCCCTGGCTGCTGGTATTCCTGATGGCAGAGAATATAGCTCCCCACCCCCCAAAAAATAAAACACAGTTTCCAAAACTTTGATGGAGTTTGAATCACAGCCTCAGCTTTCAATGTCATGGAGCACTTGAATAAGCACTTTGCTACCAAATATCTTTAGGGCAGGTTCAACCAGTTGCCCTCCCTTACTTCAATAGAACTTCATCAGTGTAATTGTCTAATTCCCAGTACTGGAGGAAATAAATCCTAGTCAAGATTTTGATTTATTCAAATCATGGAATTAGTTTTCCTGCCTTGCAGCATTTCCTTGGAGATCATTCCAACTGTGACCTCATTAAAAGTTTGTGATTTGAGTTTTGCTAATGGCACATCATTTTGTTTTCGATATTATATATCAATTGATAATATGCAATATATTATCTAGTAATTATTTCCCTAATAATCTCATTACAGTACCAGACCAATGTATCAGTTACCATAAAATGGAAACCAAATTAAATGTAATAACAGCACTGATGGTAGGTATATAAATATGATGTTTGGATATTAACTCTTCCTTAAACATGTTGCTCAGTTCTTTGGTCTGGAGCATGTAGATTTACTGCTTGAATTGATAGGAATGGATGGCAGCAAACAATATCCTGACTTTGGATTTTAAATATCCTACTACATGCATACTGGTTTGAGACTGAGTTTTTGGCACAACTTCTTCCTTTTCTGAAGGGATAGCTATGTGGTGCCATCCAGATTATTTCTGGACTCCAACTACCTTTAGCTCTAGCCCTCATGGCCAGCAGTCAAGGATTATGGGAAGTGAATCCCAACAAGATATGGAGGGCATCACGTTGGCCACCCCTGCTGTATCGTAACTAATCCTAAGTAAATGTAACTGAAACAAATTAGTATTCTTCCCATTTACCTGTGCCTCCATTTCTTTCAATTACTCCGTGATCTACCTTGCATCAAATTGTAGACTGTAATGCTGTTCTAATGTACTTCATAAAACACAAGATGGATCCACACCATACACTGAAAGCCCAGGACTTCCCCCAAAGAATCTTGGGAACTGTAGTTTGTTAAGGGTGCTGGAAATGGCAGTTCTGTAAGGGGTAACTACAGTTTCCAGGATTCCTTGGGGGAAGTCATGTGCTTTAAATGTGTGTTGGGTGTGCATAGTGTGGATCTGCTCAATGGTTCAATGTAAATGACAATAACACCCTACTTTATGCTGATGCCACAGGGCCAATAAAATGTTCTATATATGGCAGAAAATAAAAACGTGTAAATAAAATGTCAAATTAAACTGCTCCTTAAGTAAGGTCAGGCTAGGGTTCCAATTAATCATTTGGGGAATGCATTTCAATATATAAATGTGTGGATTATAGTCCAATAATGCAAAGGAAACCCATATAAATAGAAATGATGAATTGTAGTTAAACAGTTGCACTTTACTTTGAAATCCCTTTCAAGTGTGGCCATCTTAAGATCTGTAGTAGAGTATCCTGGTAGATTGGTGTAGATGTTCTTCTCCCGCTTTCTGAACATTTCCATTTCTGATGTCATATAGAAACCAGTAGGAAAATGTTTCAATCTACCAGAACACTCCATTATTCTCCGATGTGAAACTGCTGAAACACAATTCATCAAGAAGTTCAGTTCTAGTCATGTGGAACTGAGTAAAGACAGTGGTCTTCTGTCTCGCTACAGATGTTAAATTACTCCGCATTACCAAACCGTTGTTTTATCACCTGTCACTGCTGTTGTAAAAGGTCACTGTGTTTCTTTTGCCTACATTCTGGCTCTAATTGAATTGCCACTGTCAGTAGCTTTGCATTTCCTTTACTGTCACTGCTTACAATCCCTCCCACCTCATGCATATTTGCACATGCAGCTGAGAGTTAAACTTTAGGCAACTGAAGAATTGAATGGTGCCCACAATAACTTCTATTACAATTTCTCTCTTTCCAAGTTGTCACAGGATGCTGTCCTATTTGTGCTGTTTGTAATATGGAATGATGCACCCTAAGCTAAGTTGGCATCCATCTGTCTCAGGAGACAACAGAGGAATGCATCTTTGGTGGTGAGGTCAAACTGTTTATGGAAAATACGTTGGTGAGCTATTAAAATGTATCCCTCTTCTAACCCAGTGCAGGTAAGGTACTCCTTGTCCAACGTAATTCTTGGACAATGTTCATGACTGTGGCTGTAGCCACAACCCAGGGGACAAATTAAGCATATTTTAGTTTCATGTAGACCATACTATACTCATTTTCAGGAATTCACACACACAAACAGTGACTAGTGGGGTGCCACAGGGTTCTGTCTTGGGCCCGGTCTTATTTAACATCTTTATCAACGACTTGGATGATGGACTCAAGGGCATCCTGACCAAATTTGCAGATGACACCAAACTGGGAGGGGTGGCTAACACCCCAGAGGACAGGATCACACTTCAAAATGACCTTGACAGATTAGAGAACAGGGCAAAAACAAACAAAATGAATTTTAACAGGGAGAAATGTAAAGTATTGCACTTGGGCAAAAAAAATGAGAGGCACAAATACAAGATGGGTGACACCTGGCTTGAGAGCAGTACATGTGAAAAGGATCTAGGAGTCTTGGTTGACCACAAACTTGACATGAGCCAACAGTGTGACGCGGCAGCTAAAAAAGCCAATGCAATTCTGGGCTGCATCAATAGGAGTATAGCATCTAGATCAAGGGAAGTAATAGTGCCACTGTATTCTGCTCTGGTCAGACCACACCTGGAGTACTGTGTCCAGTTCTGGGCACCACAATTCAAGAAGGACACTGACAAACTGGAACGTGTCCAGAGGAGGGCAACCAAAATGGTCAAAGGCCTGGAAACGATGCCTTATGAGGAACGGCTAAGGGAGCTGGGCATGTTTAGCCTGGAGAAGAGGAGGTTAAGGGGTGATATGATAGCCATGTTCAAATATATAAAAGGATGTCACATAGAGGAGGGAGAAAGGTTGTTTTCTGCTGCTCCAGAGAAGCGGACACGGAGCAATGGATCCAAACTACAAGAAAGAAGATTCCACCTAAACATTAGGAAGAACTTCCTGACAGTAAGAGCTGTTCGACAGTGGAATTTGCTGCCAAGGAGTGTGGTGGAGTCTCCTACTTTGGAGGTCTTTAAGCAGAGGCTTGACAACCATATGTCAGGAGTGCTCTGATGGTGTTTCCTGCTTGGCAGGGGGTTGGACTCGATGGCCCTTGTGGTCTCTTCCAACTCTATGATTCTATGATTCTATGATTCTATGATTCTATGAAACACACACACACACAAATGGAGACAAGATGGCACCAAAGTAAGATGTCCTTATCAGAGCTCTGCATATTCCCTTTCAATTACATGACGGGGGCTTGCTTTGCTGGCTCCCCACCCCTTATTCTTCTTAAAATTTCTCTCATCAAAGGCAAGGTTGTTTTATGTGTTCTGGCAACCCCAGGAATTTGCACCATAGCATTTTGTGAAACCAGCATCGTAAATTCTTTTTAATGAAGCCTAACAGCCTTGCAGCCACTGCCCTGCCAGCTATATCTCCACATTTTAAATATATATATATTAAGGATTTTTAACCTTCAAAACCTTTTAATCTCTTAAAATCCTCTTTCATTCCTTTGACCCTCTATATTTTAAACAAACTGAAAGACAGGGAAAATGGCTGTTGCCGAAGAGACTACGTTGAAATAACACCCCGTTTGGTTATTGGTTTTTATCTTTTTCACCCCTTCCCTATTACCTTCCTGCCCACAAAGTAGCTGTAGATCAATCTGGACTGGATGAGACTGTAGATTTGGAACTCAACCAACTGATCCAAGAAGTACAGCTTGGCTGATACATGTAGAATCCCAGAAATGAGAAGAGCAAAAAGACTTAGGTGTCCTGATATGGACGGTGATCCATGGTCCTCAGTTCTCAAGCAGAATAACTTGGACACACAGACATGGAATATGGTGTGCATCTCTGAGAGCACTATGTATATATAAAATGTCATTTCAGATATAAGCATTGCCAGCTGCTATTGCAAGCCCAGATGCACTGCTTACCCCACACTAGCCACGAATTAATATAACCTCCTTCACACCTTGTCATATCTTATTCCGCCCAACCACACACTTAAATAGTAGCTACAGCTATTAGCCAGGTAGCTAGGTCATATTTGACAGGCTCCTCCATCTGACTTCACCCCATTATGCTTCTCTCCGTGTTCTCATCCTTTGGCCTATAAATAGCAAGTACGTTTCATCCCACTTTCGTTCTTATTACACTTTGGTGATCCTCTTTTATACTCATTAAACAGCTGCTATGTTTTGAAAGCAAGAAAATGATAACTGAAAAGGAGTGTGCGAGTCTCTTCATCTGACTTGTCAGCGCAGTATAGAACAGTTTAATGATAAATGTGTTCATAAGCGTCTACAGCTTCATTTGCATAAGTAATCCCATTGATTCGTTACTTACTGTTGCCATCAAGCAGGCAGAACTGGCATCTTTGTCAGATAATTGTAGGTTGTAGCTCCTTTTCTTGAAAGCAAGCTGGAGAAGCATTTGTTACTTGTTTATTTGTTACACTTGTACAGCACCACGCCTCCAAGAATCATAGAAAGCAATGGTTTAGTTTCGTCAAATGCTCTGTTAACTAGGCTATGCTGGCATATATTAGCCAGCCCAAGGCTACCCAATTAGATTGATTGGTAGGGATTTAAACATGGGTTTCTCACTTACAGACCCAATATGCTAGCCTTTTTATCACATTGGTTCTCAGCATAAACATTTTTGCTGATTTTAAGCACGGTCTACTTCCTATAACATCTGCCGGCATTAGAAAGGAGAATCCTTTTTGATATCAAACCACCTGGTCTTCTGAAACAGTTATGTTTATTACTCTGAGTAACACTTAGATGAATAACACCAAACAAAAGTAAAGATATAGGTAACAATCTAAACAATTTTTTGTTAAAAAAACACATCAGATCACACAGATTCCATATAGCATGCAATATAAAAGGACTGAGCAAATTTACACCCATTGATAAGTTTTCAATAGCTGCCTAAAAGCAAAAATTTTAGTTGCTCATCTAAGTTTGATTGGGACCTGATTCCATAGGATGGGAGCTGCAACACTAAAGGCTGTTTTCTAATTGATGTTAGTTGTTAGATTCATTTATTTTCCTCTTCTCAAAGTTGATTTTTGAATTTGTTGTGTTTATGCAGGTTTTGGACAATATATTGTCTGGGAAGCTGCTCAAGCATGATATGTGCATGAAAACCGAAGGTCAGTGAAATATACTCAGAGTCGCAAAGTGATTTCATGCTCTTTATTCAGCTCATAGTGGTGAGGAGGAATGAATGAAAGTCCCCTCAAAGTATCTGCTTTATATACATTATTTACACAATGGGCTGCACATGATTGGTTAATTCTGGAATTCTACTGTAAGCCAATCAGGTCGTGGATTCACTTATATCTGGAGCATGATTGGGTGGTTCCTGCCAACCAATCATACTGCTGCATTGTTCTTGGACCAATCAGACTGCTGCAATTTGGATCCTATTGTTCTAGGACCAATCAGACTGCTGCAGTTTGGATCCTATTCAACTCAGTACATAACA
Source organism: Podarcis bocagei (assembly GCF_964188305.1). Classification (NCBI taxonomy): domain Eukaryota; kingdom Metazoa; phylum Chordata; class Lepidosauria; order Squamata; family Lacertidae; genus Podarcis; species Podarcis bocagei. The sequence goes on from NC_138126.1 coordinate 40,327,350, forward strand.
CCCCTCCCCTCTAAGTTCCAGTCCTGCCCGGGAGGTCGCATTCATAGTCCTCGAGGTACGCCGGCGGCCTACGTGTGCGTTGCGGCCTGTGGTGTTCCCTGGTCTGGGGTTCAGGTTCTGGCTCGTGTTCCAAGGATGCTGGCTGTGATGGGCCTGTTTGGTCTGGCGCAACCGGCTGGCTCAGTCGTGGTTCTGGTTCCGGTGTCCTTTCGGCCTCGCGGGTCCTCTCTGTATTTACTGATTCTGCCTCTCCTGCTGGCCCCTCCTGGTCTATGGGCCTCACTGCCCCTCTGTTCCCTTGGGACTCCTCTGACCTTTCCTCCTCCTGGTTTTCTCCTGGGAATCGTCGCCGTATCTGGTCGCAGTGGCGGCGCCAGCATTGCCCCCATCCGTTAGCACCTCGTACGACACAGGGCCAGTGACCCTGGTGACTGTGGCGGGTACCCATGCTGGGCCTGCCCCAAAATTCTTTGCGTACACTGGGTCCTGGGCCTCGAAGGTCCGGGGGTTCCTGCCTTCCCCCACCACTACCTCATCCTGAGCTCTATCGGGGTGAAGGCGGTCCAATCTGATTGCAAGGCGCCAACCCATTAGTAGTTCAGCAGGGCTCCGGCCAGTCGTTGAGCTGGGGGTGCTGTGCTGTGCTAGGAGGAATGTGGCAAGGCGGTACTCCCAATCCCCTTGCGTCATGTGGCGAAGGGTGTCCTTGGTGGTCCGCACCATGCGTTCTGCTTGGCCATTGGTGGCAGGGTGGAATGGCGCCGAACGGATGTGGCGGATGGCGTTCTGCGCTGTGAAGGTTTGGAATTCTCCTGACATAAATGCAGTCCCGTTGTCTGAGACGAGAGTGTCAGGGAGCCCGTGGGTTGCAAACAGCCTGCGTAGTACCCGGATGGCTGTGGACGTGGAAGTGGACGGTACCAGTGCGACTTCCAGCCATTTGGTGTAGGAGTCCACCACTATGAAGAATGTTTTCCCCTGAAAGGGGCCAGCGAAGTCCACATGCAGGCGTGACCATGGTGCTCGGGCGGACTCCCAGGACTGGACTGGGGCCCTTGGGGGATCTGGGTGGGATTCTTGGCAGGCCTGGCAGTGTTTGACCCAGGCCTCTATCTCTCCATCGATCCCTGGCCACCACACATAACTCCTGGCAAGGGCCTTCATTCTTACTACCCCTGGGTGTGTCTCGTGTAGGGCTGTGAGGACCCTTTTGCGGAGGGGCTGGGGAACAACGACCCTGCTTCCCCATAACAGGCACCCCTTGTGGGCCGACAGTTCATGTTTGCGGGTTGTGTAGCCGGCGAATTCTGGCTCGGGGCTGCTGCTGGGCCATCCCCTCCACAGCCAGTCCAGGACCCGGGAGATGACCCTATCTTTCTTGGAATGGTGTGCAACTTCTTGTGCCTGAATGGGGCGGTCGGGAAGCAGTTCCAGGCTCATAACCTCTTGTGCAGGTGCTGGGTCGGGGCCTGTTTCCGGTAGTGGTAGCCTGCTGAGGGCGTCCGCATGGCCCATTGCCTTCCCCGGGCGGTGAATCAGTGCATACTGGTAGCTGGCAAGGAAAATTGACCACCTGAGGACGCGAGGAGACAGCACTTGGGGGGTCTGCTTTTCGGGGGCAAACAAGCCAAGCAACGGCTTGTGGTCAGTCACCACGGTGAAGGGCCGCCCGTACAAGAAGTCATGGAATTTTTTTACTCCCTTCACGATTGCCAGACCCTCCTTGTCTATTTGCAAGTAGTTCCGCTTGGCTGCGTTGAGTGTCTGGGAAAAGTATGCCACCGGTACCTCTCTTCCATCCGGGAGTTGGTGTCCCAGGACAGCGCCAATGCCATAGGGCGAGGCGTCGCATGCTAGCACCACCGGCAGCCTCTTGTCGAAGTGTGCCAAGACCGAGTTTGAGACAAGCAAGTCCTTGACTGCCTGGAATGCAGCCTCCTGGCGCTGGCCCCACACCCAAGGGGCCCGCTTGTCCAGGAGTCTGTGTAGGGGCTCTGCTACCGCCGCCTTGTGGGGAAGGAAGGAATGGTAAAAGTTCAATAGTCCCAAGAAGGCCTGAAGTTCAGTCTTGCTCTTGGGTGCTGGGGCATCACAGATGGCCCGTACCTTGTCCCCAGTCGGGTGGACCCCTTCTGCGTCCCCCATAAATCCCAGAAAGTCCACCTGAGGCACTCCTAGTAGACATTTTTCCCGCTTCACCTTGAGACCCGCCGTCTGGAAACGGTGCAGAACGGTGTGGAGGCGGTCCTCAAACTCCTCTGGTGTGGGCCCGGCAATCAACACATCATCGAAGAAGGGGGTGATGCCAGGAATCCCTTTAAGGAGCGAGTCCATTAGATTCTGGAATATGCCTGGTGCCACACTGACACCAAATTGCAGCCGCTTTACCCTGAACGCTCCTCTGTGCGTCACAATCGTCTGTGCCTCTGCTGTGGCCTCATCTACTGGCAGCTGTTGATATGCTTGGGCCAAGTCCAGCTTGCCAAAAATTTTCGACCCAGCCAGGGTGGCAAGGACATGGCTGACCACTGGCACTGGGTATGCATGGGCCGTGAGGGGCTTGTTTATGGTACATTTGTAGTCTGCGCAGATGCGGACTGAACCATTAGGCTTGACGGGTGTGACGATTGGGGTTTCCCAGGGGGCATTAGGCACCGGCTCCAGCACTCCTTGCTCCACGAGCCGGTCCAATTCCTCGTCTATACGGGGTTTCAGGGCGAACGGGACCCGGCGGGCCTTGAGCCTGACCGGTCGTACTGCGGGGTCAAGCTGTAGAGCAATGGGGGGGGCCATATACTGTCCCAATTTCCCATCGAAAACTCCTGGAAATTCCTTGCAGATGGCGTCCACGTCCACTTGTAAGGTAGTGTGGTTCACCCCGGTGATGGCTAGCCCCAGTGGTCCAAACCATGCCAATCCCAGTAAGCTAATGTAGGGGCCCTTGACCACGAGCAAGTCCAGTTGCCGCGTCCGCCCTCAGTATTGCACCCTGAAGGTCCCCACCCCCATTGTGGGGACCTTACGTTTCTGGAAGTCCCGGAGGGTGAATGGGGCCGGCCTGAGTTTGGGACCCCCAGTAGGACACAGTTTCCTTAAGGTCCTTGCCGAGATTATGGATAGAGTTGAACCCGTGTCAAGCTCCATGCGGCATGGGGCCCCCTCTATCTGTACCTCTACATAAATTTTCTCTACGTTGGGGTGGGGCAACTGGTATACCTGGAAGTCCGTGAGCTCCGTAGAGTTGCCTTGGTGCATTGGGCCCTGGGACCCGGGGCTCTTGGATTGGTCATCTGATGCCTGGCGTCGGGTGGGCCGAGCTCGACACACCCAGGCGATATGTCCCAATTTTCTGCACTGCCTGCACTCTGCGTTGCGGAAACGGCAGGTCCTCCTCTCGTGACTTTCCCCGCAGCTTGCGCAGTTCCCTCCTTCTCGTCGAGGCAGCTGTGGTATGTGGGCTGCTTGAGTGCGCTGCTGTACTCGGTGCACCTCCTCCCTGTCAGATCCTGAGTCGTCGGTGAGGTCTTCATGGTGGACCCTCGGTTGGGGTGGCAGGCTCGGCCGTGCCTCTTGCGTCGACCTCTTGGCAGCTTCCGTTGCCAGGACCTCCTCCAGAGCGACCTGGAACGTTAGGTCCTTCTTGGCGTAGAGGCGTCGTTGCAGCTTCTCATCCTTCAGGCCACCAACGAGGCGGTCACGAAGCATGTTCTCCAGTTCTGAGAAGTTGCATAACCGGGCAGCTTGGCGGAGAGAGGTCACAAACCCAGTTATGGTTTCCCCAGGGGCTTGCCGCTTTGCGTAGAAGGCATTTCGATGAGCCACCACTGAGGGCTGCAGCGAAAAGTGCCCCTTCAGCTGTTCCATTATTGTTTTGTATGGAACAGTAGCGACGTCTTCAGGTGCAAGGAGAGCCCGGGCGATTTCAAATGTCTCCTCTCCACAGATGCTGAAGAATATTGCCCTCTTCTTAGCGTCTTCTTCATCGGTGACCCCTTTGGCTTCTAGAAGGAAGGTAAAACGGGAGGCGTACGCTTCCCAGTCTCCAGATGCTGGTTTGAAAGGCGAGAAGCTGCTGTCGGTTGCCATTCTGAGTTCCTTGTGTCCCGGAGCTGAAGCCTGGATACACGGTGCGAGGCAGTGGTGCGGCAGGTGGCGGTGCTGCAGTGCTGCGGTGCTGTGTGTGGCAGTCAGCTCAGCGGGATCCCACCTTCATCGCCAGTGAAATATACTCAGAGTCGCAAAGTGATTTCATGCTCTTTATTCAGCTCATAGTGGTGAGGAAGAATGAATGGAGGTCCCCTCAAAGTCTCTGCTTTATATACATTATTTACACAATGGGCTGCACATGATTGGTTAATTCTGGAATTCTACTGTAAGCCAATCAGGTTGTGGATTCACTTATATCTGGAGCATGATTGGGTGGTTCCTGCCAACCAATCATACTGCTGCATTGTTCTTGGACCAATCAGACTGCTGCAATTTGGATCCTATTGTTCTAGGACCAATCAGACTGCTGCAGTTTGGATCCTATTCAACTCAGTACATAACAGTCATGAACACATTTTGTGGGGGAAATGGATCCTTCTTTTAAGGCTTTTTATTTTAGCAGTAACCAGAGTTTAGGGAACTTCAGTTATCCGAGATGAAAAGTGTCCCAACTTCCAGAGTTGAAGTATTTATTTATATATTTTGTGCAGCTTCCACAATTAACATAGGGGGGAAATCAACTTAAGTTCACTCTAATATATAAAATAATATATTTTCACTCAAATATATAAATCATAATTAAATGCATTAGTTATGAGAGTGTTTTAAGACACACTGCCAGCCTAGACTCAACAGGTGTATGAAAACTGATTCCAATCACAGAGATTGATTTGATTTGGCCTGTTTAAGAAAGATAACAAAGATTGATGGGAGATCTGACATTTGATGTTAATTTGTCATCATGAAATTTAGTGATCCTTTGGTCAACTTGGGCTAAGCATGACTTCATTGATTCATGAGCTACTGGAATCAAAGGACTGACAGCAGAAGATTAGCTGTGTGCTTTCAGTTCAGCATTTCAATCCTGTCCATGGACCAAAGAAGACACGCTGACAGGCAGGCTCCAGGACTTGCCAATTGCTGAAATACGTGAGGTTGAGTGATATAAAATAAGTTCAGACTATCTATTTATTTTGGATTGAAAAATAACAAAGACCTTGAATGGAATACATTTGTCACATCCAAAATAATCAATTTCAACTAAAAATATCCACAACAATCCACTGACAATAATTTTCAATCTTGCCATATGCAGCTATCCATTTAAATTAATAAAGTAGCAGCACTTTCACAATTAGAGACACATTAGAAATAATTAGCCCATATTGTGGACATGAATTTTGATCTCTGTTGGATAAGGATTTTAGTTTTTTAATTTAATTGTGTGTCATTTATAGCTTTCCTTCCCAGTACAATACAAAAAGCCCATAAAAATCAATCAAATATAATTCCATAAAAATAATTAGCACATTTAACAACAAAACACATCTGATAAAGGGAAGAAGGCGTAGCTGGGTATTTTGTAATAATAGTAACTGTTACTTCTACATTATCTGGAAAAAGGATTTATCCATTAAGGAGTAAAAAGAGAGAGAGAGAGAATCCATGCTTGTGCCTGCTTAGGAACACAGCTAAGACACCAGGCAGCAAGACCAGGCACTTAATTTAATTTATAGAAAGGAAGGAAAAAGATTTTTTTCTGGTTTGAAAAGAAAAGAAAAGAAAAGAAAAGAAAAGAAAAGAAAAGAAAAGAAAAGAAAAGAAAAGAAAAGAAAAGGACTTTGTCAGAGTACTAGATCGGTTTCTGCTAGTTCCAGGCTTGGTCAATTTAGCTGATCAAGAAGGGATCAAGTAGATAAATAGGTACCGCTCTGGCAGGAAGGTAAATGGCGTTTCCGTGTGCTGCTCTGGTTTCGCCAGAAGCGGCTTAGTCATGCTGGCCACATAACCCGGAAAAACTGTCTGCGGACAAACACCAGCTCCCTTGGCCAGTAAAGTGAGATGAGCACCGCAACCCCAGAGCCGTTCACAACTGGACTTAACTGTCAGGGGTCCTTTACCTTTACCTATTATAATTATAGCATGTGTGGTGATATGAAAACAGAACAGCATCTTGCAAGAATTGAGTGTATCTAAATCTAAATCTAAGGACTTCCTGATTTATGTCATTCCGGTTGCTATAACTTCTGTTGATTGACTCATGCTATTTTCCTTGAAGATATGTTCATTCATGTCTTAATCTCATTTGGTAGAATGATCTAATCTCAGAGGACATGTGTGCACATGTGTGCATGTACACATTGTTGCTTTTGTTTCACAAAGCTAACATAGCTAACCTTCTCAAATGCATTATTATTTCATATTTCAAGTAGCAGAATGTATACCTCCTATATTATTATCATTAAAAAAATTTACCTGTCAAGTTGATCTTATGGAGTTCAGACTATTAAGGCCATTTCACAGCATGTTGAGCCAATCATACTGTGTCATAATGGCTGACCTTTAAAAATCATCTTGAAATTGCTTGATACATGCCATCTAGGAAGTTTAAAGACAAAATATGTGTTGTTGTTATGTTTTCATCATCTTGCTAACTTGGGAGTTGGGAGGGAAAATGCTAAAAACAAACAAACAAATTTTCAAGCCACAACCCAATGCACAGTTAAAAGCACTAGTCTTGTTAATTGGTAAAAGCGTAAGGGTGCCCATTCTTGGGGTTGTGGCTTCTTGAGAAATGTGCAATAGAATAAGTAATGTGCAAAAGTTACAGGAGGAATTCAATTTTTGATTCCATTTTCTAAATGCCAAAACTGCAGAAAATGCATCAGACTAGCTGAACTTCAAGTGATGCAATCAGCACTGCCATTTCCCCCCAATATTGTCAATTACACATTTTTGTGCCTAACCTCAGATGTCTTTTTCATGTATTTTGACTTGTAGATGCATGCTATGAGTGCATTGTGTTGGGTTTTCTTAATATTAATGTGGTCAGTGGTGCTAGTCATAGGTGTGTGTTTGTAATTATAACCTCCATGGCAGCACATCTTTGAGCTCTTAACAATTCAACACACCTGTGGTATCTAACAATTTAACTAATTGGCAGGGGGAGTTTACCTGCTGCAGCGATGTGATAAGGTAATTGATTATTTTGAAAACTGTATTTAGGTTGACCGAATGCTTTGTATGGTACTGGCTGGTGTAGAGTGGTGAGTTGCAACTGTTTGATTATTATTTAAAAATAAAGGTAAGCAAAGATGTTGCAGGCAAGTTTTTATTCCATCACCCCAGTTGCTGCGCAAACTCGGTTGGTGAAGAAAGTCCAACACATTGAACACACGCATTCTGGTTACGTTGCATTATGGCCTTCACAGTATTGGTATTATTACTTAGCTCTGAAGAATTGATGCTTTTGAATTATGGTGCTGGAGGAGACTCTTGAGAGTCCCATGGACTGCAAGAAGATCAAACACATCCATTCTTAAGGAAATTAGCCCTGAGTGCTCACTGGAAGGACAGATCATGAAGCTGAGGCTCCAATACTTTGGCCACCTCATGAGAAGAGAAGACTCCCTGGAAAAGACCCTGATGTTGGGAAAGTTGGAGGGCGCAAGGAGAAGGGGACGACAGAGGACAAGATGGTTGGACAGTGTTCTCGAAGCTACAAACATGAGTCTGACCAAACTGTTTTGATTAGTCCTTGACGTGCTAATTGATTTATACTCCAATTAGCTCTTTACAGCGGTCCGGCACGCTTCCCTCTCAGCGGTGCAATCTGCTTCTTCTCCGTCACTCCCAGCAGAGTAAAACACAGCAGCAAACTGTCACTTGCTTACGACAGACACACAGAGCATAGTAATGTCCATTTACAGCTCTTTATTTCATCATTTTCTCAGAAAATTCCAGGACTCCTCGCAGACATTACGAACTGCGTCTCTCTCTCTCAACGACCGAGAGGGAACAGACAGGAAAGCTCCTCCCAGCTTCCAAAACTGACGTCAGAATGCTGAGGCATCATGGGAACAACTTAACCTCTTAAGTTCCGACTCCCATACCCCCTCTGCCACACATTCTGACAATACCTGTGGAACATCCACGTACCTCTCAGACTCACACTGTGCGAAACTTATCCACGCACCTGTGGCCTGATATCTTTCAGGTGGAATACCCTTCGTTGTGCGACTGGATCGCCTGGGCACAAACTCAGATGCTTCCCCTGGCTCATCATCACTAGCAGGTGTTTCCTCAGCATCTCTGGATTCCCCCTCTGACTTAAAACGTCTTTGAATCCTCTCCATCACACTCACTGGAGAACTAGGCTCACTCTTGGCCTCTCTTTTTACACCTTGTGGAGATGCCCCACCCTGCTCCAGGCCTTGGTCAGTGACCTGATCGTCATCAGCAGACTCAGCCTCTCCTTCCTCCCCCTCAGAATCTTCCTGTTCTGAATCAGAAAGACATTCTGATAGAACATCACGCTTGACAGGAGTCTTTGACTTTTCATCCTGTTCATAGAACTCAGCGTGTTTGCTGATCAGCAGTTTACTCTGATCACCTGATGGGTACGCAAACCTCCATGCACGCGCTGCTGGCTCATACCCACAGAAGATCATTTTCCGGAACTTGGATCCATCTGGCCCCTGTAAAACTTTAGGCACTGGCACAGATGCATGCGAACCAAACCTGCGCAAAAAATGAATCTGGGGTTTCCTGCCATGCAACAAACCAAACGGTGTGTCACCTACCACTGAATTGTAGGTACGATTCCAGGTGAAGCTCACATACCTGATTGCCTCCAGCCAAAACTTTGGTGGCAACCCAGAATCCTTCAGCAACACCTTTGCAGTCTGGACCAGAGCCTGACATCAGAGCTCTGCCTCCCCCCTCTGATTGGGTGAAGTCACTGTGTGACGTATCCCTTTCTTGCGAAAGAACTTCTGCAAAGCAGAACCTATAAACTGAGCACCTCTGTCACTTTTGACTGCTTGCACTCTGGTGGAAAACCTTGGTTCCACCTCCTCAATCCACCTTTTGATCAGCTGAGCTGCATCCTCCTTGGATTTGAGCCCAAGAGTCCAGGTATTCTGCGTAAAGCTATCCTGCATCGTCAGCAGAAACCTTGACCCTCCCAGACTTGGTTCCTTTACGGGACCCAACAGATCTATGTGAACTAGCTCAAAAGGTCTTGTGGCTACCCTATCCACCTTTGGGTAACTGCACCCTTTTACCTTTGCATGTCTGCATGCTTCACAATCTATCGCACATCCACATTCTACGATGTGACAGCCTTTGGCGACTTCAGGTAGCGTCTGTAGTTCTTCTAAAGAACTATGAGCTGTCCTTGCATGCCAGACATGGGCACATTCCACATGAGCGGGAATTTTAGCACACAGGGCTTGTGCTTTCTCAACCTTCCCCTCACCCTCCAGAGACGTTTTAAGAATGAAAAGATCATTCTGCCCCTTTTTAACCTTGGCAAGTATCCTCCCTCCTTTGGAGATTGTGCAGACATCATTTTCGAAACAAACTTTAAATCCCCTTTTCAGTAAATAAGGCAGAGATAAAAGACAGTGGTGTATCCCTGGAACAATACAGCACTCCAACGTCTCCTGTAAAACAGAAAAATGCACATTTACAGCATTAGTCACATTTCTTTTCTGTCCATTTGCAAAAAGCACAGTCTTTCCGGCCGGAACTGCTCTGCAATTCCACATCTCGACAGCAGGGGTCTCTGGAATCAAGTTGCGATTAGCTGCAGAGTCAATAATAAAACGAAACTCTGAGCCTTTCTCACAGCTGTTTTCAAACAGCGCCATACTGGCTGTTATTTGGTAAATCTCCTCCTCCTGGTGTTTGTCACGTACACCTGCCTCTGTCTCACGCCTGGCTGCTCTCCCAGGCTGGCTGCCATGGAAACCTGACTGATTCCCATGAGAAGTGTCCTTGACAACATCCTGTCTTGCCTCTCTGCTCCGGTGGGGGCAATTTCGCCGCAGATGTTCCGGAGAATTACAAACGTGGCAACGACGAACAGTGGAAAAATACTGCCCGGGGCTCCTCCCAGCTGGCCTGGCCTTCCTTCTTCCGGAAAAGCACTCCTTGCCAGATCCGCCCCCTCTGAACCGGCGCTCCACTCCAGCACGCACGGTGGAAAACTTTCCAAACTTGCCTTTGGAATCTTTCGCCCCCCCGACTTGCTCACTAGCACTCCTTGAGGCTAAATCATCAGGAACAGGGGCTCCAGCCATCTCTAGGCTTTCAGCTTCCATCTGCCCTTGGCCTCCTGCTGAGTCTTCACACAGACGTTTCAGCACTCGCCAGGCCTCACACGCAGATTTAACGCTTCCCAGGTGATGTTGCAACTTTGCATGCACACCTGCTAGCAACATGCAGATCTCAGCTCTCTCAGCTTTCTCTCTCTGCATCTTCTCCTCCAGAGAAACAGACTCCAGCTTTCCTGCATCTCTGTCCACCAGCCCCGCACTTTCGCTTGTGGACGGCTCTTTCTTGCTTACGTCCCACAAGCCAGTTGCCCAAAACCAGGCTCTCACCCTTCTGACCCAGATTTCCCACGACTGGGTGGTGAGCTCTTCAAGCTGTTCAAACGGAGCTTGAAACACCTCCTGGCCATCTGCCATGTTCTCCCGTTCTCCCCCAGGACGCCCCAAGCTGTACTCACAAAACACCAGCTCCTCCGGCTCCTGCTGCGTGGAGAAACGATTTCCGCTGTTCTCAGCTCTGCTATGTTCAGCACAGGCAAACCTTTGCGTCTTTCAGCTAGCTGCTTGCCTCAGATCCAGGCCTTGGCTCGGTTTGCTTCACAAACACAGAACGCAAACTTCAAACATTCCGGCAGCCTCCAGTGACAGTTTTACAAGCGGTAATTTAGGGTCCATAACCTGTAGATGTTTTGATTAGTCCTTGACGTGCTAATTGATTTATACTCCAATTAGCTCTTTACAGCGGTCCGGCACGCTTCCCTCTCAGCGGTGCAATCTGCTTCTTCTCCGTCACTCCCAGCAGAGTAAAACACAGCAGCAAACTGTCACTTGCTTACGACAGACACACAGAGCACAGTAATGTCCATTTACAGCTCTTTATTTCATCATTTTCTCAGAAAATTCCAGGACTCCTCGCAGACATTACGAACTGCGTCTCTCTCTCTCAACGACCGAGAGGGAACAGACAGGAAAGCTCCTCCCAGCTTCCAAAACTGACGTCAGAATGCTGAGGCATCATGGGAACAACTTAACCTCTTAAGTTCCAACTCCCATAACTGTGGGAGGCAGTGGAAGACAGGAGTGCCTGGCGTGCTCTGGTCCATGGGGGTCACGAAGAGTCGGACACGACTAAATGACTAAACAAGAACAACACTTAGCCCTGAAATTGATAGATGAAGAAAAGAAGAGCAAAAGTAAAATAGTCATGGAACTTTGGAGTGTCAGGCATAGCCCTATTGGCTTTAGCCCAAACGTAGCAGAGTTTTCCTGCACAGCGAAGAAGCTAGTTGCGGCAGTAATGACTAGTCAGCTAGACTCAGAAGAACTATTTACAGGATTTATTAAAAGGAAAAATAAAACCAGCAGAGTTTCTGCATACAAATAAAAGCAAAATAAATCCTATCTTTCTTTCTCTCAAAACCATACACAGCACTTCTAACTCCTAACACACCTCACATCAAACTGTGCTAGCAATCCCTAGATAACAGAGTTGAGTGCTGCTCGTTAACCAATCAGAGTGAGTAGTTTCTAGGTCAAGCAGACCTGGGCTTTCTGCCAAGAGTAAATTGACACCAGCTTGAGTTAATTGGTGAAGCTAGAATCTGCAAGTTTCCCACGAGAACCAATTAACAGAAACTGAACACCCCCTCACAGATTCTGCTGAACAATTAACACCAAATACACCTATGTAGGAGATTATTTTTCCAGCAAACCTAAACCCTTGCACATTCGCTTGTTCTTTATCTTTGCCAATGGTTTAGTTAACACATCTGCTACATTTTCTTCACTTGATACATAAGTACAGGTGATTATATTGTCTTGTACACAGCAACGTAGATTTTGGTATTTTACAGAGATATGTTTTGAACGTGATTTGAAACCCTCTGTTTTACTTAAGGTTATACAAGCTTGATTATCAATGTAAACTTGTACTGGTTCTCCACAATTTACATTTAAATCTGCCATCAAATGCTTGAAATAAATCACCTCGTTGCACAATTCACTCAATGCGGCATACTCTGATTCCGTTGATGACACACTTACGTCTTGCTTGCGTGACCGCCAGCTGATTAAAGCTCCACCGACCATTATGACTAGTCCTGTGACAGATTTTCTATCTGGCAAATTTCCCCAGTCACTATCACAGTAGCAACTCAACATTTCGTCCTCGGAAGAATTTAATTGTAACATATAGCCAATTGTCTGTTTGAGATATCTCAGAACTTGTTTTACCCCTTTCCAGGCATTTAGTGTGGGTTTTGAGACCAATCTACTTAATATGCCTACTGCATAGCTAATATCAGGTCTGGACCACTGTGCTAGATACAATAAACTTCCAATTACAGAGTGATATACATCAGGATGTTCAAATTCAGGACTCTCATCTATGTGAAGTGTTTTTATGAAACCTGGATCCATAGGCACCGCTGCCCCTTTGCAATCCTGCATCCTGTATGTAGTCAGTAGTTGTTTAACTTTGTTCTGCTGACTAATTAGGCAGCTGCCATCTTGGGCCCAGCACACTTCCAACCCTAGATATGTCCTAACCGGGCCTAAGTCCTTCACTTTGAACTTACTGGACAATTGCTTGGCAAACCTTTTAGTTTGTTTATCTGTTTTGCAGGCATACAAAACATCATCTACATAAATCAGACAAAACTCTTGATCACTGCCTGTACCACGTACATAAACACAATTGTCAGCTGTACTCTGCTTAAAACCAAATGACACTAAGGCCTCATGGAAACATTTGTTCCAAGATCTTGCAGCCTGTTTGAGACCATATAGAGCTTTGTTTAATTTTAACACTCTATTGGAACCTGTCTCATAACCAGGCGGTTCGGCTAGATACAGGTCTTCTGATATTGATGCATGTAAATATGCAGTCTGGATATCAAAATGGTTTAACAGGAGTTTTCTCTTTGCTCCAAGCGTTAAAATCAGCCTTACACTGTCCCCCTTAGCAGTAGGGGAAAAAGTCTCGTCATAATCTTTTCCAGGCCTCTGAGAGTATCCTTGAGCAACTAAACGAGCTTTGTATTTGTACTTTCCTGTCACCAGAGGTTTAAGTTTGTACACCCACCTGCAGCCTACAATCTTTGCCCCCTCAGGCGCTGCTACTGGTGTAAAAACCTTGTGCTCATTCAGAGAGGACATCTCTTCCTCCATTGCCTGTTTCCAGAGCTCTGCCTCCTCTTTTGGTAACTTTAACACTTCCTGAAAACTCTTGGGTTCTGCACTTACACTAAACACATTTGCAGTATCAGGAGAAAAACGCACTGGAGGCACTCCTTTGTTTTGTCTTTTAGATCTTCTGGGAGAAAATTTTTCTTCTGACCCACTTTCCTCCTCAGAACTACGACCTCTCTTTTGTTGCTTAGCAACTGGTCTTCCACTTTCTTGAGAGCTCTTGTCTGAACTTTCCTCCCCCTCAGACTCTGACTCTCTGTGTCTACCTTCAGAGTCATGAAGCTCCTGGGAAGGTTCAAACCAAACCTCTGTATTGGCATGTAGTCTCTCCCAGCCACTATGTTCACAAAAACTGGCATTCCTGGAGATCACAATGCCGTTTGTCCCTTCAGCAAAGCGGAAACCTTTTCCCAGCTCCTGGTAACCCACAAACACTAGCTGTTTGGTCTTAGGATCTCCCTTTTTCCTCATTTGCTTCGGAATTAATACCCAGGCTTTTGATCCAAACACATGCAAATGGTCAATTTTAGGTTTTTTCTGAAACAATTTAAAGTACGGGGTTGTACCTATTGTTTGATGGAAGAGCCTATTTTGGAGATAACACGCGGTGAGCATGCTCTCCCCCCAATAAGACATGGGTAAATCAGCATCAGCAAGCATGGCAAACATCATATCTTGTAAAGATCTGTTTTTTCGCTCTGCAACGCCATTCTCCTCTGGGGAAAAAACGTTCGTTTTTCTATGCCCAATGCCACGCTTTTGTAACCAATCTCTAAAGGCATTTGACATAAATTCGCCACCTCTGTCCGTCTGTATCCTTCTGAGCTTAATGGACAGAAATCTTTCCACAGATGCCACCCAGCCTTTAAACTTAGTGAACACGTCACCCTTATTCTTCATGGGAAAAACCCAAGAATAACGTGTGGCGTCATCCACAATTGTTAGTGAAAAACGCGATCCACCCCTGCTTACAGCAAATGGACCAATTACGTCCATGTGAACCAGCTGTAGCGGTGACTCACTAACTCTGTCACTTCTGGGGTAAGAGACTCTGTGGGTTTTAACCTTTTTACACACATTACAATCAAGGTACTTGTTACAACTCTTTAAATTACCCCCATCAGCCAATTCAGACATTTTTAGTACACTTTTCCAGCAAGCATGCCCCATTTTCCTATGCAATAAGTGCACACAGTTGTCATGTATAGCTTTGTTACTCACTGCAGGCTGAGATTTACTGACTACTGCTGCAACTTGAGATCCTGCTTTAAGCCAAAACAAGCCTCCCTCTGACTTAGCAGTGCCTAAAATCTCACCAGCCTTCTTAATAATGCAACTGTCTCCTTCAAAATGCACTTTAAACCCAGCTTTTAGCAAACAATCTACAGACATCAGATTGCTCCTTAATGACGGCACACAAAGTACATTTTGCAGGCATTCACGCAGACAAGGAACATAAACTGCACCCCCCGAAATCACTTCGGAAGTACTTCCGTCTGCTAGAGCCACCTGGCTGCGCTGTGCTGAGTTCTTGGAAACAAACAATTCATCTGAATTTACGATGTGGCGAGATGCTCCCGAATCGACCACCCAGACCGCTTGTTTCTCATCAGCAATCTTGACCTTGGCAGTCACCAGCTGAGCCGACTGTTTTTGTTTGAAGAATTTCTTTTTACGCTGCTGCTGCTGCTGCTGATCTCGTCTCTGCTCCTGCACCGGCAACTGAGACTTGACCAACTCCGGACATTGTCTTTTTAGATGCGCTGAAGACCCACATCGGAAACAACGCCTAACAGCAAACGCTGACTCCTCACCAGTACGCTGCTTTTGCTTCACCTCTGGCACGGCATGAGAACTCCTTCCAAACCGCCCACCTGTAGAAGTCTCTGCAGCCAACGACCTTTCTTGCCTCTTCTGCCATTCTTCAATCAAACGCCCAGTAACGTAACTGACTGATAAATCACGCTCCTGTATGCCTTCTAGAGACAAAACTAAATTATCCCAGCTTTCCGGGAGAGAACTCAAAATAATAGCCACCTTCTCCTGCTGGTCTAATGCACAGTCTCTTTCCTGTAGCGCAGAAAACTTTAACTGTAAACTGTGTAGGTGTTCTTGCATTGTAACCCCAGGCTGTAACATTGCCTTGTACAATGCCTTGCGAATGAACAGCTTGGAAACCGCTGTCTCACACACATGGAGTTCTTTAAGTGCTTGCCACACACCTCTAGCTGTCTTGATTCCCCTCACATACGGCAACTGGGAATCTTCCAGCCCCAAGACAATTGTGGCCCTTGCTCTTTGGTCTTTATCGAGGTCTTCATCATCAGGCTTCGTAGGAAACTTACTCACCACTTGCCAGAGACGATCCCTCTGCAGCACTGCCTGCATGCGTTCCGACCACAGCAAGTAATTGGAGTCATTCAGACGCTCAAAAGCCATCTGAACTGGTTGTGAGGCCATCTTGAGAGCGATGTCCCTGGAACCCGGAACCAGCTACTCACGACCACCGAGAGAGAAAACAGGAACCACAGCACCCAGCACTCACACGCTGCAGCTGTTGTCCTTGAGTCCGCTGCGTCACCAGCTCACCACGGTCAGGAACCAGCCAGGAACAACAACCTCTGGAACTACTGGAACCAACACCGTTGATGCTGACACCACCGCAACTCAGGCTGGCAGCACAATGCCCATAACCTCATGGAACTTTGGAGTGTCAGGCATAGCCCTATTGGCTTTAGCCCAAACGTAGCAGAGTTTTCCTGCACAGCGAAGAAGCTAGTTGCGGCAGTAATGACTAGTCAGCTAGACTCAGAAGAACTATTTACAGGATTTATTAAAAGGAAAAATAAAACCAGCAGAGTTTCTGCATACAAATAAAAGCAAAATAAATCCTATCTTTCTTTCTCTCAAAACCATACACAGCACTTCTAACTCCTAACACACCTCACATCAAACTGTGCTAGCAATCCCTAGATAACAGAGTTGAGTGCTGCTCGTTAACCAATCAGAGTGAGTAGTTTCTAGGTCAAGCAGACCTGGGCTTTCTGCCAAGAGTAAATTGACACCAGCTTGAGTTAATTGGTGAAGCTAGAATCTGCAAGTTTCCCACGAGAACCAATTAACAGAAACTGAACAAATAGATCCTCATTGTAGATTGAGGAATTAAATTTCGCTGACAGTAGAGCAACAAAAATTAATGGAGCTGAGTTAGTCATATCCATTAATTTAGTTGGATACAACTTTTATCATCCAGGTATTCACGTACATGATAGGCTCAAAATTATACTGCCCACTCCTATAAGATGTGAATGGGAACTTGCCCGAGGACAGAATAGCTTAAGAAGATTCCTGTAGAATCAAGCCAATAGCCCTTTTAGTCTAGTATCCTGTCTTCTCAATGGCCAGACAGATGTCCATGAGAAGCCTGAAAGCAAAATCTGAACCCAACAGCTTTCTCTCTCCTGCTTTCATTCCCAGCAGCTTGTCTTCAGAGCCACATTGCTTCTGGCACTGGAGGTACGATATCACCATTGTGGCTGGTACCCACTGATATCCTTATCTATAATGTTTCTAAATCCTCCTTTAAAGTCATCCACATCTGGTCATCCCAAATGTTGCAAGCAACCCCTTGATGAGTTTGCTCGTTTCTGGACCCTAGAAC
This sequence comes from Podarcis bocagei, assembly GCF_964188305.1. NCBI lineage: Eukaryota > Metazoa > Chordata > Lepidosauria > Squamata > Lacertidae > Podarcis > Podarcis bocagei. The sequence continues at coordinate 40,344,465 of NC_138126.1, forward strand.
TCTACAAGCAATGGCAATGACTCACTTAGTGCACATCAGGCACTGTCGGCCTTAAACCCCCAACTACCCCCTTTCCAAGCTGTAGCCCTGTCCTTTCTCAGTTCCTTGCATTCCTATTCTGTGCAGCAACTCACATTTAGAAACATTCTGGACTTGTTTCTGTGCTGTCCAAGCATCTGAGGACAGCTCAGCTGTTCACATCCATCCCTGTGGTCCCACCCTTCTTTCAAGTGGCAACAGGAGACATGAGAAATTCCAGTAGGAGTGGCTTAATCACTGTGATCATGCCAGGTTATATCTTCATACTGTTGCATTTATGCATGTCAGGGAGAATTATACTGTGCCTGAACTGGATCCTGTTAGGATTTTTATCTCGCCATGCTGCTCAGCAAGTAGCACTATATTGTTTATATCACGTGAGTGTCTAAGAGCGTGAGACAGGAAGTCTCAGTACTGCTGGAGAAATTACTTTCAATTCTGCGTGAGATGTTCTGTACTGCTGCTGAGAGAGCACAGACATGCTGATGGATTCTTTGTATATAGGCTGTAAAATAAAGTAGTTTTAGAACTACGATTGACTCTTCTGCAATGAGATGCCAGAAGACGAGCGTGCTCCTCTCAGGAGGGAGGGGTTGCTTATCACTGGTCTCTCTGGACTGAGGAAGATTTATAGCTAGAGGATGACCACTGGAGAGACGCCCCGGTGTCTTGGGAAGGTGGTGGCCTTCCTGGGCGTTTTTCCAACAGATCCGATGCATTGTTTTGGCCCTATTATGTCGGAGCATTCGACAGGTTTTCCCCAGAATAAATTGCATTTTGGTAGCATAGGTACTGGGTTCAGTTTCATAGAATTCAAAAAGGTGCGCACAAGTTCTGGCAGTGGCTCCCCAAAAGCAAGCAAGCAAGCAAGCAACCAACCAACCAATGTGTATTCAAATTCAACATTAAAAGATACTGTGACTGCTAAGTTGTTCACCATTTCATAGAACCATAGAATCTTAGAGTTGGAAGGGACCCTGAGAGCCAGCGTGGCATAGTGGTTTAGAGCAGTGGACTCGCAGTCTGGGGAACCGGGTTCGCGTCTCCGCTCCTCCACATGCAGCTGCTGGGTGACCTTGGGCCAGTCACACTTCTCTGAAGTCTCTCAGTCCCACTCACCTCACAGAGTGTTTGTTGTGGGGGAGGAAGGGAAAGGAGAATGTTAGCCGCTTTGAGACTCCTCCGGGTAGTGATAAAGCGGGATATCAAATCCAAACTCTTCTTCTTCTTTTCTTCATCTTGTCAAACCCCCTACAGTGAAGGAATATGCAGCTGTCCCATACAGGCATCAAACCTGCAACCCTGGCATTATCAGCACCACATTCAAAACTACTGAGTTATATAACTGTGAAATGAATGTCCTGTAATGATGATATCATACAGGTGGGACTTACACTTGCTATTGTTTAGTGAGACATGGGCTAATCAGTCCCCTTGCATGGAAAACAAAACATAGATCAAAACAGAATTAGTCAATGTATATGATCGGGAAAATAACCCCAAGGGTTTTGATGAGGAAGGGAAAATACAGCAGTGAATTCATTCTGCATGTTTCTTCTAACTTTTTCAGTTTCTTTGTCCTGACTCTGATGCAATATCCCTTTACCTACTCCCTTGCAGGATTTATAGCAACTGAAAAGGTATTATTGCTGCATTCTTATTATAAGAAATATGTCAAGTCAATGTACAGTCAATGAGCTGACCCTACTATGCAGCAAGTAAGTGCTTAGGATTGCATGACTGAGCCCTTATGATCTACGCCAGATTTGCTTGAGTGCTGTGCCATCATAATGGACAATTATGCTGCTGTCACTATTTAGAATCAGGAGGAGGAAAGTGCATGATCTGCTTATACTTCCTGAATAAGCTTGCTCAGCATTCTTCATAATCGCCTTCAACGCTTCCTCCCCTGAAGCAGCTGGCTGGGTGAGGCAGAGCTGCCATGCTAGCTTCCCAGCAGGGTGGCTAATGCGTACTGAGAAGGAGATAGGGAGAGGCAGGGAGGCCAGGGCAATGCAAGCAGTGCAGCTATGCCAACTTCTCTGCTGCCTCACTTTCCCACCTCTTCCTTTTGAGAAGCCACAGAGACCCACTTGCCAGGAAGCTTCTGTAGCTGCTTCTGCTCTTCCTGTGTGTACCTATCTATACCTCAACACCTGGATAGGAACGTCTGCAAATTCCTATGGTCTCGGGGGTACCATATCTGTCTCCTTTGTTCTCCCATTTCCCTTCCTCAATAGCAGAAACAGTTCGTTGTGATGCGAATGAATATTACTGCTGTTTTCCCAGTCTATTGTAAACCACCCTGTAATGGTTGGGGTGAAGGGTGGTATATAAATAAATATAATAAGTAAATAAATTAATGATATTGCCCTTCATTGGTCTCTTTTCCTTTCATCTTGTGGACATCCTATTCAATGTATGTCTGCTGCTTCATTTTGTGGCACATTCGAGGAGCTTCTCAATGGTTTTCTTCTTTAAAGTAACTTGACTTTGCATGTGATAAGCTGCTCTTCCAGCTTTTCTTTTTATAAGCTTTTCATATATATATATAGAGAGAGAGAGAGAGAGAGAGAGAGAGAAAGTTAGAGAAAGTTGTTGGGTACTGTAATGTTTAGCATCACTGCCTTTGACTTAACTTGATTTCAGTACAGTAACAGCATTTCAGAGAGGTACTTAATTTCAATTAAGAAATGTCAAACGAGTATTACAAAATATGTGGAAAAGATGTTGCCAAGAGAAATCAATTTGTATGGGAGGGGGAATAACACTTGAATGGGAAGCATAAAGAAATAATGTAAGTAAATTGAAACAAAAAAAGGGAGAAAAGAAATGAAAGTCATTTGGCCAGGATAAAGAAAGATGAATGGGGCAAAAGAAATGAATGGATTGACAGAAGCACTGTGCCTAAGAGCTGCATTTGGCAACCTCCAGAAATATTTAATGTAGCATCTATCTAAAAGCAATGTATCAAGACCTCTGAAGTATCATGGATAAATGTATTATTGTGTCAACTTAAGACTACTTGGTAAGAATCAACAATTTTATAATGTATCCTTATCATCACCTTTTAGGATTATGAAGAAACTTTGTATGAAATCTGTTAACTACAAAGTGGGCAAATAGAACAAAATCTGCTGAGTTTTGCAGAATTGCTATGAAAGAATGTAGTTGGCGATAAAGTACTACAATGTAGCTTTGATAGATAGAGGACACAGCTAAGTAAATAGTCATGTTGTTACTTCTTGACATCACAGATACCCAGAAGCTCGCTCACAAAGAAGTTTTTGAGTGAATGAATGCAGGTGTGAAAGGATTTACATTACAGGGGCCAAAATAATAAAAGCACAGAGATCCTGTTTCTGAAGGAACATCAAGTAAACAAAACCAGCTAGCAAGAACAAGGTGCTAAAAGGATGTAAGGGTATGAGATTTTGAGGTGCAATTAAGGAATGAGTAACCAAACAAGCTCTGAGGATGCCCGAAGGATTTATGGAGACACAGAAATGGTCCACTCTTCTTGTGGGGCAAGCTACCCCCGGCATTGGTGGTTGTCAGGCATCAAGGCAGCAATGGACTATGATTACTAAAAACATGGCTTTATTGCCACATGATTCTGATGGGGAAAGAGCAATTTATTACCTCTAAGTTCCTGGGACCCTGGAACATCAAAGAGCAAATATTGTGTATAAGCACACAACTTCCAACGGGACTTGGAAGAATGAATCTAAACCACCAGCACTCACAGTCCTCCCTGGCTTTAGCCTTGGCTAGTTTCATGCAATATGTGAATGGGACCTAGGTAACTAAAATTTTGATATCCCTCCCTGGCTTGCGAGGGAAGTTTTATGCCTTTATTCCAACCAGGCAACAGTATTCAATCAAGCTTTTCAGACTATTTGAATGGTGCAGTATTCAATGAGCAGTCATCCCACATGATCTCCTGCTACCTATGTGGGCAAATCTGATCAGCTTGCACACACAATACCTTATTTAGCAGCTGATCTCAATTTTCCATACCATCTCAATACAAAGGGTAAGATGATCTTTCAGGTATCCTGATCCCCAAACCTGTACCTTGAACTTACCCCATTAGTTAACTGGCAGCCAGATGGCCATTGAAGAAATTGTTATCCGTATATGCTGGAAAACTGACCTTCTCTAGAACATAGCTCCAAGAGTTTGATCTTGAAATTGAAAGAAGGACAGATTTCCCCATGGACTCTGAAAGCTGGATTTATTTTATCCGTAAACTGCTGTGAATAGCCCGAAGATATTCTATTTGAAAACCCTGAGTCGAAAACCACTTACCACAGTGGTTAAGAATGGAACAAGGAAGCAGAGCTGGCTTTGCTGGAATAGACAACAGGGGGAAAAAGTAGATAAACAACAGCATGTAGAGGAAGAAAGAGAAACCATGAGAAGACTTATCAGCAGGTAATAAATGATTGCATGAGGAGACAGGTCAATATTGGACAGGGGATTCCCAGGGAGAGGCTATGCTGCGCATTTCATTTGGGCTCCCAGCTTAATTAGAAGAAGCACCTGTGAGGGAAACGTGCCCTCACGACAGGAACCCTGAACTGTTTGGTTTCTGGTACTATAGGAAAACAGAAGGCTAAGGGGTGAGGGAACAAAGCTAATAAAGGGCCCAGCATCTCCTAAATGCTCTTCGGAGGGGGGAATCACTTTTGGAGGCAGTCATAAAAATGTGAGTGTAAAGCAGAATAGATGTGTTTAATATAGAGCTCACTGGTGAAACATTAACATCTTTAAAAGGTATGCAAATGTGGGGGATAATGGATCCTTTGCATTTGTTCTGCTCAAAAATGACCTTTCACCGTGCTTATGAATGCCGTGTTTCATGAGCAGGGCCAATATCAGCCAAGGTACGATGTGATCTTCTTCCGAGATAGTGACATATTTTGTCACTCTATTGTTCGGAGGCTCTCCTTCAATTCAGCTGCCGCCGGTTACTCTGCTAGAATACATTTGCAGCTGGATTCAACAATGCTTGTCATTGTGATACAACCAAAATATGGTTTGCCAAGGTGAGATATGAACACCATCATAAACATCTACATACAAACATTTATTTGAGGAAATAGAGTTGTGGATCAGGAAGTCCCATGCCCCAGTTACAAGTCAGGCATGACAGCCGACACATTCAAAGCTGCAAATTGGCCCACATGAAATAGACTGCTGTCTCCCAAAAGCAGAGAGATGGGCTGAAGCACACCATGGAATGAGGTATGCCTGAGGAATCATAATTCTGAGGTGAGCTGACTGGATCTGTACCTGACAGACTTACATGTGGGTCAGAACAGGCGAGTTATCTATGGGTTTCTGTACTTCCCAAATGGTTTGAGAAAAATCATATACTACTACTGCTTGTATCTTGCCCATCTACTGTGTTATCCCAGCCACTCTGGGCAGCTCATTTAATATGTGTCTTGTGAGAGAAAGTGCATTTAGAAATATTTATTGAAATACACATTTATTCATTTAACAAACTGTATATATTGCTGTGAGAGAATTCATTGGGGGTGGGGGAAGCCCTACATCTGAAGGACACAGACAGTTCCCAGCAGACAGTTGGTGTGGGGTAGTTGGTGAGGAACACAGAGGGGCACGACTCAAGGATGTTCTTTTTTCTTTCTTTTTTAATGGAGCAGGCCTCCTGACATCATGTGCCAGAGCAACAGGGAGATGGATGGACCCGCTGAGGTGCTAATGAGGCTTTCAAGTTTGTGACAGATCATAGAAGATGTTAGCAAATGAGGAATAATTCAAGCAGAGGCTAGATATCACCTGATCCAGGTGGCTAATTCCAAAGAGTATCCAAATCATATCGTGGCTGCTGTAGGCAGATCATGGCTTTGGGGCAGAAGTCTAGGGTCCACCCAGCAAAATGTGTAGGAACATCTCCAAATGCAGCAGGCAGACTTATGACAGCAAAGTAAATACATATTACCATCTACAGAGAAAGCCTTTGTAATTCTGGACTCTAAAATTATCTAACAGCACCACCGAATACATCTTTCATTTTCTTTGATGGGGCTCCTACTTCATGATAGCAGTTTAAATGGGAGCACTTTGTTGTAAGATTGCATTACAGCTAGCTCAAGAGGTTCACAGAATCATGGTCACTGAGAGTCATCTAGTTCAACCCCCTGCCATGCAGGAATTTCAACTAAAGCATCCATGACAGATGGCCATCCAACCTCTATTTAAAAATCTCCAAGGAAGGAGAGTCCACCACATTCTGAGGGAGTCTGTTCAACTATTGAACAGCTCTTACTATCACAAAGTTCTTCTTGATGTTCAGTCGGCCTCTCCTTTCTTGTAACTTGAATCCATTAGTTCTCCTACCTTCCTGGAGAAAACCAGCTTGCTCCATCTTCCACATGACAGCCCTTTAGGTATTTAAAAATGGCTGCCATATTTCCTCTCAGTCTCTTTTCCAGGCTAAACACACCCAGCTTCTTCACCATTCTATGGCTGCCAGCTGATCCTAATAAGCAGAATGCTTATTGGTTCATTGTGAGTTCCCACATTGTGAGTTTACCACTATGCCATTGGCAGAACGTCGTCAAATGCTGGTAATCAAGGGTTGTTGGCAAATCATGATGCACAGGCATTCATGAAACAATCAAGAGAAAACAGAACAGGAGCCAAGTCTTCCATAGCAAATTTATAGCTACAATACTCTTTGGTGCCGTTAAAAGGACTCAGATATCAATGTTTGAAGCTTACCTGTTAGTTCACATCTTGTAAAGGTTTTCCCCAGAAAGCTGCTAAAGGAGGGTTTAAGAGTTAGTGTGTGCCAAAAATATATATTTATCATCAAATATGTCAGGAATATGTAAAATATATAAGAAGGAATGCAAACAAATACTTCTCATTAAAAATATTCATCAAAGAAATAGTTTCTTTCCATACAACACTAACCTCAGATTTTAGAATAGTTTGCTAATAAACTCATGAATACATTATGAACATTTAATTGCATACTTTTAAACTTTTATGGCACTATACTTTTTTATATATAAAATTAAGTCTGCTGGAAGTGTGTTAAGAACATATTCAATTGGTTTTACGTAAACCAATTTCCAAATGAAATAAAATAGCAAAGCGTCCAAAAGAGGTGTGATCATGATGTGATAGGGATCCAGGCTGGTGTAGTGGTTAGAGCAGAGCTTTCCAAACTGTGTGTAGCAACATGTTAGTGTGTCGGCTGCAGTGTGTAGGTGTGTCGTGCAAATGCTCCCCGTTCTCTTCCCGCAGCTGGAAAGGGGTTAATTTAACCTCTGGTTTGCTAGTAAAACTGAATTACTGTGTCACGAAATGATGCATGTCTAAAAAGTGTGTCACTAACAGGAAAATTCCCAATAATTATATAGAGACTTGTCCAAAGCTCTGCGTTCTAAACATTTAGTCAAAAGAGTGTATCAGCTGAAATGTTGGGATCTTCCTGAAATTTCTAAATCTTAATCAAGACACTGTCCTTTATTTGAAACTTTTGCTGTCTTGTTCCAGCACCCACTACTGGGTAGGTTGTTGGTATACCTTTTGGAAGAGGGAGGGGAAGGCTAAGATACACCCACCCATTGCTCACCCTTAGAATCATAGAACTGAAGAGCTAGAAGGGACCACAAGGGTCATCTAGTCCAACCCCCTGCAATGGAGGAATATTTTATAATAATAATTTATTATTTATATGTCCAATGTGGGGCTCGAACCCATAACCCTGAGATTAAGGGCCTCATGACCTACCAACTGCACATGGTCAAAGGGCTAGTTTGGTACCCTGTCCTGGGTTTTAGGTGTTTGGTGGGCTTGGCAAGAACCAGAGACCTCTTCCCCTGCTGCTTGCCTCAAAGCTGACTCAAATGGACAAGCTTCCTAATCAATCCTTGCCTTCCCATTTGAAGACAGAAAGTTGTGTCATCAAGCACTCATTCAGCAGACTTCCTTGCAGCACTGGATACAACCCAGTGTGACTAGCCAGAACCACACATCCGGGGAACATTGCCAGAGACCCAGAGCTCCCCTCAACCCTGGGATGCCCCATCTGTATTTGGGTAAGCACAGCACTGATGGTACTGCTTCACCCACCCCATCATGCAACACGGCTGCCATTGGCTTGGGTCCCAACTGGGCTTCTGCAAATGGAAGGGTCCCATCTGCTCATGGGAGGAGGAGGGATCCAATGGAGCTAGGTAGCATTTTTTACCAATCTCCCCTTTCCTTTGCAGTCCTGAACCATGACTTGCTCTAAAGGGCAACCAGGTATTCAAGGGGCAACAGGACAGCAAGAGAATGGGGAAATGGGAGTGGGGGTCCATTATCTGCTGGTGGGAGAATCCCGCAAGTGGAACTCCATTCCTGGAAAGCTCCCAGCAGCAGAACCTTCGTTAGACGCTAAGGCATATCTATGTTTCAAATTATTTGTCTGCATTTGTTTAGCATGGCTCAACCGTATCAATGGCTCAGCATGGCACAATACTGTAAGCTGTGGGAATGTTGTGGATACTAGGAGAGGATATATTGATTTAATAGCATCCTTCCTCACTCATGCTTGTGAGTCAGCAGCAGAGTGCATTCTCCAATACAGTCATACCTCAGGTTACAGACTCTTCGAGTTGCGCACCGCGCCGAACCCGGAAGTACTGGAACAAGTTACTTCCGGGTTTCGGCGATTGCGCACGTGCAGAAACACTAAATCACACTTTGCGCATGTGCAGAAGCGCCGAATCGTGACCTGCGTGTGTGCAGATGCGGCACTGCGGGTTGCGAACGTGCTTCCCGCATGGATCACGTTCACAACCCGAGCGTCCACTGTATATAGCAGGAAGCTAGTTGGTAGATTCACTTGAATTTCTTTACTTAAGCAATCTAATCTGGCTTTGTCCAGATTGGGTTTTGTTCCTGGTAAGTCCCCTTTTACCCCTCCTAAAAAGAATAAAGACACAATCTTATTTTTAAAGTAACAAGAAGTTTACTCACATTCAGTTCTCAGTTGTATCCCTGAAGGCAGGCTTTAGCTTGGAGTTACAGAAAAGAGAGTGGGTTCATCCCATGTAGGAATCTGAGCCCATGTCCTGTTGGCTGAGAGCCAGCAGACAGCAAAATACAACAATATCAGCAGCAAAAGAGAGAGAATGGCATCAAGAAAAAAATGGCTCCGTGACCAGCCCCTTTTATGGGGTCTCTCAGGGTCACTCACACCTACCTGGTCACACGCAGAGGGAGGAAGCTCCAGACCAGCTGGGACAGGAAGTCCTGGAGTGACACCCCCCTCTGTGTCCACTCTGGGCAAACAGGAAGTGTTGTACTTGACTGCTTATGTTACATTCCACATAAACTACAGCATTAATGATGTCATGCTACAAAGGCTGTGCTCTCTTCTTCCTAGAACAAAGTATTTGTAAACCTTCTTGATGTCAACGATGGGTTAAGGTGAGATTTCAAAATGTCTTAGGAATGTCTTAGAAATGCAATACTAAAAAAGAGAAAGCATTTTCAGGGTTTCCCCTCCTCAAATAGCAAAATCTTAAATAAGTCACGGAAATTCCTGTGCAGATTACCAATTAAAACTAATTAGAATCGTTTTACCATGTGTAGTGTATCTCTGCACAGCCACCCTGCTTAAAACACACACACGCACACCAGCATTTTGAAAAGCCTATTTGTGACCTGTGATTAATGCAGAGTTTAAAAATACTTACTGTGAAATCTATGTGGGTGTACGGGGAACATAGCAGGAAGGAGGTCAAACAGAAGAGCGCAGGAAAATAAGTGATTCATTGCCAAGCTGATGAGGGTTGTATATCAGAAAATGGACGTGTCTTTGACAGTCCCTTTAGAGAGCCCACAAACATTTTGTATTCACAGCAAACTCCATTTCATATTTTCCTCCTGTGACATAATTCTGTTTAAACTGGGTTGCACTAATAGCCTCCCAAAAGCCAGCTAACTTGCTGAGCAATAGCATTTGGCACATATTTATTAGCCAAAGGTGGGAAGGAGGGAGTTCAGCTCCAATGTTTCAAACGGAACCCACTTGGTGTGTTTACTTGTCATTTCAGCAGTTTTGGTGTCAATGGAATCTATTTGAATGTATAATTTCAGCTTCAAGGTTTGGTTTAGAAGTTGTCAAAGTGTACGGAGAAAGCACCCTGTCAGCAACTAAGGACAGGGGTGTGTGACACACACAAGCGGCAAAACTGACTTCACTTTTAATTCTATCCATCCTTGGTCCATAAGTGGTGGAGATTTTCCACACAAGCCGTCATAGGCAAGTCAGACCTGATACATATCTTGCACTTTGATTTGTTTGTTCTGACTCAAAGAGGTTTATTTCTCATGTTTCTTTTCCAGAGACCTGGCATTCTTGTTCTTTTATGTAGCCATGAGGCTATAGAAGAAGAAGAAGAAGAAGAAGAAGAAGAAGAAGAAGAAGAGGAGGAGTTTGGATTTGATATCCCGCCTTTCACTCCCTTTAAGGAGTCTCAAAGTGGCTAACATTCTCCTATCCCTTCCTCCCCCACAACTAACACTCTGTGAGGTGAGTGGGGCTGAGAGACTTCAGAGAAGTGTGACTAGCCCAAGGTCACCCAGCAGCTGCATGTGGAGCAGCGGAGACGCGAACCCGGTTCCCCAGATTACAAGACTACCACTCAACCACTGGCTCTCAGGGGCATATGGGACGTTGTCTTATACCTAGCTGCTTTATAGCAAAGGACCCATTATAAAGCACATAGGAAGCAGTGCTGTACAGGGTTACTACCTTATTCTTTATAATACCCAGTAGGTCACTGTGGATCCAGGAATTAGAAGGGACTCAGGCATACAACCTAACCCTTCCCAGCCCCCATGAGGAGCGGGTGGTGCTGTGGTCTAAACCACTGAGCCTCTTGGGCTTGCTGATCAGAAGGTCGGTGGTTTGAATCCGCTTGACAGTGCAAGTAGATAAATAGGTACCACTGTGGTGGGAAGGTAAATGGTGTTTCTGTGTGCTCTGGCTTCTGTCACAGTGTTCCATTGTGCCAGAAGCAGTTTAGTCATGCTGGTCACATGAACCGGAAAGCTCCCTTGGCCTGAAAGTGAGATGAGCACTGCAACCCCATAGTCACCTTTGACTGGACTTAACTATCCAGGGTCCTTTACCTTTTTTACCTTTTACTCCCCTCCCCCCAAGAAAAAACCTTGCAACACTATTGTGGTTTATAACTGTTATGCTCTTACCTAGCAATATGAAGACATATAGTTTAATAATCAGTTGAAACTGATAAGGTGATAACACACATTTCAGAAAAAGAGGGTAGATCCCGGTTCTCCTTAGGAACACTTTGATAAGCACAAAGCCAGATGCTTCCTCCTCACCTTAACCAGCCAACTGGAATAAAGGTCAGGAGCACAGATGGTCACACACAGAGACACAAACCAGCATCTTGTTCAGATCAGAGGTGGAAAGTTTGAAACCGACTTCTGCCATTGCAGTTACAGATAGGTAGCCGTGTTGGTCTGCCATAGTCAAAATAAAAAAAAAAATCCTTCCAGTAGCACCTTAAAGACCAACTAAGTTAGTTCTTGGTATGAGCTTTCGTGTGCATGCACACTTCTTCAGATACACTCAGATACATTCAGATACACTTCAGATACACTGTGTATCTGAAGAAGTGTGCATGCACACGAAAGCTCATACCAAGAACTAACTTAGTTGGTCTTTAAGGTGCTACTGGAAGGAATGTGTTCCTAACATTTCAAAGTGTTTCATGCTGCCAAAGGGATAGCTATTGTAGGCAATGGAAAAACCCAGCATGCAATAGAGTTAATAGCAAAGATAAATAAACTATAACAACAAAATCATTGAGTTTCAGCTCATGGACCCCGGTGAGGAGCAGCAGGAAAGATGCAACCTATTTCAGCATAGACAAACACATCCTGCTCTAGCACACAGGCAAACCAACTTGACATAAGAATCAGATGAGAAAACAGCAATGACGAGTGTTCTGCAGCCACCACAGCAAGAGCCAGCCAAACTGGCCAAAAGAGAAACAGGTTTTCTACTCACGTTATGAGATTAACATCCCAGATCAGAATGCATGCAGTCAGCCAACCAACCGCAGCACAACATGCACACATGTTCATTAATACTGTAAACTCTGGGAGAATTTCCAGTAATGGCAGCTGAAGCAGACCTGGAAGACCTTGCAGAATATTTTACATAGACACCACTCTCTCTGTTTTTGCCTGAGCATAGCAAATATGTCATCGGTCAGGCATGGATTTGGTTTCTAGGCTTTGTTCCCGCATTCCCTGTCTTAATTGTGCTAGCGATTCTGAAAAGCCATGTCCAAAACAAAATACTCTTGTAACAAATGGTCACGGCCTTAAAGTGAATTGTTATAGATTTTATTCAGGAAATAAAACCTTTGGGTGTAGTTTTTAAATGAGACCATTCATCAATACTGCACATCTATCTTTTGTTTTGTACCGGGCAAATCAAATATACTGGAAAGTTAAAGCTATTGAACATATATTAGTGCTGAGCCAAAATCTCCACCCTGTTTTCATTGATGCATATTTGAAAGTTGGGTTAGGGGCAAAACTCATGAAAACTGTTCTGAGGTCAGCCTGATGACCACCAGCTTAAGACTGCCATTTTCCTTTGCCACCCACCCCACCCCACCCCACAACACTGACACTACACTATATGATAACAGAGATCTCAGGGTGGGGGAATGAAGCTCCTATCCTACAAATTTAGCCCTTGCACAGGAAAATAAATTGAAGTGGCACCTTACTCTAATGGTCTGTGAATAGGGCTGCATAAGTGGGAGGGACATTTTCACTCAGCAGAAATATACATATAATTATATTGCACATGCTTCACATTTCAGAAGATGACAGAGTTACAAGGAGAGGGTCAACTCTATATTAAAGACTTAATTGGAATTTTTTTGATCCTCAAATTAGAATAGTAAAGTACTTTTTACAAGCACAGAAAGCTCAAATTATTTCTTTCTTACAGCGTTCACAAAGAAGTTCACCATGGTGTGTGTGTTTTTTTAAAAAAGAAAAATGCCAATAGTGCATTTCCCTGCTTCTGATAAAAAAAGAAAAATGATAGAAACCTGTTTAGATGGAGTCAGTGGATCCCATTAAATTAATTTAGCCCAAGGACCTGCAGCTTAATGGATATAATGGCCAGAGACTTGTGGCTTGGGTGTTCTATCTGTGTTTTGGTTTGTGTAATATTAAATCTTCCTGAAGAGTATAGATTTTACAATTTAACCAAATTACTTCGTACCACAGAATATTTAATGGCTATGAGTAGGTCAGATAGAATGTTACGTTCAGTTTCTGCTCTAATAATAGCCAGTGCTATTATTAGTCATGGAAAGCACAGCCCATGAAAGCATTGGTTGCATCAAGTATATCCGTTGTGGTATTTCATGGTCCAGATTCATAGATAAAGAACTATGTTCCTGCTCCATGGACTACTTGTTTTGAATTACATTGGCCTTATGCACTGCATCTATTTGCCTATTTTTATATGGAGCAGATATTTGTGTGGAGTTTGTTTTTCGAGGATTACATATCCACCCCCCCCCAAAAAAAAAATCTGTCTCATATTATTTTCCAAGTACCCTTTCATTCTGAATTTCACTGTTAATTAAGTTGCTAACAACTACAGTAAAATTAAAGAAAAATAGTAAGAACTTTTCTAGCGGCTTCATCATAATGTCACAGCCTGAGCTACTTCGAACTCTTGCTCCCTACTCTGTCAGCCTTCTTGGTGATGACCGTTTAAAACTTTCTACTAGAAAATAACAGACACTCCAAAAGTCCTTGAAAGAAAGCTACTTGAAAGAGTATTACTTGAAGGTATTCAGCTGGGTTTGTTTCACGTGGCCCATATAATGACGACTAGTGTAAGAAAGGTTCTTGGTTTTCTTAACAGCCACAACATCAAAGATCCCTGTCCTATGAATTTCTCAGATAACAGACTAGGGATCAATCCTGTAAGGCTCATTGAACTCAATAGCACTTATTTCTGAGTTGATGTGTATCAAATTGCATTGCAGAAATGCATAAAAGATGGTGATGGTCTTACTATATATTTGGGAAAGTGGTCTGTCTGTCCATCTGTTACCTTCCCGCCAGTAAGCGGTCCCTATTTATCTATTTGCACCCGGGGGTGCTTTCAAACTGCTAGGTTGGCAGGCGCTGGGACCGAGCAGTGGGAGCACACCCCGCCGCGGAGATTCAAACTGCCGACCTTTCGATCGGCAAGCCCTAGGCACTGAGGCTTTTACCCACAGTGCCACACGCGTCCCTAGTAGGGCACAGAGGGGTTGGCAAATGTTCACCTTTGCTTTCAGCAGATAATATGCCCACACCACTACATTGTAAACTGTGTTCTACAAGTACAAGAAAGGTTTTCTAAAAGGGTAGCTTGGTGGTAGAGCCTTTGTGATATCTACAGCTGATCACCATGGCCAATTGCCAGCATCTCTAGGTAGGGTAAGGAAAAATGCTGGAAAGCTGATGCCAGCTTAGACAATACTACATAAAACAGTGGTCAGATTCAGTATATGATAACTTCTTATGCATCACTTTTGAACATTTTTTCAGGCCATTAAAAAAAATTGTAAACATATTTTCCACAACTCAAAAGTGTGAGAAACCCCAACCCACTGAACTGAGCTGAGCTGAGCTGAGCCATACTAATCTTATTTCATTGCTTTCAACGGGACAATGGATTGGTGATGCTATTAGGTTCATTCAAGCACAATAACCTCTTGTCATAAATCGGAAAAAGGGAGGTAAAATACTTTTTGAGCCAACAAGTTCAGAAGAAACAAATACCCACATTACTGGTGGATTTGTTACAATCTATAAATGGCTTTTTGGGGATCAGATTTCCTATTATCCTATTGAATAGCCTGTGGAAAAATCAAAGCAACCGGATCCTGAATTTCATCATCTAGTTTTGTTAAAGACAGATGGGTGGAAAGCTCCTTTGGATGCATTATTCTCTGCCAGCCAGCCAGCAACTGTTGGCTGCTCATGCACTCGGTGCAGTTATCTGTCCATCTGTTGGTCCATCCATGGATCCAAGTTCACCCTGTTACAACAGAGTGCCAGGCTGTGTGCTGACACACTGGGAAGGAGCTCACTAGGGACTCACAGAGCCCCTTCAAAGCTCAAGGGGAATGGTGTGTTCTTGAGATGTGCAGTGGCGGAGGCAGGGACACTGGGACAAAATCAAAGGCCAAAATAATTGCTTTAGTTCAGATTGCAGTTCAGTCTATTGCTGTGATCACAATGCACATTGGGTCCCTGGGCCTGATATTTGTGTTGGAAGAATAGCTGTTCTTTGCGCCACTGGAAGTTCTGACATTGAAAATAGAGAGGTGTCTGGACCCGAACGGGACTTTAGCACAGATTACCTTTCAGGAGAAATCTGAAAACATTCCTGGCTACCCAGGAATTTGGTGACTGAAGAATACTGCTCCTGGCACCCCTGAGATCACGAGACAATGTTTCTCATTGGAACCGTTTTTTAAAGAATGTTTTTAACTGTAGCTCTTTTTTAAAAAAAACAAAACAAAACACATTTTAATTGTTTTAGAATGCTTTTGTTTTGTTCTAAATCGTAGATGTGTTTGCCACCTCCCTGAGCTCTTTCGGCAGAAAGGTCGGGATATAAACTCAATAAATAAAGTCAAGCGCAATATGTTGTTATGATTTAGTTGAGATGGAGTGGGGAGAAAACCACAACTGGCAAGGAATCAAGTTTTATTTTGATCTAATATTATAGTGGTGGGAAGAAAATGGTGCTGATTCCTGTGCTAGATGAGAACCGGCAAGAGAAGTCCCAGCTGACTACAGTCACCATCAGCTATGAAGTAGGAGTGGTGTCCTGATCCAGCCTCCATCTGTGGGGTCTTTGGTCACTCTGGCAGCAGCACACCTTCCCACTGAACAAAGTACAGGTACAGTGGTACCTCGGATTACAAACACCTCAGGTTACTGTCAGGAAAAAGCAGCAATGCAAAAGCCAGCTGCAGGTGGCTGGAAAGCAAAACAGGATGTTGTGGTCTGGAACTGTACTGGTGGGAAAAAGGGGCAGTCCATTCTCTGTTCTGAGCACCGGATGTTAGCTCAGAGTGTCATCTGACCTGTACTGGAAGTGCAGGGGTGGAGTTGTGACTCTACTGCCGGAGTCTGGAGGGTACAGACATGTTTCTCTGTACTGCTGAACGACAGGAATAAAAGACATGTAAAAAGGACTCCTGTCTGTCTTTCTTCCCCTCCCTGGGGAGTGCAGGGAGGGAGAGAAGGAGGAGGGTGTGTTCTCCTCACGTTTGAGGAGGATCGCCGATTTACGACCTTGCCTGCCGGGAGACGCAGACGGAAGGTCAACAAGGATCCCAGCCGAATGCCTGGAGAGAGGCCAGTTTACCTGTGACCACGGCTGGAATCCTGACAGTTACAAACTTTGCTGCAGGATGAGAACGGAAATCATGCGCCGGTGGCACAGCAGCAGCAAGAGGCCCCATTAGCTAAAGTGGTATCTCAGGTTAAGAATGGTTTTGGGTTAAGAACGGACCTCCAGAATGAATTAAGTTCATAACCCGAGGTACCAATGTAATGGGGATCATAATGGGGATTATGACTGATGCTCTTCTGTATAAAAATATTCCAGCACAGAAGAGTTCAGTATCAGACTTCTTCCCAATATGTTCATTTTGGGCTTGCAGGGTTATCCCACCCTTGCATTCAATTATGCAAATCCTCACCTGCCATAAAGTGATAAGAGTCCAGCAATATTTTTATCACTTCATCAAATCTTCTACCTGTGTGAACTGTGCCACAGTCTGTGGTGTGCACATTTTGAGCTGCAAAGGATGGTTCCTTGGGTTCCTTTTTGGCACTTTTTGAATTTTAAAAACGGCAGTAATCAAACAATAATAACATACATATATATATATTCAGTAGTCATCTACCCAACAATGTCTATATTACTTTATTATATTGAGAGATGGGAGGAAACCTCAGCAAGAAGACCTAGTTTCCAGTCCAGCCTTCCACCTTGACCTCTGATACACCTGGTTTTCAGAATGCTCAATGAAAGAAGCATACACTAATGCCAGCCCGGGGCTGACAGCAGTCATCACCCATCCATCTCCTGAGCATAACTGTGAAGAGCAGTATTTTCATTTTATTTTAGCTGTTCAGCTGCCTTCCCAGCCTGTTCTGTGTCTGCTCACAAAATTTTACTAGCATGTGCATCATAGTTGCAACTTCTTCTTTTACATCTCCAGCAATGGAACAAAGATCTGCTTTTGTAATTATACTGCAGTTGCTATTATATTCTATAGGGGAAATGAAAAACAATCAGAAGGATTTACATAACTTTAGGATATTTGGGAATTAAAGTTTCAGATCTGATAATGGAGCCTTGCAGATTTCACAGAGGCCTTAGGGATGCAATAGCTAATTAGGCCATATAGCATCTCACAACTTGGGTATATAAATGATTACAGCATTGACGCCAGTTTAATATAACCTACAAAGTTTATGAGAGGGGAATACAAACCCTGTTCAGTGCTAGGACAATATGTGAGGGGTTCATAGGTGTATGAAGGGAGGTCTCAGAAGTGGGTGAGTCAAAAGATGAGAGAGTCCATTGACCTTTGCTTCCTCCATAACCCATTCAGAATTTCCTGGTAGCGTGTTCTAGAGAGAAGTATATGAATAGCAAAATTAATACATGATTTTATATGGGAAAGGGGTTGGGAAACAGAATAGCAATGAAAGCAGAAATAAGGTCATGGAAGGAGGGTGAATTAGGAATCCCAGATTTTAAGTTGCATTAAATATTACTGCAGAAATATTACTGTGGTTAGTATAATGGACTAGAGATTAATATAGGCACTCCAAACCTGTGAATGATTTTATAGTCACAATTAATATTAAAAGCATCATATGGATGTATCAAAAAATTGGAAGAACTCTAAACGATGCTTAACTATTTGCAATAGATATCTGCAGTCTTATGAATGAAAATGCTCTGTGGGTGGGAAAACGACAAAAAATAGGGAGGGGGGTCAAGGAGGGTCAGTTGGCTGGGGAGTGAAAAATCTCCCTATTTTCATCTGAGGAATTTTTGAGGGTATGATATGGATAACCACCAATGAAAGGTTGTATCTAATATTGTGGAAGTTGACTTGAACCTGGTCCTGAGAATTGTTACTGGTCTGATCAAATCTCTTTTGCTTTCTCTCAAAATGTTTTGCCCAAGGAGAAAACTAAAAACTACAAATTCACAGAGGATTTTTCTGAACGTACATTATTTATTTTGTGACTAGTAGCAGTGGCAGCAATCTATGGATAGGAAGCTGTGTGCCCACAGAGTAGTCAAGCGACTTCCATGAACCCTCACAGATGTATAAGAATCTTGGAAAGTAGAGAGGGAGTTTTAAGAATCTATGGACTTAGGAAAATGAAAAATACTTTGCAGAAGTCCAAATCGTGGTGAGTGAATGATTGATCTATAGATGGAAATGAGGTTAGATTAAGAAATATGCAACAAGAAGGACACTGACAACTGAATCAATGGATGTTACAAAATGAAAGTCAAGTGTCTGCCACAGCTTTCCTTATTAATAAAGACAATTTCATGGTGCATTTTGCAATGTGCCTTGCACAAAACTAGTTTTTCTTTTAATCAGCGGGAGTTCTTTGGTTTAGACAAAAATGTGAAAAGTGAACGGATGGCTTCGGAATGAAGAAATTTATTGGGGACATTTAATTAGTGTAAAGGGATTTTTCCTGATTCAAGATAAATCCAGACAGCATAAAATGGCTAACTCTCATGAGGGCTAGGTGCATTCGGGGATTTAGAGAGCTTTGTCTCTATTATTGTAGGCTTATCCCGAATTTAGTTGATCTTGCAGAGGCCATTCACAGACTCAATTTGAAAATCTCATCATTTGTTTGGAGAGTGTAATATATAGCATAAATTCTCCACCAAAATCAAGCTTCATTGAGTAGACAGTTCTCCAACCCTACTGCACTAAGCCCATGCTGGCAGCTTCTGGTGATGTGAGACAAGAGGAAGAATGCTTCTCTCCTACTAAATGATATATCTTTATAAGCCAGGAATGTGAATTGTCATAGCTCTAGTCAGGCATTCTAAAATTGAAGCTATGGAGGTGGAGCAGGGATATGTTTCTTCCTGACTTTCCCACAAGGATCAGGATGATCTGAAGGGGCATTGCTCCCCACAATCAGGAACCCATTCTGATTGTTGCGTGGTGGTAGTGGTTCTAACAACATTCAGCTGAACGTGTTGACAAACCCCTAAGAGATCTTCCTGCTCAATATGGGAAGGTTGGTAATCTATATGATGCAGGGGATGAATGAGGCCCCATGCCCCGTCTATAGATGCAATTCAAGAATGTCTGTGCATCTGAGGCATTTAGATAAGGGAATGCCAATATCCACACTCTTGGTGACCAAATCTAGGGTCTGGACAAGTCAACCCTTTTGAAACTTCCCCAACCCAGGTTCACCCATTTACCAGCTTCTGGCCAAGTACTGACATGGCAGTGGAACCTTTTGTGCATATTTGCTTTGTCCTCTTCCATAATAAGTGGACCCCTGGCCATTTAGGGTTCCCATTCAAATGGAGGAGGCCTAAATGGATATGTTTGTACCCGTTACAAGTTCCAACTATCTACTGATGTCTACGTGGGCAAAAACAGGTCACCTGACATTATTTTGATGTTAGGGGGTTGGCAAGTGGGTCGCTCCCATCAGTCACCTAAGGATGAGGCCTGCCTGTCAGATCCAATTCCCCACTCCTGCTGTACGTGTACTTCCGCTTCCAAAATGTAAAAAAAATACATTACAGCCAACGAATTACTACTGATATTCTTAAAAATAAATTATGATGTGAGAAAAAATTGAATAACCATTATGTGAAAGCAATATTCTTAAGAACAAAAAGATTTGATGTTAGAATTTGTTAGAATGCTGCTTGTAAGCTATGCAAGAGATGTTTCATTGCCCGCTCCACCATTTATTGAATTTTTAAAATTACCTTTACCATCTGGGTGATAGCAAGTGCAAAATCAATAAGGGCAACAGGCCTCTGCAGCTCTGCCTTGGTCAGATATATATACTTTGAGCAATATATAAACTGAACTATGCACTTGAAAGAAGTTGTGTGTTGGCTCACACACATTCTGGAAATTCTTATTGTTCATTCTGTGTCTGTTGTCATGATAGAAATCTAGAAGCCTCGTGGTTTGTTTGTTTTTAGAATGGTACATTTGGATGTTACTTACTGAATGCCCTGTGCCCCTTGCTTTATTTAAAACATTTCTTTTACAATGCTCAGAACCAGGAATTGCCCTGATGACTGCCATTGGAACATGGGCTGGTGGCACGCTGTCAAACCTTTGCTCTAGTAAGTGAGCAAATCACTGTTCTAAGTTTCAGCAGAGATTGATACTAGCACAAACTCCCCACCTCTCAGCAACCAGCACCAATACTTGGCATTGGGAAGTCAAGTATGCAGCAACATCCTGTCCTGGATCATTCTGCTGATGAGCTACACTATAAAAGTTTGTTGTTCCCAAAGACTGGTGGTTTTTCCATACTATAAAAGGGGTGACTGCTGCTACTGCTCAAGAAGTGTCATGGAAATTCTACTTAATATTGATCCAGAGCAGATTCCAATGTATAATTAGCAGAGTAAAAACTTAAACACGTTGCAGGATTCCCCCAAAAAAATAGACCAGAAGCAATTAATATTTCATCCAGCAGAGCTTTGCTGCTACTGAAGGCAAATGAGCATAATGGTCACAAATCAAATATATTCAGGATTGGCACTGTCCGTAAGAAATCCATTTGCAGCAGACTTAATTTAAACTTACAATAACTTACAATAAGTTTAAACCTTAACACTATACATATACTGTACAGAAAACCACACCAGAAGGAAAAGAGCTAGAAAGAGAAAGTGAAACCCAGGCTTCTTCTGGCCCTACTTTCATAGTCAGCATGACTTTGACAGAAGAGATAAGAGAACCAGCTTAAGCCAGCTGTACGCAGCCTCTCTGAAGCAGTAACCCAAACATCAGTAACCTTCTGCTTCTTTCTTTCACACAGAGAATTCCAGGACCCTCTTGAATTAAGTAGAATAGAAAAGATCTCACATCAGATCAATAATTTCTCCACCAAGAAATGCAAACTGACAAGAAGCGCCACATGAGTTTGGGAGGGCTACAGTGCATTTCCCTAAATGGTCAAATGCTGAAGAGATACTGCACAGCAGAATTCCCAAATAATGCTCTGTTTTTAACCTCTGTTTCACTTATGTGCCTCTGGTGAGCAAGGGGGGTATGGGGTGGTAGAAGGGACAGTGATGGCCTCAGCATGGCATCCTGTTGGTTGTCAACATTAGCCCTGGGCCTTCTCGGCCAGCATGACTACACCAGGCTCTAGTTCGGAACCCTGAATTGGAATGGTTTGAATGAACCTACCTCTATGGAGTTTCAGCTCCATAAACCAGTGTTGTGCTTTTCATTGCTATAAATAAAAGAGCCCCTTAGGGCTGGGCTACCTACGTTGTACCACAGTTGGCTTCCCTCCCACGCTATTATTCTGCTGTGCCACTTCCCTTCCGTGAATTTAAAGCCAAACATCTAAACAAAGCTGTTATAGTCAATGTGATGCATGATTAGATTTCAAATTGTTCTTTGTTCTTGCAAATACAGTAAAGTGAGGGCTCAAATAGCCCAGCCCTTCTAATAACCTTACGTGATAACACTAAGTTGCAAAATTGCCTTGTCATGCCTCTGATGGAGAGAGCAAGGAGTATTTAGTGTGTGGTGGCACTAGGACAAAAGGACATCTGCATACCAAGTTTTAATAAATTTATGGTCGAAACCCTGAATTGTGAAGCAGCCCTTAACAACAATTTATATTCAGCACATGATCTTAACTGAGGGGGGAGAGGTTCTTTTGAAACCACTGGATATTATTTAATGCGGCAACAATTCAGATCCATGAAAAACCTCACTAATGAGAAATTAAAAAACTAAGCAGACCATGGAACTGGAAGAATTCTGATTTATGACTCAGGAGTAACAGGTCAGTGGCCATTGCTCTGAAAATAGGTGGAAACAAGAGGGGACATCAGTTTGAATTTCATTACCATAGATCCTGGAAGACAAGATTGGTAAAAATAAATGAACAGGGAAGGGCCATAATTCAGTGGAGAAGCATCTCTTTTGCACACAGATGTCAATTCAATCCCTGACATCTCCAGAAAGGAATGAGAGAGACCCTTTTCCTGAAATTCTGGACACATGTTTTATTTGTTTGTTTGTTAAATTTCTATACTGCCCTTCATCCGAAGTTCACAATATAAAAACACAAAATACACAACATCGTAACAAACAAAGATTACCCTCCACTCCCAGTTTAAAAGGCAATGTAGACAATATTGAGCTTGATGGATCAATAAGCTGACTCAGTATAAGGCAACTTCCTATATTCCTTTTTTAAAATCTGAGACTAATAATGATTATGAGAATGAAGGAAGTGCTATAACTCAGATGCAGAACACATGCTTTACATCTACAAGATGCCAGCCAAATCTCTGATATCTCCTGGTATGGCTGAGAAATACCCTAGTCTGAAAACCTCCATAGCCAATGGTAGCCAATGCAGACCAAGTATAGCCAATGTGGTGCCCTCCACCATTTGCTGGACTGCAATTCCCATCATTCCCAGTCATCATGGCCAAGGATCAGGCCTGATGGGGTTTGTAGTGCAAAATATCTGCAGATCACCAGGTTGGGGGAGGCTAGTGTAGGCAATAATGAGCTGGATAGAGCAATGGTCTGCCTTAGCAGAAGACATCTTCCTCTGTCCCTGTCACAGGAAGAAATAGAAACAGACAAATCCTGGGGAAATAAGGCAATCGTCAGTGTTTGTGAATAAGAGCAGAACTGCTGGATTCGGTTATTGTGGCTGAAGATTGTTTTCAGCAATGACAAATCTGAATCAACCACAGGTGATGCTCATTCAGCTCAGTCTTGCTTACTTGTAACCTTTTGATTCCTATATATCTGATTCCTATAAATGCTTTTCTATTCATAAGATGGTGCTGTGGTCTAAAACACTGAGCCTCTTTGGCTTGCTGATCAGAAGGTCGGCAGTTCAAATCCACAGGACGGGGTGAGCTCCCGTTTCTGTGTTCCAGCTTCTGCCAACCTAGCAGTTTGAAAGAATGCCAGTGCAAGTAGATAAATAGATACTGCTGTGGTGGGAAGGTAAACAGCATTTCCGTGCGCTCTGGCTTCTGTCACGGTGTTCTGTAGCCCCAGAAGCGGTTCAGTCATGCTGGCCACATGACTTGGAAAGTTGTCTGTGGACAAACACCAGCTCCCTTGGTCTGAAGCAAGATGAGTGCCACACCCCATAGTCACCTTTGACTGGATTCAACCATCCAGGGGGTCATTTGCCTTTTTACCTTACACATAACAGTGCTATTATTCTTATCCTTTTGCTATGATATTATTATTGTTTTGCTATTATTTATGTATTTATGTATTTTAAATATTTTATAAAAGAAAAAAAATGTAAATGATTCAAAATATAACAATGACAATCATTTACAGTGGTACCTCGGTTTATGAACTTAATCCATTCTGGAAGTCTGTTCTTAAACTGAAACTGTTTTTAAACTGAGGTACGCTTTCCCTAATGAGGCCTCCCGCTGCCGGTGCCCTTCCACCGTTCGGCTTCCGTTCTTACACTGAGGTAAAGTTCGCAAACCGGGACACTGCTTCCGGTTTTGCAGAGTTCGTAAACCTAATAGTTTGTAAACAGGGCTGTTCTTAAACTGAGGTATCACTGTATATTACTGTTTTCGTTCTCTGTATTTTAAGTCTATCATGTCATGTATTTATGTGATGTTAATGGTTATTGTGTTACCGTGTTGCAAACCACCCTGTGGCCTATTGACGGAGGGTGGAATACATTTATTAAGTCATTCAACAAATGGTACTCACAAGCTCTTGGCTAGTGCAGTTCCCTGTCTCAAAGCATTGCCCTGACAGCCAAAATCCTCTCTGGAAACAGCACCAGTGAAGCATTAGTGATGGGTAGACTCCCTACCTCTAATCCAATTTGTCTGGTAATCTGAGTTCAACAAGCTGGTTCCCCCTGACCTGAGAGACCATAAAAGCCCAGTTTCTTTGCCAAAGTCTGTGCTGTCTGGAGTCGTTAGTGCTTTCACGCTGTGGTGCCCCATGCATGCAGATTGCCAGATTAGCTCTGAGGCATGTAGTTTGCTTACTTTAACACAGGCACTGAATGTGTAGCCCAGCATATTGCTGTTTAAGTCATGTTGCCACACACTTCAGGATTGGTTACCTGTTCACCTTTTCAAGCGGGTATACAGTGCTCTTCAACCTTGGGTCCCCATATCTGGTTCTACTATCATACCCACTGTCCCCAGCCAATTTTGCCAATGGTCAGGGTTTAGACCAACAACATCTAGGGACCCAAGAATATTGTGCAGAAGCAAAATATGTTGCCCCCCCCCATTTTCTGCCTAAATTATGATGCTGGAAGGGGGAAGGTAGAGGAGGCTTTCATACTTTCCAGATAAACTCAATATAACGTAATCATGTGCAGCAATTTGTCACTGCTGACAAGGATAAATTAAATAGGCTGATAATTTTCTTTGGGGCAATACCACATATTCCTTGGGGAAATCTTTAAGGACACATTTTAGAGTGTTATAGCCATGTTTGGATAAGGGCTCGTGTTCTAAATTGATTATTATGTTATTGAAATGTGATTTGACTTTCAGCATTAGATGTGCCATTAAGAAAAATGGAAATCCGTTCTTTGATTAATTGCTTTTATTATGCGAACTATTTGTTAATAACACCTGTATTTCGCAAATAAATAAATAAATAAATAAATAAATAAATTTCCTCACCAAAACCTGCACAGAATCTAATTGTGCATTTCACTGTGCAGTCTGATCTTAATGCCAGTCTGGCTTAGTTGTACCTAACTCTGAATAAGATGGTCAGATCTGCCTGTATCTTTACCTAAATCTTTTCCCTCACCATTAGTAGTGGGTCAAACTGCTGGCTGGGGTTCTTTTCAGATCTTATGCAATCCCTAAACAGCTAAACTGGTTGCCAGTTCATTTCCAGGCCCAGTTCAGGGGGTTCATATTAGTGTTTTAAGCTCTAAATGATTCATGTCCCCAATACCTGAGATACCACTTCCTTTCCTACAGACCCTCTCGGATACTAAGTTTGTTGGAAGGTGCCCCCTTGGTAGTTCCATCACCCTCAGAAGCTAATAGGGTGGTGGTGGGTGGCCCGGGAGAGAGCATTCTCTGGGGCAGCCCCTAAATTGTGGAACTCCCTTGCCACAGATGAACACCTGGCACTTTCATTAGACAGCTTTCAGTGAATGCTGAAAATGCATCTGTTCACCTGGCTTTAAGAAACATAGACTCATAGTTGGAAGGGACCCTGAAGATCATCTGGTCTCACCTTCTGCAATGCAGGAATATGCTGCTGTCACTTACGGGGCTCGAACCTGCAACCTTGGCATTATCAATGCCATGCTCCAAATCGATTGAGCTTTGTGTAATTTCAAGTTGTTTTAAACTGTTTTTAATATTGTGTAATATTATATTTTGATATTGCCGTATTTTTCGCTCTATAAGACGTACCAGACCACAAGACGCACCTAGTTTTTGGAGGAGGAAAACAAGAAAAAATATATTCTGAATCTCAGAAGCCAGAACAGCAAGAGGGATTGCTGCGCAGTGAAAGCAGCAATCCCTCTTGCTGTTCTGGCTTCCGGGATAGCTGCGCAGCCTGCATTCGCTCCATAAGACGCACACACATTTCCCCTTACTTTTTAGGAGGGAAAAAGTGAGTCTTACAGAGCAAAAAATCCGGTAATTTTGTGTGTTTATTTATTTCATAAAATTTCTACACCACCTGATTGAAAAGAAGCTCAAAGCAGTTTATTTGTTGCAACCCACCCTTGGACCTTAGGGCGAAGGGCAAGTAATAAATTGTAATAACGGTGATAATGATGATGATGATGTCTTTAATATTATGGAGTGCTGTATTCATGGAAAGCAATGGAGCAACATTTGGGGTAGCCAAATGTTGACGGCCATATGTTATTGACCACTATTTTCATCATTCCTGACCAGTGGCCATGCTGGCTGGGGCTGATGGGAACTGGGAGACGAACAATATCTAAAAAGCGCTGCAATGACTGCACCTGGATTATCAAGTTATATAGTAACTAAGAACTTCAGTTATGTATCATGATGACTCTTCATGCCCAGTCATGCCCTGTTCTTTAAACCACACGGGTAACAATAGTAACCACTGAGAAGCAGGAAGGAGGCTTTAGAAACTCTGCCTGACTTGTAGTATCATGGTTTCTATAAAATTGAATGAAATGAAATGCCTTGTCACATCCCACACGACTGATCAATCAACACCTCATCAACTGCAGGCATGGCTTTGACTTGTTATCTTTCACAGTTGTGGACAAGTTGCCTAACAGTTGGGTTTTCAATATCTTTATCTGACAGCTGCGTGGCTTATATTTAGCACAATGCAGCAATCTGAATGGGCAAACTAGTGTGCGTGTATTGAAGTGATGGGGATTGTTAAGCCTTTCCCCTTAGGAAATGTTGCTGACAAAAAAATATTCTTGCCAAACTGCCTTTCACTCTCACAAACACGCAGCTACGCAAATCATATTGTTTTCTAAATTCTCTTTAAGCATTCTCCTAAAACATACTAAGGCGAATTTCAGCAAGAATGAGGGGTTAGCAAATTGTGCCCGTTGAGTCTACTAAAGCAACAGCTTTCAGTCTTCTGTTGATAAGAGTGGAAGGCTGTTCTGAAGAACACAGAACTTCCAATGTACCTACATTTGGACCCACTAAACAATTTAAGTAACACAAATGGTGGATCCATTTGCCCACTGTGTCCTATAGTTTCTGAGATTTGATTACAGTGGTACCTCGGGTTAAGAACTTAATTTGTTCTGGAGGTCCGTTCTTAATCTGAAACTGTTCTTAACCTGAGGTACCACTTTAGCTAATGGTGCCTTCACTTCTTCTTTTTTTAAAAAAATGGTGTTTATTGAGAATTTTAAAATTCTCAATAAAACAAAAAAACAAAAAAGAGGGGGGAAACAAGAAAAAAAATAACGATTAAACAATACAAATTGATAAAAGTCAAAAGCAAAAAGCAAAAACAAAACACATAGCACATCAAAATCAAAAAGCAAAAATAAACCACAAAGATTTAAAAACAGATCCAATATTCTCAAATCCTTAACTGTCATTACCTTATTTCATCAACCTCCTCACACCTCCCTTTTTGTATTCTAGTTATTGATTGTCACAGCAAATCCTTTCCATTTTTCATAATATTCTGTCATTAAATTGCCTTAATCTATTTTAACCTTATTTTACCATAAAAAACCCTAAAACTTAAAAGCCAAATAATTTTGTTCCAACATTTTTCTAATACTCATTAATTTTAGAAAACATTCCTAAATAGAATTTTTAAAAACTTTCTTCCAATCTTCATCCAACGTCTCTTCCTCCTGGTCTCGGGTTTTGTCAGTCCTTTCTATCCCATCCATCTAGTTCATTAACCTGGTAACCTTATGTCCGAGGCCCTTAAGTCTCTTCCATGTCCCTTCTGCAGATCTTCTTCATATTTATACCTGTACTTTACTTTGTCTTCTGCTCCTTTCACTCGTGGAGACTCCAGCTTGACAATATTTTTGTCCCTTCTCGACAGATCAGCCCCTTTTCCATAGTCCACACTGAACTCCATGTGGTATTTAAAAGCATGTTTCAAGGTCCCTCCAAAGTTGAGGACCCCCACAACTCCAAACTCCTCCCGGCCCAACGCCAGACTTGAAAAGTCAAAACATCCCTGCATAGGGGGGGTCTATCCAGCCCCCCATCTCCAAGCCAAACAAGATTCTCTCTCTCCAAATCTGGCTTTTTCCAGGTTCATTCGTCAGATCCAACAACTCATGTTCCTGCTGGGCCACAGTACCCTCCATCTCTGTCTCCCGGGGTCCAGCCACAGCCTCCTCCCTCATCTGATCTGTCAGAGCACACTCCTGAATTGATTCCTGAGTGGGTTCTATATAGATACCCACTACCTGTCCAAAATTTCTGATCGCAACAGTCATCAAATCCATCTTCTCATGTAACTGTTCCAATAAAGCACTTGTCTTGCAGAAAACATGCACCAGAGCCTTCGAGTACATTGTTGTGCAAGGTCAAAGTCTAATCCTACGATCTTAATGTATTGCAGCTGCAAAGCTCCCCAGTTCAGATTTAATAACAGTTTCACAAGCTCCCTCTAGGGGAAGAACTTCTATTTGTATCCATCTCTCTCTCTCTCTCTCTCTCTCTCTCTCTCTCTCTCTTTTAAAGCAGATCTAACAACAAAGTTTCCTTTTTCAGATATTTTGTCAATATTTTATTCCTTTTAACTGTGAAGGAGAACAATGGAATCACTATGTTTCTCTTCTTTTAACTGTCTGTCAAAAATGTTTATCTATAGTCAATGAACTCCAAAAACGTCTGTCCTGACACCCCGCTCCCAGGTTCAAGACGGTGGAAAATTGCTTTTCTTTACACACTCTTCTGCAGGTTTAAAAAGTCCAGAAAAAAAAATCCCCCCTCTTCTCCTACTTCCAAAGGGGGTTCAGTAGTTTTAGATGATGAAAGTTGATCCTTTACAAATGATTTACTAAGCTCTAGCTTGCCATGTCTTTGCTTTAATCTTTCTACAAAAAGTGGAAGGCTGACTTCCTGTTTAGACCTTCCCGCTTCAGTGCCAAATTAAGGAAATTTCTTAGTCCAGTTTTCCATTCTACTCACGGGTCGTTGTTTAGAGTCAAATTGTCCAAATTTAATCTACTCACGGGTAGTTGTTTTTGTAGCCAGATTGTCACAGGAAAAAGGTAGCGCTCTCCGGTAACGGCTGTGTGGCTTCGCTCCACGGAAGAAGCAGTTGACTCTCAGCACCACGCCGCTTGCCCCGCTTCGCTCTGGAGCCCGTAATTGGGTTCCTTTACAAATTGGGGGGGGGGCGAAAGGTGCCCGCTGAGTCCCACGGTCACAGGCTTCACCCGCCTGTGATTTTTTAAAGGGTCCCCGCTTCGCCGTAGCGGAACAGACCCGATTTCTGTAGAGCCAGTCCCTCCGGATCAGAGGGAGTCCGCCATTACCGATGGCGCCACCCTGGAAGTCCTAGCTAATGGTGCCTTCAGCTGCCGCCGTACGATTTCTGTTCTCATCCTGAAGCAAAGCTCTTAACCCGAGGTACTATTTCTGGGTTAGCAGAGTCTGTAACCTGAAGCGTCTGTAACCTGAAGCATCTGTAACCCGAGGTACCACTGTATGTATTTGTTGTCAAAACCTTTGCACCAAGTGACAACATTCTTATCATGGCAAATTATACTAGAGTTAATAAATGGGTGCTCACAATCATCCATAGCCATTTGGTTTGGGCTCACAGAGTTCATGAAGATACAGAACATACCTGCAAAGTAGAAGTAGGGACCCTGTGGCCCTCCAGATGTTGCAATACTACTTTCGATCATCCTTGACCATTGGTCATGCTGGCCAGGGCTGATGGAAATTTGAAGCCCTACAGCAACTGGTGGTTTACAGGTTTCCACCCCTCTCCTAGAAAAATGCATCATAGTAGTAGTAGTAGTAATGATTTTATTTTTTATACCCTGCCCATCTGGTTGGGTTCCCCTAGCCACTCTGGGTGACTCCCAACAAAACACTAAAAACAGAATAAAACTTCAAACATTAAAAACTTCCCTAAACATAGATATCTTGACGTTTAGAATGTCGAAGTATGTGGTTGTCTATACTGCAGAAAAAATAGCAATACACATAATTATCCAATTACTGAGATGCATAAAAGTAGTACAGGTGAATGATGGCACTGCAGTGTTAATTGGAATCTCCAGGAGTGTTATGGGACTTTAATGACTTATTAAGAGGCAAAAAAAGAGAGGAAAAATTGCATATAACCTGATAAGAATAAAGGGGTATTTGCCTGTTTACAGGTAACTAATTTGGTAATTTAATATAGAAATAAAGGACCTATCTGTCATAATTATTTTATACTTATATACAGGCTAATTCCCAAACTTTAATTTAACTTTTATGCTTCAATTTGTCATGTTTAGAGGAAGAACTATTCATGCAGCGATTCCTTCAAGGCAGATAACAATCTGTTTAACATCGCTTCTGCAATGTCTTCCATTCCATCGCCATAGCAGGGGACGTTGTTCTGAAACAAGTGGAAAAATCCTAAGGCTGCATTGCAGGGATTGTCCTGTACATAGTAATAACTGCTGGTGTCTACAAAATTGTTTTACCTTCAATTGAAAAGAAACACAAAACTCATGATTTGCAGAAAGGGCTCTCTCAATAAAGCAGTTTGCATTTTTCTGAAAAACCTAATACTGTACAGTGTTTGCTTTTGTCGCTTCAATGATACATGTAGAATACTGGACTACAGTATGTACTTGATGGCTCCACACACACACACCCTTCCTAGCTCAGAAATCTGTTTCTCAAATGATCCTTCAGAAACTCTCTTGCGCTGGAAGCTTGGCTGCTTGCCCCCAGATCAGCCTACAAAGACTGCTGCTGTATGGATATGTACTTGGGAATAAGTCCTGCTGAAGTCAATAAGATATACTTTTACATGAAATAGAATGCATTTGATTGAGCTTTTAGTGTATAAGTGTGGGTGAACCCTTTCGTAAGTAAGTTTTTATAAGCTATGTGTCATTTCTTCTAGAGATCAAATATAACTGCAAATATTGTCATGATTTTGACCATATCCACACTTAAAAGCACTGATATTACTTTAAATAGCCATGGTTTCCCCCAAAGAATTCTGGAAGCTGTTGTATGTTAAGAGTGCTGACAGTTGTTAGGAACCTCCTATTCCCAACCCAGAGCTAAAATTCCCAGAGTTCCCTGTGAAGAATGATAGGCTGACAAACCACTCTGGAAACTGTAATAGCAAGAGTCACTGTCATTGCTTTTGGAATGGGAGCATGGCACCCATTTGTGGTCCCATTTGCAGTGCATGCTTTCAAGCTACTTCAAGGAGCAGCTTGAATGAGAAGGAGAAGGAGAAGGAGAAGGAGAAGGAGGAGGAGGAGGAGGAGGAGGAGGAGGAGAAGAAGAAGAAGAAGAAGAAGAAGAAGAAGAAGAAGAAGAAGAAGAAGAAGAAGGGCAACCTTTAGGATTCATTGTGGAATCCAAAGACAAACTTTTTTACAATCCATACATTTATTCAGGACGTGGGGATCAGATGATGCAACAGATTCCTTAAGAATCCTTCAGCAAGAACCAAGGGAATGGAGTCAGAAGGAACAGTATAGAGATGGGGATGCTTAGTTGTGAACAGAACGTGAGATTGAGACTGGCATGTGAAGGCTCACTAAGCTATAGGCGTCCTTGCAGTCGTGGGAATCTCATATTTTCTTCTTAATTAGCAAACAAATACAGTTAAGATGCAATACTTCATTTCACTGGGCAGCAATATGATTTGTGCTGCTAACATTGAACAAACAAGGGTGCACAAATGTGTACAGTGAAATAGAATTATATGTTTGTGGTCAAGGGTGAACTGATGTGGGCTAGTGCAAACACAGAGAACCAGAGTCCCATGAACTGCAAAGAGATCCAGCAGGACTTCCCCATGAGTTCATGTTTGTAGACCTTCATCCTTGGAAACTGTGGAAGGTAAGTTTGTTTCACACACAGGATTTGGCTGCCGTGCAGGGATATCCTAATAATATATGGCAATAGGAATCCCTTGAAAATATGAAAATCTAAATCAATGCCTTTACTTGAAAATCAAAGTCACGGAAATATGCCTGCAAATAAGTATGCCTTCTTGAGTCTGCAGGCTCTGCTAAAAACTGTAAATGGATCCAAGGGCTGCAGAGAGACAAAGATAAACCACAGATGAACATTTGGGTGATTTAAAAATAAATTCTAACAATTTAAAAACTCCTAAAAGAATTAAAAAAGAGGAATCTTATTCAAACTTACACTTTCATTCCACAATAGAATGTTGTTGTTGTTGTTGTTGTTGTTGTTGTTGTTGTTGTTGTTGTTGTTGTTGTTGTTCTTCTTCTTCTTCTTCTTCTTCTTCTTCTTCTTCTTCTTCTTCTTCTTCTTCTTCTTCTTCGTATTATTTTATTGACACCCCACTCATCTGGCTGGGATATATATTTACCGTGCCAATAGTGATGTCCTAAGAATATCATAGAAGAACAATCTATTTATTGTGATCTTGACACTGAGAGGAGAGTAGTGGAAAACCAATAGAACAGGAATTTCAAATAGTGTTGTAGAATCTATGGGATAATACTAAATGGTCTTAGTTTTCCCCTTCCCCCTAATCTTACCATAAATTGCATAGTGCATACCAGTAAATGCCTTACATTACAATATCATTCCCTTAACTTGAAACAAACATACTTCTAGCCAACAATTTCAGCTAAAATATGAATGAGCCTTTCCATGTGGTCACACATTCTTTATTATGGTGCAAAGACCCACAAAAATGATTTTGAGAGCAAAGTACAGCGGAAATAGTCTGTGTGGTCATAACTGGAAGTTATTTTGTACCCTTAACTGTGTGATTGTTTGTTTTCTGTTAAGTGAAACTATAACACACCTAAGAAAGGAACCTTCATAGTCACACAAGCTATATTCTGTCATGAATTCTCCAAAGACTTACATCACAATAAATATTTTGTACATACCTTTGAAAATGTTAAGGTTCATATTTTGGGTGTCATATATTTCTGTAGTTCATCAGTATTTCATTCCCCAGGTTCTGACCATGTTAGCCCAGTTGCTAAGAAAGAGGCTGACAAATTTGATACATATAAAAACCCTGTACAGCCCTATTTAGCATTGAGTGTGGAGTAGCCAGATTTAAATCACTAGTCCAGCACGATGCTCAGTAAGTGGCCTTGTACAAGGCACTGCTTTAATCTACCTATCAGAACTATTGCCCTGCCCGTCACTCAAATTTCTTGCCCACAGGTTACAAACACAGTGTGCTACAGATGCTGTTAGACTATCTCTCCTGCCAGCCCCGCTAGCTAGCCAGTGCTGAGGGATGATGGGAGTTGTAGTCTGAACTACTCAGGACAGCGCCATTTAGAACCGCCTGCACTGGGAGTCTAGGATGAGATACACATATTATAGCTTGCTCTGAGCCTTTGGGACATGTTAGGATCAAAGTGGGGTGGGTGGAAATAATCCTTTCTCACCAGCATTTTGATCTTTAACAGGCATAGTTCTATAGGTAAAAGGTAAAGGACCCCTGGATGGTTAAGTCCAGTCAAAGGCGACTAGGGGGTTGCGGCGCTCATCTCACTTTCAGGCCAAGGGAGCTGGCGATTGTCCACAGACAGCTTTCTGGGTCATGTGGCTAGCATGACTAAACTGCTTCTGGAACAACGGAACACCATGACGGAAACCAGAGCGCACGGAAACGCTGTTTACCTTCCCGCCAGAGTGATACCTATTTATCTACTTGCACTGGTGTGCTTTCAAACTTCTAGGTTGGCATGAGCTGGGACAGAGCAACGGGAGCTCACCCTGTCGCTGGGATTCAAACTGCCAGTCTTCTGACCAGCAAGCCCAAGAGGCTCAGTGGTTTAGACCACAGTGCCACCTGTATAATGTATAGTTCTATGCACTTTAAAGATGCTGTGTCATTTCAGGCTACCTGAAGTGGATATGGTTCCATTTGCTTCAGTGGCACTAAATGTGCAGTAACTCAACTTCAGGAAGACCCGATGTTTTAATTGCTACGCTGGCATCAATTGTGCAATTTTAACTATGCCATTTCTTTGGCTTGACACAGCACACCGTTGTTGTTTTTTTAGTGCTAAATGCTGCTGAGTAAAACAGGGGGAGAATAAAATAATATGTATGATGTGCATCAATCTGCTTTCAACAGTGTTATTATAGTCTGATAGTTTTGTATGTCAGTAGGTGTCAGCATTCAGTTACCATGTAATTGAACAATGTGATTGAATACTCATGGCAACACGCCTGTAGAATTAATGCCAAGCTCCACACACTGTGGTTTAGAATAGAATTTGGCCAACAGAAGCATGCTAATCTGCAAGGTTTTCTTCAACAGAATAGCTTTATTTTCTGTTCACATCCAACCCCCCACATTTCTCAGTGGAGAGAGAGAGAGAGAGAGAGAGAGAGAGAGAGAGAGAGAGAGAGAGAGAGAGAGACTTAGCAGTCCTGACATTCCTATCCATCCCATATCCATTCATGTTTTCACTTCCTTCAAAATACCAATTTTAATATTCAGTTAAATATAGGTGTGGTGACAAACTAAATATGGGACAGGCCCCCTGCTCCTTTAAGTGGCACACGATGCAGAAATTTGGCAGGTACATCTTATCAAATCGTAACGCCACAATGGAGAATAAAGCTGCAGTCAATTCCCCCCTCTATGTAACTGTTCACGGAAAAGAAGCTGTGCCACATATAATTCATTCAATAACTGCACCTAATTATGACTTGACTTCTGTGTTCATAGATTTCAACATATTGGCAATTGTCTTTTTAAAATATTGCCTCTTTGAAATTCGCTGGAGAAGTTCTGTCTCTGTAGTGTAGCGCATTTTGCTACTGGGCCAAGTGCAAAGCAAGAACATAAGAAGGAAAGATGAGCCCTGCCATATATCAGACCAATGGCCCATCTAGTCCATCATCCTGTTCTCACAGTGAATGCAGGGACGCGGGTGGTGCTGTGGTCTAAACCACTGAGCCTCTTGGGTTTGCCAATCAGCTGTGGGAAACCAGCAAGCAGGATTCAAGCCGAAGAGCACTCTCCCCTCCTGTGACTTCCAGCAACTGCTACAGTGGTGCCTCGCAAGACGAAAAGAATCCGTTCTGTGATTCACTTCGTCTAGCGGTTTTTTCGTCTTGCGAAGCAAGCCCATTGACGGATTAGCGGATTAGCGCTATTAGCGCTATTAGTGGCTTTTAGCGGCTTATCGGATCAGCTGATAAGCGGCTTAGTGGCTTAGAAAAAGGGGGGGGAGGAAAAAAAACCCGCAGGAACTCGCAGCACATTTTCGTCTTGCGAAGCAAGCCCATAGGAGATTCGTTTTGCGAAGCACCTCCAAAACGGAAAACTCTTTCGTCTAGCGAGTTTTCCGTCTTGCGAGGCATTCGTCTTGCGGGGCACCACTGTATTCAGAATAATTGCTACATCCTCCTGTGGCAGCCGAGCCGAGCCATTGATAGCTCTGTGGGAAGATCTGCTGGAATGTGCAGTTTAAGATGCAGCAGATTTACAACTCAGCTAGCTGATTCCTGGCTCAGCGAGGTTCTGCTGGTGTTAAGTCCCCAACCAAAGATATGCTCAGCTGAGATGGAGACGGCTGTATTGAGGCCTGTGCGAGTCCCCCAAAGGAGTGTGGGAAATATGGGACCCAAGAGTGGGGACATAGGCTGGATTCTAAACCAATTCAATTTGGGCATGAGACCTGGAACTTGGCATAGAACACTGATTTATTTTTAACACTGATTTTTTAATAATATTTTTTATTAATTTTAACATATAAATTATAAAATGTACCACAAAACTTATCACTTATACAATCTTTTTAGACTTCCATCAGCACCTCTGATGATCCACCGTTTTAACCACTTCTTATGCATTTCTTAACTTTATATTCCCTTTACATCTCTTAACAAATCATCCTCCCCCTTGTTCATTTTTACAATACTTCTAATAATACTCCTCACAAAACTTCTTGCAACCCTACAAACGTCATCTGTTCTTCACAATTACTTTTCAAATAGTCCGTAAATTTACTCCAGTCTTCCGTGAATTTCTGGTCTCACCGGTTTAGAATCCTTCCTGTTAGTTTATCTAATTCTGCTTAGTCCTGCATAGAACACTGTTTTAAAGGCTTGTATGGTCTCTGCCAGGCTTAGGCAGAGCAGCAGCCCCACTGCTAAATGGGGTTTAGATCTGGTGCAACTTTACGTCATCTTAACCAGCGTCGTAGCGTGAGTTGTCAGCACCTGGGGCAAGGCAAGTAATTTGCGCCCCCTAACCCGGGGCAAGGCAAGTAATTTGCGCCCCCCTAACCCCTAACCTGCCGCGTCAGGTGATCTGAGGTGAGTTGCCACTGGCGCTGGCGCCCAAACCACGCCGCTTGCCCAGAGGAGGAGGAGGGCAGAGAGGCGAGGAAAATGCAACATGGCCCAGCAGCTGCAGCAGCAGCAGCGGAGGTGGGGCTGTGAGGAGGGGCTGCCTGGCGCGTCCTCCGCGGCCCTTACGCGCGGGGACCGCGACGAGCGCTGAGAGCCGCTGCCTGCCGGACGCCTTCAGCCCGGGCGCGCACACAGCTCATTGGTTCCACGGGACATGGGGCTCTGCTACAGCCTGCGCCGGAGGCTCTTCGGCGACTCCGGAGGCAGCGAGCGCGCCCCCTCCAGATGTTGCGCCCGGTGCGGCCGGCCCCCCTGGCACCCCCCACGCTACGCCACTGATCTTAACTCACAACAACTTGCTTTACGCCAGCTTCCTATGCTTTCTGGAGTAAAGGCAGGCAGACCAGCCACTGAATTGGCACAAGGCCTCTGAACGATTTTATCATTATTCTGATTCCCTCTCTTCCATCGCAATGTCTTCCTGACTACCAACTAAAGTGATGGTAGTTAACATTCTTCACGGAACTGTAGTGTCAGGCTGACCCATGTTACAGCAATATGTTTGAAGGCAGTCTGTTAGCAGGAGCAGTCTAATTTATTCACAATTAAAAAAAAATCTATCCTTTCACTCTGACCCATGCCTTCGTTCTATTACTCAAAGATTTGTTTTTAAAAATGCAATTACCAGGGTGCTTTTTCCAATTTCGTTGGCATGTCTGTTGCAACAGGCAGTGCGGCATTGAGTGCATGTGGCAAAACATGGAACAAAGGAAGCGAAGAAGGAAGGAAGAAGGAAGGAAGGAAAGCAAGAAAGCACCCTAGCCTGAAGACGAAGCATATATGTTTATATATTTATATAGTTTTGATTCTATTAAAATTTAACATTTTTAGGATTATTTTTTGGGCCACAATTGTTATTATCTGTAAGAAGAAGAGGAAGAAGAGTTTGGCTTTGATATCCCGCTTTATCACTACCCGAAGGAATCTCAAAGCGGCTAACATTCTCCTTTCCCTTCCTCCCCCACAACAAACACTCTGTGAGGTGAGTGAGGCTGAGAGACTTCAGAGAAATGTGACTAGCCCAAGGTCACCCAGCAGCTGCATGTGGAGGAGCGGAGACGCGAACCCGGTTCACCAGATTACAAGTCTATCGCTCTTTCTTAACCACTACACCACACTGACTCTCCTTAAGTCCTGTCAGGGGAAAAGGTGGGGTAGAAATAAAGAAATTTATTTATTTATTTATTATTAGTAATAATAATAATAATAATAATAATAATAATAATAATAATAATAATAATAATAATAATAATAATGGCGGCTTTTTTTCTTTAAAAAATGTTTAGGGGTACTCTCATTTTCCTACTCATATTGAAATACTGCCCCTCCATGAGGTCAAAATTAGATTCACAAAATATTTAGGGGTATGCGTACCCCTGCATCCTCCCAGAAAAAAGCAGTGGTATAATAATAATAATAATAATAATAATAATAATAATAATAATAATAATAATAATAATAATAATTTGGGAAGTCTCTTCTGCCTCCACTGCCAGAGGCATTATGCCTCTGAAAGCCAGTGGCTGGGAATAATGGGGGCAAAGTCCTATTGCGCTTACCGTATGTCCTACTCGCAGGCTTCCTACAGGCATCTGGTTGGCCACTGTGAGAACAGGATGCTGGACTAGATGGGCCTGATCCAGCAGGCTCTTCTTACATTCTTAAGGCTAACCTGCTGTGCCCCAAGGCATCTCCTATTTCTTATCTCTCTCCAAGGGCTGGAAATTTAAAGGCCCTGAACTTCCTTGAGCAGGTACCCCAAGGGAAGGAGCACATGACTGGTGTGGGGTGTTCTATATCAGCAGTTGCCATCTTGGGTTTTTTATTTTTATTTTTAGAAGAAAAGGATTTCAGCATAAGCCTAGGAGGGAGGCTTCAAGGAACTAAAAGCTACCTGTGAGCAGCAATTCTACTAAGAGGCTGGTGAGTTTTCGGGTCTGTGTAGGCAATGGGTAGGGAATTGTGTTTATCCAATTTTGGTTTGTTTTCACCAAGGAGGGCAAAACTTTTTCCCGTCTTGTTTTGTTTTTTAAACCTGTGCGGTCTCATCTTGATGCAAAATTGCTCATGCCTATAGCTGTATCCTTGTTCTACCTAAGGAGGCCTCAGAGAGACCCCAGGGAATTTTCTGAAGACTGTTTAATGAGGGGCTGCTTGGTAAATAATTTATCCCTTATCTGGCGGCAGCAGTGGCTTCAAAGTGGGGGAAGGGGGTTCAAGAAGATGCATGCATTCTGCTCGTGGCTTGGTCACTCTTTCCTAGGTGGCATCATCATCATCATCAAGCAGCCATGGCAGTGAGTGGTAAGATTGCTCCACTAGCCTGGAGCTGGCACAGAGATTAGGCCCCAATAAGTCCTGGTACCCCTGAACAATGGCGATAATAATAATTGTTTTGTTTTGTTTCATTCATTCATTCCCCACCCATGTGGTTGGGTCTCCCCAGCCACTCTGGGTGGCCCCCAACATATTATTGAAAACACGATAAAACATCAAGCAATAAAAACTTCCTTAAACAGGGCTGCCTTCAGATGTCTTCTAAGTCACATAAACTTCTTTGACATCTGATGGGAGGGCATTCCACAGGGCAGGTGCCACCACTGAGAAGGCCCTCTGCCTGGTTCTCGGTAACCTCACTTCTCACAGTGAGGGAACCACCAAAAGGCCCTTGGAGCTGGACCTCAGTGTCTGGGCAGAATGATGGGGGTGGAGATGCTCCTTCAGGTATACTGGCATGGAACCCAGTTGGTTGGAATGTGGAACATCCCCACCTGCAACATTTAAGCAGCTGATCTCTTCTCCCATATCAACCTGTCTATGCTTTAAGATTAGCCAGTGAGACTCTCTTGGTGGTCTCTATGTGAGATGATGGGGTGAGAGCCCAAGAAAGGGCTTTTTTCAGAGACTGTTCCTCATATATGAAACCTCTTCCTACTGAGATGTATCTAGCCTCATCTCTTTATAGCTTCAGGTAGTTGGCTAAAATGTATCTTAGAGGGCGTTTGGCGGAGGTGAGAACTGATTGCTAAGGCTGCTACTCTTAGGAACTGCCATTCCGTGATTTGTTGTTGTATGTTTTAAATGGATTGAGCTTTTATGGCTTTTATGTATTCTTTTAATACTTGCTTTATTGTAAACCACCCTGTGACCTGTGCAAAGAGCAGAAAGTAAATAATCTGAGTAAGTAAGTCAATAACTTGTTCTGCGTTGTCTCCGAACAAAGAGGCAGTGCATAACTTTAGGCCAAGGCTCAGCTTTTGGAATCTGTTTTCTGTGCCAGTTCTTAACACCTGGGCAAAGTAACAATAATGGGGGAAATATCTCAGGAAAAAGAAAGAGAGAGAAAAAAATAAGTGTTATTTGCTAGAGCTAGTCTTCAAAAATTGGATGTATTATTAATTAAACACCAAAGCAAGCCTGCAAGAATATAGCTAATGATGACTTCTATGAGCTCATGAAAAATGCAGCTCCTTTTCCCCATTTCCCCCTATCATCTTTTCTTCTGGCTCACTTTACCCTGCTATCACTCCAAGGACTGCTTTTCTCCTCCCTCAAGGCTCTCTCCAGTCCTAAGTGCCAAATTTCCCTTT
The DNA here is from genome assembly GCF_964188305.1 of Podarcis bocagei. Classification (NCBI taxonomy): domain Eukaryota; kingdom Metazoa; phylum Chordata; class Lepidosauria; order Squamata; family Lacertidae; genus Podarcis; species Podarcis bocagei. The sequence continues at coordinate 40,384,545 of NC_138126.1, forward strand.
CCTCAGGAGACTTCTGTATTCCCCCAGGGATTCCGTGGAGTGGCTTGTTTAGCACATTCAGCCCTCCAAATTGACTCCATTTCGAACATTAATGCTCTTTCCTCCTGCAACTTGAAAATAGGCTTCCTGTTCCTTGACTTTAACCACTGACTCTTAGGAAGCTTTGCAGCAAGAATCCATTGCAAGACACCTTGGACACGGAACATTTTAATATTCCATGCAGCGCTTCTAATAAAATAATGACTGAGAAGACTGGTACCACAACATAAGTTTATACTATATATTTTTTGTGGGTCTGGTTGTATACTTAATAAACTGTTTCTTTCTCAGTTCCTCTTCTCTATTTTTATTCTGTATTTACATTTTTACACCATATCTTATTTTGTGAAAATTAGTCCAGACAAGTCCAAGTATTAATTTGAGTGCACTGCTTTTTCAGGTATTCACTATATTTTCCCCATTCTCTTTGAAATTTTTGTTTGAATTGGTCTCTAATTGCCTCTGTCAGTTTAGCCACTTCTAAATAATTGAATAGCTTATCTTACGATTCTTTTTCTGTTGGGATTGTTTCATTTTTCCCCAAATTTTGGCAATTGGAATTCTTGCTGTCGCATAAAGAAAAATTCTCTTATTTTCCTTTGCAGTATCTGGCTCTAATATTCCCAGTAAAAAGGCTTCTGTTGTTATTGTTTTTATAAAAAGTTTGTTTGAACATTTTCTTCAGCTCTTCATAAACCATATCCCAAAAGCTGATCGCTGAAGAATTGATGCTTTTGAGAAGGCTGGTCACCGAAGAATTGATGCTTTTGAATTATGGTGCTGGAGGAGACTCTTGAGAGTCCCATGGACTGCAAGAAGATCAAACCTATCCATTCTTAAGGAAATCAGCCCTGAGTGCTCACTGGAAGGACAGATTGTGAAGCTGAGGCTCCAATATTTTGGCCACCTCATGAGAAGAGAAGACTCCCTGGAAAAGACCCTCATGTTGGGAAGGATGGAGGGCACAAGGAGAAGTGGACGACAGAGGACGAGATGGTTGGATAGTGTCTTCGAAGCTACCAGCATGAGTTTGACCAAACTGCGGGAGGCAGTGGAAGACAGAAGTGCCTGGCGTGCTCTGGTCCATGGGGTCACGAAGAGTCGGACACGACTAAACGACTAAACAACAACAAAACTTAATTTTATCACAATTCCACCACATATGCAACAGTGTGCCCTCAACTTGTTTGCACCTCCAACACATTTTTGATTTTGTTCTATACATTTTAGATAGTTTGTAATGTGTCATATACCATATGTAGTTTATACTATTAAAGCATCCTTCACTTGTTTCTTAGTGAATTGTTTTAAAAATAAAAACAGGTGAAGGAGGGAGTTTTTGTTGCAGGGAAATGCTCCTATTTCTATGCCAGTGCATAGAAACTGGCATTTCTATGTCTCAAGGCAAATCTAAAAAAATGTAGTATAAACACTGGCAACTGGGAAACACTGGCCTGCGAGCACTCCAGTTGAAGAACAGCCTTTACCAAAGGTGTCATGGGCTTTGAAGACACTCGAACTCAGGATGCAAGGGAGAAACATGTTAAGAAGAAGGCATGTTTGGCAAATCCACACCATGATCAACTCCCACCCAGAAACCAATGTCCCCACTGTGGAAGCACGTGTGGATCCAGAATTGGCCTCCACAGTCACTTATGGACTCACTGTTAAAACCATGTTTATGGAAGACAATCTTACTCGGCTATGAGTGATCGCCAAAGAGGAAGAAACTTTTCCACTGAGCATTTATTCATACAATACTCCACATACATAAGAACATATTGTAACTCACCCTGAGATCTTCAGATGAAGGGTGATATAGAAATTCAATAAAGAATAATAACATACCCATCAACTGCCTGGGAAAAACTGGGAAAAGCCTCCCACTCCTCTGTATCAAGCCAGTCCATGACATCTAGTCCAGCATCCTATAACCAACCAGGTACCAGTGGAAGACCCCCAAGCAGCACCCAAGCACAAGAAGATTCTCAGAAGCATACCACCTCTAAGCGTAGTGGCAAAGCATAGCCAGCAGACCAAAGCCATCAAATTCATTACTGAATTTGTCAAATCTGCTTTTTCAAAGTTGGTGAGTTGGTGACCCTCCCTGCCTCCTGTGGGAGCGAGTTCCATAGCTGTGCTGTATGAAGAAACACCTGGATCCTGCAACATTCTGCTTCATCAGATGTCCATGAGTTCTAGGTTTATTAGCAAGGGAGTCCCTGTACATAGCTACACGGTGTAAGGACTCAGGAATAGTAGGTGGACATTGGCTTATACATTCACATGCCTTAGCTACCTCTGATATGGACCACTATAGCACCCTGTATGTAGGACGACCTTTGAAGAACATTTAGAAACGTCAACTGGTTCAAAATGCTGCAGCTGACGTTCTGACTGGTGCAGCTCCTGGATCTGGTGACTCCCTTTTTTCTGACCTCTTCAAAGGTTCAATTCATGGTGCTGGTTAAAACCTACATGGTCTGAAGTCCGAATCCCTCAAGGAGCACCTTCTACTGCATGCACATGCCCATTCTTTGAAGACCGTGGAGGAGCCTCCCCAGCATATCCTTCCAGTATCAGAGGCACCTTTGAAGGGAACTTGGCAGAGAGTCCTCTCTGTGATCATGCCCAGGTTATAGAACTTTCTGTCCCAGGAAACAGTGCCTCTTGGCACCATCCTTATGGAGTTTTTGGCACCTTATCAGGGCACATTTATTTTTGGCAACCATTTTAAAATCTCTCTAGCTGAGTTGCTTTGGTCTGCAGCCTTGTTTGTCCTGAACTATTTTTAAGCAGTTGATTTTAAACTGTATATATCCATTTGCAGTGTTCATGTTATCACTTCTTTTTTTTGTATTATGGTCTGCCTTGAGCGCCCTCAGGTGGCAAGGCATGTCTAGAAATAAATGGATGCTGGACTAGATGGGCAACTGGGCTGATCCAGCAGGCTCTTCTTATGATCTTACAATTTTAAAAATAGTTTCTATGAGTGGTATTAAACTAAATTGGTTCAGAAGAGACCCTATTGAAACCTAAGTTAGTAATGGCAATCCTACTCCGATTCAAACAATACAACACCCTATATTGTTATTTGTATTTCTCTGATGTTCATACTTTCCCCAGTTGAGGGGAATTCTGTGTATTCTAACAAAAATTTTGTAAAGTGTGTTTTTATGATTGAAAGAGCAATCTGTGTTCTTTTTAATTTTAAAAAAAAAACTATTAAATTTTTGCAGGTGTGAAATTAAAAAAAATAAAAATCTGGCTAATCAGCCAACAAATCATTCAAGGAGGATAATATGATTTCACCCACTGGGCAGCAATTTCTTCAATATTTTAGCTAAACTTTCTGAACGCCTCTTAAACCTTATCACTTGACTGGTAATGCACTAAGTCAGGGGTCTGCAACCCGCGGCTCCGGAGCCGCATGCGGCTCTTTTACACCTTTGCCGCGGCTCCGGGGCAGATACTAGCGAGGGGAGGAGGCGCATTGTGCGCCCCGACACTCCCCACTGTGGCGGGCGCTGTACTGGCTGTGACGTCGCATGGGGGCGGTGCATGCGTTAGTCACGCACCATCCCAACGTCACCTTACAGCCCGCTGTCAGATCGCAGCTCCGGAGATATATTTGTTTTAAATGTCGCAATGGTTTTGCGGCTCCCAGTTTTTTCCCCCTTCAGAAACGGGTCCAAGTGGCTCTTTTTGTCTTAAAGGTTGCAGACCCCTGCACTAAGTCAAAAGGAAAACATAAACTACCAGCTTTCTTTGGTCCTAGAGCTGACCTTAATTTTTCAGTGGTATAATAGCCTGGGCTTACTAATCTAAATTCTTTTTGCTCTTTCATTTACTTTGCCTGTTCGTATGATTGTTATTTGCATCATCGTTTCCCTCCAGTGTGCTTATCTGCATAAATTCTGATGGTCACTAAGATTGGGCAACCTTTCCCAATGGCTTCTTAATCCCATTCTCCAGATTTGCATAAGCAGTTTATGAACACATGGCCATTTGACTTCTTCAGCACCCCACTTATATTTCACTTTCGCTTATCAGCTGATTTACTCCTTCCAGAGACAGAAGATGAATAGCTGGCTCTGTGTTTTTCAAAATCAAAACAGAATCGAAAAGGCTGGATTAATCACATTTTATTCCAACCCCACTTATCTCTATCACCTATTGCTTAGCCCTGTCAGGAGTGATATGTCTGCAATATCCTATCGGCTGGTGTTCACTCACTGTGGCATCATGGGAGTTTTGTTTATTCATTAATGCAGCCTCTCTCTCTTTTTTCATAACAAAGCTGCACAGAGACTTTGCTGAGAAGTTCAGTGTTGAACCTGCTGCTTTTATCACAAGCCTGCCATGAATAAAAGAGAATTTCAGAAACAGTTGCTATTCAGGCACAGAGCTTTATATCTGAATGGATTTAAATCTGAATATATTTAAGCCTATGCTGTATGACTAGCTACATGTGAAGATGCTATAAATCCCAAGTAATTAGTCATCCTGCAAACAGAAAGGGAGGAGAAATTAATTTGGTCCACATCTTGCCTCAGACACCTGCAGATTGGAGCACAGTGAATTATATCACACACTGCTCTGAATTTTGTGGCATGGTTTTGTTTCCCAAAGCACACAAACCAATGTGGATTTAGGGGGAAATACATTGGTACCTCTGGATATGCACACCTCTGGTTGCGTATCCTTCAGGATGCGAACGCGGCAAACCCGGAAGTATTTTTCTGGGTTTAGCCATACACACATGTGCAGAAGCGATCTATACACTGTGCGCATGCACAGAAGCGCTCTACTGTGCCGCGCACATTCGCAGAAGTGGCACCTCCAGTTGCGAATTCCTCAGGATCCGACCGGAGCTCCAGAATGGATCCCGTGCGCAACTGGAGGTACCACTGTACATTGAAAAGCAAACAAAACGTATTTAGAGAAAGAATGTATAAGATGGTGTACACTGGGCTGGGGAGGCTCAGGCCTGGTGACCAAATGTGGACATGTCTCTCTTGTTGGCCCTTGTAACTCCAAGCACACCCATCCCACAGACCACACCATCCTTCAATGCTTTTGTCTGTCTAGAATGTGCCCTTATACTGTGACAATACCTTTTGCTTGCCAGAAAAGAGGATGGAGATGTGTGGGTGTGCACATCTTACATTTGTATGACTGGAATGTAACCCATAGTACAAAGGTAAGAATCACACCCATTGTTGTGCCCATTTCTGTATCTGACTGACCCCACTAGGGATGTGTGGATAAACCGAAGACTAGAAAAAGGAGAAACTGACAGACGTCAGGACACAGTTTAGGTCTCCACATTTCCATGTCAGTTTGTGATTTATTTTATTTTTAAAAATTAAGCCTCCCTCAAAACTCACCAGCGTTTTAGTGTGAAATTTTCCTCATAAACACATGATTGTATGCAATTTTGCCTAATTCACCCCCCCTTTTTTACAACTCCCCCCCCCATAAGACATTTCTTATGTTTTCACTAATGTGCCCTTATACTCACATTTCCCTCTGGTATAAGCATTTCTGAACAGATTCCTTGGCCTTCACAAACAGTTCTGGGAACTGCAAATTAAGTAAGTTCACCTTTAAATATGAAGTGAATCAAATTTTTTCCTGATCCCTAGATCCCATCCACCACTGGTGTGCAGCCCCGGAATGTTGCCCATGAAGGAGTGGACCCCTGTGTTGAAAAGGAGTCCCCCCCCCACATCAACATGGGGGTGAAAGCAGGTAGGCACCAGCATGTCTTCACAGAAATCCAGCTAACTGATATCACAGAGTGATTTTTGTTTTAAACTCAGCTATTGAGCTTGTCAGCCTTTTGCCCTTCTCCATCCATAGCATTTGTTAGAGGCTGATAGTGTGCTTTCTCTCTCTCTGCTTTTGCTTCTGAAAGAATAGCATTTTAATACCCTTTTGTATGATGCAATTAATAGATGCCACTCATTTTATTTTGACGGCTTCTTCTTTCAGTATGTGACTCTTTTTTTTTTTTTACAAGAGTCAACGGAAATAATTGCAGCTCCAAGTACTGTATTATTAAGATAAAACACAACTGTGAATTCAGTCAGCCTAATTGAATTATTGGCCACCTTCAAGCGTGAGCTATTGTACGAATCAGCATGGAAGTGATTCATACTGAACAGCCAGCAGCTAGCTCAGGAGTGGGTTAAGGAAGAGAGCAGGCTGTGAGCAGTTCTGTTCCCTTTGAACTATATATGTGCGTAAAAATGTATTTGGCTTCCCAGGCCCCATTCTCTCCCCAATCAATAAAAATCTCATTTTTACTCTCAAGGTTTATTCAATTAGAAGTTGTTTTAATGCCTCAGAAACCAAAGATGCTCTAACTAGCCCAATATTAAAGCCTCAAACACCATCAGCTCTGAAGTTATGGTTGACTTCCTATGGATCCAATTTGTTTTCCCTTCTGCAAAACTATGGTATATTACTATAGCATACATCAAAACTAGTGATGGGTGCAAACCAGCATATTGGTGTTTATCTGGTCTGAAAATAAAGGAAAATTCCATTCAAGATGTAGGTCCAGTCTCTGAAGATCACTCCTGTTTAAATGCAGGACCAAATTTTAAACAGGAAAAAAAGAAGAGGAGGAGGAGGAGGAGGAGGAGGAGGAAGAAGAAGAAGAAGAAGAAGAAGAAGAAGAAGAAGAAGAAGAAGAAGAAGAAGAAGAGTAATACAGTGGTACCTCGGGTTAAGAACTTAATTTGTTCCGGAGGTCCATTCTTAACTTGAAACTGTTCTTAACCTGAGGTACTACTTTAGCTAACGGGGCCTCCCGCTGCCACTGCACTGCCACCGTGTGATTTCTGTTCTCATCCTGAAGCAAAGTTCTTAACCCGAGGTACTATTTCTGAGTTAGCGGAGTCTGTAACCTGAAGCGTCTGTAACCTGAAGCGTCTGTAACCCAAGGTACCACTGTACACAAATGAACAAACAAATATCTATTACCAATTTTCTGTCCAGCAACCAGGTGTATCAGACACCTGAAACCATCAGAGGATATTTTTGTCGCCAGTGATAATAATACATAAAAATTGGTGATAGAACCAATGGAATCCATTACCTAATGGGAATGGGGTTGTTCTCTGTCACTGAAGGTCTTCAAGCACAATCTGGGCAGCCGCCGATTGGGAATGCTCTAAAGCTCTAAAGCTTGATGGCCTGCATCAAGCAGGTGTTTAGACTGGAGTGCATAGTCAAACTATGGAACTTGCTCTTCCAGATGGCACTGATGGCCACCAACTTGGATGGCTTTAAAAAAGAACTGGACAATTTCATGGAGGACTGGCTACCAGCCATAATCGCTACACTCTCCCTCCACAGTTGGAGTCAGCAATGCTTCTAAATACCAGTTGCTGAAAACCTCATGAGGGGAGAGTGTGCTTGTGCTCCTGTTCCGCTTCCTGGTTTCCCACAGGCATCTGGTTGGCCACTGTGAGAATGGACTAGAGGGGCCATTTGCGTGATCCAGCAGGCCCTTCTTATGTTGTAGAATTCTACAGCTCTATGATTCTACAAAGAGAGATCCATCACTGCGAACTGCCACCGGGTTACCTCAGATGGTTTCATTGTATGTTCAGTAGGCTTTCCGGAAAGAGACAAGGCAAAGTAACTTTGAATGATAAATATCTCATGTGTTTCAGAATGTTACCTTTTTTAACGGGGAGAAAAAGCAAACTGGCATTTATATAGCGGGCTATTTTTATTGCATGGTGTACGGAATTCTAAACGCTGCATTAGAATAACCACTCAGAGACTACTGCACCTCTTCCTTCCTTCCTGCATAATTTTATCATTAATTCCTACTAAAGTATGCACTTGGAAATCTCAGTCTGTCCATTGCTGTGCCATGGAAATTGATCTCTATTATTTACACATCTGCTTATTTATTCTGAGTAAGACCAGTGGTTCGTCTAGGCCATTGCTATCAAAGCTGTCTGGTGGTGAGAGTAAAAATCAGAACTGAGACATATTAGTCCTGACATTTCCCTGCATTTAACATCCAAAGTCAGTTGCCTGCAGAAGCCCTGGCCCTTTGGCCTTTGTTTTGCCGTGCAATAATTGATAGGCAGTTCTTCTGGTTTTATGGTGAATTTACTGTTTTTATTGCTGGGTTGATCTCTTAAGTTTTACAGTCTTTCATTGGTATCTGAAGAAGTGTGCATGCACACGAAAGCTTATACCCAGAACAAACTTAGTTGGTCTCTAAGGTGCTACTGGACAATTTTTTAATTTTTCAATTTATTTAGTCTTTCATTGTGTTATTCTGTTTCTTTGATTTTTATCCTACCTTTCAACAACGTTCAGGCTGGTTTACAGAAAGTTAAAACTACATTAAGCAAACTAAAACAACACACACACACACACACACACACACACACACACAGTGGTACCTCGGGTTACATACGCTTCAGGTTACAGACTCCGCTAACCCAGAAATAGTGCTTCAGATTAAGAACTTTGCTTCAGGATGAGAACAGAAATTGTGCTCCGGCAGCACAGCAGCACGGCAGCAGCAGGCCCCATTAGCTAAAGTGGTGCTTCAGGTTAAGAATAGTTTCAGGTTAAGTAAGGACCCCCCGAACGTATTAAGTACTTAACCCGAGGTACCACTGTATATATATATATATATATATGCTTTCGTAGATTTTCACGGGTACAGGAATGCAGGTTTTGTTGTCTTCGGGTGTCTTCCCGTGTAAGAGTTGGGGTGTCTAGGCGACGTTTCGACGAGGTCTCACTCGTCATCTTCAGGCTGGTGCTTTTGGCTTCTTGTTACTGGAACAGAGTAACAGTAACAAGTTCCAGTAACAAGAAGCCGAAAGCACCAACCTGAAGATGACGAGTGAGACCTCGTCGAAACGTCGCCTAGACACCCCAACTCTTACACGGGAAGACACCCGAAGACAACAAAACCTGCATATATATATATATATATATATATATATATATATATATATATATGCCATGATAAAAGAGCCAGGGGACTTAAATGACCTGAAGGTGGGTGCCAGCTGATTCTCCACCAAATAGCTCCTTTCCCCTTTAGCCAAGTATGGCAGTGGATGTGCTGGACTGTTGCCTTGCCACAGTAATGGACTGGATGAACTGAAGATAAGACTGAGGCGCTGTTAGTGGCCTAGACCAGATGGATGTGGAGTTGCCTGCCGTTGATGGGACTACACTCCCTCCCACTCCTTCTTTTCCTGTGTTGGCAGCCAGGCCATCATTTTGCCCCACTAGTCATTCTGCTTATGCTGCTTTATCATGCACAAAACAAGTGGTGGAGATAATATTCTGAAAATGTCTGGGAAAGTGGGAGTGAAGAAAAAGGAAATCACCCAAAATTTTAGCAGTCAACCTTGGCTCAACTCCAAGCCAAACATCCTGAAAGCACTACTCATTACTCTGGAAAGAACAATTAAAAATTCAAATGAAGTATAGTAGTGATGCAAAACTGGATGGAATGGAAGAAGCATGAAAGGACTTGTGCTTCTGTGTCACACTCTTAAGGTGTTCTAGTCACTACAAAGCTAGTGAAAGTCTATCAGGGGTCAGCAAACCTTTTCAGCAGGGGTTTCAGCAAACCTTTCCACTGTCCCTCAGACCATGTGGAGGGCCGGACTATATTTTGAAAATAATAATAATGAACGAATTCCTATGCCCCACAAATAACCCAGAGATGCATTTTAAATAAAAGGACACATTCTACTCATGTAAAAACACCAGGCAGGCCCCACAAATAACCCAGAGATGCATTTTAAATAAAAGGACACATTCTACTCATGTAAAAACATGCTGATTCCTGGACCATCTGCGGGCAATTGGGCCGGATCCAGCCCCTGGGCCTTAGTTTGCCCACCCATGCTCTAAATTATGGCCACAGGCTGTTTTAGAGGTATTGTGACCCTCATGCAGCGGCATGGTATTGCCTTGCCCCTACTTACCTGGCACAGGACATCAAGCAGCAACATGAGCCCAAGACATTTCATGCTCCATCATGTCAAAATATTTCTATAGCATTGGAATGTTGCATTTTTATGCTTTGAGGCTAAAACAAATAAGAACAAAGTTTATTTGCAGGGCAGAAATTAGGGCTGGATGAAAAACAAAAAAACAAAAAGTAATCTTTTTCTTTGTCTGTTCTCCTGTCTATTCATTATGACAATGGATAACACTATGAATAATATGTTGCAGTGAAGGAGCTTACACAACAGAGTGGATAGCAACATTAATGCAAAACAAATTCTCCTTGTGTTTCCTCTGACAAATTAATTTCTGGGCATCCCCCCCCCAAAAAAAACTATGGTGCTTATACACCACACAGTCTGATTGTAGGTATTTATTTCTGCGACACGGACAATTTTAAGAATGTATAGCCTCAGTGAAAAGATTGTGATTTCACAATCTATCCTGCTAAGATGGCGAGTTTTTCTTTTTCTTTTAAAAGGTGAATCCCTTTCACTGCAATACTAAAATGGGCTCTTAAATAGCTTAAGAGTTATCATTACCCACAAAAACAAATACTTGTAGCCTGGAAATACACCTTATTTTTATATTACATTGCATATTACACATAGAAAGTCTGAAATTGAGACATTATGGGGGGCGGTAAGGGGGGGTGGACACCTTCATATATTATAGTGAATTCCTATGCATGTCACCCCAGAAGTAAGACCAATTGAGTTCAGTGGGATTTGCTCTCGAGTAAGTCATGCTGGCCACATGACCCAGAAGCTGTACGCCAGCTCCCTCGGCCAATAAAGTGAGATGAGCGCCGCAACCCCAGAGTCGGCCATGACTGGACCATTTGGTCAGAGGTCCCTTTACCTTTACCTTTTTACGTTTGCAAAGGTGGCCTAATAGTGAAATCCTATATACCAGAGGAGGCCAAGGTGGTGTCCTTCAGATGTTGCGAAGCATCCCTAATTGTGGTAATGCTCCATCTTATGTTTGGCTTGTAGATATGTGAAAATAAAGTATACACCACAGAAAACACTACCTGTCCCATAACCAAGGAATGTGCTGGGCCTTCTGCGGCCCCTCATCATTCAGAGACAGGAGCTGCATACACACCAAACGCTGAAAGCAGATGACTGAAAGCAGAACCCTGAGAGCTATCGTTTCTTGTGAGAGGTAAACAATAGTTTCCAAGATTCTTCGAGTGAAGCAATGTACTTTAAACAGGCTTTAACTGTATGGTGTGTATGCAGTCAAAGACACGTGTAAAATTCACACATGTTCTTTTCCTTTTAAAATCATTTTTATTTGGATTTTTTTTGTATATATGGCGTACTATAACAATGGACATATCGAAATATAGAGCAGTACATGTTTCCCACACACCTAGAATGGTACCATAACATACAAGACTTATGATCAATGTCTCTTTTCTTATATGCACACTTTTGGCTCCCAGTATGTTTCTGAGCACAATTTAAAGTGCTGACCTTTAAAGCCCTAAACAGCCTTGGCCCAGTATACCTGAAGGAGCGTCTCCACCCCCATCGTTCAGCCCGTACGCCAAGGTCCAGCTCTGAGGGCCTTCTGGCAGTTCCCTCACTGTGAGAAGTAAAATGGGAGGGAACCAGGCAGAGGGCCTTCTCAGTAGTGGCGCCCGCCCTGTGGAATGCCCTATCAGATGTCAAGGAAATAAACAACTATCTGACTTTTAGAAGACATCTGAAGGCAGCCCTGTTTCAGCTTTTAATTTTTGGTGTTTTATTGTGCTTTTAATATTCTGTTGGGAGCTGCCCAGAGTAGCTGGGGAAACCCAGCCAGATGGGCAGGGTATAAATAATAAATTATTATTATTATTATTATTATTATTATTATTATTATTATTATTATTATTATTATTATTATTATGAGTGAAGTAGTGCACCAGAGTGAGAGGTTTAGGCTTTGTTGCCTTGTTTCAGTATGCCAGTTTACTACAGGAAGAGAGTTATTTGTTTGCGTTCACTATGGGAAACTTTCAAAAATTTGAACCATCTCCATTTGCAGTATGAAGTGGTAGAATCGAGGCCAGAGGCCAAGCCACTTCAGTCTATCAGCAGGGACGCGGACTTAGAAAAAATATTGGGGGGGCCCGGGAAAGCTCACGAATAATAAATAAGCTCATGAATATGCAAATAAAGTGGCTCCGGCCCTAAATAGGGCAAGCCACGCCCCCCAGCCAGCCGATTGGCTGGCTGGGAGGTGTGGCCAGTCAGGATTCCCCTGTTCTCGCGGGATTTCCGGCAGTGCCTCCGATTAGGGCGCGCGGCTGGCTGGCTGGCGAAGGAGCAGGTGAGGAGGAGGCGGGGGACGGCGGCGGCGCTCTGCTGAAAGGGCGCCCGCCCGAGATTATTGGGGGGGCTGAGCCCCCCCAAAAAATTTTTTGAGGGGGCTCGAGCCCCCTCAAGCCCCATGGAGTCGGCGCCTATGTCTATCAGCCAATTCTGTGTAATGTGTTAAACATACCAAGGACAATGTTCAGTCTCACAATGGGCAAATTTGCCGCTTTTTCATTCTGCTAATACTCGCGACTGGAATGTGCACAGGGTGCAAACTGACTTTTTATGATTACAGCGTTTTATGAAGTTCCCGCTAATGGATAAAACATCTGCTTTACTTGAAATTAATCCAACTCTTCCTCTCCCTCCCCCCCCCTCCTGATACAATGAAGATAAAAGTCCCCATCTGGGCTGACTGCCAGAGAGGCACTATGCTTAAGTAATAAGCACAATTATCTTGCTAATAAACACCAACCAGGAATTAAACCCACGTTGGCAGATATATAGGACACTTAAATGCTAAGTGGGATTAATTAAAATCTAAAAGAGGTTCTGTCACAGACAGATATAACAATAAATCACTGCATGCACACATATGCAATATCACAATTATCTCTCTTTCTGTTCTCTTCTTGCATTCACCCATAATCTGGCACACAAGGAAGATTCAGCAAATCGGACACACACACACACACACACACACACACACACACACACACACACACATTTTATAGTTTAAATAGTTTGGCCAATGAAACAAAGATACAGAAATAAAATTGTATGTTTTTGCGTGTGTGTGTGTTTCTGTGTTGATACACAGCCACCCAGCACCTCAGTCTTCTGATAGATAGCCATGGGAAATGGCTGAAACACAAGCCCTGTTGCTCAAATTTTTCACATGTAAGCAATCTCATAAAGGGGAACAAGGACATGCAGCCAAGCCCTGACCCTTCTGTCACATCACTTTAACATTGTTTATAGGCCTCCACAATTTTGAGGGCAAAGCTCTGATACGAGAAGTCTCCTGTACTCAAGGAGGCTACCCAAAAGATTTAGAAACCTGATTGTGCAAGATATTATTATTATTATCCTGGCACATCTTTTGTTTTACAAATTAAGTTCTGTAAAATAAATCTTTCTCACTTGTTCACTTTTTGCCTAAGTCTCCAAGCACCAAAGTTCTGCCTCTCGCAAAAACCCATCAGATAACCTGTGGTGGTATATAGGGTTTACAGATGGGAGTTTGCCTCATTTTGGTGGTAGACATGGGAACCCCTACATCATTTTATAATGGATTGGAATCACTTGCTAATATTATCTATACAGTGGTACCTCGGGTTACATACGCTTCAGGTTACATATGCTTCAGGTTACAGACTCCGCTAACCCAGAAATAGTACCTCGGGTTAAGAACTTTGCTTCAGGATGAGAACAGAAATTGTGCGACAGCAGGAGGTCCCATTAGCTAAAGTGCTGCTTCAGGTTAAGAACAGTTTCAGGTTAAGAACGGATCTCCAGAACAAATTAAGTACTTAACCCGAGGTACCACTGTACTTTGTTTTTCTGCCATCTTCATCAGTAATATTCTTTCCCTTTGTCTGTGATCCAGTTCATAAAAAAACACCAAACATAGTAACCTAATTTGGGGTTGTAGTTGTTCAGACTGCATGTGGGGTTCACATAAATGAAGGCTCCTCTTTATGAAATGAAAGAACTGTATTTAGAAATATGGGGTGTCAGCAATCCTTGCCATGCTAGATTCCTGTGTGTGGGGAATTTAACTGCATCGGTGAGCCCTCTGCTACAGCCAAGAATCAGCATCAAGACTGCTTCACCTGTTCTTTGAGAGAACTAGGCCTATGACTCTGGGTTATATTCACATTCTCTCTGTGTGTTTACTAAAAGCAAATACCTATCGCTATGGGAACTCTGTTCCCTTTTATCCTAAGCAGCATAACATACTGTAATCACTTACAAGCAGAATTTCTTTAAAGAGATTTATTATATCATGCTCCCTAACCCAAATTATGCAGGTAGGTAATTTTAGCTGAAGAAAAGTGAGATTGTGTGGTCCTCCCCCCGCCTTTCCTTCTCTTCACTTGACAAGTGTTTTGTTCCATTTCTGTCAAGCCTTGAGGTAGACGTTCTCTATGCAAACTTGTTTTATCTTTTATAAATAGACACAGGTATTTATGCCGTTAGTGACCTTCACAAGATTTTCTCCCCTTTACCTATCTATGTTTATTTCATGCTGCTACATTCAGTGACTAAAATTGCACATTCTTTCAATCCGCACGAAAGGAAAAGAACATAGGGGAAAGGCTAGATAAAGATCTACATATTTTCATTTTCTTCTCCGTTGATGTGTGTGCATGTGCTGGAAAGGGAATCATTCCTTATTTGAAGCTGTAGTAGGAGGGCTGTGGAGGGAACCATTTCCACACAACTGAGTTCTGGAAATAAACCCACCCACCTTTCCATTATCATTTTGGGGCCAGATTTTTTTTAAAAAATGGAGCAGGATTTTGTGATTCTGAGAAAACACAGAAGGGATCTATGCAGTCTCAGAGCATCCCCAAAGCTTAGGGCCTGAGGGAATATCCCAGCCAGTATGAGCAAGGGCTGTCAAAGTTCCCTTATTTGTTCTATTGCATTTTATTTTTTAAAAAACACCGTTTGATTGTAATAAAACATCTAAGCAGGTTCTTAAATTTTCAACTTTGTCCTTCCTCCCAAACAGTACGATTTCAAATAAATAACAACACATTGAAAACATTTAAAGGCAATTTAGAACCATTTAAAACATGTGGCACAACTTTTTTAAAAATATTAAACTGCCGCATCTACAAATGTTGTTGTTCTACTTATTAAATTTGTATAGCGCCCTTCATCTTGAAGCTCTCAGGATGGGTCACAACAGAAAAATACAAAATAAGAATACAAAATACCTTATAAAACAGAAACAGAAACAAGCAAAAAAAACAACAAACAAAAAACAAAAAACCCCACCACCCTACAGTCAGAAACACATTTGAAAGCCATAGAATGTTAATCAGCCAGTTTGGATGGATTTAAAAGAGGATCAGATCAATTCATAGAGAAGGCTATAAACAGCTGCTAGCCATGGTGGCTGTGCTCTGCTTCCATACTTAGAGACAGTATTGCTACTGAATAGTAGTTGCTGGAAACTGCAGGATGAGAGAGTGTTGCTGTGCTCAAGTCCTGCTTGCAGGCTTCCCATGGGCATCTATGAATGAATGAATTTATTAATACGGTCACAGACCAGCATCAATACACACAATATCACAGCTCATTTAAAAAAAAATCAGAAATACAGAGGACAATTTGAATATAACTAGGATTTAAATATAAAAATTAAAATTAATTATTAGCGTGCCCCCCTGTAATTAACATTTAGGGGTTTGGTCATTATGGGATACCACTTGCTTCCTGCGATTAATTGCAGACGCACAGAATTTGGCTACATTTAATGTAGTCTTGGGATTCTTGCCCTCTAGCAGTAGTTTTAAACCGTGGTGTTCCGATTCTTTCCTGGACTTTTGCAAAACAGGTGTAATAAAAGTCAAACGTGGGCATCTATAGTTGGCCACTGTGAGAATCGGATGCTGGACAGGATAGGCCACTGGCTTGATCCAGCAGGGTTGTTCTTATGTTCAGTCTCAAGTCATGAGGCCCAGCTGGATCTTCTTACACTAACAAACCATCAGGAGTGGTCTTTGGTAACATGGTGTCCTGATCAGGGACAAAATTTGGCAACCCTTCTAACTCTGAGTAAACATAGGTGGTACAGTGGTACCTCGGGTTAAGAACTTAATTCGTTCTGGAGGTCCGTTCTTAACCTGAAACGGTTCTTAACCTGAGGTACCACTTTAGCTAATGGGGCCTCCTGCTGCTGCGACATGATTTCTGTTCTCATCCTGAAGCAAAGTTCTTAACCTGAGGTACTATTTGTGGGTTAGTGGAGTCTGTAACCTGAAGCGTCTGTAACTTGAGGTACCACTGTAGTTGTTATTTTGCACCTCTTGGTGCAGGGGAACTGCTGGCCACGTCCTAACCCCAGTGCTGACGCCATCACCACTCTCCATCCATTCTTGCCAGGCCTGATGCACTCTGAAGCATGTTAGGATGGCAGAGAGGAAATGGGAAGATCAGTCTTCCTTAGCCCTGTTCCCCACTGCAGTCATTGCCACCTTCTGCACTTTCTGCTCACTGATAAGTAAAGAGAGGAATCAAAAGGATGCTTTAGAGACTAGCAACCCACCAGGGACTCTTTCCCACAAATCCTTTTCAGGTCCAAATATTGATCCCAGCCAGCAAATGGCTTGGGGATTCTTGAGAGATCATCTCTCTTTTGAGATCACTTTTTAAAGAAATGCATTTCCAAGAAAAGTTCGGGCAAACTTCTGCAGCATCTCTACTAAGAGATTACGGGCAGACTTCTGCAGTCACATGGAGGATAAAGGTATTGGTGGCTGTCCACAATGGTGATGTGCTGCTTGAGGAGATTTCACCCCTCCCATTCCAAGAATCTGCTGATGTTCCCTGCTGATTCTCCAGAGAGGAGGGGGGCGGTTTCTGCTCACTACTTTTTCTGCTCACTACTTATTCCACTCCAGCCTCACATCAAAGAGAGAGACTGAGTGTTAGAGAGAGAGAGTGTGTTATCTCTGTATAGATAAGGTTGCTTCTAAGAACAGCTGCAGACACTCAGTGCAGTTCAGCTTCTTCATTTAGCTCTGTATATAGTTTGTATGATAGTTGTAGATAGAATAAAAGTAGTTGTTCTACAGAGCTGTTCTCCGAGTGGTTTATGCTCTGCTGTACTCTGCTGTGCAACGACTGTCTTCGGGAGTGAATCTGGTGCTCACAACTCTGAGTTGTGAGTCCACAGCACTTTGACCTGTTCCTGTGCAGAAGGTGGTCTCTGGAAGTGCTACCCCAGCTCGCCTGGCCCAGTCGGGGCTGAAGTGGATGAGTCCAGTCGGTGGCACTGGCTCAAGGGCGATGCTGACATCGCTTCCATTGTCAGTATGTCTCTGAATGCAAGTTGTTAGGAATCGCACACTCAACACTCAGGCACTACCTGCATTTCCTGTAGGTATCTGGTTGGCCCCTTGAGAAGTGGATGCTAAACTAGATGGGCCTTCAGCATGATCCAGCAAGCAACTTCCTCTGTTCTTATGGACCAATGCAAAGTGTGGATATTCTAATTCTTCTGCATTGTGTCAAGGGTCTAAGGCAGGACTTCAGGAACACCTAATGGTACAGATACAGATACAGATACAGATACAGATACACACATGATATATATATATAAAAATCTTTCCATTTGAGCAGCAGACGCTTCAGGCATACTGCAAATTGCTTTTGAAGGGCTTGTCAACTGACAAAAAAGGCATTCCATTTAGCACCTGTCTCTGCCTTCAAGAAGTCCAAAGCCTAGATGTACGGATGGGGAAGACATCTGTTTGGTTTGGATTAGAGTGCAAAGCTACCAAATTGACAGTTCCCAGACCTGAAATAAGGTCCACCTTTGAAATCCCAACTTCTCTGAATTTTGTTCTCTGGTTCTGCAACCAAAGAATGTGCCTGTTGGTGAAAAGTGCACCGTTGTGAAAAATGCATATATATTGGTTGAAACCATGTACAAAAAGGCATTGCATTATAGAATCAAAGAAATGTAGAGTTTGAAGGTAACCCAAGGGTCATGTAGTCCAACCCCCTGCAATGCAGAAATCTCAACTAAAGCATCCATGACAGATGGCTATCCAACCTCTGCTTAAAAACCTCTAAGGAAGGAGAACCTACAACCTGTTCCACTGGGGAAATGGCATGCATGTATATATATGGTAAGTAGAATTGCATACCAAATGTGCATATATAAGGAGAAACATGACCAGAAATGGGTACAAATTTTCATATGATTAAAATAACTAAATCAGGAAAGTATACAAAAGTGGGGTGAAATGAACATAAGAGTGGGAAAATGAGAAACTGAAATTGATATATTTCTCCATCCACAGTTGGCTCTTGTCTTGTGTCTGTATTTATATGAAAGCTTCCCCCTCTATATTTGCATTCTGAATCAAAGGGATCAGACCCACTATCAAGGCTTCCATTTGGAGACAGTTACTTTATACCTTAGGCCCCTTTTGCAAGATCCTAGGCAAATGGCTATAAAAATACTGAGAAGCAAAATTAGGCTAGCAATGTACACATACACACACAGTATATCAGTATGTTAATTGGACTCCATCAATCTGCTGTGCTGTATAGAAAAATACAAATTAATGTAGAGCTAATTAGGCAGCACTGTCAATAGGAGGCAAAACAGTCAAATAAGCAAGACTCCCCCCCCCTTAAGAAAACAAACTGAAATCTAAATAGCAAAGGGAGAAAATCACTCAAAGGACCAATTTGCCTTGGTTAATTTTAAATAAACTTAATTCATACATAGATGAAAAGCTAGGAGAATGAAATTTAACATAATGATTAATTTGAAATTTTAATTGACTAAAATCATTCTGGTACCCAAATTTATTGTTTCTTTGAGGTGTCAAAGAGCCAAGATGAAACAAGCGATGCAAACAACAGTATAGGAGTGAAAAAGTCCTATTTATGAAAGCTAATCGAGGCAGGGGCCAAGCCCTTTTGGTTCCTTTGCACCATTCTCCTGCTCATCATGGGTGGTAAGCACACACTTTGCTTCATGAGGGGGAAGCAGTGTCCTTTGAATGGAAGCCATTTCTTACCTCCCTATCCTTCTCCCTTAAACCTGATTTCAGAGGTTAAAGGGGCAATCTGGCGCTGCTTGCAAATGGCTTTGCAACCTGCTTCATGCTGCTCCTTTGAACCTGCAAAATGAGACATTTAAAGGAGCCATATTGGACCGTTCGCAAAACCCTTGGGAAACTTTGGGCTGTTCCTTAAGACACCTGAAATCAGAAAGTTTAAGGAGCAATGCAGGGAGGAGCAGTGAAAGCACTTTTCTATCATTGAGAAAAGCACAGGGCTTAAGTTTCAAAGGGCTTACGCTTTGAAGTCCCAACAATAGGGGCTTCAAAGTGCAGCATCACCTGATATCATTATGGCATCAAGTGAGTGACAGGAGAGCCTCCCTACCCAGCTGTCAAGTTTGGTCCACCAAGAAATTCTTGTCAGCAGGGGATGGTGCTGGTGAGCTGTTACATAAATAGTTTTAAAGAGGCAGCTGTCCTTTTGCACATTTCTTGTAACACAAGGGGTGACTGCACACATTTTATTGTGCCAGAAAACAACTCTGTTAACTTTGTTGCTAAATGAGTGATTTCACTTCATCTGTGCGTTTGCCACACAGCAACTGAACTCTCATCCGAAAACTCATAATTCTAACTGTTATCCATTGAAAAACCACTGCTTTCAAATCCCTGTAGTTAAAAGCTTATGAGTAAAGTAGGTGTCATAACTACCATGAATAACATAACATTTAATTTTCTTCAAAGTGCACGGCGTATCCTGCTGCTAAACATCAGCTCTTTATCAGGCAAAGTAGTTACCACTTGCTGTACAAAAGGAATAAAAAAGTATTGGCAACTGCTTATTTTATGTATTCAAATGATCTGTGGAAGAGCTCAGCAATCATTAGAGACGATACATACGAGCCACAGTGGTTAGATAATATAGTGTAATTACTGGGATTATTTTACCCCCGGGGACAAAAAGTGGCAACCCAGTGTTCTTTAATCTCGCTGGAGCACAATGAACTCTGGGATAATAACTATATTTTGTTCAATAGAATTATTTGCTCTAATTAGCTGGTGAGGGTACCTAGTGGGTCAGAATCCATTTCTGGCTATTATTCCTGTTGTGCTTCCTGGTTTACAAATGTCAATTTCTGCAACTAAAAAAAATCATAATGAAAATGCTCTACGAGTCCATGAAAGGCAGTTTCTTCCAGAAACTCTCTTTGAGCAACTGATGATTGTGGCTTTCTTTATACTTGCTGGATAAAAGAATCTTGGGTAAGCATATCAATGGGTAAGGGATTTCGCTGATTAGAATGTTTCACACTTGCCCTTTGCTGAACGGTGGAAAGTTTAGGGCAATTTTTTACTAGGTAAAAGGAATAAGCAGTGGTGCCTTTGTCACTTATTCTTCATTCATATGCACGCAGATGGAAAAGGTCATGTTCAATAACCTTTTTGATAGGGGCAAGCCATCGCCAGATATACTGTATAAATTGTAGGAGAGAATAGCTCCAACTGTATGCAGAAACTTCAAGTCAAGTCATTTGCTAACAACAATTATAGCAAACAAGTGTACACACATACACACAGACATTCTTATGAAGTTAGAATAACAATCTAGTAAGAAATATTCTTTCTTTACTTTATTTCTTATTTCTTACTGGACCCAAGCATATTTTAGAATCAATGTCTCCAGATAACAGTTCAATTGAAGGTAATTATTTCCACAATATATAATTTACTGATAAGAGACACGTTGGGAAGCTCAAATGGTTTAAATATGATGTAGGAATTGGAAGATAATTCTATGTGAGCTTTAATTCCATGCAAACCTATCTCAGCAACAAGCAGAGTGTCTTCTTTTATACATAGATGACAAAATAGATGGCAACACTTACAAGATTGCATCATATTAATAACAGCCTCTTAATAGCCTCATATTGGAGAAGATGCAAAACACGAGATACCTTATTTCACATTGGATGGAAATATCCACCAGTGAAAACCTTTTAGTCTCAACTGTTTGGATTTATATTAGCCAACTTTGATTAATATTAGAGTTCTCTGTTAATGCCTGGATTCCTCACTGCCCTACCCAAGATAATCAGAATCAAACTACAGTGGACAAAGAAATAATTATTTTAATGCTTGCACCACAGGGATGAAGATAGCAGAAACTTGGAAGTCAGATATCTGGCTGCACAATAAATGGCTGGATTAGCAAGGTTTGGAGAGATTGTGCTAGGCCATAAATTAACATCATCTAGATGTTTGATCAAATGGTTAAATTAGAGAGACAACTTCAGAGATAGGTGGTTGCCATTCTTCATGTTTTTGACTGATAGATCAAAAAGACTTCAGCTGCCAACTTTCTCTTTGTTTGGGTAAAAAAAAAAAATGTAGGATTGCCATATTTTGAAAAATAGAAACCAGAACACCGTGAAAGTTGTTGAGCTTTTTAAAGACAAATCTCAATGCTGTTGAGCTTTTCTTTACAAAAACGCCAAAAAACCACAATTTTTCGATTGACTTGCCTAAGATCCAGAAGAAAGTGCTGCCTTTCAGAAATTCCTCCTGGACGTCTATTCCACCTTTGATATCCTCATAATGTCCAGGAAAATCTGGAAGTATGGCAGCCCTGGAAAAATGTGTAAGCCAACTTGGGCAAGAAACATTTTGTAATGAACAGTGATTGATCACTTTTAAAGTGTGTTTAATGGAACAGGGTATGCATTGGGGAAAGTGCCTTCAAAAATGTGCATATTGAGAGAAATTGACGGAATAATAATCATAAATATTATATATATATATATAAAACAAACAAACTGATACAGATGTATGGAGAAGTGAATTTAAAGAGTGGGAAAATGAGCAACTGACAAACCTAAATCGTCCGATTCACCTGTCCCTACCACTGATGATGACCTATTTATAGGCTTTCCTGGGGCATCTGGTTGACTACTGTGGGAAACAGAATGGTGAGTTAGATCAGCCTTTAGTCTGATCCAGCAGGTGGAGATAGAGGCAGGCTGTAAAAGGCACAACGAGATGCAAGTTCTCCAATTTTTTTTTCAAAGAGCGCTATTAGCCAAAATAGCTCAAAGGAACTTCCATGTTACGATGCACTGCGAAGCTGAATGGCAGCGATGGCCATAAATTTCATACTTAAGTTTCCAGGTAGCCATAACTGGATTATATAGAGCTGGGTCTGGCCTCAACTAGAGCCAGGGCCTTCTCGGCTGCAGCTCCAACCTGGTGGAATGCTCTGTCACAAGAGACCAGGGCCCTGCGGGACTTGACATCTTTCCGCAGGGCCTGCAAGACAGAGTTGTTCCGCCAGGCCTTTAGTCAGGGCGCAGCCTGACCCCCTCCTCTGGCAACCTGCACAGAATTTTGTTTAATCGGTTGCCACCAATGTGATTTTAACTAATTTTATAATGAAATATTTTTAGAATGTGTTATTATTTGATTGTTTATTTGATTGTTGTTAGCCGCCCTGAGCCCGGCTCAGCTGGGGAGGGCGGGATATAAATAAAATTTATTATTATTATTATTATTATTATATAAAGCATTCAGTATGTGTGTGCAGTGATGTGATTGGTGGCAGGAAGTTGGTTGTTTCTTAGTTACATAAGATTGGTCTGAGGATATTTTTAAATTGAGTTGTAGAGTTATAAAATTGCACTTCTGATTGGCCCAACTGACTGACATTCTTGGACATTCATTGGACAGGAAAAGTGGTCTGATGGTGAGATGAAAGTGTGACTGAGACTTCTGGGTGGCTTTGAAAGAAAATGAGACAAATTCATAGCGGATAAAACAATCAGTGTGCATTTAAGCCTGTCTAATTCACACTTAAGGGGCGCGGGTGGCGCTGTGGGTAAAACCTCAGCGCCTAGGACTTGCCAATCGCATGGTCGGTGGTTCGAATCCCCGCGGCGGGGTGAGCTCCCGTCATTCGGTCCCAGCTCCTGCCCACCTAGCAGTTCGAAAGCACCCCTAAGTGCAAATAGATAAATAGGTACCGCTTTATAGCGGGAAGGTAAACGGCGTTTCCGTGCGCTGCGCTTGTGCAGGCTCACCAGAGCAGCTTCGTCACGCTGGCCACGTGACCTGGAAGTGTCTTCGGACAGCACTGGCCTCCGGCCTCTTAAGCGAGATGGGCGCGCAACCCCAGAGACGGTCACAACTGGCCCGTACGGGCAGGGGTACCTTTACCTTTAATTCACACTTTCAAAAACAATGGTGAACCAGGACACAGCCATCCTTCAACATTTTCACTCCTCTGAATTTTGTAAGGCAATTCTCCAGTCAAGTAAATTCTACAAAAATGCATATACAGTGGTA
This sequence comes from Podarcis bocagei, assembly GCF_964188305.1. Classification (NCBI taxonomy): domain Eukaryota; kingdom Metazoa; phylum Chordata; class Lepidosauria; order Squamata; family Lacertidae; genus Podarcis; species Podarcis bocagei. Next base: position 40,408,000 of record NC_138126.1, read on the forward strand.
CCTTGGTTTGCAACTGTTTTGGATCACAACCGTTTTGGATTACAGCCACGTCAAACCCGGAAGTGTGTGTCCCTTTTTTTTGGATTACAACCCTCTGTTTTTGGATTACAATCAAATTTTTTGGGAGGCCCCATTGGCGAAAGTGCACCTTGGGTTACATCCTGTTTTGGTTTACAACCGGACCTCCGGAACAGATTATGTTTGTAAACCAAAGTACCACTGTATTAAAGTAAAGTGTGCATAAAAATGCATAGAGTGAAAATAACATACAAAATGCATTGGGGAAAGTGCCTTCAAAAATGTGCATATTGAGAGAAATTGACGGAATAATAATCATAAATATTATATATATATATATAAAACAAACAAACTGATACAGATGTATGGAGAAGTGAATTTAAAGAGTGGGAAAATGAGCAACTGACAAACCTAAATCGTCCGATTCACCTGTCCCTACCACTGATGATGACCTATTTATAGGCTTTCCTGGGGCATCTGGTTGACTACTGTGGGAAACAGAATGGTGAGTTAGATCAGCCTTTAGTCTGATCCAGCAGGTGGAGATAGAGGCAGGCTGTAAAAGGCACAACGAGATGCAAGTTCTCCAATTTTTTTTTCAAAGAGCGCTATTAGCCAAAATAGCTCAAAGGAACTTCCATGTTACGATGCACTGCGAAGCTGAATGGCAGCGATGGCCATAAATTTCATACTTAAGTTTCCAGGTAGCCATAACTGGATTATATAGAGCTGGGTCCAATCCAAGAGGGCAATACTTATGTTCTTATTTGTTTAAAAGCACCACACTTTATTTGCCAAATGCACAATATTCAAAGCCTCATCCCCAAGGCTTACAAAAGTACATTATCCTGGAAGTCTTAATTGACTGCTAGTCATGCAGAAGACCAAGCAGAATAGGCTGCTCGTTCATCTGCAGTCCATGGCTTCTGGAAGATATTATGACTTGTGCCTGTGCAGGGAAATAAGCAGGGAAGACACAAAGCTGGGAGAACTGGGCCAGATTTCTTCATTTTAACATCAATAGATCTGCAGTAGGGACAATGCTGTGGGATCCTGACATCACACAACAACCTTTGGGAGAGCCAGCCCTGCTAAAACATTTCATCTACCCCTTCCCTTAAGCCCCATCCTCTTAGGTGAGTAAGGAGGCCTCTACAACACTGGGTAGGTGCTTCAAAGGTGCTCATTAAGCACGAGGGAAGCTTTAATCACACTGAAGGAAAGTCTCAGGACTAAACTCATCACCTGTAAGGCTGCCTAAGAGAGCTCCCCAAACCTCAACTACATAATAACTTCCTGCACCTTCCTGCCATTGTAGCCAACCAGCCTACTGAATGGCTGCCACCTGCTAGGTCCACCTTGTACTAATTCAGTGCAGAGTAAGTGGGGGGAAAGCTGATAGCCAGGCCAATCAGCTGATGGGCAAATAGGTCTATCATCATCATCATCATCACCACCACCAACACCACCACCATCATTGATTTATCGACCATCTTCTAAACAACTGTTTCAAGGCAGTTTAGACATAATTTAAAATAGCAAAGCGCCACATGCATTTAAAACAAGACTAAAACCCTAGCAAAGACTCGCTTCTCTAGCCGGGAAAGCCTGTTGGGAGAAAAACGTCTTCTGTTGCTTCTGGAAAATGCAGATATTGGGCACCTGTCATACCTCGTACTCATGTGGGAAAATGAATGAATGAACAGTCAATCCGAACTTTTTTTAACAGCATTGGATCGAAGTTACAAGCATAGTAGCTCCTTGTGATTACATGAAATCTGGCAGATTTCAGACAAAGAGGTTTAGACATGTCATGCAAGCAGCCTTTAAATATTGAGGGGGGTACTTTGTGTTTAAAGGAAACTGCCTATAAAAGGATTAGGATTAGGCAGAACTGGATGGTTCACCAGCTACGACCCCTTTTGGACAGCGATGACTTGGCCACTGTATTCCATGCTCTGGTAACTTCCAGACTGGATAATTGCAATGCACTCTAGGCTGCCCTTGAAGATGACTCAGAAAGTTCAGTCTAAAATGCAGCAGCCTTCCTCCTCCCCTTGCCCTAGCTTCTGCCTTGTGGGTGACACCAAACCTCATAAATCACTGGTCCCATCTCCTGGGTCCCTCCCATGGCCCACTGCCTCTGCCCCACACTTTTCAGAGCCCTACCAGTTGCTTACAATTATAATCTGTGTATTGTAGATATATATTTTTCCTTGACAAACCTTTTTGCACCATTTTTATCTTGATTTGCTTGTTTTGTATTTCTACGCTTCTTTCCATTCAGATGAATCCCAAAGCAGCTTACATGCATTAAACAAAAACTACATACAGTGGTAAAAACTACATACCTCGGGTTAAGAACTTAATTCATTCTGGAGGTCCATTCTTAACCTGAAACTGTTCTTAACCTGAGGTACCACTTTAGCTAATGGGGCCTCCTGCTGCTGCCGCTGCCGTGCAATTTCTGTTCTCATCCTGAAGCAAAGTTCTTAACCCGAGGTACTATTTCTGGGTTAGCAAAGTCTGTAACCTGAAGCATCTGTAACCTGAAGCATCTGTAAACTGAGGTACCACTATACTACAACATCAGAAGTACAGCATAAATCACATAATATAATTAACAAATAATCGGTAAATCAAACAGAATAGTAACAAACCAGCAATTTAAAAATAAGCTAAACATCACAATTACAGCATGTCATATTAGATGATTTTATATTTATATATTAAATATATATTTTTATAGATTTACAATCTATAAAACAATACAGTATTAACAAAATAGCTAAAAAATATATGATAAGCACTGTTAAGTTCATACACACAAACTCCCCTCCCGCCAGTGACTCTCAATCTATCATTCAGTTTATTAAACTACACATCCACATCCATCATACAGGAGGACCCTGATCTAATAGAAATAACTACAACAGAACTATACTTTAACTTATTAGTTACTAAGCGAAACCGGTGACTCATCCTTCTGACAAGGCAGCCACCAACAACAGTTGAAATCTAGCAAAACACAGCCATTCCCTTGTCTTTGGGCTTATTCAGCTGTGGCTGCTGCACAGTTCCTTGGATCATTAAGAATTCCATGTTTAGCAACTGACCCATAAAGCAGGGGATTTTAGTTGCCCCCCCTTCCTTCCAGGGGTAACTGAAATGTATGAAAGCCAGAACGAAAAAGTTTTGCTAAGTTTGAATATTAGCATAGCATTAAGTGGAGTGTGTGAGCGGGTATCAAGGCCACATTTTCTTCCTTTTAGCCAGGAGAATAATAGTCCCATCACCAGTAAAAAAGAATTCAAAGGCAGAAATGGAAATTAGGTGTTTCATTGTCTTTGACCTTCAGTGGGTGTTGAGCACCTGACTGCACTCTGTGGCACCGGAAAGCCTTCCACTAAAGGTTTTGCGTATCAGTTGCACTGCTCACTTCTCTCCAAAAGAGGGGTAAAGGTCTTCCACCCTCAAATACGAGAGTAATAAATGAAGAGGTGAAGTAAGTTTAATTCCTACTTAAAACGTTTTACCTCTTCGGGCAGAGAGCCCTAATTTCTTCCAAGAGAGAGAATAAGCAAAGCTTTCATTGTGTGTGAGTGGAATGGAATGCGCTGGGGGCGGGGAGATTAATCAACAGCACACATTCAAATTTAGCATATTATTATAATTCAGAGCTGAGTTATTTGTCGAAATAAACACTCAGGTCTGACCTTCACATTTAAAAGCTCTGTTCATTTCAGCTTTACTAAAGGCTTTCTTCACGAATTCCCTTAGTAGTCTCTTAGGCTTGGAATGTGCGATTTCTGAGCATCCCAACGGAAATGTTACCAGCAAAATGCTGTGTTAAAAATCTGCTTTCATTTGTGCAGCAGTGGCCTCTTTCCCATTCGGATGGGGCCCTTCTGGGGCCAGAATGGGATTGAAAATGGCAGAGTTGCTGCTGTTCTCAGAGGGATGGAACTTTCTGAATTCTTCCCTTCCATGCCATTATTGAAAGCACAATTATGTAAACCTCCATGCAAAAATAAGTTCCACTTAGTCCACTGGGGTTTACTCCAAGATAAGCAGAGATTGGATTGTAGCCTGAAGGACACACCACACCTGTTGGCAACCCAACTTAGTGTAAAAAGCACGCTTCTTTTGATTGGGAAGAAGGAGAAGTGAGTTTCCAAGATTTCAGGGCACAGGTTTGCAAATCTCAGTAATGAAAACACTTTTAAAATAACCAACTGGCATGTGAAAGGGACACAAAATGTTTTTTTTTTTTTTTTTTTTGGCCTTCATGAACTAAATAGGCTTATCCCGCCCCCCAAAACTTGCTTTTCTTTCTTTCTTTCTTTCTTTCTTTCTTTCTCTCTCTCTCTCTCTCTCTCTCTCTCTCTCTCTCTCTCTTCCCTCCTGCCCCCGCTTTCACAATGTAATCGGACTGAAAATGAAATCTAGGCTCATCACCTTCACATAATCCCATTAATACATTGTCAGGACATCATCATATTTCTGGCAGCATTGATTCAATTCTATTTCCACCTCCACATGGATCAGCAAAGAGCCTGACATCCTTGGTCTTTGTACATGTAGAGATTACTCAGCAGACATGGATGCCAAGCTGTGGAATATAATTTTCTGAAAATGTATGGTGTCTAAGTGTGTAATTGGCTTCCAGCCTTCAGCGCTCCACTGTAGGGCCTAGTCCTAGCTCCCTAAGCTAGTAGTTTTAATGACTGTGAAACCACCCACCACCTGTTTTCTGATTGTCCCAGTCCCCGGAGCACTGAGTTCTGTTTGACATTTTTGGCATTACATCTGTAAAAGGTCTGCAGATAGAACTTGCTCTCTCCCCCAATGACACAATGAATTGTAATAAAATGATTTTGTCTCACTGCCTACCTACTGGCATATTTTCACTTGGGGTGTGTGCAGCATTTCAATATTTTGAAAATTTTATAGGTTATCCTGTCCATGCAAAACGTTGTGGTATGACCCAGCCAAATTTTAATATTTTGGAAATCCCATTGGGATCAGTGGGAGTAACGGAGCATGCTTTCCAGCATTTCTCTGATGAAAATAGGGACATCCCATTCCATAATGAGATACCCCACATGCCTTACTAGGTTGCCCCAGCCACTCTGCAGGGCTTCCAAAATATATAAAAACATAATAAAACATTAAACATTAAAAAAAATCCTTCCCTATGCAGAATTGCCTTCAGACGGCTCGGGGGTCGAATAGCTCCATACCCTCCAACATTTCTCCATTGAAAATAGGGACATCCCAAGGAAAAGCAGGACATTCTGGCATCAAATCAGAAACTGGAACGACTTCTCTAAATCAGGGATGTCCCTGGAAAATAGGGACACTTGGAGGGTCTGACTGAGCATGTGTTCAATCCTCTAAATGAAATCAATGGGATTTCAAAATGCTATGCATTGCCTGGTGCACACCTTTAATTTGGCAGGGCAATCATCTGATATGCTCAGTGATTTCCCCTAGGGTGGCCCAATAATTAAGGATTTTCATGTGTTTGTGTTGTGTGATTTCCTTTTTGATAATGAAGCAATTCAAGTAATAATGAAAAATCATGAAATGCCTACTTGAAATTACCTGCATCAATTACCAGCAGCTGCTTTGCTCAGAGATCTTTGCAACAACAACAAAAGTTGTGAAAGCCAAGGCTCAACCACAGAACAGTCAAAGAAATAATGAGGCAAAAGTATTCCAAGTATAAATGAATAACAAATCCCACTTCCACATATCTGCAGTCGGATTCCATGGTCAGAGTATGGCTTTAAGACAGATATCTGCCCCCAAATCTATTCACCCCACCCCTCTCTTTCTACTCTAGAGAAACCAGCCACAGGTTGGAGATCTTACAAACTTTCATGACATTCTGTTTCATCTAATGCCTTCTTCTTGGCAATTAGTGCTCATAACATCCATCAAGAGACAAATCTCCCACTAATGGAGCTAATGGAAGTATTAATGGGATACAGGAAGTACTCTCGATTTAAAGGTAGCACAGCGGGCCTTTTCTGAAATGCCCGGCATTATCATTTGCATTCATGCCATGGCACAAATGAGAAAATGCCGCAAAACTTGAGGCAGAGAAAACCTCAACAGAACAGAACAAGAAGGGGGAACAATACTGCAGCATTGTGCATATTAAAAACATTGTACCAGGAACATTTCATTTAAATGTAGCTTCTGCATAAAGAGCAATAAAGAAAAGTGAGTCAGAGTCTGTCTTTTGCTTATGTTTCCACTAGGTGTTCTTTACTTTGTTATGTGCCAAAAATGCCAGAACTGACAAATTATCCAATAACCCCAAAACCAAAGGCAATCCCCTGTATTCCATTCACTATTAGTTTATAAGGTATCTCCAGGCTTCGTGTACATTGTTCGGAATAGCTAATATACAGCAAAAAAAATGTTCTGTTCCTCTTTCCTTTCTTTATTCCTGAAATATCATCCCTGCAATGAAAGAAGTGAGACAATAAGACATGCAACGCATAGTTAAACTATAGAATTTTCTCCCACAAGAGACCATGATGGCCACCAACTTAGATGGCTTTAAAAGAGGATTAGACAAATTCATGGAGGAGAAGGCTATAGACCTGGATGGCTGCTTTCTGCTGCCACAGTCAGAGGAAGTGTGCTTCTGAAACCCAACTGCTGGAAATTGCAGGTAGGGAGAGTACTGTTGTGCCCAGGCTTCTGTAGGCATCTAGTTGGCCACTGTGAGTACAGGATGCTGGACTAGATGGGTAATGGTCCTAATGCAGCAGACCCCTATTTTGTTCTTATGTTCTTACAAAACTTGTAGCCATCTAGAAGACTTATCAGAAAAGTTCTTCAATGCCAAGGTGGTGGTTTATGCAGTAGTTTGTTGGTAGACAACTGTTGTCCATCACTGAGTGCTGCTGCATGGGGAAGTGGATCAATTGCCCTAACTAGAGGGGTGTTGGAATGCAATGCGGTCTGCAACTTCAACATGGGGCAGGCACAAAATGCTACCTTAGAAGGTAGCAGTACCTGGCTTGAGTGCAAACCATGATAGCATCAATCTGCACCTGGCGTTGCTATCAGCCAAAAATCTGCATGCTTAAAAAGCAAAGAACTTGATTAGTCATTCTCTGGTTAGTCAAACACACTTACAGTAGCTGATATTGTGGGGAAAAGCTTCTGCCTTCATTACTGATTATTAAACAGACCTTAAAGGTGGTCGTTTGTAAACAGTTTACTCAAAACCAGGTCATTAGTATGTATTCCGAATGGTTAGAGTGCTTCCAGGCCATCAAGAAAACTGGATTTTGACACATGCATACCCCAAGACACACTGATTGCTAGAACTGTTACTTCTTTAACATGCAGGACAACTGGTGCCACTAAATTGTCCATGTACTTCCACTCCACAGAGAAAACTAAAATTTACTGCACACCTATCCCAAGTCATAACTACTAGGAAAGTGTGAAAACACGACTGCTTTGTACCTAAGAGCCAACCAACGAAACATAGTGCATATTAGGGGTTGATATTCCACTATAAAGCAGGCCAAGCCGATTATGGGATGGAATGTTGAGGTATGCAGGTCCTCTTGCCACTTTAAGAGCAGATTTGCTGGCAGGGTAACTCAAAAGCAAGAAACATATCTAGCTATGCTTACAAAAGTCCAGCTTCATTTGGAGGTAAGAAAGCCGTGTTCTATTCCCATTGCTAACTTTAGCAAACAGTGTGTCAAATTCTTTCTCTTAGTTGAATACCTTCTAGGTGACTCATCCTGACCATTGCTTAGTAGAATATCATAGATCAGCAGGGAAAGGTTCTGCCCAACTTGTTCAATGCTTTATACATTCAGCTGCATTGTTTTGTGGTAACAAAAAAAATGGTAAAGACCTTGAGGGTTATATCATGTATCAATTTCTTTTTGAAATTCCAATAACGTCAGCTGCTGTAAAAAAATAGGGAATCTGCAGTGACAACGCTCGTGGTGGAGAGACATCTTAGGGTTCCACACACCCTGCCAACCCCTCCTCCCCCAGAATCAAAGCAACTGTCTCATATAATATAATACTGACGTCTTTGTCCTTTGTGCAGCTGAAACTGCCAGGACTATGTCTGCACATTCTTTTTATTGCTACACTTTCAAGTGCTTTCCATGATAGATTGCTTTATTTAAGCAGTAGAATTTTCATAATAGAGTAGAATGCCCATGTCAAATCCTTTACAATCAGTTTTCAGTCTAATAGTGTGTACTACCTCTAGGATGAGCATATAATTACTTCTAAAAAGTGAAAGTCCCCCAGTTGACCCAGTCAGCGAGAATGCTCTTTCTTAAGGGTTCAACACAGAGGCCCAATTTATGCTGCTGCAAAATGGGAGTCCGCCCAGCGGTGGAGCTTCATGCTCCGGCACTGGGGGGGGGGAGTGTGGAGAGCTGGTGGGGGCGGGGCTAGCGCGCATCCTGGGGCGGGGCACCACCTGCGGGGGTGGGGTGCCCAGCGCAGATGGGGGGACAGCTGTGATGCCATCCCACCAGGATCGCGCTGTCAGGGGCGGTGCGCCCCCCCTCTGGACCCTCCACCAGTGGGTCCGTCCCATTTCCCTATGTAGTATGGAATTTCCTCAGGTGCTAACTTACAAAGTGTGCATTGTAGAACTATGATGTCTATATAGCAGCCATTTGCTCACAAAAATACACGAAGAACATCCTGAAACCAAACTGGCAACATAACCAGCAATCCTGTTTCAGATTTGCAAAGAACAGCAGCTGGAATCTACACTAAACACCCAGCTTTCTGATTCTCTTTCCACACTCAAATTCAAACTACAAACTGTTTATCCTGCTTCCCATTCACTGAAGGGTGTGGCATTCCAAAGGCTTGAGATGTTTCTTGCTTTGATTTGCTTTCTTATTGTGTCAAAAGCCTCACTTCCAACCTCCAAAGCTTACCTTTGCAACATCAATCTAATTCTGAATGAAAATTTGCAAAACAAGAACACTTATTACATATTTTCATGCCAAGCATTGATTTTTTCCTGATTTGACACTTTTTTCTTTTGTTTCCTTCTTGACCTTAATTTATTTGCTTGGGTTTACAAAGGGCTTACTTTATTATGTGCATGGATCCATAGGCCTCTCTATGTTATTCAGAGCACTCACATATTACCAGCTGCCTCTTCCATGATGGGCATGAAGCTGTTGGATGTGTCTATTCTAGTTTGCTTTGTGAAATGAGTATACTGGGTAATACATATAGAGATAGACAGATGATAGATATAGATAGATGATAGATAGATGATATATTCACTCAGTATACACACACATATATGAATAAATTCACACTAAAATGCTGCATTTCATGAGGATTTTTTAAAAAACCATCAACATAATTATTAACAACAATAACAATAATTCACAGACTGGTTTGGAATTGTGATTTGAGGACCCGCCTCCCGCTCGGGAATAATAAAGACACATGGGCACAGTAAATTAAGGTTATTGGGCTAGAAAAAGGCCACAACTTTATTGATTACAGCATGTGAGAGGTATTGGCTTAGGCACTGGACCAACAGCAAATTTTGACTCCACCCACTCGGAGATGGGTGAGTCTGACTAGGGTTAACCACCAGTAGGGAGAGGAGCCTGTTGATGCAAATACAACTATAAGCTCTCCCCTGATGTCACCGGGGGTCGTGCCATGGCCTCCAACCATGCAGGGCATCGGACAGGATCCACGGCCCCCGGATTCTTTTAACGGAATACCCATAAGTGAAGGCGTAGGCGATGGCCACACGAAATCCGGCAGCACAATGGTGGGGAAAGCTGGCACGGCCGCATTTGAGCAGCTAAACCATGCCCCCAAGCTGCCACCTGATTGGGTGCCATTCTGGGGGGCGTGGCGCACCAGCGACAATGGCAGGCAGGGGCTGGAACACCCCCTGCGCAGCATGGGAATCGGTTCCAGATCACAATCCCTCCCCTCCGGGAGGAGGAGAGGCTTTGTGTAGAACCAAATTTACGACTGGATAACTGAGAACCTGAAACTGAAATTGACAGATTCGCCCATATTTACTGTTAAACCTAAAGATCGTTAATCACAGAAGCAATTTGTTCCACACGAAGCTTTTAACTACTGGGAGACAGTCTTCCTTATGATTTGTCCTGACCTTTAACGTTGCAAATAGGTGTTTGGTTTTTTTGGTTTTTTTAGAATCCCATACCAAATAGGTAGGGAAGAGAGGATAAAGTTTGAATGGAAATAATTTGATAACGTTTGGGGAGTAGCAGAACCTTACAAATGTGTTGGTGGACAATTCTTGGCTTCCTCCTTATAAATATTCTGATCACACACCCACTCTGGAGATAATAGATAATTTATTATTATTATTATTATTATTATTATTATTATTATTATTAAAAATTCAATTTAGAGAGAAATTTTAGACACACTTCACAAAAAGTTTTGCAAAAGTCATGGTAATCTAAGTTTGAAAACTCTCCCAGAATCATCACTATTCCTCCGTTCTCATTCCCTTACATTTAAGCGTAACAGTGACACTTGAGCTGACGTGCTCATGTAGCTGCTCTGAGGCTTGAGTCATGAGTTTGACAAATGGTGAGACTTCACGTGGCTTTGCTTCCATGAATAATTTTCTGGACAAATTCTTTTTCTGTGGAGTATGACTCTCTCCTATATTTCTTACAAGAACTGTGATAGTTCTTTCACAACTGCATTTCAAAATGCTTGCTTGTGAACTTTTGCTCCTCTGTTTTCTTCTGAACTGACCCTTTTCTTCTTTTAAATCCCTTTTATTTCCATTGCTCTTCCTTTCATATAATTAATATTTTAGAAGGAATATAAAAGTCTAAGTTTATAGGAGCCTTAATTGTTACTTACACATCTTGTATGGACCCCATGTGGTGAGAAACAGATGCCTCTGATTGTTAAGAAAAGTGTTCTCTTTCCATAAAGTAACATTATTAGGCAAAAAGTAATTTTACAGAAATTATGTTTCCAGATATACATTGAGAACCAATAGAGGGTACAAGATATGTTCACCCCCACCCCACCCCCCGCACACCTTCTTCTTTTATTTGGCCCACAGAAAAACTCATCACCCATGGAAGGCAGTGACACACTATATAACAGGCAGGATGTACTGTAAGGTGTGGTGAAGGGGGGGGGGGAACACCCTCATTCCTTTAAAGAAGAGGGAAGAATGGCGATTAGGAGCCAGTGAGAAAAGTGTTTGAGGGATAAGGGAGGACTAGCTTGCAAGGGGTATTTTTGGTTTTAGAAAACCCTGGTTTTTTTTCTATCCTCCTCCCCCCCCAAAAAAAAAAACACACCACAAAACATGGTTATGTAGCATTTGGAATTATTGGTTTTAGCTGAGAAATCAGTTGCTTTATTTTTATGTTTTTATTGGACAAACTGTAAAATTATGTCATGACAATCTCATTTCTGTGTGCAAAATATGTAAGTTCTACTTTAACACTTAATTAAAAGAAGCTTGCCCATCTCTATCCAGAAATCCCATCCTAAGTGCAAAAATTCTGTACTCAGGAGTCCTACTGGGGCATTTTTGTAAATCATGTGTGTCTGTTGCTTTCCCCTGCCCCTTCAGCTGTAATTGGGTGATGGACTATGGCTCAGTGGTAGAGCACATGCTTTCCATGCAGAAGGTTCAGGCTTAGCTCTCAGCAGTTTCAGTTAATAGGGTCAGGTAGAGCATGTTATGGGAAAGATCTATACAGTGGTGCCTCGGGTTACATACGCTTCAGGTTACAGACGCTTCAGTCTACAGACTCCGCTAACCCAGAAATAGTGCTTCAGGTTAAGAACTTTGCTTCAGGATGAGAACAGAAATCGTGCTCCGGTGGCGCGGCGGCAGCAGGAGGCCCCATTAGCTAAAGTGGTGCTTCAGGTTAAGAACAGTTTCAGGTTAAGAACGGACCTCCAGAACGAATTAAGTACTTAACCCGAGGTACCACTGTACCTGAGAGCTTTGCACTGCCAGAGTAGATAGTCAAATAGCTTGACCTGGTATAAAGCAGTTTCTTAGGTTCCTATATGAAAGTGCTAGGATACATGGGTTTAAGGTGACATTTTCTTGGCCTTACTTCTACAGCAGTAACAACAACAACAACAACAACAACAACAACAACAACAATTACTTATACCCCACATATCCAACTGGGTTGCCCCTGCCACTCTGGATGGCTTCCAACATAATACAAAAGCACAGGGAGGCATCAAACATCAAAAACTTTCCATACCTGCCAATTTCATTTCTGAGCAAAGCGGTCCCCCTAGCAGAAAAAGTTAAAGCCACCATCAATGAACTAAAGTCCATTGTGTCTCTTTGTCCTTATAATTTTAGTAGTATATGCAGAGCCATCTACTTTGTGCTATTTCTGGTGCAATGTTGTGAGCGTTTGGTCCTCAGGCTATTTGAGCCCAAGTTTTCAGAATTTGAGAGAGCACAGAATGTTCCCTTTGTTCCACACACAAATAATTACTAACAGCGGCATCTTTCAACTGTGAAATATTGCACCTAACTCCTTGCCAATGGAAATAGCTAAGAAACAGCTCTGGACTTGTGACGTGTGAGAAGCGTGTTCACAACACTTATGTGATACTAGGCCCTTTGCAGTGGGAGAAGTGGTTTTGTGTATTCCATGTGGAAGCTGGAGGTTGTGCTGAATTTGACAGTTGATGCATGACCCAAAAAATAACAGCTTTTTCTTTATAAAGCGGCTACATTTGAAAACATGCAGGCTGTGAACGTATGTTGCAAGCTGCCATATACAGTGGTACCTCGGGTTACATATGCTTTAGGTTACATACGGTTCAGGTTACAGACTCCGCTAACCCAGAAATAGTACCTTGGGTTAAGAAGTTTGCTTCAGGATGAGAACAGAAATTGTGCTCTGGCGGCATGGCGTCAGGGGGAGGCCCCATTAGCTAAAGTGGTGCTTCAGGTTAAGAACAGTTTCAGGTTAAGAACGGACCTCCAGAATGAATTAAGTACTTAACCTGAGGTACCACTGTACTGAGTAACACCACTGGCCCACCAAGCAAAAGCACTCAGCAATATGGCATTTTCCTGCAAGCTCCACTTGTGAAGTTCTCAGGGTTGCCTAGATTTGGAAGGGCTCCCCCACTTAGTTCACTGTTTTAGGGCAGTCTTCACCAACCTGGGGTTGGTTTGACCTATAATTCCCATCCGCCCCAACCAGCCTTGAAGTCCAAAACATTTGGAGAGCACTAGGTTGGCAAAAGCTATCTAAGGCAGTGATGGCCAAACTTGGCCCTCCAGCTGTTTTGGGACTACAATCCCCATCATCCCTGACCCCTGGTCCTGTTAGCTAGGGATGATGGGAGTTGTAGTCCCAAAACAGCTGGGGGGGGGACAAGTTTGGCCATCACTGGTGTAAGGGTATAGACTACAGATAGAGAAGGTAAAGCTTTAGCAGAGAAGATATTAATACATCAAGAAAGAAGGAGAATTCCAGTTAAAGAAGAAGATGAAGAAGAGAAGCAAACCTCTGTACTCTAATTGTAAAACATGCTGTCCAAATCAATTAGGTCTTTAGTAAGGTTCAATTATAGCTTTCCTCTGACTTACCAATCCTTTACTCTCTTTCCTATGTCAATACACCAATCCAAGATAATGAGAATTCTGGAGGCCAATTGGAGACAGAGCAAACAAATAAATTAAGACAAAGATGACTTGGCAATAGAAGTAAATGGTTTTAAGTGTGGTATTAGCACAACAATAACCAACTGTTTTGACAACATAAGCAATTAAGGGTACAACAATATACATAATTTTCACCCTCTCCTCCACCCCTCCTCAAAATGTCCCTTCTCCAAGCATCAATAGCCATTATGCTGAACATTACCATCATTATTCTTCTGCCAAGTCCTATCACATTTTTTTCCCCAGCCTTTTAGGTGCAGACTCAAGAATTATTGATCCAATGAATCACCCTGACTTGGGTGTTGGTTGCTGTTGAGGCACTCCTGGCAAAAGCTGGATTCAAAGCCTCAGGAAAATAGATTGTTTTCACTGAGCACTTCACCGATGCAGGGGGGACCCCAAATGGGGATGATACAAATAGTATTATTTTTCTGACAGAAAATCAAACCTGCTCAACGTGGCCGCAGGAAGAGGAGCACTCTGTTGTTCTTTTCTGTGGTAGCCCTATCACCCTGCTTGCGTAATAGTACTAGGAAGCATAAGACTTAAAATATTTAGGTATCTAATCTTTGCATTTTGCACACAGAAATGAACACAGAGGAAATAATGAATTTGTGAGTAAAAACAAAACCCTCCGTAAGTACTATATGCAGTTTTGCAACAGGGTTTAAGTCAACCTGCTTTTTCTACTGCATCCTCTCATTTTTAAGAGTGACAAAAATTAGTTGACAATTAGGTAATGTGCCATGGGTGGGGGGGATGACCCATTTACTGTTATTCATTTTATTCTGCTTTTGTTTGGGTTTATAATTTTTGTTCTGCTCCTGTTATTGTTTGTCAGAAAGGCACGCTTGGCAAACACCGTGATCAACTCCTGCCTGGAAACCAATGTCCCCACTGTGGAAGGAAGTGTGGATCCAGAATTGGTCTCCTCAGTCATTTAAGGACTCGTTAAAACCGTGTTCATGGGAGACAATCTTACTCAGCTACAAGTGGTCACCAAAGAAGAAGAAGTATCAGAAATGTTCAGTATTCATATTGATAACTATGGGCTATCATGTTTAGAAAATACAGGCTTGATAACTAAGAAAGGCAAACTCACCCATTCATAACATAAGCCCTGTCTCTCACAGCCCTGCTTTCTCTGTCCCCAACCATACTACATTCAGGGTTTTTTTGTTCCCATAACTTGCTGCTGTGAGAGAAAAAAAAGTCCAGGTTGCACCATTTATCCAGTGTAATTTTTATTAGCACATTCTCCGGAATCAATTTCCATTCCAAAGTGGCATGTTCTCTCCAATTGTGTTATTAAATAGTTTTTGAGAGGGGCAATAAAGAACTGAGATTACATCTTTCACAGAAGAAATAGCAAAGTTAATGGAGCAATCTAATGGTAGCAGGAACAGAAGTACACTGATATTTTTTTTAAATGGCTATATCCTATTACACAGAGATGTCAATACAGTGGTGCCTCGCAAGACAAAATTAATCCGTTCCGTGAGTCTCTTCGTCTTGCGGTTTTTTCATCTTGCGAAGCATGGCTATTAGCGGCTTAGCGGCTATTAAAGGCTTAGCGGCTTTAAGAAAAAGGAAACAAACTCGCAAGAGCTTGCAAGACGATTCATCTTGCGAAGCAAGCCCATAGGGAAATTCGTCTTGCGGAACGACTCAAAAAACGGAAAACTCTTTCGTCTTGCGCATTTTTCATCTTGCGAGGTACCACTGTAATCATCAATGAGCTCCCATGAAGAGGTATCACAATCCTGTATGCATTGACCTGGGAGTAAGTCCCACTGAACTCAGTGGGGCTTGCTTTTGAGCAGCCATCTATAGCAGTGGCACTACTGACCTATAAAGTTGTTGTTATTATCTAACCACCCTTCATTATAACCACCCTAAGATCCCAGGGCAGGTAACAGCATTAAAACTGTATGCCTATCAAACTGCAAAAGGGGCCATCCTGCAAGCTAGATCTGGTTGAATATATAAATTTTGATTTCTTTTGGTTTCTCATTTTTCCAGTCTTAAATTCAATTTTCCACATTAGTTTGAGAGGTGAAAAAAAAAATCCTGACAATTTGCATCCATATATATGATAGATAGATAGGTTTTTGCAAAGTCTTTCCCACTGCGATAATCTCTGTGTTATTTTCACTAATATATGCATGTTGTATGCACACTTTAGCATATTAATTTTTGTACAGATTTGTTGGTTGAAGAGCTGCAGTGAAAAATTCAGAGAATTCAGAGAAGTGTGACTTTTGAAGGATGGTTGTAATTCAGGTCATATATTGTTTTGGAAAGTGTGAATGTGCAAGTTGAATTTATTTTCTCCTCCTCACTGCTGATATCTGTAGCTCAGATAGTTGACCATCTTGGCAGTGTCTTAAAAAATCCACTGATCTTCCTTTTCTTTCTCCTTGATGCAGTGTCTGCTCATATGCTCCCATGAGAAATGGATCCAGACTGTACTGGGAAAACACAGTTCATGGATATTATTACAGAATTGTAGAAGAACTAGAAGCTCCCTGTTCCATGCTTGACCTCTCCACTCTAAACCCTGAGGCTTCCTCTTCCTTGTTCCACACATTATTTTGCAGCTTAGCTCTGCTTGTCTCCTCTCTCTAAAGCTGAACGCTGCTGTCAAGGAACAGCAAGCAAGATGCCTCACTTTCGAGTTCCTAAGGCTGTATCACTCTCTTGTTACCAGTTAGTCTTGACTGCAACAGTACGGTGTTGTTGCTGCTTTGCCTGTACATCTCAGGTCCTGGACAATCTTGGGGATAGGGGGAGCTCATCCCACCTGATCTAGAGTCCCTGGATGCAAAAAATTACTTTCCTGTACAGAAAGCAGCCCAATGTCCTTTGCGTAACACCGGATTAAGGTATCGGTTTGCTTGTTGCCATAAGATCAGAAGTTGAGGTGGACAATGTGTTTGTAGGTACTTGCAGTATCTCAGTGACCAATTTGCACATTAAGCCCAATTCTGGAAGCCCCTTTGCAAGATGTCAGGTGCTACGTGGAGTAATTTTAAAAGTGGCCTCTACATGTATGCAAACACATCTATCACCTAGCAGCTATTACATGTTAAAATGCATAGGCAGAGATGTTTACTTTAAAGGCTCCATTTGGCCCTTTCCTGCCCCATAAAATGGTTTCTCCTGGTTATCTGGCATTAATAACAAATGCCTAAACTATGCTTCCTCCCTAACCCCTCTGGAACGCTATGCAACAAATATAAGCAAATCACATTATGCCTGAGTATTTCTCCAAGATACTCGGAGACATCGAAAATCTTGTAAGCATACAAATTGTCTTTTTGTTTGTGTTTACAGAGCACATGCATAATTCACAGGTTTGCATCTCCCAATGTGAAGCTGGGACTAATCGGACGACAGCTAGAGCAGATGGTTATCCAGTTTACGAAGCATAGCACATTGGTGGGGAACTTAAGAAAGACAACATATTGTGACAGGTTCATGGGATGCTGCTGCCCAAAATTGAAAAGAATGCCGTGCCTGAATTGTTTTGGAAGAAAAATAAAACACTGCCAGGAGCATTCATGGCTATACTGTACTGTTGTCATATTTTTTTTCTATTCTGGTATGAAAATATAATTAAGCCCTGATTGTCCTTTTGGTAATGGAACCAGATAAACAATTATTTAACAACCCATCATTAAGGGGGCTGTTAAATAATATCCTAGGAACTTGTAACCTGATCAGATCTGTCACTCATGTGGTCATCATTCATAACTGTGATGATCTGCCTTTTGTCCTGCAGAATTTTTATCTGACAATGAAAGATATTGTAAGAGCAGTAGATGTCCTGAGTAGTGGTGGGAATGGAAGAGATATGGGGGACATGGAAGAGATATGGGGGGCAGGGAATGTGTCACTAGAAAAAGGCACCCTCTATGAACATTGATTGCAACAATTTTCTCTCAAAGTTAGGTGTTTATTAAGTAGTTTCTTTGTTTAGTAATCTACATCTTACCCTTCTCACATTCAGGGTGGCTGATAATAATCCTATAACTATAAAACATGTTAAGGATAAAAAATAAAAAGGTAAAGGTACCCCTGCCCGTACGGGCCAGTCGTGACCGACTCTAGGGTTGTGTGCTCATCTCAGTCAAGTGGCCGGGAGCCGGCGCTGTCCGAAGACACTTCCGGGTCACGTGGCCAGCGTGACGAAGCTGCACTGGTGAGCCAGCACCCGTGGCGCACACGGAAACGCCGTTTACCTTCCTGCTATAAAGCGGTACCTATTTATCTACTTGCACTTAGGGGTGCTTTCGAACTGCTAGGTGGGCAGGAGCTGGGACCGAACGACGGGAGCTCACCCCGCCGTGGGGATTCGAACCGCCGGCCTTACGATCAGCAAGTCCTAGGCACTGAGGTTTTACCCACAGCGACACCCACATCCCGAAGGATAAAAAATAGAGCCCAACAAAATGCAATGTTAACCCAATAAAATGCAACCCAGTAAAAAAACAAAAGCAATGATAAAATCTCAGCAGCAAATAAAACTGCAGCCTTCCAAAGCTTACTGGAAGGTGTTGCGCTTTCTCTGAAAGCTGGTAAGTAAGTGCACTTTTACTTCCACTCTAGTAGATTGATTCCGATGGTGGCCCTGGAGAAGGCCCTCCAAATATTATTTTTAATTTTTGATCTGGTATGAAATCAAATTGTATGGCAGTTCATGAAAAAATCAGGTACTTAGAAGCAATTGTATGGGCTATTGCCTCTGAACAACAACTCTTGCCCTTTACATTGAGTTACGTTACCAGCACATCTTTCAGTTTTACTTTCATTTCAGGTGAGTATGTTTCTAGTGGGTCAATGAGATGACTGCAGTTAACACCCAAAGGAGCTTTTGGAAGCAGGATGCATTTTCACCTAGGAGGGTTTTGGGCAGACCTGCTGGAAACCAGCCTAAAATGTTTCCTTCTCTAGCAGCCAAGTGATATCCTCAAGGCTAAGGAGGCAAACAGTCATATTTACTTGGTGGTTCAGTCCTTGTACGTTGCCTGGCTTTGGAAGGAATAGGATGCAAACTGCAGAATGACTCCTCTACCATTCACTCCCCAGTTCTTTTCCCTCCCCCCGTGTGGGAGATGATAAGGAAATGTGACCAGGATGGCGTGTCCTGCTTAGTCACCTGAGGTGAAACAGGAAGGTGCTGCCCCTGCCACCAGCTCCGCTGCCCACCAAAGCCTTGCTTGATGGAGTTGTACTGTACATGTTAAGTATTATAATTTAATTGTAAATACTATGTGCTTAGTAACTGAATTCCAGAGTGCTCTAGCAGTTCTCATGTGATTAGCTAATGTTGGTCACATAGGAGGTATCTAGAGATGACTGTGCTTTAGAATCCACTGTGAACACTGCCAAGTGGAATAGAGTGTTGGAGTGCTTCTTCTTTGCTTGAAAGAAAGAGAGCAAAGCTGCAGGAGAAGGTAAACATGAAAATCTCTCATAGGAGCTGCAAGGCAAGGCCTAATTGAGATACAGAAGGCTGAGAGTGATGAGCTCTGGAAAGAGAGGGAAATACATTGGCACCTGGGGTTACATATGTTTCAGGTTACAGACTCCACTAACGCAGAAATAGTAAATTTGTAAATAGTAAATAGTTAAGAAGTTTGCTTCAGGATGAGAACAGAAATCGTGCTCTGGTGGCACGGCAGCAGCAGGAGGCCCCATTAGCTAAAGTGGTGCTTCAGGTTAAGAACAGTTTCTGGTTAAGAACGGACCTCCGAAACAAATTAAATACTTAACCCGAGGTACCACTGTTCAATTGTTTGGAAGTTAGAAGAAGAGACTGTAAGCCCATGCTTGGAGAAGCATGTGACTGTAAATATTATGTTTTAATTCATCTACAACTATAAGTTTCTGCAAGTAGAGTTCTTGAATATTAACGTCTGGACGCTGCTTTAATTTCCAAAAAAGAGTGTCAATCAAATATATGATTTAAACTTATTAGCTGCAGTTTCACTACTTTAACAGCGCAGCAGCAGCTTCCGGCAACATCTTGCTGAAAGACCCACTACACATGACCCTGGAAGGCCAGCCCTATGTGTGACAAATAGGCAAATGTCATTTGAACCAGATTATGGTTCAGATCCAGAGCTGGAGTATCCCCGACAGATGACTGTCCAGCCTCCAGCAGAACTTCAGAGTGGTAGAAACCACCCCCCCCCCCGCCCCCGTATGATTGATTATATTATGCAACTGCTCTTACCATTAAGAAGTTTCTCCTAATGCCCAAAATATGCACTCATATAATTTAAGCCCATTTTATCTAGTACTGTGTTCTGGAGCAGCAGAAAACAACTCTGCTAACTGACAGTCCTTCAAGTATTTAAAAGAGACTTATCATGTCTCCCCTCTATCATCCGTTTCCCAGGCTAAACATATCCAATTGCTTCCATCTTTTCTCACTGGATCTGCTTTCCATTCCGCTGACCATCTGATTGCCCTTCCTTGTACCTGCTCCAATTTGTCAATAGCCCTTTTAAAGTGCGGCACTCGGAACTGGAAAAGGTGTACAAAACAAGGTTGGACTTGCGTAGAGTACAGAGGAAGTAGCAAAAAACTTCTTGCTTTATGTTTTGTTCAGGTCAGGAGTATTTTCCTCCTGCTTTGTTGCCATTGGTTTTGTATTAGAAGAAACCTCTTTGGAAATTATGTGCTATATTTATTAATTATATAGTAATATTAATAATTATTCAAACCGATTCCATTCCTCTCTGTAAATATTTGTACTGTAATTGCATGTTGTGGTAAGTTTTCTTAGAACAAATTCCACCACTCTGTATCCCTTTTTCATCTCGGATTAGAAGAAAGACTACGTATCCCATCATTCCTGACCATGGTGGCTGGGGATTGATGGGAGCTGGAGTCCACCTGGCAGTCCACAGCTTAACCTACCCTGCTCTAGAATAGGGATTTGCTCACTGCTCCTTCCATATATGCCTTTAGGTTTGAAATGAGTACTTTTTAAATAAAAAAAGAACTTTAAAAATTCAATGGTCTGCTACTTTACCAGAGTTTGTATTTTGCTTTTAATTGACATGTCATCGTAATACAGCCATTTATTTTTTTTTAACTCCGTTTTGTCTCTGGGCCAGAGCAGAAGAGAAATGCTACTGGTAAAGCGTGTTCTCATTAAAAGAGAGCGCGTGTTGCGGATGGGGCCAGGCAGGATAAGATAGAGGGGCCTGGCAAGGATTGGCTGTTTCTGTTGCTGGGGTAAAATTGATGTTGCCAATTTGGGGGTGGGAACAGAGATTATTTAAACAGTGCTCATAGCAATCTACTTTCTCTTTCACTGTGGGCACCGGATCACCCGCCCACCCTCCCTTGTTTGGGCTTGTGCTTTGACCTTGATATGCCTGTCATGGGGTCGTCTGCTCTTGGGGCAGGGGCCCGGTAGGAATTTTGCCATCTGGCTGATTAGTGGGTGCCATTTGGTTTTTTGCCTACTGTGTAGCAAATCGTCACAACTTGTAAGGTCAGCGGTTAGGCATTGGTTTAAATTGGTTGGAGGAGGGGTATGGATTGGCTGGGCCTGCCCCTCCAATGCTGCTGCTGCAAGGGAATTCCGTTAAAGGAATTCAGGAGCTTACCATCCTTTCATCCAAACCCCTGGAATCGGGTTTGGGCCGCGTAAGCCCCTGGGAGCATGCGGGGAGAAGCTGAGGGTGTGTGTCACAGCTCCAGTTATCCCCGATCTTGTTTCCCCACACTGGCTTTTGCTGGAATCCGGGAGTCAGTTCTGTTCCCAAGTTGGGGGAACAGATAGTCATAACCAATGCCTAAGCAACCACTCACATCTTGTATGTTTAATAAAGTTGTGGCCAAAATTATGCCAAAAACCTTAAACAAAAATTATGTGTGATGTGTGAGTTATTGGGGTAGGGGTGTTTTGGAGGACCTCAGCACGCAAACAAATAAAGACACAATATAGAGCAGGTTCCAGTTGTCCCCATCTGATCCTGTGTTGGGAGCAAGTTTTCATTTTTCAGTTATCCTTAGTATTGTTAATGCTTGGTCCAAACTCTTTTGTATGGGGTACATGTTGCATTTTCCAAACTTCCCCCCACCCTCAAAATGTCAGAATCCCTGACTTAAAAATAATCTGTGATGTTGCTTTTCCACCGTAGGGAGGCAGCGCACTGATGCCGCTGGCTAGCTTAAGGTTTACTAACAACTGACATTTAAACTTACCTTCTGGTAAATTGCTCACTGTCTGTCATTTGCAATTAAACCAACAGACAATTCTCCCGCATCCCTGAATGATCCTACAAAGAAGAACTTCCACTTTCATTTTTGTAAAAAGGAAAGAGAACGTGCTCTCACACCAAGCCCGCCTAATGTACAGCACGGAAAGCGTAAGAACCCCACGCTGTTCCTCTCTTTTCTGCATTAGCATTTATATGTATTTTTTATTCCGATTCATTAAACTTTGCTTCCCACTCTCCGTGGGTATGTTGATGTCTCTACCATGGATTCAAATGTGACTTTTGGAATTTTCGCACTGTTGATTGCAGCTACCCACGAAGCACATGGATCTAGCTGTGCAAACATTCTGTTTGCGGCAGTAGCCATCCAGGGACTGCTCAAGAACTTTGTAATTACGTTACAAGCATTTATTGTTGTTGCTTAAAATCTTATAAGCAGATCTGCTTGCAGTCCTTATAAGCTAAGAGTATAAAATCACTTTCTTGAAAGCCATCGTCCAGTCCTACCTGTCACCAAAAAGCAACGCTCACCAGCTCCTCCTCGCTGCAAGAAGAAGGGACCATCACTCAGTGGTAGAGCACCTGCTTTGCAGGAAAAGGGTATCTGGTCCAAACTCTGGCATTCTCTTCAGGTAGATCCAGTGGTGCCCCCATCTGAAACCCTGGAAAGCAGCTGCCAGCCTGTGTCAACAGTCCTAAGCTAGGTGGACCAAGCGTCTGACTTGGTATGAGGCCATTTCAGTTGTTCCTTTCTTCCTGTGTAAAATCCACAGTCCTCCCTTGGTTTTCGAACAGCTTAGTTCTTGAACGTTTTGGCTCCCGAACGCCGCAAACCCAGAAGTGACTGTTCCAGTTTGCAAACTATTTTTGGACGCTGAACATCCAACGGGGCTTCCTCGGCTTCCAATTGGCTGCAGGAGTTTCCTGCAGCCAATCAGAAACCACACTTAGGTTTCTAATTGTTTTGGGAGTCGAACGGACTTCCGGCACAGATTCTGTTTGACTTCCAAGGTATGACTATACTATGAAAGTGTGCTACAGGCAGAAAGCAATGGAAATCATAGAATCATAGAAAGTTGGGAGGAATCCCAAGGGTCATCTAGTCCAAACGCTTTCAGAGCAGTAATCCTGCCAACAGTCATTCCTGGGTGGGCTTAAACCACCAGCCTCCTGGTTAACAGCCAGACGGCAAGGTGTTTTAGATGAACAAAGAATGGTGGATGAATATACACTGCAGGAAAAGATCAAATATTCCAAGCCACTGGATAATTTTCTTCCAGGACTAGCCCAGGACATTTTGCTGCCTCAGGCCTGATGGTCAACTGGACCTTTCACCACCCGCTTCCCAACTGCACAAGTCAAGGTGCGATGGACAGAAAGCTGGCTGAATTATTTTAGTACCTGAGGCAGGAAATTGCACAATCACCTTTCCCATAGAGTAAAAATACCATCATAATAATTTAAATGACTGGCCTTTCATGACACCCCACAAAATGCTGTCTGAGCCAGCTGCCTCACTTTTCCCTGAGGAGTTCCAGGCATGTGTCCGTGAGGGCAAAGGCAGATAGTGTTTGTGATACAGGGTTGGAGAAGCAGTGGATAGGGGGACGTTTAAGAAACCTGTGGCCTTTTCTGCTTCTCTGCTCCAAATTTCCCTACCCAAAGCTCCTTTCCTTTTCTCTGTAAAAATCAGCTGTCTGGGTGTGCTAGCAAATCTTCCTTTGTATTGTGAAGTGAGGCCTCTACAATGCAATTGGTCTCACTGAGTTAAATGGGGATTAGTTCCAAGCAGGTATGCACAGGACAGTAGCAGGGCAGAACAAAGCAAACCTCAGATCTGGTGGTTTGGATGGAGAATAGATGTTCCTCTGATCCATCCTGCCAGGCCCCACCAGGAAAGGAGCTCTGCCATTGGTGGCAAATCCCTGTCAGGGTGAAACACCACAAGCTGCCTCCCACCAAAAGTGGGGAGAAGCTACTTCCTGCAGCATCTCCACTGCTCCATAGCAATTGTTGTTATACAATTCACCGTATAGATGGGGTTTTTAAGCATTTCTGTATCCTTCTGCTGTGTTGAAGAAGAATTCTACGAAACAGTGGGTATATCTGGAATCACCGTTTGTGGACCACTTCGGCAGCATTGGACATCATAAAACAAAGCTTTACAGCTTGTTTCCTCCAGATAAGAATCTGACCCATTGCTTCTTTCAGAGACTTGCATAGCCCACAAAGACTTTCAGAGACCTATAAGATTTATGTTTATTTGGTTCTATGTTTTCAAGAGGATCCATCAAGAGTGCATATTCTGTGACTTTCAGAGATTTAGAAGAATTCTGTTTATTTGGTTTTGCAGAGATTGCATATTTCATATATTTCATATTGTTCAATGTTCTGTATAGATTATATAAAGAGTTTATATGGACATCACATTGTTGTACTTGGTCATTGTGTTGCCTTTGGATATTACTGCATCTCCACTTTGGCCAGCCAGCAGAAATCACCCAAATGGCGTTGAGAGTAGGTGAGGGTGGGCAGGCACAGAGGCTGCTGGATCCTGGGCAGATGGTGCTACCTTCACGTGATGACACAGGCCCAATCTGAGCCTCATCACTGCGCCAGCTGATAAATGATGCAGCGAGGGATGCCCCCCCCCTCCCCAGCACTTTCCCATCTTCCATCCTGGCTGCAGCACTGACTACACCACTTTGTCAAGCCCTATGGCTGCCCCCTAGGGGCTAGGATTGCACCCTTGCTCTGCATAATTTGGATGTCTCAACCAACTGCTAGGACACACTTCACTGTTAGCCAAGCTAAAGATTTTGTTGTTAATATTTCAATCCCAAATCAACTTGAGGCCAGGATCCCTAGTTGGCTGCCTTCCTGGGTACAGCCCAAGCCAATCTTTAAGATCTCCTAAGGAGCCTGTGCTGGTCATTCCATGACCACCTGGTGACTATGTAGAAGCAAGCCTTCTTGGTGAGTCGTTTGGCATGAATTCTGCCAACTTTCCTAAGGATAGCTTCACACACAAAGGCAGACGTCACAGTTTGGGGGTGAGTGAAAAACATCTCTCTTCTAGACTGTTGCTATTTTCAGGTGGGATTCTGACACATACCAGGAAATTTATAGCCCATATACCCATCAGATTAGGTAGAGTAATGATAAAGGATTGGGGGAGTGTGTTCCCCTCTGAAGAAACATATGGTGAATAACTCAACTTTCTTTAAAAAAAATCATGTGCAAATAACAACTTCTTAAATTTATGCTAATGAATGTACAAGCAAGTGTGAATTATTAATATGTCAGAGAGATACTGTAACCTTATTCCACAGTACAAGAAAAAAGGATGATGGTTTCAATCTTCTTGTCATCTTGTCATCATCTCTGTACCTTCTGGGAGAGAACAGTAAGTGCATATAAAAATAAATGAAACTTTAATTGAAGTTTTATTTTATTTATTTTCATCTATCAAGCAACTATCGATAATGGTGAAAGAGGAAGTTCCTGCTGGATTGCAAAAGTCAGACTGTGGTTTATACTAGATAGAAACAATAGCAAAGTTGTTCAGAAGGAGCAGGATATGCTCCATTTAATCTTTCATGTTGATTTAGGCCAAGCCTCCACAGTGTGACCCATCAAGCCAAATGCCACCATGCAAGATAATCTGGGGCAGATGATGGACAGCCACCCTGTTTTTACAGTCCAGGCAGCCAGTAAAACGACTTCTTTTAAAAAAATCAAAGCACTGATGGGCTGTCATACAGTGGTACCTCTGGATGCAAACTGGATCCGTTCCGGAGACCCGTTCACAACCTGAGCAGAATGCAACCTGTGTGTGTGCGGGTTGCGATTCGCCACTTCTGCGCATGCGCGTGATGTCATTTTGAGCATCTGCACATGTGCAAGCGGCAAAACCCGGAAGTAACCCTTTCCGGTACTTTCAGGTCGCTGCGGGATGCAACCTGAAAAGATTTAACCTGAAGCGTCTTTAACCCGAGGTATGACCGTACATGGCTAGTAGCTGCATTCAGATTATACAGCCTTAAATTAATCTGCAGATTGGGTCCAATCAATTTTCTTTGTCAGTAGCATGATCAATGCGTGACAATTGTTTTCAGGCATAAAGGTCCTTTTGTTTTTTTATTTAGTCCTGTAGTTGATCAAGACCATGACATCAATCTGCTATCGCAAATGAGATGAGTGTCGTACATAAGCATGCACACACACACACACACACACACACACACACTGCAGACCCTCCAAGTGTCCCTATTTTCTAGGGACAGTCCTGGATTTGCAGAAGCTGTCCCAGTTTCTGATTTGATCCTGGAGTGTCCCACTTTTCCTTAGGACATGGAAGTCCTATTTCCTTCCTGAAGGGGAGAAAAGTTCAAAAGAGCAGAGAAAAAGTCAATAGCAAGCATTTTACCGTGGTCGTTTGGTTCAGTTTGCATTTCTGATGGGACTGCCAGTGATGAATAAGTTCCCTAAAATGAATTAGCTGAAAAATCTATCTATTTCTCTAAAGTTTTATGAATCAAAAATTTGGTGAGTCTTAGTTCCCTTCTGTAACAAGTTATAGCATTAATTATTTGTTGTAACCTCTAGACAATTACAGTCATACCTCATGTTACGTTTGCTTCATGTTACGTTCTTTCAGGTTACGTCCCACGGTGACCCGGAAGTACCAGAAAGGGTTAGTTCCAGGTTTCGCCCTCGCGCATGTGCAGAAGCGCTAAATCACGTCGCGCACCTGCGCAGATGCAGCACTTCAGGTTGTGCTCTTTTCATGTTGCGAATGGGTCTCCGGAATGGATCCCGTTCGCAACCAGAGATATTTAGCTATGGACTTTAAAAATGGGCCCAGGATGACCATTTTAATAGACAAATTAATGATGTTCGTATGTTACATTCAGCAAGTTTACATCCAGTGTACAAACATTTGGCCCCAAACATTGGGCCTTCCATGGCCTTTCTATTCTCCTTCCCTATCCCAAGATCCTTTATACTCTAGTTGTGAGCAGGTATCAAATTAGTAGCAGCAGCTGATCTTACAGAATAATAAAGGTGAGATAAAGTCCTATATTTTTCATGGAGCCTTTCAATGAGATTGTCATGTGAAACACTATGGAATGCAATTAGATGGTCTGAACACATTCTAGCAATGCCACCTTGAGTACCATTAGGGGGAAAGGTGGGGAATAATAATAATAATAATAATAATAATAATAATAATAATAATAATAATAATGCTGCAGTCTTCTGCTGTAGTACCCTGTGAATCTGTCTGCCTTCTTTTTCCATGTTGATATTTTTGCTGGTGTATCCAAGCCACTAACTCCATGTGCACTGAATAAACCTAGATTTGTTTCTGAAAAACACTACAGCAACTGAAAAAACACATTACTGGCTAAAGACTTACTTCTCTCCTTTGCAATATTCCATCAGTTGGCAGGTACCTGTGGATGCAGAAGTCACCTATGTTAATTTATATCAGTCAATGGCCTTTGGCATTTGGTGCAGTCATTGACACTGTCTATTGGATTACAAAGGAAGCTGGCATCAAAAACTCTCTTACATTTGATAAATTTTGTTCTAAAGCAGGTCCAAAGGGTACAGAGTTTATTTTTTCCTTTTCTCTACTTCTTCCCCTTTCTTCCTTGAAGCCTTTTGATAAATATTGTTCAGATCTCCAGAGCTGACAACTCAGGTAGAGTGATTGCAATGGCAAGGGCACAGAAAAGGAATACTGGGGAAGAAATGGAACTTTGGAATATTTATATGTTGGTCTGAGCACCTGGAGTGATTTTTACATAGCCACCAGTGCTAGAGATTTGTATCTCTGGCTGGTTTTATGAGGAGCATTTCAAAGGCATTTGTTAAAATGCACCAAAGGTGCTTCCAGACCAGGTGGGATTCAAACACATGCCAGCAGTTCAGGCTGTACATAGACAGGTGATTGGGAGATTCTGCACAAACAAACCCACTTTTTCCAAAGGGTGGGCTTTTTCTAAGAAGGAAAGTGATGGGAAATTGCACTGGGCGGTGCAGGACAACACTTGCTGGGACACATCACACCTCTCCACAAATCAGAATGCATGCATAATGGATAGCTGATGTTGTCTAATCTCCCTGTAAACAAATCGAGATGAATGCTCAATGAACAGGCCATCTAGAAGTGACCCCAATTATACAGATGCAAGAAAAAAGCTCTGCCTGCTCTTATGGGTTTTATGGTGAGGGGCAGAATTGAAAAGAGTCATTGACATTGCTGCCGTTTGGTGCAATCCCTCATTTACAGAATGAGAACTGGTGGTATAGTGCACCGTGGGGCTTGAATTTACTCACAAGCATCATTACACACCCTGCAGATTTGCCTTTAATGTTTATCATAATAAAGCTTAAAGTTCGGTACTTAAATGGCAGCATCTCTGAAGTCACACACACACACACACACACACACACACACACACACACACACACTGCCTGTACAGCAAGCCTCCCACCATCATCCTAATGTGCCAGGGAGACCTAAGTGAGCATAGCTTCAGTGGATCTCAGCTAATGATTCCTTTGGACTCTAATGTGTACATTGGTATCATCAAACCCCCGAACAACATCAATCAAATGCTATAAATGTGCTAAGAATGCAAGGCAGTAGAAGGCTAACAACATCAGAATGTTAAATATTTAAAAGAGGTGACATAGTCAAGCATGCTCTTTGAAATGTATGTGCCAGGATACATCTCACAGTAATGAAGTAACAACCATCAAACTCCCTGAGGCAGGAGCATGTGAAGGCAATCTACAAACAACTGCCATTCATAACTAATTCACAGGAGCATGCTGGGAGAGTGGCTTCATGGCTCCACCCAACCACACCTGCAGATTCTGCCCATCACTTGATTATGACCAGAGGCGCTGGGTTGCCCCCAAGATTGGGGGGGGGTGGAGCCTGGCATTCATTGTGTGTGTTATGTCACATACATGGCATGCATTGTGCAATGTCACACACATCTCACAATGCCTTGCAGGCCAATGCAGCCTTCTGCTCGGCTGTGCCAGTCCCCACAGCACTGGGAGATTGCTGCACAGGCCAATGCAACCTTGTGCCAGGCATGCCAGTCCCCACAGTGTCTTCCAACACCACACAGGCCATTGCATTGGGGCCTCTCAACATTGGGCGGCTGGGCACCCTTCAAACAAATATTGAGGGACCTGAAGACACCTCCATCCCCTAAATTAGAGTAATCTAACCTAGAAGAGAAAGAATTGGGAATATATGTGTTTAGGCTCTGTCTTCTTTGAGCAGGTAAAAAGGTAAAGGTAAAGGACCCCTGGACGGTGACGTCCAGTCAAAGGCGACTATGGGGTGTAGTGCTCATCTCGCTTTCAGGCCAAGGGAGCTGGCGTTTGTCCACAGACAGCTTTCTGGGTCATGTGGTCAGCATGACTAAACTGCTTCTGGTGCAACGGAACAATGTGACGGAAGCCAGAGTGCCCAGAAATGCTGTTTAACTTCCCGCCGCAGCGGTACCAATTTATCTACTTGCACTGGTGTGCTTTCGAACTGCTAGGTTGGCAGGAGCTGGGACAGAGCAACAGGCGCTCACTCCGTCCTTCTTTGAGCATGTGGTATCCAACAACTTTCCCCTCAGAGAATCTGGTCCTCAGAAAACAGAAAACTTGCCTCATATTATTTTGCACTTGGACTGGAGACAAGTGAGTATGAAAGCCTTCCCAGCCATGAAACCCACTAGGCGATCTTGGGTTGGCCACTAACTCTTTGTTTGGCTTACCTTTGGGGATGTAAGGATGAAATGGGCTAACCAGGCATTCACCTCCCAGAACTCTTTGGAGCCGGAACAGTGGACCATCAGACTCAGTATGTTTTTAAATACAGTGGTACCTTGGGTTAAGAACTTAATTCGCTCTGGAGGTCTGTTCTTAACTTGAAGCACCACTTTAGCTAATGGGGCCTCCTGCTGCCGCTGGAGCACAATTTCCGTTCTCATCCTGAAGCAAAGTTCTTAATCCGAGGTAATATTTCTGGGTTAGCGGAGTCTGTAACCTGAAGTGTCTGTAACCTGAAGCGTATATGACCTGAGGCACCACTGTAGCAGTTTTTGGAAACAGCCGGAGGGGAGAGTACTGTTGCACTAGGCACTGTTTGAAGGCTTCCCACAGGGATCTGGGTGGCCATTGTGAAAACAGGATGTTGGATTCAGCTGGGCCTTACGTTCTTAGGGATATAAATGCGAGGCTTAATCTAGCAGTCTAAACCTATCAAAATGAAACAAAATCCATACAGTTTAATGTTTAATGTGTGAATTAGGATTACGTCACAGGAGAACATTAAATAGACTACAGAAATCATGACCAAACACATAATTTACTCTATTCTTTAGGTTCATGCTTCCTTATGAAGCCAAAATGGCACCAATAGACCAGAAGAGACATGAGAAAGTTTGCACAAATACGAAAAAAATCATCTGGAGATGGCACAAAACGTAAGGGGTGAAAATTCCCCAAAGGATCCAGTGAGAACATAGCATGCTCAGGGTCCAGAAAATGCTGGTTGACTTTTGAACATGGAAGTGGAGAATGAGGGGGATTGTGAATAGAATGAAGTGATTGGAATTCTGCACTCCAGCACTGCATGCTGAAACAATTTGTTGCAGCTCTCGCTTATGATAAGCAATTAGCAGATGTTAAACTAAGCAAGAGAGTTTAACAGTAAAAGAGCACAGAATTTCTCTCTGTTTTGGAAGAATTCCAGAAATGAGAAAAAGATCATATTAATAAAAGATAATAGAGGAGCAATTAAATGGAAAACTTACTGTTCCCACCTAAACGATGTGTGCATTGCAGCCTAATGGGATTTCAGTGCATAGCACCTTTTCACATAGATAAATGGTTTCTGTTGTAAAGACACAGACAGTCAATTCCTCCTGAATTCCTTGGGGTATACATTTGTGCAAACTGTCAAAATATATTGTCTTCCTCAAGTTTCCAGCCAGCATGCATTGTGGGACACACTTGATAGCCATCTGCTTTTAGTATTCAGATGAAGTCTCTGCCTCGCTCTGGGTTGCACACAGAAAACGGGGCTCAAAATAGTGCTTGCTTAAAAGAAAATGTTTGCGCACTATAAACAAAAAAATACAGGGTTATTGAGATGCTTTTTTTAAAAAAAAAGAACTAGAAGACTAATCTGTTTAAGACAGGAAATGGATAAAATATTTTTGTTGTTTTGTGTTATTAAGATGTATTGGTTGAAACCTTCTGCTTGCTTCTTGGGACCGTGGGATGAAGGGCTTGGCAATCCTATATTTTAATTATTCAATTAATTCAAAATATAGTCCACACAGCAAGTGATCTTGCAATGCCACGGTCACTCCTGATTGGATCCTGGCTACCCAACTCTAGCCATAATTGAAAGAGTGGGGGGAATGAAGCATATAGTGCAAAGATGGGGAACCTGTGGCCCATCAGGTTCAGCAAGCATAGCCACTGGCCAGTTGGAGCCCAACAGCACCCAGAGAGCCACAGGTTCTTCATCCCTGTTATAGAGTGGCATCCAAAGTTTGCCCTACTCGGAGCAGTCCCATTGAAATTAATGGGCTGGAGCAACTTATGTCATATCCTCCAACATTTCTCTGTTGAAAATAGGGACGGCCCATTCCATAATGATAATTTTACTATTTATATCCCACACATCTTACTAGGTTGCCCCAGCCACTCTGGGCAGCTTCCAGCATATATAAAAACATAATAAAACATTAAACATTTTTTTAAAAAAAATCCCTATACAGGATTGCCTTCAGACGGCTTGGGGGTCGGAGAACTCCATACCCTCCAACATTTTCCCAATGAAAATAGGGACATCGTAAGTGGGACGTTCTGGGATCAAATCAGAAACCAGGATGGCTTCTCTAAATCAGGGATGTGCCTGGAAAATAGGGACACTTGGAGGGTCTGTTATGTCCACTTATTTCATTTGGTCTGAGCATGCTTTTGTCAAGTATCATTTGTGGAGTTTGGCATTGGCTGAAAACTCTCCTATGTGTGAGCAACTGCTTATGTGTTGTGACACTTTTCTGACATTCACACTCCTTGTGTGGCTGTGGGACAGCAGTTGCACAACAGTGGGGAAGGAGTTAATGAATACAGACTCACTCTAGCCCCATAATGCTCCCACCATAATGAGAATCCGAACACTTAAAAGGCACTATGGTTAATCATGTTTCTGTGTATGCATTTTGCTGTGTACACCCAAAGTACATTAAAAGCACCCATCCAAAGAATTTTGGGACCTGTAGTTTACCCCTCACAGGGTTAAAATTCCTCAGACCCTTAACAAACTATCATTCCCAGGATTGGAAGGGGTGCTTTAAGTGTATTACGTTACATAGTTCTATCAGTGCAAGAATTATTGCTCTCACAATAGAACTTTTCCTCCCTCTCCCCCACCCCACGCACCTGCTAGATCTATTCTAGGGGTTGACAAAGCATGCAGAAAGGAGAAGGGAAACTTCCCATTATGGTTTAGTTGAGTACCACTCTCAGTGTGTGTACACAACCATATGCCATTTATATGGTCTTTTATGAGGTGAAAGGAATCTTTTTACAGTTGCCCATTTATTTAGATTATGACTTGGCGTGCAGCCTTGAGGAGCAAGAGAGGTGCTCTGCATTCACTGAGGCTCTTGCTGCTCTCTGACTGTGGAATCCTGTCTGCCACAAGTCCCACCTGAGGTGGGTTAAAAGACAAGAAAATCTGGCCATGGGGTTTGGATGACAGGAAACTCTCTAGCACTTCAATGTGCACAGCAGACCAGGCTCCTCATCTGCTGGGTGCAGACTGCATGTTAAAGGTCATGCTTTGGTGCAGAGGCATTCATGTGATCAGATGGGTGACATCTGCAAAGCAACTGATCAAAAGAGTAGCTCATGCATTGCAGTTCTTTGTAGAAAATTAATTAATCCAGCCAACTGAAATGGTGGGCTTGTTAACCACCCCAACCTCTGCCACACACAAACAAATGTTCCAAAGCACTATGCACTCATCATGTTGAGAAAATTCAGATCACTTCACTGTGAGTTGGCCAGGTGCTAAAAGTAGATAATGGGAATAATGCTTCTGCAGCACTTTTCTCTGCCTGATTCCATAGCTGCAATTGCTGCCTTCCATCCTTCTAAGGGGTTTTAGACTGGGGTGGTTTTTTTTGGAGGGGGGTGCTTCTAAATAGCTCTGACAGAAATTGGTAGTGCTCACTCTTTGCTACAGTGAAGAAAGCCCCAGAAATGCAATCTCAGTTAGTGGAGGAGCATCTCTACCCCCATCGTTCAGCTAGGACACTGAGGTCCAGAGACAGGGGCCTTATAGCAGTTCCCTCAATGCGGGAAGAGGGCCTTCTTGGTAGTGGCGCCCGCCCTGTGGAACGCCCTCCCATCAGATGTCAAGGAAATAAACAACTATCTGACTTTTAGAAGACATCTGAAGGCAGCCCTGTTCAGGGAAGTTTTTAATGTTTTATTCTGTTTTTAATGTTTCTGTTGAAAGCTGCCCAGAGTGGCTGGGGAAACCCAGCCAGATGGGCGAAGTAGAAATAATAATTTTTTACTATTATCATAAATCCCATCAGACTCTCAATCTCTCCCTACATTCTGGTCTTCTGGATTACCTGATCCTGTATATCTGCTTAAAAACAATATATTCCATTTTGATTTTAAAAATAAATAAGTTGAAAAGTGGATTACCAAATAATAATAATAATAATCTAGTCCAACCCCCTGCAATCCAGAAATGTCAAAACATCCATGACACTATACTTGATTGATACCAAAGGGTCCCCCAATCCTTTGCAGCAGATTTGGAGAGAGGGCCCTGAAGAGGGGAAGGGGAAAGCAGCCAAATCATTTCTCACTCCATTGCAGAAGTCTCTGCTCCAGCAAAGAACAGGAACACAACTGACTAGAACCAAATAGGAAAAAATCTAAAACAGTAAAGAAATCCCCACGAAACCCCTGCTACAGGGGAAATGGCTTTGCTGCACTCAGTGCCGGATTTACGTACAGTATAAGCTAAACAAGCTATAGCTTAGGGCCCCACTCTCTTGCCCCCCCAAAAAAATATGTACTTTTCCAAAATATAAGATAAAAAACAAATAAAATAAAACCTACATACAGCAACAGTGTTTTGTGTTGTATAGGCTCCTATGATGTAAGTAATGGGCCCCGCCTGCTAGCCTGCACCCTAAAATATCACTGGTTTCCTCATTTCTGTATACAGGGTGCCTACATTCTGCATGTGCAAATGCATTTAGTTACCTATTAGGTCCCTAAATTACCATATAGCATACATTCAACACAAAAAACAGCAACAATTTGTTGTTGACAAAGGACAGCTGGACATATAAAGGGCCCCATTACCTTTAGTAGCTTAGGGCCTCATCAAACCTAAATCCAGCCCTGGCTGAACTCTAATCACAAGTAGTGTCAGAGCCAAGTGTAGACTTCCAAATTCTGGGTGCCACCACTTTAAAGGTCCCCATTCTAGGGCTCACTGACTACAAGTCAGATGGTTTGGGGGAGGGAAGTACATTCACCAACCGGCTCATTTGCAGAAAGGGGATTCTTAAGGTTCTCTTGTTACATTCATAGAGATGGATCAGAGTCCCAACCTCTTTGGAACTGAACCAGACTGGTGGTTTCTGGTAGGGACTGAAGCATTCCTAGGCCTGATCCAGGACCAAATGAGAAGTTTTTTTAAAAAAAGACCTGTCCTTGCTGGATGAGGTATATTCTGTGCTCTGCAAAGAATTAGATAAAAGGTTTGTGATCCAGCCAGAAGGTAAACATACTTTCCCTGTTGCTGGATCACAGTGGCAACTAGAATTTCAGGGATTCTGCTACAGGCTATATCTTGTCCCTCAAGATCTCAGATCCAGTTTCTACCTGGATTTCAGCTTTTGTATGCAAGGTTATGGAAACATTCTTCCTCCAGTATAGAAAGTTTGAGATCTAGCACTTCCCCTGAAGACCACAGAGAAGGAAGGAATACATTAAGATACCCTCCCACATGTCCAAGGTCTCAGAAACAGAGAACAATCTGGGGAGAAAGTGAGTCAGAATTTTTGAGAAGGGGCTAGAAAAATTATCTAGGGGAGATTAGGAGACAAGCTCTGGATAGAGAAATATTGAGAGAAATATATTGAGTCTGGACTGGAAGAAAGTTCTGGTCACAGCACCCAGATAGATCCTAGAAGGAGCTGGAATAAAGAGCGATAAGACTGAATTTAGCACATGCCTTTTAGGGAAGGGAGGTTCATGAATCATTGGTGCAATGCCTCTTTTTTGGAGTATGAAAAGACTGTGGAAATTTATATCACCCTCATGATGTCTAGGGAGGGACATAATTCATTCACACTGCCATTGGAGCCAGACAGGCGCACTACAGTTTTGAACTGGCCAGTTCCTCTTTAAAGATTTTAAAGAGTGTCACGCCATAGTCAGGCATGATAATTGCTTAACGGAACAGTAAAATCAGCACGTTTCAACTAACTGGTTAAAAGCAAATTACTGTTTTTAGCCATGGTTAGAAGGGTGTTGCTCAATGACTTTCTGCTGCTTGTAATTACTGGTGAACTCTTCAATCATGTAACCTCCCACATGGAAAGGTTAATTGCTATGATTCTTTTTCTTCTTATAATTAACAGAAGACACCTCTTAATGTATTTCATGGTAATTACTAGAGCTAGCGCATATGGAGGAATGTAAGTGATGGGAGGGTAATGCATTAATGGAAAAAGTAGAATATGCACATTCTTGCTGTTTTTCACATACATAAGAGCATGTTTGGGTTGTTAAAGAATACTTAAATCTTACTTAGATTTGCCTGAAATTTAATATGATTATGGAAGTGCTAGACTTACTTCACTGAAAACAAACTCTCAGGGTTTTTTTGCATTTCAGATGTTTTAACATGTTTTAAATACAGTGGTGCCTCGCAAGACAAAATTAATTCGTTCCGCAAGTCTTTTCGTCTAGTGAATTTTTCGTCTTGCGAAGCACGGTGTCGGAAAAGTTTTGGAAAAGCTTCAAAAACACCAAAAACCTCAAAAAAGGCTACCACACCGTGTTCTATGAGTTGCTCCTCGAAGTCAAGTCGCAACTGTATTAACGGTGTTAAGAAAAAGGAAACAAACTTGCAAAAAACGCAAGACGTTTTAGTCTTGTGAAGCAAGCCCATAGGGAAATTCGTCTTGCGAAGCAGCTAAAAAACCGCAAAACCCTTTCGTCTAGCGAGTTTTTCACCTTGCGAGGCATTCGTCTTGCGGGGCACCACTGTATTTGATTGTATTGTTAAGTATGTCATTTTTATCACCAATGTGATTACCACATTGTGCTCCTTTGGGAGGGTGGGATGCACATTTAATAAATAACAGCTTTGATCAGCCGGCTAAACCCTCCTAATTTTTCCTGTCATCTTTGCCAATTCTACATATTCAAATAATTTCGCCTGCCACTCCATTTTAGTTGGTATTTTATCACCCTTCCACCATCTGGCTATCAGCATTCTCGCATCAGTGGTTGCACACATGAATACCTTCCTTAATTCCAGGTTCTGCAAGCTCTGCAGGTCAAAGTAATCAAATGGGCAGGTAGGGGGCATTATAAACCTTATAAAAATACAAACATTAGGAGAAGACGCCTTCACCTCAGTACGGTTCCCCTTTAACACATACACAGCCAAACAAGGCAACAAGAATCCACCAACAGCATATGAATCAATCTTGCTAACCTGATCCAAAAATACACAGACACACACCCCACTCTCACACAAAAACAAATCTCATTACAGCCAACCAAGACAACCAACCACACCCTAGGCCACCCCCAACCTCTCTCACCATCAAGGAAATAAAGCAAGTGAATAGTAAGAGAACCCATACAGTGACCCTGACACAGAACCCCACACATACAGAAAGTAGAAAAATAGAAGCATAACCACCCCACCCCACTCACCATTCCCCCTCCCCCTCTTTCTCCCCTCTTTTCTTCCCAACCTAATACTGCAAGTAACACTAATGTCTTACAACAAATGGAACTGATCTGTAGAAAACACAACTTGAAAAAAGAGACAATGCATGCAAATGATGAAATCTTTAATAAAAATAGATATTTTTAAAAATATAAAAATACAAACATAAATTGGTCCCTTGATTATCTACGAAGTCTACTGGACAGAATGGACAATGGGAAAGGAACATTCTTTCTATCGTCTTCCCCTGGATAATCTATTCAACCTGGGGAAAAGAGTCCCCAGGTATCTGGTAGCACCTTGGAGGGTCAGCTGAAGATAATAGAGGTGGGCAGATGGAAAGTTGCAGACAGCAGATCATGAGCATCAGGCAAGAAGATAGCAGCACTTCTGTTCTGCTCTTTCTCATGAGCACAACATTCCAGGTCATGGAAGACAAAAGCACAGCACCTCATCCCACACTGCCTGCTACATCCACCTGCACAGCTTCATTCATGGGCTATCTAGCATAAGCTCTGCAAGGGAGGGGAAAGAGTGGTCCCATGGCTTTGGGTTAGTTGGATGATTGCCTTTGCCTTTTTCTAGTCAGCTCTGAGGTCAGCTGTGGAGTGTGGCCTAGGAGAGCCATTGCAGCATTCAAACCACCTGTCGGTTCCTAAGAAATGCACACAGACGCAGAAGTTGTCCAGTTCGCCATGTCTTCCAGACTGTGCTGAGCTAGAAGTCACAACACAAGCTGGAAGAGGCAGGCGAACAGCCAGCTTCCCTCTCAGCCAGGCAGCATGGTGCTATGGCTGACAGCACAGTTCTGGAAGATAGTAGCCCTGTCCTGCCTGCTGTGACTAGTCACAACGCACAGCAAAATCCAGTCATTTTAGCTGAAAACGTATTCTTGTTTCTCAGATTCTTTTTCAGCTGGGGGAGAAAAGTTACGGCAAAAGCCAGAAAGCAAAACTTTTCTTTGAAACAGTTTGAAACACTTGCCAGGTGTAACATGTTCCACTGGGAAGTGGCTGTTGTTGTTTAAACTGGGGGGAAGAAGAAAGAAGAAGAAGAAGAAGAAGAAGAAGAAGAAGAAGAAGAAGAAGAAGAAGAAGAAGAAGAAGAAGAAGAAGAAGAAGAAGAAGAATTGTTTGGATTTGATATCCCGCCTTTCACTCCCCCTAAGGAGTCTCAAAGCGGCTAACATTCTCCTTTCCCTTCCTCCCCCACAACAAACACTCTGTGAGGTGAGTGGGGCTGAGAGACTTCAGAGAAGTGTGACTGGCCCAAGGTCACCCAGCAGCTGCATGTGGAGCAGCGGAGACGTGAACCCGGTTCCCCAGATTACGAGACTACCGCTCTTAACCACTACACCACACAAGGCTCTGATTGGGGAGCCAAATCACCAATATTGTAATAATTTACAATATTTACAACAATTGCGTTTGGGGATTGGAAAAGTAAGAGAGTCTGGTGTCCTTAATTAACAGCAGTTAAGCTTACTGTGTGATCTGAAAGGGGAGAAAGCTACCTGTCAACGCCGAAGAAATGTGCAAAAAAAGTATTCTCCCACCCCCCTTTCAAATCAGAATTCTCTCCTTGTTACCAGAACAGAGCATTTGCTTCTTTCCGGAACGATATATTGTGTAGCCTCTGCTGACTGCATCACAAATAAATCCCAAACATCACACAACCTTTGAAATTAGAGCAGGCGCGCACACGAAAACTTCACATCAAGCTTTCTGCCTTGCTTTTCCCTCAATTCCCTGTGCTCTAGAGTGACGAGTGCCTTCACCTTTAAGTGGAAGTTTCAGATCTTCAGTTTCCTACAGGAGAGAGATGAAGGCCTGCAGTCATCTGACTGGGCTGCTAAAATAATATTCCCTTACAATGCATTCATCAGAATGAACCTGGATTTCCAAGAGAGATTATTCTGCTTCCTGAACCTGCTGTGGGTTCCCCAGGCTCTAATGCTCTCTCTGCACAGCAAAGGCCTGCAGCTCAGTGGAAGAAGAAGTAATGGTCTTGCAAGCAGAAGATCTCAGGTTTCATCCCCAGCATCTTCAAGTAGGGCTGGTGCAGGACCTGCCTGAAAATCTGGAGAGATTCTGCCAGTCAGAAAAGACAAAAGCTGAGCTTTGTGAACTAATGTTTTAATTCTGTACACAGCAGCATCTGGTTTTGGAGCCACTGCTTTCACTTCTGCTTTAGCATAATACTCTTAATGGCACTCAACGTATTCCTTGTTGTCCATCTATATGTATAGCACAGTTGGTTAAAGCGTGGTGCTGATAACACCAAGGTTGCCTGTTTGATTTTCCTGCATTGCAGGTGGTTGGACTACACGATCCACAGGGTCCCTTCCATGTCTTTGATTCTATCTATCTCTTATAGTGCTTTTGATCAGGCATCACCTCAAAATGGTTTACATCACATACGATGCATTTTGTATGTCATTTTCACCTATAGTGCAGTGGTACCTCGGGTTATGAACTTAATTCATTCTGGAGGTCTGTTCTTAACCTGAAACTGTTCTTAACCTGAAGCACCACTTTAGCTAAAGGGGCCTCCCGCTGCTGCTGAACCGCTGCCACACAATTTCTGTTCTCATCCTGAGGTAAAGTTCTTTACCCGAGGTACTATTTCTGAGTTAGCGGAGTCTGTAACCTGAAGCATCTGTAACCTGAAGCGTCTGTAACCCAAGGTACCACTGTACATGGATTTTTTGTACACATGGTTTGTCTTGAGAACTGCATTGCAAAATTAGAAGTGTGAATTTCAAAGGATGCCTGTGTTTTGGTTCACATATTGTTTCAGAACGTTTGCCTTTCATTAAAAACTGAAACAAATTGCTCCCCCCATCGCTGCCCCCATGTACATGGAGTTAGGATTGCAGCCCCCAGGAGTGCCAACTTAAATAAAATATTGGAGGGCACAGGTAAGCCCCTCCCTACATAATTGATCACATGATGTAGTATGCACACACCATTTGAATGGAAATGCCCATCTCACTTGGGGCGGGGGTGGCCCTTCAAATATTTTATTGGGTGTGTGAAGGGATCTTGGTCCCTAGGAGCTGGCTCCTACAGCAGCTTCACTAGTTGTAAGTTAAGTTGATGGGTGGTCAATGCACAAAATATGCTAAATTGTCTATTAACATTATTTTCCATTTTCAAATGCAACAATTGGATTTCTTTTCCAGAAGTCTCCAGAAGCTTTGGCTGCCAAGCTTAGGACATTGTTAAAATAATCAACTTTCACTTGGAAGGAGACTCAAAGGCGCACTTTTTGTCAAATAAAGAGGCACCTTGAACATACTTTATAACACATGCAGAGAGACACATATATTTCAATAAAGAAATATTGCTATATGCATTTTAATATGAACTTATTGTTATTACAAGAAAATCTAAAAATGCCAAGAATTCTGAGGTGGGGGGAAATCTCAAAATGCCACTGGCATAAAGCTCTGTCTGATAGGTTTATAAACTTGTACATTAATGATAGTTTATTTACTCACATATCTTCTAGTTCCTTCAATTGCATTATTTTAAATTTATTTCATATGATATCATTTCATTACCACTTTTCTGCATTTGAGAGCCCAGGGTGGTAAGCTACATAAAAATACAATATATACAATAAAAGTACCTAAATAAATATTTTTTTTTCCTTAAAGCAAAAGTACAAAATAGTATCACCCACTGAAATTTCAATGAACGTTTGGGTTTCAAAGGCACCTAAACACCATCATCATAACAGTGCCATGTACTTGCCCAGTTTGGGAATTCCATGAATGAGATGCCACCCTGGATAAATTTAGCAGCAGAAATGGCTTCCGCTCTTCCTGAGATTAATGCTTCCGCTTGCTTCTACTTGTTCCCTCTCCTGCAGTCAGTTGGCTGCCCTGAATGAATTAAGGAACTCCAAAGAATGAATACTATTCACTGGCCCTGTTCATGCATCACAATAATCCAATTTGTCTAAAACAGCAGTTCAACTCTGAGTCTTCCCCTTTCCCCACATGGCGCCAGCCTGGCTCAGACAAGCCACACTATGACCTGCCATGTCATCCAAGCCCAGGCTATGATTTGTCTGTTTAAAACAAAGTTGTGGGTATTTCCTAAAGGAAAGAAAAAAGACAATGACCACAGTCCAACACAGAATTAGGAATTAATTCAGACTTCAGGACACCTACCTTCATTGTAGGGTTGTGCCCTATATTCTCACTTTGAACATCATCTGCTGAAGTTCTGAGGGGTTTCCTCCAAGTTTATACAGTGGTACCTCGGGTTACAAACACCTTGGGTTACAAACACTTCGGGTTACAGACTCCGCTAACCTGGAAGTAGTACCTTGAGTTAAGAACTTTACCTCAGGATGAGAACAGAAAATGTGCACCGGCGGCACAACAGCAGCGGGAGGCCCCATTAGCTAAAGTGGTACCTCAGGTTAAGAACAGTTTCAGGTTAAGAACGGACCTCCAGAATGAATTAAGTTCGTAACCAGAGGTACCACTGTACATGAAACTTCAGAGGCAATAAACTTTTGAAAAATTGTCTGTCACTGAATAGGGTGATATGTTGAATACCATCTTTCTTGTTGGTGTACCTAAACAAACCAAATCAATTTTATAAGCTAATTCTTCCCTGTCTGCTTGTTTTTGTGTTAAGCACAATGCATAACTCATACCTATCCAATTGCCAAGGGCTATTTTTTCTTTTTAAAAATTGCATTTGAAAGGGGGGCGGACATGCTAAGTATTGCACATCTCTGTTGTGGAGAAGAAGCATAAATTGTGGATTTGAGAGGTTTGAAAAGATTTATTCTCTCTATTCCATTTTCTTTCCATTCTACTACACTTCTCCATTGAACGCTCAGTAGGGCTTTTCTTCTTTTCTTTTTTAATCCAACGTGATTTAAACACGCCATTAGGTTGAGTATTTTCAACCCAGGTTGGATAAATTCTTCCTAACACTGTTTGCATACAATCCTTTGTAAAAATGATCCTGCACACACCCTTTCTTTGTTTTTTCCTTTCTGCTGCTATCCCTCAATATAATATTCTTATTTCAGCTCACAATGATAGCATAAAACCTGCTGTGATGAACCCTGCTAGAGCACCATCATTCACTGAAATGAAACATGTGCAGGAGAACTGACACACACTTTTATTTATTTTACTTACCTGCATACTTTTAACTAGCAGTGCAAGATAATATTCAGGAAACAATGTAATGCAACATTTCAAGTCCTGTCCTTTTAAGTGTTTGTCCAGACTCTTGCTGAGAGCACAGCATATAAAAGTATAAAAATAATCTTGTAACTGTTGCACTGGCAAGTAGCTACAGAGGCCACTCAGGGAATGGGGGAGATGTGGCAAGTGGCTTCAGTGTGCAGTCGGTGTTGATGCTGGGGAGAGGGCATGGTTGATGCGTAGGCGATTTAAGCCCTCCTCATCCCACCCCTCACCCTGAGAGAGTAGGAT
This sequence comes from Podarcis bocagei, assembly GCF_964188305.1. Taxonomy (NCBI): domain Eukaryota; kingdom Metazoa; phylum Chordata; class Lepidosauria; order Squamata; family Lacertidae; genus Podarcis; species Podarcis bocagei. Next base: position 40,450,488 of record NC_138126.1, read on the forward strand.
TTTTTGTTTATCAGCTGATTGGCTTTGCTGGTGGGTCTTTCCTCCTACTCTGCACTGAAGTATTCAGTGAATGTCATCAAATAGGTTAATTGGCCACATTGGCAAGTAATGAGGGAAGTTATGAGGTTGTTAAGGTTTGGAGAGTATCCTCAGGCACCTTTAAAGGGTAAAGGTGTGATGCCAGGACCTGCCTTTGGGGGCTGTGGGATTCAATGGCATTGTTAGGGGGCACCTTTGGGATAAACTTGTAATATCTGCCTGGAGCTTTGGGCTCCAGGAGGGGGTGGAGCAGGAAGGCCTTCCTATACAATGGAAAGGGTGGCCCTTAAGGGAGTGGGTGGAGGGTGGGCTACCTCAGCAAGGTTGAATTTCCCAAACTTTGGTTATTAGTTAGATCACACACCTTTGGAGATTAGTTTTGGGGTTAAATATTTTAATAAATGTGGTCCAGTTCACCCAAACCTTTGCATCTTGCTTCCTGTGTGATCACAAAGAGCAGATATAAGTGTTGTAGTAATCTCCATCCCAATACTGCAGAAGTTAGCATTGGTCTGGTTTTTATCAGAGGGCAGCCTTCTGTTAGAAGGCATTCTCTAATGGAAGGTCTGTCCAGTTCAAGTCAAGTGTAAAGCTAAACAAATCAAAAAGAGGTGGGGTAAGGGGCATTGAAGTTGCCAATCAGCAGTTAGCACCTGGACAGCAGACTGAGGAGAGACCCAGGTCACCTGCTCATAGTGTTGGTCAGATGCCTCATATTTCTATTTATCTTATACCAATTCTTTCTAAATGTGCATCATGACACATAAATCAGCGTGCATGAATCAGTTTCTTCTTTTGTCCTCTTGTTTGGTGATGTGTGACCTCATTTTTCTGCTGATGCATACGTGGCCACCCTACTGCTTGCCATTCACATTTCCAGCATGATACATAACTTCATTCCAACGAGGGGCAAGACACAAGTATCTGGAAGGAATCTCAGGCTTTGTGTCCATCTGAGATGATATCTGCCATTTGGGATATCAATTAGCTAGTTTTAAATTTGGATGGCTGGCCTAAAATTAGATGTGCTTTTCCATCATATTTCTTTCCACTTTGGCAATGAAACGTCCTTTCTTTTAATTTCTTTTTCTTTTACCCTTCCCCCACCCCACCCCCGCCGGCTTTTATACTTACAGAGAAAATGTTTTGACAGGAGATGAGTTCAGGGGAGAAAGAGAGAGGAGGATGGCCATGACAAGCAATGAATAAAATAATGAGAACAAAAGGCTGTTTTATGAAAAGCAAGGACATATAATGAAAGCTGAGCTGAATAACTAGGGAAGAATGAGAGTGAACATGTTAACTGGGGTGGTGTGTGGGGGGAAACCTGTAATGGCAGAATTTGCCTGCATTTTGACCCAAGTCTCTATAAATAACCACACAGGTGGTATTGTTTTATGTTTCTCTTCCTGGGCTGCTTCTTCTTTGGTGATCACTTATAGGCTTAATATAGCTCTTACTGGATAAACTTCCTTCGTTTGGAGGGCATGCACACTGGAAACTTAGACTTCTCTAGTATTACTGCCTGTGGTAATATTTGGGAAGGAATCTGCAGCCATATGAGCACACGCCCTAATGTCCACATATTGAGCAAAGAAGCACAAGAGCAGCTCTTCACACATAGGGACTTCATGCTGTCAGGACCCTGAACATGCAGGTGGTGGGCGAATTGTCTGCATATGGCAGTTCGTCATTTGTGTCAGGGACCGTACTGAGCAGGGCTACACTGAGGAAGAATGGTGGGAGCCTCCCCCTCCTCCTGATCCTGAATCTTCCCAGGAGCAGTGGGACAGTATAGATTTGGAACAGTGGTTTGCAGAGGGACGTAGTTCAGAAGGCAGAAGCTAGAAAATACTGGGGTGGGGACAGTTAGGAGGAGAAGAACAGGGAGAGAGAGAGAGAGTTAACAGACTCATTGTCGCTGGAAAGCATTCAGCCGCTCAGCCCAAGGTCAAGAATAGCAGATAAGATGGCAGCACAGAAAGCAAAGTGGTTGCGAGATCAGGTTGCAAGACACAGGAGGGACGTGGGTGACTAGGGAGGAAGTGGGTGAACCCTTAATTGGGAGCACCTTCATTCCGAGGAATGGATTCTTTGTTCTCTCACTGTGATCATTAAAATTTCTGGTAAGAGACTCCTTTCGCTTTGTTCTGCTTAGCTACTGCCAAAGGAGGGAAGGAAACCGAGTCCCCCATTTGTGGCCCACTTCATTACAGATGTCTACACTCAGTGTAAGGAGTATGTCAGTGTTAGGGGCAATATCACAAGATGTGCTTCTGCTCCATCTTGCACACTTTAATTATTTGTGCTGAAAGCATAGTAAAGAGGTCTATGATTACAGGCCACTTGAGGAGACTTGTGGGAACCAAGATATACAGAAAGGTTTGAAACGGAAATTAGGTGCTTCATGTGAATGGAGAATATATCTAGACCAAGAACAATGTGACATAGAAAAATTAGTATTACAGTGGTACCTCGGGCTACATACACTTCAGGTTACTTACGCTTCAGGTTACAGACTCCGCTAACCCATAAATAGTACCTCGGGTTAAGAACTTTGCTTCAGGATGAGAACAGAAATCGTGCTCCGGCAGCAAGGCGGCAGCAGGAGGCCCCATTAGCTAATATGGTACCTCAGGTTAAGAACAGTTGCAGGTTAAGAACGGACCTCAGGAGCGGATTAAGTACTTAACCTGAGGTACCACTGTATTGCCTGCGGTAATATTCCGAAGGAATCTGCAGCCATATGAACACAAGAAAGATGTGTGCATCAAAACATTATGATCCAGGTTTTGGGTTTGTGTGGTGTAGTGGTTAAGAGCGGTAGACTCGTAATCTGGTGAACTGGGTTCGCGTCTCCACTCCTCCACATGGGCTAGTCACACTTCTCTGAAGTCTCTCAGCCCCACCTCACAGAGTGTTAGTTGTGGGGGAGGAAGGGAAAGGAGAATGTTAGCCGCTTTGAGACTCCTTCGGGTAGTGATAAAGCAGGATATCAAATCCAAACTCTTGTGCTCTCAGTGAACATTAACTTTTTGTCAAAACACATACTGTTTAGTATTCATTGTGCTTCTTCCAGTTTTTTGCCTTTTTGTGGGCAGAGCCCTATGTTTCTCTGATTTCTCTTGAAATGATCAAGTTTGTTATCTCGATGCTAGAGATATTACTGGGAAGTTCTTAGCTGTTCAATCAAAGGAAGATGGGGGCTTTACCCTGAAATATATATCCATTCTCTTTATGCTAATACAAAAATGAAGCTGGTTACTTTGGCAGTGAAATTGTAGTGGCTATGTCATCACTTGCCTAACCACATCTCCTTGCTGCAGTCTGGACTTTTAAAAAGGAATCCCTGCCATTTAAAACAAATAGTAAACCTTCTTGCTGCTAGGGAAGCAGACACTGAGGTGGGGGGACGGGGCAGAGGCACTTTTACCATGCAAGTCGGAAAGTATTTAATTTAATGCAATTAGGAAAAAAAGAAATGGCTGTATAGGGATGCAACAGTAATTATGGCAAGAGAATAGCACACCTAGAAAACTGAAAATTTATTTCCGTCTTGCCTTCCTGAGAGTTTAAATGAGGCCGAAGGCAGAGGAATAAAAGATTTGGAAAACTCTATGTCCAACCTAATGTAGAGAAGCTAAAAACATGAACTAAAGACAAGGGTCCATAGGGAATCAAAAGCAGGAGGAACAGGGGGCAAGTCTTTCTCTAAGCTTCCATGCCTCATCAAAGAGTTGGAAGGGAGGAAAAGTTACGCTAATCCATCCACTGCAACAGCACACCCAGATCCCACCCCAGCAGTTTCATTTGGTCCACATTTTTGCCATTATCGTCAGGCAGCTTGTCACTGCATTCTAGAGAGATGCCTGAAACAAGTCAAGGTTTCTTGAGCCATTCAGACTTTCTTTGAGATTATATACATATATATATGAGAGTGTGGGAAATAACACGCACCTTTTTATATAATATACGACATTATGCTTTGCTATACATAGAATATGCTTCAAGTAAATTTAGATAGAAAAAGTGTTAACACTAAAGCACAGCTAAAAGCAATTAGAAACCACAAAATTAGCAATGCTTTGCTCATAGTTGGATAATCTCTAAAACCTTAAGTGTGATCATTACATAAAGAATTGCTGGTTAACTGCTGAAAAATCAGGGGCGATAAAACTTTTTCGGCCCTAGAGCTGCATGTTATTCTAAGTAACCCTCTAGGGACCACATGCAAAAGTGAGCAGGGCAAACAACATGTACTTTGTCTGTGTACAGTGTCTTTGGTCCCAGGTAGGTTAGAAAGATACGGTAATTACTTTAAGTGCACTATACAATGAAAAACAAAATAAAATTAGAATAAAAATACACATATACTCACACAGAGGATTCCCCTCCATTTTCTTTTCTTTTCTTTAGAAAACAGAGAATTGTTTCTAAGAATTAATAGCAGCTAATTCCAGCAAGTCAGATGTCAGATAATTATTCTGAACTTTTGTTTTGTTTTGTGACTTCACTGTTGATACAGGATGTGAAGTAGATTATTGCATGACATCTTTTACAAGTCATTTTACCAGGAACAATTTAATGGCCAAATGACAGCGAGGGAAGCCAGTGTGCTGCATGGATTCATGAGTATAATTTCTTCTGTACAAATCAAAATTTGTTTTATGATTATAGTGTTGTCATTTTTGACATCACGCACAATGGATCTGCAATGGGCTACATCTAAAGCCCTCCATTAAAAATTCAGTTCGTTTTGTCTCTCCCAGTTTACAGGGACTGTGTGAACCAGAAATCATGCTATAGATGGAATTATAATTAAAATGTAAGAGAAAGAGCAGCATTAATGGGTATTGGCATACATTTTAATGTGCCAGCACTGTGCTGCCTAAACTCAGACATCCTAATCCAAAACAAAGGAAATGTTTCTAGGGAAGGTAAAATGGATTTCAATGCCAAACTAGGTTCGAACCAAAGATGTGTGTAAGGAGGCTTTTTCCCTCGGTCCAGTGACCGAGGGGTACAGGGAAGTACAGCAACAGCATGGAGTGCCCTCATATCTGGACAAACAAGATGCATTTAAACACTGCAACTTCTATACCAAACACTGCCCTGAAGAAGAGATTGTAGTGATGCTCACACAGTGATGGTGATCAGAGACACTTGGAGCAGGGCTTTCAATGTGGCTGCCCATTCTGTGCAACAGGCATCATTCCTGTTGAGATATGCCAGGAGCCCATCATCTCTGCTTTCTGGAAAAATCTGGAGACATTTTTGTTCTGATAAGCTTTCCCAGATAGATGAACAGGTCTCTTGCCACAGGTTCATATTCTATTTTGTGTGTGTTGATTTTAACTATCTTTTGGTTGATTTTTATCATGTTTTGTACATAGTCTTCAGATATATATGTGGAAGATGATATTGTCTTCTTTGAACCAGCCCTTAGAGCAGTGGTTCTCAACATCTGGGGACCCACAGGTTAGAAAAGCTGCCTTACAGAAAGGGAATGAAGGAATAGTCAGGGCTATGTAACCCGTGACCAAAAACCTCAAATACAGCCCATGAGCTCTGCACTGTGATCCATGAAGTGACTTGGAACTCTCTCTCTCTCTCTCTTTGTAGCCCCAGGATTGCATGTGGTTTTTTGTGCAGGTTTTTTTTTTTTTACATGCACAGCTGTGCATTGGTAAAACACCACACTCAAAAGTCTTGATGCAATTACCTACACAATCACAACTAGTTTGCTTTTCTGCAATATTCTGTGAAGACCAGTCTTTCCCTCGAGTCACTGCCTTAGTTGCATTGTTAAGATTTATTTATGTTTATTTTTAATTTACATTTTTGTATTTTATTTGCAACATTGCGGTTTTGAATCATTGTAAATTATCCAGAAGTACTAGAATGGTGAGAATAGAAATGCCTACACAGTGGTACCTTGATTCTCAAACTTAATCCATTCCAGAAGTCCGTTCCAAAACCAAAGCATTCCAAAACCAAGGCGCGCTTTCCCATAGAAAGTAATGCAATATTAATCCATTCCAGTCTTTTAAAAACAACCCCTAAAACAGCAATTTAACAAGAATTTTTCTATCTAACGAGACCATTGATCCATAAAATGAAAGCAATAAACAATGTACTGCGGTCACACAGTCAATCAGTAGCTGAACTGGGTTCCACACAGTCACAAAAACAAAAACAAAAGAACCACAAAAACAAAAATAATAAAGAGCAAAAACAGGCAGACCTTAGCATAACACTCTAAACGGAAGTGTGGCACTCAAAACGGAACACATTCGGCTTCTGAAAAAAGTTCGCAAACCAAAACACTTACTTCCGGGTTTGCAGTGTTTGGGTTCCAAGTTTTTTGAGTACCAAGGCGTTTGAGAACCAAGGTACCACTGTATCACTCACTCACTCACTCACTCACTCAATACCTTATCAATGCCTGCCAGCTGCTGGGTCACCTTGTTTTATATAATTATATTGGTTGTATATCAGTCTAGGAAAATAAGAAACCGCTTTACACGAAGAGAGAGCATGGATCCTTCTAGCTTAGCATTGTCTTCACTGACTGATAGCAGCTCCCTGGAGTTTCAGAGGGGTGTCTTTTTCCTGTCCCACCTATAAATGGCATGGATTGAAGCTTGGACCTTCTTCATGAAAAGCAGGTGTTCCACCACTGACCTATGACCCTTGTTTTCTTTAGAGTAGGGAAATGACTTGTGGTGGGAAGAGAATGACAGAAAGTCTGGTAAAGCCTATTTCATTCTGGACCTGAACTTGAAGGCTTCTGGGGCCAACTCAAAACAGACTGTGGCTTTTTAAACTGGGGAAATTATAGCCCTGCCCCACCCCCAACAAAATGCCAATTTGTGCCCAGCTCCTTTTGTAGGTTGTGGCATGGTCTGCAGTTTTTGTTCCCTGTCCTTCCGGTCCACTTCTTGTATGGATTGGGTTGGTTCTGTCCATTGACCCATTGAGTTCTGTCCCAGCCAGAAATGTCTCTCTTTGTCAGGTGTGAGGTGTTAGAGAGATTGTACCCCTGGATGGAGGACTATGTCTGGCTGATGGGGAGAAGGAGGTCACACTTGGTACAAAAAGAAGTGTGTTCTTCCATTGCACATTTCCTTCATGACGAAGAAGGTTCTATTTCTAAGATGGTCTGCATATGCTTTGCTTATCGCTATGACTGAACTGAGCCATTCGGGAAAGGATTCAGTTTACAGGTATGCAACCTTCATTTTACACATGATCAGTACAGTGGTACCTCGGGTTACATACGCTTCAGGTTACATACGCTTCAGGTTACAGACTCCGCTAACCCAGAAATAGTGCTTCAGGTTAAGAACTTTGCTTCAGGATGAGAACAGAAATCGTGCTTTGGTGGTGGTGCGGCAGCAGGGGGCCCCATTAGCTAAAGTGGTACCTCAGGTTAAGAACAGTTTCAGGTTAAGTATGGACCTCCGGAACGAATTAAGTACTTAACCCGAGGTACCACTGTATTAAATCTCCTAGCTTCTCTCTCTCTCTCTCTCTCTCTCTCTCTCTCTCTCTCTCTCTCTCTCTCTCTCTCTTTGAGTAGCTGAATTTCTTTGGAAATGGAAAACAGTCTGGGTATTGGCATGCATTGGTAACTTGGCCTTGCCTCACGTAAGCCCTTATCCTATTTTGTGTTCATAATCTTTTGGATTGAGTCAAGCAGCTGCCTCCTCGTAAGATAAAGCCGTAGGTAAGAATGAACAGAGTTCACTGTGCAGTGGTAGGAAGGGGAGGAGAGAGAGAGGGAGGGAGGGAGAGGGAGAGAGAATAAGAAGCAGGTAATATTAACTTAGGTAAGGAAAAGTAGATGGGAATAAACAGGATTTCAGGTTCCAAGGCAATATATAATACTCAGCAAATTCAGGTGCTGGATTCTTCTTTCTTTTCCTCCCAATTCTCACTAGGTTCTGTTTTCCTCCACATTGTGAGTGATAAGAATGGGATGTTGAACAATTTCTACTAGAAATTCCTTTGTAGCTCCTATGTGAAGACTTCCCGGAGAGCTTTTTGCTGTCAGCACGTTTCAGAATTCATCAATGTTGCATGAATATTTCTGTTTTCTGGCAGCTAAAAAAGAGAGGTCCTTTTAGCATCTGCCTCCCAGCATACAGAGTGGTGCTTACGAATGCGGAATATGTTCGAATATGACGCTGTGAGTTCTCCCTTCAAACCTTGATTATAATTATTGACGATCCTGAGCTCATTAGCTACGGTGGTCAAAGATGGAGCAAATCTGAGAAAGGAGGGGCAAGTATTTCATCTCTGGAATATATCCACTGTATTCTGACTTGTTTCACATCTGAGGTTACCTCATGAAACAAGATTGCTCCAAAGGTATAACAATAGGGGCATTGTTGGCAGTGAAGGCTCAGTAGGTGGGCTGAAGTCTTCTGCACCAGGCCCTGGATCTCTTTCCTATTCCCGATAATAATAATAATAATAATAATAATAATAATAATAATAATAATAATAATTATTATTATTTATACCCCGCCCATCTGGCTGGATTTCCCCAGCCACTCTGGGTGGCTTCCAACAGGATATTAAAAACACAATAAAAGGTCGAACATTAAAAACTACCCTAAACAGGGCTGCCTTCAGATGTCTTCTAAAAGTCAGATAGTTGTTTATTTCCTTGACATCTGATGGGAGGGTGTTCCACAGGGCAGGTGCCACTACCGAGAAGGCCCTCTGCCTGGTTTTAACTTTTGTTTTGCTTTTGTTTACAAGGTGGCCAAGATTCTGACATCAGAACAAATCTGTGTCCTAGGCCTGCACCCCAAATCTTTTAAATACTTAGCAACTGGGAGTATCTGAGAATTCCATTGCAAATGGAAATGGGAACAGAAATTGCTGCAATTTGCAAGTTCATCCAAGCTCAGGAATAGAAATCATGCAAGCAAATGTGAGCAATATTTGCTTTCGTTGTTTTTATTTAGCAAACATTACACTAGCAATTGTTTTCTGCATTGTTAGGAGACATTTATCTTCTGTTGAAATTAATTATGTAACTAATTAGGGAATAAATTACCTTAGTTTTGGATAGCAAAGCTAATAACACTGGCTTTAGTGGAAGCCAAACTGCGTCAGAAAGGAAACAGTGCTGAATGCGACAAACACAGGACTGGACGATGCCTCCTTACATCCCTATTAGAAGCACCCCTGCATAGCAATTTAGGGGGGGGGGGGAGAGAGCTGCTTTAGAAAGCTACGTTAGATGGAGTTTCTCTTCTCATCTTTTCCTTCCAGGTGCTCTAGTGGAGTTTAAGAAGGCATTTTATCTTCTTTCCGAATGTTGTATTATAGCACCAGCAAATTGATTCATGTGCATGGCTTGAAATATATCAAAAAGATTGGACTTAGGAGATACTTGGGGATGTTTTACATCTTTGCACCTATGTTTAGGAAGGTGTGATTGCCATGCACGACTCTTATGTTAGAACCACATTTTTTTCTTTCTTTTTACTAAATGTGCTTATGCTGTAACTTTTTTTAAAAAAAAGAATAAGAAGAAAGGGAAAATGCAGTGCCATGAATAGTTTTACGGCCTCCATTGCTGTTTTGTGTCGATCAGGTGCTATACTGATGTACCTGATCTTTTATGGGTGTTGCACATTATGTGGGCAATGTAAGAAATGACAGAGCTCAGTGGTAGAAAACATGTTTTGCATGAAAGGATCCAGGTAGGGCTGGGAATCGCCCCAGTTTGACACCCTGGACAACAGTGAGCCACATGGAACTGGCTTGGTATAAGGCAGATTCCGAATGCAAAAATCATATAGACAGAAATCTACATGTGCTTGGGCTAAGGAACCCTAAGTTTAGAATCACAGAATCATAAAATTCTAGAGTTCGAAGATCTAGCCCCAAGCGCCATCTAGTCCAGCCCCCTGCAATGCAGGAATCTCAACTAAAGTATCCATGACAGATGGCCATCCAACCTCTGCTTTAAAAGTTCCAAGAAAGAAGAGTCCACTGGCTTCCAAGGCAGTCTGTTCCACTGTCAAACAGCTCTTACTGTCAGAAAGTTCTTCCTGATGTTGAGTCAGAATCTCCTTTCTTGTAACCTGATGACATTCGTTTGGGTCCTACACTCTGAAACATCTTCCACGGAGGGCCCTTGAGATATTGGATGATGGCTATCATATCTCCTCTCAGTCTCCTCTTTTCCAGGCTAACCATACCCAGCTCCTTCAACTGTTCGTCATAAGGCTTGGTTTCCAGGCCCTTGATCATTTTGGTCGCCGTCCTCTATATACGTTCCGGCTTGTCAATATCCTTCTTAAATTTTGGCACTCAGAACTGAACACAGTTCTCCATGTGTGACCAAGGGAGAAAACAGTGGAACTATTACATCCCTTGATCTGGACACTATACTTCTGTTGATGCAGCATTAGGTGTTTTTTTTTTTTGGGGGGGGGGGTCTTGCTGCTGCTGCATCACACTGTTAACTCATATTAAGCTTGTGATCCACTAATACCCCTAGATCCTTTTCACATGTACTATTGACCAGATGTCTCCCACCCTATATTAATGAAGCTGGTTATTCTTTCCTGAGTGTAGAACCTTTCATTTGTCCCTATTAAAATTTATTTTCTTAGTTTGGACCCAGTTCTTCAATCTGTTAAGGTCATATTGAATCCCAATGTATTAGCAACACCTAATTTGTCACCAAAGCCTGGCGTGCTTTGGTCCATGGGGTCACGAAGAGTCGGACATGACTAAACGACTAAACAACAACGACAATGAATTGTCACCTGCAAATTAGATGAGAGTCTCCTCAATTCCTTCATCCAGGTCGTTTATAAAGACATTGGACAAAAACAGGCCTAGGACAGAACCCTACGGCACCCTACTTGTCCTTTTCTCCAAGGATGATAAGAAATCATCAGTTAGCACTCTTTGGATTCAGTCAGTCACCCAGTTATAAATCCATCTAATACTTACCTCACCTAGCCACAATATACCAGTTTCTCCACAAGAATTTCATGGATGATTTTGTCAAAAGTCTCACTGAAATCAAGATATACTATGTCTACAGCATTCCCCTGATCCAATAAGCTTGTAACTCAATCATAAAAAGAAATGAGGCTCATCAGGCATGGCTTCCTTTTGAGAAACCTATAGAGAAGCAAGGAAATGGAGGAATTTGTTGGACCTTACATTCTAGGCAGAGTTTGAATTCCTACAGATATCAGGGTAGTTGAAGTCTCCCATGACTACTCTATCTATCCTTTCTGAATGTTTTGTAATCTGCTCTAAGAAGGCATCATCCAAGTCTCCAGTCTGGCTTGGAGGTCTGCAGCAGATACTCACAGTAAGGTCACAGTTGTTTCTCTTGAACTACTATTTTAAGTTGACCAAAGTGCCCCTATGTAGCATTGCTCCAGATCATTGTGAGGAATTTAAATGGCACCTCCAAGTTTTGGGAGGCCAGGGAGCCTGGCAGATGCTCAATGATGCCATAAATGAGACATGCTACAGAGGTGTGCTTGGTGTGCACTAGAAACAAGGGTTTTAGTGCTTCACCTCTAGCCTTCTGGAATCAGTTACCAATTGAAATCAGACAAGCATCTTGGTATTTATGCACCTATTGGAGTCATTTTGTTTTAGAGGCTTTTCCCTGAAGTGTGAGAGCCCATCATTTTCTGGAATAATCACTGTATCAGTATATAACTGCTTTTATTGTCATTTCGTTCACTGCCTTCGTAATCTGTTTTATTTTATTTTTGCCTGGGTGAACAGAAATGCTTTTAATTGCTGGCGGAAATGCATTGCTGAAGGTGCCTGCTAGATCTCTGACATATATGGGCATTATGAGGCTTTTGACTCTTTCTCTGTCACTGCCAAGATTACCGGTACATAGCCACAATTTAGGGGAAGTTGGTTGGTGGGTGGAAATATACCGTATGTGTATTATTATTATTTTTTGAATTTATATACCACCCTATACCCACAGGCTTATTTATACTCCCCTCTAACAAAAGTTCTTATTTCACTGAGCGCTGCTTGGAAACACTTCTGTTGTGAAGTGGTTTATAAATCTGTAAATAAATAAAGTGCTGATGGCAGGACAGGGCTCTGTTTAAAATGTCATTTTATGCTGCTTACCTGTTTTATTGTCATTTTTATATCATTGTGAGCTGCTCTGAGAGGCCACGGCTGAAAGCATGCGAAACAAACATTGGAGTGAAATAAAAATATCAAAGTCAACAATGGAGTCTGGTGACCGGCACATGGGTTGCTGTTGATGAGTTCAGATTTCCTTGCTGGCCACTGCAAAATAAAAGTGGTTATTTTAAATGCACCCCTGGTTAAAGCACTCCTAACTAATAAGCAGTGATATGTACAGCAGACTTGTCTGCTTCTACCTGAGCCTGCTTCCCTGCTCCCTCCTGACTGTTTTCACAACGGCTGACCAATGCTGTTCTGCTTGTGACAGGCACTTGCATGATTCATTGAGGCTTACATCATTGACTTCAAGGTCCGACAGGAGGGTTCTCCGAGAACAGTTTTCTCTCCCACCGCCTTGTTGTCTTCATTAATAAGTGACAGCTAAGGTCACAGGCTGCTAGTAAATTGGACCCATAATGCATACATAATTAGACAGGGCTCCAGAAGTGTTTGTGCTCTCAAGACAACCGTAAACATTAAGTTAGTGCTGCACACAGGTACATTTCCTTTCCCCCTTGAAATACTTACGCTTACAGCACTATCAATAGGGGTGGGGGCCAGGGAAGGAGTAGAGACCCAGCCACCATTTCCTTTCTGTGATTCTGGCCCTGGAACTCTTTCATCCATCTTCTGTGGTGATGACCATATGAGACATAATTTGATTCTTTACCCTCAAATTGCTTGGCACTGCCTCAGCTGGACTGCCAAACTGAATAATAAAACCTTGTCTGGCTGAGGAACATCAGAATATTATCCCTCACAGATGCACATTTATAAAATAGTGTGCTCTCTCTCTCTCTCTCTCTCTTACACACACACACACACACACACACAGAGAGAGAGAGAGAGAGAGAGAGAAAGAGAGGGGGGGGACTGCAAAAAGGATCTGGCTAAACTACACTCTATTCTTTGGCAATATATTTCTAAAGGATACCAGTATACCTGAAGGAGCATCTCCACCCCCATCGTTCTGCCCGGACGCTGAGGTCCAGCGCCGAGGACCTTCTGGCGGTTCCCTCACTGCGAGAAGCCAAGTTACAGGGAACCAGGCAGAGGGCCTTCTCGGTAGTGGTGCCTGCCCTGTGGAACGCCCTCCCATCAGATATCAAAGAGATAAACAACTACCTGGCATTCAGAAGACATCCTAAGGCAGCCCTGTTCAGGGAAGTTTTTAATGTGTGACATCTTAGTGTATTTTTGGTCTTTGTGGAAGCTGCCCAGAGTGGCTGGGGAAACCGAGCCAGATGGGCGGGGTACAGATAATAAATTATTATTATTATTATTATTATTATTATTATTATTATTATTATTATTGAACAGAAAAAGTGTGCAAAGGAAACAGCTCTACCCCCAACACTCTGCCTTTCACATGACTTTTATTTTTTTGGAATTTGTTATATATATTGCAGTGGTCTGCAGAAAAAGTCTGTTAAGTCTCTTTGTTGAAGAATTGTTTGGGGGCTGCTATGACAGTTAAGAGTGGCATCATAATGGTTTAACTGTATAGTGCAGACATGGCCCAAAACAAGTTAATGTTGGGCAAGGCTATCAGTAGCTACCAGCCATGATGGCTATACCAATACTAATTGCTGTAAATCACAAGTGGGGAGAGTTCTCTTGTGCTCCAATTCTGATTATGGGCTTCCCACAGGCATCTCATTGACCGCTGTGGGAACAAGATTAATTCATTCATTTCATAAAATTTATATGCTGCTTGATTGGGAGAGAACCCCTCAAAGCAGTTTATGATGGACCTGATGGCCTTTGGCCTGATCTAGCAAGCTTCTTCTCATGTTATTATAATAACCAAGTAGGCTGAGCCAATCCAGAGCCTTTTGGAATATCAAAATTCTCCTCGATCTCCTCCTCCATACCATTCTCCTCAATCTCCCCATTGCTCACTTGCTTGTCTCCTCTCTGTGGACTCAATCCATACAACTGCAGAAAAAGAGGCAGGTGGAGGATGCTGCTGCCTGTTCTGTCCCTTGTCATGTCTTGTATGCTTGGGAAGGGCAGGAGAACAGAAATGGACAGCTAGTAGGAAGAGCTGCACAACCCACAGGAGGTTCTGGAGATCAGCAGTGGATCCCCGGCAGGGATAAGGTTCTCAGCAGGTACCAAGTGGTGCTTCCTTTGATGCCAGGCCTGATCCTTTTATAGAATCATAGAATTGTAGAGTTGGAAGGGACCATGAGGGCCATCGAGTCCAACCCCCTGCAATGCAGAACCCATGACCCCGGGATTAAGAGTCTCATGCTCTACTGACTGAGCTATCCCAGCAGCCACTTGCAAAAGCCTCATTGAACGCACTAGGACTTCTTTTTTTACAAGTGCTTTGTGAATTGATTTGGTCTATCCTCACAAAGTTATTTCATGTTATAAACTGCTTTTTAAATGTTCTAAATGTACAGCGAGGACTCGAAAGTAGTTAACTGCAACAGACTATTAAGAGTACCTCATTAACTCACTCCAGCACTGTGATACACCAACCGTCGTTCAATATCTGACCATATATTAGCCTTCCCATCAGAAAACCAGAAAATGCAGAGACTGAATATTCATATGAGGCCAATGTATTCCTAAAGTTTATCGATCTGCATCACTAATGAAGTGGGAACAGAGTTTGAATGAATAATTTGCCACAAATAATTTACTTGATGAGTTTTCCCTATTTTCCCTGTTCACTAATTATCCACTGGTAGATATGAGTCTTGAATATTTTAGTTAATTCCCCAAATGTTTGCCAAATAACTGCAATAGCAAAAAAAAATAAAAATAAAAAATCTGGCATGTGATACTATGTCATTTCCCTTTGCAAGTCATGCAGCTGACATGGACTCTGCTACTAGCACAAATATGTGCATAAGAAATATTTGGTTCATTTCCTGTGGCTCTTTTTATACTATTTGGACTTCATTTGAAATATACATTGTCATCCACCCCTGCCCCCACAACAGGTACTGTAGACTTGTAATACACCATTGTGAGTTTGGGGGTGCCAGACTTCTCTATGTTCCTGGATCCACTAAGTGTTAAAATTTAATCAAGTCTTGAGTTAATCTGGATGCCTGACTGGAAGAAAGAAGAAGTTCCCACCAAAGAAGAATGGATACGAAAAGCAATGGACTATGCGGAATTGATCAAGCTAACAGCAAAAACAAGAGAACCTAATGTGGATTGTCTTGTGAAAGAATGAGAGCCTTTTCAGAATATCTAAAGAAATATTATAGTATGATGAATTCGTGAGCAGGGTTTGAATTATGAGCGACAGAAGGAATCCAAGATTTTTATATGGTGGTTACGATATAAGAGAGAGAAAATATGGTGCAGCAAGGGGGAGAAATTAAAAAACTGTGGAAAATCGGAGGGGAAGTCGAAAAAAAAGAAAAAATTATTATGTTTTGGAATGTATATGTGAAATTTCTGAAATGTAATAAAATATAATGAATTAAAAAAGAAGAAAGCAAAGGAGAGGGAGAAGTGTTTCACATAGGAAATGGGTGGTGCCCCTCCCTCAACTCACAGATAGTGAGAAAGACAAAAGCCAGAGTTTAGAGTTGAGTTTGCAGCAAGCTGGAAAACTAGAGAGTCAGAGCATTATGTTTGATTTCTATCTGAAATCAATCTATCAAGACTATAGGATAAACAAGACTATAGGATAAACAAGACCTTGTTGATGCTGTAATTCCTTCATTATTGGCTCAAGTGGTATACAATATATGTGTAATAAACCATATATCCTAAAGACACCACAGTCTCCACTGTGCCTCATTTCCAAAAGGAAACAGACCCTGGGTAAATGCTTGGAACCCCTGTAATCTTGCGCTGCACATAGACTGAGGTGGCATGCAACAATATTATTCTGCCTCCCCACCACCTTTAAAACAGTACAGTCCTGTCTCTGCAGTGCGAGGGCTTTATTCCTATTTGCCAAAATCTTTGGTAAGTTAGGAGACACTAAGTTCACTCAAAAGTGATCCGAAAGCCAGATAGTTCCATTAAAGTGATCACAATCTACACCATTGCAAGAGACAATAAAAGATAAATCTCTGCCTAGGACTAATAGCCTAAAGGCCAAACTACCTTCTGCAAGTTATCTGTGATTGGATCTCCCAGTTGTTTTTTTGTTTTGTACAGTAAAGTAACAGGGGAGGGTAAGGACTGTGAATTTAGACAGAGTAGTGGTACTGGAAAAGGGAACCTTTAATCTATGCTATTTTCCCTGTCTGAATCACTCCCCACCCCCCACCATCACCTCACAAAAGATGGTGCCTGTACTCAGACGGGAACAAAAAAGAGAATTATCTCAAAAGATGCTAGAAAGGATGAATGTTTATTTCGAAATGGTGCAAATGCTCCAGTAGAGCAAATTCATTATTTTATGCAATTCTTAAAGGAGCGTTACATGTCTTTCCCACATGCTGGTAGAATTATTTTCTGCATTAAAATCACAATCTGGAATGGTAAAAGCGGTAATTAGATCATAAAAATACATATTTGCTCACAAATGATAACTTGTAGAGAGAATCTTTGCATGGCTGGAATGACAGAAAGCTACTGTTACCTGTCAGTACGCTCCTACAACAAACACAAAATGGAGTCTTTCTTTTCTGGCATAAAAGGTAAAGGTAAAGGACCCCTGGATAGTTAAGTCCAGTCAAAGTTGACTGGGGTGTGGCGCTCATCTCGCTTCAGGCTGAGGGAACCGGTGTTTGTCCACAGACAGCTTTCTGGGTCATGTGGCCAGCAAGACTAAACTGCTTCTGGTGCAACAGAACACCATGACAGAAGCCAGAGTGTACAGAAACACCGTTTACATTCCCACCACAATGGTAACCTAGTTATCTACTTGTACTCGTATGCTTTTGAACAGCTAGGTTGGCAGAAGCTGAGGCAGCTACAGGAGCAATCAATATGCCCTTCAACTGTGCAGCCTATAGGATCCTCAGGTCTACGCAAGCAAACAAAATATTATTCTCTGAATAAAGGGAAATTTGGGGTGGAAGGGGAAGAGGCTAGCAGTGGCTCAGGCTTTCAAGGTTTTACAAGGATTGTCAAGCTGTAGTAATTTTCTGTCTTTCCAAGCCTGGATTCTTTGTCCTGATTTAACTCTTCCATCATAGGCTTTCTCTGAACTTTCCACCCTACATTCATAAGAACATAAGAGCCCTGCTGGATCATGTCAAAGTCCAGCATCTTGTTCTCACAATGGATAAGCAGATGCCCATGGAAAGGTGGCAAGCAGAACATGAGTGCATTCATTCTGGTGTCACGAGAAATCCAGGTAAACAAAGTTGGCTAGCCTGTTGCGTTCCACTATTTCCTGACTTATTTTTCTGTTTTGTTTTGTTTTTTGTTTTTAAAGGACCAGATTTGTGTTTGTCTTTCAGACTTGTGCTATAATTCAAGTACCAAGATTTTACATGGAGACTGGCAAAGTTCTACAGATACAAGCGGCAGCAGGGATGTTCTGTGAGTTTCAGTAGGTGTGCTTGGTAGTGCTGCTTTTTCACCATTCCCATTACAGTCCAGCTGCTCAAGTCCTGAGCTACTGAAACCTTTAAAAATATAGTAATCTGCAGCACACATTTCCACATGGTGCAACTCCATTAGCACCATATTAGATTTACTTCTGAGTAAACATTCTTAGCATCCCCCCTCTATCTCTGAGTTACATACAGGCATACACACACATGCGTGCGCGCGCACACACACACACACACACACACACACACACACACACACACACCATTACTTTGAAACTTAGCTCAAGGCCATCTGTAATTATTTATTTCTTCATTCCCATTGCTGCAGAACAGCACATGTACCAGTATAACAATAACAGAAAAAATAAACATCAACTTTGAAAAGGCAGTGATGATAACATACTTTTCCAGGGAGTAAATCCCATTGACCAAATGTGACTTATTCCTGAATAAAGAGGGTGGGCATTGCACTGTGGGTTTTAAATGGGAATACAGTGCTACATTAGATGCCATGTGAGACCAGTACAGTGGTACCTCGGGTTAAGAACTTAATTCGTTCCAGAGGTCCATTCTTAACCTGAAACGTTTCTTAACCTGAGGTGTGCTTTCACTAATGGGGCCTCCTCCTGCTGCTGCGCTGCTGGTGCGCCATTTCCATTCTTATCCTGCGGCAAAGTTCTTAACCTGGAGCAACCACTTCCTGGTTAGCAGAGTTTGTAACCCGAAGCATCTGTAACCCAAAGCATCTGTAACTCAAGGTACCACTGTATTGCACTTCCAGCTAGGTTAATAATAACAGGATTAACAAGAAGTGTTTCAGTTAAACTCAGCTACAATTAAGAGCAGCCTCATCTGCATAGAATGATTTTAAACCAGTGTTTTCCTCCTAGCATTTAGGAACCAGCACATCTTCATGGCACACCTGGCAGAGACATAGTTAACATTCTGATGACTAAGGATTAGAATGTCAGGCAAATGAATATTTTAAGTGTTGTTTACCACAAGCTGGGACCGGCCCAGGACATTTTGACACCTGAGGAGAGCCACAAAATGGTGCCCCCCTCTTCTCCTTCAAGGAAAGAAGGGGTGACTGAAAATCTACATGAGGAACAAGCAAGGAATAAAGATCTACATCAGGATCTGCTGTCCCTGTGGATCCTGCTGCCTGAGGCTGTCACCTCACATTGCCTCATTGGTGGGACGGCCTTGCCATCAACTAACTGCACCTGATCAAAGCATTTTCAGGACAGGAATCTGCTGCAAATAGCCTTTTGTTCATGGGTGATGTTCTGAAAATGATTTGCCCCAACTGGCACCCAAACTGGGCTCAGAATTTGAGGGCATCGTTACTAATAATGCTAGAACAGGGAGCGGAACAGTTTGAAGTGAACTGCACTTCCACACATCTGAATTCATTATAGATTCTCTCAAGGTCTTTGCTGACAAACAGCACTGTTGGTTCTGAGTCATGAACCCCCTGATTGAATGGGAAAGCCTTCTTTGTCTCTACAGTGTCATATCTGCCCATGTGCAGACCATGGAAGTCTCTCTGTAAGTATTATGTTAAAAGAAAACCCGCAAATTGCACTTTTTCAGAATAATTAACCATAAAAAATATAGGGACGGATGAATGCTACGAAGGGTTATAAGGAAATCTGGTTTCCAAATGTACAATGAAGGGCTTAAATAAAAAGGGAGGAATTCAACGATGGGATCTTATGATCGAATTTCTTCTTGCCAGACGGAACAATATTCCCTCTTCTCCCTCCTTGTGCCATTCTGGGGGTCTTCCTAACCCCCCTCAGAGCTGATTTGGAGGATGTGGGGGGAGGATGAGAAGTCCATTGCACCAGTGAGACTTATTGTTGCTGGCTCCCACTAGGGATGTAGTTCTCAAGCTTTTTTCTCTGGGCGACACTTTCAGAATCAAAATTCGCTCATGCCACGCTACATTTTTATTGATAAGAAATACAATGGAAAACAACTCCTAACAGTGCTTGATTTGTAACATAGAACACAACTACTTTGTAATACGATCATGGGACATCCAGAAAGTAGAAAATGATGCAGCTACATAAGAACATGAGTTATTCCCAAAATATAATAATGATTGCCCTTGAATCTTCCTGCCACACTTGCTATCCTCTCCTGCCACACTCTCTGAGAATCACTGTACTAAGGCAACTATGTTTTTAAATCTAGCCCAATGTGTTGGGCAGGAAAAGTCCCCAATCCAAATCCACTTGAGGAAAAATGAGTTTCCATCACCTCAATTTACTGTTGAAATAATAATAATAATAATAATAATAATAATAATAATAATAATAATAATAATAATAATAATAAATAGCTGTAATTGGGTCAGAGTCTTTCCAAACCATACTATTTATGTATATATTTGCTTGAAAGCACTACTGTGTCAAAATACACATTTTAATCAGCTCTTAAAGGCTCTGCCTAATAACTGTTATAATGGTTATATTACAATGAAGTATGAGAAGGAGGCAGAGATGCCGGTTTCTATATTATTGCTAATTCAGGCAGTAAGATGATATTCTTATGAAATAAAAGTACTTGTTTTTTCAGCTAGTTAATTTATTTTATTGCTGATTTTTCAGCATATATAACTTTATTCATTCTTCACATTTCATTTTTAGAAGCTCTTTTATTATTTAAATATTGCCGTTTGGGGCTCTGATACATGAGTGCCTTGATCGCTTTTCTATTTTTGATTTTAGTTTTATAACCCCTGAGGTCTTTGACTCTGTTGTGTAGTTAAGAGAAGTAATAAAAATGCTTCGAGCTTTTTGTCATTAAAAATTGAGCTAGGGAATTTTTATATTCAACCTCTTCTTTTTAAAAAATAAAAATAATAATAATACTAACAATCTGACATTTGCATAACACCATACTGCTTTCACAAATAAAATTAAGTGGCATAATTATTACAGCTAAAGCTGTAGAAAACATACTAATCATAATGGCTATAATCATTTGGCTGTTACAGAAATTCCTGAGAATGAGCAATCAGGTCTTTTTTTAAAAAAACACACACTCACAAACTTTTATTTCCCATTCTCCTGTATATTTTGCAATTCTATTTATTTTAATACTTTCCCCCCTTTTTTGCTCACTATGTCAGGGAGCCAGCCAGCAATAAATACACAGGGCAAGTGAAGTGAACTCTTTATGAGAAGAGAACCAGAGCAGCAGGACTTATGAGCACAGCAACTCTTCTTAGTAGGTCTTGCTCCTATGAGGCAGTTGTGTAGACTGAAGGTCTACTTTCCCACAGCTGACTAAGTCCCCCCGCCCCCAGTCCTTCCCAAGAAATCTGAGACTATGTTGACATGTCTGTCTTTGCTCCTCTCACTGCATGCCTCTCCTGGTTCTCGGAGACCGGGTAGGGGAGCTTGTCACAGCAGAAGGGGGAGACATCCTTGCTTCTTCACCAGCCAGACTAATTTCTGCCTCTTGGCTTCCCTTCTCTCCCGCCGAAGCTTCTGTCTCTGATTCTGGACTTCTCTCTGCCACAGACTGCTCCCCCCACTAAACCCTGTTACCTCTCCAGCTTCAACATCTCCTCCTCCCAGTCTTCTCCCCCTTCTCCCTCTTCATTGTCCCGCCACCCAGCTCCGAGCCTTCATCCCTTGAGGGTTCCCTAGCCAGTGCCTCCACCATTCCTCTGCATTCTGCCAGTCCATGACACACTGGAAGACATTAGGCCTCAATGAATGTATGAGAACCTTCAGATAATTAGCAAGGAAACATGACCCTTACCCTATACCTGTCATGCTCAGTTCTGTTCTGGGGAACTTTGGTCCCAGGAGCCAAATGTAGCCCTCCAGACCTCTCTAGCTGGCTCTTTGAACTCTCCTCAAGACACACACTTTTCTGGCCTTGCCTCACACCCAGACTATGCCCTTGAATTCTGACAATTCGTATTTTATATTGCAGTAACCTGCCCTGGGACATTCTGGTGAAGGGCAGGGCAGAATGGGGGTAGTAATGATCATGATAATAAATAATTCCTCTTGTTTGTCTGCATGGAGGATATAGAGGGGTGGGTGAGTGTGTGTGGAATGTAGCCTATTGTATAAATGTAAAATGTAAACTCATTGCTCCACCTACACTTGCCTCTGGCCCCTTCTTCCATTGCCAAGTGTTCCTTAGAAGGATGTCCATGAGGTTCTTGGGATGAAACTGTGATTTTAAAGCAGGGCACAGTACAGAGCGGGATGTCCCTTTTTCCATTTGGCCTTTTACATCTTAATCCCCCCCCCAAAAAAAATATTTCCTCTCCCACTGCGTCCCTCCTTGCGAGTAAACAGGAATGGGGCTTTGCAAGAAGCCTGCTCAATCCTGGCTGAGCTCTGCTATACTACTATCTGATTGAAAGGCCTCTCTGGGGAAGGAGAGGCAAGCTCTTTTCTCTTTTGCAAAAAGCACCAGCAGCAGGCAGCACCTTGCCGCTACTTCCTGCAATGGCCCAAAGGGAAGAAAGAAGAGAGGGTTTTGCCTTTGTTCTTCTCTGCTTTTTGGCTGAAAGCAGGAACTTTGCTTTAAGCAGACAGTGCAGCTCAATGTTGCAAAAGCAGAACAAAACAAAGTAAGACACTTTTCTTTCCTCCGTGGAGAACCAGAAACAAGTTGTGGTTTTCGTGCAGTTGGACTTTTGCAAAATTCCAATGCAAGGAATGGATTTATCTCCTGTATGAACACTTGGAATATAATTCATTCTCATCTTTACCTTCTAGATTTGTTTGTTTGTGCTTTTTGCAGGGTGAGAGCACAGCACCCAAAATGGCCATCACGATCTCGCGCAAAAAATAGGATGTCCCGGTTTTCCCAGAACACTTGGCAGCTATGCAATGACAGGTGTAGGGTGAACACAGCTATGGGACAAACTGCTCAGTCAATGTGGTTCCTCTCTCCTCATTGCTGGTGCTTTTCATTTGTACTTCTGCCTCTGCAAGGTTCCAGCTCTCCTGTGTGAGAGTCTGCCAGGGCACGAAAAGGTGGGTGCTTGTTTCACAAACTTCGGGGGGGGGGGCGAATTACTTGACCCTTCTCCGCCTTCCTTAACCCCATTCTTCAATGTGTTCAGACAAGTTCACTGCCACTCTTGCATTGTTTGAACATAACTTCTTGGGATGAAACTGTGATTTTAAAGCAGGGCACAGTACAGAGCGGGATGTCCCTTTTTCCATTTGGCCTTTTACATCTTAATCCCCCCCCCAAAAAAATATTTCCTCTCCCACTGCGTCCCTCCTTGCGAGTAAACAGGAATGGGGCTTTGCAAGAAGCCTGCTCAATCCTGGCTGAGCTCTGCTATACTACTATCTGATTGAAAGGCCTCTCTGGGGAAGGAGAGGCAAGCTCTTTTCTCTTTTGCAAAAAGCACCAGCAGCAGGCAGCACCTTGCCGCTACTTCCTGCAATGGCCCAAAGGGAAGAAAGAAGAGAGGGTTTTGCCTTTGTTCTTCTCTGCTTTTTGGCTGAAAGCAGGAACTTTGCTTTAAGCAGACAGTGCAGCTCAATGTTGCAAAAGCAGAACAAAACAAAGTAAGACACTTTTCTTTCCTCCGTGGAGAACCAGAAACAAGTTGTGGTTTTCGTGCAGTTGGACTTTTGCAAAATTCCAATGCAAGGAATGGATTTATCTCCTGTATGAACACTTGGAATATAATTCATTCTCATCTTTACCTTCTAGATTTGTTTGTTTGTGCTTTTTGCAGGGTGAGAGCACAGCACCCAAAATGGCCATCACGATCTCGCGCAAAAAATAGGATGTCCCGGTTTTCCCAGGACACTTGGCAGCTATGCAATGACAGGTGTAGGGTGAACACAGCTATGGGACAAACTGCTCAGTCAATGTGGTTCCTCTCTCCTCATTGCTGGTGCTTTTCATTTGTACTTCTGCCTCTGCAAGGTTCCAGCTCTCCTGTGTGAGAGTCTGCCAGGGCACGAAAAGGTGGGTGCTTGTTTCACAAACTTCGGGGGGGGGCGAATTACTTGACCCTTCTCCGCCTTCCTTAACCCCATTCTTCAATGTGTTCAGACAAGTTCACTGCCACTCTTGCATTGTTTGAACATAAAATGGCAGGCAGATTTAATTTTGACTGCTCAAGCAGTACATCCCAATTTGCTTCCACCACTTCCCATTGTTACAGTTGGCTCTCTGTGGTGTCCTGGACTTGAGCTCTGAAGTTCAGCTTTAACAGTGCCATTGCTTCCATAGTTCTCTTGCTAAAATTGTTTGCTCCTTGTACAAAATCACTGTGAAAGGTGATAATCTTAGACTTATGAGTATGATGTTTGTAACAAATTTCAAAAGCTGATAGAACCAGTTTAACAAATTAGTCTTCCACAATCTTTCCATTATACAGTAGATCAGGTTTTGACTCTTGACTTAGCATGCTTTGCTCTGTGGAAATATCATTCCCTGATTAAGAGAACTCCCTGCATCGAAACCTGCATAGATACTTGAAAGTGGGCTAAGTTCTGTTCTATCTGTCCTGGTTCGGTTTCTGTGGGTTGTTTCAGCTTCCATTCATTCCTGGGTTTGTTTTGGAGTAGGGAAGAATTTTTATTTGCAATTCTAATATAAAGAAAGGAAAATAAAATCTTAATCAGCTGACACTGACAATAAAAAATATTGTTGATTAATGTAAGCAGTCCATATATCCAAATAAGGATACAAACAAGCTTGACAATTATTAGTCAAATGTTCTAATGCAGAAAGGGCAGCAAGATCTTCAGATCACCCCAACTAACTTTTAACAGAAGGCAGTATGAAATTAAGGGCTGATTAAAATCTGCCACTGGTGGGACCATATGTTCTTCTTTGGGGAGATATTTACAAAGATATGGACCCATTACTGAAAAGACCTGTCTCTAGCGCCTCGTCTGGTGGATTAACCAATCTTAAAACCCAGGCAAGTGGTCCAATAATTTGATTCCAAACCATTTGCAGTCTTTCTATGGTGTCTAACAGGCCACAGTTAGGGATGGGTCAGAATTTAGAATCATCCAGCAAGGTGATTGTTATGTACTAAAACCTATTGTTCCCCCCACTTTTATCTTTGGCATACAGCAGCCCCTAGAGTATCAAGTGTTTTAGAGAGTTGCTTCTTAAGTGCAAATATTCCATAGTTACCTTTCCTTTTAGTTTGGAGGACATTTGTGTTTTCTTGCAATTTAGCAACACTTTAACTAGGGCACCAGCCACAAGATTCAGTTCAAATCCCTATTCAGCATTCTATAAATCAACCTGATTTGGCTTGATCTGCTCAAAGGCAGCCCAATTCACCTTGGGTCCAATGCCAGTTTGGGAGAACCAGAGCCTCATAGTTCTCCTTTGGCTGCTGTGAGGACATCCACAAACTCCCCACCCTTTTTGGCACAATTGAATGAAATTTGCAGGCACAGTATAAATCCTGCTAAATTCCAGACAGAGAGGAACAGGGAATTTGTGCTGGCAACCTTTACTAAATAAACAAATAAACAAATAAACAAAGGGAAACATCAATAACTTTCCTGATTTTTCAGAACTCAGTAAAAGCTGTAGACTTGATACTGCCGCATTTCAGAAGGATACATGCACAGGTATTTTCTTGGAAGCTTTAAACTTTGGGGAAATTAAAAAAGGATTCACTTCATCCCACCTATTGTTTTGTGGGCAATTTGCATGAAAATAGCAGAAATCATAGAGGTGCCTCTGCCAATTTTCGGAAGGTTACAAGCAGCAATTTTTGTCCTGGGTGCTTTAAAAGTTGACTGGAGGTCTTCCGGTGCTGCGCGATCGCGTTACAAGCGGGGGTTTTACCGAGAGGGAAACCCCGGGCTATTTTGGAGGTTTGGGGGTGCCTCAGGGCGCGGAGGCCCCCCGTAAACGTCTCTGGAGGGTGTTCAGAGAACCTGGTTCCCACTCCGACAGAAAGCGAGCGGCTCGGCCGTCAGGTAGCTCCAAAATTGGAGCGAAGAGTACGGCGGTGCTGCTTAGCAGTCGAGGGAAGCCATTGCCGACCTCCATTTAGCGAAGCCCCGAGCTTGGTGCGAAAGAGCTGCATTCTCATGCAAAAGAACCCCGACCCAAGAACTTTTTAGTAATGCGAAAACAACAATAAGGAAGTCGGGAGGAGAAGTGAGAAAGGAGCGGAGTTCAGCCCGAAAACGGAATCTGTTCGGCACAGCACGATTCCAGTGCTGGGAAAAGTGAAAGTGAGTTGCCTTGGCGGACACATTGTATCTCTCCCTGTCTATCTCCCTTACTAAGTGAACTTTGTTTAGAGACTAAATATCAAAAGGCTGGCGGGAGGAAGAGGAGACCAGGGACAAACAGCGGCAACGGAGAGTCCTTGAGGAAACGGAGGCAGAAACAGTTGGAAGGAGTACTTCTCCCTTTTTCTTTTTTCTTTTTTTTTGAATTCGAAAGATAAAGAAAAGGCAAACCGGAAGAGAAGGCTCCATTGATATTAAAAGACTTCGGAGCGTGGTGGACTGAGAAGTTTAAGAGAAAGGAAGACAAGGGATAGAGTGTGCTTACATCCACTCCTGCAGTGGGGAAACATATATATATATATCGGACTTTCTACAAACACATCCCCCCCTTTTTTTTCTCCTTTCTTTTTTTCTTTCTTTTCCATCCCCTAGGACTGCTGGGAAGATAGAGAGACTGATCGTTTCCGAAAAACAGGAAATAGCTACACCTCGGAAACAGAGCTATGCTGAAGAGACTTTGCGACCTCTAGTGGACAGACTAAAATTAACAGCTTTACAATCCACTAGCCTCCTCCTCTGTTCTTTGCTCCCCCTTTCTTTTGCTTCGGTTTTACCTTACCCTACCTCTCTCAACAGACATTAGACTGTGTGCTTATTGGACTGGGGAACCGCTTTGGGAAGAAAAGGGTAACGTTGGGGAGTAATATATGATTATATGATTTGGGAAGAAAGGGTTATGTTGGGGAGTATTATACGATTGGCAAATGTTCGAGCGGGAAATAATATATTTATGCAAAACTATCAGTAAAAGAGGGAGCTGTGGAGGTGGGAGAAGGGAGGTAAAAGTGTGTTATACGGTAAAGGAAATAGAGAAAGTATAGAAATATAAGATGTCATATACGGCAAAGAAAGGCGCGAATGGGGGGACCCCTGGAGAAAGAAGGGGATCTAAACAAGAACCAGACCCTAAGACAGATATCATGAAAATGCTAGTGGAAATTAAACAGAGTCAAAATAATTTAGAGCAGAAGTTAGAACAAGTGGACAGTAAAATTGGAAATATGGATAAAAAGATTGATGAAACAGTAAATGAAATCAAAGGTCAGATAAAAGAAATATTTAGAAGAACGCAAAATGTAGAGGAAGGGGTGAAGAAGACAAGACTAGAATTAAAGGATATTAAACGAGATAAGGAAAGAATTAAAGTAGAAATGTCGGACTTGAATAAAGCGCAAGAGGAGATAAAAGATGCAATTGCAATGAATGAACTCCGACAGAGAGAGGCGAATCTTAGGCTGAGAGCCATCCCGGAGATACAAGGTGAGAATATTAAGGAAAAATTGATAAAAGAACTGGCGGCCTGGATGGATATTTCAGCAGAAGAAATGACAGGACATGTGCAGAACGCATTTAGAATGCGTGTTAAAACAACAAAATCTAAAAAATTTACAGGAGACTGTCTGATAACATTTAGGGACAAAGAATTCCGAAATAAGGTGTTGCAAAAGAATAGGGAAAAAAGACTGAATATAGGGGGAAATTACATAATCATTTTTAAAGATGTCCCAATTAGATTACTTAAACGAAGAGATTTCTATAAACCACTAGCACAGACTTTGAAGAGGAACAGAATTGAATTCAGATGGGAGTTCCCCGAAGGAATATCATTTGAATACAGAGGGAAAAGACATAAACTATTAAATCCAGAAGAGACCGGGAAATTTTTGAGGAAATATAAGGAATTAAGAACAGAGGAGGGTGGAGTAAGAGAAGTAGAGGAAGGATCACCTAGAAACACCAGAACAGAAGACGAACAAGAAACAGACGGAAGCGGATCAGATAAAGAGGAAGAAGAAGAAGGAGAGGAAGAAAACACAGGAAACCAGTAGAGGAAGGAGAGAGGAAAAGGGAGGGA
Source organism: Podarcis bocagei (assembly GCF_964188305.1). Lineage (NCBI taxonomy): Eukaryota > Metazoa > Chordata > Lepidosauria > Squamata > Lacertidae > Podarcis > Podarcis bocagei. Next base: position 40,478,363 of record NC_138126.1, read on the forward strand.
AAAGGGGGGAAAAAGGGAAAAGTTCAGTGATTGTTAGGCATTATGGGGTTAAGAATTTTGAGTTGGAATGTTAATGGAATGAATGAGAAAAAAAAGAGGAATAAAATTGAACAATTCTTGAAAAAGAAAAACTTGGACATTATCTGTCTCCAAGAGACGCATGTGGCTAAAAAACACAAAAAATTATTAATTAACAAAAGATTGGGAATAGAATTTGAGTCTTCCGATAAAGAAAAGAAAAGAGGGGTTGTGTTGTATATTAAAAAAAAGATTGAAGCTAAGCAAATATTTAGAGATGAGGAGGGGAGGATGATCGCTGTTCGGATCAGTTGGCAAGGTGAGAGTCTGATTGTGATTGGGATCTATGCACCAAACAATAATAAGACCGACTTTTACAAATACCTCGAAACGAAAACCTTGGAATATATGGATCAGAGAATCATTCTAATGGGGGACATGAATGGCGTAATCTCTTTAGAAGCGGACAGACTGAGGGAAGGAGTAAGTAAAGAAGGGAAATTGCCAAAATCATTTTTCACAATGGTTAAAAATTGTAATCTGACGGATATTTGGCGTCTCAGACATCCATTGGATAAACAATATACATTTTATTCCGAGCCTCACCATTCGATGTCACGGATTGATCAGGTCTGGATATCAAATGAACTTTGCCCTAGGGTAAAACAAGTTGAAATAAAACCAAGAATAATTTCTGACCACAGTCCGATAGAATGGGAATTGGAGAGTAATGACAGAAGAACCTTCTGATGGAGACTAAAAGATTATCTTTTAAATGATCAAAGAATTGTAGAAAATGCGCATAAAAAGCTATCAGAATATTTCATGGATAATCGAGACAAAGGTACAAACATTAATACGGTCTGGGACGCTAGCAAAGCTGTGATAAAAGGATATTTTATCCAACAGAATGCAATTAAAAATAGGAACAGAGAGAAAGGAAAAGAGGAAATTTTAAGGCAGATTATGGACTGTGAACAAAAATTAATTCGAAAACCCAACTCTCAGAAAATAAAAGAAAATATAAAAATTCTCCAAACCCAATTTGCTGCGATAATAAACAGAGAGATAGAGTGGAATATTAAAAAGTTAAGACAAAAGAGTTTCGAATTTTCAAATAAATCTGGAAAGTGGCTGGCGTGGCAAATTAAGAAGAGAAAAGAACAAAGTACAATAAATAGAATATTAATAGAGGGAGAAGAGGTTACCGATCCAAAAGGAATCAGGAAGGAGTTTCTAGACTATTATAGAAGCCTCTATAAAAAGAAAGACAGAAACAACTCAAGGAAGATAGAAAGATTTCTGAAAGAGAAAATGGTGCAGAAAATCCCAATCGACAAGAGGCAACGGCTAAACAAATTAATTGAAACAGAAGAGATAGAGGAGGTAATTAAAGATCTAAAAAGAGGGAAGGCTCCGGGACCTGATGGATTCACAGCAAGTTATTATAAAGAGATGAAATCTGTACTTGTGAACCCTTTGAAGGAGACCATGAATAATGCTTTAAGAAAAGGAGAAATCCCGGAGACCTGGAAGGAGGCGTTTATTACTCTCATCCCGAAGCAAGATGCAGACCTAACCCAGGTAAAAAACTACAGGCCAATTTCGTTGTTGAACACGGACTACAAGATATTTGCAGGTATTCTAGCAAGAAGACTGAAGTCCATACTGGTGGAAATTATTCATAAAGACCAAGCCGGGTTTCTTCCAGGCAGGAATATGAGGGACAATATAAGAAATATAATTAATATGCTAGAATTCCTATCGGTCAGAATCGACAAGCAGGCGATAATGATGTTTGTAGACGCGGAAAAAGCGTTTGATAATGTGGCGTGGGATTTTATGATGAAGAACTTAGAACACCTGGAAGTGGGTAGATACTTTTTTAATGGGGTGAATGCAATATATAGAGATCAAAAGGCCAAACTGATCATAAACAATATAGTGACAGAGGAAATAAAGATACAGAAGGGAACACGACAGGGATGCCCACTCTCACCGTTGTTGTTCATAATGGTATTGGAAGTACTTTTGAATTCAATCAGACAAAACGGGAAAATCAAAGGAGTAACAATTGGACACCATGCCTATAAGACCAAAGCATTTGCTGACGATTTAGTCATAATGACGGAAGACCCAATAACTACAATAGAAGAAATCCTAAACGAAATAGACCAATTTGGAGAAATAGCAGGCTTTAAATTAAATAAGAGGAAAACAAAGATGATGGTAAAGAATGTAGATCAAAGAACAATAGATATAATCCAAGAACAGTCACAGATACAGGTGGTTAAGAAGATAAGATATTTGGGGATTTGGCTTACGCCTAAAAATATAGACCTATTTAAAAACAACTATGAACCAGTGTGGAGAGAAATAAAAAAAGACTTGGAAACATGGGGAAGACTGAAACTGTCCCTTTGGGGAAGGATCAACACAATTAAGATGAATGTATTACCGAGGGTTTTATTTCTATTTCAGACCATTCCCATAATCAAGGGGAGTAAGATGTTTAAAGAATGGCAGAGAGTATTATCAAGATTTATATGGCAGGGTAAAAAACCCCGTATAAAATATAAACTGTTGACAGATAGAAGGGAAAGGGGAGGCTTTGCCTTACCGGACCTAGGACTCTACTATGAGGCAGTATGTCTCTGTTGGATAAAAGACTGGGCCAAGCTAAAGAATAAGGAGTTACTTGATTTAGAGGGCTTTAACAATAGATACGGATGGCATGCCTATCTGTGGTGTGGTAAGAGGAAAATACATAAGGGGTTTGGAGACCATATTTTTAGAGGCCCACTTATTGAAGTATGGGAAAGATACAAGAACATGCTAGAACCTAAGATCCCACACTGGCTTTCACCCCTTGAAGTGATGAGCATCAAGAAAGTCAATATGAGTGGGGATTGGGCAACATATGAACAACTGCTAATGAAAGAGAATGGGAAATGGAAATTAAAACCGTATGAGCAGGTTAAGGGGCACGTGTATGACTGGTTACATCATATCCAAGTTAACGAGATGTTTAGAAAAGAGGCCAAAGATAGAGGGTATGCGGATAAAGAATCAAAATTTCAGACGGAAATCATAAATAGCGAGGTGAAAACAATATCTAAAATGTATAAGATGCTGTTGGACTGGAACTTGGCAGACGAAGAAGTTAAGACAGTAATGATTCGATGGGCAAATGATGTGGGCCATGCTATACAATTTGAGGATTGGGAGAATCTATGGAAAGAGGGTCTGGACTTTACCGCGTGTATGACAGTGAAAGAGAATGTTATGAAGATGTTTTACAGGTGGTACATAACACCTGTGAAATTGTCAAGGATGTATAAAGTAGACAGCAAATGTTGGAAGTGTGAAGTGAAGGAGGGTGTTTTTTACCACATGTGGTGGGAGTGCAGGAAAGTGAGAGAATTTTGGGAGGAAGTGTATATAGAATTAAAGAAGGTTCTAAAGTATACGTTTAATAAAAAGCCCGAAATTTTTCTGTTAGGAATATTAGGGAATGAAATTAAAAAGAGAGACCACAAATTTGTGTACTACGCAGTAACAGCAGCAAGGATAGTCCTTGCTCAGAAGTGGAAAAAAAAGGAAATGCCAATAATAGAGGAGTGGAGATCGAAGTTATTGGACTACGCGGATTTAGATAGATTAACGGGAAAGATCAGACATCTAAAAGACCAAAAGTTTGTCAAGGACTGGGGAAAATATGTAGATTACTTGGAACATCTTAGTGAAGGTCAAATAACGCTAAGGGGATTCAGAGAAGCACTGTGAAACAGGAAGAGGTATTGTCCAAGATAAATAGAGGTAGAAGAATGTCTAATGACAATACATACTAGGCAATGTGTATCTTAGAACCTTATTGCGGAAGATTTACGGGCGGGCTGAAGGAAGTCCAAAAAGAGACGACTATGTTAATTTGACAGGTGAAAATCTTTTATTGTGTATATGGTATATTTGTTTGTGCTGTTATTTCTTTTCTTTACTCTTATCTAATTTTCTTCTTTATTTTTGGAAAATCAATAAATATTTACCTTGAAAAAAAAAAAAAATAAAAGTTGACTGGAGGTAAGAAATTTTAAAAAGAAAGAGAACATGCTTCCTTTCCTAGGGTTTCGTGGGCATCAGTTTGTATGAAAATGGTATATATTTTGCAGGTTCCAGATCCACTACTTTAGAATTTTAAAAGAGTGCAAGGGTTAGGGATTTACTATATACAGTGGTACTCTGGTTACGTACTTAATTAGTTCCGGAGGTCCGTTCTTAACCTGAAACTGTTCTTAACCTGAAGCACCACTTTAGCTAATGGGGCCTCCTGCTGCCGCCGGCCACCGGAGCATGATTTCTGTTTTCATCCTGAAGCAAAGTTCTTAACCCGAGGTAATATTTCTGGGTTAGCAGAGTCTGTAACCTGAAGCGTCTGTAACCCGAGGTACCACTGTACACAGTTCTCCACCTGCTCATTTAATCCCCATAACAACTCTGTGAGGTAAGTTGGCTTGAGAAGCAGTAACTAGCCCAAAGTCACCCAGTGAGCTTCACGGCCAAGTGGCAATTTGAACCCTAGTCCCCTAGGTCCTAGTTCAACACTCTAACCCTGACACCACACACAAGAGTTAGCACATATTTTTTTTAAAAAAAAGTGTGTGTGTTTCTTTTGTCTTCCACTCAGCTGGCACCAGTGTCACAAAAACTAAGAGGAAAGCTGGTTTGACAAGAGTGGATGTGTGGGAGTGGCATAAGGACTTGAATGTTCGGCACTTTCCAAGCAGGCACCACTCACAAAATTGAGTCAATAGCACAAAACAGACATGACTGATACATTTTCTTCTCTCTCCCAAAGCCCTGGGATTGGCAAGCCCTGGTAAAATCATTCCATCTGGTTAGAAGCTTGACCTGCCAGTCAGAAAACTATATCTCTCAGCAGTACATCTCCCCTCTCTCCACCCTGATTCTTTCCTCATATGGAATCGCTGGAGAGAAAAGTTGTGGTGTTTGCAGACGTTTTTGCTTCTGAATCTCCAAATCACTCAAGAGGGTTGGGGAGGGCCCAAATTTCAGACAGATTTGCTGGGAGCGTGTTGTGCTTCATACAGGCCTGAATCACTTCAAACTGACCCAATCTGGCATGGCGGTTGATTTTTCTATATATAGGGATTGCATTTAATTGTTTTCACACTTTCTTTGTTTCATAATTGCCCATTTTATTCTTGTAACCTGGAACAAATCTAACAAATGAATAAACAAGGTGTGCAGAATGCACAGAGGCCACATCCGTGATCACACTCGTCTCTCCATGTTTTCATCCTGTCCTTATTTGGAACGCAAGTTCGGAGCTGTCTCCAGATGAGCAGCACTTAGCAACCTTGAATAAATGCACCAGCTATAATAAAGTAAGTAGGTACACAAATAGATACATTATGCAACATTTGGGAAAGAACGTGTGCAGTGCTTTAGGACTTTGAAGAATTTAGCCTCTCAAAGCATTGGCTGCAAGTGAAAGAGTGGCACAGCACATTCCTTATCACTGCCTCATGTTTGCTTGCCTCCAGGGCTGAAAATCATGTGAGAACTCAGGTGGCTGAACATTTAATTTATAGTTTAAACAGACTTAGAATAATTTCCCTACACTCATTCTGATCTATATGAAAACAGCAGGGAACTTGTTAACTCTATCCTGCCAAGTAATATAAATGTGTAATGCCATATGTTTCAAAAATACTATAGATGCATAGATAGATATAGATAGATAGATGATAGATAGATAGTACAGTATGTGTGTTATATGCACAGCACAATATGTGATGGAACACTGTTGTTGTTTTCTTTAATTAAAACAACAACAACACACCACCATTTGAAAGACATGACAAGAATTACAAGACCCAGGTATAAGATCCACAATCTATAAAATTCTGCTAGGTACATCGGAAGATTCACATGATCCTATTAAATCAATGTGGGGTGTGATTTAGGCTATGAACTCCAGTCTGCATAGACTTCAATTTTTCTCCAAGAATTCTCAAAGATTATAGACAGACTCTGGAATTACATCCATAAGGTCCTTTAGTACCTTTGGATGCAGCTCATCAGGCCCTGGAGATCTGAATTCATTTAAATTCCCTTACCACCTCTTTTTCTATCTTGGGCTGCAGCTTCCTCCTTGCAATGTTTATATTGTTATTACCAGGTTGGGCACTTCTTTCCTCTTGGGTGAAGACGGAGGCAAAGTAGGTATTGAGCAGTTCCACCTTCTCTCTGTCACCCAGTAGCATTTCTCCATTTTCTCCATGCAGAGGACCTCCTACTTGCTTGTTCTTACACTTGCCTTGAACATAGCTGAAGAAACCTTTCTTCTTATTCTCTGCTAGGATAGTTCCGTTCCACCTTAAGGGAACAGGCTGTTGTGTGTCACATGCCTGTTCACGTCCAGCTTCTGCTGGGAGCTTCCATTTTGTATATAGCTTTTGTTCCAGCTGTTTTCCTGGACACAGAGGTTTTTCCTTTGTTCTGATCTATGTTGAATAAAGCTGTAAATATGCTCTTCTGTCTGCATCCTTTCGTTGTGGAGACTCTGCTGAAAGGGTGTGTACGGGTCTTGGAATGTCTCTGAGGCTTGTGTCGCTAATTGACTGATGCTGTTCCATGGGAGACCGGTGATCGTCCGGAGATGACTGGGGGCCTGCCTGATGCCTCCGTCTCCCTGGCAGTATCCCAACATTCTCAACCTCTCTGGCAAGCCCAAGTTCATTCTGAGCTTGGGCGCACCTGACGTTCACCCTGCCACTGTTGGCTACTTGTGCATACTTTTCCTTTGTGATTTCTCATTTCTTGCATTTCTTATATATGCCCTTCTTAAATCTCAGCTCATCTGTAAGCTCCTTCTGTAGCCACACTGCAGATGCCTCCCACTTTTTTTTCTTGTTGGAATGGTTTGCATTTGGGCCTTCAACATTTCACCTTTAAGAAACTCCCATCCATCTTGGGTTCATTTCTCTTTGAATATTCTGACCATGACATCGTTCACTGTGGTGTGGTAAACTAGGACCTGGGAGATCAGGGTTCAAATTGTCACTTGGCCATAAAGCCCACTGGGTGACCTTGGGCCAGTCACTGCCTCTCAGCCTAAGTGACCTCATGTGGTTGCTGTGGGGATTATACAAAGAGAGGGAGAATCTTGTAGGCCATCTTGAGCTCCTTGTGGGGAAAAGGTTGGATAGAAATGCAGTAAATAGATAAATAAATTCACTATGAATTTATGTTATTTCAAAATAAAAAATTCCTTCCAGTAGCACCTTAAAGACCAACTAAGTTAGTTCTTGGTATGAGCTTTCGTGTGCATGCACACTTCTTCAGATACACTGAAACAGAAGTTGCCAGATCCTTCTATATAGTGAGAAGGTGGGGAGGGGTATTACTCAGAAGGGTGGTGGGAATGGGAGATTGGCAGATAGCTGAGATGAGCCTGTTGACGACTCTTAACGACTGTAATAGGTCTTACAGGAAAAGGCAAGGGGTGATATGTTATTTCAACTGATATGTTATTTCAGTTCCAGTGCTCCATGAGTGATCCTCATACCCAATACAACGCTGCTGATTTGTGTTAGATGTGCTTTGGATTTTTACTCCACAGTAAGCTCTGGCTGACAGCTTTCTTTGACTAACTGTTTATGCAAATCTCTGGTGAGCGGAGGACATTCTTTCTCATCGTTGTTGCCATTCTTAGCTCCTCTAGAACAATGTCTACATGTGCCAGAAATACATGTGGATCGGGCCGTTCAAGAGACAGATGGATCAACCTCCAGTGTTTTGTAAAATGGGAATCTCCTTGCTGAGTTCAGTGCCAGAAGCAAATGTCTATGAAAGCTGAACATTGGATACTTCCACATGTCCAAAAATCGTCCTGTTCCATCAGATTTCTGAGCCAGTTATATCATTTGTGAAAGCACACACTATCCTTTTAACAAACATGGAATATCCAGGAAGCCTGAGGGAATGAGAATGGGCGTGTCTTGATTTTTGGGTGGCGAAACACCCTCACTCAGGTTTTTATTGGTAATATTTTACCCAGGGTTGGCATCATCAACATAAGATAGCCCCTGCAATCCGGCAGGGACCTTGCTGCCAGCCTCCAGACTTTCCCTGACCCTGCCTCTATTCCCTTTCCTTTCTGTTGCTTTCTGGTCACCTGTGCTTTCCAAGCAGTGAGAGGAATAAGTAGATAGCAGTGGTACAGCTCATGCTTTGCAAGCAAAAGGTCCCAGGATTAGATGCTGAATTCTCAAAATAGCTTTGGGGGAAAAGTCTGTTTGAAACTTTGAAGAGCAGCCGCCAATCTGTGACAGCAATGGACTAATAGTATCAGGCTGCTTTCTAAGGCAGCTGTGGCGAATAAGGATGGAAGGCTGAATAATTTTGGTCCTCTCAGTTTCTCATTTCCCCCAGCCATCTTAAATTCTGTCCTCTACATCTCTGCAATTCCTCGTGAAAGTTCTTCATCGTTTTAGTGCAAATTTCTCCTATTGAACACATTGATGCATTCAGTTTTGACTAATGTACAAATTCTTGCCAGCCATTTCTTCTAATGTAATGCATTTTTGGACCTCATTTTCACTTATATTTTCGTTATATGCACATTTCCTCCCAAACATATGCATGTTTGTAAACATGGTTTAGTTGGAGCACTGCATCGCAAAATTCAGAGATGTGTGAATTTTTAAGGATGGCTGTGTTTCCATTCCTATAACATTTTGGAAAGTATAGATTTCATAAATTTGGCTTGAAATGCCAACTTGAATTGATTTCTCCTCCTTCCCTGGTGGCTGGCTTGTGACTTTTCACCAGCTGTTGCTGGACTACAATTCCCATCAGCCTCAAACAGCATTGCCAATGGATGATGGGAGTTGTAGTTCAACAGCAGCTGAAGAGCCCCAGGTTAGCCAACCCTGTTGCAAGGAGAAAGAACATCAATCCCTAGTCCCTTTGCCATCTATTTCTGAACCCAACAGTAACTGTGATGTTCAAGGAGGAGGGAACACCCTAAGGGCATCTGGAAACCTGGAGGCAAAACTGTTTTCACCCAAAACAAAACTGTTACCCCAAATATCTTTGTAGGTTTGGGACTGAAACAGTGAAATAGTGTTATGATGTAAGGAAATACTGTACTCAATGATACTGGGATTATTTCAACAGGGGAAGTATGTCAATATATAAAAGGTGTCGCAAGCTATACTGGGTTTTTGTAAATCTTTTGTGTTTTATTTAATCCTTCTCATCATCATTAATATATACCATTGTAGCTGTTGATTAAAAAACCCAAAGAACTTATGCATAAAACCAGACAGCAAAATATCAGAATTAGTTACTCATTTTGCCAGCATGCATTGATCAAAGATGAAGCTATGTTGTTATTTTGCCACATTACTCCCAAAATTCACAGTGCAAAACTACTTGAAAAATAAAGAAACTCTCTATTCCAAGGACTCTGTGTTCCATTTTTGAGGAACTAGATTAAACCCCCTACTGCTCCATGATTATGACATGGCAGCTTCTTCTTGTTGCTTTTTGAACACCATTCAGCAAGAAAAATACACCAACACAGATATCTAGGGTGGGAGTGGGGAATTAGAAGCAGAACACAGATGTCTGTGTATTATTAATGTAAATTGAACTTTAGAACAAGGGAAAGCTTAAAAATCATGCATGCCAAAACAGTTTTCAAAAATGTTGTTCTTATTCTGAAAAGGGCAGCAATCCTGACAAAATACAGCAAGGCCAACCCAAAGTTGACCCGTTTGTGAAACTTTCTCCATTGCATATTTTCAGCTAGATTATGTCCATTTTGACTGTGTCGACCACAGCAAACTATGGCAAGTACTTAAAGAAATGGGAGTGCCTGATCACCTCATCTGTCTCCTGAGAAATCTCTGTGTGGGACAAGAAGCTACAGTTAGAACTGGATATGGAACAACTGATTGGTTCAAAATTGGGAAAGGAGTACGACAAGGCTGTATATTGTCTCCCTGCTTATTTAACTTATATGCAGAACTCATCATGTGAAAGGCTGGGCTGGATGACTCCCTAGCCAGAATTAAGATTGCTGGAAGAAATATCAACAACCTCAGATATGCAGATGACACAACCTTGGTCTTTAAGGTGCTACAGGAAGGATTTTTTTTTTTTTTTTACTATGGCAGACCAACACGGCTACCTATCTGTAAATGAAAGAATGTGGTGAAGGTCGAGATCTGAAAGCATTGCTCTGAAATTTAAAAAGTTGCTGTACCTTGGTGTGCAAAGAAGGTATTCTACCTCTAGGGTTCAGTATGTGTGGCAGATAAGATGACACAAGCCCCTGAATGGCATGCTTGCTAATCTGAAGTAAACTGAAGTTTAGCAGACTAACACAATGTAATAACACTGTACTTTACATGACATATAATATTCATCAACCTTTGAATCATGCTATTTTTGTGACATTTAAAAATGGGTGGTAAAAATATAACTTTGTCTTGAATTTTTAGCAATATACATTTTAGTAGCGCTTTTTTCTAAAAAAAAAATGTTTAGGGGTACTCTCATTTTCCTACTCATATTGAAACACTGCCCCTCCATGAGGCCAAACTTAGATTCACAAAATGTTTAGAGGTATGCGTACCTCTGCGTCCCCCCAGAAAAAAGCACTGCTTTTTAGTATCCTAGGTAAAAGGTAAAGGTACCCCTGCCCGTACGGGCCAGTCGTGACCGACTCTGGGCTTGTGTGCTCATCTCGCTTAAGAGGCCGGGAGCCAGCGCTGTCCGGAGACACTTCCGGGGTCACGTGGCCAGCGTGACGAACCTGCTCTGGTGAGCCAGCACCAGAGCAGCTCACGGAAACACTGTTACCTTCCCGCTATAAAGCGGTACCTATTTATCTACTTGCACTTAAGGGTGCTTTCAAACTGCTAGGTGGGCAGGAGCTGGGACTGAACGACGGGAGCTCACCCCACCGCGGGGATTCGAACCGCTGACCATACGATCGGCAAGTCCTAGGCACTGAGGTTTTACCCACAGTGCCACCCGCGTCCCTTATCAGTACCAGTATTCTAGGTGGTTAGGGTTAAACATTTGAGGAGTATGATCATATCATCTCAGGTAGCATTAAATGAGAGATGGAGAACTTGTGACTCTTCAGATATTGTTGGACTCCAATTCCCATCAACCCCCAATAGCACTATCACTGATCCTGTGTTTTGGGAGTTGTAGTCCAACAACATTAGAGGCTGTATAACATCCATAGTTTTGGGCAGCTGCCATGCACACTAAATGTTATTGTGGGTGAATAGGTGTTGACCCCAAACCCTTTTACAGGTACATTTCTTGGCATAAATTGCATCTATTTCGAAGAGTGATCCAATCACTCAGGGAACTCATAATGCCTCATCCAGGTCTTGAGTCCAGTTCTCAGTCAATATTATATACACTGGACCATACTGGTGTACATAATTAGGTGCGAAGAAAATAAACCACATAATAATAGCACTATTTTTGCTCCACAAGTTGTAAAAAAATGGAGACAGGAAGAGACTATTGGGAATTGGCCTGTCTGTAATAATTTTCTGCTGCACATTTTCTTCTGGATGATGCTCATGTTATGCCAACTTAGCAATTTATGATCGCCCTAGCCTCACTGGGGAATATCCACCTCCAAATTTAATGTTGGCTGGAAAACTCTAACAAATGTCAACAGCATCAGATGATGTTCTTCATCTATTTGTTACCTCCCAGTGTGTTTCCTAACCAGCTTGTATGTTGCCATTTCCTCCTGCACATGCCATATTGTTGATTGTCACAGTTTGTCACATAGTGGATGAATAGCCTTGACTCAGAGCACAGGATGAACTCAGTAGCCTTTGGGTCCTGTCCAGCTATGAAAATTTGGTCAACCCTTAAAAGTTCACACAGTCCATAGACTGCTTAAACTAAGTTGCGGTTTCAGAACAGACTGCCAACCTTTCATGTAAAAAAATAATAGCACCATGCATTTGACCTTGTGAGTTGACTCTGGCTGGCTCTGAAAGGTCACACGCAGAGCTTGACAGAATGTGGAACTGAGTGTTTTTTCAGCCCTTACTAGGAAACATATTTACCTTTGGGTCCAAGTGACAGGTCATAGAATCCTTGCAAGAGTCCCCTATAAAAGTACAAGCAAATTAAGGATGCCAAGGGTGTAGTGTCCCAACAGTTGTGAGCAGAGCAAGAGTGGTAGGCTTGTCAAGTCAGACAGGCCACCCAGTTACCCTCAGTAACTGGCAGAAAAGGCAGAAGTAAGTAAGAAAGTAAGTAAGTAAGTAAGTAAGTAAGTAAGTAAGTAAGAAGTAAGTAAGACTTTGGTTCCCTTGCAATAGCACTAAGCCAGCTTTAGGGAGCAGTATCTGAGAGACAGAGGGCTGTGTCATAGGTTACTTCCAGACAACCACTTTATGGAGTATTCATCCTGATTTGTTTGCACAAAGATTTTTTTTGGGGGGGGCATTAATTTTTATGTGTTTGAAGGAAGGTTCTATGATGTGTGATCAATGAATTATTACCCCACATTTCCCAGGATTTTTCTTGCCACTTTCCCTGTCACAAAAATCTAATTGGGGCAGGTGGAGTGAGTGTGTTCCTGAAGAGCACCAAATCAACTTTAAACGCATCACTTGAATTTTCTGTTACTGTTTGTGATTGAATACCAGATGAAAATAGGGACGTTCTGAAAGCATCCATGTACTGATAGCTGCGGCAGCAACAGAGAAAGGGCTGGGCCAGGCCAAACAATCCTCAACTATCCTCAGAGACCAAATGCACTGCAACTTATGGTAATATGTGATTACTGTAAACCTACTTTTATTCAGGTGTGTGTGTGTGTGTGTGTGTGTGTGTGTGTGTGTGTATTCCACACACCCCTTCTATATATATTCAAGTCCAAGGGGTTGGGGGGCAAGAAGCAATAGAAAATAATTTTACCTCACAGTGGGGGGGGGGGATGGGAACAGTGTGTAAAAACAGTGAAACAGAGAGCTCTACAAGTGAACCAATGAGATATTGGCCTTGAACTATAAACATTGCTGGCAACTCCATCTGTATTAAAGCTTTTCAAACCAACCACAAGTAGAAAATACTCTAGGGAACATGGAGGGTGCAGTGAACACCTTTAGAAGATATTCAGGACACCGAAACAATTGTTCCCTCTTTCAGGGAACCATTCAGCAAGCACCCATTAGAAAGAATTATTCCTGCAGTGTTTCATTGGGATCAATGGCAAGGGAAGTAAAGGTCGTCACAGGCATTTACATAACAGTTATCCAGGGCTGACTGGGATGTGATAATATGCAGGAGGTTTTCTTTCTTCCTTTCAAAGATGAAGCGTGGGTTTATTTTTGGCTCGGCACTGTGATAACAGAGGTGATGCAATTATTAAGCTCTCAGCTAGAGATTTTTGAGAGTGAATTTTTTCCAGCTTTTTTCTGTGTGATTGCACTGTTGGCAGGGATGTTTGTATATATAAGACGCAGTTCCTTACTCTGATTCAGGTGGTCGACCATAGACAGATCACTATGCAAGCATGGTGGAATCGTACCTTGGTGGGAGTAGGACAGACTCTAAAAACAAAGTGTGAGGCAGGGCAAGCTGCAATGGTGCTCACTGTGCTCACTCCAAGAAAAAGCATGCTGCAAGATCCTGTGAGCAGATTAGGCTGAGAGCTTACAACAACTACAATGTAAGAAATGTCCTTATACAAAGTCAGGCTACTGGTTCAATGTCTAGCTCAGTCACGTCTACACTGACTGAAGCAGCTCTTGCTGGGTGTCAAGGCTCTGCCAAGGCTTTGGGAAAGCTATTCCTCCCCCTGGTTTGCAGCAAAAGCATAGAAAACAGGGAGAGTCCCTTTGAATTAGTTTTATTCAATCCTAATAGCGAGAGACAAAAGAATGCAACCAAGCCTATACAATGGCATTGCTCCAAACTGGGCTCCTCCCAGTGGCGTAGCGTGGCTTGTCAGCACCCAGGGCAAGGCAAGTAATTTGCGCCCCCTAAACCATGGATTTTAGCACTCGAGTGCGAGCGCGCCCCCCAGATGTTGCGCCCGGCCCCCCTGCACCCCCCATGCTACGCCACTGGGGCTGGGGGCGAGCAAAGGAGCCAAGGACCCCCCCCAAGGCTCAGCAGGAATTTATTAAATTTATTATTTGCAGAGCCCCCGCGGGCCGAGGCAGCCGAAGCCCCTCCCCTCGGGCGCCTCCCCGCCCCTCCTCTCCTTGGGCTGTAGGTGGAGCTCCAGATCCGGGCTTGGCGAGCGCCTCTCCTCCTCCCGGCCGGGTCTGGGGGCTTCCAGCCGTGCTCCGTCCTCGCCCCCCCCGGCAGCTGAGACTTGAACTGAGAGCCGGAGCCAGCGGCGTCCCCTTCTGCCGGGAGACCCTCGCCCGCCCGCCTGCTTCCTCTCGGAGGGTTTTGGGGAGCGCAGGGCGCGGCGAGGCCCCTCGGAGCTCTCCTCCCTCCCAGTTGTCAGAAGCAGCCGCCGCCTGTGGCTGGGCCAAGGGGATGTCGGCGGCGTCGGGGTGCCCGGCCAGGCGTCGGTGGCGGTGTCGGCGCTGCTGCAGCGGCTGCTCCTCCTGCGAGCAGTGAGTGGAGCGCAGCCGCAGCGGCGGCGGGGGGCGCGCGCGCGCTAGGGCGCAAGGCTGGCGGTGGCGGCGGGGAGCCCGGCGGAGGAAGGAACTTGTCCCTTCCCTCTGGACTTGCGCCCCCCCAGATGTTGCGCCCGGTGCAGTCGGCACCCCTGGCACCCCCCACGCTACGCCACTGGCTCCTCCTCCCGCATTCCTAGCAACAACAGCCCCCCTTACGGTGACCACTTGTGGTCAAATGTCTCTAATTCCGTTGTTTCTGCACCCTTAATGAATACCAAGTTCTTGGAGAAGGGGGATCAGAAATACTCTCCAGTCACAATGTGTCCTCTGGCTGCCTTGTCTTAATCCTCCCCCCTTCTTCTAACACGTCCCAATTCCTTTGTTTGTCTATCTCTGCGCTGTGACCTTCCTCAAACACTTCAAAGCTGTCTCCCTTTTCTCCTGCAGCGTCAATAGAAGGGGGGGTGATCCCCACTAGTCCTCCTTCTCCTCCATCTCGTCATCTTGACTCCGATCCCTGATTTGGGGTTTCAAACTGTGGGTTTCCCTGCAATACCTGGAGATATCAGAGATTGCACCCAGCACCTTGCCCTCCCAAGGAAAAAGAACATAGAGATATAGGAAGCTGTGTGTTTGTTTGTTTGTGTGTGTGTGTGTTTTAGGGGTACTCTCATTTTCCTATTCATACTGAAATACTGCCCCTCCATGAGGCCAAACTTAGATTCACAAGATGTTTAGGGTTATGCGTACCTCTGCGTCCTCCCAGAAAAAAGCACTGCATCTAGCTCAATATTATGGTGGCACATGTTAAGGATTTTAGACAGGGGCCTCTCCCTGTCCTACCAGGAGATGTCAGGAACTGAACCTGGGACTTTCTGCATGCAGATCATGCATGCAGGTTCTTCCTTAAAGGCACCCAGCGTCAGAGGTAAGCAGTTGCCGGGGGTGGGGTGTTGAGCCAGGAGTCAGAGCCAATGGAGATGATCAGTGCCCAGGCAAAGTTCCAGTATGAACAAGAAGTCTTCACAGTCTTTCCTGTTAAGTGAGAGCCAAAGCCCAGCCTGGATGATCACGGTTCTGGGCCTAGGAACCTTTATTGCCTGAGGATAAGCTCCATCCCATTGCTCTGGGGACTCACCACATGAAGCAACTGTGCCTAGAGATGAGGGGTCCTGCAGCTCCCAATGAGGTGTGGGGGAGAAATTCCATTCCATTCACATTTCAATCTATCACGCTGGCAGTTTCCAAAATGATATGAGAACGGAAACACAGCCACCCTTCAAAATTCACACTTGCGTGAATACTGCAATGGAGTCCTCACCCAACCATCGACCAAAGTGTATATATGACAGGAAAGTGTGCATAAACTTAATATATTTGTGAACACAACATACAAAAATGCATTATATGGGGGGAATTGCCTGCAAGAAAAAGTGTACGCTAGTCAAAACTGTGTTTATCAGGAGGAAGTTTCACAAAAATGCTTTTCATTAGATTTTTTTATTATTGCAGAAATTGCTGTGGATATGTGAAGAACTTAATTTAGGGTTGAAAAAACAAGAAAGCAAGAGAACAGAAATGTATAGATCCTTCCATCCCTACTCCAGACATGAAGTAAGTTTCACGGATAAGTCACCATTTGCATCTGGAATTCTTATCTTCAAACCATCCCAGTCCCATCACAACCAGCTGAATTCTAGTAAGTGTGTGGAACAGGGAACTTTCAATGCCCAGGATCCAGTTTCTTCAGTTGGTATGCAGTTTGTTTGTTTTAATATGCTGAAATTCTGGAATCCATTTCCAGGCAATTAACTTTCATACTTTAACTTTGATACATGATCTCCCTTCTCTCTCTCTCTCTCTCTCTCTCTCTCTCTCTCTCTCTCTCTCTCTCTCTCTAAATGCAATTAAAGTTTTACCTGAGTAAAGATTGCACGTAGCTTGAAGAAGGAAATTGGAATTTTGGAGGCCTTCCTTTTGTTTGCAGTACAGATTTACCTACTTAGTCAAAGGGTACAGTACAAAATGTTCCTCTGACTCTGTTGCTTCTATGAAAAAAAACCCACGTAAAGCAGATGTGGAGATGAACGAAGAAGGGCCACTCCCTGATTACACTTTCCACTACTTTTTTCACACAGGAGTCTATCTGCAAACACTATGAAATTCTACAATAAGAAATAGAAACAATAACTAATCAACTCGCGTTCAGAGTACAGAGATGCCCGTAAGATAACTGTCCAGGAAAAGGCATGCATAGCCGATAGTATGTTATTAGTCAGTTTCTTCAGAAGGGGGCATCATTGTGCTGCTGCAAGGAAATCCTTCAGACCTGCTGACATATTATAGCAGTTTTAGCAGATACCAATCAATGAATGAACAGCCTCTACTACGAAGGATTTGCATGATTAACGTAAAAGCTAAGAGTCTTAATAATCGAGCATGTGACAGGATTGCAGAAAGGAGACGTTGCAATGGTTGTGCAATTTTGTGTCAATGTTTGTTGATTTTATGTATATGTAAATATGAATGTGTGCATGCACACACACACATGTACTTGTGTTAGAAGAAGAATAGTTTTCTTTTGTGGGTGTGTGGTATGTAGGAAAATATATATTTATGATCGCCCTGAAGAACAGTGTGAGTGAATATTTTTTGGGAAGCATTTCAACTGCCCAGCATCCTGATAAATCCAACCAAAGAGCTTTACTTCGCACAACAAGTCAACATTCTGCACACCATCATATTACCTTGAGAGTTTTTGTTCTAGTTCATCACATATATGAGGCTGTAGCATTTTACTCCAAATTAATTTATTTGGGAGAGAAAATTCCAATGTCTTGGTTAGGTATAATAAATAAATTCCCAGTGTGTCCACAATACTGAATGGGAATAATCTAATTACAGTAAGGAGGAGGAGGAGAAGGAGGAGTTTATTATTTATACCCTGCCCATCTGGCTGAGTTTCCCCAGCCACTCTGGGCGGCTTCCAATCGAGTGTTAAAAACAATACAGCATTAAATATTAAAAACTTACCTAAACAGGGCTGCCTTCAGATGTCTTTTAAAGTTAAGATAGCTGCTTATTTCCTTTGCATCTGAAGGGAGGGCAGGCGCCACTACCAAGAAGGCCCTCTGATCCATATTCTATTAGTCTTCTTTTTAAACTACTGTCATTAGCTGTATGTGGGGCTTTCCTTGGAGGCAGCTCAGAAATCGCAATTAGTACAGAGCACAGCTGGGACTCCCTGCTGGAACATACTGTATCTCACCAGTTTGGAAAGAACCTCACTGGCCCCTGTTTTGATGACAGTCACTGGCTACTGGTTTGTATACAACCCCAGTTTAAACTGTTGCTGCTGACCCTTCATAGTGTACGACACCAAAACCTAAAGCCACACCTCCTCATATATAATCCTGCTCATATGCTTGCTGGCATAATCTGTCAATGCCTTCCTCCAGGTAACAGCACAGGAATTCAGTCTCCAAGAAAGTACACCTGCCACCTCTGGACCAGGCAAAACATTTTTTAAAAAAAATTCTCTCAGGCCTTTGAGACAGTTGAAGCAATTTCTATGAATTGATTTCCCATGATTGTTCTCTGTATATTCCTAAGCTGGGATATACGAATGCAGCACCATAACTTTCCTACAGGGCTCTCTGCCGTCCCATTGAGATGATTTTCTTATCCGTTGCCTCCATGTCTCCAGGATGCAGTGCCTTGCTCATCCTTATTTTTCCACCTGAATTTGAACAGGACAGATAAAAGGAAGCACTTCTCCATGCAGTGCACAGTTAAGCTATGGAAATTGCTCCCACGAGAGGTGGCGATGACCAACAATGCAGATGGCTTTAGAAGAGGATGAGATAAATTCATGGAGGAGAGTGCTAATTCATGGAGGAGAGTGCTATGATGGCCATCCTCTGCCTCCTCCATTGGAGGCAGTAATGCTTCTGGCTACCAGCTTCCGGAAACTACAGGAGGGAAGAGTGCTTTTGTGCTTGAGGGTTTCCCATTAGCAGCTGTTTAACCATTGTGAGAACAGGATGCTGGATGGGATGGGCAATTGGCCGAATCCAGAAGGCTCTTCTTATGTTCTTGTGAGTGTTCTTCCCCAGGCACTGCACATGTCTATCTGTGCTTCACACAAGAGACACTATTGTGCTGATCCTAAAAGTACATTCAGCGCAGCAAACCCTTGTTGTCGTTTTTAAAGAGCCTTTGTCTTTTTACCTATTGGTCTACGTTCTATACACCAATGTAGCAATGCCTATTTCCCCCCTGCAGTTATTACAGGCCCGTTTTAAATGTTTACTTTAAAATTAAAAAAAATCGCAAGCACTTTGCTCTGCATGCTGGAGCATAGAAATAGTGGATCATCCAAGCTTTCATTTTTGTTATTTCAAGCTCTTTTTGATCCTGTTTATATGCCCAAACCAGACTCCTCTAATGGCAGGCCTGAGATGCGATATTCAGGTAAAAAAATTATCCTGCCTCTACTTTCATCAAAGAAAAGACAGCTGGGCTGAAAGCTTAACATCCTATTGACGTCTTGCCTCTGTAGCAGGAGTAGACATTAAAACTAATTTCCTTGCTGAAAGCATGCAAAGCATAAAGATATTTTGTAAGAAGCTGTCGTTTTTGCACATTTGATTTTTTTGACTACAAACATTTTAAAGCCGCTACATGCATCAAAAGAGGATGACATAAGCCGATGCACACTTTGTGGGTACGAAACATTTGAAACCAGTGAGTTTTCATTTGACAAAAAGTGCTGTCTGCGCATGGGAGTTTACATTATCAGGCTCAAACGTCCATTATTACATATCTC
Organism: Podarcis bocagei; assembly: GCF_964188305.1. Classification (NCBI taxonomy): domain Eukaryota; kingdom Metazoa; phylum Chordata; class Lepidosauria; order Squamata; family Lacertidae; genus Podarcis; species Podarcis bocagei. The sequence goes on from NC_138126.1 coordinate 40,497,869, forward strand.
GCAAACCACCAGTACAGGCAACCCCCAGATAAAAGCAGGGAAGGAATGTGTGGGGGGGGGGGCATGGCCGGCTACACCAGATCAATGGATGCTCATCAATAAATACATTTCTCTGCCATACCTCACAGAAAGCAGCAGGAATGGCTGTTCTCTGATTGGCAGTGCAGTCACTAGAGCCAGCAATCTAGTCTCTGTTCGAAATGGATTAG